>NC_089504.1:120145386-124945386 GCF_036850995.1 Saccopteryx leptura | reverse complement strand
CAGGATAAAGAAAATTTCTTGGTGAAACAAATTCACCTGATTTATTCTAAAGTTAGGAATAAAACAACATAGGCAAAAAATTACATATAGTCATTTTGGGGCAGAGATGAAATATTTTGATTAACAGTGAATGCTTCTGCCAATAAGAATCTCAATAGTATAATTTAGATTTGTTAATATGGTACTAAGATAAAAGGAATCAGGCTAAATATATCCTAAAATACTTATCTCAAGGAGTAGCGCCACCATGTAAATATGAAATACACAGTCATAAAAAAAAGTGAGATGGCAATTTTATTCTCCTATAATTGTATAAAGAGTTAGAGAAAGAATGAAGGACATCCTGCTGTTGCAGAATACATATAACCCAGTAAAGGTAAATGTCAGTAAAACAGTATTTTGCTATGGGAGTAGGAATTAGGCTCTGCATGTGTCATGGTTAGAAAATGTCTGGGGCAGTTGGTTAAAGAACATATCAACATAAATAAAAGAAAAGTGAAACAAATGCTAAATTAGGAATTGTGAATATGATCCTCCTCTCCAGTTTTAAAAGGACTTTCAATTATGTTAGATAATATCTAATAAACTATTGTTCTATATTAGGTACTATGCTTATTATTCAGATATGTTCATCTTATTTAAGCCTTCACAGCAACCCTAGAAAAGTGCTTATTAATTTCACTCTATATATGAAACACTGAGTCATTCAGGGATTTAGCAATTTGCTTTTTTTTTTTTTTATCTTTCTGAAGCTGGAAACGGGGAGGCAGTCAGACAGACTCCCGCATGCGCCCTACCAGGATCCACCGGGCACGCCCACCAGGGGGGGTCGCTCTGTTGCGACCAGAGCCATTCTAGCGCCTGAGGCAAAGGCCACGGGGCTGTCCCCAGTGCCCGGGCCATCTTTGTTCCAATGGAGCCTAAGCTGCGGGAGGGGAAGATAGAGACAGAGAGGAAGGAGGGGTGGAGGGGTGGAGAAGCAGATTGGCGCCTCTCCTGTGTGCCCTGGCCTGGAATAGCAATTTGCTTTTTGTTCACTAGCTACTGTCAATCTGAAGCCAACTGAGATTATATGCCACCAGCGGCTGTGCCTTTGATTCCTGGATAGTCCTAATAACGTACTTATATAGAATTTTTAGTGTTCTTAAATCATTTTCATGCCTTTGATCTGACTTTCCCTTTATAACCATTATATTCAGTTTGTCGGATGGTTGCTGCTCTGTGTAAATAGAAATACTAAGAATATGTCTGATTTTGAGTAGTAGTTTTTGGAGTGATTAGGAATAGAGTTTATAATATGATTAGCTGAGGCTCCTTCTGGTCATTCTGGCTTTTCTGATTGCCCTGCAGGTTTTTTTTCCCCCCAAGAACACACCCAAATTAATTTTCTGCATGCAATTGTACATCTCAGAATCTGTTTCTAGGGATCTTGGTCTAAAACAATATTATCAGTATCCAATTATTCTCTTGAATCTTCTGTCAAATCTTCTTGTTCCCTTTAATATTCTCTTGCTGTATTCTTCTTCTCAGTGCATTCATTTATTTGTGCAATCTATAAAGCATATTTATTTTATATATTCAGTTTTGATAGCCTGTCTCATTCTGAGACTTCAGCTTGTGGTGCCTGGTATCTTTAAAGGTTTTGTGATTTTTATTAGAAACTTATGTGTTTTTTTTTTATTTGTGGAATTATTTGTGGCTTGGATGGAAGACAGATTTTTCCAGGTAAATTTTGCAATTGTTTCTGCCACGTAACTGGGAGCTATACCAACCTAGCACTACTTTAAGCAGTAGTATTACATTGACATTTTTTATATCCCATAAGTAGGATAAATTCAGGGTATAAATCAAAATAAAGTTTGGCCATTAGCTACAAAGATTATTTTCCCACATCATTCAGCACAAGTATTCCAGATAGAAAAATCTTCTAGTAAAACCCTCAGTAAATGTACATTTATATCCATTTTACACTTTTATAGAGGAGCTAGGCAATCTGGAAGACTCAGCTTTATGATTAAAATATATTCTTTTAGCCTTTCTAACTTAATCAGCTACTGGACTTATCTCCCTGTTCTCTAAGCTCTGAAAAATCTATGAAAACTAAAACTCAAGTTAGCTAGAATTTGAAATTACTCTTAAGGTGGCAGCTAGTATCAGCATTCTGCTTATAAGTTTCCATTTAAGCCTTTTGTTTAGTTTTGCCTTATAGTATTTGTTACTTTCCATTCAGCTCCTCAATGCATTTAAATGTTAGTTTTTCCAGTATTTATAATTTTTCCCCAGCCAAAGAAGTGGGTAAATTATCCATTCTACCATATTGCAGAAATCTAAGTCTTTTCCTTTAATCTTCTTCAGATAGTTTCACTTTTAACAGGTGGTCCTTTTATTCCCACCTCAGCCAGCTGAAATGAAGTGAAATTAGAGACCTAAGGGCAGAGATGCTAAGTATTTGGTTTTTATTCTACCGAAAGCTATGTTACTGATATAATAGATAAAGAGTTTGAAAAATAAAAAAAGTAAATCATGCTGCGCTCGTGAGAATAAAAAGGATAATTACTTCCTTGGGTACACAGAAAAAGGTTGAGCAATGTATATTGGTGAGAATCATGCAGACCCTCGTGGAACCTCAATAGAGGTCCTATGCCTTGCTTTTCTACCGTTAAATTAGTAAAACATAAAAGTGATATTGAACAGAACTATAGGACAGCTTGGGGGTCCAAAAATAAAGAATAAACTTTCCCTTAATCCCACTGAAATAATATAAAGAAACACTTCTTAAGGATTTCCTAATAGCCCCACCAAAATGGGAGCAAAATGGTTGATAGATCTTTTTGCTGTTAGTGAGGGAGAAAACACAGGCAGCCACAGCAAGTATCGTGTGGTCCCTAAGTAACAAGAGAAAACAAAAGCACATCCTTTTGCCTCTGAAAACAGGAGAATTGGTTGAGAGAGAGAAAGCAGGCACATGTTGAAGGAATCTGTCATCATAATGAGAAGAAATCATAACAAAGAGCAGTGCAGGATGTCTGTCAAAGAACCAGGTGGGAGTACAGAAACTTCAACAGATGCCAATATGGTAGGTATATCGATGTAAATTGTACATTTCAACAAATGTCAGTCTAGGTCAGAGGAAGGCTGAAAGCCAGATGCTTCACCATCTGATATTACTATATTATATAAAATTTTCAGAAATTAAACCAACCTAGGAAGAAAAAACAGTAGAGAGAAGGACAATTCTAATTTCAAAGAATTGATATCTGAGCTGGAGAATACTTTAAAGCAGGGGTCCCCAAACTACGGCCCGCGGGCTGCATGCGGCCCCCTGAGGCCATTTATCTGGCCCCCACCGCACTTCTGGAAGGGGCACCTCTTTCATTGGTGGTCAGTGAGAGAAGCATAGTTCCCATTGAAATACTGGTCAGTTTGTTGATTTAAATTTACTTGTTCTTTATTTTAAATATTGTATTTGTTCCCGTTTTGTTTTTTTACTTTAAAATAAAATATGTGCAGTGTGCATAGGGATTTGTTCATAGTTTTTTTATAGTCCGGCCCTCCAGTGGTCTGAGGGACAATGAACTGGCCCCCTGTGTAAAAAGTTTGGGGACCCCTGCTTTAAAGCAACTGAGTTTATTTAAAATATTAGGTTTATTTTGTTTGTTTCTTTGCTACCAAGCAGAAAAGGAACTCGGAAGCTACCTCTGATTATGAGAAAAATATAAAATAAAAATTATTGTTTTGTCATCACTTGAATTTTAGAGCCTGAGAATATGTAACTACACAATATATACTCTTAACCTTTTGTGTAGATCAAGAAGATAGATATTTCAGGAGGCAAGTTGTGCCCAGTTTTATAACATCCTCCTGACAATTATATAGAAGAAGAATGTGTTGGATTTAACACCAAGTCACTAATTGGTGATCCTGCAAGCAGAACTCCAGAATGGCAACATTAGAAAATAAAGTAGAAGGCAAGAAAGTTGAAGAAGTAGTGCATGTATCAATGATTAGATTATGCCATTTTTGAAGTCTCTTCCTACTCCAAGATCTCTTCTGAATCTGAATGTTGATTTATTCACCATCCATATTTTCTTTTTATATTAATTTCAACCATTAGGGAAGTTGACTATATTTTCAATCTCTCCCTTGAACATCTCTCCTAATGTCTTGTTCTCACTGAAACCTCTTTTCCCCCAATGCAGCTTCTTCTACAGACTTGATAAGTGTAGCCTTCAAAGAGGGGTAGGTCTTTTCTGTATTTACCATCCTTTTCTGGACTACTATATCTTATTCTTCTATAAAACACATCCATCCTCTTGTTGCTGTCATCTAAGATCCCCCATCTGTTCTTTGGAGATATTAGTTACTGAGATTGTTCTTTGATATCACCTCCCTCTGTTCTTCGATGATGTTAGCTCCTGGCTCACTGGAACTATCTTCAGCACTACATCTGTAGACTTAGCTCCTACATTCCTTTCAATCATCTTGGCTCCAACCCTAACTCTAACAACACTCAGTTCTATTGATCATATCCATAATTTTGCTATTACTAATCAATGTTATTATCTCTGAACCTCAATTTTGAACATTTTACTGCAATTATCTCCCTTTTTAACTCACCCCTCGTGTATAACTCCAAAAATAGTTTGAAGCCATTGAAACCTTCTCATTTTTCCTTCTCTCTCAGCCCTCAAAAAATATCCCTGCTTCCCTCATCAAGTTTAAATTTCCTTGATAATTATTATAAAATCACTCACTTAAGCACAACATCAATTACTTTCCTATTGTATTTGCTTACTCTCTTAGCTAAACCACAGCCATGTTTACATTCAACACCCCATCTACTGCACACCTGCAGCTCGACCACTGTAGCAGCCTGGAAGAAACTCCAAACCCTCTGCACTGGCCTAACTTTAAATTCATGAGCATTAACTCATACTGTAGCTTCCAAGTTCATTCACTTTTTTTTTTTACTGTATTATAAGACTATTTTATACTATATCCTTTTACTTTTGCCTCAAACTTCTTCTCTTACTCACAGCTTGTGACTATTCTTCCTGTTTCACTAAAAAAATATAAAGCTGTAGAAAGAAAATTTCTTCTGTCTTCTGTTCTTTCCCCTCTATTTTTCTGTATTTGTGCTCAAGTAGTCTAACTTCTGTTTTGCTATTAGAATGGACTGCACTCTAAGTGAATACCACCTTTCTAGATATTTTGCATTGATCCCATCCCTTTTTCTTTCTCAAGGACATTGATCTAGCAATTTTGCCTTCTCTAATTATCAGACAGCCCTCATAAACTGGATCATACCCATCCTCATCAAAATAATATGCAATTATGTCTCTTGTCTCATAAAAAATAAAATATCTTGACCTGTCTTATTTTTCAGCTATTACTTGATTTTTCTTCTAACTATAAAATACAACTCCTTGAAATAGCTATCTATGCTTCTTTTTTTGAATGTTTTTCTTCCCATTTTCTCTCAAGCACACAATCAGCAAATTTTTATCATAACTCCACCAAAACTCCTGACTTTGTTGTCACTATTGATCTCTATATTACTAAATCCAGTTGTCAGTTTCAGTCTTCACCTTTTCTTTGCCCTATTGGAAGGAACTGGTATGAAAGGATCAATGACAATGGAAGGAGATGTGACTTGAGGTTGTGAGCACATGGTGCAGTAAAGAGATAATGTGTTGTGGCATTGTGCACCTGAAACCTGTATAATTATGGTAACCACTGGCACCCCCATAAATTCAATTAAAAATAAAATGAGTTAATTAAAAATAAAATAAATTTAAAAAGCAATTGTCAGCATTGATAATTTTCTCTAACTCACCATATTTTCTTTACTTGGTCTTTTTCCCATTAATACACAAGCCTGGTTTTTCATTTATTTTGCTGGCTTTTATTTCTCAGTCTACTTTTGTTTTTGTTTTTTATAAAAAAGTCATCTAACAAGCACCTAAATAGTAAGATACCTGAGATTCAGTTTTTGAACCATATCTTTATATTGATTCATCTGAGGAATTTTATCTAGTTTCAAAGACCTAAATCTCATGCTGATTTTGATATCTTTCAAAGTTATACCTCCAGCTTGCAACTTTCTTTTTTTTAAATGTGTATTAATTTTAACTTATTGTGTTAACATGGATTCAAGTATCTCACTCAATATAACACTCTCATCCCCCACCCCTATGTCCCATTTTATACCCCTTTTGCCCCCCCCCCAACTCCCTCCCCACTTTTCTCTGGGATTTGCTGTCTTGTTATGTGTATCTATGTGTTATGTATTTATAATTTCACTATTCCCTTCACCTTCTCTGATCGCATCCCCTCGTCCCCCTTCCCTCCACCAGCTGTCCCTCTGCTCCCTGTGATCCCTCCTCTGCCTCTATTCTGTTCCTCAGTTCACTGTGTTCATTAGATTCCACATGTAAGTGAGGTCGTATGATATTTGTTTCTCTGCCTGAACTTCAGATTTATTTATCCAACTGCATAATCTGGTCATATAAAAAAAGTTTAAAAAAAACTGAGCCTTTATATCCTCCCTTAAATCTGCTCCTTCTGTATCTTCATCAACATAAGCCCATTGCCTACTTAAAAACAAAACTGAAAACAAAAACAAAAACAGTGAACTTTCTCTTACTCTTGTTTTCTCAAACAACACCCACCTGCCATCACCAACCCTATCCACACTTCCTTTGAAATTAATTCAGTTAGTTACTGGACATAACTTACTGCTTTTTACAAAAAAGAAAAAAAATTATCTATAAAGGTAGCAACTCTTTAAGAGCTAATGGAATTTGTGGCCACATTTTTAAGTTTTCTACCTTCTTTTCCTTCTACTTTCCCCATCCCTCACATACCACCTATTGAGAAGGACCTGCCACTCAGACTTGTAAATGTATCTGAGCAGTAGGAGCAGACTACTGTCTCTAGTGAAACTGAAATGGAAGACCTGATCTTGTGGGAAAATTCCTAAAGTCCTGTCACAGCTTCTCCCCACCTTGCTGTGTGTGTATACATAATACTTTGTCCTTCATAAGTGAAAGATCCAGTGTTGGAATTCTTTGGTGTAAATCAACGTTTGGTTTTCTATCTATTTATCATCTATCTTTATCTATCATCTATCTATCTATCATCTATCTATCTATCTATCTATCTATCATCTATCTATCATCTATCTATCTATCTATCTATCTATCTATCTATCTATCTATCTATCTATCTATCATCACCATTTATCTATTCCACATAGTTCTTGCTTTCACCCTAGTCCAACTTATCACCACCTCATGCCTAGATTTTGAAAAAAACCTATTACCTATTCCCTGGCTACATCTTTCCTCCTTCTTTCACTTTTCAGCCTATTTAAAATGAGAAGCCAGAATACTCTTGAAATACTGAGATGAGATCACAACACTCCTTTACTGAAAAGCCTTCAATTGATAATTGTATTTCCTCTCAAAGTGAATGCTAAAATCTTTAATTTGTTCTGTAAAATCATTTATGATCTGACTCACTGCTCCATCCTGGACCTCACCTACCACAATTTATTTTTGTCGCCCCCTAGTTCTCCTCCATAATTTTAAACCTGCCAGCTACATACTCACCTTAATATCTTTGCCCCATTGTTCTCTTCACCACTGATGCTCTTCTCACACTTCTGCATTTCCTTCAGATCTTCATTTTTAAATATATTTTCAGTGAAACATGCCAGCCTACCCTAACCAGAGAACTGCATTTTCATCTGTATTGCAGCATTATTCATGATAGCCAAATCTGATGACAACCTAAGCATTAGTTGATGGATGAAGAGATAAAGAAAATGTGGTATTTATATACAATGAAATATTACAGTCTCAATAAAAAAGAAAATGTGGCTATTTCTAACAACATGGATAAACTAGAGGGAATTGTACCCAGTGATAATATACCAGATAGAAAAAGAAATATATTGCATGATATCACTGATATGTAGCATAAAAGAAAAAAAAAAAAACCCCAAAAATCAAAAACACAAAGTCCAACTTATAAAAGCAGAGAATAGAATGGTGTCAGCCAGGGGTTGAAAAATGAGAACTGGGGAAAGATATGTGAAACATTATGTGCTTCCAATAGAAAAATTAAAAATTAATTGAAGAAATTCTGTAAAAATGACTTTATAATCCTGAAAAAATATTAATTGAAAAACAAAATATGTTTTTATTAACCAGGAATAAAATAAATAATGCCCATATTATAGTTATTAAATTTAAACAAAAGAAAAAAAACTCTACATTTTGAGATTTTAATACCTCCCACCCAATTTCTTAGTTTATGTGCATAAAGTACATCTATGTACTTTAAGAACAAGATAAGAAAAATCCTCTTAAGAGGATTTTTGTCTGTACAATTGACTGTCAATGCATGTTTTAGTGACATTTCTAAATTTGGATTCTCAGCTTTCAGAAAAATTTTTAAGTTTTGATGGCCTTCAAGAGAATAATTTATCAATTTGATTTTATTCTTAATTGATAATTCAATTAGTTAATTAATTAATTTTGACACATATGTTTGAGATTTGTTATTTTGATTCATACTGTTCCTCAGCAAAGATTATTGCTTCCAAAAACCATTGAATATACATGGTATTTATAATTGTTTCATAATATATTTTAACACGATTTTATTTTAGGTTTTTCTAAATTACCATACATAGAAATTTTATGAAAATGTTATGTAACCTTCTTGTGTCTTTTAAAATTTTTAAATGTTCCCTTTTTTATGATAAAAATAACACATTAAATACTCACTTTTTTACACAACAGTAACTAAAGAAAACAAATATAAAACAAACAAACAAAAAATTATCTTGCAATGAGTTTCCCAAAAATGTAACTGTCAAATTTCTCTCTTGTTCTTTTTTGTGTGTGACAGAGACAGAGAGAGGGACAGATAAGGCCAGACAGACAGGAAAGTAGAGAGATGAGAAGCATCAATTCTTCATTGCGGCATCTTAGTTGTTCATTGATTGCTTTCTCATGTGCCTTGATGGTGGGGGTGGGGCTACAGCAGACCAAGTGACCCCTTGCTCAACCCAGTGACCTTGGATTCAAGTTGGTGAGCCTTGCTCAAACCAGATGAGCCAGCGCTCAAACTGGCGACCTTAGGGTTTCGAATCTGGGTCCTCTGCAACCCAGTCCAACAACCTATCCACTACGCCACCACCTGGTCAGGCCCTATCTTGTTCTTTATTTTTTATTTTATTTTATTTATTCATTTTTAGAGAGGAGAGAGAGAGAGAGGGAGAGAGAGAGGAGGGGGGAGGAGCTGGAAGCATCAACTCCCATATGTGCCTTGACCAGGCAAGCCCAGGGTTTCGAACCGGTGACCTCAGCATTTCCAGGTCGATGCTTTATCCACTGCGCCACCACAGGTCAGCCTATCTTGTTCTTAAGTGGTGTCTTAGACACATTAAGTTAACACTTGTCAAACCAATTGTGCTTTATTTGGTGCCATATAAAATATACAAAGAATAAACAATGTTTAAACATTATGTTATATAATTTGCAAAAGGTAAAATTAAACTTATTCTTAACTCAGAATACATAATGACCACCCAGGCACAGTAGCTGAACCCATGCAAAGGAAGTATCCTTGAAGGTTACAGAAACTTATCATAGTACAATAATAACTCTGTGTGAGCACAATGCTTTATCTTGCTTTTATGCCTACATAACTGCCTAGGGTTCTCATGTCATTTAACTGTTATTCTGACACTGAGAGTCTTCTTTTCAGTAGCCTGTCCCTTTAGATTACTGACTATAACAGAAAACCAATCATAAACAAGATTGGCTTAATTCTTTTATAGTTTTTCAAATAGATATTTAAAAGTAGACCAGTATAATGTTTTCCCAAAAGTTTCTTTATATTCTATTTAAACAAAATGATCTTTAAATCTTTGAATATTTATCTTTTCTGAATGTTTTATTCATTTATTTAGACATCGATAATAAAGTACAATTAATCTATGATACTCAGCCATTTTGTGTACTTACTTAAACTTACTGTTATTTGTGCTGTATTCTTTGGTCTGTGACTTGACTTAAGGTTATTAAGGATTCACATATCACTAATTGATATCTTCTTTGTATAAATTTTTTAAATTGTAAGAAAGCATAATAAATACTTGATTAAATAAAACCAACTGAGAACACATCTCTTTTCAAACTCTATATGGCAGATTGTAGTATTTACCAATAAATTTTTTCTTTCCTCTGAGTGCTTGACAAGGCTAAGTATTTGTAGAGTATAATTCCATAAATAATTAATGTTAGACATTGGCCATGTGGCTGAATTTAACCAATGAAAAAGCGACAGAGTGTTATTTCTGAGTTGACTCCTTTCCAGAGTGACATGCTATATTTCTCCTTCCACTTTGTTTCTTCAATGCCACCCAACAGGTAGGCGTGTTGTTTTTGCCAAGGTACCAGAATGAAAACACATGGACCAAAATCAGATGTTCTAGCTGAGTTCAGAGTTTCCTGGTTGAAATTAGCTGGCCTGTAGACTGCTGAGGTTTAAATAAAATAATTGTTGTTTTAAGAGGTGAAGGTTTGTGGGCTAGAGGTATTGTTTGTTTCGCATTATTCTAGCAGAAAATGAATACTTTCTAGCACAGAGAGTATTTAGTACAAATGTAAATAAGTGCAGAAAGATAGAAACCACTCTAAAAGGTTATTGATAGTAAAAACAACTTAGCTTAAATTCTGTCTTGATTAGCTAGTATTCACATGTGATGAGTTATTCTCAAAGCATGACTGTAACATTAAACATTATCTGACTGAAAAGTAAAATATATGTGTATATACACACACACACACACATATATATATACACACATATGTTTTATTTTATATATTTATGAAATGTATTTGTGTCATTCTCAGATCACTTTCTGGCTTCATTCAGATATTATGGGTACTATAAAGTTAATGCAAGTATTTCTTCACAAAGAAATAGAAAAATAACTTTTCAATTTAATATTGAGATGTGTTATATACCAAGAAACACATTATTCAATTATATAGTGCCTTAAACAGTAATCTATATTTCAGTGATTTAATATGTAATTTGTATGTAATCTATATTTGAAGAGTTAATGTGTCTCAGAGGAAGATGAGCTTTCCCTTGAAGACATTATTTTACATTTGCTGTAAATGGTAGGAAAATATTAGCACAAAATTAGATATTTCAGTTTAACATAAGCTTTCAGGCAATGATAGATTCTGGGTCCCTTAAGTTCCTGCTTTTTTAATTAGTTCTATAGTATAAAATAGATTTCACAGGGATAGAAGTAGAGATATTATAATCAATACATTTTCTTAATTTTATGGATTGTTTAATGAAGTCCATATTTTTTTTCTCAAGTTCATAAGGTTTATTAGATCTCCAAATAAAACATACATGCTAGATACATATTTATACTTTCCTTCCTGTCGGAATACCAATCAAACATCTAAAATTTGATAAGCTTAACATTGAATTCACCGTTATTTTCCCCAGCTCAGTTCAGTCCTCATTCATTTTTACTCTACTACAGGGTTGTTAAGTATTAAGTGGTATGAATGTTAGTATCAACAATTATCACAGCAAAAAAGATTGCATACTCAAATTTAATAATTTAGGAGACTTTCATACAGGGGCAGTAAATATATATGACATATGACAGCAGGTACAAAGGAAGCCAAGATGGCAATTGAAGTACCATAAATTTATCAAAAACAAGAAGTTATCAACATCACTTGGTTTAAAAAGGAAGGGGGAGGGAGAACATATCAAACAAAGAGCTGAAGCTGGGCTGTAGCTACAACTATGAGAGAGTACTGCTCAACAGGAATTGTGGACTTTGGGAGGGAAACTCAGAAAAGGACAATCCACGGATAGGCAGGAGACACCCACAGACCTAAATACATCAACTTCACTCTCCCCATACCATATCTTTTCCCATGATAGTTTCTGTTAACCATATGCAACAGGAAGCTAGGCAGAATAATAAAGTCCATTGATAAAGTCAGTAACGGTTGGTCTTCTGGTGGCAGAGCAGGGTGCAGAGGATGAAAATAGATCTGAAGGGTTAAACAACGTGCATCTAACACACATATTCAGTGTTTAAAGCCAGAAACAAGAGAATCTTTCTAAATCTCTCCTGCTCCTGTACCCCATCCAGATTTAAAGGACATTTTGGTTTATCTAAAACCCAAATGGAACTCTACCTTTCTATGGAATAGTATAATGAACTGAAGTAACAACTGTTTCTGGATCGTCCACCAGCACTCAGTATTTCTTAAAGTTAGGTGAAAAATCAGACGTGACATAGACACCTAATTTATTTATTTTTACTATTTTGAGTGCTTTATTATGAAACTTGGGACATTCTGAGCATAACAAAAACAGAATCATTAATCTGTAAGTATGCATGAGGTTGTGCTTTTTTAGGAACCCCCTGAGATTCTATGTGTAAAACTCTCCTCCACGTGTGTCACCAAGAACAAAGTAGTTATGTCAGGGTACCACAGCTGAGGCTCCTTCACAGGAATATATGCAATTTTATCACTGTGACTAAAATGCTTCAATAAAAAAAGGAAAGTTAATCAGCTTCAAGTGTGTATAAGATTTGAAGAAGAGACTAAAGTGACTTATAAGAACCGTGATATAAATCATTCCATTTGCATCAGCCTGCACTTTCCTTAACAACTCCTGGGCAGGGGAGAGAATGTAGCTGCAGGTAATTAATGAGCTGGAGAAATAGTAAGGCTGTTCACCCAACCTTCTCTTCCCTAGAGGGCAATTAGAACTACACCCTATGGGGCAGAGAGGAAAGGGTGTACCACCTGCATTACACCTGTGTAAAATAAAAATGTATTTAAAGAGGCTCTTCATCACCTACTAAAGACATTCCACCTTTTAAAATGACACCAAGGTTTAGAATAACTAAATTATAGAAAGGCATACATATTCCAATTCAAAAATGTCATGTGAGTGAAGCAGTTTGCATCTGGAGAATAAAAGAAAAGTTTCTATTTCTGGGTCATCAAAATATTTTGAAGAACTAGAGATAGTTGATAAAAGTAAAGTACCAATTTTAGAAGATATTTCTATATTTTTACAAATGTATTTTATGCTCTGTATTTTTACTTTTGATTTTGGAATCCAAACTACACAACATGGTAGGAATAAGTGCTTACTGTGTGGATTAGTTTCTAAGGAAGAATGAACAACAAAATGACACAATTATCCTTGGACATATGGAGAAAATTATGTAAATTTCAGAGTCTCTGCCCATAAAATCAAACTCTGAACAGCATTTTATTTCTATTCAGTGCTTACCGAATTTCTGCTGTATAAAATTTTCAAATGATGATGAATAAACGGATGAATGCTTGCATGAATGGATGAATTAATGAATGAAATAATAAATTGAGCTTCATGAAAGCATCTTCATTTTCATAAAACTGTTAAAATATAAACTGTTTCTGGTAATATATCAGAATCAAGATATAGCATGACTGAATATCCCCATGTGAATCAATAAGAGTATCTTTCAGTCACAGAAAGACATCTAACCAGAAATTTAAACTCAACAAAGAATTGACGTATCTTTTACTTTTTTTTTTTTCCGTAGTGAAAGAGTTGTAGAATTGGGCAGTCTGTTCCTGAGAAAGAGAGCATTACTGTTCTTTGGAGCAGCTTTGGTGCTAGCCTCATGTACGGACTGTTACTGTGGTTTGTTTTTCTAGCAGGAAGAGGCAATGCAGTGAAACTATTCCAGAGCTAGCCAAATTTTTCTTGCTCTCTTACACTTGCCTGTGCACTGGTTACTGTCTCCTAGCATATCCTCTAACTTGCGCTGCAAAAGGCAACTAGATGGATTTTTTTAAAGCAGCAATTTTGCTATGCCCACCCTTTTCTTGAAAAACTTCCGTGGCCTAGAACAGCACTTCAGAAGAAAGCCCAAATGTCTCAGTATATCCCACAAGGTGTTAATAATCTGTTCGATGCATCTCTCAGAAGACCACAATTATTTTAGGATGAGAAAATTTCCCAGTATACTAGACTGGCCTGGAAATGAAACCTTGTTCTGTAACTACTAGAGCTTGGTAATGCTGCTTGCTCCTCACTCATTCTGATACACAAAAACAGCTCCAGAATTTTTTTTTCCTTCATTTTTCAAGTGAGAGGAGGGGAGATAGACTCCTGCATGCACCCCGACCAGGATCAACCCAGCAACCCTCATCTGAGGCCAATGCTCAGCCCATCTTAGAACATGCTTATAACCAAGCTATTTTTAGTGCTTGAGGCAGAGGCTCCAGAGAGTCATCCTCAGCACCTGGGCCAAAGTACTGTCAAAGCACTCAAGCCATGACTGAGGGAGGGGAAACAGAGAGAAAGAAGAGGGAGAGAGAGGGATGGAGAAGTAGGTAGTCACTTTTCCTGTGTGTCCTGACCAGAATCAAACCTGGACATCTACACACAGAGCCAATGTCAATGCTCTACCACTGAGCCAACCAGACAGGGCCTCCACAAACTTTCAAATGTCTATAAAATGGTGGAGAAATTCCAGTTTAGATTATTTCTCACTGAAATACTAAACTTCAATCACAGTGAATGATTCACAGTTGACTTAGTATGCATTGTTTTTTTCTCTTATCTCAGATATGTGTTCATGCTATCTACTTTTCTGAAAAAGCCCTTCATCTCCATAGCTCTGACTATTTACAGAACCAGCAAATATCACATGAGCTATCTTTTCTGTGCCCCTCCAAAAAGATTACTTCTTTTTATAACCTATCAAGACACCTTATATTTTAAAAATATCACATGGACTAATTACTAGCCTTGCTTGCTATATTCAAAGGTATTTGAAATAAAAACATTGATCTACGCAGAATGGTGCTCTCAGTTCCCAACCTATGTTGTACTTACCAGGTGCTGGTATATACTAGGCACTGAAACATAAAATAATTGATGATGCACTAACCTTGAAACTAGATGACTTGATTTTGAATGTACTCCACTACCACTGTGTGATCATGGTTAGTCAGTTCAACTATATAATCAGCTGGTATTTTGTGTGCAGGTTAATTCACATAAAAATAGCTACTCATGATGTTAATAGATACCAATTTCACAATTATTTCTTTTTAAACTACAGTTTTTCCAAGTCCTATAAATTTTTTGTTTTAAAATGGGGCAATATTGCTAAACTAGAAAAAATGCAACAGTTATGCATTAATAAAGGTTTTATGGAGCTATAATTATTTTTCTCTCCCCAAGAAAATTTTGCTACAATTTTCTCTTAATTAATATAATTGATAACATTTATAGAGATATCTGCCATTTTAATCATGCAGATATGTCTGTTGCTCTCTGAAGCAAAATTAAAAACCAGCAGCAGTTTTTTGTTTTTTTTTTTTACTTTCAGTGACAACTGGGAAGAAAATTAAAATAAAGCTTGTAATAGATGGTTGATACGTTCAATTTGAAAGATCACAGACCTGGGTCACACACATAGGGAAGAGAGGCAACACTATACTGTGAAAAATGTTTAAGAAAAACTAGTATCCACACAATGAATAAGAATTCTGAAGTCTTTAATAAAAGGTGCTGAAACACATATTAACTATTGTAATTAAGGCCAATATTTTAAAATTTAATTAGCGTCAATTCTTGTGTACATCTAAGAACAAACAGGACCCAAACCCTGTTTTACTCACTGCTGTTTCATGAATCAATCTGACAGTGCATATTTGGTTAAATATCTACAAGGTTACTTTGACCATGCATTCTTGTAGCTCACAAGAGCATTAAACTTGTATCTATTAATATGCTAAGTAGTAATACCAAATGGATGACTATCAAGTGCACTCATGTAGGCATTGTCACCAGATTTCAGATAACATAGGCAGTTAGAATTGTTACAAACAGTTCTAATTGTAGAATTCCTTTATACATTGGTGATATCCTCTGAATAATATCAAAAATTTATCATTATAGAAACTGGAAGGATGACAAAGAGCCAAGAATTTAATATTTTATTTTCATTTTATTTATATTCCTCAATGACAGCTGAACCACTGAAGATTTTCATTCACATTTATGAGATGCTCATCTCTTTAAGCATAATTGGCTTTAACATTTGGGAACCATATGAGTGAAGGTACTTGATGAGGCTATGACTGAATGAGAGTACAAAGAAGTAATATATAGAGCAGTTGTTCTCAAAGTGTGCACCAGGGCGCACAGGTGTGTCCTAGAAGATTTCCAGGTGCACCCTATGGTATTCCAGAGAAATATGAGCCTGTTGGGGACCAAAAAACCAACAGGGATTTTGGAGTTTAGAAATGTGGGAAATTAGCTATAAACTGACAATCTGCCTAACCCCCCACCTCACTTGCTTGATTAGGTTGCAAAAGGCTGTTAAGCTGTGGTGCTGGATTGTTTACACTACCCCCCATGTTCCTCGGAAAAACTGGAGGCAAATTTCTTCTATCCTTTGTTTGGTGTAAAGTTAAGAAGATATGTATAGTGGGGGTTTTCTGCACTTGGTAAAATTCTTGGGTTGCCTTGGAAACATAATCAGAGACCATTGATTTGCTAATGGCCTCACTTTGCCCTATAATAAAGCAAGATGCAGTTTGGGGGCACACTTTTTTCTTGCCAGCAGCAATTACAGGGTCCTCCCATCCCCGTATTTTCTTAATTCTGCACCGTTCCCACTCGGAACCTGTAATTACTAGCTGTGCTGGTTCACAATATGTGCCCAGATATAAAAATAAATATAGTTACTCTATTATACCATTTCATTATGGAAATACCACTTTTTGTTAACACATCATTATTACATTTATTATTAACACATCATTATGTTATTTTTAGGTAAGTACACCCAAATAAAATGGATAGATTTCTCATAAAGAAGCGTGATATTGAATTTGATTCTGGAAGTGAACAAAAGTTAAGTGTAAATAAAATAGGACTTGAAGGCTGACAGGCAGAATTTAACTTAAAGCATTTTCCATCACTTAACACTGAACAATACGATTGGATTAGAAACCCATTCATGGAAGCTTCAGTTGATTTTGGTGTAACATTAACAGAAGAAGAAGAACTGGCAGCTATATCCACTGAGCATGGATTGATGATTAAACATAAGGAATTGTGTCTTGAAGCCTTTTGGATTTCTATAAAAGAAGAATATATGGCAATATCTAAAAAAGTTTTGAACATTTTACTACAACTTTCAACATCCTATTTATGTAAATTAGGATTTTCTACCCTCAACACAATTAAAAGTAAAAAGAGAGGAATTCTTTAATGTATTGATGAGGAAATGAGAGTTTACCTTTCCAATATATGCCCAAACATCAAAGAAATTGCTAGGACACATCAGGCTTATGTTTCTCATAAACACAAGAATGAAAAAACTTAACACATTCACGTTGGAACCTGCCAAATTTACTAAATCTTATTAAGAATGTATCTATATATATAAAAAGATACATTTTTGTCATATTTTTATTTTTAATCCCTCTTTTTTACAAATTCTAAAAAGCATAACTCACAAAATGTAACATAAAAATGTTTTTTTAATGTCAGAATAAATTTAATTTTGTTGTATTTATTTTGTTTAATTACCATAAAAGTACATTTGGACTTTGTATATTTTTCTTTAATAATTGACTTAATTATTATAATGTATTTCTCAGAAATTTGTACATAGTGCGCCTATAATTATTTGTAGTATTTTAAATGTGCCCCAAGTTCAAAAAGTTTGAGAACTAGTGATATAGAGAAAGGAGTGAGGAGCCTAAAGAATAGAACTAGAAGAAAGACCTATTTTTGGAAGTCATAATAGCAGAAGGAATCTTCAGGGTCAGGAACATATTGTGTAATTTTATGTAAACCAAAGAAGAATATTGATGGAAATGCTAATCAACCACTGTGTATCTACAGAGACTTTGAGGGGTGTAAGATATGAATTTTAATGTTATTATGGTCAGAATATATTTTTAACATTTACAAAACTATATTTTACAAAATGATCAAGAAATTAAGGAGATCAAAACTTTTGATATCAGTAGAAAATTTAGCCAAAGTAAGCTATTAGTGGTTCACATGTTTATTAATACTTAAAAATATTGACTTTAATTATAAATTATTATTTGAAGGAAATTAATTTTCCTTCAACTTTATTTTCTCTGATTACATCATTTTTTTTTTTAAGTAGCTAATAATTATTATTTTTTCTTTCTACACTCATTTTGATGCTCATGCAGTCTGGCTCACACATAACATACCTGCTTCAATTCTCTCCTAATTCAGATGACTTAATAAGCAAAAGTAGCTACAAACAAACATATTTAGAGTAATGTTAAGAATCAGTAATCTTGGCCTGACCTGTGGTGGCGCAGTGGATAAAGCGTCAACCTGGAAACGCTGAGGTTGCTTGTTCAAAACCCTGGGCTTGCCTGGTCAAGGCACATATGGGAGTTGATGCTTCCTGCTCTTCCCTCCTTCTCTCTCTCTCTCTCTCTTTCCCCCCTCTCTATAATGAATAAATAAAATCTTTAAAAAAAAAAGAATCAGTAATCTTGTAGTGGCAGCTTTTCTCAATATTTAGATACTCAATCCTTGCCTGAATAGGTGGTGGTACAGTAGATAGAGTGTCGTACTGGGACACAGAGGACCCAGCTTCAATCCTAAGGTCACCAGCTTGAGTGCAGGCTCATCTGGTTTGAGCAAGGCTCGAGCAAGGGATTACTCAGTCTGCTGGAGCCCCCCAGTCAAGGCATATGTAAGAAAGCAATCAATGAACAACTAAGGTGCCGCAATGAAGAAATTGCTGCTTCTCTTCTCCTTCTCTTCCTGTCTGTCCCTATCTGTCACCCTCTCTGACTCTCTCTGTCACTGTCATGCACACAATAAACATACTCAATTCTTATCTTCTAAACAATGCACTTATACTAATTTTATTTAATTTTTAATGTCATATAAATAACCTAAGGCAAAGTATACATACATACTTTTGAGTATTTTAACTAATGATCAATCTTTTGTCATGTTAATTTTATTCTTTATTTGATTACTTTGCATAAAATATACAGAAACTTTCAATTTGGTAAGGTTTCTAATGTGTAACTTATATCTTTAATTATTTTATAAATAATTAGTAGCCGCCATTGAATATAAAGTACTAGTTCTTCCTCTGATGCGATTTTCCTTTAAAAAGGTAAATCATTATTCTCAAAGGGTCATAAAATTGGAAATAAAAAAAATAGTACAATGTTTCAAATTTCAAAAACACTGTTTTATTTTCCAAGGTGGTAGCCTTAACTAAATCTTCTTTCATCAACAACATAATGCAAAACTACGAGGGCATCTATATCAAACATCTTGGTTAAGGAGGCTTGAGAAACACTGTTGCATAGCAAGAAAGCCATTTCACTTTCACAGATGGTTGTGTGAAACTCAGAACTCATGACTCTCCATACAAAAAATCAAAGGTATCTACTTGTGGGAGCAAAGATTTCCTTTAGTAATAAGAATCCCATTTAACTGGAGCAGAGTTTCAAATTAAAGTCAGTCCCATTGTATTACATGTTATGATAAGAGCCACTGAGAATATAAATTTACCTGGGTTGAATAGTAATCATTAAGTTTTATTCAGTTTGATTATAATAACAATTTGGTTATTCTGAGCCTCACAGTGTATCTAGTATATAGCTTGAATACAATAGAAATCAACATATATGTTGGATTGTTGATTTTATCTACCTGGTGCTTATGTAAGTAAATTGAGATGGAGTATATAAATATTGTCAAAATTTGACAGATGGGAAATGGTACCATTGTGAAGGACCTACTGAGAGATAAGAAGAATAATTTGGTTAAAGTAAGGTTCCACTAATGCAGGCACTCTTTATACAAGAGCTGAAGTAAGTTCCATAAAATAGAGAAATATTTCCCAAGAAGGTAAGAGTTTAGTTAGAAAAGCTTGAGAATTGGAGAAACACTGTGGAAACTTGGTTATTGTAATATTCAGTTACAACATATTAAACCAATTCTCCAAACCACAAAAACTACAAGACACATCGTAACTGTAATGTACTTTTATTCTTAATTTGTTGTGTCTATAACTTGTAAACTTATTCTCATATTTTAAGGAATATTAACTAAGTGTGCAGAGGTTATTGTGGAAGAGATCCAATATTAAAAGGTAATGTAAAATTAGAACAAAAAGAAAGAGGACAGCCTGACCTGTGGTGGCGCAGTGGATAAAGCATTGACCTGGAAATTCTGAGGTCGCTGGTTCGAAACGCTGGGCTTGCCTGGTCAAGGTACATATGGGAGTTGATGCTTCCAGCTCCTCCCCCCTTCTCTCTCTATCTCTTGCTCCTTGCTTTCTCTGTCTCTCTCTCTCTCCCTCTTTCTCTCCTCTCTAAAAATGAATAAATAAATTAATTAATTAAAAAAAAAGAAAGAGGACTAATAATACTTGGAAACTACTGAAGAGTGAGCTTTTCCTGCCCACTCTGTCAATCCCACCCTCACCCTCACCTGAAGAGTAGTTTTGAACATGTCAAGGTAGAATACTTTTCAACTCCAAAACGCCTTATTTTTATTTTCTGAGTGTTTAAGTTTTTGTCATTCTAATTAATATCTTTACAATAAATATTATATTTCTGAATTCTTTATAAGAATACAGATTATAGATTTTTTTAAGTGAGAGAAACAGAGAGAGAGAGAGAGAAAGAGAGAGGGACAGGCAGGGACAGGCAGACAGGACAGTAGAGAGATGAGAACTTCATCTCAGTTGTTTATTGATTGCTTGTTCATATGTGCCTGAACTGGAGGGTTTCAGCTAAGCCAGTGAAACCTTGCACAAGCCAGCAACATTGGGCTTATGCCAGCAACCTTGGGCTTCAACCCAGTGACCTTTGGGCTTAAGGCAGTGACCATGGGTTCATGTCTATGATTTCACGCTCAAGTGAAGTGATACAGCACTCAAACTTGTGAGCTGACACTCAAGCCGGCGACCTAGGAGTTTTGAACCTGTGTCCCCAGAGTCCCAGGTCCACACTCTATCTACTTTACCACTGTCTGGTTAGGCCAGATTGAAGACTTTGAGGTCTTGGAATACTGAAGGCACATTGCTTAATTTATTGATGATTCTGGGTTAAGTTTTACCAATGAGTAAATTAAATGCTAAGGAAAGAAAGAAAATAATATAAATTTACCTGGGTTGTTACCTTGATTGTATGTGCCTTCGACATTTTTAATGTAGATAGCCAAAAATGGAAGAATGCAATTGCAATTATACAGAGAAAGTAGGATAATATATTTCAAAATTAGACTTATAAAATCTCTAAAGGTTTTTCTTTTTTTAGAATGATTGATTTTAGAGAAAGAGAAAGTGAGAGAATGAGAGAGAAAGAGAGAGAGAGAGAGAGAGAGAGAGAGAGAGGAAATACTGATTTGTTTTTTCATTTAAGGCATTCATTGGTTGACTCTTTTATGTGCCTTGACCTTGGATAGAACCTGCAACCTTCATATATGGGGATGACATGCTAACCAGCTGAGCAATCCAGCCAGTGCTTAGAAGTTTTCTTTTTAAAATCAACTTTGCCTCAGGACTTAACTAAAGGAAACCATGTATTCAATAATATGTGTTCAAATATTTAGTAAAATGTTATTTGTATTATTTTTACATCACAGGGTATACTGAGTTTTATAAAAATCTATTATTTTAATAAAATAGTTTATTATAAATAAATTTTATTTATTATAAATATAAAATTAATTTAAAATAATAAAAATAATACAGTTGAATGAGATTATTTAACTGTAATGATTACCAAGAAAGAGTCATGTACATAGGTATTACTTTTCATGTCTTCTTGGCTTTGTAACTTGTCAATATAAGATGTTTATATTGCTGAAATAAGAAAATCTTGAATCTAGCTCTTATTCTTAAAATTTGATGGACATCTCCAAGTTTTTTTCTTTTCAAATTTGCTTTTGTTAGTCTAGGTCTTTTGGATTTTTATATTAGTAGTAGAAATAGGTTGTCAATTTCTACAAATCTCCTTGCTTGGGTTTTGAAGAGGACTACATTAATTTATAGACTGATTTTTATGAAAATGATATCTTAATAATGAATTTTCCCACACAAGTAACATAGTATATTAGTCCTATTATTTAGCTCTTTCTTAATTTTTTCAGTAGTCAAGTAGCTAAATAGTTAAGATAGATCAGGGGTCAGGAACCTATGGCTCACAAGCCAGATGTGGTTCTTTTGATGGCTGCATCTGGCTTGCAGACAAATCTTTAATAAAAAAAAATAACGTTAAAAATATAAAACATTCACATGTATTACAATCCATTCATTTCCTACTGCTCATGTTCATGGTTGCGGGTGACTAGAGCCAATCACAGCTGTCCTCCAAGACAACACCAAATTTCTATTGGATAATGCATAATGTACACAGGTCATTGTGAGGTCAGGAAGTAAATTTCCCTCCTTTTAATCAAGTAGTCAGCTAACTAACTGCAGAAACCCCTTTGATGAAGAAGATGGCTAAAAGAAAAAAGATGAGGAGTGTCGTACTTTTCAGCAGGAATGAACAGAGGAATTGCCTTTGTGGAGAGAGCAGATTCTGCAGTATGTCTAATATACAATGATAAAATTGCATCGATGAAATGCTCACATATAAAGCAGCACTTCGACACATGCCATACTACATTTGCACCGAAATATCCAGTGGGGGACAGCAGGAAGAAAGCATGTCAACAGCTACTGTGCAGAGTGCAAGCTAGTCAGCAGCAACTCCATGTTTGGACCCAAAAAGGAGACTGAAATTTGGCTAGCTTTGCTGGTGCTTTAGCAATTATGAGAAACAGAAAGCCATTCACAGATGGGGAGTATGCCAAAACATTCAAGCTTGATGTTGCCAATGAACTTTTTTGACGACTTTTCAGATAAAGACAAGATAATCAAACAAATAAAAGACATGCCTCTGTTGGCATGAACTGTTCATGATCGTACCATCATGATGGCAAATCAAATAGAGGCAACACAAGTTAAAGACATAAATGCAGCACCATTCTTTTCTCTCACTTTGGATGAGTCAACAGACGTAAGCCATTTATCCCAGTTTAGCGTGATTGCAAGGTATGCTGTCAGTGACACACAACGTGAGGAAAGTCTTGCTGTTTTGCCTATGAAAGAGACAACAAGAGGGGGGGATTTATTCAAATCTTTCACTGACTTCGCTAAAGAAAAAAATCTACTGATGGATAAACATATTTCAGTGTGCATGGTGCTCCGTGCATGGTGGGGAAAAACAGAGGATTCGTAGTACTTCTTCGTAAACATGAAAAGAGACCCATCCTAAGTTTTCACTGCATCCTACATCAGGAGGCGCTTTGTGCTCAAATGTGTGGCGAGCAGTTTGGTGAGGTGATGTCACTGGTCTTTCGGGTGGTCAACTTTATTGTTGCCCAAGCTTTAAATGATCGCCAGTTTAAAACACTGCTGGATGAAGTTGGGAATAATTATCCTGGTCTGCTTCTGCACAGCAATGTGTGTTGGTCGTCAAGAGGGAAGGTGCTCAGCCATTTCACAGCTTGTCTGAGCAAAATCCGGACTTTTCTTGAAATGAAAAACGGTGAGCATCCTGAGTTAGCTAACACTGAGTAGCTTCTAAAGCTCTATCTACTATCTCGTGGATATGACTGAACATCTGAAGCAGCTCAATGTGAAAATGCCTTGGAAATACAGTCTTAACCCTTCAACAAGCAGTGTTTGCATTTGAAAACAAGCTGGAACTCTTCATTCCTGACATTGAAACAGGTCATTTACTACCCTTTGAAAAACTGGGAGATGCATGCACAGCAAGTGACCCTGCTTAACATCTTGATCTCCAGCAGCTAGCGGGCTTCACATCTAATCTCCTGCAGTCATTCAAAGCATGCTTTGGAGAATTTCATGAATGTACTCGTCTTTTTAAGTTCATCACCCATCCACATGAGTGTGCAGTGGACAGCACCGACCTGAGTTACATCCCTGGTGTCTCCGTCAGAGATTTTGAGCTACAAGCTGCTGACCTAAAGGCCTCAGACATGTGGGTGAATAAGTTCAAGTCACTGAATAAAGATTTGGAGAGACTTGTACAATAGCAAGCAGAGTTGGCGAGCAAACATAAGTGGGGAGAAATGAAAAAACTTCAACCTGTGGACCAGCTGATTGTGAAACTTGGAACGCACTTCCCATCACATACCACACACTGCAGCATGTGAGTATTGCTGTACTGACAGTGTTTGGCTCTATGTATGCATATGAGCAGTCTTTCTCACATCTAAAGAATGTTAAGACCAACCTACAATCACATTTAATGGATGGATGTCTCAGCGCCTGCATGAAGCTTAACCTCACTACGTATCAACCAGACTACAAAGCCATCAGCAAAACCATGCAGCACCAGAAGTAGCATTAATGGTAAGAAGTACTTTATTCATCATTGGTTAGCAACAGCATAACAAGGTTATTAAGAAGAACTCAGAGATGTATTGTACTTTAAAAGTGTTGGTCTTACATAAAATGCACACATTTACTTGTATTTAGTGTTAAACATATTGTATGGCTCTCATGGAATTACATTTTAAAATATGTGGTGTTCATGGCTCTCTCAGCCAAAATCGTTCCCTACCTCTGAGATAGATCAATAAAATAAGAGAATAGAATAGTGAGTCTAAAGGATACACACATATCTGGACAACTGGTTTTTGACAAAGGAATAATTCAATTCATTAGAAAATGATAACCTTTTAAACAAATGTTGCTAAAACAACTTCTAATCATATAATAATTTGATACAAAAATTGATCATATACAAAAATTGATGCAAAGTATATAAAATGCTTAAATGTAAAACTTAAAACAATAAAACTTGTAGAGCAAAATCTGTAAATCCTTGGATTAGGCAAAGATTTATTAAATATGATGCCATAATCGTGATCCATAAAGAACAAATTGATAAACTAGATGATCGATTTCAAAATTACTAACTTACAATAGACACTTTTAAGAAAATGAAAGGTTGCCCTGGCCGGTTGGCTCAGCGGTAGAGCGTCGGCCTGGTGTGTGGGGGACCCAGGTTCAATTCCCGGCCAGGGCACATAGGAGAAGCGCCCATTTGCTTCTCCATCCCCCCCCTTCCTCTCTGTCTCTCTCTTCCCCTCCCACAGCCAAGGCTCCATTGGAGCAAAGATGGCCCGGGCGCTGGGGATGGCTCCTTGGCCTCTGCCCCAGGCGCTAGAGTGGCTCTGGTCGTGGCATGCCGGGTGGATCCCGGTCGGGCGCATGCGGGAGTCTGTCTGACTGTCTCTCCCCGTTTCCAGCTTCAGAAAAATACAAAAAAAAAAAAAAAAAAAAAAAAAAAATGAAAGGTCAAAAAAAAAAAAAGAAAAAAAAAAGAAAATGAAAGGTCACACAATGGGAGGTACTATTTGCAATGAATATATCTGTCAAAGGGATTACATAAAAATACATAAAAACATTTTTGATAATTCAATAAGAAACAAACAGCCTAATTTAAAAAGTGAGCAAAATGATTAAACACATATTACACAAAAGATACATGAATAGCAAATTACTATGCTGCTCACAAAAATTAGGGGATATTTCAACATAAATATGAAGTGATAAAAAAGAATCATTTGATTTTTTTATTAAACAAGAACATCAGAAAAGCAAATTACAAGTCAAAGAAAGTAGTTTGGTTATGCAAATGAGTTGCAAAACTAACTTTTATTTCATTGGCAAAAATGCACTATACAAAAGGTTGAAAATACTGGAATATCTACATGTTCCCTGGTCCCCTAATTTTTGTGAACAGTATATACAAATATATGTTTGACATTATTAGTTATTAAGAATATATATTATACTAAACTAAATATTATTATAGAAATTAAGATAGCACTATAAACTTATTAGAATTAGAATGCCAAAGATTTACGAAGCTGGACCACACCAGTTGCTATCAACTGAATGATTATGTCTGCCAAAATTTAGATGTTGAAATCTTAACCTCCAATGTGATAATAATAGTAAATGGTACATTTGAGAGATGATTTCTTAATGAAACCAGAGTCATCATTAATGAGATTACTGCACTTAAAAACTATTTTCCCCTTTCTATCATGTAAGAACAGAATGAGAAGACAATCATCTATTAACCAGAAAGTAGACTCTCACCAGACATTAAATCTTCTATTAACTTTTCTTAGACTACTTAGCCTCCAGAATTGTGAGATATAAATATCTGTTGTTTATAAGCTACCCAGTGTTAGTATTCTGTTGTAGTAGTCCAAATGAATTAAGGCACAAGTGTTGCTGAGAATGGGAAACAACTAGAGCTATCATATATTGTCAGTACAGATGTAAAATGACACAACAGCTTTGGAAATCAATTTAATTGTTTGAAACTTTAATACATACTTACTACATAATTCAGTTTTTTTTACTTCTAAACATTTATTCAGAGAAACAAAAGCATATTTATATACAAAACTTGCACATAAATGTTTATAGGAGCTCTATTTTGAATATCCCCAGACAGTAAATGACTGACCATCAAAAAAGAATGGATAAAGAAATTGTGGCATTTTCTAGCAGCGGTATTATGACTAAGCAATAAAAGGGAATAGATTCTTGTTACATGCAACAATATGGATGAATCTCAAAACATGTAGGTTGAGTAAAAAAGATAAAATGAACTCGTACTGCATAATATCATTTATATAAAACTCTAGAAAAGGCAAACCCATCTTTATACAGCAGACCACGGTTGCCAGGGAACAGAAAAGATGAGAATAAGGGATTATAGGAAAATCTTTGGGGGTGATATGCATATTCATTATTTTAATTGTGATGTTAATATTATGGGCATATAAGTATGGCAAATCTTATCAAATTGTAGACTTTAAATATGTATAGTTTATTTTTTGTCAATTATATTTCAATAAAACTTTAAAAAATGAATACACACAATCAGAATGGCAATTTTGTAAAGTACATAAAAATAAAACTAGCACGTGAATTGGAGCCTGAAAGTCAAATATTTTCTTCCCTAAGCAATCTATTTAGCCAAATTACTATATAGTCATGTATAATAATGGGGAAATATTCTAAGAAATAGGACATTAGGAGATTCTATCATTGTGCAAACATCATAGAGAGCGTTCGCACAATTCTAAATAGTATAGGCTACTACACACCTAGGCTCTATGGTATAAGTCCAGTGATTTAGGAAAATGATAGAATTTATAATCATTGGGTCTATAATTTTTATATAACATCAGGGTGGTTAAATCTTTTTGCAGACTGGCACAAAATTTCTGATGCACCGGCAGTGGTCCAAGTATTAAAAAGCACTGGTATAGCCTATTGCTCTCATACAGCATGTTACTATACTGAATATTGTAGGCAACTGTAACACAATGGTAGGTATTTGCATATATGAACACATCTAAATATGTAAAAAGCACAGTAAAAATGGTATAAAAATATAGATGGCACACCTGTATAGGGCACTGACCATAAATGGAGCTTGCAGGACTAGAAGTTGCTCTGAGTGAGTCTTTGAATGACTGATGAGTGAACATGAGAACCTAGGACATTATACTCCTTTGGACGTTATAAACCTATCCTATAAGCTTACCCCCTGCATCCTTCAAACAAGGTCAGAGATAAAATATGGAAGCTGTCAATGCTGCTCCATGAACAGGGATGTTGTTTGGATTGATTGAAATGATTATGGAGAAACTGGCTGGGTAAGGGTTAAGCCTCACTATAACAGTGACTGTCAGGAGGTAGTGAAAGGTGGTCTAAAAATCAATAGGAATTATAAATTAAGAGAGAGATAAAGGAACACAGGAGATTGTCATGGCAAAGTGGTTTTGGTTATTGCCTGATAGAGAAGTGGTCAGATTAAGAAACTCTATTATACTCATAAAAAAAAAGAAGGTGTTTTACATGGAGAGAGTATAAACTGAGGACTCAATATTTTGACTTTGGACATTTCTTTTTGCTTTCATTAAAACTATCTGGCACAAAGAGGTTTCTCTGGCATTAAACTGATGAAAGAAATAAAATTTACTTATGCTTTACATTATTACAACCTGAAAATACTTCCCATGTATAAGGATAGGCTGCCTTCACAATACCACAGAAAGCTTTTATTACAGTGGCACTCAATACTTGTTAAAGTAGCTCCTGTAGACTTGTTTTTTATACAGAATCTTGGGTCTTCAACAAAAAAATTTACAATATAAAATAATTCTGAAGACTATCAAGCTATATCAGAGAGGGCAGGGCTGGAATACCCTCTGAATATGTAGTGCTGGGGCCGGGATCCTCTGTGTTGGCAAAGCTCAGTGACTGGCTGATTGGGATGGAATCTGTGCACTCAAATGAGGTGTTGTGAGAGGGACTCCATTACCAGGCCCCACAGATGTTCTCAACAGAGAAAAATTAAATAAAAAAGACTCCTGAAGCACAACGTATCCTTTAGTTTCTTACAGGCAATTTAGATCCATTATAATCTTATGGGACCGCTTATATATGTGGTCCATCATTGACTGAAAAGAAATTTTGCAGTACATGACTGTATCACGCACAGTGCATGTTGCTGAGTAAAAACAGTCAACAAGGAGAGACAGGCAGATTATTTCAATATTTAATAGAATTAGGCTGATGTACCCATTTAGATTTTAGGATAGACTTTCATAAAGAGGATTTAAATATCAGGGTCTTTTGCAGAAACTCCTCCTCTTCAGGCGTCCCCAAACTGTGGCCCCCTGAGGTCATTTATCTGGCCCCCGCCACACTTCCAGAAGGGGCACCTCTTTCATTGCTGGTCAGTGAAAGGAGCACTGTATGTGGCAGCCCTCCAACGGTCTGAGGGACAGTGAACTAGCCCGCTGTGTAAAAAGTTTGGGGACCCCTGCTAGATGATGCTGAAGAGAATGTTGTCAATATTTTCGTCTGGGACTCACAGTTTTCTATCTCTCTGTTACTCTAAACAGTGATTGGCACACATTTTTCTTTAGCTGTATGAATGTGTCCAAACAGACGTTAGTCTAGTTCTTCATCTATGCTGTGTCTCTTTGAAGAGATTTTTGTACAACATTGTGATGGCTAGTTATATGATTCAACTTGGTTAAGTTATATTATCCAGTCATTTAATCAAATACTAATCCACATATTACTGTCAAAGTATTTTGTAGATGTGTTTAATAACCCCAAACAGTTGACTTAAAGTTTGTTTTGGCAAAGAAGATGATACTAGGTAATACGGATGGACCTCATCCAACTGAAAGTAAAAACTGAGATTTCCCAGAGAAATAATTCTGCCTCCAGACATCAAAATCATCTCCTTGCTGAGTTTCCTGTCAGCTGGACTGCCTTACTGATTTCAGAGTGGCCAGCACTGCCCTCTAATTGCTTGTGCCAATTCCTTAAAATAAATATCTTAATATCTATATCTATATATATCATACTGATTTTGGTTATGTGGAGAATGCTGATATATATATCATACACTGATTGTGTAGTGTTATTATGAGGAGACATATGGTTAATTTCAAGAATTTGTGGAGCTATTACATTTTTACCCCCCAAATTACAATATACATTTTAACATTTCATGAACTGTTTTCAAGATAATTTTATAATTATATTAACTAATATATAAAGACTGATTTAAAATTTTCAAAGTTTTTAAAATTTATTTTTTAATCTAATCTCAAAATATATGTATCTTTTCAGGCTGCCATAACATAGCATATACTGGGTGTCTTATAATGTAAATAAGTTTCTATTGTTCTGAAAGCTTGGTAGTCCAGGATGAAGGTGCCACCTGATTAGGACCCTGGTAAAAGCATGCTTCTTGGCTTTCTATGCTCATGTGGTCATTCTTCAGAATATGTACCCAGAAAGAAAACAGAAACAAGCTCTCTGGCATCTCTTCTTATAAGGGCAACAATCCCATCATAAAGGCACAACCCTTATGACCTCAACTAAACCTGACTACCCCCTAAACAATTTATCTCCAGTTATGTCCAAATACTGGGAATTAGAGTTTCAGCATATGAACTTTCGGAGGACACTATTTAATTCATAAGAAGACATAAAGCTGCCTGGTCTGTGGTGGCACAGTGGAGAGAATGTAGGCCTGAGCTCACCGGTCTGAAACCCTGGGCTTGCCTGATCAGGCACATATGACACACAATCAACGAACAACTAAAGTGAAACAACTATGAGTTGATACTTCTCATTTAACAACAACAACCAAAAAAGAAGAAACAAAAGCTCTTCAAATCACACTGACTTGTTTTATTTAAAATTTTACATTCCTTCAAATATTATCATATATTTTCATATATCAAGATATAAACTAAGTACCATATTTCCCTGTGTATAAGATGCACCTTAATTTTGGGGCCTGAAATTTGAAAAAAAAAATGAATTACATAAAGTTATTGAACTCAAATTTATTCATCATAAAATTCATACAACCCTTCATCACTGTAAACTTTCATCCATTAGCTTGTCCTCATCTGTTTCTGTTGACGATTTACTGTCTTCAACAGTGAGCACAAAAACAAGCATGAAAAAGTGGGAATGCAAGTAAAAAGATCTACAACCACTGTGTATATAAAACATACCCAGTTTTCAGACTCGATTTTTTTTAAAAAAGGTGCATCTTATACATGAGGAAATACAGTAGCATATCATTTTTCATGGAAAAAAAATTAAAAAATGAAAACTAAAAAAGTTAATGACTTGCCCGCATCAAACATGGTCGTGACAGAAACAAGTACTGCTTGATTAGATTTTATCATACAATTTTTATTTTGCTACCCTACAGTGTTTCAAAATATCTTTAAATCCATAAAAGCATGGGCAAAATTAGGTTTTTGTCTTATAACTGTAAACCTACTTTGCCCACCCACATAGTGTTATGGAATGTAGAGTATAGGGACAGCTTCAAAAAAACTCCATGGTTCTTGCATTTGTTCTGACTGATCCTCAAAGTATGGAAAGATAGGTGTTCTAAGAGCTAAGTAGTAATAAGGCTTCCAGTAAACCAAAGTGTTAGCTCTACTTCCATTTTAAAATAATTTAATCAAAAGGCCTTTGCAAAGTTAAATTAAATTACATTAAAATTGATGTTGATTTATTTAAAAATTATGATCAGAATATTTCACAAAAGCACAATATAAAGTGTACATAAAAATAGCCTAAAACATACAGCGTACTGTACTATTATTTATATATATCTTTTTTTTTAGTGAGAGTGAGAGACAGACAGACGGACATAGACAGACAGACAGACAGACAGACAGACAGGAAGGGAAAGAAATGGGAAACATCAACTTGTAGTTGACACACTTCAGTTAGTTGTTCATTGATTGCTTTCTTGTATGTGCCTTGACAAGGGGCTCCAGCCGAGACAGTGACCCCTTGCTCAAGCCAGCAACCTTGGGTTTCAAGCCAATGACCTTTGAGCTGAAGCTAGCGATCATGTGGTCATGTCTCTGATCCCATGCTCTAGCTGGTAAGCCCATGCTCAAGCTGGCCACCTCAGGGTTTTGAACCTGAGTCCTCATGTCCCAGGCTGACACTCTATTCATTGTGCCACCACCTGTTCAGGCAAGAACATTATTTTTTAATGTTATTAATTTGGACTTTAATTTGCCATGAAATAGCAGGTTAAACAAATTGAAGAGATGTGCCTAATTTAAGTGGTGTGTGTATGTGTGTGTGTGTAAGTGCAGGCATCTGGATTTGCTTCTACTCCTTTTTTTGTCCCTAAGGCCTACCTACCTTTGAAACCCTTTCCTAGAATGATTTCACAATTCTGGTGTTAGGGGACCTGCATATAGTATAATATTTTCAATATCTGAATTATTTATTTTCTTAGAATAATTTTTTTGCTTAAAAATGTAAAAAGATAGTCATAAATGAATTGTACACCTGCTACAAAAGAGAAAGCTCTCTATAATGTATTACAACTCCTGGATTCTTGCCTTCCCACTGACTTTAACCTCAAGGCACTGAAAATACTTATTCTGTCTAATGGTAAGTAGTAATTCAGTTTCCAATTCAGCTAAAACTGTAGCCTCACCTCAATTTCAACAGCTGAAATTCTCATGTCCTCTATGGGTCATATCTGGTCATTTTTAAAACCTCTTAAATTCAGTTACTATGGAATCAATGGATATCACCTATAATGTCCCAAGGGTGAACTAAAAAGTAATTGAGAAATGTCTTGCTTTAACGGCTTCTTTTCAAAATTGTGCAAAGAGTATTTTATATTGAGGACAATTTATAAGACAGTTTTCACTTTTCTTATGATAGGTGGCAGAGCTCTTGATTGAGACCTAACATCATGAGCTTCTACTGAAATTCAACACACTCCATTTCAATTAACCAAGGTTCTTTTGGTCTTTATATCAGTGTCACAAAAATAAATTACTATAAAAGTTTACAATCATATAGCACTAAATATTTTGCAAGATCAAGTTGGCAGGTTTTCACAGAAATACACATTTGAATAAAGGTGAATCAAAAAAATTTTAATAGGCCTTAAAAATCTTAGAAAATAAAGCTAGTCTACTTTTTTATTTTTAAGTGCTTTTAAAAAAATAACTAACTTATACTTAGCATAATTCTTAGGTATTTTTTTTACCTATTTATTAATTCATCGTATTCTTTTACAACTATTTGAGATAACCTTCTCTTCTCTTTAGAGCAAAAGAAACTGAGGTACAGAGAGACTTGTTTCATTTTAAAAATTCACTCAGATGTTGATAAAAAATCAAGATTCAAACAGAAATACTGTGGTTCTGGAGATTTCTGCATGTAATTATAGTCACATATTACTAACAGTTTCAAATTCAAAGAAATGAAATGGTCGAGTACAAAGTACATTTAAATTTATAAATGATAAATGTTTTATTAAGCAAAATTGGTAACTCTAATGATTACACCATAAACTTCCTCTGGAGTTCACTTACTTTTCACTGCCTGTATGTTTATGATATGATGGTCCACGTATTCGTGAACACAAGCATGAACAGAGAACTATACTGGTGACAGATTTAGAATAAAATATAAAACCCTGTTTATATTTCTTTGTTTGTAGATGAAAAGGTAAGCCCCTTTGCAATATAGCAAATGGCAAATGTAAAGTAAGTAATTCAACTAATAAATTCTATGAGAATCAGAACTGTTTGGGGCTTTCTTTTTCTTTATTTTATTTTATTTTTTTAAATTAAGTGAGAGGCAGGGAGGCAGAGAGAGAGACAGAATTCTGCATGCACCCCAACCAAGATCTCTTTGGCAAGACCTCTATGGGGGAACGCTCTGCCCATTTGGGCTGCTGCTCCATTGCTCAGCAACCGAGTTATTTCAGTGCCTAAGACAAGGCCACTGATCACCTTCAGTGCCCGGAGCCAACATGCTCAAACCATTAGAGGCATGGCTGCAGGATAGGAAGAACAAGAGACAGCGAGGTAGAAGGGGAAATAGGAGGGATAAATGGTGATGAAAGGAGACTTGATTTGGGGGTGTGAACATACAACAAAGTGTACAGAAGATGTGTTGTATAATTGTGCACCTGAAATCAGCATAATTTTGTTAAGCACTATCATCCTAATACATTCAACTTAAAAAAAAATAACCTGTTGGATATTTTTATTATACATTTTAGGACAAAGAAGAAGTTTTTCATACAAATTTTTAGTACTAAAATATATTTTATCCTTTTGAAGTCTCCATTCACCAAGCACGTGTTAACAAATAAACACTGAACATATTTCCAAAGTAGAAATATGTCACAATAGAGCAGTAGCAAGTTCAAAGCAGACAAATAAAAAGTCACATTGATAATGCTCAGTGCTCTTTTCTGCCATTTTCAAATGAAAAGAAAATATAAAAATTTCTAGTCTTCAGGTGTTAAATTTAAATTAGATACTGAGTTAGGACAAACATTTCTGCTCTCTGTGGAATTTATTCTTCAAGACATTTTGTTACAAAATGTACCTTATTGAATTTTTTCTGATACTTTGAGAAGAAGGAAACAGAATATAACAAATAAGCATATCTTGGGCTTTGTCACTATTTTTAAAAAAGCATAATCAAGTCCATACTCTCATTCATGTTTGATTTACTGAAACCACAAAGAGAAATTATCAAGGGAAAACATTAAATACAATTCAAAACATAAATTTTTATTTAAATGACAAGGGGAAAAAAAACAAAGTGAGAGCTATCTCTCTGGCTTCTACAAAATTCTGAATCTATTCTATCATTCTTAATTACTTCTGCATTTACAAGGGTTTATTGGAAGGTATGGAGGTAATAATTTTACAGTCTGCTATTTTAAAAGTTGCACTCATATGTTGTATTTTTATTTTAACACAAACATTTTAAAATTTATTGTGATTCAATATATTTATTGCTTATTTGATATTTCATTAATGTGTTCTACTGGATTATATTAATATTTTGCATCTATATTACAAGTAAAAATAAACTATAAACTAAGGGGTGGAATTATTATATATTACTTTACTAGTGTCCATGTTTGTTTAAATACTAAAAACAATAATAATCCTGTAGAATTTCAATAATCTGATTTATATTATTTCACACAATTTTAAGCATTTTGTAATATAAAATACATTTTCATTAATAGAGGGACAGGCATGCTAACTTGCACTCAATAATACACATGTATGTGTATGTGTGTGTTGTATATGGTCAATTTACAAATTGCTGGACACACAGTTATTGCTGTGTAACTGGTAATTATAATTTAGACTTATAGAGCAGCTTACCTAGGATTTAGTTAAGACTTCTATCAATAGAACATAGTTAAGAATAATAGTATTATTGGTTCTATACCATTAGAAATTGTGTAACTTAAAGTTTAGTATTTGGTGCTAATGTTTATTATCTAATAAGATCCATCTAGACTATAATTGGGAAAAAAACAAAATTTTTCATAAAACACTGGTCTTCCATAAATAAGTAAAGAAAAAAATAAATTTTATTATAAATAGCTGACTGTCATAACAATAGTGTGGACATTGAGCAGTAACTGCATTTATGTAACTATTATATTAAACTCTATCAATACAGACTTTAAGCTTTCTGAAAAAATATTATGGTTTGTAGTAGTAATTAATCCACTTAATTTCCCCATATTATCACAATTTTGGAAAATAGTGTGTATTATATACCTATATCTAATTAATGTCATTGTATAATTTGGTTGACTATTCATGTTTTTTAATAAATATTATATAATAGTTCCCTATGGTTTTTACTTTATATTTATTTTTAGGCCTCTTAAAACCTGTCAAAAATTGCATATGATACATGATAGCCTGGCTTCTCCTTGCTGCTTATAATAAAATTTGAGAGGAAATAGATAAACTGAAGAAAAAATAATTAAGAAAAAAAGAATGAGGTCGTGGAGATTTGAAATTTCTTAGCTGATCCATATTGAAAAAAAAAATAAAAAAGCATGTTCTGAAAAGAATATCAAATATATGTATGGCTCAATAACCATTTGCTAAATGATTACACATGTGATTCTCAGATGCATTCAACCATCTTAGCAGAAACCAGGAATAAATATGGGTAAGTGAAATAAGTCAGACAGAAGTTAAGAACCATATTATTTCACACATATGTAGGATATAAAACTGGAAGCAACAAATGAACAACCAAAAAAACTTATAAAAACCAAAAGAGACAGATAACAGTATGGATGTTACCAGAGCAAAGAGGATGGGAAAGCAGTAGAGTAGAGGAAGCCAAATATTTGATGACAGAAGATTTGATTCTTTGCAGCAAGTAAGCAATGCAATAAACAGATGATATATCCTAGAAATGGTCAGTTGAGCCCTCCATAATCTTTTTATTTTAATTAAGTGAGAGCAGGGGAGGCAGAGAGGCATACTCCCGCATGTGCCCCAACTGAGACCAACTTGGCAAGCCCACTATGGGGTGATGCCCTGTCCATCTGAGGCATTGTTCCATTGCTCAGCAACCGAGCTATTTCCAGTGCCTGAGGTGGAGGCCATGGGGCTATCCTCAGCACCCAAGGCCGACTTGCTGGAGCCAATTGAGTTATGGTTGTGGGAGGAGTGAGAGAGAGTGATAGGAAAGGTGAAGGGGTGGAGAAGAAGATGGTTACCTCTCCTGTGTACACTGAAGAGGAACTGAACATGGTACAGCCACACACCAAGCCTATGCTCTATCACTGAGCCAACTGGCCAGGACCCTATATGATCTTATTAACCAATATCACCTCAATAAATTTTATAATAAAAAATAGGTAAAAATTAAAAGTTTATGTTAACTTAACAAAAATAAAATTGAAAGCAAATCAGATAATTTTTTTGCAGCATGATTTTCTACATGGAACATGTAGAAATATATATATTTATGTTAAATATATTTAATATTTGCTTTAAATATATATATATTTATGAAAGCTCAATGCAAATATAAAAAAATGTTTTTTCAGAAAAGAGCTGTGGAAGATCCTCTTGTCCAATGGCTTAAACCCTCATGGATTGCACAGGTGGTAAAGAAAGTTGAGAATGTTACAACAGATAAAACACTGCCAACTTAGACTAAATTGGACAGAGATAGGACAAAATTAAGGAAGGGTGCTGCACTTTTAAAATTCTTCTGGATAAGCCAGCAGAGCTGTCTGGCTGTGAATGTGTGCTACACCTTAATAAAAATAAAGAATGGCTGTCACTTCCATCTTGATCTAGAGATCCTGAGTGGGGATGACCAGGAAGGGAGCTGGTTTGTTTCCTCATCAGTTCCAAAGAGTAAGACCTCCTCCTCATTTCCAGAGGGTGGGGTTGTCTCCTCAGTTTTAGAAGACCAGGTCATGGCCATCTGATACAGAGGGGTGGAGTCACCACTCTGTCGGGCCCTAATGACAGGACTGCTATGCTAGTGGGCCAGGAAAACAGAACACTGATCCAAAAAGAGTTATTTTAGAGTTTTAAAATATAACGGAATTTGACCTAATAGTTTTAGACTTGTTGGAGATTGTTAGCCCCTTTCTTCTTTTTGATTTCTCTCATTTGAAATAAAAATGTATATCCTATGCTTGTTATACAACTGCATTTTTTAAGGAAAGTAGGGGAGATAGAGACAGATTCCTGTGTGTGCCATGACTGTGATCCACTGGGAGACTGACACTCCATATGGGGTCAATGCTCTGCCTATCTGGGACCTTGCTTGCAACCAATAACAGCTAAGGTGGAGGCTCTATAGAGCCATCTTCAGCTTCCATGACCAACATGTTTAAATCGATAAAGCCACTGGCTGTGGGAAGGGAAGTGAGAAAGAGAGAGAGAAAGAGAATGGTGGGGAGATGGAATAGTAGATGGTTGCTTCTCTTTTGTGCCTTGACTGGGAATCAAAACCAGGACTTCCTCATGCCATGTTGATGCTCTAATGCTGAATCAATTGGCCAGGGCCTAACACTGCATTTTGATAGTAGATATCTTGTCTCATTTCACAAGATAACAGCTGGGGAAGAATTTTTTCTTCAGGAAGGATCATAGCATGAGTCCCACCCATATAGATAATATTTGGAGGAAATTTTGAATTTAAATTTGTTGCTGGTATAGGTAAGACTATTGGGTTTTTTGGAATGGGCTAAATGTATTATGGATATAAGAATGACATGATGGATCAGAGGCAAACGTATGGGATATTTTGGACATTTAATCCTCCAAAATGCCTAGGTTGAAGTCGTAATCCTTACTTCTTCAGCATGTGACCATATTTGAAGATGCCTTTATGGTAGTAAGGTAAATTAAGGTAATTTTAATAGACCTTAATCTCATATGACTTATGTCCTTTTAAGAGGAGGAAATTTGGACACAGACATGTATACAGAAAAGATGATGTGAAGAAACATGAATTAAGACAGTCATCTATAAGCAAAGGAGAGAAGCCAAGAATAAATGCTTCTGTTATGCCTCTCTGAAGGAACCCATCCAGTTGACACTGATATGTACCTATTTTCTCCAGAACTGTGAGAAAATGGATTTCTGTAGTTTAATTCACTCTGTCTGTTTTAATTTGTTATGGTAGTACCAGCAAACTAATAGAGAAGACAATTTACTTCTTAAATTTTTCCTATTATTATGTAGAAAAATAAATAGAAAATTTGTTTATTTATAGTACTATGGGCCTTATAATTTTACTGAGTAATAAATCTTAAAAATATTATTAATATTTTGTAACTATTTATTTATAAACAAAATGGTATATATATACCCATATGCTACATGTCCTTATAAATTAATTTTAAACATCTTCAAGTAAATAAATTTTAAACATTTTTATATTTTTATATTATATAGAATATTGCCTAATGTACCCATAGTATTTCATTAATTTGAATAAAATAAATAATTTAATATAGATTATTTAATTTACATTAGATGGTTAACTCTATTAGGCCAAAACATTGGAGTTTAATATGTCTTAGTTTTTAAAAAAAGTAATATTAAAAGGCCTTTTTAACTCTATGGAACTAAACAAAACTGAAAAGAAACAAGCTAATATGAATGTATTTGATATATTTCTTTGAGAAGTTTTCTTCTTTACAGTTGTGCTCAGCTATATTGTTAAATGATTATACTTATGCTATTCTCATATTTTTCTCCTTTTGAAAAAATACATTTCCATCAATTCAGTTCATAGAAAAATAATTGACTATGGCCCTGGCTGGTGGGCTCAGCGGTAGAGCATCGGCCTGGCATGGAGGAGTCCTGGGTTTGATTCCCGGCCAGGGCACACAGGAGAAGCGCCCATCTGCTTCTCTACAGCTCCCCCTCTCCTTCCTCCCTGTCTCTCTCTTCCCCTCCCACAGCCGGGGCTCCATTGTAGCAAAGTTGGCCCGGGCACTGAGGATGGCTCCATGGCCTCTTCCTCAGGTGCTAGAATGACTCTGTTTGCAACAGAGCAATGCCCCAGATGGGCAGAGCATCAGTCCCTGGTGGGCATGCAGGGTGGATCCTGGTCGGGTGCATGCGGGAGTCTGTCTGACTGCCTCCCTGTTTCCAGCTTCGGAAAAATACAAAATAATAATAATAATAATTGACTACATTGATTAATTTAATTCCAATTAGATTTTCTTAAATTAAAAATATCATTATTATTACAAAGATTTTCATTTTCCATCTATACAATTTTATATTTTAAGAAGCATTTCCAAGAAAGTAACTATCCAAGTAGTTTCACACTTTATCTTAATAAGAAAACTAATTTAATAATTAAAATGTATTAGATCTATAATGAGGACTCACGGGTTATTTATTAAGTATTAAAATAACACCCAAAGATAGGCAAGTCTGGAAAATAAGAAAAAAACTATTGACAAAAATCAATATAATGTATTATCTGTATGTCAAGCAAACTTAAGCAGAAATAATTGTTTTGTGGTTAATTTTTATAAATATACCAAAGCCTTGTCTTTAGAAATCTATATATCTTGTTATGAAAGACAACAGGACTTTAGTAAATGGATGTTTCCATTAAGGGAAAAATGTCATTAAACAAGCATTACAAATGACTCTTTAAAAGGTTTTGAACATATACACACTCTCCTCCTATATATTAGAAATTTGTTCCAAGATCTTACTATTTCCTTAGTTGAGAAATGTTAGAATAAACTTACCATTCTACTGAACATAGCAATAAATGCTATAGCTAAACACAAAGCTATATGGATAAAATTAAGTACATTCATTCATTTTTTGTTCACATGTATAATTAATAGAAATAATAATTATAAACATTATATATAATAGGTGATATTTAGCAATATATGATATATAAAATTAATCTAAGTAATATTAATATATAATTATTTAACAATTTAATAAAAATTATATTTGTTGAGTGTCTATTATAAAAACAGATGCAAAAAAAAAAAAAAGGCATTTTCCAAACTCTTCAGGAGGTTAAAGTCTTATGGAGATGTCAAGTATATAAACACAAGTATAAAGGAAAGTTGGATAAGTTCAATAACTGATGTCTGTGAAAGTTCTAGAGGAAGAAACAAGGGAAAACTAATATTTTGAAGTGGTTTGGAAAAGATCTCACCGAGTCACTAATATAATATTTAATGTGCCAACCAACAATAAACTTGGAAAGAAAACGAGTAGGATGGCATCTGAGTTACACAAATGCAAAACCTTTTTATCATTTACTAGACCATGCATTTACTATTTCTCAATCATCAATTATTCTAATTTTCTAACTTTATAAAATTTTGAGTGTGTTTTTTTAATTTTAAATGTATGTATAAGGCATGTGCCAGATGGCTACATGTGAATTCTACCAAATAGTCAAAGAATATTTGATACCCAGTTTTCTCAGTCTTCCAAAAAACAGAAGAAGAATAAATACTCTCTAACACATTTTATGATGCCAACATAACCCTCATACCAAAACCTGGCAAGGACAACACACACTCACATACACACACACACACACACACACACACACACACACACACAAACTACACACCAATATTTCTAATGAATACAGATACAAAAATCCTAAACAAAATATTTATAAATCGAGTACAACAACACATTTTAAAAAGTACATTATGATCAAGTGGGATTCATTCCAGGAGCATAAGGATGGTTCAACATATGGAAATCGATTAACGTAAAATACCACATCAACAAAACAAAGAACAAAAATCATATAATACTATCAATAGATGTAGAAAAGGCATTTGATAAGAGAATATTTCTTAATATTTAAAACACTCAATAAGATCAGAATAGAATAAAAATACTTCAACAAAATAAATACCATATATGATAAACCATCAACTAATATTATACTAAATAATGAAAAAATGAAGTATTTTCTTCTAAAATCAGGAAAAACTCAAGGCTGCCCACTCGTTCCACTCTTATTTAGCATAGTTTTGGAAGCTTTAGCAAGAGTGGTCAGGTAAGAGAAAGAAATAAAACTCATCCATATCGAGAAAGAAGAAGTAAAGGTACCACTTTTTGCAGATGACATAATCCTGTATATAGAAAACCCCAAAGACTCCACCAAAAACCTATTAAAAACAATAAACCAATGCAGTAAAGTCACAGGGTACAAAAATCAATATACAAAAGTCTATTGCTTTTTTATGTGCCAACAATGAAACTTTGGAAAATAAACCAAAACAAAATTTCTTTTACAATTGCAACAACCAACCCCCCCAAAAAATAAACCTAGGAATAAACTTAACAAAGGATATGAAGGACTCATACACTAAAAACTACAAAATATTATTGAAAGAAATTATAAAAAACACAATGAAATGGAAAAATATTCTATGTTCATGGATTGAAACAATCAACATAGTTAAAATGGCCATATTACCCAAAGCAATATACAAATTTAATTCAATCTCCATCAAAATCCCAATGTCATTAAAAAAAAAAAGAGCAAAAATCACCAGGTTTTATGGAACTATTAAAAACCCTGAATAGCCAAAGCAATCCTGAGGGAAAAGAATGAAGCTGAAGGTATCACACTACCTGACTGCAAATTATACCATAGAGCAATGATCACCAAAATAGCATGATATTGGCAGAAGAACAGACATACAAACCCAGAGTCAAGAACCCAGAAATAAAACCACATATATATGAACAAATCATCTTTGACAAAGGAGCCAAAAACACACAATGGAGAAAAGAAAGCCTCTTCAGTAAATGGTGCAGGGAAAATTGGAAAACCAGATGCAAAAGAATAAAACTTGACTACAGTTTGTATTCCTGCACAAAAACTAATTCAAAATGGATCAAAAACCTAAATATAAGATTCAAAATAATAAATTACATAGAAGAAAACATAGGTAATAAACTCATGGACCTTGGCCAGAGAGAACAATTTATGATTTGACCCCAAAGGCAAGGGAAGTAAAAACAAAAATAAATGAATGGGACTATATATCAAACTAAAAAGCTTCTGCACAACAAAAGAAACTGACAACAAAACAAATCAGCAGCCAACTAAATGGGAGATACTTGCAGAAACAGTTGTGATAAGGGGTTAAAATCCAAAATATACAAGGAATTCACAAAGCTCAGCAACAAACAGGAAAATAATCCAATTAAAAAATAGGAGAGGACGTGAACAGACACTACTCCCAAGAGAACATACAAATGGCCAACAAATATATGAAAGGATGTTCATCTTTACTAGCTATTTAAGATATGGAAATCCAAGCTATACTGAGATACCACCTCACATCTGTTAGATTGGCTATTATTAACAATACAGGTAATAACAAGTTTTGGAGAGGTGGAGAAAAAGGAACCCTCATTCACTGCTGATGGGAATGTAAACTGGTACAGCCATTATGGAAGAAACTATGGTGGTTTCTCAAGAAATTAAAAATAGAACCGCTATATGACCAAGCAATCCCTCTATTGGGTATTTACTCCTTAAGCTTGAAAATATTGGTACATAAGGACACATGCTCCCCTATGTTCATAGAAGCATTGTTCACAGTGGCCAAGACATGAAAACAACCAAAATGTCCCTCAATAGAGGATTGGATAAAGAAGATGTGGTACATAGATACAATGTATGATTTCACACATAGGTGGAATATAAAACTGAGACTCATGGACATAGGTAAAAAATGAAGTGGTTCCAGGGGGAAGGAAAGTGGGAGTGGGAGTGGGAGAGAGGAGAGGGGATTGGGGAAAGGATATAAAGAGGGACAAATAAAGGTGACGGAAAATGATTTGACTTTCAGTGAGAAGTACACAACGTAATCAACAAGAAAGAAAGCCTCTGCAAATGATGGGAAAATTGAAAAGCCACATGGAAAAAATTGAAACTGAATTACAGTTTGTCCCCATGCACAAAAATTAATTCAAATGGATCAAATACTTAAATATAAGAGCTAAAAGAATAAATTACATAGAAGAAACCTTGATGCTAAATTTACAGACCCTGGTCCTAGTCAATATTTTATAAATTTGACCCCAAAGGCAAAAATAAATGAATGGTACTATATCAAACCAAAATCTTTTGGCACAGCAAAAGAAACCAACAAGAAAACAAAAAAGCAACCAATCGAATAGGACATGATATTGTCAAACAACACCTTCCATGAGGGGTTTATATCCAAAATATATACTACTCACAAAAATTAGGGGATATTTTAGAGCTTCATATTCATTTGAATTATCACCTAATGTTTGTGAGCAGTATATAAAGAAATCATACATCTCAATAGCAAACAATCCAATTAAAAAATGGACAGAGGACCTGAACAGACACTTCTTCCAAGAAGACACACAAATATCCAACAGATATATGAAAAAATGTTCAACTTCACTAGCTATTAGGGAAGTAAAAATCAAAACTACAATGAAATATCATTTCACACCTATTAGAATGGCTATTATCAACAAAACAGGTAACAACAAGTGTTGGAGAGGCTGTGGCAAAAAAGAGCCCTCATTCACTGATAGTGGGAATGTAAATGGGTATAGATACTAAGGAAAAGAGTATGGTAGTTTCTCAAAAAAATTAAGAATAAATTTACCAGCAATCCCTCAGCATTATTCATGGTGGCCAAGACATGGAGATAACGAAAGTGTCTTTGATAGAAGATTGGATAAAAAAGTTGTAGTACATATATATCATGGGATACTACTCAGCCATAAGAAAAGATAAAATACTGCCATTTGTGAAAACATGGACAGACCTTGACAATATTATGCTAAATGAAATAAGTCAGTCAGATAAAGCTAAGGACCATATTATCTCATTCATTAGTAAGAAAAAGCTAAAAATCATGATTTAATTCATATAAAACTGAAACTCATAGACAGAGATAGCAGTATGTTAGTTACCACAGGGAAAGAGGTTAGGGAGCATAGTGAAGTGTTAAGCAGGCCAAATAAATGGTGATGGAAGATGATTCGACTTTGGATGTTGGGCACACAATGCAATTTACAGATCATGTAAATATACACTTGAAATCTATATGGTCTTGTTAACTAATGACAATCCAATAAATTTAATTAAAAAAAATGTTCTGGCCTAGACAGTGTTTGGCTTGAGTTACTGATGGATATGTAGGAGATAATGAATTAGAGGCAGCCAGAGCCTTGTGTTTGGAAAAGTTCCAAGTTGTCTTTGGCACAGATTTCCTCTGATTTAATGGTGTTAGTTTTGGAAAGCTAGTTAGCTGAGATGAACAGAAGTAAAATATATAACAAGGAAAGCTTATGCCCTTCAATCTATAAGAAAATACAAGAATTTGAGGTGAATCTCTACTGCTGATCTTCTTTGAAATACATATATACATACATATGAAATACATACACACACACACACACACACACACACACATACACATATAATTCAGTGAGAGGAGGGGAGACAGAGAGAGAGACTCCCGCATGTGTCTAGGCTGGGATCCACCTGGCATGCCCACTAGGGGGCGATGCTCTGCCTATCTGGGGTGTTACTCCACTGCTTAGCAACTGAGCTCTTCTCAGAGCCTGATGTGGAGACCATGAGGCCATCCTCAGCACTCCGGGCCAACCTGCTTGAACAATTCGAGTCATGACTACAGGAGGGAAAGAAAGAGAGAGAGAAGTGATTGGGAGAGGGGTAGAAACAGATGGGCACTTCTTCTGTGTGCCCTGACTGGGAATCAAATTTGGGACATCCACACACTGGGTTGATGCTCTAACACTGAGCCTACTGACCAGGGAAAAAAATATTTTTAAATGCTTTCTCTTATTTGGAATAGAAAGACTATCTTAAGTTTTAAAAGAAAAACTGATGAATTAAGAAAAATAGCTATACATGGGATATTAGTCTTATATATCTATATCTATAGGTATAGATATATATTATTCTTATTGATTTTAGAGTGAGACAAAAGGGAGAGAGACATTGATCTGTTGTTCCACTTATTTATTATTGATGCATTCATTCATTTATTCTGTTTTTTAAATTCCTCGATTTATTGAGGAGAGAGAGAAAAAGAGGTAGAGGAAGGGAAAGAGAGAGAAATGGGAGAGGGGAAGAGAGAGATAGAAAGAGAAGCATCAACTTGTTGTTGCACTTAGTTGTACACTCATTGATTTCTTCTTGTACATGTCCTGACCAGGGATGGAATACACAACTTTGGAGTATTTAGATAATTCTCTAACCAAATAAGCTAACTGGCCAGGACTTTCTGTATATTTTTAAATTAATTCCCTAAATGGTACTCCAAATTTTAAATAATACATATCAAGTAGAGTCTGTAAGTAATAATTTCTTTAAAAATCATCTCATTATTTTTTCATATTTTTCTCACTAAAAAGGGATGTGGCCTGTGTATCCAGATAAACTAAGATTCAAATTCCAGCTCTGTAGCTTTAGTAACCAAAGGTGAGCATCAGTCCTTTCCTTCCTCAAAAAATTTTTCTATCAGATTAAATTGAGGATAATACCATTGTCAAAGTAGAGTTAAAGAAAAATAAAAATGTACACAAAGCATCACACTCAATAACAAAGGTCCTAATGTTGAAGAGTCCTTGCAGTTTTTCTTCTTCACTCAAGTTGTGAGTGAGAGAGAGAGATCAACTGAGACAATAAAAAAGAGAATAAATTAAAAAGACAGAGAACATGCATAGTTTAGAATACCCATTTACATGTATTTTACAAAAGACACTAAAGAATGCAGGTACATTCTTCCTTGAGGAATTTTTCCTTTTTGAAATCTAATTGAAGAATAAAAACTGGTGGAAGAAAGACTTGAAGAAAAAAAAGTTTGCTCTATTTTAGTACTAAAATTGTTAGCATCCAAATAAAGCCAAATATCTATGCACAGATAATTTAACATAGTAGACCTGGCAAACTACAAAGTACCTCTAGGGTGAATTTGACAGTCACATAAGAAAAGAGGTATTTACTATATTCAAAATTAGCAAAGATGACCTATTTTCAAACATATGTCACTAAAATCCTTACTGCTGCTAAGCTAGTTAGTGACAAACAACAAGGGAAAGTTCATAGCCTTATGTTATTTGAATCAGCCTTGTGTTTATATTATGTATTTACAATGTTGAGTACAGGATATACAGAAAGTGGTTTTCCTACCAAATACATAACTCTTATATTTATGTTTTTAAAACCTTTTGATTTTTTTCTGTTTTATTAAACTAGTTATATTACTTATAGTGACATACACTAATACTTCTAGTTTTCCTATCAAGAAACTCTAGACTAATTTTAATAAAATACAAAAAAATATTTAAATAACCAACTCAATGTAAAACAAATCATAATCAATGCAAAACAACAACGAAATTAAAACCAAACCTCTGCCAAAAGAATAGGATAAGAGCCATTTTTATTAAGTCTGATTTTACATATATCGTATATATGTATGTGCACACACACACAATTTTAAAATGTTTCTCTTTCATAAGGGGAAAATAAAAAATAATGGTGAGCAATTTAGCTGTCAGAGGTTAGAAGGTATTTATGCTTAATTCTAAATCCAGGGCTCTTTCTCTTATATTGCTTTCTATTTCTTTTTTAAGTGAGAAATAGAGAAAGAGAGAGACAGGGATAGAGAGACAGGAAAGGAGAGAAATGAGGAGCATTAATTCTTTGTTGCCACACCTTAGTTGTTAATTGATTGCTTTCTCATATGTGCCTTGACCGGTGGCTTCAGCTGAACCAGTGACCGTTTGCTCAAACCAGTGACCTTGGGCTCAAACCAGCGGCCTTGGGGTTCAATCCAGCGACCTTCGGTCTCAAGCTAGTGACCCCATACTCAAGTTGCTGAGCCTGAGCTCAAGCTGTCAATCTTGGGGTTTCAAATCTGGGCTCTCTACGTTGCAGACCAATGCTCTATCCACTGCACCACTGCCTAGCCCGGCTATTCTGCTTTCTAATAACTTCATAAAAAATAAAAATTGTAAAATGACAAAAGGCAAAGTAAAAAATTACAATTAAAGCATTCCTTGATGATTTTGTGCAAACAAAAAATGTCATCTATTGCCTGACCAGTCGGTGGCACAATAGATTGAACTTTGAACTGGGGCACAGAGGACCCAGGTTCGAATCACCAACATCACTAGCTTGAACATGGGCTCATCTGATTTGAGCAAAGCTCACCAGCTTGAGCCCAAGGTAGCTGGCTTGAGCAAGGGGTCACTCAGTCTGCTATAGCCCCCCAGTCAAGGCACATATGAGAAAGCAATCAATGAAGAATTAAGGTGCCACAATGAAGAATTGATGTTTCTCATCTTTTCCCTTCCTGTCTATCTGTCCCTATCTGTCCCTCTCTCTGTCTCTGTAATAAAAGAAAGAAAGAAAGAAAGAAAGAAAGAAAGAAAGAAAGAAAGAAAGAAAGAAAGAAAGAAAGAAAGAAAGAAAGAAAGAAAGAAAGAAAGTCATCTATCAATACAGATAATCAAAATAAGAAAGTAGTATACTTTTGATAAAGGGTAATGTCTATTTTTGATTATGCCCCAATTTTTGCAATAGAGTTATCTGATTAAGTAAACAAAATATTCTCGTGCCAATCACCTCTTTATTTTGTGATTATATGATTATATGTGGTCTAAAAACTTTTAAATAAATGTTTGTAAAACCATAATTTATTCATTATCATTGCCTTAAACTTCAATGTTAACTTTAAAACTGAAGTTAGGATACATAATGCTAAACATAATTGCTTAAGTAAAATGTCTAGATTCTTGGATCTTATATCAACATCAGATATTTTTAAGTGGATAGTGATAGAGCAGTGATTTTCAATCTTTTTCATCTTATGGCACACATGAACTAATTACTAAAATTCTGCCACACACCAAACCCCCCCCCAAAAAAAAACTCCATATTTTTTGCCTATCTGACAAAAAAGTAGGTATAATTTTGATTCACTCATACCGAATGGCTATTGTGTTGACTATTATCATTTTTTTAATTTGACAATCTAAGGGAAAATAAGTCATTGCCACTGACTAAATAGTCAAGTATTACATTTTTAAAATGTTTTTGTTTATTGATTTGAGAGAGAGAGAGAGAGAGAGAGAGAGAGAGAGAGGAAAAGGGGTAAAGAGATCAATTTGTCATTTCACTTATTTATGCATTCATTGGTTGATTCTTTTATGTGCCCTGCCTACGGATCAAACCCACAACCTTGGAATAGCAGGATGATGCTCTAACTAACTGAGCTTCCCAGCCAGGGAAAGTACTGTAAATTTTTAAAAGTCTTATGACACAGCAATTAAAATCATTGTTATAGAATATTAAGATGATAATATAGAACTCTTAACTTAGAACAGAAACAATGACAAAAGTGACAGTATGAGAGCATCTGACCAATACACTGTATACATTTTCAAAATCATAGGGTTTTTTAAATTAAATTTATTGGGATAACACTTTCTAACCAAATTATATAGGTTTCAAGTGTACAATTCTATGATTTATTAATTGTGTATTGCATTGTGTGCTGACCACCCAAAGTCAAATCTTCCATAAGTTTCTTTAACTACCTCATGATCTTATTTTAAAGGTCCCAGGAAATTATAAAGTGCTTTAAAAACTAGGTTAGTTTCACTAAATGATATTCTATGTATTCATTTGACAAATATTTCTAGAGCACATATTTTATCAAGAAACTGTTTTGGTCTCTGAAAATAGTGGCAAATAAAAACCAAACAAACAAAAAAACAGGCGACATCTCTGTCTTCTCCAAAATCCCATTGTTGTGGCATCATTTCAGACAGTAATCTTAATATTCAATATCTTCAACCCCATACTTTTTTTTTCTTTCTACAAGATAATAAATCTAGAGTTGGACACAAAACATTTAAAAATTATTTTTAAAGCTTGATTAATCAATCATTTAGTTTTATATCAATTTTGAGGACAATTTGGTCATATAGTGACAGTTATCAAATATATTTATGATCTTGATTTTTATATCAACTTTCATCACTTTCTCATATCCACATCTAAGCATTTCTGATAGTGCCTAATAGCCTAATTAAGATATTCACTGAATTAAATCATGATATAATTCACCTATTCAGACATTAGGAAGAAGTATGCTATAGTAACTCTTCCTACAAGCTAAAACACCACAAGACCTGTCACTTGAGAAGTTTGAATGAGAGGCTGAAGAGAAAATGTTTATATGAAATTAGAAAATCTCATAACCAGCCAATAGAATACATGGAACCCAAAGGATTTATTCATCCCTTTTATTATTTTTGAAAACATACCTTGTAGAGATTGATAATGGGGCTCAGCACAGAAAATAAAAAATTGGTAAGCAAAAGAGGTACATACCATGCATAATTTCATGATGTTCAAAGTCTAACCAGGAAGGAAAATAAAATGTGATCACATACTTCCAAATATTATATAAGTGAAATTGCAAGAATGACAGCACTGGTGACAGATGCAAGAGCATGGGCAAAAACTTTCATGGAATAAATGAGTGAATTAGTGAATGAATCAATGAATGTATAAATGTCACAGTAGGCAAATAAGATCGAAAGAAGGCTAGTCTAGCAGCAGCAGAGTGGCTGTGTAAATGGCTTCAGAAGGAAGGAGAGACAGGTTTTCTCACACCGAGCTTTGTTATTTTAACCCTAGGAAAAGTTCAGTGCCTGTATTCATACACTTCAAGTATAAGGGTTATAGAACAGTAAATTTAAAACTTTGGTTTTGAAAAAAATCATTCAGCATGGTAGAGAAAGGGAAATGATTGCAGGGAACCCTGGGTGGATACGGGAAAATAGTTATTAAGTCCTGGAACTTACACATATCTATCTGGGCATTCTACTCAATACGTGATGTAAATTTAGAAGAATGGATGTTTTATTAAATGGTAAAATAAATCTTCTTTACGTGGAAGGTATCATTAGCTGCCAGAAATAACTTTATTTATTTTTTTTAGAAATTAAATTTAATGCAGTGACATTAATCAATGAGTACATAGATTTCAGGTGAACCTCTCTAGACCATTTGAACTGTCGATTGTGTTGTGTGCCCATCACCCAAAGACAAACATTTTCCGTCACCATATATAATATTTGTACCCCTTTACTCCTCTTCCCCCACCCCTCTTCCCTTGGTAACTACTTCACCTTTATCAGTGTACAAGAGATTCAGTTTTATATTTTTCCTATATGGGGTACATATCTGTACCTCTTTACTCCATTCCCCCTTCCCCTCTTCCCTGACAACCAGTTCACTTTTACCTATGTCCACAAGAGAAATAATTTATAAATACAGTTATTAAATTTTACAGCTATTTCATGTACTACTTATCATTCAAATGTGAGAAAACTATACTATCATAAATGTCTGTCTCTATTGGAGAAAATGACTGCAGTATATTAATTCCAAGATAATGAACAGCAATATTTCCTTGCTCTGACACCAAAATAGCTATTATTTATTTTTGTGCATTTTCTCTATTACTAAATAACTACTAAATGGAAAGAGAAACATTGCAGTATTTCAAAAAGTAAAATATATGAAAAACTTTAATTGCTATGAATTGAATATTTGTGTCTTCATAAAATTCTTATGTTTAAACCATAATTCCCAATATGATAGTACTGGGGAACAGGGTCTTTGGGAGGTGATTAGTTAATAAAGCTGGAGCCTCCTGATGAGATTAGAACCTTTGTAAGAAGAGACAAGAAAGAGTTCTCTCTCCCTCTGTCAGGTGGGTGTGGATATAATGAGATGACCTTCTACAGAATAGGAACAGGGCATTCACCAGACAACAGACCTACTGTTATCTTGATCCCAGCCTTTAGATGAGTTACGCAAACACAGTTTCTATATTATAAAGTATCTAGTGTAAAACACATTAAGATATTTTATTTTTATATTTTTAGTGGAAACAATACCTAGTATTCAATAAATGGTGACAGAGGTGACAAAATATCGCAAAATTTCACTATAATGAAAACTAAAGGTGTTATTCTAATACTTTGTTACTCAAGTTATCTATTAAGACAAGAAAATTATAATTTAATTTTATATTAACATGGTACAATATAACATTAAAAAAAGCTTAGAATATTTGAGGTACTCCAAATTTCCCCTTTTCTCTCATGATAAAGTCCAATAGAAAATGACTATGGAGACTGGCCAGGTGGTTGTCCAGTGGATAGAGCATCCTGGGTTCCTGAGGACCCAGATTTGAATCCCCAAAGTCGCCAGCTTGAGCATGGGGTCACTGGCTTGAGCGTGAGATGATTAACATGATCTCAGTGTCATTGGCTTGAGCCCAAAGTTGCTGTCTGGAGTCCAAGGTCATTGACTTGAGTTTAAGATTGCTGGCATGAGCAAGGGGTCACTTGCTCTGCTGGAGCCCCCCCCCCCAGTCAAGGCACATATGAGAAAGCAATCAATGAGCAACTAAGGTGCCATAATGAAGAATTGATACTTCCTTCTCATTTCTCTCCCTTCCTGACTGTCTCTCTCTCTCTCTCTTGAAAAAGCAAAGCAAAACAAGCAAACAAAAAAAAAATACTATGGAGTATTAATATTTAGTAAAACATCAGTTTTATGCTACTTAAATTCTTTTTTTTTTCAGCCTTCTTAAGTCATTTAGTCAACGCCCCTGAATATGTGACACAACTTTGTTCTTTAGCTTGCTCAGTCTATAGCACTATAATTCCCTCATCACAGCCCTTTAAGTTTTTACCTGTTACATGACAATTAAATGTCACATGTTATGGGGAACAAAGATGAATGAAACATTATTTTTGCATTCTAAAAAGTCAGAGGCCCTGGCCGGTTGGCTCAGTGGTAGAACATCGGCCTGGCGTGCAGGAGTCCCGGGTTCAATTCCCAGCCAGGGTACACAGGAGAAACACCCATCTGCTTCTCCACCCCCCTATCCTTCCTCTCTTTCTCTCTCTTCCCCTCCTGCAGCCGAGGCTCCACTGGAGCAAAGTTTGCCCGGGTGCTGAGGATGGCTCTGTGGCCTCTGCCTCAGGTGCTAGAATGGCTTTGATTGCCGCAGAGAGATGCCCCAAGATGGGCAGAGCATCGCCCCCTGGTGGGCATGCTGGGTGGATCCCGGTCGGGTGCATCTGGGAGTCTGTCTGACTGCCTCCCTGTTTACAGCTTCGGAAAAATACAAAAAAAAAAAGTCAGAAAAACAGAAGGTGAAGGCTGGAAAGGCAAATAGCTGACTAAGTTCACTGTAGTAGACACTATAGAAGTGATGTATAAAGTGCTGTACATACAGATATAGGAGTAACTAGTTTTGTAGGAAATGCACTGTATGGTCAAGAATGGCTTCTAACCATAGATATACACAAGAATTGAGATATGATGTTAAATAAATATTTAATTTTTTTCAGGAAATAACAAGAAGGAGGTAAAGATGTCAAAGACCTAAATATGTTGACATGATTATAACAAATGTTCTAATCAGTCAGGAGTATCATTTTTAACAGAATACCTGATGAACTTACTATGTTTTCTTGTGCCTCAAGTCCTCTGCACAAGCTTTATTTTTTTTCTCTGAAATACGACTTATTATTCTTAAAAAAAAATCAGCCTCAAATCCAAACCACAATGGCCCTTTGAAGACATGTCTTGTTTTTGAGCCACTATCCTCTCCATCTCTGTATTTCTAAGCAAAACTTCTCTGGATTACTTATTTAAACCCTGTTCACATGCTGCTGAGCTTGTTCTATGTGTCTTAGCTCCCACATGAGTCAATACTTTGACAAGAAATTTTCTCTGATGATTTTAGAAGTATTATCTATAATGCTATGCACAGAGAAGTTCTAAATAAATACTTGCTTCATTTAACAAAATTCAGTCATTTCTTTTTAAAGCAGTAAGCCCACTTTAGATTTATGCCTCTCAATTCTAAACTTGAGGCCAACCAAATGATATGCTTTACAAAAGATCCACTCTCTCTCATGCCCCCCATCTTGACTCATGTTTCTTCCTGGCCATCAATAACCTTGCTTCCAACAATCTAACAGATTCCTTGGAGTTTATTAAAAAATAAAATTGGACATTGATTTTTTCTAGAAAGTTCTTCTTTCCCTAATATCCATCAGGTATCACTCTTCAATGTTGATATATAACTGTGTTAATAACATGCCTCAATCAGGGTGCAGATGATCCCATATTGTAATTACTTCCTTTCTTTCTTGTTTCTTAAACTGGGGAAAGACTAGGAGGATACTAATCCTTGTATTCTTAAGTGCTTGTTTGATCAACTTTGAGTTTAAAATAAATACATTATAATATCAAAAAAGACCTTGAAATACATGGGTATGATCTGAACATGTGGACTTATAAGCTATTCCAGATATAGGAAACAACAACATCTGGTTGAAAACGTAGGGAAATCTGGTTTGACATGTTTGTTTTCTTTGAACATATGTACCCTGATTTATTGATGTCACCCTAGTAAAACTAATAAAAAAATGCTAAAAAAATAAAAAAAGAAAGTTCTACTATGCTGGAATGTAGAAGTAATAAAACAAAATAGATAAGACATGAGTGAAAAAAATTTTAAGACTAAGTTTTTAATTAGTCAATGAGTAAATAGAGCCAGATATTCAGCTATAACTAGGACAGGAGATTGTATATATTTGTGTGATTAAAATAAATTTCTCAATAAGCAAGAGGAAGATGACAAAATTGTGAGTAGGGTATTGATGTGTTTTGTGAAGGTTAACATGGGTAGAATTTATGGGCATTGAGACGAATAGGAGATTTTAAATTAACAGAGAAATAACAACAGAACCTGACTGATAACATAGGACTGGGAAATAACAAAAGACATACTGTATATGAGGTATTACAAAGAAGGATTTGCCAGAATTTGGCAAGTGTTATTTCCAACACTGCTCCATGAATTCATTCAATATTATATTTGTTCAAGCCACAGCACTACCTTGCAATAAATTTTTACGTAAACATGCATCCTACCCTTAATGAATTTATGTTTAAGTAAGTGTAGGAAAAGAACTTTGAAGAAGAAGGAATTAAAACCAGAACTTGATAGAATTTCAATAGATCATGTGGCTCATTTAAGAAAGACAGGAAATCATATAACAAATATAATAGCCACTAAAATTATAAAGATGAGAAATGTATTGAGAAGAAATATCTACAGTTTTACAAGAAAATATGTCATTAACAAGTAAATAAAACAAGATGAGACTTAAAGAAAACATTAGGGTTTAAAAGCAGTAAGATTTTAATGTCCAGCTAAGAAGTTTAAGTTGGATATTAGAGTGAGTATCTCTTGTTTTTTCAAATTTTGTATCTCACAACTATTGCATAAAAACATCCAGAATTATCTTTCAAAAATGCCTATATTTTACTAAGGGCCATACTGACCCTCTCTCCGAGAAATCTGAATCTCAGTCATTGACACAAGCAGAGACAATGGAGGGAGTTAACGCACACAATTGCAAGGTCATAGACAGATTTCCCTCTTATTTCTGCAAATTTCCCTGTTTCCTGTACTTTGTAAGAGCTTTTCTTTTTTTTCTTGCTTTTCCTTTTGATCTATGAATTACAATGAATTCTTTCAATACATTTTTTTATTTCTCTCAAGTCGGCTAGAGTTAATTTCTGTCGCTTAAAAACAAGGTACCTTTATTCAGGAACCAACAACGGAATTATATTAGATGACATTTCACATAGAGGATGGGACTCAGAATAAAACAGTACTTTGTCTCACATATGTAGTTTTCAAAGAAGGGATGTAAAATCAAAAGATCTATCCAGCAAAAAAGATATAGTAGTACCAATTTATTCTAACACATAAAATGCTATGATAACTTTTGAAAAAAATCATAAATTAATGTGCAAAATAACTGTCAGTTAGAAAGGTTATTGAAAAATATGTTTCCCATGCTTTTAAGGCCAGTCCACAAAATCAACCATTTATACTGGCAAAACAAAGGTAAGATTGAAGAAGATATTTTCTTTTTTATTTATTTATTTTTCATTAAGTGAGAGGCAAGGAGGCAGAGAAGCAGATTCCAACATGTGCCCCCACTGGGATCCATCTGGTAAGCCCCCACTGGATGATGCTCTGCCAATCTGGGGCCGCTGAGCCATTGCTCAACAACCAAGCTATTTTAGCCCCTGAGGCAAGGCCATAGAGCCATCCTCAGTGCCCCAGGCCAACTTGCTCAAAACATTTGAGCCATGGCTATGGAAGAAGAAGAAGAAAAAGAAGAAGAAGAAGAAGAAGAAGAAGAAGAAGAAGAAGAAGAAGAAGAAGAAGAAGAAGAAGAAGAAGAAGAAGATAGAGAGAGAGAGAGAGAGAGAGAGAATAGGGAGGGGGGATAGAAAAGCAGATGGTCACTTCCACATGCCGGGTCAATGCTCTACCACTGAGCAACCAGCCAGGGTAAGATATTTTTAATTCCTTGAGAAATGTGTCTGGCAAAAAATTAATGTGTTTTCAAGTAATCTCTGTATAAAAGAGTAAAAGTTAAAAGTAAACTAAAAATAAGACAGGCCCAGAATAAAAACAATATAAAGCAAGAAATTAATTTTTATAATTAAAAACATCACTTGATTTATATGGCAGGTATTCAAACTTCCTGATAACAATAAACAATAGCACATTTTACTACTAATAATAGCTGGAAAATATTTAGAACTAATTGGCAGTGTTCATCTTGAACGCTATAAGCTTCTCAAGATTGTTGTAGGACAGGCTCTGTAATTCTTGGGGTTTTTATAACACACAGGAACAGAAAACTGAATCCATAATTGTTAAGCAAATGAGAAATTTATCGACTCACATAAAGTTTTCTGGAAGAAGATCATCTTAAAGGACAGCTTAAGGGTCTTAATGCTATAAACAAGATTTATAGTTTTAGCTTCTCACTTTGAATCTCCTCACTTACATGAGTTGTCAGTCTCTATCTCCCTCATGATCAAAGGTTGGCTATGTAAATGCAAGTGGACACTCTACCAACTTGAAATCCAGCGGAATGAGAAATTTGTTATCCTTCAACATATTGAAAGCTTTGCTTAATTCTCTTGTCTAAATAGAATGGTACTATTCCTGACAGTGTCAAGGTGACATATATTGATTAATTGGCACTAGTGAGAAAAAACTGTCTGTATAGTAATATTAAAGATTACAACCATAATAGCAGCAGTGAACACTTACAGTACTTATTTTTAGAACTTTAAAAACTCAAAATAAATTAACACACAGTGTTTCAAGATAACCATAATATTCAATGCACTATTACTGTCCACATTATATTGATAAAAAAAAATGAAGCACTGAGAAGTTGATTTAATTAGCAATATTTCTACAGATGTCAAATGGAAGAACTGGGGTTCAACCAGAAGTTGCCTGGCTCTAATATCTACAAGTAACCACTTTATTACACTGTCATTTATTTGTTGAACAGGTAATAAGGGCATTTCTTTGCAAACTACATATGCAGAAAGTGCTTATAATAGAAAATGTGAGGTGCTATTTCTCAAAAGAAACTGAATCATAAGGTAATTAAAAAGCTTCTCCAAAGTCTTGAACCAGTGAATGATTGAGCTAGATAGAGTTCAAACTAGGTCTGCCTGATGGCAGAGTCAGAATATGTGAACGCATGTCATGACTGTCATTGCACATATTTGTAAACAAACAAAATAACCAGAACTACACTTGCAGTGTATTACCTTGATGAACTTTTATTTTCCCATTAATCAAGTTTCCTAATAGTCTAAGACCTATCATAAGTCTTCCAACCCAGGGGGAAGAGGCAGAGCCAATGGTGTCTGGAACAAAACAGCTGTTGAGCAGTTGTAATTTTAAATGGGTAGTTTTATTTTTGTTTTGCTTTTTTTTAATGTATATAAAAGCAATAATTTTGAAATACACAACTTTAAAAATATGAAATTTTATGTTCCATTAACTTCCATTCATATATCAAGAGTCATTCCTTAGAAACCAAATCATGAATTTTGTCTTAGAATTTTGAAGGGATAATTCTGACACAATTAATACTGCCTCACAGGAAGAAAGAAGTTGCAAATGATATGGGGGAAACTATGCTAAAGGGAAAGAGGTAACGGTAAGCCCAAGATTTTTCGATAGAAAGGTCTTACTACAGATTAATTAAATTCAATCTCTGGTAGTGGGCCCTGGGTACCCATAGTTTTTAAACAGATACTGAGTGATTTATTTTATGTTCCATGTTGAGAAACATTGTCTAGAAAAAAAATAATAAAGCGCATAATCAATTACCACAGCATGTAGGCAACAGCATCACTGGGCTATTGGGAAGTTTCCAAAAAGATGAGTCTGAGTAAGCTCTTCTCTCTCTTGCTTATAAAACAAAGCTGATAAATGGATCCAGAAGTATCTCCGTGCTCTGGTTAGGGACAAGTGGGTGCTGAGAGGGCTAAAAGGTAAGGCAAGGTTTGGGGTAAGGTCTAAAAGAACTCTTTTGGGGGAGGGGAAGTTGTAAGTGAGAAAAATGACCAGGACCATAAACAATAGCAACAGGTGCTGGAAAATCTCTCTGAAAAGCTGAAGAGGACAAGTCTCCTCCCAAATTCCCCAGTCCAGGCCCAAGAGTGAGCGAGCAAGTTGACAACAAATATCTAGAACACCAACTGCCTCTAAAATACAGCACAATCTTGAAAGTAACAAAGAATCTTTTTATTCTCCCTGCACTTTTCCATTTTTCCCCTCCCATTCAAGCAGTTAGCAGTTTCTCTGCTTCCTTGACTGTGGATAGGTTTGTGAGGGGAAAGAAAGCATAGTCACCAACAAAACATCTATTTCTCAGCTATTATATCCTGAAGTCTAAACCCACTGAGGAAATTTTACAAAGTGCCTCTAAGGAAACAGTAAAGAGAGAGAAACTCCTTTGAAAGAAACGGCAAGAGAAAGAGAATTTATCTAATAGATGGAGGGAAGTCCAATGTCCTGGCTGGGAAAGAGAGTGGACTGTGAATCCAGAGTCAAGGAAAAGGGAGAAAAAAATGAGAAACATGCATGGAGAGATGAGCTAGTAAACAGTAGTCTTTATTGCAGAATAAGCTGCTGTTCTGGATTGCATCAGAAAAGAGTTCATCTCCTAGTGCACCTACATAAGCATACTCCTGTTCTATCCACATAAATATGTGTTACCCCTAAAATATCTGTGTTTAATTCAAGTCATTGACAGGATATTAGGCTCCCAACTTTAAAATATTTTGAGCAAATACAGGGACTTATACAAAATACTAAATGTTTATACCTTTTAGAACAATTTTTGAAATAAACACTTTCTTTTGCCTAAAATTTAATTGTCCATAAAATCTAATTAATATGGTTATTCAAAACATTTTTTTTCCTCCAATTCAGGTCTTACAACATCCCGTTATTTTACCTGATAGAAAATAGTAGCATCCCATATTTGTCTTCAAACTTTGGAATCTGACATATCTAATTGCCTAGAGAATTTTGGAGTTAATGAACACTTGGTTTAAAAACAGTTATATAGAGGTCCGTTCTTTAGTTTATCTTGCTCAGTCCTATCTAAAGATGTTACTGCTATTAAGAAGACTGCCTCATTACTTAAAAAGAAATTGATTTACTGAGTAATTAAAGCAAACTAAATCTTCACCAACTCAGTGCAAATTATAAGTGAATTTTAACTTTAAACTTTGCACTTGTTTTCAAATGTAAAATACTGTTGCCATTTATATGTTTAATACAGTTGGGTCTTAGTAATACTTTTTTTCCTTTCTTTTTTAAATTAAGTTTATTGGGATGACATTCATGAATAACATTATGTAAGTTTCAGGCGTACAAGTCTATACTACAACATCTGTATATTTCATTGTATGTCCACCACCCAGAGTCTAATTTCATTCTGTCACCATATATGTGATGTTCTTTACCCTCTTCATCCCCTCCCCAATTTCTCCTCTGGTAACCACCACACTGTTGTCTGTGTTTATGAGTTTAAGGTTTGTTTGTTTGTTTTTTCTATTTGCTTATTTCTTGCTTTCTGTTTTATATCCCACATATGGATGAGATTATATGGTGTTTGTCCATTGCCATCTGATTTATTTTGTTTGGCATGATATTCTTAAGGTTCATCCATGTTTTCACAGATGGCAATATTTTCTATTTAGTTTTAATTTTTTAAAATTTTAATTTAATTTTATTTATTTATTTATTTATTTGTATTTTTCTGAAGCTGGAAAAGGGGAGGTAGTCAGACAGACTCCCGCATGCTCCTGACTGGGATCCACCCAGCATGCCCACCAGGGGGCGATGCTATGCCCATCTGCGGCATTGCTCTGTTGCAACAGAGCCATTCTAGCGCCTGAGGTAGAGGCCATAGAGCTATCCTAAGTGCCCGGGCCATCTTTGCTCCAATGGAGCCTTGGCTGCGGGAAGGGAAGAGAGAGAGACAGAGAGGAAGGAGAAGGGGAAGGGTGGAGAAGCAGATGGGAGATTCTCCTGTGTGCCCTGGCTGGAAATCGAACCCGGGACTCCTGCACGCCAGGCTGATGCTCTACGACTGAGCCAACTGGCCAGGGCTTAGTTTTAATTTTACGTTTGTTTTCTCAGAGAAAGTAAAAGATACTAATAATGGGCATTGTTATTGAAATTAGCCATAGTGACAGAAGAAAGCTTGAAAGATCATAAAACTATGAATAAAATAATAGTTTAAAATCACATACAGACATATTTACTATCAGATCATAGGTTCTGTGTAAATTTTTAAGTACCTGGCAATGAAGATATGCAACAGTGATCTAATAGTAAATTTGTTTTGATATGGCACATAAATATATTCTCATACTTTTATTAATTCCTTTTATATATTCATTAAATTATGAACAGTGTAAGTAATCATTGAATCCCCTTTCACCTGCTGTGATCTGCAGCTCTTAGATGGTGTCATTTTTTAAACATATTAAGTTAAATTGAAAAGCAGAACATGAATATAGTTAAATGTTGCAAGAAAATAAAATCTCTTCCAGCCTGACCAGGCAGTGGTGTAGTGGATAGAGCATCAGACCGGGATGCAGAGGACCGAGGTTCGAAACCCTGAGGTCTCTGGCTTGAGCCCAAGGTCACTGGTTTCAGCAAGGGGTCCCTCCATCTACTGTAACCCTCTGGCCAAGGCACATATAAGGAAGCAATCAATGAACAAGTAAGGAGCCGCAAGGAAGAATTGATACGTCTCATCTCTCTCCCTTCCTGTCTGTCCCTATCCCTCTCTCTGTCTCTCTTTGTCTCTGTCACACACAAAAAAAACCCTCTTTCATAGATCACTATGAAATTAAAAACATAAAAAATTAAATTAATGAGCCAAGAATTTGAGAAAGTAAGAGATGCATAAATGTTTGTGTTCATATGTTCATATATTGTACATAAAACACCCCAAAATTCAAAAATATTAAAGGACAGATATATATTTATACATATAAATAACTATAGTAATTATTCCATTATAGTGGTATAACAAAGTAAATATATTTGCAACCACAATAAATATTTATTTGGAAAGTATTATAATTTTGTGAAAACACAGTATGCACAAATATCAAAACACTTAACTGTTTATGTTGAGTGTGATAGGTCTGAATGCTCTTTTTGACATTTTATATAGAAATTGACACTTTAAATATGCTCTGAAAAGTTTATACAAAGTAGGAATAATTTTATGTATTCATTTATATCAGAAATTTCAATAAAATTAAGTTTAAAAAATATTTTACACAATGTTTATTTTCGTGAGAACTTAAAGTGATTAGTTTTTTCCCACAACTTGCTTCATTGTTCAGTATAATTTACTTTCTAAAAATAGAAATTTGATTCACTTTTAATATTTAGTAAGCATTTAATATCTAAAATACATTACTATAATACTGACAATTTTGATTTAAAATACTACTTGTTTAATAATGGCTAATGTTAAGAATATATTCTATTTTTTTAATTTACAGAATCATTCTAATTATAGTAGAGAGAGTTCTTATATACCCCACAACTAGTTTCAGCTACTATTTAACATTAGTAAGGTCTATCTGAGCACAATTCATAAACTAATATTGATATATAGTCATTGATTAAAATCCAGACTTAATTCAAATTTCCTCAATTGTTATTTATCTGTTTCTTAGAAAGTCACACCAAAGAAATTCATATTCATAGTTAAAAGAGTTCTCTTAAATGTGTGCTTACAAGACTCCCCTGAGGTAACTCTGAAGTGGTCTTTCTTTATTCTAACATCTAATAAATTAAACTGAGTAATTTAAGGCAAAAAAAAAAACAAAAAAACCTGAGCACTAAAATAAAAAAGAATATGTTTAGTTTGATGTGATAAAATGTAGCTTCATATTTATAAAGCTTTGTTACAGTTGAAGTTATGCTTTGGTGATAGAGAAGCATACACCATTGTGAAAATTTTAAATAGTCATTAGAATTGACCCATTCCTCCCAATGCTGCTGAAAACCTTGGCTTCAAGAATATACATGACCTATGGAACCAAATTCATAAAATCTTCCCTAAGACCAAGTTTCCTCAATTTAGCACCTATGTTTCCTTCTATGTGATTTATTGTTTCAGGTCTTATATTTAAGTCATTGATTTGTTCTGAGTTAATTTTTGTATATGGGGACAAAAAGTCTAGTTTCAGTCTTTTGTATCTGGCTTTCCAGTTCTCCAAGGACCGTTTCTTAAAGAGGCTTTCTTTTCTCCATTGATGTTTTTGGCTTTTTTGTCAAAATTTATTTTTAAGGGAAGTAGAGGCAAAATAAATGAATGGTAGTTTAACAAACTAAAATATTTCTGCATAGCAGAAGAAACCAACAACAAAACTAAAAGGTAACCAACTGAATGGAACAAGATATTTGCAAACAACAGCTTTGACAAGGGCTTAACATGCAAAATATATAAAGGACTCATACAACTCAAAATCAAAAAAACAATCCAAATAAAAAATGGGCAAACAGGCCCTGGCCGGTTGGCTCAGTGGTAGAGTGTCGGCCTGGCATGTAGAAGTCCCGGGTTCAATTCCTGGCCAGGGCACACAGGAGAAGTGCCCATTTGCTTTTCCACCCCTCCCCCTCTCCTTCCTCTCTGTCTCTCTCTTCCCCTCCTGCAGCCGAGGCTTCATTGGAGCAAAAATGGCCCGGGCGCTGGGGATGGCTCCTTGGCCTCTGCCCCAGGTACTAGAGTGGCTCTGGTCGTGGCAGAGCGACTCCCCGGAGGGGCAGAGCATCGCCCCCTGGTGGGCGTGCCGGGTGGATCCCGGTCGGGCGCATGCGGGAGTCTGTCTGACTGTCTCTCCCGGTTTCTAGCTTCGGAAAGATACAAAAAAAAAAAAAAATGGGCAAACAAACTGAACAGACCCTTCTGCCAAGAAGACATAGAAATGGCCAACAGATGTATGCAAGTATGCTCAACTTCACTACTTACAGTGGTACCTTGAGATACAAATTTAATTTTTTCTGTAACCGAGCTCGTAAGTCAGTCAACTCGTATATCAAACTGCCAATACTGGACCCGTGAGCCAATGTGCCAACTAGCGGCAGCTTCCAGAATCACGACTCGTATCTCAGAATTTCACTCGGATCTCGAACAAATATACGGACCGAGTTGCAGCTCGTATCTTAAAAAAATTCGGCCCTGGCCGGTTGGCTCCATGGTAGAGCGTCGGCCTGGCGTGCAGGAGAAGTGCCCGTCTGCTTCTCCACCCTTCCCCCTCTCCTTCCTCTCTGTCTCTCTCTTCCCCTCCCGCAGCGAGGCTCCATTGGAGCAAAGATGGCCTGGGCGCTGGGGATGGCTCTGTGGCCTCTGCCTCAGGCACTAGGATGGCTCTGGATGCAACAGAGTGATGCCCCAGATGGGCAGAGCATTGCCCCCTGGTGTGCATGTCGGGTAGATCCCAGTCAGGCACATGCGGGAGTCTGTCTGACTGCCTCCCTGTTTCCAGCTTCGGAAAAATGCAAAAAAAAAAAAAATTTGTATGTTGGTCTGTCTGTATTTCAAGGTACCACTGTGTTAGCAAAATGCAAATCAAAAATACAGTGATATATCACCTCCTCATACCTGTTAGAATGGCTGTTATCAACTTGACAAGAAATAAAAAGTGTTGGAGGGGTTGAGAAGAAAAAGGAACCCTCATTTACTATTAGTGGAAATACAAACTGGTACAGCCACTATGAAAACAGTATGGAGGTTCTTCAAAAAATTAAAATACAGTTATCATGTGACTCAGCAACTCCTCTTCTAGGTATCTACCCCCAAAATTGAAAACATTTATCTGCCAAGATATATGCACCTCTGTGTTCATTACAGCAATATACACAGTGGCCAAGACATTATAGCTACTGAAGTGTCCTTTGATAGATGACTGGATAAAAAAGTTGTTGTACATGTATACAATGGAATACTACTCAATCACAAAAAAAAAAAAAATGAAATGCTGCAATTTGGGATAACATGCTTGGATCTTGAGAATATCATGGTAAGTCAAATAAGTCAGACAGAAAATGTCAGGAACCACATTATTTCACTGCCAGAGGAAAGAGTGCTGTAGGAATGTATGGCCAGTATCCATAGCCACCATCACAGACACCTGGCCTGTGCAAGTTCCCATTTAATTCAGAAAGATCATAATCAAACAACGGAGCCAAGAACTGGTGGGCCATTACCTTTTATTCTAGACTCATACCGGCCAACAAGTAAAAAACAAATACACAGGGCACCAAAATGCACTCACATGTTCTTCCAGTTCCACAACAGGGGAATCTTTCTGGTTCTCCTAGAATCAAAGGCCCTACCAGCCTTATTCACCTTTGTTCCCCATCTCCTTCTCTCTGCAGGCCTCCATCTTGGCTGCCTGCCTCCTCTGCTACTACATGGTCTCTCTACCCTGCAACAACTTGGTCTCCAATCCCTTCTCTGCAACAATGTGTCTCTTTTCTCAAAATGGCCTCCTAGCTCTACCTTTTAAAACCTTTTGGCACAAAAGCTCCTCCTCAAGCACACATTAGAATAACTAAGCCCTTTCCCAAGCGTGAAGGTAATCAGCACTACCACAAAACAGCAGCAGCACATGAACAGCAGCCATTTTTAACAAACTGAGCATAAAAATCACAATTTACAGACTTATTTGCCCAACAAGGAGTTAGTAAAAAGTAAAGGTGATTAAATACATGGAGAAAAAAATTTGACTGTGAGTTGTGGGCACAAAATGTAATATAAATATACATGCATTATCATGTTTCTTAGAAATGTGCATTTTGAAACCTATATAATCTTATTAAACAATGTCACCAAGTTAAATTGAATTTAAAAATTTACTCAGCTTAATGTTATTGATTCCAGAGGAATAATAAAAAAATATTTAAAGTAAATCTGTTATAAGTAGGATGCTCAATTTAAAAACTTGTTTATAACTATAATTTTTGAAAATATATAAACAACTTTATTTTGTAATGTGTGTCTCCACCATTATTAGGAAATTGTTTTCTATCAGAAATGCCACATTAATTAATTTCTAATTATTATTGTATTGTTCTGATTCCTACAATTATGAGAACAGTAAATTAGGTCTGTGCCATAATTGAGAAAAGATGAATGAGAAATAAACTGCATGCCACTGAACAGTTAAACTTTTACTATAGTTAAATTTATGAAATTCAGATATCATAGTATCCAATCCAGTTCTTCCTCCACACAATAGCTCTAGTAATATATACACTATTAGATATATTGTAAGAAAACTTCTTTCATGTATGCTTTAGCATTGTGCTAATTCCCACAACTGATGTCAGATTTATTAAGTCAACTTTATTTTTTTAAATCTGTAGACCTATGCTTAAATACAGCAATGAGTCAATGGATCTAGGAATTCAGGATGTGAGAGATAGATAGGGATGGAAGTAGAGAGAGAGAGAGAATAAATATAATGAAGGCATCCCTGATTATTTTCAATTATTGTTTGATATAAGCTGACTTCTCTCCCTCATATCCCGGCAAGCTTTCCCCAGAAATTTCTGGATTTGCCTATAAAAAAATTAGTGCCACTAGTTCTTAATCTTTTGGCCATACAGAATGGTACAAGGTGTTCTTGGTTTAGCAAATTTTAAATCCCACCATCTGTTCGAAATTTTTATATGAAGCCTCCCTAGCATCTCAAAATCAGGATAGTGAGCAGAGTTATATAATGCCATATGGAAAATATAAAAAGATCTAAAAAGAATCATGGCAGCATGGCAGACCTTGTGATTTTTAAAAGCACTGAAAAATACAAAAAATACATTTTTATGTGAACTTCTTTAAAAATTTACAGGCTGGCTCAGGTATTTTTTGCTTACCTTGATCATTGAAAATAAAAGTAAACGTGCAAGTTGAATTATATGGTCATGAGTACAATTATTCTGATATAGCAAAATAGCCTCAGCTACCTAACCTGACCTTTAAGAAGCTTGCATAACTTGCATTTTCTCCATTTCTGCAGTCTCACATTTGGTGCACTAACAGCCACACTAAATTACTGCTGCACCTGCTAGTAACTCTGCCATCCTGTGCTTTAACTATCTTCTCCTTTCTTTTCCCTTTCTTTGCTAAGGCTTATTGAGCACCGACTAAGTGTCAGACCTGGTGTTCAGGAGAATGAAAAATGGACATGCGACAGGCTCTCATCATGATTTTAGAAGCAGGAGTCATGGCCTAACCATAAAGAATATGGTAAAGAAATGATAGGGTCCTGCGGTTCTGGGCAGGTTTTTGACCAATAAAGTGAATGTAAACTCTAGTCGTGAATCTGTATCATTACCTGGTTTTCCTCTCCTGTGAAGGGAATAATGTGCAGTTTGGGAAAATCCTTGCTTTTGAAATTCTCGCTTCCCTTTCTTCACCATTCATCTAATTTCTGCTCTGCCTTTATCTACTCTCCTCTGTGTATTTTGTTCCTTCTGACCTATTAGTTTCACCTCCATAGGACCTGAGCATTCTCAAGTACCCCCCCACCAATAATGAGAAAAACAAAATACAAATGAAAAGCCATCTCTGTGATCCTACAACCACTACATCTATTAATTACACAATCTTTTCTTCTATTATTCTCATAAATTTTTTGTTTCTTACTATTGCCACTTACGTATGCCCAACTCACTTCTCATTTTACTACCTATGGCTCCAATACTAACCACATAATTCATGTGTACACATATGAAAGTCAACAATTGCCAACTGTGACAGATCATTTTTCAGTTGAATTTATTAAATAACCCAGATGCATTTGCTATGTTTTCTACAATCTTTTGTAACCCACTGCACCTACCGATACTATCGGCTCTCATCACTTTCTATTCTATCTGCTTATATTTGAACATTTGTTATCTTTAATTTATATAGCATGCAAATATGTCCTATAATTTTATTTTAACTTTTCATAATTAAAACTGTTCTAGATTTCAACTTTAAAACAAGACTTTAATGTATCTTTAAGTAACATAAAATATTTTGTTGACAAAATGTTCAAAACTGATGACTTTGTTCCTTATAAAATCCTTCTCTAACATTCTTTACTGTAGTTACTGACACCAAGTCATCCAAGCTAACCTCTTGGGGAACCAAGATGCCCCCTCTGTTGAAGACTTTCTTTCTTCACTTTTACAACTTACTGGTTGCTAAGCTGCCATACATTTATTTTCTATATTCTCTTAAATATATTTCCTTATGTTTGTTACCATGTTATTTATTTATATTCTATTTATCATCTGACCATCTATTTATCATCTTTCTATACATAACTATATATAAATATTTTTCCAATTACTGCCGAGTATAAATAACATCACATCTGCCCTAGTCCATTTGGGCTGCTATAATAAAATACGATAGACTAGGTGGCTTGCAAACAACATAAATTTATTTCTTTGATTTCTGGAGGCTGGAAGTTTGACATCAGGATGGGTGCCAGCATGGTCAGGTGACAGCACTCTTTTTATATTAGACGTTTCTATATATCTTAACATAACGGAAAGGGCAAAGGATCTCTGTGGGGTCTCACTTGTAACAACACTGATTGTACTCTCATCACTTAGGATCCTCTCAACAGCTCTTCTCAATCCTTATACACTTATATTGGGTATAAGAATTTCAACATATGAATTTTGAGAAATATAAACATTCAGATCATAATGATTTTTTTTCCTTATATAACAACAAATTAGTGCTTCCTATAGCTGTCAGAATAACTCACTAGATAGAGCCTTTCCATGACATTAACAACATGCTCCTGAATCTGTCTTACCAATATATTATGAACAATACACAAAAGTGCTTGTATTAATCCTAATTCACACATTATGCTAAATCTTTTTAATTCTTATCCATAACCCTTAGTGTACTCCATCTCTTCCTTATTTTGTATTGTTTTCTCTGCCAGGATTTTCCTTCCCATGTTTCTTGATGAGCATAATTCTTACTTAATACTTTTGATTCATATCTGGTTAGATGTCATTGCCTGAGGAACCATTCCATGCCTCAACCCTCCCCCGACCCCGACACAATAAGACTGAATAAACCTAGATACTGCTCAGGCTTAATTATAAACACTTCTCTTTTTTTATTCACTTCTAAATTTTATAACAATTTTATATGTTACTCTGTACAATTTTATATAGTATACTCTGAATTCCTTTGGGAATTGTGATTTAATATTACTTATTATTTTTTTCTCTGTATAGCAATTTACAGGTGCTCAATACATACATAGATCTTAAATTTAAGCAATATGTGTATGAGAATTTTTTTAAATAAATGAAACATGGTATTGTAATAAAGGTAGAGTGGTGGGAGCTTAGGACCCTGGTTATTGGGATTTAAAAACTGTAGAGGTGTTACTGGGGTTATGACACAGTTCCATTCAAATGACAGTGATGTTAACACAAATTTTGGTGTAAGTCAAAACACACCCTAGTCTAAGCCACTTACTTATCTGAACACATCTGTAAAATCATAATCTAGGACATAAAGACACAACTAAACCACAGAGAAAGAAAAAAATACATAAATATACTGTACTGTACACTGTATTATATTAACAGAAAAAAATGAGTATAAAAATATCCCTTACCTTTATTCCTGTGGTTGGCTTGCACACTGGAAGATGGGAGAGAATGACCTATTGGGAAGAGGAAGCTGGAGAGGCAGGAGAACCTGCAGAAGGTGCTGGAGATACTGGGTCAGGTGAATCAGGATTCCTAAGGAACATGCAGGAGATGCTGAAGTTGATTCTACCTGTGTTACAGGTGTTTCATCTCAAGAAGCAGCTGATGTAGAGAGTACAGGATCCGTGTAGGCCTCTCTACCTCCATACAGAATTATTCTAGGCTAGTCTGGAAGGTTAATGACTTCTTCTATTCCAATATCTGCCTATAGCATTGCAAGGCATCCATAACAGCTCTGTAGACCTTACTGACTCTGTCATCACTGGGGTCCTCAGCCTGAGATTTTGCCACCCCATCCTCTACCATATAAAAAGCTCTGTCAAACCCTTGGTAGTACATCTCTTGGGTTCTGGGGTTTCTATCTATTCCTTTAATCAAGTGCTTCTCCAGCTGAATGAGCTCCTCAGCAGACAGCTACTCTCCCTGTGATGTCAGTAACTCTGTGACATCCATTATGATGGCTTTCCTCTTTTTCAAAGCATTACCATCTGAAGACTCTGACTTTCATTTAGGAGCCATGATAAAGGCCAAAAAGTCAAAAAACAAAGCAACGCAAACTGAACACTTGCACGTTTAATAGTCCAAAAATGGCATAGGTAAATGTATTGAGGGTCACCAACTCCCTCGTTCTTATGCCACATTACTGCATATTCCTCCACTGCACACAACCAAACTATTGTATTTCTCCATGTATAAGACACACCTTAATTTTGGGGCTTGAAATTTGAAAAAAAAAATGTATTACATAAAGTTATTGAACTCAAGTTTTTTTTATCATAAATTTACACAACTCCTCATCACTGTCAAAACTCTCATCCATTAACTTGTTGTCATCTGTGTCTGATGACGAATCACTGTCTTCATAAACTGCTTTGTCCTCAGTGCCATCTATGGCACTTGAAATGCCACAACCACTGTATAAGATGTTTTTTGAAACAGAGTATGTCTTATACATGGAGAAATACAGTAGTTTGCCCACATAGTCTGTAAGTACAACACTAATGGCATGAGCTGAAACACTCATGTCTCAATTTTTTTAGGTTTTTATGGGATTAAGCATGGCAAACTCAAAATGTCATATGTTGAGACTGATATAACCCAAGGACACCCTGTATTCATTATTTCTACTTCAACTAGTCATCAGGTTATTACACATTAACAGTCTTGAAAAAATAGCAAAGTGATTTAAATAAATTATTTTGTAAAAGACAAGTTATTTTATTAACTTAACTATAGCAATGTTTTATTTTTTTATGTATATAAACCAAGTGATCTAACCATTTTTTTTTTCTGAAGTTGGAAATGGGGAGGCAGTCAGACAGACTCTCTCATGCGCCTGACCAGGATCCACCAGGCATGCCCAGCAAGGGGCGATGCTCTGCCCATTTGGGGCTTTGCTCTGTTGCAACCAGAGCCATTCTAGCGCCTGAGGCAGAGGCCACAGAGCCATCCTCAGCGCCCGGGCCAACTTTGCTCCACTGGAGCCTTGGCTGCGGGAGGGAAGAGAGAGACAGAGAGGAAGGAGAGGGGGAGGGGTGGAGAAGCAGATGGGCGCTTCTCCTGTGTGCCCTGGCCGGGAATCGAACCCAGGACTTCTACATGCGAGGCCAATGCTCTACCACTGAGCCAAGTGGCCAGGGCTATGATTGATTGCTACAGATTAAAAACAAATTTCATTCAGGATTAGCACAGGCTATACTAAACCAGAGTCACTTTTATTAGAGAATTTTGCAGCAGAATTTGCCCACCAATAAAAGAAGCAGTGACAAACTAATTAACAAAGTCAGAAGTATATTAAAAAGAAGTTCAGAATATAAAATAAATAAGGACAGAATGATTTAATTTGGTTTTCATAAATGTAGCTTAGATATTTGGGATAAGTATTTATCACAAGGATACCTCCTTATCTTCTTTTGTCCTCACAAGAATACAAGAATAACCACTCTTGTTTTTTTACATATTCTTCTGGAGATTTCTGCTTGTTATAATCTGCATATAATCATCACATCATGTAAATTATCTAACTTCAATTTATAAATTATATTAGCAATGATTTGGGAAATATCTGTTACATTGTTTGAGAGCAACTATGTAAAAGATTGCTTTGTTCAGGCTCTGTGTAATGAGATTATTTAAGGTAAAAGAGATCATGCTGATAATTCAATTTAAATATAGTTATTTTGATTATATCCTTAACACATGTGCTCGCATTATGGGCAAACATAAAAAGCCATAGGAAAGACCCCTTAGTACAAAATATGGTACATGCTTCACACTTATGTAGATTTGTTTTGTTTCTGCACCTGAGCTGAGCTACTCCTGAAATTATAAAAGTTATACCTGCCCCCACAAATGATAGTTTAAAAGGCCACTGACAGAATGAGAGCTTAAAGGATAGTTTTGAGGTGACATTTTTAGCTAAAATTTCTGAAGTATCTAATAGAAAATTAATTTCAAGAAATAGTCTTTCTAAGATTGAAGTTTGTAAAGTACTACTTAAAAATAAAGAACTTTTTTTACTACTTACTGTTTAAAACATTTTTTAAAATGAGAACCTGGAAAAACGAGTGTCCCCACCTGCGTATTTCCTGAATTAATTACTAAATTTTATTGTACTTCATTTACACTTGGTTTACACTGAAACATTTCATTGGAAGTAAATATGTACCATAAGGGTTCCATTTCACTTTTTCTTTCTCTTGGATTATTATATTTAAATTATCAGCATGATGCTTTTCATTTTAGATTACCTCATTTTTGAGGAGAGTCAACAAAGAAATCTTCAAAACATTGTATCAAACTGCTGCTTTGATATTCAAATTTTGATTCAGATAACTTCATAATGAAAGAAATATATGCAGATTATTACTATTCTTTCTGTAGTATACAAAGAGAGAGAATTCAAACAGTCAATATGAGGAGGAGGAATAGAAAATGGACCATGTACTTACTCAATGAATGGTCACTGAACGTATATGGTAATATCTTTCACTGTTTCAGACTCAATGTGTATTCCTTTGTTTTACTTAAGCATGTGTGTTATATAGTACATGATCCACCCTGTTACATATATATATACACACACACACACACACACAGGCATATATGTGTGTGTGTGTGTGAGTATATACACATACACACACACACACACATATATGGGCAAGATCCTTTATTCTTTGGAAGGAAAGTGGTGTGTGTATAAGCTATTAGAGAAAAACTTCAGCTTTAGCTCTGGGGAACCTACCACACAAGGTGATAAGCTCAGCACAGGCAATGAAGATAATTTTTCTCTTGGTAAGAAAGTAATCCTGGCCCTAGGCTCTTACTCTTATATGGTCAAGAGAGGGTGAAAAGACTGTATATACAATACTATCTTCCCCAAAATTATATATAGAATCTTGCTGATGTAGAGTTAGAAGGTATAGCCTAATAAGTGGATGTTGCAATATCTATTTCAGCTGTAGTCCCATCCTTTCCTAACATGACTCACAAAAATTTAGATAGAGAACCTGCATGAACTATACAACATGGACTTGTCTTTAGACTCATCTGATTATACCTGCAGTGCTGAATCTGCAAACAGTAGAGGTCAATGGAGAGCGCCCACTGAGGCAGCATTCACCAGGACCAAGAACCATCCTTTCATAAGCCAGCAGGTTGAGACCTTTTTGTGGTTTTTGTTTGTTTGTTTGTTTTGTTGTTGTTGTTTTTATTGTCTTGAGATTTTATTTATTGGTTTTAAAGAAAGGAGAAAATGAAAGAGAGAGAGAGAAGGGGTATCGGAGCAGGAAGCATCAACTATAGTAGTTGTTTTTCATTTGTGCCTTGATCAGGCAAGCCCGGGTTTTTGAACCAGTGACCTCAGCACTCCAGGTTGACTCTCCATCCACTGCAGCACCGCAGGTCAGGAGTGGCCCTATGGTTTTGAGGAGGCAGTGGATTGTACTCACCAGAACGGAAGTTTGTTTTGGGTTTGGATTTGCCTTCCTTTCCTGCTACACTTCAGGTAGCCCAACCTTGTCTGAACTTGCAAAATGGCTTATTCACAACATTGTTTCATTAAGAGAGAGCTGGGGAAATGTAGTCACACAAAGGGCATTCACTAAACTTATCACAAACCCCACCCTCCAGAAACAGCTGACCTCATGCACCATGAATGACTTATTCAATCTTCAATTACTGCGCTAGCTGAAAGTCAACTCTCAATTACTTTAGAGTTATTCTATACAAGTTATATAATATGCTGTGATTGATAAACAACATATGAAACTGTTTTTGTTTATATCCAGAAACAATCTCCAAGATCAGGGTGAGGCAAGTGAGATAGGGTTGTTCAAGTGTAGGATTTGATACAGTTTTTTATTAATATATATATATTTTTAATGTTTATTTTATTGAATTTGGATAAGAAGGGAGAGAGAGAGAGAGAGAGAAACATCACTCTTTTCCTGTTGTATGTGCCGTAGCCAGTAACCAAACTTGCAACCTCTGTGCTACAGGATGATGCTCTAACCAACCAAGCTATCCAGCCATGGTAGTTTGATAGTTTTTATTTAAATCTTTGATATTTTTTCCATCATATTTTACTCTGTTACTTTTAAAAATATTTACTTAAAAATTTATGTCTTAATTACTGAGTGTTTCAATTCTTTTTAAATTCTTCACTCCAGCAAAGTGTTTCACTTACATCTTTATTCAAAATTGATTTAATTAAGGTGACACTGGTTAATTAAATATACAGGTTTCAGGTGCCCAATTCTACAGATTTACCCCTTTCTTATCCCAGATCTGACAGAAGCTGAGACGTATAAGGGGACTAGTCTCTCAGTATAACAAAAATCTACTTGCAGAGTTTTTCTTTCTATTCTCACAACCTTGGCCTCTGCTCATCAAGTGATCTTACTTACCAAGGAAAAAATTTCTTACATCAGAAAACTTATCAATTATACTAATAAAGTAGCTTTTTTTGCCATCTCAAAGTGTTGTATATAAGTAACCCTATATAGAGAAGTATATAGTAAGGCAAGCTGAGAACATTGTCACTAATTACTATATGGATATTAAGTAGCTACTACAAAAGGGCTGCATGAAAGATTGTCTGGAGTTCATAGGATTCATCTGAACTCATCCTAGGATGTTCATATTCTACAGCAGAGATTATAGGCAACAATACCAAATCAATGAAGGGAGGATTGGTAAGAATTGATAACTTTTAAAAAACAGTGTAGGCAATCAACCAGAAAAAAAAATATAACCAAAATAACAAGTGAAGGCATGTATAATATGTAATGAATCTTGAAAAGGGAAATGCTCTAGAAATGTAGTATGTATGTGTATATATGTGTATATGCTTTTACCTTTTATTTTTTATTTGGGTTATTTACTGTTTATTTATATAATTTGGATCAAAGGTTATCTGACTATGAAGAACCAAGTTCTGGATCTAATGGGGAGGACATGATTCTTTAGTCCAATGCCCATTTGCTTTCAGGTATAGATATTGCCACCCACCCACTCCTACTATTTTTTGCAGGATAGTTGACCTTAGAGGATGTGTTTCATAGACTCCCATGTCAAATGACTTATAGCTAGCTATATTCAACCAATTAGAAACTGATAGAAAAGAAACCAGGGACACCCTCTTTTTCTTTCTTGATACGTGAAACCAGTTTATCAGATTTCATTTCTGATAGAGCGAGTTTGCATCTATGGCTCCAGCCCTCACTATACAGACCTGCCATGATGCAGCTTCCATAGGCTGATTCTTGCTACTGATCTCTAGTAACATATCCTTTTTCAATTTTCCCTTCAGCGGGATAGTATCTCCTTCTTTTGGTTATCTCTTGCTTGTTTAATGATATCACGGCTGGATTTATCCATCACTTTACAACCAATGTCATGCATTAAATTGCATATGATATAAATACCCAAAGTATACTCTGTTGAATTCTCATAAATAAAGGAAGAAACAAGAAGATACTAGGATGAATGAATGTAGGTCTTAGTGGTGCAGAAGAATTATTGGAATCATATCAGAGGGTGTAATCCAGAAGAGAGGAAGATGACAGTGAAATGTTTAAAACTGAGATTAGGGAAATTTTTAAATTATTGATAATATCTATCAAGTTTAAGAATGGAAATTAGTGTCAGAGATACCTGGAAGAAAGTGTTATTTGTGGGAAAAGAGGAATTGGAACTGAATGTCAGAATACTTTGGATGGATAGTGAAATCACTGAGAACTTGAACAGGACTAGTGTTGTTGAAATTGCATAAGAATAAGATCCTCAAGGACTGATAGTACCTACTGAGGACATGGAGACCTCAACCTAAATGTGTAAGTAGTATGAAGGCACTGGATTTAAAGCTAGGGGTGGGGTTGTTTGGGGAAAGAGAAGAATGTTCTAAAAGCAGCAATAAAGCGTATTGAAGATAGATCTTCACTTTTAAACTCCTAAGTTACAAAAATATGAGAAAAAAATAGCACTTTAGAAATCTGCAAGGAAAGAAGTATCTTTAGGGGAGACCAAGGTTTAATTAGAATAAGACGTTGAGAAGAATATCAGAGAGCATGTTGAGAATATGTGAGAATTCACTGATGTATTGGCGACAAATAGCAAAAAAACTCAGTGGAAGGATTTCAGAATTAAGAGAGTGGAAATGTGGGTCAGTAAAGCAGATGTATAGACACTTATAGAAAAAAAATAGTAGTCCAAGGAATAAGAGATGACCTGACATTTTTTGTGTCTTAAAAAAAAATTAATTAGATGGGGTAAAAGGGTTTTTATTTATTGGTCACAAAGCAGATGGTAGAGTTGTGGCTGTGAGTACTGATGGTGGATAGGGTGAGAGGGAATAGAGATGAGTAGTTGATATAGAGAACAGAAGTTCCCTCTTCAGTTCTCCTCATGAAAGTATGGAATCTGGGAGACAGATGATTCTAATCAGAGTGTCTGATTAGTTCTAATAGAACTCCTGGCCCTGGCCAGTGACTCAGTAAATAGACATTGGCCCAGCATATGTACATACAGGGTTTGATTCCAGTCAGGGAACACAGAAGCAACCATCTGCTTATCTGCCTTCCCTCCCCCTTCTTTCCTTCTTCTCCTCCAGCAGCCAATGGATCAATTGGTTTCAGCATGGACCAGATACCTCTGTTGAAGGCGTCAGCCCCAGGCTCTAAAAATAGCTTGGTACTAGAGCATCATCCCTAGGTGGGGTTGCTAGGTGGATCCCAGTTGGGGTACATGCAGGAGTCGGCCTCACTATCTCCCTTCCTTTCACCTAAAAAAAAAAAAAGGTCTTGGCCAGTGTGCTCAGTGGTAGAGCATCAGGCCCAACAAGTAGAAGTTCCAGGTTTGATTCCTAGTCAGGGCACACAGGAGAAAAGACCAACTGTTTCTCCATCCCTTCCCCTCCCCCTTCTATCTCTTTTTCTTTTCTCTTTCCCTTTTGCAGCCATGACTCGATTGATTCAGCGAGTTGGCCCTGAGCAATGAGGATGGCTCTGTGGAGCCCTAGCCTCAGGTGCTAAAAAAAAATAGTACAGTTGCTGAGCATCATCCCAGGTAGGGGGCTTGCCAGGTGGATCTCAGTCAGGGCACATGTAGGAGTTTGTCTCTGTCTCCCCTAGTCACATTTTTTTTTTTAAAAAAGAAGAGTGTATAAAACTCCTTTACTCTGCCATTACTCCTGTTTGTGGCATTGCAGTGAGTCACTTCAGTTTCTCCCAATTTCCTGGTATTACCTTTGCTGTGATCTGACATATATTACTTAACTCTTCTCACACATAATCAATTTTTTAGTACTTAAGAGTTATTCATAAAAACTGCAAATATCGGTCATACTTAACCTGATACTTTCAAAAATAAGTAATGCAAAATATTGAAAGAATATTTTTTTTTAAATTTTACCATCTAATAGTGTCTGCTTTTAGTGGTTTACAATTGAAATTGTTAAAAAAAAAAAAAAGATCAGGTCATTATCAAACTGGTTCATTTTTTTTTACCATTTACAAACTTTAATTTTGTTTTCCTGATCTTTTTTTACTATTAGATACTTCCAGCTACACATAGGGATTTGTCATCTAGAAATCCATGTGGCACCAGGGCAATAAGCCATTCATCAAAATATGGTTGACACTTCTGTAAACCTGTAATTAGCCTCATTCCTGCCAAGATGACTTCCCAATATACACTTAGAATTGTTATAAGATTAGGATTTTATAAAATCCCTACTGTAATTTTATAAAATTATATTGTCCAGCCTCTGTCAGTACTTGAATAAGCAGAGTATCTGTATTTGCTATCATGTTATGATTTTGTTTAATTTGTTTTGTTTAATCTGATTATTAATTACATATTGTGCTAAATATATGGGATGCAAAGATAAATTAAAAACTCTCTTGAACATGAGGTATTTTAATAATGGCTTTTAAGATGCTACCCATATTATTAAGCCCATAGACTTCTCTGAAGAAAAGCATTTATTAATTCATTCACTAATATCTTCAAACACCTATGTGTTTAGTAATGTGCCCGGCTATATAAATACACCAGAAATAATAATATGTTATTCTATGTCTTTAAAATCTATTCTTATATTTATAACTTTTATTTGTCTCATTTTATTCTTTTTGGATTGTTCTCATTATATAGTGCTACACTATAATTGAAATGAAATTCGATATGAATGACCAACCAAATATAATACCTTCTATCCAAAAATACATTCTTAATTTATCGGCTTAACACCTAGAATAATACATGAGTGTTTTTATTGAATAGACTGTGTTGCTTTTACCTACACACATTTATTATAATTTCTGGGTCAAGTAGTTAAACAAATGATAAGTTTCTAAATCATGCAAGCTTTCAGAGAAATTTGCACATTCCCCAACAGTTCAGCTGCTTCAAATGTATAAAAAGACATAACTTATTGCATAATTTTAAAGAATAATTTTGTGAATACATTTTCCATTTTAACTTTAAGAAAATTCATGTTTGCAGAACTTTGGTAAGTAATCCAGGAGCTGCCATCCTGGGATTTTTAGATATGATAAAAACTTTAGTCCAGAATTTAATTAGTTGGATGTGAATCAAAATGACTTTTTTAGAAGGGAGATAATCAACCCTTGTGATACATACATTTAAGCACTCTGCAGAGTTGCCAAATGTTCCTGCTCCGTGATTGCTACCAATTATATTATTTTTAGAAATGCATATTTTTTATTTTACTCTATCCATATTAATAATCTTATTGAATATTTTTTTCTAATAGTAAGGTTGGACAACTTTTTCTATGTTTATTAAAAATCCTGATTTCTCCCACTTGAATTATCTCTAAAAATAATTTTGTAAAATTTATTATCCTCAAATTTTCCTATTAGATTTTTGTTCTTTTTCTTACCAATTTATAAGAGTTTTATATATATTCTCTCCACTAATTCTTTGGTAGTTATATGAGTTGCAAATATTATGCCTAGATTATGGAATATACTTTTTTCTTTATATATTCTATATCTAACTGAAAATTTTATTAAGAAACATATAGCTTTAATTAAGTTATAAGAAATAATACAGAGAAGCCCTGTGTACCCTTTTCTTAGTTTCTCACAATGGTAATATTTTGTGAAATAATAGGATAGAACAACCAAAATATTGACATTGATACAATTCACCGGCCTTTTTCAATATTCTCTCATTTTACTTGTACTTACCATGCCTGTGTTTACATAGCTTTCTATAATTTTATCACATGTGCAAATTCTTATATTATTAACATGGTCAATATAGTACAGTGAATGACAGCAATGACCTTTTCTGTTACTGTGAAATCGCCATACCCATCTTCCTCATGCCAGTCTTCCCTCACCTTTTTCCTCCACTCCACTTCCAAACCTAACAACTGGCAAGCACTACGCCTTTCTCCAGTTCTGTAATTTAATAATTTTACAAAGGTTTCAATGGAATTGTACAGTTGGTCATCTTTTGGAGTTGGTTATTTTATACAATAGAGTTCCTTGGAGATTCACTCATGTTGTTTCATGTGTAAATAGTTTGTTCCCTTTTATTCTGAGTGGTATTCCATGATATGTATGTTTCACAGTTTGTTTAAACACTCATTTGTCAGATGTTTTGAAGGCATGTTACCAAAACAGAGACTAAATGAAATTTGCAATGGAGAAAATGTACCACTGCATATTTAGTCTTTATAGAAAATTGCACAAGACAAGAAAAACATTCCACCATGAATTACATTCAAAAGCATGAAAGAAGAGAATCAGAATTCCCAAGACTATTAATCATCAAGACCATAGAATCGTAATCAGAAAATGTGTTTTATGACTAAGCAAATATATAATATTACAAATCAAATAAACAACAACTGCTTAAGTATTATAAGGAAATAAAAATGCAGATTTTAAAAATTAGTAAACAGGTAAAATCACAATTTAGCACAGTTTAATAAGATAGTAAATTAAATAATTATGAAAAAGCATAGGTAGTTTAAAAATGAGAGGGCTTAACAAAATATGTATAAGAGAAAATGGAGTGGGTTAATTTTAATGTAGGTAATAATTGTGGATATGCCAGAATTTATTAAATTCTTATTTTTTCAAGTTCAAGAAACATAACATCTCTGAGTAGAATAAATCTATATTTTGACACGTGATAGAAAAAAAAAAAACTCTGACAAATAAGAAAACCCTTAAAGCTTCTGAAGAGAAAAACAACATACTATACATAAAAAAGGCAAAAATTGAATTTTTAGAAGTCATATCACTAGCTTGAAAACAGATGAAAAAATATCTTAGAGTTTAATGAAGCTAAGACCCAATCTGAAATTTAAAAGCAAAGTTATCATTGAAGAATAAAAGCAAACTATAACTGAGAAAAAATATTAGCAAAACCTATATCTAATAAAAGACTTGAAGTTAGAATATATAATGAAGTTCTACAACATAATTATAAGAGTATAAATTCATTTATTCATTTTTTTTAGAGGGGGGAGAGAGAGAGAGAGAGAGAGAAGGGGGGGAGGAGCAGGAAGCTTCAACTCCCATATGTGCCTTGACTAGGCAAGCCCAGGGTTTTGAACCAGCAACCTCAGCATTCCAGGTCGATGCTTTATCCACTGCGCCACCAAGGAGTATAAATTCAAACAATACCCTTAAAAGTAGACAAAATATTTAAAGAGATACTTTACCAATATAAGTGTATGAATGGGAAATGGAGATATAAATAAATGCTCACTGAGGAAATGCAAATTAACACCACAATTGGACCCCAACCCACACCTACTGGAATGCCTAAAGTTAAAAAGTCACAAATCTCATACATAGCTTGTGCAAATGACAAAAGGTACAAATGTTTTGGAAAATAGCAAACTGAGATTGAAATAATTATCTTTTTTTAATATATGATTAAAATGTATATTTTGTATTTCAGACTCACAAGACAGTGAGACAGGAGATTTACACAGAAGACCTCAAATATTTATTATCTCATATATTAGTATCTTATTACTACCAGAAACTCCTACTAAAAAGAGAAAACAAAGAACTACAGCTAAAATAATTTGCCCAGGAACTCACAGCTGGGTAAGTAGTGCAGACATGATATGAACTACAGTTTCTTTCTAAACTGTAGTGTGGTATACATTGTTATATTCAAGCAAATTCTCAAGAGTTAAAAATATTCTTTTTAGCCTTAAAAGAACTCAAATACATAAACCCGCTATACTACAAATTATATATAATTTGTACTTTTTCTATAAACTTATAATACTAGATGTTTCCAAATTGTCCAGGGGAAAATACTAGCTTCTTAGGCTGTCAATAGGTTGTGTGTGTGTGTAGGGGGGAAATACTATGATCAGAAATATTTGGGAAAAGCCAAGGTAAACAGCATAAAAGATAATTCTTTATTAAATGTTTTTAAAACTTTTCTTGTATCAATTAATGGACATTACTAAACCAACATATATAGGAAGCAATACCTATTGGTATTTTTCCAGAAATACATTTTTTGTGAAGCACCATGGAGGGCTAACTTAGAGTTTATTTAAAGTATTGTATAGATTTTTCTAAAAAATATAATTATAATAAAAATAAGTTAAATTCTCATTTATAAAGTTTAGGATTGAAGAAGTTTTTTAACAAAAATTTTTTAGTTCTCTAATATGGAGAACAGTGTTTAATAACAGTGAGTCTTTAAGAAATATAATAATCAAGTAAAATTCTCTACATTTAAAACACACATACAAACACATACAAAGCATTGTTTGAGCATTTTCTTTGTGTTGTGAAGATTAAAATACACTGAGATAATTTGGCATGTGCTATAAGATCCACTTGAAAGATATTTTTTCATGTGTTCCTTTTCATTTTCTTTTTACAACTTAGAAAAGCAATTAGTAGGGAATAGAAAGAAACTTTTAATCAGAGCTTCATCTAGCAAGATGTTAAATTTAAACTGTAGGTAGAAACTTTGCATTCTTCATGATCTCTTTCTAATTCAATATAAAAATATATATCGCTTCCTTTTCCTACTGCATTATAGCAGGCAAGGTTATCATTCCATAAAAAAAAACCCCATAAAATTTAGCCCCCCGTTTCAAATGTTATTTCTTGCTTTTGCCATATGTCCACTGGAGGTTGGCAGAAGGACCGCATATATGAGACTTCTTTACATCTGATTTCATTGGTCAGAACAAATCTAGTGTCCATGACTGTCTTTAAGTAATAGGAAATTGCAACCTATTTGTCTGGAAGAAGGAGAACCACAAGATATGTGAACATCTCCAACGACCGTGATCAATAGCTCTTTAAATCTATATAATATATTTTAAATATTTCTTTTAAGTTTAGGTTTTCAAAGAATTCAATAATAAAATTATGTATATACTTTTCAAAATTTTGCTACCAATTGGTTCATGAAGACATAATATCTTCAATTTAAAAAGATATATTATCTTAAATTTAATAAGATTTGTTTCTGGTTCGTAAATGTAAGATGTACCTAAAAACATACATAGCATTGAAAATTTCAATTTTAGGTCACAATAGAATACTTTTTTTCTTTTCTTTTTTTTTTTTTTTTTGTATTTTTCCGAAGTTGGAAACGGGGAGAGACAGTCAGACAGACTCCCGCATGCACCCGACCGGGATCCACCCGGCACGCCCACCAGGGAGCGACGCTCTCTGCCCACCAGAGGGCGATGCTCTGGCCCTCCGGGGCGTTGCTCTATTGCGACCAGAGCCACTCGAGCGCCTGGGGCAGAGGCCAAGGAGCCATCCCCAGCGCCCGGGCCATCTTTGCTCCAATGGAGCCTCGCTGCCGGAGGGGAAGAGAGAGACAGAGAGGAAGGAGAGGGGTAGGGGTGGAGAAGCAGATGGGCGCTTCTTCTGTGTGCCCTGGCCGGGAATCGAACCCGGGACCCCTTACACACCAGGGCGACGCTCTACCACTGAGCCAACCGGCCAGGGGGATGGAATTCTTTTGGTGATCACTTTTACTTTCTTTTTTTTTTTTATCACACATGACACACACAGAGAGAAGGACTTACAGGAAGGGAGAGAGATGAGAACCATCAATTCTTTGTTGTGGATACTTATTTATTTATTGATTTCTTTCTCATATGTGCTTTGACTGTGGAACTGCAGTCAAGCCAGTGACCTCTTGCTCAAGCCAGCAACGTTGGACTTAACAGTGGCCTTGGACTTCAAACCAGCGACCTTTGGGCTCAAGCCAGTGACCACAAAGTCATGTCTATTATACTACACTCAAGCCAGTGACCCCACACTCAAGCTGGTGAGCCTGCACTCAAACTGGTGACTTTGATGTTTCAAACCTGGGTCTTCAGCATTCTAGGTTGATGCTCTATCCACCTTGCCACCACCTGGTCAGGCCACTTTTACCACTTTTAAGTAATTATTATAAATTACCCACCAATTTTTATGCATGCCACATTAAATAGAACTCCAACATATTTAGTGCAATGCATAAAAATATTAAACGTATCCAATGCTGGAATATGCTGAAATATGTTAGTTAGAGCATTATATGAGATAAGAAACAAGAATATTTTGAAAATCTTTATTTAGCCAAGTATTCCCTTTGGCAAATTTTAACTAAAATTAAAAATAAATAAGACATTTCAGAAAGATATTACTTTTTAACTTAGTCATAAAAGAATGAGTATGTATGTAATATATGAAGAGGAATTTTGTATGGTAGGAGAAGTTAAAAAAATGTATCATCCCTCAGAGTTTGAAATTTGCCCTTACGCAGTAATGTAGTTTCAGCCAGTATAAAAGTGCCCTGTTAGGCACTTTCTTTTCTTCCTCTTTTTCTTTTTAATTTTTATTTATTGATTTTAGTGAAGAGGAAGGGAGAAAGAGACAGGAACACAGATCTGCTCCTGTATGTGCCCAACTGAGGAACGGACCCACAACCTCTGGGCTTTTAGATGGTGCTCTAACCAACCGAGCTATCTGAGCTATTCAGCCAGGGCTTTTTTTTTTTTTTTAAGATTTTATTTATTGATTTGAGTGGGGATGAGGAGCAAGAAGCATCAAGTTGTAGCAGCTGCCTCTTATATGTGCTTTGAACAGGCACCCTGGGATTTCAAACTGGTGACCTTGGCATTCCAGGTTGACACTTTATCCACTGTGCCACCACAGGTCAGGCAGTCCTATTGATTTTTTTATACCACAGCCCAAATCAAGTAGAATGGAAACAATTTTTATTTTATAAATAAATCAAATAACTAGATGTCCATCTCTTACATCTTGTTTTCTATTTGTAAAATGAGGAAAGTATAGTTTGTATAAACCTAATAAGAAGCCTTTAAGAGTAATAAAATTAGCCTGACCAGGCGGTGGCGCAGTGGATAGAGCGTCGGATGGGATGCGGAGGACCCAGGTTCAAGATCCCGAGGTCATCTGGTTTGAGCAAAGCACACCAGTTTGGACCCAAGGTCGCTGGCTCGAGAAAGGGGTTACTCGGTCTGCTAAAGGCCCACGGTCAAGGCACATATGAGAAAGCAATCAATGAACAACTAAGGTGTTGCAACAAAATACTGATGATTGATGCTTCTCATCTCTCTTCGTTTCTGTCTGTCTGTCCCTATCTATCCCTCTCTTTGACTCTGTCTCTGTAAAAAAAAAAAAAAAGAGTAATAAAATTAGAATCTCTTAGTGTAAGTAAAAGGAATACCCTATTTCAACCTTAGCTTAGTATATATAAATTTTTAGTTATGAATCTTAACTGATAGAAATCATAATGCTTTTAGTATAGCCATATTTTAAATTTATATTTGCCTTGGCCCTGGCTGGTTGGCTCAGCGGTAGAGCGTCGGCCTGGCGTGCAGGGGACCTGGGTTCGATTCCTGGCCAGGGCACATAGGAGAAGCGCCCATTTGCTTCTCCACCCCCCCCCCCACCTTCCTCTCTGTCTCTCTCTTCCCCTCCCGCAGCCAAGGCTCCATTGGAGCAAAGATGGCCCGAGGGCTGGGGATGGCTCCTTGGCCTCTGCCCCAGGCACTAGAGTGGCTCTGGTCGCAGCAGAGCGACACCCTGCAGGGGCAGAGCATTGCCCCCTGGTGGGCAGAGCGTAGCCCCTGGTGGGCGTGCCTGGTGGATCCTGGTCGGGCGCATGCGGGAGTCTGTCTGACTGTCTCTCCCCATTTCCAGCTTCAGAAAAATACAAAAAAAAAAAAATTTATATTTGCCTTAAATGATCTTTGATCAAACTTACCACAAAGTGAATTGCTACACTTTTTAGTCTTAGTTGTTTTAATACTAATGGAATAATTTCTAAAATACTATTGAACTACAATTTACTATGATCTGTTAACTATTAACCTTTGCACAACTGCAAAATAATGTAAAGATGAAAACATAGATATGAATGATATTCATATTCTGAAAATAGATTAAGTAAAAAAATTTCAAGAATGAGAAAATCAAATCATTTATTTGTAACAAAGTATTAGAACTTGACTGTTTAATTCTTTAAATATTTATTGCTTTAGATTATTCTGTCAGGTTAATGCCGGTTCTAGCAGTGTTGGAAATGAAATTCTGTGTTTACAGAATCGTAATTATAATTATTTTTCATATACAAATTAACAGACATGAAAATACTTTCAAAAGGTTTTCTTTATTGAATTGAGCTGCAATAATTAGCAAGGAATTTAAAGGTCATTAAAATACTACTTTAAGTTATTCAAGAAGGGGTTAAATAATACTATAAATGTTTTTTTTAAAGAAATATTATTCTTACTCATTTCAAATAACTCTTTTGGATTTGGGGAAATTAATACAACCTGAACCTTGGAAATACAACAAAACCAGAAGCAGAAAGCAATCAAAGGTAGGTATTTTATTGTTATTCCATTTTATATAAACATGTATTCTGTAATCTGCTTTTTCCCCCAACCATATCATGGAAAGTGTTGCTTTTTAATTAATATAGGCTTATATTATCATTTTTAGTGACTGTATATTCCTCAAGATATGTGAACACTTAGATTGATTCCAAAGTTTTGTTAAAATATAACATTGAAACTATTGGAACTCATATATTTTCATATTTGTGTACCTCCTTAGAATAAAACCTTGGAAGTGGAGTTGATATTTCCAATTAAGCTACTTAAACACAGCCATCATTTACATAAGAAAACTTCCCTGCTTCATTCCTTCATGGACTAAATTATTTGTCCCTCTTATATGTTCCTTTGTGTCTATATCTCTGTACTACTATGTGATGTGTCTGACTACTAATAGACCTCCAGAGGGCAAGGGCTACACACTCTTTTATGTCCTTAATAACTTAGTATTTAATAAATATTTGTTGATTTGAATCACTGATGCTGACAGAATAAAAAAGTAATTAAATGTTAAAATCATTACAAATATGCTTTGATCATGAAATGATTGTGAGATACTATCATATAAGGCTCCAGTGATTCTGTGGAATATACCTTAGGTGAGGCTATCCTATCGTGGGGATATTTTAACTGCCTTATCTACAGACAAGAAGAAATAATAAATAAGTAGTAATGATATGAATGTCAGTAGATTACAATAGGCAGAATTTCTCTTTCTTTAATTTCTAGTATAAATCCTGGCTGGTTGGCTCAATGGTAGAATTTCAGCCTGCCATGTGGAAGTTCTGGGTTCAATTCCTGATCAGGGCACTCAGGAGAACTGATTATCTGCTTTTCCACTCGACTCCTCCAACTCTCTTTATCTTCCCCTCCTGCATCCATGGTTCCAGCAATTTGGCCCTGGATGCTGAGGATGGCTCCATGTCCTTGCCTCAGGTGCTAAAATAGCTCAGTTGCCAAGTAACAGAGCAGCAGCTCCAGATGGGCAGAGCATTGCCTGGTAGGGAAGTTGCCAGTTGGATTCCAGTCAGGGCACATGCGGAAGTCTGGTTTTTTTTTTGCCTCCCTGACTCTCACTTAATGATAATAATAAAATTCTAGTATGGAATTCTTACCCTACTTATAGAAATATAAATACTATTTAATCTCTTGTGATATATTCATAAGAGCTTTTACTATTTTGATTGCCTTTCAGAAATTCTATATCTGGGCCAAAGTACGGACTAAATTTGGTCCCCCAAAATGTATATGTTGAAACCCTAAGCCCAAGTATAATGGTATTGGAAGATGGGGCTTGGGAAGAAATTAGGTTTAAATGAGTCATAAGGATGGTGTCCTCATCATGTGATTTGTCCCTTTATAAAAAGAAACTTTATTAGAGACTCACTCTCTCTTTCTTTCTCTTTCTTTCTCTTCCTCCAGTGTAAGTGCCCAGTGAGAATACAGCCATCACAAGCTAGTGAGGGAGTTTTCACCACAGCTCAGCCATACTGGCATTCTGATCTTAGAATTTCAAGCCACCAAACTGAGAGAAATATGTTTGTTATTTAAGCTTCTTGGTTTACAGTGTTTTGTTTTGGAATCCCAGGCTAAGACACTAAGGAAAATAGAAAATAGATTATTAATATAAACCTTTTCACTGATGGAAGTACCTAAGCCAACACAATGTTTTTGGGTGCCTGTTTAATAATTACAGATAAGAGTAAGTATGCAGGACATGGAATTTCTATTCCAGAAGTAGGTTAGTAATATCTTATTGTCTTGATATTTGAGTTAAAATTTTAATTTCAGCACTGGCCAGTTGGCTTAGAGAGTAGAATGTTGGCCCCAGGTGCTGAGGATGGCTTAGTTGGTCCAGCATGTCAGTCTCAGGTGCTAAAAATAGATCAGTTGATTTAAGCATCAGACCCAGACGGAGGTTGACAGGTGGATCCCAGTTGGGTCACTTGTGGTAGTCTGTCTCTCTATATTCCTTCCCCTCGCTTAAAAAATTAATTTCATAAATATTTATAGAGAACTAATGTTTGCCAGATACAATAGCAGTTACAAAGAAGTATCAATAAAGCACACTTTCTCTAAAATAGATTTAAATATACTGAGTTAAATTTTTCCATTTAACTAACAAAAATGTTTATTGTTTGGGATGTATAATATCCTGGGCAAAATATACTCCCTAGCCATTTATACTTAATAATTTAATAGGAAGATATGCTTAATTACAAAAACAATTCATAATTATAAATTATAAAAAGTGTAATGAAGAAAATATATAACATACTGGGCCTAATGTAAATTGAGAAATTATGGGAGAGCTTCCTGATGAAGAAGATAAGAATAAGATGAATAGCACTGACAAAAATATAATTAAATGACATAAATAGCAAAGAAGAGGCAAAAAAGTATACTATTTTAAAGGAGGAAAATATCAAACTTGGTAAGGTTTTATGCTGTAAAGAAACATTTATGAAAATTTGATGAAAACTGTCATATTTGACAACAATCTTGAAGTATGCATATCATTTTAGTAAATGGAATGAAAGTATTTAACAGACAATGAGTTTGCATAGACAAAACAACTTAATTTGAAAAAGGTGGGATCAGTTTAAAAACAAAATACAGTTGAAATACATTTTGTAGAGGAATAATGAAATCTTAGCTCCAAAGTAGATTGGTTAGAACATGGTACATTATGATACAGTTTTGTAATACAATGTAATAAAAGATCATTTAAAGTTAGTTAATGAATGCAGTCATATTGGCATGAAAATAAAATAAAATTTGTGACAGAGAAGAATCAGACATGACTTATGGGAGAAGTATTGATGACTATCACTTTGAAAGATAGGATCTTTGTAGATATGTGATAAAACCAAACAAAATAAATCGACTAAACCAAAACATTCTAGATGGTCCCAAAAAAGTAAAATATAAAAAGAGCTGGATATTTTAAGTCATAAATGATACATATATAAAATCAAACTAGTAAAAAGTCACAACACTGAATCAAATCATTCTCCATCAGTTATAAGAAGTACTTAACTTCTCTGTCCCTAATTTCTTAATCTGCAAAACAACCATATAAAATTTTACCCACAGTTTTGTTTGAAAATTTATAATTTCATACCCAATAAGCCAAGTGAAATAAGTCAGACAGAAGAAGTTAAATTTCATATGGTTTCATTTATATGTGGATTCTAAAAAAAAACAAAAACAAAAATAAAAACAAAATAAATTAACAAATAAAATAGAAACAGACTCATAGAAGAGACCATATTAGTGGTTACCGAAGGGAAGGCGGTGGGGAATTGGTAGAAAATGGTGAATGGATTAAAAAGTACAGATTAGTAGTTGCAAAACAGTCACAGGGATGTATAGGGAATATAGTCAGTAACATTGAAATAATTATGTGTAGTGTTAGGTGGGTACTGAAAATAATGTTGAACATTTTGTAAAGTATATGACTGTGAAACCACTATGCTATACACCTGAAACTAATCCAAAATAAAATTGGATGTAAACAGTAACTGAAAAATAAAATTTAAATTAAAAAAAAAGAATAAAACAAAACCCTTAATACTCCTAGAAGAGTACCTAGAAAAGAGTAAATGATTCTGGAATGGAATATTTGTTACTTATGACATCCCCCCCAAAAAAAACATTTTCAGCAACAGAAAACATTAAGGAAGAGTTCTGCACTATTTCTTCATTTCAGCATGTATGGCATGCATATATGTCAGACACTGCTGTAGAAATGGAGATTAAACCGTTACAAGAATAAGATTACTGTTCTCATAGAGCTTATATTGAAGTAACAGTGACAGTATGATATTAAAACAAACATTTAATATCACAGTTTCAAATTATATTTTAAAATGCAATAGACTAACAAGGACATATTAAAAATAAAGTTATCTGTGAATAAATCTCTGAGAAAGGGATTTTTAATTAGGGACCTAAAGAAAGCACTGTCTGTGCAAGCATTTTGGGGATAAAGCATTATAGACACAAGAAACAAAATGTACAAATGTCTAGTGGGAAAAGCAAAAAAGTAAGATTGACATAGTTAATTGAGCGTGAGAAGGCCTGCATCACTAGAGTGCTCTGGTGAAGAAAAAGAGAGGTAGAAGGTGAAAGAAGAGAGGAGGCCTGGATCCAGATTATTATATGATATTGTGGGCCACTTTAAGGTCTTTTTAGTTTGCTAATGGTTATCGAAAATTATGATATCACCTGTTTTGAGAAGAAGTGGATCAGGATCTGATTTACAGTTCTAAAATAGGTCTTAGAGAATTTCAGTTTGAATACAAAAGAATTAGGTTGGCATTTTTCTATTTCCCTTATTTTAAATAGAATTTGTTCTAAATTAACAAGAGGGACAATAATTCAAGGAAAAAATTTAATTTTAGTGAGATTAAGCTAAAGCCACAAACTCCAAAACAGTAGGAAGGCTTCCAAAACATAGTGAATATAAAAAAAATCAGTGTATGAAGCAGAAGGCAAAAAGAACACTACAAAACTAGACCTTTTATGAAGAGTCAGTAAAATAATTTCAAACATGAGCACAAATATTGAGGTGTTAAAATTATGTCACATTTACAAAAGCAGAGATTGTGGAGGGGGCACACATATGTCATAGGAATGAGATATTCTGGAACCACATTAATTTTTAGAAATAAAAGAGGTATTTCTAGATAAAAATCACATTAAAAAGTCATAAATACAATGATCAGTTTTATGGCTAGGTGAAAACAAAAGTTTGTTACAAAAGAAATCTTACAGATACCCATCTCTATTAACTGAGGACAAGTAAGGACTAAATATGCTCACACTCAAAATCCTGAGTCATAAGTAAATTTACTCCAAGCATGGGACATGATTTTGGCCATATTCCTACATAACATTTTTTCATATTAATGGTTCAGGGCAGTTAAACTTCTATTAAAAATTCCATTGTAAAAATAAATAAACAATAATCAACACACATACAACCTATAAAAAATTTTAAAAGGGAAACTAAAGAAAAAATGAGAAAATAATGATGAATATACCATCCTGTAAAATTGCTACATCAGAGTAGACAATCATTTTCCATGAATTAAAAAATTCAACAGGTGTCTATAGATCACATATACAAATCAGAATTCCAACATCTCAGAGAAAAGATAGAAGGTGGTGTAATGATATCCTGTAAAGCTTAGAAAAGGAGTAGAATGAAATAATAAATGTATCTAAAAGAATATGTAGAAAAGAAAATGGATAAAAAAATTTTAAAATTTAAAGACAGTTAAAAATAATTATGAATAAATGATAGACATAAATAACAAAGAGAAAAACAAAAGGAATATAAAGAACAGAAAAAGGGAAAAGGGTAAATTTTTTGAAAGCTTAAAAAAGATTGTAGAGAAAGTAGTAAATGAAAAAACAGATATGGAGATCCAATATTTATATAAATGGATTTCCATTGGACATATTAAATATAATGGAATAAAGCCAATACTTTTATAATGAAAAAAAGGGGCTAGAATAATCACACTGAAAAGAAAGTATCATATCCTAGGAAAAAATCATCTCAAACTGTCAACAATGGTGTATCACAGTAAATTTAATCATCATTAACATGAAATTCTGTAAAAAGACAATATAGGCCAGTGATTTTCAACATTTTTAATTTCATGGCTAATTACAAAAATTCTGTAGCACACCAAAAATATATATATTTTTGCCAATCTGACAATAAAATAGGTATAATTCTGATTGACTTACAAAAATATAATAATAGTATTTACCAATCTTTTTTACTCTAAAAATGACTTTTTAAAAAAATCCAGTGAGACCCTGGCCGCTGGCTCAATGGTATAGCATAGGCCTGGCATGTGAAAGTCCTGGGTTTGATTCCTGGCCAGGGTACACAGAGAAGCGCCCATCTGCTTCTCCACCCTTCCTCCTCTCTTTTCTCTCTGTCTCTCTTTCCCTCCCGCAGGCAAGGCTCCAACTTTGTTAGCAAATCTGGCCCACTCACTGAGGATGGCTCCACAGTCTCCACCTCAGTTGCAAGAATGGTTTCAGTTGTAACAGAGCATCGCCCCCCTGGTGGGAATGCTGGGTGAATCCCAGTCAGGCACATGCGGGAGTTTGTCTCTCTGCCTCCTCGCTTCTCATCTCAGAAAAATACAAAAAAATCAGGTACTTATAATTGTATATAAAAATTTCTTGTACCCAGAATTAACCAATTAGACCCATCCTTGTGTGACATGACCAACAAGATGCAAGTTTATTATATGATCTATATATACAAATAGTCCAAGACAGGACCATAATGGCTATTGTTGTGCTAATTGCTGTTATTTTTTTTATATATAACTTATAGGAAAAGAAGTCAGTGTTCCTGACTAAATAGTCAGGTATTGCTTGTTTTAAAAATTCTTGCAACATTCTACTTGAAAATTGCTGTCATAGGCAATCAGGCAGAAAATAAATAATGATATTTCATTTAAATTGAGATTAAAGGGGAAAGAAAGGTTAATTTTTGGAAGACTCTTGCTTGTGACAATAAAATGGAAAAATTAAAATGCTCCAAAGAAGGAATTGTGATTCAAGGAGTTTATACTGTGTCAAACAATCTTTCCAGAATAAAATCCATAAATTATTTAAATTTTCTAAAATATTTTTTGCTGTGAGTACTAAACTATGAACACCAGCTAAACAAAAGACTATTAGAAAAATATCTGGGGAGGAATATTTATAATATTTTATAAATGGAAGCATTTTATACATTTATCTACAGATAAAAGATCAAGATAACTATGAGGCTTTGCGTAAAGAAATAGAAGGTATGTGCTTTATGCTTTAATGTGGAAATGTTTTAAACACCAAAGATAGAGAGAAAAGAGTACAGAAAACAGGAAGTAGGTACTTTCCTCACCTTTTTGATCATAGCTAAAGTAAAAAAAAATAGAATTTATAAACATTTCTCAAATCAGTACATTTATACTGGTTAAACTAAATTTACAAAAGAGATTTTCACATTGAATTTCAAAGTACCCTAACTCTTTGCTATATAAGAGATAAACCTAAAGCCAAGTGATTAATAAAGATTGTTTTTAACTGTGCGGAGTTATAAGTAATTCAAATATAAAGAAGCAGAGTTCACTACATCAATGCCAAACAGATGATTTCAGGTAAAAAGCATTAACAGCAACGAGTCAGTGCTCTTTATAACATTACAATGTACAAATAACACTACAGAAAAACAGTTATGAAAGTCTACCTATAAAATAGGTCTTCAACATATACAAACAAGTCTACGGGAAACATAAGGAGAAAAAGAAGCATATTAGAGGATATTTAATTTCACCTCTCTGAACACTTAACATATCAAGGAGACACAGCATACTTAAAGATATAAAGTGTATGTAATTCTAGTAAATGGTGGAGCAGGGTCTGATACTCATCATCACTGACTCCATGGACAAAGCTCTTTACCAGCTTTCTATATGGTGATACCAGAGAGCCTCATGACTGAGGCATGTGAATATATATATTTATGCCTTTTGAGAGGAAATGAAAAAAATATCTCTTCTGATTAAAACAAAAACAAAAAAGGTAAAATGAGGGTTGGTGGAGGATTAAGAAAAAACGACTATTAATTTTCTGACACAGTATCAGGGGTTAGTATGATAAACAATACGGCTAAAGCCAACTTTAGGTCGATTGGATTGACACAAAGGTACTGGATAGTTTCCGGAATAAAAGATCAGAAGGTGAGTGTAGCCAGGACCCAGTGAATGCAGATGAGAGAGTATCACCTCTCTGCCTCCTTCCTCTGTGACTACAGGTGGCCCATCTCTCCTTCTCTGGGCTTCATTCCACCTCACTACTCTCTGCAGACTTCCTTGCTCTGCCCCATTTCACATAGGACAGAGATGACTGCTGAATTCAGGCTGGACTGTACTACCCAGTTTAGGTACCAACTTAAGACTAACTGGAGTGCCTATCACCGTACTCCAGATTCCAGAAAAAAAAAAAAAAGCCAATTGTTGTAGTTTAGGTCATGAAGTAATAGTTATCCCGTGCTAATCTGGTAGGATGCAAGGCAAGATCAAGTAAAAATAAAAAATTGGCCTCAATTAAAGAAAGCCAAAAATCTACTATAAGTGAGTCCCATTTTATACACATGATAATTTACTTACTCAAGTTCAGTTAAAAAATTATACTCAGAGTTTTCTTGATATGCCCAATGCCTCTAGTGATGTCATCACAATCTTGTTTAAATAACACCTACGAAGGAAAAGCTTAGAGAAAATGTCTATTTTTCACAAACCAGTTCATTGAATTTTTCATCCACAGATATGTAAGAATTACAATGAATAGAAGCTCAAAGAAATAGTGTTTGCAAATGATGGGCATATGTCAGAATGGGATAGTTCATGTGAGAAAGTGTGGGAGTCTCCTTAGGCTGATGTATCATATAGCCCTTTGAGATTGCTTCTGGGGGTCAGCTACTAATTAATTTGAAACACAGGGGTGATGGAGAATGTTTTGTCAAATCTAGTAAATTTTTTTTTTTTTGTATTTCTCTGAAGCTGGAAACGGTGAGAGACAGTCAGACTCCTGCATGTGCCCGACCGGGATCCACCGGGCATGCCCACCAGGGGGCAACGCTCTGCCCCTCCGGGCGTCGCTCTGTCGCAACCAGAGCCACTCTAGCGCCTGGGGCAGAGGCCAAGGAGCCATCCCCAGCCCTCGGGCCATCTTTGCTCCAATGGAGCCTTGGCTGCGGGAGGGGAAGAGAGAGACAGAGAGGAAGGAGAGGGGGAGGGGTGGAGAAGCAGATGGGCGCTTCTCCTGTGTACCCTGGCCAGGAATCAAACCCCGGACTTCTGCACGCCAGGCCAACGCTCTACCACTGAGCCAACCGGCCAGGGCCTCTTTAGTAAGTTTTTAACGTTTTAGTTTTATAATATTAGCTGATGTCTATTTTTTAACATATAAAACCCAATAAAATTACTATTTCAGTTCAATATGAAAAACTTCAAAGCCAAATAAACTTTAGTTTTTTGTTACTAATCCTCTATATCTTTAAGATAATAGAGAGAATATGCTACTTCTTTTTCAGAAAAACATTTCAAGTTTAGAAGATGGCAAAATTAAATGATATTAATTTGAAATTAAAACAAAAACTATTTTGCTGCTATAAATTAAAAGACATTTATTTCTGTTTATTAGAAAACTGCTTCAATAAGAAAATCTCTTCCCAAAATAATTTCTATTGAACCAAGTAAAGATTGGACCATGCTAGCAGCAGAAAGAGACTAGGCTGGTTTTATAGACCTATGAGAATGATGGTGGAAGATAACATTTAATTAGATTCAAATATTTGTTTCTGGTGTAATGAAGGACATTGTCCAAAACATTCTAAAATGAGAAAATACTTGTATTGTCTTAAAAATGTAGCCACCATTTTTTCTTTTATATTTTTACAATACATATCTATAGTGTTTTATTTCTAAACAGAAGTTTTTATTGGATGTTGAATATTAAACTAGAAGGTCAGAATCAAAGGACCTCAGTTGTAGATTAAATAAAGGTGAAGATGCAGTAATGGATAAAACCACCAGGCTAAGTAAATATAGAACAAAACTAGAAAAGAAGGAAAAACAATAATAAAATATAGAGGGATTTATACTTGAGATAAACAAAAAAAAATTGTCTTAAAGATGTGCATTCCCCACACTTAAAATAATAGAAAGATAGAGTTGCAGTAAATCACATATTTGGTTTTCTAACACATAGCTTGTTTCAGGAAAAGAATCCATTTAAGTCAAATAAACTTTGCTTCATGTTCAAGTTACCTATTTTAAAATAAAAATATGTAAAAAGTCACTCATGTCAATTAATCATAAATACATGAAGGAGAAAGATTATCGTGGAATATATATCTTGTAAAAAGCTTTGCAAGCTACCTTGTATCTCCATTATATTAGAGGGGGATAGGAACTATAGAAATAAATGGGCTAATACATAAGTGTCCTCAGTCATCCATACTGTTTAAAAGTTGATAACTGCACTGTTTTCATTAACTTAACAAGCTCTGAAGATCAAAGCTCTCACATAATAATTCATTGTCACAGAAAATTTCTAGATTTTAAGTAGAAAATCTGTTATATACGAAAGGGTTCAATAAAGCAAATTTTTGGTAGATTCTATATTTCTATAATTAATTCAATCAAAAAATATCAAAACTTTTACAAGCACTTTCATATATCTTGAACAGGAATTTGACAATCAAAATAATTAAGAATTTTAATTAGTTTGTATAGTTGTCATTTATATTTCTTTTCTGAAATATATTTTATGTAAAGCAAGTAAATATGATTACTTATATTTAAAACAAGTAACCTAAGCATATCAGGCTATAATACATCATTATTCATCACCTTAATGCTTCCATATACAAACTCTTTTTTGCTTTTAGTTACCTTTGCTTCATTTTTAGCTTTTAAAAAAGGAGTGTTGCAAACTTCAACACAGAATAAATTAAATTGACTATTAAAGTTCCAAACACACATTCATGCTGTGAATTGACTCTAGAAAAATAAACACAATCATCATTCCCTGGGAGTGAACAACTATGAAAAGTAATTTCAAAACAATATGTCTGAACATTAACTGATTAATAGATATACAAAATTTGTTACGTTTAAAGAATGAGACACTATTTGACAATCAAAAACACTATTTGCTACAACACAGAAAATCTAAAAGCAGTAAGCTAAATGAATAAAGCCAGACACAACAGACCACATATTGCATTATTTTATTTATATGAAATGTCCCAAAAAAGGCAAATATTTAGAAACAAAAAGTAAGTAAGTGTCTGCCTTGGGTTGGAGTGAGAAATTACTGACTCTAAATTGACACAGACTTTCTCTTTGGATGGAAATGTTCTAAAACTGGATTGTAGTGGTAGTTTCACAAACAGTAATTGTGCTAAAAGTCACTGAACTGTAAAACTATTGATTGTTAAGATATGTAAATTATACCTCTTAAATAGCTGTTTAAAAAGGGGATTCATCAGATAACCATGTATGCCTTTCAGAGATTAAATTAAAAGGGAAATATTCTTCCTCCCCACCCCGTCAAAAAAAGTAACCTCATAAGAAAACAGATATCTATTCTCAGGTTGTGTTAATTAGTAAAATTATCAGATATGATGCAAAAGACTAGGTTTAAAATAATATGAACAATGGAATACTACTCAGCCAGAAGAAATGATGACATATTGCCATTTATGACAACATGGACGAATCTTGAGAACATTATACTGAGTGAAATAAGTAAATGAGAAAAAGCTAAGAAGTATATGATTTCATACATAGGTCTGATATAAAACTGAGACTCATGGACATAGACAAAAGTGAAATGGTTATTGGGGAGGGAGACGTGAGGGAGGAATGGGGGGAAGAGAGTAAAGAGGGACAAATATATGGTGACAGAAAATGAGTTGACTTTGGTTGATGGGTATACATTCAAATGCTATAGAAATGTTTACCTGAAACCTATGTACCATTTTTGATCAATGTCACCCTGTTAAATTTAAATTTCTAAATACAAATTTTAAAAAATAATAATATGAAAAGATTGTTTTAAACTTTCAAGCTGGTTGATTATGCCTACCTACCATTACAAGTGAAGGATGGTTACAAGTACCAGCAAGATACTACATACAAAGTATTTATCTAATGATAATAACTTAGAGAAATGCAAATCAAAACTACAATGAGATACCACCTCACCCCTGTTAGATTAGCTATTATCAACAAGTTGGGTAATAACAAATGTTGGAGAGGCTGTGGAGAAAAAGGAACCCTCATACACTGTTGGTGGGAATGTAAAGTAGTACAACCACTATGGAGGAAAGTATGGTGGTTCCTCAAAAAACTGCATAGAACTACCTTATGACCCAGCAATCCCCCTACTGGGTATATACCCCAAAACCTCAGAATCATTGATACGTAAAGACACATGTAGCCCCATGTTCATAGCAGCATTGTTCACAGTGGCCAAGACATGGAAACAACCAAAAAGCCCTTCAATAGAAGACTGGATAAAGAAGATGTGGCACATATACACTATGGAATACTACTCAGCCATAAGAAATGATGACATTAGATCATTTATAGCAAAATGGTGGGATCTTGATAACATTATATGGAGTGAAATAAGTAAATCAGAAAAAAACAAGAACTACATGATTCCATACATTGGTGGAACATAAAAACGAGACTAAGAGACATGGACAAGAGTGTGGTGGTTACCAGGGGTGGGGGGAGGGAGGACGCAGGAGGGAGGGAGGGAGAGATTTAGGGGGAGGGGGAGGGGCACAGAGAAAACTAGATAGAGGGTGACGGAGGACAATCTGACTCTGGGCGAGGGGTATGCAACATAATTTAATGACAAGATAACCTAGACATGTTTTTCTTTGAATATATGTACCCTGAATTATTAATGTCATCCCATTAACATTAATAAAAATTTATAAAAAAAAAAAAAAAGACATATTGTAACCACAGGAGAAAAAAAAAAAATAATGATAATAACTGAACATAAGCATTTAATTAAATACAGTGTGTCCATAAAGTTATGGTGCACTTTTGACCAGTCACAGGAAAGCAACAAAAGACAATAGAAATGTGAAATCAGCACCAAATAAAAGGAAAACCCTCCCAGTTTCTGTACGATGATGTGGCACCATGTGCCCATGTGCGTATGCACAGATGATGACGTTAACACCATGTATACAGCGGAGCAGCCCACCTCCATGCCAGTCTAAATGTGGACGGTACAGAGGAAAGTTCAGTGTGTTCTGTGGCTCGCTAAATTCGAATCCGTGACCAAAGTGCAATGTGAATATCGGCACATTTATAATGAAGTGCCACCACATAGGAATAACATTACTTGTTGGGATAAGCAGTTGAAGGAAACCGGCAGTTCGGTGGAGAAACTCCGTTCTGGTAGGCCATCAGTCAGTGACGAGTCTGTAGAGGCTATACGGGATAGCTACCTAAGGAGCCCTAAAAAATCTGTGCATGAGCCTACATCGAACTGCACTGAATAGGTATGAAACTGGGAGAGTTTTCCTTTTATTTGGTGCAGATTTCACATTTCTATAGTCTTTTGTTGCTTTCCTGTGACGGGTCAAAAGTGCACCATGACTTTACAGTCACACTGTAGTCTATTTATCCTTCTAAGCCTCTTTTAAAAAAGCTTGTAAGCTGGTAAATAACTACTAGATTTTGCCATCCTTTAAATATTTTTATTATTTTAAAACATTTTAAAGGACTGTGTAACTAACTCAGATAAATCAACAGTTAAATATGTAATGGTTAAAACTTTCTATCAAATTTTAAGTTTGATATATGTCTTCTAAGCTGTTAAACATACATTCAATCACAAGAGCAATTTATTTCCCTGCTTTTCTCATTTTATTGCATGCACAAAAAAAAAATAGGTTCATTTATAACTCAGAAATTTTTTCAGTGACCCACAGCAAAAGACTAAGGACTGCAATAATTGTTTTGACATTAATAATGTTTTCGAGCCACAAGTGTTTTGTTCTTATGTTTGTTTTATAATTGCTGTTGCTTCTCCTGAAGACAGAAAATTGATCATTTTCTTCTCTGAATTCAGCCTTGTCTATTACATTACAGAGCTTGAAAAGACCTTAAGGTACATTTCAACAACAACCTCACAATAACTTGACTATTTTTATTTATTTCTCTCACCCAAAGGCAAAAGCGCCAGATAAAATTAAAGGGAATGACAAAGCATGTTTACATATATATCCATGGATCTTTTGACTGCATTGATATAATAAAAAATGCATAGATAAATATACCTTACAAGTAATCCTTTAAAAAGTAATAAAAATGGTTCATTACTAAATTTTGCCTCTTGAATGAATTAGCAAACTTCTGGTGCTTAATGCATGTACACAAAGATCTGTGTTTTTATCTGTGCTCACCTGCTGATCCGTGGCTAGATCTGCTTGTCTTTGGTAGAGTAGGTCTGAACCTTATTATTTCTGCATCTGCTTGTCTATACTTATTTGTCTATTCTTCCATATCTCTCTGCGGTATGTTTCTGGCTGGCTGTCAATTTGCCTTTCCATTTCTTTTTATTTTTTTAAGTGAAAGGAAGGGAGATAAACAGACTTCTGCATGCACCCTGACCAGAATCCACCCAGCAAACTCAACTAGGGCAGCTGCTGAATTAACCGAGCTACTTTTAGCACCTTAAGCTGATGCTCAGACCAACTGAGCCACTGGCTGTGGGATGAAAAGAAAGAGAGAAGGGGGAGAGGGAGAGAAATAAATGGTCACTTCTCATGTGCTCTGACCCATGATCAAACCCAGAACATCCATATCCCTGGCTATACTATCCAGTGAGCCAACTGGCAGGGCCCAGTTTTCCTTTCCTTGTACCTTGGACTGACCATTCCTGTCTCATTGTTAGTTGCTACCTGTCAATCTGTCTCCATAGGCGCCTGTCTCTCAACCTGTTTATAGTTGCATAGCTATATAATAGGCTATATGTATTGGTTTGTCAGTGTTTGTCTAGCCATGACTCTGTCTGTGTGTGTATATATGTGCAAGTTAAGGTTTTTCCTTTAGTGTAGACTGTCTATAACACTACCCTCATGGTCTATGTGGTATTTACCAAAGGTTTGAAGATAGTAAGAAGTGGTTACAAAATGAAAACAAATATAAAATTAATGTCAAATACGATTGTTTTCAGAGTCAAAGGAGAATATAAATGATGCTTTAGGAAATTTTTAATGGGAAGTTCTCTATTCCTAGCATTATTCGCAAGATCCAGCTCACTTATACCCCACTGGCCACGGAGCAATAATTATCTTTGCAGTGCTAATCTTTATTCCTTTATGTGGATTCCGCCAAATCTCACAGAGATTTTCTTTTCCTTAGAATATTCCAATTTTGACCCCACAAGGATAATTCAAAGGAGAAAAAGTAATAAAATGGAGAACATATTCTAAAGCTTGAGTTATTTCATCAGAAATAACAATAAGTAAAAGAAGGGTGGGAGAGAGTTCCATAACCCAGGGTGGAATGGAATGCTCCAGTTTCTCTATATATCAGGGTCTACTTGCTAGTGAGATAAGATGTTTCTCAGTATTCTGGCTGTGAACTAAAGGTCTCCCCCTTTATTTTAAGTTTTAGAAAATTAAACTTAATGGGGTGAGTTTGATCAATAAGAGGACATAGGTTCTAGGTAAACTCTACAGCGTTTGAACAATTAAAGTCTCTTTTTCAAACTTCTGTGGGTGATACCTGGAACAAAAACAACCCCACATGACAGTCACAGACATGCACACAAACAATACACATATTCCAGTACATACTTCTTAAAGACAAGTAAAATCTCTCTTTTAGAGAGACTGCACCAATGAAAATAGACAAAGAAATTATATTTTGATTGTACTGTACAATGTCCAGGAACCTACTAGAACCTAAAATAACAAGGCCAATTGCAATACTTTTCTAAAAAATAATAGTGTTTTCTTAATGTTCTACATATATACAAACATATACAGTGTGTCCGTAAAGTCATGTTGCACTTTGACCGGTCACGGGAAAGCAACAAAAGATGATAGAAATGTGAAATCTGCACCAAATAAAAGGAAAACTCTCCCAGTTTCATACCTATTCAGTGCAGTTCGATGTGAACTCATGCACAGATTTTTAGGGCTCCTTAGGTAGCTATCCCGTATAGCCTCTACAGACTCGTCACGGACTGATGGCCTACCAGAATGGAGTTTCTCCACCAAACTGCTGGTTTCCTTCAACCCCTTATCCCACCAAGTAATATTATTCCTCTGTGGTGGCGCTTCGTTATAAATGTGCCGATATTCACATTGCACTTTGGTCACGGATTCGAATTTAGCGAGCCACAGAACACACTAAACTTTCCTCTGTACCGTCCACATCTCGACTGGCATGGCGGTGGGCTGCTCCACTGTATACATGGTGTTACATCATCATCTGTTCAGGTGCACATGCTGCCACATTATCGTACAGAAACTGGGAGGGTTTTCTTTTTATTTGGTGCTAATTTCACATTTCTATTATCTTTTGTTGCTTTCCTGTGACCGGTCAAAAGTGCACCATCACTTTACAGACACACTGTATTTTTCATGACTACAAATCATAACTAAAAGTTGAAACTATTAAAACTGGTTATTTATATGGTTTAATTTTCGCACTGACTGACAACCTTCCACTTCATGATTATTTTTCTTATAAATGGACATCTGACAATATCACAGGATTCAATTTTGCAAATGAGGTAAAAGAAGAATAATTTATGAAGGAGGTCAATGGTAGTAGTATCAAATGAGACTGCTGGCCTATTTTTCTTTCCAAAGATACGTTCCACCAAATTCAAATTTGACTAGAAAGTATGATCACTATGATAATACTGAAGGCATATCAGATGTATTGATAAAATAAAAAGGACAGCCTAGGAATTCACACAATTCACAATTCTGCTTAAATTCTATTTAAATTGCCACCTGGCAAAGTTTAATTCAAACAGGTCCTTCTACAAACACATTCAAATCTTCTACTTGTTGATCCTGTTAAGATGACTAGGAATACCAGAGTATTTGGACCCAGTTGCTAGTTGGGTTATTTATTTTTTCCTCCATATAACCTGAATTATTAAATTAAGCATGAATTTACATACAAAATTATGAAACCCTGTGAGCTTCAAATTTATACTATTTTGTTCTTTAGGTTTTCTAGGATAATTCTATCTTTTTAATTCAAACTCATTTCCTAAATATTTTGAAGAGATAAGTGGTTCTGAAAGGATAAATGATGTCCTCTGTAAGACAAATTGAAATGACATAATTAACTAGAAAATTATCATACATTCACATAAAAATGTGGGATTACAATAAGCATAAGGTCATTTTTCTCTCTTGTACCCTATTTGATATTGTTATGTATTTTTCAACACTTTCACAACTGTCCTTACAATAAACTTAAAACTCCACCATGATGTGAGAGCAATAATATAGTGGTTAAATGCCAGACTGTGGGCCAAAGATTCTCTATCCAAACCTTGGTGAATCACCTAAGCTATTTATGCTAAATGAGCATGGGCAGCCTGACCAGGTGGTGACGCAGTGGATAGAGCGTCAGATTGGGATGCGGACGACCCTGTTTCAAAACCCCAAGGTTGCCATCTTAAGTGTGGGTCATCTGGTTTGAGCAAGGCTCACCAGATTGAGCCCAAGGTTGCTGGCTAAAGCTAGGGGTCACTCAGTCTGCTGTAGCCCCCAGGTCAAGGCACATATGAGAAAACAATCAACAAACAACTAAGGTGAGCAATGAAAAATTGATACTTCTCATCTCTCTCCCTTCCTGTCTGTCTCTCCATATCTGTGCCTCTTTCTGTCTCTGTCACACACACACACACACATACACACACACACACACACACACACACACACACACAGCATGGGCAGTTGTTCCCTCTGTGCCTGGACTTCCATATCAGTAAAATAATTATAATCTTCTTAAAAGCTAACTTGCAAAGCTGTTGAGAGTATAAAATAGGAAAATGAATGTTAAGTGTTTAGTATCGTCTTCAGCCCACAGAATGCATTCAATATCTGCAAACTGCTATTATATATTTTTCAAGATGTCACTCTAAGATGAGAACTTTAAAGTATCCATTAAGAGTGAATATAGGCCCTGGCCAGTGGGCTCAGTAGTAGAGCTTCAGCCTGGCATGTGGATGTCTCAGGTTCAATTTCTTGTCAGGGCACACAGGAGAGGCAACCATCTGCTTCTCCACCCTTTCACTCTCCCTTCTCTCTTTTTCTCTCTATCTTTACCTCCTTCACTCCTGGCTCAGTTGGAACAAATTGGCCCCTGAAGCTGTGAATGGCTCCATGGCCTTGCCTCAGGTACTAAAATAGCTGGGTTGTAGAGCAACAGAGCAATGGCCCCAGATGGACAGATCATTGCTGGTAGGGGGCTTGCCGGGTGGATTCCAATTGGGTCGCATGCAGGAGTCTGTCTCTGCCTCCCTGCTTCTCACTTAAGAAAAAAAAAAGAGTGAAGATAAAATAATAAATATCCACATTAAACTGAGCTATTTATCAGAAAAAAAATGGGTCAAATTACAGTTTTAGGCTAAAAATTAGTGGTGTCATTTGCAATATAGACTATCTGATACAGGAAGATGGAAGTTTAGGACTATCTTTTGTCCTAACTTTGGAAGGCTTAGAATATTGTTTATGTTCTTATACAAGAGTTGTTACACTATGTTTGTGGCCAAATATGAGCCCCAAAACATTTGTTTTCTTGCGTGTTTGTATGTTTCTTCATTTTTGGTTTTACCTTTTTAATGGGTGAATATGGAGAAGGGGAGGAAGAAGAGGTGGAGGAGGAAGAACACATGACCTTCAGAGAAATAGTTCCAACCTCTTTTCTAGAAGCCTGAAGTTATAAGTCAGACAAGTGAACCAGCATTTTCTTTGTGCATCTTTTTCTCCTTTACTATCATTTGTTAGTATACATAAATTGAGACATCAGGAGAGAATCACTAAGTTTGGAGATATCTGCTTTCCTATTAAGAGTTCACCGAGGGAAAAACACCTCAGGGCATTGGTAGCTGAAGTCTTTAAGATTTGGTCAAAGGAACCGGGATTACTAAATGGAAATATGTACCTGGAGGAAGCCATAGACAAAAGAAGATTGTAGGTGAGCACAAATCTGCCTTTCCCTCACCCCAAAGGAGATCTGATAGCCAAACAGAGTAACAGACAAAGCAGTCTCAGGGCTGGGTCAGGAGATGGCAATGTCTTCATAGAAGCAATACTCATCACCATTTTTTAATACTACAGTCGTCTCTTCATTCATTGTGGGGGTTAGGTTCTAGAACCCCCCCTCCTGCAATAGGCAGAAATCTGCAAAGTTGTGACCTTATATTTATTTTATTATTTATATATATTTTAAGGCTTTATAAAACCTCCCCACACTCATAAACTTTTCCCACACTGTTATTAACCTTTCCCATACTTGCTTATTTTACCACAAAAATAATTAAAATAATAAATATATAAAAATACCTATATACTGCAAAATCCAACCATATAGCAAAAAATCTGTGATACAAAATTAGCTCTATTATATACAATTTAAAAATCCGCAATACAGTGAGACCGCAAAAAGTGAACCATGATACTGCGAGGGACGACTGTGTTAGGAAAAATCTCTTGTAATGATATTTACATTTTTTCATTTATTCTACACGCTCTTATAAATATTATTATTAATCCCTTCACACACACACACATGCACACACACATGCATGCACACACACACACACACACACACACACATGCTCACCCTTTTACAAATAGAAAACTGAATTGGAATTAAAGCATAAATTCTAATCTTCTTAAGAACTGTGTCAAAATCCAAAGTTGGAAATTAAAAAATCAATAAAATAAGAACTTTAAGGATATTTTAGAAATGAATTTAGGTGCCTAAACCTTCTTACTAGTGAGTAGGTAGTTTCATAAATTTAGATAAGATTGACACTAACAAGAGACACTAGTTCACACACACACACACACACACACACACACACAAAATAGAATGGCTTTTCTGCAGATACTTGCTTTTGTGTCCAATTTTTGAATTAGAATATGCTAGATACTTTTTCTGTAGCACACTTTCAAAATAATTATTTGGTGGTTCTCTTTTATAGAGGGCTTTTGTATATCTCCTTCCAAATTTCAATACATAAAACATAAAACAGATTTGTGCTATGCTTTATCTCCCCACATAACTCAGAATATTAAGATACTTTTCTGTATATGTTTACTCAATATGAGATGTATCTGAAACATTCAGACTTAGAATTTTTCAGGAGTTTTATGACCTAAAGAAAGCAGTTTCTAGCTTGGATTTGCATACTATTTTTGTAAAGATTCAAACTCACAGTTAAGGTGAACATCTGGCTGGATTTAACATTCATGTTTGACAGTTTCAGTCTCATTACAAAATGTTTAGAATTTTTAACAAAGCAAAAGCTATCTTTTAGTTTAAAAAATATTTTTATATATTTGCTTTGTCCCTTTAGGGTTGGATTTATATGCTTGAACTACTCTGTGCAGTGGGAATTTGAGGAAATCTCACTAGACAAGCCACTGTGGCAAAATAAAATGCAAATGCAAAGGTCAAAGAACATAGTTAAATGAGCAAAAAGGTTTACTATTTCATCTTTTATTCCTATGTCATTTGGGAGAGGGAAAAAGTGAGAAAATGAAATATAGTTCTATCTGCTTTCCCACTTAGATTATGACCGATAATTTAGCTATTTGAAAGCAATGGAGAACATGTCAACTAATTTTCACACTAATATTAATTTCCAATTTTATTATTACAAAAATAATGCTATTTCTATAGATTATTTTGGTGCCAAACAATAACTACATGTTTGAAACATTATTCATATTACTAAAACTATTAAATAAGTATGAAAGTGATAATACATTCACACACATGAAGAAATCAAGGTAGTTTCAATTAAAACATTCTTTATATAAAATTATGTAAAATGCATATTAAAATAGGTAGTGTTTATTGAGCATATGTTGTGCACAAACTATATGTTTGTTATTCAATGTACCAAAGCAGGTAACATTATCATCATTTATGTATCTGATAGAATAGAGGCATGTAGATCAAATTAACTTACACAAACTTGCTTAACAGATTTAAACCTAGTTTGTCTTACCCCAATCCAATATTCTATCTACAATGACACTTTGACATGGCAAACAGAGTTAAGGAAGAATTTAAGAACCACTGGATAATTAGTCTGGGATGCTTAGTAAAGTTAAATGCAAATCATTGGTTGAATATAGGACATTTCATGCCTTACTTGCATAAATAGCTACTAAAGAATCAGCATTAATTGCCTTCCTCTGTGGGCACCAATTAGAAGTCCTGAAATATTAATAAACTAGGTGATTTAAGAAAAAATACTATTATGTTGTTTTCTTCCTGCATATTACTTTGAAGCACCAAACATATCAGAGCACTCAATAAATATTAAATATTTAACAGTAACTAATAAAATAAAATTATGATAATATATTTTGCCATGAAGTCACCACAAGATGAAGTAAAACAAGTTTTAGTACTAGGCTTGGATGCTGAGCAGAGGTAGAGAGCTGGATAAGTGAATAAACACTAACAGTTGTCAAAAAGGTTAATTGGAGATCAAACTGATAAAAATTTTTATTGCAATTTGGCAACTGAAACTTCCCCTCCTAATTTACATATTTGTTCTATTCCTCTAACTTCCTAAATGCAAATTAAAAGATATATAACTAAGCTGCTGTGATATATTCTCCATGTCCAAACATGAAGCTACTATATTTCAACATCTATTGGGATTATCTTTTTCGGAAAGAACATCAAATTATGTTCCTTGAAGTTATCCTCTTTTTCCCCCTACTTTTGAACATTGAGATTTTTGGAAGAGCTAGTTAAAATAATAATTTTTTAAAAATGGATATTAAATTTCTTTATCCTTCGGCATTTGTAAGTCATTGAATTGTTGGACTCAGGGACACTCAGGAGTGTATGCCATCTCAGAGAGCAGACTTCTGTAGATTTAAATTAGAGCTGCAAGTTATTGGGGGAGAACCCAGGCTGGGAGCAAGCTCAGTGTTTCTTCCCTTAAGTAAGTAAAGTAAAATGTTTTATAAAGGAGAGCAAAAGCTTGCCAAATGAAGTAATCCATAGGGAAACCTTAATTTAAGCTTCCGTCCCTCAATTCGTGTAAGATTCATGAAAAAAGAGCTACTTCAAAGTACTCTTAGAAAACTCTGTTCTCCCTCCCCTTTTCTATTTTTTGCCGTTAGCATCCCTCTGAGGATAAGAGAGAATGCACTTAAAGTTACTATTTGGGTGACTCAATCCTTCTTTTTCCTCTCCTTTTTTCTTCTAATGGTCTCTCAAATGCTCCAAAGAAATAACACATTTAACAAGTGCTCTCCTGAAAGCTCAGCCACCATTTCCTCGCCCATGCTTGTGATTAACCCACTGATGGATCTACAAACTCTATGATCCAGTTAAAATACGGCAGCAGTACACCTTGCTCCAGGTCAAACAAACCTCTTATTCTACCCATTCCAATCATCATTTTTACATGAAAAAAAAATATCAACACCATGGTTGGTTTCACTGAACCTATTTACACAACCATAAAACACTTAAAAGCCTCAAAAGTCCTAATATATTTCAAAGTACTTCTTTAGTTTTCATACACTCATTGCACTCTGTTTTCTATCCTATACCCTCACACACTCTGACACAGAACAGCACTCTTCACGCACACATTTAATTTGTAGGAAGCAGGCACAGAAGTCACCCTTCCTGTTCTAATATACTGTAGGTATAATAAGTTAACTTTTACCTTAGGATAAGGCTGTCTCCACTTTTATTGGCTTAGGTAATACTCAGAAGTTTTCAGTTTTTAACATTTGACTTTGCTAAACAGTTTGTGTACTTCTATAGCTGTATTAAGGCTTTTGCTTCACAGAACAAATTTGAAGAATAAATTATTAAAGTCAGTATATTTAACTAAATCATCAGAAATTTTAGTAAAGCTCCTTCTGAATTCAAAAATAAAAATCTGTATAGCCAAAAAAGTACAGAGACATAATATTCTCAAGACGACTCTGACTGGAGTTTCTTTATATTAAATGCATTTATCATTCATACATTTATCTCTCATAAATATCAATGACACCAAAATTAATAAAGCATTAAGACAAAGTTTGGATTTGAGACTATCTGCAGAAAAAATATCACGGTTTATGTAAAAAAAAATTAAAACGAGACATAGGATGAAGTGAGTTCTAAAAGTAGGCATTTCTCTTCATTATCCATTGCAGCTACAAAAGAAAATCCCCCAGAGAATTAATATGAACTTATGTTAATGCAGCCTGCAGCACGGTTTTGTTTGGGTCTTGTCTGACTTTGCTGACAATGCAATTCAAACTCTACCCTACTAATTTTTAGTAAAGGGATCAAATAATTCATCTATAAACATGCAGCAATCAAGTGTCGTTCTTTCGGCAATACCGACTACTTAACATCCTTCTCTTTTTTACAGGTTTGCATCCCCAGCTCATTAGATCATTACCTGATAAATAGGAGAGGGTAATGAATTGAGAAAATAACTACGTACCTTCAGAGAAAACCTGCCCGACAACAATAATCCATTAGAAAACTGGCATTATCCTCTGATCTATTGCCCGCAAAGCTATGACTTGATGAAGAGTTTCATTCCCTGGGCTCAGTTCTCCAGAAGAAAATCAGCACAATTTAAATATTTCTTGGAATGTGACAGCCCTCTAGGTCCCCGGCTGCATTCTGTTCCCCAGGGATGGCAATCGGGTGTTCCTGTGTGCACAGAGCAGTGAAGATGAATTGAAAATGCTTGAGATAAATTAGGAATGGCTAAGTTAAAATTGTCTCTGCTCCAGACTCTCTCATCTGCAGTCTGTAAGCCTGTTTTTCTGTGAAAAAGCTAGATGGCAGGCTGCCTCAGTAAGTTCTTCTTAAGCGACACAGAGCATTTTCAATGAAGAAAAATTCTCCCATTATCTAAGCTAATGTGACTGCTGCTAAATCTAGTTTTTAAAGTAGCTACTGGCATGAAATTTATTTTCACGATTGGTTTCTTTCAAACTGAAGTCTAGAATACATACTATCTATGCTATATACATTTTTATCTGTGAGAAATATTTAAAGTTTTCAGCTAACATTAAAGATCCTCCTTTTTGCAGTTTTAACAATTGGTTGTGTATAAAAAAATTTCTACTTAGGTCCTAAAGCCATTACATTGCTTTTTATAATATTTAGAAGTTTTGTTTTAATTACAGTACATTGATATGAAGAACTATATTTTGTTAACAATCATTTATTTTAATGAAGTTTCACAAAGAAATGCCCCATTTTTAAATATCAGTTAAAATGCAGAAGTTATATAAAAATAAAAAGAGATGTAGAGACCCACTATGTGACCACAAAAGTAAATATTGACTCTGAATATCCTCCTAAAGAAAATTAGATGTTCCAAATAAAACCAAGTTTCATAAATTATTCCTTATCTAAATAACAAGCTATTTTTTAATTCTGTTTATTTCAATTGAATGATACATTGTGATTATGAGAGCTGTTACTGCTAAATTAGAAAATTATTTTAGAATACACTCTATTTGGTATATTGGCCACACATGACGCTCAGAAAGTGTTATTAAATTTTTTAGTTCCATTTCTTTACTTGGATTTTTTTTGTGAAACCATTTTTACATTATTAGAAAGTACACTTAAAAGCATCATAATCCATAAATATATGTATATACTTTTTAAAATGCTGGTTAAAAAAAATAATAAAACAAGTTTTCTCTTCTTTAACTTTTCAAATGACATTCTGCTCTATGTCTGTCTATTTGATATGCAAACAAACTGTTGCTTCCATGACAAAAACTGGGTGCATACACTGAGAAAGAAGCAAAGACAATATAATCACCTGGGAACCAACAGAAAAAGTAAATCAATTTTTCTGTTTTCTCCATCTCTCCTGCAGCTGATCACTGGCAGGTTTGCTCAGTGGTAGAGCATCGGCCTGGCGTGCAGAAGTCCCGGCTTCGATTCCCAGCCAGGGCACACAGGAGAAGCGCCCATCTGCTTCTCCATCCCTCCCCCTCTCCTTCCTCTCTGTCTCTCTCTTCCCCTTCTGCAGCTGAGGCTCCATTGGAGCAAAGATGGCCCGGGAGCTGGGGATGGCTCCTTGGCCTCTGCCTCAGGCGCTGGGGTGGCTCTGGTCGCAACAGAGCAACACCCCGGAGGGGCAGAGCATCGCCCCCTGGTGGGCGTGCCCGGTGGATCCCGGTCAGGCTCATGCGGGAGTCTGTCTGACTGTCTCTCCCTGTTTCCAGCTTCAGAAGAAAAAAAAAAAGTGAGAGCAGAAGAAATAGCAAAGACAAAATGAAACATCAGAGCAAATGCCTGCAACTCCTCTCCGTCCTCAGAACGTGGCAATGTTGTAGTTATTGCTAGGGAAGAAACACAATGGAACTGGAAAGAAGTGAATTCAGTATCTCAGTTGGCAACTGTAGCTAACTTAGCAAAATTTCAAAGACCTCAAAGGAAAAAGAAAAAAAGAAAAGAGGTAAGGGAAGAGGCTTTTTATCTATCTCAATTGCCATTTTTTATTTTACACTAACCATGGTATTTAGCATTGAAGATGCATGAAGCAAATGAAAACAGATAAAAGTTAACAGATCTAATTAATAACTGACGATTGGCTATCCAGTGGCATTGCAAAAATCTGCAGAGTACCCCAGCTAATTTAACAGGTAATTATAGTAGTGAACAAGGTAGTACATACTTCCTTTAAAGATCTCTGATGTCTCTCTCTACTTTGAAACTGCCAACTTTACTAACACCAGATTGCAATGGTAAATCCAGGGCCCATGCCATTACATGCAAGCGATACCTAAACAATTCTGGGAGAACCTAGAAATTGTTTCTTGTAGGATGTAACATTTAAGAAAAGGCCAAGTAAGCCTTGGTTAAAACCTTGTAGTATACTTTAAGCAGTGGGATCAAAGCCCCATGGGAAATCTGCACATTTCATTTGGGTAAGTGAAAGTAGTTCAGTACCGCTGGAGTAGAGAATGAGGGATGCAGGGCATGAATGAGTCTAAAGAGATAATGAGTCATTTACACTAAATAAAGGGATCTGGCTTTACCTTTGAATGGGGAATCATTGTAGACTTATGTAGAGAAGACAATCAGATTTGCATTTTAGAAAGATCACTCCTCATGTCATGCTAGTCAGGTAAAAAGTATCACCACATACCTTGTTGAGTAAGCAGACACTTAGTCATACTACTTAGGAATTGTTCCTTTACTTCTAGTAACCAGTTTATTTATTGGTCCCACCTTCTTTTGATATCTTCCATTATTTCTAGCTTTCACCGCGTTATTTCTAGCCTCGTCATCCCCTGCCCGTATGGAAGCAAAAATCTTTATTTAATATCCCTGTTTCAAGGTAATTTTCTCCATCAATACATATTACATAGCTGACAGAACTCTTTCTAAAGTATACATAATCATATCACTCTCCCGCATAGAATAATTTATTTATGATTACCTGAAGATAAATGCCCCAAATTTAAAAAATGATCTGCAATTGTTAGTTTCAGGAGCTTTTGGTTGAAATCTGAAACTGGTCCCATACTCAGAGGACAAGGAGAGACTAAAGAAAGAGGCAGGCCACTCCATACAGGCAGGTGGCAGGTGCAATAAGCAAGGGAACTTCCACACGAGGCTTGTCTCTGGCTCACTCGCCTGCCAGAATCTTAAAAGTTTAGATGGAGGCTTTAACGGAAGATGTACACATACACTGTCACATTATTCTCACTGCTGTGTTCTTGAAAATGACTCTGGCTGTGGGAATGAAGAACAGAACATACATTCCAAGGACAAAGGAGGGTATAGGGAATCCGATTGCCCGGGTCTAGCTCTCGGTTCAACCAGCAGTTATGTCCTCTCAGGGACCTCTTCTCACAGCAAGATGTGACTGCATAGCTTTCTCAGTTGACACCTATCCTGCCCAAACTGTGTTGTCAAGAAAACAAGACGAATCAAGCACATTTTTTGGATAAACTGCTAAAACCTCTGCACACACTCCCCCTTCTACCTGAAATTCTTCCCTTAAACTATGTGACTAGATAATTTCTTTATCCCATGGAATATTTTTGTCAAATATTGTTTTCTCTTTGAACCCATCTCTTTTCCTCAAATAGAGTCAATGTTATCCTCTGTACTAATGCTCGTTTCTTGTGTGATGGTTTGGTTCTCAAGTAAGACATAGATTTCCCTTTGGCATCTGCCCCCACACCATCTCCCTTTCCACTCCTCTCTCATCTCCTTACTCCCCCTTTTCACTCTCTCCATTCCTTAATAATTTACTCCAGGTTTTAATTTTCCATATATATGGATACCCATGTCACTGGTTTATTTTGGATATTGTATGACTTAATTCTTTTCTTGTCATCTATTTTTTGTCTAATAGTTTCATTTATACCATTCTACTTTCCTTTTTTATTGCTTATTCTTCTATTTCTTCTTTTCTTTCTCATTTATTCTTCTGTTTGTTTATTTATCCTGCTTCATTTTGTTCTCCAGCCTTGATCCATCTCTTCTTCTCCTCTATTCTCCTTCTTTCTAGTCCCTCCTTATAAAAAAAATAAAAAAATAAAAAAGAACCCTTAAGACTATATTGCCAACTTTTGAAGAAAATTCCAAAAATTTCTGCAGTCAATGGACATTCTCATTTTCATATTCTCATCAATTAATATGATGCAAAAACATGGAAAGGGACTACATGTGGTTGGTATTGCATAGTTGCAATATAGGTTTACACAGAAAGTGGCTTTTAAACTTTTTGTTAAAATCACAGTTCTCTGTAAGCTTTATAATAAAATACTGTTTTTTAAATTTATAATTATAAGGAAAATATTAAAGAGGCTAAATGTACAGCAAAATTAATTTCATTACTTAAAATGTACTTTAATAGCAATAATCAAAATGGAATTTTACTTTTTTGGCCACTAAATATTTTGAATTACTTATTTTCTTTTAGTTTGATTTTATACTAGCTCTAACAGTACAAGAATGTGGCATAATTCATAACAAAATAAGCTGAGCAATTATAATTATTTTTATTTTAATAACTTATTTATTCTTTAGAAGTTATGATTATGGTGACTGACTTTATGAAACTGACAGTCCTTATAACTGATTAAATTTAGCTTTAAATCCTAGTTCTATAAATCATCTTTCTAACTCTGTGTGTCTGTCTGTCTCTACATATACACACATATATACATAACCCTCAGAAACCTAGCTTTTCCCCTAGATAACCCAAGGCAAAAGAAGACAGTAGCCTGGAATCTAATGTTCACAAGGTCTGTACCTCTAGTAAGTTAAAAATAACACCTTGACTTAAGTTATGTTTCAGTGTTTGAGCCCTAAGAAAGAACAATCCCCCCTGGCTATTCTCTCATGAGACCAGACACAGGGATTCTGAAAAACACCTCAGAACTGACCTCAAGACCTGAAGGAAAGATTCAACATCTTTACCTCACCTCTGGCAAATAATCTCCCAGCAAGACCCAAACACTTAATCCATAGTGCCTTGTAATTTTACCTCATAAGATCTGTAACCTACACCCCATCAGGGAGTTTAAGCTTTTGACCATTAGCTTCCTATTCTTCTGGATGGCACCATTCATAATAAAATAGCCAATATTATTCTACTGCAGTCCTCGGTATTTTGTGTTTGTCTCTGCTAGTGTTGGTGGACAATATTTATGTTCTGTAACAATTTCAAGATGATGAATGGTTGTAACATAATAAAATTAAGAAATAATACATTAAAGACATATCATTTTTCTTATAAACAGAAAAGATATAAGCCTAGTAGATAGAAATATTTACTAGACATTTAATAAAAGCAGTTTTTTAATATTTTATATATGTGTTTTATTTATTTGGTCACATAACTATTGAGTGTGTAGTATCTGTCAGGTACCCTACGAGGGGCTGGGCATAAAATGGAAAGCAAAGTGCAGAGCCTGTGCATGCTGTCATGTGGCTGAGTCGGGACCAGCACTATCTAATAGAACTTTCTGTGATCATAGAAATGTTCATACTTGTGCTGTCTAATATAACAGTCACCAGCCACATGTGACTACTGAGCACTTGAAATATGGCTAGTGTCAGGAGGTGACAAATAAAGTGAAATTAATTTTAATGGATTTAAATTTAAATAGCCCTACCTTACAAGGACTACTCTATTAAGGCAGGTCTAGAAGATACATGTGAAAATGTTTAGCAATGTCCTGACATAAAATAGCACATTTTTTTTCCTTCCCCCACAGTGTGGCACCTGGTACTTTGTACGTAGCTTCTCTGCTGCTGTCACTCTTCTCTGAAATGAGTGAGATCATCCAAATAGATTCTAGAAAGACAGGCACTAGTTCGAATTACTTTATGCGTGTATGCCTCAGAGGATTTTGCACTTTTAGGTGCTTTTCAAATGCCTATTAAGTTAAAGAGACAATGTGATATAGGGAAGGGAAACTACTTTGGAACCAAGCAAAACTGAATTTAAAATCTTGGTTTGATCACTTACCAGTTATAAGATTGGAACAAGTTACTTAATCTCTCTGGTCTCAGCTTTCTCTTCTATGAACTGGGGTGATTGTAGCTACTTCATGGGGTGGTTGTAAAGACAGATGAGATCATGCAGGAAAGAAACCCAGCACAGGTCATACACAGATCATCAGAAATTCAACAGAAAGCCAGATATAGTTAACCCATGACAATGCTTTTTCTCTATACATTTGCCTCACAGACCTGCTCCTAGTGGTGTGACCCTGTATTTTGGCCTTGGTAACCTGGGATTGAACACCTAATTCCATATAGCCAATCATGTCCTTACCTGGGTTTTAAAAAATACTAGATGTCAGAGAGCTGATGGTTTATCTCTTCTCTGATGATAGGCCTGCGAGAAGTGAGATCGTGAAGCCATCAGCAGAATCCACCTCCTGTGTAAGAAACTGGTGTGCAGCAGGAATACATCAAGGAAAAACATGAAAAAAAAAATAATGAAATAAAATGTGGAGAAAAGAGGATGAATGTATTTATAAGATACTTTCTGTAGAAGATGTTTCAAAAATCACTGCAAAAATATGTGAGAATATATTTACAAATGAGTCAATGATAAACCTTGAAATTCATATTAATATTACAAATTAAAATCTATTTTAAAGAGGTCTTAGCCAGGTGGCTCAGTGGATTCAGGCCACGGGTTCTATCCCTAGTCAGGGCTCATATAGAAGCAACCAATGAATGTACAACTAAATGAAACAATAAGTTGTACAATGAGTTGATGCCTCTATCTCTCTATTTCTGCCTCCGCATCTTTTCCTTCTTCTCATATCAATGGAAAAAAAATTTTTTTAAAAGATCTATTTGAAAGAAATTACATTCAGTTACAGCCTAAAAGTATTTTTATTTTGTTAACTTGTAAATTAAAAGTAATTTTACCGAGTAAAAAATAGTTACTTTTTTTGTTTGTTTGTTTGTTTGATTGGTTTTACTCAAGGTGAAATATTCAGGATAATGATGCAGAAAACGGAAAATGTGTAATGTATCATGTTATACATTGTAACCTGACTAAAAAACACACAGACAAATATCTGATGAATTAAAAAATCTGAACTATTGGCCCTGGCCGGTTGGCTCAGCGGTAGAGCGTCGGCCTGGCGTGCGGGGGACCCGGGTTCGATTCCCGGCCAGGGCACATAGGAGAAGCACCCATTTGCTTCTCCACCCCCCCCCCTTCCTCTCTGTCTCTCTCTTCCCCTCCTGCAGCCAAGGCTCCATTGGAGCAAAGATGGCCCGGGCGCTGGGGATGGCTCCTTGGCCTCTGCCCCAGGCGCTAGAGTGGCTCTGGTCACGGCAGAGCGATGCCCCGTAGGGGCAGAGCATCGCCCCCTGGTGGGCAGAGCGTCGCCCCTGGTGGGCGTGCCGGGTGGATCCTGGTTGGGCGCATGCAGAAGTCTGTCTGACTGTCTCTCCCTGTTTCCTGCTTCAGAAAAATACAAAAAAAAAAAAAAAATACAAAAAAAAAAATCTGAACTATTAATATGTCCAATACTTTAAAGGTGTTTTGCTTGCTTTTCTTTCTCTCTTTCTTTCTTTCTTTCTTTCTTTCCTTCTCTCTTTCTTTCCTTCCTTCCTTTTTTTTTTTTTTTGGAGAGAGGCAAAGAGAGAGAGAAGAGAGAGTGAAAGAGAGAAACAGAAACTTTGAGCTGTTCCTGTATGTGCCCTGACCAGGTAATAGTAATGTTTATTTTATTTTTTACGTTTCTTTAAACATCTTTAACCTTGAAGAAAACGTTTATAAGAATCATCAAACTATATTTTACTCTTACAAAATAAAGGTTTCTTATTTATGCCTAGTATTAATATTCTAAAAATAAGAGCTCCAGCCCAGGTATTGATTACTGCTTTCCATAAAAATAAAGTACATACTTAAAAATTGCTTGAAAAGAAATTAATACTAATGCTTTAGAATTAATATATTTGATTTAATATAGTTTGATTTTGTTATAAACAACTAACTTTTATCTGGAAATATTATTTTAAAAATACTTAAATTGGTAAAAGGCAATTGTTAAGAATTATATGAGGTAGGTAAACATAACCCTAAGAGATCACTTAAACTCCACTGCAGGTATAATACTATTGCATATGCATGACCTACTAAAGCAATACATAAAAATAAATGAGGTACTGCCTTAATTAAAATAAATAAATATGGTCCTGGCTGGTTGGCTCAGTGGATAGAGTGTGGACTTGACGTATGGATATTCCAGGTTTGATTTCCATTCAGGGCACACAAAAGAAGCAACCATCTGCTTCTGTCTGAGGATAGCTTTGTCAGTCCCAGCATCAGCCTCAAGCACAAAAAGTAGCTCAGTTGATTCAAGCATTGGCCCCAGATAGGGTTGCTGAGGGGATCTTGTTTGGGGTGCATGTGGATGTCTGTTTCACTATCTCCCTGCCTCTCACTTAAAAATAAATCAATAATAAATAAATAATTGTGACAACAAATTTTCAATCCAAAGTTTCAGTCCAAATGTTCTGAGTTGCTCCTGGTTTTTAGAATTGCTATCTACTAGATATATAATATGTGAACATTTTAATACCTTACTAGGTACAAAAAGCTGGTTTCAAGTTTATGTATAGTAAGACTTATGGTAAATGTAAACATTTAAGTCAGTTATAAAAGATATTAAAGTAAACAATATTTTTTAACTTTACAGTGACAATTATAGCAAATACAGGATGAGACAAAAGCAGGTTTATAGTTGTTCATTTGGAAAATTTAGAAAATTAAAAATTTTTAATTATATAAATTTAAATTTATTAAAGAACTTTAGAGATCATGTACTGCAATCTTCTTTATTTCCTTATTTGTTGTCTTTCCCAACATCAGTAATAGAAGATCTAGAACCAACATTTTTACATTAGTACAGATTTAATCGTATCATACTATGCTTTCATCTATGGAAAAAGCCTTCAAAATACCTCTATCTTTACATAGTACTAACTAGCCACTCAAATATTTTAATAATTACATTAAATCACAGTGTGAGTCACTCCAGGTGATAAACTAATAAAAATATAGTAAAATCCCTATAAAGTCTTAGAAGCAATTCTGTAAGAAATCTTAAAAATCAATTGAGAAAATAATTGTACACATGTCAAAACATGATTTGACATAGAGTTATAAACAGAGTACAATTAAGAATTTAAAGCATGGATTTGGTAGTCACTAAATCTATTGTGGAGTAGCAAATTTCATAAGACAATAAATTACTTCATAATAACAGCTAGCTGTATCCTGCTTAGGAGAGCCAGGTTAAACCTAGTCTTCAGCAGCAGTGCGGTGAAGAAGCATTGTATGTTAGAAAAAGTCAAATTCAATTTCTTGAAAATAGTCATGAAAAACACATGAGGGACACAGAAACTTTAAAAATGCTTCTAGTTCTCTAGTTTATTCCAGATTTCCATCATATATAATCAACATATATCCAACATATATCTGCTAAACATATAAGATGCAAAAAAGCATGGTCATTTAAGGAAATAAGATGGAAATATCAGATATGCACATTTTCCATCAGAGATGCCTTGAAATAGCCATATTTTGAAAGCTTGAAACCAAGAATTGTCAACAGCAAAATATAATGAAATAATAGATTTGCACTAAATAAAACAAAATTCAAAATGACCAAAATGAAAAGATTGGATTAAAGTGGAGAGAGGAGTTTCTTTCCAGGAGAAGATGGGCTAGCCTGCAGCAATTTTTTCTTATCCTCCTTCTTGCCACCTTCAGCTTCAACGCATGTAAGTTTAAAGGACTTAAAAAGGAGTAAACAGTAACTAATCCTCACTCATTTTCCACACTCATTCTGAAGCAGCTGCATAATAATCTTTAAATCCTTGACATTACTTGATTATGCAGTTTAATTAGCACAACACTCATGGCTGAATATTAGAGGTTTTTCATTTCATATTTTATACCACTTTTCAAATCTCATTTCTGAATGTCCTATTTTAATAACAATCTACTAAGCATAATGTTCATAATTTGCATCAAAAATATTATCTATGCATCAATCTAAGAAAATAACTCTGAAGACTGTGTATGTGTACACATTCATTCTCATGCTCAATAATTTTTACAATAAAGTGACAACATCATATCCAGAAGGATTTCTTAGCACTTATAGAATAATTTTATTGGTAAAACATCTAATATTCTGAAAATTGTTTTGCTACCCATTTCACAACATTCACTCACAAAGCCCAGATCACTTCTTTCATTAAAATCAATATGAAATATATTTTTGGGGATGTTCATATGGCCATTTCCTCTAACAATGAAAATCTAGCCAATTTATCCTGCCACCAATTTTAGTAATGTCCTTGCAATGCACGTCAGATTTCTACTCCTTATTCAATTCATTTTTATAGAGCACTTTTAGCTAAACTTACATAATTCAAACTATATCACTAAAGAAAATCAAGTTTACAGCTATCACAAACAAATATATGCTGACATTTACATTTAACAGGTTCACTGGGTTGGACACTTTGGAGTGGAATCCCCAGGTTTTAAAGTGTACCTAGTTTTTCAAAGTAGTTTTTACCAACTAACACTACACCTGCACCGATTAAGAGTGTTTACAACTCCACGTCTAGTCATAACCAACCTCTCTTTTCTACATAAAAGAAGCTCACTTCATGTGTAGAAAATATAGCCCACTTTTAGTCAGGTGTCACTCTATATTACCCTGATTATTTTTAATTAATTTTAATGGGGTGACATTGATAAATCAGGGTACACAGGTTCAGAGAAAACATCTCCAGGTTATTTTGACATTTGATTATGTTGCATACCCATCACTCAAAGTCAAATTGTCTTTTGTCACCTTCTATCTGGTTTTCTTTGTACCTCTCCCTGCTCCCTCCTCCCCGCACCCCGTAACCACCGCACTCTTGTCCATGTCGCTGAGTCTCATTTTTATGTCCCACCTATGTATAGAATCATATAGTTCTTAATTTTTTCTGATTTACTTATTTCACTCAGTATAATGTTATCAAGGTCCATCCATTTTGTTGTAAATGATCCAGTGTCATCATTTTTTATGGCTGAGTAGTATTCCATAGTGTATATGTGCCACATCTTCTTTATCCAGTGATCTATTGAAGGGCTTTTTGGTTGTTTCCATGTCTTGGCCACTGTGAACAATGTTGCAATGAACATGGGCTGCATGTGTCTTCACGTACCAGTGTTTTGAGTTTTGTGGATTTATACCCAGTAGAGGGATTGCTGAGTTATATGGTAGTTCTATATTTAATTTTTTGAGGAACTACCATACTTTTTTCCATAATGGTTGTATTACTTTACATTCCCAACAGTGGATGAGGGTTCCTTTTTCTCCACAGCCTCTCCAACATTTGCTATTACCTGTCTTGTTGATAATAGCTAGTCTAACAGGTGTGAGGTGGTATCTTATTGTAGTTTTGATTTGCATTTCTCTAATAGCTAATGAAGATGAGCATCTTTTCATATATCTGTTGGCCATTTGTGAAGGGCCTAATATCCAAAATATACAAGGAACTCATAAAATTCAACAACAAACAAGCAAGCAATCCAATAAAAAATGAGAAGAGAACATGAACAGACACTTCTACCCTGATTATTGATGTATGTATCTTGATACCTCTGTCTATCTATCAACCTATCTACCTATCAAAATTTATAGATAATTTGTGCTTTTTTCCTTTGAAATTTTTCTTTTTTCTTTTTATAGTGTTTCTTCTTTCCATTTTGATTAAATATTATTTTTATATTCAGTAATAAATCTTTCACAGTTAAATGTCTTCCACGACAGTTTATGATGTTTCTTATATCTCTTTACATAATTTTTTAATATATAGAAGTTTCTGATGTTAATGTTGGATAACTTATGAATACTTTCCTCTGTTTATTTTTTCTCTGGTCTAAAATGTCCTATAATCATCCTGAATATGTTTTCTTCTATTTTATTTTAAACATTTAGTATACTATATATTTACACATGTTTTTTGAAATTTTAACTGTATATTGTATGAAGTAAGGATTCAATTCTTTTTTGCTCCTGCAATTATCAGATAATTACATCAACAACAATAACAGAGCAATGCGATACTTTATCTGCCAGTTGCATCTATGTCTTGTCAAGTACCCATCAAGGCAATATTTTAAGTGTCACTTGGCTATCGTTCGACATTTGCATTTGTATTAAAATTTTAGAAATGCTATATCAAATACTATAAAATACATTTGTGATTTTAATATAATTGCTTTCAATCTATACATCAATTTGAGGATAATTAAGATCCTCTATAATGTTAAACTTTTAACTTAACTAAATGGTATGTATCTATATTTAAGAATATCCTCTTTAAAATATATATATATATAAAGTCTCAACCCCAGCCCAGTAGCTCAGTTGGTTAGGCGTGTCCCGAAATGCCAAGGTTCTAGTTCTATCCCCGGTCAGGGCACATACAGGGATCAGCCAATGAATGAATGAAGAAGTGAAACAACAAGTCACTGTTTCTCTCTCTCTCTCTTCCTCTCTCTATAAAAAGCAATAAATAAAAATTTAAAAATATATATATTTATAAAGTCTTAAAATTTTATCCATAAAGGTTTTGCACCTTCTTATTTTTTTCCCCTTTTCTCTACATGTTACTATAATATTGTATCATATGAGGGAAAGAGAATTTGTGCTTGAAAATGAGTATGTCTCCTGTTGGGAGAAAATTACTAAGATGAATTTGGGTTTCACTATTGGTTTAGGTTATTTAGTGCACCACCGACTTCACATTCTTTTACAACTGGCTAAGTTTTTAGTGCTTTACGTTGGACTGGATTGGTAGAAAAATGTTTTCAGTGTTTCTGCTCTATTTTCAGCAGTCCCTGTATGAAGGGGTCCATCCCCATTATTTTACTACTGTTGCAGATAGACAGGAATTCTCAATGCTCCTGTTCTAACTTCAGTTGTGGTAGGCTCTGTACACAGGGACTTCGACAGATTAACATGGTTGTGATGATATTTAATCTTGTATTCTTAACAAGAACAGTAGGCTGTTCATAACAGAAAGTCAGTAATTTCTCACTAAAAATATAAAACTATTTAGACCAGTTTTATAAAGTTAGTATAAAGTAAAATGTTCCAGGGAAAAAATATTTTTGGAACAATTATGATATAAAACTGCTATTATTTCTTTCTTATTTTGAATGAAGAAATATTAAAATATAATAAAAGATTCCAAACTTCAATTTATATATGAGCTTAATGTTTTCAAGTCATTTAATCTAATATCATCTTTGTGAGTACAGAAAATAGAGGTATAGAACTTTCGACAAAGAAGAGAATGGCACCCTTAAACACATTTTTTGGATATAAAATTATATATTCCCATTTCAAGACAGCAGTCTCAAGTACAGAAAACATCAACTGCAGAGGACATAACATTTAGATGGGAAAAAGTGCTATGTCTAATTTATTTATAAATGACTATTCTACATATAATAAAATTTGATTTGAATACTTAGGAAATAGAATCAAATATTCATATTCTGTATTCATATAAGCTTTTGAAGGGTAATTATCTGCACTATTGTCTAATTAGAAATTTAAAGATATTCCACTTTCATAATATAGTTGAATGTAGTACAGTCAAATAAACCCTCATTAAATTCAAGAGTGATCAAAGTATTTTAAGTTCTGAACATAGTTATGTGAATTTTGAATTAATTATTTCTTTAAAATCCCAAAGGATCTATAAAACACTCTAAATGTCTTCTCTTTCTCTATTATCTAATTGAAACTTGAAAAGTGTTTCACATTTAGTCATATAGACTCAAGTTATAAGCTACTCTCTGAAGTTCAATGATATAAACAATTGTATTTGAGAGGATTTAATTAATTAAATGTGATTGATTAATAAATTACCTATAGAACTAAGATATACGACTTTCTAAAGTTCCAAAGAAGGTCATTTTGAAGTCTACAGTGTTTTGTTCTTTAAAAATTTTAATAGTTACAGCAACAACAAAATAAACACCAACAGGTAAGGCTAAACTAATTGACTCCTCTATGACATTGTTTAAACTCTATACATATTTGTTAAACATATCACATCGTGCTTTTATATATTACAATATGAGTCATGCGGTAATTTGTCCAAGGTTACAAAGTGTGTTATTGGTAAAGCAGCATTTAAAATCAGACAGCTTGATTCTTGACTCTTATGTATTAACCATTATATTCTCTAGGATCCGAACTAATTCTGTGCTTTTGAAACAGGAACACGTACATACTATATCCTAAATGTTTTTAAAAAAATGTTTTTTTATGGAGGTCAGGGAACTTCCAATTAATAAGGTCCATTATTATGGCAATAGAAGTGATTCACCAACCATAACCATCCACTGCATGTCTATTCCCATATAAGAAGAAAATAGTTTCTGAGGACCTTTTTTATGGGTATTTAACAGAGAAATTGCTTTTTCATTTTTATAGCCTTGAAGTGTAACACCCTTTACGCTTCACTATAATCTTGATTATTACATTTCCTTTATCACACTACTGTGAAAATCAATATATACTATGACTTGTCCAAACTCATAAAGCTAATAAGTAAGAAATCTGGAACAAAAAATAATGATATACAACCATGAATCCCATGGTTTCTCTATCCCTCCACACTGCATCCTGCATGTGTGCAAATTTGTGACAGTATTTTTATCTTATATTCATTATCAACATTAGTCACAATCATAGTTCATTCAGTCCAAAAACATTTAAGTCACCAAGTAAAAAGAAAAGGTGGGGAAAGATCACAAAAAATAATGTGTAATTAATAGTATCATAGAACTAACTTAAGAAATATTCATATCGAAAAGAGACTGAGGAAGAAGGCATGATGTAAAATGACTTCAAAGCATTATCTTGGACTATAGTGACATTGTGATAATGATAAGGAACTAGAGCAGAAAATTCAGTTTGGTGAGTCTAACTACATCTTCCTAAATAGTCAAACATAACAGGCAAAACAGTCTCACTGAGTTAGACCACATTTGAGCGGGTAGTATGTTTGTGTGTTCTTGTGTGTATATGCAATTAGAATCCATTTATTCTACATTAAAGAAAGTATCCAATTGTAAAGATATCATATGGTGCAAAATTTCTTTCAAAAACAAATAAGAATTATAAACTACTCTACATTTTATTATATCTAGAAATTTAACTCACAACTGTTTAATTTTTCATAATTACAAAGGCCTTCTGAGTCAAATTTCAAAATGTTATATGAGTAGTTTTTTTGTATATTATATGAGTAGTTTTTCATATATTATATTTAGTAGTATTTTTGTACATGATATGAGTAGTTTTTGGTATATTACATTAAATGAGTAGTTTTTTGGTATATTAAACTGACATAAACTCAGAGAGTATAGCAAAAATTATATGTCTGCCTTTAGTAATAAGAGGGTATTATCATAGGGTATTAAAAGATTTAAATAATAAGAGAACATCAGAATTCAAATAATTTTAAATCCAAAGTTATGTTTGTTTGGGTACCATACTCTTTCAAATATAAAGAAAACCGATACATGCAGAATTAGATATAGTTGACCCTTGAACGACATGAATTTGAAATGCATGAGTCCACTTATATGTAGTTTCTAAATAAATGTGCAAACATATTTTCTCTTTCTTGTGATTTTTAAATAACACTTTCTTTTCTCAAATTTATTGTAAGAATATAGTATGTAATATATTTTATATATAACACACAAAATATGTGTTAATTGACTTTTATGTTACTGATAAGGCTTCTTCTAGTCAACAGTAGGCTACTAGTAGTTTAGGTTTTGGGGAGACAAAAGTCTCAGATCTTCAACTGTGCAAGAGTTGGCACGTTTAAGCACCTCAGCATTCAAAGGTTTAACTATAGCTTTTCCCAATTTTCCTTTCTGATAATTGCTATAACTACAAAATTAATAAGAGCCATAAATTCTTTCTTTCCTTTTTACCTTGTGATTCTCAATTTCACTTCCACTCTTGTATCCGTTATGAAATAGCTCTTATTAAAAATTTTAACTGCTACAAATAATCATTCACTTGATATGTTTTCCAATTTAGAAAAAAGCAAAGTAGTGCTTATTAATATTTAAATATACCTAATATAAAGTAAATGTTAACAAATATGAATTTATATAATATTTCTATTCATCTGTCAAAGATTATATAGGAAGGTAGTAAAGTGTAGCAGATGGTCAGGCCTTGAAAGAGTTTGTGATACTTTAAAAAAATGTGAGTGGGAAAAGCAACCAAACAACTAGCAGAAACCTCAGATTGCCTTTACTATAGACAGGACAACACCATGATAGTTAAGCATTTTTTCCATACTAATATAGGTAACCATTATTCCCTGTGTTAATGGGAACATGGTTAAAATATACAGGAAGAATGTCAGACAGATAGCTTAAGTCTCCTGATGTCCTAGTGAAAACTAATTAGGTCTTGGAAACAAAAACTCAACTAATACTATTAGTTTCTTCCAATGATTAAAGTCAATTTTAAAAACAGATGACTGATGAACTGACTTTTAGCGATATTAACCTTAAGAAAAACTATAATTACTTTAATCCAGAATAGTACAGTTTTTATTATTAAAACTAAATTTCTTTAAAACAATTAATTGAGACTTCCAGTCAAGATGGCAGAGTATGGAAACACGGTGCTCACCTCCCACCATGACCATATCAACATTACAACTAAATTATAGAAAAATCACTTTTGAGAACCACCTGAAAACTAGCTAAACAAAAGTTCTATAACTAAGATCTAAAGCAGAAGCTACATCAAGACTGGTAGAAGGGGTAGAGAAATGAAATAGGTTAGTCTCACACACATGTGTGGCAGTTAAGAATTGGGAGGCATATTTCAGTTGTGGACGTTCCTCTCAGTAGCAAGGGATCACAGCCTCAAACTGTGCCAGGAAGAGGAGTCTTACAACATCTGGCTGTGAAAATCAGGGGGGATTCTGTGACAGGAGCCACTGTTCCCTTGTTGACCTCTCCCTCCACAGAGCCCACAAGTGGATATGATTATTTATTTATTCACCTCTCTCTCCACCACCCTGTAGGAGAAGCTTGGGGTCGTACCTCGGATTCCATCAAGATAGCTAACAGTTCTCACTCCACCCTTGTGATTCCGAGACCCTGCCCTATAAAACAGTGCAGCAGCCTGAACCTCATTCAGCAGTTATTCCTCACAAACTTCTGGACTCATACTGTTGGGGACCGAATAAATAAACAGGGTATTTTTGCAATCTGGACAGAGGTGCTGGGCCCAAACCCCACCTCATTTGCCTAGTTAACAAAGAGCTACACCTAATTCTTATATGTCTCACCCATGTTCTCCAGAGGAGGCTGGAAGCTAATTTCTTATTAGTGTAAAGTAGTTTTGGATGGTATGGTGGGGGTCGTCTTTGAGTTGCCTTGGAAACTTAATTGAATTGCTGATGGGCCACATATTTTCTATGAATAAAAGTGGATATGTTTCTGGGAGCAGGCACATTATGGCTAAGGAACAGTAAAGACTGTTTGCCATGGTGTCCTCCTGAACCCATCTGTGTGTGCGTGTGTGTGTGTGTGTGTGTGTGTGTGTGTATTTAAGTCTCTGTCTATCATTTATTTCAATTCCATACCTTTTCCCTTTTGAAGACCTCATAATAGACTTATCGTGGCTGGACCACAACATCATACCATGCTGAGAACTTTCCGAAAATCTCTCAAAATTCCACAAACCCTAAACAAGCAGCAGTTGGCTTCTGTATGCTTTGTACTTATTGCTATGTGGCCTACAGCACTAGTGGCAAACAGCCTCAATTTTCAGCATACCATTTCCTGGTGCTTCCAAGCCCACCTAGCACAAACAGTTACCAACTTCAGATCACTTTATAGATCCTACCAGGTGGCCCTGGGTTGGGCACAGTCAGTGACTGACTTGAACCTACACTGGAACCCCTCCTAAAAGGCCCGAGAACCAACATACCTAGTGGTGAGTTTCAGACCACACCAGGACACTAATCAATTAGCTCTACATATGATAACCCCAAAGTGTGGATTCCACAGGCACCATGAGCCTTGCTAAAGTGAATCCTGCACTGTGAGATCAGCCCTAACTCAACAGCTCATTCATAGTCATGGGCAGTTCTCATAGCCAGTCAACCTGAGGGTAAATCCCACTCACTGACTTGCCAACAAAAAACAAGGATCAACTATAAAAGGAGGGCACATAAACCCATATAAGATAAGGCCTGGAGGCCCTGGCCGGTTGGCTCAGTGGTTGAGCGTCAGCCTGGCATGCAGAAGTCCCGGGTTTGATTCCTGGCCAGGACACACAGGAGAAGCGCCCATCTGCTTCTCCACCTCTCCCCCTCTCCTTCCTCTCTGTCTCTCTCTTCCCCTCCCACAGCCAAGGCTCCATTGGAGCAAAGATGGCCTGGGTGCTGGGGATGGCTCCTCGGCCTCTGCCCCAGGTGCTAGAGTGGCTCTGGTCGCAACAGAGCAATGCCCCTGAGGGGCAGAGCGCCGCCCCCTGGTGGGCGTGCTGGGTGGATCCCGGTTGGGTGGATGCAGGAGTCTGTCTGACTGTCTCTCCCTGTTTCCAGCTTCAGAAAAATACAGGAAAAAAAAAAAAAAGATAAGCCCTGGAGAACTTGACTCAGAAGACCTGGGAGTCTGTATCACTGAGCCCAACACCTACTACACAAAGTCACCCTGTCAATATGGAGAAACCTTTTAAGTCTACCAATACATAGAACAAACAGAGGGAGTCAGAAAAAATAAAAATAATAGGACAAACCTCCAGAAAAAGAAATTTAAAAAATGGAGGCAATCAACCAGATACAGAATTCAAAACACTGATTATAAAGCTGCTTCATAAACTTTGGAAAAGTGTAAATACACACAGTGAAAACTTCAATAAAGTGACTGGAAACATAAAAAAGAGATAGAAAACATAAAGAACCAGTCATAAATGGAGAATACAATAACTAAAATGAAGAATACATGAGATGGAATCAATGGCAGATTAAATGAAGCAGAGAATCAAATCAACAATTTGGAAGACAAGGTAGCAGGAAACACCTAACTAGAACAGCAAAAAGAAAAATAATTTAAAAAGGGGATAGTTTGTGGGACCTCTCAGACAATATCAGGTATAACACCATTTACTTCATAAGGGGACCAGAAATAAAAGAGAGGGCAAGGGATTGAGAATCTATTTGAATAAATAATGACTAAAAACTTCCCTACCCGCCTGACCTGTGGTGGCTCAGTGGATAAAGTGTCGACCTGGAACACTGAGGTCACCAGTTCAAAACCTGGGCTTGCCTCGTCAAGGTACATATAGGAGCTGATGCTTCCTCCTCCTTCCCCTTCTCTCTCTCTCTCTCTTTCTCTTTCTCTCTCTGCCTTCTCCAAAATGGATAAAAATAAAATCTTAAAACAAACAAACAAAAAACTTCCCTACCCTGGTGAAGAAAATGAACATACAAGTCCAGGAAGTGCAGGGAGTCTCACATAAGATGAATCTAAAGAGGCTCACAACAAGGCATATATATGATAATAATTAAAATGCCAAATGTTAGAAACATTTAATTATGTTCAAGTGAGCTGCCATATGACTATCAGCTGATTTCTTAACAAAAATTTTGCAGGCCAGGAGGGCTTAGCTCAAAATATTCCAAATGATTAAAAGCAAGGACCTATAAGAAAGATTACTCTAGCCAGAAAGGCTATTATTTAGAATCAAAGAACTGAGAAAGAGCTTCCTAGCCAAGAAAAAGATAAAGAGTTTATCACCATAAAAACCAGTGTTATCTCAATGTTAAAGGGACTTCTTAATGAAGAATGGGAAAAAAAGATAAAAAACATGAATAATAAAATGGCAATAATTACATATCTTCAATAATTACTTTAAGTATAAATGGATTGAATGCTCCAATCAAAAAGCACAAGGTGGCTGAGTAGATAAGAAAACAAGACCCATACATATGCTGCCCACAAAAGATCCACTTCAAATTACAAGACACACACAGGCTGAAAGTGAAGGGGTGGAAAAGATAGTTCATGGAAATGGAAATTTTAAAAATAGGGGTAACAATACTTATATCAGACAAAGTAGACTTTAAAACAAAAACCAATAAGATATTACTTCACACCTGCCTAAATGGCTTTCATCAACAAGTCAACAAACAACAAGTACTGGGGAGACTGTGAAGAAGGGAACCCCTGTGCACTGTTGGTGAGAATGCAGACTGGTGCAGCTATTGTGGAAACCAGTTTGGAGCATTCTCAAAAATTTTAAAATGAAACTTCCTTTTGAACCAGGAATCCCACTCCTGAGAATATATTTTAAGAAAATAAAATACTAATTCAAAATCATATAAGCACATTTATGTTCATTGCAGCATTATTTACAATAGCTAAGATCTGGAAACTACCCAAGTAACCATCAGTACATGAGTGGATAAAAAGTTGTAGCACAGTTAACAATGGAATACTACACAGTCATTAAAAGAAGGGAATCTCACCTTTTGTAAGAGCATAGATGGACTTGTAAATCATCATGCCAAGCAAAATAAGCCAATCAGAGAAAGGCAAATACAATATTATCTCTCTGATAGGTGGAATTTAATGAACAAAATAAACTGATAAATAAAATAGAAATGGAGACATGGATATATGGAACAGATTGACATTTGTTGGTGGGAGGAGGGTTTAGCCAAAATACATATATACAACACATATATACCCAGACAACAATGTGGTGATAGAGAAAAAGGGGCTTGGCAGCTAGGTGGAGGTGGGTAGAGGAGGCATGGGTGGGAAGGCATCAGATTTTATTTGGTGTGATTGGCACATGATGCAGTGTGCAGATGAGGTTTTATTGAGCTGTACACTTGAAATCTGTATGGCTTTGTGAACCAATGTCACCTCAATAAATTTAATTTTTTTTAATAATTTTATTTTTTTAATGGGGAGACATCAATAAATCAGGATACATATATTCAAAGATAACAAGTCCAGGTTATCTTGTCGTTCAATTATGTTGCATACCCATCACCCAAAGTCAGATTGTCCTCTGTCACCTTCTATCTAGTTTTCTTTGTGCCCCTCCCCCTCCCCCTTTCCCTCTCCCTCTCCCCCCTCCCCCCCCTAACCACCACACTCTTATCAATGTCTCTTAGTTTCACTTTTATGTCCCACCTACATATGGAATAATGCAGTTCCTGGTTTTTTCTGATTTACTTATTTCACTTCGTATAATGTTATCAAGATCCCACCATTTTGCTGTAAACTGGATAAAGAAGATGTGGCACATATACACTATGGAATACTACTCAGCCATAATAAATTTAATTTTTAAAAAAGGTATGACAAGAGACAAAGACAGACATTTCATGTATAACAGCGAATATAAGGGAGCAAACTAAGTGTTCACTGATAGCTCATTAAATAAAAAAAGGTGTGGTACATATATAACATGCAACAACATGGATGGACCTACAGAGTATTTTTTTTTTTTTTCTGAAACTGGAAACGGGGAGAGACAGTCAGGCAGACTCCCGCATGCGCCCAACCGGGATCCACCCGGCACGCCCACCAGGGGCGATGCTCTGCCCACCAGGGGGCGATGCTCTGCCCTTCTGGGGTGTCGCTCTGCCATGACCAGAGCCACTCCAGCACCTGGGGCAGAGGACAAGGAGCCATCCCCAGCGCCCGGGCCATCTTAGCTCCAATGGAGCCTCGGCTGCAGGAGGGGAAGAGAGAGACAGAGAGGAAGGAGGGTGGGGGTGGAGAAGCAAATGGGCGCTTCTCCTATGCGCCATGGCCGGGAATCGAACCCGGGTCCCCCACACGCCAGGCCAACGCTCTACCGCTGAGCCAACCGGCCAGGGCTACAGAGTATTATGTTAAGTGAAATGTCAGAATAAGACAGAAAATACCATATGATTTTACTTATATGTAGAATCTAAAGAACAAAATAAATGAATAAATAAAATTAAGAGACTCATAATTACAAAGAACAGACTAATGGTCACCAGAGAGGTGAGGGGTAGGGGAACTCGATGAAAAGGTTAAGGGATTAATAACTACCAATTGGTAGTTATGAAATAGTCATGGGGATATAAAGTACAGTATAGGGAATATAGTCAATAATATTGCAATAACTATGTACAGTATTAGACTTATCAAGGGGACCACTGTGTAAGTTATTTAAATGTCAAACCATTATGCTGTATAACAGAAACTAATATTTATATAATATTGAACATCAACTCCTACTAAAAATTAAAATAAAATTAAAAAAAATAATTTAATGATTATTAAATTATTAATAATTCAATAATTCAATGGTTAATGATTCAAAAAATGTAATCACCATTAAAGTTAATTTAAATAAAATATTTTAGTGACTTGAAAATATATGGTGTGTAATTAGCAGTCCATTTATTCTGTGATTATTACCTGTCTCAGTCTATTTTTTCAAACAAGAAAAGAACAGAACTAGGTATATAAATACTAAAAACAAAATTTTTCATGAATTCTGCAAAGTTGTGCCCATGCCTTTTTTTTTTTATTAAGTGACTGGTGGGGAGGCAAAGAGACAGACTCCTGCATGTGCCCCTGCCGAGGTCCACCCAGGAAGCTTCCTTAACAGGAAAGCAATGCTCTGCCTATCTGAGGCTGATACTCCATTGCTTGGCAACCAAGCTATTTTAGCACCTGAGGCAAAGCCATGGAGGAGCCATTCTCAGCAACCAGGAGCAACTTGCTCAAACCATTTGAGCCATGGTTGCAGGAGGAAAAGACAGAGAGAAAGAGAAGGGGTGGAGAAGCAAATGGTCATTTCTCCTGTGTGCCCTGACTCAGAATTGAACCCTGGATTTCTACACACTGGGCTGACGTTTTATTCCTGAGCCAAGTGGCCAAGTACCCATGCCTTTTTTTACAACAGTTGCAGAAAAAAAGTTGAGATGAGCCTAATATTGGACCCTTTGTAAATAACATCTGTTTTCTGCCTAGATACTCTTACCAAATTTTCTGTATTTTTAAATAAAAGGAAAAAATAACTATGTACAAATATTAATTATTTTCATTATTTTTTTCTGTAAAATGAAACAGAGTTATAGTAGTTAAATGATCGTAACTTAGGTATATAAGCAAATGACTTGTAACAATGTGCGCCATGTACAAAACATATTTCAACTAAAGGATAATAAGGTGAAAACTATTTGATTCTCTTTAAGGTTGTGATTCCTCCTGAAATTACTATCTTTAAATAGTATATTAAGTCACTAGCTTTTAAGAAGAGTATTTATGAAATTCTTCTACATATTTTCTTTGCAGTGAAGAATGCAGGAGCAGAAAATAAGAAATACCTTTAGTGACCTCTTTCTCCAGATCTGTATTGTTTTCTATTTCCTCTTTCTGAAAGAAGTTAGAGATTTAAAGGAACACATTAGCTTAATTGTTATTAGCTTTCTTCATTTAGAGGAATGCTGTTATTTCTCTACTTCTCTCATATCTGCACTGTCCATCTACTACAGAAATGAGTTATCTTAATCTGAAAATTTCTGGAAGTATAATCAGCAAGTGAGATTTAAATGGGTCCTTAAAATCTAGGTGTTTTTCCTGTTGCAATGCAAGCCATGTAGCATTGCTATTTTTCTATTTTAATATACCACAAAGGAATACCTTTGTAATTTGCTGACAAACTTTTCATTGAAGTCCAACATCACTTATAAAATTCATTAAGGCTTAATTTAAGAGAGAATAAATGCTCTGGCCATAGCATACAAATAAAGATATTGATTTATTTATAGCACCATATATATCTTCTCAGCTATAAAAGTCAAGCTGTTGTGATTCATTATTCATTGGTAGAGATCTTGCTCTTTAGAGATGTAAATGAGAACAAATGAGTTACAATTCTGGAGCAAGTTTTATGTACCTGAATTACTAAAGTCAGTAAAAATGAACATAGATGTGAACCCCAAAGTGGATTTTAAAGAAACAATTTAATAAATCACTCTCTTTTGCTTTTGGTTTACTATAACTTACATAATCAGAGGATCATGAATAATTAAGGCAGTACTATATACTGTGGTAGAGTTAGAATTAGACTAAAAATGAGAAAACTTATTTTCTTATGGCTTCATTTACACTATTATTAGTTTTATGAGCTTTGTCTCCTTCCATATCCTACCTGTACACCATGCATGAGGCCCTTGTCATCACATTCAACATGTTCACGCTCTTGTTATTTATTTATTAAAATGCTTTTTCAATGATATTGACACAATACCATCATATGCTGTTCTTGTCAGTATAGGAAAAAATGTGCAGAGGTAAGGAGAAAATGCCCTAGGCTTTATAGTGCTTATAAGTTCTCAAAAGTGAAATAAACAATTAAAACACACACACACACACACATACATTGAAGAAATATAGAAATCTGCAGGGTAAAATAAAAGCACACACAAAAATAGTAGGCAGTAATGTAAGAGGTTTGGAAACTTTCAAGAAGAAGTTATTTTTAATGTACGAGGGGTCCTCAGGTTATGACACTGTTCCATTCCTACAACAGTGACATAACCCGAATTTTGATGTAAGTCAAAACACATCATAGCCTAAGACAAACAAAATATTTGTGCTTTTAACAGTCCAAAATGGTGTAGGTAAGCATACTGAAGGATGCCAACTCCCTCACTCATATGTCGCGTTACTGCTTATTCTTCCGCTGCACTCAACCAAATTAGTTTGCCCATGTAGTCCCTAAGTATGACTCTAAAGGCGTAAGCCAAAAGACTCACCTCTCATTTTTTAAAAGTATTTATGGAGTGAGTGTCGTAAACTCAAAACTTCATATGTTGAGACTGTCATAACTCAAGGACCCCCTGTACTTTAAAACCAAGAATGGGGAAGAAGGGTCTAGAGAAGGGAAGAGACCACAAATTCAGAACTCCAATTGAAAAAGAGAATGGTTCATACGTTGAATTAAAATAAGTGTTATTAAGTCTACAGTATAGAAATCTTCAACTGTGAACTTAACTAAAACTTTAACTTTTCCCTTATAAACTCAGGCTACTAGAGATACTAAAATACTCTTGGGTTCACATAGTTCAGAAGTATGCTGTTTTATACTATAATTGAAGTTTATCATGGACAATTTTACATGTTTTTATTTTCTTAAGACTCAAAGCTCTGGCCAGTTGGCTCAGTGCAAGAGCGTTGGCTGACATGTGGCTGTCCTGAGTTTGATTCCCAGTCAGGGCACACAGGAGAAGCACCCATCTGCCTCTCTACCCCTCCCCCTCTCACTTCTTTCTCTCTGTCTCTCTCTTTCCCTCCAGCAGCCATGGTTCTATTGGAGCAAGCTGGCCCAGGGTGCTGAGGATGGCTCCATGGCCTCCCCTGTAGGCACTAAGAAGAGCTTAGTTGCTGAGCAACAAAGCAAGGACTCAGATGAGCAGAGCATTGCCCCCTAGTGAGTTAGGAGTGAATCCTGCTCTGAGGGCATGCCAGAGTTGGTCTCTGTTTCCCCTCCTTTCCTTGAATAAAAAAAGAAAAATAAATAAAATTCAAAGGCAAATTCTAAAAAGAACAGAAGAGAAAAAAATGTATTAAATGGAAGAAGCTTTGGGCTTATTAACACAATATTATTGCCAATATTTGTAAAATAATAGGGATTCACTTTTTCCTCTGAACACTTTTTTCTCTAAATACCATCTATTTGGAAGCAATAATCTTGTAGCAGGTTATAAAATATACTATTACACAGTATTTCTTCTCAGCAATGGCTCTTTGAAATGTTTCTCTTGATGCAAGATAAACAAAATTATTTATGCAAAATTAGAAAATGACAACTGTCACCATGACATTTTACCATGGCGTTGCTTATGTTTCCTGTATACTAGACTGGATAATGATTACCTAAAATTATATTCATAATGAGTATCTCTGCCCTATCATCACAAAGCATTGTTTCTTTCATTGATTTTTGAAATTTCTAGGGGAACTACAACATATATTGGTTCTGTTATTACTGCAATGAAAAAAACTACTCCCAAGTGTTTCCTTTCTTTCTTTACCTCCTCCTGATTTTATGAGAATATTGGCTCATTTCACAACACTTAAAATGCTTCTTAAATTAGTTTACTTAAATTGCTAATGTTAGATGAAACTCAATACTATCTGTCCTTTCTTGTTCTCATTACCTCCTAACCCAGACAATTTTCTTTTTTTACTTTCTCTAAAATCAGTCTTCTAGGCTTCCTATAGTGAAAGATAATAAGTCCATGAGTACTAGGTTTTCCAAAGCATTGATTATTTAAGAAAACAATACTCAAGGTCACTTCCCATATACCATATTATGGGCAGTGCACAGGCTGCATTTTACCTTAGAGCAGACACTAAGGCACTAAGGGAGTCTGTGCCTTACTGTACCAAATTTAACTATAAAATAACAAAATAATATTGAAATAAAAGCTGTTATATATATATATATATAGTTTTATTACCACCATGGTCCAGCGATTTTAAACAATGTAAATAAATACTCTTCCCTGAGAAAATCTTTTGTTAGTTTAAGTTGACAAATTTTTGTAGATACCTGACCATGCAGTGGCATGATGGTTAGAGCATTGAACTGGGACCCAAAAGACCCAGGTTCAAATTCCCAAGGTCTCCGGCTTGAGCATGGGCTTACCTGTTTGAATGAGGGGTCGCTGGCTTGAGCATGAGATCATAGACACGACCCCATGGTCACTGGTTTAAGCCCAAAGGTTGTTGGCTTGAAGTCTGAGGTCGCTGGCTTGAGTTCAAGGTTGCTGGCTTGAGCAAGGGGTCACTTGCTCTGCTATACCCCCCCCCCCCGTCAAGGCACATATGAGAAAGCAATCAATGAACAACTAAGGAGTCGCAATGAAGAATTGATGTTTCTCATCTCTCTCCCTGCCTGTCTGTATGTCCCTAACTGTCCTCTCTGTCTCTCTGTCTTTGTCACAAAAAAAAATGTTATAGATAATATGTGCTTCCAATTGATATATTTTATTATATGTCCTTTATTAAATATTATATAATACATGGCACTTAGTTCAGAGGACTCCCAGCTATAGAGTAAGCTCTCAATACAATTAAACTCAGATATAGTCATTGTTTTCCAAATAAAGTTTCTAATGATTTATATAATCATTTGAATTTCTTTTGATACAGTATATTTTTCCAACAAATGTAGCACTACTATATTCAAAGTTTCATGTAAATAAACACTAATAGCACAATAAATGTATCAATGAAAAATAAAATTATTTCAATTCTGTCTTTCTACATAACTGCTGAAATATTTGAATTTTATATTTGAACTTACAGAGTAAAATGATAAGTGAACTCAGAAGGGTACATTTTTATGTTTGATAAATTTAAATTAGTTCATATATATTTCATTGATTTTAATAATATGTTTAAAATTGGGTTTTATTTTTCTAACTGTTAAGTTTATTTTGTTTTAAAACAGAACACAAATTATAAAAATTAAATGTCACATTAAAGGAGCAATTCTGTATTCACCTAAATTAAACATTTTATGTTTTGGTTTTAGTAAAATATACTTATTAACTTATGATAACTTAAATAAATTATTGTATAATACAGTAACCAAAGGGTCAAAATTTATAATGATCACTTAATATTAAACAGTTGATTACATTTGATCTTCTCAATCTTTTTTTCTGAAGAAATTTGAAAGAACATGAAGTCATTTGCTAATTTTCTATGGTACTGCATAGCCAATAACTGGTTCATAATTAGTCCAAGTTTTATAATAAATTTTAAGGGCGGTACTCTTATCAACATAAAGCAATTCCATTATAGAGTACAACAACAACAAAAAGGAATACAGAAAGTAATTAAAGCATTTTTGAAAAGTATAATACATGACATATTGTATATAGTTTATGAAAATATGTAGAAAATTCAGGCTTGCATTTCCAAAGTACCCATATGGTAAACAAGATAATTTTTAAATGATACAGGTAAAAGATGACTTTAATAATGTTAAAGAAAAAAGAAGTGCTATTAAATGTCAACCTAATAATGATAACAATAATAATAATAAAGAGATGCTTGCAAAAATCAAGACTTAAACTTTCACTGACCAGTGATAGTGCACTGAATCAAGAATTAACCTGGGATACTGAGGTCCCAGGTTCCAAACTCCAAGGTCACTGGCTTGAGCTTCAACTCATCCTGCTTGAGCACAGGTTCATCTGGCTAGAGCACGAGGTCGCAGGCATGAGTGTGGATCATTAGTATAATCCCAAGGTTCCTGTCTTGAGCCCAAGGTTAATAGCTTAAGCAAGGGGGTCACTGGCTAGGCTTTAGTACCCCCTTTCTTCATCAAGGAATGTACCGACACATCAATGAACAACTAAAATGACACAACTATGAGTTAGTGCTTCTCATCTCTTTTCCTTCTTGTCTCTCTCTCTCTCAAGAAAAAAAAAAAGACTCAAGCTTCAATGAGGAGAAATGATAAATAAAATTTTAGTGTATTACAATATCACCATTTGATGAATAATGGTTTAAGGTGATTGAGAGATAACTTGGTTAAAAAAGGAACCACATAACCTGACCAGGCGGTGGCGCAGGGGATAGAGCATCAAACTGGGATATGAAGGACCCAGGTTCGAGACCCCGAGATCGCCAGCTTGAGTGTGAGCTCATCTGGTTTGAGCAAGGCTCACCAGCTTAAGCCCAAGGTCATTGGCTTGAGCAAGGGGTCACCTGATCTGCCCCCCTCCATCAACGCACATATGAGAAATCATTCAAAAAACAACTAAGGAACTGCAACAGAGGAATTGATGTTTCTCATCTCTCTCCCTTCCTGTCTGTCTGTCCGTATCTGTCCCTCTCTCTGACTCTCTCTGTTTCTCCCACACACAAAAAAAGGAACCATATCATAATAAACATTGTTGTGCAGTTGTGTGAAAATTAGAAAAGTAAAAAGAGAAATCAACTCTTACCAAATTCATGTTGTTGTTTTTTAAAGTTTATTTTATTTTAGTGAGAGGAGGGAGGTAGACATGTCCAAGGGAGTGGAAAAGAGAGAGTAAGACGAAGAAAGAGAGAGACAGAGAGAAGGGAGGGGTGGAGAAGCAGATAGTTGCTTCTCCTCTGTGCCCTGACTGGGAATCGAACCTGGGACATCCACACGCCAGGCCAACATTCTACCACTGAGCCAACTGGTCAGGGCTCCGACATTGTGTTTTTTAAATGGAAGAAATTGAGAGTTTCTGTAAATTATTTGAAATAAAAAAATAAAAAATATTCTCTTATTTGTTTGTTGGTAATGAGACAAAAGATGAAATGTCCAGCATAATAAATCAGTTCAAATTTGATGAAAAGTATACTCCCAAATTGCTGATCTTGAGATATCTAAACAATATGTATCTTATAAAAGAAAAGATTTAGCAATAGAAGTAAAAATCAATGTATAGTTATATACAAATGATAGACACTTTTTAGATCTTATTGAGATTTAATTATATTTTCAGCCAAACCAAATATTTCTTCTTCTGATCACAAAATTATTTGTCATCAGCAAATAAAGGACAATGTGTTGAAAGGAAAGGAATTACTCTCAAATTATGACCCAAAGTTGAAAGAACATTTTGTAAGATTACTATGTTATTCTCTTCTGAAGAGAGACTGATTCAAATAATTGAATTTATCTTCTGGGAAATACATCATAAAACACATAGTTACAGATATTAAAAATGAAAAGCTACTTGAAATTCTTGACAGCATCCCCAAAGCTTTACACTTTGATCATTTATTCAAATTGATCAGACACATCAATCTTGAAGTCAGTAAAGATGAAATATACAAATTTTGAGCTTCTGTTCTGCTTCCCAGAAAATTGCCAAGAACAATTGCACAATTCACTTTTATAAAAAGATTTCCTCAGTGTGATGTATTTTTGGAATTTTTAAGAAATAAATACATCCTTTTTGGTTTCATCTCATCAATGGAAAGATAGAACAGAACAATATGTAATTGCCAAAGACTTTCTTAAAAGGTGAAGTACTCATTTGAAGCTATATGTACAGAAAAGACAAAATTTAAACGTTAATTCAAGCTATCAAGTCCTGGGTGATCCACAGAAAAATGTGAGCACATGTAGATAGGTTCTGATGTTATTTTATGCTATATGTATATTTTCTGTGTTATCTTTCATTTGAAGGTTAAATTTGAGATAATAAAATGTCACAAATATTGCAAACAACTATAATGAAACTTGAAATACTGACAGGTAAACACCAAGTTTTGAAATTAATCTTTGAAGATTGCCTCACAGAAGAAAGTGAAGACTACTAACTTCACAACAATAAAATGTAATATATATATATATATATATTATATTTGTAGTAAAAAAAAACAATTACCATATTTCCCGATGTATAAGATGCACCCCTTTTTTCAAAAAATTTGGGATCTAAAAACTGGCTGCATCTTTTACAGTGGTTGTAGTTTTTTTACTTGCATTTCCCACTTTTTGGTGCTTGTCTTTGCGCTCATTGTTTCATGCTTGTTACTGGTATACTGCAGTAAGTTACATTGTGCCATGTTCTGCCCAGAAATGGCTCAGAAAAGATTTTGGTACAGTGCTGAATTCAAGTTAAAAGTGATCCAGTTTGCAAAAGTGAATAGAAATCCTGCTGCTGTACGTAAATTGGGTCCTCCTCCAATTTAGAAATCAATCCAAGACTGACTACGGGAAGAAGAAGCCCTACTGAAAACACCACAGCAGAAAAAGGCCATAAGAGGCAAGTCAGTAAAATGGCCTGATTTAGAAAGGGAATTGAAGATATGGATTGAACAGCAAAGGGTAATTAGAATTCCAGTGTCCACAAAGATGGTTCAGCATGAGGTAAGAATTACTAATGAAAAAGAAGTTACTGATTTCAAAGGAGGGCACAATTGGTGCTTCAGGTTCATGACACAAAATGGACTAAGCATGCATACATGTACCAGACTTGCCTAAAAGATGCCTGAAAGCTATGAACAGAAGGTCTTTGAATTTCATCGTTTTGTCATTCAATGTCAGAAGACACATCAGTTTGATTTGGGACAAATTGCAAATATGGATGAAGTACCCCTTCCATTTGATGACCAAGTAACAGAATTGTCAATAAGAAGGAGGTGAAAACTGTTAACTGTGATGACAAGTGGACATGAAAAGAGCCATTATACACTTGTTCTAGCAGAACCAAGCTGCCTCTTATGCTGATTTTCAAATGCAAAACAATGCCAGAAGAAGATACTCTTTTTTTTTTTTGTATTTTTCTGAAGTTGGAAACGAGGAGGCAGTCAGACAGACTCCCACATGCGCCCAACTGGGATCCACCCGGCATGCCCACCAGGGGGTGATGCTCTGCCCATCTGGGGCATTGCTCTGTTGCAACCAGGGCCATTCTAGCGCCTGAGGCAGAGGCCATGGAGCCATCCTCAGCACCCGGATCAACTTTGTTCCAATGGAGCCTTGGCTGCGGGAGGGGAAGAGAGAGACAGAGAGGAGGGAGAGGGGGAGGGGTGGAGAAGCAGATGGGCGTTTCTCCTGTGTGCCCTGGCCAGGAATTGAACCTGGCACTCCTGTATGCCAGGCCGACGCTCTACCACTGAGCCAACTGGCCAGGGCTAGAAGAAGACATTCTTGAGGAGTCATTGTCCACATTTATAACAAGGGTTGGATGGATCAGGATGGGATGAAGATCTGGTTTGAGAATGTTTGGAGAAGGAGACCCAGTGAACTCTTCTACAAACCTCCCCTATTGGTGCTTGATCAGTTCGGGGCACACATAACAGAAAACACAAAGAAGATTGCTGCAAAGCAAAAAACAAAACTTGCTGTCATACCTGGAAGCTTGACATAACAGTCCCAACCACCTGATGTCGGCATTAACAAAACTTTCAAAGCTGCCATCTGAGACGAATGGAACCAATGGATGAAGTCTTCTGGGGACAATTTGACCCTAGCAGGAAGAGTGAAGAAACCAACTATAGGAGAAGTTTGTAACTGGGTTTAAAGATCCTGGGATAACATTAAGATTGAAATCATTGTCCAGTCATTTAAGAAGTGTTATTTCAAATGCCATTGATGGAACTGAGGATGAGGCAATATATGAAGACAGTGATTTATTATCAGACACAAATGAGGACAAGCTAAGGAATGGGAGTTTTGACAGTGATGAGGAGTTGTATGACTTTATTATGAATAAAACTTGAGTTCAATAACTTTATGTAATACATTTTTTTTTCAAATTTCAGGCCCCAAGATTAAGGTGTATCCTATACATGGGAGCATCTTATATATGGGGAAATACGGGACATCTAGATGAAAAATGACACCCCAAATGATAAAGTATAGTGGTATTACATCATTAGAAAATATCAAATAGACTGTCTGAATACCTCAGTTGTTTGTTAACAACTGGATAATTTTTCTACATCACTGGATCAAATAAAGTCAATATAGACTAAAATTTAGTCATTTTTCTCAGAAGAAAAAAACCTCAAACATATTTTTATCAAATGTAACAGTGATGACTTATCTAGTGAAGATAGTTTTGGACTAACAAAACTATCTGGAATATTGGACATATACTAAAATCAACCCTGAAGAAATGAAGACATAAATATAATGAGAATGTAGATTTTATTTAAAATTTTTATTTTATTAATCTTTTCCAAACTCATTATTATACTTAAAATTTTTTCTTTTGAATAATTGTCACATCAACTTAAATCTTTTGAAAATATAAAAAAAGTTATAAAAAGTTATATACTTAAAAACCTTATGGTTTTTTTCTCCAATGTAATTCCAATTAATTCAAATTTTAAAAAAAGAAAGTAAATATTATAAAATTATTTTTATTAATAAAAATTGAATAATTTGTGTTATGCTATTTATTAAATAACATATAAAGAATGAAGATTTTAACAAAGCTATTAAAGTTTTTAAAACTTAAAGCTCAAAAATTAAATGTGCTTGACCAGGTGGTGACACAATGGATAGAGTATTTGTTGTACTGGGACTCGGAGAACCCAGTTTCAAAACTCCAATGTCACAAACTTCAGCGCAGGCTCATCTGGCAAGTCTCATCAGCTTGAGCCCAAGATCGCTGGCTTGAGCAAGGGGTCACTCAGTCTGCTGTAGATCCTCGGTCAAGGCACATATGAAAAAGCAATCAATGAACAACTAAGGTGCCACAACGATAAATCGATGTTTCTCATCTTTCCCTTCCTGTCTGTCTGTCCCTATCTACATCTTTCTCTGTGTCTCTTTGTTTCTGTCACACACACACACACACACACATACACACACACAAATTTAATGTAATGCTATTATTTATTACTATGATAGAATAATACATAAATATAGAATTGTGGCTCCTTTATCTTTTATAAAACATTTTTAGAAGACCATTGTTTTTATTTTTAAAACATTTTAACTGAATTTATTGAGGTAACAGTGGTTAATAAAATTATGCAGGTCTCAAGTGCACAATTCTACATTACATCATCTGTATATTTCATTGTGTGTTCACCACCGCAAGTCAAGTTTCTCTCCATCACCATCTACCCCCTCTACCCCTCTGCCCTCCTTTAGCTCCCACACCACTATTTCCATCCCTCAATCTCCACACTGTAGTCTGTGTGTACAATATTTTCCTTTGTTCTTCACCTTATTCACCCAGTATCCCAAACTCCATACCCTCTGACAGCTGTTATTCTGTTCTCCTTATTTATGATATTGTTTCTATTTTGCTTGTCAGTTTGTTTTGTTCTCGATTCTACAAATAAGTGAAATCATATAATACTTGCCTTTCTCTGACTGACTTGTTTCACTTAGCATAATAAGGTCCGTCTATGCTGTCACAAAAGTAAGATTTCCTTCTATGTTTTACGTTTTTTTTTTTGTATTGTGATATTTAAATACTGTACTGGTGTTATAACTACAGAACTCAATGAAAGAATACATTCACTGTGTGTTTTCTTTTTTTTTTTATAATTATTACTTATTTAATTTTATGATTATTCCTAAAAATAATTTCATCACATAAAGACAAGGAGTAATGAAAGTATATATATTAATTCTGGGAGTCAAATACACCAGTATGCCACTGTCTTTTGAAGCAATAAAATCATTAAATCTCCCCCACCTATTGTCTTCTACTAGACATCTAACCCCAACCTAGACTCAATATACTAGTATTGTTCCCACTAGCTATCTTTTGCTGGATACAAACTGTACACTATTTTATAGTCCTCTGGTTGTAATGGCAGATCCATTCAAACCTCAAGAAGCTTTTACAGATGCAAGCTCACAGAGACTTGTCTTAAACTGAGGATCTTGCTATATGACTCCTTTCCTGGAGCTTTTCTCAGACCCATGAGGAAGAGGGGTGTTTAGGGGATATCAAGTAGTCCTACTGCCTTGGTAACCTAGAAGTACAAGTAATTAATGTCAAGAGGGCCACCCTGGAACAATGAGAACAAAGAGTGTTGGATATTTCCCTGTTTTGTGTCTGGAAGAGCAATTAATTCCATGGTCAATTTTATAAGGCTTTTTAGAAAGTCCCAGTATGAAAAGTTAATACTTGCTGGAAAAACTTTAACTCAAGAATACATCCTTCTATTGGCTTTTTCTCTCCCTGCTCTGCATTCCACTTTTTACCTAGGATCACATTCTAAAATAAACTAGCCTCACACAAACATTGACACAGTTTATGTTATCAGGTTGGACCTTTTAGCTAAGGAATATTTAATGTGTCATGTTAGTGTGTCTTCCCAGAGAGCTTAAATTGCATTAATTTATCAAGCATTTTTCATGAGGAAACAGGAAGTATCTGTTTCTTTATATTAAGAGTTCACCTTGAAACTCACATCATAATTTTAAAGTTTTACATTGATTTGTGCAGTCATCTGCACAGACTCTGAAGTCTGTCCAGAATCTCTGTGACAACTCAATACAGATGTCACAAATTTTAATGGTTAGTCTTCAATTGCTACTGTCACTGGCTTTCAACCTCATGCTCTTAGAGGTCCCATCTCAAATTTCCACTGGATCACATCTTTCTCTGAAGGAGTCACTCCAGTTTGCTCTGTCATCTCTATATTCTTTCTTAGATGTTGCTGCACTTTTTTTTACCATGTCCAAATTTAGAAACTAATTTGATATAAGCCAAAGAGTGAGAATGGTGGATATAAAATATATCTTTATTACAGATATGGGTGATTTAGGAGGATGCTGATTTGGTGTGTTTTAATAATGTGTTTTCCAGTAATACACCCAGTGCAAATCTTCAATAAGAAACTGAAATAGCCTGAATAGCCAGTGGTGCAGTGGACAGAGCATCAGACTGAGATGCAGAGGACCCAGGTTCAAAACCTCAGGTCACCAGCCAGAGTACTGGCTATTCCGGCTTGAGTGTGGCATCGCTGGCTTGAGCGTGGGATCATAGATGTGACTCCATGGTTGCTGGCTTGAGCCCAAAAGTCACTGGCTTGAAGCTCAAGTTCTCTAACTTGAGCCCAAGGTCTCTGGCTTGAGCAAGGGATCACTCACTTTGCTATAGCCCCCTGGTCAAGGCACATATGAAAAAGCAGTCAGTGAACAGCTAAGGTGCTGCAACAAAGAATTGATGCTTCTCATCTCTCTCCCTTCCTGTCTATCTGTCCCTATCTGTTCCTCTCTCTGACTCTCTCTCTGTCTCTGTCAAAAAAAAAAACAACACAACACAACTAAAATAAATTTAAAAAGAAATTATTAAATTAAATTAATAATTAAAAAATTAAATTATTGAATTAAAAAAGAAAGAAGAAGCTCACCAAACTGTATAAACAGATGCCAATTTTCTGCAAAAATCTAAGAGTAAATGTTTTCAATTTACACCTATTTTTGCTGCCTTTTCTCATATTTTTTATAAACATCCTTGGAAAGCCATTGATTATAGAGTTCTAGTTATATCTGATTCAAGAAAAAAAATACTGTTCAAACACGAAATTTTATTTTTAGGAAAATAATTTAATTTTCTAGACAGACATTCTCCTTTAGAGAATGATAGGCTTAGGGAATTCTTATGGAAACCTAAATGACTATGTTTTCTCAAGTGGTTTTTCTTTTATTCCTTCTCTTGAACTTTATCTTAATCTTGAAGAATATATTTTCTTATTAATCACACTTATTTACAAGGGTTTTTGCAACTATTGATGTTGGAAAAATCAGATCTATACACTAAGATAAAATAGGGAAGACAAATAGAATACCTAGAGAGACGTGAGTTAACTCAGCTAGCTGCACACAGTGGATCACTGTGATTATCTTCTTAAAACACTGCTCAAGTATTGTCTAGTTAATATTAGATATGAATATGCATTTAGAAGAACAAGTATTATGATGAAATCATTTCTTTTTCATTGCCCTAAATACAAGAAATTTCTTTTTTATATTAGGGCAACTGCATTCTAATAGTCATCCTTATAGCAGATTCCTATGTTTTGCTAGCATTTAATATTTCTTCCCTATTTATTTCTCTATATATTTATTTCTTTATCTTAAATCAGTTATTTCCCAACACCATAGTCAATTTATTTTCCAGTCTTGTATATTACATGTTTTTCCCCCTTTCCCTACTATTGTTTTAAGATATAAAACTAATTTACAAAAAAGGAGAAGACACCTTGCTGCCACCAGTGTAGTCTGATATATAAGATACAATATGGCAGGCTTTGGCTGAAGGTCACTGGATTTGGAGAATTCAAATCACTTGTACCCACATAGCTTAATCTCTATATTATAACTTCACTAATCTTACACTTCCCTTACTGTTCCAGAAAATGGTACTTAGAAAGATAAAAGAGCCTGACCAGGTGGTGGTGCAGTGGATAGAGCGTTGGAATGGGATGTGGAAGGACCCAGGTTTGAGACCCCGAGGTCACTAGCTTGAGCGCAGGCTCATCTGGCTTAAGCAAAAAGCTCACTAGCTTGGACCCAAGGTTGCTGGCTCAAGCAAGGGGTTACTCAGTCTGCTGAAGGCCCACGGTCAAAGCACATATCAGAAAGCAATCAATGAACAACTAAGGTGTCTCAATGAAAAACTGATGATTGATGCTTCTCATTTCTCTCGGTTCCTGTCTGTCTATCCCTCTTTCTGACTTTCTCTATGTCCCTGTAAAAAAATAAAAAATAAAAAAATAGAAAGATAAAAGATGTAAATAATGTTATTGTTTCCTTCAAGATCTTCTGGAAATCTCTTTAAGATGAGTATCAGACTGTCAACTTTTAATAAGTACCACAGACTTCAAGATCTTTTACTTAAAAGATCTTTTACTTAGCTTTGTTATGTCCACTACTTTTTTTTTTGTGACAGAGACAGAGAGAGACAGAGATATGGACAGATAGGGACAGACAGGAAGAGAGAGAAATGAGAAGCATCAATTATTCGTTGTGGCACCTTAGTTGTTCATTGATTGCTTTCTCCTATGTGCTTTGACCCGGGGCTACAGTAGAATGAGTTACTCCTTGCTCCAGTGACCTTAGGCTCAAGCTGGTGATCCTTGCTCAAACCAGATGAGCCTGTGTTCAAGCCAGTGAGCTAGGGGCTTCAAACTTGGGTCCTTCACATCACAGTACGGCCCTCTTATCTACTGTGCTACCACCTGGTTTGGCTGTCCACTAAATTTTTAACTATTGTATCATGTACCTCTAATCAAGCCCTCACTCTGAAATATATGCTTTACTATACCACCCCAAAACACCTCATAAACATCCCAATTTTTCTGTTTCCTCTCTGAAACAATATTAAGACATTTATAAGTAATTGAATCTCCTTACCATGCTTGTGGACACATTGTTCTGGTAGAATTCAGCACTTTGAACAATCTAAACAACTGTGAATTAGACTCATTTATAAAATTTACATGATTTTTATACTAGAAGAGACAAAGTTGCCATGATTTCTATTGTTGGGAGACAATTCTCCATGAATGCCTCTCTCTCTGTCTTCTGAGAAGAGGCATTAATGATTTTTGTACCCTATTATCTTTCACAGTTGCTTATAAATAAATAGCCTTAGATGTTAAAAAGTGTCTTTCAGAACACAGGACATACTGATTTGCTGTTTAAGTTAATAATAATAAAATGTCTCTCTCCAGGGCAAACATTGTTGTGCAGGTTTGCTAGCAGCCTCTTTATAAAATACTGAAACAGTTGTTTACCTCTGACACCACAAACTGTGTGTGTAGGCGTCACATGGAACTTGTCATGTGGGAATTATGGCTTGGGGTACTAATGCAAATGATGTAATGTTGACCACTGCTGTTGCAGTGAGTCATAAAATGACCTTTGTGTCCTATGCAGGAGTCTTGTGTCTGCCAGCAAACATGAACTTTTGGCAGAGGAATTTGTCAGCTTACACACAGAGTAAAATCTCAGACCTTTCACAGATCTTGACATATGTATGAAAGATGGTAGATTTTAAATTAAATTCTTTGCACTAATGAGCTTAAAAGTGAACTCTATCTTAGAAGCTATATTTAATATCAGTAATGAATCACTCTATCCTACCATGTATAAGATTACTTTGATAAATTGATCTCAACCACAATTTAATAACCATTGCCTATAGGTTAGGAACTCTAAAATGCACTTTAGATGTATGAATTGATTTTATTTTCACAACGAAGTGGTTAGGTATGTTTAGTTAACCCAAATATACTGTTATATAAATTATAAAGATATTAAATATTATAGGACCTGTCCAAGCTCATGCAGGTGGTGACTAATAGAGTCAGATTAGTACCTAGATTTAACACTGAAAACAGTGTTGAAATTGAACACTGATTGGCTGAAAGTGTCAGACAAGCTTATTCTTTCCTATATGAATAACGTGCTGCACTTGCTATTTTCCAATGAAAGGAGTGATTAAATTCCAACTTAATAAATAGTTGGAAAAAAAAATCCTGTAATAGAGATCAGACAAGGAACAAATACAATTCCTCTGCTACTCATAAATTTTCTTCTTTTTTGTTAAAAATGGTCTCATCTGTCTAATCAGCACCCTGGAAGGAACGTAGGACATATGACCAGTTTTTTTAAAGTGATTTCAAATTTATAAATAGTAAAAAATATACCACTAATTACAGCAAACCTACTATAGCAAATAATACAGTGGTTTTTAATTTTCCACAAAGCAATCTCAACATGTCCATAAGTAAATTAACAGATTAAGATATAATAAAAGGAGTCATGTCTAAATCACTAATACTCCATTATTAGGTTTAGAATAAGCAGTGTCATATATATATATATATATATATATATATATATATATATATATATATACACATACATATATATATGTGTGTGTGTGTGTTTGTGTGTGCTTATTCTACATATATATATGTGTGTGTGTGTGTGCTTATAATATTTAAGAGAATGTGGTATTTTGATACTTTATTTTTAGCCAAAATGTCTAATGATTTGGTTTTCTTTCAAAAGTATTAAAGTATTTATCAATTGATAAGTTAGAATTTGTAAAAATTCTTTTAGGGAAATATTTTCTTATTAGAGCTGTTAGTTTATTCTATTTTATGAGATGCCTAAAGAAAATTAAATATATCTAATTTGTAAATGCAGATAACAAAGTTTAAAAACTTAGTTAGTAATAATTATAAGTAAAACTGTCTAAGGTATTGTATTCTGTTCAGTTATAGTTAATTTACATTATTCAGAGGCCTTGCTGGAAGTATTGATTAGTTACATGTGAAAACTATAAAACAAACTTTATAAGTAAAACTTAACAATTCATATAATACAATATTTATAAATTAACAACCTAAATAAATTTAAAATAAAAAGTTCTTAATAATTTTTCACTAATATTCAAATGATATAAATTTATAAAAAATGCTTATATACAAAGTTTTATACATTTTTCTTGCATTAAAATATTTAAATATACAAGTGATGCCCATGTTATTGAGTGCATACAATTTTAATATTAGAATATCTTTCTAGATATTCTTTTTAACAAGCAGTGCTAGTTTTATCCCTGATAATCCTGTACTTAAAAATCTTTTTGACAGTCTAAAAAACATAATTTAAACCTTTAAACAATATCTTTAACTGTTACCTTTAGTGTTTTATATTTATTAATTAATTATTTATTTCTATTAACTTTTTTTATTTATCTTGCTATTTTTGTACTTTTTTTTTAATTTGCTTCTGATGACTTAAGGTCTCTGGTTACCTTTATTTTTATCTTGCTTATTTGTTTCACAGTTGTGATTTGGATCTATTCCACTATTTCATTATTGTCCTTTACATTTATAAAGGAATACTTAAGATAAAATCTAAAACAAATCAAGACTTATAGTTGTATCATAAAAAAATACTAAGAAATTAGAATCCTAAAACTGTAATGGACCTCTCTGTCTGTGGGTTTAGGCCTCTTAAGTCTCACATATTGTTTCTATCATGCATACTTAATGTTTTTGTCTTATACATTCAACTTCTGCTTACACATATACATTGACTTGTTTCTATACATACAATTGTTTAACATTTTTTATTTTTTCATTGAATTTATTGTGGTGACAAGGTTAATATAACTATACAGGTTTCAGGTACACAGTACATCTTCTGTATGCCATCTTGTGTGTTCACCATCCCCAAGTCAAGTCTCTGTCCACCACCATTTATCCCCATTATATCATCTTCCACCTCAACCCTGCAATCACCATGCATTTGTCCATGTGCATGAGGTTTTTCTCTTTTTGTTTGTCCTTTTTGACTCAATCTCTCCAACCCACTCACTCAGCCCCTCCCCCAAAAGCTGTCAGCCTGCTCACTATCTATGAGTCTGTCTCTTTTTTGTTAGTTCATTGTATTCATTAGATTCCAGATATGAGTGAAATCACACAGTACTTGTATTTCTCTGACTGTCTTATTTTACTTAGCATAATGCCCTCCATGTCCACCCATGCTATGGCAAAGATTTTCTTTTTTTTTTAATGGCAAGTAGTATTTCATTATATATATGTACCACAGCTTTTTAATCCATTTGTCTACTGATGGGCACTTGGGCTGTTTCCAATCTTGGCAATTGTAAATAATGCATATCTGCTTTCAAATTAGTGTTTGGGTTTCTTCAGATAAATTTCCAGAAGTGGAAATGTTGGGTCATAAGGCAATTAGGTTTTTAATTTTTTTTTGAGGTAATACCATACTGCTTTCCACAGTATCTGCACCAATCTTCATTCCCACCAACAATTCATAAGGGTTCCTTTTTCTCAACACCCTTGACAACATTTGTTGTCTGTTGATGTGTTGATGATAGCCATTCTGACATGTGTTAAGTGGTATCTTATTGTGGTTTTAATCTGCACTTATCTGGTGATTATTAGTAACATTGAACAACCGGGAAACTAAGAAAACAATCCCATTTATAATTGTTTCAAAAATACTGAGGGGTAAGTTTAACCAAGAATATGTAGACCCATACTCGGAATATTATTATAAAACACTGAAGAATAAAATCTGAGGAAGATACAAATGAGTAGAAATATATACTGTTTTTATGACTAGGAAGAATTAACATTATTAGAATGTCTATACTACCCAAAGCAATCTATAGATTTATTACAACTTCTATCAAGATACCAATGGTATATTTCACAGAACTAGAACAAATATTTCAAAAGTTTGTATGGAATCACAAAAGACCCTGAGTAGCTATAGCAATCTTGAGAAAGAAGCACGAAGTTGGAGAAATTATGCTACTTACTATTAAACTATACTAGATATAAAGCCATATTAATTAAAATAGCATGGTTTTAGCATAAAAACTGATGTATAGATCAATGGAACAGAATAGAGAGCCCAGAACTAAAGCCACACTTTTATAGTCAATTAATATTACACAAAGGAGACAAAAAATACAAAGGGGTAAAAACAGTCCAGTCAATAAATGGTGTTGGGAAAATTGGACAGACATGCAAAAAGAAAAATGAATATAGACTGCAACTTTATGCCATATCCAGAATTAACTCAAAATAATTTAAATACTTAAATATTAGACTCAAGACCATAAATATCCTAGAAGACAATATAAGCAGTAAAATCTTGAACCTTTCTTGTAGCATTATTTTTTCCCAATATATTTCTTTGGGCAAGGGAAACAAAAGAAAAAATAGACAAATAGAACTACATACTTTTTCATGTGCAAATAAAAAAGTGTTTGCACAACCAAGGAAACCATTAACAAAATGGAAGGACAGCCACTGAATAGAAGAACATATTCACTAATACATCTGCTATGGGGTTAACATCCAAAATTTATAAAGAAATTGTAAAACTCAATAGAATAAAAACAAATAATGCAATTAAAAAATTGTCAAAGAACTTGAAAAGATATCTCTCCAAAGAGGACATACAGATGGCTAATAGATACAGAACTTCTTAATATTTCACTATTTTTAAAAAATATTTTTTTGTTTTCTAAAATGTTTATTATTATTATTACTACTACTATGATTTTTTAAAGACTTTATTTATTCATTTTAGAGAGAGAGAGAGAGAGAGAGGGAGATGTAGTTCTCCAGCCCACTGAAAACTACCACTGTCATGTGGAAAAACTGTTCAAGACTGATGTCAAGAGAAAGAGGGAGAGGCAGTCAAGAGAGACTGAAACTCCAAGTCTCCTTCTCCCAGAGCTTTTATTGATCCAGAGCAGAACCAACGTTATAGGATTGCAAGAAAATGAGATCAAGTGATAAGGGGAAAGAATGACTAATGTTAGTTTTGGTTGGTACTTTTTTTTTTCTTTTGCTAATTAACAAGCACAATCTATAAACCTCTAGGCTAATTTTCTAAAGCTCATGCACAAAGGTCACTGATTCACCCACAGTTTCTTGGTGTTTGCATCTAAGAAACCAATTTCCCTGTGATTGCAGGAGGGGATTACTTTCACAACACCATTCACACTCAGGGCTTTTTAACTAAAGTTCCTTAATTCGAGTTATAGAGGGTGCAAGATCAGATAGGTGATTCCCTTCAGAAAGAGAGAGGGGGGGGGAGAGAGAGAGAGACAGAGAGACAGAGAAAGACAGAGAGACAGAGAAAGAGAGAGAGACAGAGAGAGAGAAGAGGGGACAGAGCTGGAAGCATCAACTCTTGTATGTGCCTTGACCAGGCAAGTCCAGGGTTTCGAACCAGTTACCTCAGCATTCCAGGTCAACATTTTATCCACTGTGTCACCGCAGGTCAGGCATTATGATTACTACTAGTATTTTACTTCCAGCAGTTACTGTTTGGAAATGTAATTATTTCATTTTTGAGTAAGCGTAAGTAGGAATATATTTTAGGTTGACTTTTGTTTTCTCTCAGTTTTTAAAAATATATTATAATCTCACTGTTCCTGTTAAGAAACCAATGGTAAAATTAATAGTTTTTCTTTCTATCTAAAGAATTTTACAACATTCAAAATTGAATTTATTCTTCTTTAAATTATTTTGTGTCTAAATGTAACTGGAAAACACAGCCAGATTTGGGGTTACTCACCACCCTTAATGTCAATAAAGGGAGACAAGGACTGAGTAGGTATAAGGGGTGTCATCAAATTGTAGCAACTTGAGAAGGCAGGTTGACTCCTGTCCAAAAGAACTGCAATCACATTCTCCTGATCCTGGTGGTTTTTATAGGGTTCAGAAGCAAAAGAAAAAAGGGAAAAGTCTATGCAGTTAGTCATATAACAACATGTAAGAAGTAGGAGGTCTGCTGCAGAACCATTTTTTTCTGCAAGTTCTTTTGATGTAATACAGGCCCAATTGGCATGGTCCTATCTGGTGTCCTTGGTAAATCTTCAAGACAGCCAGGATCAGGTGTCTCCCAGGAATAGCCAGAATCTGTTGGCTCTGAGACCATCTGACTCTGGGAATTATCTGTGAAAATACTCTCTGTTTCTTAGGATGAAAGGTAAAGATTTAAAATTGGTGAACTAAGTTTCTAATTAATTTACAGGCTTTCATAGTAAATGCTGTGACTTGGCTTTTATAAATAGCTATTGTGATTTAAACTCCCCTAATTGTCAGGTTCCTCTCCAATGTAAGTTTTTCCTGACATTCTTGCAAAGGTAAACTTTTTGTTACATTTAAAAGTAAAGGTCAGGGAGCCATTAAGAGAGAATAGCAAGCAGATTAACTATGTACTAACCCTTACATATCTCCTATTTATTACAACTGAAAAATACTATTACTGAAGCAAAAGTGTTAACTTTTGGGCTCCCCTTTCATAGGTATAGAGTTATAACCAACCTCACCACTACTTGCCATTAACAGTCATATCATTCCATATTTTTTTAGGTGAGTAGTGATATCTTATTATGGCTTTATTTGTAATTCCCTGATAACTAATGAAATTTATCATTCTTTCATATTTTTATAATGATTATTTAATTATTCTCTATTATGAAGTTGTCTATTCTTACTACTTTGTCTATTTTATTATTGAGTCGTCCTTATTTCTTTCCAAATGAATACCTTTTAGTTAACTCAGGAAAATATATTAAGAAGATTATTCTGCACTTTACCTTTGTCATGTCTAGCAAAAATATAATAATGAGCCTGTTTCCAGATTATTTTCATTCCAGTTCTTCGAAATTGTTGTTATCAGACCAACTGGCCCTCTTCCCTTAGTATTATTTTATTTTTATTTTTATTTTTTTACAGAGACAGAGAGAGAGTCAGAGAGAGGGATAGACAGGGACAGACAGACAGGAATGGAGAGAGATGAGAAGCATCAATCATTAGTTTTTCGTTGCGACACCTTAGTTGTTCATTGATTGCTTTCTCATATGTGCCTTGACTGCGAGCCTTCAGCAGACAGAGTAACCCCTTGCTTGAGCCAGGGGCCTTGGGTCCAAGCTGGTGAGCTTTTGCTCAAACCAGATGAGCCCGTGCTCAAGCTGGTGACCTCAGGGTCTCGAGCCTGGGTCTTCTGCATCCCAGTCGGACACTCTATCCACTGCACCACCGCCTGGTCAGGCCTTCCCTCAGTATTATTGAATCATCTTATAGGAAATTCTGATGTACAATAAAATTTGGAAGTGCCTGTTATGTTCTTTTACATTGCTCTACTATACTAATCTTCAATAAATACCAAATGCATTAATTATTATAAATCCATATCAATGTTTCATTTTTCATTTGACACACATCTGTTGGGACATAGAACTGCTTTAATGTTTTCCAATATTTTGCTGGTTTCTATTAGAGATAAAGTACATCATTTGTTCATATCTATATCTATCTCTATCTATCTATGTATATATATATATTTGAAATAGTATTGTTCAAATCATTTCAATTTGTTTGTTGTTGGCTTAAAGAAAAACAACTGAATTTTGTATTTGATCATATATACTATGATCTCTGATTTTCTTAGTAATTTTAACTGTTTAAAAGTGAACTCTAGGTGGTATTTCATTACAGTTTTTTCACACATTGTGGTTTTAATTTCCATTTCCCTAATAGCTAGTAAAGTTGAGTCTCTTCACATATCTGTGCATCATTTGTATATCTGTTTTGGAGAAGTGTCTGTTTCAGTTCTCTGAATATTTATAAATTGGATTGGTTGGTTTTATTTGGTGTTGAGTTGTATAAGGGTTTTGTTTGTTTGCTTGCTTTTGAGTTTTGTTTTGTTTTTTTCTGAAATGAGAAGCAGGGAGGCAGAGAGACAGACTCCTGTATGCACTTCACTGGGACTCACTTGGAAAGTCCACTAGAGGGCGAGCTCTTCCTCATCTGGGGCATTGCTCCATTGCAACCAGAGCCATTCCAGCACCTGAGGCAGAGGCCATGGAGCCATCCTCAGCACCTGGGCCAACTTTGCTCCAATGAAGCCTTGGCTGCAGGAGGGGAAGAGAGAGATAGAGAGGAAGGAGAGGGGGAAGGTTGGAGAAGCAGATGAGCTCTTCTCCTGTGTGCCCTGGCCAAGAACAGAACTCGGGACTTTCACACTTGGGCCAATGCTCTATCACTGAACCATCTGGCCAAGGCCATGTATGAGTTCCTTATATACTATATTTTTTATATGAATACATTGTTGACATTGTTGTTTGTAAATTTCTTCTTCCAGTTGGTTAATTTCCTTTTTGTTAGTGGTTTCTTTTGCTATGCAGAATCTCTTTTGTTTGATATAGTCCCATTCATTTATTTTTGCTTTTACTTTCTGGGTATTTTGGGTCAAATTCATAAAATCCCCTACAAGGTCCATATGTTTAGTATCTTTGTTTTTGTGTAAAAATTTATTGTTTCATTTCATGTCTTATATTTTGGTCTTAATGTATTCTAAATTAATTTTTGTATACAAGAAAAATTAGTATTTTAGTTTTATTCTTTTGCATGTGGCTTTGCAATTTTCCCAGCCAGCACCATTTATTGAAGAGGCTTTCTTTTGTCTATTGTATGTTTTGGCTTTTTTGCTGCAAATAAATTCATGTATATATCTGATATATACATGTGAATTTATTTGTAGGCTATCAATTCTCTTCCATTATTCTGTGTGTCTGTTTTTCTGCCAACTCCATACTGTTTTGATTAGGAGGTGCTATCTCATACCTGTTAAAATGTTTACTATCAAGACAAGTAAGTGTTGGAGAGGTTGTGAACAAAAAAGGAATCTTCAATCATAGCTGGTAAGAATGTAAACTAGCACAGCCACTATGGAAGACAGTATGAAGGCTCCTCAAATATTTAACAATAAAGTTACCATATGACCCAATAACCCTTTTTTGGAGTATCTACTTGAAAAATTTGAAAACATATATTTGCAAAGATATATGTACCCTTATATTCATTGCAGCATTATTCACAGTGCCCAAGACATGGAAACAACTGATGTGTTTATTCTTTTTTTGTTTTTGGTTTTTTTAATGTGTCTTTTGATAGATGATTGGATAAAGACAATGTAGTACATTTACATATATGATAGAATACTACTCAGCCATAAGAAAAGGTAAAATACTACCATTGTGACAACATGCTAAGAATATCATGCTAAGCAAAATAAGTCAGACAGAAAAAGTTTAGAATCATAAGATTCGACCCATGATTCTTGAAAACAGCAAACGAACAGAGAAAATAAACCTCACAGGTACAGGCAAAAGTATGATGGTTACCAGAGGAAAGGGAAATACGGGTTACTAAAAGATAAAGAGAATCAAATATACAGTGACAGAAGAAAATTTGACTTTGGGTGGTGGGCACACATTGCAATATATATAGAACTGTTCACTTGAAACCTATATAATATTATTAACCAATGTCACCCCAATAAATTTAATTTAAAATAATTAATTAATTAAATAAATACATAAATATAGAAATGACATCAAAATGACAAGTAAACTGCAGAACAACTGAGAATTGCCTTAAGACTAGTTGAACAAAAGTCCCATTACAAAGGATACAAAGAAGAAGTCACGTGGAAGCTGGTAGGAAGAGTGGGGACATGGGACTGGCTGATCCCACACACATGCACATGTATGACAGTTAAGAAACAGGAGGGATACCTCAACTGCTTCGGTCCCCTTGAAGCATGAGAGATTGCAACCTCCCACCAGGGTTCCAGTGTTAGAGGAAAAGTTTCTATAACTTCTCGCTTTTAAAACTAGTGGGAATCACAGCTGAGTGAGATGGAGTATGGCTGCTGAAGGGCTCCCACACCCTAAACAAGTGGTATCTTTTCTCTGTGTGGTTCATACCCCTTGGTAAGTGACTCTAAACCAGGCACTAGTGGAAGCTGGCCTCAGCTCCTAGCTTTGCCTCTCGCAGGCACTTCAAAGCTGAGCACAAGTGGCAATCATCTTCAGATCACATTGTAGCTCCTACCAGGTGGCAATGGTTCAGGCACAGGCAGTGGCTGACCTTGGTCTGCACAAAGCCACTCCTAAGAGGCCCTAAAACCAACATACCTGGAAGACAACTTCAGACTGGACCAGAGTACCACTCAACCCCCTCCACAATGACACACACAAAGGGCAGACTTATGAGGCAAGAGAGCCCAGCTAAAGCAAACCCTATTTTATGGGATTAGTGCCTCACTGATAGTCACAGCCAGTCCTCACAGCCAATCAGTCTAAGGGAAAATATTCCCTATTGATATCCTAATGGTAATCAAGGCTCAACTAAAATATGAAGGTACACGCAACACATGCAAGAAGCATACCTGAAGTACCTAGTTCAGGTGACCAGGGAGAGTTAGCCACTGGGCACCACAGCACACCTACTACAAATGGCTACTCTACCAAGGCCAGAAGACATGCCAGATCTATTTGTTAAGCACTTCTGACCTTGTATTGCTAAAAGCCCTTACATTTCCATGGGACAAAGTCTGCTACCTCTCCCCATTTTTTAATTGGATTCCTGGTTTGTTGCTGAGTTTTATGAGTTATTTATACATTTTAGATATTAACCTCTTATTTGAGCTGTGTTTGCAAATATCATCTCAAAAAAAACCAACAACCCCAAAACCCAAGAATAGAACTACCATATGATGCAACAATCCTTATACTGGGTATCTACCCCTAAAATTCAAAAACATTGTTATGTCAAGACACATGCACCCCCATGTTTATCACAGTATTATTCACAGTGGCCAAGACATGGAAACAACCGAAGTGTCCCTCAGTTGAGGATTGGATAAAGAAGATGTGGTACATGTATACAATAAAATACTACTCTGCCATAAGAAATGATGACATAGTGACATTTATGACAACATGGATTGACCTTGAGAACTTTATACTGATTGAAATAAGTAAGTCAGGAAAAGCTAAGAACTGTATGCTTTTACACAAAGGTGGAATATAAAGTCTGAGGCTCATTGACATAAATAAAAGTAAAGTGGTTTTGATGGGGAAGATGACATGGGGGATTATGTGGGGGAAATGAAGTAAAGAGGGCAAATATAAGACGACGGAAAATGATTTGACTTTGAGTGATGGGTATACAACATAATCAACAGTTCAAATGCTATAGAAATGTTTACCTGAAACCTACATATGTACTCTTATTGAGCAGTGTCATCCTATTAAATTCAATTTTCTAAATATAAGTTTAAAAAGGCTTTCTCTGTGGTTTTTGAAGCTACTGCTATAGTCAATATAATGAGGACATGTCTTAATGAGAATATAGTTACTGAACATCATGATAATTTTTCTGAGCTTCTCTTCTCTCCCAAATATTGGGCTCTCAAGTTCAGATGCCTTTGAAGATCAGAATACTAAATTCTGTATCCTGAGTCCTGTGAAATTTATATTTATACTGTTTTGCTTCAAGTACACAGATAGAGGATTGGGTCATCTCCATGTTTTATGAGCATGGAGATGACCCCTTCAACCCAGAAAGAAAAAGATTTCACTTCAATAAGTGTTTGTCTCTTCAGGTTTGGGCCCTTAAATCTGGACAGCCATAGCAACTTTTGAATATCCTAAAAGTGTTATAAAATTTTATATTTTTATTTAGATAATCTCATCAAGAGCATTGGTCAACTGTGATCAGATTATTGTAAAATATTTATTTGTATAAACAAAATAAAAGCATTTACTTTTTATTGTTACATTTATCCCCTATGACTTAATGTTATGAACTTTTCAACATGCTTATATGATAGTTTCTATTTGATATTTTTATTATGTAAAATTTTTGAAGGTCAAATACTTCTTTTCTATTTTTTTCTGTATATCTTATTAATGGTCAAATCTTTTAATCATGTGATTTTAATTTTAGATTATGCACATCATTCTCATATTATTTTATCTAGTTGATGTTTAATGAATGAAAGTGTTGGGTACTACTAGATTAAATTATAGATCTAGATTTTCTTTCTACTATTTCCTTTTTTTGGCTGGGCACTCAGTACATCACTGGCTAGGAAATACTGATATTAATATTTCAGCTTGCATTTTCAAGCATTCAAATATTATTCAAGTAACTAAGTCTACTTGACAGTGGGACATTGTAATGACGGGACTCATTTATCTTTTAGACAAAGACCAGGTTAACTTTTGAAAGAGTTTCTGATATCTGCTTGCTTTGGTGAATTTTATTTTTAGTTTACTCTTTCTTTGAGGTTATAGCATTTAGAAGAACCTGGCTCTGTGGAGGGTCCCCTTTCTAATTCTCTCAGAACATGCAGGATCTTTGTCAATGCCCCTTTTATGGTTATATATGGGCAATAAAATACAAATTATATTCTCTTCTATCCCTCCACACACACATCCTTGAGACTTCTGCAGAATTTTTATTTGACAATGTCTTTTTTTTTCATGTATTATTGCTCAATAATTTACTAAAAAGTTACTTTTTAAAAATTTTTCTTAAGTGAGAAGCAGAGAGGCAGAAAGACAGATTCCCGCATGTGACCCAACCAGGATCCACCCAGCAAGCTCCCTACCATGATGCTCTGCCCATCTGTGGCCGTTGCTCTGTTGCTCAGCAACTCAGTTATTTTAGTGCCTGAGAGATGCTCTGGAGCCATCTTCAGTGCCCAGGCCCAACCTGCTCCAACTGAGCCATGGTTGTGTTAGAAAAAGAGAGAGAAAGAGTGGGGAGAGAAGCATATGGTCACTTCACATATGTGCCCTGACAGGAATCAAACCTAGGACTTCTACACACTAGGCTAATGTTCTACCACTGAGCCAACCAGCCGGGTCCTCACTATTTATGTTTTAAGCTATATTTTTGAGACTTTACTATGAATTTAGATGTATTTTAACATATTATTTTTGATATTCTCTCTGACCTTCATTTGAAAAAGGATAGTGTCCATGTGCCTACAAAATACTGCAAATGAATATTCTTTGTGTATGTGCGTGACAAAGAGAGACAGAGAGAGGGACAGATAGAGACAGACAAACAGGAAAGGGGAGAGATAAGAAGCACCAATTTTTTGTTGCAGCATCTTAGTTATTCATTGATTGCTTTCTAATATGTGCCTTGACTAGGGGGCTATAGGAGACTGAGTGACCCCTTGCTCAAGCCAGCGACCCTCGGCTCAACCTGGTGAGCCTTGGTCAAACTGATAAGCCCACACTCAAGCTGACACACCTGGGGTTTCAAACCTGGGTCCTCTGCATCCCAGTTCAACACTGTATTCATTGTGCCATCACATTAAATAAATGGTTGAAACTACAACCAACATATTAATATCTCGTATTGAAAGGAATTGCAAAGATATAGCATGATGCCAGCACATAGACTAAAATAATTACTATAGATTTTGTAGAATTTGAAATGATTAACATACCATAAATCAGATTACCTCCATAGTAACTTGGAAACTCTATGATTTCCAATATTTAAGAAATAGCCCTGGCCGGTTGGCTCAGTGGTAGAGTGTCAGCCTGGCGTGCAGGAGTCCCGGGTTCGATTCCCAGCCAGGGCACACAGGCGAAGCACCCATCTGCTTCTCCACACCTCCCCCTCTCCTTCCTCTCTGTCTCTCTCTTCCCCTCCCACAGCCAAAGCTCCATTGGAGCAAAGTTGGCCCAGGTGCTGAGGATGGCTCTATGGCCTCTGCCTCAGGCGCTAGAATGGCTCTGGTTGCAACAGAGCAATGCCCCAGATGGGCAGAGCATTGCCCCCTGGTGGGCATGCCTGTGGATCCTGGTTGGGCACATGCAGGAGTCTGTCTGACTGCCTCCCTGTTTCCAACTTCAGAAAAATACAAAAAAAAAAAAAAAAAAGAAAAAAGAAATACACACTGGGCCCTGCCCAGTTAGCTCAGTCAGTTAGAGTGTTGTCCCTGAAACAACAAAGTTGCAGGTTCAATCTCTGGTCAGAGCACACATGGAAGCAACCAATACATGCACAACTAAATGAAAAAACAAATGAACGGATTTCTTCCCATTCTCCTCTCTCTCCTTCCTCTCTCTGTCTCTCTAAAAACTTAATCAATCAACTAAAAAAAAACTGAACCCTGGCCAGACAGCATGGTTGCTTGGAGCATTATCCTGAAACACAGAGGTTTCTGGTTCGATCCTTGGTCGGGGCACATACATGAACAGCTCAGTGTTTTTGTGTCTCTGTGTTCTTTCTCCCTTCCTTTCCCTAAAAAGAAAAAAAAAATTAAAGAAGAGAAAGGAAAACTGGGTTATATTGTATATAAACTTCAATTTATGTCTTATGGAATTTACTTTTTGCAGCAGTCAGAAACTTTTTTTGCTGTTCAATTTAAAATTAAATATCTAGTTCATATTAACAAGTAAAATAAGTTAAAATATTAAAGAGAGAAGCATTGGAATTGCAAGTACAATTTCAGAAGAAAGTCAAGCATCAGAAGAGAGAGTTTTCAAATGGAATACTGTAGCAAGAGAGAGTTCTTTCTGCAGCAGAGTAGAGTCAGCAAGGCTGCCCACAACTGCACTTTATCACAAAACACAGACTTGCATGGCTGAAAAAGATAGTGCTTCAATGCCAGAGAGAAACTGCGTGGTGAGCATGGCAGCACAGGGAATCACTTTGAGCAAGAAAGCAGACAGGGAGGGTGGCAGCCCATTCACTTTCATAGGGAATGGATAAATAGCTGGAAGACTAAAAATAGACAATGCCATGTTTTCTATTAATTGAAAATAAAATGATGTCTCTCTTCCCACTTCCTTTGGATGAATATTAATTCCTTCATGTTATCTTAAAAATGGGAGCTGCACCAAAGTATCTATGGTACATTAGAAAGGAAAGTCATAATTTTCTACATTTACAATCTTTAAAATACAAGTTGCAAAACATTTTTATATGTTTTTATATACATTGTGTCATTTAAATCAATTTTTCTAAGTACATAAAAAAATATTTTTCCATGAAATAAATATTTTGTATCTACTTCAGTTGTAAAAATGATTACATACTTTAAAACCTGATATTTTAAAATATAATTTTATGAGAATAATTATTTAGATACATAAGCCACTGAGAAAATTTAAATCATCATGTTCTTTCCCAAATGAGAAATGGATTTTTATGAAAAGCAAAATTTTATTGCAAATACTGTCATTGCTAATTTATACACTTTTCTTAATGAAACAACACTGGAAAAAACACTACTAATATTAGTGACAATATTAAACAGATAAAACTTATTTCAGTGTCTATATTTAAGTTATATGAGGATATATTTTTAAGAAACCTAATAAATTCTAATACAAGTGTTTCAAAAAATTTAGTATGTTTAAGATGTTTATGATTATTTCAATAGTATTTTTATATCTGTAAAACACACAGTAAAAGAGTAGTGACTAAAATAAATTAGGACAGATCATATCATAGTGCTAGACATTTTAAGTACATCATTAAAAGATGATACAAAAGTGAAATGATTATCTTTTCACAGTGCAAGTTTTTCTAATGTATGATCAAAACACTCTAATCGATAAGAACCATAAAACAAAATCCCAAGACAAGGAATAGGAGATTTTTGTCTTATCATTATTGAAAAATGACTACAACATTTAGCTCTATATTTGCCAGTATTAGTTTCCTCTTCAGATACACATGATTATAGGCTGAAAATAAAATCATGGGCTTGGATTATGTAATGTACTGACTGTCCTTGGAGAAAAATTATAAATATCTAGAATTTGATTTATTTAAAAAATAAATAAAAAGAAAAGACATGATAATTAAGGCATAGATTCTGTAATCTGACAGTGCTAGGCTATTTCATTTCAAACCACACTCCTCAGAGGTACTCATTCTACTTGTCTGGCCAGAGACAGCTCGTATTACAATGGTTGTCTCAGAGTCTCTGCAAATAGAATCACTTGGTTTTATTGTGGCTTTGTTGAAGAGAAGCATTGTTTCAATAGTCAGGGGGTTGACAGTCTCTTTTTTTCCATTCCTACTCTGAACTTAACTGACCATGTGACTGAGTTGGAACTTCATGGAATCAAATCATCACCACTTATGAGGGAGAATATAGAGAAACCAAAGAATCAAATCATCATTATACCTGAAAATCAATTTCATTAACATCTAATTTGCCTTTCAGAGCAAAGAGACATTTTCTCCTCCACCACAAAACAATTTATCTAGAGTAGATTTTGAGATGTTATATTACTATGGTAATTTTCACTTATTGATCTGTATTTTTGCATATAGAACTGACACATTGACAATGATGACTGTAATGAATATGTATTTAGAATTGTTTGAGAAGCTAACTGTAAAAGACCAAAGCCAATTACACAAAATATTCACCATTCTGAGTTAAAGCATAGGCTAGCTGAATTATCTTATTGAATTTTTAAATATCATGACCATTATTCCCATATTATAACTGAAGGAACTGAGAATTAGAGCTGTAAGTATATTGGCCAGTGTCATATGATGGTAAATGACAGAGTGACAATTTAACAAAGGGTAGGGTCATGTTTCTCAGAGACTGAAATGTTGGTGATATATGGAAGTAGTGAAATGGACAATGTGTGATGAATAAGGGCTTCCACTAAAGAGGTAGAAAATTATGAAGTAATTAAAACAGGAGCCAATGAACTAAATGAAGTTAGAGAATTTTGGTAGAGCTCTCTGGAAATGAAGAAAAGTTATAAAAAAAATCAATGAATTGGAGACTTTACTGGGGCTGAATAAAAACAAACACAAGTAAAATGCTATCAGATGATGAATAATTACAAGAAAACAGTTCCAAAGAAAGTCTCCATAAACAGAGACCACCATCCTGGGCTACTGGAGGAATTATTTTTTTTAAATAAAGGAAAAGCCAGCTAGCAATCAATAATTTAAAATAAAGTGTTATATTTATAGTCTCTTAAGTTATTTGTGCTCTTTAGTAATGTTCACTGTCTGGTATTAATAAATCCTCAAGTTTTATTTACAGAGTGACAAAATTATCCATCTGTATTTATTTGAGAAAAAGTTAATGGAGAAGCAATTTTATTACCTTATAAATACTACAATTAACCTTTAAATCATAGTGGGTTTTTTGCCAATAGTTCAATTTAATTAACCTTCATTAAATTTTAGCATGTCGCTAATGTAATTACACTACATTTTTCATGGGGTTATTCTTTATAATGCATTAAATGTTATTATTGGTTGAGGGCATTTTATCCTCAGTAAGTACACCGATATTTATTTATGGTTCTTTTATAAGTTAAATTAAACAACTACTAAATCTTTTCTAACATCATTTATTTGAGTGGGTTTAAAAAAATAATTTTATAGTGATATAATGTCTCCAATGGCAGAAACATTATATAAAGAAATCTTTATGTTATTAGATACAATCAAGTTTGTTTCTGAAATAATTGCATCATCTACACACTTGAGAATCCTGTAGCATTCCCAAATCTAATTTAACCTTACAGATATTAGGCTTTCTATTGTTGCTTACCACTACCTCTCCCTAAGGAGTAGGTATGTGTGTATTGTAGGCCAGCAGAGATTAAATAGGTTAAAATTGTTTTAAAATCCCTGAATTCAATTATTTTTGTATTCTTAGAGCAAGCTATATTTCATTTTGCAATTTTACTATACCATTATCAATTTCCTAATAAGTTGAAAATAAGCTCAGTTGTCACTTGTTTACTATCTATATGACATAAAGCATTGTCTCCTTCCAAAGAAAATAAAGAATATTTAAATTTTTAAGATTGGATAGGCACACTTCACAATAAAAGATATAAAGCCCGCAAATAAGCTACTTTCTCCCTTTGTCATTATGTGGTCTTTCTTCTGTATTACTCTGCCTTAATCTCCTCTTGTAAGTACATCTGTAATATTTGATTAGGGCACATATATATGATCATATTTGAACCAAATTACCCTTTTAAAGGTCTTACCCCAATACAATCACATTCTAGGCTTTTAGGGGTTTAAGACTTCAACATATGAATTATGTGAATCGGTGGGTCTGTAATTCAGCCCATAAGAGTAGATAGAACATCAATTTCAGTGGGACAGTGTGGTCAAACCTCTAAAACATGCATGTAGTAGAAGTTATGCAATTGGGTACGATACTCAGAATCCAACTCTATAGCTTAAAAGGGTGAATTTTACTTTATCTATAATGTACCTCTGAAAGTTAAAAATCCACAAATGACAAGTATTGGGAAGGATGTGGAGAAAAAGGAACCCTAGTGCATTGTTGGTGAGAATGCAGATTGGTGCAGCCACTGTGGAAAGCAATATAGAGTTACCTCAAAAAATGTAGAATGCTACTGCCTTATGGCCTAGTGATTCTACTTCTGGGAATATACCTGAAGAAACCTAAAACACTAGTTCAAAAGAATATCTGTACCCCTATATTCATTGCAGCATTATTTACAATAGCCAAGATATATGGAAGCAGCCCAAGTGCCCATCAATATAGATGATTATCTAAAAAGCTGTGCTACATTTATACAATGAACAATTACTTGTGCTTTAAAAGGAATGAAGTCTTACCTTTTGTGAAAGCATGGGTAGACCTAGAAGATATTATGTTCAGTGAAATAAGTCAGTCAGAGAAAGACAAATACCATATGATTTCACTTACATGTGGAATATAAAGAACAAAATACATGAACAGACAAAGTTGCAACAAACTCATAGACATAGAGCAAAAATTGGTGGTTTGTCCAATGGGAGGGTGGTTAGGAAAATGGGTGAAAATGTAAAGAGATTGAGAAGTACAGATTGATAGTCATAGGGATATAAGTGAAGCACAGAAAATACAGTCAATAATATTGTGATAATCATGTATAGCACCAGTTGGGGAGTACTAGAAATATTAAGGGATTAGGGGAACACTACGTAAAGTATATGATTGTCTAACCTTAAATTATACATCTGAAATCAATACAAAATAAAATTGAAAGCTAAAATATTTCTTAAGAATAATACTTAGAGCCTGAGCAGGCAGTGGCGCAGTGGATAGAACATTGGACTAGGACTCAGAGGACCCAGGTTTGAAACCCTGAGGTCACCAGCTTGAGCACGGGTTCACCTGATTTGAGCAAGACTCACCAGCTTGAACCCAAGATCACTGGCTTGAGCAATGGGTCACTTTGTCTTTTGTAGTCCCCCTGTCAAGGCACATATGAAAAAGCAATCAATGAACAACTAGGGTACTGCAACAAAGAATTGATGCTTCCTTTCTGTCTGTTTGTCCCTGTCTGTCCCCCTCTCTCTGTCACATGCACAAAAAAAGAATAATATTATACTTAGATAACAGTGAAGTGGTTAACAGGGGAGGGGATTTTGGGAAAAGGGATAAAGAGGGACAAATATATGGTGATAGAAAATGATTTGACTTTGGGTGATGGGTACAACAACATAATCAACAGTTCAAATGCTATAGAAATGTTCACCTGAAATCTATGTACTCTTGTTGATCAATGTCACCACATTAAATTTAATTTTCTAAATAAAATAAAAAAATAATGCTAATAAATACATGTAAGAAAAGAGTTAATATTTAAAATGCCCATGTACAATATTATATATTTCGTAGTCACTGAAGAGTATGATTAAAATTTTTGTTTTGTGTGTTATTACTTTATTATCTGTGCAACATTCTCTTGCACAGTTTGTGTGTATATCTGTTCTGTGACTTTCATGTAACTCGCCATAGCTTTTAAGAATACTCTTTCAAATAATACATTATCACAAGTTTCTAATATCTAGGTTCTCTCCCTGAAAGTTAAAGAAGTTGCACCCAAATTACCCAGGAGAATAAATTTCTGACTCTACATAATTTCTTTTAAATAATTTCTGTCAAACAAATGTTAAAGATATGTTAACTTCTTATGTATTTGAAAATGTTATTATGTAATATGAAAGTTACCTAGAATATAACACAGAATTAGTTTATTTTCTTCTAATATTGTTTGAGTTAGAATTTTCAGGCCACAAATATCCTTATAATGATTGTAGATTATTGTAATTATAATTTTTGTCCTGTGGGTAACATTGATTTACATTATTTTTTAAATTTTAATTATATTTTTATTATAAATATATTCATTTTAGATTTTGCTATTAGTAAGTATTACTTCATTCAAAGAGTCTAAAATTTTAGATGGTATGACTTTATGTGAGTTTGTTAATAAATAATTTAAATAAATTTTGTTAATCCTAGTAAGACATACTTGGATAATCACCTGGATCCCTTAACATTGTAGCAATGTAGTCTTAAAAGATATGTTTTTATAATTCTTTGACAGCCATTACATAATTATATTTTTAAAATTGTATACTCTATAAAATATTTTCTGTGGGAACAAGACTAATAAAAGTATTACTATACTGAGCAGTTTTAAATATATTTTAGCAAATAGTTGAGAATCTTAAGTCTGGTGGCACCCAGAAACAAAAGTCCTTAGAGATTAAGGATCTACTAGTGTGTGCAGAAATTGTCTCAACATTTCTGTGAGACACTTTGTTGGGGTAATATAATTTATTTCTATATATATTATATATAAATATAATATATTAAATTAGTATATATTATTTTTAAAATATATATTTGTATATATTTTGTATTATATATATAAAATGCTGATATTTTGCAGCCATCAACATTGCTAAAGATGTGTGTTTAGAAATATTATGAGTGTGTGTGTGTGTGTGTGTGTGTGTGTGTGTGTATAGAGTGAGATAGTTAAATTATTCTGATAACCAATATGAACATGTCGGTTATATATTAGTCATAATGTCATTAAATTCTGTATTCAAAATACAAAAAAAAAGTAGGCCATATCTGCAGATTATTTCTAGAAATTAGAACTGATATTAAGAGAACATATGTGGTCTGACCTGTGGTGCTGCAGTGGAGAAAGTGTTGACCTGGAACTCTGAGGTCGCTAGTTTGAAACACCAGCCTTGCCTGGTTAAGGCACATATGGGAGTTGATTCTTCCTGTGTTTTACTCCCCACTCTAAAATGAATAAATAAAATCATTAAAAAAATAATTAAAAGAAAAAGCTTCCTTGCTAAGACACCCTAGATCTCCTGACCGTGTTTATTGTTCTTTGTTATTCAGCATATAATGACAGCTCCTTTGTCCCAAAAGGAAACCAAGTATTTAGAACTTAAAAGAAATCTGTTGCTACTTATTCTGTCTAGATGCAGAGCCATTCCAGAATCCTCAGGTATGTTCAACACTATTATCAACCCTCCTCTCTCTCCACTACACAGATTCTGCTTACTAAGGACCGTAAATACTTTTTGACACCTGCATTGTCTTATCTATATTTCCCTGAAATGACACTATACCAGAGTTTTCTTTTTAGTTTCTTCCTTCTTCTTTAAATTTTATTTAGAAAATTTAATGGGGTGACATTGATCAATAAGAGCATATAGGTTTCAGTTAAACATTTCTATAGCAAATGAACAGCTGATTGTGTTGTGTGTTCATCGTCCAAAGTCAAATCATTTTCTGTCGCTGTATATTTGTCCCTCTTTACTTTGCCTCTTTTACTTAAATTTCCCCAGGGAAGTTTCTGATGGGATTGCAGACCACCATCTAGTATGTCATTTGTACAAGATATCTCATCATGATATAATGATCAGTCAAGAAAAACCTGACTTCATTAAACTTTTGATCCCTGTCTCTAAGAATTGTATTCAAACAATTAGGACCCTTGGGAGAAAATCACAGCAGAAACTTTATTTTTATGCTAGCATATTCTGTAAAACTATTCTGTAGGTACCTCTTCTGCCCCTGGATAAAACTTGAACAAGTCTCATTATTTGCCAGCATCCTCTTAAATGACAGAGAATTCTGAATTACTATTGTCAGCACACACAGTATTCATTTAGAAATATTCTTATATGAAAACTGATTATTAGTCAATACTTCAATATAAATTAAAGCCTTTTGTTTTTCTTCCTTTAGCTATGCATACAGGTTAGAGGCAGGTCCTGGGACTTTTAAGAAGAAGAAATAGTTGGAACCTTAATTTTTTTCTTGCTGTCTTCATTTGCTACTTGTGGCTACAGTTTCTGACTCCTCCAGAGTCAGTGCAAAAAATAATAAAGGTAGGGGATATAGAAAAATTTCTACTTGATTACGGCTCTCATGAAAGAATTGAACATATTATTTATTTAGCAAACGTTAAAGTGTACTCCTCTCATGTATCCATTCTGGGTCGTCAACTAAAACTCCATTGATTTGATATTGTCCTTTATGTTCATTTAGCTGGCAATTAATTTCCAAATTCTGGCTTTCCAGCAATCCACTCCATGTAATTTCTGTGTCTTCCTTGAAGACTCTCTTGGCTTGGGCAAGGCTTAACTTTATCCTAGCTATCTCCCAAATAGACTACATGTAGTCTACAGCAGTGGTTCCCAACCTTTTTTGGACCATGGACAGATTTAATGTCAGAAAATATTTTCACGGACCGACCTTTAGGGTGGGACGGATAAATGCACAAAATTACATTATGCGACCGGCATAAAAACTGTGGTATTTTAAAATATAATTGTCGAACTTACGAGACAAGTGTCAAAAGTGAGTCTTAGACGGATGTAACAGAGGAAATCTGGTCATTTTTAAAAAATAAAACATCGTTGAGACTTAAATATAAATAAAACGGAAATAATGTAAGTTATTTATTCTTTCTCTGCGGACCATTACCAAATGGCCTTTGGACCGGTACCAGTTCGTAGCCCGGGGGTTGGGGACCACTGGTCTACAGGAAACATTAACACAATCTTTGGCCTGATAAAATATGAGAGTAGAGGCTAAATGCAAAATAGAATCAACTTGTTCCTTATTTTAACCATTGGGACATCTCATGAAAAATTCCATCCTCTGACATTTTCTTTGTAAAAGTGTAGGGGTGGAAAACTTTTTTCTGCCTTTCCTTTCAGGTTCTTTGGCTGGTCTAATAATACAATTGACATAAAAGGGATTATCAGGAAAAAAGAAATAAATTTAAACACATGAATGGGGAAACCTAAAAAGACTAAAACTTCAAAGACAGTGGGGCAATTCAGGCTTATAAAACATCTTGTGCTAGCGAGAAGGAGATAGGGGTCTGAGATTTAAAGGTGGAGCAAAACAATTCACAAGAAGATGAGAACAGCCTGACCAGGCGGTGGCACAGTGGATAAAGTGTCAGGCTGAGATGCAGAGGACCGAGATTCAAAACCCTGAGGTCACTGGCTTGAGTGTGGGCTCATCTGGCTTAAGCACAGGCTCACCAGCTTGAGCGAGGGGTCGCTGGCTTGAGCATGGGATCATAAACATGACCTCTTGGTTGCTGGCTTGAGCCCAAGGTCGCTCACTTGAAGCTCAAGGTTACTGGCTTGAGCCTAAGGTCACTGGCTTGAGCAAGGGTTCACTCACTCTGATGTAGCCCCCTGGTCAAGGCACATATGAGAAAGCAATCACTGAACAACTAAGGAGATGCAACGAAGAATTAATGCTTCCCATCTCTCATCTTTCCTGTCTGTCTGTCCCTATCTTTCCCTCTCTCTCTTTGTCTCTGTCAAGAAAAAAAAGATGACAAGAGCAAATGTTTGGTAAACAGATGTTTTCCATGCCATGTAAAAAAGTCTTTCTGATATAAAAAGTTATCTCTGGTAATAGCTTTCTTCCTGGTGCACGTCTGCTCTCTAACTTCTTTCAAGCAGGTATAAGAGCAGTAAAAAGCTTTTCCTGTGTATGCTGGGTCTCAATGGCCTTGAGTTTAAAACAATTCATATGTCCAAGTGGCACTTTTTGGGATGGTGTATTATGTTCTCTGTCAGTCATAACCTTGATTAATAAAAAATCAGCCCGAGGAAACTAATATAGATGTTAATAAAGTACCACAAACTGGGTGACTTAGAACAATATTAATTTATTTTTTCTCTGTTCTGAAGGCTAGAATTCTGAAATCAAGATGTTGGCAGAACCATGTTCCCTCTGAAACTATTAGAAAAAATCCTTTCTAGCCTATTCCTAGCTTCTTTTTTTAATTAATTTTAATGGGGTGACATTGATAAATCAGGGTACATATGTTCAGAGAAAACATTTCTACATTATTTTGACATTTGATTATGCTGCATTCCCATCACCCAAAGTCCAATAGTCTTCCATCACCTTCTAACTGGTTTTCTTTGTGCCCCTCCCCCCCAACCCCCTCCCTCTCCTCCCCCCACCCCGTAACCACCACACTCTTGTCCATGTCTCTGAGTCTCATATTTATGTCCCACCTCTGTATGGAATCATATAGTTCTTGTTTTTTTCTGATTTACTTATTTCGCTCAGTATAATGTTATCAAGGTCCATCCATGTTGTTGTAAATGATCTGATGTCATTATTTCTTATGGCTGAGTAGTATTCCATAGTATATATATACCAAAGGTTTTTAATCCAAGTGCGTCCACTGACGGACACTTGGGCTGTTTCCAGATCTTCGCTATTGTGAACAATGCTGTCATAAACATGGGGGTGCATTTCTTCTTTTCAAACAGTGCTATGGTGTTCTTGGGGTATATTCCTAAAAGTGGTATAGCTGGGTCAAAAGGCAGTTTGATTTTTAATTTCTTGAGAAATCTCCATACTGTTTTCCACAGTGGCTGTACCAGTCTGCATTCCCACCAACAGTGCAGGAGGGTTCCCTTTTCTCCACATCCTCGCCAGCACTTATTCTGTGTTGTTTTCTTGATGAGCACCATTCTGACTGGTGTGAGGTGATATCTCATTGTGGTTTTAATTTGCATTTCTCTAATGATTAGTGATGTTGAGCATTTTTTCATATGCCTATTGGCCATCTGTATGTCCTCTTTGGAGAAGTGTCTATTCATTTCCTTTGCCCATTTTAGATTGGATTGTTTGTCTTCCTGGTATTGAGTTTTACAAGTTCTTTATAAATTTTGGTTATTAATCCCTTATCAGAAGTATTGTCAAATATATTCTCCCATTGTGTAGTTTGTCTTTTTATTCTGTTCTTATTGTCTTTAGCAGTGCAGAAGCTTTTTAGTTTGATATAGTCCCATTTGTTTATCCTGTCTTTTATTATATTTCACTTGCCCGTGGAGATAAATCAGCAAATATATTGTTGCAGGAGATGTCGGAGAGCTTACTGCCTATGTTTTCCTCTAAGATACTATGGTTTCACTGCTTACATTTAAGTATTTTATCCATTTTGAGTTTATTTTTGTGAACGGTGTAAGTTGGTGGTCTAGTTTCATTTTTTTGCAGTTAGCTCTCCAATTTTCCCAACACCATTTATTAAAGAGGCTGTCTTTACTCCATTGTATGCTCTTACCTCCTTTGTCAAGTATCAGTTGTCCATAGAGCTGTGGGTTTATTTCTGGGTTCTCTGTTCTATCCCATTGATATATATGCCTGTTCTTATGCCAGTACCAGAATGTTTTGAGTACAATGGCCTTGTAGTATAACTTGATATCCGGAAGTGTGATACTTCCCACTTTATTCTTCCTTTTCAAGATTGCTGAGGTTATTCGTGTTCTCTTTTGGTTCCATATAAAGTTTTGGAATATGTGTTCTATATCTTTGAAGTAAGTCATTGGTATTTTAATTGGTATTGCATTAAATTTATAAATTGCTTTGGGTAATATAAACATTTTAATGATGTTTATTCTTCCTAACCATGAGCACAGAATATGCCTCCACTTGTTTGTATCTTCCCTGATTTCTTTTATCAATGTTTTATAATTTTCTGAGTACAAGTCTTTAATCTCCCTGGTTAAATTTATTCCTAGGTACTTTATTTTTTTGGTTGCAATGGTAAAGGGGATGGATTGCTTCCTTAATTTCTCTTTCTGACAGTTCATTGTTAGTGTATAAAAATGCCTCTGATTTCTGAGTATTGATTTTATATCCTGCCACCTTGCTGAATTCATTTATCAGGTCTAGTAGTTTTTTGACTGTGACTTTAGGGTTTTCTATATACAATATCATATCATCTGCAAATAATGATAGTTTAACTTCTTCTTTTCCAATTTGGATGCCTTTTATTTCTTTTTCTTGTCTGATTGCTGTGGCTAGGACTTTCTGAACTATGTTGAATAAGAGTGGTAAAAGGGGGCACCCCTGCCTTCTGATGATTTGCCAACAACCCTTTGTGTCCCAGGATTATAACTACAACACTTTAATCTCTCCTTCCGTCATGACATGATACTCTCCCCTTGTGGGACTATATGTCCATTATCATCTAATAAGAATATCGGTCTTATTGAATTAGAACCTACGTTAACGAGTTTGAATCTGCAAAGACCATGTTTAAAATAGGTCACATTTATAAGTACCTGTGGTTAGGACCTCAGCATATCTTTTTGGATGATGCAAATCAGTTTATAATATTTAACTAAGCTCGCCCCCTCAATTTTCATTTAAAGACAAGAACCCTCACTCATTCTCTCAGAGTATAGATCCGGTAGTAGGAGGAGGGTTTACAGTATGAAAAAACTTTCTTTAAATAATCTTCCAAATAAAATTCTCTCTTAGTTGTCATTCTTTAGTTTTTCTATTCCTTTCTGGTGTGAGAAAATTGTGCTTATTAAGAGCTATGAAATTGGTTCTGCTGAAAGTCTTCTTTGAAATTGGTCTTACTCTGTTTGGCAGTTCATATACATTGCATCTTACTGTTGTAGTCAGATGAACTTGTATTAAGTATACATACATTTAATTGTGATAGATTCACATATCTAAGTAACCAGCACAAAACCAACATAAAATAATTTCATTAACCAAATAGTTGATTCCCGTCAACACATTCTAAGACTATTTTCCCCCACACACCTCCACAAATCCCAAGGCTCAGGAAACCAGTGATCTTATTTTTATCACTACAGATTAGTTTTGATAGTTTCAATGAAATCATCTAGTATGGACTGGTTTTCATGAACATATGTTTTTATTTCTTCTGAATAAATATCTAGGAGTATAATTAGCAGGTGTGTACTTAATGTCAAAAACTTCCAAACTGTTTTCCAAAGGATTCTAGTTTCTTCACATGCTCATTAACACTTGATATTACTCAACTCTTTATTTTCTGTTATTCTAATGAGATGATAGTGGCATTTTATTGTAGTTTTAATTTGCATTAATCTCATGACTAATGAGTCTTTCTTTTCAAGTACATACTGGCTATTAGTATACTGTCAAATGCTTATTCAAAATACTTGCCTATGCATATATGATAAAGCATCAGCTAACATCATATTAAATGGCACTAAACTGAAGGCTTTCCCCCTTAAATCAGGAACAAGACAGGGTTGTCCACTCTCTCCACTCTTATTTAATGTGGTACTAGAAGTTCTAGCCAGAGCAATCAGACAAGACAAAGAAATAAAAGGCATCCATATCGGAAAAGAAGAAGTAATGGTATCACTTTTTGCAGATGATATGATCCTATACATCGAAAACCCCAAAGAATCCACAAAAAGACTACTAGAAACAATAAGCCAATACAGTAAGGTCGCAGGATACAAAATTAACATACAGAAGTCAATAGCCTTTCTATATGCCAACAATGAAACAACTGAGAACGAACTCAAAAGAATAATCCCCTTCACAATTGCAACAAAAAAAATAAAATACTTAGGAATAAACATAACAAAGAATGTAAAGGACTTATATAATGAAAACTATAAACCATTGTTAAGGGAAATCGAAAAAGATACAATGAGATGGAAGAATATACCTTGTTCTTGGCTAGGAAGAATAAATATAATCAAGATGGCTATATTACCCAAAGCAATATACAAATTTAATGCAATTCCCATCAAACTTCCAATGACGTTTTTTAAAGAAATAGAGCAAAAAATCATCAGATTTATATGGAACTATAAAAAACCCCGAATAGCCAAAGCAATCCTAAAGAAAAAGAATGAAGCTGGGGGCATTACAATACCTGACTTCAAACTATATTATAGGGCCACGACAATCAAAACAGCATGGTATTGGCAGAAAAATAGACAATCAGACCAATGGAACAGAATAGAAAGTCCAGAAATAAAACCGCATATATATAGTCAAATAATTTTTGATAAAGGGGTCAACAACACACAATGGAGAAAAGAAAGCCTCTTCAATAAATGGTGCTGGGAAAACTGGAAAGCCACATGCAAAAGAATGAAACTGGACTACAGTCTCTTCCCCTGTACAAAAATTAACTCAAAATGGATCAAAGATCTAAACATAAGACCTGAAACAATTAAGTACATAGAAGAAGACATAGGTACTCAACTCAGGGACCTGGGTTTTAAAGAGCATTTTATGAATTTGACTCCAATGGCAAGAGAAGTGAAGGCAAAAATTAATGAATGGGACTACATCAGACTAAGAAGTTTTTGCTCAGCAAGAGAAACTGATAACAAAATAAACAGAAAGCCAACTAAATGGGAAATGATTTTTTCAAACAACAGCTCAGATAAGGGCCTAATATCCAAAATATACAAAGAACTCATAAAACTCAACAACAAACAAACAAACAATCCAATAAAAAAATGGGAAGAGGATATGAACAGACACTTCTCCCAGGAAGAAATACAAATGGCCAACAGATATATGAAAAGATGCTCATCTTCTTTAGCTATTAGAGAAATGCAAATCAAAACGGCAATGAGATACCACCTCACACCTGTTCGATTAGCTGTTATTAGCAAGACAGGTAATAGCAAATGTTGGAGAGGCTGTGGAGAAAAAGGAACCCTCATACACTGTTGGTGGGAATGTAAAGTAGTACAACCATTATGGAAGAAAGTATGGTGGTTCCTCAAAAAACTGAAAATAGAACTACCTTATGACCCAGCAATCCCTCTACTGGGTATATATCCCAAAAACTCAGAAACATTGATACGTAAAGACACATGCAGCCCCATGTTTATTGCAGCATTGTTCACAGTGGCCAGGACATGGAAACAACCAAAAAGCCCATCAATAGATGACTGGATAAAGAAGATGTGGCACATATACACTATGGAATACTACTCAGCCATAAGAAATGATGACATCGGAACATTTACAGCAAAATGGTGGGATCTTGATAACATGATACGAAGTGAGATAAGTAAATCAGAAAAAAACAGGAACTGTATTATCCCATACGTAGGTGGGACATAATAGTGAAACTAAGAGACATTGATAAGAGTGTGGTGGTTACGGGGGGGAGGGGGGAATGGGAGAGGGAAAGGGGGTGGGGAGGGGCACAAAGAAAACAAGATAGAAGGTGACAGAGGACAATCTGACTTTGGGTGGTGGGTATGCAACATAATTGAACGACAAGATAACCTGGACTTGTTATCTTTGAATATATGTATCCTGATTTATTGATGTCACCCCATTAAAAAAATAAAATTATTATAAAAAAAAAATACTTGCCTATGTATAATGATTAGTTGAGTTATTAATTAATTGAAAGTTAAAAATTATTTTGTATAAAATATATATCTAAATTTGCTGTTTCAGTTTTTTAAAAGTGTTTTTCAAAGAGCATATGTTTTACATTTTGATGATTTTATATTAGGTATGTGATCTATTTTCAAGCTAATTTTGATATGTATGGCTCAAGATTTCCTTTGTCCATACAAATATCCATGTTGTTCCAACACAGTTTGTTAAAAGTGTAGCCTTCCTCTCATTTAATTACTTCCAAATATTTTTAAAAATCAAATGACTATGTAAGTATTGTCTATTTCTGAAATGTAATTTTTTTCATCATTCCATGTCAGTCCTTAAACTAATACTGAACTGTCTTGATTACTATATATTTATAGTATGCCAGTGGATTAGTGTTACTTTTCTAAATCTGTCTTTTGCTTTCAAAATTGTGTATACTACAAAGTATATCCTTAGAATTTCCAAATACATTTCAGAATAACCTTGATCTCTACAAGAGTTAGTTAAGATTTTTATTGACATTTCAATGTATCTATAGTTTGATGTGAGAGTAAATTTTATCTTAGCCATACTGAGCTTTACAGTCAAATAATAAGGTATACATATATATATATACACATATCTATCATCTATCTATCTATCATCTATCTATCTATCTATCTATCTATCTCTCTCTCTCTCTCTCTCTCTCTCTCTCTCTATCTATCTATCTATCTCTTGGTTCCTTTTGGTATTTGTTACTTTTTCTCAACAGTATTTTATAGTTTTCAGTTGACAAATTTTGTACATACATAAATTTGTTCCTAAATATTTTATATCATTAAAATTTACTTAAAACTATGTTAACTGGCCCTGGCCAGTGGCTCAGTGGATACAGCATTGGCAAGGCATATGAACATCCCAGGGCACATAGGAGAAATGACCATCTGTTTCTCCCCCGTCCTCTCTTTCTTCTCTCTCTCCCACCTCCAACAGTCAGTGACTCAACTTGTTTGAGCGTGGCCCTGGGCATTGAGAATAGCTTTGTTGATCCAAGCTCATTAGCCTCAGGTGCTAAAAATCGCTGGGTACTGTAGCATGTTCCCCAGAAGGGGTTTGACAGGTGGATCCCAGTCAGAGTGTATATGAAAGTCTGCCTATCTTCCCTCCTCTCACCTAAAACACAAATAAAAAACCAAAAAACTGTTAACCAGTATCACCCCAATAAATCTAAGTTTTCTTAAATCTACTTAAGTGATAGTTTTTTAAAAAACTTTTAATTTATAATTGTTTGTATATACAATTGGTTTATATATTGACCTAGTATTTTATGACCTGCTAAAGTAATACTAGAGTTTATACTATCATATCCTTTGCACATAAAATAAGTTTATTGCTTTGCTCCAATCTTCATGTTGTTTTCTTTTTTCTCTTTCCCATTCTCTTGCCTTCCTTCTCCTATTCTCTCTCTACAACTTTCTCATTTTCCCTTGTTCTCTTGTTCTCTTCTTTCCACGGGTTCCTCTTTTGACATCTCTGGTTTATTGTGTTTTCTCAGACCATAATACAACATTGACTACAAATGATGAAGATATTCATCCTTTCTAAAGTTACCTTTGCAATTACATTGTCTCATTTTGTTTTATCAATAATAAAGAGAAAATTATTAAATCTCTGTGATTGTAGTTTTTATTTATTTTTATTTTGTCCATTTTTACTTTACTTTTAAACACTTTTTCTAAAAATACTACTTAATTAAGGCATTTATATGTATACTATATAATATTACCAATGTATATAAATAGTTTTTAGAGTTTAATACTTATCATTAGGAGATTTTCAGTTAGATATTTGTTAAGAAGAAATAAAAAATAATAATTTCATAATATACTTTCATCAAACATAATGTGTTTATTAAAGTTGTATGGAAATACGAGATAGAGTTTATCATCACGACTCTTTAGAGTATTGTCTATAGTAATAAAGAAGTCATTTAGTAGACAAATGTCACAGATATCCTGGTATGGGAGTAATAGGAAAACAGCATGGATTTTAGCTTAGGTGAAATTGAAATTAATTTTCACAGTATAGTTGCTGGGTGGTCTCAGATGACATGGCTGTTTAATCTGAGCTAGTACGGGTGTGAAAGTCCTAATATAAAAACTGACACATTCAAATAGAAAAAGAGACAATATTATAATTGGGCTTCATACTCATAGTAAAGTGTGAAAGCAAACTCATTTTTACATAATATCTCTGAATTGTAGAAAAACTACAGACCTTTCTGAAGATAAATATGGACATTATATAGCTTTTATTCTTTGTGTTACAGCAAAAACTATTTTTGGCTGATGATTCCCTTGAAGAATTTTTTAAATTCAATTTATTGACATGACACTGGTTAGCAATATTATACAGGTTTTAGGCACCCAATTCTACAACACATTTCTATATACCATATTGTATATTCAATCCCCCCAAGTGAAATCTTCATTCATTATCATTTATTCCTCCTATATTTTCCCCAATGTTTCTTACCACCTCCCACAATCACCATACTGTTGTCTGGGTCCATGAGTTATCTTGAAAAAAATGTATTTTACCAGTTTCTGAGATCAATTTTTACAGTCATTTTAATGATAGAAATATGCCTAATTGCCTTGTACATAATCCTTTTTTCCCAATGGAGAGTGTTGTTTTTTAATTAAAGCATACCCTGTCTCTTCTTACCTAATTATGACACAAATATGAATTGGCTAGCTCACCACAAAACTGGCTGTAGATATAATTCATTAATTACTTTTCATGTGTCTTTAAAAACAAAATTATATTATAATATTTATAATTGACAATATAAAATTTATTTTTCTAATTTGGGAAGGATGAGATAAAGAACAAGGTAGTTTTTTGTTGTTGTTTTTTATAGGGACAGAGAGTCAGAGAGAGGGATAGACAGGGACAGACAGACAGGAACGGAGAGAGATGAGAAGCATCAATCATTAGTTTTTCGTTGCGAGACCTTAGTTGTTTTTTGATTGCTTTCTCATATGTGCCTTGACCTCAGGCCTTCAGCAGACTGAGTAACCCCTTGCTCGAGCCAGTGACCCTGGGTCCACGCTGGTGAGCTTTTGCTCAAACCAGGTGAAACTGCCTTCAAGCTGGCGACGTCAGAGTCTCGAACCTGGGTCCTCTGCATCCCAGTCTGATGTTCTATCCACTGCACCACTGCCTGGTCAGGCATATAATTGACAATATATATTTAGCAATATTACATATATGGCATGTTATATGTGACTGAGGAGATTACACTGCACTTAATAAACATTCATTGACCATTCATTATCTTATGACCTGAACTAGACATACAATTCTATTGTTTTTTTATAAATAAAGTAATATTGTAAGACTAAAAATATATTTTATTCCATTGATTAAAACTACACATACAAAATTACTGTGACTAAAAATCACATTTACACATTTAACTGGAAAAACAAAACAAAACCTGTAATGCAATGGCTGGTACTTCACTGCCATTAACCATTGTTTTCACTTATCTCTGAGTCATTTCTACACATACAATGCATGGAAACCTTACTATTTCTCACAGCAAACACATAATTTTTATAAACTCCTTACGTCAAAACGTAAATAATTTCTTAAGACTCTATCAATAGTATTTTAAACATTAATTACATTTGATTTGCTACTAAAATTTGTCAATGGTAAGCAAATATCATATTTAGGTTAAAAATAACATTCAAATATACAAAAGATTCTAATTCTTTGCTACTAAAGTTTTTTCAAGACTGCATACAATTATTTATTTACTTTATTAAAATTGTGGGAGTAAGAGATAGTTTTGTATTTACTGTTTATTTCATATAATTCTTAAAATGACATCTCCTTTAGTTAAAAGATAAGCAGACCAGCTAACTTAGTCAGTGTTTATCTCTGAGTTATACCTACTGAGAGTTTATATCAGTGTATAAACTGTATGCATAGTACAGTGTATGCATAGATTGTCTATATAACAAATATAGGTAATACTATAGTTACAAAATAAAATGCATTTTGTGTTATGGTATTAAAAATGCATTACATTAACAAAAACTAGTCTTTTTACATTCATTTAGCTTTCCTCTAAATATTATAATATTAAAGTGAAATTTTAATTACATCTCAAACAGGTTAAATGAACTATATACTGTTGCACTGTATATAAACCCTTATGTAAATTAAATGAGGCTATATAAGCTTTAGACACATAATGCTAGCTGTTGCATAAAAAAATCTAAATTCTCAGTGAACTAACACTGAAAATTGATTATTCAACTTTCAGTATTACTCAAAATCCAGTATAGGTACCATTAGGAAGCCACACCTTTTCAGTCTGATTACCTTGTGAAGCTAACACGTAGCTCACGAAGTGTCAGCAGAGGACTGCAGACAGAAAGCAGAGGATTGTAAGAGGAAGAGCTTACAGTCCAAATTTGGTTGTGGTGTACAAAATTTCTTCTGACATCTTATTAAGTAAAATTGGTCGGTCATATACTACCATCTAACATCATAAGAAGAAAAAGTAAATGCTAGAAAATATAATGTTTCTGTGTACCTAGGAGAAAAACAAGATATGTTTTGAGAAAACATTCTTTTACAAAAACTAAAAAAAAAAAAAAAATCAGAAAGTTCAAAATCATATGAATAAAATGTGTATATACTTTTTTCCGGGAATTCCAGGGCAGTGGTGCTGTTGCAAATACTGAATATGTATGGCAAGAACAACAAGAATAATTTAAGTGACAAACCACAATCACTTAGATTTTCCTTACTTCAGGAAATCAAAAGTAGTTTCTCAAAGAGCTTTCTCTTCTACATTTCAAAATGATGTTAAATATTCATTAACACTACAAAGTAATTCATAGTGGAATAATTCCTTTTTATTAAATTTGTTTAATAATTTTTCAACAACAAATTAATAATGCTCATTTATTATGGATAAAAATCTGGGGGAAAAAGGAACATATTTCAATAAAAAGTTAAAATATTGTAATAGAGTATCACTGAACAATTATAGTTACAGATACAGTGTTAAATATTTTCATGTATCTTATTTAATTTACATGAGATATTACTCTAAAATAGAGTTTTATTATTAAAGAAATGAAAAGTTCATTTTTCACTTAACAGAATCACACTTTATGAGTCACACTGAGGCCTGGACCACAAGAATAAAATAATAATTATTCTTCATTGTAAAATTATAATATACTATAAATTAATTTTCCATAATTATCTTTGGTGACATATTATATTCTTGGCTCAGAGTAGTTGGGGCTTGAATTATGGTTATTTGTTTAATAATCACCAGAGAATTCAAAACTATGACAATTTTTTGACATAATTATATTTTCGGCTTTAATTTTATAAAATCTTAAAACTGAAAGATATACTAAAACTTTCTAAATGTACACTGATACTATGTATAGCTACCATCAGAGATACTTATACAAATTTTTATGATATATTTATCTGAATAATAATTATTTTACATTTTCCTAGCACTAAAATAGAAGCATCATCTTCATGAACCAACTAGAAGCTAGAACTCCAAAGAGGATGACAAAGATTTTTGAAATGGACTTTCAAGCTGCTGAAGCCAAGGTGAAAATTTAAAAAAACTTTGATTTTTATAGTTTTGTTCTATAGTCAACATTTGGTTACCTAGGAACTCAATTTCTTTGAAACTTCAATGGGCTTTCTATACTGAATACTCTTCTCACATCTTCATAACCATGATTGCTCACAATAGTAGTACTAATAATGTATTACATGATTATAGCTTATAGATAAGTGAAATGAATGAATACAATTTTAAAGGGAGTGAAAAAAGAGCTGGGAATACTTAATATTTTCACTACTAATCTTTCATGGACAAACCACCTCCCAAAGGCCCACCAACTCAGACCATTACCTTTGGGGTTAAGATTTCATTATATGAGCTTTGGGATGACCCAAACACCCAGACCATAGCAATTACAAAATTTGGAAGTAAGAAATTAAATAAGTTCTAACTAAACAAAGATATATTTTGTTCATGAATATAAAGAGAAAAGTTTTTTAGGATGTCAGTTCTGTCCAATATTTTCTAGAGATTCAAGAAAATGCCAACAAAGATCCCAGCAAAATTTTCTGTGGCTATCTACAAACTTAGTCTAAAGTTTATAGACAGAAGTGAAAGACCCAGAACCAACATGATAAAGAACCAAATCCGAGTACTGAAACTACCTGACTTTGAGACTTTTTATAAGGTTATAATAATGTCGACACTGTGGTATTAGTGGAATAATTGACAAATAGATGAATAAAACAGAATAGACAGCTCAAGAATATATTCATAAAAATTTACTCAAATGAAATTTTATTATAAGAGGGAACAATGCAATGGAAAAAAAAGTTTAAAAGGAAAAATGACATGGAACAACTGGATACAGACAAAGAAAAAAATCTAAACAGGGACCTTACATATTTCACAAAAATTAACTCAAAACGTTTCATAAGTTTAACTTTAAAATACAAAACTATTAAACTTCAAGTATATAGCATATGAGAAATATAAGCAATCTAGAGTTTGGAGATGACTTTTTATGTACACCACCCAAAGCACTATATATGAAAGAAAAAATAGATTAAGTTGGACTTTATTAAATGTGAAAACTTCTCTGCAAATACAGTTAAGAGAATTCATAGACAAGTCAAAAACTTGGAGAAAATATTTGCAAAACATATCTGCTAAAAGGCTGGCATCCAAATATGCAAAGAACTCTTAAAACTCAAGAAAGTAATCAACCAAGTAATAATGGGCAAAAAATGGAACACACATCTCAACAAAGAAGATATAGGGTGTCAAATAAGCATAGTTAAAAGATGTTTAACATCATATATCACTAGGAAATTGCGAATTAAAACAGTAATGAGATACTATTACACACTTTTTAAAATGACTGAAATTCCAGACACTAACAAAATAAATTTCTGGCAGGATGCAGAATGACAAAGTATCTCATGAATTGCTGGTGAGAATTTAAAAAGCTACAGACACTATGGAAGACAGTCTCGCAGTGTCTTACAGAGCTAGTCTTATTATCATCCAGCAATCACACTCCCTGTTACTTATCTGAGTGAATCAAAAATATGTATTCACACAAAAACTTACAAAAGAATGTTTAAAACATCTTTATTCATAATTTCCAATACTTGGAAGCAACCAAAATATCCTTCAAAAGGTGAATGGACAAACTATTGGGCATTAATACAATGGAATATTATTCAACAACAAATTAAACTATCAAGCTATGAGAAAAAAATGCAGAAACTCTCAATGCATATTGCTAATAAAAATAAATCAATCTGAAAAGGCAGAATTCTAACCATATAACCTTCTGAAAAAAGGCAAAATTTTAGAGACTATAAAAAGATCAGTGGTTGTCAGGGGCTTGGACAAATGCAGGAAGATGAACAGGTAGAACAGAGAGGGTTTTCACAGCAGTAAAACTATGCTGTCTGACTATAATGACAGATATATAGTGTTATATATTTGTCAAAACTAAGAACTGTACAAAACAAAATCCAAATCCTAATGTAAACTATAGATTTTAATTACTAATAACATCAATATTAGTTCATCAATTGTAAGGAATATATGATGCTAATAAAAGTTAATAGGAGAAATTCTGGGTGGTTGAGAGGGAAATATGAGAACTTTCTGTATTTTTTTGTTCAATTGTTCTATAAATCTAAAATAAAAGAATAAAGTCTATTAACTTTAAAAATTAGAGATTTTTTTGTTTATTGTTTTAAACAGCATAATTTATTTAGCTCATCTTCTGAAATAGAAATCAATACCTGTGAGCAGAGTGTCTCAAAAATTGAAATCTAATTTGTGTGGAATTGTTTTAGGGTACTTGGGCAATGGGCAGTGAGGAAATAAATATTATCAGAATATGGAACAGCCTCCATAATAACAGTAAAAAGCATTTGGTATAAGATATGCACACAGGAGATTGGAAGACATATAACACAGCTAATTTACCCTAGGGTTGTGGGTGATGAGAGGTTAAAAAAGCTTGTTGTTTGCAGTATTTTTTGCCCTTAGCTGTGTTTGACAAGGCATTATAAGAAACTTGTAACTAAGCAAATAATTGGCTATTTTGCAACCAAGAAAGAAAGGGAATAGAGAAAGTCAGTAAATTCAGGCAGGAGGATAAAAAAGACAATTGAAACTTGGTCAAAAATCAATAATAAAAGTGAGTATTTTTCATTAAAGAAGGTCATAAAATGTAGCTCTTCTATAAGAATTAGAACAAGGTTATAGACATTATGTGATTCAATGTTTAAAATAGAATGGATTAAAATGGTACCTGACAGCTTGTTTTAATTATACTCTAATTGGGCTCTAATAATCTGGCACAATGATTGCATTAAGAAGACATTGCTCAAAAGTATGTACACATTGTAGGTGATGACTCAAATGCTAACTCAAAATTAGCAATATATAAATTATGGTTCAAAAAGACTAAGGATATATTGCTGAACAAAGGGAATGTGCTGCATTTCATCTATGTGCGTAAATACACAGCTGATATCCTCAATATATAATATTTTGTTCACTTTGAAACACAGAAATCATTTGTAACACTAATTCCAGTTTAATCTATATTTGAGTTTAATGCATAAAACTCACAGCTTTATATTAGAATTCTAAACAAAAATAAATTCATCAAATCTGTTTAAATTTTTTCTTCTTTAAGATATTTTTCTTTCTTTCTTTTCATTTAATACTCTTACTTTATGGTATCATAGCCACACATCCTCATTCACTTCAGCAGGGAGCATCACATAAAAGAAATGCTCGAAAGTGTAATGGCATTCACTATATTACTAATTTATTCTTTCAACAGTGATTAGCATTGAAATGAATTTTGGATTTATTGTGACTAAAATGACATTAATTTAGCATTAGTTGTTAGAAACATAACACCTATTTCATGTTAGCATATGTTGACACATGATTAATTTGATAACTTGATGTTGCAACACTTTAAAGCCATTAAAAACATTAGTCCAAAGTAACAAGATAAGAGAAAGTAACTATACAGATCTTTTAATAATTAAGATTGAAGATGGCATTCCTTTTAAAAAAAAAAAAGTTTTTAGACCAGTTCGTTTCAGTGTATGCACCCAAATCTGGAATTCATGTTAATATCTTCTGTATGAAAATATCAAAATTCTCACCCCTAGCCATGTTAATTTTAAAATATTTTTAAACACATTATTTTAAAAGAAATTTTTAAATATTGATAACTTGAGTGCAAATCAGAGATTCTAATTTATTTGATCAGGTATCAGGTCAAGTCATCAGATTCACTTATAAGTGAAGCCAGTGATGAGAACCACTTTCAAACCAACATTCAGATACCCACATTGATATGTGCCTATTAAGCTGAAAACACTCAGGCATGTTACCAAACCTTCTATAAATAGTAAGTATAAATAATAAATATTTTTATTCTTAGTTGTCATGAAGGAATTTATTCAAGTAAAATGTACATTAATATCTATTTCTCTTGTAATATCTATAACAAATAGCACCTTACTTTAATGCCAAAGGTTTCCAACACTTTTCAGTACAATGTTTTTATTTATGTAGGAAGAAAAATTTTTAGAAGATATAACCACAAGGCATGTATACACCCCCCAAAAAACCCCTTGAATTTATGGTATTCAAATAAAATATTCATTGCATTTTATCTATTGCTTTTTTTTACAGCAATTCATTTTTTTCTATTAGAAGTAAAGCATTGAACAGAGATAAACAATCTAGGAATAAAAACAACTTTCTTTAAAAAAAAAACTGGTTTACATATCAGAGGCCATTTTTCTAGGGATGAATCTTATACTCATTTGTTGCATATGATCTAGGTAAGAGTTTAACTCTGCCTCTCTCACTTTTTTAACACATGAGGTTTTCATTAGGTTAATTCTAACATTTTGGGTTTTTATTTTCCCCAAAGGCATTCCTAACACATAAAAATTAAACTCTCTTTAGATCTATAACTGAGCCACATTTATTTTGACTAGCACTGCACAGGTGCTCAAAAATATTTGTAAAACAAATATTTCCCTTACTCTACTGAATATTTTACTTTAAAACCTACATATTTTTTAAAAAAATTAGGTTTTAGCTTTAGCTTATTCTACTATCTAAAGTGCAGCTCTTCAGATTTCTTATTCAAACATCATCCTATATATTACTTTAATAATACCACTGCTAGACAAGTATTTAAAACCATACCACTACTAATAGCAGGGACATAAATTCTGATTTGTTTACACAGCATCTGAAACTTTTAACATGCTTTCACATACATACGCTGCCATCTTCTTACACCATGTTTAAACAGCCTTGTTCTTTAGAATATAGAAAGTGGTTAAATATCTTTGTTTCTTTCTCTCTTTCATCACTGGCTTGTTCTGATAAAAACAAGTTACCATGTTATTAGCTACCTGATGTAGAGGCCACTGGGCACAAAATGAAAGGCAATCTCTGGCCAATAGGCAGCAAATAATTGAGGCCTTTACTGTGACAGCATGTAAAATGAACCCTGCCAACAACCAGGTAACTGATCTTGGAAGGAGGTTTTTTCTTGGCCAAGATTCAAGATGACTGCAGCTTCAGATGACACTGTGATTGAAGCCTATGAGAGACCCTGAGCCACAGGACCTAGCTAAGCATGCCCAAATTCCTAAAAAAGAACAGAAACTGGTATAACACATATAGCTGCTAATGACATTAAGTTTTGGGGCAAGTTAATATGCAGAAACACTTAACTAATGCAAGGAATCTACTGAATATAAACTATTTTTTACATTGTAGCTCTAATTTCTATATATCATTCAGCTGCTTATATGGCTCTCCTCAACTATTATTTTCTTAGAATGTCAATTTTTATTATATATACATGGCACACAATTATCAATGGGCAGATTTAGTGGACAGAAAATAGGAATATCAGTAAGAAACTTTGTTCTCTGTAATGTTAAGGGAATTATCATTATTTCCAACCCTCATATCCCCTTACCCTTGAAAGGAAGAATTATCAAAAGGATAACTCCGAGTCTCTTTTTCTTTGCAGTTTTTTCTTTATACCTTATCTGAGGTGAAAGAGTATTTGATTTAATCAGTGAAAACCTAATATCATTGGATTACATTGTTACCAATGTCATTACATGGCTGTTAATGCTCTACTTCTATGGATTCTGCTATGTAATGGATGGATGGATGGATGGATGGATGGATGGATGGATGGATGGATGGATGGATGGATGAATAGATGGATGGATAGGTGGAGTTAGAAGAAAGTTTGTTTCTGCTCCTTGCTATCAGGTGGTCAGCACTTCTGGGACAGTCCCAGGCCTCAAAACCTACTCTTTTGGTGTAGACATGCTACTCTTTTTCATATACTCTTTTTTGGAAGGTAACTTAAATGGAAAATCAAAACTGAGATGCTACATGAATATATATTGTCTAATGGATCCTAAGACTATATACAGAAGCAAACTTCTCTACACACAGACCTCAATCATCAACTTGAGGACTCTAACAGGAAACTTTCATTTTATCCCAGTTTGAATTTGTGTTCTATATCTTACATTTAATAAGGAGTAAGGAATTTAGGGTTATTGAATTATGATTAATAAAGCTAAAAGATGAAAACAATTTGGTTCTTTGAATATTATTTCTAAATATTATAAACCACCAATAGAGAAAGTTAAATGAGTATAAAAGAAAACCTCCAACAAATTTCAAGTGTATGTGTTGTTAGACAAGCCATAAGTCCAGTATTTTCTCACTTGTAAAATATATTGACACATTTGTATTTAATGTCACAGAGATATTGTGATGACTACATAAGATAATAATATATATTAATTCCTATGCTTAAATTATTCCATGCTTCTCCAAGGAAAAACAATGATAAATATGACTTAACATATAGTATTTTTCCAGCATTTTAAAAGACATAAAACTCACATCTACATAAGGGGAATAAAAAACCATAGTTATATCTGTTTCATTTCAAGTCCCTTTCTGCTTGCTCTTACCTCTCTATATTCAGCCCCACAAGTTTATTTATATAACAAACTACTGCCCTCATACCTATATTCAGGCCTTTATTTCTTGTTCTTACTTCTGCTAAATTGCTCTTCAATCTGATTAAATATAGCTCTTTGCAAAAACATTTACTTTTTGTTAGTTTGGGGCAAGTTCTTCTTTAGAGAGGAATCACCTGACTATTCTTTATAAAAGATTAGCTAGTCTTCATATCCAACATTCTGTGTCTTTATCCTGCCTTACATTGTAATATTGCACTTATCACTATTCTATAATATACTATTGTGCTTTAGTTTGTTGTCTTTACTCTTCCTCACAGAGGAGAGCTTAATCATATAAGGGTAATAATTTGTCATATTTAATGGGAATTTCTGCCAAAAATATAAAGTATAAAACATATACAAAGTTGCTAAAATATACACTGAACAAATGAACAAACTATATTTATTAGAAGGGATGGCTAAATTTTATCTCCAACTTCCAAATTACTCTGAACTTTAAGGTCAAACCAGGAGAAGAATTGGTATAACAATTAGGGGAGATATAGTTATAAACTGGCACCAGAAAACTTAAAATAAGCATTGTAATTCAAGGTCCAAATAAACTAAGTGTTAAATAAAGACAGTAACAAGTTAAGATAGTGTTATTAATCAACACACTAACTAAGGGAAAGAATATAAAGACATTGTAGATTAACATAAGACAGATAATCATTTTAAAACAGCATAATACATGTGTGAGAAAGAGGTACAGAAAGCAAGAGGATCCAAAGGCTCTCTGAAGAAACAAAAGAGACTTCACCAAACAACTGTCAAAGGACAAGGGTCGGGGAGCAAAAGTGGAGGGCAGAAGACAAGGGGAGGGAGGATATTGCTGCCAGGTAAAGTCTACCTTTAGAAGCTACTGAAAAAAGAAGTCCTGTCTTTTAGTAACTCACTACATCGAGTACATTTTGACACCCAGAATAGCAAATGCATTATTTCTGATATTGTTTTATTTTAAACCAGCAACTTTTTTTCCCTATTTGAAGACAAATGGATCAAAGGTACTTTTATCCATTCCTTATCCTTATTTGTTGACACAGTGTCTGTCTGGCATATTGTATACACAAAAAATGTTAACTTGATGATAAATAAGCTCAACTTATTTTCATTTATGATGCTAAAGAAATTTTTCTTTTTCTGAGAAGGTATTTAAGCATTGTTAAAAGACACAGAATAGAGGAATTAACAGGATGAAAATGCACTGAAGCTTAAATTCCTTTTAGAAGAAAGAATTCATGACAGATCATTTGTCAATAAACTGTGCAAAAAGTTTAATACTGTTCAAATAAGTAGCACATTTTACATTATTTAATGTCCTCCTATAATCCAGACATTTCAGAAAATCAATATATGTACAACTTGAAAATAAAATAGACTGAAATGCTACCTTACTTACTATAAAAATGATTATTCTGACAATACTTTTGCCACATTCTAGGTAAAATAATAGCAAGGGTCTATGGTACTGCCATTTTATAAAAAGTAAACTAGTAAAAAATAATGAAAGAATCCCACGGAACAACTTGGGAGACCATAAAAATGGAAAAGCAACAATAAAAATCTCAGGAAGACAAACATATAAGATATGTTTCACTAAAGTCAAAGAAAAATAAAACTGAAGAAAAATCTCTGAGGTATGGCCATGACCTTTAACAGTAGCTATAAAAGAAATAAAATGAAAACAAGTACATACACCATTAAGTATTTGATTCCCATCCTAAAACTGTGAGTACAAATGCAGGTTATCAGAAATTAGCTTCCCAATCACCACTGTATGGTACAATACACAGTATACCAGGTCATTGTCACAGGTGTCCGGCATGTCACCTCTGTTATTAGACATTTCATCATTATAAAAATAAAAGGTTAATGTAGACCACACAGCTACATATACTGTTCTACTAATGAGAGTATGTATTTATTTTCTGATATAGAGGATATACTTTAAGACCAAGATGTCATGCTTTGTATACTGAGTGTCTAGTCTAGTATTAGTTACATAGTTATGGAAATATATAAAAATGTTAATTTAATGGAAAAGAAAAATAAGTTATTTCCCCAACAGCAGTTGTACCGATGTATACCTGAATTGTGTTACAGGGTTTGGCCTAAAGAGCTGTGATCTTGACTATCTTGTGGGTAATTACTTAAAACATGTCAATTAACCACATATTTAAAAAACTGAGGGTTGCCTGATCATACGGTGGCACAGTGTACAGAGCATAGGATTGGGACATGGAGGTCCCAGGTTTGAAATACCAAGGTCACCAGCTTGAGCACGGGGTCTCTGGTTTAAGTGTGGGATCATAGATATGACCCCATGGTTGCTGGTTTGGGCCCAAAGGTCACTGGCTTGAAGCCCAAAGTTGCTAACTTGAGCCCAAAGTTACTGGCTCTATCAAGGGGTTACTTACTATACTGTAGCCCCCTGGGTCAAGACACATATAAGAAAGCAATCAATGAATAACTAAGGTGCCACAACAAAGAATTAATGCTTCTCATCTCCCTCCATTACTGTCTGTTTGTCCTTATCTGTCCTTTTCTTTGTCTCTCTCTGTCTCTGTCACAAATAAATAAATAAATAAATAACTGAGAGGGTTATTCTATAAATTTCAAAGTCTGGACAAAAGAAAGAAAGAAAAAAAAGAAAAGTACAGGGGTGAACCAAAACGGAGCAGAGTAGGCAGATGAACAAACTCCCAGCTCACACCACCAAACTGGATTACAAATTAATTTAGAAACAATCAGAGTGAAAAACCAATTTAGGATTAAATTAACAGGTCTCAAAAACTAAGGAGCAAAGAAGAAGCCACACCAAGCCTGGTAGGGAGCTCCAAGCTGCAGACAGGGGGGCTCCCCTGCTCCCAGGACTGAAGGTGGGGTGAGAGTGAGAAGGCTTAATTACAAGGAGAAGAGCAGAAAATATCGCTCACAGCCACTTGCCTGGGGACCTGAGAAGGAGGTGAGCTGAGAGGGCTGGCTTGTCTTCCAAAAGAAAATTGGGGCGAGAGAAACGGTGATGGGAAGAAGAATGCATGGGATGACCTGAGAAGCTGACTTATCCAGTGCAGAGATGGCCATAGCTGGGGGAGGGGTTAAACCCTCAACAAAGCACAAGCCTAAAGTGTTTTGGGGTGACCCAACTCCAGATAGCTCTCCAGCTCTAATCAGAGCAACAAGGCACAGCTGAAAACAGGAAGTGGGGAGGAGGGGCAGTAACTCAGGTCTCCATGGAGATCTGAGATACACCTCCCTCTACTGAAACGGAGAAAGCACCTTGCCCCTGGAGAGAAGCTGGCAGGTCAGGCCTTCAGAGTCTCAGGTTACACCCACCGCATTCCTGGATACAACTTCAAATAAGCCCCCTGCTGAGATCAATAAACAAGATTCCCGTTGAGTTAAGAAAACTGAGAAAAAATCAAATCAAGACTTCAAAGAGGCTCTACTAGGTAAGGAGATCACAGCTGGAAGAAGCCTACAAGTCACAGAGAATAATGGGTAGGCAGAGAAGCATAAGTCATATGCTTTAATAAGATAAATCCTCTGATAAAATCTTGGATGAATCAATTACTGGATGCAGAGTATAAAATATTGATTTCTAGGATGCTTAAAGGTCTCAAAGCTACAATGGATGGACTTAATGAACACTTCAATAAAGAAATTGAAAGCATCAAAAAGGAAACAGAAATCATAAAGAAGAACCAGACAGAGATGACAAACACAATATCAGAAATGAAGACTACACTGGAAGGAATTAAAAGCAGGCTGGATGAAGCAGAGGATCAAATCAGCAACTTAGAGGACCAGATATGTGAAAGCATGGAAGTGGAGCAGCAAAAAGAAAAGAGACTGAAAAAATCTGAGGAAACTCTAAGAGAGCTTCATGACAACCTAAAGAGAAACAACATCTGCATCATAGGGGTTCCTGAAGAAGAAGAGAAAGAACAAGGGTTAGAGACCTTGTTCAATGAAATCATAGCTGAAAACTTTCCTAAATTGATGCAGGAAAAAGTCACACAAGTTCAAGCAGCACAAAGAATTCAATTAAAGAGAAACCTCCCAAAATCTACACCAAGATACATCATAATTAAAATACCAAAGCTAGGAGATAAAGAGAAAATATTAAAAGCTGATAGAGAATAAAAGGCTATCATCTACAAAGGAGACACCATAAGGATGGCATTCGACTTCTCAACAGAAACACTTGAGGCCAGGAGGGAATGGCAAGAAATATTCAAAGTAATGCAGAACAAGAGCCTACAACCAAGACTACTTTATCCAGCAAGGCTATCATTTAAAATTGAAGGAGAAATAAAAGCTTCCCAGACATAAAAAAGCTCAAGACATTCATTACAACCAAACCAATGCTGCAAAAAATGTTAAGGAGCCTGTTGTAAACAGAACAAAGGGGGAAAAGAATATAGTAAAAGAGGAATATAACTTTAAAGAATAAAATGGCAATAAACAACTACATATCAATAATAATCTTAAATATAAATGAATTAAATGCAATTCTTATTAAAATACCAGGGACATACTTCAAAGATAGAGAACAAATATTCCAAAAATTTATATGGAACCAAAAAGAACACGAATAGCCTCAGCAATCTTGAAAAATAGGAACAAAGTGGGTGGTATCACACTTCGCGATATCAAGTTATACTACAAGGCCATTGTACTCAAAACAGTTTGGTACTGGCATTAGAACAGTCATATAGATCAATGGAACAAAACAGAGAACCAAGAAACAAACCTGCACCTTTATGAACAATTGATAGTTGACAAGGATGGTGATAGCATGTAATGGAGTAAAGACAGCCACTTTAACAAATGGTGTTGAGAAAACTGGTCATCTACCTGCAAAAAAAAAAAAAAAAAAATGAAACTAGACCACCAACTTACACCATTCAAAAAAATAAACTCAAAATGGATAAAATACTTAAATATAAGTCATGAAACCATAAGCATCCTATAGGAAAACATAGGCAATAAGCTCTCCGACATCACTTGCAGCAATATATTTGCTAATTTATCTCCATGCGCAAGGGAAATAAAAGACAGGATAAACAAATGGGACTCTATCAAACTAAAAAGCTTTTGCACAGTTAAAGACAATATGAACAAAATAAAAAGGCAAACCACACAAAAGGAGAACATATTTGACAATATATCTGATAAGGGGTTAATAACCAAAATTTATAAGGAACTTGTAAAACTAAACACCAGGAAGATTAAGAGTCCAATCAAAAAATGGGCAAAAGAGATGAATAGACACTTCTCCAAAGAGGACATACAGATGACCTATAGGCACATGAAAAAATGCTCAACATCACTAATCATTAGAGAAATGCAAATTAAAACCACAATGAGATATCACCTCACACCAGTCACAATGGTTCTCATCAACAGAACAACACAGAGTAAGTGGTGGTGAGGATGTGGAAAAAAGGGAATTCTCCTGCACCACTGGTGGGAATGCAGACTGGTGTAGCCACTGTGGAAAACAGTATGGAGATTCCTCAAAAAATTAAAATTGAACTGCATTTTGACCCAGCCATCCCACTTTTAGGAATATACCCCAAGAATACCATAGCATAGTTTGAAAAGGAGAAATGCACTCCCATGTTTATGGCAGCATTGTTTACAATAACCAAGATCTGGAAACAGCCCAAGTGTTCATCAGTGGACGATTGGATTAAAAAGCAGTTGTACATATATACAATAGAATACTATGAGGCCATGAAAAAGAAAGAAATATTATTGTTTGCAACAACATGAATGGAACTGGAAACTATTATGTTAAGTGAAATAAGCCAGGCAGAGAAAGAAAAATATCATATGACCTCACTCATATGAGTAATCCAATGAACAATATGAACTGAGGAGCAGAATAGAGACAGAGGTGGGATCAAAGGATCCAGAAGGAAAGCGGACAGAGAAAAAGGGGATGATAGGGAGACAGGATGGAACAAGAGCAGAAAAGCAAATCCTGGAGGGAAGGGGGGAGGGTTTTACGGGGATAGAGACAGGATGTACTGGGGAACATTAGAATCTATGTAAACACAATAAATTAATTAAAAAAAGAAAAGTACAATACTCTCTAAAACATATTTTTTAAATGAAAGGGAAAAATTAATAAAATATTTTAAAATTACTGAAACAAATAAATATTAAAAGTTGAATATATATAAATTCTGTGAATGCTGAATATCAGACTGTTAACAAAAATAAATATAATGCAATTAAATAAAATTAAATGTGAAATAAAATCAAGAGCTGGTTGTGAAAAGCAAAGATACTGTTGAATATTGAGATTCAACAAATTGGGAAGTCACTAAACTTTGATGTGGACAAACACACTCCCTTAAGAGCTCTCGTTTGTTCAACTGTTATAATTTTATTAAGTACTTGAGATAATCTTTCCATTTTACTTGAGATTCTGGACATTAAAGATTTAGTAAGTTATTTTTTTTCTTATGGTTGTTTTTGTCAAATATTTTTAAATAAAACTGAATTCATATTTTTTTTTATTAATGCTGGTTTTCAAGTCTGACTGAAGAATTCTCCCTACTCCTAGGTTAAGGAGAAATTTACCAATATTTTTCTCATATATTTATTGTACATTTGGTACATTTACATATTTTGTCTAAAGAGAATAAATTTGGAAATAAACTTGGTGTATAATGAGTAAATTAATCCAATATTATGGGTTTATTTTTCAACATTGCTTATTAAAATACCATTCTGAGGTAGCTCATTTGGTTAGAGCTTCATCCTGACACACCAAGGTTGTAGCTTTGATACCCATCAGGGCACAAACAAGAATCAACCAATGAATGCTAAATGAGTGGAACAACAAATTGAAGTTTTTCTCTTTCCCTTCCTTTCTCAAAAATCAATCAATAATATTTTTACACTCATTATTCTTTTCCGGTTATTTTAGAGATTGAATTTACAGTGAAATATTTCATTAGTCTCTGTGTGCCATTCTCCTTGTTCTTCTTTTCTTGGAGTTTCCTGGCTAATCTTAGTTATTCTCTTCTGAGTAAATTATCTAACCAATCTGTGTAGCTCAGAGTTGGAGACAAAGACTTAACATTTTTATTAAAATTTTAAAACATTTATAAGTTAATTAAGGAGTAACTGAATTTTGGGTTTTGTGTCCTTTTCCTATCCAAGCAGTTTTAAAATTTATTTTTAAGTTTAATTTTGAGACTTTAAAAAATAAGTTTTAGCCATGGCTAAATAGGTCGGTTAGTTAGAACATCAGCCTGATATGTAAGATTTTTGGGTTCATTCCTGGGTCAGGGCACATATAGGAACAGATCGATGTTTCTTTCTGCCTATCTGTCTGTCTTTCTCTGCCTCTTCCTCTCTCTCTAAAAATAAATAAATAAAAATAGGTTGTAAATTTATTTGTATAGCTTCTTCAATATCATTTAAGTTTATGCATAAGTATATTTAATATTGGTATCATAACATATTTCAGCTGTTATTTTTATAATTTTATTTGTTTCTGTATCAGTGGAGATTCTTTGTTTTCAGTATGTTGATTATAAAACCAGACATTTTACAGTATTATTTTAATATCTGTTTTCATTATTGATTTGGGGATAGATTCCAAGATACATATTTATATTTTATGCAAATAAAGATATTATGTTCTCCTTTCCTATTCTAATCATGCCCATTGTTTTGTCTCACCTTATAGCAATAGCTGAAATGCCCAAAACTATACACACAAACTGTTAGAGGTCTGATATTTTACTCTACTTGCAAACTAAAATAAACTGTCACATTTCCAGGGATGCTAACAGAAGACATGAGACTCCTCAGTCAGACACAAAAGATTTATTACTCTCAACAAAAGCAGCAGCATAAATTTCATATATTTATTGGTTCTTTTTGCTCTCCAAGTTCTACAGGGGTGATGTGGAGCAGGCTAAGTAGAGTCCATGGACACAGTGGGTTTGTGTCACAACTGATGAACTCTAACATAGGATACCTTTGCCCACAATAAAAACAGAAAACAAGAAATCCTGTTCAGACTTTGTCCCAGAGGAAGACATATTATCTTTGCTATTTCTGCTTTGTAAACTAATCTGTCCTCTGCTCTTCAGGGAAATATTATGTCTGTACATATTCCAGTGGCTGTCTAATATACAAACATAGTTGAGAATCCTTTCTGGAACAAAAGTTGATATAAGATCTGCAGAATTTTCTGCCAACATAATTTTTAACTTTTGACAAAGTAGAAAAGCTTTTAACATTTCCCTTTTATTAAGAGACTGGCTTCAATGCAGATATGTATTAATACTAACATGTAAAATATATATCAATTGATCCCAAATTACTGCCTCCCTTTTTAACAAGAATGATGTTAATATGTCCTTTGTCAAATGACTTTTGAGAATCTAGAGAAAATCATCTGCTATTTCATTTATTTCTATCAATATATACTGGATAAATCAATGAATCAATGAGCTATTAATGGATTTAAAATATATTCCCATTATTATATATTGTAGGAAGAATTTTAAAATGATCCACAGTGCCTTAAACCCTTGTTCAAATTCCTCAGTTTGAATGTATGCAGGATTTGTAACTTCATTTTAACACACAAATTAGGACAAAGGTGAGGTACTATTACCCTAGTGATTGCATTACAGTATATGAAATTTCAAAGAGGGATTTTGTAGATACAATAAAAGCTACTAATCAATTTATTATAAATTAATAAAGAAAGAGGTTATTCTGAATGGACTTGATCTAATCAGATTAGACTAGAGATGTTCAACCTTTATTATCTCAAGCCATACAAATCAATTAACTAAAATTCTGTTGCAGACCAAAAATGTATATTTTTTGTCATCTGATAAAAAAACAGGTATAATTTTGATTCATTCACACCAGAGAGCTATTGTAGTATTGGCTGCTATATATATATATATATACACACACACACACACAAACATATATAAATAAAAAAATATATATATTTTATTTTTACAATCTAAGGGAAAAGAGATCAGTGCCTCTGCCTAAATAGTCAGGTATTAACATGTTTTAAAATTTCTGTGGCACACTAGTTGAAAATCATTGGATTAGGCATTTAAAAAAAGTCTAGAGGTCAGAGAAAGAAATCTCATATGAGAAGCAGTGGAAATGTTTTCTTTCTGTCCATGAAGAAGCAAACAGCCTTATTATAAACTGCCAATTGAGAGAGGTGGCCTCTTGAAACTATGAGCCTCAGTTTTACCACTGGAGGAAGTGAATGTCAACAGCCATGTGATTTTGAGAGAGAACCCCAGACCTCAAATGAGACAACTTTATTTTTAAGTGTGTGGGGGGGATATGATGGTGAGACTGACACTTGCATGTGCCCTTACCCGGAACCACCCAGCAACCCATCTAGGGCTGATGCTTAAGTACCTAGCTATTTTTAGGGCCTGAGGCTGATGCACTCAGACTAACTGAACTATCCTCAGTGCCCAGGTCTACACTCAAACTAATCAAGCCACTGGCTGCAGGAGAGGAAGAGGGAGAGAAGGGGGAGAGGAAAGGGGAGAGAAAGGAGGAGAGGAAGAGGGATAGTAGCAGATGGTTATTTCTCCTGTGTGCCCTGAGCAGGAATCAAACTCAGGATGTCAATACACTGGCCAACACTCTATCTACTAATCTACCAGCCAGGGCTGGATGAGATACTTTGTTGTAGCCTTGTGATACCCTGAACAGAGGACCAGTTAGTCTGTGCTTGAACTGAGCAGTGAAAACTATAAAATAATAGCTGTACTTTGTGTTAAGATACTACACTTGTGATAATTTGTTGTGCAGGAATATGAGTTAAAACATTACAAAGATGCATTAATGAATTTATTGATAGATATAATGGTATTCTATGAATCCTGCAATAAACCTTTTAAATATTTTTAAGATAATGTTGGCTTTGGTTTGATAACCTTTAAGGCTTTTACATACAGAGTCATAAGAGAATTTGCTTTGCCTAATTGTAAAAGGTAACTAATTTCTTTTTATATATAAGAAAATATAAGATTACATGTTGACTTGAGAAGATATTCTGTTTCTTTAACTTCTCACCCTTACTCTTACTTTTTTGTGGTTACATTTTTATTTGTCTGACTATATTTTATGATAATTCTTTCATCTTAGTCTGTCATTGATAAATCCCTTGAATCTCTCTCTAAATGTTAAAAATACATTTATCTTACCCTGCCACTTGAATGCTTGTTTAGCAAATGGCACTTAGCTGCAAAATAACTGATGACAGAGGGCAGGTAGAAACAGTTTTTCCTTATCTTCATCAACATGTTTCAAGCCGTGATTTAAAAATAATAGTTTCTCCATTAAAGGTGTTGATGAATGAAAAAGTGACTATTTCATCATTGCTGTCTACAAGCATTGTACATGAGTTGGCCGAGGATATTTTTATTATCACGCCTTTAATATCCCTATTGAGCTAGTACATATGTCAGTATCGAGATATGTATTATTTGCTTTATTTTTTTATTACAGTTTGTTTTGGTTTCAGTGCAATTGAGTATTGCTCTGAGAACCAAAGCTCTTATCAACTATCATTCATTTGGATGGTCTAGGTTTTATATCTCAGAGTGTTTGTTCATCCATGTATATATGCTATTTCCGTGTATCAGTCAAACTGTGATTTCTCAATTCCAGAGAAAACCTGCCACCCTATAATATGAATACATTCTACATCTTGAGTTATTTTATTTTATTCTTTAATGATTTTATATAGAGTGAATAAGGGAGGGAGGGATAGAGAGGGCAAAAAAGAGAGAGAAATAAACATCAATTTGTTGTTCCACTTATTTATGCGAACATTGGTGATTTTTGCATGTGCCTTAGCCAGGTATCAAACCTTCAATCTTGATGTATGGAGACAACAATTAACCAACTGAGTTACAAAAACAGGTTGAGTTAATTTTTGAAAATAATTTTTATTTTAGGGACTATCATTTTTGCCCAATAGTTTGTATTGAATTGACTTTCCTGTTGAAAATAATTATAGGTGCAGACAAAATATAAAAGGTATGTTGGAAAACTTTGGAGAATGATCACTTTGAGCATCTACAATTATTAAGAAAAGTGAAGCCTGAGCAGGCAGTGGCGCAGTGGATAGACCATAGGTCTGGGATGCGGAGGACCCAGGTTTGAAACCCCGAGGTTGCCAGCTTGAGCACGGGCTCATCTGGCTTGAGCAAAGCTCGCAGCTTGGACCCAAGGTCACGAGCTCGATCAAGGGGTCACTTGGTCTGCTGTAGCCCCAGGGTCAAGGCACATATGAGAAAGTAATCAATGATAACTTAGGTGTCACAACAAAGTATTGATGCTTCTCATCTCTCTCCTGTCCTGTCTGTCTGTCTCTATCTGTCCCTTTCTCTGTCTCTCTCTGTCTCTGTCACATACACAAAAAAAGAAAGTGAAGAGTGTGAGTAAGCTATACATGTACTTTGTGTTTCTTTAAATTAGGTATTTTTTTTCTAAATTGCTTGGCACAGAAATAGAGTACAAGCGGAGAGCAGCAGTATTACTGACTTGAAGAAACAGACCTGGGAGCTCTCAGTGGCTAAAGCCACTTTGAAGGGAGAAGTTTCATGCCTAAGAAGAGTCACACCCTAAGAGTCAAAACTATACCCTGTAAATGAAAGCAAAACTTAAATAAACCAGACCCAGCAAAGCTTTGAGCATAAAAATGTTACCACAAACTTAAGTAAAGACTGGTTATTCTGTAGTCATGATTGTAAGTAATTTTTAAAACCTGTTGTTTACTACATTAATGGCAACTCAGGGAACACATTTTATAAGCCAACCAATCACTGGTTTTTTTTGTTTTTTTTTTTTAAATTATTTGTTTATTTTACAGAGAAGAAACAGGAACGGGGGGGGGGGGGCAGAGGCAGGGAGCATCTATTCCCATATGTGCATTGATCAGGCAAGCCCAGGGTTGTGAACCCGGCGATCTCAGCATTTCAGATTGAAGCTTTATCCACTGCACCATCACAGGTCAGGCCAACCAATCAGTGTTACTCTTTCACTTAAGGCAGGGGTCCCCAAACTACGGTCCGCAGGCTGCATGCGGCCCCCTGAGGCCATTTATCCGGCCCCCGCCACACTTCCGAAAGGGGCACATCTTTCATTGGTGGTCAGTGAGAGGAGCATAGTTCCGATTGAAATACTGGTCAGTTTGTTGACTTAAATTTACTTGTTCTTTATTTTAAATATTGTATTTGTTTCCATTTTGTTTTTTGTTTTTTTACTTTAAAATAAGATATGTGCAGTGTGCATAGGGATTTGTTCATAGTTTTTTTTATAGTCCGGCCCTCCAACAGTCTGAGGGACAATGAACTGGCCCCCTGTGTAAAAAGTTTGGGGACCCCTGACTTAAGGTATACAGCAAAACAAGAACAGATGATACCCATAAATATGTCTCTTCCTAGTAACTATTAAATAGCCTATGTTTGAGTAATTACGTTTATACATTTGAAGCTAGCCTACTCACGCTGTTGAAAGTTTACCAATCCATATAAATGCCACTCTCTGTTCTATTTGAATAAAATGAGCCTAACAAGCAAACTTCTCCCTCTAGAGTAACTTAATTCAAATATCAAAAGTGGTCACATGAAACTATGACACTCCATAACAAATCAAGAAAGTAACTGCCTGACCTGTGGTGGCACAGTGGATAAAGCATAGACCTGGAAATGCTGAGATCGCTGGTTCGAAACCCTGGGCTTGCCTAGTCAAGGCACATTTGGGAGTTGATGCTTCCAGCTCCTCCCCCCTTCTCTCTCTCTGACTCTCTCTCCTCTCTCTCTCTCTCCTCTCTAAAAATGAATAAATAAAATAAAAATATTTTAAAAAATTAAAAAAAAGAAAGTATCAAAATTATCTACTAATACTCTATTTACTTTGAAGAAGAAAAATTAATCATATATTAATAATTGTGATATCACTTAGAACTTCTAAAATAGCTGGGATACATTGAAAAATCAGAAGCTTGGATCAACATATGGCCAAATGACAAAAAAATAATAAAAAACAGACTATTAAAATAAATTCTCCTGTGATTTATATATCTATATTAAAGTTATCAAACAACTATTTTATTTTACTTATTTATTTTTTTTAGGTGAGAGGAGGAGAGATAGTGAGGCAGACTCCTACATATGCCCTGACTGAGATCTACCCAGAAACCCTGTCTGGGGCCAAGCCTTGAGTACTGAGTTATTTTTAGTGTCTGAAGTAGAGGCACTGAGATCAACCAAACTATCATGAATACTGGGGACCTCACTCAAAACAATTGAGCCACTGGCTGTGGGAGGGAAAGAGAGAGAGAAAGGGGAGAGGGTCCCCTAGAAGCAGATGGTCACTTCTTCTATATGCCCTAACTGGGAATGTATCCTGGAACATCCATACACCAGGCCGATGCTCTATGCATTGAGCTAAAAGTCAGGGCTTCAAACTTACTTTAAAGAAATAAATAAATAGCCTGACCAGGCAGTGGGGCAGTGGATAGAGCACCAGTCTGGGATGTTGAGGTCCCAGATTTGAAACCCAAGGATCCCAAGGTCACAGGCTTGATAACAGGGTCATGTGGGTTCATAGTCATGACAACTTGGATGCTGGTTTAAACCCAAAGGTCTCTGGCTTGAAGACCAAAGTCACGGGCTTGGGACCAAGGTTGCTGACTTTAGGAAGTGTTCACTGGCTTAGCTGCAGGCCCTGGGTAAAGGCACATATGAGAAATCAATCAATGAACAACTTAGGTGCCACAAAAAAAAAAAATGATACTTTCCATTTCTTTCCCTTTCTGTCAGTCTGTCCATGTCTGTCTGTCTGTCTGTCTCTCACAAAAATAAATAAATAAATAAGTAAAATAAAGATCTTGACCAGGTAGTGGCACAGTAGATAGAGTGTCAGCCTGGGATGCAGAAGACCCAGGTTTGAAACTCTGAGATCGTCATCTTGAACGCAGGGTCATCTGGCTTGAGCACAGGCTCACCAGCTTGAACGTGGAATCATAGACATGACCTCATGGTCACTGGCTTGAGTCCAAAGTTTGCTGACTTGAAGTCCAAGGTCACTTGCTTGAGCCCAAGGTCACTGGCTTGCATAAAGGGTCACTGGTTCAGCTGCAGCAACCCCCCTCCCCAGTGAAGGCACATATGAGAAACAGTCAATGAACAACTAAGGTAGCACAATGAAGAATTTAATGCTTCTCATCTCTCTCCCTTTCTGTCTGCCTTTCCTTTTCTGTCCCTCTCTGGCTCTCTGTTTCTGTCTCTGTCCTGTCTCTCTGGTGAAAAAAATAAAGAAACCAGCAAGAAAATAACCTTTTCCTCTCACTCTAATTTTGTTTAGTATTTAATCTCTCTTGTCTCCTAGAATCCACTTAAGTGAATCTTTAAGGGTATATTTAAATTATAATATTTTGGCTGTGAAGAAAAATTACTTTTGAATTTCATTTGAGATGTTTTTAGGGCATCTATAAGACTTTGCATAATATGGTTTTATTTGTTAAATTAAATTTTCTGCAGGAAATAGAATGATTTTGCTGGAGTGGTGGTCTGAACAGCTGACAAAGGTGATATCACAGATGTCATCTCAACAGGACAGAAAATGAAGCAGTTATTTCCCATTATCAAACACCTTTGAAATATGACAGATTTCTCACTATTCAAATTCTAAAGCCATAATTAATCTTTTGCCTTGTATCATGGATAACACAACCTATAGAGAAGATAGATTTAATCTTGTTGATTATATTACTTCTATTAAAGAGAAGTGCTATTTTCTGAAATGACATATATCTGACTTTGGCAAATTAAATTATAAACTCATTTGGATTTATAGGCATTAATTAGAAATATTAGTAAATGAGACCATAGCTTTAAATAGTTTAGAGTTACTTTTTCTCTGAAACTCTTCTTTAAAAATTACATACTATAAATATCAATTTAAAGTAAATTGTCATTCAGAGTTGCCACTCCAGTAAAACTACTTTCACTATAATAATAATTAAATAAAAGGGTCTAAGGCCATATTTTTAAAATCTAAATCCAGTAATAAAATAATGAAAAAGAGATAAAATATTACAGCATAGTCTGTACAGGACATTAAAAATTAAGAAATTATATTTTATATTTCAATCACATTTATGTATAAAAAGTTTACAATATATAGTATAAAGTCAAAGTTTACAATATAAACCTAAAACTTTTATTTTTTAGATTTTATTTTGTCACTTTAGGGGAGAGGGAGAAACAGAAAGAGAAGGGGAGAGGAGCAGGAAGTATCAACTCCTGTATGTGCCTTGACCAGGCAAGCCCAGGGCTTCGAACTGGTGAACTCAGTGTTCCAGGAGTGGCCATATTATCCAAAACTATAGAGAAATTTAATGCAATCTCCATCAAAATTACAATGTTATTTTTTAAAGGAATAGAATAAAGAATTACCAGGTTTGTATGAAACCATAAAAACCCCCAATAGCCAAAGCAATCCTGAGGAAAAAGAATGAAGCTGAAGGTATCATACTACCTGACTTCAAATTAAATTACATAGCCAGGATAATCAAAAGGCATGGTATTGGCAGAAAAACAGACATACAGACCAATGGGACTGAATGAAGAGCCCCGAAATAAAACCACATATATATGGAGAAATCACCTTTGACAAAGGAGCCAAAAACATATAATGAAGAAAAGAAAGCTTCTTCAATAACTGCTGCTGGGAAAACTGGAAAGCCACATGCAAAAGAATTAAACTTGACTACAGTCTGTTCCCCTGCACAAAAGTTAATTCAAAATGGATCAAATACCTAAATATAAGATATGAAACTATAATTACGTAGAAGAAAACATAGGTAACTAACCTAATGAACCTTAGCCATAGAGAACAATTTATGAATTTGACCCCAAAGGCAAGGGAAGTAAAGGCAAAAATAAATGAATGGGACTATATCAAACTAAAAAGCTTCTGCACAGCAAAAGAAACTGACAGCAAAACAAATAGGCAGGCAACTAAATGGGAGATGATATTTGAATATTAATATCCAAAATATACAAAGAACTCACAAAGCTCAGCAATAAACAGGAAAACAATCCAATTAAAAAATGGAGAGAGGATCTGAAAAGACACTTCTCCCAAAAGGACATACAAATGGCCAATAGATATATGGAAAGATACTCATTTTCACTAGCTGTTCAAGAAATGCAAATTAAAACTACAATGAGATACCACCTCACATCTGTTAAATTGGCTATTATCAACAAGACAGGTAATAACAAGTGTTGGAGAGGCTGTGGAGAAAAAGAAACCCTCATTCACTGTTGGTGAGAAGGTAAACTGGTACAGCCATTATAGAAAACAGTATAGTGGTTTCTCAAAAAATTAAGAATAAAACTACTATATGACTCAGCAATCCCTCTACTGAGTATCTACCCCCAAAACTCAAAAGTATTGGTGTAAGGTCTGTGGATAATGGGAAAGGTCAGACCTGCGAACTTTGGCTAGGACCACCCACAACAAGCGAGCCAAAAAAGACTTCCCAGGAACCCCTTGGAAAACAGCGACCATCTGCCAGCCAGTGAAATTTCACCACGTCATATTAGCTCAATCACCCTAGGGACCCTTTAAATATCTCACACACGGGTCACCACTTGCAACTTCCCTGGCCTCCATCTTTCCTCAGGGCCAGGGAACCTCGCTGGGCTGGATGCACGCTCTGTACTCAATAAAGCCTTTTACTATTCCACACTTTGTGGCTCCGACCCCTTCCTTCCTTCTCAGCAGGGAAAAATACCTTACATTTTGGTGCCGAAAACCCAGGAGGAGTTGAAGTCCGCAAGAACCGCTCCTCTTCCCCATCCCCTCTGAGAAAGAACCAGGATCTCTGACCTTCCACCCACTTCAAATACCAGCGCACGGTGCGGTAATCCCCCTGCCTCCAGCCACCCTTGAGTTCTTTCTGCGGAGACTCCCTGTCCGAAACTGTAGCTATGTCAGGGAAGTCTTTCCATTCTGAGTGCTTGTGCTTGTGGAGATGTCCCAAGCACACCCACTTTACCTTATCCATCCGTGGCCTGACCTTGAGTTTTAGGACGCTGATACTCAAATCTGACCACTCCGAGGACTTAGGGCGGCTGTGGGGGCACAGGAATCTCCCTCCCTAAGGAAGAAGAAACTGTTCTTCTCCACTGTGGCCAGGCCACAGAACCCACTGAATTAGCCTCCTGAAGGGACTTTCGGTTTTAACACCCTCACCAATTTAACTATCGCCAAAAAAGCTGAGAACTGATTGGAGATCTCTTACATTCATGGCTTCTAATTATTCGTGCACCCGTCCTTAATCTCTGTGCTGCCTATTCCACACCGCGCAGGCCTCTTTCTGGCCAGAGAAACCTCACCTAAAACCTCCACTCCTGATCTTTCCTTCTCCGTGGACTCCCAACTCTCTCTCCCTCCTGCCTGACCCCTGGGGGCGCCCCTCTCTTGGGACTTCTCTAGTCCCTCTGCGGACCTCTTTTGTGCTCGGTTCTCTTCCTTCTGAGAGCCCCCTCCCCTCTCTGCAAAATCCTGTTTCTATATCACTACCATCTCTCTTTCTCTTCCTCTGCTGGTCAGGGCCCCCTCCCTACTCCACTGTGTTCTTAAACCCCTCCTCCATCAGGCCATTCTCAGCCTGGCATTGGCTCTTACACTGGTTTTCAGGACATGCAACCCCAATTTTCTTGCAGGAAATTCTAGCCCTGTCCTGCCTTTGGCTCCAGTATTTCCTGCGGGATCTGGGTGCTGGGCTCCGCATGAGCCCTCCCCTTCCTCTTATTCTCAACCCCCCCAAACCCCTATCCAGGACCTGTGAACATGGCATTTAAAGTTTTTAATGGTCCCAACTAACAGAAACAAGCCAAGGCTGTTCGCCAGGCCTGCATGCAGCAGAAGGTAATGCTCCAAACCCAAACTCTTGTGGCAACCCTGAGACCAGCAGAGCCACCAGCAGCTTGCTTTAAGTGTGGTAAGCAGGGTTACTGGTCCCAGTAGGGCCCCTGCCTGCAGCTGCCCACTGAGCCCTGCCTGACTGCAAACAGCCCAGTCACTGGCGGAGTGATTGCCCCTTTGGGCAACAGGCTTTTCCTCAGCACCTCTACATGGGGGACAAGCCGCCCAAATGGGAGGCAATCCAGCCAGGTGGGTGCATCGCTTGAACTCCTAGGACACAGCCTGGACTCGGAGAACCCAGGGTATGCTGCAACTACTGGGTAAGTCCACTTCATTTCTTGTGGACACAGGGGCTACCTTCTCTTTTTGCCATCACACTCTGGACCTCTAGTTCCCTCACGGGTCTCAGTTATAGGAATGGATGGGATCCCTTCCTTTCTCCTTTTTACACCACTCCTGACATGCAGTTTTGCCTCAATCTTGCCTCCTTACAGGACCACTGGAAGTCGGAACCACTGGACTCCATCCATCTCCAGCTCACCAAAAGGCTGGACCCTACAAATCCTCCTATTACTCCTCTTTTTTTTTTTAATCCTTACAGGACGGTATCCGCAGTTTCTCAACTCACAGCCACACGGATGTTCTTCCTGACACCCCTCAAAGCCACCACCTTTCAATCTCCCCCTCCCCATGACACCCCTAATCAGCAGGAAGTAGCCAGATGAATAAACGGTGCCTCTTTTCTATTTAACACAAAAGGTCAGAATGTAAGGTCGGTGGATAATGGGAAAGGTCAGACCTGCGAACTTTGGCTAGGACCGCCTACAACCAAGCACGCCAAAAGAAACTTCCCGGGAACCCTTTGGAAAACAGCGACCATCTGCCAGCCAGTGAGATTTCACCACGTCATATTAGCTCAACCACCCTAGGGACCCTTTAAATATCTCCCATGTGGGTTACCTCTTGTGATTTCCCTGGCCTCCATCTTTCCTCGGGGCCAGGGAGCCTCGCCAGTGGGATGCACACTCTGTACTCAATAAAGCCTTTTGTTATTCCACACTTTGTGGCTCCAGCCTTCTTCCTTCCTTCTCAGCAGGGAAAAATACCTTACAATTGGTACATATGGAAACATGCACCCCCATGTTCATTGCAGCATTATTCACAGTGGCCAATACATGGAGAAAACCACAGTGCCCTTCAATAGAGAACTGGATAAAAAAGAGTTATAATGATATATACAATGGAGTGCTATTCAACCTTAAATAATGATGACTTAGTGACATTTACAACAACATGGACAGACCTTGAGAACATTATACTGAGTGAAATAAGTAAATCAGAGAAAGTTGAGAATTGTATGACTTCACACATAGGTGGGATATAAAACTGAGACTCATTGACATAGATAAAAGTGAAGTGGTTACCAAGGGGAAGGGGATGTATGGAAGGGGAATGGGGGAGGTTGTGGGTGGAAGGGTTTTAAATGGTCCAAATATTAAATATAAGACAGAAAATTATTTGACTTCAGGTGATGGGTATATAACATAATCAACAGTTCAAATGTTATAGAAATGTTTACCTGAAATCTATATACTCTATTGATCAATGTCACCTGTTAAATTTAATTTTCTAAAGAAAATTAGAAAAACCTTTAAAAAAAGGTCCAAAATTCTCCTATGAATATGATAATATTATGCACTTAAGTACTTTGAAACATTAAAGATGCCTTTTAGAAGGTGTTTCAGTGTTATGTGTGTGTTATACTTTAATAAACAATATATTTTTAGATGATTAATAAAAATAATTAACAGATATATCTCAATTGAAATAAAAAATACAAGATTAAAACAACTAATTTTAAAGGATCAATAACTGTTAAGAAATGATAAATCCTCTTGAAATAGTTGGTATTTATTTTATTAAAAAGCTGAGGGACATTAATATTAATTAGTGATGCTACTCTTCCTTTACTTAATTTTTTTTTCTCATGTGGTTTTTTAAAAATTCCACTTAAGAGCTTTTGATTCCCCAATAGAATTTAGAAGTTGCACTTGGTTATGGTAGATATACTGCACCTTTAAGCTTTCAAAGGTCATTTTTTTAATGGAATAGTCTCATCTACCGTAGCTCTCTCATTTATAGATAAGAATTCCGATAAGTTCCCATTTTAGTTAAAGGCAAAAGTCAGATATGTTATAAGTCATTTCAAACAAAGATATCAAGAGGAAGATAATTTCTGAGCACTGATCATCTTCTGGCTGACCTGCTAGAAGAGGTGTTCTCCTTTTTCAGAAATCATGGAAACTAGCTTAGACTCATGATTTAAGATTACACAGTATGGTCAATTGCAAGGCTTGGACATTAAGACTTCACTTCCATTTTTGTTAACAGTGTGAAGGTTTGGTTCTGCTCCAAATAAGAAGTCTGATATGGTAAGTCTGACAGTTGATGGTTCCATCATATGATCGCAACCATAAATATTAAACCCCAACCACCTGATAATGCCATAGGTAGGACTGGTTCTTTCATTTACTATCAATGACAACCTATCAGGATAAAGGTGGAACCAACAGTGACAGGACACATTGCTGTTGTATCCTGGGCCCTGATCACATGACCAGGGGAGCCAGTATATTGGGCAAATGAGTTTGTAAAATTTGTATTTTTTGAGTTTGCTCACTTTTATTAAACAATGGCACTGGGCAGCCATGTGTGTGCTTACTCTCAGAGCAGGGAAGTTGATTGTGAATTGTGGATTGCATTCCTGATTGGGAGGGGCCATTGTTTTGCTAATGTATGCTGGAGGAGGGGTCTTTGTGGGCCCAGGTAGTTTTGGAAGGAGAGCAGAGAGAGAATGCAGAGAGTAAGAAGGTGTGCAAGTGGAAAACCAGAGTGAGGGGCTTTGGGAGCCCTACTGAGGCTACTGGGGACTTTTGATTCTAGGAGGAACTGGAGAAGAATCTGGTTGTGGAATCTGAGAATGTGGCAGGACTTTGGGAACCCTGAATGAAAGGAAGGTATTTTTCCTGCCTGTTTGCTCATTGGCCGGTGCGAGGCTTTAATAAAGAAATGACTCACCATTTTTTGGCTCCACTGTTTCTTTACCGTCTGCCCGAATCTAATGAGAACGAGTATGGCCATGACGGCAGCAGCCACTGGCAGTACACAGTACTTTCTTTCTTAGGCAGCTTAAAGCTCCTTAGCTCACAGGTTGCATCCAGCACTTTAAGACTTTTAGAGCCTGACCTGTGGTGGCGCAGTGGGATAAAGCGTCGACCTGGAACACTGAGGTCGCCGGTTCGAAACCTTGGGCTTGCCTGGTCAAGGCACATATGGGAGTTGATGCTTCTTGCTCCTCCCTCTTCTCTCTCTCTCTCTCTCTCTCCTCACTCCTCTCTCTCTAAAAATCAATAAATAAAATATTTTTTTAAAAAAAAGACTTTTAGAATTCAAAGAGCAACTTGATCATTATTTTTTTCAAGATATATCACATATTCTGATATTATAATTATAATGTATTAGAAGCTCTTCATGTAAGTAGCTTTGCAAAAATAATATCCTAAACTCTGAAACTTGAAGAAATACATTCAAGAAAAAATAATAAAAACAATGACATGTCAAATGATAGATTTAATTATAACATAATTTTGATAGATGAAATGGCTATACTCAGCCGCCATCCTGAGAACAATGCAGGCCCAAAGGAGCAAGAAGGGCTCAAAACAGAAAGTTCTCACCCCTCACTGTCAGGTTGTAGTTAATTAGCTTACTATTCCTTCTTACAAGCTTCCTGGTCTCCCCTTTGAAATGCAGCAAGATGTCTGTCTGCACAGCAGGATCTGGGAAGTGTCCCTGGGAACAAACATTTGGGAGGAACCTGACATTAAAGTTAGGAAAGGAGACAGCCAGTCTTGAAGGGGTTAAATCCCGAATCCTAAATCTTTACTTTGTATCCTAAGGAAAACAGAGTCTTTGTGAGAAATTTCACAGATAATTCCCAGAGTTGCCAGGACCCAGCTGTTCTTTAGAGATACCTGACCCTGGCTGTCTTGAAGATTTACCAAGGACACCAGACACCGGGTAGAACCAGACTGATTAGGCCTGTGCTACATTAAAAGATCTTGTGGAGAAGATATTACTGAAACTGAATCCCCCTCCTCCTGCTCATCTTTAAGTCAGTGACCGAAGCCATAAACTAGAATATGCTGATTCACCCTAGCCCCTATATCTACCACTCCACCCCACCCCCTGCAGCTCATGGCTGATACCCTTTGCTGGTCTCAGCCTGCTTGCACCCAGGCATTCTTAAAATAAATTTTCCTCTTTGAACACACTAGCCTCATTTTTTTCAATTAGGCCCGTGGTTTCTGCCTTTCAAATTTTAATAATAAAAACTGTTTTCCCTAATGCCCTATTATTCTGCCAGTTCATCTTTAAAAAGACGTATCTATAAGTATATGTTTTATATTTATACATAAGGTATAGTATTTACCATTGGCTCTTCTTTGTCTTTATATACACAGAAGACTTAATTTTTACTGAGCTAGGTCAGATACTTCCAGAGCACCTCGTTAAAAGAAGAAAAATAAGATAGATTTTTCCAGCCAAGGACTGTTTCATTATTCCAGACAACACTTTGTATTGATCCTCCTCTATTTCTGATTTTGTTGCCACTGATTGAGTTGCGCTCTAAATCTTGTCATGGCTTACATGCTGTTAGGATGCTGCATTGCTACCAGAAAAACAGGGTAGCAATGTTTTCATTTTAAACTCTAATTTTGTCTTATTTGTGGCAAATTAAGGTACCTGATGTGGTATTTTAGCACCAAAAAATGCTTTATTACAAGTCTTCTTTTCTCTCACCCTCACAGAAAACACAGCGTACAGGGTTAATACAAATTGATACATTAGATATTCAGTATGGGAATTGTGAACCGGTACAGACACAAATGTTTTTACAACTTTATGTATTCTATCAATATACATAGTAGAAAATGTGTGCATATATGGTTATATTTCAAATTTTCTATGTTTAAAACTTGCCAGAAGAGCAAACTGTGATACGAAAAGGGTTGAAATACACACTTATCGGAAAGGTATTTTTCTATTATAGATCTTCAACTCTTACCTTTGGAGAAGGTTTTGTTCTAAAGGGCTCTCTCAATGAAAGACTATATATATATTTACTAATGTATATACATTAAGAGGTAGTGATTTCTCACGTTAATAAGTTTTAGAATATAAAAATTGAGGCAGTGAAATTTATAAAAAGAATAATTTCATGAGAAAGAAAAGGAATCTGGAAAGCAGAATATTGGCCAATGCTACAAGGATACAGGTAAGGCTCTGTGTAATAAATGCAGTACAGGTGTTTGCTAAGAAGGACACGCAACAAAAGAAGAAAAATGTGGACTTAATTTAGATTTATAGAAAATATAATTAAATATATATTATGTATTATTAAAAACTGCTTTTACATTTTACCATTTGGTGTGAAATACAAAGTCTGCAATGACTTTTTTTTGTAACCTTACCTCATATTTACCTTTTGCATGTCCTTGTTTATCTTTTGCATAGACTTTATTAAACTCAACTTTTTATTGGGGCTAAGTGCCATACCTTAATAATTTTGTATTCTTAAAACTAACAAGATAATCATTATACCAAATTTATTCTTCTTGTATTTCTTGTATATATATATAATCTACTCCTATTCTTAGGGAAAAAAAAAACCCTAATATTACCAGGTTATTAAAATTCTTCTGGTTACATTTAATAAATATCTCAAGCAAACATGATTATCTCACTGCACTGTTCAAGAATAGTGATGAGCAAATTATTTTTGCCACAAAAGATAACTCATGATATGGAACTTTCAGCAACAGAAGGCTTCCTGGTGTTCTTTTGTGGCCCTCATTAGAGATTTAGTCATCACATCATATTATAGTTCTGGGAATTCAAGCCAGGAGATAGCCAAACCCCCAAACTAATTAAAATTTCTTAGAGTATCACCCTTATATTTATCCTTTAATCTCACATTCATTTCTACCACCTCTTTGTTACCTTCATGCCCTATTGGCTGATTGACTTGATCAAAACCTACAGTGAATTTCAAAAACAATTAGTGACCCCTGGGATAGGAGGGAGATAAAATATGAATGTCCAGATATGTTGTATGATTACCTTGGGTCATTTTCTAGACACAATTAGCAACCAACTACAGCAAGAGAAAAGTGTCTAAAATATTTGTGAAATATGCCTGACCTGTGGTGGCGCAGTGGATAAAGCGTCGACCTGGAAATGCTGAGGTCGCCGGTTCAAAATCCGGGGCTTGCTTGGTCAAGGTACATATGGGAGTTGATGCTTCCAGCTCCTCCCCCCTGTCTCTCTCTCCTCTCTCTCTCTCCTCTCTAAAATGAATAAATAAAATAAAAAAATAAAAATATATTTAAAAAATAAATAAATAAATAAAAATAAAATATTTGTGAAATTTGCAAGCGAAATGAGACATTGTAAATTCAGCAAAAGTTTCCAGTTATTCTTGATTTCATGTACAATACATTTAAAAAAAGAAACTAATTTTAAAGTATACAATATGATGAAGAAGCATTATTAGACCATTTACATTTTGTGTGTTCTTACATTTTAAATAAAGAGAAGATATGATAATCTCATTTAACAACAACAAAAAAATTCATCATGGATATAACCTTTCAGCATTGCTTAGTGTTCTAGTTCTAGTTTCTGAAAATTTAGTCAAAGAGAAAAGCATTTAGTGTACAAAATAAATGAATATTCAAGCATAGCTATAAGTCTAATTTCTCCAAATAAAATTGATGCATAATGTTTTATTCAGAACTGAAAAACATGGTCAGACCTTTGTTTATAGATTTTTCTAGCACACGTGCATTTTTAAAAATGCTCATGCTGTTTCTTATTCCTACAAAATATGCATTCACTAATAAAAAGCAAAATAGAAACAGACTCACACATAGAAAGCAGGCTGACAGCTATAGGGGGTATTGAGTGAGGGAGGTGTAGGGATAGAGCAAAAAAGGACAAAAAAACTCATGGACATGAACAGTGTAGTGATTGTGGGGGGTGGGGCGGGAGGTGGAGTAGGTACAGGGGGATAAATGGTGATGGACAAAGCCTTGACTTGGGAGGATGAACATAATACAGTTTACGAAGATGTGTTATAGAATTGGGCAACTGAAACCTGAATAATTAGGTTAACCAGTATCACCCCAATAAAATTTAGCTAAAAATATTTCTTGAAATTAGTATGCTTATACTTCCATCCAGAAAAAAAATCAATAGAAAATTTTAGTTGTGCTTTTTGACAGTGTTTTCATTTTGGCTTCTACCAATATTAGAACTACTTTTATTTCATGACAAAAAATGTGATGTTTATTGTTTTGCTTAGATAAGTTATCAATTTCAAAATGAACCACAGTTTTTAAACATAAAATATACAGTATGTTTTACAACATGACATAACATAAAGCAGTCCCATTTTTAAGTAAACTGACTTTATTTTTTATGTTTTTATAAAGTAGAAAAAATTAGTTTAAAATATCATGTCATGAATCAGCTTTGTAGCAGATATGCTAAATGCAGACTCAGAGTACTCTTTCAGAGACCTGACAAACTCAAGCACCAAGTGTTTCCTAAGACATACCCAAATAACAAAAAGGACATGCATAATTCTTCAAGATAAATAAAAAGTAGATTTTATTTTTAAAATTTTGTTTATTGATTTATTTTAGAGAGAAAGGAAGAGAAAGAGAGAGAGATATCAACTTGTTGTTCTACTTATTTATACATATTCAGTGGTTGATTCTTGCATGTGCCCTGACTAGGGATAGAAACTATAACCCTGGTGTATCAGGACAATGATCTACCAATAGAGCTACCCAAGCAGGGCAAAATATGGGTTGAAACTCACTTTTCAGTGAAAAACATTTAGACTTACTGTATTTTCAATTGCACAAATAAATATTAAAGTACATAAAGAGAACTGCTAAATAAATTCAAATGTTCAGAATAAAAGGTCAGACTTCAGTCTTACTTACAAAAATTAAAGAGCAAAAAGATCTATTTGTGTCAATAGTTTAGATATAATTGTCCATAAAAATGTGAACTGATATAGCTTGTTTGGAAAGATACCTTTCAAAAGGATGAGTGAGTGTAAATATCACTCATTCTCCTCATTATATCTCATCAAAAAAGAAGCAAGTAACAACTTCCAGGATGTGTGTATTGAAGAATTGAGTGTAGGGCTAAAATATGGAAATATAGTGCATGACCATTAATCTAGAAAATGCTCAAAATTATGATGGCACATCTGTATCATATGCTCATATGGCTATTAAAAAGATTAAATTAGAACTGTAACAGTCAATTGATTTTACAAGGTCTATTGAGTAAGAGAACAATACTAAATATATAATATGATCTCCTATATGCTTGCTTATAATTATACAGACCTGAATAAAGATATTAAAAACTCATTCCAGGAATAAACAGGAACGGACAGAGTGGTAATAATATTGGTGGAGAAAAAGCAAGAGACTGATAAAAAAAGACAAGCAGAAAAAATATATGAATAAAAGTATACTATACATTATAAACTGCATAACATAATCACATTTATGGAATGTTAAAACACACACACACACATATGATAAACTGTCAATATATAAATGGTCCAAAATTTTAAAACAATGCATCATAACTTATAACATCACATGAAATAATCAAGTCTAAATTTTCAAATAAACTGCCTTTATTCATGTATATGGGTGAAAAAAGAGATTGGTTGCTATGTGCATATAACCAGTAAATATGTAAGAAAATTTACAAATATAATTTTGTAAGAAAGAGTAAAAAATATTACTAAACTATTTACAAATCACTGAATGAAGTCTGGCTCTTGGAAAAATGGAAAACTATAATTATTTGAAGACTTATGCTTTTCTAGACATTTTAGTTTATTCAGTAACATTCATTGAGCTGCTACTATGTACTTCCTGTGCACTAAGTTCAGCACAAGACATGTGATAAGATACTGAACTGAATAGGCAAGATCCTCGTTCTTAGTGCAAGTGTAGGAGACAGAAAATAAATGAAACAAATAAAAAAATAGTCACAGTAAAAAGGAAATAAACATGATTGCTGAGATATATAATAAGTGGGCAAGGTATGTTATATACAACCATCAGAAAAAATCCACTTAGGTTTGCAGTGTGCAGATACATAAAGGGAAAGCATTTCAAGCATTGAGTTAAGGAGTTGCAATGGTCAGTTTTATGTGACAGCTGGTTAGGCTATTCAGTCAAACACCAGTCATGTGATGAATCACTAATTTAGGACTTGCTGTAAAGTTGTTTGGTAGATGTGTTTAATGTCTACAATCAGCTTACTTTAAGTAAAAGGGAAATATCAATTATGTATCCGGGTGAGCCTGATTCAGGCAGTTCAAAGACCTTAGGGACAGAAGTGAGATTTTCTTCTGCTAGCAAGACAAAATTCTACCTGTGGCCTACAGAGAGCTTCAGCACATGAACAAGAATTCTGTCCTGCTGGTCCTGATGGCCTGCCTTGTAGATTTTGGACTTGTTTAGCTAGTCCTCACAGGGTAAACCAATTTCTTGCAATAAATTATCTATCTATCATATATATCATATATCATATATATATACATATATATGATATATATATATATCATATATATATATTCTACTGATTCTTTTTCTTTGATGCATTCTTAGCTGATACAGGGATACAAAAGTTGTGAAGTTAAAAATAAATATATTACGCTCAATAAACTGAAATTAGCATATGGCTGAAGATGGACCTTGTAATCATTTTGTTAAATCCATATGATGCTCTTGGAGTTAATTATTACAACTCCCATTTCAAAGAGGAAAAAGTAAATTTAGTCAAGTTTATAATGATACCATAAATGATATGTCAGCTGAATGGTGTAGGGCTGGGTGTAACTGAATGGTGTAACTGCACCCTTTACAATTTTCCAGTTTTTTGTTTTTTGTTTTTTGGGGTTTTTTTTTCCTACCTTCTCATTCATATGTAGGGAAAATTATAGTAATATGACAATGGTGGACTAAAATATAACCAGTATCATTGGTTTATAAACCTAAAGTTAGGTTCCAAATCCATGTTTTTCCATTCCTATTTCTTTAAGGATCATTTGTCGCTTGGCTAAATCATTTCCATTATTCTTCATTTCTGTCGTATGTCAAATGGCTTTTCTATACAGTACAAATTTATAATCTTGTTATGTGACTTCAATATCCAAATTAGTTTACCTTTTCAGGAATATATTTTCTTTACTCTGTGAACCCCAATTGAAAGGACAAAGAGTAAAAAGCCTATCTCTCATTCCTAACGTAATCTTCTGACATAGTTTAAAACGTGTCAGAGAGTGTACACAGAGAGTGTAAGCTAATTCACCTCCAACTTGTAAGGTGACTGTAATGACCTACTGCAGCTAGACAACAAAAGAAACAAGAAACAAGCTACCCTCCCAAGCTGAGCTGTCTCATGACAATAACTACATTACATTGCCCTTGAAAACCCAGTAAAAGCCAACTCCCTACTTCTCTCTCCCAGTGTCTGGCCTTTTCCACTTTTGAAAATTAATAAACTTTTCTATTTCAACTTTTCCATTCTTTGTAAATTTTTTCACAGTCTGCCTTTCTGGCCAACCTAACACCAATGAACCTACAAATCCATTCCACCTCCTCCACACTCGGAACTTTTTCCTCACTAGGAATGATTCCACCTGAGAAGTTTTAAAGTTAACTCTCTGATCACCTTCTAGCTCTTTCACTTCCTGCCTCTCAGCCTCATCAAATACCATAGTCCCAAATACTTCCAAGTACATCTTATGTATCAACCCTTTAATACTCGTCTTTTTATGTGCAGAGTAGGCTCTGCAAGATATCCCATATTTAGCATCAGTCTCAGGTTCCACCCAGGTAAACATAATGGCAATTCTAAATCCCTTTACGTGGATGCCCTCCTGGCTGCTGCTCCTGGGTTGCTGCACACTGTTGCTGACAAATTACCCATCTAGACTTCTCAACAGAATTTCTTGCAGTGATGGAAATGTCCAATACCTGTTTTGTCCACTTAAGTTGTAATGCCGATGGCCAAGGCCAGGCAGGTTCGCATCAAATTTGGGCAAATGGTAGAAGAACTGTGGAGCCAGAAAACATTGGATCATTCCCGTTTAATAGAGTCTTGCAATGGTGGATAAGCAAACCGGTAGGGGAAAACTGCTTCTCAGACAAACAAACAGCAACATGGCCCCTCACAGTGGTGGGTAGGCAATCCGCCACCTGCCGCCTTGAGGGCAAGCACCCTTAGCCTTTACATAGACTATATTCACATGGTGCTTCCCTGTGCTCAGGAACCAATCAGGCAAAGGACAGTGAACAAGCTTAACACAGCTGTTTTTCCAATATTCCACTACTTTAGGGTTGCTTGCCTTACAACCTATGCCACAAGTATCTTCCACAATGATCCCTGTGTGAGGAGTGAGGTACGTTATGTAAACAAACAGACTAAAGCAACAGTACAAGTTATACAATAATTACAATAAATACAAAGGTGCCCTTCACAATGTATTCCTGAGCACTCTGCCCAGGGAGTTAACTGGAGGCCTGCCTCTAGCCCTCTACTCCATGGTAGGTGGCAGGGCCTGTAAAGTCCAGGGCTATGTCCATTAAAGAAAGTGTCCTTGGTGTGTCTTTGCAACTGGATGGGAGCAGCTTTCTAGTGCAGGAAGGCCTTCACTGGAGGTTGGCCCTCCATTGAGGTTTCTCACTTAAAATCTGGAGTACCATCCATAAGCAGGGTACCATCCAGTAAGGGAGCTGGTGCTTCCGCTCCTGTCTCAGTCCCTGTTTTAAGAGTATGTATATTATACCACTCAACAATACCAATAGCCCATGGGTGGTAGGAAACATGGTACTTCCAGTCCACCTTCAGGTCTGGAGCCATGGCTTCTCCATAGAACCTGTGAAATGGATACTGTTGTCATTTACAAGGACCAACAGTCACATGTAAGCAGCAATCAGGTGGTCCAGAGCCTGTATAACTGCCCTCTGGTCTGGGTTATGGGTGGGGTAAGCAGAAAGCAGACTGGTGGCACATCTACACAGGTGACTGCATACTGGTGTACTGGTGCCCATTTGACTTTGGTAAGGGTGCAATGATATTTATCTGCCACCGTGTCGGTGGAATATGACCTCTCTGCATCTGTTCAGGTAATGACAGTTGTCTCTGAGGGTGCTCCTTGGAACATACTGCACATTGATCATAAGATGCAAGTAGCTCTGCATGGGACACAGGCAAGTCTCATGCCTTAATTGTAGCTTACATAGTTTTCTGTCCCACAGAGAGTAGACACCAATGAAGCCACTGCGCCATATCACCTGCAGGCACAGTCACCAACCATCAGGCCCTTGCTAAGGTATCTGCCTCAGCATTCCCAGGATGGGCTAGAGGGCCATGCCTATGACATGATATACTGTCACCTGCTTCTGCTTTAAGCTGCCACTGAAGCTTATTTAAAAAACTTTATTAGACTTGCCATCTAATTTCTTCCTATCTGCCCCAGCCACAATCAAATCTACCTATATCTGTGTTCAGGCCTGTTTCTCTTGTTAGTGGGGGGGGGGGGGCAGCATGAGTGGCAGCATGAGCAGCAGCCCTCAAAGCTTTGATTCCATGCTGCCTCTGCCTTGCCCAAATCTGCTACCATTTGTGTAACCGTGTTGATGGGCTGCCCCACTGAGAGGCCCAAGATAGCCACTAGTGACCCAGAAAGGGCTGACAGGGTGCTACAGAGAATAAGATCCCTCATCCTTGCTGTAAATACTTCCTCATCTGGCCCATGGGACATTGGGTTGAAAGCAGCATTCTTCATACCTAGTTTCTAAAGGACCTGGGGTAACTCCATGTATATCTGACACTGACTCACTGCCCCAGCAAGTCTCCAGCATTCTGCCGACTATATGAATGGTGACCATCATCCATTCTAATAGAGTATGATTTCCTGGGTTGTCATGGCAATTCTGAAGATGCTGCCTCAGGGAGGAGTGAGTGGTAATGGCAGCCAATTTCTCCATCTCTGTTCCAGAGAGCATAATGTCATCTACCCCCTATATCCTACAACCTCAGTAACCAGGCTGCTAAGGGCTCAGTGGGTTCTGCCTGAATGCAGGGCTGGACCACAGAGTGCTCCAATACCTATGGTGGGGGTTGTGACTGCACCTGAGGCACTCTTGGCTTCTGGGCTTTTACCTTCTGGGTGACCACCAGATGGGCTCTTCATCTGCAGTGACAGTTTTAGGCCAAACCTCCGCCTCAGAACAGGAGGCATTGGAAATCCCTGCTCCTGCTGACTCAGAGCCACTCCACAGGCACAGATGCAGCTCCATCTTCAGCATCTGCTTCAGCGCCTGCAGTTGCCAGCTCTCAGCCTGAAGTTGAAGCTCAAGCTATTGAACCTGCAGTTGTTTCTCTAACAACTGTCATTGCCAACATTCCACTTCCAGGGCAAATTGCATATTGTCAAACTATAATTCCTTCTTCAACCACTGCTTCAGGTCCAGGCACCTCTTGTGCTCAGCCTGCATCTCACACTGCAGCTCTGAAGAGTGGTTAGTCTCCTTTTCCACTGTTCATTCCAATTCAAGCCATTGCTGGTTCTCAGCCTATAGCCTGACCTGCAGTTCTCAAATCTGCAACTCTTTCTCTAGTGACTATTCCAACTCATGCCATTGTTGGCTCTTGGTCTATAGCTCATCTTAAAGCTTTTGAGCTCAGGCAGTCTCTTGCACAGAGTTCTTGGTTTCTTCTTGCAGAGCTGTAACAAAACACCCAGCCCACAGCCCCTAAAAAAATAGCCGTTGGGAATAATATGATGGAGAATAATGTCCACTTCTCTACCCCACCCTTCAAAGGTGCTGGCGGCTCCATACCAATCTGATCCAAATTCTGCTGACTACTCCCAGATGTAATGCCAGTGGCTGAGGACAGGCAGGTTCATATTAAATTTGGGCTGACGGTAAAGGAACTGCAGAGCCAGAAAGCGTTGGGTCATTCCTATTTAATAGAGTCTCACAATGTCGGATGAGCAAACCGGCAAGGAAAAACCACTTCTCAGGCAACAAACAGCAAAATTGTCCCTCACAGTGGCAAGCAGGCAATCTCCAACCTGCCTTCTGACACCCTGAGGGAAAGCACCCATAGCCTTACATAGGTGGCTTGTACCAATCACGCAAACTACATGCAAGCAAGCCTAACATAGCTGTTTTCCCAACACAAGTACATATAAGTCACTGTTGAGTATTAGAAATGTGATTAATTCATATAAAAAACTGAATTATTTTAATTAATTTAAATTTTACATCAATAGACAAATGGATGCTGATTACTGCTTTGGACAGCACAGCTCTAGACTAATATTATTATATATTTGTGGTGATTCTGACCTAAGTCAGATTTCTTTTTTCTTTCTCTTTTTTTTTTTTTAAGTGAGAGCATATGCCCCAACTGAATCCATTTGGTGACCACCATCTGCGGCAGACATTCTGCCCATCTGGGTACATGCTCACAACTAAACTATTTTTAGCTCCTGAAGCAGAGGTTCCACTGAGCCATCCTCAGTGCCCAAGGCCAATGCACTCAAAGCAATCAAGCCATGGCTTCTGAAGGACAAAGGAATAGAGAAAGAGAAAAAGGGAAGTGGGAGGAATGGAGAAGCAGATGGTCACTTCTCCTCTGTGCCCTGACTGGGAATTGAACTTGGGACTTCTATATGCTGGGTCAACACTCTACCACTGAGCCAACAGCCAGGGCTCTAAGTTGGATTTCAATGCAGGCCAGAAACGTTGGTATTTCCCTTCTTCTTTTTCTCTCCTGATCTTTATAGTTCTAGCTCAGAGCTAGCCTTCCCCTAGTTCTTTAAACATAACCTGAAATTTCTTCTTCACTTTTAATAAATGACTAACTTTTTAACATACAAAAAGCGTAAAGCTATCACCACAAATGCATGGCCTTACTTCACACTAACTCAACATTTTCTTTTTCTATTAAGTCAAACTGGATATAATATCCCCACTCTCAAAAAATATTTCATACATGGCCTGGGACTCTGAAGATTTCTCATTATCAATTAATTCCCTTTTCTCTGATATCTTTAACTTATCCTTCTACTCTGGAACATTTTTCTAATATTTTCTATACTCAATTTTGTTAAAACTTGACTTGAAAACAACTTTTCTCATCCAACCCATGTTCTACTCTAACATTCTTTCTCATTTTAAAATACACAGTCAAAATTTGCAAAGTAAAATATTTGCCAACCAAATACACTTTTCAGGATTTTCCATGCATCCTTAGATATTGGACAAAGCTCCAAAACTTATATCAACTCCTAGTGTTCTTCTCCTCACTCTTCAGAAGCTCTTTCCCCTGCTGTTCATTGGATGTTCTTCAAGAATCATTTATTAGATTTCTCCTCTTCTCGCGCTTTGCTTTCTCACAGTACTTCAAATAATGATTCTCAGCTGTGGTAGACAAGCACCACTCAAATCCCTTTTCACTGAAAGACTAATAACTCAGCTGTGGCAGTGAACTGGTAAGATATTCTCTACCTGGTCTCACCACCTTCAGTATGTGTCTCAGTGTGACAGTTGCCTCTCCTGACGTCATACTAAGGGCAATCTTTGTTGCAGAGTGTCCCATCATGTAGGATGAGACCTTTTCAGGCCTACATCACAGTGCAGCTTTTTCTTCTACCAAATCCTACTGTGCCCACATATACAAATAGTTATAAGATATAATGGAAGGCAGCTATTATGCTCACCACTATACCACAATCACAGATCAGAATGATCAATTATTTTTTAATTTTTATTTATTCATTTTAGAGAGGAGAGAGAGAGAGAGACAGAGAGAGACAGAGAGGAGAGAGAGACAGGGGGGAGGAGCTGGAAGCATCAACTCCCATATGTGCCTTGACCAGGCAAGCCCAGGGTTTCGAACCAGTGGCCTCAGCATTTCCAGGTCAACGCTTTATCCACTGCGCCACCACAGGTCAGGCCAGAATGATCAATTTTTTAAAAAAGGTATGTATGAAAAGAAAATTTTTAAAAGTGCAAATGGAATTTTATTTTTTTGCCATTGTGAGAACTTAAAACAATTTATTCCTGTTTTATTATTTATTATTTTTGAAGATAGCTACTACATTATTAATTGTTATTTAACTCTAAAAAAGATATAATAAAAGAGAAAGCCTCATTTAAAATAGCAATTAAAATATACAATGCTAGCAAATTATTATTATTTTTTAATGGGCAACATTTCTATGAGGAAATATAACACTCCCAAGAGGTTCAAGAATTTATTTAAAAAAATGGAAAGGTATTCTTTCCATCCTTTGTTCATAGATATATTTACTCAACATCCTAAAGAAGTAACAATGTCTCGTTGATTTAGTTCTCTGATACAGATATACACAATATATAGTGTACAATATATAATACTCTATATATTATAAACAACTTCAATAAAATTTACTTAAGGAAATATTGTAAGAAGCCATCAAAATGATCAACATTACCCCTTGCTTCATTGAATAATGTATTTTTTTTTCTTTTTTTTTTTTCTTTTTTTCTGAAGCTGGAAACGGGGAGAGACAGTCAGACAGACTCCCGCATGCGCCCGACCGGGATCCACCCGGCACGCCCACCAGGGGCGACGTTCTGCCCACCAGGGGGCGATGCTCTGCCCCTCCGAGGCATCGCTCTGCCGCGACCAGAGCCACTCTAGCGCCTGGGGCAGAGGCCAAGGAGCCATCCCCAGCGCCCGGGCCATCTTTGCTCCAATGGAGCGTTGGCTGCGGGAGGGGAAGAGAGAGACAGAGAGGAAGGAGTGGGGCGGTGGAGAAGCAAATGGGCGCTTCTCCTATGTGCCCTGGCTGGGAATCGAACCCGGGTCCCCCGCACGCCAGGCTGACGCTCTACCGCTGAGCCAACCGGCCAGGGCCGAATAATGTATTTTTATAAATAAGAAAAGCCCAATACAGTTTTCAACAAGCTTTTTTTTTCTCTAACAACAAATATTAATAATGGAGTTCCTAGGGAAAAATAAATACTCAAGAAGAACTTAATAATTTCTTTAAAAAAGGAAGGGTATGGGGGTATTGGACAGTCCAGACATCAAAACATGCTAGTAATGTTTGCATAGGACTGTAGCTATACTATTGCTTTACCTTACAGCCTAGATTAACACATTGACTTTTGTCAATTCTTTGGGGATTTCAATATTTAAATAAAATATAGATTGTAAGAAAAAATATTTAAATAAATCTATCTAGAGATCTTTTATTTATTTGTTTATTTACTTGTTTGCTTATTTATTTATCTGCCTCAGTGTGATAGGAGAACTCAAGGGTTATAAATTTAGCTTTAGTAATAGTAGCTTTTAGTTACAATTAATGGAATTAATGATCTATGTAAGTAAAAGCTTTATTCCAGGAGCTGCATACATAAATAGGCCTAAGTGACTTCATGTGGCTACAAGTAATCCACCCTGTGTCCCAGGCCCAGGAGCTCCACAAGCAAGATGGTATCTAAGCTGCAATGCTACAAGAACAAAACTGCCATTGAAAAGAATGCAGATAAAGAAGTACTGGGTTCAAGAAGCAAGAGATTAGGATTCTGGCAGCCAGCCATTTTGCCTCATGCCTTCTATGGGATTAAATGCATGCACCCTATTGTACTAGCCACACCAGAAGAAGCACAGGCTTCACAACTGAGCTTGTAAGGCAGGTTTTGGGCTAGAATATGCCCCCTGTCTTTTCAGGTTGCTGGCAATCTTGATTAAAGATGTCTGTTTCCTTCTCAGACTCAGTCTCTGCTTAGCGGTTATTTCGGGGGCTGGTGAGTCAAACCAGACCGGTTGTAGTTTGGTAACAAATGTTCTGGTTTGAACTTCCAGAATGATGGTAAATAGCAGTGATGAAAGAGAAAATTCTTGTCTTTTTTCTGAATTTTGGGGTAAAACTTTATTATCTATGTTAAGATCATTCTCTTCTATGCATTGTTTGTTAATTATTTTGTCATAAGTATAAAATTTTTTCAAATGCTCTTTTGTGTTGAATGAGCTGATCATGTGGCATTTCTTCTTTCGTGTATTTATATGGAGAATTGCATTGATTGTTGAATTTTGAACCAGTTTTGTATTCTTGGGATATATTCTACTTGGTAGTGATGTATTACCCCTTATTTATATTGCTGAATTAAAATGTTCATAGTTTTGGTGAAAATTTTTGCACCTATTTCCATAAATCATATTGATCTGCAGTTTTCTTTTATTTTAATGGTTCTGTCTGGTTTTGATATGAAGGAAATGTTGGCTTTGTAAATAGTGAGTGAAAATTGTTTATACATCTTCCAGTTCTGGAAGACGATGTTAAGAATTGGTATAATTGTTTCCCTCCCATTACTGCAATAAGTTTTTACCAGTGCCTTAAGGGCAGCATTTTTTATTGTAGGTTAAATCTGTTCTTCTAAATGGAAGATAGAGGAGGTGGGATCTGGGCAAAATTTCCAGAGTTAATGCTGTTCTACTTCCCCAGGCAATCTTAGAAGAGTATTCGTGGATTCTCCCCGATGTTCTTTCTATCATCTCCTGGTCAAATTTAGGAAAGAAAGTCTGCAAAGTGTTGTTAAATCCTCATGTCTGCAGCCCCTAAAGTGGGCTTCCTAAAGTTGTTTAGTCCACCTTTCACAATTTGTTTAAAAAATTTAACCTGTATTTCCTGTCTACTCCAAGTATGTACGCAAACGAGAGAGCCCTCCTTCTTGCAGCACTTGGCTTTCTTTCCCAAGGTTTCAGGTTACTAAATTTCACTGCAATGTCAGTTCTGTGATTAGTTTGAGAAAAGTAATTAATGTGCAGTTTGAACAGATAAGAGCGAGACTCTTTCCAACTCTCTATATTTCTTCACTGAAAACAGACATTTTATTTATTTATTTATTTAGATTATTATTTTTTATTTATTTACTTATTTATTTATTTGAGTGAGAGAAAGGCAGAGAGAGAGGAACACTGACTGGGGATCATACCAGCAACCTCCACACTCCTATAGGCTGTGCTGGAAGTATTCTCTGAGCTATCTGGCCAGGGCTTGTCTTTTCCTAGAGACAGAGAGAAGAAGAGATGAGGGGTGGAGGAAGGAAGGCATTTATTTGTTGTTCTACTCAGTCTTTGGTTGCTTCGCATGTGTAACCTGACCAGGAATCGAACCTACAACCTCATTGTTTCAGGGTGAAGCTCTTAACTCACTGAGCTAACCAGCCATGGCCTGACACCTTCTAAATATAATACATCTAGCCTTTTTTATTGATATTTTATTTAAAGAAATATGTTAAGAATTCACTAAAAGCATCAAAATGATCTCCATGCAATATTTTGTGCTTCTCTGATTATTCCTTTACAAAATCATCAAAATAAGATTTTCTCTAACATTTGAAGTAGATTTTTTAATCTATTAAAATTCAAGCTAACTGCAAAGAATGAAAGCTTAAGTGGTTTTTAAAGTACTTTTATTATTATATTTAATGCTTATACTTTAATATTTTGTAAGACATTACACTTGTATTGCATACAACACAAATTCAAAAATCATGAAAGTTAAAGCCTGATTATGGATATTAGAATAGTTTTAGTTCTTTAGAAACAGAAATCCTCCATTAATCATATTAGTCTCTTGCTTATGCATTCACTTTTTTAAATGTTCTTGAAAGATCATTATTTATAAAAATTGAAAACATCCTATTACATGTTGAAATTGTTTTTATTCGCATAGCCTAGTGTAAACAATATTTTGAGACATTGATTTATTATTTATTTCTATCTAATTTACACCATATTACATTATATTATTTAGCATTTTCCTTTTCCAAATTCAAGAATTTAAGTGAAAAATAAAAAGCAAAATTGATATATGACTTTTCCTCGCTGTTTTATTTAAAAGTCAAACATTGTATCTCAGAAAAGGCATATGAGTAAGAAAGAATGTCTATAGATGTGTCTGTATTTCTATCTATGATCTATCTATCTATCATCTATCTATCATCTTCTGACTGTCTATCTGTCACCAAGAGCAAGCACGAGAATTATAGAATCAACCCTGAATTGAAAGAAAATTTCTCAGTCTGGGTTTCAGGAAAGTAAGGAAGCCAGGAGTAAGCAGGAATTTAGTGTGAGAAGGAGGGTAAAAGAGAGCAAGTGAGTGGGAGAAACTGAACCATCCTTCCCAGAGTGCTAAGTGAATGCAGCAAGACTCTACAGTCACCCGGATGAGATGGAGTTTCACAATGCTAGTGAGTCAAAAGGGTTTAAAAAGAAAGGCTACATGCTATAAAACCAGAAAGATCATAGGTGGTCCTGTGAAGTTTCCCCTAGTCACTTGAAATGGAGGCATCAGACAGGTGCTAGATCTAAGCATTCATGTTGACTGTGATAATGTTTTAAGTAATATCCTCTACAGACAAATGGCCTTTGCTGATGTCTTATTTCTTTAAAATTTCCTTCTGAACTTTGACAATAGCCTGTCAGTAAAACCCTAAAACCCTGATGGTAGACAGTGGAGTGAGTATTCAATGTAGATATTAATTTGACTTTATAAAATACAGTTTTTACATGAAGATGCCCATATGAGGTGACTTATTCTGGACTCCTAAAATTTTAATGCTCTGATTGAGTCTAGCCCTTGAAAAGTGTAGAAAAAATATACAAATAACTGAAGTTATGTTTCTCAACAGCCTGAAAAGATGTGAGCTTAAAATTAAAATTACAGTATTTGGAGTTTTAGGAAACTAAGATGTAATTTCTTATCCTCTGTTTCAAAACTATTGCTTTATTAAAACAAAATAAAACACTATTATTTATTTTAGTTTATACCATTCAGCTCACTCAGTCTTCTATTCTTTCCCTATTGGCTTTCCCTTTTCACCCCACAATAACACTTTAAAAAGAGAGCAAAAGAGAATAAAAGAAAAATTAAGTATTTGTCATCTTTCCAATGATCTTGTCAAGTTTCTCATTAGCCACATTACTGAAGAATTTCAACAGTTTTCTAACCTACTTGTTGTGACAGAAATTGTTTTTAGGGCTGTCATTGCCTTCTCTAATATAGATTGACAGCAATGTTTTTATTCATTTCTACATTTTTAAAATAAGCATTTTATTTTTATAGTTTTAAATGCTATACCTTTCCATTATAATTAAAAATATTAATATTAATAATTATTGACTGATTTGTATTTTTTACTGCCCATCAGAAAAATATAGATTAGAGAAAGAAGTAATTTAAGATTTTTATTTTAAAATAACTTTTAAAATTTTGGTTACTAACAAAATAAGAATATAAACTGAGGCTGTTGGGTGAAATGGTATTTACATTTATGACCAATATTTTTTTATATGGTAAAATTATTAAAACAAATAGAACAAATTGGTAATAACCTTTTTATTATGGCAATAGGAGCTTAGAACTTCTGATACATTATTCTGTGAGATATTCTGCACTCTTTTTAAGAGATAAGCCAGGAGAGAGAGACAGAGAAACAGGAACAGTATGTACCCTGACTGGGGATTGAACACAGCAACTTCTGCACTTCAGGATGATGCTCCAACCAACTAAGCTATCTCGCCAGGGCTTATCTGTATTTTTTTAAGTCTTTGAAATGTAAAGGGCACCATAAACTATTGAGAATAATAAAGAATTTTGATTGCTACATGCCTGTACATATTTTCCAAAGAAGTAGAGATTTTTACTTGTTGTACTGCCTGATCATGCATTAAACTCTTTCCCCAGTTTTTATAACATCTTTTTTTTTTTTTTTTTTGTATTTTTCTGAAGCTGGAAACGGGGAGAGACAGTCCGACAAACTCCCGCATGCGCCCAACCGGGATCCACCCGGCACGCCCACCAGGGGCGACGCTCTGCCCACCAGGGGGCGATGCTCTGCCCCTCCGGGGCGTCACTCTGCCGCGACCAGAGCCACTCTAGCTCTAGCGCCTGGGGCAGAGTCCAAGGAGCCATCCCCAGAGCCCGGGCCATCCTTGCTCCAATGGAGCCTTGGCTGTGGGAGGGGAAGAGAGAGACAGAGAGGAAAGGGGGGGGTATGGAGAAGCAAATGGGCACTTCTCCTATGTGCCCTGGCCGGGAATCGAACCTGGGTCCCCCGCACGCCAGGCCGACGCTCTACCACTGAGCCAACCGGCCAGGGCTATAACATCTTTGAGATAGAATTTGAGATGCAGGATAATTCATTCTTTTAAAATGTATAATTCAGTGGATTTTTTTTTCTTTGTGACAAAGACAGAGAGACAGAGGAGGATAGACAGACAGGAAGGAAGAGAGATGAGAAGCATCAATTCTTCCTTGCGGCACTTTAATTGATCAGTGATTGCTTTCTCATATGGGCCTCATAAGGGACTACAGCAGAGCATCTGACCCCTTACTCAAGTAAGTGACCTTGGGTTCAAGCTGGAGAGCCATGTTCAAACCAAACGAGCATGCGCTTAAGCCGGCGACCTCAGGGTTTCACACCAGCGTCCTCTGTGTCCCAGTCTGACACTCTATCCACTGCACTACCTGGTCAGGCCATTCAGTGGATTTTTAAAAATACATTCACAGTGATGCAATCATCACCTCTACCTAATATTTGAACATCTTTTATCCCTTTCTTCCTCCAGTAACCACTATTCTTATCTTCAGCCTACAAACCACATTCTGTGGGCCTTCTGTGACTGGCTTTTTAAAATTAGCATAGTATTCTATGGGTTAATTCATGTTGTAGCCAGGTTTCAGTACAGCTCCCCTGATTCTTGTCTCTTTATGAATCATAGCTGTACTGTAGACACTTAAAGCAGGTCATAATCAAATGTGCTAGCAAGTTTATCTTCGGTATCAGAGGCACAGTACAGCAAGGATATAGTCACAAAAACCACTCACTACTTAGGAATTATTTATTATTGGCAGTCATTATTTACAATAGTCTTACTGTGGTGAGGGAATGAGGTGGGAGACCTCTGTGGTTTCTTGCATTATCATCATTTAAAAGGGGTGAAAAACATCTAAGTTTCTCATCCCTTTGCTCTCTGCTTTTCCTTAGATAACATGAAATTTGCATTTAAATATGTACCTGTCCATACTCTCTACTCTAACAATGTTATCATTGCATTTATTAACTTCTCATCTTCATTTTATACAGCATCATCTATATAGTGAGTTTATCCATATTAGAACCTGTTTATATCCTATAGTGAAATGGAGTTTTCATTCATTCTTAAAACTTGTATTTTATGTTGTGTATATGCCAAATATGGAGTGGCATTCTGGGGATATTACAATAAATGTAAGACAGGGGGTCCTTGGGTTGCGAAAGTCTTGACATACGACATTTCGAGTTTATGATGGTCATTCTCATAAAAACTTTAAAAAATTGAGATGTACATCGTCATTTTTTCTGTTACTACAGTACATTGTGCAGTACAGTATGTTTATATCCTTTTCCTTTTCTGTGGCTTAGTTGTGTTTTTATGTTCTAGATTATGATTTTACAACTGTGTTAGGATAGGTAAGTGACTTAGACTAGGTTGTGTTTTGACTTACATCAAAACTCAAGTTATGTCACTGTTGTAGTAACGGAACTGTGTCATAACCCAAGGACCCCCTGTATAGTAACTGACCTTCGCAGAGCCAAAATTTTCCCAACGATACATGAATAATTTTACCTGTGTGGTAATTATCATAAAACATTATTGACTACATGACAAGCGATCACTGCCAAAGATAATATTTTTTTTAATTAAGAGAGAGGTGGGAGGCAGGGAGGCAGAGACAGACTCCCACATGTGCCCCTATAAGGATACACCCAACCAGCCCCCTATAGGGCGATGTTCTGTTCATCTGGGGCTGCTGCTCCATTGCTCAACAACTGAACTATTTCAGTGCCTAAGGTGAGACCATGGAGCCATCCTTAGCAACTAGGGCCAAATTACTTGAACCATTCAAGCCATGACTAAGGGAAGGGAGGAGAGAGAGAGAAAGAGAAAGGAGGGGAGGGTGGAGAAGCAGATGGTCACTTCTCCTGTGTGCCCTGACCAAGAATCAAACCCAGGACTTCCACACGCCAGGCTGATGCTCTACCACTGAGCCAACTGGTCATGAATCATATGTAGCTCTTATAATTAAATGTGTGTGATTTGAATAAAGATAATTTTCAGAGAAAGCATCCTGTACCTAGATACAATGAGATAAAAAGAGGATTTATTCTGATAATTTGAGGTCTTTATGTCTGAATTATGCCCCAAATTCCTAAGGCAGGGACACTACTCTAGAGAGAAAGTTAGAGAAGGAAAATAATTCTATTAAATGTGTGCAAAGGCATGCCAGGAATACATTTGTTAAGTTGGCCCTTTTAATTCTCCAAGCTTGACTAAAGTAGAAACCACCATCATTCTTGCCTTCTATTAATCCTGGCCCCCTCTATGGCCATTCCTTGAACATTTTCTTTAGAGCTATTCTTGGTAATTTTTAGTCTATTTTTCATAGTATAAACAGACTTGCTTTGTTAAAGCTTTGATTATTCATATAATGCTAGGCTCCATATAAATAGTTTATAGTCATTTAAGTCAGTAGTTAACCTAATGTTGGACTGGCTGCACAAAACTACATATGCCATCCTGGAATTTCTGATTCAGTAAGTCCAGGATGTTTTTAGAATTTGTGCCAGTGTTTTAGGTACATGAGCTAGTCATCAAGAAAGATAACACTGTACAAGAAAGGTGACATTTTTCATATTTTATAAGTCTTTAAGTTGAATTTAATTAAGGTTAGGAACCACATAGCTATCATACCACCTGTTTTCATAAATAAAGTGCTTTTGAAAGATCCCACTGCTTATTTGTTTATTGTCTATTGCTGCTTTAACACCACAAGCATGTCTTGTTTTATTGCACTTTATAGATGTTGTTTGTGTATGTGTGTGTGTTTTTACAAATTGAAGGCAAGACTCTTTCCACTAGCAAAAAAATATTGTTACTTGTGTCTGACCAGGTGGTGGCTCTGTAGATAGAGCATCAGATTGAGATGCAGAGGACCCAGGTTCAAAATCCTGAGGTAGCCGGCTTGAGCGTGGGCTCACCAGCTTGAGCACGGGGTTGCTAGCCTGAGCTTGGGATCATAGACATGACTCCATTTGTCACTGGCTTGAACCCAAAGGTCTCTGGCTTGAGCTCAAGGTTGCTGGCTTGAGCAAACAGTCACTCGCTCTGCTGTAGCCCTCTGATCAAGGCACATATGAGAAAGCAATCAATGAACAACTAAGGAGCCACAATGAAGAATTGATGTTTCTCATCTTTCTCCCTTCTTGTCTGTCTGACCCTCTCTCTCTCTGTCTCTGTCACAAAACAATAATAACAACAACAGAAAAAAACAACAAAAAATAAACATAAAGAAAATAGTGACTTGCTTAACTTTATTGTGCAGATCTGGAATTTAACTGGCAATATCTCCAAGGTATGCCTGTATAATGGCAGAATTGAGTAGTTGTAACAGAGAGCATATGACCCACAAACTCTAAAACACTCACTGTTTGGTTTTTATGTGTCTATATATTGACTAAAATTCTCAAATCAAAAATTAGAGGAAAAGTATATATTTTATATTTCTTCCTGCTCCATAATTTACTTTTTTGACTTACTTATTGTAGCCCCTCATCTGCAGGAGAATACCTTCCAAGACCCCCCAGCGAATGCCTGAAACTGTGGATAGTACTGAACTCTATATATACTAGATTTTCTCCTGCAGGTACATATTTATAATAAATTTTAATATGTAAATTAGGCACAATAATAGGTTAACAGTTGCTAATAATAAAATAGAATAATTATAACAATATACTATACTAAAAGTTACGTAAATGTAGTCTCTGTCTCTCTGATAATGAACCTGATAACTGAGACAGTGCTAAGTGACTAATGTGCTATGTACACTTACACTCAGAATGATGCACAAATTAAAATATATAAATTGTTTATTTGTGGAATTTTCCATTCAATATTTTTGAACGATGGTTGACTATAGATAATTGAAACTATGAAAGATAAAACCCTAAATAAGAGAGTACTTCTGTATTGACTTTGTCTAATCCACAATGCTTTACATGTGACTGAACTTTCAATTTGCAATAATTTCATTAACAATAATATTTGTAGAGATGTCCATGGTAATATATTGTATTCATTATGATATCATAAATAAGTACTTTTAATTATCTACTAAACTTTAAAATTCTTATGCTTATAACCCTCCAGAAAATTGACTTTGGTTTCTTATTTTATTAAGAATACTGGTTGAGATTATTAAAAGTTAATAAGCTTATTTATCTTTTAAATTTAAAATCTTAATGATGATAAAACTACCAATATTGAATAAACACTTACTATGGACCAGCCTTATTTATCATTTTATGTGATTATTTCAATAATTCCATAAGCATATTTAGTAATTTTATAATTTTAGAGAAGTTAAATTAATATCACCAGAATTGCTAGATAAGCAGGATAACTTCCAAAGTCTCTCTTCCATTTTTAATCAATCTATTTCTTTCTCTTTTTATTTTTATTTTTTGATCTGAAAAAATATCCTCCTTTCTTTGTTAAGTAGATTTCTTCACCTATGTTCTTAACCCATACTTTCTACTAAAACTTTCTCAAGTTTTATGTGACTTACCTCTTACCTTGAATTATTTTTCATTAACTTTTACTGACAAAATTTATTCCAATGACTGGTATCAGGAACACTGTAAGAGTTGGTTAAATGAATAAATCAATTCAATGTGTTTTATCTATCAAATTTACAGTTGTATGATGCATTAATTTTCTACGGCTATTATAACACATAATGACAAGTTGGTGGTTTAACACAACCAAAATGTATGTTCTCACAGTTCTGGAGGCCATAAATCTAAAGCCAGTATCTTCGAGCAGAAATTAAGGTGTCAGCAAGATCACTCTCCCTTTGGAGGCTCTACAGAATTAGTCCCTTACTTCATCCAATTTCTGATGGCAGTCAGCATTCCATAAGTGTTAGCCCTATCACTCCAGTCCTGAGTGTCTTTAAAACTCTTTGTTATGAAGGCAATGTCAGTGAATGAATGTGTAGAATCTAGAAGGTGAATATAAAAAATTCAAGGATTTTTCCAACATGGTGATGAAGTAGGTGTAACGTATACTCACCCACTTCCAGGACCAACTAGGATTTTAACCAATTTATACAAAATTATCATGAATAACCAACAGAAGGCTAGATGAAGAAAAGTCTTATATCCAAGGATTTATAGAAGCCACATCAAGACTGATAGGAAGGGTAGAAATGTGAAAAGGGTTGACCTTGCTTCCATTGCTGTCACTAATATTTTAGATGGATAGCTCAGCTGCAGGAGGAGGGAGAGTTCCCCAAAGAAGAATGAGGTCACAGCCCCAAGCCAAATTCACCAGACAAGAACAGTAGAGCCAAGAAGAACCAGCCATATAATATCTGGCTGTGAAAATTGGTGAGATTCTGTCTATCAGGGAGAGACAGGAGCCCACTAGAGACACAGGCACTCTCTTAAAGGGCCAACACAAAATTTTTTTCACAGCCTCTTACCCTGGGCTCCAGTAGAGGAAAGGCAAACTGACTAGAATTGTGTAAGGAGAGTCTGATATTTGTGGCTCTGACAATATAGCTGAAGGGAAAGCCACCAGGATGCCTGTGCTTAGTCATTCTCCCATACCACAGATATCTTTCTTGGGAGGAGCACTCTGTATGGCGTCAGCCTTGGGAAAGCAATAGTTTCAATTGCCTGGGCTCCCCCTCACCCACCCTTCAGAGCTTATTCCCCGTGGAGGAGTAAGCTACTTTGAATAGGTTTTAGAAGTCTGAGAAAACTTAGGGGCTGTCAGTGACTAAGTTTGGCTTTGGGCTAGGGGCCATTCCCTCCACTTTTCTGACTGTGCTTCCCCTTCATGGTAGACCCATTAGCCCCTTTATACAGGGTCCTGGCTGACCCAACCTCCAGGTTCTTGGCAGAACCAACTGTCTGACTGCTGGAGGTGGCACCTCTCCAAGGATTGAGAATAATCCAGGACAGACTGAGTTATGTGATCTGGGTGAAAGCCACACCTTCATGTTCCCCAAAGTCTGAACAGAACTTCTCCTTCACTGAAGATCAACTAGCCCCATCTATCCCATTTCCAGAGGCCTCACTCTGCTGAGTTCAGGCTCCTCCCAGCAGAATCTGAAACAAACAGACTTGTGTGGTTCCAGAACAGGGTCATTTTTCCCTCGCACGTCAACCAGAGCAGAGCTCTCTCTTCAGACAGCCAAATCTTGGTCTGTTCGGGTCGGATAAACTTTGCTGGCCTCACCTTGATGACTCCCTGAGACCTCTCCTTACTACAAATGTGTGCAAGAACCTAGTGAGTGGCAAATAGAATTGGAATATCCAAATATTTTTGCTGAGTGGCCTCAGACCTAGTACTGGCACCAAATGTAAACCTATATCAATCTTGTAAACACCACTCACCCCTTCCTGGTGACTCAATGGTAACTTACATCATGCAATGAAAAACTGCCAAAGGCTATTCCTGTGACCGAGCCTAACAGTCAGCGGGCAGGAGGAAACAGGTGGAGGCAGACTGGGGTGCCTTGAGACTTTTGCTGACATGCCCCCGAACCTAGTGTTAAAAAGCAACAACCTACAATTAAGACAACTTTATTTATCAAGGCTAGTATTTAAAATTAAAAGCAAAATAAAGAGCATGCCAGAGAAGAAAAAGCTAAAAGAGATTGTTACCACCAAGCCAATATTACAAGAAATGTTAAAGGGCCTCATTTAAGAAGAAGAAGAAGGAGGAGGAGGAGGAGGAGGAGGAGGAGGAGGAGGAGGAGGAGGAGGAAAGAAATATCTTAAAAGATTAAAATGACAATAAATAAATACCTACCAATAATTATTTTAATTTTTTTTATTCATTTTAGAGAGGAGAGGGAAAGACAGAGAGAGAGAGAGAGAGAGAGAGAGAGAGAGAGAGAAGGCAAGGAGGAGCTGGAAGCATCAACTCCCATATATGCCTTGACCAGGCAAGCCCAGGGTTTCGAACCTGCGACCTCAGCATTTCCAGGTTGATGCTTTATCCACTGCACCACCACAGGTCAGGCCAGTAATTATTTTAAATATAATTCTTTTTAATTCTCTAATGAAAAGACAGTGGGGCCTGACCTGTGGTGGCACAGTGGATAAAGTACTGACCAGGAACACTGAGGTCTCTGGTTCGAAACCCCAGGCTTGCCTGCTCAAGGTACATATGAAAGTTGATGCTTCTTACTCTTCCTTCTCTCTCTCTCTCTCTCTCTCTCTCTCTCTCTCTCTCTCTCTCCCCCCATCTCTAAAAATTAATAAGTAAAATCTTAAAAAAAGAAAAGACAGTGGGTAGCTGAATAGGTAAGAAAATAAGACCCATATATGCAGTTTACAAAGAGACCCACTTCAGAACAAAAGATATATACAGACTTAAAGGGATTGAAAACATATTTCATGAAAATGGTAAGGAAAAACAGCTGGTGTAGTAATTCTTATATATGACAATATAAACTGTAATACAAAGGCTATAGGAAGAGACAAAAAAGGATACAATATGATAAAGAGAAAAATTCAAGAAGAAGATATAATACTTGTAATCGTTTATGCATCCAACATAGGCCACTTAAATATATAAAACAAATCTTGAAGTATATAAAGGAAGAAATTGACAGCAATACAGTCATAGTAGAGAGTTATAACACCCTATTGAAAGCAATAAATAGATCTTTCAAATAAAAAATCAACAAGAAAATTGTGTCATTAAATAACACAGTAGATCTGATGAATTTAATTGATATTTTCCGAGCATTTTATCCTAAAGTCTCAGAATATACATTTCTTCCAAGTGTACACAGAACATTTTATAAGATAGACAACATGATAAGATATAAAACAAGCCTCAATCAATTTAAAAAGACTGAAATCATATCAAGCATCTTCTCTGACAATAATGAAATAAAACTAGAAATCAATCAAAAGAAAAAACCTGAAAAATACACATAAACTTGAAGATTAAAATACATACTACTAAACCATGAATGGTTTAACAATGAGATTAAGGGAAAAATATCAAAAGATACCTAGAACCTGACCTGTTGTGGTGCAATAGATAAAGCATGGACTTGGAATGCTGAAGTTGCTAGTTCAAAACACGGGCTTGCCTAGTCAAGGCACATATGAGAAGCAAGTGCTGTAAGTTGATGCTTCCTGCTCCTCCATACCCCCATTTTTTTCTCTCTCTCTCCTCTCTCTAAAATTAATAAATAAAATTCTAAATAAGAAAATATACTTAGAAACAAATGAAAATAACACAGCAAACAAAAATTAATAGCACACTGAAAGAATAAGAAGAATTTTCATAGCATTACAGGCCTACATCAAGAAACAAGAAAAATCTAACTTTACATTTAGAAGAACTAGAAAAACAGCAACTAACAAAGCCCAAAGTAAGTAAAAGAAATGAAATAATCAAAATAAGAGCAGACCTGACCAGGCGGTGGCACAGTGGATAGAGCATCGGACTGGGACGTGGAAGACCCAGGTTCGAGACCCCGAGGTTGCCAGCTTGAGTGCAGGCTCATCTGCTTCAAGCAATGCTCACCAGCTTGAGTCCAAGGTTGCTTGCTCGAGCAAGGGGTCACTTGGTCTGCTGTAGCCCCCGGTTAGGGCACATATGAGAAAAAAACAATCAGTGAATAACTAAGGTGCCGCAATGAAGAACTGATGCTTCTCATCTCTCTACCTTCTGTCTGTCCCTATCAGTCCCTCTGTCTGACTCTGTCTGTCACAAAAAAATAGATAAATAAAAATAAATAAAAATCAGAGCAGAAATAAAAATACAGATTCTAGAAAACCAACACAAAGATCAATGAAACCAAGAGCTAGTTTTTTGAAAAGATAAACATGATTGACTGACTTTAAACAGTCTCATTAAGAAAAAGAGAAAGAAAACCCAAATCAATAAAATTAGAAATAGAAAGAAAAAGTAACAACTGACACTGAAGAAATACAAAGAATTATAAGAAAATATTGCTAACACACTGGACAAACTGGATGAAATGGATTAATTTCTAAAAAAATATTATATTCCAAAACTGAATTTTAAAGAATCAGAGATTTTGAAAAGGCAAATTACAACTAGTAAAAGTGAAAAACAAATAAAAAACAATTTCAACAAACAAAACTCCTAAATTAATGGCTTCACAGGTAAACTTTACCAATCAGTCAACCCCCCCCCCCCAAAAAAAAACTTACACCTATCCTCAAACTATTCCAAAAATTTAAAAAGAAGAAGAATTCCTAAGCTTGTTTTATGAGGTAAACTCTAGCTTATTTCAAAAAACCAGCTAAAGATACTAAAAAGAAAAGAAATATATATAGGCCAATATCCCTGGTAAACATAGATGTTAAAATTCTCATTAAAATATTAGCAAAACAGATCCAGCAATATAGTAAAAATATTATACATCATAATCATACTTATGGGACAAAAACTACAATAGTTTCCCTTAAGATTAGGTATAAGACAGAGATGCCTACTTTCACTACTCTTATTCAGCATAGTACCAGAAGTCTTAGCCACAACTGCCAGACAAGAAGAAGAAATATGTTTTCAAATTGCAAAGTAGGAACCAAAAATGTCATTATCTGCAGATGATATAATGCTCTCTATACAGAACCCTAAATATTCCATCAACTATCTGCCAGAATTAATAAATTCTTTAAAATAGCAGAATGAAAAATAAATATCCATAAACCAGTTGCATTTTTATATACTAATAATAAATTATTATTAAGGGAAATCAAGAAAATAATCCCACTAATGATTGCTTCAAACAGAATAAAATACCTAGGAATAAATTGAACCAAGAATGTAAAACACCTATATGTAAAAACTATATGGAAGCATAAACTGCGTTCATGGATAAGAATTAATGTCATTGAAATTTTCATACTAGGCCTGACCTGTGGTGGCGCAGTGGATAAAGCATCGACCTGGAAATGCTGAAGTCGCCGGTTCGAAACCCTGGGTTTGCCTGGTCAAGGCACATATGGGAGTTGATACTTCCAGCTCCTCCCCCCTATCTCTCTCCTCTCTCTCTCTCTCTCTCTCTCTCTCTCTCTGTCTCTGTCTCTCCCTCTCTCTCTCCTCTCTAAAATGAATAAATAAAATTTAAAAAAAATTCCATACTACTCAAAGCAATCTATAAATTCAATGTAATTCCTACCAAGATACCAACATTTATTTCACAAAACAAATGTTCCAAAAATTTATATGGAGCCACAAAATATTTTAAATAGTAATAGAAATCTTGAGAAAGATGAACAAAGTTGGCAGAATCATGCTACCTGATATCAATCTAAACTTTAAGGCCATAGTAATCAAAACAGTATAGTATTGACATAAAAATAAACATACAGATCAATGGAACAAAATGAGAGCCCAAAGATAAGCCCACACCTTTACGATTAATTAATATTTCATAAAAAAGGCAAGAGCATACAAATGTGGTAAAGACAGTCTATTCAATAAATGGTATTGGTAAAATTGGACAGATACATGCAAAAAAGGAAACTAGGCCACCATTCTACAGTACACACAAGAATAAATTCAAAGTATAGTATAAAGACTTAAATATTAGAATCAAAACTATAAAAAGTGCTAGAAGAAAATATATAAAAACTTAAATATTTTTTTTCTGATATATCTCCTTGAGCAAGTGAAACAAAAGAAAAATAAACAAATGAAACTACATCAAACTAAAAAGCTGTTGCACAGCAAAGCAAATCATCAACAAAATAAAAAGAGAAACCACTGAACATGAAAACATATCTGCCAATGATACACCTGATGAGGAGTTAATATCCAAAATTTATGAAGAATTTATTAAACTCAACACCAAAAAATCAAATATTTCAATTAAAAAAGAGAGAAAGGACTTAAATACAAACTCTCCCAGAAAGATATACAGATAGCCAGTAGATATACTAAAGATCCTTAACATCACTAATCATCAGAGAAATGCAAATTAAAACCTCACACCTGTTAGATGTGTGTTAATTCTTCTTATCTATGAAGAATTAACCTGTTAGATTGGCTGTTATCAAAAGAAAGGTAATAACAAATTTTAGAGAGGCTGCGGAGAAAAGAGAACTCTCTTTCACTTCTGATGGGAATGTAAACTGGTACAACCATTATGGAATAAAGTATGGTGAGTCCTCAAAAAGTTAAGAATAGAACTGTTATATGACCCAGCAATCCCTCTACTGGGTATCTATCCAAAAGAAGAAGAAGAAAACAAAACTCTGAGACATTGGTACACAAAGAAACAAGCACCCCCATGTTTATTGTAGCATTATTCACAATGGCCAAGACATGGAAACAACCAAAGTGTCCTTTGACAGAAGATTAAATAAAGAAAATGTGGTACATATATACAATGAAATACTCCTCAGCCATAAGAACTAATGATGTATTGCCATTTACAACAACATGGATGGACCTTGAGAATATTAATACTTTGTGAAATAAGTAAATCAGAAAAAGCAAAGTACTATATGATCTCACACATAGGTGAAATATAAAAATGAGACTCATGGACATATGTAAAAGTGAAGTGGTTACCAGGGGGAGGAGTTTGGAGTGAGAGAGTAGGGAAGTAAAGAGAGACAAATACATGATAATAAAAAATGAAAAATATGGTGCTGGATACACAACATAAACAGTTCAAATGCTATGGAAATGTTAACCTGAAACTCTTATTGATCAATGTCACCCCATTATATTTAATTTTCTAAGTAGTTTTTTAAAAAAGATTATGAATAGTAAACAAAACCACACAATGAGATATCACCTCATACCTGTTAGAATGGCTTTCATCTACAAATTAGTAAACAAGTTTTGGCAAGGATGTGGAGTAAAGGAAACCCTTGTTCACTGTTGATAGGAATGCACCAACTGTGGAAAGCAGTACAGAGTTACCTCATACAATTAAAAATGGAACTGCCTATGACTCACTGATGTCACCTCTGAGACTATATCTGAAGAAATCTCAAATGCTAATTTGAAAGATTATATGCACCCTTATGTTCATGGTAACATTATTTATAATTGCCAAGTTTGAAAGCAGACCAAATGTCCACCAATAGATTCATAAGAAAATTAGGGTACATTTACACAATATAATACTGATTGCCCTTAAAAAAAGAAATCTTACCCTTTAGGATGGCATGAATGGACTCTGGAGCATTATGCTAAGTGAAGTAAACCAGTCAGAGAAGGACAAGTACCATATGATTTCACTCATATGTGGAATCTAATGAACAAAATAAACTATCAAACAAAATAGAAACAGACTCATAGAGAACAGACTGACAGCTCTGAAATATGAGGTGCATTGTAGGGCTGCGTAAAAATGGTGAAGGGATTAAGCAAAAAAACCCCAAGAAACTGAACCCTCATATATTCAGAAAACAATATGGTGATTTTCAGAGGAAAAGGGGTAATGCGGAGGGGGTGATAAATGGTGATGGAAGGAGACTTGACTTTGGGTGGTGAACACAATACAATATACAGTATTATTATAGAATTGTATACCTGAAACCTGTATTTATTTTTCCATAAAGGTAATATTTATAGGTTCCAAAAGTCAGGATGTGGGTATCTTTTGTGTGGACATTTTTCAGCCTCACACATGTAACATTTTTATTTTTATTTATTTATTTTTGTATTTTTTTGAAGTTGGAAACAGGGAGGCAGTCAGACAGACTCCTACATGCGCCGGACCGGGATCCACCCGGCATGCCCACCAGGGGGCGATGATCTGCCCATCTGGGGCATTGCTCTGTTGCAACCAGAGCCATTCGCCATTCTAGTGCCTGAGGCAGAGGCCTTGAAGCCATCCTCAGCGCCCGGGCCAACTTTGCTCCAATGGAGCCTTGGCTGTGGGAGGGCAAGAGAGAGACAGAGAGGAAGGAGAGGGGGAAGGGTGGAGAAGCAGATGGGCGCTTCTCTTGTGTGCCCTGGCCAGGAATCCAACCCAGGACTCCTGCACACCAGGCCGACACTCTACCACTGAGCCAAACGGCCAGGGCTCTCACTTGTAACATTTTTAATTATTCTGTCATTACTATACTTTAATGTAATGTGTGAAAAATAATAATACTGTAAATTATTTCTTTCTAATTGTATGCTATATACGACATTTCATTTTCATACAATCATGTTTAGGACTCTAAGCTTATTTTCATGGGATTTTTTTACTTAAAAAAAAATCTTTGCTTGACCTGTGGTGGCACAGTGGATAAAGCTTTGACCTGGATGGAATGCTGAGGTCGCCAGTTTGAAACCCTGAGCTTGCCCAGTCAAGGCACATATGGGAGATGGTGCTTCCTGCTCCTCCCCCCTTCTCTCCCCCTTCTCTCTCTCTCTCTCTCTTTCTCCCCCCTTCTCTAAAATGAATAAATAAAATCTTTAAAAAATTTAAAAAAAAGAAAAAAAAATTAAAAAAATAATCTTTGAAGCTAGAGGTAACCTAGGGAGTAGTAGAGCTTGAGTCCATTCTATGACGAATGCCTGACTATTGCATTTACGTCCCTGTTAGGTATGGCTTTGGAATTATGTTGTTTTCAGGTGTAAGAACTCAAGGGTCATTGGAGTTGATTCACTAGTTCCCCATGCACAATATATTTTCATCCTTTTTTTTCTTTTTTCTTTTTCTTATTCATAGGTGCCTAATACATCTTGCTTTCTCTTCTCTCTTCTTTCCATTTCTTTCCTGAGAATAATTTGGAAGCCAATTATTAAGGTAGTGGACTTAGAATGGCTGAATCACGGCATCCTAGGCACTTATATTAGAACATTATATGTTCTAATGGAAAAATTACATTTCGGATTTTCTTTATTTTTTCTGGCTGATATGGAATGATTAAAATTCTCATACTAGCACTTCCACACACCATTCTTTTCTTCAAGGTTTCTTTGAAAACTATTCCTAATGTTTGAGAAACAACAGAAAAATGTTTATTATTTGGTTGATTGTAAATGTTTATTAATTTTATTTTATTGTTCAAAGTTTACAATAAAAAACAAATACATAAAAACCTAGAAAATCTTTGTTTCTAAATAGAGAAGAAATGGGAGAAAAAGATGGCAGCAGAGTAGGCGGATGCACAGATGCCCAGCTCTCACCACCAAACTGGAATACAAATCAATTTAGGAAAAATCAGCATGAAAAACCAACTCTGAACTGCAAGAACGGCTCTCAAAAACCAAGGAGCAAAGAAGAAACCACAGGAGTCCTGGTAGGGAGCCCCTGAACCTCCTCTGCTTGCCAGAACAGAGGGGGTGGGGAGGGGCTGAGAGCCCAGAGAGGATCTCGGAGGGAGGGGAGCAGAAACTACTGCTCACAGCCACTTGCCTGGCGACCAGGAAGCGAGGTGCATTGAAAGGACCAGCTTATCTCCGAGGTGGAGAAGACAGGGAGAGGGACAGACTGTGAGGGGCTAAGGAATGCAGGAGACGAGCTAAAAGGGCTGACTCATCCGTGCTGGAGGCGGCCATAGCTGGGGGAGGGACTGAACCTTTCACAAAACAGAGCTGAAGTGCTTCCGGATCAGAGATCTCCGGACATCTATCCAGCTCCAATCAGCGCAACAAGACACAGCTGAAAACAAGAAGTGGGGAGGAGGGGCAGTAACTCAGGTCTCCATGGAGATCTGAGATACACCTCCCCCTACTGAAGCTGAGAAAACACCCTGCCCCCAGTGAGATTAGCTGGCTAAAGAGGCCTTCAGAGTCTCAGGTTACACCCATCGCATTCCTGGATACAGTTTCAAGAAAGCCCCCTGCTGAGATCAGTAAACAAGACTATCACCTGTTAAGAAAACAAACAAATCAAGACTTCAAAGCTGCCCAAATCTGAAAGTGGATTACAGATAACAGCTGATACCAACCCAAGAAGACCTAGAAATAACACAACTGAAAACTGGAGGCAGACAACACCAAGCCTAGACTCAACCAACTCTAAAAATAAAACAAAAAAAAAGAGGATGAGAAGACAAAGGAGTGCAATCCAAATGAAACCACAAGAGACAACTTCGAGAGATGAACTGAGTGATATGGAAATAATCAAACTTCCAGATGCGGAGTTCAAAATAATGATTGTAAAGATGCTTAGGGATCTTAGAACAACAATGGAGGGTCAGTATGAAAACCTAAATAAAGAAATAGCAAGTATAAAAAAGAATCAGTTGGAGATGACAAATACAATATCAGAAATAAAGACCACAATGGAAAGAATTAAAAACAGGATAGATAGAGTAGAGGATCGAATCAGCGAGTTAGAGGACAACTGGAATGAAGGCATGAAAGCAGAAAAGAAAAGAGAAAAGAGACTCAAAAAGTCAGAGGAAACTCTTAGAGAGCTCTGTGACAACATGAAGAGAAATAACATCTGCATCATAGGGGTTCCTGAAGAAGAAGAAAAAGAACAAGGGATAGAGACTTTGTTCAATCATATCATCAATCATATCATAGCTGAAAACTTCCCTAAATTAATGCAAGAGAAACTCTCACAAATCCAAGAAGCACAGAGGACTCCATTAAAGAGAAACCCAAAGAAACCTACACCAAGATACATCATAATTAAAATACCAAAGCTAAGCGATAAAGAGAAAATATTAAAAGCAGCAATAGAAAAAAAAGTTATCACCTACAAAGGAGCCCCCATAAGGATGACATCAGACTTCTCAACAGAAACACTTGAGGCCAGAAGGGAATGGCAAGAAATATTCAAAGTAATGCAGAACAAGAACCTACAACCAAGACTACTTTATCCAGCAAGGCTATCGTTTAAAATCGAAGGAGAAATAAAAAGCTTCCCAGAAAAAAAACAACTCAAGGAATTCATTACAACCAAACCAATGCTGCAGGAAATGTTAAGGGGCCTGTTGTAAACAGATCAAAGTGGGAAAAGAATACAGCAAAAAAAGGAATACACCTTTAAAGAAGAAAATGGCAATAAACAACTACATATCAATAACAACCTTAAATGTAAATGTATTAAATGATCCAATCAAAAGATATAGGGTAGCTGCGTGGATAAGAAAACAGGACCCATACATATGTTGTCTACAAGAGACACACCTTAGAACAAAAGACACACATAGATTGAAGGTAAAAGGATGGAAAAAAATGTTTCATGCAAACGGAAATGAAAAAAAAGCTGGGGTAGCAATACTTATATCAGACAAATTGGACTTTAAAACAAAGGATATAGTAAGAGATAAAGAAGGCCACTACATAATGATAAAGGGAGTAATCCAACAGGAAGATATAACTATTATAAATATCTATGCACCTAATATAGGAGCACCTAAATATATAAAGCAGACTTTGATGGATTTAAAGGGCAAGATCAACAGCAATACTATAATAGTAGGGGATTTCAATACCCCACTAACATCACTAGATAGATCCTCAAGAAAGAAAATTAACAAAGAAACAGCAGACTTATTGGAAACACTAGATCAACTTGATTTAATAGATATCTTCAGAACCTTTCACCCTAAAGCAGCAGAATATACATTCTTTTCAAGTGCTCATGGTACATTCTCTAGGATAGACCACATGTTAGGGCACAAAAGTGCTCTCAACAAATTTAAGAAGACTGAAATTGTATCAAGCACTTTCTCCGATCACAAGGGCATGAATCTAGAAATGAATCACAACAGAAAATCTCAAAAATTCTCAAACACATGGAAACTAAATAGCAGGTTGTTAAATAATGAATGGATTAAGAATGAGACCAAAGAAGAAATAAAAAAATTCCTAGAAACGAATGACAATGAGCATACAACAACTCAAAATTTATGGGACACAGCGAAAACAGTGCTGAGAGGGAAGTTCATAGCACTACAGGCACACTTTCAGAGGCTAGAAAAAGCTTAAATAAACAACTTAACCCTGCATCTAAAATAACTAGAAAAAGAACAGCAAGTAAAGCCCAGAGCTAGTAGAAGGAAGAAAATAATAAAGATCAGTGCAGAAATAAATGACTTAGAGGCTAAAGAAACAATACAGAAGATCAATGAAACTAGGAGCTGGTTCTTTGAAAAGGTAAACAAGATTGATGAACCTTTAACTAGACTTACCAAAAAAAAGAGAGAGGACTCAAATAAATAAAATTAGAAATGAGAGAGGAGAAATAACAACTGACACAACAGAAATACAAAATATTGTAAGAAAATACTATGAAGAACTGTATGCCAAAAAACTAGACAACCTAGATGAAATGGACAAATTCCTTGAAACATACAATCTTCCAAAAATCAATCTGGAAGAATCAGAAAACCTAAACAGACCGATTACAACAAAGGAGATCGAAACAGTTATCAAAAAACTCCCAACAAAGAAAAGTCCAGGGCCCGATGTCTTCACAACAGAATTCTACCAAATATTCAAAGAAGAACTAACTCTTATCCTTCTCAAACTATTTCAAAAAATTCAAGAGGAAGGAAGACTTCCAAGCTCCTTTTATGAGATGAGCATAATTCTGATTCCAAAACCAGGCAAAGACAACACAAAGAAAGAAAATTATAGGCCAATATCTCTGTTAAATATAGATGCTAAAATCTTCAACAAAATATTAGCAAACCGGATCCAACAATATATGGAAAAAATCATACACCATGATCAAGTGGGATTTATTCTGGGGAGGAAAGGATGGTACAATATTCGTAAATCAATCAGTGTGATTTATCACATAAACAAAAAGAAGGAGAAAAACCATATGATATATGATAATTTCAATAGATGCAGAAAAAGCATTTGATAAAATCCAGCACCCATTCATGATCAAAACTCTCAGCAAAGTGGGAATACAGGGAACATACCTCAACATGATAAAAGCCATCTATGAGAAACCCACAGCCAACATCATACTCAATGGGCAAAAATTAAAAGCAATACCTTTAAGATCAGGAACAAGGCAAGGGTGCCCCCTTTCACCACTCTTATTTAACATGGTCTTGGAAGTCCTAGCCACAGCTATCAGACAAGAAGAAGAAATAAAAGAAATTCAAGTGGGAAAAGAAGAAGTAAAACTATCATTATTTGCAGATGATATGATATTGTATATAGAAGACCTAAAGTCTCAGTCAAAAAGCTACTGGACCTGATAAATGAATTCAGCAAAGTGGCAGGATATAAAATCAATACTCAGAAATCAGAGGCATTTTTATACACCAACAATGAACAGTCAGAAAGAGAAATTAAGGAAACAATCCCCTCACAATTACAACCAAAAAAATAAAGTTCCTAGGAATAAATTTAACCAAGGAGACTAAAGACTTGTACTTGGAAAATTACAAAGCATTGATAAAAGAAATCAAGGAAGATACAAACAAGTGGAAGCATATACCGTGCTCATGGTTAGGAAGAATAAACATCATTAAAATGTCTATATTACCCAAAGCAATCTATAAATTCAATGCAATACCAACTAAAATACCAATGACATACTTCAAAGATATGGAACACATATTCCAAAAATTTATATGGAACCAAAAGAGAATAGCCTCAGCAATCTTAAAAAAGAAGAATAAAGTGGGAGGTATCACACTTCCTGATATCAAGTTATACTACAAGGCCATTGTACTCAAAACAGCCTGGTACTGGCATAAGAACAGGCATATAGATCAATGGAAAAGAACAGAGAACCCAGAAATAAACCCACAGTTCTATGGACAACTGATATTTGACAAAGGAGGCAAGGAAATACAATGGAGTAAAGACAGCCTCTTTAACAAATGGTATTGGGAAAATTGGACAGCTACCTGCAAAAAAATGAAACTAGATCACCAGCTTACACCACTCACAAAAATAAACTCAAAATGGATAAAAGACTTAAATGTAGGCCGTGAAACCATAAGCATCTTAGAAGGAAACATAGGCAGTAAGCTCTCCGACATCTCTCGGAGCAATATATTTACTGATTTATCTCCATGGGGAAGTGAAATAAAAGACAGGATAAACAAATGGGACTATATCAAACTAAAAAGCTTTTGCACAGCTAAAGAGAACAAGAACAGAATAAAAAGACAAACTACACAATGGGAGAGCATATTTGACAATACGTCTGATAAGGGGTTAATAACCAAAATTTATAAAGAACTCGTAAATCTCAACACCAGGAAGACAAACAATCCAATCCAAAAATGGGCAAAAGAGATGAATAGACACTTCTCCAAAGAGGACATACAGATGGCCAACAGGCATATGAAAAAATGCTCAACATCACTAATCATTAGAGAAATGCAAATTAAAACCACAATGAGATATCACCTCACACCAGTCAGAATGGCACTCATCAACAAAACAACACAGAATAAGTGCTGGCGAGGATGTGGAGAAAAGGGTACCCTCCTGCACTGCTGGTGGGAATGCAGACTGGTGCAGCCTCTGTGGAAAACAGTATGGAGATTCCTCAAAAAACTGAAAATCGAACTGCCTTTTGACCCAGCTATCCCACTTTTAGGAATATACCCCAAGGACACCAGAGAACTGCTCCAAAAGGAGAAATGCACCCCCATGTTTGTGGCAGCATTGTTCACAATAGCGAAGATCTGGAAACAACCCAAGTGTCCGTTAGAGGACGAGTGGATTAAAAAGCTTTGGTACATATATACTATGGAGTACTACTCAGCCATAAGAAATGATGACATCGGATCATTTACAATAACATGGATGGACCTTGATAACATTATATGGAGTGAAATAAGTAAATCAGAAAAACCACTAAGAACTACATGAATCCATACATAGAAGGGACATAAAAATGAGACTCAGAGACATGAACAAGAATGTGATGGCAACCGGGGTGGGGGGTGGGGGGAGGGGGGATGGGGTGAAGAAGGAAAGAAGGGTTGGGGGAGGGGAGAGGCGCAAAGAAAACCAGATAGAAGGTGACAGAAGACAATTTAACTTTGGGGGAGGGGTATACAGCACAATCAAATGTCAAAATAATCTAGAGATGTTTTCTCTCAACATATGTAGCCTGATTTATCAATGTCACTGCATTAAATTTAATAAATAAATTTTAAAAAAAAATTAAAAAAAAAAATAAATAGAAATGGCAAAATGAATGGGAAAATATCAGTGATGGCTTGTGGATTGGGCTAGACACTGGAGACTTGAGACTAGATAAGTTGTCAAAGAACAGAGTAATAATGGGAATTTCTAGAAAGAGCTAGTTTAACAGATGAAGAGATGCAGCACTATAAATAACTAAATATTTTAAGAACTCAGGAGTTAACCTGGAAAGAATTCTTCTCCAGCAAACACTTTACTAAAATTTCTTATCCCTTAACCAGCCAGTTTATTATGTCACCTGTTTCAAAGTGAAAATTCAACTCCTTTTCTACCAGTCATATCTCTGACTTCCCAGCAAGAAGAATGCCCAGTAAGAACCAGAACCTTGCTTAGCACCCATCTGACTACTATAGATTTTGCATTAGAATCTTCAGTATGTGACATAGAGCCTGATCACCTGATTCTTTTATCTCTGTAACTATGTGCCTCATTGGCTTGATAAAAAGTTATCACAACCCACAATCTAGAATATGTAAATCTGGTTAAGGAAAATCTGTAAGCATTGAAGATCTTCATAAACAAGAGTGTGTGTGTCTTTGTGTCAGTATTTTTAGGCTGCTTCTCATCCGATAAATACTAGTGAAGCTGAAAAGCCATGCCAATACCTCAGAGCCAAAGGACCGCTTTCATTCAGCTGTTGCTCTCTAAATGTGAGCATACTGTTTGTATATATAATGTTACAGTACTTTCCCAGCTGTCTTTGTTCTTTCTTTTTTGGTTCTTCTTATTATAATCATTCCAGCCAGTCTATTCATCAGAAATGTTTTTAGATATTTTTAGCCAACTCCATTATGAGTAGCTAGTTTTGTCTTGGCAACATCTTATATTTAGCTCATAGTACAATGTCATATATTATAGGTGTTCATTAAATTATATATCATGTGGCATATCAAAAAATAAATAACCACAGGGACAGGCAGAACTATGTAGAATTCAGAAAATCCCCCGGGGTGGTCATTACAACATCCATGCTCAGACATAAAATTTAATGAAAAATCTCCAACTCAATAATAGCAAAACTATTGAGACCAGACCTTTGGGAATGTGAGTTTGAGTAACCTAAACTAAGGTCCTCTTACAGAAAAATGTAGTTTGAGAGAAAAGTGACATAAAATGAGTAAAGAAAGACAACAGCTGCTCCTTCATAAACAGTTATATTAGCACATTGTTCCCTTTTACCTTCTATACTTGTCCTAATGTTTCAATTAAAGAGTAATGACAGTTATTTTTGCAACTATCATTGCAACTTAGTTTAATGTTGCAGGATATGCAAATGAGAATGTGACAGTAAGAGATGAGGAATTAAGATTTCTGTGTACCTCCTTGTATTGAATATATTTCTAGCTTTTGTTAACTTAATGCCTTAAATCTGCACTTCACCCATGTGCTAGACAGACCCTGTTGAGTACATTCTGATAATATGCCTGCATCACTGTGGCATGCCTCCTGACCTTTTCATGCCACCTCCTTCATCAAGAGGAGTCTTTTGGGGGGGCACTTATCAAACGCAAACCAACAAATCCTCTAAACCATGTTGGTTATTGAGCTTTTACAGTACCGGTCACAATAAACCTATAGACCTGCTCTACTTACCCCAGGGCCAGGAATCAGATGATTAGGGATAGTTCCTATGCCTCAGAGTCTAAAACCAGCCAACTCTAAGCCGCTCACCCTGCCGTATCCATTTCTTCTGCTGAAATCACAGTTAAAGTTCTTGTCTATAGTTTCTCCCTTTCCAGGGGCCTTGTAACAAAACCTGTGCTTTTCCTATGTAGCCCCTTACACCCACCCCATGGCATGGCATGCCTTTTCACCATAGAAACTGTAAATAATAAATTAGCTTTTTCATCAAAATCATGATCTCCTGACCTTATTATACCTCAAATTTTCTGTTGATACACTATCTTCTAAAAATCATTGTTAGAGGACAAATATCTTTAGTTGCATGAAAGATGGTTGGTTGCACCACATAATGAAGAAGATGGTATTGTCATTACTGCATTAATTGTGAGTAGAAGGAAGAAAAGGAATATTGACAATGTAAAGCAATAGATGTGCCATCATTTCTGTTTGTTCTCAGCTCTCACTCTCATTCTTCTATGCTAAATTATCTTCATAAAGTTTTGTAGTTTAGTTCAAAAAAGAGTTGTACAATATCTATCTGGCCCTTTTCTTGGTACTGAAGATTTCAGATAAATAAAATATAATCTATATTTTGGATTACATTCTTTTTATATACACAGTTGAAACACCGTGACTTAAGAAAAGTCACATAAAATTAGAATATTAAAATCTATTTTTCAGCCTGTTCTGTGGTGACACAGTGGATAAAGCATCGACCCTGGGCTGGCCTTGTCAAGGCACATATGGGAGTTGATGATTCCTGCTCCTCCCTCCTTCTCTTTCTCTAAAATGAATACACTCTTAAAAAATATTTAATAAAAAATCAAATTTTAAAAAGTTATAAATAGAGAATTGGATTTATAAAATAAAAACCTGTGTAATATAGTTTTATATAGTCCACCTACAAGCAATACAAATGTTAACTCAATAATTCTCATAATAATTCTATTATTTTTGTATTGAGAAAACTGAAACAAAGATATCATTAGGTAATTTACCTAAGACCACAAGCAAGTCATTGGCAGTCATGATTGGAACCCAGGCAGTTTGGCCCCAGATTCCAAGCCTTTTAGCAGATTCTATAATAGATTCTACCACTTGCTTTAAAAATTTATTTATTTATTTATTTGCTTATGTATTTTAAAGAGAGAGAGGAACAGATGGGTACAAATAGAAGGGAGAGAAATGAGAAGCATCAACTCATAGTTGTGGCACTTTAGGTGTTTGTTGATTGCTTTCTCATATGTGCCTTGACGGGGGGGCTCTAGCTGAGCCAGTGACCCCTTGCTCAAGCAAGCGACCTTGGGTTCAATCCAGCAACATTTGGGCTTAAGCCGGTGACCATGGGTTATGTCTGTTATCCCACGCTCAATCCAGAACACCCACACTCAATCTGGTTACCTCATGGTTTCAAACCTGAGTCCTCAGTGTCTCAGGTCGATGTATTATTCACTGCACCACCACCTGATCAGGCAAAAAAATTATTTCTTAATATTTCTATAAATAATATACATTTGCATTATTTGTATCATGTTATCACATAATCAATAGTAATTTCAAAACTGCAAACAAAAATGTCAAAGGGACAATGTAATGCACAATTAGATATATTATGAAAACTTCAGTTATAATCTTGTAGTAATTTATCTAATACTGCTAAAGTTTTTTGTTTTGTTTTGTTTTAATTCTTTTATGGTCCCAATGTTTCCATTAATGATATAGTAACTCTTTTAACGTATTTTTGGGTCTTTCTTATAAAACAGTATTTGTACCAATGCTACAATTAAAAAAGCTCATTATAATTACTCAGATAACTTCATGATATAATTCAAGCTATTTTCTTTCAGTTATTTTCTCATTTCAGTATGGATATAATGGGATAATTTACATTCTTGATACTAGAACATTTAATCATATATGACATTTTACTCTTGATTATGAAATTTTATCATAATTTTTGCAATGGAACTTCCAAGACTTAAAGTAATAATAATTTGAGTCACCATGTTAGAAAGACCATAGTTAAATGAAATATATTGTTCTAAAACACAAAACAGATTACTTTTATATATAAAAATATTTTTATAGGAGAAATTGATTACTGACAGATTAATTCAGAAGAAAAATTACTTGCTTTTGTAGGAATCTTGCGAGTACAGATATTTATTTTTTATGTTTTTGAATTCTCATAGGGATAAAAAATCTCAAAAAAATCAATAAGAAAACAAGAGAACAAGAAAATAGATTATCATGTAGGCATCATAAACTTAATGGAGTTTTTGTTAGAGTGAAGATTATATCAGACTCAAAGGCATTTCAGGCTGACTAATATTCTTCCTTTTGAAAAAGTAGTACTTCTGGCAAATAACGTAGATCTAGAAAAGCTTCCAAGAACAGTTCATTAAATAAAGGCATGAAGACAGATTAGAAACAGAAAAGCAAAAATACAGAAATGTTTTCCTGATATGTGACTTCTATCTGGAGTGAACAGGGAAAGAAGTTGGAAACTAATGTAGCAAAGATTTCTCTAGGGCTAGCCGAGCAGGAAAAGAGAAAGTCTGGAAGGCGAGTTTCAAAAGAAAGAAAGAAACCTCAGAACAGCAGGCAATGGTGGGATTCAGCTGATTTGCACAGGTTCGGTGAAACCAATAGTCAGGGTTCACAAGAGGGGCGACCATCTGCTTCTGTCTCCTTCTGTCTCTGTTCCCCTCCTGCAGCTATGGCTCAAATGGTTCAAGCAACGTTGGCCCAGAGCACTGAGGACAAATACTTAGCCTCGGCCTCAGGTGCTGAAATAGCTCGTGCCCGAACAATAGAGTAGTGACCAAATTGGGCAAAGCATTGCCTCGTAGGGGTTTGCCAGGTGGATCAAGGTTGGGGCGCATGCAGAAGTCTGTCTCTGCCTCTCCACCTCTCAATAATAATAATAATAATTTTAAAATGGTTTTTAAAAGGGTTTTCTCTAAGGTGGGCACCTCGGCAGCTGCCTAATATGGAAATCACAAATTTACATTCTTTACTTTTTTTTTAACATTCATTTGTGCAACAGCATATTCTAAGCACCCACAGTAAATTTCATTTTGTCCATAGGTGAAAAAAATTGCAAGTGAGGACACTAATCAAGAAGCATTATGGAAATAACTTAAATAGCAATTTTATTGTTTTTGTCAGAGATTTAATGTTTTCATTAATATCTTAAAACTCTTATAATCTAGTTTTGTGTACCTCTTTTATTGTTCTTATTTAAGTATTAAATGCATGAAATAATAAACTACCTTTCGGCATATAATTTTTTTATAATAAAAATGGTCATTAGGACAGAGAACCGGTTGTTAAATTATTTGAATCCCACCATTAATACTAAGGTACAATGTTTAACTTTGAAATTAGAGATAGCACCTTGTCTAGAAGAAAGTATGTCATAAAAGAAGAGCTATTCAGAATATATCAAAAGAAAGTTTTTATATATATGTAAATTATAAAATATATAGTGCAATTTAATCTTTCTATCCTTCTTAATATAGACTCTTTTAAAATAACTTTTTAATCAGTGCTCTACTAAGGTCCTGGCTGGTTAGCTCAGTGGTAGAGCATCGGCCTGGCGTGCAGAAGTCCCGGGTTCGATTCCCGGCCAGGGCACACAGGAGAAGCGCCCATCTGCTTCTCCGCCCCTCTCCCTCTCCTTCCTCTCTGTCTCTCTCTTCCCCTCCCGCAGCGAGGCTCCATTGGAGCAAAGATGGCCCGGGCGCTGGGGATGGCTCCTTGGCCTCTGCCCCAGGCGCTAGAGTGGCTCTGGTCACAGTAGAGCATCGCCCCCTGGTGGGCAGAGCGTTGCCCCCTGGTGGACGTGCCGGGTGGACCCCGGTCGGGCGCATGCGGGAGTCTGTCTGACTGTCTCTCCCCGTTTCCAGCTTCAGAAAAATACAAATAAAAAAATAATAAAATAAATAATCAGTGCTCTACTATATGTAATTTATGCCCTGGAACCAATTTATGGACTCTTTTTTTTTTTTTTTTTTTTGACACAGACAGAGTCAGATAGAGGGACAGATAGGGACAAACAGACTGGAAGAGAGAGAGATGAGATGCATAAATTCTTCATTGCAGCTCCTTAGTTGTTCATTGATTGCTTTCTTATATGTGCCTTGACTGGGGTAGGGGGGCTCAGCAGAATGAGTGATCCTTTTCTTGAGCTAGTCATTTAGGGCTCAAACCAGTAACCTTGGGCTTCAAGCCAGCAACCTTTGGGCTCAAGCTGGTGAGCCCACACTCAAGCTAGGGACCTCGGGGTTTATGAAACTGGGTCCTCCGCGTCCCAGTCCGATGCTCTATTCCAGGGGTCCCCAAACTTTTTACACAAGGGGCCAGTTCACTGTCCCTCAGACCGTTGGAGGGCCAGACTATAAAAAAAAACTATGAACAAATCCCTATGCACACTGCACATATCTTATTTTAAAGTAAAAAAAAAAAACAAAAAACGGGAATAAATACAATATTTAAAATAAAGAAGTAAATTTAAATCAACAAACTGGATGACGTCAGAGTAATGGTGGGGTAGGAAGCGATACCGATAAATCTCCCCCAAAACTCAACAAGATCTTCAACCAGAAACAGAAAAACCTATACTTGGAGCTTCCAGATGCTTCGCAATACACCCAAAGGTATGATTGAGTGAAAAATTGGCTAAATATATAACCAAACCCCGAAGGAAATAGGGAGTAAGAAATGCTCCGCCTTCCTCACTAACCTAAACAGGGCGGCTTTCTCTGGTAACTGTGAATATAGAAACTGAGGCGGGCAAAGGGGGTGAATACAAACGGCCGAACTAGGCTGTGGCACGGAGATCCAAGCCGAGGAAAATCTGATCCTGTGGCAACCCGGGCAATACAAGCTAACACTCGCGCCAAACCCAAACAAAGAAAAACAAGCGGCGCGGCCATTTTACCCGGTCTCCTGATTGGTGCGCAGTTAGTGGGCGAGAGATTTCTTCCTAGGGCCCGGGAGTCAGTGCCCGTGTTGCCCCAAGGAGAGGCAGGGTCAGAGGCCTTTCTGTGGGCCGAGGGCAGAGTCTCTGGGCAGCCCCAGCGCCCTGGGAAAGCCACGCACGGGAGGGAGTGAGAACTAATTCCAATGGTGGAGATTTTCCTTGCCGAGGGTGTTTCACTCAGAGGGAAAGCGGCCGGCCTCATATCCTGGTTTGCGCGCGCAGATAAGGAGTGAGCGATTCCTCCGAGTGCCTCGGCAGTGCGCGCCCGTGTTATCGCACAGAGGGGCAGAGTCAGGGGCCTTTGTGTGGGCCAAAGCGGAATCTCGGGCCGCCCCAGCGCCTTGCAAAAGCCGCGCACGGGGACGGAGCGAGACTCAATTCCAACACTGCAACTTTTCCCTGCGGTCGGGGGTTTCACTCAGAGCGTGAGACTGCTGGCCGGATATCCTGGTCTGCGCGCGCAGCCAGTGAGTGAGAGTTTTCTCCAAGCGCCCCGGAAGTGGGCACCCGCTTGTGTTACCGGACAGAGTGGCAGAGCCAGAGGTCTGTGAGTGGGTGGAAAGCCCGACTGATTATGCTGGCAGCTCTGACTGACTGAGCCTTACCCAGAGCCCTGTGCTGAGTGAAAATAGAGTGGGGAGTTGCCAGCTCTTTGAGCCTCTTACTATCCAGGCAGAGGCAGCAGCAACCCCATAGCTGGATTATCAGGCTACTAATTGAGGAAGGAAAGACTAGGAGAAAGGCTCCAGGAACACGGACTCTCTCACTGTCGGAGCCTATAAATGCTAATAGCCTCGACTGCCAACGAGACTAAAGCACAATACATGACATTGCCATAGAGACTTATCAACTGCAAACCTCCACCTGAGCGTGGCAAAGGGGCAAAACCCGGGGTACAGAGTCACCGACCAGGAAGAGGGAGAGAAAAGAAAAAGCAAGAAGATAACCTCTCAAAATCAAGAATAATCTGCAGACTTTATAACCTATCCCATTTTATTATATTTGTTCGTTTGTTTCTCTTATCTTCATTCTTGATACTTTTTTTTTTCCTCCTCCAATTTGGCCGATTAACTCTCTACCGGTCTTACTCTCTCCTCTCCTTGAACTACACTACCCATAAGTGTTACATCTCCCATTATCTTTTCTCTTCTCTTCCTTTCTCTCTATGAGGGTTGCACTCCAAAACCCTTAACTCTCTCTCTCTCTCTCTCTCCTTTCTTTTTTCTTCTTTTAGTGGTTCCCTCTTTTTTTTTTCTCTCTCTCTCTCTTTCTTTTCTCCCTCTATATTAGTTTCTTCCTTTTTCCTTTACATCTCCTCTCATTCAAACCTGAATAACAAACAAATTATCTTATCTGGGACTCAAACTTATGTCTGTGGCATTTTGGGGGGTTTTTACTTCACCTTTTTAACTCACTAGCAGTGCTCCCATCCCTGGCTCTCCATATTATCTAGTTCTTGTTCCACTAAATACAATAGTAATTTTTTAATTTGTCCCCCCATTTTTCCGTTTTCCTCTTAATCCTCTCATCATAACTCTTAGACAACCAACACCTAAAAGCAAATCATTTTATTCTTGACCCAAATTTTTTCCTTATTTGCTTTTTGTGGGTCCATACGCTCTTTTTTTTCTTTTTTCTTTCTTTTTTTTTTTTTTTTTTTTGCCCCTTTATTACTTTTCCCCAATTCAGGCCCTCCATCACAGGCATTGTTTGTTATAATTCACAGTCCACCACAAGATTTTATCAAGAAAGAGGGGAGAGGAGAGGAGAGGAAAAAAGGAGGGGGGGAATAATTTCCTTTTTTTTTTTTTTTTTTTTTTTTTAAATTTTTATTTTATTTTATTTTTCTTTATTTCATTATTAATTTTTTTTTAAAAAAACAACTCTTTTTTATTTTTTTTTATTTTTTTAAACTTTTTATTCTTTATTAAATCTCATTAATACTATCAACAAAACCACCCTCAGATGCCATTAAGGAAGAGAAAATCGAATATCATGGATACAAAAGAAAGAGAGGTAACACAGCTAGATGAGGAAAAATCTATGGAGAAAAAATTTAATATATTGGAAACCTTAGAGCTAAATGACAGAGAATTCAAGATAGAAATCCTAAAAATCCTCCGAGATATACAAGAAAACACAGAAAGGCAATTTAGGGAGCTCAGAAAACAACTCAATGAACACAAAGAATATATGTCCAAGGAAATTGAAACTATAAAAACAAATCAAACAGAGATGAAAAACTCAATTCACGAGCTGAAAAACGAAGTAACAAGCTTAGCTAATAGAACAGGTCAGATAGAAGAGAGGATTAGTGAAATAGAAGACAAGCAACTTGAGGCACAACAGAGAGAAGAAGAAAGAGACTCAAAAATTTAAAAAAATGAGATAGCCCTACAAGAATTATCTGACTCCATCAAAAAGAATAACATAAGAATAATAGGTATATCAGAGGGAGAAGAGAGAGAAAATGGAATGGAGAACATACTCAAACAAATAATAGATGAGAACTTCCCAAGCCTGTGGAAAGAACTAAAGCCTCAAGTTCAAGAAGCAAACAGAACTCCAAGTTTTCTTAACCCCAACAAACCTACTCCAAGGCATATCATAATGAAATTGACACAAACCAACAGCAAAGAAAAAATTCTCAAGGCAGCCAGGGAAAAGAAGAATACAACATATAAAGGAAGGCCCATTAGATTATCATCAGATTTCTCAGCAGAAACTCTACAAGCTAGAAGAGAGTGGACCCCAATATTTAAAGTCCTGAAAGAGAGGAACTTTCAGCCACAAATACTATACCCATCAAAGCTATCCTTCAAATATGAAGGAGAAATAAAAACATTCATAGATACAGAAAAGATGAGGGAATTTATCATCAGAAAACCCCCACTCCAGGAATTACTAAAGGGGGTTCTCCAATCAGATACAAAGAACAAAAAAAAAAAACAGAACCACAAGTAAAAGCTCCAAGAAGAACACAATAAAACCAAATTTAAACTGTGACAACAACAAAAAGAAAGAGGGGGAGAAGATGGAGATTAACAGTAGCAAAGGACGATGGAGTGCAAAAGTACTCACAAAATAGTTTGCTACAATGAACAGGGTAGGGACCCTTTTCATTATTCAAAGGTAACCACCATTGAAAAAACCACCACAGAAGCACATGAGATAAAAAAGATAGCAACAGTGGAAAGATGTATGGAATACAACCAAATAAAAACAAAAGATAGAAAAACAAAAGAGAAGGATCAAACAAGACACAAAACTAACAGAAAGCAAGATATAAAATGGCAATAGGGAACTCACAAGTATCAATAATTACACTAAATGTAAACGGATTAAACTCACCAATAAAAAGGCACAGAGTAGCAGAATGGATTAAAAAAGAAAATCCAACTGTATGCTGCCTACAGGAAACTCATCTAAGTAACAAGGATAAAAACAAATTCAAAGTGAAAGGCTGGAAAACAATACTCCAAGCAAATAACATCCAAAAAAAAGCAGGTGTAGCAATACTCATATCGGATAATGCTGACTACAAGACAGGAAAAGTACTCAGAGACAAAAATGGCCATTTCATAATGGCTAAGGGGACACTGAATCAAGAAGACATAACAATTCTTAATATATATGCACCAAACCAAGGAGCACCAAAATATATAAGACAGCTACTTATTGATCTTAAAACAAAAACTGACAAAAATACAATCATACTTGGAGACCTCAATACACCGCTGACGGCTCTAGATCGGTCATCCAAACAGAGAATCAACAAAGACATAGTGGCCTTAAACAAAACACTAGAGCACCTGGATATGATAGACATCTACAGGACATTTCATCCCAAAGTGACTGAGTATACATTTTTCTCCAGTGTACATGGATCATTCTCAAGAATTGACCATATGTTGGGCCACAAAAACAACATCAGCAAATTCAGAAAAATTGAAGTTGTACCAAGCATATTTTCTGATCATAAAGCCTTGAAACTAGAATTCAACTGCAAAAAAGAGGAAAAAAATCCCACAAAAATGTGGAAACTAAACAACATACTTTTAAAAAATGAATGGGTCAAAGAAGAAATAAGTGCAGAGATCAAAAGATATATACAGACTAATGAAAATGACAATACGACATATCAGAATCTATGGGATGCAGCAAAAGCAGTGATAAGAGGGAAGTTCATATCACTTCAGGCATATATGAACAAACAAGAGAGAGCCCAAGTGAACCACTTAACTTCCCACCTTAAGGAACTAGAAAAAGAAGAACAAAGACAACCCAAAACCAGCCGAAGAAAGGAGATAATAAAAATCAGAGCAGAAATAAATGAACTAGAGAACAGAAAAACTATAGAAAAAATTAATAGAACAAGGAGCTGGTTCTTTGAAAAGATCAACAAAATTGACAAACCCTTGGCAAGACTTACCAAGGAAAAAAGAGAAAGAACTCATAAAAACAAAATCCAAAATGAAAGAGGAGAAATCACCACGGACACAGTAGATATACAAAGAATTATTGTAGAATACTATGAAAAACTTTATGCCACTAAATTCAACAACCTAGAAGAAATGGATAAATTCCTAGAAAAATACAACCTTCCTAGACTGAGTCAAGAAGAAGCAGAAAGCCTAAACAGACCTATCAGTAGAGAAGAAATAGAAAAAACCATTAAAAACCTCCCCAAAAATAAAAGTCCAGGCCCTGATGGCTATACCAGCGAATTTTATCAAACATTCAAAGAAGACTTGGTTCCTTTTCTACTCAAAGTCTTCCAAAAAATTGAAGAAGAAGCAATACTTCCAAACACATTTTACGAAGCCAACATAACCCTCATACCAAAACCAGGCAAGGATGGCACAAAAAAAGAAAACTACAGACCAATATCTCTAATGAATACAGATGCTAAAATACTAAACAAAATACTAGCAAATCGAATACAACAACATATTAAAAAAATAATACATCATGATCAAGTGGGATTCATCCCAGAATCTCAAGGATGGTTCAACATACGTAAAACGGTTAATGTAATACACCATATCAACAAAACAAAGAACAAAAACCACATGATCTTATCAATAGACGCAGAAAAGGCTTTCGATAAAATACAACACAATTTTATGTTTAAGACTCTCAACAAAATGGGTATAGAAGGAAAATATCTCAACATGATAAAGGCCATATATGATAAACCATCAGCTAACATCATATTAAATGGCACTAAACTGAAGGCTTTCCCCCTTAAATCAGGAACAAGACAGGGTTGTCCACTCTCTCCACTCTTATTTAATGTGGTACTAGAGGTTCTAGCCAGAGCAATCAGACAAGACAAAGAAATAAAAGGCATCCATATCGGAAAAGAAGAAGTAAAGGTATCACTTTTTGCAGATGATATGATCCTATACATCGAAAACCCCAAAGAATCCACAAAAAGACTACTAGAAACAATAAGCCAATACAGTAAGGTCGCAGGATACAAAATTAACATACAGAAGTCAATAGCCTTTCTATATGCCAACAATGAAACAACTGAGAAGGAACTCAAAAGAATAATCCCCTTCACGATTGCAACAAAAAAAATAAAATACTTAGGAATAAACATAACAAAGAATGTAAAGGACTTATATAATGAAAACTATAAACCATTGTTAAGGGAAATCGAAAAAGATATAATGAGATGGAAGAATATATCTTGTTCTTGGCTAGGAAGAATAAATATAATCAAGATGGCTATATTACCCAAAGCAATATACAAATTTAATGCAATTCCCATCAAACTTCCAATGACATTTTTTAAAGAAATAGAGCAAAAAATCATCAGATTTATATGGAACTATAAAAAACCCCGAATAGCCAAAGCAATCCTAAAGAAAAAGAATGAAGCTGGGGGCATTACAATAGCTGACTTCAAACTCTATTATAGGGCCACGACAATCAAAACAGCATGGTATTGGCAGAAAAATAGACACTCATACCAATGGAACAGAATAGAAAGTCCAGAAATAAAACCACATATATATAGTCAAATAATTTTTGATAAAGGGGCCAACAACACACAATGGAGAAAAGAAAGCCTCTTCAATAAATGGTGCTGGGAAAACTGGAAAGCCACATGCAAAAGAATGAAACTGGACTACAGTCTCTCCCCCTGTACAAAAATTAACTCAAAATGGATCAAAGATCTAAACGTAAGACCTGAAACAATTAAGTACATAGAAGAAGACATAGGTACTCAACTCAGGGACCTGGGTTTTAAAGAGCATTTTATGAATTTGACTCCAATGGCAAGAGAAGTGAAGGCAAAAATTAATGAATGGGACTACATCAGACTAAGAAGTTTTTGCTCAGCAAGAGAAACTGATAACAAAATAAACAGAAAGCCAACTAAATGGGAAATGATTTTTTCAAACGACAGCTCAGATAAGGGCCTAATATCCAAAATATACAAAGAACTCATAAAACTCAACAACAAACAAACAAACAATCCAATAAAAAAATGGGAAGAGGATATGAATAGACACTTCTCCCAGGAAGAAATACAAATGGCCAACAGATATATGAAAAGATGCTCATCTTCTTTAGCTATTAGAGAAATGCAAATCAAAACGGCAATGAGATACCACCTCACACCTGTTCGATTAGCTGTTATTAGCAAGTCAGGTAACAGCAAATGTTGGAGAGGCTGTGGAGAAAAAGGAACCCTCATACACTGTTGGTGGGAATGTAAAGTAGTACAACCATTATGGAAGAAAGTATGGTGGTTCCTCAAAAAACTGAAAATAGAACTACCTTATGACCCAGCAATCCCTCTACTGGGTATATATCCCAAAAACTCAGAAACATTGATACGTAAAGACACATGCAGCCCCATGTTTATTGCAGCATTGTTCACAGTGGCCAGGACATGGAAACAACCAAAAAGCCCATCAATAGATGACTGGATAAAGAAGATGTGGCACATATACACTATGGAATACTACTCAGTCATAAGAAATGATGACATCGGAACATTTACAGCAAAATGGTGGGATCTTGATAACATGATACGAAGCGAAATAAGTAAATCAGAAAAAAACAGGAACTGTATTATTCCATACGTAGGTGGGACATAATAGTGAAACTAAGAGACATTTATAAGAGTGTGGTGGTTACGGGGGGGAGGGGGGAATGGGAGAGGGATAGGGGGTGGGGAGGGGCACAAAGAAAACAAGATAGAAGGTGACAGAGGACAATCTGACTTTGGGTGGTGGGTATGCAACATAATTGAACGACAAGATAACCTGGACTTGTTATCTTTGAATATATGTATCCTGATTTATTGATGTCACCCCATTAAAAAAATAAAATTATATAAAAAAAAAAAAAATCAACAAACTGACCAGTATTTCAATGGGAACTATGGGCCTGCTTTTGGCTAATGAGATGGTCAATGTGCTCCTCTCACTGACCACCAATGAAAGAGGTGCTCCTTCCGGAATTGTGGCGGGGTCCGGATAAATGGCCTCAGGGGGCTGCATGCAGCCCACTGGCTGTAGTTTGGGGACCCCTGCTCTATTCACTGCACTACCACTTAGGTAATCCATGTACTCTTAAACACAGGTAAACCATGAAATTAGTATAAAAATAGAGGAAGTATTTAGAAATGTTTATAAAACAGGGGTCGGGAAGCGTTTTGGCTGAGAGAGCCATGAACGCCACATATTTTAAAATGTAATTCCATGAGAGCCATACAACAACCTGTGTACCTTATGCATTATCCAATAAAAATTTGGTGTTGTCCCGAGGACAGCTGTGATTGGCTCCAGCCACCCGCAACCATGAACATGAGCAGTAGGAAATGAATGGATTGTAATACATGAGATTTTTTTTATATTTTTAATGTTATTATTCTTTTATTAAATATTTGTCTGCAAGCCAGATGCAGCAATCAAAAGAGCCACATCTGGCTCATGAGCCAAAGGTTCCCGACCCCTGTTATAGAAACTTGGCATTTTTATGATATTATTACTGTATTTTATTTTTATGGACAGAATTGTGTGCCTCAAAATTCTTAAGTTGAAATCCTAACTACCAGTAACTTAGAATGCGACTTTATTTTGAAACAGTCCTGTGCAGGTGTATTTACTTAAGGTGAGGTCAGAGGGCCCTACTGCAATATGACTAAGAAACATATAAGAAGATGAAATTGGGACACAGAGGCATGCACACAGCCATGTGAGGGTGAAGGCAGAGATCAAGCTGTGCTTCTACACACCAAGAACCCACAAAGGTGGCCAGCAAGCCACCTGAAGCTAAGGGAGTGTCATGAAACATAGCCTTCCTCCCAGCACTCAGGGGGAATCAACCTACTGACACCTGGAGCTCAGACATCAAGCCTCCAGAACTGTGAGACAAAAAAATATTTTGTTGTTTAAGATCATCAGTTTGTGGTATTTCGTTATAGCAGTAGCCCTAAAAAACTAATATATTTATAAAAGTGTCCATCATTAATGTCTTGAAATTTTTTAAATATATGTATATGTTGGGTAAATGAGTTTGTAAAATTTGTAATTTTTGAGTTTCCTCACTTTTATTGTTACAAAATAGGGGCTGGGCAGTGCCAGGTGTATGTGGTCTATAAAATAGCAATTTACCTTCCTGCTTGGTTAGGGCCATTGTTTTGTTAATGTTTGCTGGAGGAGAGGTTTTAGCACCAGAAAGTTTTGAAAAAAGGAGAGCAGAAGAAGAGGCAAAAAGAAGCCATGTTTGCAGAATGAGAGCAGAGGGAATGCAGAGTGCTGAAGAAGAAGCCAGTTTGCAGAATGAGAGCAGAGGGAATGCACAGTGCTGAACAAGAAGCCAGTGTGTGCAGAGAGAGGGAAGGTGTGCAGATGGGGAATCAGAGGTGAGGGGCTTTGTGAGCTCTGCTGAGACTGGTGGGGCCTTTGATTCTAGGAGAAACGAGAATAATCTTCTGGTTGTAGAACCAGAGAATGTGTCAGGGTTTTGGGAGCCCTGAGTGAAAGGGAAGTGTTTTCCCTGTGTGTTTGCTCATCAGCTGGTGTGAGACTTTATTTATTTTTTTTGGTGGTTTTTTTTAAGATATTATTTATTGATTTTATTGGAGGGGGGAGCAAGGAGTATTAACTCATAGTTGCTTTGGTTTAGTTGTTCATTGTTTGCTTTTTTGTGCCTTGACCAGGCAAGCCCAGGGCTTCAAACTGGCGACCTCAGCATTCCAGGTCAATGCTCTATCCACTGCGCCACCACAGGTCAGGCAGGTTTGTCTTTTAATCAACACTCATGGAGACGCATTAAAGATGTGATACTAAGAGTACCAGTTACAAATTATCCCTGAATTAAATTTTATACAAACACTCTCCTCTTCTATCTCACTGATCTTCTAACTTTACTCTAGATAGACATTTTTCATAGCTATAGTAACTAAAACAGTATGATAATATAAATAGGCAGATGAGTTGATAGGACAGAACAAGAAGTTCAGAAGCACAACCACCATACAGGGGACTCTAATATATAGTCAAAGTGGTGTTTCAGATCCGCAAGACATGAATTCATTAATAAAAGGGGGAGCAAGACATTTGAAATAGAAAACTATTTTCCTAAGTCATATTTTATATTAAAATAGATGAGATGTAGATTAGTGATTTAAATGTAAAGCTAAAGCCCATAAACATATAGAAGAAAACATGGCAGAGTTTTTATTTAATATAATTTCTGTGTGTGGAAGAAATCAGAGAACATGAAAGGTTGATTAAATCAACTGCACAAAAATCTACACAGGAGGACAAGCAAAATCCGAAGACAAACTCAGAAAGTACCAACAATGCACCACGTAAATAAAGCTAGTGTCCTTAAGGAATAAAGAGCTCCTATAATCCAATAAGAAACAAGTGAACAAGACAATAGGAAATGAGCAAATCATTAGCACTCATAATGTACAGAAAAGGAAAACAACACCTCACTCCTAAGAGAACTATCAGTTAAACTACGAGGGTACACTTGTTCACAGCACTTGGCAAAGCTCAAATATCATCAATACATGATGGAAGTTTAGGGCGGTAAGCACTGTGGTTTAGAGTTGGTGGGAAAGTGGACTGGTGCCACTTCTAAGAGCAACTCCACAGTTTCCATCACAGCTGCACTTGCACAAACACTCACAGTCACCAGCACTGCAGCAGATGTCCCTGCACATGCCTCTCTTCACCTAGGAGTGTTTCCCTGGTGTGAGACTTTAATAAAGGAATGGCCTACCATTTTTTGGCTCCACTGTTTCTTTATCATATGTCTGAATTCAATAGGAACCTTCATGTGCATGGCCACAATGACAGCTGCCCCTGGCCCTACAGTATATAATAAAAATTAAACCTAGTGCTTTATCAAAAATATTTTGATAAGGATTGTTCTAAAGCACATAATATTTACAAGCTAAATGCATAAAACTTGAGTTTTTTAGTGCTAAGTCCTACGATAATTTATTTATTTTCTTTATTTTATATAAAGTTTGGGAACTACAGTGCCTTTAAGACATGTAAAGATAATTTAACTGAGAGAGGGCACTCATGGTAAGACAAAATAAATGGAGGAAAAACATGCTGTACCGGAGAAATGTATGCATTACCTAGAATCATACATGTTGATACATTCGAAAAATAAAACATGTCTGTAGACCCACCAGTTTGAGATCATTGCCCTGGGTTAGCTCAAGTACAGTCATTAATTAATTTATTTTCTATTCTAAAGTACTTACCAAAATTCAAAGTCTTCTTATGAACTACAGTCTTGTATATTGAATTATGTATTCAACTTCTTCATTTGGTTGTCTTAGAGGTATACATTACTCAACATGTCCGAAATGAAAACAATGTTTAAGTGCATAAAATCATTTCGTTTCTAACTTCTACCCATGATTAGCAGGTAGTGTGGAGGCCATGAAGCTGTCATACTCATAAAACTCCTTCTCTTCTGTGGTGAAGAGTGGGGAAAAATATCCCAAATAATTATGTTCTGTCATATCTTTCTTTCTTTCTTTCTTTCTTTTTTTTTTTTTGTATTTATCTGAAGTTGGAAACGGGGAGGCAGTCAGACAGACTCCCGCATGCACCCGACTGGGATCCACCCGGCATGCCCACCAGGGGGTGATGCTTTACCCATCTGGGGCATTGCTCTGTTGCAACCAGAGCCATTCTAGCACCTGAGGGAGAGGCCATGGAGCCATCCTCAGCACCTGGACCAACTTTGCTCCAATGGAGCCTTGGCTGCGGGAGGGGAAGAGAGAGACAGAGAGGAAGGAGAGGGGAAGAGGTGGAGAAGCAGATGGGCGCTTCTCCTGTGTGCCCTGGCCAGGAATCAAACCCAGGACTCCTGTACACCAGGCTGATGCTCTACCACTGAGCCAACTGGCCAGGGCTGTCATATCTTTCTGATCTAAAAGGCAACCAATATATAGTGATAGACTATTTATTAAAGCTAAATTTTCACAGTGAATTATGTCTTTACTAAATATGAAGTTATCTTTCTCCTATTTAATGCTAATTGCAATGGTATTATAGTTTCCCTATTTAGCATTACTTTTCTTCACTTTATTATGTGTATGTTTCATATAGAGATGCCTATTACTTGGCTCTTGCATGTTATTTTTATGATCTGTTATAAATAAAAAGACAATATAAATTTAGAGGCAAAAGGCCTAGTCTCTAGAGCTAAAGTTTTTGTACCCCGATAGGAAGTTGCAAAAAGATTGGTATAACCACTATAGAAAACAGTGTGGAGGTTACTTAAAAATTTAAAAATAAAACTACCTTACAGTCCAGTGATTCCACTTCTGGGAATTTATTCAAAGAAATCGAAAACACTAATTTAAAAGAATATATTTACCTCCATGTTCATTAAAACATTATTTACAATAGCCAAGATGTGAAATCAGTCTAAGTGCACATCAATAGAAGAGTGGCTAAAAAAGCTGTTGTACATTTATACAATGCAATACTACTAAGTGATAAAAAAAGAATGAAATCTTACCTTTTGTAACAGCATGGATGAATTAAGAGTACATTATGTTAAGTGAAATAAGTCAGATAGAGAAAGACAAATAATATATACTTTCCCTATTATATAAAATCTAAAGCAGTGGTCCCCAACCTTTTTTGGGCCACGGACCGGTTTAATGTCAGAAAATATTTTCACGGATCGGCCTTTAGGGTGGGACGGATACATGTATCACGTGACCAAGACAAGCATCAAGAGTGAGTCTTAGATGGATGTAACAGAGGGAATCTGGTAATTTTTTAAAAAATAAAACATCATTCAGACTTAAATCTAAATAAAACAAAAATAATGTAAGTTATTTATTCTTTATCTGCAGACTGGTACCAAATAGCCCACGGACTGATACCGGTCCATGGTCTGGGGATTGGGGACCACTGATCTAAAGAACAAAATAAAAAAAATAGAATAGAATCATATACAGAGATCAGACTGACAGTTGACAGAGGGGAGGGGCTTGGCAAACTGGGTAAAAAAGGTGATGTGATTAAGAAGTACAAATTGGTAGTTACAGAACAGTCACAGAGATATAAATTACAACATAGGGAATATAGTCAATAATATTGTAATTACTGTGTATGGGGCCAGGTGAGTACTTGAAATATTGGGAAAACAGCTTTGTAATGTACATATGATTGTCTACCCACTATATTGTACACCTGAAACTAATACAGAATAAAACTGAATGTAAACTGTAGTTGATTCCTTGCTGGGTAGCTCAGTCTGTTAAGAGCATCATCTGAAGCGCAGAGGTTGCTGGTTTGATCCCCAGTCAGGGCACATACAGGAACAGATTGGTGTTCTTCTCTCTTTCTCTCTCTCTCTCTCTCTGCCTCTCTCTCTAAAATCAATAAATAAAAAAACAAAAAAACAAAACAAAATGGTCATCCTGATAGGCTGAGGTTGTGTGTTCAATCACTGGTCAGGGCACATACAAGAATCAACCAATAAATGCATAAATAAGTAGACCAACAAGTAAATAAGTAGAACAACAAATTAATATTTCTCAATATTTCTAGCTTTCTAAAATCAATAAGTAAAATTTTAAAAATAAACTAGAGTTCAAAAAAGTTGTAACATAATTAACAAAGTGACCAAATATGATCAAATACCTAATGCGTATTTGAGAAACTGTTAACATAAATTAAAATCAACATTGCCAAATTTAATGTATTCTAGTCTTCACATTTTGATTAATTTATAATAAAAAAAAGGTACCTGATGCTGATAAGAATTATTTTACAACACTTCCATCATTTAGAAAAAAAACAAAAAACCTTTTTCATCATAATAACAAAGAAAACTATGAAATTAAAACTTCCCATGGTGCTAATTTATCAATAAGTCAAATATTCATTATCATATTCTTTTACATATTTCTTTTTTTTTATGGCAGAGACAGAGAGAGTCAGAGAGAGGGACAGATAGGGACAGACAGATAGGAAGGGAGAGAGATGAGAAACATCAATTCTTCGTTGTGGTTCCTTAGTTGTTCATTGATTGATTTCTCGTATGTGCCTTAATGGGGGCGGGGGGGGGGGGAGTGCTACAGCAGACCAAGTGACTCCTTGCTCGAGCCAGCGACCTTGGGCTCAAGCTGATGAGCCTTGCTCAAACCAGATGAGCCCTCGCTCAAGCTGGCGACCTCGGGGTCTGGAACCTGGGTCCTCCACATCCTAGTCCGACACTCTATCCACTGCGCCACTGCCTGGTAAGGCTACATATTTCTTTTTGTTGCCTGATTTTTGGGGGGGAGGGGGTTGCTCTTTGGAAACAAAAATTTTCCATTCATTTTTGGATCAAATATTCTTATTTCAATTTCATTTATAATACTAAAAATATAAACAAATTAAATTAGCAAATTCTGCCATAATTATATTATGTAAAATGGTTATTTTCATTAAATTTTCAGTAAAAAATATAAGATTTCTACAAATGCAAGTGGTTTCTACATGGCCTACTAAAGGCTTCACCAACCTATGAATCAGAATACTTTTTATGTCAAAATCAATACCAGGCTTTCGACTTGCCTTTTAACAGAACTACTTGGTTTTCTGAAGGTTTTCCTTCAATAAATGCTTATAAGAATCTCAAGGTTGTAATTTAAACTGAGTCATCCTCAGGCATGCCAGTAGTAAGAGTTAAAAATAATACTAATATAATATTTTCACTGGGTATTAGGTTTATTTTTGATTTTTATTCATTTCAGCATATATTCTTTTGCATATTACACAATCTTTTAAAATTAATATTTTAATATATACATTTAAATATTTCTGCTATCTACAGAATTAAAATGATGCTATTTGAATGCATCATTAAATATCGTATTTTTCACTCCATAAGACGCACTGTTTTTCCCCCAAAAGTAGAGGGCGAAATGCCCGTGTGTCTTATGGAGCAAAAAGTACGGTATTTTATTAAATATTTTAACACACCATTTGGTTCAGAATATTTTTTTTCTTATTTTCCTCCTTAAAACCCTAGGTGTGTCTTATGGTCAGGTGCGTCTCATGGAGCAAAAAATATGATACATATAATAGATAAATTATATTTGTTTACATTTCTATTTCATAAAACTTACTAAATTTATATACTTAGTTTTTAGCTTCTAAATTATAACTTTTTGTTTTAACTTTTTCTTTAATATTCTGTTGTTGACCTGAAATCAATGATGCAAGAAAGGACAATCACTGTGTGACAGATATTTGGGTCCTGCAAGAATCTTGTTTGAATGAATCTATTTTTATTATAAGGGAAAAGCTTAACTCTGACATTAATGATAAATAATCATGCTAAATTTTCAGGCTACTGAAGCTTAACATTGACCTGTTTTGTCAAAGGAATAGCTATAAACAGACATCTAGTTATGAATAACACTCCTGAAATTCCATGCATTATTCTCTCCCACTCAGAATAAGAAATTGGAAATTGAAAAAATACTTATATAGGTTTTTAATCTTAACAAAAATCATTTAAAAGGACATAAAACAAATATGTTTGCTGATGTAATAAAACCACAAAAACGGCGCTATGTTCAATAACCACTTGTATTCAGGGTAAGCAAGGTCTTATTTCTAGAATCAATATATAACACAGTATCATATTAAAGGTTGTGTGAGATATTGTACTTGTGAATATGTGTATTCTTTCATAAACAAAGTAATAAATCTTGTAACCTGGACAGGTTTAAGGACTAAAATACAAATGGCAAAAATAAACTGGAAATAGTGTAGTGGTTGTCACAACCTATATTTTAGAGCATACTTCACTGATTTATTTTAATTCCACCAATAGTTATTCAGTGACTATTGTCTAAGTGATGTGTGTTAGGGGTTGTAGACACATACAAAAGATAGACACAAAAATAATGTCTTCATAGAGCTAATTTCCTAGAGAGGGAGAGAAAACTAATCTACAACCTAGAACCAAGAAAATATAAATCATACGTCATTTATTTTAGGCAATTAGAAGGAAGCAAACAAGTTATAAGTAAAAAATGGAGGGTCATTTACCTCAGCTAATCTGGTCAGTCACAGCTTCTTTGAGGAAGTGATATGCAAACTAAAAATTTCAAGAATGAGAATGAGTAAGGCATATCAAAGAAGAGAAAAGAGTACTCTAGGCCAAGTGTTGCAAAACTGATAGAGAAAATAGCTCTAGCTTCACAGCAAGCAGAGCTTTGCGTCTGTTTGTGGCTCACTTCCTTTTCCAGTGGCATCCGAGCTGGGCGCCAGGTGAGTACCTTAACAATGCATGTGCTCTGTGCAAAACAGGGCATCTCAATTATTTAAAAATATTTGAAAAATATTCAAAATCTATTTTTATTTTCGTTAGAAATATTAATATATTTGCCAATGGAAAAAAGAAAGAATAACTGATATTTAAAAAATAATACTTTTTAAGTTTCACCTTCAGAATTTCCCAGAATTTCCCAGCTATATTTCATATTCTGCTTTCCAGACCTGGCAAATATCTTGAAGGGATACCAGCCATGCGCTTGAGTCTGGTTGCTTCCCCAGCAAGAATTTCTTTATAGCACTGTATATTCCAGAACATTTCAGTCTATCTTTCAGAAATATTCTCTTAACTCCCTGGATTGCCATATATTCCCAGAATTTAGAAAATGTCCTGTGGAGAAAATTGGTCAGGAGTTTGAGTCTGCTCTATTTTCTGCTTTGTTATTTTAGCTCTGCATGTCAACTGAGATTTTCCTGGTTTCCCCTTCCCCCTGCAGAGGCTCTGCTAAACCTGATCTGCATCCTGTGCCCAGAATAAGCAAATATCCATTCTCTTACAATAAAGTAGACTAGAGGCAAAACTCCATTTAATAAGTTAATCTTATAAGCCACTTTTTTCCCCTTTGGCATTTTGATTCAACAGGGATGTGCCATACATAGCTCAGGACCACTGTTCCGTAATCTGAGAAATGACCAGGCATTTTGCTTTTCCTAATTGAATATTACTCTATTTGATGGCTGTGAGCTCTCCTAGGGGAGATAAAGAAAAAAATATGTACTTCAAATTATAATTAGTCTTCCTATAATGTATCAGCCTTTCCCTCAATGAAGGGGCTCTAGCTCCCTGAGTTGACCGAAATCTAGGAATTAGGGACAGTAACTACAGGTGGCTCAGCTAAACCTTTGTTGGCCATGTTAGATATATAGTTATGTTGTTATTCTGTTGTTCTTGATGATGACATTGTTTCATTTGTATAGTTCAGCAAGGCCTTAGTTTCTTGTCCGTCTGTTTTGTTCCTGAAAACCTCATAATCAACTAACTGCAGTTATAACTAAGATCTGTGCTGGTCAAACCATTTAGATTACCAGATTTAATAGAATGTTACTGTGAAAGCTGTCAGCTTGTTGTAACAGTGGAAGATAAAAGCAAGAGCAATGGTCCTTAAAAAGAGTGAGTGCTATGCCGAGCTGTAGATGCTGGAGATGTGGGGCATGCAAACATATGGATGGAGAAGAATCTCTATTTTTCTTTAACTTGTGGAAACATGATTGAACATTATATTTCTGTAGAAATGGAAGATAAAAACAGATAGTAAACTTTTATGACTGCTCCTTTATAGCTCTGTCGCTTGTCTCTGGAAAAGCAAGAGGGTATAAATGAATAATGTAGAATCCCAGGGTCACATTTCTTTTATATCATCTGTACTCTGTTTTCCAGTTAGAATAGCTAGTCCTTCACTGAAATGTTATAGAGGGGAGTAGAAAAACGTAATAAAAATTAGCCAATCACTCTTTCTTCCAGAGAAAGTGTTTCATTCTTTTTCATAATCTAGTAATATTCTACTGTATTTATGTACCGCATTTTTTATTCAATCCTTTATTGATAAATATTGGGGAAAGAGTTGGGAGTTAAATTAAAAAGGTAAAGGAAGTAAGATATTACAAAACAGTTTTAATGATGTAAAGTACAGCATCAAGAATATAGTCAATAATATTGTAATTATATATGGTTTCAGGTGGGCCTTAGAAATATCAGGAGGATCACTTTGATAAATTATATAATTATCTATCTAGAATAAAGTAAACTTGCAATAAACATAAAACATATATATAAGAAAAGGGTTTAGAAAACTGTTTGACACATACTAAGATCTGTGGAAAAAAAAGAGAAAGTAGAAAGATACTTTGTAAGTAAGAGGTAGAATATAAAAAGAGAATTAAACAAGGGTAAGAAATTACTTATGAAAAATGTGAATGGGAAAGAGACTGGTAGTAAAAACAAGACAATCTACGTCTTCATTGACCTTCCTGAAAAGCATGCCCATGGGGGAAATTGATTCTAAACTGAGGTTTATAACTGTGACTAAATCTGTTTTAAAATCTGTGCTTTGTCTATCTCCTTGCAAGCAGCATTGACCTTGAGATTTTTCTGTTTGTGCTTATGTATTGGAAACAAATTGAGTTAAAATTAGTGTTCAAAAGTTAAAAAGTTTACATAAATGAGGACATAGTATTTCCACTGGTAAATTGGTAAGCCGTGTATACATGATGCTTTACATTATAACAGGTTTGTGTGTTTAAGGCCTCATTTACATTTTTTATTATGTTTTATTATTTCCAATGCAATTCATAATTCCTTAGTGAACTAAATTAAAATAGGCCTATGGCAATTAAAGTAAACAGTTACCATAAATTTAATGATATTATTGTAGCAGATTACAATACGGTTCCCAATTATGCATACCTCCATGCATCCACACACTACTGTATGAATTGTTTTCAGATGTGATGCAAAGGGAGCTTTATGTGTGTCTGAGTAGACAGGTTGGGGCCCTAGCGTCTCTGATATTGCCACAAGAAAAGCTTCTCTCAAGTAACTAAGAAACTTTTAGCTTCAGCTCCCCAAAAAATGCATGTGGTGCCTAGCTGAGCCCAATCCATAGTGAGGATCTAAAGCCCATTCAGATCCACAGTATGCAGCCAGCCTGCCAAGTTTACCCTCTGTTAGCTGATTCACAACAGAATGGAAGACCTGTGAATATGAGAATAAATCTAATTATTATTGTAAATAACTGATGTTTGAGTACATTGTTAAAAAATATTATTGAGTCAATAGCTGACTGATCAAAATGTTGCCACCTAGTAGAGGAGTGCTATTTTATTTTATTTTATTTTTATTTTTTTCTGAAGTGAGAAGCTGGAAGGCACAGAGACTCCTGCATGCGCCTGACTGGGATTCACCCACCAAGCTCACTAGGGGGCGATGATCTGCCCATCTGGGGCAGTTGCTCTGTTGAAACTAAAGCCATTTTAGCACCTGAGGCAAAGCCAAGGGGTCATCCTCAGCGCTAGGGCCAAGTTGTTCCATTGGAGACTTGGCTGCGGGAGGGGAAGAGATAGACACAGAGAAAAGAGAAAGGGAAGGGTGGAAAAGCAGATGGGCACTTCTCCTGTGTGCCCTGACCAGGAATCAAACCCAGGACTTCCACACACTGGGCTGATGCTCTACCACTGAGCCAATCAGCAGAGGGAGTGGAGTGCTACTTTAACAAAAATCTCAAATGCATGGTTTGGAAATAACAATATAATAAACCTAGGGTTGCATATATGCTTTCAAATTACCTTTCTGGAGGTTTCTTCAAATAAATTACAAGAAGTCAAATAGCTGGGTCATAGGCAATTTTATTTTTAATTTTTTGAGGTAAATCTATAATGCTTTCCACAGTAGCGGCACCAATCTGCATTTCCAACAATCTGCAAGGGTTCTCTATTCTCCATTTTCTCATCAACACTTGTTGTTGATTTATTGCTTGATAGCCATTCTGATAGGTCTGAGGTGATATATCATTGTGATTTTAATTTTCATTTCTCCAACGATTAGTGACATTAAACATTTTTTCATATGCCTAAAGGCCATCTAAATGTCCTTTCTGGAGAATTGTCTATTCAGGTATTTTCCCCATTTTTAAATAAAGTTGTTTTTAGTTTTTTGGTGTTGAGTTTTGTAAGTTCTTTATAAATTTTAAATATTAACCTTTTATCATATGCATTGACCAATAAGTTCTACCATTCAGTAAGTTGTCTTGTATTTAGTTCATGATTTGCTTTGCTGTGCAAAAACTTTTTCAGTTTGATGTAATACAATTTGTTTATTTTTTCTTTTATTTACCTTGCTTGAGGAGATATATTGAAAAAATATTGCTACTAGAAATGTCCAAGATCTTACTGCTTATGTTTTATTCTAGAATATTTATGATTTCAAGCCTTACAGTTAAGTCCTTAATTCATTTTAAGTTTATTCTTGTGTATGGTACAAATTTGTGTTCTATTTTCATTTTCTTGCATTTATCTGTCCAATTTTCCCAACATAATTTATTGAAGATACTTTTCCCTCATTTTATGTTCTTACTTCCTTTGTCAAATAATAATTGACTATAAAAGTGTGATTTTAGTTCTAGGCTTCTATTCTGTTCTATTGATTAATTTGTCTATTATTATGCCAGTACCATGCTGTTTTGATTACTATGGCCTTGTAGTATAGTTTGATATCAAGTAGCACAATTCTTTCAACCTTGTTCTTTCTCAGAATTGCTGTGGCTGCTCAGGGTCTTTTGTGGTTCCATATAAATTTTCGGAATATTTGTTCCAGTTCTGTGAAATAAACCATTGGTATTTTGATAGGAATTGTTCTGAATCTATCAGTTGCTTTGAGTAGTATATACATCTTAGTAATGTTAGTTCTTCCTACTCATGAACATGGTATATGCTTTTACTTATTTGTATCTTCAGTTTCTTTCTAGTCAGTCCTTTAATGTTCTAGGTAAAAGCTGTTTACATCCTTGGTTAAATTTATTCCTAGGTATTTTATTCTCTTTGAAGCAATTGGAATATGATTGTTTTCTTAGTTTTCCTTAATGATAATTTATTATTGGTGTTTAAAATGCAACTGATTTTGGAGTACTTATCTCGTATCCTGTTACTCTATTGAATTCATTTATCAGTTCTGATAGCTTTTTGGTGGAATCATTAGGGTTCTGTAATAGAGTATCATGTCATCTACAAATAATGACTGTTTTACTTCTTCCTTTTCAATTTGGATGCCTTTTATTTCTTCTTGTCTGATGTTATGCCTAAGACCTCCAGTACTATGTTTAATAAAAGTGGTTAAAGAAGACATTTGTATCTTATTTCTGATCTTAAGGGAAACACTTACAGTTTTTGCCCATTGAGTATGATGTTGGCTGCGGGTTTGTCATATATGGCCTTTGTAATGTTGAGATATGTCCTTGTATTTCCACTTTGCTGTGAGTTTTTTAATCATAAGAGGATGCTGGATTTTATCAAATGCTTTTTTATTGCACCTATTGATATTATCATGTGGTTTTATCCTTTAGTTCTTTTTGTGGTGCATCACATTTATTGATTTGTGAATATTGTACCCATTTGCATCCCCAGAATAAATTCAACTTGATCATGATGTATGATCTTTTTAATGCATTGCTGGATTTGGTTTGCTAATATTTTGTTGAGAATTTTAGCATATATATGTATTAGGGACATTGGCCTATAATTTTCTTTTTTTGTAGTGTCTTTATCTGGTTTTGGAGTTAAGATGATACTGGTCTCATAAAATGAGCTTGCGAGTCTTTCTTTCTTTTGAATATTTGGAATAATTTGACAAGAACAGGTTTCATTTCTTCTTTAAATGTTTGGTAAAATTCCTCTGTTAAGCCATCAGTACAACATTTTTTTGTTGGAAATTATTTTATTACTGCTTTAATTTCACTAGATGTGATCTGTTACTTATATTATCTGATTATTTTTGATTCAGTTTTCTAAATGGCAAAAGATTCATGTGAGCTAATGAAAAACCAGACTATCTTATTCAGTTATGAAAGATTGTGTTTCTAGGAATTTATCCATTTTTTTCAGATTATCCAATTTTGTGGCATATACTTGTTCACAATCCTTTGTATTTCTTTGGAGTCAGTTGTTACTTCTCCTCTTTTTTTTTTTTTTTTTTTTGTATTTTTCCAAAGCTGGAAACGGGGAGAGACAGTCAGACAGACTCCCGCATGTGCCCCACCGGGATCCACCCGGCACGCCCACCAGGGGCAACGCTCTGCCCACCAGGGGGCAATGCTCTTCCCCTCCGGGGCGTCGCTCTGTTGCGACCAGAGCCACTCTAGCGCCTGGGGCAGAGGCCAAGGAGCCATCCCCAGCACCCGGGCCATCTTTGCTCCAATGGAGCCTCCCTGCGGGAGGGGAAGAGAGAGACAGAGAGGAAGGAGAGGGGGAGGGGTGGAGAAGCAGATGGGCACTTCTCCTGTGTGCCCTGGCCTGGAATCGAACCCGGGACTTCTGCACGCCAGGCCGACGCTCTACCACTAAGCCAACCGGCCAGGGCTTACTTCTCCTCTTTTACTTCTGATTTTATTTACTTGGGTCCTCTCTCTTTTACCTGATAAATCTATTTAAAGGATTGTCAATCTTGTTATTTTGGGTTTTTTTCCTCAAAAAACAAGCTTTTGGTTTTTGATGTTTTGAAGCAGGCTTAGTAGTTATTAGTAAATGAGTGAATAAAATATTGGTACATTTACACAATGGAATACTACTGAGCCATGAAAAAAAAGAAAATCTTATCATTGCAGTGGTATGGATGGACCTGAAGGGTATTTTGCCAAATAAAATAAGGCATTCAGAATAACAAGTAGTAAATGATTTGACTTATATGTGCAATCTAGTGAACAAAATGAATAAGCAAAATAGAAACAGACTCATAGATAGAGTACATGCAATCTGACAGCTTTTGGGCAGTGGAGTTGGGGAGTTGCATTAAAGGAATTGGAAAAATAAGAAAAGAAATGAGAGAAAAACTTGTGGACACAGACAGCAGTGTGGTGTCTTCTGGGGCTAGAGGGTTGGAGAGGTGATGGAAGGTATAAGGGGAATAAATGGTGGCAGACAGAGACTTGACTTGGGGTGGTGAGTACACATATGGTATAGAGATTTTGTGTTGTGGAATTGTGCACCTGGGACCTGTATAATTTTGTTAATCAGTGTCACCCTAATCCATTCAATAAAAAGTAAAAAAAAATACATGGTATGGGATTTGGGACTAGAGAACAGAAGTTATGAAAACTATTATAGGTGCTTGAAATAAGAGACCAGGCAAATTTAAAAATAGATTAAGGACTGTAGAAATTTGGAAATACTGGGAAATGCTGGATTAAAAAAAAATTTTTTTGTTTTGTTTTGGTCTCTCTAACTAGCAATAATTCAACAGTTAAGATATAGTTTTGGAGTGGAACTCAAAAATCTATGTGATCATTAAGATGAATGCATAACTAAGTGGATCAACAATGAATGCTTTTCTCTGTACCTTCCTTTCCGTGTCTCTCTAAAACAATAAAAAAATAACCAATTTGGTTTATAAAATGCTTTCTGTAGATATCAGTAAACAAAATCAAAGCCCCAGCAGCCTCACCATTTACTAAGACTTCTGAAATGAGTATGGTGGCACCTATTAGATCATTATACCTGAATAAATACACTCCTGATAAGGTGAGGCACGATGTCCCACAAATCTTAGAATAATTCCTCTAAAGAATGTTTGATAAGGCCTTTGACATCTTTAGTTGACTGGAATTGAATATATTTTTTAAAAACCCAATTTTTGAGAGATTTATATTTGCAAGAATGTTGCCAGTTTATAAAAATGTAAAAAAATAGTTAAACAAACAAAAAACTCTGGTCCTCCATGTACTATAATCAGAGAATAAATAAAAAATTCCCATGAGGCAAATGTAAAGCTTCATAAAGTGGGGTCGCTGCCAGGAAATGGAACCAGCATCTGATCAAAAAAGTTGTACCTCAAGATGGGAGTACAACACAATGCTTGCCTGGAAGGATTTCAGAATTCCAAGGGATTCTTTCCAGTCTTTTTTCCATTTCACCTCTTCTTAAATGAGAGTATTTATTGAACTTACTCTGAATCTACTGCACAATCACTTGTTGGGAATGTGGGTTGAGAGTAACTTGTCTTCTTAGTTAACAGGTTTCCATATAAAAATAACTGATACTATGACAGATATAGATAATAAAATTCTAAGCAACAGTTAATAATTTGTGGGCAGCAAGTGAGTGAAATGTGTGCGTATGGATCCTAAATAACAGTGGCTAAGGGAGTGGACTGTGAGAGACTTAACTGATTTTGCCACTCTTCCCTCCTCCCTGCATCAACATCTCATGCCATGTGATTTGCTTTGGATAATTGGATATTCATATGAGTAATAGAGTAAGGTGTTGTAATATAATTACATGAATGGTCTTTCTTTCTTGTCCTACCGGTTCTCCTTCACCTAATAATTACACACATGAAGTAGACCTTAGCTGATCTTTGGGAAGAAGCCAAAATCTACAGACCTGCAGCCTGAGGAAGAGCTTCAAACTGAGTCCAGCCTAAATGTGCTAACCTAGAGCTGCATTCAGAACTTTAAAAATAGGAACAGGTGCTTATTGATATATGGTTATGAGTTTTAGAATGAGTTTTAAGTAAAATTTTTGTGATAATAGTGTACTGATACAGTTATAAGCCATGGATTTTATACTTGAAAATAAACTATCCTCAGAGAAAGAACTTTCTTAAACTAATATAGATAAAATATGACAGTTTTATTTATGTTAATAAAAATAAGACATGACAATTATAATGTTTTTCCCCAGAACACTTTGAAAAATTTCCTCCCTCCTGGGTTATTCCAGAAAATTAGCTTTAGGCCATGGATGGAAAAATGACCTCAGACAATCCAACTTTTTAAAAATAAAATTTACCTTTTAACTTTCAATATTAAAACATTTAAAGTAAAGATGTATTGATAGAAGAATATAAAGTTTATAACAAAAAATTGAGGAAATTAATATATATTAACTCCACTCTTGACAAAACATAATATAGAGAGTAGACCAAGGATATGGCTGGAAAATCTTTTACTGAAAATATTTGGTATACGATGCATGGATCTTATTAATTCTCCTAACAGAAGTCAGGATTAGAAATGGGTTCATCCAGGAAAAATCTGTAGAGAATTCTTTTCTAATGATGCAGGCCCTTTTGAATTACATGGGACACATACAAGGTTTCTTGGAATGTTAGACTAGCTGAAACACTGCCAGAAAGTAACAGAGGCTAAAAAAAATAAAAGAGTGTTTTTGGACTCCCATATTTCAACTTATTTATTTATTTATTCATTTCTTTAGAGAGGAGAGGGAGAGACAGAGAGAGAGAGGAGAGACAGAGAGAGAGAAGGGGGGGAGGAGCTGGAAGCATCAACTCCCATATGTGCCTTGGCCAGGCAAGCCCAGGGTTTTGAACTGGCGACCTCAGTATTTCCAGGTTGACGCTTTGTCCACTGCGACACCATGGGTCAGGCTATTTCAACTTCTTCTCTGTGAAAAACAACATGAAACTTGGGCCTGACTAGGCAGTGGCAAAGTGGATAGAGTGTCGAACTAAGACGAGGAGAACCCAGGTTCGAAACCCCGAGGTCACCAGCTTGAGCATGGGCTGATCTGGTTTGAGCGAGGCTCACCAGCTTGAGGCCAAGGTCGCTGGCTTGAGCAAGGAGTCACTCAGTCTGCTGTAGCCCCCGGTGAAGGCACATATGTGAAAGCAATCAATGAACAACTAAGGCAGTGGTTCTCAAAATTTTGAAGTCAGGGCACATTTAAAATCCTACAAATAATTGGAGGCACACTATATACAAATTTCTGAGAAATATGTTATAATAATTAAGTCAAAAAGTAAGGAAAAATATATAAAGTTAAAGCGTTTTTAACTTTATAAATATATAAAGTGTTTTTATGATAATTAAACAAAATAAATACAACAAAATCAAATTTATTCTGACATTAAAAAACATTTTTATGTTACATTTTTTGAGTTATGCTTTTTAGAATTTGTAAAAAATAGGGGTTAAATAATAAAAAAAACTACAAAAAAGTTATCTTTTTTTATATATAGATATATTCTTACTAAGATTTAGTAAATTCAGCAGGTCCCGGTGCGAATGTGTTATGTTTTTTCATTCTTGTGTTTATGAGAAACATGAGCCTGATGTGTCCTAGCAATTTCTTCAATGTCTGGGCATCTATTTGAAAGGCAAACTCTCATTTCCTCATCAATACATTGAAGAATTCCTCTCTTTTTACTCCTAATTGTGTTAAGTGCAGAAAACCCCCACCATACATATCATCTTAACTTTACACCAAACAAAGGATAGAAGAAACTTGCCTCCAGTCTGTCAGGGGAACATGCAGGGGGCGGGGGTGGGGGTAGTGTAAACAATCCAGCACCACAGCTTAATAGTTTTTGCAACCTAATCAGGCAAGTGAGGGGGGTCTAGGCAGACTGTCAGCTTACAGCCAATTCCCCACACCTCTGTCCCCCAAAACTCTAACTCCAAAACCCCAACAGGCACATATTTCTCTGGAATACCATAGGGTGCACCTGAAAATCTTCTGAGGCATACCAGTGTGCCCTGGCACACACTTTGAGAACCACTGAACTAAGGTATCGCAACGAAGAACTGATGCTTCTCATCTCTCCCTTCCTGTCTGTCTGTCCCTCTCTGTCTCTGTCACCAAAAACAAAACAAAACAAAAAAAACTTGAAAACCACAGACTGGGAGAAAATCTATTTAGCATATATTTGACAAAGGATTTGTCTCTAAAATGTGTAAAGGACTCTTGACAAACTTGTTTCACACTGAGTCTGGGGAAACAATTCTGAACTGATATACATAGAATTAATCAGTAACTAACAAATGGTGATGGAAGGCCATGTTTCTCAAACTCAGAGGTAGAGTTTATAAAAAAGGAGAGTAGGAGGCTAGAAATATCCATGTGGTAATAGAGTAATATTGGCAACATTAGTTTAAACTTTTGTTTAGCATAAACTCAGTACAAATAGTAATGTGTGTGTGCATGCCCATTTATATTGGTTTGTATACATTCATATATTTCCTTTCTATTTCAACAGAGGTAATCTAGCACTAATGACACTGTTAGATTCAGGGAGTACTGGAGCTGCCAAAGAGTGTAACTATTGCAGGAACAGTAAGTGCTGATATGGCTCCTGTGAGGCTGGGAACAAAGAAGGTCAGAGACCCTTATCAGAAGTTTAGGTTTGAAATTCGCCACTAAGCTAAAACCGGCCCCTGTTGCTATGCTGCGTGTGACCCCCCTAGCCAATAGCTAAACTGCCACATCTGCTTCTGTCTATGCTTGCTCACTTAGGATATATAAGGGCCTGGCTGTAAGCTCCAGGCACGGCTCCCATTTGCAGCTCCTTGTGGGCACGATGTCTCCGGACATCTCGGGAGTTCGCCCCTGCGCAGGTTAAACTGGCCAACAAAGTAATATCTTAATTCCTGAAAGTCTCCGACATTTGTTCTCGTACCCGGTGGATGCTACAACACCATTAGCAATGAGCTCATCTAGCACTCAAATCTTAGTTCTTAATAGAAGTTTCCAATGAAAGAAATCAGTGATCTTTGATGAAAAAAACTAATTCTCATACTAAGGAAGGAAATTAGGTATACAAAATGGTCTCCAGAGCATATCAGTGTCAAAAAGTAAAGATGTGCATCATAAGGGAAAAAAGACAATAAAACAAAGAAAAGCAAGGAAAGTATAAGAAGAGGCTATTTTAAAAGGGCACAGGAGTCAACTGAAAGAACTACCAATGGCCAAAGCTGAAAGAACAAAATAAATATATATAACAGAATTGAATTAAAATCTAAGGTATAAAAATAATATATATTTGGTCCATATTCTTATATATCCTTAAAGAATAAAAATTTAGAGCTAATCAGATATTCCAAACAAGAAAGTAATTATGATATAATGACCATGTACACGATGATGAGTTCACAATTTACATATCTTAACTAGACCTCTCCTTGGAGCATTGCTATCTCTACTACTAGACAACTCTGATCTATATTCCCAGCCCCAAGTGCTCCCATGTTTCCTGTTGCTCATGATAAAATATTTGGAAGCATCTTTTATTTCTCACTTTTATTATATATCTGCACATTCAATATGTCTATAAATTTGATAGCTTGTAACTTCAAAATACAATTAGAATACCACTATTTTTAGCAACTCCACTGAAATTACAATACAAGAAATCACCATCCTCTCCTAAAATTATCCCAAAACCTCCTATCTGGTATCTTAGAATATGTCTCAGCCCTTATACACTTTGTTCTTAACAAGTGACTTTTTTATAGCTACCCATGAATTCCGATCATTTCCTTGCTCAAAATCATCAAAGTCTATTAACTTTTTAATCAATTTATACTATATAATAAAATTTATACAATCATCACAAAGGAGGCACTTTTAGAAATGTTCAACAGTTGTTTAAGAGAATTCTGTTGGAATCAGAGTGTTTTTATATCTTTCAGACTGGATTTTAAAGAATATCATTATGCAGTTTCATCCTCTGTGACTCTGGAAAATGTGAATAGTCTTTTATTTTTCTAGTATAGCTTTAATATGTACAAGAAGTAAGTAATGTGACCTTTTTATATACATTTTCTTCTCTGTAGAAGATAATTTCTATCAAATAAAAATGAAAATAATCAGAATAAATGTTCGCTATAGGTATCTATTCATTTTTCATCATAATAGTACAAGTAAAGGGTGATATAAAGAGTAGTTTTTGATTTTAACTTAAATTGATTTTACCAGTAAATTGGATTTTGTCATGCTTCATAAGGATATATTTTGTATAGCAAACTGAATGGCCTACCTTTATAAATTGATATGAATCAGGAATGAAACTCCATTTCATGCAAACTTTTTAATATGTAGGCAGAAATGTAAGATTTACTCTTGAAATCATCTGTGATTCTACTGCATTAAGAATTCTATTTAAGCAAATGGAATAGCGTGCATTTAGGCATGTGCCTCTCTGCTTCTCTACTATATTACATATTTAATATATTTAAGTTATTCAGAATCTTTGGGTATTTTTAAATATGATCACGCATTTATGGTAGGGCTTGGGCATAATTTTATTATTTTATTTTTATTTTTTTGTATTTTTCTGAAGCTGGAAATGGGGAGAGAATGTCAGACAGACTCCCGCATGCGCCCAACCGGGATCCACCGGGCACGCCCACCAGGATGCGACGCTCTGCCCACCAGGGGGCGATGCTCTGCCCCTCCGGGGCATCGCTCTGTTGCGACCAGAGCCCCTCCAGTGCCTGGGGCAGAGGCCAAGGAGCCATCCCCAGAGCCCGGGCCATCTTTGCTCCAATGGAGCCTCGCTGCGGGAGGGGAAGAGAGAGACAGAGAGGAAGGAGAGGGGGAGGGGTGGAGAAGCAGATGGGCGCTTCTCCTGTGTGCCCTGGCCGGGAATCGAACCCGGGACTTCTGCACGCCAGGCGAACGCTCTACCACTGAGCCAACAGGCCAGGGCCTTGGGCATACTTTTAATATGAGTAGTCAATTTGACCTGTCAGCAAAGGCTCTAAAAGCATTTTTTTTTTTTAGTAACAAACATAGAATTAGCATCATGAACATTGTTTTCTTGGAAATTTGCATATTCAGTTCTAAATGATTAATCTGTTTCTTCATGTTAAATTTACACAGTACCTTAAGCATATTTAATTTAAAAAAATTTTAAGTCACTATTTTTATTGTAAAATCTCTTGCTCTTTATTTACTTAAAATGGCAATTAGCTATTAAAATTATATTTCCACATTGAGCACAATTAATGTGATATTAAAATTAATTAGACATAAAAAGTATTCAATTTGGTAATCTACAAAGGAAAGCTACACAGAAATATTGTTGATATTATATTGACCAAGTAATTAGCATTCAACTTTCCTATTGAATATGCTCTTTGTGAAAACAATAACTGTTCATCTACCTGTTCTTCTATTCTGTGCCCAACAAATGCCAGTTAAATCACAGCAGTAAATTATGCATTGTTAGTGTCAGACACTATTTATTGGCTAACAATTTGTCTTCCTTAGTTCATTAAACCCAATTTTGTTTGAGCCACAATATGCTGAATTAATAGAAGCCTCTTCACTCACCCCAAGTATTAGTTATCATTGGTCTAAATAAAGCATGATCATTTCATTTATTCTAATACTTACTGTTAAAAGTGGGAGTGTGACCTTATTCTGATTCATGAGTTATAAGATGTCTAATGAGTAGAATTTTCAGAAATCTCATTTTCACGTTATAAGAGAAAGAAAATACTTTTCTTTTTGTTCTACATATTTTTGAAGATGTGATAGAGATTTGATAGCTATCTCTAGACCATGAGGTGACAAACCTAAAAACAAACAAAAAAATAACACAATTTATTAGACTAACAATAAGAGCCTTATTATTAACCAATGAGTTATTGCATCAAAAGTAAAAAAAAAGTATTATAATCAAGTTTCTTTACTAGGTAAAATATTGAAATGTCTTTATTAAGGTTTTGTTCCAGTACTGTTCATTCATCCTTATTGACACAGATTCTTTTACTCTTTCAAAACTTGATCTCATATAAGTAAACAATTAACATCTACTATTGTTAATAATAACTTAAATAATAGCTAATTTTTATTATATAACTTGTTATGGTTCTACGTCTTTTTGCATAGCTTATTAGGTACTGTAATTATCACAATAATCTTATAAAATAGGTACTTATACCTACTATCCAGATAAGGTTTAAAAAGGCACAGAGAGGTATAGAGAGTGTACACAGATCAGAAATTGCAAATTCACATCCAATCTCACCCTAGATCTCCATCGAGTTTCTTGCTTTATCAATGGGGTACCACTAAAATATATATATATGTAAAGACAGAGAAGCTTGGAATTACATCACGTAACTTCAATTTGTATAAACAAGAAGATAAAGAACTAATAAAACAAATATATTTTAGATGAAAAAAATGGACAATTATACTTTGTTACAGATTTTTTATTATATTTTCTCTTGCAATCTATATACTAGATATTCTACTTCAGGGAAGTACTGTAGATATAGAATTTTTAAAAATGTTTTATTGTGGCTGAGTTCTAGTGTGTGTGTATGTGTCTGTGTCTTTATGTAACTTCTATGTTTTATATGGTATTGTTTCCCTAAATAAGTGATAAACTACCTGTATATTTTTATTCTATTATTCATATAACATAGTATTAAGCATCAAAAAATTCTTAGAAGTGTTACTCACTGTAATACTTAAATGAATTTGAGCCTTTGATTTAATAGAACCTTGGGACCCATTTTTTCAAGAAAAATGTTTAAATAATAATATGTTGTATTTCAAAATTTAGAATGAGAAGAAATACCTACCTTGGTCAAGAAACATATATATAATTCTAAATCCCTAAGCCAAATTTCATGGCTTGAACTCTGGAAAGGCTGGGTGAAATAAGGATAAATTTATTTTTTTATTCTTATTTTCCCATAAGCTAGAGTTATATTTATCAAGATATCAAATTATAGGAAAGAAAACATGTGAGTCACTTTTCTTATTCCTGAAAATGTACAAGAGCATCAAGTATAATTCATCTATGGAAGTATGAATTTATCTCTTATATCATCTCCCCAAATCTCACTGCTGTAATGTGCAACCCTGAATTTTTGATATGGTGATTTTATATCTTATCATGTATAAGCAACTTTAATTCTTTATTTCCATCTCTCCTGAAAGAACATTTGCATATTTATCTTATGTTTCTGTTCTACACCTCATGTAATTTACGTATTGGTATTATGAAATAGATATTAATGTATTCAACACAATAAATCATAAAACAAAGTAATCTAGCATGAGTACTAATATTATGCACTATCTTCTAATTAGTGAACAAATTAGGACTAGTATAATTCCTACAGTATCCTGTGGTGTATTTATTTCTAATGGTTTTCTACATATACTAAAAATAATTGTTTGCTAATGGTATTCCAAATTAATTACATATTCTATATTTTTAGTTTTAACTATTATTGTTCTGCCATGATAGTTTTTGACTGAAAAAAGTTTGAACCTTATATAAAGAAGTGTTGGCTTATTTTATGTACCACTTTCATTTATACAATCATTGTAATTTAAAGTATATGGCTTGATAATATGATATAGTAGCTCAAAAATATTATCTATGCTTTTGAGACCATACAGAATTATATTTATTGTCAACAAAAACATTTTCAGAATGTTGCTTAGCAACTTACAAGCAAGAGAAAATTTGCATCAATGCTCAAAGAATAAGTGCTTATAACATTAAATTCTTTAACAATATTTGGTATTATTATTCTTCAAAGTTCACCAACAATATTAACTAAGTTGGCTTTTTAATTTTATTTGTAGTTATCAGTTTACTTTTTAAATTTTACATAAAAGCACAATAAGAAAAATACATATAGAATCTTTAAGAGAGAAAGAAAAAGAGATAATAAGAAAGAGGGGAAGCAAGGAAAGAAGAAACAGATGAAAGGAAGGAGGGATGGAAAGGATAGTTAAAGAAAATGCAGGATCTCATACTCAGATGCAAACAGACAATTTATTACCCCCGGAAACAAATTGTCATAACTACTGTGAAGGTACTAATCACTTTTTTTCTGGGACTATTTTATGGCAAATACAACTATATTCTTGTGAAATATCTCTTCAGTGAATTTTAAATAGGAAAATTTAAAATGGAAAGACAAAAACACATACCTACAATTACAAGTATATGAATATTGGTTCTTTCACCACACTTATTAATTTGACAGAATAGCTTTGCCAAGCTATATATTTCTACATGAACCCAAGAAAAACAGAGATCACATTGTTATAATATAACAATAAGTCACTTTCATTTTTATCTTCTCTTTAATGTTTAAAAAAGTTACAGGAGCCTAACTACCTACAACAACCAATATTAAACAATATAATGAAATTATGATAGTTGCTCATTCATTAATACTGACAATTTCTTTACATAAATATTTGCCTATTTGACTTCTTTATATCGCTATTGCTGTTAATGGTGCCTCTATGATGTTAGCTGTCTAAGTTAGAAATCAGTTGTTATTCACACTTCAGTGTTCCTGCTACCCATATGTAATAGCAACTGCACTTTGCTTAATTCTGTTCTCTTTTTCCCCTCAAATCTAAATCATTCTTTTTATACTCACTGCACATGCTTCTGTTCTTTCCTTCACTATCTTTAGAAGTGCTTCTAAATTAGTCTTTTCCTTTAGTCTTTGCTCTCCAAAGTGTATAAATTGTTCACAGTGTTCTTTCTGCATCAGCGATATCACTAACATACTTAAACATAGCAAAAGCTTCTTATTACTTGCATTAAAAAGTCAAAACTCTTAATGTGACATTACACATAACCTCATGATTGTCTTCTGCTTACCTTAGTTGCATATTTACCCAGTAATTTTACCTTCATTACATATAAAACTCAAACCATGTTGAGTAGTCATAATTTTTTTTAATTTGGTAGGTTTTTTCTTTTCTTTTCATTATTTTAGGCATTTAATTTCTAAATGCATAATCGCCTTCTCTTTATTTGGAAAAAAAACTAATTCTTGACTCTAAAATTTATCTTTGCTATCTGTTTAACTCTCTTTACTGGTGAAACAGAATATTCCTACATAGGTGTTAGCACTCTAGCTGACATATACTTTTGTCACCCTACCTTATATTTGTTTATAGGTCAGTTCTTCTAATATAACAGCAGGCATTTTTTTTCTCCAGCTTCTTTTTTCCCTGTCAGGACCTCTACAATGTCTTTTAGCCTCTAGATCTTGATGTTTAACAAATATTCAATAGCTCAATAAATTTTAGTTGAATAAGTGAAATAACTAATTATTTTATTTTATGTATATTTTATTTTTGCTACACTGACAGAGAGAGAGAGAGGGATAGACAGGGGCAGACAGGAAAGGAAATGAGAATCATCAATTCCTCGCTGTGGCACTTTAGTTGTTCATTGACTAGTCTCTCATGTATGTCTTGACTGGGATGCTACAGCAGAAAAAGTGACCCCTTGCTCAAGACAGCAGCCTTGGGCTCAAGCTGGTGAGCCTTGCTCAAACCAGATGAGCCCACGCTCAAGCTGGTGATCTAGAGATTTCGAATCTGAGTCCTCCATGTCCCAGTCCAACACTTTATCCACTGCACCACTACCTGGTCAGGCATTAAATAACAAATCTTAACATAAATTTTAAAATATAACATTTACAGAGATATTTGATCTTTGAAACTTACTTTAATGAAAATGAGAGTCCATGAATCAAAACCAGAATTTGCCATTTACCTTTTTTTTTTTGCCAATTACCTTCTTTACTCAGCAAATACTTATTGAAGACAAATTATACACTCTACATGTAATTAAAATGGTTTCTACCATAACATACTTACAATTTCCTAGGCGATGGTTTATGATAAAGAAGAGATGGGCTGATATTTATCATTATAAAACCATTTTATAAGATTGAAAAGAGAACTATTTATCCCAGACTTGCAGAGCTGATGCATGCTTCAAGGAAAGGTACAACCTGAAATATGTTTAGAGAATGAACACATCTAAACAAAATGAAAACAGATAAAACAGATATGAGGAATTACAAGATGCAAAAATAATATGGAAAGAGGCTTGAAGGTGAAAGAAAGAATGATATTTGGAGGAAATTGCAAGTAACCAATACATGGTTAGATTTTCTGATTGCAAGGAAATCACAGATCCAGATTAATTTAGGTGACCAGAATTTATAGTAAGAATGTATGTAGTAGAAGCAAAGAAGTGTTTATTGAATCATTTTTAAATGTTTACTGAAAACCAATAATGCAACAAGCACTATGCTAAGTTCTAAGGATATAATGTTCATCACAATAGCAATAAACCTCAAGTTTACAAGGCTTATATTCTAGGGATAGAGAGAGTTCTGTATCTTATTGTCCCACATATTGCTAACAAGGTTGTGGTAAGAAAAGGAGAGGATATGATTAGTACATGCAATCAGGGAAACTGAAGCATAAGAAACTCACCTAGCAGTTGAAAAGCCAGGCTTTATAGACAACAGAAATTCATTCAGAATTCAGCAACAACCCTACCAACTTGTTGTTGCTCATCTAGAATACGAGAAAATTGGGAGAATGAGTAACTTGGTTTAGGACCAGAGGTAACCAGATTGATTGCCTGTAGGGACAACCAAGACAATACCAATACTCCAGAATGAGATCTTAGCTGAAATATTATTTTTCATAAGGATTTAGATGGAAGATAAGAACATGGAAATGGATAAAGAGAGAAACAGAAACTAAAATACATATTAGCAAAAATATTACATGACTGGCTTTCATTGTTTTTTGTTAAAAAGTCATTAGTCATTATTTCTATTATTTTTGAAAACTAATATTTTTCTTACCTTGCTTCTTGCTACTTTTAGAACTGTTTCTATTTTTATTCAGTTTCACTGTTATGTGTTATTATGTGTTGTTCTTTGTAGTTTACCTTGCTAGAGGTCACAATCTTCCTTGAATCTGTAGGTTATTATTATTTTTAATTTTAAAAATGTAGTTGTTAGCTTTTAATATATTTCTACTACCTTACTTTTATGGGACTTCACATTTTATGGGTCTTCAATACACATAAAAGAGATTTTTCACTTATATTTTTTCGTATATTTTCTTTTTTATTCTGTGTGCTTCAATTTGGATAATTTCTATTAACATTATTTAAAATTTTTTAATCTTATCTTGAACTTTTCTGTTAAATCCAAATAGTAAGTTTTTAATTTCACTTGTGTTTTTCATATATAGAATATTCATTTGATTCTTTTTTAAAGATTCCAGTAAACTTTTGATCTTACTCATTTTATCCATTTTTCTATTTTTTTGAACAGTTAACAATTTATTTTAAATTTCTTGCCAGGAGGATACAATGTCTTGACTGTCTATTTTTTTTTTCATATTTAGTGATGTTCCACACTGGTTTATACCCACTTGGGAGAGCAGAAAGTGAGTATCTATCTCTTCCTAACTCTGCATTTGATAGCTTTACATAGATGGCATAAAATCACTCATGGTGAGCATATTTACATACAGAAATCAGTAAAAGTCACTAATCAAATCTCTCTTCTAATCTCCCAAAGCCACTGCATATGATCCTGTATTTTAACATTTCAAGTGTTTTTTTTCTAATTGAATGACAAACATTATTTATAAAAATGTCATAAAGGCTTTACTTGAAGTTATTTTTTTATAGAAAAGATTATCTTTTTGCTCTGCTTGGCAGATAGAATGATGGATGGCTAGCTTTTTTTTTTTTAAGATTTTATTTATTGATTTTACAGAAAGGGGCAGGAGGAGAAGTAGTTGCTTCACTCTAGCTGTCGATTGGTTGCTTGTTGTATATGCCTCCACCAGGCAAGCCTAGAGTTTTGAACTGGTGTCCTCAGCATCCCAGGTCTGCGCTCTATCCATGGAGCCACCACAGGTCAGCTGGTGACTGGCTAACTTTAATATTACCAGGCTTCTAGCTCAGTAGATGGTGGATTGAAATTTTGGTAAGTTTCTGTCTATCTGGAGCTATCCAGCTCCTTTGTTACAGATAGAGAAGCCATACCAGAAAAATCCTCCCTTGAACTCTAAATATTTCACCTCATCAAAACTGTGTATCAAAAAACCTTATTTGCCCTTATTTGCTGTTCAAAGGTTGTATAAGCTCATCTTTTTAGACTTCTACCTTTGGCAACTTCACAATTCACATGTGTTGAGGGGTGAACTCGTTTCATGTTATAAATTATCAGTTGTCAAAAAAGAATCTATGCTCCTCCCTTCTCAATTTTTTAATTTTCTCGACTTCCACAAGAATTGTGATGGCTTCCATGGTTTCTCTGTCCTCCTGCAGGACTTCTTGGTGTAAAACATATAGGTTTTTTTTGTTTGTTTTTGTTTTGTTTTTTTACATTTTTGCCCTATGCATAAAAGTGACAAATATCCTAAGAAAAGAGCTATTTTTCTGTAGCTTTACCCTCTATAGAATCTGGGTGCCTTCTCTTCTCTTTGATTTAATGGTCCTCTGATGATTTCAGACTTTATAATTTTCTAAGTGTTGATAATCTGGCTTTCCCAGCTGCCCTTCATCGAATATTGGTTTGCCATCAGTTACTTCCTTTTATCAAGAAGGAGCAACATAATTGAACGATAAGATAACCTGGACATGTTATCTTTGAATATATGTATCTTGATTTACTGATGTCACCCCATTAAAAATAAATACAATAAAAAAAAAAAAGAAGGAGAAAGAAGGTTGTTCTATTAAACTAGGATTGCTTTGGATTAAGTTTATATTTTAGTCTTTGTATAACTTTAGGACTTAACATGTGGTTGGTACACAAGAAATTTATTTTTATTTTTATAAAAAATACCTTTCACATTTTTATAAAAAAATTTACATAAAAGTTTTTCAATTTTATTAAAAAAATCTTTCAATATTCCCCAATATTTTTTCCTGATATATACACCCAAAATAACACCTGACTAAATTTTTCACACTCACTTATTATAAAAAATATGACTTTCTGTTACTGACTTACTATGAAATTATATTACATTTTTTCAGTATCACTTAATTCATTTTTTTTTTTTTTTTCCTGAAGCTGGAAACAGGGAGAGACAGTCACACAGACTCTCGCATGCGCCTGACCGGGATCCACCCGGCACGCCCACCAGGGGCGATGCTCTGCCCACCAGGGGGCGATGCTCTGCCCATCCTGGGCGTCGCCATGTTGCGACCAGAGCCACTCTAGCGCCTGAGGCAGAGGCCACAGAGCCATCCCCAGTGCCCGGGCCATCTTTGCTCCAATGGAGCCTTGGCTGCGGGAGGGGAAGAGAGAGACAGAGAGGAAGGCACGGCGGAGGGGTGGAGAAGCAAATGGGCACTTCTCCTGTGTGCCCTGGCCGGGAATCGAACCCGGGTCCTCCGCATGCTAGGCCGACGCTCTACCGCTGAGCCAACCGGCCAGGGCCAGTATCACTTAATTCTTAATTCTTAAAAAGTTGAACTTAAAAAAATAGAATTCAGAATTATTGTCTTGTGGAGGTTAAATTGATATAGTTGCCATTTTAAAAATAAAGCAATATGGAATAAAGGAACACTGCAAAATAAAAAATAGTTTTATACCATAAAAAGGGAATTTATTAACAAATGGCAAATTCTAAAATACTCTCTATTCCTCCTTTTGTTTTCTTTTAAAAATTGATAATACATAATTATAAATAAAATATTGATTTAAATTTTACATAAAAATTATGGAACAAACCCTACAAAATGGAAAGAATAGCTTAATTTAGGATAAAAGTTTTCTTTGTAATAAATGTTAATACAGTGGTACCTGGAGATATTAATTTAATTTGTTCTGTAACCGAGCTTGTAAGTCAGACAACTCATATATCAAACTGCCGATACTGGACCCATGCAATAAAGCACCAACTAGCAGCAGCTTCTCGAATCACAACTCGTATCTCGGAATTTCGCTCGGATTTCAAACAAAAATACGAACCAAGTCACAGCTCGTATCTTTAAAAAAAAAAAAAAAATTTGTATGTTGATCTGTTTGTATCTCAAGGTACCACTGTATTTAAATAATTTATATAACTTCAGGAAAAATATAAAACATTAATGGAAGAAGTAATTTTAAAAATTATATGCTTTAATTTAGACAGTGTTTATTGGCATTCTCTTATGACACAATATCATACTTACCTTTCTTTCTAAGTCTAATTCTTTACTTCTCTTATTTTACATATATAACAATATAGTAATTTTATACTTAAATTTTGCATTTATAGAAATAAAGTGTGCATTTCTTTAGTAAAGAGTAAAATCATATCTTACTTACAGAAGAAAATCTTTTCATTTATGCTCAAATTATATAAAATGAAATGCAATTCATAAAAATCTTTTGCTATAAGAATTTTCCCTAGAATTTTATTTTGGTACATATTAGGAGAACCAATCTAACTGTACCATGGTACTTATACCATAACTTTATTACTAAAAGTTTAAATGTTTTGATGAATGTTGTAGGCCTACGTTACAATCATCTACACTTCATTTTAGAGCAATTTCAGTAAGAATAAAATATATCAAATTCTGTCTTGAGGGTATTCTCTGATTATCCCAAATTTTGTGCTTAACATATCATAGTTATTTAATAACATATGATAAATATCAAATTTGTACACAACAGTCTACAATTTCTACATTGTTGTTATATAATCAAAGATAAAAAGCCCATCACAAATATTAATGTTTAAATGCATATATTTTAAGTGTTCTTAAAATAATTTGATCTTACATACTTATTTGATTTCAAAGAATTAAATGTTTAAAAAGTGCATGTAATATATATTTTAATCTAAAAGTAACATGCTTTTTCTGTGATTATATAATTTCTTAAGATAACAGAAAAATAGCATAAAATTAATCCATAGAAATAGCAATCTGAATATAAAATGACTCACTAAATATAAAAGTTGTTTTCTCTTGAAGAACATGATGCTATCAGTATAATGAATCTAATAATATTCTTCCCTTCAGTTGATAAAAAATAAAAATATATTTAGCTACAAAAATGCAGATTATATGTTTCTAAACATATAATTTATCTCTTGGAGAAAAATAATGACAAACAAAATACTTGTTTTAAATTTTCAACCAAATGCTGCAAATAGATCCAATAATTTATCAATATATTAAAATAAAAATAAGCTACTCATCACCTTGTAACTTATTTATCTTCATAACTTTTAAAGACTACTGGATTATATCTTCCATACATTTAATGAAAATTAAATGATTATTTAAACAATAATAGTGTGTTTGTTTTTAAAAAAAAACATTTATAGTATTAAAAAATACAATATCATAAATACAAAATTAATATACAGAAATTAATATTCATATTTATATGTCAATAATGAGCTAATAGAAAGAGAAATTGAAAACAATTTTATTTACTATTGCAACAAAAACCTAAGAATAAATATAACAAAGGAGGTAAAACACTTGTACTTGGAAAATTATTGGATACTAAAGGAAGAAACTGGGGAAGATATAAATAAATGGGAGCATATATTGTGTCCATGGGCAGGAAGAATTAACATCATTAAAATGTCCATACTACCCAAAGCAATTTACAGATTCAACACAATTCCTATCAAGAAACCAATGGCTTATTTTACAAAACTAGAACAAATATTACAAAAATTTTTTATAGAACAACAAAAGACCCAACATAACCTCAGCAATTTTGGGAAATAAAAACAGAACAGGAGGTATCATACTATCTGATATCAAACTATATTACAAGTCCCTAGTAATTAAAATACCCTACTATGGTACTGGCATAGAACAGGAATGCAGATCAATGGAACAGAATAGAGAACCCAGAAATTAACTCACATCTTTATGGTCAATAAATATTTGAGAAAAGAGGCAAGAACATACAATGGGATAAAGCCAGTCTCTTCAATAAATGGTGTTGGAAAAATTAGACAGATATATGTGAAAAATGAAACCAGACCACCTTCTTATACCATACACAAGAATAAACTCAAAATGGATTAAACACTTAAATGTGAGAGTTGATTAAACACTTAAATTTGGCTGATGGATGTACGATGCAGTATGCAGAAGAAAACATAAACAGTAAAATCTTGGACATTTCTTGTAACAATATTTTTTTTTATATATCACCTCAGGTAAAGAAAACAAAAGAAAAAAAACCCAAATAGAACTATATCAAGTTAAAAATTTTTTGCACAGCAAAGAAAACTATCAACAAAATGAAAAACAACCCATTGAATGGGAGGACATATTCACCAATCCAGTTTATAAGATCTTTTTATTCAAAATTTATAAACAACTTATAAAACTCAACACCAAAAAGACACAAATAACCCAATTAACAAATGGAGAAAAGACCTGAACAGATACTTCTTTAAAGAGGACACACAGATGGCCAATAGATGTGAAAAAAGATGCACAGCATCACTAATCATTAAAAGAGTACAAATTGTAAAAACAATGAGATATCACTTCATATCTGTCAAAATGGCTTTCATCAATAAAACAACAAACAAGTGTTGATGAGAATGTGGCGAACAGGCTACCCCTGTGCACTATTGGTGTAAATGCAGACTTATACAGCCACAGTGAAGAACAATAGGGAGTTACCTCAAAAAATTAAAAATGTAACTACCTATTGATCCAGTGATTCCACCTTGTGAATATATCTTCAGAAACTCAAAACACTAATTTGAAAGGATATGTGCACCTATATCTTTATTGCAGTGTTATTTACAATAGCCCAGATTTGGGAGGAGCTCAAGTGTCCATTAGTAGATGAGTAGATTAAAAAACAAAGAAACTGTGGTAGATTTACACAATGAAATACTACTCAGCTGTAAAAAAGAAGAAAATCTTACTTTTTGTGACAGCATGGATGGCTCTAGAGAATATTATGCTAAATGAAATAAGAGTCAGAGAAAGACAAATACCATATAATCTCACTTATATTTTAGAATCTAATGAATGCAATAATTTAGCACACAAAATGCAATTTAGAGACATAGAACAGACTGACAGCTTTCAGAGGTGTGAGGGATTGGGGGTGCAGGTGAAAAAAGGTAAAGGGATACAGCAAAAAAAAAAAAATATATATATATATATATCACACACATAGAAACAGACAATAGAATGGTGATAGCCAGAGGGAAAAGGGGATGAGGGAAGGTAGAAGAAGGCAAAGGGGGATAAATGGGGATGGAAAGAGATTTTACTTTTGGTGATGGATGTACAATATAGTATGCAGATGATATTTTTTTGACTTGTACACTTGAAACCTGTATGGTTTTGTTAACCAGTGTCACCCTAATGAACTTAATAAAAAATAAAATAATAATAGTAATAGTAATAAAATTCTATATTAAAAAACGATTATCTGGCTAAGAACATAGATAATAGACATTGCAATAAAAGTGTCATTCTCTTAAAAAATTGAAATGAAAATAAGTAATAATATAATCTTTTATTTTTTTTGTAATATAATTGCAGCAAGTCTACTTAAAGTAATCTGAATTAAGTTATGGCCTATAAATTAATACATTTAATTTTATTCTATTAATCAGTCTTGAAAAACACTTTGAATCAGTTGTAATCAACTCTAATGAGATATATATAAAGAAGAGCATTGATAATTCAAAAATCAAATAGTTTAATATACATAGACTCTATAAATTCATGTATTATTCAATGTTCTTTATAAACCTGTATATCCACAATTTTTTATGACTGTTTGTAACAAATAATTATGTATGCTTGAATTATATTCCCTTATAGTTTTAAAGTTGTTATTATAGGCAATATATTATTTTAAATAAATATATATTATATGTAAACACTAAACTTAGACTTTCAAGTCAGTTGAAAGACAGTACATTAAATCTTGTGTAAAACTTTATCCAGATTCAACATTCACTAATTTATAAAACCAAGAAACGTCCCTTCTTCTACCAGAAGCCTAATACCAAGTAACAGACAAACCAGTTTTCTGCTGGAGAAAGAGCAACAGCCTGAAGAATCACTTTTAGGGTCTAATGAAAGCTGAGAATGGAGAAAAAGCCCTAAAAAAATAAAAAATAAAATAAAAATAAAAAAATAGTTTTTTACTTCCCTGGCACATAATTAAGAACAAGGTATCAGGAGTATCCCTGCCTCCCACCAAGAAATTTAAAAATTTGTATTTTAATATAAGCAACTATGTTAATAATAAAATGCTGTACCAGTTTATCTATGGACTCTACAGATGTAACATTCATCATTAGTTGCTTGAAAAGTACAAAAGACATTCTAATGTCTTGGCTTAAATTTACCTCACTCTCTACAGTCGTACCATCTCATAATCAGTATGCTACTTTATAAAATGTACCAGAAAACAGAGAGAAGGAAGAGAAGAAGCAACCCAGGAAATAAACAGCTAACAGAGACTGAGCCTAGAATAACAAAGATAATAAAACTATCAATCAGAGATTAAAACAGTATAAATATCATCTCAAAAGATCTAGTGGAAAAAATAGAGAACATACTTGAAAACATGGTAAATTTAGCAGATATTTAACCCAAAAAAGCAGAGTATAAAGGAAATGTTACAAGTAAAAAGACAAATTAGAAATAAGAATTCACTTTGAAAGGTTATCACAATACTAGACACTGCAGAAAACTTGAATGTAAATTGAAATCATCCATATTAAAGTGTAAACAGAAAAATAATAGGGGAGATGATGTCAGAGTAATGGCATGATAGGAAGCGATACTGATAAATCTCCCCCAAAACTCAACAAGATCTTCAACCAGAAACAGAAAAACCTATCCTTGGAGCCTCCAGGTGCTTCGCAATACACCCGAAGGTATGGTCGAGCAAAAAACTGGCTAAATATATAATCAAACCCTGAAGGAAATAGGGAGTAAGAAATGCTCCGCCTTCCTCACTAACCTAAACATGGCGGCTTTCACTGGGAACTGAGAATATAGAAACTGAGGCAGGCAAAGGGGGTGAATAGATCCAGGACGCGGCACAAACGGCAGAACCAGGCTGTGGCACAGAGATCCAGGCCGAGGAAAAACTGTTTCTGTGGCAACCCGGGCAATACAAGCTAACACTCGCGCCAAACCCAGACACAAAGAAAGACAAGCGGGGCAGACATTTTCCCCGATCTCCAGGTCGGCGAGCGCAGATAGTGGGCGAGAGATTCCTTCCAAAGCCCCGGGAGTGGGCGCCCGTGTTATCCCACAGAGAGGCAGAGTCAGATGCCTTTGTGTGGGCCGAAAGCAGAATCTCTGGGCTACTCCACCACCCTAGGAAAGCTGTGCACGGGGATGGAGCAAGAGCCAATTCCAACGCCGGAACTTTTCCGTGCGGGTGGGGGTTTCACTCAGGTGAGACTGCTGGCCTGATATCCTGATATGCGCATGCAGATAGTGAGCGAGAGATTCCTCAGAGTGCCTCGGCAGTGCCTGCCCGTGTTATCCCACAGAGGGACAGAGTCAGGGACCTTTGTGTGGGCCAAAAAGCAGAATCTCGGGCCGCCCCAGCGCCTTGAAAAAGCCGTGCCTGGGGACGGAGCGAGAGCCAATTCCAACGCTGGAACTTTTCCATGCGGGTGGGGGTTTCACTCAGAGTGTGAGACTGCTGGCCTGATATCTTGATCTGCATGCGCAGATAGTGGGCGAGAGATTCCTCCAAGTGCCTCGGCAGTGCGTGCCCATGTTATCCCACAGAGTGGCAGAGCCAGAGGTCTTTGAGTGGGCAGAAGCCCTGCCTGATTATGCTAGCAGCTCTGACTGACTGAGCCTTACCCAGAGCCCTGGGCCGAGTGGGAATAGAGTGGGGAGTTGCCAACTCTTTGAGCCTCTTACTATCTAGGCAGAGGCAGCAGCAACCCCATAGCTGGATTATCAGGCTACTAATTGAGGAAGGAAAGACTAGGAGAAAGGCTCCAGGAACACAGACTCTCTCACTGGCAGAGCCTATAAATGCTAATGAGCCTCGACTGCCAATGAGACTGAAGCACAATACACGACATCGCCATAGAGACTTATCAACTGCAAACCTCTACCTGAGCATGCCAAAGGGGCAGAACCCGAGCTACAGAGTCACTGACCAGGAAGAGGGAGAGAAAAGAAAAAGCAAGAAGATAAACTCTCAAAATCAAGAATAATACGCAGACTTTATAGCCTATCCCATTTTATTATATTTGTTTGTTTCTCTTATCTTCATTCTTGATATTTTTTATTCCTCCTCCAATTTGGTCATTTAACTCTCTGCCGGTCTTACTCTTTCCTCTCCTTGAATTACACTACCCATAAGTGTTACTTCTCCCATTATCTTTTCTTTCCTCTTCCTTTCTCTCTATGAGGGTTGCACTCCAAAACCCTTAACTCTCGCTCTCTCTTTCCTCTTTTTTCTTTTTTCTTCTTTTAGTGGTTCCCTCTTTTTTTCTCTCTCTCTTTCTTTTCTCCCTCTATATTAGTTTCTTCCTTTCTCCTTTACGTCTCCTCTCATTCAAACCTCAATAAAGAACAATATCTTATCTGGGACTCAAACTTATGTTTGTGGCATTTTGGGGGGTTTTTACTTCACCTTTTTAACACACTAGCAGTGCTCCCATCCCTGTATCTCCATTTTATCTAGTTCTTTTTCCACTAAATACAATAGTAATTTTTTAATTTGTCCCCCCATTTTCCTGTTTCCCTCTTATTCCTCTCATCATAACTCTTAGTCAACCAACACCTAAAAGCAAATCATTTTATTCTTTTTTTTTTATTATTAAATTTAATGCAGTGACATTGATAAATCAGGGTACATATGTTGAGAGAAAATATCTCTAGATTATTTTGACATTTGATTGTGCTGTATACCCCTCCCGCAAAGTTAAATTGTCTTCTGTCACCTTATATCTGGTTTTCTTTGTGCCCCTCCCCTCCCCTAACCCCTCTCTCCTTCTTCACCCCATCCCCCCTCCCCCAACCTCCCGCCCCTGTTGCCATCACATTCTTGTTCATGTCTCTGAGTCTCATTTTTATGTCCCTTCTATGTATGGATTCATCTCAGTTTTTTTTCTCTGATTTACTTATTTCACTCCGTATAATGTTATCAAGGTCCATCCATGTTATTGTAAATGATCCGATGTCATCATTTCTTATGGCTGAGTAGTATTCCATAGTATATATGTACCAAAGTTTTTTAATCCACTCGTCCTCTGACGGAGACTTGGGCTGTTTCCAGATCTAAGCTATTGTGAACAATGCTGCCACAAACATGCGGGTGCATTTCTCCTTTTCGAGCCGTTCTATGGTGTCCTTGGGGTATATTCCTAAAAGTGGGATAACTGGGTCAAAAGGCAGTTCGATTTTCAGTTTTTTGAGGAATCTCCATACTGTTTTCCACAGTGGCTGCACCAGTCTGCATTCCCACCAGCAGTGCAGGAGGGTTCCCTTTTCTCCACATCCTCGCCAGCACTTATTCTGTGTTGTTTTGTTGATAAGCGCCATTCTGACTGGTGTAAGGTGATATCACATTGTGGTTTTAATTTGCATTTCTCTAATGATTAGTGATGTTGAGCATTTTTTCATATGCCTATTGGCCATCTGTATGTCCTCTTTGGAGAAATGTCTATTCATCTCTTTTGCCCATTTTTGGATTGGGTTGTTTGTCTTCCTGGTGTTGAGTTTTACAAGATCTTTATAAATTTTGGTTATTAACCCCTTATCAGACGTATTGTCAAATATGTTCTCCCATTGTGTAGTTTGTCTTTTTATTCTGTTCTTGTTGTCTTTAGCTGTGCAAAAGCTTTTTAGTTTGATATAGTCCCATTTGTTTATCCTGTCTTTTATTTCACTTCCCCGTGGAGATAAATCAGCAAATATATTGCTCCAAGAGATGTCGGAGAGCTTACAGCCTATGTTTTCTTCTAAGGTGCTTATGGTTTCACGGCCTACATTCAAGTCTTTTATCCATTTTGAGTTTATTTTTGTGAGTGGTGTAAGCTGGTGATCTAGTTTCATTTTTTTGCAGGTAGCTGTCCAATTTTCCCAACACCATTTGTTAAAGAGGCTGTCTTTACTCCATTGTATTTCCTTACCTCCTTTGTCAAATATCAGTTGTCCATAGAAATGTGGGTTTATTTCTGGGTTCTCTGTTCTGTTCCATTGATCTATATGCCTGTTCTTATGCCAGTACCAGGCTGTTTTGAGTACAATGGCCTTGTAGTATAACTTGATATCAGGAAGTGTGATACCTCCCACTTTATACTTCTTTTTTAAGATTGCTGAGGCTATTCGTGTCCTTTTTTGGTTCCATATAAATTTTTGGAATATGTGTTCTATATCTTTGAAGTATGTCATTGGTATTTTAATTGGTATTGCATTGAATTTATAAATTGCTTTGGGTAATATAGACATTTTAATGATGTTTATTCTTCCTAACCATGAGCACGGTATATGCTTCCACTTGTTTGTATCTTCCTTGATTTCTTTTATCAATGTTTTGTAATTTTCCGAGTACAAGTCTTTAGTCTCCTTGGTTAAGTTTACTCCTAGGTACTTTATTTTTTTGGTTGTAATTGTGAAGGGGATTGTTTCCTTAATTTCTCTTTCTGACTGTTCATTGTTGGTGTATAAAAATGCTTCTGATTTCTGAGTATTGATTTTATATCCTGCCACTTTGCTGAATTTATTTATCAGGTCCAGTAGTTTTTTGACTGAGACTTTAGGGTTTTCTATATACAATATCATATCATCTGCAAATAATGATAGTTTTACTTCTTCTTTTCCAACTTGAATGCCTTTTATTTCTTCTTCTTCTCTGATTGCTGTGGCTAGGACTTCCAGGACTATGTTAAATAAGAGTGGTGAAAGGGGGCACCCCTGCCTTGTTCCTGATCTTAAGGGGATTGCTTTTAATTTTTTCGCATTGAGTATGATGTTGGCTGTGGGTTTCTCATAGATGGCTTTTATCATGTTGAGGTATGTTCCCTGTATTCCCACTTTGCTGAGAGTTTTGATCATGAATGGGTGCTGGATTTTATCAAATGCTTTTTCTGCATCTATTGAAATTATCATATGGTTTTTCTCCTTCTTTTTGTTTATGTGATGAATCACATTGATTGATTTACGAATATTGTACCAGCCTTGTCTCCCCAGAATAAATCCCACTTGATCATGGTGTATGATTTTTTCCATATATTGTTGGATCCGGTTTGCTAATATTTTGTTGAGGATTTTAGCATCTATATTCATCAGAGATATTGGCCTATAATTTTCTTTCTTTGTGTTGTCTTTGCCTGGTTTTGGAATCAGAATTATGCTCGCCTCATAAAAGGAGTTTGGAAGTCTTCCTTCCTCTTGAATTTTTTGAAATAGTTTGAGAAGGATAGGAGTTAGTTCTTCTTTGAATATTTGGTAGAATTCCATTGTGAAGCCATCGGGCCCCAGACTTTTCTTTGTTGGGAGTTTTTTGATAACTGTTTTTATCTCCTTTGGTGTAATCGGTCTGTTTAAGTTTTCTGATTCTTCCAGATTGATTTTTGGAAGATTGTATGTTTCAAGGAATTTGTCCATTTCATCTAGGTTGTCTAGTTTTTTGGCATACAGTTTTTCGTAGTATTTTCTTACAATATTTTGTATTTCTGTTGTGTCAGTTGTTATTTCTCCTCTCTCATTTCTAATTTTATTTATTTGAGTCCTCTCTCTCTTTTTCTTGGTGAGTCTACTTAAAGGTTCATCAATCTTGTTTACCTTTTCAAAGAACCAGCTCCTAGTTTCATTGATCCTCTGTATTGTTTCTTTAGCCTCTATGTCATTTATTTCTGCTCTGATCTTTATTATTTCCTTCCTTCTACTACATTTGGGCTTTACTTGCTGTTCTTTTTCTAATTCTTTTAGATGCAGGGTTAAGTTGTTTATTTGAGCTTTTTCTAGCTTCTGAAAGTGTGCCTGTAGTGCTATGAACTTCCCTCTCAGCACTGCTTTCGCTGTGTCCCATAAATTTTGAGTTGTTGTATGCTCATTGTCATTCGTTTCTAGGAATTTCTCTATTTCTTCTTTGATCTCATTCTTAATCCATTCATTATTTAACACCCTGCTATTTAGTTTCCATGTGTTTGAGAATTTTTGAGCTTTTCTGCTGTGATTCATTTCTAGTTTTATGCCGTTGTGATCGGAGAAAGTGCTTGATATGATTTCAGTCTTCTTAAATTTGTTGAGAGCACTTTTGTGCCCTAACATATGGTCTATCCTAGAGAATTTACCATGAGCACTTGAAAAGAATGTATATTCTGCTGCTTTAGGGTGAAAGGTTCTGAAGATATCTATTAAATCGAGTTGATCTAGTGTTTCCAATAAGTTTGCTGTTTCTTTGTTAATTTTCTTTCTTGAGGATCTATCTAGTGATGTTAGTGGGGTATTGAAATCCCCTACTATTATAGTATTGCTGTTGATCTCACCCTTTAAATCCATCAAAGTCTGTTTTATATATTTGGGTGCTCCTATATTAGGTGCATAGATATTTATAATAGTTATATCTTCCTGTTGGATTACTCCCTTTATCATTATGTAGTGGCCTTCTTTATCTCTTACTATATCCTTTGTTTTAAAGTCCAATTTGTCTGATATAAGTATTGCTACCCCAGCTTTTTTTTCATTTCCGTTTGCATGAAACGTTTTTTTCCATCCTTTTACCTTCAATCTGTGTGTGTCTTTTGTTCTAAGGTGTGTCTCTTCTAGACAACATATGTATGGGTCCTTTTTTCTTATCCACACAGCTACCCTATGTCTTTTGATTGGATCATTTAATCCATTTACATTTAAGGTTATTATTGATATGTATTTGTTTATTGCCATTTTCTTCTTTAAAGGTGTATTCCTTTTCTTTTTTTTTTTCTGTATTCTTTTCCCACTTTATCTGTTTACACCAGGCCCCTTAATATTTCCTGCAGCATTGGTTTGGTTGTAATGAATTCCTTGAGTTGTTTTTTGTCTGGGAAGCTTTTTATTTCTCCTTCAATTTTAAACGATAGCCTTGCTGGATAAAGTAGTCTTGGTTGTAGGTTCTTGTTCTGCATTACTTTGAATATTTCTTGCCATTCCCTTCTGGCCTCAAGTGTTTCTGTTGAGAAGTCAGATGTCATCCTTATGGGGGCTCCTTTGTCGGTGATAACTTTTTTTTCTCTTGCAGCTTTTAATACTTTCTCTTTATCGCTTAGCTTTGGTATTTTAATTATGATGTGTCTTGGTGTAGGTTTCTTTGGGTTTCTCTTTAATGGAGTCCTCTGTGCTTCTTGGATTTGTGAGAGTTACTCTTGCATTAATTTAGGGAAGTTTTCAGCTATGATATGGTTGAACAAAGTCTCTATCCCTTGTTCTTTTTCTTCTTCTTCAGGAACGCCTATGATGCGGATGTTATTTCTCTTCATGTTGTCACAGAGCTCTCTAAGAGTTTCCTCTGACTTTTTGAGTCTTTTTTCTCTTTTCTTCTCTGCTTTCATGCCTTCATTCCAGTTGTCTTCTAACTCACTGATTCGATCCTCTGCTCTATCTATCCTGTTTTTAATTCCTTCCATTGTGGTCTTTATTTCTGATATTGTATTTGTCGTCTCCAACTGATTCTTTTTTCTACTTCCTATTTCTTTATTTAGGTTTTCAAACTGTCCCTCCATTGTTGTTCTAAGATCCCTAAGCATCCTTACAATCATTATTTTGAACTCCGCATCTGGAAGTTTGATTATTTCCATATCACTCAGTTCATCTCTCGAAGGTGTCTCTTGTGGTTTCATTTGGATTGCACTCCTTTGTCTTCTCATCTTTTTTTTTTTTTTTTTTTTTTTTGTAGAGTTGGTTGAGGCTAGGCTTGGTGTTGTCTACCTCCAGTTTTCAGTTGTGTTATTTTTAGGTCTTTGTGTGTTGGTATCAGCTATGATTTGTAATCCACTTTTGGATTTGGGCAGCTTTGAAGTCTTGATTTGTTTGTTTTCTTAACAGGTGATAGTCTTGTTAACTGATCTCAGCAGGGGGCTTCCTTGAAACTGAATCCAGGAATGCTCTGGGTGTAACCTGAGACGCTGAAGGTCTCTTCCACCAACTAATCTCACTAGGGGCAGGGTTTTTTCTCAGCTTCAGTAGGGGGAGGTGTATCTCAGATCTCCATGGAGACCTGAGTTACTGCCCCTCCTCCCCACTTCTTGTTTTCAGCTGTGTCTTGTTGTGCTGATTGCAGCTGGATAGATGTCCGGAGATCTCTGATCCGAAAGCACTTCAGCTCTGTTTTGTGAAAGGTTCAGTCCCTCCCCCAGCTATGGCCGCCTCCAGCACGAATGAGTCAGCTTTTTTATTTCATTTCTTGCATACCTTAGCCCCTCACAGTCTGTCCCTCTCCCTGTCTTTTCCACTTGGGAGATAAGCTTGTCTTTTAACCCACCTTGCTCCCTGGTCGCCAGGTAAGTGGCTGTGAGCAATAGTTTCTGCTCTTTTTCCTCTGTGAAATCCTCTCTGGGCTCTCAGCCTCACCCCCCTCCTTCCATTCCTGTAAGCAGAGGAGATTCAGGCACTCCTTACCAGGATTATTGTGGCTTCCTCTTTGCTCCTTGGTTTTTGAGAGCTGTTCTTGCAGTTCAGTGTTGGTTTTTCATGATGATTTTTTCTAAATTGATTTGTATTCCAGTTTGGTGTTGAGAGCTGGGCGTCTGTGCATCCGCCTACTCCACTGCCATCTTCTCTCTCCAAATCATTTTATTCTTGACTCAATTTTTTCTTATTTGCTTTGTGTGGGTCCATACGACCTTTTTTTTCTTTTCTTTTTTTTTTTTTCTTTTTTTTGCCCCTTTATTACTTTTCCCCAATTCAGGCCTTCCATTACAGGCATTGTTTGTTCTATTTAGTACAATATAATTCAGAGTTCACCACAAGATTTTCTCAAGAAAGAGGGGAGAGGAGAGGAGAGAAAAAAAGGAGGGGGGGAAATAATTTCCTTTCTTTTTTTTTAAAAAATTTTTATTTTATTTTTTTTTATTTCATTATTAATTCTTTTTTAAAAAAACTCTTTTTTATTTTTTATTTTTTTAACTTTTTATTCTTTATTAATTCTCATTAATACTATCAACAAAACCACCCTCAGATGCCATTAAGGAAGAGAAAATCAAATATCATGCATACAAAAAAAAGAGAGGTAACACAGCTAGATGAGGAAAAATCTATGGAGAAAAAATTTAATATATTGGAAATCTTGGAGCTAAATGACAGAGAATTTAAGATAGAAATCCTAAAAATCCTCCAAGATATACAAGAAAACACAGAAAGGCAATTTAGGGAGCTCAGAAAACAACTCAACGAACACAAAGAATATATTTCCAAGAAAATTGAAACTATAAAAACAAATCAAACAGAGATGAAAAACTCAATTCACGAGCAGAAAAAAGAGGTAAAAAGCTTAGCTAATTGAACAGGCCAGATAGAAGAGAGGGTTAGTGTAATAGAAGACAAGCAACTTGAGGCACAACAGAGAGAAGAAGAAAGAGACTCAAAAATTTAAAAAAATGAGATAGCCCTACAAGAATTATCTGACGCCATCAAAAAGAATAACATAAGAATAATAGGTATATCAGAGGGAGAAGAAAGAGAAAATGGAATGGAGAACATACTCAAATAAATAATAGATGAGAACTTCGCAAGCCTGTGGAAAGAACTAAAGCCTCAAATTCAAGAAGCAAACAGAACTCCAAGTTTTCTTAACCCCAACAAACCTACTCCAAGGTATATCATAATGAAATTGGCACAAACCAACGGCAAAGAAAAAATTCTCAAGGCAGCCAGGGAAAAGAAGAATACAACATATAAAGGAAGGCCCATTAGATTATCATCAGATTTCTTAGCAGAAACTCTACAAGCTAGAAGAGAGTGGACCCCAATATTTAAAGTCCTGAAAGAGAGGAACTACTAGCCACGAATACTATACTCATCAAAGCTATCCTTCAAATATGCAGGAGAAATAAAAACATTCACAGATACAGAAAAGATGAGGGAATTTATCATCAAAAAAACCCCACTCCAAGAATTACTAAAGGGGGTTCTCCAATCAGATACAAAGAACAAAAAAAAACAAAGCCACAAGTAAATGCTACAAGAGAAACACCATAAAACCAAATAAACTCTGACAACAACAAAAAAAAAGGAGGGGAGAAGATGGAGATTAACAGTAGCAAAGGACGATGGAGTGCAAAAGTACTCACAAAATAGTGCTCTACAATGAACAGGGTAGCAGCCCTTTTCATTACTTAAAGGTAATCACCATTGAAAAAACCACCACAGAAGGACATGAGATAAAAAAGATAGCAACAGAGGAAAGATGTATGGAATACAATCAAATAAAAACAAAAGATAGAAAAACGAAAGAGAAGGATCAAACAAGACACAAAAATAACAGAAAGCAAGATATAAAATGGCAATAGGGAACTCACAAGTGTCAATAATTACACTAAATGTAAACGGATTAAACTCACCAATAAAAAGGCACAGAGTAGCAGAATGGATTAAAAAAGAAAATCCAACTGCATGCTGCCTACATGAAACTCATCTAAGTAACAAGGATAAAAACAAATTCAAAGTGAAAGGCTGGAAAACAATACTCCAAGCAAATAACATCAAAAAAAAAGCAGGTGTAGCAATACTCATATCGGATAATGCTGACTACAAGACAGGAAAAGTACTCAGAGACAAAAATGGCCATTTCATAATGGCTAAGGGGACACTGAATCAAGAAGACATAACAATTCTTAATATATATGCACCAAACCAAGGAGCACCAAAATATATAAGACAGCTACTTATTGACCTTAAAAACAAAAACTGACAAAAATACAATCATACTTGGAGACCTCAATACACCGCTGACGGCTCTAGATCAGTCATGCAAAGAGAATCAACAAAGATCTAGTGGCCTTAAACAAAAGACTAGAGCACCTGGATATGATAGATATCTAAAGGACATTTCATCCCAAAGTGACTGAGTATACATTTTTCTCCAGTGTACATGGATCATTCTCAAGAACTGACCATATGTTGGTACACAAAACAACATCAGCAAATTCAGAAAAATCGAAGTTGTACCAAGCATATTTTCTGATCATAAAGCCTTGAAACTAGAATTCAACTTCAAAAAAGAGGAAAAAAATCCCACAAAAATGTGGAAACTAAACAACATACTTTTAAAAAATGAAGGGGTCAAAGAAGAAATAAGTGCAGAGATCAAAAGATATATACAGACTAATGAAAATGACAATACGACATATCAGATTCTATGGGATGCAGCAAAAGCAATAATAAGAGGGAAGTTCATATCACTTCAGGCATATATGAACAAACAAGAGAGAGCCTAAGTGAACCACTTAATTTCACACCTTAAAGAACTAGAAAAAGAAGAACAAAGACAACCCAAAACCAGCTGAAGAAAGGAGAAATAAAAATCAGAGCAGAAATCAATGAAATAGAGAACAGAAAAACTGTAGAAATAATTAATAGAACAAAGAACTGGTTCTTTGAAAAGACAAACCCTTGGCAAGACTTACCAAGGAAAAAAGAGAAAGAACTCATATAAACAAAATCCTAAATGAAAGAGGAGAAATCACCACAGACACAGTAGATATACAAAGAATTATTGTAGAATACTATGAAAAACTTTATGCCACTAAATTCAACAACCTAGAAGAAATGGATAAATTCCTAGAACAATACAACCTTCCTAGACTGAGTCAAGAAGAAGCAGAAAGCCTAAACAGGCCTATTTGTAGAGAAGAAATAGAAAAAGCGATTAAAAACCTCATCAAAAATAAAAGTCCAGGCCCTGACGGCTATACCAGCGAATTTTATCAAACATTCAAAGAAGACTTGGTTCCTATTCTACTGAAAGTCTTCCAAAAAATTGAAGAAGAAGCAATACTTCCAAACACATTTTATGAGGCCAACATAACCCTCATACCAAAACCAGGGAAGGATGGCACAAAAAAAGAAAACTACAGACCAATATCTCTAATGAATACAGATACTAAAATACTAAACAAAATACTAGCAAATAGAATACAACAACATATTAAAAAAATAATACATCATGATCAAGTGGGATTTATCCCAGAATCTCAAGGATGGTTCAACATACGTAAAACGGTTAACGTAATACACCATATCAAAAAAACAAAGAACAATAACCACATGATCTTATCAATAGTTGCAGAAAAGGCTTTCGATAAAATACAACACAATTTTATGTTTAAGACTCTCAACAAAATGGGTATAGAAGGAAAATATCTCAACATGATAAAGGCCATATATGATAAACCATCAGCTAACATCATATTAAATGGCACTAAACTGAAGGCTTTCCCCCTTAAATCAGGAACAAGACAGGGTTGTCCACTCTCTCCACTCTTATTTTATGTGGTACTAGAGGTTCTAGCCAGAGCAATCAGACAAGACAAAGAAATAAAAGGCATCCATATCAGAAAAGAAGAAGTAAAGGTATCACTTTTTGCAGATGATATGATCCTATACATCGAAAACCCCAAAGAATCCACAAAAAGACTACTAGAAACAATAAGCCAATACAGTAAGGTCGCAGGATACAAAATTAACATACAGAAGTCAGTAGCCTTTCTATATGCCAACAATGAAACATTTGAGAACGAACTCAAAAGAACAATTCCCTTCACAATTGCAACAAAAAAAATAAAATACTTAGGAATAAACATAACAAAGAATGTAAAGGACTTATATAATGAAAACTATAAACCATTGTTAAGGGAAATCGAAAAAGATATAATGAGATGGAAGAATATACCTTGTTCTTGTTTAGGAAGAATAAATATAATCAAGATGGCCATATTACCCAAAGCAATATACAAATTTAATGCAATTCCCATCAAAATTCCAATGACATTTTTAAAGAAATGGAACAAAAAATCATCAGATGTATATGGAACTATAAAAAACCCCGAATAGCCAAAGCAATCCTAAAGAAAAAGAATGAAGCTGGGGGCATTACAATAGCTGACTTCAAACTATATTATAGGGCCACGACAATCAAAACAGTATGGTATTGGCAGAAAAATAGACACTCAGACCAATGGAACAAAATAGAAAACCCAGAAATAAAACCACATATATATAGTCAATTTTTGATAAAGGGGCCAAGAACACACAATGGAGAAAAGAAAGCCTCTTTAATAAATGGTGCTGGGAAAACTGGAAAGCCACATGCAAAAGAATGAAACTGGACTACAGTTTGTCCCCCTGTACTAAAATTAACTCAAAATGGATCAAAGATCTAAACATAAGACCTGAAACAATTAAGTACATAGAAGAAGACATAGGTACTCAACTCATGGACCTGGGTTTTAAAGAGCATTTTATGAATTTGACTCCAAAGGCAAGAGAAGTGAAGGCAAAAATTAATGAATGGGACTACATCAGACTAAGAAGTTTTTGCTCAGCAAGAGAAACTGATAACAAAATAAACAGATAGCCAACTAAATGGGAAATATTTTCAATCAACAGCTCAGATAAGGGCCTAATATCCAAAATATACAAAGAACTCATAAAACTCAACAACAAACAAACAAACAATCCAATAATAAAATGGGAAGAGGACATGAACAGACACTTCTCCCAGGAAGAAATACAAATGGCCAACAGATATATGAAAAGATGCTCATCTTCTTTAGCTATTAGAGAAATGCAAATCAAAACTGTAATGAGATACCACCTCACACCTGTTAGATTAGCTATTATTAACAAGACAGGTAATAACAAATGTTGGAGAGGCTATGGAGAAAAAGTAACCCTCATACACTGTTGGTGGGAATGTAAAGTAGTACAACCATTATGGAAGAAAGTATGGTGGTTCCTCAAAAAACTGAAAATAGAATTACCTTATGACCCAGCAATCTCTCTACTGTGTATATACCCCCAAAACTCAGAAACATTGATATGTAAAGACACATGCATCCCCATGTTCACTGCAGCATTGTTCACAGTGGCCAGGACATGGAAACAACCAAAAAGCCCATCAATAGATGACTGGATAAAGAAGATGTGGCACATATACTCTATGGAATACTACTCAGCCATAAGAAATGATGATATTGGATCATTTACAGCAAAATGGTGGGATCTTGATAACATTATACGAAGTGAAATAAGTAAATCAGAAAAAACCAGGAACTGCATTATTCCATACATAGGTGGGACTTAAAAGTGAAACTAAGAGACATTGATAAGAGTGTGGTGGTTACAGGGGGAAGGGGGAGAGGGAGAGGGAAAGGGCGAGGGGGAGGGGCACAAAGCAAACTAGATAGAGGGTGACAGAGGACCATCTGACTTTGGGTGATGGGTATGCAACATAAGTGAACGACAAGATAACCTGGAGTTGTTATCTTCGAATATATGTATCCTGATTTATTGATGTCGCCCCATTAAAAATAAAATTATTAAAAAAAAGAAAAATAATAGAAATAAAAATAAGACAGAATTTGAGCTTTTGACTGAAATTAGGTAACATGTATTAGATTTACACTACCTCCTTGACAATTAAAAATCATACAAAATATATGTAACAAGAGTTTTCAGACATTGAACAAAAGTCAATACAGTACAATGCTTTCTGAGAGAGAAAAAACAGATTATCTGAGCCCATTAATATCCCTCAGCATAATACCCATAGACAATCCTCATGACACAGAGCAAAAAAAATGGAACCAAGGTAGAGTTGAGTAGTTTCCCTGAGTAGAATAGACTCAGTTGGAATTCCTAAGAGGCCAAGGCAGATAGAGTGTGCTCAGTACCAGAAGGGAGAGAATTGCAAAGAGATAGTTCTGGAGATTGTTGAAAGGTCAACTGTTTATCTACAGCAGACTGAAAAACAGCAACATATATGAAGACACTACTACACAAGACTTGAGGGTATGAGAGCATAAAAACAGTCAATGGACTTCCCAAAGGGCCATGAATAGATTTTTACATAATAAAAAGCTATAATAAAAAAGTGTCTTAATTCCCAAGACATGGGATATTGTACTAAGAATATTGAACTCAACAATGGGACAAAATTAGTCCTAGATTAAAGGATGCTTCTAAAATACAGAACAACATAGATTATTTTCTCTCACCATATATAAAAATTCAGAATGAATTATAAGCTTAAGTGTAATATGTTGTGTGTTTTTCAAAAAAACTGAGATGATTTAAGCAAAGAGACAAATATTATTTGCCTTTGACCCTTTAGGAAATATATTCTGAGAAATATTTTTAACTTTTGCTTAGAATAAGCATAGGTTGTTATTATATTCCTCAATAGAGTAGAAGGCATTCACATCAAAGAGTAATTTGGTAATAATTGTGTGGGAAAAATTGACCTGATATCTGATTCAAATAGCCTTCATCCCTGGGCTATTTTATGCCATTCAGAAGAATGAATATAGTATCTACCTGGTAATCCTTAATAAATATGTTTTTATCTCTGTACACTGTTTAAAGCTATTAATTTTTTTTCTAAGCCTTAGGCATAAAAATATACCTTTTTCCCATAGGCAATGTTCTTTATCCACATTCCTTTTCTATAAAATTATAAGATATTGATGACCAAGTTAGGTTAAAGTCCTACAAGAAATGGGTCAAGAAAGACACTCAACTAGATTGTAGTTACACTCAGATGTTGGAGACCTATATTAGTTTCTGTGATTCACCATTTTAGGCAACTACAGTGACATTTGAGGACAAAGCTCAGCTTGTGATAAAGTTGATGCATTTGTTTAATGCTGTGTTGGTACATCTGTTCTCTTCCAGGACCCAACAGAGTACCTACAGGAAGCAGAAAAGCTTTACTTCATGCTGTATCCATAATTTTTCTTCTTCTAGACATGGTTGAACAAAATCATTTTAACTATGTTAAGTGTAACTTAATTTCTCGCTCATAATTTGTTCTTCTTAAATGAAAACTAGTGGAAGTAATTAGGTTTTCCCCCATACTAACAGTTTCACTCATGTTTGTCATGGGAACGGTAGAGCTATTTTAATGTAGTTCATATTCAAGAGTTTTTTTATCAAGTGAGAGTGAGTGTATACAAAGTCTTTAGTTCATTTTCTTAAAAAATAAGCTAAATAAAATTTAGCTCTTTCTACCAAGATACTAATAAATAATTTATGGAAACTCAAATTTTTCCCTGACTGCACTTCACTAATCACTATTTCCTAAATTCTAAAGCAATACCCAGTTCAGGTAACATATATAACTAAGTCCAGACTCAATAACTTTCTTTCAGAGTGGCCTACTTTTTAATTATATCATCTTATTTATGCTCTAAATGGGCCTATTAGTTTTTGGAGTCGTTTGAAAATAGAATTTTCTTACACCGGATTTAAATTTACACTGAAGTCTTATAAAACAGCCACAGACATGCTCTTCACAGTGAACAATAAAGGGTGAGTTTTTACAAAAACTAAATAAGTTATATATTCTTTGTGATATAACATTTATCTATATACCAATTTAACTTAGAGCAGACAAACCTGCATTTCTTCCCACTTTTACTTTAATCTAGAGGCCAATAACTTAAAATTGAATTAACATGCTTTTTAATAAGATTGTTGATGCAACTGAGTAATTATAGTAAGTCGCTTCATTATTATTCTCCTCAATTCTGCATATATAACACTGATTGAGTTAAAATTCCTATTTACATATTACAATCAGTGGGTAACTAAACTGTCATACTTTTAATTTTGAGGTAACATTAATTAAGAGATATGAAAAATTCATCTAAGTGATAAGCCTAGAGAAACTTTAAATTTCAATATATTTATGTACAGATAAAATGCATATATATATTTACTTCTTAGAAGTAGTTGTATTTTTCAGATAATGACAAGAATAGTTATGATACTTTTATGATGTTAAAGAGTATATTTTGAAGTTATTTTAATAAGTGAATAGTCCCAATCAGCGAATCTTAACACAACAAAATAAAGTTAGCTTTGTAAATGTTAATCTAGATTGTTGTTCTCTCTCTAAAACCATATACCCTCCCGAGAAAAAAGTACTGTGATTTTTATTATAAAATTAATACTTCTGTTGCAGTATTATCCTTTGGAATTCATCTGTAGCAAGTTCCTGAACAAGCTTTGATTCTGTTCTGACTCACTTTTGTCCAGTTATTAATTCTCTTTTCTCATCAACCAACTAAATACCTTTTGTTTTTAAATACATGGCTTGTAAGATACAATAAATAGTTCAACCCAAATTGAAAATTTTCTATGTTCTATGTACTATGAAACATACTGAGGACCCAGTGAGGAACAGGGTATAGTTTCAGCACTCAGAGAACATGTCATCCAATCATGAGCAAATAAATAAACAAATGACAGTTAAGTATGATAAATGCAAAGCAGAAAAAACATACAGACATTGCATGTAGAGCAAGTGATTATTGCTACCTGAGTGAGTTGGAGGAGACTTTATAGAGGAAGTGATATGCGATTTGGGACTGAAAAAGGAATAAAACACTCATCAGATGAATAAAAGTGTCTACTAAATAAATGAAACAGATATTAAAAAATAGAGATTTACTATTTTTCTCTAAACAACATTCAACTACTCTTCTTAACGGAGCCCATGTGAGTGTCACTAATAAGTTATCTGAACCCTTATTCAGGTTTATTTTACCAATCAACAAAGTTTCCAACATAGGCTGTTTTGTGGTGGTTTTCAAGAAGTTCGTAAGCATTCAGGTTTTCCTTCTGGATACATGGTAAGATTACACTTTCTTGCCTTGCTTAGTGGTAGTTTTGAACATGTAAACTTCTCTATCAATGAAGTTAGAGTGAAAGTGGCATGTGTTTTATCTAGGCCAGTGGTCCCCAAACTTTTTACACAAGGGGCCAGTTCACTGTCCCTCAGACCGTTGGAGGGCCGGACTATAAAAAAAACTATGAACAAATCCCTATGCACACTGCACATATCTTATTTTAAAGTAAAAAAACAAAATGGGAACAAATACAATATTTAAAATAAAAAACAAGTAAATTTAAATCAAGAAACTGACCAGTATTTCAATGGGAACTATGGGCCTGCTTTTGGCTAATGAGATGGTCAATGTGCTCCTTTCATTGACCACCAATGAAAGAGGTGCCCCTTCCGGAAGTGCAGCAGGGGGCCGGATAAATGGCCTCAGGGGGCCGCATGTGGCCCGCGGGCCGTAGTTTGGGGACCCCTGATCTAGGCCATTGTTTTTGAGATCTAATGCATTACTTTATACATTCTCTTCTATCAGTCATGGTAATCATGGGCACATATTAAGAAAGTTATTGTTTGAGCCTGAGTCCTTGAGTGGCAAGGAGAGGAGAGTCTCAGTCTACTCCTTTTACATTTAATGTAAGAAATAATAAAATTTTATTTCATATATCAATAAGATTTTGGGGTTTTTTTGTTACCACAACATGACCTGGCCTATCTTGCCTGATATGGGTTTAAACATTTACTACTAAGCCTTTGGAACCAAAATGAAATGGTTAAAAGAGAACAAAATTGCCTTGGCTTGTTGGCTCAGTGATAGAGTGTCAGCCAGCGTGTGGAAGTCCTGGGTTCAATTCCCAGTCAAGGCACACTGGAGAAGTGACCATCTGCTTCTCCAACTCTCCCCTCTTGCTTCTCTCTCTCTCTCTTTTCCTCTTATATGAGGTTAAAGTAATAGGCTTATACTCTGATGTTCTACATGCCAGAAAATTAGGGAGACCCACAAGGACATTTGCATATACAGCTAGTGCTCGACTTATGGCCACGATTGGTTCCAACAGACCGGTTGTAACACAATTTGGTCATAAATTGAGTAGGCCATATGTATAGTACTGTGAAATGATGTTATAAAAATCTTTAAGTCAAAGACAAAGACAATTTCCTCTTGGTAGACATCTTGGAAGGGGTTTGATGAAAAATATCCAAGACACAAAACACAAATTGCTGTACTGAGTCTGAGTTAACAGTTGAAATGGTGCACACGGAGATGGTAGTGCTGCCGGAAGCTGGTCCTCACTGTCATATTCCCAGCTGGGCAACGCTTGCCCTGCCAGACGCAGAGCAGTCGTGGTTAGCGATTGTGGTCGTAAAGTCGTATGGTTGTAAGTTGCATAGGTCATAAGTCAATCAATACCTGTATGTATCTGAAGGCATGGGGCTGTTAAAATAAAAAGCAAACTACAAATTCTTAGAAAATATACTGATCAGTAATTAAGAAGTTTGTTTTGTTGCTAAGAACATATAAATCATTTATCTTGTATACACATTAAAACTTTTTATATTTAATGTGTAAATATAAAAAATGAAATTTAATGTATAAATACAAAGATGAAAATGACAACACATCAGAATCTAAAATCATGATGAATATGATAGTTTATATAACCCAGGTTTTATCATTATTAAAGTGGAGGCATATTTGCTTCCATCTAATGGCTTTGTTTTGTTTTGTAAAATTATTTTATCATTTATTAATGCACATTATTTATACAATTTAAATATAAATGTAATAGAACAATAATTCAACTGAAGAATATATTGATCTTGATCTGCGCAATGCCCAGATGTATTATGTTTACTGTAATAATAGAATCCTCAGGCCTATGTTGACTCATCCTAAAACCGTCCGATGGATAAAAAAGTAGAATTCTAAAACTAACCCTGCTCATCACATCTATTTGCTAAAAAATCTATTATTGTTTTGCTTTTGTTTTTTCATGGTGTCCATGTTTTGATACTTTTGTATTATGTGGAGACACATTAAATAATGGATTCTGCTAGTGAATGTATTTGCTGACATTAAACATTTTCTGGCAAAATTTGATAAAATTAGTAAAAAAAAAAAACAAAGAAAGAAAGAAAGAAAGAAAGAAAGAAAGAAAGAAAGAAAGAAAGAAAGAAAGAAAGAAAGAAAGACCGTGAGAAATTCTGAAAGTTCTGAAACTTCTGTGATACCCACTTTATATATAGCTTTTAATAAGACTTTCCTCACAGACTCTCAACAGGTTTTTATTTGATCTTTTAACTTTTCAGGATTAAAAAAGGTCCAAGCTTTTTATTTCATTTTTTCTTTTATTTTATTAACATGTATTACAGGCATAAAAATAGAAATGTTTTATTGCTATGAGAAGCATAGTCATCATACTACCTTTTTTCTATTTCAATTGATATTTAAAATAAATAACAAGAGATTTTCCAATACACTTTTCCCCTCTCCTGTTGCTTTTTTATTTTGTTTCTATTTTCCTTTTATACAAGGGCCTTTTGAGTAATATTTTCCACAGAATGAAATGGTTTCTCCTATCCCGTCTAACACCTCTCTAGGGGATTAGTGTTCTCAGAATATAGCTTTAAGATTATTAAACAAAGCATTTTAAGCTATCCCATACATTTTTGGCCCAAGCTCAGCATAAGCTACACTCTGCTTGGTCTGGCTGAATCTCTCGAAAGGACAGATATGAATTGCTCTAACCAGAAGGAAATTGTGATGCAGATGTTTGTTTTTCTTGGCTTTTCACTCAGTAATTAGTAGCATGAAATGAGGTCCTTCCAACAAAATTTCAACATGAATACCTCTCAGCTTGTACTAGTGCCTGACCTAGAGACCTTGATTAAGCAGTTTTATCTCTCATTGAGAAAACTCCTACTATAAAATCTCTATAAACAGAATAGATAATTCTGACATACTGTATGTGAAGTACTTAAAAATTTAAATTCTAGCATTTATTTCTCAAGAATATCCATTTTATATTTTAATGTAGAGAAATATAATAAACAGCTTTAAGAATTTTATACCCACTTTCAAATTAAGAACTTGGATTGTTTCTTTTTAATTACTTCTTCAAATTTTTTAGAAAATTGTACTTTAGCTTTAAACTGAAGAAAAATTTAAAATTTGAAAACTTCCAACTTAACCTGTTTTGTTTAAATTTACCTTTTTAAAATTGTAGCTCATATACAAGTCCAGTGTTTCCCAAATTGTACAAAAAATGATTATGTCAATCATTCTAATTATGCATTTCATGCTTTCACAAGTCTTCAAAACTGAGAAAAGATAAATTTACCAGGAAAGTAAGACAAAAGGTTTGTATTATTACTGCTAAGAAAAATAAAATTATTTGACAATAATTGAGCATTGGTTTTATGAGGATTAACCCTAATAAATATTCTATTTCTTAACAACTCTCCCATAAGGTAAATACAATTATAATCCCACTTTATTTATGAAGAAACTGAGTTAACAGTCTCAATAACCTGTCCATTGTCATGTACTTAGTGAATTATTAAGCTAGAATTCAAAGCCAGAAAAGCTTAACTCTACAACTAAGTTTTCTTTATAAAAGTCTTGTGAGATAGTGCCAGTGTTGATGCTAAAAGCATGTTTAATTAATGGAAAAGTATGTTACATAAATTAAAGTTTTCTTAACATTTTAGTTGTCATATCAAAATGTATATAATATACATTATTCATATATATGTTTTATAGAAACATGTATATGTGTACCAATTTTGTATATACATATATACATACATATCTCTATCTATTTAGAGAGGAAAATCATTTTTAAAAGAACTTGCTTTCCTATATAGCTTAGAAAGTTGAAAGAAAGGAAAGGCCTCATTGAAGTAACTTAAAGAGATAAATCTCTAGGAGAAAAACATATCTAGTGTACAAATCCTATACAAAGACAACAAAGAAACTTAATAAGCTATATAAGAGGGACTTGAGTAAGGAGAATGTTACTCATTGGCTTTGGATAGAATTAATCAGTAACTTAAAAAGTCTCCCTAAATTAAGTATTACTTTGTTGTTTACCTACCCAACAAACTATTGACCTCTTCTATCTTGAAAATGTAGAAACCCAATAAGCATATGAAAAACACTTGATGAAGCACATGAAATGCCATGAGAAAATGCAAATTTAAACAACAATGAGATATCAATACACTTCTATTAGAATGGCTAAAAATTTAGAACATGGATAATACCTGGCGGTGATGGGAACAAAGCAAACTCTTATTCATTGCTGGTGGAAATGGAAAATGTCACAACCACTTTGACAGATAGTTTGGTAGTTCTTAGAAAACTAAATACACTCTTTTCACAAAATCCAGCCATCCAGCTCATTGGTGTTTACCCCAAGGAGTTGAAAACATATATCCATGCAAAAATCAGTACAGATATTTACAGTAGCTTTATTCATAATTTCTGAAACTTGGAAGCAATCAAGATATCTTTTAGTAGATAAATGGATAAATAAACTGTGGTACCTACAGATAATGGAATACTATTTATGACTAAAAAGAAATGAACTATCAAGTAACAAAGAGATACATTAGCCAATGTCACCCCAATAAGTTCAATAAAAGGGAAAACAAAGACATGGAGAAACCTTAAGTGAATATTACTAAGTGTGAAAAGCCAACCTCAAAAGACTTCATTCTATATGTTTCCAATCATATGACATTCTGGAAATGGCAAAACTATGGAATGAATAAAAAGGGATTAATTGTTGCCAGAGTTAGGGAGGAGGCATGAATGAGTAGTGGAGAACAAAGGATTTTTAGAGATATAAAAATACTCTGTATGATCCATGTCATTAGACATTTGTCCAAACCTATAGAATGTACAATACCCAGAATAAGCTGTAGTATACACTACTGGATTGTGAATGATTACAATGTGTCAGTGCCCCGTAGGTTCTTCAATCATTACAAATGTTACACTCTGGTGGCAATGTTGATAATAGGGGAGGCTATATATTTGCAGGAGCTGGAGGACTATGGGAAATCTCTGTATACACTTCCAATTTTGCTGTGAACCTAAAACTGCTTAAAAAGCTAAAGTCTCAAAATAAAGATAAAAAATCCTTTCTCCTAAGAGGTAAATTTTGATTAATCCAGTTGTAGAATTTTCAAAATAAAGAGGAGATTGGCTGAAAATTCCTGGAAAATCTTTCTTCTCTCTAAATGCAAAAAAGAAAGATTCTTTTTTCTTTACCTTAGACTTTGTGTGAGCTTGAATATGACATAACTGCCATGTGACCATCAGAGAAAAGCCTGATGTCAAAAATCGAGACAGCAAAAATATTAGTACAGAATCAAAGGAGAGTCTAGTTTTGAACTATTGACTTATCTAACCTCAATATTATCATGTCTTTGAATGTCTTATTATATGAGTTAATAAATTCTCTCTTTTGCTTATAACATTTTAAATTAGATATTCTGTCAATTACAGCTAAGACAGAAAGCATTTTAATACATCAACTTATATATATATATATCTTCCCCAAATAATATAGATATACACATTTTAACTAAAAATGATGTTAACATTCATATAGATATAAACATGCAAAAGGAAAAAAAATCAAAATTAATTTTAATTAAATGACATTTAATAATTATATGAGACAAAATATCTATAATAAAGTTAACATATTTTTTAAATGTGAGACTAACAAATCTTAGAACCAGAATAGGTAGTTCAGAACTTAACCAAAATACAATAACAATTCAGTATATGATAAAGATGGCATATCAAATCTTGGAGAATATCTATATCATCAAGTCAGTAATGTTGAGACAACATAATATAAAAAAGAAATGGATTTTCACACTTTATGCCAAAATAAATTCTACACAGTCTATAATTAAAATTAAAATGAATAAGCTAACATATAGAAGTAAAAAGTAAACATAAAAAGTATGAAGTTTACTTTATTTTGAATATTTAAACAGGTAAAATAGTAAATGATTGAATATAGTTAAAAGGTCAAAATAGTAAATGAAATATATATATATATATATATATATATACACACACACACACACATATACATTTTTTTTAAGTGAGAAATGAGAAGGCAGGAAGGCAGAGAGACAAACTCCTGCATGTGCTCCAACCAAGATTCACCCAGCAAGCTAACCTACAGGATGGTGCTCTGCCCATTTGGGGCCGCTGAGCTGTTTCAGTTCATGAGGCAAGGCCATTGAACCATCTTCAACAGCCAGGGCCAACTTACTCAAACCATTCAAGCCATGGCTGCCAGAGGGGAAGAGAGAGAGAAGGAGTGGGGGAGGGCTAGAGAAGCAGATGGTTACTTCTCCTGTGTGCCCTGATTGGGAGTAGAACCCAGAACTTCCACACTCAGGGGCTTCCACAAACCAGGCCGATGCTCTACTGTTGAGCCAACCAGCCAGGGCAAAAAAAATAAATTAATTAAATAATAAATAGTAACGGGTATCTTCTATACACAACTAAAATATAGTTGTCACAACTTGGAATGCAACTTGGCAATGATATTGGCTCTGAAACAGGTTGAAGTGGGGCTTGTGTATGGCAGTGGTTTTCAACCTCCAGTCTGTGGACCAGTGCCAGTCCACCAGAAATTTTTGTGCTGGTCACAAAAGAGTTAACTACACTGACGTTGTATGAAGATTATAGACTCTATAATCTTCTTACATTATCAAGATGGTTAACTCTTTTGCAGTCGAGCACAAAATTTTTGGCAGACCAGCACTGGTCCACAGACTGGAGGTGGAAAACTCCGGTGTACATATTGTATAAAAAGCATTTTATAAGACTCACGTTTGGAGAAGCAAACACATTAGGCTGCTGCAGTAAAACTTATTCTTGAAATAGAAGGTTGCTCACAGGCTTTCAGTGCCTCATCTCCATTCATCTCACCAAGAAAAAAAGTCCAACCTTGTCTTCATTAAACCCAGCATAAAGACCAAAGTCTGAATGTTCTGCACTATGGTCCAGCTCATATCAAAGCTTAGTCCAGTCCAGTCTAGTCCAGGCACAGCTCAAAGCCTGTACTTGGTTCGTCATCCAGCTGCCAGGCCACACATCATGGCTGCAAATGTGACTAGTGCATTCCCAATCAGGAAAGCAGAGAAAAGGGCAGAAGGGAAAAATATGACCGTCTCTGTTAAGCTTCTGTTTATATTTTTTGGTTAAGAAGGACTACTTTTTTCTTAGTCAACCAAACAGTTTTTGGGTTTTTTTTTAATTTCATGAGTTTGTGTTGATTCCTCCCACAAACCAATCTTCTTCTAGGATAGAGTGGCAGGCTTCTCTAGTTGTCATTCTGGCTTTTACTGCAGGTGCCTTAAAGTGGAAGCACAGAAGCACCACCCTGACCAGCACCTGCCCCAGGGAGTGCCTTGGGGAGACTCCTCCCAAGCTAGTCTGGAGGGCTAAAGGCAAAGTGTACTCTGAGGTCACAATGAACTAATTAGCTAGGAATACTTTAACCTTCTAAAAAATTAAGCTAAATTAGACGTGAAAGCTTCTTACTGATGCAGGCTTTCCAACATTTATAAAATGTGATGTCCATCTGCCTTTGCTCTCTTTCCCCATCAATATATAGCTACCTGCCTATTTTAACAGTAATATCTATAAAAAGTTTTTAAATATCTATATCCATTTAATCAGTTTTGTTACTTCTAGCAATTTTTCTGACAAATAAATTTGCAACTGTGCCCAATGACAAATTGAATAAATAATGATGCTTATTCCATCTATATGTGCTTATATGGTACAACCCAAAATATAACTTAGAAAGTGTATTGTTATATGAGAGAAACAAAATATATATATAATAGTAGTGGGATATTGTGGGCTATAGTGAACTAGAAACCATAAAATTTACTAAAAAACCCAGAAAATATAATAAAGTGCTATCAGTAATCCCATGGTTTTGAAAACATATCAAGACAAACATAAAGGAGGAAAACCAAGCTCTTTACATAATTTCTGTATTTATTTTTGCCTTATTATCTTTGCTTTTTCATTACCTTTGAATAATAAAATCTATAGCAAGAAAAACTGCTGCAAGTGGCTGTTTACATTCTAGAAATAAAATCTAGTTTGAACTTTAATGTGCTGTTTTCGTGTATGTGTGGGGTGTGTGTACAGACTCTAGACTGAGAGTAATACAAGAAGTTATAAGTGTATCATCAATATAATAAAGGCATTAAAAGGGACAATGAATGCTGTTTATGTTTCCACACTGAAGAGAACATTTCTGGAAGAAAACACATAAGTTCTGTCTGGTTCTAACGTTCTACTTTAATTTGCCTTTCTTACAAAAAGCATAAGGAGAGTAATCTTTTAAAATTCAATTATCTAGCTCTAGCCTCCACATAAGTAGTTTTGACTGAATGCTGATTACACTTTAGTACAGCAATCCTTTTTGAAAACCTTGGATCAAGAGGCACTTTGTTTTCTAGGTCTCAAGAATAAACACTTTGAACTCTTTAGCACTGTAATAATTCTCTGAAAATGTCAAGTTCCTGTTTCCAAATTTTCTGTGCTCCTAAAAAGATGAGAAGTTACAGTATACAAAAAGGAACTCTTCTCTGAGCCATGCTACCTGTTTATTCAGCATGGTGACGTTATCTGCTACAGTAAATCAATTATGAAGAGTTCAAGTCCTGGTTCAGAGTTCAGTGTCATCATTTTCTCCTCTTAATTGAGGGGTCTAAACACTGTGGTTAATAAGGTTTCTGACAAACTGAATATTCTACTATCCCATACAATAAAACATGTTTTTACCATTCTCTAAATTGCTATAGCTGATGCTTGCCACCCTCTCTTAAATACTGAGAAATGACAGAGATTAATTCTCTATTTATTTCTGTTTCTCTCTGTCTCTCTGTTTCTCTTTCTCTCTTCCACTAGCTATTAATCTAAATTTTAAAACACACACACATGCATGCACGCACACACACACACATTCAGGTGGTTAAGGTAGGCAGAAGAGAAAAGAACAGATAAAACTTTTTAATTTATTAAGACATTTTAGAATAAGGTAAATGTGTTATGTTGAATTTAATTTACCTTATAATACTCACTTTTTATTCATCATTGACTAATGAATTCTGAGATTTATGGATAACTTCAGCATAATAAGAAAAAAATTTGATTCTCAGCCCTGGCTGGTTGGCTTAGTGGAAGAGCGTCAACCCAGCATGTGGTTTGATTCCTGGCCAGGGCACACAGGAGAAGCGACCATCTGCTTCTCCACCCTTCCCCCTTTCCTTCCTCTCTCTCTCTTACTGTCCTGCAGCCAAGACTCCATTGGAGCAAAGTTGGCCCTGGTGCTGAGGATGGCTCCATGGCCTCTGCCCCAGGTGCTAGAATGGTTCCAGTTGTAGTGAAGCAATGCCCCAGATGGGCAGAGCATCGCCCCCTAGTGGGCATGCCAAGTGGATCTGGGTCAGGTGCATGTGGGAGTCTGTTTCTCTGCCTCCCTGCTTCTAACTTCAGAAAAATACAACAAAATAACATTTTTATTCTCAAAGCAAATGAAAAGGTTATAATGTCTGATAGATTAAGAAAAAGGTTTATGCTTGCATTCTATCTTCTTATAAAAATACAAAGTAGAATCCAATAACAATTAGTCCAATAAGAAGTTTCTAAATATTTACAAGCTTCATAAAAAAGAAGGTACACTAATATAATTCAATTGTCATAATTATTATAAGATTAGAGTTTAGTGTGCAGAATATTCAAATCTGCCTACATTCTGCAAAACCATTTTAAAAACTTTTTAGTTCCTTAATTATTTAAAAGTGAGTGTCATATTGTTTATAAAAATGTTTTTAATTTATATTTTGAAAGTTACTAGATAGGAATAAATGAGTCAATATTAGAAAAACTAAAGGAAGGACTTTATATAAAAATTACATGTACAGACACTGTGGTAGATAGAAATATAAATGTCAATAAATGAAAATTTTCTTAAGTAGTTTCTCTAAATGTCATTATCCTCATCAAGTTTATTATTATCTTTATTCCTCACATTTCTAAAAGCTATTATTTTGGACTACAATAATTTTTTCTTTATATTTAATTACTTTATGAACTTTTTTATATTTCTTAAAATACCATTTATTTTTAACTTGCAATTTGAAAAGTAAATAGTTTTAAAAATATGAAAAAGTTTATATGAATAAAAACCACTCATAATCACAAAGCCTAGAGAAAGCCTCAATCCAGATAACTTATTTTCTAATATTTTCTATTATAAAAGTATTACTATACTTATCTTTTGCAATTAAATGAGAATAGAATATACCTAAAATTCTGCATTTGCTTTTATAAATTAACATTGTATTTGATTATTTCTCTATGTCATTAAGAAGCCTTGAAAACATTTTAATCTTTATTATATGTGGTTTAAGTGTCTGTTTGTCGCTGATAGCTTATTGGTTGCTTGCATAACTGTACTAGCCAATGGGGTGAAGTTGCCACGGCTGAATGCAAATTGAGCGGGTCAGGGGGAAGGTGAACATTTGTTTGTATTGGCAATCATCTGCTTTTGAAACAATTTAAGGCTGAACGCAAATTGAGCGTGTAAGGGGGAAGGTGAACATTTATTTGCATTGGCAATCATCTGTTTTACATAAAAACTACGTCTTAACGTAATTTCTTTTAAGAATGCCTCCTAGAAAATACAGCACTGTAGAGGAGAGAAAAGGAGCTAAAGCTGCACAAAAACGGCTTTCTCGACAAAAAGAAACCACTGAGCAGAGAAAGACAAGGCTTGCTTCAGTTGCAGAGCAAATGTGTCTTTCTCAGCAAAATGAGACTGATGAGCATAGAGAAGCAAGGCTTGCCTCAGATGCAAGACAAAAAAGCCTGTCTCGACAAAATGAGTCCCTTGAACAAAGGCAGGAGAGAAATGCAAAAAAACGACAGAGTAATGCTGACCGAAACGCAAAAAGGATTAAAACAGTTTCAAATGGAGAAACTTTAATTTTTGAGCATTCCTCTGGTGACATGAATATGAAATGTGAACGCTGTCAGTCCTTAAACTTCAAGTTAGAAACTAATTGATTTGACCGTGGCAAGAAAGGATTTTCTTAATGTTGCAAGTATGGAAACATTGTAGTTCCACTAATTGAGAATTATCCACCACTCTTGAATAAATTATTGACTAATCAGCATCCAAATAGGAAACAGTACATGGATAGCATTCAATCCATTAATAGTTCATTTGCTTTTTTTTTTTTTTTTTTTTGTATTTTTCTGAAGCTGGAAACGGGGAGAGACAGTCAGACAGACTCCCGCATGCGCCCGACCGGGATTCACACGGCACGCCCACCAGGGGCGAAACTCTGCCCACCAGGGGGCAATGCTCTGCCCCTCCGGGGCGTCGCTCTGCATCAACCAGAGCCACTCTAGTGCCTGGGGCAGAGGACAAGGAGCCATCCCCAGCGCCCGGGCCATCTTTGCTCCAATGGAGCCTTGGCTGCGGGAGGGGAAGAGAGAGACAGAGAGGAAGGAGGGGGTGGGGGTGGAGAAGCAAATGGACGCTTCTCCTATGTGCCCTGGCCGGGAATCGAACCCGGGTCCCCCGCACGCCAGGCAGACGCTCTACCACTGAGCCAGCCGGCCAGGGCCAATAGTTCGTTTGCTTTTGTGTCCATGGGAAACAAACCAATTGGGTTGCCGTTTCAATTGAGATATAGACAATTTCCTGTAAAACTTGCCTTTGCTAAGACCATCAATAAGTCTCAGGGCCAAACGCTTAAGCGTGTTGGCATTTTTTTACCTGAGCCTGCATTTGGACACGGTCAACTTTATGTTGCCTGTTCAAGAGTTCATGAAGGATGTAAAATTAAAAATAATTGATGGTCCTCTGCAAGGCCAGCTTAAAAATGATGGAAAGATCTACACAAGAAATGTTGTGTACAAAGAGATCTTTGACATGTGAATTAACATTTTATTATTTAAATCACCTTTATTTATTGAGCTAGCGGTGGCTTTTAAGAAATGTAATGCCAATGGTTTCCTTCATTGCACTCTACTTTAAGCAATTAAGCAAGTAGAAGGGGGAAACCCCATGGGGCAGTAAGCAAAGGGGCGTCCTTGCCGCCTGCCCTGGGTAATTCAGTTTGAATTAGCAGACACCTTTTCACAAATCATTTTAATTACAATTTATAATATCTAGAACAGTGGTCATTTCGTATGACCGCCGGGCTTTCTAGTTGCTACATAATATACATCATATATATGGTTATACCTGAATTGACTTATTAATTTTCTCTTTTTTTGTTATATAGGTTGTTTATAAAAAATGCCCCCATAAATATTTGAAAATCAATATTGTTATTAATTTATATCTGTTTGTTATTTCCTTATTTTTTTTCATTTTTTTTAATTAATTTTATTACGGTGACATCAATAAATCAGGGTACATATGTTCAAAGAAAATATGTCCAGGTTATCTTGTCAATCAATTATGTTGCTTACCCATCACACAAAGTCAGATTGTCCTCTGTCAACTTCTATCTAGTTTTTTTTGCCCCCTTCCCCTCTCCCTTTCCCTCTCCCTCTCTCCCCACCCCCTATAACCACCACACTCTTATCAATGTCTCTTAGTCTCGCTTTTATGTCCCACCTACGTATGGAATAATGCAGTTCCTGTTTTTTTCTGATTTACTTATTTCACTTCATATAATGTTATCAAGATCCCACCATTTTGCTGTAAATGATTTGATGTCATCATTTCTTATGACTGAGTAGTATTTCATAGTGTATATGTGCCACTCTTCTTTATCCAGTCATCTATTGATGGGCTTTTTGGTTGTTTCCATGTCCTGGACACTGTGAACAATGCTGCAATGAACATGGGGCTGCATGTGTCTTTATGTATCAATGTTTCTGAGTTTTGGGGGTATATACCCAGTAGAGGGATTGCTGGGTCATAAGGTAGTTGAATTTTCAGTTTTTTGAGGAATCACCATACTTTCTTCCATAATGGTTGTACTACTTTATATTCCCACCAACAGTGAAAGAGGGTTCCTTTTTCTCCATAGCCTCTCCAACATTTGTTATTACCTGTCTTGTTAATCATAGCTAATCTAACAGGTGTGAGGTGGTATCTCATTGCAGTTTTGATTTACATTTATCCAATAACTAAAGAAGATGAGCATCTTTTCATATATCTGTTGGCCATTTGTATTTCTTCCTGGGAGAAGTGTCTGTTCATGTCCTCTTCCCATTTTTTTTTGGATTGTTTGTTTGTTTGTTGTTGAGTTTTATGAGTTCTTTGTATATTTTGGATATTAGGCCCTTATCTGAGCAGTTGTTTGAAAATATCACTTCCCATTTAGTTGGCTGTCTGTTTATTTTGTTATCAATTTCTCTTGCTGAGCAAAAACTTCTTAGTCTGATGTAGTCCCATTCATTAATTTTGCCTTCACTTCTCTTGCCTTTGGAGTCAAATTCATAAAATGCTCTTTAAAACCAAAGTCCATGAGTTTAGAACCTATGTCTTCTTCTATGTACTTTATTGTTTCAGGTCTTATATTTAGATCTTTGATCCAATTTTAATTAATTTTAGTACATGGGGACAAACTGTAGTGCAGTTTCATTCTTTTGCATGTGGCTTTCCAGTTTTCCCAGCACCATTTGTTGAAGAGGCTTTCTTTTCTCCATTGTGTGTTGTTGGCCACTTTATCAAAAATTATTTGACCATATATATGTGGTTTTATTTCAGGACTTTCTATTCTGTAACATTGGTCTGAGTGTCTATTTTTCTGCCAATACCATGCTGTTTTGATTGTCGTGGTCCTATAATATAGTTTGAAATCAGGTATTGTAATGCCCCAGCTTCACTCTTTTTCTTTAGGATTGCTTTCTCTATTCAGGGTTTTTTATAGTTCCATATAAATCTGATGATTTTTTGTTCCATTTCTTTAAAAAATGTCATTGAAATTTTGATGGGAATTGCATTAAATCTGTATATTGCTTTGGGTAATATGGCCATCTTTCTTATATTTATTCTTCCTAACCATGAACAAGGAATATTCTTCCATCTAATTGTATCTTTTTTGATTTCCCTTAACAATGGTTTGTAGTTTTCATTATATAAGTCCTTTACATTCTTTGTTATGTTTATTCCTAGGTATTTTTTTGTTGTTGTTACAATCGTGAAGGGGATTATTTTTTTGAGTTCGTTCTCAAATGTTTTATTGTTGGCATACAGAAAGGCTGTGGACTTTTGTATGTTATTTTGTATCCTGCGACCTTACTGTATTGGCTTATTGTTTCTAGTAGTCTTTTTGTGGATTCTTTGGGGTTTTCGATGTATAGGATCACATCATCTGCAAAAAGTGATACCTTTACTTCTTCTTTTCCGATATGGATGCCTTTTATTTCTTTGTCTTGTCTGATTGCTCTGGCTAGAACCTCTAGCACCACATTAAATAAGAGTGGAGAGAGTGGACAACCCTGTCTTGTTTCTGATTTAAGGGGGAAAGCCTTCAGTTTTTTGCCATGTAATATGATGTTAGCTAATGGTTTATCATATACGGCCTTTATCATGTTGAGATATTTTCCTTCTATACCCATTTTGTTGAGAGTCGTAAACATAAAATTGTGTTGTATTTTATCAAATGCCTTACTGCATCTATTGATAAGATCATGTGGTTTTTGTTCTTTGTTTTATTGATATGGTGTATTACGTTAACCGTTTTACGTATGTTGAACCATCCTTGAGATTCTGGGATAAATCCCACTTGATCATGATGTATTATTTTTTTAATATGTTGTTGTATTCGATTTGCTAGTATTTTGTTTAGTATTTTAGCATCTGTACTCATTAGAGATATTGGTCTGTAGTTTTCTTTTTTTGTGCCATCCTTCCCTGGTTTTGGTATGAGGGTTATGTTGGCCTCATAAAATGTGTTTGGAAGTATTGCTTCTTCTTCAATTTTTTGAAGACTTTCAGTAGAATAGGAACCAAGTCTTCTTTGAACGTTTGATACAATTCACTAGTATAGCCATCTGGGCCTGGACTTTTATTTTTGGGGATGTTTTTAATAATTTTTTCTATTTCTTCTCTACTAATAGGTCTGTTTAGGCTTTCTGCTTCTTCATGACTCAGTCTAGGAAGGTTGTATTGTTCTAGGAATTTATCTATTTCTTCGAGGTTGTTGACTTTAGTGGCATAAAGTTTTTCATAGTATTCTATAATAATTCTTTGTATATCTACGGTGTATGTGGTGATTTCTCCTCTTTCATTTTGGATTTTGTTTATATGAGTTCTTTCTCTTTTTTCCTTGGTAAGTCTTGCCAGGGGTTGGTCAATTTTGTTGATCTTTTAAAAAAACCAACTCCTTGTTCTATTAATTTTTTCTATAGTTTTTCTGTTCTCTATTTTATTTAGTTCTGCTCTGATTTTTATTATCTCCTTTCTGCGGCTGGTTTTGGGTTGTCTTTGTTCTTCTTTTCCAGTTCCTTAAGGTGTGAAGTTAAGTGGTTCACTTGGGCTCTCTCTTGTTTGTTCATATATGCCTGAAGTGATATAAACTTCCCTCTTATCACTGCTTTTGCTGCATCACAGAGATTCTGATATGTCATATTGTCATTTTCATTAGTCTGTATATATCTTTTGATCTCTGCACTTATTTCTTCTTTGACCCATTCATTTTTTAAAAGTATGTTGTTTAGTTTCCACATTTTTGTGGGTTTTTTTTTCTCTTTTTTGCAGTTGAATTCTAGTTTCAAGGCTTTATGATCAGAAAATATGCTTCGTACAACTTCAATTTTTCTGAATTTGCTGATTTTGTTTTTGTGGCCCAACATATGGTCAATTCTTGAGAATGATCCATGTACACTGGAGAAAAATGTATACTCTGTCACTTTGGGATGAAAAGTCTTGTAGATGTCTATCATATGCAGGTGCTCTAATGTTTTGTTTAAGACCAATATATCTTTATTGATTCTCTGTTTGGATGACCGATCTAGAGCTGTCAGCGGTGTATTGAGGTCTCCAAGTATGATTGTATTTTTGTAAGTTTTTGTTTTAAGGTCAAGAAGTAGCTATCTTATATATTTTGGTGTTTCTTGGTTTGGTGCATATATATTAAGAATTGTTATGTCTTCTTGATTCAGTGGTCCCTTAATCATTATGAAATGACCATTTTTGTCTCTGAGTCCTTTTGCTGTCTTGTAGTCAGCATTATCAGATATGAGTATTGCTATGCCTGCTGTTTTGTGGATGTTATTTGCTTGGAGTATTGTTTTCCAGCCTTTCACATTGAATTTGTTTTTATCCTTGTTGCTTAGATGAGTTTCTTGTAGGCAGCATACAGTTGGATTTTCTTTTTTAATCCATTCTGCTACTCTGTGCCTTTTTATTGGTGAGTTTAATCCTTTTACATTTAGTGTAATTATTGACACTTGTGAATTCCCTATTGCCATTTTATAGATTGCTTTCTGTTAGTTTTGTGTCTTGTTTAATCCTTCTGTTTCATTTTTCTATCTTTTGTTTTTATTTGGTTGTATTCCATACATCTTTCCTCTGTTGCTATCTTTTTTAAATCATGTGCTTCTGTGGTGGTTTTTTCTTTTTTTTTAATAATTTTATTTTTTTAATGGGGTGACATCAATAAATCAGGATACATATATTCATAGATAACATGTTCAGGTTATTTTGTTGTTCAATTATGTTGCATACCCATCACCCAAAGTCAAATTGTCCTCTGTCACCTTCTATCTAGTTTTCTTTGTGCCCTTCCCCCTCCCCTTTCCCTCTCCCTCTCCCCCCTCCCCCCGTAACCACCACACTCTTATCAATGTCTCTTAGTCTCGCTTTTATATCCCACCTACATATGGAATAATGCAGTTCCTGTTTTTCTCTGATTTACTTATTTCACTTCGTATAATGTTATCAAGATCCCACCATTTTGGGCCCTGGCCAGTTGGCTCAGTGGTAGAGTGTCAGTCTGGCGTGCAGAAGTCCCGGGTTCGATTCCTGGCCAGGGCACACAGGAGAAGCGCTCATCTGCTTCTCCACCCCTCCCCCTCTCCTTCCTCTCTGTCTCTCTCTTCCCCTCCCGCAGCCATGGCTCCATTAGAGCAAAGATGGCCCAGGCTCTGGGGATGGCTCCTTGGCCTCTGCCCCAGGTGCTAGCGTGGCTCTGGTCATGACAGAGCGACACCCCGGAGGGGCAGAGCATCACTCCCTGGTGGGCAGAGCGTCGCCCCTGGTGGGCTTGCTGGGTGGATCCCGGTCGGGCGCATGCGGGAGTCTGTCTGACTGTCTCTCCCCTTTTCCAGCTTCAGAAAAATACAAAAAAAAAAAAGATCCCACCATTTTGCTGTAAATGATCCGATGTCATCATTTCTTATGGCTGAGTTGTATTCCATAGTGTATATGTGCCACATCTTCTTTATCCAGTCATCTATTGATGGGCTTTTTGGTTCTTTCCATGTCCTGCCCACTGTGAATAATGCTGCAATAAACATGGGGCTGCATGTGTCTTTACGTTATCAATGTTTCTGAGTTTTGGGGGTATATACCCAGTAGAGGGATTGCTGTGTCATAAGGTATTTCAATTTTCAGTTTTTTGAGGAACCACCATACTTTCTTCCATAATGGTTGTACTACTTTCATTCCCACCAATAGTGTATGAGGGTTCCTTTTTCTTGTGGTGGTTTTTTCAATGGTGGTTACCATTAAGTAATGAAAAGGGTTCCTAATTTGTTCATTGTAGTGCACTATCTCTTTTTTTTTTTTTTTTTTTTTTTACAGAGACAGAGAGAGAGAGTCAGAGAGAGGGATAGACAGGGACAGACAGGAATGGAGAGATGAGAAGCATCAATCATTATTTTTTTGTTGCACATTGCAACACCTTAATATTTCATTAATTGCCTTCTCATACGTGCCTTGACCGTGGGCCTTCAGCAGACCGAGTAACCCCTTGCCTGAGCCAGCAACCGTGGGCTCAAGCTGGTGAGCTTTTGCTCAAACCACATGAGCCCACACTTAAGCTGGTGACCTCAAGGTCTCGAACCTGGGTCTTCCGCATCCCAGTCCGATGCTCTATCCACTGTGCCACTGCCCAGTCAGGCTGTAGTGCACTATCTTATGAGTACTTTTGCACTCCATCATCCTTTGCTACTGTTAATCTCCATCCTCTCCTCCCCCCTTTTTTTTGTTGTTGTCACAGTTTAAATTTGTTTTTATTGTGTTCTTTTTGGAGCTTTTACTTGTGGTTTATTTTTTTGTTGTTCTTTGTATCTGGTTGGAGAACCCCCTTTAGTAATTCCTGGAGTGGGGGTTTTCTGATGATAAATTTCCTCATCTTTTCTGTATCTGTGAATGTTTTTTTATTTCTCCTTCGTATTTGAAGGATAGCTTTGATGGGTATAGTATTCATGGCCGAAAGTTCCTCTTTTTCAGGACTTTATATATTGGGGTCCACTTTCTACTAGCTTCTAGAGTTTCTGTTAAGAAATCTGATGATAATCTAATGGGCCTTCCTTTATATGTTGTATTCTTCTTTTCCCTGGCTGCCTTGAGAATTTTTTCTTTACCATTGGTTTGTGCCAATGTCATTATAATGTGCCTTGGAGTAAGTTTGTTGGGGTTAAGAAAACTCGAAGTTCTGTTTGCTTCTTGAATTTGAGGCTTTAGTTCTTTCCACAGGCTTGGGAAGTTCTCATCTATTATTTGTTTGAATATGTTCTCCATTCCATTTTCTCTCTCTCTCTCTCTCTGATATACCTATTATTCTTATGTTATTCTTTTTGATGGATTCAGACAGTTCCTGTAGGGCTATCTCATTTTTTAAAATTTTTGAGTCTCTTTCTTCTTCTCTCTGTTGTGCCTGAAGTTGCTTGTCTTCTATTTCACTAATCCTCTTTTCTATCTGGCCTGTTCTATTAGCTAAGCTTGTTACCTCGTTTTTCAGCTCGTGAATTGAGTTTTTCATTTCTGCTTGATTTGTTTTTATAGTTTCAATTTCCTTGGTAATATATTCTTTGTGTTTATTGAGTTGTTTTCTGAGCTCCCTACATTGCCTTTCTGTGTTTTCTTGTATATCTATGAGTATTTTTAAGATTTCTATTTTAAATTCTCTGTCATTTAGCCCCAAAGTTTCCAATATATTAAGTTTTTTCTCCATAGATTTTTCCTCATCTCTCTGTGTTACCTCTCTTTCTTTTGTATCCATGATATTTGATTTCCTCTTCCTTAATGGCATCTGAGGGTGGTTTTGTTGATAGTATTAATGAGAATTAATAAAGAATAAAAAGTTTAAAAAATCAAAATAAAAAAGAATTAAAAAAAATTTTTTTAAAAATATTTCCCCCTCTTCTTTTTTTCCTCTCCTCTCCTCTCCCCTCCTTCTTGAGAAAATCTTGTGTGAACTGTGAATTATATTGTGCTAAATAGAACAAAAAATACCTATAATGGAGGGCCTGAGTTACGAAGAAGTAATAAAGGGGCAAAAAGGGGGTATGGACCCACAAAATGCAAATTAAAAAAAATTTGGGTCAAGAATAAAATGATTTGCTTTTAGGTGTTGGTTGACTAGGAGATATGATGAGAGGAATAAGAGAGAAACAGAAAAAAAGGGGGGAAAATTTAAAAATTACTATTGTATTTAGTAGAACAAGAACTAGATAAAATGGAAAGCCAGGGTTAGAAGTACTGCTAGTGAGTTAAAAAAGCAAAGTAAAATAACCCCAAAGCGCCACAAACATAAGTTTGATTTCCAGATAAAATAATTTGTTTGTTATTGAGGATTGAATGAGAGGCGACGTAAAGGAGAAAGGAAGAAACTAATATAAAAGGAGAAAAGAAAGAGAAAAAAAAGGAACCACTAAAAGAAGAAAAAAGAAAAAAAGGAGAGAGAGAGAGAGAGAGAGAGAGTTAAGGGTTTTGGAATGCAACCCTCATAGAGAGAAAGGAAGAAGAAAGAAAAGGTAATGGAAGATGTAACACTTATGGGTAGTGTAGTTCAAGGAGAGGAGAGAGTAAGACCAGCAGAGAATTAAACGACCAAATTTGAAGAGGAAAAAAGTAATCAAGACAGGAAGATAAGAGAAACAAATGAACAAATATAATAAAATGGGATAGGTTATAAAGTCTGTGGATTATTCTTGATTTTGAGAGGTTATCTTCTTGCTTTTTCTTTTCTCTCCCTCTTCCTGGTCGGTGACTCTGTACCCTGAGTTCTGCCCCTGTGGCACGCTTAGGTAGAGGTTTGCAGTTGATAAGTCTCTATGGCGATGTCATATATTGGGCTTCAATCTCATTGGCAGTGAGGCTCATTAGCATTTGTAGGCTCTGACAGTGAGAGAGTCCATGTTCCCAGAGCCTCTCTCCTAGTCTTTCCTTCCTGAATTAGTAGCCTGATGATCCAACTATGGGGTTGCTGCTGTCTCTGTCTGGAGAGCAAGAGGCTCAAAGAGCTGGCAAATCCCCTCTCTATTCTCACTCAGCAGAGGGCTCTGGGTAAGTCTCAATCAGTTAGAGCTGCTAGCATAATCAGGTGAGGCTTCCGCCCACACAGAGACCTCTGACTCTGCCCCTCTGTCCGGTAACATGGGCAGGCACCCACTCCTAGGGCACTCAGAGTAATCTCTTGCTCACTATCTGCGCACGCTGACCAGGATATGAAGCAGGTTGGCCACCTCTCACTCCTAATGAGACCTCCGCCCGCACGGAAAAGTTCCAGCATTGGAATTAGCTCTCGCTCCCTCCCCATGCATGGCACTTTCAGGGTGCTGGGGCGAACCCGAGATTCCGGTTTCAGCCCACACAAAGGCCCCTTACTCTGGCCCTCTGTCCGGGAACATGGGCGCCCACATCCGAAGCACTCAGAGGAATCTCTCGCCCACTCTCCATGTGTGCCAACCAGGATATCAGGCCGGCTGCCTCGCAATCTGAGTGAGACCCCCACACTCACGGAAAAATTCCAGCGTTGGAATTAGCTCTCGCTCCCTACCTGTGCGTGGCTTTTTCAGGGCGCTGGGGCAGCCTCGAGATTCTGCTTTTGGCCCACACAAAGGCCTCTGACTCTGTCCCTCTGTCGGGTAACACGGGCGCCCACTCCTGGGGCTCTACGAGGAATCTCTTGCCCACTATCTGCGCATACCAACCAGGAGATCGGGCGAATGGCTGTCCCAAGTACATTTCTTTGTCTGGGTTTGGCACGAGCGTTAGCTTATATTGACTGGGTTGCCACAAGTACAGTTTTTCCTCGGCTTAGATCTCCATGCCACAGCCTGGTTTGGCCGTTTGTGCTGCAGCATGGATCTATTCACCCCCTTTGCCTGCCTTAGTTCCTATACTCTCAGTTACCAGTGAAAGCAGCCCTTATTTAGGTTAGTGAGGAAGGTGGAGTGTTTCTTCCTCCTTATTTCCTTTGGGGTCTGGTTATATATTTAGCCAATTTTTCACTCGACCATACCTTCGTGGGTAGTGCGGAACATCTGGAGCCTCCAAGGATAGATTTTTCTGTTTCTGGTTGAAGATCTTGTTGAGTTTTGGGGGAGATTTATCGGTATCGCTCCTTACAGCGCCATTACTCTGACGTCATCTGTTATTTCCTTATTACACTATTAATCTTGAGATAAATATTCCTGGATGTAGATTGCCAAACTAATCTTTACAAGTATTAACTAATTTATCTCTCCTTATCATGTACTAAGGTTCTCATATTTCACTGCAACCTGACAATGCTGGAAAGTATCATTATGAAAAAGTTCTGAGCCTTGGCTGGTCTTCTCGGTGGAAAGAGTGTCAGCTCAGCATGCAGAACTCCTGGGTTTGTTCCCTGGTCAGGACACACATGAGAAACAACTATATGCTTCTCTTCCCCTCCCTCTTCCCCTTCTCTCTCTCTTCCATTCTTGCAGCCAGTGGCTCGATTGGTTCTAGAGTTGACCTCAGACACTGAGCATAGCTTGGTTGATTTGAGCATCTGCCCCAGACAAGGGCTGCTGGGTAGATCCCAATTAAGACACATGTGGGATTCTGTCTCTCTATCTCCCCTCCTCTCACTTAAAAAAATTATGCTTATTTTATATGAACAGAGTATGATATTTAATATTGATTATCAGCTTTATTTGTGTTACTTTCACACCAGAGATTGATACATATTCACTGTGAACTTATCTCATGCAACTCAAGTATAGCCAGAGGCTCTTTCAATGATTGTGCTTAAGAGAGAACCAGAAAGTAAGGCAGGTAGAGGAAATTTTAGAATGCATTGAGACTTGTTGACCTACCTTCTTGCCCAGTTCTGTTAAAAGATAGCCTTGATGGACAGCCTTGTTCTTTATGTGTGCACCCAGGCTGAGCAGAGGCATCCACAAACTGTGGATCACTCATAGCTTCAGTTTGCCGAATGCCAGTCACAGGCAGGATTTTACTGTGGCCTGCCCCTGAGTCCCTCCCATAAAGCCCAAAAGCAACACACCCAGTTGCCAGCCTTAGATAACATCAGAACAAGATCCAATAAACTTCAAAATTGGCATAGTCCAAGACAGATCTTCACAGGTACCAAACCCTGCTGAGGTGGTTTCTGCTATGTGTGATCAGCAATGTATGCTGTGTTTAGGGTTGAGCTTCACAATTAGTCAAGCCTGAAGTTGATCTCACACACAAATGAGCAAAGAACAATCAAACTAATTATAACAGGAAGGTTTACATAACTCACACAAGGGATATTCCTAGAGAACACAGCTCAGGAGCTGCAGCAGTGGACCCTGCAAGGCTTGTATATATATGGTCACCCTACAAAGATTGTAAATTATAGCAGATCAACCTAATACATAGAAACAAACACAAAGAAGCAGTAAAAATGGAAAGAAAGAGAAACATACTTCAAATGAAGGAACAAGAGAATTCTCCAGCAAAAGAGCTAAATGAAATAAAGGTAATCAACTTATTAGATATAGGTTCAGAAAAATAGTTATAAGAATGCTCAAGGAACTTGGTGAGAACTACAACAGCATGGGGAAAAAAACCCATAAAAATAATCAGAAATGCCCTGGTCAATTGGCTCAGTGGTAGGGTGTCAGCTTAGCATATGGATGTCTTGGGTTTGATTCCCAGTCAGGGCACACAGGAGTAGTGCCCATCTGCTTCTCCTCCCCTTTCTCTCTTGTTTCTCTCTCTGTTACACTCTCTCTCTCTCTCTCTCTCTCTCTCTCTCTCTTCCCTCCTGCAGCCATGGTTTGATTGGAGTGAGCTGGCCCAGGGTGCTAAGGATGGCTCCATGGCCTCCAACTCAGGTGCAAAGAAGAGCTTGGTTATTGAACAATGGGACAATGCCCCAAATGGGCAGAACATCACTCCCATGAGGGTTTGCTGGGTAGGTCTCAGTTGGAGTACATGTAGGAATCTGTCTCTCTGTCTCCCTTCCTCGCACTAAATTTAAAAAAAATAGTCAGATATGAAGAATACGCTATATGAAATAAATAATATACTAGAAGAAATAAACAGTAAGTTGGATGTGCAGAGGATTGACTCAGCAACTTGAAAGACAAGGTAGAAAAAAACATCCAAACAAAGCAGAAAAAAGAAAAAGAATTTTAAAAAATGAAGATAGTTTTAAGAGTCCTTTAGGACAAAATGATGAGTAAGAACATCTATTGTACATCATAGGTGTCACATAAAGAGAAAAGAGAGAGCAAACAACTGAGAACCAATTTGAAGAAATTACTGCAAATATACCTAGCATATGCAAGAAAAAATTAACACAAATTCTCGAAGCAAAATAAGGTCAAAACAACATAAACCAAAAGAGGCCACATCAAGTAATATTATAATTAAAATGTCAAAGTTTAAAGACAAAGAGAGAATCTTATAAGCAGCAAGAGATAGACAGTTACTTACCTACAGGGGAATTCCTTTAAGACTGTCAGCTGATGTCTCATCAGAAACATTTCAGTCCAGAAGGAATTGGCATGAAATATTCAAAATGATTTAAAACAAAAACCTACACCAAGACTATTTTATCTAACAATGATATCACTTAAAATTGAAAGAGAAATAAAGCACTTTACAGACAAGAAAAAAACTATGAGTTTGTTACCACCAAATCAATATTACAAGAAATGATAAAGGATTGGCTTTAAGAAGAAGAAAGAAAGAAAAAAATGGGTAAACATAGTTAAAAGAATAAAAAGGCAATAAATATGTACCTATTAATAATCAGTTTAAATGTAAATGGCTTAAATGTTCCAAATGGCATGGGGTAGCTGAATGGCTAAAATAAAAGATCTATATATTGTATACATGTTTTCTATAAGAGACCCACATCAGAACAAAACATACACACAGACTAAAAGTAAAGGGATAGAAAAAATATTTCATGTAAAGAAAAATGAAAAACAATCTTGGGTAGCAATACTTATATCTAGTAAAAAATAAGTATGAGACAAAGAATGGCACCACATAATGATAAAGGAAGCAATTCAACAAAAAAAAGTATAACTTTATAAGCATGTATGCACCCAACATAGGAGCAGCTAAATATACTACTCACAAAAATTAGGGGATATTTTATTGCTTCATATTCATTTTGAAATATTCCCTTATTTTTGTGAGCAGTATATGTAAAGCTAATCTTAATAGACATAAAGGGGAAAATTGACTATAATATCATCATAGTAAGGGATTTTAACATCCCATTGACATTAGTAGATATATAATCCTGACAAAAACAACAAGGAAATAGCGGCCTTACATGACACACAAAATCAGATGGATTTAATTGATATTATCTGAGCATTTCACCACAAAGCAGCAGATTATACTTTTATTTCAAGTGCCCATGGAATCTTTTATAAGATAGACCGCATGTTAGAACACAAAATAGGTCTTGCCTGAACTGTGGTGGTAGAGTGAGTAAAGCGTAGACCTGGAATGCTGATATCACTGGTTCGAAACCCTGGGCTTGCCTGGTCAAGGCACATACAAGAAGCAACTACTATGAGTTAATGCTTTCCCACCTCTCCTCCTCCTCCTCCTCCTCCTCCTCCTCCTTCTTCTTCTTCTTCTTCTTCTTCTTCTTCTTCTTCTTCTTCTTCTTCTTCTTCTTCTCTCTCTCTCTCTCTCATTTCTCTTTAATCTCTGAAAATCAAAAAATTAAAATTAAAAATTACTAAAAAATACAAAACAAGTCCCAATAAATTTAAGAAAAATAAATTTATACCAAGCATTTTCTCTAACCATGGTGGTATGAGACTAGAAATCAATCAAAAGAAAAAGCTGAAAAACATACACAGACATGAAAACTAAATAAAATGTTACTAAACAATAGATAGGTTAACAATGAGATTCAGGAAAAAGTCAAATATTATCTTGAAACTAATGAAACTTATAACACAACAACCCCTTATATATGAGCAGTCTTGAGAGGGACATTAATAGCATTTTAGGCCTACCTCAAGATACAATAAAAATCTCAAAACAGTATAAATCTGCATTTAATGAAAGCTGACTAAGAACAACAAACAAAGCCCAGAGAGAGTAGAAAGAAGAAAATAATAAAGATCAGAGCTAAAATAAATAAAATAGAATCTTTAAAACAACAACAACAACAAAAATAAAAAACAGTACAAGGCCTGCGCCAGTTAGCTCAGTTTGTTAAGAGCATTATCCAGAAACAAGGTTGCAGGTTCCATCCCCTGTCTTAGTGCAATAACAAATGAATGCTTCCCTTCCCCTTCCCTTTCTCTCCCTTTCTCTCTCAATTTCTCTAAGAACAAAAAAGAAATTATGCCCTGGCCAAATAGCTCCATCGGTTGGAGCATTATTCCAGGGTGTAGAGGTTGCTGGTTTGATTCCCCAGTCAAGATACATTCAGGACCAGCTCATGCCATGTTCTTGTCTCTCTTTCCCTGTCTCTTACAAAACAAACAAAAACAATACAAAAGATTACTGAAACCAAAAGCTGGTTCTCTGAAAATATAAATAAGATACACAAACTTTTAACCAGACTGATCAAGAAAAAAAGAGAAGGAATCATAATAAATAAATAAAAAATAAAATAAAATAAAATAAAGTAAAATAAAATAAAGAGGCTAGATAACAACTGACATCAAAGAAATACAAAGTATTGTAAAAAATATTACAAACAACAATATGCCAAAAAATCGGACAATGTGAACAAAATGGATAAACTTTTAGAACCATACAATCTCCAAAATTAAATCAGGAAGACTCAGAGAATTTGAATAGACAGGCTACACCTAGTGAAATTGAAGCAATAATAATAATAAAAATAAATCTCTACAAACAAAAGTCCTGGACTGTAATTTTCACAGGAGAGTATTATCAAACATTCAAGAGAACTAACATCTAGCCTTCTTAAACCATTCCAAAAAATTCAAGAGAAGACTCACAAGATCATTTTATTAGTCCAGCATTAACCTAATTCTAAAACCAGATAAAGACATGACAAAGAAAAAAAATGAATGGCTAATATTCCTGCTATACATAGATGCTAAAATCCTCAACAAAGTATTAGCAAGCTAGATCCAACAATACATTAAAAAAATCATACACCATGATTGAGTGTGATTTATTCTGAGGAAGAAAGTTTGCTAATATATTCATAAGTCAATAAATGTGATACAAATGATCAAATGATAAATAAAAACTACTTGTTTAATCCAATAGATTCAGAAAAAGCATTTGATAAAAACCAGCACAATTTATGCAAAAACTCTCAGCAAAGTAGGAACAGAGGGAACATACCTCAATGTAATAGAGGCCGTATATGACACACCCAGTCAACATTATACTCAATAGGCAGAAACTACAAGTATTTCCGTGAAGATCAAGAGCAAACCAGAAAGTTCACTTTCACCATTCTTATTGAACACAGTAATGGAAATCCTAGCCACAGCAATCAGACGAGAAGAAAAAATTAAAAGCATGTAAAATGGAAAGGAATATTTAAAACTGTCATTATTTGCAGATGACATGATACAGTATAGAGAGAATCCTGAAACACACCAAAAAATTAGTAATACAGATAAATGATTTTAGTAAAATAGCACAATACAAAATATTTATACAGAAATCAGTTACATTTGCATACAGCAATAATGAACTATCAGGAAAAAAAACTATGAAAACAATCTCATTCACAATTGCTTCAAAAAGAATAATGTACTTAGGAATAAATATAACAAAGGATGTAAAAGATTTGTACTCAGAAAATTAGAGAACACTGAAGAAAGATATTAGAGAAATTACAAATAAGTTGAAACATATACCGTGTTTATAGATAGAAAAAATACATCATTAATATAAGTATTTCCATAATATCCAAAGTAATGTATAGTTTCAATACAATTCCTATCAAGATGACAATGATGTATTCCATTGAACTAGGATAAATATTTTAAATATTTGTAATGCAACCACAAAATTTCCTGAATAACCATAGAAATATTGAGAAATAAAAACAAAGTTGGAGTAATCACACTACCTGATATCAAACTATACTACAAGGCTATTATAATCAAAACAGCATGATACTGGCATAAAAGCAAGTATACAGATCAATGGAATAGAATACAAAGCTCACAAATAAACCCACACTTCTATACTCAACTAATATTTGACAAAAGAGGCAGAAACATGCAATGGGGTAAAGGTAGTATAGTCTATTCAATAAATGGTGTTGGAAAATTGGACACATACATGCAAAAAAAAATGAAGTCATTCCACTTTCTTATACCATACAGAAGAATAAACTCAAAATGGATTAAAGACTTACATGTGAGACTTGAAACCATAAAAATTCAGAAATTCCTAAGCAGTAAAATCATAAATATTTTCTGTAGCAATATTATTTCCCCATATCTCCTTGGTCAAGGAAAATGAAAGAAACAAACACAACAAGAAAACAAATGGACTATATCAAACTAATAAGTTTATGCACAGTAACAAAAACCATAAACTAAATAAAAAGGCATGCTACAAATGAAAGAACATATTTGTGAATGCATCTGATCAGGGCTTAATATACAAAATTTACAAGAATTTTATAACACTCAACACCAAATAAATAAATAAATAAATAAATAAATAAATAAATAAATAAGAAAGGGACCTGAATAGAAACTTCCCACATGGACATAGAGATGGTCAATAGACTTATAAAAAGATGCTCAATGTTACTAATCATTAGAAAAAGGCATATTAAAACCACAATTAAATATCATCTCATAATCTGTTGGTATGGCTATTATCAATCAATAAAATAAAAGCAAATGACCTGCCCAGATAGCTCAGCTGGTTAGAGCATTGTCCCGAAGCAGTTTGTGTGGTTCGATCCCTGATCAGCACACACAGAGAAACAGATTGATGTCTCTCTCTCTCTCTCTCTCTCTCTCTCTCTCTCCCTTCCTTTTTCTTTAAAATCAATCAATAATTTAAAAAAAAAACAGCTAATTTTGGTAAAGATGTGGAATAAAGGGTACTCTCATGCTCTGTTGATGGGAATGCAGTTTGGTACAGCCACTATAGAAAGCAGTATTAAGTTATCTCAAACAATTAAGAGTGGAACTGTTTTATAATCCAGTGATTTCTCTTCTGAGAATTTATCCAGAGAACCTCAAAATATGAACTTAAATGAATATATACAACCTTATGTTCATCGAAACATTATTTACAATAGCCAGTATTTGGAAGCAGCCTAAGTGTCCATTCATAAATGAGTTGATACAAAAGCTGTGGTACATTTACACAATGAAATACTACTTGGCTTTAAAAAAAAAAAAAAAAGAAGCAAATATTACCTTTTGTGACCACATGGATAGTCTTGGAGAGCATTATGCTAAGTGAAATAATCCAGTCTAAGAAAAACGAGTAACTTATGATTTCATTCATATGTGAAATCCAAGGAAAAAAATTAACAGTAAAACAGAGGCAGATTCATAGGTAGAGAGCTGACTGAGGTTGGTTTGTGGAGCTGAATTGAGGGGTTGAGGAATTGAGCAAAAACAAAAAAAGAAACTAAAAAAAATTATGAACATGGACAACAGTATAGTGATTGTCAGGGAAAGAGTGTAGAAGGGATTTGGAGGAGGTTATGGGGAGAAAAATATTGATTGAAGGAGTCTTAAGTTGAGATAGTAAGTGAGAAATACTTACTTTACTATCACTATGGGGTATGTTTTATGTAGTAATTGTCACCACAATAAATTCAATAGAAAGGAAAAAATAAAATAAAAATAAATATTTCTGTAGGCTTTTATAAAAGTAGAGAAGAATTTTCACACATTTATCCTTCCTTGATAAACTTAAAAAACTAATTTTATTTAAAAGTAATATATAGACCCTGACCTTGTAGCTAATTTGATAAGAGCATCTTCCCCACACAACATGGTTGTGGATTCTCTCCTTGGTCAGGGCACATACAAGAATCAACCAATGAATGCATAAGTAAGTGAAACAACATATCAATATTTCTCCCTCTGTGTCCTTCTCTGTCTCTCTCTCTCTAAAAATCAATAAGTAGAAAATTAAAAGTAATACCTATAAAAAGTAAAAATATCAAATTAACTGTATATAATGACAAGTAATTTCTCTGTCATACATTTTCTAACCTTTCCTTTTCTTTATAAGATTAAATGTTTCCACTCTCTTATAAATCCTTCAAAAATATTCTATGTGTGTGTATATATTCAGGTATATATGCATATATAAATACAAATAGTGATACAGATTTTTTAACACGGATTTTTTTAATATGTGACATTTATTCCCTGATGTTCTTTCTCCCCCTTTTTACTTGTAAAGCATATGTTTCAGTTAATTTCCTTTGTAAACTTATACTTTCATCAATAGCTAAATTTTGTTCTTTAAAAGATTTTGCACCTAAATACATTAACTTTTGCCTGAAAACCTTAATATATTTTGCTGATACACTGTTGGAAGAAATCTAAACACTGTAAGTTCATCTAATTAGACTTAAACCCTCCCTAACATTAAAATTAGTAACAGGGAGGAAGAGATTTTTCTTAATGCTTATTAAGTTCAGTTTTTTAGTTTTTCTGGGTACAGTGTAGATTAAATTCTCTCACCACCTGTACAGAAAGGAATTACCATTGCAGGCTTGAGACTTAGAATGGCTTGTTTGCAAGGTTGGATCTTGCTGGCATCTGGAAACCTGGTTCTCAGCGTGTTCCTGGTCAACAGTAAACTGATAAGGATGGTTTGAGGGTGCCAAGACTTTAAACAATATAATTTATACTAAATACCAACTTTCTGAGTCTGGAATTATAGTACCTTCTAAGTAGAAGATATTCATGTGACCAATTCCAAGAAAATCTTTGCACATTGAATCTCTAATTAATTTATCTGGCAGACAATTTCATGTGCGTTGTCACAACTTGTTAGAGGAAGCAAGCAAGCATGCCTGTGTAACTCCACTGGAAAAGGACTCTTGGAAGCTTGTGTCTAATTTCCCTGGATTTCATCCCATGCATCTTTTCTCTTTGCTAATTTTGCTTTATATCCTTTCACTATAGTAGACCTTAGTCATGAGTACAACTATGTATAAAGTACTGTTCATCCTTTTGAGGAATCCCCAAGGCTGGGAGCAATATTGGAGAACTGAACACATTCTCCCTTTCATTTAGGTGGGGACATGTAACTATCACTGGCTATTACGTCGTTGGTGAAAGTGATAGGTATCATTCTGGGCTGTAGCATTAAATTGTTGGAGTGAGACATTCTGCTGTTTTTTTTTCCTTTGCGATGGTAAATAACAATATCCCAGAAGTGAAGATTCTATAAGGCTGAGGCTTAGAATGAGAATGACACAGAATTTAGGTCAGCAACCAGCTGACCCAAGATGAAACTAACATTATAAAAGGTGGCTAAAAATGTTCAGTTTTATGCTATTGAAGTACAAGTGGGACAATTTTGACTGACACAAATACTAAGTAGATTTTTGTTATGCTAAAAATAAGTTTATAGAGCATGAAGGGTACTTATATCACAGGTTAGTAACAATAATCACTTGTTATGCATGGGAAATTGCATTAGCTGTCACTCATACTTAAAATCTTAACAGCCATAGTTTATTTTATTAAAGAGATTATTCTCTAATGCATATTTTTGTCATTTTGTTGCAAATATCACAACCTGGATTAGTTATTATAAAGAATCTACATAGATCAAAATACAATGTAATTTATTTAAAAAAATAAAGTTTTCTAAGTGTTTATCACATAAGTAGTAGTCATCATTGTAGAAAGCTTTCAAAATCAGTGGTAATCAGATATTGTCAGTCACATAATAAAATGATAATGTGATTAAAATGGCATGAAAGTGTTAGGCAGGATAGACAGCTACTGGGGCAGAAAAGGGGAAGAAAACTATAAAGAGTTTATCTCACCCATTGCATGAGAAAGTCAGCAGTCCTAAGACCAACTAATACAAGATATCTAGATGTTCCAACAGTTACAAGAAAACCCAAAATGACATGACAGGGTCATGTGCAGAATCAGACTTTGTGTGCTGATTCTGATATCCAGGGAATGGAGACTTGACCTCTGTTTATTAGTTGGAACCTTAAAACTTAACAGCTAGAAGTATATAACCCTTAAAACCCCCCAATAGATGGGGTGCTCAGACAGGCTGAGTTGCCCAATTGTGTTTCATGCCAGGTGTAGTCCTCTAATAAACTGCCTGCCTTGTTTGAAAGCTACACCCTGTCTCTTGCCTGAATTCTTTCCTGCAAGCATGACAAGAACCAAGGAGGGACAAGCCCCCTTGGACTTGGGACTTCTCCAGTATCAGGAGGATGTTTTTCCCACCACTTTATAATGATATTATTGATTACATACTGGGGGACCTGGGCCCTTAGTAGAAGTGTCAGCACAAAACAAGTTGAATGTAAATATGACAACTTATTATTTATTCACAGTAATAATCATGTCCAAGAAACTGTACCCTTAAAAATATTTAAATGGCTCCAAAATATGCTTTACTTCAGAAGAAATACATTGGTACAAGCTCTTATCTTGGGGGTTTCCAGTTGGAGTATGGATATCTGCCTTTATAAATGGTTCACATACTACAAATAAGAGCTGTATATTTTAATAATTTCTATTTTTAAAATATAATTTCTCTATTTTTTTTTTACTTAAAAACTCAAGTGATTAAGATTCCAACAATACCTTAGAAAAGTTTAAGCCTAAATATTGGTAATTTCCAGATGCTATTATAAAATTAGATATAATAAACTGAAAAGTACTTTATAGATTTCATGTTTTGCCAAATTTTAAATATGTTTTATCACTAATTTCCATCTTTTTTGAATATGTAATAAATTAAAACTTTCTATATAAGTACATGTATCTTATGAAATAAATACTGGTACCTACAATGTGTCTGAACAAGTTATAAACATGTAGTTTATGAAAGCAAACTTTTCTAATTTCTATCTGTGATATGGGACATTTTCTGACTTGTTGATAAAACTTGCTGGGAGTAAAGAAATTTTCATTTTACAGCTTTATAATGAGATTCATTTAAAATTAATGTAAATTAATTATACTACCTTTATTTTGTTATATTCTAGATAGATCATGGTTTTATTTATGCTACAGCTAGAGAGAAATGTATTTAATTAATTTAGTACATAATGTTTTTTAAATAAACTTTTAAAAATAGTTTTACATTTACAAAAAAGTTGTAAAAATTCTTTCTCAGCCATTTGACTAAAAACAAGTTCAGAAAAGTACAGGAATATTCTGTGAAAAATTAGAAACAGCAAGGTGCTCTAGGTGAAAGCCCTGAGTGGAAGAGAGTCCAGAGGCCTCTCTGACCCATACTGGAAACAACAAAACAGCAGGATAAGATTCAGCAACAGAAAATGTTTAGGCTCTCTGATCATAGATTAGAAGTCAGCATGTTCCTTGTCCTTTACTTCACCCCCTGAGAATTTCTTCTGTCTGCTTCCTTGAGGTATTTGTACCTGCTAATAAATATCTGAGTAAAGCTGGGGATGAGACTTCAGTCCTTCAGTCTGCTGACCGGAGCTATTGCCTCCCCTCAGCCCCTAGGAGCGTTTCATCTGGTCTCTGAGTAGTTCATTGTCATCATGACAGAAAAGTTGTAAAATAGAACGGAGACAGCTTATATACCCAGACTATTTCTCTTATTAGTAACATCTTACATTAGTATGGTATATTTGTTATAATTAATGAACTAATATTGATATTGATCAACTGATTAACCAAAGTCTTTTCTACTGTATTGTATGTAGATGTCCTTCATTTTCATCTAATGTTCTTTTGCTGCCTGGATCTTGCACAACATACCATATATATTTAGTATGTCTTTTTAGGCTTTTTAGGTTGTGAATGTATTTCAGAATTTTTGTTAATAACCTGAACTGTTTTGGGGACCCCCGGTCAGTAGAATGTTTCTAAGTTGAGATTTTTTTGAAGCTTTTTGCATAATTAAGTTGGGTCTTGGTTTGTGTTTGTTCCTTTGTTTTTGGAGAGGGTAAGGAAACATTACAGAGGTGAAGTACCATCTTTATATAGGGGCACATATTGTCAACATAACATCACTGTGTTCACAGTTGACTGAGGTAGTGTTTGTCAGATTTCTTTATTGCAAAATTACTTTTCTCCCCTTTGCATACAACACCCTTTAGAATAAAGTAACTATGTGAGCCCACAATTGAATGGGAGTTATATTCCACCTCACTGAGGCAGAGTAGCCAAATAAATTATTAAATGTTATTTTAATTACATCAAAATACTTTGAAAAACTCTTTGCTGTCACTACACACTCATATAGAAAACTAAAATGATTCTTCTAAGTTTATTTTATTTATTTTATTATTTTATTTTTGTATTTTTTCAAAGTTAGAAGCAGGGAGGCAGTCAGACAGACTCTTGCATGCACCCAACCAGGATCCACCTGGCATACCTGGCAGGAGGTGATGCCATGCCCATCCGGGGTGTTGTTCCACTGCAATTGGAGCCATTCTAAAGCCTGAGGCCGAGGCCATGGAGCCATCCTCAGTGCCCAGGTCAACCTTGCTCCAATGGAACCTTGGCTTCAGGAGGGGAAGAGAGAGATAGACAGGAAGGAGAGGGGGAAGGGTGGAGAAGCAGATGGTCACTTCTCCTATGTGCCCTGGCCAGTAATCGAACCCAGGACTTTCACCTGCTGGGCTGATAATCTACCACTGAGCCAACCGGCCAGGGCCTAAGTTAATTTGAAAGAGAATAGTCTGTTAGTAACTATGCACATTCCCATTGTTGAGAATACTTTTCAAGACACTCACTGAAATCAAACCCAGAATTTACCACACTAGGTATTATCAGACATGTGTGCCTAAAAATCACTAGGTCTGATATAGTACAGGTAGAGTGGTACAGTATATGTTAAAATATAGGTTACCTGACTTCCTACATAGTAATTTTTCTAGTCTTGTATATTAACAATTTTTCATTTCCTATTGAATGCAAACTTCATCATCAAATATTGCATATTCAGAGGCAGTTAATCTTACACAAAACCTCATTTTTACCATGCTTTACTCATTTTAAGTAGATAATGCCTCTCCAATATTTTACACATAAAGCTGAAAAGATTTATAGAACTTTCCTCTCTCTCTCTCTGTCCTGTTCTCTCTCTTTATCCTAAAAACACCCCAAAGCATTGTCATAACCATGCATTTACTATATAAAAGATTCTCTGTGTTTTTTTTCTCTGTTTCCCTCAGGAATATAAAATGTTCTTTTTATTTTCAAAATAAACTTAAAATTACTTTCCAGATTTAACTACATAAGAAATTATAAAAATTAAGAAATATATCATGACTAAATATTGGCTAAACCACAAATACAATATAAATGTGAAAAAGGTATAGTTCCTCATTTGAAAATTGTCTTTCTTTTCATGTTATTTATTAATATTTATTATTTGGCCATTCCCCAACTCCCATTTTCAATGGCATCGTCTACTCCTTCTCCAAGTCCCAGTTTTGGGTCAATTCTTCAACAGTGCTATCTCTGACTTATTTGGACATATTTTTGCAAGTTCTTCTATCTCTCCTCCATAGTACCTAGAATTAAAACAATCAACAAAATAAAAAGAAAACTTACAAAATGGTAGAAAATATTTGCAAATCATATCTTGGATAAGGAATTAATATCTAAAAAATTTTTATATATTTTTAAAAACGTAGAAATAAATAGCAATAAAAAATCAATTGAGAAATGGGCAGGGTAACTACATTTAAAATTTCCAAGGAATGCCTGACCTGTGGTGGCACAGTGGAGAGAGTGTCGACCTGGGAACACTGAGGTCGCCAGTTCAAAACCCTTGGCTTGCCTGGCCAAGGCACATATGAGAGTTGAAGAGTTGATGCCTTCTGCTCCTCTCCCTTCTCTCTCTCTCTCTCTCTCTCTCTCTCTCTCTGTGTGTGTGTGTGTGTGTCTCTCTCTCTAAAATAACTGAATAAAGTTAAAAAAATAAATAAAAATAAAATAAAATAAAATAAAATTTCCAAGGAAGACATAGCCAATATGTATATGAAAAAGTACTGAATATCAGTAATTATTAGGAAAATGCATATCAAAACCACAATGAGTCATTACCTTGTACCTGTAAGAATGGCTAGAAATTAAAAAAAAAAATAGCAGTCAGAAAAAGCATGGTTTTCCCTGGCCAAACAGCTCATTTGGTTACATTAGCATTGTCCTGAAGTATAGAGGTTGCTAGTTTGATTCCTGGTCAGGGCACATACAGGAATAGATTGATGTTCCTGTCTCTCTCTCTCTCTCTCTCTTCCCCTTTCTCTCTCATTAAAAACAATATATAATTTTACTTAAAAAAGAAAAATCATGGTTAGAGAAAAATAGATAAGTGTTGTAAGGCTGTGGAGAAAATTTTTTGTGTTCTCTCTCTCCCTTTCTCACTAAAAACAATAAATAATTTTACTTTTTAAGAAAAGAAAAATTATGTTTACAGAAAAATAGATAAGTATTGCAAGGCTGTGGAGAAAATTTTTGTGCATTGTCTGTAGGAATATAAATTGGTACAGCCACTGTGGAAAACAATATGGAGGTTTATTAAAAATTAGAAATAGAACTATCACATAATCCAGCAATCCCATTTTTGGGCATCTATCCAAAGGTAATGAATACAAGATCTCAAAGAGATCTCTGCATTCCTTTGTTCATTAATAATATTCATAATAGCCAATATATAGAAAACAATCTAGGTGTCCATTAACATATGAATTGTTGAGTGGGAAGAAGATGTGCTATATACATATAATGTAATATTATTAGCCACAAGAAAGAAGGCCATCTTATTAAGTTGTATTCCCTGAATCTTGATATCTTGTAACTTGATAGAATTTGCCATGAGTGGGGATCAGTTCTGAGCCTTGCAAGTGTCCACTTGGACCTTTGTGACATCTCTGTGAAAAAGCCCAGACTAGTCAGCTGAAGGACAACAGACCATATATAGAAAGGCACTCATCTTAAGTGAACAGGTAATGCCATCTAATCCATCCAACTAGTCCTTCAAGAAGAATCCCCACTTAAGCAGTGATCAAATTGCCCAACAGTAATTAGTGATTCATTAAATTTGAGCAGTTTGTTACATAGAAAATAATTTATAGTATATCTGACATTAAAAATACACTGTTATCATAGAAGTCAAGAAATTCGCCAAGATGAAATCTGACTGGCACAATGTTTGTTATGTAACAGATCATACCACACTAAGTCTTTACTATATGATGAGTAATCTTAACACCTGAGCAACCACAAAATTTAAGGCAGAGGCAAAGACTATAAAAACAAATCAACAGGATTGGGTTGCTCTCTGATCCTGTGAGAAGTATAGAAACAACTGAGGATTTGAGCTTGTGGTGAAAACTTTGGTGCATTCTAGATACATCCCATAATAGTTCTAAGAAGAGCTAGACTGGGTGCAGGTAAGTTAATTTTGTTTCTAGACCTAAGAAACAAACTAAGATAAGAAACTTATCTTACAGAATACTAAATTTGTAACCAAGAATTTACATAAGATTTTGAAAACATTTTAAGTTACTTGAAGAAAAAATTACATACACATGAATATATGTATGTAAAAATGTCTGTGTATGTACTTGCACACATGCACACACCATCTACATATAGATTAGTATATTACTAAGAATGAAAGTAAATAATTTTTTAAACACTGTAACAAAATTCCACAAGCTTTTTTCCATTGCTCAATGAATTGTTCTGATATTTATACTGAAAGATCATTTTTATTGATCAATTATAATTAGTTCTATGTATTCTGTACTCACAGGAAGATAGGTAAGAAACAACTTGGACTATAGCTTTTATAAAGTTTTCTAAAACTTCTTAAATGTCTCAGCCAGACCAACAAGTTGTCCTTAAGCAAACTTTGATCCTTTCAGAAAATTTAGTCTGGCAGGATGGTCCAGCACTGAATAATCTGCTGAGTTCAACACTGGTTGGGGAGACCAGTGGGAAATGTGACTTTGGTAGGAACATGGTAGTAGATCCAGAGGCATCTTTAGATGTGACCTGAAGCTACCACTACTATATATCACATTGCAGTTTTGGGGGGTATTTTTTGAAGTAGTACACTAAGCAGTACACTTACCACAACCCTCACTCTTCACTTGGTATAATCTAATTTTATTTCAAGACTCATTTTTTGGTAATTTCCTAAATGGTTCTCTGTAATTTCTTTACAAATTACATCATCAAAGTTAAAAATATTTTCTCTATTCACTCATTCATGATATTTTCCTAACATTCTTAATATTTTATTTTGTTTTAAAATAATCTGTTTACTTATTTGTTTCCTACAACTGAATATAAACACTTTGAGGTCAGGAGTTATTCTCTCTTTATCTTATATTCAACAGAGTTAGGCAAAGTGGCACAAAGTCTATTTTCTCTCTCTCTATATATATATTTTTTAATTTATATATATATATATTTTTAATTTAATTAATTGTGTTTACATAGATTCTAGGGTCACTCTGAATGCATCACCCACCCTGAATGCATCACCCCTCCCCCCTATTCCCCTCAACATTTCTTGCCCCCCTCCTTACAGTGCTCTCCCCCCTTCCCTTCAGGTTTATCCCATTCTATCATCCCCTTTCCCTCTGTCCTCTTTTCCTCTGGTCCCTTTGATCCCTCCTCTGTCTCAATTCTGTTCCTCAGTTCTCATTATTCCTTGGATTCCTCAAATGAGTGAGGTCATATGATATTTTTCTTTTTCTGCCTGGCTTATTTCACTCAACATAATAGTTTCCAGGTCCCTACATATTGTTGCAAAAGGTAATATTTCCTTCTTTTTCATAGCCCCATAGTATTCCATTGTATATATCAATATGTACCACAGCTTTTTAATCCACTCGTCCATTGACGGACACTTGGGCTGTTTCCAGATCTTTGCTATTGTGAACAATGCTGCCATAAACATGGGGGTGCATTTCTTTTTTTCAGTTGGTGATATGGTGTCCTTGGGATATATTCCTATAAGTGGAATGGCTGGGTCAAAGGGAAGTTCCATTTCTAATTTTTTGAGGAATCTCCATACTGTTTTCCACAGTGGCTGCACCAGTCTGCATTCCCACCAGCAGTGCAGGAGGGTTCCCCTTACTCCACATCCCTGCCAGCACCTATTGTGTGCTGTTTTGTCAATGAGTGCCATTCTGACTGGTGTGAGGTGGTATCTCATTTTGGTTTTAATTTGCATTTCTCTAATGATTAGTGATGTTGAACATTTTTTCATTTGTCTATTGGCAATCTGTATGACAGGGTAAACAAATGGGACTATATCAAACTAAAAAGCTTTTGCACAGGTAAAGACAGTATGAACAGAATAAAAAGACAAATCACACAATGGGAGAACATATTCAACAATACATCTGATAAGAGATTAATAACTAAAATTTATAAAGAACTTGTAAAACTCAACAGCAGAAAGACAAACAATCCAATCAAAAAATGGGCACAGGAAATGAATAGACACTATTTTATTTTCTTAAATATTTTATTTATTCATTGTATAGAGGAGGGGGGGAAGAGGAGCAGGACATACCAACTCCCACATGTGCCCTGACCAAGGAAACCAGGGTTTCTAACCGGCAACCTCGGAGTTCCAGGTCGATGCTCTATCCACTGCACCAACACAGGTCAGGCACAAAGTATATTATCGAAAGAAGAAATGAATGATATAAAAACAGTGTTGGATTTTACTTCCATTATGTAATCACTTGGTATATACTCACATCTGGAGATAGTTAATAACCTTATTGCCATTATTTGAGCTGCAGTTGTATGAAAGGAGCTTTGGCCTTGGAGCCAGATGGTGGTTCTAGATTAGACACTTACTAATAAGTTGAAATTCATTGCAACTCTATTCATAACGATTACGTCAAGTGAAAATATTAATATGCAATTTAATTCACTGCCCTGAAAGTAAATGACATATTTTTTTAGTAGATTTTAAATCAAAATAATATGAAAGACCTATAGCTATAACTAGTTAAAAATACTTAAATATACATTGATCGAGTTAAAAACAAGACAGTAGGCCCCAAATGGAGTTGCTTATGCTAAGCCCCATGTCATCAAGCTGAAATTTAATTTAATTGTAGTTTGGGCTCTCTCAGAAATGGCATCTTAAAACAGTCAATCAGGAATCAGCAGGATCAGCACTAGTTAGGTCATCTGCCTAATAGACTCTTGCCATTCTCTGAAGGAAAATAACACTGCAATAACCAATCCACTTTTTTGCCTCGTTTAACTTTCTCATTCCCATTTCCTCTGCCTATAAAGTTTTTCATTTTATACAGAAAGAAATCTTCTTCCTAACCGGTAGATTGGTTTCTGCCCAATTCAAATTAATTTTTGATCAACTCAAATTTTAATATTCTTCATAAGCCTCAGTTTATCTTGTAGCCATTCTTAGTGCCAAAGTGAGAATTGACGGGACAATAATAGCCCCAAGGCGCAATGAGCAACCAGACATCGTGCCTGTGGAGCCTCTCAGGCTCACTGCCTCAGAGATTTCAAGTCCCTCTTGGATCCTAGCTCAGCAGCTTTGGTGTTAGGAGCCTAAATTTCAGCTTTTCTTTTTCTGGACTGGGTAGAAACCAGCTGAAGTCATACTGGGTCCAACTTAAAAACTGGATCACATCCATATTGGGACAAGGTCTGACTTGGAAAGCAGACTGAGTTTGGAGTCAGATTGGGTCCCACTTAGAAACTGGGCTGGTTCCAGTGTCAGATTGGTTCCAACTTAAGTTGGACTGGGTCCAATGTTAGGCTTCAGATGAATAAAATGTTAAGGCTGAACTAGCAAGTTAATTTTATAAAAGATCATCTTGAATTACAGTAGCTAGAGTAGAAAACCTTTTATCTGGATAAACTTATCCATTTACGACATGGCCTAAGAAAGGAGGTCTCAATAAAGCACTCAGTGTAAAGTGTACAGGGAAAATTATTTTTCTTCCTCTACAATTTCTGCTAAAGAGGATGAGACCTACTAAAGACACCTGACTCACTCTAGACCCTGTAGACTGGATCTTGGGAAAACTGGCCAAAGATGGCAAAGGATGAGAATTGTTATCAAATTCACCTCTCCCAGGCCTCTTTCAGTTTTGCCTGGTCTAGAGAGAATCACAGAATTTTACATTGTGCCTTCATTTTAGATTGGCAGACAAAAAACCATTTGTAAGAATGAAATCCTTCAGCTGGGATTTGTGAATTTGTTTTTGGGTACTCATTGGTTTCTCTCCCAGGGGCAGCTGATTTGTCTCATTAATGTCCTGAAAACTTGACTTGGCCATCTGCCTAGCTGCAGCAGACAGATTCTTGTATGTAAAAGCATCTCAGTAGTCAGGTTGGGAAATTCAATATTATAGCTGGAGAAAAAGGTGGGTTGTGCTCCATTTGCAGTTAAGGTTCTGCTTACTGTTGCTATCTCTCAGGGGGATTATCTAAGTCGTCCTTTCTTTGCTTCTGTGTGAGAGTGGCTCTGGATCTTCAGACGGTGGTATTTTTAGCACTTTCTTTGGAGATGCCTTTTGTGTCCATGTGGTGTTCAATACCACCAGGTATGTTTGTCCTGGCTGAAACATGACAATACATTCAAATATGTCGTATGCCTCAGTTTATCTTTTAATAATACATAGAGAGGGAGAAAGAGGAAAACACAGAGGGGCAGAGGGGAAAGGAAGAGAGGGGAAAAGGAGAGGGAGGAAAAGGAAGCGAGAGAGACAGATTGTATGTATACATACACTTCATGAAAGATAGATCTGAGATTATTGATTCAATTGGATTAGATTAGAATAAATATGTTGTCATTAGACAATGGTACACTGGTAGTTCATGGTAAGTAGCTTTAGTTATGAATTGTTTAAGTAGTCGCCTTTCACTTAGTACTTTAAGAGACAAACCGGTTTTTGCATTGGAACATTATGGAAGATACAGTGAATACAAACACAAGTTTAATGTGCTCAGTTTTATTTGCACTAGAGTGTGTCCATAAAAAAGAAATGACAGTCTCGAGATTTGTAATATACAATAAGAGACTAGAGAATTTCTTTACTAGGTGAAATATCTATTATAACCACGAGAACAATGATCTGAAAATCAGACACAAGTTTGATTTTGTGGTTTGCAGAGTTACAATACATGTTGAATTCAAAGTATTCTTGGTCTCTTATATAAAAATGAGGACCTTTTTCTAAAGAAAATGGGAGCCTGAGGATTGGAATGAAAGTATGTTAGAAGAGTACAATGATTTTAAATAACTTGAACTCTCAAAGAATACCAAGTCCCTTTGTTAACAAAAGCAAGATTTCCCATTGCATTTGTGGAGGTTAGCCTCCTCATACTTAAATACCTAACAAAGGCTTAACCTGTAACAATTATCTTATAGAAAAGTGGTAAAACCTGGGGATTATGTATGAGAATGTATTCTAAGTGTAGTAAAACAGGGAAGAAATAAAACACTGGGTCAAGATGAATTTATAATAGTGGCTTAGATTAAATAAAGATATAAAGCAATAATATAAAATAATTTATTCAGAATTTAAAAAGCTAAGAAGTTAAGTGTTTTTCATGTGTGACAGGCTAAGCCACACCTCAATGATAAAATTTGAGTACTCACAAAACATGTCCTTTATCACTGATGTTTTAAATAATACATCAATGAGGAGAGCTCCAGCATTTGTAGAAAACTTTATAGTGACTAAAAATTATGGTGGTAAATGTCAGTATTGAAATGAGTCTCTGGTGTTGTGCAGGAGATGGTGAGACCCTGGAATCAAAGGTTTCAGGTGACACTTATAAACCATACATAAAATGGAAATTTAAGGTAACAGCAAAACAAATTGTGGTATTCAATGATATCAATATATTGACAGTTTTGGCATAGGACTGTCTAGTAAAATACTGCTTAATCTATAAACTAAAAACAATCTAGATCTTGTGGAAGATGCAACATGAATTATCATATTGGAAAATCAGTGCTCCACACTGAGTTTCCAGACATGAACTAGTTCATACATGAGGACTTCTTTGAATGATATAAAGACAATTCCCATTAGGAAGGCTATTGTAATGGTGAAATAAGTATGTGCTGTAATTATTCCCAATCAACTTTCCTAAAGGAATCTGTCATGTTTAATATGATGACTGTGCTAGGGGAATATCCCGGACAAATCAGGGATGTCTGGTCACAAGCTACACCTTTATATTTCCTGGGTAACTTAATCACCATGATGACTTATCAGACAACAAAAATAAAGAGGTCAAACAGTGGATAGAATTGTGAGCCAAATTAATTTTATAATATACTGTTCACAAGCATTAGGGGATATTTCAAAATGAATATAAAGCAATTAAAAATGAAGCATTTGAATTTTTTTATTAAACAAGAGCATCAGAAAAGCAAATGACAAGTCAAAGAAAGTTGTTCAACTATGCAAATGATATGCAAAACTAACTTTTCTTTCATCGGTAAAAATGAACTACACAAAAGTCTGAAAGTACTAGAGTATCTGCATGGTCTCTGATCCCCTAATTTTTGTGAGCAGTTTTTTGTAAGTAGATATGGATGGTTTATGAACATACACTTTTATTTTCCCCAGTTCCTTAATAAATAGTTTAAAAAATAGTCTTATTTAGCAACTGCTAGAATGGTCAGTTGGCTGTCAGACACATAGAAAAAAAGGACAGTGTTGTTGAGAAGACCCAAGTCGAAACTACTAAATCTGCCACTGCTTAACAAAATATTAAACTGAAAGCAAATATTGAATTTCTGGGTACTTTTTGAGAATAATACTACTATGGTGTAATTACAAAATGTTAATCACAAAAATAGATTTGAATTAGTGGAAGAACAAGACAGATTATATGCATAGCAATGGCAAATAGATCTAGATGGATTTCTCACAAGCCATAAGCAAGAAGACATGTAATAATATCTTCAAAGTGCTAAGTGGAAATACATGTCCCTCTGGAATTAGATATGCAATACATCATTCACAAATTGAAGTAAAACATGGGTGTTTTTAGCCAAAAATAAAACCCACCCATATTTTACCAAATGCCTTAACAAAATACTTCTAAATAATAGCATTCAGACAGAAAGAACACAGAGCAGAAGAAAGGTAGAGATGTCGAAGGGAATGGTGAACAAATGGCCTGATGGAGGGCAACTTCACATAATCTCTGAAGACTGGAAACCGGGGTATTTCTCTTACAATGTTGAAAGGTGTTACAATGTGAACAACTGCTGAGGTATGAGTACATAAATGTAAATAAGTCATTTTCTCTTGTCCAATACAATAGACAATATATAGGAAGGAATCTGTTTTTGTTTCATTCCCAGTGTGTATCTTCTGCACATTTCTGTAGTTACCTCTGAATCCTGACATTTTCACATCCATGTGCTGCCACTGGACTATTCAGGTTTTAAGTAACTTTTTTCCTCAAATGAACACAGAAACATCTTTTCCAGCCGAGTTTTCCTGAATAATAAGGATCTAATTTTCCTTTTCTTTAGCCTAATATTTTAGGTTTAAATAGCACTTGATAATTTTATTTTACTACTTACTTGTTATGTAACCTTAACCTAATTAATAAAATTGGACTTATAGTAAGGAATTATAAGAAAAACACTTCAGTTAGCCTGACCAGGCAGTGGCACAGTGGATAGAGCGTCGGACTGGGACATATAAGACCCAAGTTTGAAACTTCGAGGTTGCTGGCTTGAGCGCGGGTTCTTCTAGTTTAAGCAAAGCTCACCAGCTTGAGCCCAAGGTCATTGGCTTGAGTAAGGGGTCACTCAGTCTATTGTAGCCCCGAGTCCAGGCACATATGAGAAAGCAATCAATGAATAACTAAGGTGCCGCAACGAAGAATTGATGCTTCTAATTTCTCTCCCTTCCTTTCTGTCTATCCCTATCTGTTCCTCTCTCTGTCTCTCTCTGTCTCTGTCACACAAAGTTATAACTGTCACTCAGTTATAACACATTACAAGATAACAGGTTTTTATCTTGTACACCAAAGATAACATATAATTCGGTATAATGCTTTCTGAAGTCTAATTTTCTTCATAAGCTATTCATTTCTCATTATCACTTCAAATCTCATTCACCAAAATGTTTGTTTTTATTTTAAAAATAATCAGAAATCAGTAGTTCTTAGGTCAGGACTGGTACTCAGGAGAGAAAAATGCACATAGAACCTAATGTAAGACAGAATATACTGGTAGTAACAATGGACAAAATACCATCTGATTGATAGAGGGTTAAGAAGAGTGGTAAAAAAAAGGTGTGAAAGGGTATCTGACCAGGGACTTATGTTTGAGAACATGTTCAGTTCTGTTATTTGTATTAAATTACAAGTAAGCAGTGAAAATTGGTCATATTTTAAGAAATAAAAGAAGAAACTATAAACTCTACTGTTAGAAGGTCAATGTCATTGGCCTTGTAACAGAGGATATTAAGTTTATAAAATAAGGCAGGGAGGTCTTATTAAACAATGTTTCAGTTGGATACACAAAGTATAATATTTGATATTATAGTTGCATAATTATAATACCATCTTGAGTCAATTGCTTTGGAAGATGGATTATGATGTACTTAATTGAGTTTGAACATCATAATCCAAAATTCAATTATTTGACATACAGAACACTAGAGGTTGTATAACTTGAGATTTAAAAAAAACATTATTATACCAATTATTATAGTTTGTTCCAGTATGTATACCACTTCATTTACTGGCAAGTCAAAAGCTAACAAGTCAAATATGAACAAGTCAAAGATACAACAGAAGTAATTACTTTCACTTGCACTGTCCCTCACTGTCTAGCCACACTGTGCTGTAGGGCCATGGATGTATATCTGAAATGAAGTATTGCCAGATATTTTACATGGTAAGGTCTTATACGACCTGATAAGTTATTAAGGAAACTTCATAAACTTCTTCCATGAAAGATATATTGAGCAGTCCATCTTTTATATATGGTATTTGCGATTGAAATATCAGCATGCATCTTGATCATTGATCTCTGGACAGGCTATCAATTATATTATACAGATAATATTTTTCCCACATGCTCTACTGTGCCAATACTTGAACAGCATATGAAATTATATAAATCTCAATAAAATTATACCCTAGAACAGGCAGCTCTTTTTTAATGCATATTTCATAAAGAGACAAAAACAGATTTAATTTTGAAAGTTTTAATCAAATTTGTGGAATGCCCTTAACTAACTTTATTTACTTGTCAAATTATAGTCATTCTTTACTATTTTTCAGAAGTAAGGTATGTTCTTAATTCATATGGTTCATAATTGTCTCTTTTCAAATTTCAAAAGAAAACTAAAGTCTTTTTATATCACTTCAGAAATATAAAATGTAGGGTAGATTAACTAATAAATATTAATGCTATTAAAAAACAAATAGCAACAGGACTAAATCATTCATTTAGACTGTGCACCATTTATATGCCATTTTAATGTGTGCTTTAATACATTGAAAAAAATCAATCCCCTGTGAAATGTATTAAATTATCTTCATATGAATATAACAGGCATTTTTCTAAATGTTCTGACATATTATTTTGTAAGGACTTGGCTTTGATAACTATAGTATTAGCTATTTTATTAGCTTAGTTTATGAAAGTTTACATTCTAAATATATGTGACTCTGAATATTATGAATTCTTGCATTCTCTATGGTCAGTGAAAAATACTAATAAAAAGAACATGAGGGAAGTATCATTAATATATACTTACCTTTTGGCAGTTTCATTCACATTATATAATAATATCACTTTCGTTCCTTTAGTTAAGACAATTGCTATGTAGTTTTGTCAAGCAAATGTATTTTACACACCTTTATCATTTTATTTCATTCATCCATACCCAATAATTACTTGTAAAAAAATAGATACTGTTCCTTATCTTCTGTAGCTTATATTTGGATGGAAATGAGAAAAAAATAAACAAATATACAAGCTATATAATAATAACATATATGTGAGAGACTTTGAAAAGAAACAAAGTAAGTGGATAGGCAAATTCAAGTGTGCAATGCATATCTCTTGTCAGGAAGGCATGGAAGATATCTATGTTAACATTTGAGAAGAAGTTTTTAAAAAGAAGTGAGTGGGTCACAGAACACACTAGACTATCCTAAGCACAGGAAGTGATAAAAGCTGCAAGAAACACAAATGGTCAAGGAAGAGCAAGCTAATCAGTATGGTGGAAGAGTGAATAAAAAACGAAGAAAAGAAAATTAAATATGGAAATAACAAGGACCTAGTTTTCCATGATGCTATGTCATGTTAAGGAATTTGAAGAGTATTCTGAATAAGACAAAAAACAAGTGAACGTTTCTGAGCAAATGAAGATGATATGATATACAGCTTAATGTATATTTGCTGACCAAGATGGAGGTGGAGATCAAGTGAGGAATCAGATAGAAGAATTAGAATGTCTCTGGTATAACCTAAACCGAACAAATACGGTAGTTTAGAACATGGAAATAATAATAAAATTAACGAGGAAAGTTGAATTAATAACAGTGGGATTTGTTAATGTATTGCATGTAAAGTGTGAATATGGGATGGGGGATCAGAGGCAAAACATGAAAAAATTACTTGTCATCCCTGGCTGGTTGGCTCAGTGGTAGAACTTTGCCCAGCATGTGGATGTCCTGGATTTGATTCCCAGGCAGAGCACACAGGAGAAGTGACCATATGCTTCTCCACCTCTTCCCCTGCCTTTCTCTTTCTTTCTCTCTTTCCCTCCCATAGCCATGGCTTGATTGGTTTCAGTGTATTGCCCTTCCCCCTCCCAGTGCTGGTTCAATGGAGCCTCTGTCTCAGGCACTAAAAAGTAGCTCAATTATGAGCATGGCCCAGATGGGCAGAGCATTGACCCAAGATGGGGGTTGCTGGCTGGATACTGGTTGGGGTGCATGCAGGAGTCTGTCTCTCTATCTCCTCTCCTCTCAATTGGAAAAGAAAAAGAATAAAAATTATTTGTCTAACTCACAAAGCCAGTTCAAAGCATAGCCATCTTAGAATATGTGTAGCCTGGCTTCAGAACAGACAAGTCATGCTTACTTAATGACTTAAGACAACATTATTTTTTTATAGCTCATGATTTTCTAGATCAAGGACTATGAATTTTCTCACCTGAATACTTTTTCTGCTTTATGTGATATTAAATGATATCACCCAGTATTCATTAATGCATTATATGTTATGGAAAGTCAAACATGACTTCACTCATATGCCTCGTCCTTTGCCGGTGATGACAGGAACACTGGGCTTACCTGAGTTTCTCCCTTTTCTATGTGGTCTCCAGCTATCATGGCTTCTCAGCAAGAATGTATTTGGGATTTTTACATGGAGAAACAAGGCTCCAAGAGCAACTGTTGCAAGAAAAAGAAAGAGAAAGCTGTTGGCCCATACTAGAAATTGGCATAACATTATATCGCTGTTTCTCTTTGGTTAAGAAAGATAGAGAGCTTATCCCAAAATCATACTCTCAGTGAAAAGATATCAGAGAATTAGTGTATATCTTTAATTACCCACAAATATTTAGAAGAATAAAATATTTAGAAGTATAAAATTTTTCCAGAAACAATACTGACTGCTCTGTTTCTAGGTTAGTTAACTAGGTAGATATTGTTAGCTTTAATTATAAAAAAATTCCAAAGGATAAAAAATTTTTTAGCTTGGATAAGAAAATGGGCTTACATTTTACATAATTTGAAATTCCTTTAAGACTATTATTTTTGACACATAATTTTACCATTGCATAAAGTATGGGGCATGAGTGACTATATAGTAGGAAATTGAGAATCAGGCTGTTTATTCATTTATTAGTCACAAATATGCTGTTGTCATATCTCTAAGAGAGATAAAAATTATTCTACCAAATTTTTATCAGATGTTACATAGATAAAATTAAAAATAGCATAGTAGAGATTCAGACTGACTAGTTTAGGATCTCATTTTTACCACTCAGTAACTCTGACTTTGAATGACTTAACTTTCTTATGGCTGAATTCCTACATTTATAAAAAGAAATTAATAAAAGTGTCTAGCAATGCAAAGTGGTTATAAATTTTAAATAAAAATAAATTTACAATATTAAATTTAGTACTCGGCTTTCATGGAAAGCTCAACAATAGTGACTATTATTATTTGCACATTCAGACTGTCCTTATCAATTGGATGTTAGAAATAAATAGTTCATTTGACCAAGAAAATGAATTAGTTTGACAAATTTGTTTAAAAGGGGAATAAAATGAATTTTCCCAAAACTATCCAATTTAAATCTTACCTTAAAAACCTCTAAGGATATATACATATATAAGACAAATTTCTAGAGCAGAAAACATTACTTCTTATTTATAGTTAATAATCATCTTAGTTTCCCATGTCCCAATTTGCTGTTTAAGTGAAGTGGTGAGAGGTAGATTATATCACTACATATACACAGAATTTTGTACTGTAATCAACCACTCTTAAAAGATTAATGTGAATAGAGAAGACAGCTGTTTGTTCTTTTCTTTTGAGATGAGAGAGAGAGCTTTTGCTCCCTAGTGTAAACAAATATAACTTGGCAAGAATCTTGAGTTATTTGAAAGGTGAGAAATCTTTTCTAATTTCACAAGCTAGGAGATATCCACGTTTTCAGGTCTTAGCCTTACCATATTATATTATAATAATAATATACATATATAATATATATTCACCTTTGGAGTTTTGGATCACTTTAAAGTTCTCAGAGAATAGTAAGTTACAGTGTAACTTCTAAGCCATCTTTCTCAGCCCAGGTCCCAACTTTTAGTAAAACTTTTTTGTATAGTTCACGATATATTAATTCATAGCAGATACTAATAAGTTTATGAAGTAATAAGCTAAGAATTTCAACAAAATTTAATTCTTGCAATAGCAAGTGAATATTATGAATTACTAGCTCAAACTGGTAAAACTTACAAGTTATATTTTATTTTATTTTTTATTTGTATCTTTTAAATTTTCCACAATGGTATTTGAAATGTGTGTATGTATGTATAATATATATATATTAATATCTGGGTTTGAAAAATATATTATCTCAAATTTTTCCTGGAACCTGGAGAAAAAAATAGTTTATAAACTTGATGGCTACAACACAGTTAATAAAATTTCTATGGATATTAATAATGGATGCATTTTCTAAATATAAACATGGAAATTTCTGCATTTTCATTAATAGTTGTAAGCCTTGTTATACATAGTTTAATATTTTTATGCACATCTCACCATCTAACATGTTCAAGTGACTGATAAATATCCCTGAATTCAGGTTCAAAGCAGCAGGGTCACTTCTCAAGAACCAGTGAAAATATAAATACACGCCATATTAAAAAGCTGACATTGTATGCTGCAGCCCATACAGTCTTCTGGAGACTGAAAATGGGACATAACTTTTATCACCTCTGAGAGTAAAATTTGACTCTCAATTTGAAGCCTTTAAAAGTTCATTTACATTGTGACTCTTCTATACTCCCTTTGGGTTTTATTTCTACATAAAGAGATATATCTAAATAAGATAGAACATTCAAGTTTCCATACATGTGTTCTGGTCAAAAAGTTGTAAAATGTAAGAATTAGAATTTATCAATATTAGTCTGAAATCTTTTGAAGTATAAAAGATACTTGATGATCCAGTCATGTACTGGTAGTGAGTGACAATAGTTATAGCCTAAGTAAGTACTCATTGTATGCGGTCCATTCTAGAAGTAATGAGGCATAGTTATTGTCTATGGCTTTAGTGTACAAAGCTCCCTGTATTACTTCACACTTCATAGAAAATATTATGTAAAATGTAAACCCAGCTTCTCTTTGGCAAAACAATCCATCAGTTGTTCTTGCTTTAAAACAGCTTTCATAATTTATCTTAATTATTTTTAAAAAATGAGAATACCCCATAAGTACTTCTATTTTAACTGTAAATTGCAGGGCTTTAATCAAAACTATTAAACGGATGACTTCACATAAAACCTCAGTGCTGGACATAGACCTTGAAATGAGCAAAGAAGCAATTCTAAGCTTGTTTTGAGATTATGTAGGCTTGACCATAAGCCATAGATTAATAGCAGAGCAATTTCAATTTCTTGTTCCTTGACCCTTACTAATAGACTTTTGAAATCCTTTAGAAAACCCTCTTTGGTAAAGAACTTGGGGAGCTATACTATAGCTGTCTGATGACCAATTGCATGGAAAATTGAAATAGATGGAAAAAAGTTTTCCACTGAATGATTTTGTACCAGAGTGTGGTAATCACCTTGGTAATGTTTGGCTAATGCCCTTCTTTCCTCCATTACCTTCCATCAACTTACACCATGCTTCACTTCCTTTCCAGGACTCAGCGTGGCTCTCACTCCTCCCTATACCAATTTCATTTGGTAGCAGTTCATTTCACATCATTCCAACACTTTGTCCTCATCAGTTTATTCTACTATTCTTTTCAAATATCTTATATTATATAAGCTATACCACTATTTTATTTCCTTATTTATGTATTTAAAGTACCCTCAAAAAACCTGTATAAAAATAGATTTTAAAATGAATAGAAAATTTAAAAAACCTGTCAAAATAACAGGCCAAATCAAATTTAGAAATCAAAGAAAATAATTTCACTATTCATACTTAATATGATACTTCAGTATAAGGTTATAGTAAAGAGTATAAGCAGGTTTATTTATCATTAGGACCAGAGTTCAAATGTTACAGTTTATCTTTATAGCCTTGAAGAGATCTAAGAGAGTATGTATGCTAATTATTGGCCCAAATTCTCCAATAAAAAATATCTTCTGCTGAAAGGATGGTTAATATGATACATGGTGTAATGAAGTAAAGATGGAGACATTAGTATTAAATTATATTTAGTTTAATATAGATACTATAGAAATATTTACAGATATGCATATATATCATGGTCAGTATCAACAAACATATTTCCTTTTTCTGACATCTCAGCGAAGGCTCAGTGGCAATACGTGCACCCACTACACTGATCTTGCTTTATAATTTTATTCTCAAAAAAAAGGGACAAGGCTCTATGGAAGAATGGCTAATTCTATGCCTGGGATAGATATATAGATGAGCCTAGAGCATCTTATAGTGATAAACTGTAAGACAATGTTAAAAAATATATAAAGAAAAAAAATGACAGAAAAATGTCAAACAGACACAACAGTCAATAGTCAATAGAAGAACTCTCAATGGCCAACAATTTGAGAAAAAGAAATGAATAGTATAATACAGTGGTACCTTGAGATATGAACAGACCAACATACAAATTTTTTTTAAAATACAAGCTGCGACTCAGTCCATATTTTTGTTTGAGATACGAGTCATGATTTGGGAAGCTGCTGCTAGTTGGTGCATTGGCGCACGGGTCCAGTATCAGCAGTTTGATATACGAGTTGACTGACTTATGAGTTCAGTTTACAGAACAAATTAAATTCGTATCTCAAGGTACCACTGTATTGAATTATAAACCAAACTATAAAAAGAGTATCTACAAGTTCTTATTGATATAAATAAAGAAGTAAAAATAACAAAAGGAGACGAGGCAAATCTTCACAGAATTCCTAAGAAGTTATGCAGATAATCTGTCCTCAATGAAGAGCAACAGAATTCCCCACACTGTAAGACACAAACTTATGTCAAAGGGAAGAGGAGGAGACCTGCCAAGGGAGGCAAAGAAGACCTCCTGAATTTCCTTCTTTCTTAGCTTCTATTAATCAGAAACAAAACAGAGGTAACAGGATTACAAGGGAGGGGGATCAGGTGATAAGAGGAAAGAATGATTAATGGTTGTTTTGCTGACATGGAGAAAAGGCTATTGGGGTCAGTACATTCTTTTTCTTTTGCTAATTAACAAGCACAAAAGAAAGGGCAATCTAGAACCTCTAGACTAATTTTCTAAAGCCTGTTCACATGCATTCCTTTGTGTCTGCACAAAGGTCACTCAATCACACAGTTTCTTGTGTTTCTATCCAAGAGATATTCACTCAGGGCTTTTAACTAAAGTTCCCCAATCCAAGTTTTGGAGTGTTCAAGGTTAGATGGGTGATTCCCTACAAATAGAAAATGAAATGGGTTTAAGAAGAATGGCTCTATATTAGAGATACCTGACAAGCATTAGCTCAACCAGGTGATCAAGGTAAACAACATTGGTTAGGCATTTTGATAGTATATAAATAAATAAAATGATTTTACTAAATAAATTGATGAAAATCACACTTTAACTCTAGTCTACTCATGCTAAAAATATAAGACAAATTCCAGTTCAGAATATTCTATAAAATATCTGGTCAATACTCCTTAAAATTTACAAGGTTATCTAAAACAAGAAAAGTAAGAAAATGTCAAGAGATACCTAAGGAAATGTGCCTATGTAAAGCCAGTAGCCGTGGCCAGGGCCACTATCACAGCAGCCCGGCCCATGCAGGTTCACATTGGATTCGGACAGTCGGTAAAGAAACAGCGGAGCCAAAAACTGATGGGCCATAGCCTTTAATCCTACCTTGCACCTGGCAGGCAAGTAAAAATACACACTGGGCTCCAAAACCCAGTCACACTCAGTGCTCACAAAGCCACTGACTTATCCGAGTTTCCTAGAATCAAAGGTTTCTAGCTCACCAGCCTTCTCCTCAGTTCCTCATCTTCTTCTTTATCCCAGATACAAACTCTACACAAACTGGCATCTCACTCAGCACTCCGCCATCTTGGCTGCTTCTCCTGGCCTCCTCCACGTGGCCTCCTTCCGCTGCTGGCTCTACTCTCTCCTCTCTCTCATGCTAACCTCAGGAACCAAGCGCCAAACTCCCGCTCCGTTCCCATTTTATAGTGTAGAAATCCAAATCCTTAATCCAATATACATAATAGGGAAGTCTCTTAATACAAAGTCACTTCTCTGAGGCATGATAGGATTGTACCACCTTACACCAAAAAGGGTAGGAAAGGCTTAATCCCAAAACCAAGCCCCAGGCTACAAGGATTCTGCCTGCCTTTAGCCCACCCCAACACACATTAATATCACCTGGGCAACGGCCTCTTTAACAAAGTGAGCATAATACATTTTATCTGCCCAACAATCCACCCCTATTCTCACTTTACTACCCACAATTTACATCACCAGCATTCCTGTGCAAGGATATTAGAACATTACACAGATTACAACAGCAAAAATCATACAGTTTCAACAATTACAAAGGTACATTTCACCAGTCTTTGAGCACTTAGCCCAAAGCGCAAAATGTCCTCGGTCTTCTTTCTAGCCACGGGAAAAGCTTCCCGGGGTAGGGGTGTGCTTCCAGCAAAGCCATCCCCCACCCCCATCAGGGTATTTTACATTGTCCAAAATCCGTAATCCGAAAGTCCATCCAACAAAGGAGCCAATGCCCACTCCGGTCGTAGTCCAGGAAATCAGTCCACGCACGTGGGTCATCAGCCACCCCCCTCATTCCTGCCGTCCTGGCAGGTCTTACACTGTCCCAAAGAGGGGCACGTGGCAATGGCAGTCAGCATTTCCATCTCTGCTCCGGAAAGCATGTCCAGCCCTATTTCCCAAAATCGCAGACCTACCAGGGCCAAAGTAGGTGCTCCTTCCAGCTGTGCTTTCACCTTCTGGAGACTGCGGATTGCAACTCCAGTCCGATTCTCCTCATCCTCCAAAGAGGGACTGAAAACACCAGCTCCGGCTGCCGGGCTCGAGCCTCCGTCTGCCGCAGCCTTCTTCTCCACAGACCTTGCAGCTCTGGACCCGGCCTCAGCTTCAGCTTCAGCTTCAGCCTCAGCCTCCTGCCGCTGCTGGCTCTCCACAACATCCAGGGCAAGCTGCAACTCACGAACCTCTGAATCCTCCTCCAGCATTTGCTCCATTTCCAGGCGAATCTCGAACACCTGGTCGGCCTCCTCCCCCAGCATTTCCTCCAGCTCCGGGGTCAGCATCGGTTTCTCCTGCGTTTGCTCCAACTCCTTCTGCTGCTCGGTTTGCAGGTCCCAGGCAGCCTCTTTCACAGAGCTCTCGGTTTCCTCACGCATGGCTGTAAAAGTCAGCCAGCCTACAATCCCCAAAAGGACAGCCATGGGGAAACCTAACACTAGCCAGTCCTCTACTCCACCGCTCAAAGGCTCCTTGCCGATCTGTATTGAATCCTGCCGACTACGCCAAATGTAAAGCCAGTAGCCGTGGCCAGGGCCACTATCACAGCAGCCCGGCCCATGCAGGTTCACATTGGATTCGGACAGTCGGTAAAGAAACAGCGGAGCCAAAAACTGATGGGCCATAGCCTTTAATCCTACCTTGCACCTGGCAGGCAAGTAAAAATACACACTGGGCTCCAAAACCCAGTCACACTCAGTGCTCACAAAGCCACTGACTTATCCGAGTTTCCTAGAATCAAAGGTTTCTAGCTCACCAGCCTTCTTCTCCTCAGTTCCCCATCTTCTTCCTTATCCCAGATACAAACTCTACACAAACTGGCATCTCACTCAGCACTCCGCCATCTTGGCTGCTTCTCCTGGCCTCCTCCACGTGGCCTCCTTCCGCTGCTGGCTCTACTCTCTCCTCTCTCTCATGCTAACCTCAGGAACCAAGCGCCAAACTCCCGCTCCGTTCCCATTTTATAGTGTAGAAATCCAAATCCTTAATCCAATATACATAATAGGGAAGTCTCTTAATACAAAGTCACTTCTCTGAGGCATGATAGGATTGTACCACCTTACACCAAAAAGGGTAGGAAAGGCTTAATCCCAAAACCAAGCCCCAGGCTACAAGGATTCTGCCTGCCTTTAGCCCACCCCAACACACATTAATATCACCTGGGCAACGGCCTCTTTAACAAAGTGAGCATAATACATTTTATCTGCCCAACAGCCTAATATATGTATATATATCGGATAAGATCCTAAAGTAGATAAAAGACATTACCTCAAAACTAAAAAATTCTGAGATGAATGTGGACTTTAGTTTGTAATACTATAACACATAAATGGTGGCTCATTAATTGTAATATATGTACCATACACACAAAGTGTTAACAGTAAATCTCTGTACTATCCTTGAATTCTTTTTCTGTACCTAAAACTGTTCTAAAGTAAAAAGTTTATTTTAAAAACACAAATATTTAAAAATAATGACAGTTTTACTTTATTTCCAACTTGGATGCCTTTTCTTTCTTCTTCTTGTCTAATTGCTAAGGCTTGGAATTTAGTATTGTATTGAATAAGAGTGGTGATAGTGGCTATCCCTGTCATGTTCTTGATCTTAAGGAAAATGCTTGTAGCTTTTACTCATTGAGTATGATTATATATGGACTTTATTTCTTTGAGGTATGTTCTTTCTATTTCTACTTTGCTGAGAGTTTTTAACATAACCAGGGGCTAGATTTTATCAAATCCTTTTTCTGCATTTATTGATATTATCATGTGGTTTTTATTCTTCATTTTGTTTCATGTAGTGTATTATGTTATTGAGTTTTGGATATTGTACCAATGTTACAGTCCTAAATTAAATCTCATTTGATTATGTAGTATGATCTTTTTACTATATTGCTGAATCTGGTTTGCTAATATTTTGTTGAAGATTTTAGCACCTATGTTTACCAGGGATATTGGCCTATGTATATATTTTTGTTTTTAGTGGCTTTATCTAATTTTGGAAATAGGATAAAGTTGGTGTTGGGCAGATAAAATGTATTATGCTCACTTTGTTAAAGAGGCCATCGCCCAGGTGATATTAATGTGTGTTGGAGATTGTTGTAACCTGGGGCTTGGTTTTGGGATTAAGCCTTTCCCACCCTTTTTGCTGTAGGGCGGTACAATCCAATCATGCCTCAGAGAAGTGACTTTGTATTAGAGGCTACCCTATTTTGTATATTGGATTAAAGGTTGTGAAGCTACACTATAAAATGGGGGCAGAACGGGACTTGGCTCTTGGTTCCTGAGATTAGCATGAGAGAGCGGAGAGAGTAGAGCCAGCAGCTAAAGGAGGCCACGTGGAGGAGGCCAGGAGAAGCAGCCAAGATGGCGGAGTGCTGAGTGAGATGCCAGTTTGTGTAGAGTTTGTATCTGGGATAAGGAAGGAGATGGGGAACTGAGGAGAAGAAGGCTGGTGAGCTAGAAACCTTTGATTCTAGGAAACTCGGATAAATCAGTAGCTTTGTGAGCACTGAATGTGATTGGGTTTTGGAGCCCAGTGTGTATTTTTACTTGCCCGCCGGGTGCAAACTAGGATTAAAGACTATGGCCCACCAGCTTTTGGCTCCACTGTTTCTTTACTGACTGTCCGAATCCAATGCGAACCTGCATGGACTGGGCGACTATGATGGCGGCCCTGATAGCCCTGGCTTCTGGCTTTACAGTTGGCTTCATAAAAAAAACTTGGGAGTCATTCTTCCTATTATTATTATTATTATTATTATTTGCATTTTTCTGAAGTGAGAAGCAGGCAGGCAGAGCGACAGACTCCAGCATATGCCCCACTGGGATCTATCCAGCAAGCCCACTAAGGGGTGATGCTCTGCCATCTGGGGCATTGCTCCATTGCAACTGAAGCCATTCTAGCTCCTGAGGCGGAGGCCATGGAGTCATCCTCAGTGCCTGGAGCAACTTTGCTCCAATGGAGCTTTGGCTGCAGGAGGGGAAGAGAGAGATAGAGAGAAAGGAGAGGAGGAAGGGTGGAGACACAGATGGGCCTTGCTGTGTGCCCTGACCAGGAATTGAACCCAGGACATCCACATGCTGGGCCAGTACTTTACCAGTGAGCCAACCGGCCAGGGCCTCATCTTTTCTATTAAATTTTTGGAATAGTTTGAGAAGGATAGGTGTTAATTCTTTGAATGTTTGGTAATTCACCTGTAAGCCATCCAGTTCTGGACTTTTGTTGTTGAAACTGATTACTGCTTCAATTTCAGTAGCTGTAATCTGTCAATTGAGATTCTCTGATTCTTCCTGATTCAGTTCGAAAAATTATGTTTCTAGAAATTTATCCATTTCATCCAGATTGTCTAAATTTTGACATAAAGTTATTTGTAATATTTTCTTACAATTCTTTGTATGTCTTTGATTTCAGCTGTTGCTTCTCTTTCACCTCTGATTTTATTTATTTGGGTTCTCTTTTTATTTCTTGATGAGTCTGGTTAAAGTTTGTCATTCTTGTTTATCTTTCACAGAATGAGCAGTTGGTTTCATTAATATTTTGTTTTGTTTTTTAGACTATTTCATTTATTTCTGCTCTGGTCTTTATTATTTCCTTCCTTCCTTTTATATACTTTTAGCTTTGTTTCTTTTTCTTTTTCAAGTTTCTTTAGTGTAAAGTTAGATTGTTCATTTCAAATTTTTTATTGATTCTTGAGATAGGCCTATAATACCATAAATTTCCCTCCTAGGACTGCTTTCACTGTGCCCCATAAATTGTGCATTGCTTTGTACTCAATTTTATTTGTTCCAATGTATCTTTTGATTTGTTCTTTGATCTCATTGTTAACCCATTCCTTGTTTAGTAACATTTATTTAGCCTCCATGTGTTTGTGTATTTTTCAGTTCTTTTCTTGTGATTGATTTCCAGTTTCAGACCATTATAGTAAGAGAAGATACTTAATATGATTTCAAACTTCTTAAATTTATTGAGATTTGTTTTGTGTTCTAATATGTGGTCTATCTTAGAAAACTTCTATATGCTTTTGGAAAGAATGTATTTCCAGCTACTTTGGGATAAAATGCTTTAAAGATATCAATTAAACCCATTTAACCTAATGTGTCATAAGGCCACCATTTCCTTGTTGGTTTTCTGTGTGGAAGAACTATTCACTGATGTCAATGGGTGTTAAAATTTCCTACTATAACTGCATTGCTGTTGATTTTTCTCTTTACATTCAGATTTGTTTTACATACTTAGATTCTCCTGTATTGGGTTATAATGTGTACAAGGGTTATATTCTTATTGGGATTGCTCTCTTTATCATGATGTAGTGTCCTTCAATGTCTCTTACTCTATCCATTGCTTTGAAGTCTAATTTGTCAAATGTAAGTATTTTTACTCCATCTTTTTTTTTTCATTTCCATATGCATGAAATATATTTTTATATCCCTTTACCTTTAGCCTATATGTAGCTTTGTTCTGGTTGGGTCTCTTGTAGACAGCATATATGTGTATCTTTTTGTCTTAGTTTTATATCATTATGGTCAGAAACCATGCTCAATATAATTTCAATCTTAAAAACTTAAAAACAAACCTCACAGTTCAGCATTATTCACAATAGCCAAGATTTGGGAGCATTTCAAGTGCCCATAAGTGGATGAGTAAATAACAAAGCTGTGGTACATTTACACCATGGAATACTGCTTGACCTTAAAAAAAGAAGGCAGAAAACCTGAATAGTTACCTTTCTAAAGAGGACACAGAGATGGCCAATAAACATGAAAAAATGCTCAGCATCACTAATCATCAGAAAAGTAAAAATTGAAATTAAGTTATCCAATGTCTTTTGACTGGAGTGTATAAACCATTTAAATTTAAAGTTATTATTGATAGGTGTGCATTTACTGTCATTTTATTCTTTTAACTATGTACTTACCTTTTATTCTTCTTCTTCTGTTCTTCTTAAAGCAGAACCTTTAATATAAATATTTCTTGTATTACTGGTTTGATGATAACAAACTTCTTTAGATTTTCTTTTGTCTAGGAAGCTCTTTATTTCTTCTTCAAATTTAAATAATATCTTCTCTGGATAAGAAGTCTTAATTATAAGTCGTTGCTTTTTATTACTTTGAATATATCATGCCAATCTTTTCTGTCCTGAAATGTTTCTATTTAGAAATCAGCTGACAGTCTTATGGAAGTTCTCTTTTAGGTAACTAAAAGCTTTTCTCTTGCTTCTTTTAAGAGTCTCTCTTCATTTTTAAGTTTAGCTACTTTTTTTGTATTTTTATGAAGTAAGAAGCAGAGGTGGGGGGAGGCAGACAGACAGACTCCTGCATGTGCCTGACTCTGGGATCCACTTGGCATGCCCACCAGGGGGCAATGCTTGGCCCCCTGGGGTGTTGCTCTGCGGCAATTGGAGCCATTCTAGTGCCCGAGGTGGAGGCCATGGAGCCATCTTCAGTGCTAGGGCCAACTTGGCTCCCATGGAGCCTTGGCTGAGAGAGAGAAAGGGAGAGATAGAGAGAAAGGAGAGGGGGAAGGGTGGAAAATCATATAGGTGCTTCTCCTGTGTGCCCTGACCAGGAATCAAACCTGGGACTTCCACATGCCAGGCCGACTATTTTAGTTCTGATTTGTCTTAGTGTGGGCCTCTTTGGGTCCATCTTGTTTGGAACTCTGTGCTTTTTAGATTTCTGTGTCTTACTCCTTCACCAGGTTAGAGAAATATTCAGTCATTTTTTTTCAAATAAGTTCTCAAAATCTTACTCCCTTTATTTTCCTTCTGCTACCCCTAGGGTATAGATATGGTTATACTTTATGTTGTCCTAAAGATCACTTAAATTCTCCTCATTCTTTTTAATCTTTTTTTGTTTGCTGTTCTGAATGGGTGTCTCCTTCTACTTTGTCTTCCAAATCACTGATTCAGTCCTCAGCTTTATCTGGATTATTGTTCATTCCATTCAGTGCATTCTTGATGTCAAATATTATATTCTTCATTTCTGACTGGTTCTTATTTATGATATCTATGTTCTTTTTATGCTTGCTATCTCTTTGTTGAAGTTCTCACTTTGTTCCCTAAGCATTAATATAGCTACTTTTTTTAACTCTGATAAATTGCTTACCTCCATTTTATTTATCCATTTTTCTAAAAATTTCTTCTCTTTTGTTATTTAGGGGCTGTTTCTTTTCTCCCCATTTTGGATACCTCTATGTGTTTATTTATATATATTAGACAAATGTTATATATTCCCCCAAAAAAATTACTAAAATTGATAAAATAATTTAATAATGTAACAGGATAAAAAAATATCCAGAAAGTTGCATTTTTATACCAATAATGAACTATCAGAAAATGAAATTGAGAAAACAATATTATTTACAGTTGCTTCAAAAAAATAAACTAAAAATAAATTTAACCAAGTATGTAAAAGACCTGTACTCAGAAAACTATAATACTCTGAAGAAAAAATCTGAAGTAGATACAAATAAGTAGCATCATATACCATGTTCATAAATAGGAAGAATTAATATCATCAAAATGTCCAATTTTCCCAAAGAATTCTGCAGATTCAATGCAATTTCTAACAAGATATCAATGGAATGTTTTACAGAATTAGAACAAATATTTCAAATGTTTACATGGAACCACAAAATACCCTGAATAGCCACAGAAATGTTGAGAAAGAAGAACATATTTGGAGAATTTATACAACCTGATATTAAGCTATATTTCAAGGCCATAGTAACCAAAACAGTGTGGTATTGGCATAAATATAGATATATTTCAGTTCAATGGAACAGAATAGAGAGCCCAGAAATCAAGCCCAGTCTTTATGTTTAATTAATATTTGACAAAGTAGATGAAAACATATGATGGGATAAAGATAGTCTCTTCAATAGTGTTAAAAATTTAACAGATACATGCAAAATAAAAAATAAAACAAGACCACCTTTTTACACCATACACAAGAATAAATTACAAATAGAGTAAAATCTTAAATGTTAGAATCAAAACTTTAAAAACCTGGAAGAAATAATAAGCAGTAAAATCTCAGATTCTTCTCATGACAATATTTTTTTCAGATATATCACCTCAAGTAAGGGAAGCAAAAGAAAAGATAAACAAATGGGACTAAATCAAACTAAAAAGTTTTTGCATAGCAAAGGAAACCATCATCAAAATTAATAGACAACCCACTGAATGGAAAAACATATTCACCAACCCATCTAATAAAGTAATAATATTCAAAATGTATTAAGGACTTCTAAAACTCAACACCAAAAATATTCTCAAGCAATACAATTAAAAAACACACAAAGTACTTGAATAGACACTTTTCCAAAAAAGACATACAAATGGTCAATAGACATATGAAAAGATGCTTAATGTCACTAATTATCAGATAAATGCAAATTAAAATCACAATGAGATATCACTTCACACCTTTCAGAATGAATTTTATCAATAACTCAACAAAAACAAATGTTGGCTAAAATATGGAGAAAAGGGAACCTTTGTGAAATGTTGGTAGAAATGCTGATTGGTATATTCACTGTGGAATGCAGTATGGAGCCACCTCAAAAATTTAAAAATAGCCTAAACAGGTGGTGGCACAGTGGATAGAGCATCAGACTGGAATGCAGAGGACCCAGGTTCAAGACCCAGAGGTCGCCAGCTTGAGTGCAGGCTCAGCTGGTTTGAGCAAAGCTCACCAGCTTGGACCCAAAGTCACTGGCTCAAGCAAGGGATTACTCTGTCTGCTAAAGGCCCACAGTCAAGGCACATAATGAGGAGCAATCAATGAACAACTAAGGTGTCACAACGAAACACTGATGATTGATGCTTCTTATCTCTCTCTGTTTCTATCTGTCCCTATATATCCCTCTCTCTGACTCTTTCTCTGTCTCTGTAAAATAAATAAATAAATAAATAAATAAATAAATAAATAAATAAATAAAATTGGCTTATGAGCCAGTGATATCACTTCTAGGAATTTATCCGAAGAATCACAGAACTATAATTCAAAATAATATATTCACTCTTATTTTTATTGCAGTGTTATTTATAATAGCTGAGATTTGAAAGCAGTACAAGTGCCCATCAGTAGATAAAAAAAACTAAAATAATTGACTTACATTTACACAATGGAATGCTGCTTGGCTTTAAACAAGAAGGAAACTTTACCTTTTGCAATAGCATGGATGGACGTGGAAAACATTATAAGTGAAATAGCTAAGGAAAGAAAAGAACTATAAGAGTTCACTCATGCATGGAATCTAATGAACAAAATATACTAACAAGCAAAATAGAGACAGACTCATATATAGAGAACAGGTAGATAGTTGTAGGGGCTGGGAGTGGAGGGATGAAGCGAACCAAGACAAAAAGAAAAAAAAACAACTCATGGACTCAAACAACAGTGTGGTGATTTCTTGGGAGCTGAGGGAGAGGTTGGAGGTTATGGGAGAGATAAATGGTGATGGACAAAGACTTGTCTTGGGGGTGTGTGAGCACACAATATAGTATACAGAAATGTGTTGTAGAATAGGGTACCTGAAGCCTGTATTATTAGGTTAACTAGTGTCACCTCATTAAATTCAATTAAAAAATAAAAGTTCTCTGCCAAAATAAAAACAACAAAACACAAATATTAAACAGAAAATATGTAATCCACAAAATGAGTAATGATCTATGTTTTAAAATCTTTAATTCACTCTATTTTGAATAAAAAATGAATCATTAATAAAATTATCTTTGTGAAAGCAATTTTATACTTTGTTTTTTTTATTTTAATGTTCTCTATAATTATTTTGCATATCTGAAAAGTACCTGTGATTTCTGAAATAAATGACAGAAACAAGGATTAATGTCTTCTAATTATTCTTATAATAGTATTATAGTAACACTCTATGCACAATAAGTTTGCTTAAGACTATAAGAAAAATTTAAACTGGTCAGCAAATTAATGTGCTTTTTATAAGACAATATGTGTCACAATTCTGCTAAAGAAACTATTGATCTAAAGAACAGTGAAAAAAAAAAGAAGAAAAAAAGAAGAGTGAAATAACTCTTTAAATTCTCAAGCCAACACACTAATACAGACTTATGTTGAACAAAGATCAAATTTTCTTCAGGCTAGACCCCATCACTCTATGAAAAAAAAATATATAGAAAAAGTATACTTCTAAAAGCTTTCCTCCATTACTGTTTTTGTCCTGTGAGGTTTTTGGGAGATGTTTAGTTCTCTTATATGGTGATTTAAATTTTTAATAAAACATTTTTCACAAGTATTTTTAATTTTATATTGTTTAGAACAAAATGAATTTTTATTTAAGAAGTAGTGTCTGAGATTGGCCAATACTAAACTTTTCACTACCAGCTGCATTTAAACCAAAATGACCTGGAATCCCGAAAGTTTATGGTACCATTTTGGCAAATAGTGAAAAACATTTTATCAAACAACAAAAAGAAAAAGAAAAAAAAACAACCTCATCTCTATTGGGTCATTAAAAAGTTCAAGCCCTGACTGGTTGGCATAGCGGTAGGTAGAGTGTAGGCCTGGCGTGTGGAAGCCCTGAGTTCAATTCCCAGCCAGGGCACACAGGAGAAGCACCCATCTACTTTTCCCCCATTCCCCCCTCTCCTTTCTATCTCTATCTTCCCCTCCTGCACCCAAGGCTCCATGGGAGCAAAGTTGGCCTGGGTGCAGAGGACGGCTCCATGGCCTCTGCCTTAGGTGCTAGAATGGCTCCAATTGCAGCAGAAAAATGGCCCAGATGGGCAGCACATCACCCCCTGATGGACATGCCCAGTGGATCCTAATATAACAACCTCACCCCTACCCCCGTGTATCTCATTGTACCCCGTTTTCCCCCCTCCTCCTAACACCATCCTTTCTTCCCTCTGGTATTTGCTGTCTTGTTATCTGTATCTATGTGTTATGTGTATATAACTTCACTAATCCCTTCACCTTCTCATATCCCATCCTCTCATCGCCCTTCCCTCTGACAGCTGTCCTTCTGCTCCCTATACTTTAAAAGTAAAAAAAAAAAAAAAAAAAAAATATGAGGACAGCATAACCTTCATTTCAAAACTAGCAAAAAGTCTTTCAAAACTAGCAAAGAATATGAGGTTAGAGAACAATGTGCCCAGGGATATAGATACAAGAATCCTTAAGAAGCAACAAACTTAAAATAAATGTAAAAGATGAGAACATAATATAAGAGGACATCTGATAGATAATATATATATGAGACACTAGTATATACCCACCAGAATAATTAAAATGGAAGAAAAAAAATCAAATGTTGGTGAGGATGCAAAGCAATTGGAACTCTCATAAATTAGGAGTGTGATATTAGCAAAATCACTTGGAAATTTCTGTAACAGTGTTGACTAAAGTTAAACACGAACAAATCCTGTGACCCAGCAACTATATTTCTCAGTGTATATATAACAGAAAATTACAATGTGTTTACCCAGAATATGAATTTTCAGAACAGCACTACTTTTAATTGTCACCAAAATAAATTATGTGAACAGTAAATGTTTATCCAACCCCATAATGGATAAATTATGTAAAGTTTAGTCACATACAGAACAGCAGAAAGAAGGAAAGAACAGTCTACCATTTCATACACAACAATATGGCCGAATTTCACAAATACATTGTCAAATGCTGGAAGACATTTATGCTTTCACTCATTTATGTACAAGTACTCTAGAGTATTAGAAATCAGAATCATGGCTCTCTTTGAGTAAGTTGTGCCTGGTAAAGAAACATGATGAATTTCTGTGTTTTTGAAAATGTTTTGTTCCTTGATATAAACGTGAGATACACTGTTCATTTTACAAATCTGCAGTTAACTGTACACCTACACTAACTCACTTTTTCTTATAATATGTCAGTAAATAGCTAAAGAAATAGTTTGTGTCTGCAGAATGGACTCAGCCTGCTGGTTAACTGGTCTAGGCATACAAAAAAAAGACAAGTTGAAATGTTTTAAAATACCTGCTGATTTCAGAATTCTCTCAACAAAGTAGTTTACATTATAGCTCATACCAATTGATTAAATATCCTCTAGTGTAGTGTCCAATATAAAACTCACTTTTCTCATTATAAAAATTGAATAATTACTGTCATTATTATATAAGAAAACATATATAAATCTCTTTGTCCAATGCCTAGAACATATAAAATATAATGTCTGCCCCATAGAATTTATTTTTATTTCCTTTCCAACTTAAAGAGGTGTATAGTCATTTGCAAAACCTGAAAACGAATGACACATAGAAAAATTTAACATACACACAATTAATTAAATATATCTGGAAACCATAACAGAGCTTTGATTTCAGCTCCTTGCATGTTCCCCAAATACTTCAGCTTCTTCAATTCATTTTGCCCTTTAAAATTTAACATAACATATACATATTTTATTGATTGATTTTAGAGAGAAACAAAGGGAGATAGAAACATCAATTTGTTGTTCTACTTATTTACGCATTCACTGGTTGATTCTTGTATGTACCTTGATCATGGATTAAACCATAACCTTGGAGTATACAGACAGCACTCTAACCAACTGAGCTACCCAGAAAGGGCTCAGGTGTACAATTCTATAATACCTCATCTGTACAGCACAGTGTGTGTTCACCACCCAAAATCAAGACTCTTTTTCTCATCATTTATCTTCACTTGACCCACTTCTACCTGCCACTACCACGTCTTTCTGAGTCTACTACATGACAGGTAATCTTTTCTTTTTTTCTTTTTAATTTTTAAGACTTTATTTATTCAAATTTTAGAGAGGAGAGAGTAGCAGGTAGGGAGGGAGAGAGAGAGAGAGAGAAGGTGGAGGAGCAGGAACCATCAACTCCCATATGTGTCTTGACCAGGCAAGCCAGGGTTTTGTACCAGTGAGTTCCATGTTCCAGGTCAATGCTTTATCCCATTGCACCACCACAGGCCAGGCCAGGTAATCTTATCTTATCTAATTACTTACATTCACTATTTGTTTGCATAAGAGATACATTAGCTTATAATTTTTTTCAATTTTGTTTTTGGTGCAAAACTTGTCAAAAGAGTGAGAAATGGCAATATCACAATTAGTTATTTTCCCAGAAAGATTCCATCTTGGACAGTACTTTTTCACATAGAGTAAAGCAACAGTTTTATACAATTGATTAAACAATAAAAATGCATTGACTCCGAGTTCTTGAAACTAGGAATCTAGGATCAAGGAGTCAGCAAGATCATGCTTCCTCTGAAGTTTCTTGGGAAGGATTTATTCTAGATCTCTTTTCTAGTTTCTGGCTTGCCAGCATAATTTCAGTCTTCACATGAAAATCACCATGTCTACGTGTTTTCTTTATGTCCAAATTGCTGTGTTTTAGAAGGACACCAGTCACATTGAATCAGAAGCCGTTCTAATGACTTTCTCTAATTTAGAGGCCTGAAATTTGAAAAAATTTAAGTAAAGTTATTGAACTCAAGTTTTATTCCTCATAAAATTTATACAAATTCTTATCACTGTCCAAACTCCCATTCATCAGCTTGTCCTCATCTGTGTCTGATGACAAATCTCTGTCTTCATATATTGCCTTGTCCTTAGTTCCATCTATGGCATTTGAAATGACATACTTCTTAAATGACTTGACAATGATCTCAGTCTTGATATTGTCCCAGGATCTTTTCACCCAAGTTGGACTTCTCCTATAGTTTGTTTCTTCACTCTTCCTACTTGTGTCAAATTGTCATTAGTAATTCTTCTTGCTTCATGCTGAACCACCTTTGTCGACACAGGAATTCCAATTGTTCTTTGCTCTTCAATCCATATCTTCAATTCTCTCTCTAAATCAGGCCATTTTGCTGACTTGCCTCTCAAGGCCTTCTTCTGCCGTAGTGTTTTAAGTAGGGTTTCTTCTTCCCATAGCCAGTCTCAGATTGATTTCTCATTTGGGGGAAGACTAAACTTACATTCAGCAGCACAATTTCCATTCACTTTTGCAAACTTAATCACTTTAACTTGAATTCAGCACTGTATGAAAATCTTTTCTGAGCCATTTCATGGCAGAGCATGGCAAAACAACCTATGGTAATATATTATATATTGATAAGAAGTACAAAATAAAATCCCCAATGTGTTGGATTTGAAAACTAAAAACAATAATGTGATAAAAATAAATCTTAAATGCCTTATTATCCTAGAAACCAGAAATGGTCTGTTGGTTCATATCTGAATGTCTCAAATAGTGTCATTATTTGAGCTAAAAGTTATTATGCAGTGTCTTTTTCATTTTTTCAGTTATCAGTCTAAAGTCTAAACCAAATTTTTTGCTTTGTGCCAGATAATTATAGAAAATATTTTAAATATATCTGACAGTTTTAATCTGTGACTTCTCAGTCATTTGGCTACTCCTAGGCATACGGTGTCTATTAGGTTAAGAAGTCTAATGAGTCATTCAACATGAAGATTAAGTACTAAATAAATTTATATTAATAGAAAAATCCCCTGTAATTATAATGGTAACTATCTCTTTTCCAAGTAGGTCAGGACATATCACCAATATTTTCAGAAGTATCAAATATAAGATTATCAACCATTTCAGGAATAGGACTGAGGCTGGTTTATCTTCTTGATGCTATCATCATATCTGGAAATATATCAAAGCATAAATTGCTTTCTCTGCACAGAAAGACTAAATAAAAATGAATATATTGCCCATTTCAAATGTTATGATTTTTCCCTCACCACCAAATTTGTATATTTACCCTAAGCTGAATTCCTGTGGATGCCTTTGTGTGAATGGCATTATTTCAAATGATAGCTTTATATAATGTTTCTTTCATTGCCATCTCCACATTCAAATGCATTTGTGAATTTTAGCCATGAATATGAACAATTTTTCAAATCTCTGATTCCAAGAAAAAAAGAAACATACACACTTTCTAGTTGTTCCACAACACACTGTCCTACTAAAGTGTTATTATAATCATCTAATTAAATGATAACTAAAGCAAAGGAGAAAATTAATTATTATTCCCTGACAAGAAACAAACACAAAATGAACATAAGGGAAAAAGAGCAGCTGTGAAATATATCTAAATATATATTTATATATATATATATTTTTTAAAGAATATAATTATGAATCATAAAGAATCTGAATTTGGAAATAGTTGCTTACTCCATTCTTTTTTAAATGCTTTTTATTCCCTATGCCACAGGAACAGAAAAATTTTCCCACTTTTCTCTGTCACATTGCTGCTTCCTCTCCTTTTCCATCCCTGTTATTTCTGTTAATTTCTAGTTGATGGAGTGTCTCAGAATTGATTCCTCAGACCTTTCTTCTTTTCTTGTTCCCTAGGCTGTTTCTGACTGGACATGTCATCTCTAAACCGATTTCTTTTAAATAAACATTTCCATCAATGACCCATCCCTGAAACTGGAGAATCTATATTCAACTCCTTAGTTAGAATGAAAGTTATTGGTTGTTTAAGTAGATCAAATTTAACACATTCCAAGCTGAACTAGTAAATTTTAATCATCCTTTAAACTTTTTCTGCATTTTCTTTTTTAGACCCACAGTAACACGTTTGCTCAAGCCTAAAACTTTAAAGTCATTGTTTTCTCCATTTATTCTTCCATTACCATATTCAGTCAGTAAGATCTAAGGATGGTACCTTAAAAACACTTCTCGATACAACTAGTGAATACTGCCTCTCCTGCTAACACCTTTTAATTCCCAATTTAGACTTAAATTGATGCAATAATCCTCTAAACCTTTCTCTAGTTCCAACCTGTTGTTCTGAGTCTAAAAAGCAACCAAGGCGAGGTTTTTAAAATAAAAATCAAACCGATCATTCTTCTGCTTTGTAGTTTGTCTTCATCTCATACTAAAATGCAAACATTTATACTTAAGATTAAATCTAAACAGATTGCAGGGATGTACATGATCTATTTGTCATTAGGAAGCAGCCTAAACTTTCTCTCTAACCACTCTCTCAGTTACTCAATACAACCTATAAATCTTACAGTTTTTGCTGTGCTTTTAAAATACCAGACTCCTTTTTGACTCATGTGCTTAGTAGTGGTGATCCTGCTTCCAGAATTTTTTCCCCCAAGATTTTTACATGCTAATTTCCTGATTCCATAAAAATCTCTGCTTAATTTTTATTTCTTCAGAGCCAGAACAACTTAGAAAATAGTCTAACAAGACTCTCCAGACATCAAGTATATCATGCTTGTTTAATATCCAAATTTAACTATCCTCAATATTTATCAGTAAGAGATACAGATTTTTTGAATCATTTGCTAATTGTCTATCTCTGTTCCATGAAAATTTAACTCCCATAGAAACAGAAATATTTATTTGTCTACTACTGGGTTACCAAATACTAGAACATATCGATACTGGTCATACAATATGTTTTCTGAAAATATAGTTTTCTTCATTTTAAAGTATTGTTTTTAAAACTTTGAATACACAAAATAACATTAGAGTCTTCCACCTTTGATTACCTGTTTTACTTTACCTGAAGTATTTTTACATATCTTCCATGTAAGGGTTAATTTTCTTAAATATACAATATCAGACCTCCAGTTAGTGAAATTAAAAGATTAGGGCAAAGTTTTCAATATACCCTAGAACTTCTCTTTAAAAAAAAAGTACAGAATACAGCTAGCTAAATAAACAAACAAACAAAATTCTGAAACAACATCTTTAATAAAGGTGGGTAGCAACTTATCCCAAGAGTATTACATATAGAGTATTTAGGGCCAAAAGACAATTTAAAAATCAAGATTTATACAAAATGAATAGCTGTGCAAAGGTAGTAGAGGAAAAAATAAAGAACTTTTTGATGATTCTAAAAGCCGAGAGTAAGAGAAATAAACCACAAATACACTGAAAGAATCTTTAGCAATCTGAACAAAGTATAACAGTGAAATGGAGAAATGAAGGAAGAAAGGGTGGGCAGGTAGGATGAAGAAAGAAAAATAAGAGGATCCACTAAAGGGTAACAGGTCAGAGATACTTTTGAAAGAAAAGCTATGATGAATAACCAAACTGAATAGAGCAGATACAATGGAGGTAGTAGTTAGTTCAGTTATTTGATGGTGAGGATTCCAAAGAAATTGGATGACAGAGCTAGCCACGTATTTAATAATTTCAAGATAACAACATAAAAGACAACTTTCTAGCATGTATCTACTATCTCTACATAGAACTTTCTTCCTATAAGTATAGGAACACCCACTTCATTTCTATCTTTCTTCCTTTACTTCTCCAGCACTATCTTTACTTTTATTTCTATTTCATCCATCTTCTCTTTATCAGCTATGTTAGTTTAAGTTTATACTGATATCAAGATAATCGGTTGGGGTGTATTCTAATCTTGCCCTTTTTCTGCTTGTAACTCCCTTACAAAAGTTATAAAACTAGCTCCCTTTCTCAATCCTAAAATACTGAGAGAGTAGTATTTCTAACCTATATTATTGCAAAAAGCATTCATAACTAATAGAGTTCAACATTTGTTCATCCTCTTGTTTAAGTAAAACTTACATAAAGAAAATGTATAAATATTAGTTGTATAATGTACTGACATTCGAAGAATGCATACCCACATGTACTTCACACTAATATCCAGATAAAGAATATTTAGTCATCCCTTGGAAGTTTCTTGACGCTCCAGTCAATCAAACCTTCCTAAAGATAACCACTATTATGTATTTTCTCTAAAGATTATTTTTGCCTGTTCTAGAACTTCACATATACGGAATAACACTTATTTTTATAAAGCAATACTCTTGTGACTGCCTTGTTTAACTCAGCATATCTTTGAGACAAATCTATGATGTAGGTATAAGTAATTAGATCCATTGTATTACTGAGTAATGATCCAGTGAATGAATATAACATGCATTGCTTATCTGCAATTCATTGATGGCCATTTAAATTGTTTTCAATTTTTAAGTATTAAATATAAAGTTGTTGCAATTATTTGTGCAAGCATTTTTAGAGGAGTGTTTTTGTTATCATCATAAAAATATATAGAGGTAGATAAGCTTGAAAAACACATATAATTTAATAAGAAATCGACCATTGTTTTTCAATATGATTGTATCATTTGAGGTGATCAGTCTCATGTGTGTTAACCATTCAAATGTTTTTTTGTGCTATCTCATTATGTGTTTTTATCTGGCTTTATTCTTATCACTAATAAAATTGAGCACATTTTCAAGTGTTCCTTGGTAATTTGTCAACATTGTGAAGAATTATTTCAGGACTTTTGCCTATATTTATTTTATTTTCTTGAAACACTGAGTTCAATAACTTCTTTGTGTTCCTGAATATATACATATATATCTAATGTCACAATTTACCTTTTAAGATGGCTTTAAATATATTCTTCAAATTCTTATATATATAATAAACTTTTTTTTATAGACACAAAGTAAGAGATTCAGAGAGAGGCATAGATAGGGACAGACAACAGGAACAGAGAGAGATGAGAAGCATCAATCATCAGGTTTTTTTGCGACACCTTAGTTGTTCATTGATTGCTTTCTCATATGTGCCTTGACTGTGGGGCTGCCGCAGACCAAGTAACCCCTTGCTCAAGCCAGCAAGCTTGGGTCCAAGCTGATGAGCCTTGCTCAAACCAGATGAGCCCACACTCAAGCTGGCGACCTCGGGGTCTCGAACCTGGGTCCTCTGCATCCCAGTCTGATGCTCTATCTACTGCACCACCGCCTGGTCAGGCTAATAAATTTTTGTTTAATTCAAAATGTTTTATTTTTCTTCTCTGTTTCATGTGTTGTTTAATTTCCAAGCATTTGAAGATTTATCATACATCCTTTCATTATTGATTTCTAATTTTATTCCATTGTGTTCTGCTAACATACTTGGTATAATTTTTATTCTTTTAAATTTTATAAGTTTTGTTTTATGGCTCAGAATATGATATATCTTACTGAATGTTTCATATGTACTTGAGAGGTGTATTATTTATACATTATTGCATAACAAATTACAATGATACCAAAAACAACACATTCATTTTCTTACAGTTTCTAAGAATCGGGAATCCAGGCAAAGCTGAACAGGGTCTTCTATTTTAGGGTCTCGCAGGCTGCATTCAAGATGCCATTTGGCAGTAGTTATCTAAGGTGATAACTGAGGAAGAATCTACATTCATGCTCATGTAGTTATTAGCAGGATTCAGATTTTCTTAGGCAGTTATGCTGAAGGACTGAGTCCTGAGCTGTGTTTAAGCCAGAGGATGCCATCAGTTCTTTGTCCTATGGGTCTCTCCAACATAGAGCTTACTTCTTAAACTTCTTAAACTATGCAAGTTAACAAGGCTATGTAGAAAGCCATCTAGTGAGATGGAAGTCATTTTTTTAAACTTAATTATAGAAGTGACATCATCACATTTGCTGTGTTCTATTCAATAAAGTAATTCAAGAGGTCTAGCCCACTCTTAATGAAAGGGGCTTGGCACTAGCCAGTTGGCTCAGCTGCAGAGAGTCGCCTGGTATGTGGAAGTTTCAGGTTCTATTCCCAGTCACGGCACACAGGAGAAGCACCTATCTGCTTCTCTGCCCCCTCCCCTTCCCTTTTCTCTCTCTTTCTTTCTCTCTCTCTCTCTCTCTCTCTCTCTCTCAAATGATTTGAGAATTTGGACCCAATCACTGAGGATGGCTCCATGGCCTACCTCAGGCACTGAAATAGCTTGGTTGCCTAGCAATGGAGCAGTGGTTTCAGATAGATAGAGCATTGCCCTGTAGGGGGCTTACCTGGTGGATCCTGGTCTGGGCGCATGCGTGAGTCTCTCTGCCTCCCTGACTCACATCTCTCACTTAATTTAAAAAGAAGGGGAGGGAGAAAGAATTTACATTTAGACATATATATCAGGAGGTGAAATCATTATTTCTTTGCTCCTACTTGAAGTTCTTTTGTGTAAAATTGTTTCTACAAAGAAATAAGGTAATTTCTTGGGCTTACCTCCTGTTTTTCTCATCTTTCAAATGTAAAAGTCCTCTGGTGCTTACTGTTTAAGGACTGGAAACTGTTACCTCATGTGTTTTGCCCAGTTTTATTTATTTATTTATTTATTTTTTCAGAGACAAAGAGTCAGAAAGAGGGATAGATAAGAACAGACAGACAGGAATGGAGAGAGATGAGAAGTATCAATCATCAGTTTTTCGTTGCGACACCTTAGTTGTTCATTGATTGCTTTCTCATATGTGCCTTGACTGTGGGGCTACAGCAGACCGAGTAACCACTGGTTCAAGCCAGCGTCCTTGGGTCCAAGCTGGTGAGCTTTGCTCAAACCAGGTGAGCCCACACTCAAGCTGGCGACCTTGGTATCTCGAACCTGGCTTCTCCGCATCCAGTCCAATGCTCTATCCTCTGCACCACCGCCTGGTCATACCCCAGTCTTAATATTTACAAATCTACAGTATAAATTTTAGCAGCATGCAACTTCAATGCGAGTTACTTCATCATTTCCAGATGGAGAGTCAGCTGCTTGTGTTTTGATTGGGATTGCATTGAATTTGTAGTTCATCATGAGAGTAATTAATATCCATGCCCGAATTTATTATATCTTAATAATATTGAGTTATCCTATTTAGAAACATAATTCTCACTATTTTTTAGGCATACTTTAATTTTTTTCACAGAAGTTTTATAGTTGTCAATATAAATGATTTAAATAAATTTTTATTTTTCCAATTGCTTATTCCCAGCACACGTTTGTAGTGATATTCCAGTCAACAACTTTCTAAATTCACTAATTACTTTTAATAAGCCTATCTAGATTTATGCAAATTTCCAAAGTATACATTATGCCCATTTTGCCTTGCATGCATGCATATAACATGCATTACTTCTGTTTTAACTTTGTTTAATTTCATTTTCTTGCCTATAAAAGAAAATTGTCGCTAGGATTTCTAGACTTTTATGAAATAAAAGTAATAACATTGTATATCTTTTTCATTTTTATGATTTTTTGAACCCTGTATTAATTCTGATGTTAGCAGTGGATTTTTCGTAAATACCCTATCACTTTGAGGAATCCTCATTCTATTATTAGTTTGCTGATAGCTTTTTATTATGAAGTTCATTGAGCTATATGAAATAAGTTATTTTACTTCTATTGAAATGATCCTATGGCTTTTTTTTTCTATCATGTTATATCTATACCTAGCATAACAATAAAGGGAACTTTTTCTAGATTAAATGACTCTAAAATGACATAAAGTCCAAGTACAATATGCAAAACTCACTTGGATTCTGATTTGAAAAAAAAGTAAAAGTAAAACCACATTTTGAGACAAGTGATAAAACTTAAAAATTGACTAAATATTAATTTATACCCCAAATTGCAAATTTTATACATTATTTTAATGTACTATGATTATAAAAGATGTTTACTTTTCTAAATATATGTATGAATTATGTAGAGCTAAAAATGACTTATAACTAAATTTATTTCCAAATTACTTCTGCATAAAATTCCAAAACACTAAAAAAAAGGGAAAAAGAAAAACTGGGAAAAGTGCTTTAGAGCTGTTACATTTAGGTAATGGATGAATATGGATCCACTAATCTTCTTTGGAATACGTGAAAATTTTGGAATAGTTTATAACAATATAACGGCTAACAAGAACATCAGCTTCTTGTAGCTATATTGTCCGAGTTCTGACATATATGTATGCAAATAAATACAATCTCCTCTTTCTCAAATGGATTGTCAAGAGACATTATGTTTACATAATAATGAATTAAACAATTAAATAACATAGTATGAAAATTCCACAAAATATAATTTTTATGTATTTCTTAAGGAATCATTCATTTTACTTACTAAGACTTATCTATGTATTTACTCATTTTAAAAGATATATAATAATCATGCTCTTGTTTTTTCTTGTTTTAAATTATTTCCTTATTTATGAATGTTTGATTTTTCTTTTCCAGGAGTTTGCTTTTAAGAGAACTGAACTATGAACATCCTTATACATTTCTAATGTTGCACTTGGAAAATCAGTTCCCTTGAGCCTATAACTTTCAATCACATTGCTAGAGAGAAGGATATGTATTAGTTCATAATCATAAAATAATGCCCAAGTATAGCACCAAAATTTTTCAAAGTGAATATATCATTTTTACTCTGACTATAATGAATCCCAGCAGATGTATATTCTCCTCAGTGTTTGTTATCAGATTTATTTTTTACTGTAATATTTCATTTTTTTGAAAATACAGTGGGTGTGCAATATTATTCTATTGTGGCTCTGATTTTCATTTTTTTGGACACTAATGAGGTTGAATATCTCTTTATAAATTCTTGGCCACATGTATGTATTTTTCCTTTTTTGTTGTTGTTGAGCTATTACGCCATGTTTTTCTTGGACTTTATACTTTATACTTTTCTTGATGATTTATGTAATTTTTGATATAATTTTGATACTAATCCATTTTGATTATGTGTCTTGCAAATTTATTTTATAGGATGACAATAAGTAGTTAATGATTAAATTAATGAATAAATATTGAATTAGAATACTTGCTCAAATACTGGATTTTTCATTCAGAAGATATATAAATTTGGCAAAGTATTTAATTCCTGTGAATTTTAAATTTTTATTAGATGTAACTAATAATACTTAAAATGATGAAAGAAGAGTTCACCTTGGACCAAATAATATAGAATTATATTTTCAAAAAACATCTTCATTTCCTTTTCCTCTTCATTTCATTTGGTCAGTTTGTCAAAGCTTAAACAATCTCACAGTTGATTATTTCAGAGATTAGTAATTAATGTTTTTGTCTAATAAAATATACATCAATTTTTGAGTTATTTAAGTAATGATGTCTTAATATAAACATAAAAATAGAGAGAAAATAAAATTTAACATTTTGCACATGATTTTAAGGTAAATTTTAATATATTATTCTTTAACTAAAGTGACATACTGTTCACTGAATTATGGTATATTAATTTTAGGTTTCAGTTTTGGAATTTTGTCAAAGTTGTTCAATCACACTATATAAAACTAGCCAGAAAGCAATTGATAAATGGAAAACTGAACTTAATCTAAAAAAATGTATCCTTTTTATGATACTTATTATTATTTTAGCTATGTTAATGTTTCTTTTTAATATTACTATTTTTAGAGAGAGGCAGCAGGAGAGAGACAGACAGGAACATTGAGCTGCTCCTGTGTGTATCCTAACCAGGGATTGAACTGGCAGCCTCCATTCTTCAGGACGATACTCCAACCAGACAAGTTGGCAAGGACTTATTTTATTGATTGCTTGATCTTTAGTGAGAGACAGAGAGAGGAAAAGAGAGAAGGGGGAGGGGTAAGGGAAGCATTTATTTGTTGATCCACTCAGTTGTACACTTATCAGTTGCTTCCATGTGTGTCTTCAACAGGAATCAAACTGGAAAACTTATTGTTTCTGGAGGATGCTTTTTTTTTTTTTTTTTTTTTTTGGTTGTAAATATTTTATTTTATTTTTTTATTTTTTATTTTTTTATAAATTTTTATTAATGTTAATGGGATGACATTAATAATTCAGGGTACATATATTCAAAGAAAAACATGTCTAGGTTATCTTGTCATTAAATTATGTTGCATACCCCTCGCCCAGAGTCAGATTGTCCTCCGTCACCCTCTATCTAGTTTTCTCTGTGCCCCTCCCCCTCCCCCTAAATCTCTCCCTCCCTCCCTCCTGCGTCCTCCCTCCCCCCACCCCTGGTAACCACCACACTCTTGTCCATGTCTCTTAGTCTCGTTTTTATGTTCCACCAATGTATGGAATCATGTAGTTCTTGTTTTTTTCTGATTTACTTATTTCACTCCGTATAATGTTATCAAGATCCCACCATTTTGCTATAAATGATCTAATGTCATCATTTCTTATGGCTGAGTAGTATTCCATAGTGTATATGTGCCACATCTTCTTTATCCAGTCCTCTACTGAAGGGCTTTTTGGTTGTTTCCATGTCTTGGCCACTGTGAACAATGCTGCTATGAACATGGGGCTACATGTGTCTTTACGTATCAATGATTCTGAGGTTTTGGGGTATATACCCAGTAGAGGGATTGCTGGGTCATAAGGTAGTTCTATTTGCAGTTTTTTGAGGAACCACCATACTTTCCTCCATAGTGGTTGTACTACTTTACATTCCCACCAACAGTGTATGAGGGTTCCTTTTTCTCCACAGCCTCTCCAACATTTGTTATTACCCGACTTGTTGATAATAGCTAATCTAACAGGGGTGAGGTGGTATCTCATTGTAGTTTTGATTTGCATTTCTCTAATAACTAATGAAGCTGAGCATCTTTTCATATATCTGTTGGCCATTTGTCTGGAGGATGCTCTTAACCAACTAAACTAACCAGCCAGGGCTGTTAATGTTTATTTAACAGTTGGATTGCTGTCCTTATGTTTAGGTTAAATGAGTGAACAGAAGTATTTTATATATCAGTGCCATTTCACACAAAATTTAATAACCCAGAAAAGTTCTATTAAATTTGTAAGAAACATGAAAAATTTAAACATGCATGGTTGACATCTCTCTCTGAGATAGTCATATAATGGAAAGAACATAATTTAGCCATAAGCTAAGGTAACTATCATTAAATATAATCATATGCTAAAGAAACTTTAGTAATAAGTTATTTACTCTCCTCAATGACCCATAAGAGAGCCAAATTTAAGTGGAGAATATAGTAGTACATTGTCACATATATAGTCTTTCTCTCATTAGACTATCCTACCAATCAATTTCTGAAGAGCGCTGCACCAGTTTTTAGAACTGTATTACAAATTATTTAATAACTTAGAGGTTTTTAAAATAACATTTATTTTGGTTTCACAGCTTATCTCTTTTGTACTCAGCATTACCAATGGTGATTTGGAGAATAGGGTTGATATCATCTGAAGGTATTCTGGGAAGATGTGAGAACACCTGGGGGATAAAATACCTGGATTTTCTCAGCCAGTTCTCTTTCTTTTTTCTCTCTTTGTGGCCTCTTCATGAGCTCTCTTCAGTATAGTTATTTCAACATAAGCAGATTTCTTATATGCTAACTCAGGGCTCCTCAAAAACTAACATAACCAGAGAAAAACTAAAGGCTTAGAAATCATATAGCATCACTTTTATCATTATATATTGGTCAAGGTACTTAAAAATTCTGGCTACTTCAAGGAAAGTGTCAACATAAAATTATAAGAAGAGGTGGGATAGAATATATCTGTACATATTGTATATGTGTTGGTGTGCTATATATTTGTGTGTTTATGTGTTGATGTACATACCTTTGGAAAATACAATGTGCCTCCAGTTCTGAGTGGAAAAAGAGATGCTGAAAGAAAAATAATGTGAATGCAACCTAGCCTAAAGTAGCCTAACTATCCTTTCTAGTAGTTCTTAAAGTAAAATAGCTAGGCAGCAATTCAAAAATTTTATAGCTGGAGAAATATATCATGAAATTTGTTCCTCTATATTAAAAAGAAATTCATTAATTTAAGATAAAAAATGTGGGTGCATTAATTAACTATTTAATCTTAATTAATATTATTTATTTATTTAAGATTAAGTGGATGCATTAGGCATGTTGGCTTCCCCATGTAAGACAAACTCCTTAGACAGGACATCAAGTATTTTAAAGGAAAGGGGGAACAACCACCATAGAGAGACATGACAACTTATTTAGTCAGCAAGAAAAGCTCAATCTATTTAACATGGTAATAATTCAAATTATTTGTTCTTCTAGAAAAGACCGAGTCTAGAATAAGTAGAAAGATATACATGTATTGGTAATTTTAGTCCAAATTAACACTATATATTTTTTATTTGGAAACAGCCTTAGATTCTGTTACTAAAATCTATCCCTCATATTTTACCAATGCTTCTGCAGTAACAAAAATTCCCAAATTTGCCTAAGTGTCTATTAGTACATGAGTGAATAAAAACACTGTTGTTTATTTACATAGTGGAATAGTTTGTGTCCATAAAAAAAGAAGAAAATCTTACTCTTTGTGACAGCATGGATGGACCTGGAAAGTATTATGCTACCTGAAATAAACCTTTCAGAGAAAGACAAATACAGTATGATTTTACTCATATGTAAAATCTAATGAACAAAATAAACTAACAGACAAAACAGAGACAGACTCATAGATAGTGAACAGACTGACAGCCATCAGAGGAGTGTTAGGGCCTGATAAAAAAGTGAAGGGAGTAAGCAACAAAAAGAAACCTCATAGACACAGACAACTGTATGAGGATCAACAGAGGGAAGGAGGTAGGGCAGGGGTTGGGAACCTTTTTGTCTGAGAGAACCATGAAAGCCACATATTTTAAAATGTAATTCCATGAGAGCCATACAACGACCCATGTACGTTACACATTATCCAATACAAATCTGGTGTTGTCCCGGAGGACAGCTGTGATTGGTTCCAGCCACCCGCAACCATGAACATGAGCAGTAGGAAATGAATGGATTATAATACATGAGAATGTTTTATATTTTTAACATTATTTTTTTATTAAAGATTTGTCTGCGAGCCAGATGCAGCCATCAAAAGAACCACATCTGTCTTGTGAGCCATAGGTTTCCGACCCCTGAGGTAGGGGGAAGTGGAAGAGGGTATAATGGGGATCAATGGTGATGGAAGGACACTTCGCTTGGGGTGGTGAGCATATACTACAATATCCAGATGAATTGTCTACTTGAAACCTATATAATTTTATTAACCAAAGTGACTTCAATAAATTCAATATAAAAAACAGAACACAAAAATCCACAAATTTTAATGCCTTACAACAAAAGCATTTACTTTATTCTTCATGATCAAAAACATTATTCATGTACTTCATGGACTATGGGTCAGCTCTTTCTCTCCTCTGTGTATAGTCTCATTACAGGGCCAGGTTGAAGGAGAGAATCATTATCTGGGAACTTCTGTTCTTATGGCAGAGGACAGAGTGCAAGTGCAAAGCTCACTCATACAAATATTAAAGGCTTTTATATATATGGCATAGTTTAGATTTTCCCATTTTTCATTGACCAAAAGAAGCCAATTGTTAAGTCTGACAATAAGGTAGGGAGATATGACTAGAATGTGCAATTCTTTCAATACAGAAGAAACAAAATTATAAAAAATATAATACTAAACTTAAAAATATAATGCAATCAGAGCAGATTACTCTTCAGAGTCCTAAGAGAGAACGAACACTGCCAACACCTTGATACTTTGATTTCAGACTTCCAGCCTCCAAAACTATGAGAGCATAAATTCTTGCTGTTATTAAGGGAAAAAAATACATTAAATTAAATGCCAAATACGGCATAAGGTCTGGATTGCAGGTCTGACATTGTAATTGGATGGCCCCCAACACTCATTGGGAACTGATTCTAATTAGAAATTAGACTTAAAGAAAGAAAGTTTGTTGGTGGGTGCATGAGGCACACTGATTTCCTCATGTAAGACAATTCCTTAGACAATGACATTCAATATTTTAAGAGAGAAGGAGCTGCCACAGTAGACAGACATGAAACTTTTTTGTTGGTAAGAAAAGCTCTGTGGGGCCTCACCAGGCATTGGCACAGTGGATAGAGCATTGGAATGGGACGTGGAGGATCCAGTTTTGAAACCCCAAGATCACTGGCTTGAGCACGGGCTCATCCGGCTTGAGCAGAGGTTCACCAGCTTGAGCGATGGGTCACTGGCTTGAGCGTGAGATCATAGACATGACTCCATGGTGTTTGGCTTGAGCCCAAGGTCGCTGGCTCGAGCAAGGGGTCACTCAGTCTTCTGTAGTCCCTTGGTCAAGGCACATATGAGAAAATAATCAATGAACAACTAAGGAGCCACAACGAAGAATTGATGCTTCTCATCTCTCTCCCTTCCTGTCTGTCTGTCTCTATCTGTCCCTCTCTCTGACTCTCTCTCTGTCTCTGTCAAAAAAAGAAAAAGCTCAATGGGTTTAGAAAATCAAATAAAACCAAACCTTCCAATCCTTCCACTTATTTGCACTTTTTAATTTCTAGGTCCTCCCTTTCTCCATCAGTGCCTTAAGTTTCATATAAGATACTTGATGAGACTGTGAGTTTGACTCATATTATAGTTTGAACACCTACAGAATCAAACTTTTATTTTTATTTTTATTTTTTGGTTATTATGGTGCTCCAGCTTCATTTATAAGAGATTACTGAATATAAGAGAAAGTCTGTGCCATGGATTAAAATTTTGATATTAGAAACAAAATTGTCATTCTCTCTTTTAGTTTGTGTAATGGAATTAGTAATAACTACCCCATCACACAGATGCCAATCAAGTCATATATATATATACTTTGTTCTAGAGCAGTAGCCACAAATTCTTGATAAATGTTATTGTTGTGGGTCACTTCATTTTAGGTTGCAATAAGTAATAGTTTAACCAATTATAATTTTTGAAGTTTCTAGGATTCCAGAGATCAATTTTTTAGTGTATTAGCATGATTTTTACTACCCTTGGTTTCAATTCATCAATCTAACATTTTCCCAAGACACAAAACCTCTCCTAGTACAAATTTATGTATCAATCACAGTTGTTAGTTTCAAGCAACAAGAACTCCCATCAAATCATTATTTCAAGAAGTAATTTATTGAAAGGATATTTGATAGCGGCATACTTGCAAGAAAAAAAAATGACAGCATGAGATTTGCAAAACAAGTAAGAATTTAGCATAAATTCAGTTGGATGAATACATTAATAGTTCTATTGTTTAACAATGCACATTTTAGATTATACTGCTGAGTATGACAGCCCTGGTCTCTGCAAGCAACTGTTGTACTGTAATCATTTCTGCACCTACACTCAACCTTATACCTGTGATTTCTGCTACAACCCTCAGCTAGAATGGTTTTTTCATTAACCTTAATTTTTTATGTTGCTGACTTTCATTCAGTTTTACAGTCAGGTGTACCTAATTTTAAATACTAGTGTATTAGTTGTAAGACAGTCTGAGAAAGTGAGGATCTCATTTTCCTATGGAAAGGATTATCTTTATCAATACTCATGAAGTAGAAGATAATATAAATAGGAAGAGGATTCAGATACAGCACAACAAAAATGTATGACATTTATCCATCATATATATGCACCGATTTACCTTTATTCATAGAAGAGTTATTTGAAATAGATACCTGAAATATTAATGATGGCAGTTTTGATGCCTGGTATAAGTATTTTATTCTATGGGCCAAAATTATGGTCTGTTTTCATAAATAAATGTTTATTTTATACAGCCATATTTAGATGTTGTCTGTGGCTGCTTTTGCATGACTGTAACAGAATTGAGTAGTAAGACAGGCCATATGGTTCACAAATTCTAAAATATTACTATCTGTCATTAACAGAAAAATTTTGCCAACCTCTGCTATAAATGACTGATATTTTCTGAAATGTTTAGAGCCGTCCAGTAAATACTGTGTTTGTCTTGATTATCATTTTAATTTTTTTTTCAAGTTTTGTGCAATGAAAAATGAACCTATATTTCTTGTAGAGAAAACTTCCATTCTAAAACTGACAAATAAAAACAAAACAGCCTATTGAGGAGAAGTACATGTAACATGCTAATGAAATTCCTACACAGATGTCAGAGGATAAACAGACATCACCTAGGTTGAATGAACACTAAAATGAATGTGCAGAAATAAGCTTTTCAGATAATAGAGGATATTTTTTAAAGCCACTGACAGTTTTGGCTTTCAGCAACTTGAGGTGATAGAACATCTACTTGAAGAGGTTCAGTACACAGTTTACTAGAATAAGGTACTTCACAGACTTATCACAATACATTTTCTTTTTCTTTAGGTAGCCATTTTAAGTTTGAAAGGGTTTATTTATTTATAGCCCTGGATTTTTTTCTCAGAATACCTTTCTCTTGTACCTTAATTTTGTATGTTTTTCTATTTTTTTTTTTGAAGCTACCAGTTTGAGACAAAGGTAATTTCCTATATCCTACAGTGCTCATTCTGCTTTGCAGAGGAAAATGAACCCAAACAAACTGTCTCTGTGATTAAGCAACAGCATTTTCTCTTGAACTGCGAACTGCAAAGTGATATAGAAAACAGCAGAAGCTATAAATTAAGGGAATTTGCAGTTTTCAAGCGGTTTCCATAATAACTTGCCAGAATGTTTCCTTTGTTTACTGGCTAACTACCAACCTTTGCATAAAGATTAGATCTCTTTATTGATCTATTTGCTGAAATGAATCAGAGAAGTTGTTTTTTTCCTCTCTCACTCTCTCTCAAGAGGGGTTTTGAATATTATGACTTGTCAGTTGTTAGTTAGCGAATGATATATTAATCCAAATTTTGTGTTTTGAGAATAGTGCCTAATAAAAACTTATGAATGTACTGAGAAAGCATCTGTAGACCCAAAGCTCTGCATAATCCAATCTCTCTCTGCATGTCTTTTTTCAAAGTTTTTGCTAAAATTAAAATATAATCACAATGCTCTGATGGCTCGTGTTAAGGAAGAGACAAAAGAGCATAACCCCTCATTCTGGCTAAAGTAAAATATTAAGGAGCCCCATGTTTGATAAGTGTTATTTAATGATATTCTAATTATAAGGAGATATTTTTGTTGTCAATTTTCTTTCTTTTAGCATAGCAATTTAAGCCCATTACTGCTAACATAAATATTCACTTCAATGTGGTATTTTCTTAAAGAGGAAGAAAAATCAAACTCATTATCTGGAGACAAAGCAAGTTATAGCTAAAACTGCTCATGAAGCTAACATAGATTTTAGCACATCTTAAATTAAAAGTTCCAGAATAAAATTTTGTTATATAAATTGTCAGATTATAGAAATAAATTATAGGAAATGGAACAATCTGTTAAGTGACTAAATAACAATAAGTAACACTTAACATGCTTTTTCCTAGGTTCCAGGCACTATGCTAAACTCTTTATAAGCATTTATATCATTGCTTTAAGAACACTAAGTGTTATGTCCTTGTTTGATAGATTAGTAATCTCGTTTTTAAAAAGGCTAAAAAATTAGCCCAAAGTTACATATCTATTATGCATTAAAACAAAAATATGAATATAATAACATTTCTAGAACTTTAAAGAATCAGAAAGTCAACTCTTTTTCTTTTTTACTTCATTTTTAACAATACAGGGATAAGACAAATTAATGGTATTTTATACAAGGGGAACCTCAAATCTACCTATGCATTACCCAGAACTTACTTTGCCCATTAGTCAACCCTACACAAATATTTATTTGCTTTGATTTATTTAGCCCCTACAAATGGCCAGTGGATCAGAGCTTAGAGCTGTTTCTTCAATTTTGCTACCACCTTAGCCCTTTATTCTGCAGACTGTATCCATGAACACAAGTGAGCTTTACTCTGCAGTTTGCTTATTCTTGTAACTCTGTCCACTAGATTGCACATTGTGGGAAAGATTCTTACACCTAATAAAATGCTTGTATATTTGAACATGTTTCAAGACAGTAAAAATGAAAGTTGTACATACTTTCAAGAATGATAAAGGAAAATAATGAGTAAAATATTTGTCATGCAATAAGAAATTAGCAATGTTCACAAGCTTCCTTCAGTTTATAGTAATACCACTGAAAATAACTCATATATTCATATGAAAACTTTTTATTGACAGAGAATACTAGATTCTTACCCACTTAATCTGTAATAGTCAAGCTCAAAATTTGTCTGAATGAGCCTTTTATTTTTTTTATTTAGTTTCCTCTTTTTCTCTTCAGCAAATTCCACTATTCATTCAGTTTCCTATTTAAGAAAAAGAGATCTAATAATTACTCAAGTATATTTTATCTACCAGGTATACTTGCATCTTTAAAAAGAGAACCACCATGGTAAACCCAAAAGAACTGTATAGCAAACCATGTGGCAAATAATAAGTTCTCAGTGATCATTAGTTTTCTTATTAAATTCTAAAAACTAAGAAATATAGTACAATTATAGACTGAAGTTACATGTCACACTTTAATCTGGTCTTGAACATATTCTCTTATTATCTTAAGTTTTTCTTACCTATTCCATAATAATATGTGATACTTGTTTCTTTAAAATAAGCTACTTTTCCCCTTTGGAGACAAGTTATTTTTAATGGTATGTTTATTTAAATTTTGCAAGAGTCCACTTTATTGAAATGACTCTGCTGTTGAATTGTTTCAGTCATTTCTTAGACCTTTCTACATAATAGAGATTTCTTCCTAATACAGGTTTTTAAAATGTATTTTGATTTCAATCATTATTCTTAAATTAAATATAGATGTTATTAATATTTAAACTTAAAACCTTATTCACTTACAAGCAACTGGATTTGTCAAAATTGAGCTTAGTAAAAAGATATCAATTCTTTTTAGAAATCTTTGAGTACATTTTGATTTAGTAGAAAAATCAAAGGAAGTTTAATTATAAGAAGCAAACAAGTATTATTAGTAAAGTGTACAATAAATGTTTTCATTTAATTGATTTTGAGTTATTTGTACTACTCTATTTCTATTGGACTTTATGTTTCTATTTCTAAATTAAAAAGTAATTAACCTGTTATCTTGCATCATAACATCATATTCTGTGTTAAGAAACATAAAACGTGTTAGGTAAAATATTAAGCTGAGATGACAGAAGAAAGAAGTTAGATATAACTTTAAGATTTATTAGCAGTGCAAAGGGAGAATGCAGGGCCAATTCCAAGAAAAAAAACTATTGCATGATGCACATGTTTTAATATTATATTTAACTCCACTTATTACCTTCAATAGCTTCTAAGTACAGTGTGTTCGTAAAGTTATAGTGCACTTTTGACCTGTCATAGGAAAGCAACAAAAGATGATAGAAATGTGAAATCTGCAGCAAGTAAAAGGAAAATCCTCCCAGTTTCTATAGGATGATGTGGCAGCATGTGCACATGCGCAGATGATGACATAACACTGTGTATACAGCGGAGCAGCCCATGGCCATGCCAGTCAAGATGTGGATGGTACAGATGAAAGTTCAGTGTGTTCTGTGGTAGGCCATCAGTCAGTGACAAGTCTGTAGAGGCTATACAGGATAGCTACCTAAGGAGCCCTAAAAAATCTGTGCGTGAGCCCACATCAAACTGCACTGAATAGGTATGAAACTGGGAGAGTTTTCCTTTTATTTGGTGCAGATTTCACATTTATATCATCTTTTGTTGCTTTTTTGTGACTGGTCAAATGTGCACCATGACTTTACGGACACACTTTATATTGACTATTTATTTATTTATTTTTTTGTGTGTTGAATATTTTTCTGAAGCTGGAAACAGGGAGAAACAGTCAGACAGACTCCCGTATGTGCCCGACCAGGATCCACCCGGTACGCCCACCAGGGGCGACGCTCTGCCCATCAGGGGGCGATGCTCTGCCCCTCCGGGGCATCGCTCTGCCGCGACCAGAGCCACTCTAGCGCCTGGGGCAGAGGCCAAGGAGCCATCCCCAGCGCCTGGGCCATCTTTGCTCCAATGGAGACTTTTGCTGCGGGAGGGAAAGAAAGAGACAGAGAGGAAGGAAGGGGGTGGGGGTGGAGAAGCAAATGGGCGCTTCTCCTATGTGCCCTGGCCGGGAATCGAACCTGGGTCCCCCGCACGCCAGGCTGACGCTCTACCGCTGAGCCAACCAGTCAGGGCCTATATTGACTATTGATCCTGCTGTAGACATGCTGATAGAGGTATGATTAACTGAAGGAAATAAGCAGATGGGTGGATTGATAGATGATAGATAAACTTATATGTATATATTTCCTTCCAGAAAAAATGTTATGTAACATATATAATGGCAAATAGTATATGTAATATACTAAAATATAAAATATATATTTATAAATATATTTAAATAAATGTATATTTATATATAAATTATATCTATATACACATATGTATATATAAGGAGGACCAAAAGTAGATTTACAGTTGTGAATGCATGAAACACACAGTTTATTCTTGTGTTATTATTTATTAATTGTTGTATTATTTTCCATGCAAACAAATTTAATCCAGAGACTGTGATAATTTAGTTTTAGTGACATTTGACAGAAGAGACTAATATCATTCTATAAAATCTATTTCTGAAGTCTTCTGGTCCCTTTAAAACCTTTCCATCAGATTTTATTTCTCATAAGGAACTTCATTTAACATGCCTAAGGTTACCAAAGAGGAGAATAAATTGTTTTAGTGTCCATTTTCTTTTTTATTTTCTTTTTGTATTTTTCTGAAGTTGGAAACAGGGAGGCAGTCAGACAAACTCCTGCATGTGCCCAACCGGGATCCACCCGGCACGCCCACCAGGGGGCGATGCTCTGCCCATCTGAGGCATCGCTCTGTTGCAACCAGAGCCATTCTAGCCTCTGAGGCAGAGGCCACAGAGCCATCCTCAGCGCCCGGGCCAACTTTGCTCCAATGGAGCCTTGGCTGCGGAAAGGGAAGAGAGAAACAGAGGGGAAGGAAAGGGGGAGGGGTGGAGAAGCAGATGGGCGCTTCTCCTGTGTGCCCTGGCCGGGAATCAAACCTGGGACTCCTGCACGCCAGGCCGATGCTCTACCACTGTGCCAACCGGCCAGGGCCTAGTGTCCATTTTCTTTTAAAGTAAATTGTTAACATTCTGGTCAGCAACCATGCATAATTTTGTGTTCTCCATCACATTAGACCTCAATAATTGTAATCTGAAATAGCAACAGGCAGCACTCATGATCCCGTGCCTCGTCCTGAGACTGTGGCACACTCCTCTACCACATATTGTGCATAGGCACGGAGTTTTCTACCCAACCAAAATGAAATAATTCAAAAACAATATTGTTAACTTTGAATTGAAGCTTTCATATGCTTGAAGTACAGCAGGTAATTCATGAATGTTTATTTTCCTTAAAAAGGAAGGATGAGCATTTTGTACTTTTGTTTGTTGTTTTTAATATTTGATGTCTCCCGAACATTTTGTTGTAGCTCTAAGCAAAAACCATAGAAATAAAAGCTATCTAATCATCTTTGAATTAATCAAAGTGTTATTGTAATGGTTATAGTATGTATTCTACTGATGTTGTGAAGATGGAATTTACTTTCTAATGTGATGTTGTGACCAAAATGTGGCCCTGAAAAGTCTATAACTATATTTTCTAATGCAGCACAAAAAACTATGTAACTATATAAGTATGAAATCTGGGATGATATAAAAGATGTCATGTTCATTTTTTCTTTAAAAGCCAGTAATAAGATGTCAATAAACAAAAATATATATACATTCACATACAGTACATACATGTGCATATTTGCATATATGAATAAAACTGGTTCAAAGTGAGGATATTTTCACATGCATTTATATTCATCTATGAATCTAATAAAAAATGTTTTTCAAAGCACCACAGGCTTATAAATATGTCAGCATTCCTATTAGTTTGTAGTAAAATATAACAAGCTGTAAGAGCAATAAAATAGAATAGAGAGTAAGTAATTTCCAGTGAAATATGTATGCCTTTACAATCTTTTGGACACTGAGAGATTATGTCAGTGTAATTATGCTTCTGTAAAATAGCACATCCTTAATAATTAATAAAAGTAATTGGAGATTTGCAAACTATAATAATTGGCCTCTATTTTATATAGGCACATAAATTAAGAGTTCAAATAAAAAAATTATAAACAGCAATTAACTAAATCAGAGCCTTTAATTCAGTTTTCTGAAAATATGATCTTACCTGAATGCCATTGTGCAGAACTTTATGTTTGAATATCTAGGCCAATGTCATTTGTATAATTCCCTTAGCACTCTTGGCAAAAGGCAAAGATAGTAATTCCTAGCGAAAGGTAAATCAAGCATTATTATTTCCATGTATTCACATATCAACAACTGTGTATTGAATGCAACTATGTACAAAGCTTTTGTTCACTGCCTAGGATTCAGTAGCAAACAAAATGGATAACAATTCCTGCCTTCAAGGAGGATGAAATTGTATATTTTTTTCTCTAAAGCTAAATGTTCAAACAGTTATTTTATATATTTTTATAATAACCTGGATAAGTATGTGGTGATCTAATTAAAATGTAAATATTGAGACAAAAAGAATCTACAAAGAGACAACTCCTAGCATAAGCTCTTGGCTTATAAGTCAATGCTCTATTTTCTTAACCATATAGGTGTACTTTTAGCATAAAAGTCCACCTATTCTAGAAATATTTTTGGACATATCTGTTTAATTTCATAATAAAGTGATGTAGTACCAGTAAAAATATCATTATCAGGGAAATGAAGACTTGCTGAATGAACCTGTATTTATGATCTTCTTTCATTCACAGTGGATGAGATACCAGAGAGAAGTTGTAAAAATGAAAGAATAAAAACTGGCACTTTTCCTTTCTAATGTGCATTGTCAGATTTGTGCCTATACCCATGCAGTCACTTCAAATACAGAACCTGAAATAACAAGATTTTAAAAGAAAAAAATTAAAGCTTCCCATTAGTTTCATATATTCACAATACCTCAGGACAATTGTAAAGAGGTAAGCTGAGGTGCTCAAACCTAACAGAGTGATACTCACTAAACTTTAGTCAGGTTTCTCTGAGACCTCTTTTGACTAGTCAACATTGGCCTCAACTGTGTCTTTGGCCTGCCCATCCCAGACTTAGCAAAGAATTTTGCTAAGTCATACCCCCACCCTTGGTATATGATCACCCTTCAGATCTGGTCATATTTCTCATCTCCATCCTTGATATTGGATCATCTTGGCCTGCCTTGAACAAGAATTAGTTAAGCAGTTTTAGCAAGAAACCCCTTATCTGTGATGTCTGCTCTTAGCAATTTCTCATCCACTGACATCCCTTTCTTTGTTCCTTGACTATATATCTTCACTTCTCTTTGTTATATTCAGAATTAGGCTCTATTCTGTACTAAAGTCTCTTTCTTGGATTGCAATAGCTACTAAATAAAATCTGTATTTACTTCTTTAACTATTGTGCAATTCTGATTCTCTTTGATACTGCACAAAGCCCCTGTTTCCAAATAACATCACATTCTGAGGTTCTGGATAGACATAGATTTTAAGGGGGCATTATTTCATATGGGGATGCTAAATTTTTTCACCCACACACATATACACACTTGTTAATGTTGCATAAATAAGTTTATGTATCTCTTTCTAAAGAAACTGGTACTTCAACATTATAAAAATTTTTGTGGGCTCCTAAATGAAGCAAATTACATATCAGTTAGCAACAACAACAACAACAACAAAATAAAGCCTGAAAATAATATAATTATGAAAAAGTCATTTGCTTCTATATACCCCCATCACACATAGTAAGTACCTCTATTACATTGACGTTTTCATTATATGACTATATCTACAACTGGATTTTTAGTTACTTTTAGGTTAAGAGCTCTGTCTCACATTTTTGAACTCTACAGTTAGATGGAATCTAAGATGTACTAAGCATTTAGTGACAATCTCAGAATGTAATTCAAACATGTTTGCACATGTCTAGTAAACTGATGGCGTGACCTCTCCAGATGCTTATTTACCAGCAAGATCAAAGAGCTCCTTTGAAGGACTCTTCCTCACAGAAACAGGAATCAAGCTAGACCCAAGAAAAAAATCACGGGAATGGTGATTTTGAATGTAAGATTGAGTTTATCACTCATGCGTGTCTTACATACTAGTCCATATTTGACAAATAACTCTTAGAGGGTGTAGGGAGACTCTGATTTAGATTTGAAAGAATCGTTTGGTTAACCTCCCTATAAATTATGAGAAAACTAGCAGCACAGTTTGGATAATCTCTAATACAACTCAGCACAAAGAAAAGATGGGTCTTTTCACAGTGGCCACAGATGTCTGTGAGGCTGGCAAATACCAATAATCAAAAGTAATAAACTTATTTATGATTATAAGTGAGAAGCCTTCAATAAAATACAAGACATGTTTAAAAGGCTGTTAAATGATTGAGTCAAATCAATTTTCTTATAAACCCATTACTGTTGATGAACTGGTAAGATTAGGGAATCATGGGCAACATAGACTAAAATGAAATGTGTTACATCTTAAATTTAAATAAATAAAGAACACGTCACAAATTTGTGTGTGTGTGTGTGTGTGTGTGTGTGTGTGTGAAGCAGGAGACAGAGAGACAGACTCCTGCATGCGCCAACCAGGATCCACCTATCCACCTGTTAAGCTCTCTAGGGCACGATGTTCTGCCCATCTGGGGCATTGCTCCATTGCAACTGGAGCCATTTAGGGCCTGAGGTGGAGGCCATGGAGCCATCTTCAGCGCCCGGCCAACTTTTGCTCTAATGGAGCCTTGGCTGCAGGAGCGGAAAAGAGAGATAGAGAGGAAGGAGAAGGGGAAGGGTGGAGAAGCAGATGGTAGCTTCTCCTGTGTGCCTTAGCTGGGAATCAAACCCGGGACTTCCACATGCCAGGCCAACACTCTACCGCTGAGCTAGCTGGCCAGGGCCCACATTACAGATTTTAGATGGGTCCTAGGATTTAAAAGAATGAGACAGTTGACTTTATAAGATATTTCAAAAATTATGTTTCTATTTAAAAAGATTAATGTAAACACAAATAAAAAGTAGAAAAAAAAGTCATAATTTTGAAGGTGTAAATGCAATGTAGTCATATGGTGACTGAGATGCATGAAAACATACATCATTTATTTAAATGAAAGAATATTATAAGTACAAATCATCCCTAATGTTCTCCCAAATGATATTTCTTTTTTTTTTTTTTACAGAGGCAGAGAGAGAGAGTCAGAGAGAGGGATAGATAGGGACGGGGAGACAGGAATGGAGAGAGATCAGAAGCATCAATCATTAGTTTTTTGTTGCAACACCTTAGTTTTTCATTGATTGCTTTCTCATATGTGCCTTGACCCTGGGGCTACAGCAGACCGAGTAACCCCTTGCTTGAGCCAGCGACCTTGGGTCCAAGCTGGTGAGCTTTTGCTCAACCCAGATGAGCCCACGCTCAAGCTGACAACCTCGGGGTCTCAAACCTGAGTCCTCCACATCCCAGTCCAACACTCTATTCACTGCGCCACTGCCTGGTCAGGCCCAAATGGCATTTCTTTTTTTTTTTTTTTTCTGAAGCTGGAAACGGGGAGAGACAGTCAGACAGACTCCCGCATGCGCCCGACCGGGATCCACCTGGCACGCCCATCAGGGGCGATGCTCTGCCCACCAGGGGGCGATGCTCTGCCCCTCCGGGGCATCGCTCTGTTGCGACCAGAGCCACTCCAGCGCCTGGGGCAGAGGCCAGGGAGCCATCCCCAGTGCCCGGGCCATCCCTGCTCCAATGGAGCCTCACTGCGGGAGGGGAAGAGAGAGACAGAGAGGAAGGAGAGGGGGAGGGGTGGAGAAGCAAATGGGCGCTTCTCCTGTGTGCCCTGGCCGGGAATCGAACCCACGACTTCTGCACACCAGGCCGACACTCTACCACTCCCAAATGGCATTTCTAAATTCATGGGGATTGTAAAAAAAAATATTGCACTTTCTTAGTTAGTTTTTGGTCTCATTACAAATCTGTATTATCTAAATATGAATCTAACATTTAGAAAGAAATGTAAGTAGCTAATGAAACTCATAAAATTTATTTAAATTGTCTTCTTAAACTCTAGATTCACAAGTTTTATGCAAAAATCAGTTAAGGAAGTTGTAAGGGAAGATTATTTTTTCCCTGAAATTTCAGCTAATTATAATTTTCTGTTAGAGAAAATTGCTTTAATTTATTTTGTACAAAGATTGGTGCTTCATGCATGTTGTTTTATAGTCCTACCTGGTCAGGTCTTCAGAGGCACAGGGTGAAGCTAATGCATCGGAGGGAAGCATTTCAAAGAATGATATTACCACATGTGAATTTAAATTACAGTAGCTTCCTAGGAATTTCACAAGTTTATTTCCATATTCTTTTAAGTGAATCATCTATCCAAATGTTTGAATGAGGGAAGACCAGATGTAAAAATTACAACAAGAGGAAACTTTAGGGAAGACCATTCTATGTATAAAAGAACAATTCCTCTTTTTCATGAATGGCCATCTCTAAAAAGGTGATTTTCGTAGGAAGTAGTAAAATGGAATCACCAAAATTTTGACACATGTCTTGCTACCTGATTAAGTGCTTTCTTCAGCTTCAGTATTCTTTTCTTTGAAAACAATTTCCTATTTTCTGTGACTGGATTAAACCCTAACAGTATCCTGCAACCCCATGTTCTTCTCTTTAAAAAGTGCTTATCAGAGCCCTGGCCAGTTGGCTCAGTGGTAGAGCATCGGCCTGGCATACAGAAGTCCCGGGTTCGATTCCCGGCTAGGGCACACAGGAGAGGCACCCATCTGCTTCTCTACCCCTCCCCCTCTCCTTCCTCTCTGTCTCTCTCTTCCCCTTCCGCAGCAAAAGGCTCCATTGGAGCAAAGATGGCCCGGGCGCTGGGGATGGCTCCTTGGCCTCTGCCCTAGGCACTAGAGTGGCTCTGGTCACAACAGAGCGATGCCCTGGAGGGGCAGAGCATCGCCCCCTGGTGGGCAGAGCGTCGCCCCCTGGTGGGCGTGCTGGGTGGATCCCGGTCGGGCGCATGCGGGAGTCTGTCTGACTGTCTCTCCCCATTTCCAGCTTCAGAAAAATACAAAAAATAAATAAATAAATAAAATAAAAAGTGCTTATCACAGTGGTAAAATGAATAACATTGAGTGTGGGATCCGTTGGTGGTGTTCATTCCTCCAATAAAGTCCAGCCTTAAAAACATAGACCTGTATATACATCTTCTCCCATCGTATCTGCATCTCTTAGTAAAATACCAGGATCCTAATAGCTGAATAAATGAAAGAATGAATGATTCAGTGTTTTCTAAATTCTCTATCCAGTATAAAGACTACTTACTTGATACAGAATGTGATAAGGTACCAAAGAACTGTAAAACTTAGTAGTGGCAATGTCATTTTAAAGAGGAAAAGTCAGGCATTAAAAGGATAAAGGTTATCTGAAGAACTTCCTTTTCCTTTCAATAAGAGATAATATTTACATATCCTACACTGATTTTAACTCTCCCTCCCTTCCTGGAATCCTGAGAGTAACACATACCTCAAAGGAATGGGAGTAGACACTAAAAGATTTGTGAATGTCTTTTGATATGTAAAACGACATACTATTGTGTTACTTTGTAAGTTTTAATGTGTAGGAATGTTTTTATAGATTCTATAGACCAGCAGTTCTCAACCTGTGGGTCGCGACCCCCGCGGGGGTCAAATGACCAAAACACAGGGGTCGCCTAAAGCCATTGGAAAATACATATTCATTATACAATACATTTTTAAATAAAATATGTATTTCCAATGGCTTTAGGCGACCCCTGTGTTTTGGTTGTTTGACCCCCGCCGGGGTCACGACCCACAGGTTGAGAACTGCTGCTATAGACAAATGTTATAAGCTTGTTAATGATTGATTATTGTGTCATGTTTCCCTTCCTTTTCCCCCCAACCTGTGTGTGATCAAGTCTATATAACGAGCTGAGAGCTATTTTGCACACACATGATTTAGGTCAACTATACCCCATGTAAGTCATATGCAGCCAGCTTATTAATAAATCTCCTAAAAATTCTTTTGTATCCTGACTTGGTGTCTCTACATAACCCATGAAATTAAGGTATGATACTTTACAACAAGACAAAATAGATGTTAAACTGTGATAAGGTATCAAAGAACTGCAAAAATTAATATTAATGTTTTAGAAGGAAGGGTCAGGTTTCTTGCCCCCTCCTTTCTGTGGAGAATGGAGGGAGAAGAAAATGGGAGCTTCCTGGCTTACAAGGACATACTATGTACTGAGATAAGAAACCCCCTTTTACTAAGGGCTTAAAAGGCATTTTATGATTTAGGCCAAGCATTCAGAGAGATTTTGTAAATATGATTTTTATACTTGTGTGTGATTTACTCCAGCTCAAGATGGCCAATCACATTCATGCTTAGGAAGGGCTTTTATATTGTAAATAGAGAGGTTTTTGTATTAGGTTTTGAATGGAATGGAAGGAAACTTGGACCCCCTCTCTTCCCTACACTTGTGAGGAAGAAGGTAAACAGCTAGTCAGGGAGGTGGAAGAAAGATTTAAGCCCTTTCCTCTCCCATTTCTTTCTCCTTAATGGGCAATTTACAAATACTTATCCTCTGACATTATGTAAGCACTCTCCTTTTCCCCCCAACCTGTATGTGATCAAGTGTATATAACTAGCCTCAGAGCTATATTCGAGGCTACACAATTTAGGTCAGCTATACCCCATGTAAATCATATGCAGCTGGCTTAGTAATAAGTCTCCTTTTAAAAATTCTTCTGTATCCTGCCTTGGTGTCTCTATATAATCTGTGCAATTAAGGTATGGTACTTTACAACAAAACTACATATAATTACTGGATGAAAATAGATAAGATACACACACACATATACAACACACACACACACTCCCCACATTTATCAATTCACCTTCAGAGATTTTATGATCATGCTTACATTTATTGTATGTAAGTACTTAGCCCAAAATACTGGTTTGGCACATGATTTCTGTATGAACAAAGGGAAATATAATGATGGCTTGTGCATATGAAAGTTATTCTTCATATACTGTTTAATCATGGGCCTGATCGATGTTTTTACTTTTGAAGAGGAAAAATAAACCACATTTTTGCTTTTAACACCATGCCTTTGGTATATATTATAGTTCATTGAAATCCCCAAAAGGGATGTGTCTTTAGAATAAATTAGAGTCTGGCTCAAATTATATGATTGATATAATTAAACCACATCTTTGTGATCCTGTGTTCATGTGGACATCCCACTGATTTGAATTCATGCTGTTTGGGCAGAAAATTCATATGTTCATTCATTGATGTGAACTAATGAACTTAAAACCACTGTCTGTGAATTCAGCTGTGAACTCATTGTTGCATTGCAGAAACAGAAGCTTGCCAAATATTGGGGACAGAATGCTAGGTAGAAATAAAACTTTGGAAGATTTTCTGAATTGCTCAAACACAATTAAATATAGTTATTTACTTCAATTGTGAAGGGAAAGACACTATAGCTCCTGGAATAAGTAACTTCTTAAAATATAAAGTATACATTGCTAAGAATTATTTATGAAGACATGTTAAAACTATTACAAATTTGGAGACACAAAATGAAAGTTTTAATTTTTTCTTGTTACAACTTGACAATTTATTCTATTGTCATCAGATTGTGAAAGATTTAGTCACAAAAAATCATAATAGTATTCATTTACTGCATGCTTTTCATATGGAAGGAATTTTCATACAATAATCAGATTTCTCAATATAATAGACTCTAATGTAAAAAAGATTGAAATTTAAGGACATTCATTTATGTGCATAATGTTATATAGCTAATGTTCGATTCAAATGCAGACCTGTCTTATGCAAATCCTCTGTTGTTTCCTTTTTATACTGTAAGAAAATATGCTTTTCACTAATTCTGTGACCAAACGTATGGAAGATTTTCTCACACTAACCAGTTCTTTGACAACAGCTAGGTTTTCTACAATTTAATTCAGATGCTAGAGTTAATGTGAAACTCACAGGTTAAGATCTCAGTTCTGTAAGATCAGCCTCTACATCAGGTGTCAATCACAAGTAGAAGACTCCCAGGTTACCCACAACTTCTGCTTACCCTGGCTACAAATTGGAGATTTCCAAAACTCCCAACATGAGTTCAACAATTTGCGAGAGTGGCTAGCAAAACCCAAGAAAACAGTTTACTTACTGTTGTGAATTTATTACAAAATATATTTTAAAGGATACAAATAGGGCGCAGTGCATAGAGCGTCAAACTGGGATGCCGAGGACCCAGGTTCAAGACCCCGAGATGCCAGCTTGAACGTGGGCTCATCTGGTTTGATCAAAAGCTCACCAACTTGGACCCAAGGTTGCTGGCTCAAGCAAGGGGTTATTCAGTCTCCTGAAGGCTCACGGTCAAGGCACATATGAGAAAGCAATCAATGAACAACTATGTGTCGCAATGCACAACAAAAAACTAATGATTGATGCTTCTCATCTCTCCATTCCTGTCTGTCTGCCCTTGTCTATCCCTCTCTCTATCTCTGTTAAAATAAAAAAAAAAAAAGGATACAAATAAACCATCAGATGAAGAGATACATAGAACAGGTTTTGGTTTTCAAGATATGAATTTTGAGGAAATCTAAACATTCAATTCATACAAATATGGTAATACTGGATACATGGCTTTATGACTCTATCAAAATCCATAGGACTGTAAAAATGAGCTGCAATGTTAACTATGGTATTTCATCAATAACAACATGTCAATGCTGCTTTGTTGACACTTTCTTATACCACTCAAATGCAAGACTTTCATAATAAGGAAAACTGTATAAACTGGGAATTGGCAATGGCAGAGGGAATCTGGAAAATATGTACTTTCTACTTAATTTTTCTGTTAACCTAAAACTGCTTTTTAAAAAGTCTAAAAAGACAACAGATTTATGTGGAATTGTTTTATATAATAAAGTAAGTAGTTAAGAGAAAAAGTATATTTTATCATGTTCTTATATTTGGATAGCACAAATATGATATTTAAAAATGTTTGAAGAATTCAAGAAATCATTGTATTTACAATGCTACTATTAAAATATAATAAAGCTGATTTGTAGGAAATTCATTGACCAGCAGTTCTTGGGAAAGAAAACACCACTTCTTATCTATCAATTGTGAAGTGCAACAAAAGCAAAAATAAACATGAGGGACTACATCAAACTAAAAACTTCTGCATAGCAAGGAAACCATCAACAAAGTGAAAATGTAATCTACTGAATTCAAGGACATATTTACAACTCCCTTATATATCTTATAAAGGGTTGCTATCCAGAATACATAAAAAACTCATACAACTCAATGGCAAAAAAAATCAAACAATCTGATTTAAAAATGGACAGAATGATTCCTCATCAGGGTGTACAGGAGAAGTGACCATCTGCCTTTCCCCTCCTTCTTCCCCTTATATCTCTCTTCTCCCATAGCCAGTGGCTCAATTGGTTCAGGCATTGGTCCTCAGCACTAAGGATAGCTTGGTTGATTCAAGCATCAGCCCCAGACAGGAGTTGCTAGGTGGATCTTGGTCGGGGCACATGTGGGAATCTGTCTCACTATCTCTTCTCTTCTCACTTAAAAAAAAAAAACATGTGGACAGAAGATATGAGTAGACATTTTACCAAATAGATATCCAGATGGACAACAGGTACATGATGAGATGCTTAACAACACTATTCATCAGGGAAATGCAAATCAAAATATAAAGCCACAATAAGATATCACCTCAAACATTTTAGAATAGCATATATAAAAAAGACAAGGGGGTGGGAGCATGGCTGGGCGAGGGGGAATAAGGGGTGGGGGAAGATATATATGGTGGGACACTTGAATCTATGTAAAAACAAATTAAAATCATAAATAAAAAAAAAGACAAGAAATAACAAATGTTGACAAGGATGTGAAGAAAAGAATACTCCGGTGCACTGTTGGTGGCAATGTAAACTGGTACAGCCACTATGAAAAACAGTATAAAGTTTCCTCAAACAATTAATTCAGTGAATTCACTCTGGGTATTTATCAAAAAAAAAAAAAAAAAACTAACTCAAAAAGATATTATCACCCCTATGTTCATTGCAGAATTATTTACATTAGCCAAGATACGGAAGCAACTTAAGCATCCATCAGGGATGAATGTATAAAGAAAATGTGATCTGTATAAACACTGAACTATTTTTCGATTATAAAAAAGAAGGAAATCATTCCATTTGTAACAACATGGATGGACCTTAAGGGCATTATGCTATTATATGTAAAATAGGTCAGACAAAGAAAGACTAATATATTATCTCACTTATAGGAGAAATAAAAGAAATGAGCTTATAGGTACAGTTTGGTGGTTGACAGAGGCAGCTGTGGGGGATGAGCAAAATAGGGTAAGAGAGTTAAAAGCTGAAAACTTCCACTTATAAAATAAATGTCATGGAAATGCCCTGTACTGCATGAGAACTACAACTAATAACACTGTATTGCATATTTAAAAGATATTTAGGAAATAAATCTTAAAAATTTTTATCATTAAAGGATTAACTATGCATGGTGAAAGATGTTAACTAGGCTTGTGGTGGTAATCATTTGCAATACATTCAAATATGAAATAATTGTGTTCTGCACCTGAAACTAATATTATATGACAATTGTATCTGAATAAAAAAGCACCAATTTACATCAGTCAGTTTTGAAATACAGATGAAAATAATAACTACTGCTTAAGAATTGTATATAATTTGAAGGCCACCTTTAAATCATTTACTACTCTACAATGCAAACACGCATGTTGTGAGGTGTATACTTCTGAGGTTGAAGTAGGGGGGAGGTTGGTGTTAGAAATAATTTTCAACCAAAGTGAAAAATGACAGATAGCTACCTTGATAATTTTGTGAAATTGAAGTATAATTGTTTTCTATTATAAATTTTACTTGGTGTGGGAAGTTTTATAGTCTTATACCCAAAATTCTCTAAGAATTACAGAATGCAGGTGGCAGCCTAGATGTCTTGGCTGAAGGAACTTCTCTTCTCAGTTGACCTTGAGAAATTTCTTTCACTTGGTTTCTTTGTTCCTTCATGTTCTTTGGAACTGGATCATGAAGTAGTCATTAGTGTTGCTCCCCAAACATCCCCAGGCTTCTATCTTTTAAGTATATGGTGAGATATCTCTTATCTACACATGTGTGGTAACAGCAATGTTTTATACTTTGTCCAATAGAATGTGATTGGAAATGATACAAGGTCTTTCACAGAAGAGACTCCAAAAGCCAAACTGTGGTCAAGTCACTCTCTGCCTCACGCCTCTGTAACCATGGAAATGTAAAGACAGTGCTGATCTCAGCCTGCATCCCTAAGTCAGAATGATGGAGAACAGAGTGCATGGCTGACCATCAGTGGACACACAGCATGAGCCAGAAATAATCCTTATTATTGTTGTTGTTATAAACTACAAGATTTGAGGAATTTTTGTTAACATATCATGAAGTATCTATTCTTATTGATATATACTCTTCATTACAAACTACAGAAGTAATTTGGACTGTTGTGAACTGACTATGTTAATCAACAGGAAGAAAAGCACAAATTTTCTGTTTCATCTGATATAAATGCAAAAAAGTTCAATCTAAAGTTTCACTAAGAAATTAAAACATCTTTTTCCCTTCCTGAAAAAATCTTTAGTTAATTTGACCTTTTATAATGCCTCCTTTCTTTATTCAACTTTAACCTGGTAATGCTTTATTAAGCCCTTCATTTCCAATCTTGAAAAATTTTACCTCCAATTAATTAGTTACAGTCTTTTTCCTAAAGGGTAAAGTTTGAAGAGGTTGGCTAACAGAGAGCTCTGGTTTATTAACTACCCAGGTTGAAGTATGTTCTAATTAGCTTACAATGTATCAGCAGTTAGAGTGGCTGTAATTCTTATATATACCTAAAGATATGAGTGAACATTAACAAAATTTCTGGGAGTGGAAATACTCTCCCAACCATGATCATTAACATCTTAGTGTTATATTTAGACTTTTGACCAATCCTAACACAATTCCATACTGTGTGAATTCAGTTCATTACTTATTCCTCCCATTCTCAGTTTCTTTTCTGTAATATCTCATAAAGTCATGTTGTGAAGAAATATTGTCAATACATTTAGGTTATTCACCATGGGGTTTTGTATATAATAAATGATCAACACATACATTTTTATTGTTTTACTCTTATTATTTTGCACATCTATTTAGAAATCATCAAGTTTTTTTTTTTTTCTTTCTGGTATTTGTCAAAAGTATTCAGTATTCACTGAAAAACCAATTACTAATTTACTTTTTTAAACACTGGTTAAAAAGTGAACCTTAGAATTAATGGAATTTTAAGACTCATAATGGTCTGCTGACGTTTGCCATCTGATTAATGTCTTTTGAATAAATAAATAAAAGATGAATTAGTTACTTTATTCTGGAAATCTATATTGAATATCTGATACATGTCCCTGCTAGAGATGGTAGACATCACAGACTGGAAGAGAATGGGCAAAGCAGGGAGGGGCCACTGTGGTCCCCGGCAAGCCCATGGAGCTGACTTCTGTCACCTGTGCAGGTCTAAATTTTCTCCTGCGTGTGAGTAAGCTAAGAGGATTTTACTCTGCAGAAACTTTCAATTGGTGAATCTAACCAGTGGTGGGATTCAGCCAGTTCTCACTGGTTCAGCAGAACTGACCTAATTTTTTGTTGAGTTTGATGAACCAGTTGTTAAACTGGCACCTGTATTCAGGGTTCTCTCTAAGGTGGCTGCTTGGACAGCCACCCAATATGAATATTACAAATTTACATTCCTTATATTTTTTTAACATTCATCTGTGCAACAGCATATTCTAAGCACCTGTAGTAATGTTCATTCCATTTATTGGTAAAATAATTGCAAGTGAAGGCGCCAGTCAAGAAGCAATATGGAAACATCTTAAATAACAGTTTTATTGTTTTTTGTCAGGTATTATTTAATATTTTATTGTTATTTAAAAACTCTTTCTTATAACATTCTACTTTTGTGTACTTTTTTCATTATTTTTATTTAAGTATTAAATGCATGAAATAAACTACCTTTCAGTATATTGTTTTTTAATAACTTAAAACAGTCATTAGGGCAGAGAACTAGTTGTTAAATTATTTGAATCCCACCACTGCATCCAACAAAGGATAAATCTAGGTACAGAGAAGTTATGTGACTAACGTTTAGCTATATGAGGACCCAGTAACCCTGTCAGAAATATAAGAGTTTTAAATACAAATGGCTTTTCAAGGATATTCTTTACTAACTCCGTTGTATCCAGATAAAATGAAGCCATCAGGAAAGAAATATTTTGAACTTATATTTGCTAAATAAAGAGGTAGAGTGTCCAAATATAGCAAGCACATCAGTAGGTTTATTAGACCAGAAGAAGGGTAATAATATTAATTTTGTAAATGCTGTTCTGGAAACCAAAAGGAGTTAAACACCTTAGAAAAAGACACTCAGAAAGTAACTTATCCTTCAGCCTCGTCTGGTCATCTCACACATATCTGGCTATATGTTGTTTAAATTGCCATTTTAACGAAAGTTTTATTCTGGGTTTTAAATCAGTGAATTTAAAACCACAAAATGCATAATCTTATCTATATTGAGTTGTCTTCATTAACTCAGAAAAAGTGTCAAGCCTGATATTTCAGAATGCTTATTAGTCAGCCAGCGCAGAAGTGTGATTCCGAGAAGAAAGCCAGAGCAACAAGCACTAAGTCTGCATGTAGGTCAGGCCGATTGTTTCACTGAGACAACATCCACACACAGCCAATAAAAACAAAAATCCCATGTGATTTGTCAATATTTTGCTTCAGAACCTTTCTGGGTCACAGCACAATCATTCATTCTGGCCTCAAATGTGGGATTGGTTCATTCTCTTGACTGTCTATTATTCATTCATTTCAGCAAGCATGCATTAGGTTTTTAAGGTGTGTCAGGCTATGTGCTTTACACTTGGGATACAAAATCTGTTAGAATTAGAGCTTTCTTCAAGATCTGTGAAGCCTTATAGAGAGGCAAATACCTAAGTACACATTTATAATACCATGTAAAATTTGTTATAATAGAGGTTAAGCACAAGGTTTTACAGAAGCAGAGAAACAGAAGCAGTTAATTTCGGGGAAGAAAATCCAGAAAGACTGATATAAATGCTGACAATTAAGTGGGTCTTGAAGGATAAGCTTACTTAAGGGAGAACACTGAGATAATTGATAATAAAAGGGCATCAAGCCCAGGAAGTGTGTGGCAGAGTTCGTTTTATGATCATCCTATAACTTATATTTAAGTATTATTTGATATTGGATATCATTTAGTCATTTGGCAAATGCATGATTAATGTTATATTTAAGATGATTAATTTGGAAATAACTTAGAGATTTTAAAGGATGCCACTTGAATCTAAAGTAGTATTTTACTTCTCATTGGTATAACTAGAATTTTTCTGAATTACTAGAGATCTAATTTTCATTTTATGTCCCAGGATTTAAGTAGCACATTTAAATTTGGAAAATAAATTAGAAAAATATTTCCATAATAAAATAAGCACAAATATTTTTAGCATTATTTTAAATTAATCATGATATAATAGTCATTATCAGTTAGACATTTTATTCCATCAGAATTAATTGCTTCAAAGAATAGTATGATTTCAACCTATACATACTATAATATAATCTTAATTCTAAGGCATTGTATAGTTTTAGTTAAATGTTCATCAAGCCACTTTAGACACTTGATGTCAAAATTCACACCATTTATTTCCCTGGCTATTAGTGTTAAAACTAATAAGAAAAAGATAAATAACACTGATTTTTTCCATAATACACAATAAATATTGGCTAATAGAAACCACATTAAGTCTTAAATATGATGCAACTAATGACAACCCCTGATTTTCTCATTAGAGAAAAATAAAAAAGGTGCCAGTTTATGAAACAAAATTAAATTGCGTATCTTGTATTTGGGAAAAAAAAGTAGAAAATTCTACATTTGAAATGATTTGTATTAGAAATCTAAGCAGGCTTAGTAAAATGATGTTCAGTAATGTTTTCTTGTCCCTTATTTAATATATTAAATTAAGCAGTTGTATGAATTTTAAAAATATCTGGTTTGTTATTCTAATACTGAAAAGTATGTCATAGTTATAATAGTAAAAAAATAGATATTGATTCTCATTTTTATAATACAACGCTTCTAAATCAAGGAGAGAGAAAAAAACATCTGAGTAAAGATGTATAGAACAGAAAAACAGAAAACACATATATATGTGCTTATACATACATTTTAAAAGTGAAGCATGATACTTAGAAAATCAAACAACAAAAATGTAGTTCAGGACCATGTTACATTCTTGATTTTTTTATATTACTCTGTTTTACAAGGTGTGTCATTTATTTAGAGATTTAAATTATATCCTCCATCTAACAGGATCTGTCTCATCACTAAAATAGTTCTCATCACTTTTAAGTGTGATTAACTTACATTAAAATGGTGGGTCTTCTATCATAATTATCATCTTCATCATTATGATTATTACTAGTAAACATGAAGTGCCTCTTATGTGTTAAGTGTGTTTATATATTTACACATTAGCCCTTGATATCTATATAAACTTAATGTTACATTGATTCAGTTTCTTTTTCCGATTTTGACTGTCACTTTTATTGCTTTTGTTACATTTTAAGCTTTATTATATAAATCATCTAAGGAAACATCAACATCATATAAAATAGAAACATATTAAAAAATTTTATGCTGCACAGGAATAATAAAGGTTAAAATATAGCACTCAATTAAATTAAGAATTTTATATTATGTCAATCAAAATGTGATTAATTATTATGGTCAAAAACTAATATAGATGCTATATTTTCTTTAGTAAATATTTACTTAAACAAATAATAAATTAAAATCAATAAAAATATTTACTTAAATTCTCCTGTGCTCTGCTATTACTATAAAAATTTAGAGCTTAAGAGAAAATATATTGCAGAGATAATCTACCTGGCATTAATCTACTTTTATTTTTTTTACTTTTTTTAAGATTTTATTTATTCATTATAGAAAGGGGAGAGAGAGAGAGAAGGGGGGAGGAGCAGGAAGCATCAACTCCCATATGTGCCTTGACCAGGCAAGCCCAGGGTTTTGAACCAGCAACCTCAGAGTTTCCAGGTTGATGCTTTATTCACTGTGCCACCACAGGTCAAGCATAATCTACTTTTTTTTTTCTGAAGCTGGAAACGGGGATAGACAGTCAGACAGACTCCCGCATGCGCCCTACCAGGATCCACCTGGCACGCCCACCAGGGGGCGACGCTCTGCCCACCAGGGGGCGATGCTCTGCCCCTCCGGGCGTCGCTCTGTCGCGACCAGAGCCATTCTAGCGCCTGGGGCAGAGGCCAAGGAGCCATCCCCAGTGCCCGGGCCATCTTTGCTCCAATGGAGCCTCACTGGGGGAGGGGAAGAGAGAGACAGAGAGGAAGGAGAGGGGGAGGGGTAGAGAAGCAGATGGGCGCTTCTCCTGTGTGCCCTGGCTGTGAATCAAACCCAGGACCCTGCACGCCAGGCCGATGCTCTACCACTGAGCCAACCGGCCAGGGCCAGGCATAATCTACTTTTAAATAATGATATGCTACACCTACATAGTAAAAGAAAATTTAATATGCAACAAGCATGTCTTTTTTGGACAGTTCTTTCTAACTCAGTGTTTTAAATGTTATAGACAGCATCTCAAAATATGTATCATAATAATATGCAATTATAAACGAATTAGAAAATTTTTTTCTAAATTAAATGATTTCTTACATGATTTGGAAAACTATTTATAGAACAAAAAATTTGTATTACATTTTGAAAGAGTAATGAAATAAGGAGCAGATAATGCTTAATGTGAATATGGAAAATATGTAAATTATATATATATAAAAAGGTGGCTATAAAGAGAGGCCCTCAACAGATAATTTAAAAAGGACAATGTATAAAAGGAAGATATTGAGTTGAATAGGAAAAGAAACACAAGAACAATTATACAATTGTTACAGTCATTTTGTGAAGGAAAAAGGCAGACTTCCTTTTTGCTCTTGGCTCTGGCTTTCTGTATTTGTTTACCATGTCTTTTTGATGAGCTCTTCTGTTTTATGTAGGTAAAATGGTATTCAAAGAGTAGTCGTTTGGCTCACCTTCATTTAGGATAATTAATCCCGCTGCACTCTTCATTTCTTCTTTCATTCTACTGCCTTCCTCTTTTGTTAGATATTTCCTCAGGCTCTATTTTATCAAGTTAATGATACTCCACCTTATTGGAAAGAATAATAATTACATTTTATAATATTATAACCTGAAAATATGCTATTGCTTATCTTTTAAAGTAGACTGTTCTATTTCTAAATACCCTTTATAACTAAATAAAATAGCATAATAATATGTAAATGTCAAAGTAATATGATACATATATATCACAAATTTCTATAAAATGCATGTATATAAAATAATATATGCATATAAAATAATCCATGTATTTAAAATAACAATGTCAATAGATATATGTAGCAACATACAGCAATATTCAAATCATCTCTCTCCTTTATATTATATACTTTTTTGTTTTTATATTTTTTACTAAAAAAATAAAACTAATTCAGGCACAGCAGTCTTCCAACATTTCCTGAACGGACACCTAGTATCATAACTCCCTGCTGCTCAACTTATAAATGACACTGTGACTACTATTGGCAGCCTATTTCAGAAATGGAGTAACTAAAGTCAAGATTTCTGCTATGATTTTTGCTTTAACTCTTTTCTCCTACTTATTTTGGTGGTGTCTTTTTCTCCTCTGTAACTATCTTTGTCTTACAATTAAAGTAGAAATTTTTTTTCTTATATCATGAAAAAAATGAACAATACATTCATGAAATAAATAATTATGTGATAATGTACAGCCATTGGCTTTCAAGTGTTACACACTTTAAAAGATATACATAGTAGGCCCTGGCCCATTGGTTCAATTCTAGAGCATTGATCTGGCGTGTGGAAATCCCAGGCTCAATTCCTGATCAAGGCACACAGGAGAAATGACCATCTGCTTCTCCATCGCTTCCCCCTCTTTCTATCTATTTCTCTCTTCTCCTCCCACAGCCCTGGCTCAAATGGTTGGAGCAAGTTGGCCCCAGGTGCTGAAGATGGCTCCCTGGCCTCACCTCAGTTACTAAAATAGCTTGCTTACTGAGCATCGGAGCAGCGGCCCAGATGGGCAGAGCATCGCCTGGTAGAGCTTGCCAGGTGTACCTCATTCTGGACACATGTGAGAGCCTATCTATGCCATCCTGCCTCTCACTTAATTAAAAAAAAAAATGCAAACTACTAGAAATCATGGATAGAAAAGAATAATAAAATCTGAAAATTTTTAGTTTCTGAATGTTCAAACTACCTAAAAGATTTTTTATACTATTAGTCATGCAATAATACATAGATATTTTCATAACATATAAAGATTGATTACATGTGGAATGATTATATGCTTTACTATATTAAGTAATTTTGTTTAACTTTTTAATGGTAAATTATTTTCTACTGAAAGATATGAACACTTTAAACAAATCAGCTGCTAAGAATTCCTGAAAACCTACAATTTTTATTGTTTAATAAATAAACATTAACAGTGAAAAAAAATAGGGAGCTATCAAATAAGAATTGGAAGTTTTTTGCTTTGTAAAGCAAAATGTGGAACTTTTTTGGAAAAGACTATCTTGGAAATTCTAAAAATGGATAAGTATATATAATATATAATCATAATCTTCTCATCTGGTTTACTGCTACCAAGATGCAATAGGGCAAAAAATAAGATCCTGGAAGCAAAGTTTCTCTTTTTGTTTGTTTTTTCCTTTTAAATTGATTTTTGTTTGTTTCTTTTGTTTCTGCTAAGTCAGGGAGTTGTTAGCCATCTCAAACTAAAGAAGATAAAAGGGTTTTGAGAAGAGTCCATGGGGCCAAAGTCAAGAAAAATTTTAATAATGTAAAATTATATATATTTATAAAATTATAGAATTAAAGTAATAATCAATTAAAGTTATTTTCATTTTAATCTATAAAAAATAAGACATAAAGCAAACTTGAGAGTTAATATTGTTAAAGATTAGTATTTTATAATTATATTTCTTTTTATCTTACAATAATATTATGCATCAACTTTAAAGATGCCAATGAATTCTTTTACTAAAGACATATGTTCATTTTACATAGAGTGAGAAAATAGAAATACTAGAATTAATATTGAAGCTTTTCCCTGACCAAATAGCTCTGTTGGCTAGAGCATCGCGTTGAAGCACAGAGGTTGTCAGTTTGATCCCCAGTCAGGGCACATTTTGGAACAGATCAATGTTTCTGTCATCTCTGTCTCCTCTCTCTCCTTTCCTCTCTTTCTGAAATCAATAAAATAAACATTAAAAAAATATTTAAGCCTTGAGAACACTATTATTCTAAGCTCAAAACTGTAAAAGTAATTTCTGAGTACAATATATGCCAAGTTTTACTGTCTGTGTGTGAGCATATATTTATAATATACTGCTCACAAAAATTAGAGGATATTTCAAAATGAATATGAAGCAATAAAAAAAGCATTTGATTTTTTTTTATTAAACAAGAACATCATAAAAGCAAATGACAAGTCAAAGAAAGTTGTTCAATTCTGCAAATGAGATGCAAAACCAACTTTTTTTTTTTTTTTTTGTATTTTTCTGAAGCTGGAAATGGGGAGAGACAGTCAGACAGACTCCCGCATGCGCCCGACTGGGATCCACCCGGCACACCCACCAGGGGCAATGCTCTGCCCACCAGGGGGAGATGCTCTGCCTCTCCGGGGCATCGCTCTGCTGCGACCAGAGCCACTCTAGCACCTGGGGCAGAGGCCAAGGAGCCATCCCCAGCGCCCGGGCCATCTTTGCTCCAATGGAGCCTTGGCTGCGGGAGGGGAAGAGAGAGACAGAGAGGAAGGAGGGGGGGTGGAGAAGCAAATGGGCGCTTCTCCTATGTGCCCTGGCCGGGAATTGAACCCGGGTCCCCCGCACGCCAGGCTGATGCTCTACCACTGAGCCAACCGGCCAGGGCCCCAACTTTTATTTCATTGGTGAAAATGCACTATACAAAAGACTGAAAGTACTGGATTATGTGCACATTCCCTGATCCCCTAATTTGTGTGTGTGTGTGTGTGTGTGTGTGTGTGAGAGAGAGAGAGAGAGAGAGAGAGAGAGAGAGAAACAGAGAAAGCTTACAAGTGTTTAAAATTTTGAAGTTAAATCCACTGTTCCTGAGTAAAGAATAATTGGAAAATTTATGCTTTCAAGAGTTTTTAACCACTTATTTCTAGACAAAAAATTTTAATATACAATTTCTCCTTTTACTAGTGATGCACCTCATATAAAGAAATTTTTAAGGAATAATATAAGCCAGTGCTTTTCAACTGCTGGCCCACAGATTGGTGCCAGATAGCCAGAGATTTTGTGCCAGTTGATGAAAGTTAACCACCCTGGGCCTGACCTGTGGTGGCGCAGTGGATAAAGCGTCGACCTGGAAATGCTGAGGTCGCCGGTTCGAAACCCTGGGCTTGCCTGGTCAAGGCACATATGGGAGTTGATGCTTTCAGCTCCTCCCCCTCTTCTCTCTCTCTCTGTCTCTCCTTACTCTCTCTCTGTCTCTCTCTCTCCTCTCTAAAATGAATAAATTAAAAAAAAAAAAAAAAAAAAAAAAAAAAAAAAAAAAAAAGTTAACCACCCTGATGTTGTGTGAAAATTATAGAGTCTTTCTCTAACTAGCACAAAATATCTGGCAGACCAGCAATGTTCTGTGGACTGGAGGTTGAAAACCACTGCTGTAACCCATATATACTTTCAGAATAAAATTCACAAGCTTTTTTTTTTCACAATAAAATAATCGTAACACCATTTGCCCAGGCCAGGTAGGTCCACACTGGATTCGGGCAGATGGTAGACAAATCGCAGAGCTGGAAAGCATTGGGTCATTCTCATTTATTAGATTCTCACAATGATGGGGAGCACACAGGCAGGGGAAATCTGCTTCTCCAGGCAGCCAGTGGGGAAAAAAGAAAATCAACCCTGGTGAGGGCAGATGAGTAAACAGGAAAATGGCCTCTCGCAGTGGCAGGCAAGCTATCAATCAGCATCAAGGGAATCACCTGTAGCCTTATATAGGCTACATACACGTAGTTCTGCCTCATGCTCATGCACTAGTCATGCAAAATACAAGCAAGCAAGCCTAACACAGCTGTTTTCCCAACAATATTTACATAGGGTAAATATTTTTTGAGGCCCTGACCAGTTGGCTCAGCAGTAGAGTGTCGGCCCAGTGTTCAGAAGTCCCAGGTTCAATTTCCAGACAGGGCACACAAAAGAAGTGCCCGTCTGCTTCTCCACCCTTCCCCCTCTCCTTTCTCTCTCTCTCTCTTCCCCTCCTGCAGCCAAGGCTCCGATGGAGCAAAGTTGGCCCGGGCACTGAGGATGACTCCATGGCCTCCCCCTCAATGGCCTTCGCCTCAGGCATTAGAATGGCTCAGGCCACAACAGAGCTATGCCCCAGATGGGCAGAGCATCGCCCCCTGGTAGGCATGCAGGTGGATACCGGTCGGGGTCTTGCAGGAGTTTGACTGCCTCCCCACTTCTAACTTCGGAAAAATACAAAAAAAAAAAATTTCTGGTACATTTAGTTCTAATCAATATCTTACTTAAGAATGGATGCCTTTAACCAAGAACGTTTGCAGAATAAGTTAATTTTACATTTCCATAAATAGCTATAACATTTAATATTCATTATTCAAATTGAAGACACTCAGATTATAATACCAAAATGTATCTGAATATTTGTACCAATTTACAGTGTTAAGAAATATCAATTTAACTCAAATAAAATTATAAGGAGAAATATGACCATTTTCAAGATGGAACTCAAATATAATATTTAGGTAATTGAGAAAACAATGCCTTGATAAATTTAAATTATTTGTATAATTACTTTCCAATTATATTTAGCTTAATTGTATTTCTCCTAATATATTTGTAGTTTGAATGAATGTAAGATAGAAAGTTTTCTATTAACTAGTTTAATATATTTAATATAAAATAACATTTAATGATTTTTTTCTATAATTAAAATGTAAATTTATCAGAATATATTCTTTTATTAATTTTACACATATATCTGAAGAGTATATTACTATGAAAATTATTTTAAAGAATATTCTTTTACCTATGGGATAAGGCAGTATCTGAAAAAAAAAATCAATTGCTACCATAAAAAACAGTCTTTTCTGCATTGCCTGTTTAGATCTGTTACAAATTTTAATGGGGAAGTAACTGTCCTTATGAACTACATTTCTGGCCAGCTCCATCTGCTTTCATTTTTTAAACAGCCTAGTGAAGCAAGGAGAGATAAGCAGGTAATAAAATGTTTGACTGAATTACTACCTCTAGGGTACCACTATGAAAAAAGGCATTATGGTGATATTTAATAGTAGAGATTAAAATCTAGAAGTGTTTTATTTTCAGAGGTTGAAGTTTCAGTATTCTCAAGAAAAACAAAATAACAGAACTTTGATTAGAGTGTTTCAGACATCATGATATAAATAATAAGGCAGAAATTTTCAGACTCATTAGATAAAATTACAAATAGAAAGTCATGGTACAGGTCCAGATGGTTCTGATGAGTCAAAGAACAGTCAGATTAGGGAGAGTATGATTAAAGCTGTATATGAATGCCTACAGGTATTGGCAATGATTAATTACCAAATTCAAACAGTGATCTAAGCTAGGATAATGGTAACTCTTTTAAGTAGAGAAAACTCTTGGGTTCATATTTATTTACTTGACAATGATACAAAATATTTCTAATACAGAACAATTTTATAGAAATAGTTTGTTTTGCTTAATATATACAATTTCTAAAATTGCAAAAATTGATGTAATTTTTTTTACTTCTCTGTATCCATACCTCTTTGCGTTTTAACTCTGTATGTCTCCAACAAGGATAAGTCTAACAGGCTAGTCAGATCTGGGATGGCCTTGGGACTTTCTTTACCCAATAACCCTGTATCAAGGAGACTTACTTGCTTCCACTCTTCCCTGGGACACTGCCAAATCTTGAGAAGAACATTTTCAGCCCAGCCTATTGGAAGATGAAAGACAATTGGCCCAGTTACTCACATGGCCTCAGCCACCAGCCAGTCAAACACCAGGTATATGAGTGAAGCCAGATTAGATACTTAAAGCAACCTGCCAGCTGATCTAAGATACATAAAAAAGACTGATTCCTATTAACTCAAACTGGCCTGGATTGGCAGAGCCCCTCACCTGACCCACAGACTCAAGACTGATATTGGCTGTTATTTTAAAGCTTGGAAAACTCATGCCCCTGGATTGGTCCCTGGTTTGTAAATTAATTTTCATTAGAACACAGCCTCATTCTTCTGTTTAAGTATTATCTACAGCTGCTTTCACTACAACAGTAGAGCCAACTACTTGAATAGAGATCTAATGACCTTTAAAACCTAAATGAGGCCCTGGCCGGTTGGCTCAGTGGTAGAGCGTCGGCCTGGCGTGCAGGGGACCCGGGGTTCGATTCCTGGCCAGGGCACATAGGAGAAGCACCAATTTGCTTCTCCACCCCCCCCTTCCTCTCTGTCTCTCTCTTCCCCTCCCGCAGCCAAGGCTCCATTGGAGCAAAGATGGCCCGGGCACTGGGGATGGCTCCTTGGCCTCTGCCCCAGGCGCTAGAGTGGCTCTGGTCACGGTGGAGCGACGCCCTGGAGGGGCAGAGCATCACCCCCTGGTGGGCAGAGCGTCACCCCTGGTGGGCGTGCTGGGTGGATCCCGGTCGGGCACATGTGAGAGTCTGTCTGGTTGTCTCTCCCCGTTTCCAGCTTCAGAAAAATACAAAAAAAAAAAAAAAAAGAAATTAAAAAAAAGCCTAAACGAAATACCTCTAGGTCACTTACAGAAAAAGGTTTGCTGGCCCATATTTTAAGCTATTACATTTTAATGTGAATTGTTACTCAGAAATAGGTAAATAGCATATAATACATTAAAAAATATTTCCAAGAATGTTTGCTTTTAGTATTATAATTAATAATAATTTCTAATTTCTAATAATTTCTATACTTTTTACTATTTACAAGTGTTTGTTGAACAAATATGTAATTATTGATTTGAGTATCCAATATAACCCATCACAGCACTAGGGGCTGGTGATACAACAGTGCGCTGACAATAAAGTCTTGCCTTTATACACCTCAAATTGTAGAGTGTAGAGACTAACTAAATACACATTTACACACACACACACACACATATATGCAGATATGGATATGCAGAAAAAAATAACTAAATATTAATAATTTCATATGATGAAAACTAGTATCTAGATGGTGATAGATGCAATTGAAATGGTAAAGGAGGAATTAGGATGGTAGCAGAATTTCTGTTGTTTGAGCAAATAGTTAAAAGAGACAAAATAGCGAAATCTGTATCAGATGGAAAGTGAAGTGGTTTTAAAGTGAGTAAGGTCTGATCTTATCCATCCTCAGAAAAAGGACAAAGAAGGCCACCGTGAGTAAGGAGAATTATAGTAAATGTTAGGAGCAGAGGGATGATGACCTGGTGGGATGGGTGCTGTGACAGACTTAGAATGCCCTCTGACCAACACCATAATCACTATTGAGCTCATGGAGTGCACCTGGTCCAATCAGAGATGTTATGTTAATCTAAAATAGACACCAGGTTTTGAATACTTAGAATAAAAAAATATGTCAATATCTCTGTAATTTTTATACCAATTACATATTGGTATTTCATATGTAATGGGTTAAATAGAATTTATTAATTTCATTTCTTCCTTTTTACTTTTTTTTTTAATTGCAGCTACTAGAACATGTAAAATGATATATTTGGCTGACATAGTACTTCCATCAGACTGCTCTGGTCAGGACTTTGTCAAGACTGTGGCTTTTACTTTGAATGTGATAGGTTCCCATTGAGAAGTCTGTAATGACACAGTAGCAGAAGGGGAAAGACCAGTTTTGGGGAAGTTTCATTAATCTGGGCTGAAAAAAGATGGTGAGAACTTGAAATAGAGTGAAGGTAACACTAGAAATCATGAGACATTTATATTTTGCATTTATCTTAATACTTTTTAAAGTATTTTATTTATTGATTTTTTGAGACAGGAGAGAGAGAGAGAAAGGACAGAGGAGCTGGAAACATCCACTCATAGTTGCTTCTCCTATGAGCCTTGACCAGACAAGCCCAGGGTTTTGAACCAGTGACCTCAGTGTTCCAGGTCAACACTTTATCTGCTGTGCCCCACAGGTCAGGATGCATATATATTTAAACATAAAGTTGATATATACTGATATATTGAAAGTGTTGTAAAAAAAAAAAGTGAACTTATGAGTGGGGCCCAGGCAATCGAAAAAAATATGAGTCGATTCCTGAGATGAGGATGACATAAAGAAGAGCATATTTGGTGTGAGAAGAATTCAGTTTGAGATATTGTAAAGCTAAAAAGGTCAAATAAACATTTGGATAAATATTCTGTATTTCAAAAGTGAGATATGGACTGGGTATTGTACTTTGTGACTCACTAGCTTGTCAATGTAATATAAAACTCATAGAATTAGCCTGACCAGGTGGTGGCAAAGTGGATAGAGTGTCAGACTGGGATGCCAAGGACCCAGGTTCAAGACCCTGAGGTCGCCAGCTTGAGCGCGGGCTCATCTGGTTTGAGCAAAAGCTCACCAGCTTGGACCCAAGGTTGCTGGCTCGAGCAAGGGGTTACTCTGTCTGCTGAAGGCCCACAGTCAAGGCACATATGAGAAAGCAATCAATGAACAACAAGGTGTTGCAATGCGCACCAAGAAACTAATGATTGATGCTTCTCATCTCTTCGTTCCTGTCTGTCTGTCCCTGTCTATATCTCTTTCTGTCTCTGTTAAGACAAAACAAACAAACAAACAACAACAAAAAAAACCTCATAGAATTAAGTGGTGAATATGGAGAGAGAAGAAAAACAGTTCAAAAGCTGTTTCGGGGAACTCTTAACTTTCAGAGGTCAAAGACATGAGGAAACACCATCAAATGAGACTGAGAAGATCACCCTAGTAAGGAAATGAATGAAAGAAAGAAAGAAAGAAAGAAAGAAAGAAAGAAAGAAAGAAAGAAAGAAAGAAAGAAAGAAAGAAGGAAGGAAGGAAGGAAGGAAGGAAGGAAGGAAGGAAGGAAGGAAGGAAGGAAGGAAGGAAGGAAGGAAGGAAGGAAGGAAGGAAGAGCAGAGACAGAGGCTAGGGTGGTACTGAGCCTGACCCATAGTGATGCAGTGGATTGAGCAAAAGCCCAGGATGCTAAGGGCCACATGATTCCAGGGTCACTGGCTGAGCCCAAGGTCACTGGCTTGAGCAAGTGGGCACTGGCTCAACTTGATTCCCCTGGTCAAGTCACACATGAGAAGCATCAATAAAAACTAAAAAGAAGCAACTACAAGTTGATACTTCCCATCTCTCTCCTCCTCCTCTCTCTCTCCTTTCCTGTCTCTCTTTAAAATAAATAATAAAGAACTAATATTTTTATAATATTAGCTTCTGTGTGAGAACAGTTTTATTTCATGTGACACTGAAAACTTGTTTTGAAATCTTTTGTTAAAATAACATTGAAATGTTAATGAGGAGGGAAAATCAAACTTTAAGCTTCATAATATATTGAAACAGAAACATGAGGTGTTATCAAGTTTTCATATAATATCCTATGTCTAATAGAAAATATTTAAACTCAGTTTTTAAGCATGCTAAATTTTATGTGGCATACTAGTCAGTCTAAGTTTTTATCATTTCCATTTTGAAAATGGCTGTTAAAGCATCTTACACTTATAGTTCATTGAGTAAGACAAGAATACTACAAATCATTATAAAAATTTAGCTGCAGACAAATTAGTTGAATCACTTCTGTGGAAAAGAAAGTAATCAAATCTGGCCTTTGTCCAATGAAATAAAAAAAGTTTATTATCTTAAGTCATTCCAACCAATTGTACAGTTTCCAGACTCAAAATTAGAGACAGTTAAATTTTTTTTCTTTGATACAATCCTTACAATATTTAACCCATTAACTCGTTTTGTTGATTCATGTTGAATATTCTTCAAAATTCACATGATTTTATTCATTTTCTCTTTGGCTAAAGGCACAGAGAAACAACACAGTATTTGGATTTTGAAAAAACAGCATCATGTTTTGGTTTCATTATTCACAGGCTACATTAACATGGATACATCCTCTATGTTATCAGATAGCACTTTCCTGAAATGAAAAATGAAAAATAAGATGCCTATCTCAGAGGGTTGCTGTTAAAATCAAATTAGATGAACATGAGAAAATGCTTAGTAAATAATAAACAGAAGTGTTAACTTTTTACTCTTTTATTTCCAGGTTTTTATAACCTGGTTTCAACCATAATTATATTATTTGTGCATTGCTAAATTTTCACAACCAATTTCTTTTATCTTCCAACTTTTCTTAAAATAAAAATAGAGATAATACATCTAAACAAACAGCATATATAACATGTCATTAATATTGAGAATAAACATAGAAACAGAACAATCATCTCTGTGAGATCAAAATATATTTGATTTACATTTTCTTCTTTGTACTTCTGATTAAAAAAAAAAACCTGCATTGCATATACATTCATCCTATAATCACAAAAGACATACACGTTACTTATAATTTATTTAAAAGGAAAACTTACCCATTTAGAATGCGTATAATTTTCTCAAAATGACTTCCATGGTGAATTAAAATACACAACTATTAAAAATCAATAGTCAACTACTAAGTTAATATTATATGCACACCTTTAACTTGCTTGGGTTACAATAAAATATAACAGAGATTTTTTCTTTAGAAATGTAAAATAAATGTATATTATAAATGTAAATGAATTGACAGAAGTTAATAAATTATTACCACATAGAGTTAACCTCTATGATATACAGACTATCATTCAAAATAGATATCTTTAAAAAGCATTCTGCTTAATTAGTCATTTAAAGAGTAGAAAGTGGCCTCTGTGCCAGGCATCATGTTACATGTAAAAAGGACACCTTTGTTTAATAATATGGACTTAGAAACGTGGAGATATAAAACAGATTGTTGAACACTAATGGTGCCAGTCTATCTTGGCAGTGATGATTCTAATAGTGTCATCTGTCAGCAGCTTTCCCCTTCTCCTCCACCACTGAGTAAGCAGCTTACAGAGTCAAGCCAAAAACTGAAATGCAATATTAGATACCATCTGTGTTGCTTGTCTGATTTCAATCCAAATTGTTCTCAAGCCAATCATGGAACCGAGAGAAGAATTTGATTGTGATTAGGAGTAGAAATGAAAAAGATATGAAGCTAGAAGATCAGCATCAAGCTTCCAAGCACAGAACGGTGAATTGCCCATTTTGCTAATTCCACTGTGGAAAAGGAACTTGAGGCCTGAAAAATTGTAACATGTACACACATAGGCAAAAAATACTAATAAATGCCTATGTGTGTACATGTGTACACATATTCTGTTTTTTTTAAGTGTGTACTTTATAATTGTTTTAGAAAAATATCTGGAAATATTAAAATATAGAATAATAAAAAATTAAATGTATTTCTGTGTGCATGTAATAACTTAATCCTAAAATAATTATTTTTCAAAATACTTGAAGACTGTAGGCCAACAAGAATCAGTACATAGACTTGTGTCGTAGTGATAGGGAAGCACATAACCCGGTCAATCACTTGAACAAGAATAGGTTGTATAGGTAAGTCACATAATCTTTATTTATTTTGGTCATTGCTGGGTTTTTAATTTGGGAGGGGCAAGTGTTATCAGCTATTTTTATTTCTCTTTATATTTTCCATCTTTCTTTTTCTTTTCAACATATTTTTAGCAGTGATTGGAGGTGAAAATATGGTGCAGAACAAAAAAAATATTTATAAATTTAAAATACTACTACACTTAAAAGTTAATTATTTTATATTAATCCTATTTTATAAATTAAGGAGTAGAGGACAAAGAAACATTTATTTTGGACACCTTTGAACCATATCACTTTAGGCTTCAGGAAATCATTTTCATAGCATATTACCAATAAAGTGAATTGAAAACTTTATAATATTTCCAATTATCAGAAGCAAATATGTAAGCTCTGTGATGTACTTAAACATTAATGCATAAAAATGCAAGTATAGAAATATTATTAAGAATTCTCTTCTGCCATGGTTGACAACTTTATGAATGTAGTTATTTTTATCAACAGAGTGCACATAATTTGAGTTACATAGATAATTTTCAGCTTGACACTGAAATGAAACATTTTCATTTAGAAATTACCATGATATATTATCAAAGCATCTAATATTCATAAAAGTTGTTAAACAGCATTTAACAAAACCTGATCAGAAGCAATGAACAGACAGTAACACTATTAAAAACACTAAACAAATATAGTATTATTACATTTTAACTGCTATACATTGCATTCAAATTCCCTTTCCCTAAATTATACACACTAACATCTTAAGAAGGAATTAGACTTGCATTCCTCAGTTTCACATTCAAGAAGCTTGGAAATCACTACTCTATCCTAACCACATGTAAAAAACTTAACAGACTAAAAAAAAATCAATAATTCTTGGATTCATAAAAGAGGTTGAACACAGGACAAATTGCTAAATTGATGAGGCAGACCAAAGAACACAGGGCATTACCCTTCCCAAGGCAGAACCCACCGGGGAACTAGGAGAGAGAGAGATAAGAACACCTGAACTGTAATTGAGGAATTGCTGGAGGCTCAGGTTAGACATCTCTGAGAGAGTTTAAAAAAATTCTAAGGGATATCCAAATATCAGGAAAACTCCTACAATATTGTGAGATTTACCTCTCAGAACTCCAGCTGATCCCACAGTTATTAACAACAACAAAAAAAATTCCGTTGGATTCCAGCAGTGGGCTGGGAAAAGAGCCATTTTGAAATATGATAGAGAAGTCTATTCTTAACACGGTCTGCCTTAAGGAGGAACTAATTAACCAATATAATGACTAGTGTAAACAAAGAGATGAAAATCCTAAGGAAAAAAAACAAAAACGAATGCCAAGGATCAAAAGTACTGTAACAGAAATTAAAAATGCATGTTTTTAACTACTTTGGATAAATAACAAAGAGCATAATTATTTGATTGTATGGTAAGAGTATGTTTGAAAGTTAATTTTAATTTGTTAAGAAACCACAAAACTATCTTTCAAAGTGGCTGTATCATTTTGTGTTCTTACTGGCAATGTGTGAAAGTTACTGTGCTATGAATCCACAGCATTTCATGTTGTCAGTGTTCCACATATTGGTGTTCTAATAGATTCATAGTGCCATCTCATTGTTTTAATTTGTATTTCTTTGATGACATGTAATGTGGAGCATCATTTTATATGCTTATTTGCCATCTGTGCATCTTTTTTGGTGAGATGTCTGTTGAGGTTGTTGGCCTATATTTTAATAAAGTTGTTTTTGTATTGTTGAATTTTGAGTTCTTTGTATAATTTAGTTCTTTAGAGATGAGTCTTTTGCAAATGTTTTCTTCTAGTCTGTAGCTTGTCTCCTCCTCCTCATTCTTTCAACACTGACTTCTGCAGAACAGAAGTTATTTCTCATTTTAATGAAGTCCAGTTCATCGTTTTCTTTAATGGACCATGTCTTTGATGCTTTATATAAAAATCTATCAACATACCCAAGATCATTCATATTCCTCCTATGTTATTTCTCATGACCTCTATAGTTTTACATTTTACTTTTTGGTTTATGAATTATTATCAATTAATTATTGTGAAAAGTCTAAGATTTGTGTCTAGAGTTACATATGGATAGCCTGTTATTCCAGTTCCATTCATTGAAAAAACTGTCCTTTCCCCTGTGAATTCCCTTTGCTCCTTTGCCAAAGACCAGTTGGTTACATTTCTGTCAGTCTCTTTTTGGGCTCATTATTGTATATCATTGATCTACTCATTCTTTTGTCAATACCACACTGTCTTGATTACTTTAGCTATATAGTAAATCTTAAAAGTCAGGTAGTGTCAGTACTTCAATTTTGTCCGTCTCCTTCAATATTTCATTTGCTATTCTGGGTTGTTTGCCTCCATATAAACTTTAGAATCAGCTTGGCAATATCTACAAAATAACTCACCAGGATTTTGATAGTGATTTGAGTTGAATCTATAGGTCAGATTGGCAAAAACTAACATCATGACAATATTGAGTCTCCCTACCAATGAACATGAAATATATTACCACAAATTAAACTTCTTTGATGTTGTTCATCACAGTCTTATAGTTTTTTTTTTTTTTCATATGGATCTTATTATTTTGTTATATTTATACCTAAATATTTAATTTTAGGAGGTGTCAATGTAAATGATACTATGTTTTTAATTTCTAATCTACTTTTTCATTGACGGTATATAGGAAAACAATTGACTTTTGTATTAACCTGTATCATGCCACCTTGCTATAATTTGCTATTAGTTTAAGGAGTTCTTTTTACCAATTATTTTGAATTTTCCACATGGACAATTATATTATCTGCAGACAAAGATAGTTTTATTTCTTCTTTCCCAATCTGTGTATGTTTTATATCTTTTTTTTTTTTTTTGTCTTATTAGAATAGCAAGAACTCCCAGCATGATGTTGTAAAGGAGTGGTGAGAGGGTGCATATTTACCTGATCTTAGTGGGAAAGCTTCAGGGTTCTCACAATTAGATATACTGTTAGTGGTAGGGGAATTTTTTTTCTAATATATTTTATATCAAGTTGAAAATTTTTTCTTTTATTCTCACCTTATTGAACGTTTTTGTTATGTGTTATTTAATCAAATGCTTTCTCCACATCTTATGTTATTGTGTGATATTTCTGCCTTACTCTGTTAATGTGATGAATTACATTAATTGATTTTCAATGTTAATGTAACCCTGCATACTTGGGATAAATCCCACTTCATCACTGTGTAATTCTTTGTATACATTCTTGGATTCAATTTGCTAATATTTTTTTGAGGATTTTTACATGTATATATGTTCATGAGCTATCTTAATATTTAGTGTGTTTTTTTCTTGTAGTAGCTTTATCTGGTTTTGATATAATATTAAGCTAAGAGGAGAAATTGTATAATTCATTTCATTTCTTTTTTTCAGTTTGTTAAGTTGTGTTTTATGTCCCAAAATGCGATCCTTGTTGGTGAGTGTTCTATGTGAGCTTGGGAAGAAGGTGTATTATGCTGTTAATGGATAAAGTAGTCTGTAGATGTCAATTATGTATAAATATATCTAGTTAATTGATAGTGTTGTTGAGTTAAACTATGTCCTTACTGATTTTCTGCCTGTTTGGTTTTCTAACATATTCTGAAAGCGAAGTAGGAAAGCACATTTTCTTCCATGCAGTCTGATGCCAAAGAACAATTTAAGGAAATTATTTTAGCCCTGGCCCAGGTAGCTCAGTTGGTTAGATTATCATTCCTATATGCCAAGGTTTTAGGTTGGATCTCCCATCAGGGCACATATAAGAATCAATCAATGAATTCATAAATAAGTAGATAAAAAAAATCCATCTCTCTCCGTCTCTCCTTCCTCTCTCTCTAAAATCAGTAAATAAGTTAAATAGAAAATTTTAAACCAACCAATGAATGCATAAATAAATGGAAAAATAACTTGATGTTTCTCTATATCATTTCCTCTCTCTCTAAAATCAATACAAAACATAAAATTTGTGAAAAAATTAAAGGAATTTATTTGATCACTAAAATTTTGTAGTTCCTTAATACTCTAACATTTAACATGCAAAAATAGAACTATTATTTTTATTACACACAATTTATTAGGGTGACATTGGTTAATAAAATTATATAGGTTTCAACTATACATTTCTATAATACATCATTTGTACTTTGCATTTTGTGTCCAAAACCCAAAGTCAAAGCTGTCACCATATGTTTGAACCCTTTACCGTTTACTGCTTCCACCCCCTTCCCTCTGGTAACCACCATACTGTTTGTGTCTGTGAGTTTTTGTTTGTATTTCTTGTTTGTTCATTTGTTACTTTCACTGTTTTCTGTTTCTACATTCTCAAGATTAAGACAGATGTACATTTGAAAAAGAAAAATATTTATTTTAAGCCAAACAAAAAGCCATTATTATAAAAAGATATTCACAATCAAACCAGGGCTTGAGATTCCAATATTTTTCTCTCTTTTCTCTTTATTGACCACTTAGAAACTATATCTCATGTTATTCTCAAAGAAACAAGGAGAAAAGAATAGAGAATTTGACAAAATATTACCTTTTGGAAAAAAATAAATTATAAGTTTCTAAAACAATAAATAATTAGCATTTCTGCTTTATTTTTTCCCTAATAAGATTCCATTTTATTCTATGTTCCTAATACATATAATAAATATGTATTATTTTAGTGTGTATCACATTTCCCCATATATAAGATGCTCCCATGTATAAGGTGCACCTTAATTTGGGGGCCCAAAATTTAAAAAAAAATGTATTACATAAAGTTATTGAACTCGTCTTTTGGTGTTTATTTGTTTTGTGACAGAGATAGAGAAAGAGACAGACAGAAAGACAGACAGAAAGAAAGGGAGAGAGATGAGAAGCATTAATTCTTCATTGTGGCTCTTTAGTTGTTCATTGATTGCTTTCTCATATGTGCCTTGACAAGGGGGCTATGGCAGACTGAGTGACTCCTTGCTCAAGCCAGTGACCTTGAGTTCAAGCTGGTGAGCTGTACTCAAACCAGAGCAGCCTGTGCTCAAGCTGGTGACCTCAGGGTTTTGAACCTGAGTCCTACGCATCCCAATCTCATGCTCTATCCATTGATGGCACCGCCTGTTCAGGCTGAACTCAAGTTTTATTCATCATAAAACTCATACAACTCCTCATCACTGTCAAAACTCTCAGCCATTAGTTTGTCCGCATCTGTGTCTGATGGTGAATCACTGTCTTTATATATTGCCTCATCCTTAGTTCCATCTATGACATTTGAAAAATGCCACACTTTTAAATGACTTAACAGCAATCTTAATCTTAATATTATCCCAAGATCATTTTACCCAGGTACAAACTTCTCCTATAGTTGGTTTCTTCATTCTTCCTGCTGGTGTCAAATTGTTCCCAGAAGACTTCATCTATTTGTTCCCTTTGTCTCTCATGGAAGCTTTGAAAAGTTTGTTAATGGTGACATCAAGTGGTTGGGACTGGGATGTCAAGCCTCCAGGTACAACAGCAAGTTTTGTTTTTTGCTCTGCAGCAATCCTCTTTGTGTTTTTTGTTATGTGTGCCCTGAACTGATCAAGCACCAATAGGGCAGGTTTGCATAAGAGCCCACCTGGTCTCCTCCAAACTTTCTCAAACTAGATCTTCATCTTATCCTGATCCATCCAACCAATCCTTGTCATGAATGTGGACAATCACTTCTTGAGGAATGTCTTCTTTTGACATTGTTTTATATTTGAAAATCAGCATAGGAGGCAGCTTGATTCCATCAGCACAAGGTAGAACAACTGTATTATGGTTCTTTTCATGTCCATTTGTCTTCACAGTTACAGTTTTCACCCCCTTTTTATCACCAGTTCTGTTACTTGGGCATCAAATTAAATGGAGACTTTATTCATATTTGAAATCTGTATCAACTCAAACTGATGTGTCTTCTGACAATGAATGACAAAATGATGAAATTCAAGGACCTTCTTCTCATAGCTTTCAGAAATCTTTTGGCCAAGTCTGGTGCATGTAGGCATGCTTAGTCCATTCCGTTTCATGAATCTGAAGCACCAATTTTGTCCTCCTTTGAAATCAATAACTTCTTTTTTATCAGCAATTCTTCTTGCCTCATGCTGAACCATCTTTGTGGACACAGGAATTCTAATTGCTCTTTGCTCTTCAATCTATATCTTCAATTTCCTCTCTAAATCATGCCATTTTGCTGACTTGCCTCTCATGGTCTTCATCAGCTACGGTGTTTTAAGTAAGTCTTCTTCTTCTCATAGCTAGTCTCAGATTGATTTCTCAGTTGGAGGAGGACCAAACTTATGTTCAACAGCATGATTTCCATTTACTTTTGCAAACTGGATTACTTTTAACTTGAATTGAACACTGTAAGAAAATCTTTTCTGAGCCATTTCTGGGCAGAACATGGCAAAACATAACTTTCTGTAATATACAGGTAACAAGTATGAAACAATGAGCACAAAGACAACAAGCTCAAAAAAGCAGAAAATGCAAGTAAAATAATCTGCAGTCACTATATATAAGACACACCCAGTTTTTAAACCACAAATTTTTTGAAAAAGGGTGCATCTTATACATGGGGAAGTACGGTAATTCTTTGTAGCCAAGTAATTAACTTATCCCCATTTGTTCATAGAATGCTTAAGTAGGTCTCATATAAATTTAACTCAGTAAAATTATTTTTAAAATGAGTGAAACCACTGCATATATAATAAAAATGATATAACATATTAAATAATAATAACAGTTATTATTTTTCTAGCCTATAATGAACAGATTAAGCACAAATTAAAAATGTCCATAGTAAAAGCCTTCACACAAGATTCCCAGTGGTGAAAAAGAAAAAGAAATGACTGGAAGATATTGAATTAGAATAAGAAGTTAGGAGACTCTCTTTATTTGTTTTTATCATATGTGCATTTATTATTCTTGAAACAGAATTCAAGAGATACATTGTCTTTTTAAATATATAGCAATGTTTATTGCTCTAAAATTAAAGATTCAATACTGCTAATTACAAAGACATAACTGCTACCATAAGATCCACTTGTAATCTTTACGTAGATTGGTTCCTTTTATCTCCAGAATTTTTTCAGAACTTTTTTCCAGCTCGATTAGTCTGAGTACTGCATTAGCTCTGGTGAAGCTCATATGATCATAACACATTATCTGGCCTTAGAAGTTGGCAATGGGGAGAGGTAGAAAGAAAGGGGGAGAGGAAGAAATGGCCTTAACATGACGGTATAAATAAAGTACTGGAGGAGCTCGTTCTGCCTGTGAGACTTTGTAAAAGACCAATAAATAAAAGAACAACACACCTTGGATCTTCAAATTAAAATATGTATATATATATGTATATATATTTTATAAATGCAATGTAAAGACAGGATTTATGGATATAAATATTTATTTTGTAGGTAAATACAGAATAAGAAATACTAAAGAGTTAATGAAAATAAATAGCAATGATTGCAACAATTCAATAAAGAATAAAGAATGTGTTACAAGGACCAGACAATAAGAGATGTCCACGGCAATGCAGGTAATAAGAAGGTCCATTACATTGAGATCTTAAAAACAAATAATTCTTACATAATTTTTGAAGGTACTTTAAGTTTCAAAATATATGTAACCATAAAAAATAGCATATTTTTATTACTTATGCTTTAATAAACTTTGTATTCTACCTGAAAAAAAATATGTACATTCATTCAGTCATGTTTTAGGCACAGCTTGTGTCACCTGCTAGTGTAGTCTGTCATATTCCTGTGTTTAAATAGTAGAATAGAAATAAACAATTATTGTATAGTTATTATAAAGAGAAAGAACCAAAATTTGTATTGCTTCATTTTTGTTTTGAATCAACTTGCAGTTTTTGTTTGTGTTTAAAATTTAAAGCACTAAGTAGAAACTATAGGTGCAATATTTTGCTTTGTTAAATATGTAATTTTTAGCCTGACTGGGTGGTGGTGCAGTGGATGGATAGAGTCAGACTGGGATGCGGAGGACCCAGGTTCAAGACCCCGAGGTCGCCAGCTTGAGCACAGGATCATCTGGTTTGAGCAAAGCTCGCCAGCTTGGACTTAAGGTCTCTGGCTCGAGCAAAGGGGTTACTTGGTATGCTGCAACCCCACCGTCAAGACACATATGAGAAAGCAATCAATGAACAACTAAAGTTTCGCAACAAAAAACTAATGATTGCTGCTTCTCATCTCTCTCCGTTTCTGTCTGTCCCTATCTATCCCTCTCTCTGACTCTCTCTGTCACTGTTAAAAAAAAATGTAATTTTTAAAATTGTGTTTATTAAAAATAAGAAGTGAAAATATTGCATCAGTAGTACATTTTGCTGTTTGCCTAAAATATATATTTTGCAGACATTCTAGTTTTATTTAAATGTATTTGTGAGTTCTTATGAAATTATTTACTGTAATTATTGTAGGTTTATGATTTTTATTGAAAATAGTGAAATGTAAAAGAAGTAAATCAGTACTCTTCTTTTTTGTATTATATTATTTTATATATTTCTTACTTAATAGTTTTTCCAGTGATATGAATATAAAGTACAACAAAAAAACAATTTTCATTGCCCGCATTTATTCTCTAGTCATTATTTTCAGTTCATTTCACAGATATTACTGAATATTACTGAATATAAACTTGCCATAATAGGAAGAAATAAAAATTGATCCACTCTAGTTGTCCAATACACTAGCTATTATGGCAAACTTTTCCTGTAAAAAGCCAAATAGTAAATATTTTAAGGTTTGTAGGCCATAGTATATCTGTGACAATTACTCAATACTAGTGTTGTCTCATAAAACCAGCCATAGGCAATACATAAACAAATGGGGTGTGGCTACTTTCCAATAACGCTTAATTTACAAAAACAGTCAGCAAGCTGAGTTCGGTCCTCTGGTCATGGTTTACTAAACCTTGATTTATAATGTGACTGACAGGCAGGCACTAATAAGGAAATACTTTATAAATCATTTTCTTAAAGTAGTCTAATTACCAAAAGAAGACAAAAACCAATAAATACTTCAGGGCATTTTATAGCAAGGCAATTAGGTATTTTTCTCAGAATGAAGAAAATAGGCTGAGCAGATTATTCTTAAGCATCTACTTCTCATTTAAGTTTTATTTCTAATGATATAAAATTTATATTAGGGGATTTACCTATATGTGAGGATACAGAAATGCCGCATTATGTATAACTTTGTTTCTTAAATATTTTATTGGTCAAAATTCACTACAGTATGTCAAGAGCTAAATTTATCTTTCTTAATTTATCTATTCAAATATATGCTATATTTACACATGCAAAAGAATAAAGAAGGAAATTAACAGAATCTTTTATCATAATCAATCATTTCAAAGCATCTTTTTATGGCTATGAAAATTGTTAGACTGGGTACTAGAGAGGCAACAGGAAAAATGTGCAAGACTCCTAAAATTTGGCAATGACATTTGTTCTATTAGGCTTTCCTTCTCTCTTTGAAAAGATCATATCCACCATGAAACTTATGTTCTTTTTAAGGCAACTGGATTTCAAGTTCTAAAGTATTGATTTTATTGTTATCAGTTTTACTTCATATCAATGTAAAATTGTTATCTCCCTTTTCTGGTTTGTTGCTTATTCTCTGTATTATTTTCTGAATTATCAAATAAAATACCTCCCTCCCTATTTTTTTGAGCCTTCATAGTCTTCTGAATCTACCAATATAGCTAACATTGCTATTTAAATGCACTTATAGACTCCATGCACATAAATTCTGCTATAATATGTTTGGAGCAGGAATCAGAAATCTGATTTATTGTTTTATGAGTACCTATAGTGGCTCATGAATTAAATCAAAGAAATATTTAACATGTGAAAGGCATAATACACAAGACAAAGTAATATTTAGAAGTTTCCAGTTCAGTGGATAAATAATTTTAAAATGTAGGTAGTTTTTGTTTGTTTGCTTATTAAAAGTTGAAAAGCAGTTGCATAAGAAATAAGTTAATTTTGTTTTTTTTTCTTTATTTTTATTATTCTTGATAATCCAGGAACAGAAGAAATGTCATCTGGATTTTACATGTATATTATAAATCCATACACTAATTTATCTTATTTGGGTACAAAATTTCTGATTTCTCATGTTGACATTTAAATAACTACTTCAAAACCTAAGCTTTATTAATCAACATTTGCTGTTTCTCATTTTTTCTTACCTTATTTTAAAAAAAAAACACAAATTTAGGAAGAGTAGATTTCTTGTGATGAAGATTGATTCTACTGTGGAATATCAAAGGTAAATTCTGTTTCATATTGTTTCATTCAAGGCATTATAAAATAGAACAGGTTGTTTTTATCCAGAAAGTTTTATCTTCTTCTTGCCAAGGGAAGTTCACAAAAAGGATTATGAAAAAAAGTAACATATTTTTGTTATTTACTTCACTTATAAATATCATAGAGGAAGAATAAAAGAAACTTAATGAATGACAGCATAGTCAATCATTTCTCATCTCACAGGAAATAAAGTTTATTGCTCTGATTTCACATAACAGACTTATAGAATTGTATCATCTCAATGGTCTTCTTGATTGAGAATAAATGCTTCATTAAATTTAAATATAGCAACCTAATCACAATAGTAAAACCAGAAAGAATAATGACTAACATTAAAAAGAATACATATATCACTCTTTAGAACATATTCATCTTCTACATAAAATGCAAAGTTTAATATTTACAATTGCATAAAAACACAAAGAGTTATGATATAACATAGAGATATGAAAATCAAACTTAATTTGAGAGCAATTTTTAACAAAGAAATCTTGTTGATTGTTTTAAAAATAATAACTATAGAAGGAAGAAAAAATAATTACAATTCCTAGGTTACTAGCTATGGCAAATAGGTGAATAGTAATGAACTTTTCACTGAAATAAGTAATAATGAAGAGGAACAAGGTGTGCTTTTGAGGTGAGTGGGGGAGTTTAGTTTTTTTTAACACATAGAGTTTAAGGTGCATTGGAGGCCTTCAGTTAGAAATGTAAAACAGGAAGTCTGGGCTGAAGATGACCCTTCACCTAAATATGTTTCCCAAGCCTCAGACACAAAAAGTCAATTTCTACTAGAAATTTTTTCTTATATGTCTCAAAACCATGACATATTTTAGTAAATTCAATGACTAACTCAAAATATGTCTTTACCTAAATCTAATTACCATACATTATTCTCTATTTAATTATATATGATGTTTCTAAATATTCAGTTCTATAAACCCGTGACTGAAATTCCTTCTTAAAAGCCATCTTTTAACATTTAGGATTGTAAGAAACCCAAAGGTCACCCTACACGCTTTCCTATTCTTCCTGCTACTATATAAGAAACCCATCTGTCAGTGTTACTAACTAAATACTTTTAAAATATGTCTGCTTTCTTATTCTCAACTTTTATTTCCCTCATGTAGTAGTTTCCTAATTGTTTTATACTTACTCTGCTTATATTGTATTTTCCTAACTTAATCCAGAGCTATGTTTTTAAAATATAAATATGATTGTGTATTTCTTCTAATTAAACATTTTGTAATAATGGCTTCTTTGTGAGGTAAAGATAAAGACCTATTTCTTAACCTGAACTGAAAATAGGTATATTCTATCCTTTCCTATGGCCCAGATTAATCTTGTTTTACTCCTCCCTTCTTTTATTTCACCCACAATGACCAATTTTTCATTCAAATATTCCTTGCTCATATATATATATATTATATATATGAGGGAATATTTATATCACTAGGGATCTTTCAATATAAAAAAGTGAAATTATCAGGAATTATGTGGGATTAGTTCACAGAATTAACTGGAAGGCCAGGGCCACAGGCACAGAACAAACAAAAGTTTCTCTGGAACCTAGAGAGCAGCAACTCCACAGTTCATGTCAGTGTTTATACAGAAATGAATGAGCTCCAATTGTATTTTCATTCTTATAAAATTTTGTTCAAAATTTATAAGGCTGAATCATCTGACTGTCATAACGTGGATGACATACACATTCCCTAGCAAGAGGAAGGCAGGAAAACATCATCAACACTACTAAAACCTTACAGTAGAAGGAAGACAACCTTCCAAAAGTAAAGTGCTATTACAAAATAGCAATGTATGATAGAATACCGAAATGTTGTCCAAAAGTATGTAATACTGTTACCACAATACTCTATTTTCCTTTAATAAGTTAATTACTGCTTCTGCTTCTGGTCTCAGCTCAAATATATATCCTCAAAAAAAAAACCCTTCCCATATGAGCTCTAAATTTTGTACATTCACTGAGGGTAATATATTTTTTCTAAATAGCAATGATTACACGTTGTGTTTACCAATTTATTTGTACGGTTATGTGACAATGGTTAATAAACATATCACTTATGGTCAAATTTTATCCCCAGCACTAAATACAGTGACTTTCATAGAGTAGGCATTTTACATACAATAGCTGAACAAAAAGTAAGTTATTCAATATCACAAGAGTGAATATGTGTGTTAGTAGTTCTTGTAGAGTAAGAAAAGTAAACTACTGAAATCAATACAATATGGTATTAGTTAAAGAATAAATTGATCAATGAGGCAGAATAGAGAGCCCACAAATAGACCAGCACAGATAGAGTCAACTGATCTTTGGAAAAGAAGCAAAAGCAATATAAAGGAGCAAAGTTAGTCTTTTTTTTTTTTTTTTTTTGTATTTTTTCTGAAGCTGGAAATGGGGAGAAACAGTCAGACAGACTCCTGCATGCACCCGACCAGGATCCACCCGGCACGCCCACCAGGGGGCGACGCTCTGCCCACCAGGGGGCGATGCTCTGCCCCTCCGGGGTGTCACTCTGTTGCGACCAGAGCCACTCTAGCGCCTGGGGCAGAGGCCAAGGAGCCATCCCCAGTGCCCGGGCCATCTTTGCTCCAATGGAGCCTCGGCTGCTGGAGGGGAAGAGAGAGACAGAGAGGAGGGAGAGGGGGAGGAGTGGAGAAGCAGATGGGTGCTTCTCCTGTGTGCCCTGGCCAGGAATCGAACCCAGGACCTCTGCACGCCAGGCTGACACTCTACCACTGAGCCAACTGGCCAGGGCTGCAAAGTTAGTCTTTTTACCAAATGGTACTGGAACAACTAGACATCCACACACGTTAAAATAACTCTAAACTTTTCAAAAATATTAATTCCACATGCATCACTGACTTAAATGTTAAATAAAAAACTATAAAACTTCTAGATGATAACATTGGAGAAAATGTAAATAAATTTGAATAAAGTAATACCTTTTTAGATACAACAACAAATGTACTATCCATAAAAGAATAGATTGATAAGTTGGACCCAATTAAAAAAACAAACAAAGAAAAAAAAACAAAAAACTTCTAACCCTAGACAGTTGGCTCAGTGGTAGAGTGTCAGCCTGGCATGTGGAAGTCCCGAGTTCAATTCCCAATCAGGGCACACAAAAGTAGTGCCCATCTGCTTCTCCACCCTTCCCTCTCTCCTTTCTCTATCTCTCTCTCCCCCTCCTGCAGCCAAGGCTCCATTGGAGCAAAGTTAGCCAGGGTGCTGAGGATGGCTCCATGGTCTCCACCTCAGGCACTAGAATGACTCCAGTTGCAAGGGAGCAGCAATGCCCCAGATGGGCAGAGCATCACCTCCTGGTGGGCATGCCAGGTGGATCCTGGTCTGGCACGTGTGGGAGTCTGTCTCTGCCTCTCTGCTTCTTACTTAGGAAAAATACAAAAAAAAAACCTTCTGCTTCACCAAAGACAATGTGAAGAAAATGAAAAGACAATCCATAAAATGGGAGAAAATAATTGCAAAAGACATATCTGGTAAAGGACTCTTTTCCAAACTATACAAAGAACTCCTGAAACTTAACAATAAGAACATGAACAACTGTATCTAAAAAAAAATGGGCCAAAGACTTTAAGAGACACTTCACCGAAGTAGATATACAGAGGGCAAATAAGCACAGATGCTTTATATCATATATCATCGGGGTAATACAAATTAAAACACACCTATTAGAATGGCTGATATCCAGATCCCTGACAGCATCAAATGCTAAGGAGGATGTGGAGCCAAAGGAACTCTCACTATTTGCTGGTGAGAATGTAAAATGGTGAAGCAACATTAAAAGACAGTTCGGTGGTTTCTTACAAAATTAAACATACTCTTATATAATCCAGCCTATTACTAATTGAAAGAAGCCAAATTTAAAAGGCTAAAAACTGTATCATTTTAACTATATGACATTCTGTAAAAAAAACAAAACTTTGGAGACAATTAAAAAAATTTAGTGGTTGTCAGGCATTAGGGAGTAGAGAGAGATGAACAGGTTGAACAGAATATTTCTAGGGCAGTGAAAATATTCGGTATGATGCTATAATAGTGGATACAATTCATTCTAAATTTGTTCAACCTCACAGAATGTACATCAGCAAGAATGAAGTCTAATGTGGCAATTTAACATTGGGTAATAAAGATGTGATTGATAACTAATATAGGTCCATCAGTTCTAACAAATGTACCACTCTGCTGGAGGGTGTTGGAGGTGGCAGGGGGAAAGTTACACTTGTTTGTGTAGGGGAAGGAATTATGTGAGAAATCTCTGAATCACCTCAAAATTGCTGTAAACCTAAGATTACTCTAAAAATAAAGCTTATTAAGAAAAAATAACCAGGTTATGTGAATGTTTCAATAATTAATAATGTAATATAGGAGCCCAAAGAAACACTTAGGTCAGCTAGAAGAGACCAGAATTCTGGTGAGTCCCAGAATCCGGAGCAAGAGTGTCTCAAAGAGGAAGCAGTCATGACACAGGCCACATACACTGGGGTTCATTTCAAAATACTGACTTTAGCAGAAAAAAGATTATTAATAATATTGGAAGTAAGTTTTAGAGCTTTCATGGGAAAGGTGAGAACCGAGAAACATAAATGAGCAATTGCTTAGCTTGGAAAACTCCCATAAAGAGTAGTTGCTGAGCCTGACCTGTGGTGGCGCAGTGGATAAAGCGTCGACCTGGAAATGCTGAGGTCGCCGGTTCGAAACCCTGGGCTTGCCTGGTCAAGGCACATATGGGAGTTGATGCTTCCTGCTCCTCCCCCCTTCTCTTTCTCTCTCTATCTCCTCTCCTCTCTCTCCCTCTCTGTCTCTCTCTCCTCTCTAAAAATAAATTAAAAAAAAAAAAAAGAGTAGTTGCTGAATAGAATAGAAATTCCAAGGACTTTGGTTTGTCCTTCATATTTGTGTTGCTGCTACAATGTTTGAAGAAAAGATAAGCCTGAATACGTTTAAATATGTATATAAAAAAAGTTAAAACTTAAAGGAAAATTTGAACACGTGTGAGAGATGAGTTGATGGAAGGAGAGGAAGTAGTAGGAAAATCCAGGTCATTCCCTTTAGACAGGAGGGGCCTCTCCAATTTTTAGGAAAGGGACTAGGAAACGGCTGTTGGTACAAATAAGGTTCTAGCATTAGAAACAGCAGTTTGGCAGAGGTTTGCCCTATTTATCCTCGGCAGGCAGGACCTTTCCAGGCATCCCCAAACTAAGGCCCGCGGGGTGCAATGCGGCCCCCTGAGGCCATTTATCCAGCCCCCACTGCACTTCTGGAAGGGGCACCTCTTTCATTGGTGGTCAGTGAGAGGACCACTGTATTTGGCAGCCCTCCAATGGTCTGAGGGACAGTGAACTGGCCCCCTGTGTAAAAAGTTTGGAGACCCTGCTGAGTTTAGACAATTAATGTAATCCAGGCAAAAGAGGATAGGTGGCAGGGTGGATACCACCAGCAATAGAAAGAAATAAAGAGATGGGAGAAACAGCCTGGAAATTAAAATGGCAGGCAGGACTGGCTCCCAGCTTCATAGTTCTTGAAGTATAATCATACTTTGTCCCCTTTAAGATAAAAACAGATAATTATAAACCCCAAAATAAATACATATGAAGCCTTGGGAGGAGGCAATGCCTTGTGAGATACCCTGAAGCTTAAGTTTTATGGTAAATCTGCTTCTGGCCACAAAACTTGCAGATAAATTTGCATGGAGAAGTGGAAGAGTTACATTTTCAAGAAGGCTGCTCTAGCTCTGCTGTAGAGAATGGATTGGGATGCAGGTGTAGACGCTGGTAAGAAAAGAAAGCAAGAGAAATGAGACTGAAACACATAAAAGAAAATATTTATAATTTCTCCCCCAAAACAAGCCTAATTAGCAATATAATAAATTCCTTAGTTGCTAAAGGCAAATACACACTGCACTTTCTTCCAAATTAGAATAACAGTCATGCCCTATTTTAAATAATCAGATAGTAAATATAAATATTTTAAGATAATCATTTGCCTAGAGACTCACTGTAAACTGAGTATATTTAATAAAAAAATTTTGAGATGAATTTCAAAACGATGCAGAATAAATATGCATGTAATGTCAAAATTTTTTTGTAGATAATATTCAACAAACTTGTTTAAGAGCAAAATAAAGTTTTTTTAATTGAAAGTTTATTGGGATAATTTTAGATTTGCATGCAATTTTAAGAAATAATACAGAGGCCCTGGCCGGTTGGCTCAGCGGTAGAGCGTCGGCCTGGCGTGCGGGGGACCTGGGTTCAATTCCCGGCCAGGGCACATCGGAGAAGCGCCCATTTGCTTCTCCGCCCCCCCCCCCCTCCTTCCTCTCTGTCTCTCTCTTCCCCTCCCGCAGCCAAGGCTCCATTGGAGCAAAGATGGCCCGGGCTCTGGGGATAGCTCCTTGGCCTCTGCCCCAGGCGCTAGAGTGGCTCTGGTTGCGGCAGAGCGATGCCAGGAGGGGCAGAGCATCTCCCCCTGGTGGGCAGAGCGTCGCCCCTGGTGGGCGTGCCCGGTGAATCCTGGTCGGGCGCATGCGGGAGTCTGTCTGACTGTCTCTCCCGGTTTCCAGCTCCAGAAAAATACAAAAAAAAAAAAAAAAAAAAAGAAATAATACAGAGATTTCTTGTACACTTTGTTTAGTTTTTCCCAATGTTAACATTTTGCAATACTATACTATAGAGGCCCTGAATAGAAATGCAGAGCAGGAACAGAGTTCAGTGCCCTGAGGCAAAGGCTACAGTGGCTTCACTACCAAAAATACTGAACACAGTACTGTGCTGAACACAATACAGTAGGGATAGAATTAGCAATTCTGATTAATCAATAAGTGGGGACATTTGAGCTACTTCACTTGCCCTTTAATCAGCTCTAAAGTTCTCCTTTCTGACTTTCTCATTTTCTTCTCCTCGTTTTCTTCTCTACATTATGATTTCCTCATTCTTATCCTTGCTTCTATTGATATTTGTGAGTATCAATAAATACCTGTAAGGACTGGGTTTCGGGCTGTCTCATGAAACCTGGATAGGGGATTGTGAGCTGGTCTCCCCTAGGTCCCTCAGTGCACTCGATGTGGTCTCTGAGCAGTCATTGTCGCCGCAACACTATATGATCTTATTTAGATTTATTCTGTTTTACTTGTCCTTTTGTTGTTGTGTGTGTGCGTGTTTTTAAGACTTGTCGAGCTTCTTATATCCATCACCACAGTCAAGATACTGCCCAATTTTATCACCATTTACAGGAGGTATTTTATTTAATTTATTTATTTTTAAAATTTCTATTTATTGATTTTATAGAAAGAGAAAAGAATAGAGAGAAAGAGACAGAGAAAGATAAAGACAGAAACAATGATCTGTTCCTGTATGTGCCTCAAATGGGGATTGAACTCACAACCTTTGTATATTAGGATGACACTCTAACCCACCCAGCTATCTGGCCAAGGTTACATGAAGTTTTTAAAAGTAAAATTATATAAAACATTTTATTTTTCTACTTAGAAAAAAATATAACAAAAAGACATTTAAGTAATTTTTATAATTACTTAGTTGAGACACTAAGTAAATAGATATTGTACATAACTGTTTTTTTATTATTACTATTCCCATACATGTTCTTTCCCTACCTTAAGACAAGAAGAACTCATGTATAATTTCATGAGAAAGATCATTACATTCATTTTTATATAGAAAAGATGTGTTTTGACAGTGGAAAACATTTTGTAAAGTACCTGCTTAAAGTAAAATTATTCAAGTTACAGGTATTCAGAATATATCCTGTATAAATATGTAAATAGTAACATCACACTAAAAGATACATTTTTGCTGTTGAAGAACACATTTATATAAGTCGCAAGTTGGAAGTATATTCATGTAACAGACTGCTTATCATATGTGCTATTGAAGAACACATTTATATAAGTCTCATGTTGGAAGTATACTCATGTAACAGACTGCTTCTCACATGTGCTGTATAAACGTGTACATAGTTATATTTTGCACTTTCATTTTTAAAGAAAATTTCTTTAAATTAGAATTACTGGTTTTGGGGGGTTCTTTTGGGGGGGTGGTATTTTTCTGAAGTTGGAAATGAGGAGGCAGTCAGACTCCTGCATGCGCCCAACCGGGATCCACCCGGCATGCCCACCAGGGGGCGATACTCTGCCCATCTGGGGCATCGCTCTGTTGCTACCAGAGCCATTCTAGCGCCTGAGGCAGAGGCCATGAAGCCATCCTCAGCACCCAGGCCAACTTTGCTCCACTGGAGCCTCAGCTGTGGGAGGGGAAGAGAGAGACAGAAAGGAAGGAGAGGGGGAGGGGTGGAGAAGCAGATGGGCACTTCTCCTGTGTGCCCTGGCCAGGAATCGAACCCGGGACTCCTGCACGCCAGGCCAACACTCTGCCACTGAGCCAACTGGCCAGGGCAGAATTACTGTTTTTATTTGCAATATTTTCTTAGTTTTTTTATGAAAAAACTTCCGGCAGTGCATGGCAGAAGTAGAGAGAGAACAAAAGTAGAATACATTTACCGGACTCTCTTCTACAGAAAACTTCCTCTTATGATAGATGTCGCAGATGAGTAAATCACCTTCCTTACTTCCCTTTTCCAGGCTCAAAGCATAGAAATTAGCAGAGTTTTTTCTCATAGACATTGATGTGGAAACGTGCTCCTTCCTGAGACTGACCACCTGTTTGGAGGCTGAAACATAATGACTACTGGCTCCATTATACAGTCTTGGATGCAGAACTGAGTCTCTTTTTATAAGAGTACATTTTTTTTTCTTTGAGATGTGTCAGGTAGGGACATGTCCTTATTAAGGAACAAGCTTCATTGGAAATTGTTTAGAGGTTTTTACATAGAAATCCAAATTTATGAACCAGATAAATAGGTGAACACAGTAAAGATGAGAGAAAACAAAGCTTATTCTGAGGACAACTTAATTGCTAAACAATAGATTGAACTAATTGAAACAAATGAGAAATTTAATAATTATATTGTAGTTTTGTAAGATAATGTCTTAGTCTTAAGGAAATATACACAGAAGTATTTATAGGTAAAGAGTCACCATATCTACAATTTACTTTCAAAAATTTACTTTCAAAATCATTTTTGTGAGTGCGTGTTTGTGTATGCATGTGTGTATAGCATGTGTGCCTATGTGTGTGCAAGCATGCATGCACGATGAGTAAAGTAATAATGTAAATGTGATAAAGCGTAGACATTGGGGAAATCTGACTTCTCTCACAGTTATTGAAATGTTAATGTAAATCTGAAATGATCAAAATTAAATATTAAAGATAAAATAGCTAGTAATTGGCCAATGTTTTTTTCTTCATTTCTAGAGGTTATTTTTTTATAATGTGGTTGGACTTTGGAACTAAAATATATGTCCCCCAGAGGGAACAAACTGACAACCAACAAAGAAGGATTAATTAAACATTAATGAAACATTAAAATTTATCTAAATATATGTGCCTATAATATGTGCCTTGTTTTTCTATTACACTGCCAATACAGAGTTTGAATACTGATATTTTATCTGAGTTGATATTCTTGCTGCCAAATTTACTATGTTCTCCATTAATTTTTCTAAATCATTGTATCCAGAAATATGTCTGTATCTCTGTTGAGCAGATAAGATATATTATGCTCACTTTGTTAAAGATGGCCACTGCCCACGTGGGGCAGCTGAATGCCCTTCTTGCTTGGAAGGGACATGGTTATGCTAATGTGTAATGTGTGTTGGGGGAGGGCTTTTGTGCCAAAAGGTTTTAAAAGGAGGAGTTAGGAGGCCATTTTGGGGAGAGATTACGTTGTTCTGGGGGACAGTGATTATGTTCCAGGAAGAGCCCCTGGGGGCAGGGCAGGGAGGCCACATGGAGGAGGCAGCCAAAATGGTGGAATGGGAAAGGAGAAGCCAGTTCATGGAGGAGAAAGAGATGGGGAACAGAGGTGGATAAAACTGGTGACATGGAAGCCTTGGATTCTAGGAAAACTCAGATGAGTCAGTATCTTTGTGAGCGCTGAATGAGTGGGTTTTGGTGCCCAGTGTGTTTTTACGTGTTTGCTAAGTGTGAGTCTAGAATAAAGGAAAATGGACCACCAGTTTTTGGCTCTGTTGATTCCTTACCATCTGTTTGAATCAAACCTGAACCTGCGCTGGCCAGGCGGCTGTGATGGCAGCTGCACATACTAGCTTTACAATCTTCTCATACTGTACTAAATTTAATTCCCTAAAAGTTAGAAACAGAATCTTACTAAGTGCCATATTCTCCAAATCTGAGGACCTAACAAAGTGGCAGAGCAATTTGTTAAAAGGATGATGGTGTGACTAGACGCCAGACAAAGTAAATAATCATGTATTGATTAGCATTTTAGACATCCTTACTATAAACACAATTAACACAAAGCAACAAAGGAATGATGCACTCATATTGTGCTAAGTTTCATAAAAAAGTTAAAGTAAAGCACTTTGGAGATTTTTAAAGAAAATGCCATACTCTTCAATAGCTTGTTTCTTGGTGTTATTGATGAATTCAGAACCTTGGACTGGGTAAAACATTATTTAAATTTCTTCCTATTTAAGGTTGCAAATTAATAAGGTATTTTATGTTTATATTTTGGTCAAAATTTCAAAATAGCTGAATAGTATCAATGGACATAGAGATTAAATAAATGACTTACATAAAGAAGAAGTGAACAATTTTCTCAAGCTCTTAGGTATTGCACAAATACAATACAAGATACAAGAACAGTATGACAAATGTGCACCAGTTGAGGAGCCTTGAGATACAGCCTCTTCTGAGAACACACATGCACATGTGCACAAACACACACACACACTCACACATATAAAATAAAGAAACAACAGGTAGGGGAACACACGTGACAATATAACAAAAACTATCTAGATTACAATTGTGGGTCAGTCCTTAATTTACTGTGTCATTTAATGCCTCTGAATTTTATCTTAAAAGTGGATAATTTTGTTGCAGGAAAGCGAGCCAATGGAGGACAGACACTCAGATAAGTTTATAAGTGGAATAGAGAATTTATTAAAAGAAGCTGGCAGAGCACACAGAGCTAGTGATTCCAAAGACACGTGTTGCCCGAAATTAGATTTCTCACATCTTATATACCTTTTACAAAACACGAGTTCACATACAAGGGTCTCATAATCCCTTTGTCTAGAGGTACACATGGCAATCACAAGATTTCAGGATGGGAGGATGTTTAAGTAATGTCAGAGAATAAGCATTGGATATCGCCCATATCCAAAAGATTAAAGGTCTTAAAACTTTTAAGTAAATGGGAGAAGAAGGAGCTATTTAGATCTTCCTTCCCCCCTGCATTCCTCATTGCTTCTCTCTTTCTTCAGTGAATAGGAGAGGGGGGCGGGTCTGATTTCTCCTCCCTTCTTTCTTTCAAACTTTCTAGTACGAAAACCTCTTCATTAGCAAAATAATAGCCCTTCCCAAGCAGGAAGGTAATCTGTAACTTCTCTGACCATTTTTAGCTGGTGTTGTCTAGCCTTTATTGTAAATCACACACAAGTACAGGTATTGATCAACTTATGACCTATGAAACTTACAACCATTTGACTTTATGACCACAATCACTAGCCATGACTGCTCTGCGCCTGGCAGCGCAAGCGTTGCCCAGCTGGGCAAACGACAGTGCAGACCAACTTCTGGCAGCACTACCATCTCCGCGTGCACCATTTCAACTGTTATCCTAGACTCGGTACAATAATGAAAGAAAATTATGATAAAATATGACTTAAAGATTTTTATAACACCATTTCACAGTACTGTACATATAGCCTACTCAACTTATGACCAAATTGTGTTACAACCGGTCTGTCGAAACCAATCATGGTCGTAAGTCAAGCACTAGCTGTATAAAAATCATATTCACAAAATTATTTAGCCAACATTCTACCCCTTTTGCTTGCTTTGCTATCTATTCCACAGGCATTCCAATGCAGAGAATGAAGTACATTACAGTAACAGTACAAGTCATACTTACAAAGGTGTTCTTTATAAAATCTCTCTGAATGATTGACCTAAAACATAAAATGTCCTTGAAGCTTCTTGGTTCAAGGGGAGGCAGGGCTTCCTTCCTTATTATGTACCTCTCAGGGAAAACAAACCTGTAAAATGGGGCAGAATTTCTTAAATGAGTTATCTTGGAGCACAGATAATAGTTTTCTGAAAATAAAATAACAAGTAAAATGTTAAGTGAAATAATGAAATTCTGTGTTAGCATAAACTAATTTAAAATAAAAAACATGATATATATAAATTATAAAGTAATTTATATATTGATATATAAAAGATGACACACCAGAAAACACACCCTTTTTTGACTGCAGATAAAATACTGGTGCCAATGCAGAACTAAGTCCTGATTTTCTGATTTCATGAATTTATTCCAAAGCTATAAAAAGATAAGCTTTTTATTGACTCTGTTAGATCCCATAGGCTTGCATTACACGGCTATTGCTCAAGCTACTTATAAATCTTAGAAACTTGTAAATCTTAGAAGGCAGAGGATATTAACATCAATGGAAGATAGAAATTAAAACATTCTTTCCGTTATCATTTTCCATATATTGGAAATGCAGCTCAATATGTCCAATGCAACTCCGCTGAAAAGTAGGTGGTTTTCAGAGTAGGCTCAGAACAGAGGAAGTATTCTTTGAACCAAATCCAGTTAATGTATATTTAAATTTTTAAAATTCTTTTGAATTCTCATTGAACACCACCAGTAACCACATAAACTGAAATATGTCATAAGAGGGGTTGTCATAAAATTCCCAGAAAGTATTATGATATTTTATAATCTGTGTTTACTATTAGAATGTATATTGTATTTACACATAATCTTATTTCTCGCATCCCTCCAAAGGCAATGATGATAATATTACCTAGCATCATCCAGAGAATATTTCCTATGTTCTAGGTTGAGTGCTAAATATTTAATGTGAATCATCTTATTAGTTTTCACAAAAGCCATGCCGAGTTAAGTCACTTGAGGAAAGTGAAGTTAAAGTGGGTTAAGAAACTTGCCGAATTTCACATGATAATAAAATGGTAGAAACTGAATTTGAACCAGATATTTTAATTCTAGAACCTTTGCTTTTAACTTCTTTGCTCTGTCCTCACTTCTTGACAGATAAATACACTGTATGAAAGATAATATTGTTTAATATTATTGATAAATTCAACAGTGATTTGGATAATAGACATAGATTCAGTGTCATACTTGCAACAGCTTTGCATATCTCAAGGCTACTTCAGAGCTCAGTTCCAACTTAAATAATTTCAGATCTATTTTTGAAAACATTTATCCATGTTTATTTTTAAAAATATTGTTTTGGGTAAAATGTATTGTCTGGAACTCAGGGAAAGGTAATACATTTTAATTTGCAGCAATTTTGTACCAAAGTATATTTTCCATATATGACAATACTGTTTTGTCAATTAAAAAATTTTGTATATCATTTAATAAATATTTGATGTAAATATCATTTACAATTCTTGTGGTGTTTTAAAAGCATGCATACTCCGATTGGATAAAAGTGTCCTTTTGTATAGAATATCATTACCTATCCATGCATCTAATCAAATGTTATTTTTCTAATGCATTCTAGCAAAGATAATGTGCATGTTTTTTCCCTCTAGCTTTAAATGTTTTATTCAAGATGACAGAGTTAGACTAAATTTGCCCATCGCTTAACTGCCCCCGGAGAATCTGTCTACTTCCCCTGGAGTTCCCTTTGTGTCACCATATTGTAGAGAGTTCTATAAGTCACATAAAAATACTACTAGTTTTTATTTTTTGCATACCTACTAGTTCTGGAGCTCAGTTAAAACTTGAAAAATCACTCTTATAATGCCACAGTGAATTTAATTATTATCTTGCTGGTAGAATATTTTATTATACTAAAGTTAATCATGGTTTTATTGTTTATAAAAAGTTCATTATAAAAGGGTGTTTAATGGTTATCTGCTAACATTTTTAAATGGTGTAGAGGTAATCAGCCCTCTAAGGACTATGTCTACCTAAGGTTAGCTGAAAAACACAGCAGCCTAATTAACATCCCAAATCACCACCCAGCCATCTGTTATCTCTAGGCAAAGTGGAAGAAAATCTAAATGCCTAGGAAATAAGGGTTTTGTGTGAGAAGTCCAGATTTTTTATTTTTTTATTTTTTTTAACTTCCCCATAGCATTTCTGATATCCTTCTGTTGTTGAGAAGTGCATATGTGAAAAAGTGTCAGAGATAGCAGAGCCCAGGAATCATAACAAGTACATATCACTTCAGCCTGTTTTTAAAGATCAAAAACGAGATGCAAAATAGGAGGACAAACAGAATTTCACTCCCTAGAGCTCTCCATCTGACACCTTGGTGCTGACTAAAGTCATTATGGAAATGACACATTTTTCAAATAGGTGACATGGTTTGTTACTAGATTTGAAAATTACACAGCTCTTATCTTACCGGTAGTCACTATCGATATTTTTCACACACTGTTTAGTTCATATCAAAACAATCTTTGTTTTGAAATAAAAAAAAGTGAACAATGTAATGTTCTCACCTTATGGAAAAAAAAAAAGGTTTGTGTTGCTTGTTTTATTTTTTTCCCCCCAGAACACAATATTAGCTTCTTTGTGGAGTTTTTCTGATATCAAAAACAAACCTAAACCTTCATTTTGTGTCTCTGTTAATGAGGTTTTGCAAATGTGAGTACTATGCAAAATAGTTCATAGTGACTAAAATACAATAGAATTTAAACCTCTTAACTTTTCTATTTTTCTATTCTATTAAGGCAGCGACTTTGAACAACAAATCATTTATGAACATTCTGTGATGTTATCTTTAAAGTATTATGATTTTACCTAAAAAACAGGTAATTTCAGATCCAATCCTTTCCAGGCACAACACAATATAAATAAATAAATCAATCAGTTAATGGTTAAAACACCTTAGGTAAGATAAAGATTCTGTTGTCCAAGAATTTATACTCAAATAACTCTGGGAATCATGGTGTTATATAATTATTGTTATATAATTTAGGAAAGATAGTGTTCTTCAGGATTGTGTAGTACTGATATATAATAGATTAAATGATAAGACTACATTGAAAATGTGATATTTTTATTCCAAATTTTAATACTAAACTGATCAAAATATTTTAATTTTTTAGATTCTCACATAGTGTCATTTTTATTATTCTGGGGTAGTGTTCTACACCAGGAAAAGAATAATAAACATTGAGATACATATTTTCTCTTTATGGCTGGCTCATTTATTCAACAACAGATTATTGAGTACCTATCATGTATTAAGCAACATTGTGTACACTAGGAGTATATAATTAGTAAACACTCAGTCTCATAGTGTACTATATAGTGTGTGAGAAAGATAGTAATCACATATGGAAGGAAAAACACAAAGCAAAACATATAAATCTGTGTAAATTCATAATGGAATCCGACCTAGCCTGGGGAGAGGTTCAGATAAGACGTGTGAGAAAGCAACATGATGAAAGCTGAAGAATGAGAAGAAATTAATTCAACAAAGAAATGGGGGCGGGGGAATGCCTGAGTGTATGAACCTCACATGTAAGTACTCTCTGTTACTAGAAAGCATGACATATGCAAAGAATTAAATGAAGACCAGAGAAAGGAAACTTCAAAAGTAGTTCAAAAGGCAGTTTATGTAAGACATTGGTTTCAGTTCTGAAGTCTTGGTAAGGCACTAAAATGTATTATGCCAAAGTTATACAGTGATACCTCAGTTTTCATCAATAATCCATCTAAAAACAATAGGTGAAATCTGAACCAACAAAAACTGAGGCAATTATTTCTATACAAATCAATGTAAATCCAATTATTGTATTAGCACTCACAACCAATCAAAAAGGCACAAAAACACTGGAAGGCAATGGAATTGTTTGGCTAGATGTGTGGGGTGATGCTCACACAATGAGAAACAATGCCACACTGAGCACGAAAATGCATGGGTTGCCCTCTGTTTTCACAAAATTAGCAGTGCGTCACGTGGGCATGCTGATGAAATCTGAAGCAACCAACATAAACCGAGACACATTATTTGTGGGAAAAAAATGACAAAAACTGAAACCAACAATAACCAAAGACAACGAAAACCAAGGCATTACTGTATAAATCAGGTCTGTATTTTGAAAAGAGCTCTGTGGTTGTGCTATATAGGGAGTACACAATGATGGTGTAGAAGCTAATGAGCTAATCTGTAAAGAGGCTATAATTATTTACAGTGAGTTGGGAGCAATGGATAATAGGTCAAGTGGGTGAAGTTGGGAAGATTTCATAGTACTTAATATATAAAATCATATTAGATTGTCAAAAGTATCAGAAAAGTACTCTCTGCTCTTGCTCTTACAGCAGAGCCAGTCTGCACTCATCCACTTAATCAGATCACAAACTTTCAAATGGATCTCTTAGTTCCTCGAGTACACATTAAGATCCATCTGTTCTTAAGGCTCCAGAAAAATCATTTTTAGTTCCATGCCCTGCCCTCCAATCCCCAGGGCAGCAGCAACACCCCTCTGTGCTCTTCAGGGTGACCCCACAACCTCAGCACTCATCCAGGGCTCGGCCCTCTGAAACAGGCTAACACAGCAGCTTGCCCGCTGAGCCTGCGGCAGGAGTAGCAGCCACGAAGATCTCTGAATCACCTGCAGTCCTTCTTCTCTTTACTTCAGTGATAATGCTGATTAGTAAGGTGGCCAATTATTCTCGTTTAGGGAGGATAGTCTTTCTTTTGTAAGTTCTGTCCTCCCTCGAAAAGTGTCCTCCTACATGTCCTCCTTTTTGACATTGGAAGACTAATCTGTAAAACTATTTGATCAATGCAGAGTCGATCTATTGCCTGTGATGCCATGTATTTGTATCAAAATGAGTACTTTTTTCTTACAATTATTATTGAAAATTAATAGGCATGTAAGCATAGTTATAATATAAAATATTATAAATGTTTTTATTATACATTTATCCTATTATAGTATATTATTGTTGCAATGAATAAAATGTTTCTTTTATTTGATATTTTTTTTCTTCCATTTATTTTTGTCTTCCTTTTCATTGTAAAAAAGTTAGTCACCTTACTATTAGCAAACTTCCTTCTTTCTGTCCTATTCATTCTATTTTCTTTATTCCCAGCTAGCAATGCTTCTACTGGCTAAATCTCAACTCTATTCCTAGCTTCTGCGACATAAATGTCCTTGTTAAATGGTTGTTCAACCACACCTTTAGTGTTCTCTTCTGAACCAACTTTTTTATTTTTTGCAACATGGATAGGCTAAGAAATGTCCAAATTTTCAAGTTCTCATTCTTTGTTGCCCAACAATTCCTCCATTCTATCTATCTCCTCTTATATTTTACTGTAAGCAGACCAAATCACTCCATCATTGGCTTAGAAACAGTCTCACATAAGTAACTAATTATATCACTCATAAATTTTTATTTTTCACACAACACTAGAACAAAATTCAGTGAATTCTGTAACCACTTTATATCAAGGGTCCCTTTCCCAGTTTCCAATAACCCATTCCTCATTTTAATCTGGGACTTCACCAAAAAGGTTAAGAATGAACATTAAAGAATGTTCAGGCCCTGGCTGGTTGGCTCAGTGGTAGAGCGTCGGCCTGGCATGCAGAAGTCCCGGGTTTGATTCCCAGCCAGGACACACAGGAGAAGCGCCCATCTGCTTCTCCACCCCTCCCCCTCTCCTTCCTCTCTGTCTCTCTCTTCCCCTCCAGCAGCCGAGGCTCTATTGGAGCAAAGATGGCCCGGGCGCTGGGGATGGCTCCTTGGCCTCTGCCCCAGGCGCTAGAGTGGCTCTGGTCGCAACAGAGCGACGCCCCGGAGGGGCAGAGCATCGCCCCCTGGTGGGCAGAGCGTCGCCCCCTGGTGGGCGTGCCGGGTGGATCCCGGTCGGTTGCATGCGGGAGTCTATCTGACTGTCTCCCCCCGTTTCTAGCTTCAGAAAAATACAAAAAAAAAAAAAAAAAAAGAAGAAAAAAAAAAGAATGTTCATATTTCTACCACTATTGTCTGTATGGTGATATGTGCTTTCTTGAACATGAGAGAGTTTTTCTCTACAGCTCTCCCCTTTTCTTCCTGAGCCCTCCACAGAATTGACTTTAGTGCCGATATTTCCATTAACAATCCCTTCAAGGCAAATGAGGCTCTTTCTAGCATACACTACAAAACCTCCTCTTCCCTATTACCTACTTCTAAGACAATTTCACTTCCTTAGGTATTTGTGATGACACTTCATTTCACCCTGCCATAATCTGTATTAGTTTGCTTTGACTGTCAGAAGAAAACATCACAGGTTGAGTGGCTTAAACAACAGAACTTTATCTTCTCAGAGTTTTAGAAGATAAAAGTTTAAGATCAAGGTATGGGCTGATGCAGTTTCTGGGGAAAGCTCACATCCTGGCTTGCAGAAGGCTGTGTTCCTGTGTCCTCATGTGGCCTTTTCTCATGTCACACATAAGAAAGGGGCTTGGGGAAAAAGCTCCTGGTATCTCTTATAAAATTCTAATCCTATTGGAATAGTACCCCACACTTATGGCCTCATTTAATATTAATTACTTTCTTAGAGGACCTATATAGCCACACTGGGCCTTAGGATTTCAACATATGAGTTTTGAGGCAGAAGTAAACATTCAGTTTAAAGCTCCTGGGTTGCTTCAACTTTTAGACAATTTTGAATAATGCTACCATAATTAGGGGTGTACAAGTATCTGTTTGAGCCTCTGCTATCGTTTCTTTGGAGTATATATGGAATTGTAGGATTTAAAGCAAATTCATTAATTTTTAAAATAATATAAATATTTACATAATTACTATTTCACAAGTACTGTTCAGTTTACTGAGAAGAAGTGACTGCCTTTATAATTAATCTCTGACTCCTCTAAGCTTGTGTAAAGCCAGTATCCATGGCCACCATCACAGTCGCCTGGCCAATGCAGGTTCGCATTAGATTCGGACAGTCAGTAAAGAAACAATGGAGCCAAGAACTGGTGGGCCATTAGCTTTAATCCTAGCTTGCACCCGGCAGGCAAGAAATACACACAGAGGGAAAACACTTCCCTTTTTATTCAGGGCTCCCAAAACCACTGACTTATCTGAGTTCCCTAGAATCAAAGGTTTCTAGCTCATTAGCCTTATTCACCTCTGTTCCTCATGTCCTTCTCTCTGCACAAACTCTGCCCAAACTGGCTTCTCCTTCAGCACTTTGCCATCTTAGCTGCTTCTCTTCTCCTCCACTTGGCCTTTCTCTGCTCTCCTCTAGCATGAGCTTTGCCTAGAACGTAATCACTCTTGTCCCAGAACAATGTGATCTCTTTTCCTTTTAAAACCTTTTGGTGCGAAAGCCCTCTCCCAACACATATTAATATAATCACACCCATCCCAAACAAAAGGCAACTAATATAATCAACTGGGCGATGGGCTTCCACATGGGCAGTGCCATCTTTAACAAAGTGAGCATAATATATTTTATCTGCCCAACAATCTACCCCTATGCTCACTTTACAACCCACAATCTATACGACCGGCATCCCTGTGCAAGGAAATTAGGCACATTACACAAATTACAACATGACAAATCATACAATGTCAACAATTACAAAGATACACTTCACCTGTCTCTGAGCACTTTGCCAAAAGTGCAAAATGTCTTCAGACTTCTTTCTCGCCATGGGAAAATCTTCCTGGGGCAGGGGATGGGCCTCCAGCAAAGCCGCCCTCCTCCCCCATCAGGGTATGTCACATTGCCAAAATCTGAAGGTCCATCCAGCAAAGGAGCCAGTGCCCACTCTGGTCGTATTCCAGGAATCAGTCCAAACACATGTGGCCTCAGCCACGCCCCTCATCCCTCCCATCCTGGCAGGTCTTACACTGTTCTAAAGAGGAGCATGTGGCAATGGCAGTCAGCATTTCAATCACTGCTCTGGAGAGCATGATGGCATCCACTCCTATGTCCCAAAATAGCAGACCTACCAGGGGTGTAGTAAGTACTCCTTGCTGCTGGGCTTTCAACTTCTGGACATTGTGGATTGCAACTCCAGACCAATTCTCCTCATCCTCCAAAGAGGAACTGAAAACATCAGCTCCTGCTTCTGGGCTCCCGCCACCGCCTTCTGCTCAGCAGGCCTTGCAGCCCCAGCTCTGGCCTCAGCCCCAGTCTTCTGCTGCTGCTGGCTCTCCACAATGTTCAGGGCAAGCTACAATTCATAAACCTGTAATTCCTTCTGCAGTGACTGCTGCATTTTCAAGCAAATCTCGCAAACCTGGTTAGCCTCCTTCTTTGGTGCTTGCTCCAGCTCCAGGGTCGGCATTTCTTTCTCCCAAATTTGCTTCAGCTCCTTGTACTGCTCAGTTTTCAGGTCCCAGGCAGCCTCTTTTACAGAGCTCTTGGTTTCCTCATCCATGGCTGTAAAAGTCAACCAGCCTACGGTCCCCATAAGGACAGCTATGAGGAATCATAACAGCAGCCAGTCCTCTACTCCACCACTCAAAAATGGTGGTGGCTCCATACCAAACTGACTAGAATCCTGCCACAGACTCTACCAAATGTAAAGCTGGTAGCCACAGCCACCATCATAGTAGCCTGGCCCATGCAGGTTCGCATTAGATTCAGACAGTCGGTAAAGAAAAAATGGAGCCAAGAACTGGTGGGGCATCATCTTTAATCCTAGCTTGCACCTGGCAGGCAAGAAATACACACAGTGGGAAAACACTTCCCTTTCCATTCAGGGCTCTCAAAGCCACGGACTTATCTGAGTTTCCTAGAATCAAAGGATTCTAAACTAAACAGTCTCATTCACCTCTGTTCCCCATATCCTTCTCTCTGCACAAACTCTGCACAAACTAGCTTCTCCTTCAGCACTCCACCATCTTGGCTGCTTCTCCTGGCCTCCTCCAGGTGGCGTTTCTCTGCTCTCCTGCAGCATGGACTTCTCCTAGAACATAATCACTCTTCCCCGGAACAACGTGATCTCTCTTCTTTTTAAAACCTTTTGGCATGAAAGCCCTCCCCCAACACATATTAACATAATCACAACCAACCCAACAATCACCTGGGCAACGGGCTTCCACATGAGCAGCGCCATCTTTAACAAGTGAGCATAATATATTTTATCTGCCCAACAGCTTGCAAGGTTAAAGTCGGCCCGTAAAGAAAGAAAGAATTACAATATATTTCAGCTTTGTCAGTAGAGAGTATCCAGGTTTAAAATATCACCACCTTTCAATCTGAATAATGTTCATCTTTGAATGATAGTCATTCTGGTCACATTATCTAAAGCCAAATCTAAAACTCAGGTTATTAAAATAAATCTACCTAACACATATCCTCATAACATGTTTTATTCAAATAAATATTCTTCTACATAAATGATGTTTCATTATTTTAAATGACTTCTATTTTTATCTTTAAAAATGCAAGGATTTTTTTTTTTAGTAACTAAAGATCACTATGACTAAAATTTAAGTGAACAAAAGTTACAAATCTAAAGAGGAAGAGAAAGTCAAAAGCAAAAAACGGGACAATGACTCCCATGTGATTCAGGAAACTGCAACTTTAGCATCCCCCGTATCTGTCACTTCCTGTATCTTTTTTTAAAATTATTTTTATTTTATTTATTCATTTCAGAGAAGAGAGAAAGAGAGAGAGAGAGAGAAAGAAGGTGGGGAGGAGCAGGAAGCATCAACTCCCATATGTGCCTTGACCAGGCAAGCCCAGGGTTTTGAACCAGTGACCTCAGCATTCCAGGTCAAGGCTTTATCCACTGTTCCACCACAGGTCAGGCACTTTCTGTATCTTTTGTGTTACTTTACTGTGATAAGACTTAGGAAGAATGAGTCAAAAACATAATTTTAGAAATGTAACATCATCTTTTCATACTCAGTTCTGAAAAAAAACAATTTCAGTTAATGCTTACAACAAAATTTATTACAAACAGAATAACAAGTTTAAATAGCAAATTGAAAAAATTACTAAAGGCTAGATATACATGGTAACATAAAAGTAAATAAGAAAGAAAAATAATGTTCAGTTATAATCATGTTAGGGCAAAATGTATCCTCAGGATTCAAAACTGCACCCTATCAACCCTTCCTTAGTCATTATGTGATGAATTGTACTTAACCTTTCAGCTGACCAAAGAGGAGCCCATTACCAACAGAGGCAGGAGCAAAACACAGAAGGTTCCCATTACCAATGAAAGCAAGAACTGAAACAGAACAGTACCACAAGCCCAGGCTGGAGGCCTGGTAACGAGCATCAAAAGAAATTTCCAGAAAGAGGCAGCAGAGTATAAAACTAAACCTCTCACCCATGCTCAGGGCTAACTCTGGTGAGACTCAGCCCACCTGCACCAAGGTGCTTGCAATAGATCTTTGCTACACTGTTGGGAAAACCAATGTGTTTCGAGTGTGAAACAAGTGAGTTAGGTTTGCTCACTTATATTTTGTATTTATGTGGGGCAGTGTCATGTGTGTGTAGTCTATGGAAGACTGTGGTGCTTGCCCTCAGGACTGTAGATTGCAAATTGTGGACTGCCTACCACCTTGGGTAGGGGAGTGTTGGTCAAATAAGTTTGTAAATATGATATATATGTTTGCTCACATATAGTTTGCATTGGGTGTAGGGGACAGGCTATAAGCAGACAGGGTCATTATAGCTGTAAAGCCAGTAGCCACAGCCACCAGCACTGCCACCTGGCCCATGCAGGTTTACATTAGATTCGGGCAAACGGTAATGAAACAAAGGAGCCAAGAACTAGTGGGCCATTAGCTTTAATCTTAGCTTGCACCCGGCGGGCAAGTAAAAACACACACTGGGGTTCAAAACCCACTCATTCAGTGCTCACAAAGCTACTGACTTATCCAGATTTCCTAGAATCAAAGGTGTCTACCTCACCAGTCTTATTCACGTCTGTTCCCCATCTCCTTCTCTCTGCACAAACTGGCTGCTCCTTCAGTACTCCGCCATCTTGGCTGCTTCTTCTCTCCTCCATGTGGCCTTTATCTGCTGTCCTCTCTGCTCCCCTTCTAGAACGTAATCCTTCTTCCCCAGAACAACATGATTTCTCTTCCTTTTAAAACCTTTTGGCGCGAAAGCCCTACCCCAACATATATTAACATAATAATGCCCATTCCAAAGCAAGAAGGGCAATTAATTTTATCACCTGGGTGAAGGGCTTCCACATGGGCAGTGCTATCTTTAACAAAGTGAGCATAATATATTTTATCTGCCCAACAATATACCCCTATGCTCACTTTACTACCCACAATCTAAACCACCAGCATCCCTGTGCAAGGAAATTACGCACATTACACAAATTACAACATGACAAATCATACAATTTCAACAGTTACAAAGGTACATTTCACCAGTCTCTGAGCACTTTGCCAAAAGTGTAAAATGTCCTTGGCCGCCTTTCTAGCCATTTGAAAAGCTTCCCAGGGCAGGCAAGGGACTCCACCAAAGCTGCCCCCCACCCCCATCAGGGTATTTCACATTGTCCAAAATCCGTAAGTCCATCCAACAAAGGAGCCAGTGCTCACTCCAGTCGTAGTCCAGGAATCAGTCCAAGCATATGGGGCCTCAGCCACTCCCTTCATCCCTGCTGTCCTGGCAGGTCTTAAACTGTCCCAAAGAGGAGCATGTGGCAATGGCAGTCAGCATTTCCATCTCTGCTCTGGAGAGCATGATGGCATTCACCACTATGTGCCAAAATTGCAAACCTACCAGGGTTGTAGTAGGTACTCCTCGCTGCTGGGCTCTCACCTTCTGGAGGCTTTGGATCACAACTCCAGACTGATTTGCCTCATCCTCCAAAGAGGAACTGAAAACATCAGCTCCTGCTGCCGGCCTTGCAGCCCTGGGCCTGGCCTCAGCCATGGCCTCAGCATTGGCATCCCGCCGCTGCTGGCTCTCCACAATGTCCAGGGCAATCTGCAACTCATGAACCTGTGATTCTTCCTTCAACAGCTACTGTATTTCCAAGTGAATCTCACAAACTTGGTCAGCCTCCAACAGTGCTTGCTCCAGCTCCCGGGTCAGCATCTCTTTCTCCCACATTTGCTCCAGCTCCTTCCACTGCTCGGTTTGCAGGTCTCGGGCAGCCTCTTCCACAAAGCTCTCAGTTTCCTCATGCATGACTGTAAAAGTCAGCCAGCTTATGACCCTCAAAAGGACAGCCATGGGGAACCATAACAGCAGCCAGTCTTCTATGCCACTGCTCAAAGGTGGTAGTGGCTCCATACTGAACTCTATTGAATCCTACCACAGACTCTGCCAAAATAAAGCCAGTAGCCAAGGCCACCATCACAGCTGCCTGGCCCATGCAGGTTTGCATTAGATTTGAACATACAGTAATGAAACAATAGAGTCAAGAACTGGTGGGCCATTAGCTTTAATCCTAGCTTGCACCTGGCAGGCAAGTAAAAACACAGACTGGATTCCAAAACCCAATCATTCAGTGCTCACAAAACTACTGACTTATCCAAGTTTCCTAGAATCAAAGATTTCTAACCTCATCAGTCTCATTCGCCTCTGTTCCCCATCTCCTTCTCTCTGCACAAACTCTGCTCCCACTGGCTTCTCCTTTAGCACTCCACCATCTTAGCTGCTTCTCCTCTCTTCCACATGGCCTTTATTCATTGTCCTCTCTGTTTTCCTTCTAGAACATAATTCCTCTTCCCTGGAACAATGTGATCTCTCTTCCTTTTAAAACCCTTTTGCACGAAAGCCCTCCCCCAACACATATTAACATAATCACGCCCATTCCAAAGCAAGAAGGGCAACTAATATTATCACCTGGGTGATGGGCTTCCACATGGGCAGCGCTATCTTTAACAAAGTGAGCATAATATATTTTATCTGCCCAACAATAGCGTAAGGCTTAGTTTTAAGACTAAGCCTTTCCCACCCTTTAAATACTAAGATCTTTTCAAAACTAAGTTTTCCCCACACCCTTGACTGTTGCACAATGTGGGGTGGTGTACTCTCATGAGGAGTCCCACTATGCCTCAGATAAGTGACTTTTTATCAGAGACTTTCTTGTTTGTATATTGAATTAAAGGTTTTGATTTCTACACTATAAAATGGGGCAGAGGAGCCCATGCTTAGGAAAGCAGAGATAGGCCACAGGGAGGAGAGGAGAAGCAGCCAAGATGGCAGAATGCTGAAGGAGAAGCCAGTTTGAGCAGAGTTTGAACAGAGAGAAGGAGATGGAGAACAGAGGTGAATAAGGTTGATGAGGTAGAAACCTTTGATCCTAGGAAAACTCGGATAAGTCAGTGGCTTTGGGAGCCCTGAATGGAAAGGGAAGTGTTTTCCCTCTGTGTGTATTTCTTGCCTGCTGGGTACAAGCTAGGATTAAAGCTAATGGCCCACCAGTTCTTACCTCTGTTGTTTCATTAGCATCTTTCAGAATCAAATGCAAACCTGCACTGGCCTGGTGGCTGTAATGGTGGCCGTGGCTATTGGCTTTACAGGGAGATTGTTTGCTATTGTTTGCCTGAGAAGGGGTATTTCTGCCCAGCCTGTTTTGCTGGAGAGTGTTGAGTTTGATGGGGACCTGTGAGTCTGGAGAATGAGTGAAGGTGTAGAACTGGAGACTGAGTTGGGGCTTGGGAGCCCTGAGAGAAAGGGAATCATTTTTTCCTACCTGTTTGCTCATCTGCCATTATGAGACTTTAATAAATGAATGGCCCACCATTTTGTGGCTCCACAGTTCCTTTACCATTTGCTCAAATCCAATGGGACCTGCATGCCCATGACAGTGGTGGCCACTGGCCCTACCTACACTTTGGCTTCTGTGTGGTTGATGTGACTCCTCCCATGAGATAAGGAACTGAAGAATTGTAAAAATTAATTAGGAGCCACTGTGCCACTTCACCTGCAGGTGTTGAAAAGTACCAAAAACTACAGAATTAATATTAATATTTTAAGAGGCTTGAAGAACATTTTATTAATTTGGGTTAAGGTGTGTAGAGAAATTGTGAGAATAATCTCTGTTCTGTGTGATTGGCATAACCAAGATGGCCCTTGGCATTGTATTGTAAATGCAAAGGGGAGGAAAACATGGGTTCCCAGACATTCCACTACACCTGTGGGGAAAGGGGTGAATGGCTAGCCAGGGAGAGAAAAACCAGAGTAAACCTTTCTTATAGCAATGAGCCATTTGCGGGCATTTTTCCCCACGGAAACTACCTCTCTTATGTAAATGTATGTGGTTAATACGTGTGTCTCTGGACAGAGAAATGGCAGATAAACACTAGAAAATATTGGAATGCCTTTTAATATGTAAAGAGATATTTACATATTACACATCTTTCTACCATTGTGTTGACTTGTAAATTTTATTTTCTCCAAAATGATGTATGGCTTGCAAACTGAACATGGTCCTATCATGTTAAAGGACATATGACTATAACCAATAGTGGTAAAGGGCTCCTAATTACAATTTTTGCTTCTTTACTTCCCACTTACAAAACTATAAAAACTAGGTAGAACAAAGGGCCAGTGTGCTCTCCCTCAGATTTCTGTCGGAGTTGCCGCCGCTTGGCCAAGCTAGATAATAAAGCTTTGGTGTGTGATCCACTGACTTTGTTTTTTGTCTTCAATGTTTCAGGTCCCTCCGGATTAGGTTTAACAAATAACAGTAGTATTTTAAAAGGAAGAGTCAGGCACTCATACCCCTCCTTTCTGATAAGAAAAAAAAAAATCCAGAGGAAGAGATTAAAGGACAAATGTTAGTAACTAATCATAATTTAACTATAGTTCTCAGGAAGGACTAAGGCCACTTGCTAGACAGCAAAGAATACAAAGGTTATCTGAAAACTTCCTCTTCCCCTTCAATAAGATACTTTAGAGACAATGTTTACATACCCTACACTGATTCCAGCTCTTCCTCCCCTCCTGGAGTCCTGAGAGTGAGGTATACCTCTAGACAAAGGGATCACAAAGCCACTCCCTTTGCCTGAAAAACCTGCATTCTGGAACATTTTATGCTTTCTAATAATCATCCCTTTTGAAATCCTTTATATGTATAACACTTGTAAACTAAAGCTAGCCTCAATACTTTTAGCAAAGGGAATTTCTTATTTCTTTATTCTAAGCTAAAACTTTTCACTGTTGTGGCAACAACCCTAGAAGATTTGGGAATGTCTTTGATATGTAAAACAATATTATCCCTACTGTGTTGATATGTAAAATGACATATTTGGCTACTGTTAATATGTAAAACGACATTTATCATTATTGTGTTACCTTGTAAGTTTTAATATATAGGAATGTTTTTTTCCTTTTAATAGATCCTATAGTTAAATGTTGTAAGCTTGTTAGTAATTGACTATTGGGTCATGCTCCCCCTCCTTTTCTCCCAACCTGTATGTGATCAAGTCTATATAACTAGACTCAGAGCTATATTCGAGGCTGCATGATTTGGGTTAGCTATATCCCATGTAAATCATATGTAGCCAGCTTATTAATAAAATTAAGGTAATATAGTTTTTAACAGCCAGGTTCCAAACCTTTCAGATACCAGTAATTATTGGACTATTTTCTGTTTCAGGTACCTTCTCTTCAATTCCAGAGATACAAAGATTAAAGTCACAATCTTATTCTCATAGAGTAAACTAAAAGGTAAAAAACACTGAAGCAGTCATGTCTGATATGTCAACATAGGAAACTTCTAAACCTGTAAGAATTTTTTTGAGTTTATTTGAGCTAAACTGTGGACTATTGCTGGGAAGCAAAGTCTCAATGGATTGACAAAGTGCTCTGAAAAATGGCAGTTTTAACACTTTTCTTATTCATCAGAGTCAAAAGGAAAAATGTAAGGGGGTGTTGGGCAGATAAAATGTATTATGCTCACTTTGTTAAAGTGGCGCTGCCCACATGGAGGCCGTTGCCCAGGTGATATTAATGTGTGTCTCTGTGGGCAGGCAGAATCCCTGTAGCCTGGGGCTTGGTTTTGGGATTAAGCCTTTCCCACCCTTTTTTATGTGGGTTGGTACAATCCCATCATGACTCAGAGAAGTGACTTTGTATTAGAGACTTCCCTATTTTGTATATTGGATTAAAGGTTTGGATTTCTACACTATAAAATAGGGGCAGAATAGGAGCTTGCTCTCTTGGTTCCTGGGATGATTAGCATGAGAGAGCAGAGGGAGCAGAGCAGAGAGCAGAAAGAGGCTATGTGGCCAGGAGAAGCAGCCAAGATGGCAGAGTATTGAGTGAGAGGCCAGTTTGTGCAGTTTGATGCTGGAGAAGGAAGGAGATGGGGAACAGAGGTGAATAAGTCTGGTGAGCTAGAAACCTTTGATTCTAGGAAACTCGGATAATTCAGTAGCTTTGTGAGCACTGAATGTGAGTGGGTTTTGCACTGAATGTGAGTGGGTTTTGGAGCCCAGTGTGTGTTTTTACTTGCCCGCCGGGTGCAAGCTAGGATTAAAGACTATGGCCCACCAGTTTTTGGCTCCATTGTTTCTTTACCGACTGTCCGAATCCAATGCGAACCTGCATGTGAATGGCCATGATGGCGGCTCCTGGCTTTACAGGGGGTTACATGAAATTTATTGGCGATAGCTTGAGAAAGCAAGAGAAAGCAAAACATAAGAAATATTTGAGATTGTATAAAACATAAAAATGTATTTACTGAAACTTCTTTTACATAGAGAGGAATAAGATAGTTAGTAGTTAATTAACATGATAATAATAACAATGAGGGGGTTTATTGGTTCCTACTCTGGTGGGATGCATGCCCTGAGGGGGCAGAAAAATAAGATTATCCTTATATTTTAAAGATACTTTATCAAGTACTTGTAGATGTAAAAGACAACAGACTGTTAATCCAAATTCGGAGGGACCCGAAATATGGAAGACAGGAGCAAGGTCCGTCGTTTACACATTAAAGTTTTATTGTCTAGCTTGGCCAAGCGGCGGGAACTCCGATAAAAATCTGACGGAGAGCGTGCTGGCCCTTTGTTCTACTTAGTTTTTATAGTTTTGTAAGTGGGAAGTACAGAAGCAAAAATTGCAATTAGGAGCCCCTTACCGCTATTGGTTATAGTCATATGTCCTTTAACATGATAGGACCACGTTCAATTTGCAAACCATACGTCATTTTGGAGAAAACAAAATTTACAAGTCAACACAATGGTAGAAAGATATCTCTTTACATATTAAAAGGCCTTCCTATATTTTCTAGTGTTCATCCGCCATCTCTCTGTCCAGAGTCAGACGTATTAACCACATGCATTTACATAAGAGAGGTAGTTTCCGTGGGGACAAATGCCCGCAAATGGCTCATAGTTATAAGAAAAGGTTTATTTTAGCTTTTCCCTTCCTGCACCTGGCTAGCCATTCACTCCTTTCCCCACAGGTGTGGTGGAATGTCAGGGAATCTATGCTTTCCTTCCCTTTTCATTTACAATACAATGGCAAGAGCCATCCTGGTTATGCTAATCACACAGTACAGAGACTATTCTCACAATTTCTCTGCACACCTTAACCCAAATTAATAAAATGTTCTCCAAGCCTCCTGAAATATTAATATTAATTCTGTAGCCTTTTGGTACTTTACAACATCTGCAGGTGAAATGGCTCAGTGGCTCCTTACAGACAAGCTCCATTATGGTAAGCATTGACATTTGTTTACAGAAAAATATCTACCTAGGATGTAACTAGCTACCACGAGCTGTTTTTGTTAAAATGTTTTACTTTTAGACCATCCTGTGTGGGTACCTTAGGTCTCTGAGTTTGCAAGGCCACCCATACAGGACTCATTTGAGCTTCTCAGGTTTAGTCTGTGGTCCTATGATTTTTTCTTCTTTTTTTTTTTCATCCACAGATATAATGGTATATGAAACATATAAAGCCAGTAGCCACGGCCATCATCACAGCTGCCTGGCTCATGCAGGTTTGCATTTGATTTGAAGAGTCATTAATGAAACAACGGAGCCAAGAACTGGTGGGCCATTACCTTTTAATCCTAGCTTGCAACCGGCAGGCAAGTAATACTCACAGTGGGAAAACACTTCCCTTTCCATTCACGGCTCTCAAAGCCACTGACTTATCTGAGTTTCCTAGAATCAGATTTTCTAGCTCACCAGCCTTATTCACCTCTGAGTCCCATTTTCTTCTCCCTGTACAAACTCTTTCTGTTGGGCAGATAAAATGTATTATGCTCACTTTGTTAAAAATGGCGCTGCCCATGTGAGGCCATCCCCAGGTGATATTAATGTGTGTTGAGAATCCATTTAGCCTGGGGCTTGGTTTTGGGATTAAGCCTTTCCCACCCTTTTTGATGTGGGGCGGTACAATCCAATCATGCCTCAGAGAAGTGACTTTGTATTAGAGACTTCCCTATTTTGTATATTGGATTAAAGGTTTTGAATCTACACTATAAAATGGGGGCAGAACAGGAGCTTGCTCTCTTGGTTCCTGGGATGATTAGCATGAGAGAGTAGAGGGAGCAGAACAGAGAGCAGAAAGAGGCCATGTGGCCAGTAGAAGCAGCCAAGATGGCGGAGTGCTGAGTGAGATGCCAATTTGTGCAGAGTTTGTATCTGGGATAAGGAAGAAGATGGGGAACTGAGGAGAATAAGGCTGGTGAGCTAGAAACCTTTGATTCTAGGAAACTCGGATAGGTCAGTGGCTTTGTGAGCACTGAATGTGAGTGGGTTTTGGAGCTCAGTGTATGTTTTTACTGCCCGCCGGGTGCAAGCTAGAATTAAAAATGATGGCCTACCAGTTTGTGGCTCCATTGTTTCTTTACCGACTGTCCGAATCCAATGCGAACCTGCATGAGCCGGGCTGCTGTGATAGTGGCCCTGGCTTCTGGCTTTACACTTCCCAAACTGGCTTCTCCTTCAGCACTCTGCCATCTTGGTTGCTTCTCCTGGCCTCTTCCATGTGGTGTTTCTCTGCTCTCCTACAGCATGGGCTTCTCCTAGAACGTAATCACTCTTACCCGGAACAACGTGATCTCTCTTCCTTTTAAAACCTTTTGGCATGAAAGCCCTCCCCCAACACGTAAAACATAATTACGCCCAACCAAAGCAAGAAGGGGAACTAATATCATCACCTGGGCAATGGGCTTCCACGTGGGCAGCGCCATCTTTAACAAAGTGAGCATAATATATTTTATCAGCCCAAAAGAAGATCTACAATTACATATGTCTATATTTATATTTATGAAATGTTTTCTATTGTTTTTAGCTTCAAAGCAATAAGTTGTTAAAAATTGTGCTTAAAAAAAGTTCTATAGCTCATGTTCAAACTGCTGCTTTTCAGAGGACAAAAATTTAAATTTTTTAAAATATACTAACCCTTCCTGTTTATTATTTATGAATTAGGCTCCTGCTTTATACGCTCATATTTCTACACATAAAGTTTTAGTTTTCACTACTAAAGAGCTCTTTATTTAAAGGGCGCTCTTGCTACTTTAATAACTTAATAAAATTTCTCTTTTCACTATTTATGTTTAATTTTAAATTTAAACTATTTCAATATTTGATTTGTGTTGTGTCTTTTTTTGCTCTTTTAATAATCATTTTTAAATATTCTATGGAAGTAAGAAAGGATCGATTCACTTTTTAAGGTAAACCTCAAATAAAAAACAAGTTTGACTCCTTTTATTATTGAACTAATTCTTGATTTTTATAAAGCATACTAATAAATTGCTACTCACTTATACTTCACATACCCATAATGGTTTTATAACTACCAGCTTGCAATTCTTAATCCCTTCACCTTTTTCACCCCGTCCCCTAACGTCCCTTCCCTCTGGGAATTACCAGTCTATTCTATGTATCTGAGTTTGTTTCAATTTTGTTTGTTTATTTTGTTCTTTAGATTCTTCATATAAATGAGATTATGTGATATTTGTCTTTCTCTGAAAGATTGATTTCACTGAGCTTAATACCCTCTAGGTCCAACCATGTATGTGAAAATAATAATATATCATTCTTTTTTATGACAGAGTAATATTCCACTGCAGACATATATATCACAACATTTTTTACCTATTGTCTGTTGATGGGCACTTGGGTTGCTTCCATATCTTGGCCATTCTAAATTACACTTGTTGGGCAGATAGAGTATACTATGCTCACTTTGTTAAATATGACGCTGCCCATGAGGAGGCTGTCGCCCAGGTGATATTAATGTGTGTTGAGAATCCTTGTAGCCTGGGGTTTGGTTTTGGGATTAAGCCTTTCCCACCCTTTTTGATGTGGGGTGGTACAATCCAATCATGCCTCAGAGAAGTGACTTTGTATTAGAGACTTCCCTATTTTGTATATTGGATTAGAGGTTGTGAAGCTACAATATAAAATGGGGACGGAGTGGGAGCTGGCTCTTGGTTCCTGAGATTATCATTAGAGGAGAGAGCAGAGCAGAGAGCAGAAGGAGGCCACGTGGAGTAGGCCAGGAGAAACAGCCAAGATGGCGGAGTGCTGAGTGAGATTCCAGTTTGTGTAGAGTTTGTATCTGGGATAAGGAAGGAGATGGGAAACTGAGGAGAATAAGGCTGGTGAGCTAGAAACCTTTGATTCTAGGAAACTCAGATAAATCAGTAGCTTTGTGAGCACTGAATGTGACTGGGATTTGGAGGCCAGTGTGTGTTTTTACTTGCCCGCCGGGTGCAAGCTAGGATTAAAGACTATGGCCCACCAGTTTGTGGCTCCGTTGTTTCTTTACCGATTGTCTGAATCCAATGTGAACCTGCATGAGCCAGAAGGCTGCTTTGATGATTTCCCTGGCCTTAGATACTGGCTTTACAACAGTACAGTGAGCAGAGGGGTGCATATATTGATAGGACTCTTTTTTTTAAGAAACATAAATTTACTTCAATGAAACTTCCAGAAAAAAAAATTTATTAGAAGATAGTAGGGCTAGCTCAAAAAATATTAAGAAAACTTAAAGAGCAAGACTACAAAAATTGAGGCAACATCATAACATTAGCAACAAGATGTTTTTATCTTTAATGAAGTTTTGTCACTAAAGTGATTCAAGTCTTAACTCCACTTCTCTGTTTTCCACTGTAAATTCTCAGTACAAAAACTGGTTAGCCCAGCCTGATTAGATCCCCTAATCTAAAATACTAATATATAGCTGTATGGCCAGTAGCTGCGGCCACTATCACAGCCGCTTGGCCAGTGAAGGTTCCCATTTGATTTGGACAGATGATAATGAAACAATGGAGCCAAGAACTGGTGGGCCATTAGCTTTAATCCTAGCTTGCACCCGGCGGGCAAGAAATACACACAGTGGAAAAACACTTCCCTTTCCATTCAGGGCTCCCAAAGCCACTGACTTATCTGAGTTTCCTAGAATCAAAGGTTTCTACCTCACCAGCCTTATTCACCTCTGCTCCCCATCTCCTTCTCTCTGCACAAACTCCGCAAAAACTGGCTTCTCCTTCAGCACTACGCCATCTTGGCTGCTTCTCCTCTACTCCACATGGCCTTTCTCTGCTCTCCTCTCTAATGCTAATCTCAGGAACTGAGAGAGAGCAAGCTCCCAGTCTCCTGGTCTGATAGAAATTAAAATCTTTAATACAATATACAAACAAAAAAGTCTCTGATACAAAGTCACTTATCTGAGGCATAATGGGATTCCTCATGAGAGTTCACCACCCCACATGAAAAAGGTTGAGAAAGGCTTAGTCTTAAAACTAAACCTTAAGCTATAAGGATCCTGCCTGCTTACAGCCTGCCCCCCCACACACACATCCAATGCAAACTCTAAGCGAGCAAACCTATATATCATATTTACAAACTTATTTGACCAACAATAGCCAACTGAGTTCTCCATAGAATAAATATTTGAGGTGAGGCTCTCAGAGAAGAGGTCCTGACAACACCACCCCATCATGCACCTACTACTCTCTCCCTTTATAAACATGCATATTACAGACTTAAATATGTCATGATCATTTTTTTTTCAGCATATATGAGTTAAATGCTTTCTGTGGGCCAACTACTATGGCAAAAACAATAAACAAACCCTGATCTCTTTACATTCTTTCAGGATTAACACACTATAAATAAACATTCTGCTCCTTAAGTAGAATAATTATTGATTACAAGAAGTGCTGTGAAAGAAATGAGATAAAGAGAACCTGGGTTTGGTACTTAGCTTTCCTTTAGATAAGTTGGTAAAAAGAGGCCTGAGAAATTGACATCTTTTTGGGACACAAAAAATGAGAGGAAGCCAATTATAAGAGGGGAATCTTTTCAGTGAAAAAGCTGAGGATAAAGAGTGCATTGTGTTATCTCACAGAAAGAAAAAACGGGCTACAGCAGAATGAATGCCAAGGACAGTTGTAAGGAGAGTTTAGTAAGATGGAAAGAAGAAAGATTGTACAAAACTTATAAACTTACATCAAAAATTTAGCCGCAAATATAATGGCACTGGCATTAAAGGAAGAGTTTGAAGCATGTACATGTGGGGAAGGAGACTAAATTTCAAATAATACATTCATTCTTAAAGTGCAGAAAATGGATTGATGGAACAAAAGAATAAAAACAAAACATATGTATATATTGGCATAGTCCAGATTAAGAGGCAATGGTGGTTTTATCTAGAGAAGTGACAATAAAGATCAAAGAAACCAAAAGAAGTAAAATTTATTTTGTAAAAGGAATTGATTTTAAATTAAAACTAGAAAATAGAGAAAAGTGAAAATTTCAGAATTAACTCCAAGGTTACTAGTGAATATTAGCCTTTGCTGAGATAAAAAAGACTTAAGTAGCTAAATCATTATATCATTATCATTTTGTGTGTGTGTGTGTGTGTGTGTGTGTGTGTGTGTTCACTCAATTGAAGCAATCAATACTGTCAAAAAGGTGTATTTTCCTTCAGAAAGGACTTTTACCCTTTGTTTAAAGGAGGGACCACTACCAATGTTTTCTGCTTTCAAGTAGTGGCTGTACATTGTCAATTTGGTTACATTCTTAGAAATATTAAGCCCCTTACGTTCCCAAGGAAGTAGCCAATAGAGTATGTATTTTATTGCCCTCTCAATCTGAATTAGAAAAAATCACAATGTCACTGTCTTGATAGGTTACCAAGGTACTTGAATAAAATTTTACTGGTCTTATTTATTTATTTTTTTCTATTTTTGGCTTCTCTAAGTTTGAGCGTGTGTTTTTCTCTGAACTTCCTGTGGCTAGAAAGATTACACACACTGAATAGCTTTAACTTTTGTAGGGTATGAGAATCAATTAATCAGTAAATATTACTAAATATCCTTTACATGATAACAGCATACATCAATGAGAAAACAAACTAAAACAACAACAACAAACCCAAACATTCTATTGAATTCTTTTTTTACTGCAAAGCTTTTGAAATTCGGCATGCTACGAACATAAGATAAAAAGGGAATAGATGTTAGAGATGTTGCCCAAATATACGCTGCACTGTCTGCTAACAATTTCTATATATTTTATACTATGATAATCCAACCAAGTTGGACAAAAAGTTAAAACCAATTGTCCCTTCATTATAAAACATATTGGTTCTTAAATTTTCAGTGTGAATAAAAAGTAGAATAAAGATTATGACTTTAGAGGAAGACATTTACTGAAAATTATGTATATAAATATAAATTGTTATGCTTTAATTATATTTGTAATAACAACAATGTTTAATTCAATGAACACTTTTACATGTATAGTTTTAACATATGAATTTTCTGATTTATAATCAATGTTTGCATATTGACCATCTATATTTACCATTCTTATTAACTGATTTATATATTTATTGCTTCCTCTGTACCTTAATTTAGTGGCTTATTTGTTCCTGAATAATTAACTTTATCCTTCTCTTTTGTGGTTAATAAGCCTTTTTCTAATATTTCTTTCTTTTTCTAAACAATTATTAGAAATATCACCAAAATAAGAAATTTTTCTCCAGAAAATACTAAGTAATCAAAGAAGAGAGACAAAGAAATTATCTTTCTCATATTCTTTGTTTTCTTCCCTTATCACCATTTCCTTCCCATGAGAGCCAAAGAGAAATGAATTTAGACTTTAAAGTACAAATAGAGTTCTGTGTAATTGTTAAACTACAATATTCATATATTATTTATGTGGTCATGATAGCAGTAGTTGTGGTGGTGGTGGTATGTGAATAAATTTAAAAGAAGCACTTCAGGTAACATTTTGTCATAAAGTTAAATACATAAATACACTACATTGGATAATTCCATTCCTAGGATTGTACAGTAGAGAAACTCTTACACATATGTCTCATATCAAAGATGATAAAACTATTCTTAGAAATAACTCAGAATTACAAGCAACACAAGTGGCCTTCAAGTTTACAATGGTTAAATATATCAAGTTGTCTTTGTGCCATGGAATAAGATATAGCAAAGGACATAAACTATAGTTGCATGTATAAATATGGTTAAAACTCAAAATAACCTTAAGAAAAAGGAGCTTCAATTCCTGGCCAGGGCACACAGGAGGAGCACCCATCTGCTTTTCCACCCTTCCCCCTCTCCTTCCTCTCTGTCTCTCTCTTCCCTTCCTACAGCCAAAGTTCCATTGAAGCAAAGTTGTCTCAGGCACTGAGGATGGCTCCATGGCCTCCACCTCAGGTCCTAGAATGGCTCCAGTTGCAACAAAGCAATGCCCCAGATGGGCAGAGCATCACCCCCTAGTGAGCATGCTGGGTGGATCCCCGTTGGGTACATGAGAGAGTCTGTCTCTCTGCCTCCCTGCTTCTCACTCCAGAAAAATAAAAAAAATAAAAGAAAAAGTATTCATAAAATATTACATTATGTGAAATTTATACAGATAACAGTATATTTATAATATATTAATATCTTAAAAATATAATAGAGAAAAGAATCAAATATTCACCACAGATTTCAAAACAATGATTAAGACTCGGTAGTGAAAAGAGAAGGAAGGGTACCCAGGCTAGTTCTAAGAGATTGGTATGATTCTGCTTCAGAATCTGAGTGGTACACAATTAGTGTTTATATTCTTTTTATTAAATCAATAATACCACTGATATTAAGATTATTAAGTTAATAATATCATTATTATCAAAATAAACATGCGGAGACCACAGTAAATTTTACAATCCTCACTGAGTTTTTATTTAGTGTCAGAAACCTTTAGGTCTCATTTCCTACCTGTGTCCTAGTCATCTCTCCAGCCTCACAACACCTACACACACAGAGATACATGCAAATCTATGTGCTGTTGCATTCTCTTTTAAATTTGAGACTGGACGGAAGCTACTTTTAGATCTGTGACCAACAAGATTTTTTCTTCATAAAACCGTTATATACTTCTTGATTGTTCTTTCTCTCCTTCTTTCCAGGGAGCCACTCGTCTGTCCCAGTTGCAGTTCTTCCCACCTGCATGCATAAATACAAGTCTTTGTTTGAGTCCCAAAGACCAACCGTCTTCAGTTTCAACATCAGAACCTAACTTTGGGAAGAACCTCATCCACATTACTGTGATGTTGCTATAATAATACATATTTTTTAAAGTTTTCTGAGTAATATTTTGATGTGTAAAATAGCATTAATCAAGGTCAAATTTTTCAGGGAGAGTCAATTTACAGTCATTATTTGCTGTAACAATTTTTTGTCAAAATTTTATTTAATTAAGTTATTTATAACCGAAGACCAAAAGAGGCTTTTGGTGCTACTGGTGATACTTACTTTCTATACAGATTGAATTTTTTATTGACCATTTAAAAATGTTGCCAATTCCATCCCTTTAGAATTTCTTGTTAAGGAAGCTAGAAATTTAAAAATATAGATCAACTAAAATAAATTAGATTAACTTGTACAAATACAGATTAATATGTCTAGGGCATTGCAATTGAAATCAATTACATGAGAGCAATTGTTTAAAAAACAGAGAAGCTAAAAAATTTTCCTTCAAGAAAGAAATATAATATATCCAAACATATTAGAATATTGTGGCAGCTATAGCCATTAGTTGGAAAATTATGAAAGTATATCATGGACAGCAAATATATGAATGGCTTTTATAAAATGAGCAAGTAATGACAAATAATAATATCACCTATTTGAATTTACATTGTATCATTTCTCTGAAGACATAGTTAACAATAAGTTTATCTAAACTGTTTTATTATCTTTATTTTAAGTAAAAATAATAAATTTCATGATAAATAGGGAAACTGAACCATAAAGTAAAAATTCAAATGCGGTCTCATTATGTGTTGACAAAATTCTCTTTACTATATTATATTACCTACAGTGACAAGGCAAATGGAAATATAAATATCATTAATAACAACCACAAAATCACAAGATAACCATTTATTAGTGAATTATGTATTATCAAGAATGTAGTTCAATAATGGTCTTACTTGGAGTTTTCTTAAAAAGTAAATCAACTTTTTCTTTCTTTTATATAATATTGCTTTTTGCTTATTAAAAGAAAAAAAGACACAATATAAACCAAATGTTGACATGGCCTAATTTTAAAGGATAAATATACATAATAAAAAGAAAGGTACATTTTTATTAATTTCAATAAAATTTAAAATAACAAAAAAATACTTTTTAATTAAGAGATTTTAACTTATAAAAACTTAAGACTATATGTGTAGGGAGATGGGAGGTCATGATCTATGAACCTAAAAGTCAATGTACATTTCTTTACAGCATACTTAGCTTCTGGCTAAAATCCCACAGTATCAATAAAACAAAAACTTCCCAACAAATCAAAACTATTCTATCTTAGGTTTTTACTTTAATATGTTCAGTACTTCAGAGAACAAATAAAATGCTGATGATAATAGCTTTAGATAATACAGAAATGATCTAGAATGTGCTTAAACATAAGTTCTCATTCTAAGAGTTTCTGCTTAACAAATTTAAAAATTTATCCTTTTTAAATGTTTAATTTCTGTAAAAGATACTTAGAATATTTTAACATTATAAAGTTGGAAACAATTATAGTTGTATAAAAACTTTGTCATGCTTCAGTTAATTTTAATAACTATAAGTCATATAATAAACGCAATGCAGCATGAATTTCCAATAATATAGATCAATGCTCTCTTGCCCAAGAACATTGAAAGACCATGAGGCAGTGTGTGTGTGTGTGTGGGGGGGGCGTTTATTAAAACTGAACATAAGAGTGGGAGCATGAATTAGTTTGTATGCATACACATTATAATGCTGTACATTAGAAGATAGATCAGCCAACAGTATTTTCTCTATAAGTATGAGAGAGAAGTGTTACACTTGAATCACTGCTCTTATGCTGGGAAGGGAAAAAAATTCACAGTTTAAGCTAACAATAACATTTCAAATCCTAGTCATATTATTTACCACTCTCCTGACTTTTTGAATTCAAGTTTCCTTAACAATAAATGAAATGTACTTGCCTTTTTTTTATTGCATAGTGTTATATTAAGAATGGAATAGAGTGTATGCCTATGTTATTTGTTAAGTAAAACAGTTGATTGGGGCATCAGGGATTGCCAGGTGGATCCCAGTTGAGGCGCATGCAGAAGTCTATCTCCCCTCATCTCATTTAGAAAAAAAAGAAGAAAAAAATTTTTACGAAATAAAAATATAAAAATAATATAGAGCCATCAATTAATAAAATATAAAACAAAGGAACACTAAAGTAGAGTAGTATGAAAAATTAGAGTCATAGAGTGACACTATATAACAGAATAGCTATAAATACGAAAATGGCAGTATGACTTTTAAAATATAGTTTAAATGAAGTAAAATGAGAACAACTGTAAAAAACTAGAAGCACAATTTATTTATTTACTCAGTGAGCAAGAGTTGATTGGAAACCTAATATGTGGTGCCTGGCACTATTTTTGGCATTTATTTACAACAGTTAAAGAAAAAAAGATAAATATCTCTTAGAACTTCTGTTGGAGTAGCGAAGATTGCTAAACAAAATTAAGAAGTAAATAATTAGTACTTTAAATGTACTAACTGCTGTGGAGGGGAAAAAAAAGTAAGCAAAGGGGATAGGTTTGCTGGGGAATGGAGACTGTTATTTTAAGCATGGTGATGAGAACAGGCTTATCCTTCTCAAGTCAATCTTATTCTGAAAAGTACAAAATAACTCCCAGGTTTACTTCTTCATCAAAATATATACAGTTGCCTACTTGGCATTTTCACTTGGAATTGTAGTTCAGATTCCACATTTAAAATGTCCAGATCTATCCTGAATTGACATGAAAATCTGTACTTTGTTTCCACCAAGACTGCTTGATTCATAGTTTTTCTCATAGTTGATGGCAATCCCAGCCTTTTAGTTACTTAGAACAATAAGTAATAAGTAAATAAAAAGTAAGTAAATAAATAAAATTGCTTAGAAATCCTTGCTTGCCTCTTTCTAAAAAATAGAACATCTAATCTGTCAAAAAAATGCTGTCAAAAATCAAAACACTTGTATGAGTATTTAATGGAGCAATGGGTATATATATGAGTACGGACATGTGTATGAATACCTGTACATAAATACTTGTATTATTATTTATTGGATCTTCAGACATGTATATGTATATACCTTTATTTATCTCTGTATACACACATAAAAATACATATATGTGTGCCCTGGCCAGTGATGCAGTGGATAGAGCGTTATCCAGAGCACGGTGGTCACTGGCTCCCACTTGGGGTTGCTGATTTCTAGGGTGCCAGCTCAAACCCCAAAGTTGCCAGTTCAAGCTCAATCAGGACACATATGAAAAGCAACTAAGTGAAACAATAAAGTGATTTCTCTCTCTCTCTCTCTTTCTTTCTCCTCCTTCCTCTTTCTCTCAAAAAAAAATATAGATAGATATAATGTCTGTAAGTAAAGATAGAAAATATTTAAACAATTCAAATAAGTTTGTTTGAACTTGTTTGAATAGACATCTGTAGGACACTACTGTAAAAATACATTCTTTTTAAGCATGTATATATAGTATTTATAAAAATTGCAGTAAATCATATCTCAACATGCTTCAATATATAGATATTAAAAATAGAATATTAAAGAATATGTATTTCAAAATTTAAAATAAATGTTTATACATTCAATGAATAAAGTAAAAAAATTCATAAAAACCAACAGAGAAAACAGCTGAATAAAGTAAAAAAATTCATAAAAACCGACAGAGAAAACAGCTGAATAATAGTCAGTACATGTCAAATTTGTGCAATAAAGCTGAAATACAAGAAATACATAATTTTGCCTGACAGAGTAACTCAGTTGGATAGAATGTTGAACAAATTGATGTTTCCCTTTCTCTCTCTCCTTTCCTCTCTCTCTAAAAATAATAATAATCAGTATAAAGTAAAAAGTATGGTTTACATAAAAAGGAATGCATGATTTTAATATTTACATTTTTTAAGAAGATACAGTAAGAAAGAAACCTTAAGTTAGCTAATTTGGCTTAAATTGGCTACCCTAAAATCTTGAGAACAGAAGAACAGCACAATAAATCCACAGATACTACAAGGAAATTAAGGACAAGACATATCTTCCTCAATTATAAAATACTGATTCAAGAAAAAGCAAAATCAAAGGTTGATTCTTAAAAAAATATATATGTAAATTAAAAATGACAAATCTAGAACCAAACCATTATAATAATGTACAGGCAAATCACATACATAAATGTAAATGCAAATATCTTTAGTAAAATACTTTAAAGTGTATTCAGGAATAATTAAGAAAGATAATTCTTTATTGGATTATTGGATATTATTTTAAGTATACAAATTTATTTTAGGGTTGCAAATATTCATTTTTCAAAATTGCTATTTTCAGGTGGCAGATCCCCATGTGCACATACTGTCCAATAGGTGCACATAGCTGTACCCTGCTGTACCCACAGGATCAATCTCCAAGTGGAGGGACCCTTTATATACATGCCATAGTGCCCTCTTGTTTCTGGATCTAGCTCCAGCAGAGATATCAAGGGGCACACTACAATGGCCAGCAAGTTCATCCAGAGAACCTGGATAGAGCTCCCACCCACTATTCAAATTCAGGAGAAACATATCCAATGCACTCACCAGTTCATCTGGTCCTGAATAGTTACCTCAGTTCCCAGAGAACTTTCAGGTTTTCTCAAACTTCTCTAGTTCTCTTGTTTGCTGTGCACAAGCTGTTCAATTGGCTCTCAGTTGTCCCTAAAAAGAAACTTCTCTAAATAAAGGTGTACATTCTATGTGTTTTGGGGAAGGGGTGAGCTCAGCTTCCTCTTACACCATCACCTTGGACCAGCCTCCCTTAAAGTATTCTTGGGAGATGACGTCAGAGTAATGGCGGGGTAGGAAGCGATACCGATAAATCTCCCCCAAAACTCAACAAGATCTTCAACCAGAAACAGAAAAACCTATCCTTGGAGCCTCCAGATGTTTCGCAATACACCCGAAGGTATGATCGAGTGAAAAATTGGCTAAATATATAACCAAACCCCGAAGGAAATAGGGAGTAAGAAATGCTCCGCCTTCCTCACTAACCTAAACAGGGCAGCTTTCATTGGGAACTGTGAATATAGAAACTGAGGCAGGCAAAGGGGGTGAATAGATCCAGGATGCGGCACAAAGGGCCGAACCAGGCTGTGGCACAGAGATCCAAGCCGAGGAAAAACTGTTCCTGTGGCAACCCGAGCAATACAAGCTAACACTTGTGCCAAACCCAGACAAAGAAAGACAAGTGGGGAAGCCATTTTCCCAGATCCCCTGGTCGGCGCGTGCAGATAGTGGGTGAGAGATTCCTTCCAAAGCCCCAGGAGTGGGCGCCCATGTTGTCCCACAGAGAGGCAGAGTCAAAGCCTTTGTGTGGGCCAAAAGCGGAGTCTCCGGGCCACCCCAGCACCCTGAGAAAGCCATGCATGGGAGGGAGCGAGAACTATTTCCAACGGTGGAACTTTTCCATGCTGGTGAGGGTTTCACTCAGAGGGAGAGGCGGCTTGCCTGATATCCTTGTCTGTGAGCACAGATAGTGAGCGAGAGTTTCCTCCGAGTGCCTCGGCAGTGCATGCCCGTGTTATCCCACAGAGGGGCACAGTCAGGGCCTTTGTGTGGGCCAAAAGCGGAGTCTCGGGCCACCCCAGCGCCTTGCAAAAGCCGCACACAAGGACGGAGCGAGAGCCAATTCCAACGCTGGAACTTTTCCATGCGGTTGGGGTTTCACTCAGAGTGTGAGACTGCTGGCCTGATATCCTGGTCTACGCGCACAGATAGTGAGTGAGAGTATCCTCCAAGCGCCCCGTAAGTGGGCGCCCACCCGTGTTACCGGACAGAGTGGCAGAGCCAGAGGTTTTTGAGTGGGTGGAAGCCCCGCCTGATTATGCTAGCAGCTCTGACTGACTGAACCTTACCCAGAGCCCTGTGCTGAGTGGAAATAGAGTGGGGAGTTGCCAGCTCTTTGAGCCTCTTACTATCCAGGCAGAGGCAGCAGCAACCCCATAGCTGGATTATCAGGCTACTAATTGAGGAAGGAAAGACTAGGAGAAAGGCTCCAGGAACACGGACTCTCTCACTGGCGGAGCCTATAAATGCTAATGAGCCTCGACTGCCAATGTGACTAAAGCACAATACATGACATCGCCATAGAGACTTATCAACAGCAAACCTCTACCTGAGCGTGCCAAAGGGGCAGAACCCGGGGTACAGAGTCACCGACCAGGAAGAGGGAGAGAAAAGAAAAAGCAAGAAGATAACCTCTCAAAATCAAGAATAATCTGCAGACTTTATAACCTATCTCATTTTATTATATTTGTTCGTTTATTTCTCTTATCTTCATTCTTGATATTTTTTTTTCCTCCTCCAATTAGCCAATTAATTCTCTGCTGGTCTTACTCTCTCTTCTCCTTGAACTACACTACCCATAAGTGTTACATCTCCCATTATCTTTTCTTTCCTCTTCCTTTCTCTCTATGAGGGTTGCACTCCAAAACCCTTAACTCTCTCTCTCTCCTCTTCTTTCTTTTTTCTTCTTTTAGTGATTCCCTCTTTTTTTCTCTCTCTCTCTTTCTTTTCTTCCTCTATATTAGTTTATTCCTTTCTCCTTTACATCTCCTCTCATTCAAACCTCAATAACGAACAAATTATCTTATCTGGGATTCAAACTTATGTTTGTGGCATTTTGGGGGGGTTTTACTTCACCTTTTTAACTCACTAGCAGTGCTCCCATCCCTGGCTCTCCATTTTATCTAGTTCTTGTTCCACTAAATACAATAGTAATTTTTTAATTTGTCCCCTCATTTTCCTGTTTCCCTCTTATTCCTCTCATCATAACTCTTAGTCAACCAACACCTAAAAGCAAATCATTTTATTCTTGACCCAAATTTTTTTCCTTATTTGCTTTTCGTGGGTCCATACCCCCTTCTTTTTTTTTTGCCCCTTTATTACTCTTCCCCAATTCAGGCCCTAAATTACAGGCATTGTTTGTTATAATTCACAGTTCACCACAAGATTTTCTCAAGAAAGAGGGGAGAGGAGAGGAGAGGAAAAGAGGAAGGGGGAATAATTTCCTTCTTTTTAAATTTATATTTTATTTTATTTTTCTTTATTTCATTATTAATTTTTTTTTAAAAAACCGACTCTTTTCGATTTTTTATTTTTTTAACTTTTTATTCTTTATTAAATCTCATTAATACTATCAACAAAACCACCCTCAGATGCCATTAAGGAAGAGAAAATCGAATATCATGGATACAAAGGAAAGAGAGGTAACACAGCTAGATGAGGAAAAATCTATGGAGAAAAAATTTAATATATTGGAAACCTTAGAGCTAAATAACAGAGAATTCAAGATAGAAATCCTAAAAATCCTTCGAGATATACAAGAAAACACAGAAAGGCAATTTAGAAAGCTCAGAAAACAACTCAATTAACATAAAGAATATATTTCCAAGGAAATTGAAACTATAAAAACAAATCAAACAGAGATGAAAAACTCAATTCACGAGCTGAAAAACGAGGTAACAAGCTTAGCTAATAGAACAGGCCAGATAGAAGAGAGGATTAGTGAAATAGAAGACAAGCAACTTGAGGCACAACAGAGAGAAGAAGAAAGAGACTCAAAAATTAAAAAAAATGAGATAGCCCTACAAGAATTATCTGACTCCATCAAAAAGAATAACATAAGAATAATAGGTATATCAGAGTGAGAAGAGAGAGAAAATGGAATGGAGAACATACTCAAACAAATAATAGATGAGAACTTCGCAAGCCTGTGGAAAGAACTAAAGCCTCAAATTCAAGAAGCAAACAGAAATCCGAGTTTTCTTAACCCCAACAAAGCTACTCCAAGGCATAGCATAATGAAATTGGCACAAAACAACGACAAAGAAAAAATTCTCAAGGCACCCAGGGAAAAGAAGAATACAACATATAAAGGAAGGCCCATTAGATTATCATCAGATTTCTCAGCAGAAACTCTACAAGCTAGAAGAGAGTGGACCCCAATATTTAAAATCCTGAAAGAGAGGAACTTTCAGCCACGAATACTATACCCATCAAAGCTATCCTTCAAATATGAAGGAGAAATAAAAACATTCACAGATACAGAAAAGATGAGGGAATTTGTCATCAGAAAATCCCCACTCCAGGAATTACTAAAGGGGGCTCTCCAATCAGATACAAAGAACAAAAAAAAACCAAAGCCACAAGTAAAAGCTCCAAGAAGAACACAATAAAACCAAATTTAAACTGTGACAACAACAAAAAGAAAGGGGGGGAGGGGATGGAGATTAATAGTAGCAAAGGACGATGGAGTACAAAAGTACTCACAAAATAGTTCGCTACACTGAACAGGGAAGGAACCCTTTTCATTACTTAAAGGTAACCACCATTGAAAAAACCACCACAGAAGCACATGAGATAAAAAAGATAGCAACAGAGGAAAGATGTATGGAATACAACCAAATAAAAACAAAAGATAGAAAAATGAAAGAGAAGGATGAAACAAGACATAAAACTAACAGAAAGCAATCTATAAAATGACAATAGGGAACTCAAAAGTGTCAATAATTACACTAAATGTAAACGGATTAAACTCATCAATAAAAAGGCACAGAGTAGCAGAATGGATTAAAAAAGAAAATCCAACTGTATGCTGCCTACAGGAAACTCATCTAAGTAACAAGGATAAAAACAAATTCAATGTGAAAGGCTGGAAAACAATACTCCAAGCAAATAACATCCAAAAAAAAGCAGGCATAGCAATACTCATATCTGATAATGCTGACTGCAAGACAGCAAAAGTACTCTGAGACAAAAATGGCCATTTCATAATGGCTAAGGGGACACTGAATCAAGAAGACATAACAATTCTTAATATATATGCACCAAACCAAGGAGCACCAAAATATATAAGGCAGCTACTTATTGACCTTAAACAAAAACTGACAAAAATACAATCATACTTGGAGACCTCAATACACCGCTGACGGCACTAGATCGGTCATCCAAACAGAAAATCAACAAAGATATAGTGGCCTTAAACAAAACACTAGAGCACCTGGATATGATAGACATCTACAGGACATTTCATCCCAAAGTGACTGAGTATACATTTTTCTCCAGTGTACATGGATTATTCTCAAGAATTGACCATATGTTGGGCCACAAAAACAACATCAGCAAATTCAGAAAAATCGAAGTTGTACCAAGCATATTTTCTGATCATAAAGCCTTGAAACTAGAATTCAACTGCAAAAAAGATGAAAAAAATCCCACAAAAATGTGGAAACTAAACAACATACTTTTAAAAAATGAATGGGTCAAAGAAGAAATAAGTGCAGAGATCAAAAGATATATACAGACTAATGAAAATGACAATACGACATATCAGAATCTATGGGATGCAGCAAAAGCAGTGATAAGAGGGAAGTTCATATCACTTCAGGCATATATGAACAAACAAGAGAGAGCCCAAGTGAAACACTTAACTTCACACCTTAAGGAACTAGAAAAAGAAGAACAAAGCAACCCAAAAGCAGCCGAAGAAAGGAGATAATAAAAATCAGAGCAGAAATAAATGAAATAGAGAACAGAAAAACTATAGAAAAAATTAATAGAACAAGGAGCTGGTTCTTTCAAAAGATCAACAAAATTGACAAACCCCTGGCAAGACTTACCAAGGAAAAAAGAGAAAGAACTCATATAAACAAAATCCAAAATGAAAGAGGAGAAATCATCACGGACACCGTAGATATACAAAGAATTATTGTAGAATAGTATTAAAAACTTTATGCCACTAAATTCAACAACCTAGAAGAAATGGATAAATTCCTAAAACAGTACAACCTTCCTAGACTGAGTCAGGAAGAAGCAGAAAGCCTAAATAGACCTATTAGTAGAGAAGAAATAAAAAAAAAAAAAACCATTAAAAACCTCCCCAAAAATAAAAGTCCAGGCCCTGACGGCTATACCAGCGAATTTTATCAAACATTCAAAGAAGACTTGGTTCCTATTCTACTCAAAGTCTTCCAAAAAATTGAAGAAGAAGCAATACTTCCGAACACATTTTATGAGGCCAACATAACCCTCATACCTGAACCAGGCAAGGATGGCACAAAAAAAGAAAACTACAGACCAATATCTCTAATGAATACAGATGCTAAAATACTAAACAAAATACTAGCAAATTGAATACAACAACATATTAAAAAAATAATACATCATGATCAAGTGGGATTCATCCCAGAATCTCAAGGATGGTTCAACATACGTAAAACGGTTAACGTAATACACCATATCAACAAAACAAAGAACAAAAACCACATGATCTTATCAATAGACGCAGAAAAGGCTTTCGATAAAATACAACACAATTTTATGTTTAAGACTCTCAACAAAATGGGTATAGAAGGAAAATATCTCAACATGATAAAGGCCATATATGATAAACCATCAGCCAACATCATATTAAATGACATAAAACTGAGGACTTTCCCCCTTAAATCAGGAACAAGAAAGGGTTGTCCACTCTCTCCACTCTTATTTAATGTGGTACTAGAGGTTCTAGCCAGAGCAATCAGACAAGACAAAAAAATAAAAGGCATCCATATCGGAAAAGAAGAAGTAAAGGTATCACTTTTTGCAGATGATATGATCCTATACATCGAAAGCCCTAAAGAATCCACAAAAAGACTACTAGAAACAATAAGCCAATACAGTAAGGTCGCAGGATACAAAATTAACATACAGAAATCAATAGCCTTTCTATATGCCAACAATGAAACAATTGAGAATGAACTCAAAAGAATAATCCCCTTCAGGATTGCAACAAAAAAAAATAAAATACTTAGGAATAAACATAACAAAGAATGTAAAGCACTTATATAATGAAAATTATAAACCATTGTTAAGGGAAATCGAAAAAGATATAATGAGATGGAATAATATACCTTTTTCTTGGTTAGGAAGAATAAATATAATCAAGATGGCCATATTACCCAAAGCAATATACAAATTTAATGCAATTCCCATTAAAATTCCAATGACATTTTTTAAAGAAATAGAGCAAAAAATTATCAGATTTATATGGAACTATAAAAAACCCCGAATAGCCAAACAATCCTAAAGAAAAAGAATGAAGCTGGGGGGCATTACAATACCTGACTTCAAACTATATTATAGAGCCACGACAATCAAAACAGCATGGTTTTGGCAGAAAAATAGACACTCAGACCAATGGAACAGAATAGAAAGTCCAGAAATAAAACCACATATATATAGTCAAATAATTTTTGATAAAGGGGCCAACAACACACAATGGAGAAAAGAAAGCCTCTTCAATAAATGGTGCTGGGAAAACTGGAAAGCCACATGCAAAAGAATGAAACTGGACTACAGTTTGTCCCCCTATACTAAAATTAACTCAAAATGGATCAAAGATCTAAACATAAGACCTGAAACAATTAAGTACATAGAATAAGACATAGGTACTCAACTCATGGACCTGGGTTTTAAAGAGCATTTTATGAATTTGACTCCAATGGCAAGAGAAGTGAAGGCAAAAATTAATGAATGGGACTACATCAGACTAAGAAGTTTTTGCTCAGCAAGAGAAACTGATAACAAAATAAACAGACAGACAACTAAATGGGAAATGATATTTTCAAACAACAGCTCAGATAAGGGCCTAATATCCAAAATATACAAAGAACTCATAAAACTCAACAACAAACAAACAAACAATCCAATAAAAAAATGGGAAGAGGACATGAACAGACACTTCTCCCAGGAAGAAATACAAATGGCCAACAGATATATGAAAAGATGCTCATCTTCTTTAGCTATTAGAGAAATGCAAATCAAAACCGCAATGAGATACCACCTCACACCTGTTCGATTAGCTATTATTAATGTGACAGGTAATAGCAAATGTTGGAGAGGCTGTGGAGAAAAAGGAACCCTCATACACTGTTGGTGGGAATGTAAAGTAGTACAACCATTATGGAAGAAAGTATGGTGGTTCCTCAAAAAACTGAAAATAGAACTACCATATGACCCAGCAATCCCTCTACTATGTATATACCCAAAAACTCAGAAACATTGATACGTAAAAACACATGCAGCCCTATGTTCATTGCAGCATTGTTCACAGTGGCCAGGACATGGAAACAACCAAAAAGCCCGTCAATAGAAGACTGGATAAAGAAGATGTGGCACATATACACTATGGAATACTACTCAGCCATAAGAAATGATGACATGGGATCATTTACAGCAAAATGGTGGGATCTTGATAACATTATACGGAGTGAAATAAGTAAATCAGAAAAAACCAGGAACTGCATTATTCCATATGTAGGTGGGACATAAAAGTGAAACTAAGAGACATTGATAAGAGTGTGGTGGTTACGGGGGGAGGGGGCAAAGGGAGAGGGAAAGGGGGAGGGGGAGGGGCACAAAGAAAACTAGATAGAAGTTGACAGAGGACAATCTGACTTTGGGTGATGGGTATGCAACATAAGTGAACGACAAGATAACCTGGACTTGTTATCTTTGAATATATGTATCCTGATTTATTGATGTCGCCCCATTTAAAAAAAAAAAAAAAAGTATTCTTGGACAACTTAGCTACCCAGTTGAAAGAAAAATGTAAAAATGATCATTACATCTCACTACATATACACATACATGAATGTTCATGCAACACACATGTGTGAAAAATACAAATTTACATACCTAATATATAAATAGATATATTCTGAACAAATAAAAAATTAAATGTTAAAACAAACTTAAACATTTTAAGAAAATATCTATGCTGTGAGGTGACAAATATTTCAAAGTCATAGCAATTCAGAAAACTTGAAACAGTAAATAAATATATAAGCTTTAATATGGTAAAAACAATAACCAGCCTGACCAGGCAGTGGTGCAGTGGATAGAGCATTGGACTGGGATGCTGAAGACCCAGGTTTGAGACCCCAAAGTCTTGAGCGAGGGCTCATCTGGTTTGAGCAAAAGCTCACCAGCTTGAGCCCAAGGTGGCTGTCTTAAGCAAGGGGTTACTCAGTCTGCTGAAGGCCCACGGTCAAGGCACTTATGAGAAAGCAATCAATGAACAATTAAGGTGTTTCAACGCACAACGAAAAACTAATGATTGATGCTTCTCATCTCTCTCCATTCCTGTCTGTCTGTCCCTGTGTATCCTTCTCTCTTACTTTGTCTCTGTAAACAAACAAACAAACAAACCAACAAAAAACAATAACCAACGTGTAAAATTATACATATATATATTTATGTATTTGCCACAATGGATTAGCATTTGGACTATAGATAGAAAAACATAATAGAAAAAAATGAAGAATTCAATACATAGAAACAGATAATTTAAAAAAATGAAACCTGACAGTCAATACAGAATTTTTGCTTTACCGTATTACTGTTGAGAAAATTGCAAGTTAAAACATTGACAGTACCTTCCAACCCTACCAGGTTGGCAGCAATCAAAACTTACATGAAATCAAGTGTGCAGGTAATGCTAAATGAAATCTAAAATTAGAAAGCAATTTAGCAATAGCTGAGAGAACTAACTGATGGTACACACATCATATAATCCAGCCCTGCCACTTCTAAATATGTGTTTTAGAAAAAGAGCTTGAATCCCAGTCAGAGCACACAGGAGAAGCGACCCTCTGCTTTTCCATCCCCCCTCCCTTCTCTCTATTTCTTTCTTATCCTCCCGCAACCATGGCTCTGTTGGAGCAAGTTGGCCCCGAGCACTGAGGATGGCTCCATGGCTTTACCTCAGGCACTAAAATAGCTTGGTTGCTGAAGAACAGTGCAAGGGCCCCATATGGGCAGAGCATCACCATACAGGGGACTTGCTAGGTGGATCCTTGTCGGGGCACATGTCTCTCTGCCTCCCCACTTCTCAATTGAAGAAAGAAAATAATAAAAAAAAAACATTGGTCTGTATGTGTTAACATGAATATTTGTAAAAAAATGTTGAATGTAAAGAAGATTGCTAAAGGACATGTGCAATGATGAGTTTTCAGAGTATATTGTTTAGCCTGACCAGGCGGTGGCACAGTGGATAGAGTGTTGGACTGGGATGCCGAGGACCCAGGTTCGAGACCTCGGGGTTGCCAATTTGAGCGCGGGCTCATCTGGCTTGAGAAAAAAAAAATGCTCACCAGCTTAGACCCAAGGTCGCTGGTTCAAGCAAGGAGTTACTCGGTCTGCTGAAGGCCGACGGTCAAGGCACATATGAGAAAGCAATCAATGAACAACTAAGGTGTCGCCACGAAAAACTGATGATTGATGCTTCTCATCTCTCTTCGTTCCTGTCTGTCTGTCCCTATCTATCCCTCTCTCTGACTTTCTCTCTCTCTGTCCCTATAAAGAAAAAAAAAATTAAAAGAGTATATTGTTTAAAAACATGCACATACATAGGTAAAATATTGCATAGTAAAAATATTGCAAACAACCTTGGGGGAGTATTTATGCCTGGAAGAAAGGGAGCAGAGAAGAATAAAGTAACACTGCCAGGAAGGCTTGAAGCTCTGCTATTAAATTCTGTTTCCTTAAAACAAAATATATGAGACAATCCTAGAAAATTTATTAAATTTTCATGCATTTTTGGTATATTTAAAATATGGCAACATTTAAGGAATGAGCCAAAAAAAATACCTATGAAACTTTCTCCAAACACTGAGGCACTTTAATGCTTTTGTCTCTGCAAAACCTGCCATGTTCTCATTGATTACTATAACAAGAGGAAAAGGGAAGATCACAGCTGATTCTCATTTATGTTTGTATAGTTTCTAACTTAATTTTGGCATTTAATTTGGCTGACCAAAGGATTAAATCAAGGAATTTGGATACTTTATTATAATAAATAATGCATTTAAGATAGGTAAAGCCTTAATTTATCAATAATATATTGTCTGCTATACACATACACTCATCAAGCAATAAATGCACACATAATCAGTCTGGTCAGTTGGCTCAGTGGTAGAGCGTTGACTCCCATGTGGAAGTCTTGGGTTCAATTCCTGGTCAGGGCACAAAAAAGTGCAATTATCTGCTTCTCCACCCCTTATCCTTTTCCTTCTCTCTCTTTCTATCCTACAGCCATGGTGCAGTGGCCCCAGATGGGCAGGGCACCCCCCTGTAGGGAGCTTGTTGGGTGGATCCTGGTCGGGGCACATGCAGGAATCTGTCTCTGCCTTCCCGCCTCTCGCTAAATAAATATATACATACATACATACATACATACATACATACACACACATATAATCTATTTATGTGGTTTTATATATGATATATATGCAGAATATATGTATATATATCACATAGGCAAATACATACAGTAATTTATGAATCAATGTCTAAATAATCTAAAGAAATAAGAGAATGATCTTTTCTAGGTTAGAATATTAAAAATGAAAGTATATCATTAATTAAAATATTTTCTTAATTCTGTTTGTTTTATAAAATGGAAAATATATTTACATAGGAATATATATAAACATATATGTGTGTGTGTGTGTGTGTGTGTATATATATATATATATATATATATATATATATATAAGTTTTCCTAGTCTCCTGAATTCAAAAGAATCTAAACATTTTCTATGTATCATTTGGCATATTTGGATATTGATTCAATCAAGCTCACGATTGTTTTGGACATAGGCTTTTTTAAAAAAATTATTGATTGATTTTAGAGCAAGAAGAAGAAGGGAGAGCAAAAGACAGACAGAAACATCTATATATTTAAGTATGTTCCCTGACCACAGATTAAACTGGCAACCTTTGCATATTGGGGTGATGTTCCAACCAACCAAGCTGTTCAGCCAGGGCTGGACATAGACATTTTAAACTGTGTATTTTTATAGATATCTACCAAAAAATGAAAATATTCTTAAAAAGATGACAAAGTAGTAAGAAATTCAGCAATACCCTTTTTGTGGTTTTTGTTGTTGTTATTGTTGCTTTTTTGTTTGTTTGTTTTATGAGTTGAGATCATTCAATAATAGTTTCTTAACATCTCCTAAGGTAAGTCCTTCAAATCTTGTGGGAAGAAGACCAAATACTGTCCCTGGGTAATGAACAAGAAAGGTTCTATAGGTTTGAAAATACTTAAGTACTTACATACACAGAAAGGTAAAAATAAATACTATGTTAAGACAAACATCTGTCTAAGTTGCATTAAATAGGTAAATGTACCTGTTCCAACTTACATACAAATTCAACTTATGAATAAACTTACAGAACTTATCTCTTTTGTAACCCTGGGGACTGCCTTTCAAATAAAGAAGTTTAATGTCATTGTAAATAGGCAAGAGAATAACTATCACTGTTGGAAAGAGTCATCATTTCTGCATTTGTCATAAGCATTCCTACTGAGAACTTTTAATTAAAACTCAATATTTATTTGATATACATATACTGATAGATCACTTTACTATTTAAATAATGAAACAGTGGATTGAGATATTATTGAAAAATTTAAACATCCCATAATTTCCGTGCTTAAATTTATACATTTTATGCTACCTTATTAAGCTAGCTGTCTTTCAATTAGGCTGAAAGCATTTTATTTTTGTGTATAATCAGCACAGTGCTTAGTATGTGATAGGTATTTAAGAAAGATTTGTTATATGTATGCCACTGTACAATGGATTGATGGGTACCATGGCAGACCAACAGAAATCACATACAAAAACACATGAACATTTATAAATTTTCTTTCTCAGAAGATATGATTTTGTATATGGTAAGGGAAAATAGTGTTTTTAAATTATCCCAAAGTAAGCCTGTAATATTGACTTCTAATTTAAGATTGTAGAGAATGATAAAAATTATAATAGAGTATGCAAAATAAAAAAAAGGTTCTTTAAATTTATTGATGTTTCCTTTATTTTTTTCTATAATGTTGAAAATAAACAGTTTTTATGTATATATTCAGATATATGCAAACATTTAAAATTATTCATTATGTTACTATATCAGTGCCCCTAGCACATGAAAAAACAAATAATAAACATGGATCATTTGTTGACTAAATGGCTAAAAATCATTATATTCATTAGTTAATGAAAAATCTCAACCATAGGTTATCTGTCTCTTTAAATAAAATTATCTGAAGAAGTTATTATTCTCCCATTTACACAGTAGTTTTCAATTTAGGTATTGGTTTATTTTTGGTCCAATTTGGAAAAATATTTTTGTTAAATAATTTGCATACATTAGCCCAGTTTCCACAAGAATAAAGCATAATTATATAATTATTTACTTCATTGTTTCTTTTAAGCCAATGTTACTGTTTGATATTAAACTAATTGATTCTTGTGTATTTCTCTATTGTAGAATCCAATAAATTAAGGGTCTCAATTATTTCACATAATATATTTATCTTTTCCCAAATATAATAATTTAAAAAATAAGTTGCCTGGTGAAATATTACATTTTGTGTTGTATAATACACTAGAAAATATATGGAATTTTTACTTAAATATACCACTCACTATTTATTTGAAAGAGAGAACATTTCTACATATATCACCACTCTAACCAACTACATTTTGAAAAGGTTTGGTAGTTTTAGCAACATTTTCTCAAAGAAAAAACTGAGTCTTAATTGGTGAACTTGTGATAATAAAAATAGTATAAGTAACTAGTATAATCTTTAGTAGCATTTATGGCATTTAAAGTAATTTTATTTAACTATGTTTTTTAATCTTCAAAATAATCAATGGGAATAGAGAGTAGAACATTTAAAAATTAAATAAATAAATAAATAAATGGAATGCTTTAAATGGCTCAGCCACAGTCTTCTTTGGAAGTTGGAGCCAAATTTAAGGTAAGTGCATTGGCAGGTTCCCAGCTTCTCAAATGGTCCAATAGAACCAGGAAGGACTTGTAACGGAAATGGCTGAAGTGTTGCTATTACTCTCCAGAATCCTATGCATCACTGCAACAACTGCTGAATAATATTTTCTCCTCAGTGGGCCCACAGTAACATGTATTGGTCCATATCCAAGTCCTTGGTCTTAGGGTGCTAGAGAAAGACATTAATTTATTCATACTTGGCATTTTACCATCTGCTCTCATGCTTCTTGGCTTGGTCTGATGACCATGACAACAAACTTTTCAGTAAGGAGTTGTATAGTTTGCCAATAATTTCCTTGATCTGCTCCTTAATCTCAGAATAATTTCTAAGGACTACATCCTGAACACAGTTTATGCTATTTTTACTGCAAAAAAATAGCACTGTTTGCATTTCTCTATCACCTATAATATTCATGTTACATATTTCTTGAATGAATTTTTTGCTTAATGGTTATAAAAAAAATGACAGTTCAATAGCAATCATCCTGAAGTTTTCATGCTGGAATGGATCCTAATGAAACCTGCATATCAATCTATCACCCAAATGTTTTCAAAATTGTCTGGCATGGTTTCCAGAATATATGATTGAATAAAAATTTTAATTATTTATTGACTTACTCTTTCAAACACATTTATTCATTTATTTCAATACATATTGACTATCTCATATATTGATACTAGACACTATGCAAGAATTATTAATTCTGCATCAATATATTGATTACAGTTTACTAATTGTACTATAAATATAGTAATATCCAAATAGTCTGTGGTGGTTATCAAAAAAATACAATGCTTGTAAGTGTCTTAAACTTTTTACAACTCTAAAATTATTTGACTTTTTGAACTAAAATAAAACCACAGGCCTTGAAGGAAATGTTTATGTTCCATTCAAGTGGAACAACATATTGCATCTTAGACACTAAAATCATTTACTCTGCTTCCATTAGCAAAGTTACTTTGATGTGTCTTTGTTCCAAATAAATTTAATCTTTAGGTTTTTGCTCTTCTTGTAGACATTGTGTGAACAAACACAAATTAATTTGGAAAATATCAGGCCAAAATTTGAAAAGATGACATAGAACAGATTGTGTTATAGGAATGAAATTTATAGTTTATAAAACCTAATTTAACCTTTACATTTCATCTTCTTTTTTCAAATGACAAAACCTAGGTTCAGAAAAGTGAAGCAATTTTTCATAATCAGTGGCAGAATATAACATAGAACTCAAGTCTTCTAAAATTAAAGTCAGTGTTTCCCTGCCTTGATAGCTCGGTTGGTTAGAGAATCTTCCCCATGTGCAAAGGTTGCAGGTTGGATCCTGGGTCAGGGCACCTACAGAAACAGATCAATGTTCTCTCTCTCTCTCTCTCTCTCTCTCTCTCTCTCTCTCTCGCATTCTACCTTCCCTTCTCTCTAAAATAAATAAATAGGTTTTTAAATGATTAAACCTAATGTTTTATTAGAATGAGTTGCCTTCTGTAACATTTACCTGTTATGTTTTTGGCAAGCCAAAACCCATTCTCTCACTTCACTCTCAACTTCTATCAGTTTCCACATCTTCATCTGGAGGTGACTCCTTATGGCAGTGGTTATCAGAGTGTGTGCCAGAGTGCACTGCTTCACCCTAGAAGATTTTCAGGTGCGCCCTATGATATTCCAGAAAAATATGTGCCTGTTGGGGACCAAAAACCAAACAGGATTTTTGGAGTTTAGGTTTTTGAGGGACAGAGGTGTGGGGAATTAACTGTAAACTGACAGTCTGCCCAACCCCATACTGCATTTGCCTGATTAGGCTGCAAAAGGCTGTTAAACTGTGGTGCTGGATTGTTTACACCAGAGATTTTCAACCTTTTTTGAGCCGCGGCACATTTTTTACATTTACAAAATCCTGGGGCATACCACCTACCAAAATGACACAAAATGACACTCTAACACAGTACATATTATACATATAGTTAATAATATAGTTTGTAAATGTATTTATACTCACACCTGACCATGTCTCACGGCACACTAGTGTGCCGCAGCACACTGGTTGAAAAAACACTGGCTACCCCTCATGTTCCCTGGAAAGATTGGAGGTAAATTTCTTCTATCCTTTGTTTGGTGTAAAGTTAAGGCAGTGGTTCTCAAATGTTTTGAAGTCCAGGCGCATTTAAAATCCTACAAATGCCTGACCTGTGGTGGCGCAGTGGATAAAGCGTCGACCTGGAAATGCTGAGGTTGCCGGTTCGAAACCCTGGGCTTGCCTGGTCAAGGCACATATGGGAGTTGATGCTTCCTGCTCCTCCCCGCCTTCTCTCTCCCCCCCCCTCCTTTCTAAAATGAATAAATAAAAAAAAAAAATTTAAAATCCTACAAATAACTGTAGGCGCACTATATACAAATTTCTGAGAACTATAAATATGTTATAATAATTAAGTCAAATATTAAAGAAAAAGTATATAGTCTAAGTATACTTTTATGATAATTAAACAAAATAAATACTACAAAATTAAATTTATTCTGACATTAAAAAACATGTTTATGTTACATTTTTTGAGTTATGCTTTTTAAAATTCATAAAAAAGAGGGATTAAAATTTTTAAAATGACAAAAAAAGTTATCTTTTTATATATGTAGATACATTCTTAGTAAGATTTAGTAAATTTGGCAGGTCCCAGCGCAAATGTGTTAAGTTTTTCATTCTTGTGTTTATGAGAAACATGAACTTGATGTGTCCTAGCAATTTCTTCAATGTCTGGGCATCTATTTGAAAGGCAAACTCTCATTTCCTCGTCAATACATTGAAGAATTCCTCTGTTTTTATTCTTAATTGTGTTGAGTGCAGAAAACCCCCACCATACATATCATCTTAACTTTACACCAAACAAAGAATAGAAGAGACTTGCCTCCAGTCTTTCCAGGAAACATGGGGGGTAGTGTAAACAATCCAGTACTACAGCTAACAGCCTTTTGCAACCTAATCAGGCAAGTGAGGTGGGGGGTTGGGCAGACTGTCAGCTTACAGTCAATTCCCCACACTTCTGTCCACCCAAAATCTAAACTCCAAAAACCCTGTTTGTTTTTTGGTTCCCAACAGGCACATATTTCTCTGGAATACCATAGGGCGGACCTGGAGATCTTCTACGGTGCAACAGTGCACCCTGGTGCACACTTTAAGAACCACTGAATTAAGATGATTTGTATTGTGGGGGTTTTCTGCACTTGGTAAAATTCTTGGATTGCCTTGGAAACATGATTAAAGATCTCACAGATTTGTTAATCGCTCACTTCCCCCTATAAATAAAGCAAGATGCAGTTTTGGGGCATGCTTTATTCTTGCCAGCAGCAACCACAGGGCCCTCCCGACCCTGTCTTTTCTTAATTTCTCACTATTCCCACTTGGAACCTGGAATTACTAGCTGCTCTGGTTTGCAGCATGTGCCCAGATATAAAAATACTAGAAAGCCCGGCGGTCATATGAAATGATCGCTGTTCTAGATATTATAAATTATAATTAAAATGATTTGTGCAAAGGTGTCTGCTAATTCAAACTGAATTACCCAGGGCAGGCGGCGAGGATGCCCCTTTGCTTACTGCCCCACGGGGTTTCTCCCTTCTACTCGCTTAATTGCTTAAAGTAGAGTGCAATGAAGGAAACCACTGGCGGTACATTTCTTAAGAGCCACCGCTAGCTCAATAAATAAAGGTGATTTAAATAATAAAGTGTTAATTCACATGTCAAAGATCTCTTTGTACACAACATTTCTTGTGTAGATATTTCCATCATTTTTAAGCTCACCTTGCAGAGGATCATCAATTATTTTTAATTTTACATCTGTTCTTTCATGAACTCTTGAACAGGCAACATAAAGTTGACCGTGTCCAAATGCAGGCTCAGGTAAAAAAATGTCAACACGCTTAAGCGTTTGGCCCTGAGACTTATTGATGGTCATAGCAAAGGCAAGTTTTACAGGAAATTATCTATGTCTCAATTGAAACGGCAACCCTGTTTGAGATGGAGCCAAATCAATTCTTGGAATGACATGTATTTCACCTTTAGAGGAGCCAGTCAAAGACTTAGCTATTATGACATTATTTTTCAATTGGAGACCCTCTAGTCTTGTACCATTGCAAGTCAATTGGTTTGTTTCCCATGGACGCAAAAGCAAACGAACTATTAATGGATTGAATGCTATCCATGTACTGTTTGCTATTTGGATGCTGATTAGTCAATAATTTATTCAAGAGTGGTGGATAATTCTCAATTAGTGGAACTACAATGTTTCCGTACTTGCAACATTGAGAAAATCCTTTCTTGCCACGGTCAAATTGATTAGTTTCTAACTTGAAGTTTAAGGACTGACAGTGTTCACATTTAATATTCATGTCACCAGAGGAATGCTCAAAAATTAAAGTTTCTCCATTTGAAACTGTTTTAATCCTTTTTGCGTTTCGGTCAGCATGACTGTCATTTTTTTTGCATTTCTCTCCTGCCTTTGTTCAAGGGACTCATTTTGTCAAGACAGGCTTTTTTGTCTTGCATCTGAGGCAAGCCTTGTTTCTCTATGCTCATCAGTCTCATTTTGCCGAGAAAGACGCATTTGCTCTGCAACTGAAGCAAGCCTTGTCTTTCTCTGCTCAGTGGTTTCTTTTTGTCAAGAAAGCCGTTTTTGTGCAGCTTTAGCTCCTTTTCTCTCCTCTTCAGTGCTGTATTTTCTAGGAGGCATTCTTAAAAGAAATTACGTTAAGATGTAGTTTTTATGTAAAACAGATGATTGCCAATGCAAACAAATGTTCACCTTCCCCCTGATATGCTCAATTTGCGTTCAGCCTTAAATTGTCTCAAAAGCAGATGATTGCCAATGCAAACAAATGTTCACCTTCCCCCTGACCCGCTCAATTTGCGTTCAGCCGTGGCAACTTCACCCCATTGGCTAGTACAGTTACGCAAGCAACTAATAAGCTATCGGCGACAAACAGTCACTTAAGCCGCATATAATAAAGAAATATAGTTACTCTATCATACCATTTCATTATGGAAATACCGCTCTTTTTGTGTTAACATCATTATTATATTATTTATTAACATATCATTATATTATTTTTAGATAAATACACCCAAATAAAATGGATGCATTTCTCAAAAAGAAGCATGATATTGAAGAATCCTATTCTAGAAGTGAGCAAAAGTTAAGTGTAAATAAAATAGGACTTGAAGGCTGATGGGCAGAATTTAATTTATGGCATTTTCCATCACTTAACACTGAACAATACGATTGGATTAGAAACCCATCCATGGAAGCTTCAAGTGATTTTGGTTTAACATTAACAGAAGAAGAAGAACTGGCAGCTATATCCACTGATCATGGATTGATAATTAAACATAAGGAATTGTCTCTGGAAGCCTTTTGGATGTCTATAAAAGAAGAATATGTGGCAATATTTAAAAAAGCTTTGGGCCCTGGCTGGTTGGCTCAGCGGTAAAGCGTCGGCCTAGCGTGCGGAGGACCTGGGTTCGATTCCCAGCCAGGGCACACAGGAGAAGCGCCCATTTGCTTCTCCACCCCTCCGCCACACTGTCCTCTCTGTCTCTCTCTTCCCCTCCCGCAGCCAAGGCTCCATTGGAGCAAAGATGGCCCGGGCGCTGGGGATGGCTCTGTGGCCTCTGCCCCAGGCGCTAGAGTGGCTCTGGTTGCAATATGGCGACGCCCAGGATGGGCAGAGCATCGCCCCCTGGTGGGCAGAGCGTCGCCCCATGGTGGGCGTGCCGGGTGGATCCCGGTTGGGCGCATGCGGGAGTCTGTCTGACTGTCTCTCCCCGTTTCCAGCTTCAGAAAAATGAAAAAAAAAAAAAAAAAGCTTTGAATATTTTACTACAATTTTCAACATCCTATTTATGTGAATTAGAGTTTTCTACCCTCAACACAATTAAGAGTAAAAAGAGAGGAATTCTTCAATGTATTGATGAGGAAATGAGAGTTTGCCTTCCAAATATATGCCCAAACATTAAAGAAATCGCTAGGACACATCAGGCTCATGTTTCTCATAAACACAAGAATGAAAAAACTTGACACATTTGTATTCGGATCTGCTGAATTTACTAAATCTTACTAAAAATGTATCTATATATATAAAAAGATAACTTTTTTGTCATTTTTAAAATTTTAACCCCTTTTTTTTTTACAAATTCTATAAATCATAACTCAAAAATATAACATAAACATGTTTTTTAATATCAGAAAAATTTAATTTTATATTTATTTTAATTACCATAAAAGTATGCTTGAACTTTATATATTTTTCTTTAATATTTGACTTAATTATTATATCATATTTCTCAAAATTTTGCATATAATGTGTCTACACTTATTTGTAGGATTTTAAGTGAGCCCCGACTTCAAAAAGTTTCAGAACCACTGGCTTATGGTATGTCCTTCTCAGTAGAATTATTTGAGCTACCCTTTTACTACTGCCTTTAATCAGGAAAGATCAGGGGATTCTATTGTTTCTTTAGTTGTCTATGAACACATTCAGAAATCAGAAATACTATCAAAAGTATACATTAGATGCACACTACAAGTATTTGTAGCTTAAGTTACTAATCAAAAATAGAGGCGGCCCTGGCCGGTTTGCTCAGTGGTAGAGCGTCGGCCTGGTGTGCAGAAGTCCCGGGTTCGATTCCCGGCCAGGGCACACAGGAGAAGCGCCCATCTGCTTCTCCACCCCCCCCCCTCCTTCCTCTCTGTCTCTCTCATCCCCTCCCGCAGCCAAGGCTCCATTGGAGCAAAGATGGCCCGGGCGCTGGGGATGGCTCCTTGGCCTCTGCCCCAGGTGCTAGAGTGGCTCTGGTCGCAACAGAGCGACGCCCTGGAGGGGCAGAGCATCGCCCCCTGGTGGGCATAGCTTCGCCCCTGGTGGGCGTGCCGGGTGGATCCCGGTGGGGCGCATGCGGGAGTCTGTCTGACTGTCTCTCCCCGTTTCCAGCTTCATAAAAATACAAAAAAAAAAAAAATATATATATATAGAGGCAACTTTGGGTTACTATATTTTATTTAACACAATTAATTGTCTCAGATTCCACACAACACAACCCACCAGCTGTTCTCATTGAAACAACCCACACAGGGAAAGCCTGCTAAACATCAGAACCTTCTTTTATATATAAATATATTTCAAGCATGGACAAGTAGCCTAAGTAGCCTCCTATTGAATCTCTACATTCCACCCCAATCATAATTTCCTTCTCTCTCTCTCCGTCTCTCTCTCATTTCTGATAATGTCTAAATTGAATATGTTTCAAATATGCCTTTAAAGTGGTAAAATAAACACACAAAAATATTTGCATTGTTGGAACAGCCTTAGCAGGAGGTTTTTGCATGTTAGAAAAACAAGAATACTACTGATTCCAGGTAGCATAAATATTTCCTTGTATTAAATTTTTCTTATTTTGATAAGCATTATATTTTAAGAAAGACAAAATTTATTCACTATTCAATGTTTATTTTTATTAATTTGTTCTTTATACCAATAATATCTATAAATATTTAGGCTCCTAGTTCATGTTAGCATTGTGTTAGGCACGCAGAAGTTAATGAAGTGTGAAGCTCCTAATAAAATCCCAAGTTCTCTTTCTGCTTATAAAAAGAATAATAATAAAAAAATTACATAATACTCAACATGAATACTATAGTTAGATTGAATGTGATCTTTCCTTCATAGGAGAATTATCTACAATGCCTTCCAGGGGTCTCAAACTCGCGGCCCACCCACCAATTTTGTGCGGCCTGCAGACTAATCAAACTTCGTGGATTAGTCTACGGGCCAGTCTGCGGACCGCACAAAATTGGTGGGCGGGCCGCATGCAGCCCACGGGCCCGAGTTTGAGACCCCTGCCTTAGACTGTGTCAAATCCAATTGGATGTATGTATCTAGCATTACTTTTCGAACAAACAAAAAAGAAGTATAATTAAGGATAAATCAATTGTACAATATGCAAAGTAGATAAACCTTATCATTATGACTTACTCTGTGAGGCCTCTGTCAGTATTTATTAATTTTAAATATATTACTAAATGTATCAGTTCATAGAGAGTATAGTAATTAATCAGTGAGGGTTTAGAATAATAGGGAAATGATAGAGAAGTAACTATTTGCTTTTTGTCTTGTTAGTGCACATGGAGCTTCTTCATATTATCCAGGCAGCACCTCTTCACAATAAAGTCTGAACAAATATCTCTTTACCTTCTTTATTGATAAATGTGTCACTTCTGGCTAATTTCGTATCTCCACTAATAGAAACAAGTAGAGATACTGTAATCACCCACAATGTCATGACTCTTTGGAATCCATTTGTATTTAAAAAAACAAATCTTTATGCCCTAGCAGTTCCCAAATATCATTTATTTAATGCTAAATACATAATTTCTTAAAACTGCTGCAGTCATTGTACTGTCAGATATAATGGATTTCAGTGGTTCTCAAAGACAATAACTATATTTATGATAACAACAAATGAAACTTGTATCTATATTATGCAGGAAAATGTGAATGATAATTCTTTTTTATACTGTGTCCAATTTATCATGGGTGACTTGGTAGTGTAAATGTAGAACAACACATCTTTCAACCATATCTTCTTCTGTTGAACATTTTAGGCTGTAACCATTTCATCCCCAGGATATGAGTTCAAGTGATGACTAAATCTCTGCCTTTATATACCATTGTTAGCTGGGAGAATAGGCATGGTGAAACCAGAAAGAGAAGTCACATTTGCTAAAAGAGTACCCCAACCCTATCTGACATGCTTAAGACTTCCCAGAGAGAGTGTGGCATTACCACTTAGAGAGAAAGAGAGTGTCTATGGGAAGGGCTTATTGGGATTGTGAAATTCACAGGAGTCTTAGAATTCATAGGAGGAGATTCAGCCAACCAGTAAGACTGTTTGACACATGGTGTGGAGCCTGTAGAGACTGGCTCCAGTGACTGGGGGCACATAAGATAAAGGAATTTCCCATTATCCCCATTGCTCTGGAGTGCTATAGATCTGAGGTAACATTGCAGTCTAGCCACTGACAGGAAAAAGTCCAAGAGTTCTTAATCATTAGTAGGAAACCTGGGTAGACAGAGTCCTGACTCATCATGAGTCCATGAAGAATAAGAGGTCCTATATTAAGTCAGAAACACCATTCTGGCAGTGAAAAAATATGTTCCAGCAAGCAGGAATGAGCTTCATGTGGCGGCTTCTGGACCCAGGCCTCAGCTGCACGCCGGGGCTATTCTGTTGACACTAAGCCTTGTGCTCCTCAACAAAAGGAGTTTATGGAATCATGGGGGAGGGGTGTGGAAGGGGACTATAGAGTGTCCTGATGAGAGAAAATGGGCACAGGTGTCACACATGCCCTAATCTGGGTTTAAAGTATCCCAATCAGGTGGCACAGCTGACAACAGGATTCCCAGATCCTGGATGGGAACTTAGATAATATTGACGAAGGCATTTTTATCAACCTAAAGCCCCTAATGACCAGGTCTGAAATTTGGGTGCCTTTTCTCAGTAGTACTAGGAGCCTAATAATCCAAGTGGAAACTTTTTACAATGACATTTGAAATGGGAGGAGGGGGGGTAAAGGGTGAAGATACACAAACTTCTCTGGCCTAAGGGTGATACTCCTCTTTGAAATATGTAATAGATACCCATTTGGGTATTTCAGAATACACATTTACACAATTTCTTTTTTTTCTCTCTCTCTCTCTGTCTTTTTTCCTCCCTTATTCCCTCCTTCTTTCTTTCCTTCCATTCTGATAGGATGTAACAATAATCTAATCTTATTCTCTTCAATACATGGATTAAAAGAATGAATGACTCTTGGCAGGGTTTTCTCAGTGGATAGAGCATTGTACAGGTATGCTAAGGTTGCCAGGTTGGTTCTGCCAGCAGGGCACATAACCAGTGAGTGTGCTACTAAATGGAACAACTAAGTGGTACAAGTTAATGCTTCTCTAGATCCCTGCCCCAAATCAATGGAAAAATTTTTAAAAAGTAAAAAAAAAAAAAAAAAAAAAACCAAGAGAATGAATAATGCTGTTCAACAAAACAAAACTTTATGCAAGTAGTGGATGTAACAGTTCTGAGAAAATAGAAGCTGTAGGAAAAGTAAAATTCACTTTACAACTCCAAATTGAACACTGACTGACCTAGGCAGGATATAAGGAAATAGATGCTAATTTCTACCAGAAATAGCTAATTGGTTTTGGAAGGGCACAACAAAACAAAATATTTCATAAAGCTTTAATACAAAAATTTCACACTTTATTTAAAATTAGTATGGAAATAAGAAGAATAAGTTGACAACCCAACAGAGAGGGGATAGATGAAAAAGTCAGAAATCAAAGTTGAATTGGGTCATCAACAATTTGAAATTAATTACGAGTTTCAGATTGTTTCAAAAATTAAATATATTTTCCTTTTTAAGAGAAAAATATGAAGATACCGTAAGTAGATGACAATCTGCAAGACTAAATAGAAAAGTGTTTCTCAGAAGTGATCTTCCAAAAGGAATGAGTTTAAGATTATATATAATATATATATGTAAAAATATAAAATATATAACCTCAAAGAAAGCATCTAATGATTATTTTAGCATTGAGCTCTGTCCCTCTAATGTCTGTAAAAGGAAAATAAAACAAAATTTTATTAATATTTTTGACAGATATTTATGCATTGGAAAGTTTCCACAAATAGATAAATTGGCTTTCAGTCAGTATGTTTTCCTAAGTAATTCCTACGAATCAACACTCAAAAAGAAACAGCACCTCACTTTAATACCATTTTAAGTGGGCTTTAATTTACAAGCTGTTGTAAAGTCATCACATCTCAAAATTTGCAGGCCTGAAAACAGAAATTATTTTAATATTTAACTCCCTTTGTATACATATGTGCATCTGAGTATTTAGTAAAAAATGAATCAAGATCAAACTAGGATATTTTTAATTAATTGTATCAATTTATAATTTCCTGTACACATATAAAAACTGAAATAATCATTTTTCATGTGTGGGCTCCATTAGCAGAAAAACTCGGAAAGTAGTTCTATATAAGTGTCATTAAATACTTCAAATATAAAATCAATAAGGTGAATTCAATAAAGATTTGATTTTTCTCAATCAATTTATGAAAACAAAGATTTTTAAAGTTCAATCATTCAATGGTGAAACATTTGACATTATGTGAATGTCCAAGTTCATTTGAAAACATCAGCAGTGTAGATAAACTTATGTGTTTCTTTATCATGTTATGAATACATATTTTAGTGGAGCTTATTTTTATAGAACATTTTTTACTAATTTAAATTATGTAGATCAGAAATGTACTTAGAACTGGTCATGCTACTGACTAATATGGAATATATTAAATAAAAGCTGAATTTTTAAAATTAAAAATTTTTAAATCTACTCAGAATAATTAAACTAGAGAATTATTTTTGACAACTCCAATGTTCCATTTATTTAAAAAAAATCTTAACATAGCAAGTTCATTCTTTGTTGTCCTGTCTTAAAAAAATTATAAAACTGTTTTAGCTTTTGAAAAATTATATTTTAATCAGGTATTAGTCCTCTAAATGCTGGGTGCATATTATTTATAACAAGCTGGAAATCTTTAATCCAAGTAATGAATGAAAGAAGGACCCAAATCTTAAGATATTAAAGTTTATAGTAAATTGTAATTATTTGAAAACAAAGTTTGCAAAGAGAAGATACTAAAATGTATTCTATTAAACGAAAGGACAAAACTGAACAAATTGATGAGAACTCACAAAGTTTATAAGATTTAATTTTGATATTCTAAAGTTAAGCTTTAATATTTTAACCAACAATAAAATAGAATTCCTGTTTTTGATTAGATAAATGTATAATTGGAAGCTGAAGAAAATTGCAGAAACCTGTAATTTTGTAGCATCTGTATTTTTTATGACACTTAGAAGTCCCATTAGTTCAAACAAATATTTGAGGAATTTTGCATGTGATAGATATCTGTAAAAATCATTGGGCTGAATTTTTAACAAAATTTAATATTATATATGGAATTAAAAAAAATTGTTCAGCTATAGAGAAAAAGTTACTTCAATTAAAATGTTATGGTCTTTCAAGAAAAAACAATTGATGTCAACAATTTTAAATTTGTTAATAAAATAAAGCTTTAAAAAAGATGCAGAAAATATTTTCCAAAAACAATTAAAAATAATATGGTCATATTGGAAAAACATAATATTCAGAAAAACACTACTGACACCATACTGAAGACAGATTAAAAACATACATATGTATGTCTTAAGAATAACATCATATTGATATTTTGCTTATAAGTTCAGAAAAATTAATACAAAGCTTTATTTTTTTATATTTTGCTTTAAAGTAGACAAATGTATGTTATTTTTATTTCTTTAAATAGCAGTTTCATATTTGAAGTGTTTTGAATTGAGCTATTTTAAAAATAAATTAATATATTGTACCTATCGTTAACAATACCGTATTGTACATTTAAAATTTAAGAAAATAAACTCATGTACAATGTTCTTACATAATAATAAAAAAAATCAAATCATTGACTATAAAAACTCAATTTGCCAGTTTCATTCATTCTGTCTTTCAGTATTTCTAACATGTTAAATTCACCTTCTGAACAATATACTTCACTGTAGTCTCACCTAACTTTTCAAAGAATCAACATTCCCACTTCCTATATTTTCAACCACTCTTAAATAACAAACCATAACACCTCTTGCCTAAAAACAACAAATAATTCAAGATTTTGAACACGGGCCACAGTTCCGAGTGCTTTACAATTTGATGAGATAAGCACTGTTCTTACGTGAATTTTAGAAAAGAAGCTATTGAGGCACAAAGAAGTGAGTAAATTAGTCCAGGGTCACAGAGACAGTAAATGAATGAGCCAGAAGGCAACCCAAGGCAGTCTGCCGTTCTATTCTGTGACAACAGGATACTGTCCTTTCTTTTGTTTTTTGTTTTGTTTTTTGGTTTTTTGCTTGTTTTAGTTATTTATTTTTTATTTTTAACAAATTAAATTTAACAGGATGACATTGATAAGAGTACATAGGTTTCAGGTAAACATTTCTATAGCATTTGAACTGTTGATTGTGTTGTATACCATAACCCAAAGTCAAACCATTTTCCGTCACCTTATATTTGTCCTTCTTTAGTCCCTTCCCCCAGCAGTGGTTGGCAAACTGCGCCTCATGAGCCACATGCAGCTCTTTGGCCCCTTGAGTGTGGTGTGGCTCTTCCACAAAATACCATGTGCAGGTGCTACCTCAATAAGGCATGTATCTACCTATATAATTTAAGTTTAAAAATTTGGCTCTCAAAAGAAATTTCAATCGTTGTACTGTTGATATTTGGCTCTGTTGACTAATGAGTTTGCTGACCACTGCTCCCCTCCCCTGCAACCACTTCACTTTTATCTATGTCCTTGAGTCTCAGTTTTATATCCCACCTATGTGTGAAATCATATACTTCTTAGCTTTTTCTGGTTTACTTATTTCACTCAGTATAATGTTATCAAGGTCCATCCATGTTGTTGTCAATGTCACTATGTCATCATTTCTTATGGCCGAGTAGTATTCTATTGTATATATGTACCAAATCTTTATCCAATCCCCTATCTAGGGAAACTTTGGTTGTTTCCATGTCTTGGCCACTGTGAACAATGCTGCGATGAACATGGGGGAGCATGTGTCTTTATGTTCCAATGTTTTCAAGTTTTTGAGGTAGATACCCAGTTGAAGGATTGCTGGGTCTTTTGAGGAACCACCATACTTTCTTCCATAGTGGCTGTACAAATTTGCATTCCCACCTATAGTGGATGAGGGTTCCTTTTTTTCCACAGCCTCTCTAACACTTATTATTACCTGTCTTGTTGATAATAGCTAGTCTAACAGTTGTGAGGTAATATTTCAGTGTAATTTTGATTTGCATTTCTTGAATAACTAGTGAAGATGAGCATTTTTTCATATTAGTTGGCTGCCTATTTGTTTTGTTGTCAGTGTCTTTTGCTGTGCAGAAATTTTTTAGTTTGATATAGCTTCATTCATTTATTGTTGCCTTTACTTCCCTTGCCTTTGGGTTCAAATTCATATAAATTGTTCTCTGTGGTCAAGGTCTGTGAGTTTAGTACCTATGTTTTCTTCTATGTAATTTATTGTTTCAGATCTTATATTTAGATCTTTTATCCATTTTGAATTAATTTTTGTGCAGAGGGACAAACAGAAGTTGTTTCATTCTATTGCATGTGGCTTTCCAATTTTTCTAGCACCATTTATTGAAGAGGTTTTCTTTTCCCTAGTCTGTGTTTTTGGCTTTGTCAAAGATGATTTCTTCATTTTTTGTGGTTTTAGTTCAGGACTCTTGATTCTGTTCCATTGGTCTGTATGTCTGTTTTTCTGCCAATACAGAATGCTGTCCTTTACATAAGCTAGTCTTAGAGTTCTGTCCTAAATGGTTTAATTATTTCATAGCTTTATCATATTTCACTTCTTTTTCAGCTTCATAAATATATGAATCAAGCTCTACTTACTTTTATAATTTTTCTTTTTTTCTCTCCCTATATATACAGGTATATTTTCCAACCTGGTTATGTTTGTTTCTAATTGTAATCTGGCAAACCTCAAGCAAGTGAATAGTAACTATTTGTGAAATGGTTCATTGGCCTTAAACACTGAAATGTAGATAGATCTGTGAAAATTACAAAGTGGTTATTTTAAAATTTTAATTATTCAATAATTAGTTCTCTGGTCCACTTTTAAAGATGCAATGGAAATTGGAGAAAGAAAAATATAAAAGCAACAATCTTTTAACAATCCGTAATTTAAAGTGTCTGGCTACCATTTCAATGCTTTACACTGACCCTTATCTACTAGTCATAAAATATTAGCCTCAGAATTTTATCTTTGAGATCATTTAGCCTATCTTCTCCTGGAATCACTTATCTTATAAACTTGCTTTATTCATATGCATATCTGTTTTTAAAAATTGTTAAATTTGCATAGTGAAAATTTTTCCTTTTCATTACTCTAATAACATTTCTTCAAAATAATATTTTAATATCCTATTTTTTTAATAATTCTAAAAGACACATTGCAGAATAGTTATTTGTTATTGTTCAGTTTTGTAGCATCAAATTTCTTTCTAGTTTTTACAAAATCCTCTAGTTTCAGAATACTAAGTTCAATGAGTTATGAATAAGCCTTTATTTCATAATTTGTATGAACAATTATAATATCTTTTGATCTACAATGTGATTCTGGAATAATTCTAGGGCAAGGGACTGTATGTTTATACAATGGAAGTTATTTGTAATATTATTTTAAATAAATACAGTTTTATTTTAACCTTTCTGTTTTTGTTTCTGGTTTTGTTTTTCTGTGTGTATGTGACAGAGACAGAGAGAGACAGAGAGAGGGAAAGATAGGGATAGGCAGACAGGAAGGGAGAGAGATGAGAAGCATCAATTCTTTGTTGCGGCAACTTAGTTGCTCATTGATTACTTTCTTATATGTGCCTTGACCGTGGAATACAGCAGAGCGAGTGACCCCTTGCTCAAGCCAGCGACCTTGGGCTCAAACTCTTGAGCCTTGCTTAAACCAGACGAGCCCGCACTCAAGCTGGCGACTTCAGGATTTCCAAACTGGGTCCTCCGCCTCCCAGTCTGATGCTCTATCCACTGTGCCACTGCCTTGTCAGGCTAAATGAATACAGTTTTGAGCTTTTGTATAAATCACAATAATAACAGAATTATTTTCCAAATCATTTTTTCTATTAAATCAATAGCTTTCATCAACTTTGGTAAACTGAGAGCTGATTATATCTATTAGTTAGGTGCCTAAAACATCCTATAGTTGCATTCTCTTACATAAGAGACAATCTCAAATGTTCCATTCCTGAGTGAAGCAGGGAACCATTGACCATAAAAACCTCAGAAAATAAAAGCTCTTAGTCAGACTTAGCTGGGTTCAATATACAACATTTTGTCTACTGGAGACAATAATAAAGCTATATGAATTACAAGTGTTGCCTCTACATTTTTTTTTTTTTTTTTTAGTGGTTTAAAGGTCATTAGACTGCTATTCAGGTCTACGTTTATTGTGAGAAATGTATTCAGAGTTTTGGATGCTAGAGGAAAAGCTCTTTCATTAAATTACTGACAACATTAATTTGGATAAGATGCTTGGTACCTTGGAGAATAGAATAAAATTTTAAAAGCTGGCAAGTTGAAGTATAGAAGATGTCAACAAGGTCAGTTTTAGTATGGAGGTCAAAGAAAGCAAATTTACTCAAGAGGAAAAACAAAAAGAGAAGGCAATACTTGTAGAAAAGTGGCAAATTATATATACATATAAAAATATAATATATATATGCTATATATATCATATAATAGTATAATAAAATATGCTGTTAAGCACAAACATTAGCATTTATAGTTTATTATCAAAAATAAATTTTAGTTGATATATCTCTATTTAGCTTTACCTAACCAGGTACATCTCCTAACTTTTCTTTCATTCATTCACACTTTTATGCTTATATGCTAACATTTAGTAAGTAAATATTTAATGAGAGTAAATAAGCACTCTTCTTTTTGCAAGAAGGCTGCAGTACAGGAATAGGTAAAATCTGAGTCATTAACTTTCCACCAGACTCCCTATGTGACTGATTGTAAGAAGAAATAAAACTAAAAATTTAGAAAATCTTTATTCATGCTCTGACACTGATTGAAAACCCTTTGTATTATGGACTGCATGTTTGTGTCCCTTTTAATTCGTATATATGTTGGAGTCAATGTGATGGCATTTGGAGTTAAGACCCTGTGGCAGTAACTAGATTTAAATGAGGTCATGGATTTAGGACTTCCATAATGGAATTAGTCTTCTTATAAGAGGGGCAAAGACCATAATTTTCTGTCTCTCTCTCTCTCTCTTTCTCTCCCTTGATCACATGTGGACATAGTGAGAAAGTTGCAGTCCAAGGCAGAAACAGTATTCCACTAGGAGCTGAATTGGCCAGCACCTTCATCTTGGACTTTCCAGCCCCCAAATTTGTCAGAAATAATTGTCCTTTGTTTAAGCCACCCAGTCTCGGTATTTTTTTTATAGTAGCCTGAACTAAATAAGACACTATGATAATAAATATAAATATATTATTGGCCTTTGGCCTTAGCTCTTGACACAGAACTTTTTTTTTTTCTGGGACAGAGAGAAAGTCAGAGAGAGAGGGATAGATAGGGACAGACAGACAGGAACGGAGAGAGATGAGAAGCATCAATCATCAGTTTTTCGTTGTGACACCTTAGTTGTTCATTGATTGCTTTCTCATATATGCCTTGACCGCGGGCCTTCTGCAGACTGAGTAACCCCTTGCTCGAGCCAGTGACCTTGGGTCCAAGCTGGTGAGCTTTTTGCTTAAGCCAGATGAGCCCGTGCTCAAGCTGGCGACCTCGGGGTCTCGAACCTGGGTACTCTGCATCCCAGACCGATGCTCTATCCACTGCACCACTGCCTGGTCAGGTAACACAGACCTTTTAAAACACTTGGAATTTAACTTAAGGGATAGAGGTGATAGGAGCTTCTTCTGTTATTCATAATAAGCCTCTACTCATCATATGTGAATTTATGCTAACAAAGTAACTTTTTTCTTTTCTTTTTTTTGTATTTTGAGTAAAAGAAAGGGAGATAGTGAGACAGACTTTTACATGCACCCTGACTGGGATCCACCCAGCAAACACATCTGGGGCCTATGCTAGAATCAGTAGAGCTATTTTTAGCAACTGAAGCTGATGCTCTTCAATAAAACTATCCTCAGCTCCTGAGGCCATGCTTGAACCAATCAAGCCACTGCCTGAAGGAGGGGAAGAGGGCGAGAAGGTGGAGATAGAAAGGCAAGGAAGCAAATGATTGCTTTTCCTGTGTGCCCTGACTGAAATTGAACCCAGAAAGTCCATATGCTGGGCCAATGCTTTATCCATTGAGCCACCAGCCAGGGCCACAAAGTGACTTTTAATGAATCTCTAGTGAGCTTTAGTATTTCTTTTTTAGTATATCCTGTGCAATATTTAGCACATTGTTATGACTAAACAATTATCCACTGGTGAACTAAAATTTAAATTTAACTGAGTGTCCTATATTTATAAAATGCCCCTAGCTAGATGACATAGTGAAGTAAATGGTGGTCCTAGAATTTGAGATCAGATCTATAGAATCTATATACATTTTGTCCTTGAAATTCTATGGTCCCTTTCAGAGGAGCTTGAAAGTTTCTTTGCACTGTTAAATCACAGGATTTATTCCTACAGTTTTGGCTTGATTTATTTCCAATATCAAATGCTGAAATCTACTGTTGCTGGCTCTCTATATGGTTCTTATAGTCCAATAGAATAACTCCTGCCAAAGACATGAAGCATGTAGTTATCTCTGATTCTGTAATTTTGTTTATTGCTCCTCCTATGTTAGGAGCCCCCAAATACTTTTGGCATTTCTCCTAACTCAACACTCTGCTTCCCAGTGCTTATTCAATTTGCATTTTACAAGCTTCTTAGCTTCCCTACCAATGACATATTCTGGGCCAGTGGCTTTTCAGGCTGCCGTACAGAAAGTTGTTTCTTTGAAAGAGAAAACATTTTATTTGTAAATATATAAAAGTGCACTTTGGTCAAGACAAAACAGAACAAGCCATGTTTGATACATTATATTTTATCATGTTTTGGAATAAAAAAATAAACAGATGCAGTGTTTTATGGGTGTTAACCTTGTCTCTAGGGACTAAATTGTGAAAATATTAAACTTTTAGTTCCCCCTCTTTTCATGTGTATTATAAAGATAAAATTTACAATAATTAAGGAAAGAGAAAGTCCAAAGATCAGGGAGTTAAAAAAATAAAGTCAAAAGTTTTCTTCAGAAATTTGATTAATTTTTGATTAAATAAAGATTATAATAGAGAACAAAAAACCCTATATTTTAGGAAACAGACTTATCAACAGCTTTGTTTTTTTAGCCTGATAAAGGTCATATTGAACTTAGAGAAGTTCGAGCAATTATTGAGACTTCTTTTTTATAAACTGTCTTTAGAAATGTTCTAACTGAAAAATATTTAAGTTTTTATTAAAGAAAGAAAAATAAAACATATTTAAATGATACAGACAGAGGTATAAGATATAAGTATATAGCATATATATATGTACAAATATTAGTATTAGCATCAAAATCTTGGTTTTAGTTTTATTCATATATGAGTTAGAAAACTGAAACTCGTAGACACATACAACAGTATGGTGGTTGCAGGAGGGAAGGCAGTGGGAGGGTGGAAGGTAAAGGGAGCCAAATAGATGGTGATGGAAGACAGTTTGACCTTGGGTGGTGCTCTCACAATGCAAGATACAAGTCATGTATCATAGAAATGTCCACTTGAAACCCATATGATCCTATTAACCATTGTCACCTCAAAAAAGTTATTAAAAATGGTAAGTTTATTATATATCAATAAAACAACGTGACAAAATTATAAACTAGGTATACTGAGATACCAAAGGGTTATTTTAAAGAGATAAGAAACAAAGAATGGAAATCCTGAAGTGAGTTTATAAGTAGAATGAATATAACTATCTAGAATTATGTTTTTTCCTTTTTTTTTTCTTTCTTTTTTTTTTAAATTTAACGAGAAGATGAGAAGGAAGAGACAGACTCCCACATGCACCCCAATTGGGATCCACCCCGCAAGCTTACTAGGGGATGATGATCTGTCCATCTGGGGCCCTTGCTCCATTGCAACTGGAGCCATTTTTTAGCACCTGAGACGAAAGCCATGGAGCCATGCTCAGCAACCAGGACCAACTTGTTCCAATTGAGCCATGGCTGCAGGAAGGGAAAATAAAAGAAATAGAGAAGCAAGAGGAGGAGGGGTGGAGAAGTAGATGGGCACTTCTGCTGTGTGCCCTGACAGGGAATCAAACCCAGCATATCCACACCATGGGCTGACAATCTGCGTCTGAGCCAACCTGCCAGGGCCTCTTCTTTTTCTTCTTCTTCTTTTTCCTTTGCTTCTTCCTTTTTTTTTTTTTTTTTGAAAGAGCAACAGGAAGAGAGAGAGACAGGAACATCGAGCTTTTCCTGCCTGTGTCTTAACCAAATAATTGAACCGGCAACCTCCACACTCTGGGAGGTTTATTCAGAGCTATCAGGCCAGGGCTTAACTTTTATTGATTTTTAGAGAGACAGTGAGAGGTGGGATATAGAGGGGAGGGAGAAGGGAAACATCTATTTTTCCACTCAACCGTGGATTCTTTAGTTGCTTCCCATGTGTGCTCTGACTGGGGATCAACTGAGCTAACTGGCCAAGGCCTTGGAATGTTTTAAATGAAGTAGTCAACTTAGAAATTAATTTTAAAAATAGGGAAAGCCATGAGCTAGAGGAGAAGAATGATATGCAATATATATACTAAATGTGAGACAATGATGAACAATTTACTGTACTGTGGAAATTGGCCAATGCTACAAGTCAGAATTTTGTTTGTTTGCTTTTCTAAAGAGCTGGTTTACCAGTACAACACACAAATTACTGTTATAATTTGGAATTAGTTTCCAAATAAAGTTATAGAAAATATTTTTTTGGTATGTTTTAAAGAGAGTGCCACAGTATCTTCTTAAATTATTTCTTATTTACTAGGTCAGAAGTCATAAACATAGTTCCTTCAGCAAAACTCTACCTGTACTAATTAGCTCCTGAGGGAAATTTCTCTAAATTTTCTTGTTAAATTATGATATATCTAATTTTTTAAAGATGACTCTAAGACAAGTATTTCTTAAAGTAAAGATAAAACTTATTTTAGAGACAGCTGTCAAATAAGCATGCAACCATGAAAAAAGGCATAAAACAATCTGAGAAGATACTTTCTAATATTTAAAAAGGTATTATTTTTCTTTTGTTATTTATTGAAGTGTTGATTTATGGTAAAATTTTGAAGCTCAAATGTATGTTTGCTCAGACGCTTTGAATTTTAATTATGTAAATATGATTATTAGATAAAGAATAATTGGATGACAAAAAACAAAGTGTTAGCATCTTAATTATATTTAAAATTGTATACCTCAAAGTTTGAGATAAATATTAACAGGGAGTATAATGACTTGTCACCAATAACATATTGGTTCAGGGCTGCTTCCTCAGTATTTACTTGCTTGAATAAATATCTTAGATGAGTATATCATAAAAAGCAAAATATTGCATTTGCTGAAATAAATTCACATTTAAGTGTGCACAGCTACAGATGGTGATGGCTCTTAGAGAAATGAATAGGACTCAGTCTAAAATGAATGTAAAACATTGAAAGAAGCATAAAAACAGTTTCAGAGAACAGGATAAAATGAAAACTGATTGACAGGTAATGAACTATAAAATCTATATTGAAATGAAAATTATACAGAGAAAGAATAGCACATGCCTTATTCCAATGCCTTAGAATTGAAAAATGGGAAAATTTTCTAAACCACCAAGTCACAAAAATTAAGCCAATTAAAAACTGATGAAAAATCTATGTGCTATGATTGAATTATCCAGTTGCTGTGAAAGAGAAGTGCAATGCAATTTTACTTTGCGGTATTAGAATGATCTTCCTACTCATTTTAGATTGAATTTGCAGTTGAAAACGAGATGTTTCCTGAATGTGTGTGTGCTTATTTATTCACCCTTATGTTTCTACATAATTCCTCATCTACCAGAGGATTAAAACATATGTTAGAGATCTACATTCCTCATCTTAGCCTATCAGCATACCCATGTAGACCTTATTTTGCTACTTTACAATTTAATAGTCTGAATTGTGGAGCCATAACTAGTAAACATTGGGTTTTATTGCTAATTTTATGTAACAGCTCTGCATAAAATTTAAACTGCTTCCTCAAAGGCAGGGCGTCTTTATACTTTACTTGAATTCCTTATCTTCTTTTCGTCTGCCTAAATGATCTGATAGAGAAAAAAAAAAAAAAAAAAGATCTACACCTTACCTCTTCCATTAAAAAATAAACTAAAACTAGTTTAAATGAAACAAAAAGCAAAAATGATAAAGTTGCAGGAATATCTTACAAGCTTACTTCAGGACACAAGAGCCCCAGCACATACATGGTTAGCTATCATTTTTTGACAAGCTATTATTTTTTGTCAGGTTCTAATCTAGAAATTATATTTATATTAAAACTGTTTAATTTCATACTGGACTCTAATAAGATATGTAATGCTATTGTTAAAAAATTACTGATGATGAAACTAAGACACAGAAACTTAAAAGAAAATTAACCAAATGTATACAGGTAGTAGTCACATCTAACTCAAATTTAAGAGCCTGACTCCCAACCATGTTTTCTTAACTTTTATAAACCAAGTAATTTTTTGATGCCTATATATTTTAATTATACCTAAACACTTTAGATGGTAGCTTATATTTGAGTTCTTCTAAATATCAATAGTTTGGCCCAAGACCAAGACCATCAGATACATAATTAACCCCTTTAATATAAACAAAGATTTAGAAACAAGGGCATTAGCAAAGGGCATTGATCAAATAATCTTTTTGTAGAAGAAGGGATATCTTATCCATATGATTATGCAGAATGCATTTTGATAAAATTAAGTTATCATCTTATTTCTGCTTTACTTACAATTCATCTTTTTTTTTTTTTGGTCATTATAGTATAAATTTTTTTTTCCTTGCCAATTCACGAAAAATTTGAAAAAATCTGGAGCTCTGCTTATAGTGTAAAAAAAAGAGATGTTGAATTTCCTGAAAATCTACCTTGTCCTCTGAAAAAAAAAATTACACATATTTTGCAAATACATGTATTTGTTTGAAAAGAACCTGTGGCTCTTTCAGACCACTAAATCAGTTATTTGGAGTATGTAACTCAATTCTTCTCTTAAAGTTATACAATTCTAGAGCTGTCAAGATGCTATAGATTACTGGGAAGAAGGAGAGATGAAGAGCTAATTGTGGTTAAGAAAATATATTTGATAGGGAGGCTAGCCAACTTGAATCTGAACTATGGGCACATACAACCTCTGCAAATTTAAACAATTTGCCTTAACTTCTCTGTATTCCCAGGTTCAACATCAGGTGATAATAACAATATGCTTTTTATTTGGGTCCTGTGTGATATTAAACAATTTTCATATACATAAAATGTATGGAATTATAAAATTTATCTTTGAATTCTTTATCTTTATCAGTTACTGTGTGACCCTTAGGAAGAGCAAATTATTATTTTTTTATTCTAAAACTTAGGTCATATTTGTTAAAATAATGACTATTTTAATCATGGAAAGAACCACCCTAAACTTAGTGGCTTCAAAAATTAAAGATGTGGTTTACTTTTTGTCAGGGTTCAGTGAGAACAGCCATTCAGTGCTCAACAAGACATCACCTTCTGGGGGTGACGCAATGGCTTGGGCTGAAAGCATCTGTTGGTTTCTTCTCTCTCATGCATGGTTGTTGATACTGACTCTCATCAGGTGTTTCCACTGGGCTTTCAACAAGAACACCTATATGTTCTTCCTATGACTACTAATCTTCTCACTATGGCTGGGATCCAAATATAAGCACCTAGAGAAAACCAGGAAGATACTATATATATCGCTTTTGTGACCTAATGTCAGAAATCACAGTGTCATATCTGTCATAATTATAAGCACACCCAAATTGAAGAGGAAGAATGAACCCTACTTCTCAGTGAGAAGAGTGTCAAAATCATACTGTAACAAGAATATTGAGTTGGGAGTTTTTATTGCAAGAAGTCTTTTAAAAAATACAGTTTAACCACAGTTATTTAACACATAGGAATATTGCTAGAATAAAATGGAACAGTGTATACCTGAACATGTGTTGCAATATTTTAATTTTAGTAATCAGTGTAAGTCATATGTAAAGGAGCAAATAAAAAACACTATTGCATAGTTATATGAAATCATAATTATCCAGAGTAAAAAAAATTGTTAAATTTTTAGCAGTGATGCTACCATTAATATTTAAAAACTTCACAGAAACTTTGAGTTTCTTTTTAGCTCAGATCAAAAATATTGCAAAATTTTTAAATGAGGGAACAAGCTCAATGGAGTTTAGAATATTAAAAACATTTATAGTGGAGGAATAGCTTATTTATTTATTTATTTATTTATTTATTTATTATGAGAGACAGGGACATTGGGCTGCTCCTGCATGTGCTGTGACCGCGGAATTGAACCAGCAACTTCCATACTCCAGGACGACACTCCCACCAACTGAGCTATCCAGCCAGGAATAGTTTTAGAGAGACAGAGAGGTGAGAGGAGGACGAGAAGCATTCATTTACTATTGCACTCAGTATGCGTTATTTGGTTGCTTCCATTGTATGCCCTGATCTGGGATCAAATCTGCAACCTTTTCATTTTTTGAGGGGTGGGGTGACATCAAAAAATCAGGATACATATATTCAAAGAAAACATTTCCAGATTATCTTATCATTTAGTTCTGTTGCATACCCATCACCCAAAGAGAGATTGTCCTCCGTCACCCTCTATCCAGTTTTATTTGTACCCCTCCCCCTCTCCCTCATTCCCTCCCCCCACCCCCCATAACCACCACACTCCTGTCCATGTCTCTTAGCCTCGCTTTTATGTCCCACCAATATATGGAATCCTGCAGTTCTTGTTTTTTTCTGATTCACTTATTTCACTCCGCATAGTGTTATCAAGATTCCACCATTCTGCTGTAAGTGATCCGATGTCATCATTTCTTCTAGCTGAATAGTATACAATGGTGTATATGTGCCCCATCTTCTTTATCCAGACTTCTATTTTTTTTACAGTGATTAAAAGCCTTTAAACAAACTCTTGGCCAATACAGCAAGAATCCATGAAAGAGTAGTGTCCTTAACATGTTCACCAAGTCCAAGTTGGCCCCATCACCATGCCAAATCCCTGAAAAATGCAACCCAACCACAGTTCAGTCTGTTAGGAGCTGTCACAGGGAGCAGGAGTCCAGGAAAAGTCCACATCCAGGAAAAGTCCGCATGGCACTGGAATTGTTGTCACCATTCTATACTTTGCAGCTCATGTCCAAGTCCCAATGACCGCTGCTTCTAGCTGGTAATGATTCAGGTAGACTGGAAAAGCCATTTGCAGTATGCGTGGATATGGAGCTTCTGTTCTCCTCTGCCTGGAGAGATGAGACCAGGTTGCTTTTCCCTGGAGCTCTCCGACTGTGGCATGGTAAAGGGAACCTTGGGATACACTAAGCTGGGTGGCAAAGGTAGATTCATAATAGAAGTTGGCAAAAGGGGAAAAGAGAGCTCTAAATTAGGGGTAGGTCCCAGCCTGAAATATGAGTGGGGCATTGAGGTAGGAGGAATAGAGGAAACTATATAATAAGCAAAGCAGCAGAAAATAGGACTATCAACACCCACAACAGAGATCTTTGAGGGAAGAATAAAAAACCTGACTATTCAGGCAAAACATAGTTAAGTGGCCCTTGTGCAAATGAGATCAGTTTACCTGCTTCTTGGAAGAAATACCCTAGGCTCATCCACAGTGTTATAGATGGGGTCGGTGGCCCTGGGCACCTTCAGCCATCAGTGGCATATCCCAGGTTTCTGGGCAAGGTTAGGTCATAGGTGGATGGAGCAGGGCTGGAAGAGACTGAACCCTCCCTTAGAGGAGCGAGGGGGAAGCCTACCTTCCAGTGTCCTTGTTTCCTCATAGCAGAGACATGTAAGCCTTGCAGGCTTTAGCTCAATGACCTTCCTTTCCACTATTGAAGCAGGACCCAGATGGCATCCTATGAGACCCCTTTGGGGCATTGGAGCTTTTAAGGGTGTATCCTAAAAGCTGGTAGTTCCCCTGATCTCTATTGGGCTTTTTCTGCCTCTAGGTATCTTAAAAGTCATGCTCAGAAGATCTCGCTGAGGGGTTTGAGGATCCCCCTCCACCTATATAAATCTTTTCCATATATCTGGAGCTATTTGGAAAAAGACAAAACAGTGTTATTAGCTGGATCTAATAAAGAAGGTAGTAGTTTGCAGGCGAAAAAGATTTGGTGTCTCCTGTTCATCAGCATTCAAAAGAAATGTAATTTTTTTTTTAAGTAAAAAGCATGATATGGTAGACCCATAGGAATTCCAGGATATGACTACCCCCTTTTAAATTTTTTTTTTAAATTGACCTTAAAATGTTTGCTGAGTACACTTTAATAATACCTTAACTTTAAAGATTGTAAGCATGACAAAATACAGTAAATGCTTTTGCTCCATATGCAGGAGCATTTTCAGTTTAGCCAGTTTGGGAATCAATAATAGAACAATGCATACAGACAATGAGCTCTAACATGCTTAGCAGCCTCTCCTGTTCTGACAGAGGTTACTATAGATCCGGAATATATATCCACTGTAATGTGGATATATGACTGTTTGCCAAATGAAGGTATATGAGTAACATCCATCTGCCAAAGTTGTCCTGGTAGGGGTCCTTGAGGGTTAACTCCAAATGAAGGGGCAGTATAGGACCCCTTGGACAGGATTTTCCAATCTGCCGTGTTGCTTCCTGAGAAAGTTGAAACTGTTTACACCGGGCTGCAGCGTTCTGAAGGAGGAACTGCTGAAATAGTTCATCAGCATTTGTCCCTAAGACAGCAGTCTTTATAGTGGAAACACCATAAGTAAATATTTGCTCTCTGTCTATACATTAAAGGGGGAATATGACAAATGCTGAAAAGCCATGATCTTTGTGCCCTTCCCCCAACCCCCTCCCTCTCCTCCTCCCACCCTGTAGCCCCAGCACTGATGTCCATGTCTCTGGGTCTCATCTTTATGTCCCACCTATGTATGAAGTCATATGGTTCTTAGTTTTTTCTGATATACTTCTTTCGCTCAGTATAATGTTATAAAGGCCCATCCATGTTGTTATAAAAGATCCTATCTCATCATTTCTTATGGCTGAGTAGTATTCCATAGTATATATATACCAAAGCTTTTTAATCCACTCGTCCTCTGATGGACACTTGGGCTGTTTCCAGATCTTTGCTATTGTGAACAATGCTGCCATAAACATGGGGGTGCATTTCTTCTTTTCAAACAGTGCTATGGTGTTCTTGGGGTATATTCCTAACAGCTGGGTCAAAAGGCAGTTTGATTTTTATTTTCTTGAGGAATCTCCATACTGTTTTCCACAGTGGCTTCACCAGTCTGCATTCCCACCAGCAGTACAGGAGGGTTCCCTTTTCTCCACATCCTCGCCAGCACTTATTCTGTGTTGTTTTATTAATGAGCGCCATTCTGACTGGTGTGAGGTGATATCTCATTGTGGTTTTAATTTGCATTTCTCTAATCCTTAGTGAAGTTGAACATTTTTTCATATGCCTGTTGGCCATCTGTGTGTCCTCTTTGGAGAAGTGTCTATTCATTTCTTTTGCCCATTTTTGGATTGGATTGTTTGTCTTCCTGGTATTAAGTTTTACAAGTTCTTTATAAATTTTGGTTATTAACCCCTTATCAGACGCAATGTCAAATATATTCTCCCATTGTATAGTTTGTCTTTTTATTCTGTTCTTATAGTCTTTAGCTGTGCAGAAGCTTTTTAGTTTGATAAAGTCCCATTTGTTTATCCTGTCTCTTATTTCACTTGCCTGTGGAGACAAATCAGCAAATATATTGCTGTGAGAGATGTCAGAGAGCTTACTGCCTATGTTTTCTTCTAAGATGCTTATGGTTTCACGGCTTACATTTAAGTCTTTTATCCATTTTGAGTTTATTTTTGTGAGTGGTGTAAGTTGGTGGTCTAGTTTCATTTTTTTGCAGGTAGCTATCCAATTTTCCCAACACCATTTGTTGAAGAGGCTATCTTTACTCCATTGTATTTCCTTACCTCCTTTGTCAAATATCAGTTGTCCATAAAGCTGTGGGTTTATTTCTGGGTTCTCTGTTCTGTTCCATTGATCTATGTGCCTGTTCTTATGCCAGTACCAGGCTGTTTTGAGTACAATGGCCTTATAATATAACTTGATATCCGGAAGTGTGATACCTCCTGCTTTATTATTCCTTTTCAAGATTGCTGAGGCTATTTGTGTCTCTTTTGGTTCTATATAAATTTTTGGAATATGTGATCTATATCTTTGAAGTAAGTCATTGGTATTTTAATCGATCTTGCATTAAATTTATAAATTGCTTTGGGTAATATAGACATTTTAATGATGTTTATTCTTCCTAACCATGAGCATGGTATATGCCTCCACTTATTTGTATCTTCCCTGATTTCTTTTATCAATGTTTTATAATTTTCCAAGTACAAGTCTTTAATCTCCTTGGTTAGATTTATTCCTAGGTACTTTATTTTTTTGGTTGCAATGGTAAAGGGGATTGATTCCTTGATTTCTCTTTCTGACAGTTCATTATTAGTGTATAAAAATGCCTCTGATTTCTGACTATTGACTTTATATCCTGCCACCTTGCCGAATTCATTTATCAAGTCTAGTAGTTTTTTGACTGAGGCTTTAGGGTTTTCTATATACAATATCATATCATCTGCAAATAATGATAGTTTTACTTCTTCTTTTCCAATTTGGATGCCTTTTATTTCTTTTTCTTGTCTGATTGCTGTGGCTAGGACTTTCAGAACTATGTTGAATAAGAGTGGTGAAAGGGGGCACCCCTGCCTTGTTCCTGATCTTAAGGGTATTGCTTTTAATTTTTGCCCATTGAGTATGATGTTGGCTGTGGGTTTGTCATACATGGCCTTTATCATGTTGAGGTATGTTCCCTGTATTCCCACTTTGCTGAGAGTTTTGATCATGAATGGGTGCTGGATTTTCTCAAATGCTTTTTCTGCATCTATTGAAATTATCATGTGGTTTTTCTCCTTTCTTTTGTTTATGTGATGAATCACATTAATTGATTTGCGAATATTGTACCAGCCTTGCCTCCCACGAATAAATCTCACTTGATCATGGTGTATGATTTTTTTCATATATTGCTGGATCTGGTTTGCTAATATTTTGTTGAGGATTTTTGCATCTAAGTTCATCAGGGATATTGGCCTATAATTTTCTTTTTTTGTGTTGTCTTTGCCTGGTTTTGGAATCAGAATTATGCTCGCCTCATAAAAGAAGTTTGGAAGTCTTCCTTCCTCTTGAATTTTTTGAAATAGCTTGAGAAGGATAAGAGTTAGTTCTTTTTTGAATATTTGGTAGAATTCACTTGTGAAGCCATCAGGCCCAGGACTTTTCTTTTTTGGGTGTTTTTTGATAGCTGTTTCAATCTCATTTGTTGTAATTGGTCTGTTTAGGTTTTCTGATTCTTCCAGATTGATTTTTGGAAGATTATATGATTCAAGGAATTTGTCCATTTCATCTAGGTTGTCTAGTTTTTTGGCGTACAGTTCTTCATAGTATTTTCTTACAATATTTTGTATTTCTGTTGTGTCAGTGGTTATTTCTCCACTCTCGTTTCTAATTTTATTTATTTGAGTCTTCTCTCTTTTTTTCTTGGTGAGTCTGGTTAAAGGTTCATCGATCTTGTTTACCTTTTCATAGAACCAGGTCCTGGTTTCATTGATCCTCTGTATTGTTTCTTTAGCCTCTATGTCATTTATTTCTGCTCTGATCTTTATTATTTCCTTCCTTCTACTAGCTCTGGGCTTTACTTGCTGTTCTTTTTCTAGTTCTTTTAGATGCAAGGTTAAGTTGTTTATTTGAGCTTTTTCTAGCTTCTTGAGGTATGCCTGTAATGCTATAATCTTCCCTCTCAGGACTGCTTTTGCTGTGTCCCATAAATTTTGAGTTGATGTATGCTCGTTATCGTTTGTTACTAAATTTTTTTTAATTTCTTCTTTGATCTCAATTTTAACCCATTTGTTATTTAATAACATGCTATTTAGTTTCCAAGTGTTTGAATGTTTTTCAATTTTTCTATTGAGGTTGATTTCTAGTTTAATGCCATTGTGATCAGAGAAAGTGCTCGATATGATTTCAATCTTCTTAAATTTGTTGAGACTGCTTTTGTGCCCTAACATGAGGTCTATTCTAGAGAATGTACCATGAGCACTTGAAAAGAATGTATATTCTTCTGTTTTAGGGTGAAAGGTTCTGAAGATATCTATTAAATCGAGTTGATCTAATATGTCCTTTAAGTCTGCTGTTTCTTTGTTAATATTCTACTTGAGGATCTATCTAATGATGTTAACGGGTATTGAAATCCCCTACTATTATAGTATTGCTGTTGATCTCGCCCTTTAAGTCCATCAAAGTCTGCTTTATATATTTAGGTGCTCCTATATTAGGTGCATAGATATTTATAATGGTTATATCTTCCTTTTGGATTGCTCCCTTTATTATTATGTAGTGACCTTCTTTATCTCTAACTATGGTCTTTGTTTTAAAGTCCATTTTGTCTGATATAAGTATTGCTACCCCAGCTTTTTTTCATTTCCATTTGCGTGAAATATTTTTTTCCATCCTTTTATCTTCATTCTGTGTGCATCTTTTGATTTAAGGTGTGTCTCTTATAGACAGCATATGTATGGGTCCTGTTTTCTTATCCACACAGCTACCCTATGTCTCTTGATCTGATCATTTAAACCATTTACATTTAAGGATATTACTGATATGTAATTGTTTATTGACATTTTTTTCTTTAAAATTGTATTCCTCTTTTGCTATATTCTTTTTTTCCTTTGATCTGTTTACAACAGGTCCCTTAGCATTTCTTGCAGCCTTGGTTTGCTTGCAGTGAATTCCTTGAGTTTTTTTTTCTGTAAAGCTTTTTATTTCTCCTTCAATTTTAAATGATAGCCTTGCTGGATAAAGTAGTCTTGGTTGTAGGTTCTTGTTCTGCATTACTTTGAATATTTCTTGACATTCCCTTCTGGCCTCAAGTGTTTCTGTTGAGAAGTCAGAAGTCATCCTTATGGGGGCTCCTTAGTAGGTGATTTCTTTTTTTCTCTAGCAGCTTTTAATATTTTCTCTTTATCATTTAGCTTTGGTATTTTAATTATGATGTGTCTTGGTGTTGGTTTCTTTGGGTTTCTCCTTAATGGAGTTCTTTGTGCTTCCTGAACATGTGAAATGTTTTCCTGCCTTAATTGGGGGACGTTTTCCGCTATGATATGTTTGAACAAAGTCTCTATCCCTTGTTCTTTCTCTTCTTCTTCAGGAACCCCTATGATACAGATGTTATTTCTCTTCATGTTGTCACAGAGCTCTCTTAGAGTTTCCTCAGACTTTTTGAGTCTCTTTTCTTTTTTCTGCTCTGCTTCTGTGCCTTTATTTATCATGTCCTCTAACTCGCTGATTCGATTCTCTGCTTCATCCATCCTGCTTTTAATTCCTTCCATTGTATTCTTTATTTCAGATATTGTATTTGTCATTTCTGACTGATTCTTTTTTATTATTTCAATGTCATTTTTTATATTTGTTATCTCTTTATTTAGATTTTCTTAATGGCCATCTATGGTTGTTCTAATATCTTTGAGCATCCTAACAATCGTTATTTTAAACTCTGCATCTGGTAATTTGGTTATATCTGATTCACTTAGGTCTTTTTCTGGAGATTTCTCTTGGTTTATTTGTGTTGTATTTTTCTGCCTCTGCATTTTCTCTTCACGGGAGTGGCTGTGATCACACGCTCAGGTGCACAAGCATTGGTGGCCTTGGCCTTTGCCCCGCCCCCACATGTGACGTTATGCTCGGTCCTGAGGGCACTGGCGAGCACCTTTGCTGAGCTGTGGGTCTCAGCCTGTTTCCGGGCTTTCGCCCTGCCCTTGCAGGAGGAGCACGCTTGAGAAATGGCTGCTAGCTCCTACCGCCAGGCAGGACTGCATGCCCAAGCTTAGCTCAGTAGCGGAACTCTGCCTTTTCTGGGCTTTTGGCTCCACTCCCGTGGTAGGAGCCGGCTCCCAAGTCAGACCACAAGCCTGGGTTGCACGGGCGGGGCAAGGCTGTGCTCCTGCACCCTTGCTCAGGGGCTGGTCTCCACCCTATCTGGGATTCCCGCCCTTCTCCCGTAGGCTGGATTACAGGCTGCTGGCAGCTGAGCTTGACCGTTTTTGCATGCCCCCTTCTCCCCTGCCGGGCAAGATTGAGCTCACACCTGAGCCTAGTGGTGGCCAACTGGCTTCCACCCCTGCCAGCGGAACCGCGCGTTTGTCTCCCACTGCCGCCTGCCCTCCGGCGAGCCCTCAGCTGAGTGGGTGGGGGCGTTGCAGCTCGGATCCTAAGACTCACTACTGTAGTTACAAAAGCTCCCTCCTTCTATGGACTCTGCTCTGAGTGCTGCGGGGGAGCTTGTTTGGCTGCTCTCCTGCTTCCCTTTGCTGGTATTGCTGTTTCTGGGGGAAATATTCACTTCAGCTTTGGGGAGTGACTCTTCCCAGGGGTTAGGGTGACTATCTCCCAAAATGTTTTTCCCTGTGCCTCCTAGATTACACTCTCTTCCTGTTACTCTGGTCCTTTCCTCTCTCCCTGTCCCCAGGAGCCCCCGGTGAGTGGTTGTGAGAGAGATGTTCTGCGCGGTCCCTTTAAGAAGGATCCTGGGTCTGAGAAATCAGACTCTTTCTTACAAACAGTATCCTATCTTGTTTCCAGCTAAATACTGTCCTTATGCCTCTTCTGGGCTCTGGGGCTGCAGGCTGGGGCTTTGTTCCTGGGGTTCAGGACCCTTCCCCCTCTGCTAAACTCACTTCTTGCCATGCGAGTCTCTCCCTGCTGCCCTTCGCTCAGGGGAGCTGGGCAGCCCTCTCCACGTTTCCGCTTTTTCTACCAGTCTCGGTGTGGCTTCTTCTGTGTTCCTTGGTTGAAGAGTCCTCTTAGTTTATTCCAAAGTTGGTTTTTCCAGATGATAGTTCTTAAAATTAGTTTGTAATCCACTTTGGTTCTGGGAGGTAGATGTTGGTACATCCGCCTACTCCAGCGCCCCCTTTTCATTTTAGAAGATACTCTTAACCAACTAAGCTAACTGGCCAAGACCTGATTAGGCTACTGTTAAAATGAGCTATAGTATGCATTCTTGATTTGTTATTAATATCTTTAAGATTAGAAAACCTTCAAGCATCTGAGAAAACCACAATAATAGCAGAATTTCAACTGCCACAATGGAAGTCCAGAGACAAAAAGAAAGCATTTCTTCATGAAAAGTAAACATAACATTCAAAATATACAAAGAAAAATTATCCTAGCCCTGGCCGGTTGGCTCAGCGGTAGAGCGTCGGCCTAGCGTGCGGAGGACCCGGGTTCGATTCCCGGCCAGGGCACACAGGAGAAGCGCCCATTTGCTTCTCCACCCCTCCGCCGCGCTTTCCTCTCTGTCTCTCTCTTCCCCTCCCGCAGCCAAGGCTCCATTGGAGCAAAGATGGCCCGGGCGCTGGGGATGGCTCTGTGGCCTCTGCCTCAGGCGCTAGAGTGGCTCTGGTCGCAATATGGCGATGCCCAGGATGGGCAGAGCATCGCCCCCTGGTGGGCAGAGCATCGCCCCTGGTGGGCGTGCTGGGTGGATCCCGGTCGGGCGCATGCGGGAGTCTGTCTGACTGTCTCTCCCTGTTTCCAGCTTCAGAAAAAATGAAAAAAAAAAAAATTAAAAAAAAAAAAAGAAAAAAAAAAAAAAAAAAAAAAAAGAAAAATTATCCTTTGAGAATAAAGACAAAATAAAAATTAGCTAAAACCGAGCCCTTCTTAAATGACTTTCTAAGAGGTGTAGTTCAGGAAGAAAAAGGATCCAGAATAAAAGGTGTCAGACATTAGAAGGAATGATAGTAAAGAAAGTATAAAACATGTGAGTACATCTGAATTTAAAAAAGTATAAATAATAAAATTATACCCAATCTGTGCATTAAAACAACTATGGAATTAAAGTATTTGAATATAGTAGCATAAAAGTATGGAAGGTTAAAATTTTTATGTACTTTAGAAAAGTGCAGGCAAACTTCTTCAGCAAAAAGCCAAACTGTATTGCTTTGGGAATTCTGCATAAATTTTACTTCAAAACCTGATGAGGACTGTACAGTTAATGGCTCTAATCCAAAACACTGACAACACAAAATGCTGATGAGAATGTGGAGCAACAGGATATCACATTTATTACTGGTATGAATGCAAAATGGTACAGCCACTTTGGAAGAAAGTTTGGGTATAAAACCAACAATTGTGGTCCTGGTATTTTATTCAAATGAGTTGAAAACTTATGTCTACAAAAATCCTATGCATGTATGTTATAACAAACTTATTAATATTGCCCAAACTGGGAAACCCAAAATATTTTTCAATAGGTGAATGGATAAAATGTAGCACATCCGAACATATTATTCAGTGCTTAAAAGAAATGAGCTATCAAGTCACACACACACACACACACACACACACACACACACACAAAAAACATGGAAAATTATAATTTGTAGTATTAAAAATAAAATAACTAAAAGGCTACATAATGTATGATTCCAAATATATGACATTCTGGAAAAGACAATATTATTGAGAGTAAACAGATGAATGGTTGACAAAGGTATGAGGGGATAGAGGAATGTATATGTAGCACATGGAATTAATAGGGAAATGAAACTATTCTGTATGCTATTGAGATAGTCTAAGCCTCTCCTAAATGAATAGGAATATGCTTCATTTTGGTTTGTCTGGTTTTGGTTTTTTCTGTTTATTCATTTGTTTGTTTGTGTTGAGCTCTCCTGGATAAGTTTAAAGTTTCTCTTCAGGCACTCTCCAAAGAACTTTGCTCTGTGCATGCGCTGGTTGACATTTACCCTTGAAAGAAAAGTTCTTGGAAAACAAAAGCTCTGTTCTGCACCTGCAAGAGAACCTGGAAAACAAAGAACTCTATTCTGCTCGTGCATGAAGAACTTAGCCTTCTATAAGTCAAACCTCAGCAGCAGTTCCCAGAGCCATATTCTTTATTTTATTTTATTTTATTTCATTTTATTTTATTTTATTTTATTTATTTATTGATTTATTGATTTCAGAGAGAGAGAGAGGACAGGAGGGAAAGAGAAAGAGAGGAATCAATATGCTGCTCCACTCATCCATGCATTCCCTGATTGACTCTTGCGTGTGCCGTGACTGGGATGAACTCACAACCTTGGAGTATTCAAAGGACTCTCCAACCAACTGAGTCACTTGGCCAGGGCTGCAATATTCCTTCTTTATTAGTATGTGCTCCCTTGATGTATCAAGTTCTCTCCCTTTCTTTTTTCTTCCATTTTGTTTCCAATATGCCTTTTCTTTTACATCAGTTTCCTCTCCTCTCTTGATTTGTATCTTGGAGTGGGGGAGAAAATAACTCTGCAAGTGACAATATTATAATGGTGGAGACATGTCATTTTATATTTCTCTAAACGCATAGGAGGTACAACACCAAGAGTAAACTCTAATGTGAACTATTGTCCAAGTGATTATGATGTGTCAATATACAGGTCCCTCAATTCTAACAAATGTGCCTCTCTGGCTTGGGATGTTAATTGTGTAGAAGGCTATATATACTGTACATGTTAATGAAGGTGTAAGGGAACTCAGTTTTCCTCTGAATTTTTTGTGACCTTAAAATCGTTCAAAAAAATAGCCTTACCAGGCGATGGTGCAGTAGATAGAGTGTTGGACTAGAATGCAGAGGACCCAGGTTAGAAACCCCAAGGTCCCAGGCTTGAGCACAGGCTCATCCAGCTTGAGCATGGGTTCACTAGCTTGAGCACGGAGTCTCTGGGTTGAGCGTGGGGTCATAGACATGACCTCATGGTCGCTGGCTTGAGCCCAAAGGTCACTGGCTTGAAGCCCAAGATCACTGGCCTGAACCCAAGGTTGCTGGCTTGAGCAAGGGGTCACTTGGTCTGCTGTAGCCCCCTGGTCAAGGCACATATGAGAAAGCAATCAATGAACAACTAAGGAGCTTCAATAAAGAATTAATGCTTCTCATCTCTCTCCCTTCCTGTCTCTGTCTCTATCTGTCCCTCTCTGTCTCTCTCACAAAAAAAGAAACTGTTAAAAAAAATAAAGTATAGATTTTTAAAAGCCAATTGTTCATATAAGAACAATTAAAACAATATAAACATCATATTAAGAAATAATAGTTATAATACTAGTAAAGAAAATGTGCCCAGATAAATGGGGTTTATCCCAGTAATATAACTGTGTTTTAACATTAACCAATAAACATATTTCACACATTTTTAGAAAAAAAAATAATTATATAATAAATACAGAAATATGCTTGTAAAATTCAAATGTGATCAAGATTTTAGTATAAAAATAATAAAAGTAGAAAGGATCATCTAAATTAAAGCAACAGTTAAAATAATTTTACTTTTTCTAAATAAGAAAAAGTTTAAATATTCTCATAATATTCATTGTTGGCTGAACAGTGGGGTATTTTATAAACAGTGGGAGAATATGCTGCTGGTTCAACCACTCATTTTTTTTTTTTTTTTTTTTTACTTCTGGGCCAGAAATGTTATAGTTTACTTAGTTTTGGGATAGTTTATTACATATTATTGTGGCAATAGCTAAGTTTAAAATCAGCTCTGACAGTTATATGAGAGGGAGGCAGAAGTAAATAATAGCAATAGCCTATGTTTTCTATAATGGGAGTATACAGAGTACTGCAGGAACACAAATTTAAACAAAATTGGCACAAGATGGTGTAAACTCAAAGGTGTTCTAAGGGAGATATATCCTCAGATAAGGCTACAGATGTATGTAGGCTGATATATGGGGGTTGCTTGCTCCAGAGCAAGAGACCAGATTGAGTAAAGCCTGAAGCAATAAAGAATAAGAAACATTTGTGGATCTCTAAATAGTTCAGTACCACAGGCATAGAGGGTGTCTATAGAAGAATGAGTAGAAATAAGGTTAGAGAATAAGACAGATCCTGCATTATAAATGGCCTTACATATAACAATTAGATTGCATAGTAGAGCAATTTTAACAGTACAGTATTGCTTATTGTCAGTTCCTGATGAGAGGGCAGGTCTATAATCTAAAAGTTTAATAAACTAGGTATAATGTTAACAGATAACAAATCACTTCTAATAAGTAACCTATTAGTACTTATAAAGTTATTGATATCTGAACCATATCCTTTTAAGTGATGGACACAATTGTATATATTTATATTTATAATATACTATGTATGTTAAAAAATAATCAATATGTTAATTATAATACACAATATATAATCACATAATAATATAACATAACAATATATTTATGTTATTAGTATAGTAATTATATTATATAAATATATTTACAAATTATGTGTATATATAGATAGGTACAGATATACATATAGATATATAGCTTTAGGTCTTTCATAACTTTGAGAGGACTAGAAGCTTTAATCCTCCTTAAAATATAACTTTCCTAGTTTTGGAGAAATAAGCTTTACTCTAGAAAGTTGCTTTTGGAGAACAAGACTTTTAATATGTTTGCAATTATATAATTATAGCCCGATTACAACAAATGTTTACTGACTAAATTAAATAAATGTCATAATTGGAAAACACTTTGATATTTATATAGTATGAGTTCAAATTCTAGCATTTTCATTGTCTACCTTAGAGCAAGTAACTTTTTATTTTTTATTTTTCTTTTTTTTTTTTACAATAGAAATATACTTCCTACTTCCTAGAGAGGAGAAAATTTACTGTTATGATGCTGCAAAATTCAAGTACATCAACTGCCATCTAGGAGACATTTAAATTAATGGTAACTATTAGTGTAATTGCTGTTTGACACCCCTCTCCATTACGCTTGCTGATGTCCAAGCTTGTGGAAAGAAGTTAAAGTCTGTCAACAACAAAGAGAGGCACATTTGTCACATCTTGTCAGAAAAGTTTTAATACAATTCTAGCCAAAGACAAAAGATCACCTTGCTTCTAACTTGATTTTTAATATGCTTCAGTTGTGCCATGAGTTCATTAGCAAGACTGTTTCTTCAGTTTCTACAGGCATCATACTAAGATAAATTATTTTTTTCTTGTTCCTATTTCATCCTCTCTTTTGCTCTTTCTTACTTGCATAGAAAAGGGCATTTTCTCTGATCTTAAAGAATTTATACAGCACTGTACTCCCTCTTTGTCCTCACAGGAAAGTGATTTGGCTTTATCATATAGCAATATAGTGCTACCTTTGAAAAGCTTGTTTTATTCACTCATTAGTGAGAAATGCTCTACCCAGAGAAAGATAATGGAGATCTAATGCATATGCTACATAGCTTCCCAATAGAGTATTTCTTTTAAAAAGAAATAATTAGATGAATAAATTAGATTTTAAGCACTGATCTACCTATATACCTCCCAGAATTCATAATTAGAAATTTAAGCAGTCAGCCAAATATCATTAAGTCATTGGAGACATTTCTATCAGAAGCCAATACTATTACCAAAATGTTAATTTTCTAAAACCATTTTAAATTCCTAAAACACTGTAAAGTGCACATAAAGTTGATTGAGCAAGCCAATTTAGATAAATGCATCAGATAAGTAATACTCTATTGCAAAATGCTCGCTATACTCCGGTTCTGAAGTTAAGTTGGTATTTAAAAGCCATGGCAAAAGGAGAATGGATAATGGGAATGGTGTGGCAAAGATCATTTACAATCAAGAAAATATATTCTTCTTAAAAAATAATTGATAAGCATCTAATGATGATATTATTGTGCCAGGTGATACAAGAAAATAGGCTATATCCTTTCTCCTTCTAGGCCCCTCTCCAAACACAGTAACGCTGAGGTGAGGGCTTCAGTATAGGAATCTGAGGGGAGGCATGAATCGGTCCATAACACATGGATATTCAAAATGACCAAACAAACACAGTTTTAAAATCTATGCTTTAAGAAATTGGTATTTAACAAAAGATGACTTAGAGAAGCATGCATATGAGAAAGATAAAAATATACAGAATAAAAGTCTGGTTCTCCATTTGAAACCAGAAAATTTACTTATGGATGTTTAGAAATTCCTGCAAACTGCTCTCCTTATTTTCACTTTTACTTCTAAATTGATATACTCTTTATTTTTCTAATACAATAAACCATAGATTAATTCTAAACTGTGAGAACCTTTGGGATATTGACCTGTCTGATCATGTTAACAGATTGGTTAGATGAGTCCATAAGAATCTTACTTGCATAAGGAACTAAGGAGTCTCATGGGATGGTGAGGTGAAGACACATTCTAAAAGAAAGATTCATGGGTTATAGCTTAATCAGTTAAAAAGAAGTCTTGTCTTTACAAGGGAAAGGGTATGTAATGTCAATGAGAATTATCTATCAACCTAGCCATCTATGGACTTATGTTTGCAATAAAGGGCATATTGTATGAAAAAAAATCTGAAGTACTAAGACAAAAGTAATTCTTATTGGGTACTCATACTCAACACACATGTTACAAATATTAAGAAAAGAAGCATTTTCTTCCTATTTTTTATCTTGACTCTAAAGATTTGCCTTTGTGAGGACTGCAAGGTACTGTAATGGCAGTGACTTTGCCCAGCATATAGTAGGATCAGCAGTTATCCAGAGAAATTGGAATAAATGATGACAACGTTTAGAAAAGGTGAGTGTCTTGAGTATTCTCCAATAACATTCAGATTAAATAGAAATTGTTCTCAGCACAAGGGCCTGTATAGTTTTTGGAAACTATGATATTAGTAAGAGAGATCACAGAGGAAGAGGAATAAAAATACTGTTTTACACATAATTGACATATTACTTACTAATGTAATGCTCCGTCCTCTCCAAAATTTTCCATTTTGGTTATCAATAATATGGAAATCAACTTCACAAGTAAGAAAATTTGGAGGAAGCTGGAAAGTGCCTTATCAAGATAAGGACAAAAATAAAATATAAGATGTCTTATGAATGCATCATACTGCATTGTATTACATTTATAGTACTAAAAGATGTAAGCATTCTCAGTCATGTTACTGGTTGATTACTAAGTTCTGCTAACAGTGACAAAAGTAAAAATGGAACACAAAGTTCTCTAGTTTTATTTTTACATTGTGTACATGTCTGGGCCAATATTTTTGCCTATAAAAACTTCAGTTTTAGTGCATTTCTTTTCTTGGACATATTATGGAAGGCACTGGATTTCTTTGGGGAGAAAGGTGACAATAATAGGGATACTTTTGTTTAATAGAAAGAAGAGGCCTTCCTAGCATTTGCATGAGTTAACTAACTTTGAGAACATCAGTTAGAAATTTGCCTTGACTCTAGACAAATGTGGAGAGGGTTTCAAACTCTCCAGATAAAATGGAAATTATAAAAAGACCTACTTCCCACAGCAGAAATCGAGAGTCCAAATTGATTTTCTGAATCAACTGTACAGTTATACCATGTCAGAAAATCCTCCTTATTACACATGAGGTTTCACTAGAATCAGAATTTTATTGGGCAACTGAAGCTATTATGGTGTTATACTTTTTCAGTAAATACCAGAGAAATCAATATGTATGCAATATCGAGGCTTATCAGGTTTTCCAATCCCAGTACTACCGTAATTTTGGCCTGGATAATTCTTTTTGTAAGGGTTATTCTGTGCATTATGGGATTTTTAGCAGAACCCTTGGTCTCTATCCATAGTGTGCCAATAGCACACTGTGGAATCCCCATCCCAACAATAACATTGACAAGTTTTCCTGGGAGTTGGGGGCGGGGGGAGATAGGGACAGGAAAATATTTCCCCAGGTTGAGAACCTCTGGCTTAGATAGAATAACACTATGAATTTCTTTTTTGTTTTTCTTTTTAATGAGAGAGACAGTCAGACAAGAAGGGAGAGAGATGAGAAAAATCAACTTGTAGTTGCATCACAATATTGTGAATTTCCTGAACTGGAACTCTATGTCCATTTGCTCATGGAAACAAAATTTAGAAATCTCACACACAACCTCACTTGTGTAGACACAGCCTTCACTGTCTGGGCTTAAAGCCAGAATTAAAATTAAGTATCTCCCAATTCCCTAAGACAATCAGGAAACACATTTCTCTACCTCCCTTCCCTCTACCCTGACACCGTTTCTTTTGGACAATTAAACTACAGTACTTTAGGCTCCTTAGAGGAAAGCTACTGTGTAAATGCAAAGTAATAATGGATAGTAGCCAAATAAAATTAAAGAAACTGTACTAAAAAGCTAATTGTTTAAATTGAGAAATTGATGCTCATAAATAAATATTCATGGACATATTTTCATACTAGTAGACTGATATAATACCAGAGTCCTACTATCAGATTAATCTGAAGCCAAAAGTAACATAGTTTTGAAGCTAGAGACATTGATTTTGTGTTGATCTATAACAATAACTGCATTTCTACCATAGAATGTGAATAATATTATTTTAAAATGATAAATGCCAATGCTGTGGCTGGATGCATGTTTATTAATTCGATTTGCTTTAATGGAATTTTCCCCCTAAGGGTCCTGGTAGTAGGAAACAAACTTATAGTACATAAGAAATGGTTGTTCATACTGTTACTTTTATCACAGAAAACACAATTACTGACTATACTTCAGCATCATCATAAATATTCAAATACTAATATCTTGCTGCCCAGTGGGAATTTGAGAGTTTTAGTGATGAAATGCACATTGTTGAGAGGAAAGTTTCATTAATTCCAAGAAGAAAAATGTGCTTATATGTCCCCTGAAAAGACTAATCCTGTTTAATTAGTTAATTGTAAGCTTGATTTCATTATGAAAGGTAATGAGATAAGTAGTTAATTATACTGTAAGTTTATCTAATTTATTTTATAATCTAGCAGAGTTGAATAGCTGAATTAAGGCTAATAACTTAATCCTGATAAAATCTAATAATAAATACCATTACTTTGGGGTAGAGGGCTAAGTGAGCTCATGAGTATTTCTTTTGTGTCCTCTAGCCCTCTGTCTCCCCACCACACATAGATTTTTTGTCCCAGCCAGTCCCAAGTCAAGCTGGCTGACTTGATCGCATTCTGGACTCTTCCTCATTTATCCATTTACTCATGTTCATTTTTCAGCTTGGAAAACTGTGAATTTTACTCTTAAAATGTAGCTCCCTCAATTCTATGTTTATAAAATCTTGCTTCTACTCTTTTAAGTAAGTTGAGTGTCTCCCCCCACCTCCATTCTATCATCACCTACCTCACTGTAAAGCAGTTTATCAGTTCACTTATTACCCCACTGAGAACTTGAACTCTTTAAGGTCAGGACACTCTCTTACTGACATTTCCTACTGAACACAGTAAACTCACAGAGCACATGCCATACAGATATTTGTTGAATAAGTGAATCAACTAATGAATGAATTTATACTACCTTATAGTTTGAAATCACTTTTCAGTAGGTGTTATAACAGAAAATAAACATAAACTTATTTACATGTTTCTTGTCTAAATTCCCTTTCCCTTACCAGTACCACTATCACCTTTAAGTTTCTTAATGGGGAACTGATCTTGGCTCTTTTTCCCTTCATCTGTATTTCCCATCTTGTACCTTGAAATTGCCCAATAAATATTTATTGAAGGAAGAACCATGCTGTTGTTGATTGATTCTTGATAATGTTCTGGGATGAGTAGCTCACTTATGAATAAGCTAAAATTTTAATCACAGAAGATGCATTAGTAATACATTCAATGATGGATGCAATATGAGCTACTCCACAAATGATTTGTAAAAACATTAATACTAGAGTGACTTAGAATGAGGTTTAATCATGGGTCTTCTGCATGTAATTCTTACAAAAATTGTATGGTGGCATTGTGCATATTATTTTTAAGACATTTGTCAATAAAGACAGAGAATGTGCTTAAGCTGAAAAAAAGCATTTCTTTAGTTTAGGTGTGATGGAGATATTTGAGAGAGGAAGGCATGGATAGGTAAGCAAGATTGAAGATAAGAGTCAAAGAGAAGATGGTTGAAGGTCCAACCTATTGGATGGAGGTAGAGGCAATGGTTGTTCAAATAATTGAACAACCGGTTCTCTGCCCTAATGATCATTTTATTATTTCTTTCATTTAATACTTATATAAGAATAATAAAAGAGGTACACAAAACTAGATTATGTTATAAGAAAAAAGTTTTAAAACATTAATGAAAAAATAGTAAATAATGTCCGTAATATCTCGGTGGAATTTTGGGCACACACAAAGCTGAAACAAATGGCAGCTTGTCACATCCTAGTTGTTTGGCATTTTTTCTCTTTACATTATATGTTTGTTTTCTGAAGTAACAAATGCAAGGGAATTAAAATGAAGTATTTCATCAAAGGTATAATGAGTTTTATGAAATGAATAAATAAATATTACAAGCATAGTTCTGTCAAATTTTTCTCACCTATGAATGGAATGAACATTACTATGGGTGGTTAGAATACGCTATTGCACAGATGAATGTTAAAAAAGAGTAAGGAATGTAAATTTGTGATTTCCACATTGGGCGGCTGCCCAGGTGCCCACCTTAGAGAGAACCTGGATTACAAGTGCCATTTTAACAATCAGTTCACCAAACTCAACAAAAAATTAATTATCGGTTCTGCCAAACCAGTGCAAACTGGCTGAATCCCACCACTGAGTGGAGGGAATTACTACAAAAACCCAGGTAAATTTTTGAATCTGGTAAAGAAGATGATAGTGTTTCATTTATAACAATGCATACTCCCTTTCATGGTGTTTTATTTGTCTAAGTTAAAGGTCATAGTCCTTTATAATGGCTAACATGGCCTTTTATTACCTAGCTCCTGCATAGCACCCCACCTCATCACCAATTATGTCCTTCTTCAGCCATGTGACCTTCTTTTAGTTCTTAAAAGTCTTTAGAGCCTTTGCCCTTGCTGTTCCTTTTGCCTATAATTACATTTTTTATCTTCACTTCCTCTTTATCTGATAGTCAGGGCTCACCTTTGATAACTATTAAGAAAAATGTTGCCCTGGCCGGTTGGCTCAGCGGTAGAGCGTCGGCCTAGCGTGCGGAGGACCCGGGTTCGATTCCCGGCCAGGGCACACAGGAGAAGCGCCCATTTGCTTCTCCACCCCTCCGCCGCACTTTCCTCTCTGTCTCTCTCTTCCCCTCCCGCAGCCAGGGCTCCATTGGAGCAAAGATGGCCCGGGCGCTGGGGATGGCTCTGTGGCCTCTGCCCCAGGCGCTAGAGTGGCTCTGGTCGCAATATGGCGACGCCCAGGATGGGCAGAGCATCGCCCCCTGGTGGGCAGAGCGTCGCCCCATGGTGGGCGTGCCGGGTGGATCCCGGTCGGGCGCATGCGGGAGTCTGTCTGACTGTCTCTCCCCGTTTCCAGCTTCAGAAAAATGAAATGAAAAAAAAAAAAAAAAAAAAAAAAAAAAAAAAAAAGAAAAATGTTCCTGCCTGACCAAGCAGTGGCACAGTGCAGGGGTAGTCAACCTTTTTATACCTACCGCCCGCTTTTGTATCTCTGTTAGTAGTAAAATTTTCTAACCACCCACTGGTTCCACAGTATTGGTGATTTATAAAGTAAGGAAGTAACTTTACTTTATGAAATTTATAAAGCAGAGTTACAGCAAGTTAAAGAATATAATAATAATTACTTACCAAGTACTTTATATTGAATTTTTTCTAAGTTTGGCAGAATAAATCTTTATAAAACAACTTACTAAGTACTTTATATTGTAAGTACTACCATGAAAGCTGGAATACCCACTAGTGGGCAGTAGGGACCAGGTTGACTACCACTGGGATAGAGTGTCGAACTGGGATGTGGAGGACCCAGGTTTGAGACCTCGAGGTTGCCAGCTTGAGCACGTGCTCATCTGGTTTGAGCAAAAGCTCACCAGCTTGTGTTACATCCCAGGAGACAGACTACAGCAGACCCAAACTAAATTTTAAAAGTTTTATTGCAGACCTGCGTAGGGACTGCAGGCAACCCACGCAAAGGAGCACTGCAGCCCCACAAACCTGCACAGGGACTTCAGGTAACCCATGCAAGGGAGCACTGCAGCCCCACAAACCTGCACAGGGACTTCAGGTAACCCATGCAAGGGAGCACTGCAGCCCCGCAAACCTGTGCAGGGACTGCAGGCAACCCACGCAAAGGAGCACTGCAGCCCCGAGCTTCTAAAATGGCTCCTTTTTATAGGGTGGCTATCTAGGCTGAGCAAGCATGCATTATACAGAAGCAGATGTGGCTGTTAGCTATTGGCTAGGGAGGTCGTGCGCAGCACAGCAATGGGGGGGGGGTATAGCTCAGTGGAAAATTTCAAACATAAACTTCTGATAAGGGTCTCTGACTCATCTGAACTCTTTGTTCTCGGCCTCACAGGGGCCCTATCAGCATTCCCTGTTCCTTCAATAGTTACACTCTTGTCAGCCCCAGCATATCAGCACTCCCTGAATCTAACACTTTGACCCAAGGTCTCTGGCTTGAGCAAGGGGTTACTTGGTCTGCTATAGCTCCATGGTCAAGGCACATATGAGAAAGCAATCAATAAACAACTAAGGTGTTACAACAAAAAACTAATGATTGATGCTTCTCATCTCTCTTCATTCCTTTCTGTCTGTCCCTATCTATCCTTTTCTCTGACTCTCTCTCTGTCTCTGTTAAAAAAAGAAAGAAAGAAAAAGAAAGAAAAGAAGAAAAGAAAAATGTTTCCATCTTTCTATGCTAGGTTACAGGATAGCAAATTATAGATGCTTTATGAATTGCTATATTATATTGATATCTACTTTGTCACTAGACTATAATTCCATGTTATTAGGCAAAGAATATTCTTTGCTAGTATAGGTCTAATTCCCAACATAATGTTTGACAAATTTTTGTTGAATAAATAAATAAAGTGATCAGATGAGAAATAATAAAATATTAATATATTGATTTTTATAGAGATAGAAAAGCAGATGCATTTCATATTAGATAACATTTTTTCTTTATAATGAAATAGCTGAGGAGAGTTTAAAATTTTTAAGAAAATAAGAAAATTTAGCATCAAACAATGTGGAGAATTTAATAGGGAATAAACAAAGATTCAATTAAAACCCACAAATTAGCCATCAATATCCTTAACCAATAAAAAAATCTGAGATAATCAATGCAGCTCACCAAATTCTTTCTTACCACACTAAGACACACCCTTCTCCAAATTTGACAGATGAACTTTCTAAGCAATTAAGACAGGAAATCACTTTCACAAAAGAAACTATTTAGGTTATAAAATATATCTATTTAATATTCTGATAATTATAAAGCTGGCACTAACATTTCTCAGTGGATCTTGTCCCATAAATACTTATAGTTCAAGTTTATTTATCATCTGCAACCTTGACTGGCTAGAGAGATATCTTACCTAGAGCATTTCATAGATCATGACTTTTCATTACTTTTCTGCTGGGAGTTTTGTAAATACACAAAGAGGTTGACCTTTTTCTCAACCATTCTTTCTTCTTTTATTTCTGGTGCCCCCTGGAGAGTCAGGATGCATTATCTGCTAATCTTTCTTTTACTACTTAGTATCCCAAGTTCATTTAAATCAATTGACACAATAACATAAGAAATCATGGACACAATTTAATGTGGCAATGTTCTAATATTCAATTTATATAAGACATTTAAACAAAACAAAACAAAAAACTCCATTTATACTATCTAACCCGTTAGGACCTGAATGATCTTAAGCTTTAACTAAACTAAATTGTAGAGAGAAAAAATACACATGAAACAAACACTCACATCCTATTGTCATCTTGGATGACAATGACCACTGATGAATGAGGTCTCTTGCTCTCAAAATATCTTATTGAACTGCACTAACCCTTCTCATGATGACATGGGATAATAAAATGTCTAAGTGATGTGATAAAAGTAAGGTGAATAAAACAGTATTAAGTAAAATAAGGGTTACTTGAACACTACAGTACTACAGCAGCTGATCTGATAATTAAAAAGGCTACCAAATGACTAACAGGCAGGAAGCACATACAGCACAAATACTTGGGACAGAGGAATGAGTCATGTCCTGGGCAGGTGGAAGCATGACTGGGCAGATTTCCTCAAATTAAAACTGTATACAATTTAAAATTTATGAAATATTTATTTCTGCAATTTTTTGGTTTACTATTTTCAGACCTCGGTTGACTGTAGATAACTAAAAATGAGGGCAGCAAACTTTTGATAAAGGGGGACTACTGTAATTTTATTCTCATTTTTCAGGTAAGTCAACAGTGGTATTAATGGTTGAGTCAATCACCATCTCCTAACTCAATGTCCTTACACATCATATGCACTAGATTTTATTAATGTTGTTTGCTTCTGCTAAGTTCTGTGGCATTTAGGTGGAGAGCTGAATAGAAAGCATTTTTTTTAAAATTTAATGCAGAGACTTTCCTCTATCCCCCATAGCCTTATAAACAAATGAGTCTTCTTGTTCCACAAAATAATCATAGGACTGCAATCAAGGAGAGACAACAAACATTTAAAAACCAGGATTTTGAGATAGGAGGATAAAAGAGAAGAAAATAAGGCCTAACTGAAACCCTTTTTTTTTTTTTTTTTTTTTTTCTGAAGCTGGAAACGGGGAGAGACAGTCAGACAGACTCCCACATGCGCCCGGGCCATCTCTGCTCCAATGGAGCCTCGCTGCGGGAGGGGAAGAGAGAGACAGAGAGGAAGGAGAGGGGGAGGGGTGGAGAAGCAAATGGGCGCTTCTCCTGTGTGCCCTGGCCGGGAATTGAACCTGGGTCCCCCGCACGCCAGGCCAACGCTCTACCACTGAGCCAACCGGCCAGGGCTCTTCATTTACCCTTTTTAAATAAGGAAAGAAAAATTTCTTTGATTCTAAAACAACTTCTTTTTCAGCTTCTTTTAATGTAAAAGGTACCTAAGCCTTTAGACACAAAAATCCAACCAATTAGAAATGAAACCATGTTTTCTTTTCTTTTTCTCTTAATAACTTCTTATTATTTCACAAGCACAGATATACATTCAAAATTATCTTTGTTATATTTTTTTCAAAAATTTTAGGTACTTTATTATAGAAAAGTTTATGAAAACATACAGGATACCAATTTGAAAAATGTAGATAATATACTTTATTTATATAATTAAGAATATTTAGTAAATTGTTTGTTTCAAAACATTTTATATTCAGGGGTTGATGTCACGTTAATCCTCATGTGATCTTCATATGGCCAATTGCTGAGCAGGATGGTGAGGAGTCAGAGTAATCAATCATCCCAGAAATTGAATGTTTCCCAGGCAGTAACTGTGCCTCTGAAAGCATAAAATTGTACATAGCAGGCATCTGCTAGGTAAGGGATGCTAACACTTAGCTTCAGTGTCCACAAACACTGGCTATCTTAGCGCTTAAGGGAATCAAGCTTTTGCTTATTTCTCTGGGTGAGGAGTTGGCAATTATTTTGGATTGCATATATTGGAGAATAAGAGTAGAGAAGAGTCTTTTTTTGTTGCTGGTAACAGTAAAAAAAAATGTCACCCTTAAGCAATGCTGGTGTAATGCATGGGTTTTTTCAAAAAAGGGAAAGAAAGAAAGAAACATATAAGCTATTCGGTCAACATTTATTCATTTCCACCTTAGATGGAGCAAGCAAAGTGCTAACTTCATGTAATGGGACATTAATATCCAGGGGTAAACTTGCTGTCAAAGTGATGAAGTTTAAGCCTCACGGTGCCTCATTTTCTGTAGATTCTTTCTGAGAAGGGCTTTGTCAATATTTGACATGACCATATATTTTTGTAAAATTTGCAGAAGTATTCTGTACTCTTCTTTTTAATAATAATTGCTCTTCTCCATATTGTACAGACTTTAGTCATCCTCAACACTATCTTCCTTGGGCATACTTCCTGAAATTGTTAATTGACAATTGTTCCAGGAAAAGGTATATATATACATTTCATATCTTTATAAGATTTGAGCTCGTATCTCTTTGCAGTTTTGCAGGAGTTCCTCTGTAAGCACAGATTTTTCTGGATAAGCAACAATAAAGGAAAAGAGTGGGTTTTTTACTTGTCATTAAGAGTATACTTTGGACATGGATCATGAAAAGCTTTTGCCATTTGTCCTCCACTGTCAGTGGTGGGGGCTTCTCTCTCTCTGGAGGGGTCATATGTAGCAGCATTTGTAAGCCAGCCAGGACATGTTCTGAGACTACAGTGATGGTGGGTGAACATTTTCTCAGGGCCAGTGCAGACTCAGAATTATTCCTTCCAATGAAGGCAGTTTATTTATAGAAACCTGCTAGAGATGTTTGGAGTTCTGAATGAGAAAGGAATCAAGGGAGTCAGATATACAGAGCCAAATTAATGCCATGAGAGATTAGGTCAAGGAAGATATTAAATCAGGGGCACATGGAATAAGCCAATGACCACATGGACCCTGAGGATTTTCTTATATCCTCTGGAGTGTCTTTGGCTACATATTGAATAGAATTATACCTATGCCTGATATTTATACTGTGGCAATTATGTGCAGATTCACTGTTTTGTGTTTGTGTTTTTCTGCCAGTTCAGCCATCGTGATCCTCCAAATATAAGAAGCCAAGAACAAACAATTCATAGTACTAGACTGTCCAAGTTACTGTAAGTTACTGTCATCCATCAGGTTAGAAGCCAAAATATTGTGAATAAGGTAACGTCAACATTTAGGCTCTAGAATTCAAAACCTGAGCATAAAAGCTGTTTGGTTGCTATCACCATTTCTTTTTTTTTATTTTAAGGAGATATATATATTATCTTTTTACTTATTCATTTAAAAAGAGGAAGGAAGAGAGAGAAGCAGAGATCAACTTTTTTGTTCTACTTATTTATGCATTCATTGGTTAATTCTTGTATGTGCCCTGACTGGAAATTAAACTCTCAACATTGGCATATTGGGACAGCACTCTAACCAGATGAGCTACCTGGCCAGCACCTATCACCACTTCTTTAAGTAGCTATGTTAGACAAAATAACAAGTTTCCAAAGATGTCCACATCCTAATCCCCAGAATGTGTAATATATTTAAATGTGTAATAAATGTGTGATTAAATTAAAGCATTTTGAGATGAAGAGATTATATAGGATTATGCAGGTGAGCCCAAAGTAATCACAAGAATTTTTATAAGAGGAAGGCAGGAGAGTTAATGTCAGAGTAGGAGATGTGACACCAGAAGTAGATGTTGGGTTGCTATAATTGCTGAAAGAGAGCCAAGAAGAGGCAACTTCCAGAAATAAGAAAAGAGGAGGAGATGGATTTAACTCGAGTTTACAAGAGGAATGCAGTCTGCCAACACCAGATTTTCCCATTTGCACTCATTATAGACTTCTGATTTTCAGTATTTTAAGACAAAATTTGTGTTTATTCTAAGCCACTAGATTTACGTAATTTGTTATAGCAGCAATCAGACACTAATACAGTGGTTTTGCAATCTGTGATTTCCATTGGCTTTAATAGTAGGGGTTTAATTTCTTACTTTATAGATACAATTTCTCATTCATTTAAGTGCTTTAATTTATATTTTAAGACTTATTGCCAACATTTGAAAGCAATTGAACATAATGAATAAGAAATAAAATTAAGTGACTAATGATGGTATGATATGCTTAGAAACACTGAAAGGCATTTTTTGTTGTTTTTCAAGTACACCCTAGAATTAAATATATGTAATTCACACTGTATAGAATTTAATATTAAGCAAAGATGAAGAACAATATAATTCTACAATACATTGACTTTTATACTAAAATAGAGAATAATATGTACTTGTGCAATTGACTTATTTTCTGCCTACTACAAATTAAAAATTACTTCATTCTAATTGTTAAATGACTGAAGGAAAATAAAGTATAATAAAAATAGATTTATTAACAAGAATGCTTTTCAAGATCAGAAATATTTTATATATGTATATATGTATAGCTATGTCTATATAATTTTAGGAATTTTAGAACTAGTATAAAAATCAATAGGGAAATATAAATAAATAAAACTATAGAAATCTGCAGAGTCAGGTGCATCTTTATTTCTGTTAAAACAACAATGTATTATATAGTGGAATTTGGGGTTAAGTTTTAAATTTTCTGTGCTTCAATTCCTTTTGCTTTCAGACATTTAAAATGGAAGAAAATATACTTGTGAGGGGCAGGAAAAAAATTATTTTCTCTTTAAATAAAAACAATAAACATTGAAATACTTCACATTGATCCACTATGGGCACAAATAATGATACATTTCTGAACAAGTCACTGTATCAGTAGGCATAGTAAATAAACTTCCCGAACAGAGGAGAGGAATAGATTCAGAGTCAACTCTCACAAAGCTGCACAAATGTTTGATTTAAAATGGTGCATGCTTTTGCAGTCAGCCAGCTTTAAAGCCAGGCATGCAGTAAGAATTAGCTTGCTTGATCTGAAATGAGTTTTACTTAGTATATAACATTAGTTTAATTGGTCACTTCTTTATTGACACCTCTAAGATTTGTTATGTTTTCTAAATCTTCAGTCAAATATCAAGACTAAATGTAGCTTATTCTACTCTTCAGTATCTTTTAATTATGTCTTTCCCTTACAGATTGTTTTCTTTTGCTATCAGTTTAAATTGTTGAGCCAAAAAAACACCAACTTTGTAGGTGTTTCAGTTTTACCTAATTTCAACCTTGCTTACAACATGCAGTTTATGGGAGGTTTTCCCACTCTTATGTATTTCAAGCTGGTTTTGATAATCCATCAATAATAATAATACTTTAAAAAAAATCCCAGTCTTGACTGACCACTATTTTAATTCTAATTATGCACATTTTATTTCAGCTTGATTTGTTTTGTACTTCTTATCATTATGGGAAAGTATCAAATTCAACATGAAGCCTGATAATCCTAATCACTACATGTAATGGATGTGCTTCTCATAGACAACAGGTGGGTTAACCAGACTGTGATTATTGTGTATTGTTGTTCTTAAGCAAAGGATGCCAAGGTATCTGCCATTTCTTGAGACTGGCACACATCTATAAGCAATAGCTACAAACCCCTTGCTTAAACTCCTTTACTCTTCACTTCCTAATATTAAGAAAAAGTTTGTTCAAATATTTCTTCTTTTCCAAGTGAGAAAAGGGAAGATAGAGGAACAGACTCCTGCATGTGCCCCAACTGGGGTCCACCCGGTAACTCCTGTCTGGGGCCATGCTCACAACTGAGCTATTTTTAGCACCTTAGTCAGAGGCTCCACGGAGATATCCTCAGTGCCTGGGGCGATGTACTGGAACCAATCAAACCACAGCTGTGGGAGGAGAAGAGAGAAAGAGAGAGAGAGAAAGAGAGAGAGAAAGAAAGGAATGGGGTGAGGTGAAGAAGCAGATGGTCACTTCTCCTGTGTGCCCTGAGCAGTAATCAAACCTGGGACATCCAGAAGCTGGGCTATACTCTACCACTGAGCCAAGCAGCCAGGGCCATGTTCAAATACTTCAATTTAAGTTTTCTCTGAATAAGTATTCTGGTATCTAAATTTTCCAAGGCTATTGTTCTCAATACCAACTACACATTAGAATCATCTGAAGAACTTTAAGAATTCTGGTGCCAGACACACTGAATTCAAATATTTTGGGATGGGTTTAACTATTAATTAGTCTGTGGAGAAAACCATCCTGAAACAAGAGTTCAGGCCCTGGCCGGTTGGCTCAGTGGTAGAGCGTCGGCCTGGCGTGCAGAAGTCCCGGGTTCGATTTCCGGCCAGGGCACACAGGAGAAGCGCCCATCTGCTTCTCCACCCCTCCCCCTCTCCTTCCTCTCTGTCTCTCTCTTCCCCTCCTGCAGCCGAGGCTCCACTGGAGCAAAGGTGGCCCGGGCGCTGGGCATGGCTCCTAGGCCTCTGCCCCAGGCACTAGAGTGGCTCTGGTCGCAACAGAGCGACGCCCCAGAGGGGCAGAGCATCGCCCCCTGGTGGGCAGAGCATTGCCCCCTGGTGGGCGTGCCGGGTGGATCCCGGTCAGGCGCATGCGGGAGTCTGTCTGACTGTCTCTCCCCGTTTCCGGCTTCAGAAAAATACAGAAAAAAAACCGAAAAACCAAGAGTTCATTTGCTCATGATTCTGCAATTTGGTCTGGACTCAGCTAAGTGGTTATTTTGATGGAAATTAATAGATGTTGAGGAATATATAGAATCCAAGATCAGGATGAAAATATAAGAACGTGTTAACTGAAAGTTGAAACAGAGAAAATCAAGGCCTTTAAAATAACTGCCAAATTAGCTGCCAAAGTTAAAATTTAGAGTGTAACAATTTGAATTTATTGTATAACAGTACCAAAACATAGAAACTTGGATTTAAAATTATTTTAAATTATCTAAGAGGTTGTTCATTCCCACGCAAAAGAGACATACTCTCACAATAATTAAAATAGAATAAGAAAATAAATAATTTAATGTTACCATGGATATTTTTTCTAAGACCACAAAGAATGATTATGATTATCTGTATGAAATATGAATTCTAAATTCTTGGGCCATGCTAATCTTTCTAGAAAAGTTCACACAATAGCATATATTTGTAAGCCATTGTATTTTAATTGTAGATATTTTCCTATTAAAATTTCTATGTTTTTTTCTCACTTGAATTACAACCAAATAGCTTAGTTCTGGAATTAATTACATTAAAATATTTTGCAGTTTTGTTAATTAAGTTTCTAAGAGATGAAAGGCAATTTCATAACTGTGATTTCATTAGTGCAGAATTTCAACAATATTGAATAGGTAATCTCTTTTGCTCTATGAGAAAACAAATTATATTTGTTATGAAGTATGATTATATCGTATTTCTAGGAACTATCAAATTCCTTTTATCAAGAATATCACAGTGCTACTTGACCACTATATCTCTGATCAGAAACATTTTTATAAAACAGCTTAGATAACTAGAACATTAACAGTAAATCATTTTGATTCAGTTTCTTGTTATTTGAAACAGATGGTTTCATTATAGAAGAATCCACAGACAATGTAGACATTTCTTGTCCTTACTTCTTACACATTAAAAAAAATGTGTTCATTTAATTTACTACACTGAAGGATTTCTGATACATATAACATTGCTATTTCTGTGTAGGTGTGTGTGTATGTAAATGTTTTTATGGGCTTTTCACAATTATATAATAGTTATTGATCATTTACTCTAAAAAATCAACTATCTAGAAAGGATAATAATATTTAATATTGAGAAAAATAGTGACTTTTAATGTGATAGTATATGTTAAAGCTAAAAGGAAAACAGAAAGCTTTTTTAAAATTGAGGTAACATTGGTTTGCAATATCATATAAGCTTTAGGTGTACAGCATTGAAATTTGATGTTTGCATCATTACATAGTGCTCTACATTAAGAGATCTAGTTTCTATTCTATATAATCAACCCCCTTCACCCATTCCACCCCCTCACCCTCTTCCTTTCTGGTAACCTCCAGTCTGTTGTCTGCATATATGAATTTGTTTTTGTTTTGTTTTCATTTGTATTCTACATATGTATGAAATCACATGGTACTTTTCTTATTCATCTGATTTCACTTAGCATAATACTTTCACAGTCTATTCATATTGTTGCAAATAACAAGTTTATTTTATGACTGAGTAGTATTCTATTGTATATGCACATCGTTTTTATCCATTCATCAATCGATGGACACAGGTTGCTTCATGTCTTGGCTATTGTAATTAAATAATATCGCTATGAACATAAGGATGCACACATGTTTTCAAATTAGTGTTTTAGTAGTCTTTAGATAAATATTTAGAAGTGGAATAGCTGTATCATGTGGTAGTACTATTCGTAATTTTTTGAAGAGTCTCCATACTGTATTCCATAATGGCTTCACTAATTTCAATCCCATTAACAGTGTGTGAGGGTTCCATTTTTTTCACATCTTCTCCAATATGTGTTACTTTCTTTTTGATAACAGTCATTCTAACAGGTTTGAAGTGATATCTCATTGTGGTTTTGATTTGCATTTCTCTAATAATCAGTGATGCTGGACATCTTTTGATGTGCTTGGTGATCTATATGTCTTTTTGGAAATTTTTCTATTCTGAAACTTGGTCCATTTTTTTTAACTATTTTTTTTTTTTACTGTTGTTGAGTTGTATTTCTTTGTATATTTTAGATATTAACCCCTTATCAGATGTATAATTGGTAGATTGTTTTCCATTTATATTAGTCTTAGTGATATTTTTTTTGTAGATTGACTCCAAGAGCAATTGAAACAAAAGCAAAACAAAAGAGTGGAACTGTACCAAATCTAAAAGCTTCTACACAGCAAAGGAAACAATCAACAAAATAAAAACACGGCCTACCTAAGAGCCTCATAATTTTTTTCTATATTTACTTTGGGAAAGTTTACAAAATTGTGTATAATTAAGAAAATTAAAAATTATTATGTTTGCCTGACCTGTGGTGGCGCAGTAGATAAAGCGTCGACCTGGAAATGCTGAGGTCACCGGTTCGAAACCCTGTGCTTGCCTGGTCAAGGCACATATGGGAGTTGATGCTTCCAGCTCCTCCCCACCTTCTCTCTCTGTCTTTCTCTCCTCTCTCTCTCCCTCTCTGTCTCTCTCTCTCCCTTTCTCTCTCCTCTCTAAAATGAATAAAATTTTTAAAAAAAATTAAAAAAATAAAAGGACAAAGAAAAATTATTATACTTCTCATTTAGGATACTTCTTTCAACATGAAGGTTCCCTTCCTTAATTATTGGGGAAAAAAAGCAAAAATTCTTCCACAGAGCAAGAATCTGTGAGTGCTCCATCTGCAGCAGATAATTTATATTATTCTGTGCTCAGTTTCAATTTGAATAATAATAAAAAACTTTATTTTGGGATTAACTTCCTTGTATATAAGAAGGACACTTGGTGCTTCTGAGGCTCTAGTCACGCAGGGGTCCCCAAACTTTTTATACAGGAGGCCAGTTCACTGTCCCTCAGACCATTGGAGGGCCGCCACATACAGTGCTCCTCTCACTGACCACCAATGAAAGAGGTGCCCCTTCCAGAAGTGCGGCAGGGGGATTCATGCGGCCCGCAGGCCGTAGTTTGGGGACGCCTGCTAGTGGCATATATATAATAAGCCACAAATGAGAAATCAATTTTAAAAGAAACAGGATCCTTTGGAAAAAGTTTATGTATTTAGAAGAGTTTCCTTGGCCCTGGCTGATTAGCTCAGTTGGTTAAGAGTGTGGACCCCAAATGACAAAGTTGCAGGTTCCATCTCAGTCAGGCCACACACAGGTAGCATCCAATGAATGAATGCACAACTGAGTGGAACAACAAATGAATGCCCCCTCCCTCTTCCCCTCTCTATCCCTCCCTCTCTCTGTCTCTATCAATAAATAGAAAAATTAAGCCCTGACCAGATATCTTGGTGGTAGCATCATCTCAGAGCACAGATGTTACTGGTTTAATCCCCAGTCAGGGCACATAAAGGAGCACCTTGATGTTTTTGTCTCTCAATTCTTGCCTCTCTCAAAAAAAAAAAAAAAAAAGTTTCCAACAGTATGATGCTGCAGTTATAAAAGACTGTATTATAAATAGATATTTTACAGGATCACTTTATTTAGTAGACAATTTTAATACTGAATAATATATTTTTACATCCTTTAGTACCATTTTACTTTTTTTTAACAGGTGGCATTATATAGTATATGTTATAGAGAACAATAATAATAAAAAAACAGTGATGTGAACATAAACTAGGCAATAAAGAAAACACCATATCTGTTTTTTGAGAGGCTGCAAATCAATATATGGCTCCCCTGAATACTCTTACTACTCTTTTCAATCAAGGACATATGGTAGTTTTCAAAGAAATGTTTCCTAGGTTATAATAATTATTTAAATTTTAAAATGCAAATTATCTCTTTGGTGGGTTTTGTTAGATGATTATATCTGATTGTTCCCCAGAAGGCTTACTTATAAAAGAAGAAGAACATGTTTTAAGATGAAGCAAACAAAAACATAACTATAATTCTATCTTCATCAAACATAAAAAATAGGGGAACTTAGAAGTTTTCATGGAAATAAATCTTGGAGGAAAATGTAAAGGAAAGGGAATTGATCAAATGGTTATTGTGAGTTAATTATAAAAACCCCAGAACATAAAGCATTATAAAATATATATAATTTTTAAATGATCATTTCAAAATATAGTTTTTGCAAAGGCATGTGTAGTTGACTAGAGAAAAATGAGGAAACTTAAGAAAGAGGCAAATATGTTTTATGTTAAGTGAACAGTTGTTTGCACTGATGCATTAAATTAATGGCTTAACCATATCAAACAACATTTTGCCCTGTCACTTTATTATTCTGTCCCACCCTGACTCTGCACTGGCCTTGTGGTTTGGTTTAGCCAACAAAGTATTCTAGGGTACTACTGTAAGAGTGATGTTGTGCTGCTAGTTTTGAGCTTCCATGCTTCCATTGACCCTCTTGAAATTTTAAATTGATTATGAGAACAAGCTCATGGATGGACTAGAAACGGAAAGACCAAGCGAAACATACAAATTATCTTAGCTGAGGTCATTCTAGAATCTAAACCAACCAGTACCAGTCAACTTGCTACTGGAACAAACCAGGGTTCACGTTACCCATTGCCCTTTTCTTGCCAATTCACAAGAGACAGGGACCGAGCAAATATAAGAGCATCTTTAATCAAGATTGCCAGCAACTTGAGAAGGCAGAAGACTCAGGTATGAAAAACTGCCTTACCTGTCTCAGCTGACTGACCAGTTTATATATTTTTGGGGAGGTTAGTAATTAATCACTGAGCATGCAGTAAATCACATAGAAGAACACAAGTGGTTGGGATCCACGATGCAAGAATGCTCCCCAACATGCTTGCTTGACATGAATGATGGCCTTTAGGGCACTGGTGTCTTGAGTCTTTGGGAACCTACCTCCAAAACAACTCCCTACATTTCTTGGAAAGATAGAAAGCAAAGAGTATATTGTTCATGAGACAGGCTACTTATTCTTGCTAAGAATTACTATTACTGAACCCTTTAACTCCTTACACTTGGAAGGACATGAAAGAAGGACATAAAGCAAAGATTAATTTCCCCATTTATTGCTTGTTTTCTAAGCTATGGATGGATATACAGTAGTTAACCCTTAATATACTATTAACCCCTTACAAACCTGTTAGTTTACCACAGAAGCAAAAGCAAGAGCCCAGCCAAGAGTATTTGTGCTAGCCAGTGGGTCAATCAGCAGATCCACCCAATGAATTTCATATTTATGAGTAGTATTGTAGTTGTAATGTTGAGCCAACTAGTTAGAGGATGGTTTGAAACATGACAATATTGTGGTAATAAATAATTACAGCAAGTATGTCATTTGTCATCCAAATCAGGAGTTTTGAGAATAAAAGGGGCTCTTATCAATGTTATATTACAAAAGCAGGTATAAATTGATACTGCCCAAGTAAAATTGGGCATAGAGTCCAGTTTTACCATATAGCATTCAGTATCACCCCTTATTCAAAGTGTTTTTTTGTTTTGTTTTGTTTATTTACATTTTGTTTATTTGGGTATTGGAATTGTAGAAATCTATAAAAATAAAATGAAAAATTAATAATGTGCATTCAATTTCAGCTGTATATAATAGAATCAACTCAAAATGACTTGAAAAATGAAGACATTTCCAATCTCACATAAAAAGTTTAGATGGATTGGCTTTCTGGCTCAATAATATCACCCCAAAAAATCAAAAATCAAAATAGAACCAAAACCCTCAAACCAGCTTTTATTATAATCTTTATTTCAATAAAAAGCATTATTATTTGTGTAGTCCTCATATTATTCATCAGCAATTCTGGTTTCTTAACCTTATAAATACATACAGAATCTAACTAAATTTTTCTAAATCATTACTATCATCTTGATCTAAAGCAACACTCTCTTATGCTGAATTACTGCAATAGTCTCCTAGTCTGTTTCTCCAATTCAAACTTTATATCTCTATAGTCTATTCTTAACTGTAGAATGATCCTTTTATACTGTAAATTGGATCATGTTACTTCTCCGCTGACAGTCCTCTAGTCTGATAAACTCACTGAACATGACAATGTTCTGATGTTGTATTGTTCATTTTAGTAGCCACTAACAATGTTTAGCTGTTGAGCACCTGGCATGTGCCTGGTTTAAATGGTGATATGTTTTTTTGTTTGTTTTTTTGTTTGTTTTTTTGTTTCTGGGGGAGATTTTTAGTGAGAGGTAGGGAGAGACAGACAGGAACATCTAGCTGCTCCTGTATATGCCCTGACCTGGGAATCAAGAATCAAACAGGCAACCTGTGCACTCCAGGATGATGCTCCAACCAAATGAGCTATCCCTGGAGGGGGGAGGGAAGCATTCATTTGTTGTTCCACTCAGTTGTGCATTCATTGGTGGCTTCCCATGTGCGCTCTGATCCGGGATCAAAGCTACAACCTTGTCATTTCTGGATAATGTTCTTTTTTTGCAACAAAGACAGAGAGAGAGAAAGAGAGAAAGAGAGGGAGAGAGAGAGAGAGAGAGGGACAATTACAGACAGATGGACAGAAAAGGAAAGAGATGAAAAGTATCAATTCTTCATTGTGGCATCATAGTTGTTCATTGATTGCTTTCTCATATATGCATTGATAGGAGGGGGGGCTACAGCAGACCGAGTTATCCTTTGCTCAAGCCAGCAACCATGGTTTCAAGATGGCGAGCCTTGCTCAATCCAGATGAGTCTAAACTCAAGCCAATAACCTTGGGATTTCCTACCTGGGTTCTCTACATCCCAGCCAAATGCCCTATCCACTGTGCCACCATCTGGTCAGAATGGACAATGCTCTTAATTGAGTGAGCTAAATAACCATCCAGAGCAGTATGTTTTTAAGTATAAAATACATTCTGAATTTGTATGACCAAAAAAAAAAAAATTGCAAAACACCTCATTAATTGATTGTATGGTGATTACATGTTTAGAAGTTAATGTTTTGCATATGTTGGGCTAAATAAGATATATGACTAAATTACTTTGGCTTTACTATGTTTAAATGGTTCCTAGATAATGCAAAATTATATGTCTTGCAGTATATTTATTGAACTACCCTACATGATTTGGTCCCTATTAGCACTCGGAGGTATTTTCTTAACTATGCTCCTCCCCCTTGCTCATTGTACTGCAACCATCTTTTGTAATACACATTTGTGACCTTTTTACTGTCACTAAAATACAAGAATGCACCTACCTGGTAATTTTTAGCTGTAATTTTAAGTTTTGTGTAAATAAATGCCATTTGAAATATTTTTAAGAATTATAAAATTATCACTATAAGATAAAAAGTAAATATGTATTAGAATATAAAAGAAATAATAAGAAATTATAATTCTTTGAAAGCTAAAAAAAATAAAAATACTACAAACATCATCTAGAGCAATCACATAATATTATGGGTTCTGTAATTCATAGCATTACATCATCTTTGGTCCTTCACCTTTAGGTCACGATTCTTGAAGTTCTGTGAGCAATAGAATTTTTTTTGGAAGTCTTTCCAAAGTTGAGATGGCTAACCATGTTATAATCATACATGTAAGGAACTGAGAATTATTATCCATATATTTCAACAAGTTCTTAACTTATGTAATCGTATTAAACATATCCTTAGTTTAACTTATTTTTATCTGGTTTTCCAAAAACTCCTGTGGCACTTGGACATACCTTACAAAAATAGAAGTATAATGGAGGGGAATTTGAAGTTAGGGGAAAGTGACCTTACCCAGCTGAAGATAAAAAAAAGAGTCTAATTTCTCAAATATTTATAAAACATGACCATATGATCTCATTGCAACCTTCATAGTAAATACTCTTGTGAGACCTTTGTATTGGTAATGCATTCCCTTTCTTCAAGTGTCTCCAAATATCAACTTTCTAATGAGGCTTATCTTGGCCAACGTACTTAAAATCACTACCATTTATAGCATCCTTGATATTCAGTTTATTTTTTCCACATATCTCTGGTTGGTTGAACTTCCCTAATATCACTGTTATGTAAATGCTATGAGAACAAAAATTTTTATCACTTTTTTCCTCATGATGCATTCCCAATGCTTTGAATCATGCCTAGAGCAGAATAACTACTGAATACATGGGTATTCCATGAATAAAGGAGCCAGAGCCTTTTATCTTTCTGCCCTGCCAGCCTCTCTGGTCTTCAGATTTTCTCTTTGAGAAGGCAGCTGACATCATCTCCTCAAACTGTTTCCTCTTGTTTTGTTCTTCTTTGGATTCATTAAGTTTGGCTTTAACATTGTTCATTTTCTTCATTATGCGTTCTTGTCATTAATCTTATTTTTTCTTTTCTATCATTGAATATTTAAGTTGTGTTATTTTTTCCTTTTTCCACCCTAATGAGTATAGGCACTAAGTTTATATATATATATTTTCTTTTAGATCTGTTTAGATATCCCACATATGCCAGGCTTCATGTGCCATAATTTTAAAGATTTTGTAATTAGTGACTGAACTTCCCCTATAGCTCCTAAGTTGCTTAAGAGATAGTTTTGTGTTTTGTTTTTATATAATTTACAGATAAATAAGACAATGTTTTTTTGTGAGGTTTTTTTTTCAGATGTATAGTTTTACTGCATTATGATAAGAAATATCAACTATTCCTATTTTAAATATATTTGGGTTTTTGTGGCCTAATAGAAAATTATCATGCACGATCCACCTATTGTCATATTTTTTTTTTTACATACTACTGCAGTTCTTAACAAAACACATAACTTATTTCAACTGGACCTATTACTTTCATTAAACTGTACATTCAAAGAATCCTACTTAACACTAAGTGTCACTAAAGCAGATAAACCAGTTAGAATTGTCAACATTGACAGTCCTGGCCAGTTGCTTAGTTGTTAGAACTTCAGCCCAGCAATCCCTGCTCAGGTCCCAAATGAGAAAGGACATCTCCTTCTCTTCCCCTCCCTCTCCCCCCTTTTTTTCTCCTTTTGCAGTCAGTGCCTTGGTTTCAGCATCAGCCCCAGGTACTGAGAATATAGCTCAGTTTATCCCAGAGGTGGCCTCAGGAACTGAAGATAACTTGGTTAATACAAGCATCAGCCCCAGATGAGGGTTGCTAGGTGGATTCCAGTTGGGGTACATAAGAGAGTCTGTCTATTTCCCATCCTTTCACTTAAAAAAATTGTCAAGATCAAAAAAATGTTCTAATGGCACTATAAAATAATTCAAATAACATTTTATTGTAAATAAAAGTGCTAAATTAAAAGTTTTCCTGGTCTGGCTAGCTAACTCAGGTGGTTAGAGTGTCATCCAAAAGCACAGATGTTGCCGGTTTGATACCTGGTTTGGGAAACAGCTGTGTTAGGCTTACTCGCTGGTTACCTGGTGCAAGCACTTTGCTAGATTTTTGTGTGAGCACATGGCTGTGCCAAGTGTATATAGTCTATGTAAGACTAAAGGTGCTTGCCCTTAAGGTAGCAGATTTCAGATGGCAGATTGTAGATTGCCTGTCTGCCACTGTGAGGTTTGTTTTGCTATTTGTTCACTTACTACCATGACAAGAGGTTTTTCCCTGCCTGTTTCCTCATCTGCCGTTGTGGGATCTATTAAACGGTAATGGCCCAATACTTTCTGGCTCCCCAGTTCCCCTACATTGCCTGAATCCAATATGGACATGCGTGACCTTAACCACTGACATTACACCTGGTCAGGGCACATACAGGAAAAGCTCAATGTTTCTGTATCTCCCGGCCTTTCTCAAAAAAAAAAAAAAAAAAAAAAAAAAAAAAAAGAGAGAGAGAGAGAGAGAGAGAAGAAAGGAAAGAAAAACTTACTTAAAAAAAAGATTTCTTTCCTGGCCGGTTGGCTCAGTGATAGAGAGTCTGCCTGGTATGTGGAAGTCCCAGGTTCGATTCCCAGTCAGAGCACACAGGAGAAGCACCCATCTGCTTTTCCACCCTTCCCCCTCTCTTTTCTCTTTATCTCTCTCTTCCCCTCCCACAACCAAGACTCTATTGGAGCTAAGTTGGCCTGGGCACTGAGGACGGCTCCATGGCTTCCACCTCAGGTGCTAGAATGGCTTCTGCTGCAATGGAGCAACACTCCAGATGGGCAGAGCATCACCCCCTGGTGGGCATGCTGGGTGGATCCTGGTCAGGCACATGCAGGAGTCTGTCTGACTGCCTTCCCACTTCCAACTTCGAAAACATACAAAAAAAAAAAAAGATTTCTTAACAGATGTGATAAAAGTAGTAAACTCACTCAAATAGAAGATACAAATATTAAATTAGAGTGTGTAATCACTTGATATAACTGACTCAGTGAAAATTTGTTCCAAAGCATAAATTAGAAAAGGGATCATTGGAGTGTCTCCTTTTCCATAAAAGGCAAATTAATTTATCATGAAAATGTAAGGTTGGGCCCTGGCCAGTTAGCCCAGTGGTAGAGTGTCAGCCTAGTGTGTGCATATCTTGGGTTAGATTCCTTGACAGGGCACACAGGAGAAGTGTCCATCTACTTCTCCACCCCTCCTTTTCTTTTCTCTCTCTCTCTCTCTCTCTCTCTCTCTCTCTTCTCCTCCTGCAGCCATGGCTCAATTAGAGTGAGTTGGCCCTGGGCACTGAAGGTGGCTCCATGGCCTCCACCTCAGGTACTAAGAAGAACTCAGTTGCTGAGCAATGGAGGAATGCCCCAGATGGGGAGAGCATCACCCCCAGTGAGCTTGCAGGGTGAATCCTGGCAGGGCACATGTGGGAGTCTGCCTCTCCTCCCCTCCTCTCACTGCATAAACAAATAAACAAACAAACAACAACAACAAAGATCTGCATTTGTAAGTGGGGCAGATTTCAAGGCTTTTGAATTTGAATGCATTATATTATGTTTTTCTCGCCTTGACAAAATTGTTAGAAAAGTCTACTTTGAAACACTTTGGGAGAGAGGGAGTTGGCTGCCTACAGCTTTATATACAGTTTGGCTTTCCCTGTGGGAGATGAATAATAATTGTTTTGTTTCCAGAGCATCACAGAGCAATATGAAATTTGCAGAGAATAATAAACAGAACCTAGATTTAGCTCCTGCCTGTGCATCATCAGTCAGATCAAACGAGCACTGGACGTCCTACAAAGTGAATGTAATGGTAACTCTCTGTACTGGAAATAAAAATATTTTACCAGCTAACATATTTCAAAATGACTCTTGAAAGAGATGCTTTGCTTTGATTGATGATACTTTATTCACCATACATTATAGAAACTGTTATTTATCAACAAGATTTTCTGTTGATATTTTACTCTAAAGTTTAAATGTTTATTGTAAAAGCATGCTTGAATTTACCTGTTTAATCAGTTTAAGTGGTTCATGAAATCTTAAAAATAGAATTTATTGCTGACAGAGAAGTGTTTCAAAATCCTCTGTGTATGATATGGATATGTGTGATTGAGAGGTTGCTGAATCTACTTAATTTCTAAGGCTGAATTTCAGTTAAAATTCCTGTTTCTGGAATATTAGTGTTTCAGACTGGAATCAAGCTTTCACTCTCTCTGTGATCTTGTAAAATTACTACATATTGAGTATTATGAAGATAATAACTGACCCTATCTGATAGTAATGTTATGAAAATTAAATGAGATAGATGGACTAAACTCTTCACACAGTGCCAGGCACATACCGAATGTTAATAAATGATGGATATTAGCATAAACGTGAACTTATAACACAGTGAAAATAATCCTGGCCAAGAAACACTCTATTAAAAACACTATTATTTAATCACTCCGTAACCTTGGGAAAAACACATAAACTCTCTGAATTCATTTTAATATTCACAAAAAGAAGGCTTTCATAAATTTCTTGTATATCAAATAAAACTTTCATAAAGAAAAAATACGATAGTATATATGATTATGCCATACAGTCATACAGCCTTTTATTTATGGCTCTATTCATTGTATTATCTCCCTTCACATGCAAATTCCTCTAAAATCATGAAATTAGTTGGTGTTTTCTACATAAGTCCATATTTAAAATAAATGGAAACTCAAATCAAACAGCTTACAATTATATGCAGAATTTGCATGTATATAAATATTTTTCATGGTTTCTGTTTTTCAGAAATGTGCTTTTCAATGCTACTTTACCTCATTCCTAATAGTTAACTATCAACCATGTATTGAGAATAGTATACTTCTCCAACCATTCACTATAAGTGTCATATTTCTTTTATCCCTTTGGAATACCCTGGTTATAAAATTCAGAATAGAAAAAGAATGAAATTGGATATACAGCTCAAGAAGCTATTTTGGTCACCATATCTCCCAGGAACAACTTGATATAGATTTATAATCCATCTTTAAAATTGATGAACCTTAGGGACTGGAATGGAAATGAAATATTTAGGCACTCAAACTTTAACATGATTTAAATATCCAAGTCAAATTTAGAGGGCTAGTTTGGAGGAAATAAAGAAAAAGAAGGAAAGAATTGATTCTCTGTCTGATTTATACTGCTGCAAAGAAACTTTAACTTTTGCATACTGGACCAAAATATATCACTGGCATATGAACTTCTATTTCCATTCTGTATGGCTGAAAATGTACAAGTCAATTGAGCTGAATTCATCTTTTTGTATACTCTCAAGTGCTCCAATTTCTTCTACACAGTCCAATAATTTGTGTGTGTGTGTGAATTTGAGAGGTGATTGGCAGCTTAGCTATCTCCATGGAGAATAATAGTATATGCTTGCCATATGTTGTTAAGTAGAATAAGGGGCCAAATTCAATGGTACTTAATTGTAGGGTATTTTTTGTGCCAAGCTGTAAATATTTGGGGATGAGATCTATAGAAATCAGAAACTGTATAAAAAGAAAACATACTTACCTTTTTAATATAAAGGATATACAAAATTCCATTTCACGGAATTTAAGAGATAGGTACTATTTGAGAGTAGATGTTTCTGTTGGGGGTGTGGGGGGATGGGGATTCCTTATGGTGTTTTTACACATTTTATCACAGTTTTGTCCTGAGATATTCTTTCAAGGATATTTGTAAAGTAAATAGCCACAGAGAATAGAAATAGTGTTTCCCTGTGAGTCATCCACACATTTGTTTCCTGACCAGAATAATATAAATAATGTTTTTCTCCCTCCTTAGTAGATTGGTACAAACCTAAACTCAGGATTCCACAGCTGTGACTCAGACCATTAGCACTTGGGGGCAAAAGTAACTGATGCGAACAGAAAGCTCATGCCACATGCTGTGTTTTAAGTCGCACAGTCCTTTGTCTCCGTCTGGGGGTTTCTGGCCTTCCGCCAGCACCTATGAAACTGTGACAGGTAATTTGTTAGTTTAGAAGTAGGATAAAATTTCAAACTTCTTTTTTATAGATTTTCTATTATCCAACAATTATTTATTGAGAACTTAATGTGCAAGTGACTCTGTTCAATGTTGTATGCAGAGAAATATAAAGAGATTCTGTAGCCTCTCCTAAAGGTATTTACCCAGTGCTGGGATGGGATTCAGCTGGTTCACACTGGCTCAGCAAAACAGTACCTAATTTTTTGTTGAGTTCAGCGAACTGGTTGTTAAAATGGCACTTGTTATGAGGGTTCTCTCTAAAGTGGGCGCATGGGCAGCCACCCAATGTGGAAGTCACAAATTTACATTCCTTACTCTTTTTTAACATTCATCTGTGCAACAGCATATTCTAAGTACTGTAGTAATGTTCACTACGTCCACAGGTGAAAAAAATTTGATGGAACTATGCTTGTAGTATTTAACTGTTTCTAATATATCAAACACAATGACTATTAGTCTAACTGGCCTACATCTAAAGGAACGAGATCCTACTCCTACAGTGAGAAGATTGTTAAGGACAAATCACACAGCTGATGGTGCTTAGATAAAAGCAAAGAAAATAGCAAGTGAGGATGCCAATCAAGAAACCATATGAAAATATCTTATATAACAGTTTTATTGCTTTTTTTTACTTAATATTTTAAAACTCTTATAACAATCTGCTTTTCTGTATGTCTTTTATTGTTTTTATTTAAGTATTAAATGCATGTATTAATAATCTACCTTAAAGTATATCATTTCTTTATGTACTTAAAATGGTCATTAGGGCAAAGAACTGGTTGTTAAATTATTTGAATCCCACCACTGTATTTGTCATTAAAGGTGGAGCGGAGAAGTAAGCGATACCCAGAATAGTGTAACTCAGAGTAAGAAATTATTTATACTGACACAATGCCAAAAACAAATTTCAAAATTCCTCTAAAAACCAAAACAAACAAGAAAAACAACCACCTCCATCACCAACAAATTGTATTTTGATAGGTGCCAAATGGGTTGCATGGGGGTAAAAAGTTCTCAGACTAATGAAGTTACAGTAGTTCTTGATCTATTTTTGTAACAAAAATCATGGCTTAATTTGATATTATATGGAGAACTGTGCTTGATTATGATACTTAAAAGGCAATTAAAGACAAATCAATAAGTGGATGATAGCCAAGAAAAGAAGTTTGGATCTTGTATCTGTCAGGAATAAACCAGTGGTACACACACACACACACACACACACACACACACACACACACACACACGCAGATTTATTGAAGGAAACTGGCTTACATATTTGGTGGAGGGAGAGACCACTTTCAGCAGTCTTTGCAAAGCTGTCTCCATTTCTAGTGCTGGCGCTTGAAGTCCAGATGGCGGCAGCCAGGATACGAAGTTCATGAGCAGGTTGAAATTTCATGAGCAGGAGCTAGAATACACTCAGGTCTGTCTGAATCCTGGGTCCATTCTTATAGTCTCTGACCTTGGTGATGAAGGCAGCCTATAGAGGACTCAGAGCCAAATACACATATCTGGTCTAAATGCTCCTTCGTGCCAACAAAGTGAGTTAGCAGATGATTGACAATGGTACAAAAATTATTGCTACCTCCTTTCTACCCTCCAAAATCTTGTAACAATCTCCTTTGTGACACAGCTAAACAGGAAGCATAGAAGAAAGGGAATTCTGGGAAGTAGTTCAGTCTAACCCAGTTGACACATTACAAAGTCATCATAGGTCTTAACATATAGATACTGAAATACCTTTAAAATTGTTATTTACTTTTTAAATAATCAAGAGTAACTCTTAACAATGCTTATATTATGTAAAAATACACAAACTTGTTTGAGAAAAAAAAGTTAAATTTTGAAGAGCAGCTAATTTTATTGAAAACATTTCTTGTTCTGTCATTGACAGCTCAGAAAGTATGTGTTACATTACCCTCTAAAATTTATTGTTTCCCATACATACTGCCTCCTGAAAAAAAATGTTTTTCTTTAATATATTACATGCTCAAATAACTAACCTACTGAAAAATATAATAATCATCTTTATGTAAACTTAAAGTGGCAAGAAAAACACAATAATGATTATCTCATTAGTTAACCTAATTCAGCCTGGTCATCATCTGGTTTGGGCCATTCAGAAGTAAAATAGTGTAAGACGATTGCACTGTCCTAAAGAAGTATCTTGCCTTAGCACTTAATTATGCAGGCAATTCTCTAAAATGTAAAGAGGCACAAAATTTTCAAAAGTCTTCAGAAGTAGATTTTATTTTAGTCTTTTTTAGATAATTGAGACTTCTTTTTGTGCCTCAAAAAACTGAACGTGAAGACAGTGCTACAAGTTGTATTGTATTTAATTCAGCTTTCCCTAATCCTAAAATGGAGAAAGCATTAATAAATACTGAACCCCCTGTCTCAGACCTGCCTGGAACAAATTTTAAGAAATTACATTTTATGCCGCAGTGCAAGCATTGAGCTGTCATAGTTATGATTAATACAGCAGCATCCATATAAAAGAACAACTATTCTAAAAGAAAAAATTTTGTTGCACAGTGCTATCACATCAATATTAAAAGAGGTGCAATACTGTTGCAGTAAAGAAACTAACCACAATTTTTATTACTAAATAGTAGTAGATATTTATGCTTAATAGATTATTATGCTGTTAATTCAGTTCTCTATCAGATTTTAAAGTAGAAGAGTAATAATCATCAGAACTTGAAAAATAATTAAGTGAACATAGCAAGAGAGAAATGATGTAGCTGAAATGAGAAAATAATCCCTGAACTATTTAATTCCCTGAAATAAGAACTGAGAAACAAAGATTATAAAAATGATACTTTTCTTCAGGTTTTTAATGCCTTTTGAGGTTTGGATTTCCTAGAGATGATTGAATGGATATTAAATCAATATTCTCTAAGGTTAAAGGGAAGGTTTACACCAACTTTGGAAACAAATTGGATATAATTAAACATATCTCTTCTTTGATAACCTAACTACTCAGATAAAACATATTAATAAGTAAATGATGACTATATTGAGAGGTATGTTTGCACTGCACTATATATTTCAGAATCTGACATGCAAATAATTCTTAAATATTTGATTTGGTTCTTAAACCCATAAGAATTTTTATTCAAATTTATATATTGTCTCAAGCATTTGTCTATGTATAAACACAGAATATGCATAATGCAGACACACGTGCACATACACACACACACACACACAACTCTAGGGCTTGATATAACTATATTGCATATTTATAAATAGGTTTATGCATCTGTATGTGAGGTATGACAAAGAGAACAATAATATAAACTGAATTTAATTTTCCCCCAAATATTTATTCCAATTATTCTTATACTTTAAGAGCATTATTTGTGATTCTAGTTTTTAAAAATATTTTGCTTAAGTTGCCTATTTTCATATTTTCCATGGAACTTCAGATTGCAAGAACTTCTATGTCATTTACACCAGTGTTTTTCAACCAGTGTGCCACGACACACTATTGTGCCATGAGACATGGTCAGGTGTGCCATGGGGAAATTAAACATGGGTCCCCAAACTACGGCCAGCTTTGCCAGATATGACCCGTGGAGGCTATTTATCCGGCCCGCTGCCAGCCACCTCCATCCGAACATAAACATTCCCCTCACAATCCTTCCAGCTATCAGCGACAGGAAGAGTGGAGGCACAGGGAACGCTCACTGACCAATCACCTTCTAGGATTCATCCCGACCACTAGCGATGAACCAATAGTAGGCCGCCTCTCATCCACACCCAGGAAGGTCCCCGCTCAGGCTGCCACACACTTGTTATTGTGTGGCCACGGCGAGTAGTTGAAGCTGCTACTCCTCCTCATGGTCCCGATTTCTAATCCTGGTCAGGACTGGAGGTAAATGTTGCCACCACTAGATGAAGCCTCAGCCTCAGCTGGTTATGTCTATCCTGATGGTGTATATAGATATTTGACCTTTTTCTTTTTAAAAGAGGCTCCCGCAAAGGGTGATATACAATGCATCACAATGCATCATAATGTTATCTATATTTTATATGGCCTCCTGAAGGGTCATCTTCTTAAAGAGCTCAAATCTCTATATACACCATCAAAACAGACAGAACCAAGGCCCCTGCACCCAGCTGACCATGGGATTTGAACCCACAACCTCAGGGAGAACTCTAGCATTTATCAGAATCCTTACCTAGAAAGCAAACTTCTCAATCTGACAGTAGAGATGCTCTGAGGACTTATGATGTTACACAAGTACCCAACATTTTCTAAAATTGATTTTGTCCAGTCTCTATATAGAGAGAGTATTTGCCAAATTGATTTGAACCCACAACCTTGATGAAAGTTCCAGTATCTATTAGCAGGACTGTATATATGAGGGGTTACATGGAACTGTATATATGAGGTTACATGGGACTGTATATGAGGGGATGTTACGTGGGACTGTATATATGAGGGATGTTACATGGGACTGTATATATGAGGGGGTTATCCTTTTTTTTATTTAACTTTTTTTAGTAAATGTAATTTATTTAAAGGACCTCTGCCAGGCATATTTCACTCTTGTGACAGTTTGGGATCTCAGCAAGATGAGCAAGAGACAGTGATGGAGAAGTTTTTGAGAAAAGAAAATGCAAATGCCAAACAGGACCCTAGACAAAATTCTGACCTAGATGACGGCCCTAATATGAGTGGTCGACAAAAGAAAAAAGACAAGACGGTGGGTTCAAGGCAATACAGAGAAAGCTATCTTTCATTTGGATTTACTTTCACTTGGGATGAGACAGCACCAACTCTGCTGTGCTTGGTGTGTGGTGAGAAGCTATCCAAAAGCGCCATGGTACCAAGCAAGCTTAAACGCCATCTCCAAACGAAACACTCTTCCGTTCAAAACAAGCTGATGGACTATTTTGTACGCTTACGTACAAACAATGAGAAACGGGCAACTTTTTTAAAAAAAATCACAAAGGTAAACGAGAGAGCCCTCAAAGCTAGATACCTTGTTGCTGAACTTGTAGCTAAATCAAAAAAGTCCCACACTGTGGCAGAAACATTAATACTGCCAGCTTGTAAAGCCATTGTAAATGAGATGCTTGGCCCTACTATGGCCAAAGAGATAGCTAAAGTGCCTCTCTCAGATAACACAATTGCCAGACGTATTGATGACATGTCTGCGGACATCGAAACTGTTGTTTTGGAAAAGGTGCGCATCAGTAAGAAATTTGCCTTGCAACTTGATGAGTTGACGGATATTAGTGGACATTGTCAGCTCTTGGCCAACATGCATTTTGTGGATGGAGAAGCCATTAGAGAAAACTTCCTATTTTGCAAGGCACTGCCAGAAAAATCAACAGGAGAGGAAATATTTTGGGTCACGTTGGAATATCTTGATAAAAGCGGGCTTACATAGGAAAACTGCACAGGTGTCTGCACTGATGGAGCTGCAGCCATGGTCGGGCGCATCAAAGGCTTCGTAAGTAGGGTCAAAGAAAGAAACCCAGATGTTATTGTTACGCACTACTTTTTGCACTGTGAGGCCCTCATTGCAAAGACCTTACCAGCAGATCTAGCTCCTGTGTTGGATGATGTTGTGAGCATAGTGAACTTTGTGAAGACGCGACCTTTGAGATGTCGCTTATTTGCGTCTTAAAGAAATGGGAGCGGAACATAAAATCTTATTGCTCCACACGGAGGTCCGGTGGCTGTCGCGTGGCAAAGTGCTGGCCCGTGTGTATGAGTTGCGAGAGGAACTTAAAGTATTTCTGACAAACGAGAGGTCCGATCACTCAAAGCTGCTTGCAAGTGATGAGTGGTGTGCAAAGATGGCATACCTGGCTGATATATTTCATTATCTGAATGAACTGAACACATGGATGCAAGGCTGAAATGAAAACCTGCTTACAAGCACTGATAAAATGAATGGATTCCATTTAAAGGTGCAGCTCTGGTAACAACATGTGCAGCGTGGCAACCTTGAGATGTTCCCGCTCACCGAGAAACAGCATGATGGCAACACTGCTGCAATGTGCAAGGTGATTGGCAGACATTTAAAAACTCTTGAGAAGACATTGTCATTTTATTTCTCTTCAGCCTTCACAGAATGCCTTGACTGGGTTAGGGACCCATACAGCTCAGTATCTGTTGCTGGAAATGACATGACTTTAAAGGAGCAAGAGGAACTCATTCAACTGAAACAAGATCGTGGTTTAAAGCTAAAGTTTGCTGATCTTTCTTTGGACAGTTTTTGGTTATCTGTTGCCAAGGAGTTCCCCATTCTGGCCAACAAAGCTATTTTGACATTGCTCCCATTTTCAACCACATATCTCTGTGAGCTGAGCTTCTCAAGCTTGACTGTGATAAAAACTAAAAAGAGAGAGAGACTGAGAACTGTTGAGGAAGAGCTTCGTGTGTGTCTTTCTACCATTCCTGCCAGGATATCCCTTTTGTGTTCATTGAAACAGGCCCAGGTTTCACACTAAGTGAGTATAAATACATTTAGAAACTATATTATTAACTATATGTATAATATGTACTGTGTTAGAGTGTCATTTTGTGTCATTTTGGTAGGTGGTGTGCCCCAGGATTTTGTAAATGTAAAAAATGTGCTGCGGCTCAAAAAAGGTTGAAAATCACTGATTTACACTCTGACTTAGCTCTGACATTTTCTAGCTTCGTAACTTGAGGCCAGATACTTGTCTTCTCTGAGGGAGAACAATAATATCTATGTTAAAAGTTGTTTTGAGGAACCTAATAGTCATAACAAGTAAGAGTACCTGACTCATGGTAAATTCTCAACAAATGTTAATTTTATTCTTATTTTAAATTATTGTTATTATTGCTATTACTAAGAACCATGTTTTTCTGGATTACATTGTTTACTACCAACCAGAAGCCATTGCTAGTAAAAGAAGTAGGAGGATAAAAAGTAGTCAAAAGATAAATGATAGTGATGGTGTCACAAAGTTGAAATCTTTATCAAACAGGTAGAAGTTTATCTAGCTGGAATGTAGTGACCATGGATATGGGCCGTTGGCTCAGGCAGCAAGTGGTTTTGGAAAATGGAGTTGTCTGGCATTCAATCCCTGATTCTGGAGACTAAGAAATGGAACAACAGAACAATTTACTGAGCACCTGCTACATTGCAGGTAATGTCATTCACATTGTCTTAATTTAGATTGTCTTGGGTTAAATGAAAAAATTTGCATCCCTAACAATTTTTGGGGTAATACTGACACTGCTGATCTCAGGTCATACTTTGAGAACACTAGCATAATGTAAAACATTCATTTCATATGGGATTAACTGAGGCCCCAATAAGAGTGTGTCCAAAGTTGTACAATAAATGATCTTAGAAGGATAAAAACAAGTAAGGACCACTGAGATTTGTCCAAAGAAATTATACAAATTTAAACTTGTAATGGCATGGTTGTGGCCTTGTCCAAGTTCATTGTTATTTGTTGTTATAGCTACAGTTGTATCCAGGTACTTTTGGACAAAGTTAACCATTTGGAAAAGGAATCAATATAGTATTTGATGCCATTGCCTGGTAAATGCTAACAATTCTTCTGAACTTTACTAGAACAAATTCTATTACTTCATTTTTAAATTGCAATAAAAATAGATGAAACAGATTTTTGTCTGAAATGCATTTTTAAATGTTAGATTATTTAAATCTTGTAGTATACACTATGTTCTCAAAGGAAAATTATTTTTATTTCCCATGCCAAATCAAATGGACTGGATTTAGTTGGAAAGGCTGCTATTTTGAAAATTATCTGGATGCTAAAATGGGATTTAGAGAAAAAAATAACTATCTTCCAGGGTAATAAAAGGAGGAAAAAACCAAGTACTACACATTATCAAATTCTGGGATGTCACTGTCATCTGTGATAGTGTTTCACATTTTTTTATACAGAAAATATTTACATTGTTTTAAATTTGCTGAAAGTTTATGCTACTAATTATGAGCATGGAAATGTTCTCTATCACATATTGTTCAAATATTGATTAATCTACCAAATAAAATTTTACATCTATGAGAGTTGGAAAACCTATTAATTCCAAGATTCTACTTTGCTACTTAAATTTCTATGTGACTATTCATGTAGCATAAACTTAAATCTCATGATTCTCATTTGAAAAATAACCTATTAGAACATCATTTTGAAAGATTGTAAGTATGAAAGTATACAATAACTATTCAACTGTGAAGACTTATCAACTGTCTCTATGATGGTGGCATAATTTTTAGTAATATACTATTACTTAAAACAAGTATCTAGAAAACTAGGGAAATGGAAATGTGAAAGGGTATTGGCTCTAAAGGACTATGTATTAGTTTTCTATTGGTACATAAAAAATTACCACAAATTTAACATCTTAAACAAAACAAATGTATTATCTCATAGGTCCTGTGGGTGGGGATTCTGAATACAGGTTAGCTGACTGAAAGCCAAGTATCATCCAGGCCTGCAATCTCCTCTAAGGCTTTCTGTCCTCTTTCAAGCTCAGTAGTTGTTAGTAATATTCAGTTCCTCGGGGTTGTAGAACTAAGGTCCTTATTTTCATTTTAAAATAATAAGATCATTATCAGTTTATGGAGAAAACCCTCAGTCCCTCTCACAATATGTCATCTTACTTTTATGAAACCAGCAGGAGAATCTGTCTCAATTTTTAAATCTCTACCTTCATTTAAAAACAAGGCCCAATACTTACTAAAACCTCATCTGATTTAGTCAGACCCACCCTTAATAATCTAACTTTGATTAACTCAAAATCAATAAATTTGGGACATTAATTATACCTTCAAAATCCTTCAATTTTGTCATATAAAATAATTGAATCATGGGTGTGCCATTTGTAATTCTCACAGTTCCTTTTAACAATGAAGAGAAATAGATTATACAGAGCATATCTATCAGAGAGAAGAAATTTTGTGTGTCATTTTAATATTTAGAGGCCTACCACAAGCTACTATTTATATAAAGTTTATTTTATATTATTTTCTGATTATAAAGTACTTTATATTCATTATGAAAAATTGGGGAAATAAAAAGAATAAAAAATAAATATTTTTATATTTATCATTTATAGCTAATTATTATTTTATAAACAGATTATGTATCATAGAGACATACATTTGAAACCATAAGATCTTTATGTTTAATTAATTAATTAATTGTGTTTACATAGATTCTAGGGTCACCCTGAATGCATCCCCCTCCCCTATATTCCCCTCAGCATCTCCCTTGAGATCTTATTAACCAACATCACCCTCAATAAATGTAATAAAGAGAGAAATCATTGCTATATATATATGTGACCATTCTTTAGTTTTTCTATTTGTGTACATATTTGTAAATGGTTTTAACTATTAGACCTTACCGCATATACAATTTTACATATTACTTTTTCACTTAATATATTAGCTATATTTTCCCATATTATTTATATTATTCATTTTTTAAATTAATTTTAATGGGATGACATTGATAAATCAGGGTACATATGTTATTTATATTATTCTAAAACAGTTTTTCCGGTGACTATATAATATTGATAATATGGATGTATCATCATTTATTTTGCCAATTCCTTAAGTTTATTTTCATTATTTTTATACTTTAATGATCCTTGCAATGGGCACTTCTACACATTAGTTTTTGTTAGCATCTCTCTTTTATTTAGATAGTGTTTGTGGTAAAAGGCATTGATGGATATGCTTTATTCCTACCTACTTTGGTAGTAACCCCCATCTTCCACTGTTTCTGGGCTTGGCCATTTGATTCCTTTAGCAAATTGTACAACAGCAATTGGATTCAAGCAGAAAGTAAGTTAACCATTGCTCAATCCAATTTGTTTTATGAACTCTTGCCACTTACACAAAATTGTCCCAAGCTAGTCTGTAGAGTTATGTGATTGTCATTCAAAAAAAACCCAAACAAACTTAGTGTACCTAGCAAAGGTTATCCAAGACAAGATAACCCCAGCCTGTTAACACTAGGTAACTTCACAAACATGAGTGAACCCAGTAAAGATCAGCCAAGTTTGATCCAAATCAATAAAACCATAAGCTCATGAAAACTGATGCTTGGTTGTTTTTTTAAACAATTAAACATTTTGAATGTTATGTTAACTAACAGAAAGCTGAATTACACAAAGTTCTAGAAATGAGCTATAGAGGGTACATTTAGAAGTATCAAAAATTTTCCAAAGACTTAACAATTTACCAATTGCTTAACAAATTAACATTTAAAGACCTACTGAAAAAAAAGTGAGTTAAAAAAAGCTTTCACAGAAGGAAAGGAACAGGCTTTTTTGTAAAGAGACAGAGAGTAGCACTGAGAAGAAAAATTGAGAATTTGGGCTTGAATCATGAAAACCACACAAAGATATAAAAAACTATTTCCATTGTTTGTTTCATATTTTTTCTCTTTGACACGACAGGGCCTATGACCACATTTTTACAAGATACAACTGGGCCAAACTCCAAGGAATATAACGTTTCGTTAAAAACTTCTGAGTATGTACAGCCTTCCCTGCTCAATGGAGTGAGCAATACTTCAGATGAACTGTAACGAAAAGCTATGTGAACATGCCCTGTCTTCCTTTGTCCCAGTTCACTCAGTGAGGCAAGAACTTGGCTGCATTCAGAAGAAGTTAGCAGAGGTCATTAAGCACAAACTCTTTTTTCTTCTTTTCTATTTTTAACATTATTTAGAAACAATGGCCTACAGAGGTTCTCAAAGGAACAGAGCCAATGGGATTAAAATATGCACAAATTTGGGTCCAGTGATGGATGGAGTCTCATCCTTGGCAGAGCTGTGTACTCTCCTTGTGATGCTGCCTGACTAATGAAATGCATTTATTTCAGAAATAATAGCATGTGAGAACAACCAGGTACAGAGGGTGACTCAGTTCCTAAAACAAAGTTTTTATCAGAATCCATTTGAGTCCATATATTGAAAATCTACAGAAATGTAAGACTGATATAAAATGCAGTAGTCTAATTTTATACCACTATAAGTTTTACTATTAGAAATATTTGACAAGTGAAAAGGAAAAACAAACTAGGTAAAAAAATTATATGTTTCATCATTGTTAACACTATTCAGTTAAAAGAATACCAAAATTTTCCCTTCAAGGATAGTTTTTATTGTTGTTTTGTGATTTTTTTGATTCAGATGCCATATTAAGCTTGACTAAGAAAATAAAACCAGAAGCAGATTACTCACCATCTTTTCTTTCTCACACGTTGTACCAAGAAAAAAAAAAGCTGCCGGCAATTAAGCGTTTGATTTAGATATATTGGAATTGACAACAATCAGCAGCAGTCTATAATGAGTATTAATTAAAAGCATATAAATGACTTCCTGGATGTTTTATCTTCTGTCACTTTGTTTACATTTTCTAACTCATCTCCATATGTTTTTTATTTTTTCAGAAATAGATATTTAAAATAATAATTCAAAGATACATTAAATTATCAAAAATATTGAGGCATTTTGTCAACATAGTATTTTTTAAAAAATCTATGTGTTAGAATTATAGTTGAAAAGAAAGTAAAATATGCAATAAAAATACTTCGGTAGATTAAAGGTGGTCACAAATTATATGCCAATCATTCCATTAAATAACAATAGAGTACTGAAGCAAAGGCATTCACAGTGCCGGGGTATAATTTTGGTTTAAGGCAGCCAGTTTTCTGGACCTCAATCTGTATTAAATTATGGTCATTTGAAAAGAATGTTAGTGGGGGAGAGTGAATGTAGATGAAATTATAGAAATGGAGAGTCGCACACAGTTTGCTAGTGCATTTCTTCACCTGTCAACAGAACAGATGAAACAATGGAGTCAAGAAAATTATTTTATCAGGATCATCCCAGATAGAAGCACAAAATCTCAGAAGATTTTACAATTTTTTTATATCTTTCTTTTTATTTAAAATGTTGTTTCATCTCCCATTTGATAAATTACTAAAGCTAGATGCATTAATATCCATAGAATAAACATATATCAGTTATCAAAATATCTTAATTATGATTATTTAATTTAGTTTTCTGCAGAGTGACTTTCAGAGAACAATAGTACTTTACGGTATGCACACATAAAAACACAAAGAATTGGGAGCAAATCAATACAAGAAACTCTTCAAAGTGCAATCTCCCTCTTGGGAAATTACAATGCCTTTTAATATACTGGAGAACCCAAGAATTCCATTAAGGAAAACAAACTTAAATGATGATGGGACCCATTATTACTCTACAGAACTGGTGATTTGTGAGCATGCTAAAATAAAGGTTCCATGTAAACATAACTTTGGAAACTACAAATGAAATCAAAATAAAGAAAAAATTAAAATGTGAGTATCCAATAGGGCACAAACATGTGCTTATAAGTGGCTATTTCTAAATTTCCCCATGTCTTTTTTTTCTTCCCATATCTTTAAAATGTAAAAACAAGAATGAGATACTTCTTTGATCTAGGTAAAAGACACTTGCTAACTATCTTTCTAGAATTTTTTGTGGCTTTACACATTGATTTAAGAGTTTGTAGGTTTAAGAAAGCCACATTTTATCATTTTACTGTTAGCTTCTTTCTGTTTGACTTTGTGCAAATTAATCTTTCTGCCTCCGTTTTCTCCTCTGTAAAATGGGAATAGTACCAAATCTACAGGATTGTGAGAATTAAATGAGTTAATATATCAAAATAGATTTAGAACAATGTTTTTTACATTTGTAATCCCTTGTTACATTTGCTAGTGTATTTTATTATGTATTATTTATTTTACAGTTCATTGTCATATTTTGGGAACTGGTTGATTTAAAAGTTTCACTCAAGTATAAATGTCTTAAATGAGGATTTTTAAATTTGTATTGGAATAGCACAGAAAACAAATATTAAATTTATACTTTTGTACAAAGATTAAAGACATCTTTATGTGTAACAACAGTTTTCATCATCATTATACACTCCAAATTAACAAAATCTCATAAGAACAAAAAATTGTTGAATAAATTGAGTAATATAGAAATATAATAGCTATATACAGCTATCCATGTGCATACTAATTAATAACTATATTATATCAGGACATTTCTGAACAATTTCCCCATAATAAAAGCATGCATTTAAATTATATATAACCATAAAATGTATGTAAAATCCTCAGTTCACTGAGTTCTCTGTGATCCTAAATTTTACCAGCCTCCAAATTGCTGTTCTCACTTGCAGTGAAATGGTACCAGATCCAACTGAAATAATTCAAGGAAACATTTGACATCATCTCTTAAATAAGACTGTCTATGTATCATGATCTCATAAATTAGAAGTTTGATTAAAAGATTTTAAACAAAACACTTAAAATTTTCATTTAAGACCTCATAATTTAAAAATACCCAATAAAATGAAATAGATTTACTTGAGAGGAGGAATTAAAAAAACTAATATATCAGCATTTTACATATATGTTACTATTTCAAAAAGAAGTGAATGAGGTCAAGGAACTACTAAGCTTATGAATGTTGGAGGTGGTATTTATTAAGCAAGTGAATGAATGTTCAAAGGGATACTGTGATGTCAAGCCTAGAAGAAGCCTAGACGTTCCACTTTATAATTTGATACCAACAATACATAAATTGGGGTAATCTATATATGAAAACAGATATAAGGAGAAAGAAGGCTGTTGAAAATAAGTATTCTTGGCCCTGGCCGGTTGGCTCAGCGGTAGAACGTCGGCCTGGCGTGCGGGGGACCCGGGTTCGATTCCCGGCCAGGGCACATAGGAGAAGCGCCCATTTGCTTCTCCACCCCCACCCTCCTTCCTCTCTGTCTCTTTCTTCCCGTCCCGCAGCCGAGGCTCCATAAGAGCAAAGATGGCCCGGGCGCTGGGGATGGCTCCTTGGCCTCTGCCCCAGGCGCTGGAGTGGCTCTGGTCATGGCAGAGCATCGCCCCCTGGTGAGCAGAGCGTAGCCCCTGGTGGGCATGCCGGGTGGATCCCGGTCAGGCGCATGCGGGAGTCTGTCTGACTGTCTCTCCCTGTTTCTAGCTTCAGAAAAATACAAAAAAAAAAAAAAAGAAAATAAGTATTCTTTTTCCAATGGGATGGTTTTGTCATTATCTGTGAATGTGGGTTTTATGGATGCATGTGAATATTTTTAAACACAATTATTTTCAAACACAATTTCACAAAACAAAGTACAGATTATTCATGATTAATAAAGTTTAAATTTTGTCAAATTGAAATTTATGAAATGAATGTTTAATATCCAATCTATGCCAAGTTGAGATCTAGCATAAGTGTAATAAAAAAGCACAATAAAATAGTTACACTTAGTTATTGTACTCAATAATCTCCTATGTTTTGTCAAGTCAGCTCACATCCCTTCCACCATGCAATAAATTATCAAAGCAGCTGATTTGCTTGCAAAGAGATAAGTTTTCAATACAAAGGTTTTGATATGCTTCTTGTGGTGTTGGGGGCATAGATGAAGAGCAAGAGGTTGAGTGAGACCAGTAGGTAGCATGCTTGAAAATATAGATGATGTCTGCTGAAATATGTTTCTAGGAAGATAGAGTCAACTTGCTGTTGGTTTTTCAATGGCCTAAATAGAATGAAAAACTAATCTCAAGGAGTGAAATCAGAGGACCAATAAAGGGGACCTGAGAAGCTATGTAAGACAAGTGATATGAGTTAACAGTTACCAAGAAAAGTCACTTTTGGGAAAAATATCAGATATATAAAAGAGACTGGTCTAGTTTGGTCTGTTATATGAGAAACAAATCCTTTTCCCCTTCACTCCACTGAATGTTTAAACATTCATTCTTTGTAAATGTTGTGTGCAGGTAAAGTTAAGTTGGGAGAGAAAAGCCTTGTAATCATATAAGATGGAGCAATCTTTCAAGATTTTATTGCTAATTTTAATAAGAGATATTTATAAAACATTTAAAACAACTATCTTAGAAGTAGGTGTTATTATTCTTATGATTCCCAAATTTATAGAAAAAAATAATAGGAACAGTGAAACAGAGTGACTTGATTGACTAATAGAAGCAAAAGTTAAAAATTTAGGCCCTGGTCATTTGGCTCAGTGGTAGAATGTCAGCCAGGCATATGGGTGTCCCAGGTTTGATTCCCAGTCAAGGTGCACAGGAGAGGTGCCTCTCTGCTTCTCCACCCATCTTCCTCTTGCTTCTCTCTATCTCCCACTCCCTCCAACCCCACAGCCATGGTCTGATTGTAGCAAGTTGGCTCTGGGCACTGAGGATGGATCCATGGCCTCCACGTCAGGCCCTAAAAAGAGCTTGGTTGGTGAGTATGGTCCCAGATGGGCAGAGTATCACCCAGTAGTGGGCTTGCTGAGTGAATCTTGGACAGGGCCCAAGTAGGAGTCTCTCTGCCTTCCTTCCTCTTACCAAATTAAAAAAAAAAAGGAAAAAAATATTGAAATTCAGATCTAATTTTACATTTGATGCTCCACATCTCATTTTCTCTCTTTTTTTTTTTCCTGACCACCAAGTGTCATGGAGACAATGACTGCTCAGAGACCACATGGAGTGCACAGAGGGACCTAGGGGAGACTGCCTCACAATCCCCTGTACAGGTTTTATAGGACAGTCCTGACCTCCAGTCCTTATGAGTATTTATTGATACACACAAAATAGAAGCTGGAACAAGAATGAGGAAATCAGGAAACAGAGATGAGAATGAAGAAGTCAGGAAGAGAACTTCTTTAGAGCAAGCAGAAGGCCAAGGGAGTAGTTCAAATGTCCCCACTCATTGATTAATCAGAATTGCTAATTCTATCCCTATTGTGCTGCATTCAGTACAGTGCTGTGTTCAGTACTATCCTCAGTAAAGCCACTGTGGCCTTTGCCTCAGGGCACTGCAGTCTGTCAGTGCTCTATGTTTCTATTCAGGGCCTCTACAACCAAGCCAAGATTTATTATTGCTATTCATGTAGAAAGAAATATGTGGACATATATATTGTTGAACATTCTCCTAATTTGGGAGTGATAAGGAGGGACAGCTGATAAATTTGAGATTTTGCTAGCATATATAATCTAGTTGGAGAGAAAAAAGAAAATAATTTGGAGAATAAATCATATTTTGATTCTACATAAGAATCAGCCATCTGAAAAGCATTGAATATTTTAGAAAATTATCATGCTGTCTATTTGACATTTGAAAGAGACAAAGGATTCAGCCAGAGATTATTCCTATACAGTGCATGACCTATATAAAATATCCATAACACCAAGAGAAAAGCTCAAAGAGCAACAAAAGAATGGAGCCATCAGGGAAGCCAGACTAACAGTGGGAGTGAAAATAAATCTTTCTTTAAACCCAGTGAGAGAGAAGACTCCTAATAGAAAAAGGATATTGCTTATGAAATGAATGTGGCCATATCCACAGAGCACTTGAGAGAACAAAATCACAGGTTAACAAGTAAGAGTCACACATTTCAAAATTTTAGGTATTAGCTGTGTCTATAGACCTATTCCAATTACTGAGAAAAAGTATTACATCTTACAGAATTTTGTATAAACAGGCCCCAGGAAATATTTTCCAAAGCACTGCCAGGATATTTGTTAAAAGGAAACTATGGTCTAGGTGTGGAAAAAGGGTCATTTCAACTTTTGTGTGCAGTCAAGGCTCGAGGGCAAGGCAGGAGGGGTCAGACTTGAGGATAGAAGCATTTTCAAATTGCAGTCACAATGACTAAAACCCAGTGACATGCTTTAGCAACAAAGAACTGTAAACTTTCCATTGAAAAGTTCAGTAATTTCCAAAATAAAAATAGTAAGAGACAGCAAAGAGGAAAAAGATCTTTGCTTGTGAAGGATAGTCATATAGAAGGGGATCCTTAGGTTACACAGTTCCATTCCAACAACAGTGACGTAACCTAAATTTTGGTGTAAATCAAAAAACATCCTAACCTAAGTCACTTACCTATCCTAACACAGTTGTAAAATCATAATCTAGAACATAAAAACACAACTACGCTACAGAAAAAGGAGAAGGACATAAATATACAGCACAGTGTAATGTACCTCATATACCGTATTTTTCGCTCCATAAGATGTACTTTTTCCCCCTAAAAGTGGAGGGGGAAATGCCCGAGTGTCTTATGGAGCAAAAAATACGGTACTTCCTCCACGTGCACCAAACTAGTTCGCCCACGTAGTCCATAAGTACATAAGTATGATACCAATAGCATAAGCTGAAATACACACATCTCAATTGTTTTTTAAGTTTTTATGAGAGTGAGCCTTGTACACTCAAAATGTCATGTCAAGTCTGTCATAACCCGAGGACCCCGTGTACTTTAAGATAAAGTCAGAATTTGTCATTAAGACTGACTAGAAAAATGATAATGGTATTGATTGAACAATACATACATAACAGATAGGGCATTTTTATTTATTTTTTGGTATGCCAAATAGCATGTACCTTGTCAACTAGATGACCTGATTTATGGCCATAACTACCAGGCAGGGAGAAGGAAGAAGCTGATTGCTCCCTAGTGGCAGTCAAGTTGGAGCCCGGTCAAAACCTTTATGAGAATTTCTTTGAGTTTTTGAATACCTTATCTCATTTTTTTTTTAGCACAGCATAAAAAAAGTCAAGCCAGTTATCATCTAATAAGATGCAATTATATATACCAGAGATTAGCAAACTAGCTTTTAGTTTCTATCTGGACCACTACCTGTTTTTATAAAACCTGCAAGCTAAAAAAAAAGAAAAAGAAGTTTTTACATTATTAAATGTTTGTAAGGAAAACATCAAAGAAAGAATCATATTTTTGACATAAAAATTATACAGAATTGAAACTTCATAACCGTAAGGTTTTCTTATGTCAATGTGAGAAACATTCAAACCTGTTAGAATTTTAACAAGTGTATTTGAGCCAAACTGATGCTGACTGCTGGGAAGAAAAAATCTTAACACATTGAGAAAAATGCTCTGAAAAATGGCAGTTTTACCATTTCTATTATACATCAGATCAAGGGGAAATACACAAGGGGGTAACATGAAATCCATTGGTGACAGATTAGGGAGACAGGAGAAAGCAAAGCAGGGAAATCTGGGGTTGAATGAAAAGTGAAAGATATACACATATGCTTCTGTTACAGTGGTGGGTAGGGGCTAGTTAACAATTAGCATTTATAGCATGTAGGGATGGTATGCAGGAGGGCAGGATGGGGGTTCTGCAGCAGGTTGTGTCCTGAGGCATCTGGGAGAAGGGGGTCACTCTAACCTTCCTAAGGCATGTAACCAGCTATGTACGTTATCTTAGATGCAAAAAGAAAACAAACTGGCTCAATTAAGATGAAGATTGACCTTTGTTAGAAAAAAAATACTGCTCTAGGGCATGACTACCAACCTTGAACTGCTATTAGTTAGAAAATTTTAATTTCAGACCATTTTACATGGTTATTGTAAGTCTCTGAGTTTGTAAAGCAGCCATGCAGGCCTCCCTGAGCTTGTCAGGTTTAGTATGTGGTCCCTTTTTCATCCACACTACCCCCTTTCGGTAATAAATTAATCCAAAGGATATATTGATAACCAAACTTTTGGTTAAATAACATGGCCCCAGCCCTGGTCAGTGGCTCAGTTGAATAGAGTGTCAACCCAACATATGGATGGCCTGAGTTCAATTTTTGGTCAGGGAACATAGGAGAAGTAACCATCTGCTTCTCCCCCCTTTCCCTCTCCTCCTTCCCTCCCTCTTTCCCTCCCACAGCCAGTGGCTCGATTGATTTTAACGTGGTCCTGGGTCCTAAGGATAGCTCCATTGGAGTGCATCAGCCTCAGGTGCTAAAAATTGCTTGGTATTCAAGTATCAACCCCAGACAAGGTTGCCAGGTGGATCCCGGTTAGGGTGCATGTGGGAGATGCCACACTATCTCCACTCCTCTCATCAGAAACATAAAATAAAATACATATTTATATGTAAAGTATGTATATATATATATATATACACACACACACATACATATATACACATATATATAATATATATATATGTGTGTGTGTATATTTATACATATACACACATATATATAAAACATGGTCCCATAGTGAGGAGCCACTGCGCCACCTCATCCACAGGTGTTGTAAAGTACCAAAAGCTACAGAATCAATATTCATATTTTAAGAGGCTTGAAGAACATTTTATTAATTTGGCTTAAGATGTGCAAAGAAATTGTGAGAAATAGTCTCTGTACTGTGTGATTGGCATAACCAGGATGGCCCTTGGCGTTGTATTGTAAATGTAAAGGGGAGGAAAACATGGATTCCCAGACATTCCACCACACCTGTGAGGAAAGGGGTGAATGGCTAGCCAGGTACAGGGAGAGAAAAGCCAAAATAAACCTTTTCTTATAGCAATGAGCCATTTGTGGGCATTTGTCCCCACGGATACTACCTCTCCTATGTAAATGCGTGTGGTTAACACGTGTGACTCTGGACAGAGAGATGGCAGATAAACACTAGATAATATAGGAATGCCTTTTCATATGTAAAAAGATATCTTTCTACCATTGTGTTGGCTTGTAAATTTTGTTTTCTCCAAAATGATGTATGGCTTGCAAACTGAACATGGTCCTATCATGTTAAAGGACATATGACTATATAACCAATAGTGGTAAAAGACACCTAACTGCAATTTTTAATTCTGTATTTCCCACTTACAATACTATAAAAACTAGGTAGAACAAAGGGCCGGAGCGCTCTCCCTCAGATTTCTGTTGGAGTTGGCACCGCTTGGCCAAGCTAGACAATAAAGCTTTGATGTGTAATCGACAGATTTTGTTCGTGTCTTCAACGTTTCAAGTCCCTCCGGATTAGGCTTAACAATAGTGCTAGAAAGGTTTATTCTAGGAAGTCTCAGAGTCAACATTTGTCTTGCTGAAGGATGGACCACTGGGGATGGGCTAGCTAGACCATAAACTTGGATGAAAATCAAGATCAAATTTTTCTCAAAAGTAAAAGGCAGGTAAATGGGAGACAGTCAGGTCCCATGGGCCTTTATTAAAAAAAAGTACTCTGGATCATTTCTAATCTAGAACCTATTATACTCCAAGTTGTGCTTACTATCTCACTTCTCTGTATTTTGCTTCTATAGTAGTATAACATTTGACAAGCCCGACTTATAACAATTAATTCAACTTGTTGAGGAAGATTTTATTCAGGTAAATAAGAACTTTCAATTATGTCTACTATAATAGTTATTCCATGTCCAGCTCAATAATATCCCTGCTCATTTCTCAAAGATCCATCTGTAAACCAAATTAAATCAGCATTATCAATAGGCACTTTCAGTAAATTATTCCTAGAAACAAGAAAGTGGTCAGTAAGCAAAATGCAATCATAAGTGTTTATACTGCAAAGAAGGTAGAAAAATTGCTATGTTAAGTCTGTTACATCAAATCTGTGGCACAGTAGATAAAGTGTCCACATAGGATGCTAAGGGCCCCAGTTTGAAACCCTGAAGTTGTGAGCCAGAACATGGGCTTGTCGGCTTGAGCACAGGCTTGCCAGTTTGAGCGCAGGGTTGCTGACTTGAGTACAGAATCATCGACAGATGATCTCAAGGTCATGAGCTTGAGCCCAAGGTCGCTGGCTTAAACCAGGGGTCACTGGCTCAGCTTGAGCCCCTTGGTCAAGGCTTATATGAGTAAGCAGTCAATAAGCAACTAAAATAAAGCAACTATGAGTTGATGCTTCTCATCTTTCTCCTCCCTCTTTCTGTCTCTTTCTCAAAAAAAAAAAACAACAACAAAAAACTGTTACATCAAGTTAAAGAAATATTAGGTGCAAAAGGCAAGAGCCAATCAACTGACAAGTTTTAAAAGTCAAGAGAATTCAGTGGAGACTCAAAAGAATGAGGAACATAAACAGAAGTGAGCTTATCACTATCTTCTCTGTCTGCTTGCATAACATGTCTAGCAGAGATGGCTGTCACACAGGGAGGGAGCCCTTTAAATATTGAGACTAATTGTTTACTATAATTGCCTATAGGTCTATGATATTTCTATACTTTTGAGTTAAAACTTCTAAAACTATTTCCTTTATTAGAGCTTGCCATGTTTGGTATGTGGCCCCATTTTGTCCACAAGTAGAATATATCCACACATATTTGTTTATGTTTTCTATATGTTTTATTTATGCTATAGAGTGATAGAGCTGAGTAGTTGCAACAGAAACTATGTCTTACAAATCTTAAAATATTTAATACATTAATGTGTATATTTTATTTTATTTATTTAAAAATATGTTTATTGATTTTAGAGAGAGTGGAAAGGAGAGAGAGAAAAAACAATTCCACTGATTTGTTGTTCCTTTTATTTATACATTCAATTGTTGATTCGTGTATATCCCCTAATGGGGATCAAACTCACAACTTCGTATATCAGGACAACATTCTTACCAACTGAACTAGCCAGCCCGGGTCATAAATTTGCATATATAAATGTCATAAATTATTGGGCTGTATTTATTTCATTGGCAATGCCCTTTTCTGTTAGGATTCCTCTTTGCTACTGTGTTTTACTTTCTATATTAAATTGTACATTTCCTGGAAAGAAGCCTGTGTCTAAAACAGTTCTATGCACATAGGAGGACTTGAATAAATGTTTATTAAATTAATAACTATCCTAAATCATTTGATGTAATTATTCAGCAAGCTCCTATTGTGTGCCTGATTCTGAATAAAACACATCATTGGAAAGGATGAACTGACATGAATGAAAGGGAAGACACTATCATAACATTTGAGGGGTTCATAATTTATTACAGAAACAATATAAATTTGAGAGTATCATTTACATAACAATATAGAGCAGTATATTATTTAAGTCTTAAATACTTGTTAGAGGTGTAGAATCCATTATAACAATATTAAACATTAATCATCTTCATAATAGCTAAAAATTCTTAAATGTTCACTGTGTGCTCGGTTAAATTCCAATGTGTTACCTTAATTAATCTTCACAATAAACCCACATGTGAATACTGTTACCATTTTTGTTTTAAAAATGACAAAGCAGTAACATTTGAGCATCAGCTGGGCTAAGGTAGAAATTAAATCCAAGTAACACATTCTTTTTTTTTTTTTTAACATTTTCAGAGAGAAGTTTTTGAACTTGGCTTACAATAGGTATTTAATATATCTGAGACAATTCAGAATCTAAAAATTTCTAAAGTAATTAAAGGGTGTAGGCGGATATTAAGTGTGGGACTGAGAGATAGGAAAGAGTTTTTGAAAAGGAAGAGGAATAACTTCTATGCGAGAAAAGAAAAAAGAACGTCATTTAGGGTATGGAAGGTCCTCGAAAGAGCAAAGGCTTGTTGTAAGGGGTGGGATATATGCCTCTATATTGATTAACATCACAGTGAGCTCCTACTTTAACTGACGAATGAAATGAGTTAATTTGTACACAAAATTTGAGAATATTATATTGTCTTCTTGAGTTCACAAAGTTTCATTTGCTAAACTTTGGATTCAATTTTTTTTTCAAAGCAAGTAGTATTCTATATATTGTTTTCCTCCAAACATAAAGACCACAAAAACAACAAAAAAGAAATCACCTTCCTTTTTCTTCTATTATACTTGAAATAAAAGGTATAAAGTAGGTAATAAGAGGGAGATTAATAGCAGCAGGAGCCGCAGAATAATTTTTTACAATTATGAGGCTGCTCAAAGTGATATAGAGTCAGAGCATCTTTAAAACAAAACATTCATTCCTCAACTGAGAATGAAACTCATGTCTTCAACCTCAGTCAGCCTTCCTTCATATAAAAATAAATATATAAATAAAAATAAAAACACCTATAGAGTTTCTTTCTACTTCAGGTCTTTAACTCATTAAAATTTACACTTCAAGAGACAAGGTGAAGAGAAAGGCAGTTATGATAATTACATCTACTCACCCATGGTGTATTACTTTCTTTATATTTCAGTGGGCAATCTAATTCCACTATCTAAAATAAAAATTTACTACCAACTGAGAGACAAGATATGCATACGTGTAAGGTGTTCACAATTGTGTGCTGCAGAGCCCGGTTGAAAACGGAAGCAGTGCAGTGCCTATCTGTTGGTGTGATTTTAAGCCCTCAAAAGCACTGAAATGATTATGTGTCAATAAGACATGTACCTGTAAACTACCAGAAGAATCATTTTTCACCCATTGTATTCCACAGTAATGTGTTACACTGGTTGCTTCATAGCTCACTCACTCTCTCTCTCTGTCTCTCTTCAGCTACATTGAGGCTTTTTTTTTTTTTTTTGAGATTAGAGAATAGAATACAAGGTGCATCCTATTCATTATTTTATTCAATCCTTTTACCAACATAGAAGTTAAGCATTGGTAACTCAATTTTTTTTTTTAAATAAGAGGAGGGGAGATAGTGAGGCTGACTTCCGTGTACACCCTGAACAGGATCCACCAGGCAACCCCATCTGGGACCAATGATGGAGCTCTGAGCTATCTTCAGTGCCCAGAGCCATGCTTGAACCATTCAAGCCACGGGTTGTGTGAGGGGAAGAGACTCAGGGAGACGGAGGAGGGTAGAAGCAGATAGTCACTTCTCCTGTGTGCCTTGACTGGGAATTCAACCCAGAATGACCATACACAGGGCAGACCCTCTATTCACTGTGCCACTGGCTAGGACCAGTAACCCAATTTTTTAAGACATAAGAGCCTGACCAAGCAGTGGCACAGTGGATAGAGCACTGGACTGGGATTCAGAGGACCCCTGTTCAAAACCTCAAGGTCACTGGCTTGAACCCAAGATCGCTGGTTTGAGCAAGAGGTCACTCGCTCAGCTGTAGCCCCTGGTCAAGGCACATATGAGAAAGCAATCAATGAGCAACAAAGGTGCCACAATGAAGAATTGATACTTCTCATCTCTTTTCCTCCCTGTCTGTCCCTCTCTCTGCCTCTCTCTTTCTCTCTCTCTCTCTCTCTCTCTCTCTCTCTCTCACACACACACACACACACACACACACACACACACAAAGAGGTAGGAAAACCAAGGCTCAGAAAGATTATGAGATTTTTACATTGTGACTCAGATAAGAAGAGGCTGAGCCAGAATTGATACCCAAATCTGACTTCAAAGACCTCAAGTGCTTTGTGCATACTGTTTTTTCTTAGTTGAATAGTTAAAATAAACAATCCAATAGTGACTGATTTCCATAACATACATTATTTTTATTCTTTTTTATCACATGCTAATTTTATTTTTAATTTTTTAAAGAACAACAATAATTTTTCCTGAAGAGACTGTACCAGTTTACATTCCCACCAACACTACACAGAGGTTCCAGTTCCTACACATTCTTGCTAACATTTTATTTTCTGTCTTTTTGATATTAGCCATCTTAATGGATGTGAGGTAGTATCTCATTGTGGTTTTGACTTGCATTTCACTAATTATTAATGATATTGAGAATGTTTCCTTGGGCACATTGGTTGTGTGTATGTGTGTGTGTGTGTGTGTGTTTTCTATGGAAAAAATATAATATATATTCAAGTCCTTCGCTAATTTTTTTCTATTTTTATTGAATTTATTGGGGTGACATTATTTCACAAAATCATACAGGTTTCAAGTGTACAACTCAACAAAACATCATCTGCACACTGTCTCATGTGGCCATCTGACCAAGCAAAATCTCTTTCTGTCCCCACTTTCCCCTTCCATGCCTACTTCCACATACCCCCACACCTTTTCTCTCTGGTTATCGCCACATCTACCCTCCCTTCTGACAGCTATTAGTCTGTTCCATGTCTCCATGCCTCTGTTTCTATTTTGTTCATCAGTTTATTTTGTTCATCACTCATACTTAACTAAGATGTTGAAGATGCCAAAAAAAGAGAAGAGCAATTCTATTAACAATCTTAAACTACTGTATAATCTTCTCAAAGGCTACAGTAATAGGTCAGAACCTTGTATTAATACTGATAGGTATATTGTGTCCTATTATTAAAATCTTTATTCAGAACTTTTATGTACAGGTTTTGTGATAGTCCCAAAGATAAAAATTATTTAAAATTTTATTTTTAGGCAATATTCTATTCACTTTTACTCATATAGTCATATTTGAGTGATCCTATGTCAGGAAATACATGTGGTCTAAGTTTCTTTGATGGCCTATTACAACCATTAGTTTATTCTTTTTCCCTGGATGTTGATTTTAGTTAGTTTTTCCATTAATATTTTCCTTTTGCTTACTAAAATACTTATTTTTTATAGCAAGAGGCCATGGGCATGCAATGTTGTTTTTTGTCATGACTTTGGATCAATAATATGCATTTCAATAATAGCATATGTGACCTGTGATGCCCACCAACATCATTCACCTTACTTTTGCAAAATAATATCATCCATAAACAGATGTGTTGTCACCTGATAAAAGCCAGATTCAGGTCAAGTTCTAGCACATCAAATTATTAATTAGCAATCAAGCACAGGTGATGGTCATATAACATTTTTGGTAGTCAGTAAATTTCTTCTACTTTGTCCTTTTAGGCAGTCTGACAAATTTCTTGTATCAAAAGTTAATTTGTAGGCTGATGAACACTCCAAATATCACTGTGCACTAATAAATCAAGGAAAACTAAACTGATTAGCAATCACTTCAAGAAGGAAAAACTCCACCTTATAAGTCAGAAGGATCTTAAAAGAGGTGAGAGGTTATGTAGGGTGTTGTAATCTGTGTTCCAGGGTTTCTGAGGCAGATCTTTTAAAGTGTGAAACTGATTAGTGTCAAAGTGTGTGGCATAACAGTTGAGGATGGGTGCACACAGAAAAGTGAGGATCTTGAAGCAACTCTGTCTTGATAAGTAAACTCTTGTTTGATAAATGAGAGGTTTGCCCAGGTGTGTAGACTGTTGCAACTGATGAATTGATGTGTAGAAATTTTCTGAGGCAAACACAAAAGTTATTTCTTGTTTTCAGCTTTATATTGCCAGGCAAAATGTTTTGCTGGCAAAAACTGATGTTTGTTGTCATAGGTATTGGCAAAGGTGGTCTCAGTTCTCCAGGCAAACAGAGTACTGTTCTTCTCCTGGTTGGATCAACAAAGCTCAGAGCAATCTAGGCAAATCTCTCTTAAATGAAAGGACAGTACACAGAATAAAAGTCTAGAATCAGGATACTACTTGGAAGGTTGCAAACAGATGGACAATTTAAATCATATTCTTTATTCATGGTTCAAATAAGAATAACAGTGTTTGGTATTTTTATAACTATATATCTTGAATACCATGTAATTCAACAAAGAAAATTTCTATTATTTCTTAAGCTAATTTTTGCTTATATAGTAATATCTTAAAACACTTGCTGTATCCATTTTGAATATGTAGTCTTATGAAGTACTTAAATTCTTTCAAAGACTGAGTAAATGCCTAATGTGAATTACTCGTTTGAACAATTATCCCACGGGTATAATTAAAGTTCATTTCTACACACACCTATAGATGAACGCACTGAGTATTTAAAGTTATTTACAATAAATATGAAACCTGCATCTGTATCCTAGTGAAGATGCCAGAAAGTGTATAATTTTTTTAAAAAATAACATTTAAAAAATAACATTAAAAAAGTGTTGTAACTTCATATACTGCTGGTGATGATTAAATAGAATAGTCCTAGATATTTTACTGTGCCATCTTTGCAAGAGAATAAAAGAAAATATTTGCACACAAAAGTCTGAAAATTTACTTTGCATATACAATAATTGTACAATAAAGGTTTTTACTTCTGTATTATAATTTTTCCTTTTCAAAATTTTTATTATTGATTTTTTCAAATAAAAATATTAAAGAAATGCCATATTTACAACTTAGAGCCACCAATGTTTTGCATATTTGTTATATTGATCTGTATATTTTTCAATTTATCATCTATTTAAATTTTACTATATACTTGTAAATTTGAGGTATCATAACACTTAACCTTTAAATACTTTTTAAATTTTTATTATTAAATTTAATGCAGTGACATTGATAAATCAGGGTACATATGTTCAGATAAACCATCTCCAGGTTAATTTGACATTTGAATATGTTGCATTCCCATCACCCAAAGTCAAATTGTCTTCCGTCACCTTCTATCTGGTTTTCTCTGTGCCATTCCCTCCCCCCCCCTCACCTCCCCCCCACCCCATAACCACCACCCTATTGTCCATGTCTCTGAGTCTTATTTTTATGTCCCACTCCCACCTATGTATGAAATCATATAGTTCTTAGTTTTTTCTGATTTACTTATTTCTCTCAGTATAATGTTGTCAAGATCCATCCATGTTGTTGTAAATGATCCGATGTAATCATTTCTTATGGCTGAGTAGTATTCCATAGTATATATGTACCAAAGCTTTTTAATCCACTCGTCCACTGATGGACACTTGGGCTGTTTCCAGATCTTCGCTATTGTGAACAATGCTGCCACAATCATGGGGGTGCATTTCTCCTTTTAGAGCAGGTCTATGGTGTTCTTGGGGTATATTCCTAAAAGTGGGATAGCTGGGTCAAAAGGCAGTTTAATATTCAATTTTTTGAGGAATCTACATACTGTTTTCCACAGAGGCTGCACTAGTCTGCATTCCCACCAGCAGTGCAGGAGGGTTCCCTTTTCTCCACATCCTTGCCAGCACTTATTCTGTGTTGTTTTCTTGATGAGCGCCATTCTGACTGGTGTGAGGTGATATCTCATTGTGGTTTTAATTTGATTTCTCTAATAATTAGTGATGTTGAGCATTTTTTCATATCCTATTGGCCATCTGTATGTCCTTTTTGGAGAAGTGTCTATTCATTACTTTTTCCCATTTTTGATTGGATTGTTTGTCTTTCTGGTGTTGAGATTTACAAGTTCTTTATAAATTTTGGTTATTAACCCCTTATCAGATGTATTGTCAAATATGATCTCCCATTGTGTAGTTTGTCTTTTTATTCTGTTCTTATTGTCTTTGGCTGTGCAAAACCTTTTTAGTTTGATATAGTCCCATTTATTTATCCTGTCTTTTATTTCACTTGCCCATGGAGATGAATCAGCAAATATATTACTGCAAGAGATGTTGGAGAGCTTACTGCCTATGTTTTCTTCTAAGATACTTATGGTTTCACACCCTACATTAAAGTCTTTTATCCATTTTGAGTTTATTTTTGTGAGTGGAGTAAGTTGGTGGTCTAGTTTCATTTTATTGAAGGTAGCTGTCCAATATTCCCAACAACATTTATTAAAGAGGCTGTCTTTACTCCTTGTATTTCCTTACCTCCTTTGTCAAATATCAGTTGTCCATAGAGCTGTGGGTTTATTTCTGGGTTCTCTGTTCTGTTCCATTGAACTATATGCCTGTTCTTATGCCAGTACCAGGCTGTTTGGGAGTACAATGGCCTTGAAGTATAACTTGATATCAGGAAGTGTGATGTCTCCCACTTTATTCTTCTTTTTTAAGATTGCTGAGGCTATTTGTGTTCTTTTTTGGTTCCATATAAATTTTTGGGATATGTGATCTATATCTTTGAAGTGTGTCATTGGTATTTTAATTGGTTTTGCATTGAATTTATAGATTTCTTTGGGTAATATAGACATTTTAATGATGTTTATTTTTCCTAACCATGAGCACAGTGTATGCTTCCACTTGTTTGTATCTTTCTTGATTTCTTTTATCAATGTTTTATAATTTTCCGAGTACAAGTCTTTAGTCTCTTTGGTTAAATTTACTCCTAGGTACATTATTTTTTTTGGTTGTAATAGTGAAGGGGATTGTTTCCTTAATTTCTCTTTCTGACTGTTCATTATTGGCATATAAAAATGCCTTTGATTTCTTAGTATTAATTTTATATCCTGCCACTTTGCTGAATTCATTTATCAGGTCCAGTAGTTTTTGACTGAGACTTTAGTGTTTTCTATATACAATATCATATCATCTGCAAATAATGATAGTTTTACTTCTTCTTTTTCAACTTGAATGCCTTTTATTTCTTCTTCTTGTCTGTTTTCTGTGGCTAGGACTTCCAGGACTATGTCAAGTAAGAGTGGTGAAAGGGAGCACCCCTGCCTTGTTCCTGATCATAAGGGGATTGCTTTTAATTTTTGCCCATTGAGTATGATGTTGGCTGTGGGGTTGTCATAGATGGCTTTTATCATGTTGAGGTATGTTTTCTGTATTCCCACTTTGCTGACAGTTTTGATCATGAATGGGTACTGGATTTTATGAAATGCTTTTTCTGCATCTATTGAAATTATCATGTGGTTTTTGTCCTTCCTTTTGTTTATGTGCTGAATCACATTGATTGATTTGCAAATATTGTACCAGCCTTGCCTCGCAAGAATAAATCCCACTTGATCATGGTGTATAATTTTTTCCATATATTGTTGGAACCGGTTTGCTCATATTTTGTTGAGGATTTTAGCATCTATATTCATCAGGGATATTGGCCTATAATTTTCTTTCTTTGTGTTGTCTTTGCCTGGTTTTAGAATCAGAATTATGCTCACCTCATAAAAGGAGTTTGGAAGTTTTTCTTCCTCTTGAATTTTTTGAAATAGCTTGAGAAGGATAGGAGTTAGTTCTTCTTTGAATATTTGGTAGAATTCACTTGTGAAGCCATCAGGCCCTGGACTTTTCTTTGTTGGGAGTTTTTGATAACTGTTTTGATCTCATTTGGTATAATCGGTCTGTTTAGGTTTTCTGATTCTTCCAGATCGATTTTTGGAAGATTGTATGTTTCAAGGAGTTTGTCCATTTCATCTAGGTTGTGTAGTTTTTTGGTGTACAGTTTTTCATAGTATTATCTAACAATAATTTATATTTCTGTTGTGTCAGTTGTTATTTCTCTACTCTCATTTCTAATTTTATTTATTTGAGTCCTCTCTCTTTTTTTCTTGGTGAGTCTAGTTAAAGGTTCATAGATTTTGTTTACCTTTTCAAAGAACCAGCTCTTGGTTTCATTGATCCTTTGTATTTTTTCTTTAGCCTCTATGTCATTTATTTCTGCTCTGATCTTTATTATTTCCTTCCTTTCCTTGTACTATATTTGGGCTTTACTTGCTTTCTTTTTCCAGTTCTTTTAGATGCAGGGTTAAGTTGCTTATTTGAGCTTTTTCTAGTTTCTTAAAGTGTGCCTGTAGTGCTATGAACTTCCATCTCAGTACTGATTTTGCTGTGTCCCATAAATTTTGAGTTGTTGTATGCTTATTGTCATTTGTTTCTAGGAATGTTTTATTTCTTCTTTTATCTCATTCTTAACCCATTCGTTATTTAACAACCTGCTATTTAGTTTCCATGTGTTTGAGAATTTTTGAGCTTTTTTGTTGTGGTTCATTTCTAGTTTTATGCTGTTGTGAACAGAGAAAGTGCTTGATATGATTTCAATCTTCTTAAATTTGTTGAGACCACTTTTGTGCCCTAATATGTGGTCTATCCTACAGAATGTACCATGAGCATTTGAAAAGAATGTATATTCTGCTGCTTTAGGGTGAAAGGTTCTGAATATATCTATTAAATCGAGTTGATTTAGTGTGTCCTTTAAGTCTGCTCTTTCCTTGTTAATTTTCTTTTGTGAGGATCTATCTAGTGATGTTAGTGGAGTATTGAAATCCCCTACTATTATAGTATCACTGTTGATCTTGCCCTTTATATCCATCAAAGTCTGCTTTACATATTTAGGTGCTTCTATATTAGGTGCATAGATATTTATAATATTGATAGTTATATCTTTCTTTTGAATTACTCCCTTTATCATTATGTAGTGGCATTCTTTTTCTCTTACTATATCCTTTGTTTCAAAGTCCATTTAGTCTGATATAAGTATTCCTACCCCAGCTTTTTTTTCATTTCCATTTGCATGAAATGTTCTTTTCCATCCTTTTACCTTCAATGTATGGGCATCTTTTGTTTTAAGGTGTGTCTCTTGTAGACAGCATATGTACAGGTCCCGTTTTCTTATCCATGCAGCTACCCTATGTCTTCTGATTGGATCATTTAATCTATTTACATTTATGGTTATTATTGATATGTAGTTGTTTATTGCCATTTTATTCTTTAAAGCTGTATTCCTCTTTTGCTATATTCTTTTCCCATTTTGATCTGTTTACAACAAGCCCCTTAACATTTCCTGCAGCATTGGTTTGGTTGTAATGAATTCCTTGAGGTTTTTTGTTTTGTTTTTTTGTCTGGGAAGCTTTTTATTTCTCCTTCAATTTTAAATGATAGCCTTGCTGGATAAAGTAGTCTTGGTTGTAGGTTCTTGTTTTGCATTATTTGAGTATTTCTTGCCATTCCCTTCTGGCCTGAAGTGTTTCTGTTGAGAAGTCTGATGTCATCCTTATTGGGGCTTCTTTGTAGGTGATAGCCTTTTTTTCTCTAGCAGCTTTTAATATTTTCTCTTTATCACTTAGCTTTGGTATTTTAATTATGATGTGTCTTTGTGTAGGTTTCTTTGAGTTTCTCTTTAATGGAGTTCTCTGTGCTTCTTGAACTTGTGAGAGTTTCTCCTGCATTAACTTAGGAAAGTTTTCAGCTATGATATGATTGAACAAAGTCTCTATCTCTTGTTCTTTCTCTTCTTCTTCAGGAACCCCTACAATATGGATGTTATTTCTCTTCATGTTGTCACAGAGCTCTCTAAGAGTTTCCTCAGACTTCTTGAGTCTCTTTTCTTTTGTCTTCTCTGCTTTCTTGCCTTCATTCAAGTTGTCCTCCAATTTGCTGATTTGATCTTCAGTTCTATCCATCCCGTTTTTAATTCCTTCCATTGTGGTCTTCATTCCTGATATTGTATTTTTCATCTCCAACTGATTCTTTTTTAATATTTCAATATCCTTTTTTATACTTGCCATTTCTTTATTTAGAAATTCTTTTAAGTAAATTCACTTTTGAGGTTTATCTTCTTGGTGGTTTTATGGTAAAGGAAGAAAAAAAATCACCCTATCAGTAGTTATTTGTTTACTGTACAAATAACTTTAACCTTAATGATTTAAATAAAATTAATTAAGCTAATTTAGTAACAATGGAAGTTTCTCAAACTGAAATTTACATGATCCAATTTTGTATATCTAGATATGAAAGAGAATTTTAAGCTAATTGTGTTTTTTATTTGTTTATTTGTTTTTTGTTTGTTTTTGCAAAGTACATTCTTCTCTTTCAAATTTTGAGAAAGAGGCCAAACACTGTACCCAGTAAAAGCATTGGAGACATCATGCAAGTATGCTGTGCTCTTCTGAAGCTTACTGAAAAGTGAAAATGGTATTTGAAAGTATCCATTAAACAGAAGTCTGGCTTGGAAGAGCGGAGCCAAATGAACAGTAGCAGTTTGCTTGAGATCTGTGGCAAAGGTGAAGATAGCAAAGTTCTACTCATAACCACTATTTTGAGTGAACAGATAACAACAATGATTTTCAGTCAGAAATACATCACTTCCTCTGCCTCACATTCTAACTCTCAGTATTTTGTTGAAAGATTTCATTGGAAATTCTGTTTTCTGGCTAGAGAAACAAATATGGTTGCAAACAGCTACTTCATGCTTTTTAAGGGATGTTTTGAAATTACATACACATGAGAATAACATGAAACAGAGAAAGAATATTTTTAAACTATTATATTAAAATACATAGCCTTCATATTTTAATATATGATGCCAACATAAAATAAACTATTTTTATTTTATTAGCTGTGAAATTTGAAAAGACTGGATATGGAAAATGTACTGGAGTTATTTTAAAATGCTAAACTATGAAAAGAATTACCTATAGTGCAGAGAATGACAGAGGAATCCTAATATTTGTATTCAAATCTGGGTGCACCAAATTGCTGTAAAACTCTGAACACACAATTTATATAAATCACAGTTTGACTACACATTAAGGCAGTGGTTCTCAAAAGTTTTTGCCAGAGCACAATGGTGTACCCTAAAAGATTTACAGGTGCACCTAATAGTATTCCAGAGAAATATGTGCCTGTTGGGTACTTAAAAACCAACAGAGTTTTGGAGTTTAGATTTTTGGGGGACAAAGGTATGCAGAATTGGCTATAAGCTGACAGTCCGCTCAATCCCCCGCCTCACTTGCCTGATTAGGTTGCAAAAGGCTATTAAGCTGTGGTGCTGGATTGTTTATACTACCCCCCATGTTTCCCAGAAAGATTGGAGGCAAGTTTCTTCTATCCTTTGTTTGGTATAAAGTTAAGATGATTGTATGGTGGGGGTTTTCTCCACTCAACACAATTAAGAGTAAAAAGAGGAATTCTTGAATGTATTGATGAGGAAATGAGAGTTTGCCTTTCAAATATATGCTCAAACATTGAAGAAATTGCTAGGACACATCAGGCTCATGTTTCTCATAAACACAAGAATAACAAAACAACACATTTGCACCAGGACCTGCCAAATTTACTAAATCTTATTAAGAATGTATATATATATATATATATATATATATATATATATATATATATATATTAAAAAAAGTTTTTTGTCATTTATTTTTAACCCATCTTTTTATAAATTCTAAAAAGCATAATTCAAAAAATGTAAAATAAAATTGTTTTTTAATGTCAGAATAAGTTTAATTTTGTTGTATTTATTTTGTTTAATTACCATAAAAGCATGTTTGGACTTTTTTTCTTTAATATTTGACTTAATTATTATAATATTTCTCAGAAATTTGTGTATAGTGCACCTACAATTATTTGTATGATTTTAAATGCTCCCCGGCTTCAAAAAGTTTGAGAACCACTTCATTAAGGTCATCAGAACATATTTCATAAGTTACTGAGAGGATTTGCCAGAGGAAAAAATGTATAAAGGCTTTAGAAAATGGCCTAATACTTATCATTATTTTTTAACTATCATCATTATAATTATTATTGTAGTATGATCAATGTAATAAGAAACCTTGTTTTCTATAACAGTGAATTTTCAATACTTTAACTCTCTCTTTACTTTTACTTTTATTTTTAATGTAAGAACCAATATAAGTTATGATGTACAACTATATTTTTTTCAAGTTATTTCTGCCTTTTGTTTCTAGATTTAGAACATTCCAGTAAAATTATATTACCACTTGTAACAGTCTTCTTTCTAATCATCAATCCTGTTTCCTCTTTTGTGTGCACATGGCTATACTACAGTTTTCAGCATTCTTAGCAGGCAAGTGTAATAATGCCTCTGACTTACAGCTAACAGAGTAAAAATAATGCTCCTCATGCTTAGGTCAGACCCTTAACACTCTCTCATACATGATCCTCTTGACTTTTGCTCTATGCTGTCTTTATGCAGGAGAGCAATGGAATCCACATTTTATAATTTTTCTTAGATTTTATTTATTCATTTTTAAGAGAGAGAGGAGAGAAAGAGAGAGAAAAGTGGGGGAGGAGAAGAAAGTATGAACTCCCATATGTGCCTTGACCAGGGAAGTCCTGGGTTTCAAACTGGTGACCTCAGCATTCCAGGTTGAAGCTTCATCCTCTGCACCACCACAGGTCAGGCAGAAAACCACATTTTAAATATGAAAAAACCACAAGGAGGAAGGAGCTAGGGCAGGGGTCGGGAACCTTTTTGGCTGAAAGAGCCATGAATGCCACATATTTTAAAATGTAATTCCATGAGAGCCATACAACTACCCATTATGCATTATCCAATAAAAATTTGCTGTTGTCCCAGAGGACAGCTGTGATTGGCTTCAGCCACCCACAAACATGAGCGGTAGGAAATGAATGAATTGTAATACATGAGAATGTTTTATATTTTTAACATTATTTCTTTTATTAAAGATTTGTCTGAGGGCCAGATGCAGCCATCAAAAGAGCCACATCTGGCTTGCAAGCCATAGATTATCAACCCTTGAGCTAGGGTCTGCCATAAATTTTACAAAAGACTATCTATTGCATCAACTTGTTTGAATTTACATGATTTAATTGCATTTAAGCTTCTGATTATTGTGAAGTGCAACTGTTACAGCAGATCTTATTACCTTAAATAAAATATCTCATCCAAGAGGAAACCACAGGCCTAAAATAGCACTACTTGTGCTAAAGTCCATTATACCAAACCTGGATTTAATATCTGACCTAATTGTTGTTTGACCCTTTCCTAGAAATATAATCTTAAACAACCAGTCTGGAAGTTTCTAATCAAATACCAGCCATTTATCAAGTGGACTTTGTTCATCTCCCCGTCAGAAAGAAGAGTAAATCCACATGGTAAAAACCCTTGCCCTACATTACTCTAAAAGAAGATGTCCTAGTCTAAAAATAATGCTTTCTTTTCTTTTGCTAGTAGTTCCCTTGCTCCAAACACCATTCTATAAAAACCTTTGACTTTGCACTATCCCTGGTGCACCCTTCTCATTGCTAGATGGGATGCTGCCATACTCATAAATTGCTTAAGAAAGCAAATTAGATCTGCAAATTTACTTGGTTAAGTTTTGTTCCCTAGCACTTTCAAAGTGGGAAAATCTCATATACATATACAACATTTTGAAGCCAGAACAAGACTTAAATTATTTATAGACTGAAAAAGGTTGTTACATCAGGCATTTAGAAATTAATTGAGCCAAGGCTAGGTAGCTCAGTTGGTCAGATCATCATTCCCATAAGCCAAGGTTGTGCATTTGATACCTGGTCAGGGAGCATACAGAATGCAACCAATGAATGCACAACTAAATGGAGTAATAAATCAATATTTCTCTATTTCCTTTCATTGTTTTCTCTAAAATCAATAAATTTAAAAAGTTTAGTATATAATTAATATCATTATAAACATTTTTATCTTTTTTACACATTAAAATTTTATTTTATGTGCTTTTATCTAGCTCATGATGGAATATTTTTCTCTACTATTTCTTAACAGTAATCAGAAGCTGATGTATAAGTAGCATCAGAAGTAGAAATCATGTTCTGTGAAGCATAATTCTTTTGTTAAGTTTTATCTGTGTAGGCAAACAGATTCATAAAAAGTACATGGTGTCTGACTTGTGGTAGCACAGTGGATAAAATGTCGATCTGGAAGGCTGTGTTCACGGGTTCAAAGCCCTGGGCTTGCCCAGTCAGGGCACATACAGGAAGCAACTACTATGAGTTGATGCTTCCCTCTTCTCTCCACTCTTTGCCTCTCTCCCTCTCTCTCTCTCCTCTCTCTAAAAATTAATAATAATAAAAAAATACATAGGGCTTAGACTCAGCTATATCTGGGTTTAAATTCTAGCTCTAAGTCTTTTCTTTCTGTGTGCAAGTTACTTACTAAAGTTTAAGTATCCAGGCTGTAAATTGGGAATAATAACAGTAACTACATTAAAGAATAATTACAGAATGTAATATATACCTATGTAATATGTGCTAATATATACCTCTATACTCATGAAACAGAAAAGAGGAAAGTGAAATGTAGAAAAGAAAGGCTCATAGCATAAGTAACTTTTAGTAAAACCTACTTTCTCTAAAACAAAGAGACTTTCAGCAGAACTTACTTTTTTTCTAAAAGATTCCCTACCCCTAGCCTTGAGGCTAGTTTCCCAGGCTGTAACCTTGGAATAGTTCCACAAGGTTGCAGATGCTCCCAGAATGTTTCTCCCGGAATTAATCTTATAGATAAATATTGTAAGAGAGCTTGTTTCACTGCTTTGTTTTACTGCAATGCTTCCCCTCCTCCCCATTCCCCAATCAGTGTGTAATTTTGTCTTTAAAAGCTGACTTCAAACTGTGTTCAGAGCCACATGATTTGAATGACTTAGGTCTCCATGCAGTCGCCGACTTTGAATGAAAGATTCCTTTAAATTTGAACTTTGGTGTGGAGAACCAAAGTGTATACTCTCATTGGTTTCACTACAACAAAAGGAATTAATGCTACCTCTGCATGCTCTATGTGTCAGACACTATGCTAAGAATCTTTTAAGATGGATGTTAACTAAATAGCCCTTATAACCCAGCTTACATTCTTTCTAGGAAACATATTTTCATGTATTATAGGTAAAAGAGGTTTAATATAATAACTAAAGCCTAACAATAGTAGAAGAAAACTGAAGCTTGGGAGTGAAACTCAGGAAGATAATGGCTAGAAAATAGTTGGGTAAGCAAGAAAATATTTTTGGTTGTCACATATAACGTTGTAATTGTTTTGAAAGACTTCTGTCAGTGTTATGGTTTTTTTTCCTTTTGACATTTTATATCAGTCACATTTAGGTTACTTTAAAAGCAAGCTGTGTGTAATTTTGTTTGTAGCTGGTAGTTTAGGATCAATTTTAACATGGAGTGCAGAAACAAACATTTTCAGCATATTTTACTTTTTTATTTCTGTAAAGGAAAGCAAGCTGCTGAGGCTTACAAAAAGATATGTGAAGTTTATGGTGTTGATTGCATAACAGAATTCAGGTGTCAAAATTGCTTTAAAAAATTCCATTCTGGAGATTCTTCACTCGAACTTGAACAATGTTCTGGTTGACCTACTGAAGTTGATGATGACCAAATCAAAGCCATAATTAAAAAGAACTGTCACATAACTCTTTGAGAGATTGCAGAGAGGTTAAATGTATTGCACACAACTGAAAATCACTTAAAATGTCTTGGACTTGCTAAGAAGTTTGATATTTGGGTTCTGTATGAATTGAAAGAGATTCACTTAATGCAATGAATTAATATTTGCAATATGCATCTCAGGTGCAATGAAACTGACCCTTTTTGAAAAGAATCATCACTGGTGATGAAAAATGTGTCATCTACAGTAACATTTACTGTCAACAGCTAGTGAAAGTGGATGAAGCAAAGAAAATCAGCCAGAATTGGCAAATCGCCAAGAAATAATGCAAAGCCTCACACATCTTTAGTAACTGATGGGAAATTATTGGACCTTGGTTGGAAAGTGATGTTCCATCCTCCATACAGCCCTAACCTGGCACTATCAGATTAGCATTTATTTCAAAGTTTGAAAAACCCTTTGAATGGTAAAACTTACACAAATTATGATGACCTTAAATCGCACTTGATTCAGTTTTTTGCTGATAAGAACCAAAATTTCTATGAGCATGGAATTATGAAGCTGCAAGAAAGAGATCATTGAACAAAATGGAAAATATATAACTGATTAAAGTTTATTCTTTTTATAAAAATGTGAGTCATTTCACACTACAAAACCAAAATTACTTTCTTGCCAACTCAAGTTAGGATAGTCACTAACCTGCTTTGCCTCAACTGATGGCACCGAGGGAGAATCCTAGTCTCAGAACTGGGACCATACAGTTGAAGCTAAAGATCTGGAAAGCTGCTTTGCCAGTTCAAAGCACTACATTGAACAAAGCCACTATAGATGACCTTTATCTGTTTCTCTTATTCAAAGGGGTTCTCATTGGCAAACTCTAAATTAGAACCACACAGAAAAAGAATTATGAGGAAAGCAATTCTTAGCCTTAATCAGAACTGGCAGTTCCAATGTTTATGGAAAAGATAAGATAGTATCTTCTCCATAAACACAGGAAAGGAAGAAGGAAAGTAATTATAGTAAAAGCAAGAAATGTGTGTATGGCATAAACTATGTTCTAGGAACATTTCATAAAATTATTATATTTACATTCAGTTAATTTTAATTTTCTTTCTGCTTTACATTTAAAGATAAGAAGGATGAGCAAGTTAAAGCAACTTGAACAAGACCTAGAGCTGCTTAATAGAGCCAAATTCAAGTACCTATCATTTCTGATATTAGAGCCTTTGTGTAGTAAACTGCAAGTGGCAAAAAGCCTTTGTAGATTTGAAGCTTAGCAAAAGGCTAAGTTCTCCCCCCACCACCTCCATATTGGCTATGATGCTGAGTATTTGCACCCACTTCACTTGCTTGCTTAGCTTGCTGGAAACAATTTAAATGCCCTTCCTCTCACTCTTTGTTTGTTCAGATGTTGGTTGATTTCACTTATGCATGGTGGGGGGATTCCTGTTTATGCCTTGGGAGAGTTCCTATTTTTGCCTCAGATGTGTAACTTTGTATCAAGGACTTTCTTGTTTTGCATACAGCTATATAATAAAGAAAAATGGGGCTATGGGGCACTCATATAATGCCATCAGCATTGAAGAGGCCTCCTGATCCCATCCTTTTTTCTTAATGAGTCTGTTTTCTTAATTCCACACCATTCTCCCTCAAGACCCAGAATTACGAGCCATGCTGGTCTATGGCAAGTGGCTCCCAAACAGAGATTTGAGTATGAGAAAACTAAACTAAAGGAAGGTGACAGAACTCCTCAAGTATGCACAGTGAGTAAAGAAAGTTTTGGGGGAGAGTATAATTGGGAGTAAAAAATTATGGGACAATTAGGGTCAAAATAAGAGGACCTTTTTATAAGAATAGTTATGCAGCTAGAATGCTTTTTGCGATATGTTCAAGACATGTGCCCCTGGTTCCCAGAGGAGAGAATGGTTATTTCTGCTACAGGCGAGCAAGTAGGTAAAGTTCTGAGAAGGCAGTGGTGTGAGAAGACTATGGCAGGAGGAATAAAAGTGGCAGTCTCTCTGGCAGTTGGTGTACTTTGCAGTTTGGGGGCCGAGGATCATAGGGCAGTGTGGCTACCTCTAGTTCTCTCTGGCTTCTTAGTCTGCTGCTCAGCTGAAGTTGAGGTAGGGGAGAAATGTCAGCATAGTCAACCTGAACTGCTGGTTACAGCAACTATAGAATTTGAGAATGGATAGGAGACTCAGGTATTAGGAAGGTTACAGCCTTTCCTGTTATGGTCTGATTTTCTTTAATGTTTTAGCTACAATCTTTTGAACTATCATTTTGTTTCTTTCTTATTCTTTGCCTGGAAATTGAGGCAGGAGACTTGTGTTGGATCTGACTATAGAAAATATCCCAGCAGCTGCCAAAAAAATTTTGGGGGAGAAATTTTGTTTAGTCCCATCCTTTAGTTCCCCTTTCAGAAAATACCCTCACTAAAATCAGGCAAATACCCTCACTAAAATCTTTCTAATTTGGTAGTGCTCTAAAATCATGGGTTTCTTCTCTGGTTTGTCTGGTTCATCTAATTCTTGTTTCTATTTAGTCTTTGTTTATTTTTTTTTAATAAATTTTTATTAATGTTAATGGGATGACATTAATAAATCAGGGTACATATATTCAAAGAAAACATGTCTAGGTTATCTTGTCATTAAATTATGTAGCATACCCCTCGCCCATAGTCAGATTGTCCTCCGTCACCCTCTATCTAGTTCTCTGTGCCCCTCCCCCTCCCCCTAACTCTCTCCCTCCCTCCCTCCTATGTCCTCCCTCCCCCCACCCGTGGTAACCACCACACTCTTGTCCATGTCTCTTAGTCTCGTTTTTATGTTCCACCAATGTATGGAATCATGTAGTTCTTGTTTTTTTCTGATTTACTTATTTCACTCCGTATAATGTTATCAAGATCCCACCATTTTGCTGTAAATGATCTGATGTCATCATTTCTTATGGCTAAGTAGTATTCCATAGTGTATATGTGCCACATCTTCTTTATCCAGTCTTCTATTGAAGGGCTTTTTGGTTGTTTCCATGTCTTGGCCACTGTGAACAGTGCTGCAATGAACATGGGGCTACATGTGTCTTTACGTATCAATGTTTCTGAGGTTTTGGGGTATATACCCAGTAGAGGGATTGCTGGGTCATAAGGTAGTTCTATTTTCAGTTTTTTGAGGAACCACCATACTTTCCTCCATAATGGTTGTACTACTTTACAGTCCCACCAACAGTGGATGAGAGTTCCCTTTTCTCCGCAGCCTCTCCAACATTTGCTATTACCCGTCTTGTTGATAATAGCTAATCTAACAGGGGTGAGGTGGTATCTCATTGTAGTTTTGATTTGCATTTCTCTAATAACTAATGAAGCTGAGCATCTTTTCATATATCTGTTGGCCATTTGTATTTCTTCCTGGGAGAAGTGTCTGTTCATGTCCTCTTCCCATTTTTTTATTGGATTGTTTGTTTGTTTGTTGTTGAGTTTTATGAGTTATTTGTAAATTTTGGATATTAGGCCCTTATTTGTGCTGTTGTTTGAAAATAACATTTCCCATTTAGTTGGCTGTCTGTTTATTTTTATATCAGTTTCTCTTGCTGAGCAAAAACTTTTTATTCTGATGTAGTCCCATTCATTTATCTTTGCCTTCACTTCTCTTGCCATTGGAGTCAAGTTCATAAAATGTTCTTTAAAACTCAGGTCCATGAGTTTAGTACCTATGTCTTCTGCTATGTACTTTATTGTTTCAGGTCTTATATTTAGGTCTTTGATCCATTTTGAATTAATTTTAGTACACGGGGACAGGCTGTAGTCGAGTTTCATTCTTTTGCATGTGGCTTTCCAGTTTTCCCAACACCACTTGTTGAAGAGGCTTTCTTTTCTCCATTGTGTGTTGTTGGCCCCTTTATCAAAGATTATTTGACCATATATATGTGGTTTTATTTCTGGGCTTTCTATTCTGTTCCATTGGTCTGAGTGTCTATTTTTCTGCCAATACCATGCTATTTGATTATCGTGGCCCTATAATATAAAGTCAGGTATTGTAATGCCCCCAGCTTCATTCTTTTTCCTTAGGATTGTTTTGGCTATTCGGGGTTTTTTATAGTTCCATATAAATCTGATGATTTTTTGTTCCATTTCTTTAAAAAATCTCATAGGAATTTTGAGGGAATTGCATTAAATTTATATATTGCTTTGGGTAATATGGCCATTTTAATTATATTTATTCTTCCTATCCAAGAACAAGGAATATTTTTCCATCTCATTGTGTCTTTTTCTATTTCTCTTAATAATGCCTTGTAGTTTTCGTTATATAGGTCCTTTACATTCTTTGTTATGTTTATTCCTAGGTATTTTTTTTGTTGTTGTTGCAATCGTGAAGGGGATTATTTTTTTGAGTTCGTTTTCTAATATTTCATTGTTGGCATATAGAAAGGCTATGGACTTTTGTATGTTAATTTTGTATCCTGCGACCTTACTGTATTGGTTTATTGTTTCTAATAATCTTTTTGTGGAGTCCTTCGGGTTTTCGATGTGTAGGATCATATCATCAGCAAAAAGTGATACCTTTACTTCTTCTTTTCCGATATGGATGCCTTTTATTTCTTTGTCTTGTCTGATTGCTCTGGCCAGAACTTCTAGCACCATGTTAAATAAGAGTGGAGAAAGTAGACAACCCTGTCTTGTTTCTGATTTAAGGTGGAAAGTCCTCAGTTTTATGTCATTTAATATGATGTTGGCTGATGGATTATCATATATGGCCTTTATCATGTTGAGATATTTTCCTTCTATACCCATTTTGTTGAGAGTCTTAAACATAAAATTGTGTTGTATTTTATCAAAAGCCTTTTCTGCATCTATTGATAAGATCATGTGGTTTTTGTTCTTTGTTTTGTTGATATGGTGTATTACGTTAACCGTTTTACGTATGTTGAACCATCCTTGAGATTCTGGGATGAATCCCACTTGATCATGATGTATTATTTTTTTAATATGTTGTTGTATTCAGTTTGCCAGTATTTTGTTTAGTATTTTAGCATCTGTATTCATTAGAGATATTGGTCTGTAGTTTTCTTTCTTTGTGCCATCCTTGCCAGGTTTTGGTATGAGGATTATGTTGGTCTCATAAAATGTGTTTGGAAGTATTGCTTCTTCTTCAATTTTTTGGAAGACTGTGAATAGAATAGGAACCAAGTCTTCTTTGAATGTTTGATAGAATTCACTACTATAACCGTCCGGGCCTGGACTTTTATTTTTGGGGAGGTTTTTAATAGTTTTTTCTATTTCCTCCCTGCTGATTGGTCAGTTTAGGCTTTTTGCTTCTTCATGACTCAGTCTAGGAAGGTTGTATTGTTCTAGGAATTTATCCATTTCTTCTAGATTGTTGTATTTGGTGGCATATAATTTTTCATAGTATTCTACAATAATTCTTTGTATATCTATGATGTCTGTGGTGATCTCTCCTCTTTCATTTTGGATTTTATTTATTTGAGTCCTGTGCCTTTTTTCCTTGGTGAGTCTTGCCAAGGGTTTGTCAATTTTGTTGATCTTTTCAAAGAACCAGATCCTTGTTTTATTGATTTTTTCTATAGTTTTTCTGTTCTCTATTTCATTTATTTCTGCTCTGATTTTTATTATCTCCTTTCTTCGGCTGGTTTTGGGTTGTCTTTGTTCTTCTTTTTCTAGTTCCTTAAGGTGTGAAGTTAAGTGGTTTACTTGGGTTCTCTCTTGTTTGTTCATATAGGCCTGAAGTGATATGAACTTTCCTCTTATTACTGCTTTTGCTGCATCCCAGAGATTCTGATATGTCGTATTTTCATTTTCATTTGTCTGTATATATCTTTTGATCTCTGCGCTTATTTCTTCTTTGACCCATTCATTTTTTAGAAGTATGTTGTTTAGTTTCCACATTTTTGTGGGTTTTTCCCCCTCTTTTTTGCAGTTGAATTCTAGTTTCAAGGCTTTATGATCAGAAAATATGCTTGGTACAATTTCAATTTTTCTAAATTTGCTGATATTGTCTTTGTGGCCCAACATATGGTCAATTCTTGAGAATGTTCCATGTACAGTAGAGAAAAATGTATACTCTGTCGCTTTGGGATGAAGTGTCCTGTAGATGTCTATCATATCCAGGTGTTCTAGTATTTCATTTAAGGCCACTATATCTTTATTGATTCTGTTTGGATGACCGATCTAGAGCCATCAGCGGTGTATTGAGGTCTCCAAGTATGATTGTATTTTTGTTACTTTTTGTTTTAAGGTCCATAAGTAGCTGTCTTATATATTTTGGTGCTCCTTGGTTGGGTGCATATATATTAAGGATTGTTATGTCTTCTTGATTCAACTTCCCCTTAATCATTATGAAATGACCATTTTTGTCTCTGAGTACTTTTTCGGTCTTGTAGTCAGCATTATTAGATATGAGTAATGCTACACCTGATTTTTTTGGGGGTGTTTTTTGCTTGGAGTATTGTTTTCCAGCCTTTCACTTTGAATTTGTTTTTATCCTTGTTGCTTAGATGTGTTTCTTGTAGACAGCATATAGTTGGATTTTCTTTTTTAATCCACTCTGCTACTCTGTGTCTTTTTATTGGTAAATTTAATCCATTTACATTTAGTGTAATTATTGACACTTGTGGGTTCCCTACTGCCATTTTATAAATTGTTTTCTGTTAGTTTTGCATCTTGTTTGATTCTTTTCTTTTGTTTTTCTATCATTTGTTTTTGTTTGTTTGTGTTCCATACTTCTTTCCTCTGTTGCTACCTTTTTTAAGTCAAGTGTTTTTGTGGTGGTTTTTTCAAGGGTGGTGACCATTAAGTAATGAAAAGGGTACCTACCATATTCATTGTAGTACCCTATCTTATGAGTATTTCTGCACTTCATTGTCCTTTGCTACTGTTAATCTCCATCCTCTCCCCCCTTTTTTTTTCTTTTGTTGTCACAGTTTAAGTTTGGTTTTATTGTGTTCTTGGTGGAGCTGTTACTTGTGGTTTTGTTTTCTTTTGTTCTTTGAATCTAGTTCGAAAACCCCCTTTAGTATTTCCTGGAGTGGGGGCTTTCTGCTGATAAATTCTCTCATCTTTTCTGTATTTGTGAATGTTTTTATATCTCCTTCGTACTTGAAGGATAGCTTTGATGAGTATAGTATTCTTGGCTGAAAGTTCCTCTCTTTCAGGGCTTTAAATATTGGGGTCCACTCTCTTCTAGCTTGTAGAGTTTCTGCTGAGAAATCTGATGATAATCTAATAGGCCTTCCTTTATATGTTGTACTCTTCTTTTCCTTGGCTGCCTTGAGAATTTTTTCTTTGTCATTGGTTTGTGTCATCTTTATTATGATGTGCCTTGGAGTGGGTTTGTTGGGGTTAAGAAAACTCAGTGTTCTGTTTGCTTCTTGAATTTGAGGCTTTAGTTCTTTCCACAGGCTTGGGAAGTTCTCGTCTATTATTTGTTTGAGTATATTCTCCATTCCATTTTCTTTCTCTTCTCCCTCTGATATACCTATTATTCTTATGTTATTCTTTCTGATGGAGTCAGACAATTCCTGTAGGGCTTTCTCGTTTTTTATTATTTTTGAGTCTCTTTCTTCTTCTCTCTGTTGTGCCTCAAGTTGCTTGTCTTCTATTTCACTAATCCTATCTTCTATCTGGGCTGTTCTGTTAACTAAGCTTGTTACCTCATTTTTCAGCTCATGAATTGAGTTTTTCATTTCTGTTTGATTTGTTTTTATAGTTTCAATTTCCTTGGTAATATATTCTTTGTGTTCGTTGAGTTGTTTTCTGATCTCCCTAAATTGCCTTTCTGTGTTTTCTTGTATATCTCTGAGTATTTTTAAGATTTCTATTTTAAATTCTCTGTCATTTAGCTCTAAGGCTTCCAATATGTTAAGTCTTTTCTCCATAGATTTTTCCACATCTATTTGTGTTACCTCTCTATCTTTTGTATCCATAATATTCGATTTCCTCTTTCTTATTGGCATCTGAGGGTGGTCTTGTTGATAGCACTAATTAGAATTAATAAAAAGTAAAAAGTAAAAAAAAAAAAAAAAGGTAAAACACCCCACAAAAAAAAAATAGTAATAATTTATTATTTCCCCCTTTTTTCTTTCTTCTCTTTCCCTCCTCTCCCCTCCTCAGGGAAATAACGTGATGACCTGTGAATTATATTATGCTAAATGGAACAAAAACTGCCTATAATGGAGGGCCTGATTTGGGGTGAAGAGTTCAAAGGGCAAAAAAAGGGAGTAGGGACCTACTAAATGCAAAAAAAAAAAAAAAGAAGAAGAAAATCTTAGACAAGTGAAAGATGATTTGCTTGTAAGTGATGGCCGACTAAGAGATATAATGAGAGGGATAAGAGGGAACCAGAAAAAGGAGAAAAAAAAGAATAATAAAGAAGAAAAAAAAATAAAAATAATAAGTAAAAATCTGTTGTATTAAGTGGAGCGAAGACTAAATACAATGGAGACCTTGGGTTGGGAGGAATGCTTAGTGAGTTAAAAAGCAACGTAAAAAGTACCCAAAATGCCACAAAAATAAGCAAACAAACAAACAAGAAAAACAAAAGCGAAAAAGAAAAAGAAAAAAAACAACAAAAATAAAACCCAAAAAAAACTTGAGTTCCAAATTAAATAATTTGTTCGTGATTGAGGATTAAGTGGGAGGAAAAGTAAAAGGAGAAAAGAAGAAACGAATAGAAAGGAAAAATAAGAAAAAGAGAAAAACGAAGGAAGAAAAAAAGGAAGAGAAAAAAACAAAATAAAGCAAAACAAAAAAAAAAAGAGGAGAGAGTGAGAGTTAAGTGTTTTGGAGTGTAACCTTAAAGGAGAGTGAGGATGAAGAAAAGAAATAAAATGTAACACTCATGGGTAGTGTAGTTCAAGAAAAGGGTAGCATAAGATGGGCAGAGAATAAAAGGACCGAGGTGGAGGAAATAGAAATAATAATAATAAAGGCAATAAGATAGAAGAAACAAACAACAACAACAAAAAATTAGTGGAACAAGTTATAAAGTCTGTGGATTTTTCTTGATTTTGAGAGGTTAACTTCTTCCTTTTTCTTTTCTCTCCCTCTTCCTGGTCGGTGACTCTGTACCCCAGGCTCTGCCCCTGTGTCACATTTAGGTAGGGATTTGCAGTTGATGGGATTCTATGGCAATGTCACATAAATGGCTTTAGTCTTGCTGGTAGTCAAGGCTTGTTGGCGTTTGCAGGGTCCAACAATGAGAGAGTTTGCTTTCCTGGAGTCTCTCTCCTAGTCCCCCCTTCCTGAATTAGCAGCCTGGTGATCCAGCTATAAGGCTGCTACTGCTTCTGCCTGGGGAGTAAGAGGCTTAAAGAGCTAGGAAATCCCCACTCTATCCCCACTCAGCGCAAGGCTTTGGGAAAGGCTCTGGCAGTCAGAGCCTCCAGCGTAATCAGTACTCAGGCGGGGCTGGGAGTCAATTGTTGTCAAGGTGACTGTTCAGCGCCTAGCATTCAGTTGGACCAGTCAACCCAGGCTTTACACACTTTGTAGCCTGTTTTGGCTGGGAAGAAGAGGCACTAGTCTCTGCTTGCGACTAGTGTAGTATAGATCTTATTATCAGCCAAGTCCCTCTTGTTAGTGTTTATCCCTGAATATGGAGGCTCTGTCAATCAGAAGTTGCCCCCGCTCCTTTAGCGAGAGGCACTAAAAAATATCACACCTCTTGTCTTGGATCGCTGAACTGAGAGAGATATTATCAATTAGAGCCCCGTGGGTGCTCAGATTTCATGGGTTAAGCTAATTTCAGTGATTGGGTCCGCAGCTGTGCTCCCGAAGGTATTTCAGGCTGCCCACGCGCCCCTCCCCCAACCCTTGATTATTAGCTTGAATGGCTGGGTGAGGTGCCCCGCCCACAGAGAGAATCTCCCAAGTAGGAAAGACTGCCCTGGCACCTCTCCCGCTCACCCCGCCCCTGGCGGCTGGGGCGCACCGGGCGCAGGATAATGGGGCACCCTGGGTGTGCGGGCCAGTAGGGCGCTCTGGGCGCATGGGATGCCCAGGGCACGTGCGTGAATGGGGTGCTCCATGCACTGGTGGCTGGGGACTCTCACTCGCAATGCGCGGGCCGCTGGGAACGCTAGCGGTGCTCGCTCTGCGACCAGACCGTGGCACCAGGCGCGCACCAGCGGCTGCTCGCAGTGCTTAGGCTGCCGCTCCCTGAGTGTGGGCCGACTCACCACAGGCGCACTCCCTCCGCTGCTTGAATGAACGTCCCTGCAGTAGTTAGCTTCCTCCACACCCTCGTCTCTCAGATTCAAGTGATAACAGTCCTTTCGCTTTCAGTTTGTGGGGAACTCCAGAATGCTCCGAGGATAAATTTTTCTGTTTCTAGTTGATAAATTTGTTGAGATTTTGGGGAGATCTGTCGGACGCGCTGCTCACGGCGCCATTTCCGTGATGTCTAGTCTTTGTTTAATGTTGTCTAAAATGTGTCCATTTTTAAGGCCTGAATTAAGTTCTTGCATGCAAAAATTGGAAATGCCAGCTCTAATACTGAAAAAATAAAATGATTTTAGAACTTGTAAGCAACGCTCATTTAAATTTGAATAGAATAGAATGTAGATCCTTAATACTTACTAATTTTGTTAGTACATTGTGAGGTGTGTTCAGAGTTATGAGCCAAATAGCAATTATTAATCAAAGTTATATGTTATACTTCTGTTTTTGTGTATAAATTGTCTTGTGTATGTGTAAGGCTATACTCAGATAAGTAAAACAAAGGAATTGAGCAAAATTAAGCAGGGCCCTAATAAGTCATTTCAAGAATTTATCTCAAGCTGCTTCAGGCAGTTAGAAGAATAGTATAAGAATGCTAATTCTGCTTCTCAGGCCAACCCTGCAAAAAGGATACTGAGAAAATAGAAAATTTGGCTCCACTGATTTTGCCTATTGGATTCAAAAGATAGGTCAGGAACCCCCTGAAATAGAACTAACAATACACAGGCATAAATTTAAAAGACTTTTAGATACTGGAGCTGATGTACATGTATTGCTAAGCTACATTGGCCTTCTTCCTGGCCCACTTATGCAGTAGCCACAGAATTACAAGGTATGAGGCAGAGTAAATCCCTCAACAAAGCTCTAGTTTTTTACAGTGGGAAGATAAAGAAGGTCATTCTGGACTTTTTCAGCCTTATGTGCTCCCTGGATTGCCAGTTAAAAAATTTGGGAGCATTGCTTGTCAGTGCTAATAACTTAGTACTCAAATGTTTGATCAGGGATTTTTGCCCACCTAGGGACTAGGTAAAGAACAGTGGGGAATTCTCACTCCTATAGAAGTGGCATCCAATACCAGAAGGCATGGATTAGGATATCAAAATTTAGCATAGGAGCCTTGGTAGCTCCAGCTACCCCAGACACAATTATTTGGAAATCAGATAATACTGTATGGGTAGACCAATGGCCCTTTTCTCAGGAGAAACTTAAGGCAGATGCTCAATTGGTACAAGAGTAGTTACAGCTTGGGCACATTAAACCTTCTAACAGCCCATGGAATATGCCTATGTTTGTTATTAAAAAGAAATCAGGAAACTGGAGACTATTACAAGATTTGAGAGAAATAAATAAGACTATGGAAATTATGGGTCCTCTCCAGCTAGGACTCCTTTCTCATACTGCCATTCCATGGAATTTTCACCTTGTAATTATTGACTTGAAGGATTGCTATTTTACTATTTCTTTAAGCCCTCATGATTGCAAGCATTTTGCATTCAGTGTTCCTTCACTTAATTCCAGGCTCCAATGGAGCAATACCAGTGAAGAGTTTTGCCTCAAGGTATGGCTAACAGTCCTACCTTGTGCCAAAATATGTTGCTCAAGCTATCTCTTCGGTATGAAGGCAGCACCCCAAGGTGTACATAATTTATTATATGGATGATATTCTTATTGCTCATCCAGATAAAGACACTGTGTTGACCATTTTGCAACAACTAGAATAGTCTTTGAAAAAGTCAGGACTTTATATATCTCCTGAAAAGGTACAGCAATCTTTACTTTTTTATTTAGGACAAATTATTGAGGGGCAACAAATTCACCCACAAAAATTAGAAGTCAGGACAGATCATTCACAAACTTTAAATGATTTACAGAAATTATTAGGAGATATTAATTGGCTTAGACCTTCCTTGAAATTAACTACCGGGGAACTGAAGCCACTTTTTAATATTCTTAAAGGCTCGACTGAACCAGCTTCTCCTCGACTACTTACAGCTGTGGGACAGCAAGCCTTAAAGCATGTAGAAAAAGCCATACAAGAAGCACAACTAAAACACATAAATCCTGAAGGATCAATTGCCTTTCTAATTTGTCCCTTGAGTTACACTCCAATGGGACTGTTGTGGCAAGCTTCAGGTCCTATTGAATGGATTCATTTAGCTGTTAGTCCTAAGAGAGTTTTATCCCCATATTTTGATCTTGTTGCCTCCTTGATTATCAAGGGGCATAGGTGACTCTCACAGCTTTTAGGTTTTGAGCCTCAGATTATTGTTGTTCCTTTTTCAAAGGATCAACAACAATGGCTCTGGGAAACTTCCACTAAATAGCAAATTGCTTTTGTAAATTTTACAGGCCAAATTGATTCTCACTACCCAGCTGATAAAATAGTTCAATTTTCATTAATTACTACATTTGTCTTTCCTAAGACAATTGTTAATGAGCCCATTCCTGAAGCACCTACAGTCTTACTGATGGGTCCAGCTCAGGAATAGCAGGCTTAATAATTGATGGACAAGTTTATACTGAAACAGTCGCCTTAAAATCAGCTCAGAGAGTAGAATTACATGCCATTATCATGGCTTTTAGCATTTGTCATGCTCCTCCTTTAATCTATATATAGACAGTAAGTATTTACTTATGGTTGTTTCCACTATAGAGACTGATGTTTTAGGAACAACTGCTGCAGAGGAACAATTTCAGCACATTCTCTTCTTCAAAGACTTGTACATCAACATAGAGCTCCATGTTTTATAGGATGTACTCGAGCTCACTCCATGCTCCCTGGAGCTTTAGCACAAGGGAATGCCTTTGTTGATCAAGCTACCCAAAAGAAAATTATTGGAGCAACCATGACAGATAAAGCAATCTAGTTTCATATTATTCATCGCCAGAACACTGGAGTCCTGCATAAACAGTTTCAACTTTCTCAGGAAGCAGCAAGGCAGATTGTTAAATCCTTCATTTGGAGTTAACACTTGAGGACTCCTACCAGGAAAACCTTGGCAAATGGATGTTACTCATATACCTTCATTTGACAAACAGTCCTTTGTCCATGTTACAGTGGATACTTATTCTGGATTTATAGTAACCTCTGCCAGAACAGGAGAGGCTACTAAGCATGTTTTATCTCATTGTTTATATGCATTTTCTATTATTGGACTTCCTAAACTGATTAAAACTGACAATACTTCTACATATGTAGGAAAAGCATTTACTATATTTTTTCAAACCTTTTGAATTATGGTTATTTCTTATAATCTTTAAAATCAAGGTATTATTAAAATGTACCCAGCAAATATTTAAGGTCAATTTAAAAATATATATATAAAAGAGGGAGTCATGTCCTGGAATCATGCTTTTTACTTTAAAAAATTTCTTTTGAATGCTGATTGTGCAGGAGACACCAAACCTCTTTCTCTGCAAACTTCTACCCTCTTTTATTTGACCCAGCTAATCATGCTGTTTTGTCTTTTTCCAAATAGTTCCAGATATACAGAAAAAGTTTATAGAGGCAGATGAGGACCCTCAAACCTCTCAGTGAGATCTTCTGAGCATGGCTTTTTTTTTTTTTTTTGTATTTTTCTGAAGTTGGAAATGGGGAGGCAGTCAGACAGACTCCCGCATGCGCCCAACCGGGATCCACCTGGCATGCTCACCAGGAGGTGATGCTCTGCCCATCTGGGGCATTGCTCTGTTACATCCAGAGCCATTCTAGTGCCTGAGGCAGAAGCCATAGAGCCATTCTCAGCGCCCAGGCCAACTTTGCTCCAATCGAGCCTTGCCTGCGATAGAGGAAGAGAGAGAGAGAGAGGAAGGAGAGGGGGAGGAGTGGAGAAGCAGATGGGCACTTCTCCTGTGTGCCCTGGCCAGGAATCGAACCTGGGATTTCTGCATGGCAGGCCGATGCTCTACCACTGAGCCAACTGGCCAGGGCCCTGAGCATGGCTTTTAAGGCCTATAATGACCAAGAGGCAGACAAAGCCCAAAAACGATCAGGTAAAATACCAACTCTTGGCATATGCCCTTAAAGGCTCCAATGCTCCAAAGGGGACTCATAGGACTCCAATAGGGCCCAGCTTCAATAGTGGAAAGGAAGGTCATTGAGCTAAAGCCTGCCAGGCTTCTCAGCCCCTACCAGGGATATGCCTTTGCTGTGATGAAAAGAGACACTGAAAGGTAAGCTGCCCCCTCACTCCTCTAGGCGAGGGTTACTCCACCCACCTGTGACCTAACCTTGCCAAGCCTGCTGGGATTTACCACTGAAGAATAAAAGTGCCCAGGGTCGTTGGCCCTATCTCACGTCCCTGTGGATGAACCTAGGGTATTTCTTCCAAGTAGCAGGTAAACTGCTCTCATTTCTTATGGACACAAAGGCCAGTTACTTTGTCTTGCCTGGATATTTGGGTTTTTTATTCATCCCTTGAAGATCTCTATTGTGGGTGTTGATAGTTCGATTTTCTGCTGCTTTGTTTATCTCCTTTATTCCTCCTGCCTCAATGCCCCATTTATATTTTAGGTTGGGACCTACTCCTAATTTAGAGCTTTCTTTCTCCTTTTTGAAAACTTCTGTTACAAATTTACCTCTGCCACCCAGCATAGTGTATCCCAAGGTTCTCCTCACCACCCCATGGCTGTAAAGCTTCAGGGAAAGTCCCCCTGGGTTCATCTCTTCAGTTTAAAGAAAATGGAAGCTCCATCTCCACACATACCTGCAGATGGCTTTTCTAGTCTTCTGAATCATTACTAGCTAGAAACAGTGGTCATTGGGACTTGGACATGAGCTGCAAAGTGTAGAAATGTGATAAAAATTTCAGTGCCATGTGGACTTTTCCTGTATTTCCTGGATTCCTGCTCCTTGTGACAGCTCTCAGTGGGACTGAAGTGGGGTTGGGTTGCATTTGCAGGGATGTGGAATGGTGATGGTGCCAACATGGACTTGCTGAAATTATTAATATATTAAGGACATTTAAAATAGCAAAGACTCTGTTATAGATCCTGCTGTATTGGCTAAAAATTTGCTTGATAATCTAAAAGGCTTTAATCACTTTAATGTATTAGAATACTTGCTTGGGTATCTGTTAGCATTGGCTATACTAATTTTGTGTTTATTCTGTATTTTTTTAGTCTGCCTCCAAGTTGGAATCTGGGAAAATAGGAAATCAGATGAGTGCAAATCTCAGCACACAAATTAAAAAAAAAAAAAAAAAGAAAAGAAAAGGAGGATATGTAGTAGACTGCAAGTAGCAAAAAGCCTTTGTAGTTTTGAGGCTTAGCAAAAGGCTAAGTTCTCCCCCCACCACCTCCATATTGGCTGTGAAGCTGAGTATTTCCACCCACTTCACTTGCTTGCTTAAGTTGCTGGAAGCAATTTACATGCCCTTCCTCTCACTCCTTGTTTGTTCAGATGTTGGTTGATTTCACTTATGCATGGTGGGGGGATTCCTGTTTATGCCTTGGGAGAGTTCCTGTTTTTGCCTCAGATGTGTAACTTTGTATCAAGGACTTCCTTGTTTTGCACATGGCTATATAATAAAGCAAACTGGGGCTATGGTGCACTGAGATATTGCCATCAGCATTGAAGAGGCCTCCTGATCCCATCCTTCTTTCTTAATGAGTCTGTTTTCTTAATTCCGCACAGTTTTCCCTCAAGACCCAGAATTACAAGCTGTGCTGGTCCATGGCACCCATGCTTTCAAAAGGTGAAACCAGAAATAAGACTCTGATTTGTTTAAATGTGAAGTCCATGCCATTTATACTTTTGGCACTTCTATGGTACAAAACTTGTTACATCTTGCAGACATACAAGGTATTTCCTAAGGTAAAGTTAGATGATAGAGCAATATACATAGTTACAGTGCTGTAAAAGTGTTTAATAAATAAGTTTAAAATTATTGGTATAAATGAGAGCTCATCAGCTGAGTTTCAATAAAAAATAACTTCACTAAGACACATAACTAAAACAATAATATGATTATTACATACTAAATTGGATTACAGCCCTGACATCTAATTGACTCTGTACAAAGAAAAGGCCTTTACAGAGTTAAAGTTGAATGAGGTCAAAGGATGGGGCTCTGAGTCAATATTACTAGTGTCTTTATAAGATGAGGAAGATACAACAGGGATGTGTGCATACAGAGAAAAGGTCATGTACAGACATGGCAAAGAGACGGACATCCTCAAGCCAAGGAAGAGGCCTCAAGAGAAATTAAACTTGTCTGCAACCCGATCACAGCCTCCAGAACTGTGAGCAAGAATTTTCTGTAGTTTAATCTACCTAATCTTATGATATCTTGTTATGGCAATCCAGCAGACTAATATGATCAAATGGGAGACAGCATGAGTTTGTATGTGCATTGGTAAGATGAAAAGCACTTTTATTTCACACAAAAATGTACTTCTTTTTTTTCAATAATATCTGTACCAGTAGGTAACAGAAATCACCCTATCTATGTTAAAGCAGAGAAGTATAGTCTTAAAAAGCTATAGCTAATACTGTATTTAATGGTGAAAGAGTAAATGTTTTATCCTAAAATCAGAAACAAGAAAAGAACGACTGTTCCCAGAACTTCTATCTGGCATGTTACTGGATGAAATAGCCAGTGAAAACATGTAAAAAAGAGAAGTAAAAAGCATCTGGACCAATAGAATAAAGTGGCATTATTCTCACTCAAAAATAAGATAATATGCCTTGCCTTGTAGAAGGCTGATAGAATCAACAAACAAAAGCTATTACAACTAATTAGTTTAATAAGTTTTTACAAAGCAAAGTCAATATAAAAAGTGGTTAATTTTTACATACTAGCCATGAGAGGTTGAAAACTGAAGTTACCAAAAAATATTATAAACAGTATCATCAAAAACATGAAATATTCATGTATAAATCAGATCAAGGATCTATAAGACCTGTAAAGGAAAACTATAAAATATAGCTAAGAGAAATTAGAGAAGTCTGGATAAATTGAGAGATTTGCCAAATTCATGTTGGAAAAATAATATTTCAAAAATATTAACTCTTTTTTTTATTTTTATTTACTTATTTATTTTAGAGAGGAGAGAGAGTTAGAGTGAGAGAGAGAGAGAAAGGGGGGAGGAGCAGGAAGCATCAACTCCCATATGTGCCTTGACCAGGCAAGCCCAGGGTTTTGAACCAGTGACCTCAGCATTCCAGGTCAACGCTTTATCCACTGCGCCACCACAGGTCAGGCTAAAAATATTAACTCTTTAAAAATAATTATTAATATATAACTGGTCCATTTTTTCAATTGTTTCAAGCAGGAAGTTAAATTTGGTTTTAGTTACACCATGTTGGTAGAAATTAAAATAATTAGATGTTTTGATTCTAATGTAAAAATAAAATACAGTGAGTTCGTAAAGTCATGGTGCACTTTTGACAAGTCACAGGAAAGCAACAAAAGACGATAGAAATGTGAAATCTGCAAAAATAAAAGGAAAACCCTTCCAGTTTCTGTAGAATGATGTGGCAGCATGTGCGCATGCGCAGATGATGACGTAACACCATGTATACAGCGGAGCAGCCCACGGCCATGCCAGTCGAGATGTGGACAGTACAGAGAAAAGTTCAGTGTGTTCTGTGGCTCACTAAATTTGAATCCGTGACCAAAGTGCAGTGTAAATATCAAATATCGGCATGTTTATAACAAAGCGCCACCACATAGGAATAACATTACTCGGTGGGATAAGCAGTTGAAGGAAACCGGCAGTTTGGTGGAGAAACCCCATTCTGGTAGGCCATCAGTCAGTAATGAGTCTGTATATTCAACAGAGTTTGTGTAGTCAGGAGGGACAGAGCAAGAGAACACAAATCTGAAAATGGGGTCTTACTCTACTTTTACAAATTAAAGACTGCTGCCAAGGGCAAGCTGTTTAGTCTTTCTGGGCTTCAGTCTTTTTGTCTGTGTAATTAAGGCATTATTATCTATCATTTCAGCTGAACACTGTCATTGTGAGGCTTCAGTAACATGGTTATATATTTTAAAAGAAATATTGTAAGTAGTTCACCAATGACAGGTATATTTCTGTGGTAAAAACTGGTCACATAAATATTAAAATGCACATTGGGAAGAAAATGACTCAGACAGTAACTGAACTGTGTAGCTTTGGAAGTAAGACCCACTTTGATTACACAACCAGTGCACACCCTAACACAGGCATGGCCAACATACGGCCCATGATTAAATTTAAATATTCTCTGTACGACGCACTGTAAAAATGAAACAAGTGGTACTTTTAAGTTGTTATACATAAACTATGATATCTAACCATTGTACAACAATGAAAGATAAAATCTCAGCTACTCAGAAGTGGAAGCATCTTTGATTATTGGAAATCGAGGTATTTAAGAAGATAGTGATACCCAGAAAAGAATTCCGCATGTGACTAATCTAGGGTTAACTTCCAATAATTGGTTGAATTGATTCTTGATACTTCTTTATTTTATAAAAAAAATTTATTATAAAGATTTACAACTTTTGTACTTATCTGTGCAATTTTTATAAGCAATTGAATAATGGAAAGTATGTAAATTTTAAAAAGCTTGCCAAGGAATATACAGTAATCTTCAGCTCAATTTATATTTGTGAACAAACTTTTTCTTTAATGAATCTAAATAAAAGTACAACAAAATTAAGATCAAATAATTTACATTTGGAGGCTTTGTTAAGAATAGCTACTACAAGTATAGAGCCAGATATTAAAAAAATAATAGGCCACATTAGTTTTTTTGTTAATTTATTGTACTAAATTACTTACATTTATTCATAAACAAATTACATAATAAAATTTTGTTTACTTAAACGAATCATTTTTGTACTTAGCATTTTTTAATTTTAATACAATGGTACCTTGCGATACAAATTTAATTTGTTCTGTAACCAAGCTCGTAAGTCAGTCAACTTGTATATCAAACTGCCGATACTGGACCCGTGCACCAATGCGCCAACTAGCGGCAGCTTCCCTAATCATGACTCATATCTCAGAATTTTGCTCGGATCTCGAACAAAAATATGGACTGAGTCGCAGCTCATATCTTAAAAAAAAAAATTGTATGTTGGTCTGTTTGTATCTCAAGGTATCACTGTATTTTCTCCAGCCCATGAAAAAAATTTTCTTTCTAATCTAGCCCAGGGGCAAAAACTGTTGGCCACTTCTGCCCTAACCTGTTGAATCACTGGGCCTGCCCTACCTCTCTTTTGCTCCACCCTGCTGAGTTCAGGCTTCCCTCAGTGGAAGACTGTTTGGATCATCCCTCTCAAGTCCAGGTAGCCCTGCCCAGCTGAGCTCAGTTCTGAAGCAAAAGGGTGTGCTATTCAAAGCTGGAACATTTGGAATGTGTCACCCTTGGAGGCTATTTTCTAAGATAAGAACAAAAAGCTTGAGTCTCTCTTGTGGAGTCTCTTTTGATCTGCTTTTCTGAGCCCCATGGGCTCTGTCCAGTTGAACTTACTTTGCAGAGGAGACCACTAACTGCACTCAGCCTAAATGTGTGGTGCACTCTTCCTGGGGAAGCTAGAGATGAAGAATCTGACAGAGACTGAGGGATAGAGAAACTGAAGAAATAATGCCTAAATATTTCCCAAACCTGGTGAAAGAAAAAGTTACAAAAGTATAGGAGGCACTGAGAGTCCCAATAAAAGAAAATCCAAAAGGCCCACACCAAGACACATAATTAAAATGGTAAAGGTTAAAGGTAAAAAAAAAGACACTACATAATACTAAAGGAATTGCTCCAACGAAAGGATATAACCCCGTTGTAAATATATATGCACCCAACATAGGAACACTTAAATATATAAAGAAGGTAAACTGTAATATAGTCATAATAGGGGCTTTTAACACCTCACTGACATCAGTGGATAGATCTTCCAGACAAAAAAAATAATAAGGCAAAAATGACCTTAAGTTATACAGTGAGTCAGATGGATTTAATTGAAATTTATAAAACATTGCATCCCAAAGCAGTTGAATATACATTTTTCTCAAGTGCACATAGAACATTCTCAAAGATAAATCACATATTGGAACACAAAATAAGTCTTAATAAATTCAAGAAGACTAAAATCATATTAAGTATCTTTGTTGATTATAATGGTGTTGAACTAGAAATCAATTACAAGAAAAAGATAAACATTTAAACACATGGAGATTAAACAATATGTTACTAAAGAATAAATGGGTTAACAAGGAGATGAAGAAAGAAATCAAAAGTTACCTGGAAACAAATAAAAATGAACACACAGCAACATAAAGTCTACAGGACACAGTGAAAGCAGTCTTAAGAAGGAAATTCATAGCAATACAGGCCTAACTCAAGAAGTAAGAAAAATCTCAAATAAACAATCTAACCTTGCACTTAAAAGAACTAAAAAAGGAACAACAAAGCCTCAAGTAGGTAGAAGAAAGGAAATAATAAATACTCAAGCAGAAATAGATGACACAGACACTGAAAAAGAAATATAAAAGATCTATGAAACCTAGAGCTGATTCTTTGAAAAGATAAAGAAGATCAACAAAACTTTAATCAGTTCTGTTAAGAAAAATAAAAAAGGAGGTCTCAAATAAATAAAATGAGAAGGAAAAAGCAGTCACAGCCGACACCACAAAATACAAAGGATTGTAAGAAAATACTATGAACAACTATATACTAACAAATTGAACAACCTGGGTGAGATGAATAAATTCATATAAGCAGACAGTCTTCTAAAACTGAACAAGAAAGAATTAAAAAAACCCGAGAAGATCAATCACAACTAATAAAATCAAATAAAAGTTCTGAATCTAATGGCTTCACAGGTAAATTTTATCAAACATTCCAGCAAGAACAAACACCTATCATTCTCAAACTATTCAAAAAATTTCAAGAGATTGGAAGACTTCAAAGCTCTTTTTTCAATGCCAGTATTATATTACTTCCAAAACCAGATATGAACACAACAAAGAAAATTATAAGCCAATATCCCTGCTGAACATAGATGCTAAAATTCTGAACAAAATATTAGCAAGTTGGATCCAGCAATACATTAAAAAGATCACACATCATGATCAAGTAGAACTTATTCTAGGGATGCTAAGTGGGTATAATGTCTGTAAATCAATAAACACCACATAAACAAAATAAAGACTAAAAATCACATGATCATATCAATAGATACAAAAATAGATATTTGATAAAATTCAACACCCATTTATAATTAAAACTCTCAGCCAAGTGGGAATGGAAGTACCATAACTAAAAATAATAAAGGCCATCTATGACAAAGCCATAGCCAACATCATACTCAATGGGCAAAAACTAAAAGTGTTTTCTTAATATCAAGAAAACAGCAATGTTCACTTTCACCACTCTTTTACCACATAGTACTGAAAATCTGAACCACAGCAATAAGACAAAAAGAAGAAATAAGAGGTATCTAAATTAGAAAGGAAGAAGAAAAACTGTCATTTGTAGATGACATAATATTATGTCTAAAAACTCCACCAAAAAGACCAGCAAAAACTACTAAATCTAAGAAATGAATTCAGCAAAGTAGCAGGATACAATATTAATATCCATAAATCTTTGGCATTTTTACATACCAATAATGAACTATCAGAAAACAAAATTAAGAAAACAATCTTACTTACTATTGCAACAACAACAAAGAAATAAGGGACCTAGTGTTGGGAGCCGATCCACTAATGCTGGCTAACTAGGTCATAGCAGGAGAAGATCCACAACTGCTGGTTGACAAAGTCACAGCAAAAGAAGATAAAGTCACTGCAGTGAAGACCAACAGCTGCGGGTTGACAAAGTCACCGCAAAGGAAAGGCACAACGATACTTCCCCCTTTAATCTTTTGAATTAATCTGGCCTTATATCCCCCCTTTTCTGGGTGTGTGCTATTATTTGTAGCACAGGGATAATAGTACCGTGCTTTCCCTGTAGATTAGTAGTAATTTCTTTGGAAATGAGACAGAAGGTGTAAATTCCACAGAAAAGCCTGTAAGCCCCTTGAACTGGGCTCATAAATATAAGAGGCTGGCTATGATATCCCTCATAAAGGGTTAAGTTTGTAGGAGAATTTCTTTTTATTAATCATGTTAGAAAGAATAAAGTTAGAACTTAACTAGTGTATGAATATAGTAAATAAATAAAGTTTAACTAGACATTAGAATCTTAGGTAAAGTGTAGTGGAGTGGCCCGTTGCATGGCCTTGGATAGGAGTGCAGCTGGCTAGTAAAGAATGTTTTGTTAAAAGACTTGTTTTGTCACTGAAGGCAGTTGCTGGGCTTTTCTCAGTAAAACATTCTCATGAGATTTTTGTATCTTCCAAGGATAAGGAGAGGAATGTGGTGGGATTCATAGCAGCTATAGCAATTAATGCCTTCTGATATTATGTTGCTACTAGCTATCTTGCAGGTGCACTTTTTGTATCTTTAAGTAAAAGTTACTCTTAATGCTATGTTAGTTTCTTAAATAGCAAGCCTTTTGTAGTCTTGTGAAAATAGAATTAGGACACTACATGAACTCAAGGCTATTTGCCTGAGCAAGCGGTGGTCCTTTGCTAGTCCTTGATGATTTCGTCTGCTATCTCTTTCTGCGCCCTTGACTCACAACAACAGTAAAATAGAGTTATTAATTAGTACTAATCTTTTAGAAGTTTGTACCGATATTGTTATTACTATTCAAGTTATTGTACAACTGTACTTTGAATAACTTACCACCTGACTTGTAGCTTATAGATATGAATTAACTGTTATCTAGAAATATGTAACCATAGTGAAACTAAAACAATGATGTATTCAAAATACCATGTGATTGTAACTTAGTGTGTGTGCATAAAAAGTAATGTTAGACCAGCCATTGGCGGAGATGCCTGGCAGTAAATGCTGACCAGAGAATAAAAAGAAAGAAAAGAATTCGGCTCTCTCACTCGATTTTCGCTGATGCCGTCTCTTCCTGTGGGACTTCTGGATCCCCTCCCCCCCGGGGCTGGACCCCAGCAACCTAGGAATGAATTTAACCAAGGAAGTAGAAGACACAATACTGAATTGTGAAATTGAGAAAGATACAAATAATTAGAAGTATGATATATACCATGTTCATGACTAAGAAAAATTAACATGATTAAAATATCCATATTACCCAAAGCAATCTGCAGATTGATGATACCAATGGCAAATTTTGAAGAACTAGAACAAATATTTCAAAAATATATATAGAACCACAAAAGATCCTGAATAGCCTCATCAATTTTGAGAAAGAACTAAATTGGAGATATCACACTGCCTAATATCAAACTATCCTACAAGGCTATATAATCAAAACAGTATTGTATTAGCACAAGAACAGGCATATAGATCAATAAAACAGAATAGATGGTGCAGAAATACTCCTATAACTATATGGTTAATTAACAGTTGATAAAAGAGACAAGTATATACAATAGGCTAACAACAATCTCTTTAATAAATGGTGTTGAGATAATTGGACAGATACATGCAAAAAATGAAACTAGATCACCAACTTACACCATATACAAGAATAAATTCAAGATGGATTAATGACTTAAAAGTAAGTCACAAAACCATAAAAATCCTAAAAGAAAACATAGACAGTAAATTTCAGACATTTCTTATAGCAATAAGTTAGCTGATATATCTCTTTGGGCAAGGAAAATAAGGGGAAAATAAACAAATGGGACTACATCAAACTAAAAAGCTTTTGCACAGCAAAAGAAACCATCAACAAAATGAAAAGAGAACACATTGAATGGGAGGACATATTTGCCAATGATACATCTAATCAGGGGTTACTTTCCAAAATATATAGAGAACTTATACTATCTATTACCAGGAAGACAACCCATTAAAAAAAATGGACAAAGGATCTAAATAGACATTTCTCCAAAGAGGACATACAGATGGCCAATAGGCATATGAAAAAATGCTCAATGGAACTAATCTTCAGAGGGATTAAAACCACAATATGATATCACTTCATGCCTTTTATAATGGCTTTCATAAGTAAATCAACAAATGTGCTGGTGAGGATGTGGAGAACAGGAAACCCTTGTGCACTTTCAGTGGGAATGCATATTCATGCAACCACTGTGGAAAACAGTATGGAGTTTCCTCAAAAAATTTAAAATGAAACTGCCTTTTGACCCAGCAATCCCCCTTCTGGAAATATATCTAAAGATACCTGAAACACTAATTTGAAAGACTATATACACTCCTATGTTCATTGCAGCATTGTTTACAATTGCCAAGATTTAGAAGTAGCCCAAGTACCCGTTGGCAGATGAATGGAAAAGAAAGCAGTGTATATTTACACAATCAACACTAGTATGCCATAAAAGAGAAGAAAATCTTACCTTTTGTTACAGTATGGATGGCCTGGAGATTATTATGCTGAGTAAGAGAAATCAATCAGAGAAAAACAAAAACCACTTGATCTCACTTAGATGTGGAAGCTAATGAACAAAATAAACTGATGAACAAAATAGAAACTGGTGTGGACACATGGAACAGACTGACAGCTGTTAGAGGAGAGGGAAGTTGGGTTGCCTAGATAAAAGAAGGTGAAAGAATTAAACAAAAAAAAGGAGACTGCTTGATGCAGTCGGCTCACGATGCAGTGTACAGATAATGTTTTGTTGAGCTGTACACTCGAAAACTGTATGATTTTGTAAACCAATGTCACTGCAATAAATTCAGTTAAAAATAAGAAAAAAATGTGTGAACAAATTTGAGAAAGATGTTCCTTGCTTCAGGAGATCCAGCCCTTTAAAGAGCAAAGTGTTCATTGGCTTTTGGCATGTCAGTCCCAGTGACGGGTTTGTCTGTACAGTGTACAGACTGCAACACTTAGTCTGGAGCCCCTGGGGGTAACATCCCAGTATTTAATCTCATCACATTCCTATCTTCTTAACTCCTTACTCAGGATTATTGGCCTCAAACAAAGGGGAATAATTTGAAAATAAGCAGAAGTTGAAATTTGGTCTTGAGATATTTATTTACATACTTTCCCTGAACTCTGAAAGAATTTGAGTTGAAGAATGTGCTATTTGAAAGAGGTTAGTAATAAAAAGAAAAAAAATTACATTTATCTGTCTACTATGAGCTAAACAATGCAGAAATTCATGTTAAGTGTTGGTCATTTCAAATAGGCATCTTCCTTTAAAAAATTATAAAAGCATATGTAACTCTTTTTAGAGTGTGATTTCCTTCTTAAGATTGAAAATCTTAAAGATGGTGATGAATCCTATAAACTAAATTTTCTGCATTCAGGTTGTACTGAAGTAATAATACTAGACACATTGTTTAGATTTTAAACAGTCAAGATATTAGGATTCTTGTTACTGAAGCTTATCTATGTGGGATCTGTTTATCTGAAAAGAAGAGGTAAGTAATCAAGAAGGAAGATGTGGCATGCTGCCAAGACAGGTTTCTAAAAGCTGACAGCATTTCTGTCAAGAAAATCTTATGATTGATGAAACATTAACAACAGCCCAAAAGCCATAACTCTCTTTTTCAGTGTTGTAAAGGTGCAATATTATCAATAAAATGCTATTTTAGGTGACATTTGTAGGCAATTTCTAATAATTTCAAAAATATGTAAATTATGTTTATACTTTCTTTTATTTATTTACTTGCATATCCATACACTTAGTGAGAATAAACTATAACATTCTTACACTCATTGCATCATTTGTATGCTCAAAGGTAGTCAAGAGTGTTGTTTATATTCAGCAATTTCTTAACTTTTTTCTTTTCAAATCCCACCATTTGAAATTATTTCCTGAATGCCCATTAAAAATACTTTCATTAAAGTTAAAAAAAAACTTATAGCTTTAAAATGACAGTGGTTCCTCACCTCTTCTCATTTTATTCAAATTCTTAACAGCATCTGAAAGAGTTCACCATATCTTTTCTATTATTTTATTTCATGTTTTTGAGAGCAGTTTCAGATTCACAGAAAAACTGATAGGAAGATGCAGAGATTTTTCTATATAACACATGCATAACCTCCCCCATTATAAACATCTCTCCCCAGAATGGTACATTTGTTACAATTGATGAACCCACATTGACACTCCTTAATCACTAAGTCCATAGTTTAAAGTTCACTCTAGGTGTTGTACATTCTGTGGGTTTAGTATCAGAGTGTTTTTATTGCCTAAAAAATCTTCAGTGCTCCATCTATTAATTTCTCACTCTGTGCTCCCACCACCTCAGCCCCACCCATGGCAACTGCTGATGTATGTGCTGTCTCTATAATTTACCTTTTCCAGAATGTAATAGAGTTGAAACCATACAGTATGTAGCTCTTTTCAGTTTGGTGCCTTTCACTTAGTAGTGTGAATTTAATGTCCTTTTATGTTTTTTCATGACTCATATCTCATTTCTTTTTAGTGCTAAAAATAGTATACTGTAGAAATGTACCACACTTTATTTATTTACTAACCTCCTAAAGGAAATTTTGGTTATTTCCAAGTTTTGCTGATTATGACTAAAGCTACTATAAATATTTGTTTGTAGGTTTTTGTGTAAATATGTTTTTAAAATATTTGGGTAAATATCAAGTAGTGTTCTTTCTGGATTGCTTAGTTTTGTAAAAGTATATGTTCATATATATATCTATACACACACACACATAGACTCATATATATGTATATATATGAAAGGGGTCTAATATAAGGTCTTTGGTCCATTTTTAACTAAGATGTTTTTGTTCTTATTGTTTAGTTCAAATGTTCTTCATATATTTTAGATGAGTCTTTTGTTAGATGTGTCTTTTCTCCTAGTTTGTGGTTTGTCTTCTCATTTTCTTTTTTTTTAATTAATTTTAATGGAGTGACATTAATCAATCAGGATACATAGGTTCAGAGAAAACATCTCCAGGTTATTTTGACATTTGATTATGTAGCATACCCCTCACCCAAAGTCATATAGTCTGCCGTCACCTTCTATCTGGTTTTCTCTGTGCCCCTCCTCTCCCTCATCCCCTCCCTTCCCCTCCCCACCCTGGTAACTACCACACTCTTGCCCATGTCCCTGAGTCTCATTTTTATGTCCCACCTATGTATGGAATCATATAGTTCTTAGTTTTTTCTGATTTAATTATTTCACTCAATATAATGTTATCAAGGTCCATCCATGTTGTTGTAAATGATTCAATGTTATCATTTCTTATGGCTGAGTAGTGTTCCATAGTGTATATGTACCACATTTCTTTATCCAATAACATATCAAAGGGCTTTTTGGTTGTTTCCATGTCTTGGCCACTGTGAACAATGCTGCAATGAACATGGGGCTGCATGTGTCTTTATGTACCAGTGTATTTGAGTTATGGGGGTATATTCCTAGTAAAGGATGGCTGGGTCATATAATATTTCTATTTTTAATTTTTTGAGGAACCACCATACTTTATCCCATAGTGGTTGTACTACTTTACATTCCCACCAACAGCAGATGAAGGTTCCTTTTTTTCCACAGCCTCTCCAACACTTGTTATTTATTACCTGTATTGTTGATAATAGCTAATCTAACAGGTGTAAGGTGGTATCTCATTGTAGTTTTGATTTGCATTTCTCTAATAGCTAATGAAGATGAGCATCTTTACATATATGTGTTGGCCATTTGTATTTTTTCCTAGGAGAAGTGTCTGTTCATGTCCTCTTTACATTTTTTATTGAATTGTTTGCTTGTTTGTTGTTGAGTTTTATTAGATCTTTGTATATTTTGGATATTAGGCCCTTATCTGTGCTGTTGTTTGAAAATATCATCTCTCATTTAGTTGGCTGTCTGTTTGTTTTGTTTTCAGTTTCTTTTGCTGTGCAAAAGCTTCTTAGTCTGATGTGGTCCCATTCATTTATCTTTGCATTCACTTCCCTTGCCTTTGGAGTCAAATTCATAAAGTGCTCTTTGTAACTAAGGTCCATGAGTTTAGTGCCTATGTTTTTGTGAAGCCAGTATCCAAGGCCACCATCACAGCAGCCTGGCCCATGCAGGTTTGCATTGGATTTGGACAGTCGGTAAAGAAACAACAGAGCCAAAAACTGGTGGGCCATCATCTTTAATCCTAGCTTGCACCCAGTGGGGAGTAAAAACATACACTGGGCTCCAAAACCCACTCATTCAGTGCTCACAAAGCTACTGACTTTATCCGAGTTTCCTAGAATCAAAGGTTTCTAGCTCACCAGACTTATTCACCTCTGTTTCCCATTTCATTCCTTCTCCCTGCACAAACTCTGCACAAACTGGCTTCTCCCTCAGCACTCCACCATCTTGGCTGTTGCTCCAGGCCTCCTCTTCGTGGCCTTTCTCTGCTCTCTCTTCTCTAATGCTAATCTCAGGAACCAAGAGAGCAAGCTTCTGCATTCTGCCCCCATTTTATAGTGTAGAAATCAAAACCTTTAATCCAATATACAAAATAGGGAAGTCTCTAACACAGTCACTTATCTGAGGCATGATGGAATTGCACCACCCCACATCAAAAAGGGTGGGAAAGGACTAAGCCTTTCTCACCCTTTTTGTCCTTGTACCCAAGCCCCAGGGTACAAGGATTCTGCCTGCCCACAGCCTGCCCCCAACATGCATTAATATCACCTGGGTGACAGATTTCCATGTGGGCAGCGCCATCTTTAACAAAGTGAGCATAATATATTTTATCTGCCCAACAGTTTTCTTCTATGTAATTTATTGTTTCAGGTCTTATATTAAGGTCTTTGATCCATTTTGAATTAATTTTAGTACAAGGGGACAAACTGTAGTCCAGTTTCATTCTTTTGCATGTGGTTTTCCAGTTTTTCCAGCACCATTTGTTGAAGAGGCTTTCTTTTCTCCATGGTGTGTTGTTGGCCCCTTTATCAAAAATTATTTGACCATATACATGTGGTTTTTATTTCTTGGCTTTCTGTTCTATTTCATTAGTCTGAGTGCCTATTTTTCTGCCAATACCATGCTGTTTGGATAATCGTGGCTCTATAATATTGTTATAAAGTACCGCACCCCAAATTCTAAAAGGTACTGTACCTTATTTCATTGAGTCCATGTAGAGACACCTAGTCCAGATAAATTTTGAAGAGTTTTATTAGAGGATGAGATTTATTAAATATGCCGGCTGCATATGGCTGACATCGGGCATCTGCAGGCCCAAATCTTGCAGTCCTCAAAATAGTTCAGGGGCTTTTTAAATACCCTTGATCACACGCGAGCCGGGGGGAGGGAGAGCATGACATCATGGTACAAGCTGGCAACATTTGTTTAGGGGATACACAGAATCATTAAGACTCTCAAGGTAATACAAAGACATTTACAAATCTTTCAGGGTTGCTCTTTCCTCACTAGCCTAGAGGTATTTTACTCTCAAGATTCCAGGAAGGAGGAGGAACTACAGTCAATGCAAGGTGGCATGTAAATTCTGCCTTCTATTGAGAGAGAAGAAGTTTCTCAGTTAACCTTTATTTTAGATTTAAAACTAGATTACACATTGTTCTTGCTAGCCAGAAACTTCTACATTCTTCTCCCTCTCCTCCCTAAAGGAGGGATGGAACAGGAAAGCCTGACCTTTTCTCCCAGAATATCAATATCTATTTTCAGCTTTTTGGTACCTTACAACATCCCCACTGGTTCTATTTCCTAAGTCAAATCCTTGACTCAATTTACTGAAGAGTATGAGGCTGTTGTCTAGAAATATTAACTTATTACATATAACAGATATTTAACAGACAGCATTAATAGCATTACAGTTCACTAAAGAACCAAATATTACTAATTAATTTCCTATAGACTGACAATTTCCTTTTGCAATTTATATAAAACTAATTGGCCTTTGTAACAATTTACCTTTTCTTGAACAAACCTTGCTATAAAATTGATTAAACATGGTACAAGACAATATTAAAGTAAGAAGACTAATCACCACAGACAGTAGAATTGTTAGCTAGGGTGACTAATTAAATATTTTTTGAAAACTAGTTTTCAGACTGTTCAAATTCTTTTTTCTCTGTATAAACCTCCTACAACCTGCACAAACCTTCAACTTTCATGAACTTTCTTATCCAGAAATAACTGGCTTTCATAACAACTTGCTTTTCCTTTTTCTTTCAAAATATTTCCATGCCTTATACCTTCTATTATCAAAACTATACAATTTCTTTCTAGTCAGAGCTCTTGATTTTAAAAATCTTAACTTTTAGTGACAATTAAGTTGGCTTTCATTTCACCCTAGTTTCCCTTTTCCCAAAGTCTGATAAAAAAAAAAGTCCTTAGTGAGTTTCTTATACATTCACCATATGTAGACCAACCAGCTTCTGGTTTGTGGTTGGAGTAAGGCATGCCATTTTTCTACTTTAGTAGCAGTGGGAGTTGTCAGGATCACGGTATGTGCACCTGTCCATGTGAAAGTCAGTCCTTGGGTGATGTAACGCTGGAAGTGCCTCTTGGACAGTCTTTGAACAGTCTGCCGAGTAACCTGTAAATCCTGCAAGTACGTAGGGCTTACATTTCTTTTACTATTTGATTCATGCATTTTACTTGCCTGGACTCTTTGGTACCTGTGGGCACAATGTAACTTCAAATTAGTTTCTAATTAATATTGAGTTCCTTTTCTACTAGCTTTGAAACTGTGGACACAAATGCAGTTCCAATACTAGAATGGACAAGCTAAACCTGTAAAGAATATTTTAAATGTTTACTTGGGAAAATTCCTTTTGTTGCCTGTTTTTTTTTTCTATAATTTCCTTATTTTGCTTAGTATTCACTTGGGCATAAACTAAACATTCAGATATTATGCCCTCTGTAATAGATTCTAAGTTTCACTTTTCTAATTATCCCTTTCCTGTTGGCCAAATCTTTTTCTAATTAGTTTCAAATATACCTTTGGTAATAAGGGTCCCAAGACCCCATTGGTTCTGGGTGGCATCTATTCATTTGAATTACTCTGTTCCTATTTTGAGACAGACTGGAAAAATATATAATTAACAATAAAATTCAACAGCTAATGTTAACAAAGACTATAACAAGCATCTTAAAACAATAAAGTGACTAAAGCCTACTAGATTATTAAACAAAAATAAAATTCTAACTAATATAAAAGGATTCAAAATAAAATTCTTACAATCACAAATGTTCTTAACATGTTAACATAATTTCACTAAGTCTGAGAAATGTCTTAAAGAACAGGAGTTACACGTATTCAGGAAAAGTCCACAAGACATTGGAGTTGTGGTCCTATTCTACACTTTGAAGCTAGAGTTTAAGTCCTAGTGACCACTACTTCTAGTTGAAGTTAGGAGCAGGACCCAGCCTACAATAAGCATGGGGCATTGAGACAAGGCATAAAGGGCATACAGGAGACACTATACATTAAATAAAGCAATAAAATGAGACTGTCAGTTCCCACAGTAGAGATCTTTGAGGGATAAATAAAACTCAAATATTCAGGCAAGGCATAGTAGATGGCCCTTATGTTCACAAGAAATGAGATCAGTTTATTTGCTACTTGGAAGAAATACCTTAGGCTCGTGAACAATGTCCTTGGGCCTTCAGTGGCAATTTCCAGTAACCTGGGCAAGGTCAGGTCACAGGTGGCTGGAGCTGGGCTAGAAGAGACTAAACCCTCCCTCCATGGAGCAAGGGGGCAGCTTACCTTCTTGTGTCCCTCTTTCCATAGCACAGACGTGTCTCTTGGTGGGGCCGGGAAACCTGGCAGGCTTCAGTTCAATGATCTTTCTTTCCACTCTTGATGCAAGGCCCTGATGGAATCCTATGAAGCCCTTTCTGGGCACTGGAGCCTTTAGAGCAGGGGTCCTCAAACTTTTTACACAGGGGGCCAGTTCACTGTCCCTCAGACCATTGGAGGGCCAGACTATAAAAAAACTATGAACAAATCCCTATGCACACTGCACATATCTTATTTTAAAGTAAAAAAACAAAACGGGAACAAATACAATATTTAAAATAAAAAACAAGTAAATTTAAATCAAGAAACTGACCAGTATTTCAATGGGAACTATGGGCCTGCTTTTGGCTAATGAGATGGTCAATGTGCTCCTTTCATTGACCACCAATGAAAGAGGTGCCCCTTCCGGAAGTGCAGCGAGAGCCAGATAAATGGCCTCAGGAGGCCGCATGTGGCCCGTGGGCCGTAGTTTGGGGACCCCTGCTTTAGAGCGTTTGCAAAAGCTGGTATTTCCTGACTTCTTTTGGACATATTTGCCTTTTCTGTCATTATAGACCTTAAAAGCCATGCTCAGAAGATCTCACTGAGGGGTGTGAAGGTCCTTATCTGTTTATATAAACTTTTGGAAAAAGACTAAAACAATGTTATTAGCTGGATCAATTCAAGAAACATAGGTTTGGGTGTCTCCTTTAGAATTCCAGAGTTTCTTGGCTGCTTAGCATTCAAAAGAAATTTTAACAAAAGCATGATAAAATAGATTTGCAAGAATTCTAAGATATGACTTAGTATTGAACAATATTGTTTCAAAATAATAATAAACTAAAAATTACATAGAAAGATATTATTAACAATTCCTAAAATTTATACTAAAATTTCAATATTATAGGGCTATAAAACAGCAAATAGAAGAATTAACAAGAGCCTTGGAAACAATATATATTGGGTTGGGGAATAAGTTCGTAGCGTTTTTACCAAAGACTTTTATTTAAACAAAAAACAGTAATTATATCAATAAGTTAATCAATTATATATTCGCTGTTGCTGTTTACAACCTCTTCCCACCTCTCGACCAATTTGTTGATGCCGTTCCGCCAAAAATCGCCTGGTCTGGTGTCAAAGAAGTTGTTGCGCCAGTTTTTAAGGACCTCTTTGTTATCGAAGGTAACGCCCTTCATATGGTTTGACAGGGAGCAGAAAGGATGGTAATCGGTCGGTGCAAGGTCCGGAGAATACGGCGGATGCTGAAGGACCTCCCATTTGAGCTCTTGGAGTGCGGCTTTGACGACTTGTGCAACATGGGGCCTGGCGTTGTCGTGAATTTTTCGGTAAATCCCATTGAATGAAGGTGATTGAGAATCGTTTTATGATCGCAGTTCATTTTTTCTGCCAATTCACGACTGGTTTGGCGACCGTTCTCCTTCAAAAGTGATTTGAGAAGTTCTTCATCGAATTCAGAGGCCTTCCGCTGCGGCACGTTTCATCGACGTCAAAGTCGCCATTTTTGAACTTTGCAAACCATTTCCGTGCTGTAGACTCGCCTATGACACCTTCTCCATACACATCACAAATGACCGGGGCTGCTTCGGCAGCTTTTTGACCTCGATGAAAAGCAAAGAAGAGCAGGTGTCGAAAATGTTGATTTTTGCCTCCTGGGTCCATTTCTAAGCCTCAAAACTAATAAAAAATTAAATAACTCAAAAATACAATTAACATAGTTTTGTAGAGCAGAAAGAGTTTTATCGAATGAATACTTACCCTTTGCCAAACAGCAAACAAATCGTTGTAAAATAAAAGAAAATATTAAAACGCTACAAACTTATTCCCCAACCCAATACATGTTAACATGGAAAATACTTTTATACAATAAGGGATTCTTGGTATAAACTGCCTAGCTGGCAAAGAGATATTAACTTTCCTTTGCATGAGGGGCAAGGTGGATGCCTGAGGGAGAAGCAGACTCCAAGAACTGAGGGCTTGCCACTTTTACCTTTTTCTTCTGCAGTTTATAGCCAAGCCTTAGCAAGACAATGGAGCTTGTCCTAAGCAGGACTTGAATAAATTTGCCACCTGTAAACTAACTGCCTTGCTTTGAGCTGCTAAATACAATTTTTACAAAATTACTTTCCCAACAGTGAGTTGCTTTAGCCTATATGAAGTTTCCAATTTTTCCCGCAATTCCCTGAAAATTCCCTTTTACAATTTTTACCATTATAGTTAATATTGTGGGTCTTCCTTATGAACTCTATGTCTTCTATGTAACTGAAAGACTTGGCGAGGAGAATTTACCACCCCCTCAATCCGTGAGAAAGTGTTGGAACCTTTTCCCTAATTTTTTACACCAGTGGGGGCAACAAGCCATCATCCCCCACCCACGAAGAGCTTGTTTTTAATTCTATTCCCTATCCTGTAATTTCTAAATAGGCAAAATCTCTTTTGGTCCATCGGTGGACATTTGAAACTAATTCCTATTCTATATTTTAGTCACCTGACCCTTATATTATTGCTCTTTCTCCTCTGCACTGCACACAGTAAGCTGAATCCTAACCTAACCGTGCGCCTGGAGGTGGCAGGCTGTTTACTGTTTGCCTGCTGCTCAGGTGCAGCATGGGGAAGACCAGGGAATGATGACGAAGATGAGAGGGACCATGCATACTTGGCTCCACCCCTGGCTCCAAGCACCTCCGGCACCGCTCAGTTTTTCTCTCACTCAAACTGCTTACTTGCTAGTTTTTTTGCTATGGAGTTTAGAGAAACCATTTCAATTTGTGGGCTCCACTTTTCTTTCATTTAAATTGCTTGCTTGCCAGCCCTTTCTGTATTGAGCAAGCTTTTAAGCCACTGTTGTGGATTCATTGTTAAATTTAGCCACCAATCAATGCATGGAAACTGATTGGGACAACCTGGGTTCCCAATTACTACTATATCCCAGACTGTCCTTATTATCCAGGGATTAGAATTCTCAGTTGCTATTACTTATTACAAAACTAAACCTTGTTTCAGGAGAATCTAAGAATTAGTGCACCAATAAAACAAAAATATAAGACAGATAGTTAACTAGCACCAGGAATAAGAGGATATTTGACTATAGAGATACTAATTATTACACAACACAAGGGGAAGAAGCCAATCAAAGAGAATGATTTTTCCTTCAGGGGAGAAGTCAGATAGAGCGGTGGTCCCCATCCTTTTTTGGGCCACGGACCGGTTTAATGTCAGAAAATATTTTCACAGATCGGCCTTTAGGGTGGGAGGAATAAATGTATCTTGTGACTGAGACAAGCATCAAGAGTGAGTCTTAGACGAATGTAACAGAGGGAAACTGGTCATTTTTAAAAAATAGAACATCAAAGACCTGACCTGTGGTGGCGCAGTGGATAAAGCGTCCACCTGGAAATGCTGAGGTCGCCGGTTCGAAACCCTGGGCTTGCCTGATCAAGGCACATATGGGAATTGATGCTTCCTGCTCCTCCCACCTTCTCTCTCTCTTGTCTCTCTCTCTCTCCCCCATCTCTCCTTTCTAAAATAAAAAAATAAAACATAAAAAATAAAATAAAACATCATTCAGACTTAAATATAAATAAAATGGAAATAATGTAAGTTATTTATTCTTTCTCTGCGGACTGGTACCAAATGGCCCATGGACTGGTACTGGTCCATGGCCCAGGGGTTGGGGACCACTGAGATAGAGCGTCCTGAAGGTAGATTTTGAGAACAAAGAAAGTCACTTAACATAGTTTTTAGTCAGAAGCTTCCAATCTTGACACAAAAGATTCAAACAGACACATTTAGACATTGAACAAAGGACTTATACACAAACAATGCATGCCTATTTTAATTAAATATATAATACTGGATAATTTGATGAACAAAGACAAAGCCTCACAGATGAGGGAAGGCTCCTCCTCATGTCCTCTCAGGTGCATGCAGGTCTTGGCACCAGAGATTTCTTAACTAGGGATTTTAGAGACAGAAACATTAAAATAAAGACTGAGATCTCGACAAACACAGAGACATGTCTTGGAAGTCTTGGGTCGAGATTAATCAATCCAGGTTAGCTCAGCCTCCACTGACTCAGTGTGATGCAAGACTGACTAATCCTGGATGAACTTAACCCCCATTAGCCTTCCTTGAGATAGACGCATGTCCCCACTTTTGGCATTCACTGAGAGCACAAGAACTCCTCACCAACGTCTCGGTCTTAGAGAGCTTGCACGAATTTATGACCATGTCTGGTCTGTTTTGCTGCAGTTTCAGTTCAAAACATAAAGACTATAGACTAGTAACAAATCAGCAAAGCAGTCTTGAAAGCCCTACTTACTTCCACCGGGGTTCCACATCTCCAGTGTCACAATTCAGCAAAGCTCCCAAATTCACTCTACCTACATTCCAGTCCCAAACAGACTACAAACTAGTTACAAACATAAAAGCGAAAGCAAGAGTTCAAAGGGAAGCGAGAAAATTCAGCAAAGCAAAAAAAGTAGCTTTACCTACCTCCTCAATTTTTTTGCCAAATTATCCAAATTGTCAAATTTGGGAACCAGAAGGCATCTACCAAGGAACAGGCCGGACCCCATAGGAAGACTGGGAGCCCTCAGGTGGCGCGCCTCTCCACAAGATTCAAGTGGGGCTGGGCAAATCCCAGAGAAACCAGCCAATTCAGGGTGTCTCTATCTGGTGACACAAAACACTGGATCCTGGACAAGCCCCCAAATGTTATAAAATACCACACCCCAGATTCTTAAAGGCACTGTACCTCATTTTATCGAGTCCACATAGAGACACCCAGTCCAGATAAATTTTGAAGAGTTTTATTAGAGAAAGAGATTATTAAATATGCCAGCTGCATATGGCTGACACAGGGCATCTGCAGGCCCAAATCGTGCAGTCCCCAAAATAGTTCAGGGGCTGCTTATATATCCTTGACACACACAGACAAGGGAGAGCATAACATCATGGTACAAGCTGGCAACATTTTTTTAGGGGATACACAGAATCATTAAGACTCTCAAGGTAACACAATCAGAGACATTTACAAATCTTTCAGGGTTGCTCTTCCCTCACTAGCCTAGAGGTATTTTACTCTCAAAATTCCAGGAAGGGAAAGGAACTACAGTCAATGCAGGGTGGTATGTAAATTCTGCCTCCTATTGAAAGAAAAGAAGTTTCTTGGTTAATCTTTATTTTAGATTTAAAACTAAATGACCCATTGTTCTTGCAAGCCAGAAACTTCCACATTCTTCTCCTTCTCCTCTCCAAAGGAGGTACAGGACAGAAAAGCCTGATAGGAAAGCCTGACCTTTCCTCCCAGAATATCAATATCAATTTTTAGCTTTTTGATTCTTTACAACAATATATTTTGAAGTCAGGTATTGTAATTTCCCCAGCTTTATTCTTTTTTCTTAGGATTGCTCTGGATATTTGGGTTTTTTATACTTCCATATAAACCTGATGATCTTTTGTTCCATTTCTTTAAAAAATTGTATTGAAATTTTGATGGAAATTGCATTAAATTTGTATATTGTAATATAGTCATTTTGACTATATTTATTCTTCCTATCCCAGAACAAGGAATATTTTTTTTCATTTTGTAAAGCCAGGAGCCAGGGCCAGGGCTACCAGGGCCACCATCACAGCAGCCGCCCGGCCTATGCAGGTTCGCATTGGATTCGGACAGTCGGTAAAGAAACAATGGAGCCAAAAACTGATGGGCTGTCATCTTTAATCCTAGCTTGCACCCGGCGGGCAAGTAAAAACATACACTGGGCTCCAAGGCCCACTCACATTCAGTGCTCACAAAGCCACTGACTTATCCGAGTTTCCTAGAATCAAAGGTTTCTAGCTCACCAGCCTTATTCTCCTCAGTTCCCCATCTCCTTCCTTATCCCAGATACAAACTCTACACAAACTTGCATCTCACTCAGCACTCTGCCATCTTGGCTGCTTTTCCTGGCCTCCTCCACATGGCCTCCTTCTGCTGCTGGCTCTACTCTCTCTGTTCTCTCATGCTAATCTCAGGAACCAAGAGCACAAACTCTCATTCCGTCCCCATTTTATAGTGTAGAAATCCAAACCCTTAATCCAATATACAAAACAGGGAAGTCTCTAATATAAAGTCACCCTCTGAGGAATGATAGGATTGTACCGCTGTTGGGCAGATAAAATGTGTTATGCTCACTTTGTTAAAGATGGCACCACTGCCCACGTGGAGGCCGTTGCCCAGGTGATATTAATGTGTGTCTCTGTGGATCGTTGCAGCCTGGGGCTTGGTTTTGGGATTAAGCCTTTCCCACCCTTTTTGATGTGGGGTGGTACAATCCAATCATGCCTCAGAGAAGTGACTCTACTAGAGACTTCCCTATTTTGTATATTGGATTAGAGGTTGTGAAGCTACAATATAAAATGGGGGCAGAACAGAGTTTGGGCTCTTGGTTCCTGAGATTATCATTAGAAGAGAGAGCAGAGGAGAGCAGAGAAAGGCCACGTGGAGGAGACCAGGAGAAGCAGCCAAGATGGCGGAGTGCTGAGTGAGATGCAAGTTTGTGTAGAGTTTGTATCTGGGATAAGGAAGGAGATGGGAACAGAGGTGAATAAGTCTGGTGAGCTAGAAACCTTTGATTCTAGGAAACTCGGATAAGTCAGTGGCTTTGTGAGCACTGAATGTGATTGGGTTTTGGAGCCCAGTGTGTATTTTTACTTGCCCGCCGGGTGCAAGCTAGAATTAAAGACTATGGCCCATCAGTTTTTGGCACCGCTGTTTCTTTACCGACTGTCCGAATCCAATGCGAACCTGCATAGGCTGGGCTGCTTTGATAGTAGTGGCCCTGGCTATGGCTCCTGGCTTTACAACCGCCCTACATCAAAAAGGGTAGGAAAGGCTTAATCCCAAAACTAAGCCCCAGGCTACAAGGATTCTGCCTGCCTTTAGCCCACCCCAACACATATTAATATCACCTGGGCGATGGCCTCCTTGTGTTATCTTTAACAAAGTGAGCATAATACATTTTATCTGCCCAACACATTTCATTATATATTTTTTAATTTCCCTTAACAATGCTTTGTAGTTTTCATTATATAGGTCCTTTACAATCTTTGTTATGTTTATTCCTAGGTATTTTTGTTGTTGTTGTTGCAACCATGAAGGAAATTGTTTTTTTGAGCTCATTTTCTGATGTTTTATTGTTGGCATATAGGAAGGCAATGGACTTTTGTATATTAATTTTGTATCCTGCGACCTTACTGTATTAGTTTATTGTTTCTAGTAGTCTTTTTGTGGAGTTTTTGGGGTTTTCAATGTACAAGATCATATCATGTGCAAAAAGGGAAACTTTTACTTCTTCTTTCTTAATATGAATGCCTTTTATTTTTTTCTCTTGTCTGATTGCTCTGGCTAGAACTGCCAGCACTACGTTGAATAAGAGTGGAGAGAGTGGACAACTGTTGGGCAGATAAAATGTATTATGCTCACTTTGTTAAAGATGGCACCACTGCCCACGTGGAGGCCGTTGCCCAGGTGATATTAATGTGTGTCTCTGTGGATCGTTGCAGCCTGGGGCTTGATTTTGGGATTAAGCCTTTCCCACCCTTTTTGATGTGGGGTGGTACAATCCAATCATGCCTCAGAGAAGTGACTCTACTAGACTTCCCTATTTTGTATATTGGATTAGAGGTTGTGAAGCTACAATATAAAATGGGGGCAGAATAGAGTTTGGGCTCTTGGTTCCTGAGATTAGCATTAGAGAGGAGAGCAAAGAAAGGCCACGTGGAGGAGGCCAGGAGAAGCAGCCAAGATGGTGGAGTGCTAAGTGAGATGCCAGTTTGTGTAGAGTTTGTATCTGGGATAAGGAAGGAGATGGGGAAGTGTAAAGCCAGGAGGCAGGGCCAGAGCCACCATCAGAGCAGCCCAGCCCATGCAGGTTTGCATTGGATTCGGACAGTCGGTAAAGAAACCATGGAGCCAAAAACTGGTGGGCCATAGTCTTTAATTCTAGCTTGCACCCGGCGGGCAAGTAAAACACACACTGGGCTCCAAAACCCAGTCACATTCAGTGCTCACAAAGCTACTGACTTATCCGAGTTTCCTAGAATCAAAGGTTTCTAGCTCACCAGACTTATTCACCTCTGTTCCCCATCTCCTTCCTTATCCCAGATACAAACTCTACACAAACTGGCATCTCACTCAGCACTCCACCATCTTGGCTGCTTCTCCTGGCCTCCTCCACGTGGCCTTTCTCTGCTCTCCTCTCTCCTCTAATGATAATCTCAGAAACCCAGAGCGCCAATTCCCGTTCTGCCCCCACTTTATATTGTAGCTTCACAACCTCTAATCCAATATACAAAATAGGGAAGTCTCTAACACAAAGTCACTTTTCTGAGGCATGATTGGATTGTATCACCCCACATCAAAATGGGTGGGAAAGGCTTAATCCCAAAACCAAGCCCCAGGCTACAAGGATTCTGCCTGCCCAGAGAGACACACATTAATATCACCTGGGCAACGGCCTCCACGTGGGCAGCACCACTTTAACAAAGTGAGCATAATATATTTTATCTGCCCAACATGAACTGAGGAGAATAAGGCTGGTGAGCTAGAAACCTTTGATTCTAGGAAACTCGGATAAGTCAGTAGCTTTGTGAGCACTGAATGTGATTGGGTTTTGGAGCCCAGTGTGTGTTTTTACTTGCCTGCCGGGTGCAAGCTAGGATTAAAGACTATGGCCCACCAGTTTGTGGCTCCGTTGTTTCTTTACCGACTGTCCGAATCCAATGTGAACCTGCATGGGTCAGGCTGCTATGATGGTGGCCCTGGCCTTGGCTTCTGGCTTTACAACAACCTTGTCTTGTTTCTGATTTTAGGGGAAACATACTCAGTTTTATGCCATTTAATATAATATGATGGTGCCTGACCTGTGGTGGCGCAGTGGATAAAGCGTCAACCTGAAAACACTGAGGTTGCCGGTTCAAAACCCTGGGCTTGCCTGGTCAAGGCACATATGGGAGTTGATGCTTCCTGCTCCTCCCCTCTTCTCTCTCTCTCTCTCCTCTCTATAATGAATAAATAAAATATTTTAAAAAAATAATATATTATGATGTTAGTTAATGGTTTATCATAGATGGCTTTTATTATGTTGAGATTTTTCCTTCTATACCCATTTTGTTAAATGCTTTAAACATAAAATGATGTTGTATTGTATTGAATGCCTTTTCTGCATCTATTGATAAGATCATAATGGTTTTTGTTCTTTGTTTTGTTGATATGGTGTATTACGTTAACCATTTTCCGTATGTTGAACCAACATTGTGATTCTGGGATGAATCCCACTTAATCATGATGAATTATTTTTTTAATGTGTTGTTGTATTTGATTTGCTAGTATTTTGTTTAGTATTTTAGCATTTGTATTCATTACAGATACTGGTCTGTAGTTCTCTTTTTTTGTATTGTCCTTGCCAGGTTTTGGTATGAGGGTTATGTTGACCTCATAAAATGTGTTTGGCAGTATTGCTTCTTCAATTTTTTGGAAGACTTTGAGTAGAATAAGAACCAAATCTTCTTTGAATGTTTGATAGAATTTACTAGTATAGCAGTCTGGCCCTGGACTTTTATTTTGGGGGAGGTTTTTAATAGTTGTTTCTATTTCCTCCCTGCTTATGGGTCTGTTTAGGCTTTTTGCTTCTTCATGACTCAGTATAGGAAGGTTGTATTGTTCTAGGAATTTACCCATTTCTTCTATATTGTTAAATTTGGTGGCATATAGTTTTTCATAGTATTCTATGATAATTCTTTGTATATCTATGATATTTGTGGTGATTTCTCCTCCATTTTGGATTTTGTTTATATGAGTCCTTTCTCTTTTTTTCTCAGTGAGTCTTGCCAAAGGTTTGTCAATTTTGTTAATCTTTTCAAAGAACCAGCTCCTTGTTTTATTAATTTTTTCTATAGTTTTTTCTGTTCTCTACTTTTTTTATTTCTGCTCTGATTTTTATTATTTCCATTCTTCTACTGGTTTGGGGTTGTCTTTGTTCTTCTTTTTCTAGTTCCATAAGATGTGAAGTTAAGTGATTTACTTGGGCTCTCTCGTTTGTTCATATAGGCCTGTAGTGATATAAACTTCCCTCTTATTACTGCTTTTGCTGCATCCCAGAGATTCTGATAAGTGGTATTGTTATTTTTGTTTGCTTGTTTGTATCTTTTGATCTCTGTACTTATTTCTTCTTTGACCCACTCATTTTTTAAAAGTATGCTGATTAGTTTTTACATTTTTGTGGATTTGTTTAACTCTTTTTTGCAGTTAAATTCTAGTTTCAGCCTGACATGCAGTGGCACAGTGGGTAAAAGCATCGACCTGAAACATTGAGGTCTCCAGTTCGAAACCCCGGGCTTTCTTGGTCAAGGCACATATGGGAGTTGATGCTTTCTGCTCCTCCCTCCCTTCTCTCTCTCCCTCTCTCTCTCTCTCTCTGTCTCCTCTCTCTAAAATAAATAAATAAAATCTAAAAATAAATAAATAAAAATAATTTAAAAGTGTGTTTTTATTTAAAAAATTTTAGTTTCAAGGTTTTCTGATCAGAAAATATGCTTGGTATAATTTCAATTTTTCTGAATTCGTTAATCTTATTGTTGTGGCCCAACATATGGTCAATTCTTGAGAATGTTCCATGTACACTAGAGAAAAATGTATACTCTGGCACTTTGGGATGAAATGTCCTGTAGATGTCTATCATATTAAATTGTTCTAGTGTTTCATTTAAGGTCAATAATTTTTTATTGATTTTCTGTTTGGATGAACAATCTAGAGCTGTCAGCGTTGTATTAAAGTTTCCAAGTATAGTTGTATTTTTATCAGTTTTTGTTTTTAGGTCAGTCAGTAGCTGTCTTATATATTTTACTGGTTTTTGGGTTGGTGCATATATATTAAGAAGTGTTATGTCCTCTTGATTCAGTGTCTCCTTTATCATTATGAAATGACCATTTTTGTCTCTGATTACCTTTACTGTCTTGTAGTCAGCATTGTTAGATATGAGTATTGCTACACTTGCTTTTTTTTGGATGTTATTTTCTTGGAGTATTGTTTTCCAATGTTTCACTTTGAATTTATTTTTATCCTTGTAGCTTAGATGTGTTTCTTGTAGGCAGCATACAGTTGGATTTTATTTTTTTAATTCATTCTGCTACTCTGTGTCTTTTTATTGGTGAGTTTAATCCATTTACATTTAGTGTAATTATTGACACTTGAGGGTTCTCTATTGCCATTTTATATATTGCTTTCTGTTAGTTTTGAATCTCGTTTGATTCTTCTCTTTGGTTTTCTATCATTTGTTTTTGTTCGGTTGTAATCCATACTTTTCTCTATTACTAACCTTTTTTAAGTCTTGTGCTTCTGTGGTGTTTTTTTTTTTTTTCAGGAGTGGTTACCATTAAGTAATGAAAAGCATACATATCATGTTCATTGTAGTACATTATCTCATGAGTGCTTCTGCATTCCATCCTCCTTTGCTACTGTTAATCTTTGTCCCCTCCCCCCCCTTTTTTTAGTCACAGGTTAATCTTGTTTTTATTGCGATCTTGATGGAGTTTTTACTTGTAGTTTTGTTCTTTGTGTTTGTTCAGAAAACCACCTTCAACATTTCTTGAAGTGGGGTTTTTTGGTGATAAATTTCCTCATCTTTTCTGTATCTCTGATTGTTTTTATTTCTCCTTCATTTTTGAAGGATAGCTTTGATGGGTATAGTATTCTTGGCTGGAAGTTCCCCTCTTTCAGAACTTTAAATATTGGGGACCACTCTCTTCTAGCCTATAGAGTTTCTGCTGAGAAATCTGTTGATAATCTAATGGGTCTTCCTTTATGTGTTATAGTCTTCTTTTTCCTGGATGCCTTGAAAATTTTTTTTTGTCATTGGTTTGTGCCAGTTTCATTATAATGTGCCTTAGAGTAGGTTTGTTAGGGTTAAGATAACTTGGTGTTCTGTTTGCTTCTTGAATTTGAGGCTTTAGTTCTTTCCATAGGCTTCAGAAGTTCTTGTCTATTATTTGTTTGGATATGTTCTCCATTCCATTTTCTCTCTCTTCTCCTTCTGATATACCCATGATTTTTATGTTGCTCTTTCTAATGGAGTCAAGCAATTTCTTTAGGGCTATCTCATTTTTTTAAAATTCACGAGACTCTCTCTCCTCTTCTCTCTGTAGTACCTCTAGTTGCTTGTCTTCTATGTCACTAATTCTCCCCTCTATCTGGCCTGTTCTATTGGCTAAGCTTGTTACCTCATTTTTCAGTTCGTGAATTGAGTTTTTTTTATCTCTATTTGATTCATTTTCATAGTTTCAATTTCCTTGGTGATGTATTCTTTCTGTTCATTGAATTTATTTTTGAGCTCCTAAATTGCCTTTCTGTGCTTTCTTGTTTATCCTTGAGTATTTTTAAACTTCAATTTTAAATTTTCTGTCATTTAACTCCAAGGTTTCTTAACTATTAAATTTTTTTTCCATAGATTTTTTTCCTCATCTATCTGAGCTATATCACTGTCTTTTGTATCCATGATATTTGATTTCTTTTTCTTTAATGGCATTTGAAAGTGGTATTCTTAATAACACTAATAAGAGTTAATAAAAAATTTTTTTTGAGAAAATGCAGTACAAAACTGAAAATTCTATTGTGCTAAGTGGAACAAAAATATGTAGAATGGAGGGCCTAGGTAGGGGGGTAGTGACAAAGAGGCAAAAATGTGTCTTCTCACTTTTTTAACAGTGTCTTTTGCAGAGCAGAGGTTTTAAATTTTTATAAAGCCCAACATATTAATTCTTTATTTTATCAAGCATACTTTTGGTGTTGTACCTAAAAAGTCATCACCATAACCAATGTCACCTAAGTTTTGTCTATGTTATCTTCTAGTAGTTTTATAGTTTTACATTTTACATCTTAGACTCTGACCCTTTGTAATTTCTGTGAAGAATATAAGGTTTGCGTTTAGATTTTTTGTTTTTTGCAGTGGATGCTCAGTTGTTCCAATACCTTTTCTTAAAAAATTTCTAGGTCAAAGATCAGCTGATTTTATATATGTGGGTCCATTTCTAGGTTCTTTATTCTGTTCTGATTTGTCTGTTCTTTCAGCAATGCCACAGTGTCTTGTTTACTATAACTTTATAATAAGTATTAAAGTTAGGTAATGCCAATTCTCCAACTTCGTTCTTCTTTAATACTGTGTTGGCTTTTCTGGGTCTTTTACCTTTCCATATAATCTTTAGAATAAGTTTGTCAATAACATAAAATAACTTGTTAGGATTTTGATTGGGATTGCAATGTATCTATAGATCAATTTGGGAAGAATTCATGTGACAATAAATCTTCCTATGCATGAATATATATATAAACTATTGTGTAGTTTGACATAGTGTTGATAGATATATACAAATTAATAAATTTTATGTCTTCTTGAAGAACTGGTCCCTTTATAATTATGTAATACCCTTTTTAGTCCTGATAACTTTCTTTGCTTTGAAGTTTGCATTGTTTGAAATTAATATAGCTGTTCCTATTTTCTCTACTTTCTTTCAGTGAACATTAGAATTGTATATTATTTTTGATCCATTTACTTTAAATCTTTATGTGCCTTTGTATTTAAAGAGAGTTTCTTGTAAGCAATATATTGTTGGATTTTGTTTTAAGATCTACTCTAACAATCTCTGTCTTTATTTGTACCTAAAAAGTCATCATCATAACCAATGTCACCTAAGTTTTGTCTGTGTTATGTTCTAGTAGTATCTTTTTTCTTTTTGAACTATTTTCCTTTGTGTTTCAAAAAAAAACATCACTTTTCTGTTTTGTTATGATTTTTTTTTAATCTTTAACCAAATTACCCATCTTATCTCTTTTGTTGGAAAATTTGCTTAATTTTACATGATAGTTTCTACTCTTCTTTCCAAACCATACAGTTTCTACTCCTGGATACTGTATTTCCACTTCATCTCTAGCTCTGGCTTTGTAACAGTTTTTCATCTATGAAATGTGAGAGAAGGTGAGTGTGTCACTTTTGAGTAATGGGTATGAATGCCATGCTCCATTTTCTTCTTTCCCTTCTAATACAAAGCCCTTAAAAATATGAATCCATAAGATAGAAGGCACCATAGTTTCTGAATCACTAAATGAAGAAAAGCCACTTACAAATCAGAAACGCTGGTATTGAACTGTTATGTGGGCAAGTTATACATTTTTGCTGTGTGGTGGTATAATATATTTGACATACATATTTTCAGTAGCTTGCACTACTTTAAGTAACACAGGGCCAACACAAGATTATTTGAGTGATAAAATTACTAGTATAAATGAAGACATAGGCCTTAATAGGACAAGAACAAGTGCATTATATAGAAAGGAAGTATAATACATACATAACATTTTTTTTTCATTTTACTGATCAGAGGTATTTATGAATCTCAAGATCTCGGTAGACTGTCTCTATTTTATCTGAAAATTATGAAACAACCAACCAACAGATAAAAATTTGGACATATTAATATAGGTGAAAAGTATGTAATAGTGATCTCAGAGAATGAGAAAGTATAGAACTGTCTGTCAGTATTAAAAGCCAATTTGAAATTCACAGATCCTTGTGAATTTCTCTAGCATTATTCAGTTGTTCTGCTGGGTTTACCAACAGAAAGAGATTCATCAGATGACTGACTAAGAGACAGAAGGGCAAAGGATTAAATACTATTTGAGAGAATAGAATTATAGGATTTAAACTGAGTTGTGAAGTGAATGAAGAAAGTAAGAACATGAGAGAAGTTCTGAAAGGCTAAAATGCCCTATTATTAGAGGAGCTGAGTTCTTCTTCATGGGGGCCAAAAGATAGTGAGATTAAAAGTAACTCTTCTCTCTCTGTGTCCTCTGAAATAAATAAATAAATCTTTTAAAAATATTTGAGTCAATAAATGGAATGATAAAAGTAGTGCTCAGAATCTAAAAGAGGCCTGGCCAGTTGGCTCAGCAGTAGAGCGTCGGTCTAGACAGTGGTGGGCAAACTCATTAGTCAACAGAGCCAAATATCAACAGTACAACGATCGTATTTTCTTTTGAGAGCCATTTTTTTTTGTATTTTTCTGAAGTTGGAAATGGGGAGGCAGTCAGACAGACTCCCGCATGTGCCCAATCGGGATCCACAGGCATGCCCACCAGGAGGCAATGCTCTGCCCATCTGGGGCATTGCTGTGTTGCAACTAGAGCCATTCTAGCGCCTGAGGCAGAGGCCATAGAACCATCCCCAGCGCCTGGGCCAACTTTGTTCCAATGGAACCTTGGCTGCAGGAGAAGAAGAGAGAGACAGACAGGAAGGAGAGGGGGAGGGGTGGAGAAGCAGATAGGCGCTTCTCCTATGTGCCCTGGCTGGGAATCAAACCCGGGACTCCTGCACACCAGGCTGATGCTCTACCACTAAGCCAACCGGCCAGTGCCGAGAGCCAATTTTTTAAAACTTAAACTGTATAGGTAGGTACATTTCTTATCAAGGTAGCGGCTGCATGTGGTATTTTATGAAAGAGCCACACTCAAGGGGCCAAAGAGCTAGCTGCATGTGGCTCGGGAGCTGCAGTTTGCTGACCAGGGGTAGCATGTTGTGTGGAAGTCCTGGGTTTGATTCCCAGTCAGGGCACACACAAGAAGTGAACATCTGCTTCTGTACCTCTCCCCTTGCACCTCCCCCTTCCTTATCTCTCTATTCCTCTCCCCAGCCATGGCTTGAATGGTTCAAGCAAAGTTGGCCCTGGGCACTGAAGATAGCTCCATAGCCTCGCCTCAGGCACAAAACAATGCTGCCAGATGGGCATAGCATCAACCCCAAACTGGGGTTTCCAGGTGGATCCTGGTCATGGCACATGTGGGAGTCTGCCTCTCTGCCTCCCTGCCTCCCACTTAAAAAATAGATAAATAAGGATCTGAAAGAAAAAAAGAGTAGAGTGAAACCTAACAGCATAAACTTCAATGAAGTTGAGAATTTTTAGAAGTCATTAGAATAATCCTTAGCTAGAGAGTGCAACTCTGTTCTTTCATGACCCCTATGACCTGCTGACCTTTAACTTTAAAAAAATCACCTCCAGAAACCCTAATAGGCCCACACAAGGTAGCATTGTGTAATTCCTCACAAAAAGAGTTTTAAATTGAGTTAGACTCAGTTACTTGAGTTTGGTCATTTACTAGTTGCCTGAAGGTTGCTTAAATTTTCTTGGCTATAATTTCCAAAGTTTAATACAGGAGTATTAGTGTCTATCTCAAAGGATACATATACAGACTAAATTATGTTTAAAGAGTGCTCAGAAGAAAGAGCTAAAATATATGTTCTCAAAAATAAAATGTTAGCAAATATACATAATTATGAAATTGGCTATTATTATTCTGTTATTTACTATTGGGGGTGGCTTCAAGAAACAATTACAAATAGGATTAGAGGTTATAGTAAGGTGGGTATCAATTTGATCTCTGGAAGTGCTCTTGAACAGCTAGAGTTATTCTAACTAAAAACTTAGTTCAATCTTTTTTTCTCTAGGCTATAGATTCATCAGGAAGGATGGAGCAAAGGAGAGGCATCTTATTATACTTTCTCAAAATGGCAACAGGGTCTCTGTTTCAGAGATTTCTGAGTTACTGTATGGTCTGAATGTTTCTGTCCCCCTCCCTGAAAATTCATGTTGAAATTCAATCCCCAAAAAGATAGAGCTTTGGGGAAGTGATTAGGTCACAATCCTCACAAAAGATTCCAGAAAGCTTGCTTGCCCCTTCAACCATCTGATGGCACAGCAAAATAGTGGCCTCTATGAGAAAGCCAAACCTCATCTGACACCCAATCTGCCAACACCTTAATCTTGGACTTTCTAGTCTCCAAAACTGTGAGAAATTAACCTCCGTTATTTCTACCCAGTTTATGGTGTTTTTGTGTTAATAGCTGAAATAGACTAAGATATTCTTTTTTCTCCAGCTATGTTAAAAGACCTTTCTTCTTAGTTTTGTAATTGATGAATTCTTGAGCTACAAATCATGTTTACAATGCTGAATTTCTGAAAGGGATAGCAATGTGAAAGGCAGAGAACTAAATAATCAATGGAAAATCATGAGCAAAGGCAAGTAAGTGAAACTTAGAAATTATCTTGTCTTCTATCTCAGTCACTGTATTTGATGAAGATACTCTGATATACTGCAAACAAACTAACCTTGCAATAAGGCCTTACCTGCCTAACTGGAATTAGGCTCCCAAACTAAATTAAAATTATCTTGTTACAATAAGGTAGTCAGAGCATTACCTCTGACAGTGGGAGGTATTTTCTACCAGGAAACCACTCCTAGTAATGCAGCGGGACATACTTTGTGCACCTGGAAGATATACCTGCCTGGAAAACCATCTTTATGTAATGTGACAGAACATTCTGCTCATGTTAATGTAGTCTGAACTGGAAATGACAGCATGCTTTCTGCAATCTTTCATCTTCTATCCCTCTACAATTCCCAAAAGACTTGTTTCTTTATTATTTCATTTATTTTTGAATGCTACAGTCTTCTTAGCAGCACTCCCTGACTTTCATTTCTGTTCTGGTCCTGCATTAATTCTATTTAGGTCATTGGGTGAAAAAGTGTTAACGCTAATGTACTGGAAAAAAATCCTTACGTTCATCTTGATCACACTACAGTGCTTAATCCAAAACTAGATCTTTTTCTATTTTTCCCTTTTCTCATCCTTGTGGAGTCAGTTATTTTTCTTTGTCTGGATCACTTTTATTCTCCTGATTACTTTTCAGAAGGTGACAAAGAACTCAGCTGAGTCTTCTAAATAAAAAATCAGCTCTCTGAAAAGTGACCATTTCTGTTTATCAAATAAATGCCTTGCCAAATATTCCAAATGTTTAAAACAATAAACTTGTCAGAATTTGTTGGTTGTGATATTAGAAAACTATAAAATATAGACAGGACAAATAGAAAAAACAAATATTAGAGTATATTCTACTCAGTAAAATTGTTAAATTTAAAATTTTATATCTTTTACTTTGTTTCTATGACCACAGATTTTATGCATTCCTCTTTTACTGAAGTTTTTTGCTTGTTTTTTTTTTTTATCTTTTTGTGGTAGAGAGACAGAGACAAGAGGGGAGAAAGATGAGAAGCATCAACTCAGAGTTGCATCACTTTAATTGTTCATTGATTGCTTCTCATATGTACCTTGACCAGGGAGCTCCAGCTGAGCCAGTGATCCCTTGCTTAAGCTAGTGACCTTTGGGCTCAAGTCAGTGATCTTTGGGCTCAAGCCAGCAATCATGGGGTCATTGATCCCATGTCAAGCCAGATGAGCTCACGCTCAAGCTGATGGACCTCAGGGTTACAAATCTGGGACCTCAGCATTCCAGGCTGATGCTCTATTTACTGCACCATCATCATTCAGGGGCAGGAGTGTTTGTTTTGTTTTGTTGTTTTCCATTTTTCAATGCATCCTGTAATTCTCAACCAGATTAAAATTTCTAAAATACTATTCCAATAGCATCATTTGCAGAATAAAAACACAAGAGACCATACTTACCTGCCTACAGGATAAATTCTAAACTCCTTAAAATGGAACTGAAGGGACTAGCTAATTGAACTAGCTCCATCTTTTCAGAGCTAAATCTACTCTTCCACTTCAAATCCCTGCTCAAGACAAATAAATTTATTCACTTTCTCACTTTATCATCTATGCACCCTTGCCAAGGGCAAGTTATACCCTTCGTATTTCTCTGCCAAAATAAAATTCTCCAGCAAGGTCCATATCAAATCTCACTCCCCTTTCTATATTACTATATTATTATATCTTATTGATATAATCCTCTGTAAGTCACAATCATAAATATTTCCATGTTATGAAATAATATTTAATACCTTTAAAGTTTGATAGTTACCCACTTTCTCAAGAAGTCTAAGTATCATACATGAAAGCAAGCTGGTCATCTTGATAAGTGGTTTTATTATGATTATTCTTATTTATTCACATTTACAGTAACATTTTGTCTACCCAACAAGTTTCTTTGCTTTTTAGACTTCTTATATTTCTACCCTGGAAGAGACTTTATCAAAAGGTTTACTGCATTCTTTTTTCTTTTTCTTTTCTTTTTTCTTTTTCTCTAACATAGAACATTAAGACAGTCTCATAAGGATCAGAAATATATCTGTTATTTTTTTCTACTCCAAAATCTACTGTAGTCCTATACCTGACACATGGCAGAAATTAAATACATATCTTCTGAATCAATAATTGTTCACTTCCATAACATTTTATAGGGATTATTATATAAAGATTATACATAATATTATAATCAGGCATCATGTGAAAAATGATTGTTCGTGTATAATCTTAACAAAATAATTTTATGTTTTGTAAAAAACAAAACACAATGTATGCTATAAATTCTAGCATAAAAACATTTTTTAAAGATACAAGAAACTAGTGCTCTTCTGATGGCTTAAGTATATATAGACAATTGGTTGGGTTTAATAGATTCAAACAGATTAGATGTGTTACCTACAAGTTCTATATTCAACATGTATTTACTGACCACAATCATTGTGTCAGATTAAGGATATATAAATATTTTTAAAAATCTTGCCATTAAAAGTTCTTAATAGGAAAAACTGACAAATAAATAACAATTCCAATGCATTGTGATATAGATTGTGATACAGTAACTACCAGTACTGTGAAAGTATTCATCTCATACTGAATTAGAAAAATTTTCTGAGAGGTAGTCAGATATAAATTAAATTAAATAAAACCAGTAAAGATGGGTGAAATGTGAAGGGATTATGCTCAGAAAAAAACTTACAGACACAGACAATAGTGTGGGGATTGCAAGAAGGATAGGGGACTATGGAAAGTAGAGGTGGGTAATGGGTGGGTGAATGGTGATGGAGAGAGACTGGACTTGGATTGGTGAACACATGTGCGGTATACAGATGATGTAGTATAGAATTGTTCTCCTGAAGCCTGTATAATTTTATTAACTAATGCCATCCTAATAAATTCAATTAAAAATTAAAATTAAAAACTGGTAAATATTAACCTTTTTTAAAACAAACACTAGCAGGGTTGATGAGAAGTTTGAAAGAAATAAGTGTGTGTCAGATGGAACATTATGTGTAAAAGCAGAGTGAGATAGACACACTCAAAGAATTACAATTATTTTAGTATGAGTCACGTGATTGTATCAGGATGTGGGGTGGAAAAGAGTGAGAGAATGAGCAGTAGATAAACCATCTATACAATTTTAGATTTTATTCCATAATAAAAGGATGCAATTCAATGTTTTTAAGTGAAACAACTGAATTTATGCTAAAGAAAAAAACACTGACAGCAAAGTGTTGGTGAATTGCAGAAAACAAGACAGAAGTAAAGAGTTATGAAATTGTGGGAGTGATATAGATGAGAAATCATGAAAGCCTGAGCTAAGGTGAGGATGAAAAAAAAGGAAAAATTTTAAAGACATTAAGGAGAATCAATAAGTCTCAGTGACAGACAATTGCACTAGGTTAAGAGATGAGAAAGAATTAAAGATGACACTTGAGTTTCTGGTTTGGTAGACCTTTTAGATAGTGAAACTATCCATTTGGAAAAGAATAAAGAAAGAGAACTAGATCTGGATGAAAAGGTATGAATTCTTGCTTTCCTAATAACTAGGTTACCTCCAGTTACAGTGATCATAAAAAGAATAAAAACAGAATATAATCCCTTGCAAGGATGAGAGAGTATTAAACAATGCTAGTTTATCGTTTAATAGTATTATTTATTTATTTATTTATTTTTGTATTTTTCTGAAGCTGGAAACGGGGAGGCAGTCAGACAGACTCCCGCATGTGCCCGACCAGGATCCACCCGGCATGCCCACCAGGAGGCAATGCTTTGCCCATCTGGGGCGTTGCTCTGTTGCAACCAGAGCCATTCTAGCACCTGAGACAGAGGCCATGGAGCCATCCTCAGCGCCCGGGCCAACCTTGCTCCAATGGAGCCCTGGCTGCGGGAGGGGAAGAGAGAGGCAGAGAGAAAGGAGAGGGGGAGGGGTAGAAAAGCAGATGGGCGCTTCTCCTGTGTGCCCTGGTCAGGAATCAAATCCAGGACTCCTGCATGCCAGGCCAATGCTCTACCACTGAGCCAACCGGCCGGCCAGGGGCTTTGTTTAATAGTATTTAAAACTAAAATGTTAAAGAATTTTAAAATAGGAAATAGAAGCTGTACTTCATTGAATTAAACTTCAACTCTTATGAATCTTTGATAAAAAACTTTAATTACCATTGTTTATTTCATAACAACTCCATGTTTTCTTCAAAGGGATTACTATTAACTTAATGCCTGCCTATTTAAGTAAAAGGATGACACAAAAGCAGAAGGGAAGGCATTGAGAAAAAAGGGGATATTTTCCTTTAGTATGTCATTTTAAGACTTTCCTTGCTTATGGATTTATTCACTTTATTATTACCCTTCATAATAGACAATCTGATTAGGGACTTAGATGTCTTCACCTCCACTGTTGTTAAAGATCTTCCTTTCTCCCCATCTCACTATGGTAACCTGGAGAGAAACAACTTGTAAATTTGATTTTACCAGTGACCATTTTTGCCCTATTCCCAGAAAACGACATTACTCTCTTCACATTCTACTTCCTCTTAAGTGTTCTCTTTGAATTTATTTTTTAAATTACATTACCTAATTTATATTAACAGTATACAGCTTCAGAATGTATATTTATATAGAGATTTAAAACAATATAACTTTATTTTAAATACCATAATAAAAATGAGTTATGCTTACTCGAAATAATTCTAACAATAAAAGCATAAAGAAGTTAAAGGCAACTAAAAATCCCACCTTCCTTAAACAGTCTATGTTAATATATTAATGAATGTCTTTTCAGGTGTGTGTGTGTGAGAGAGAGAGACAGAGAGAGAGAGAGAGAAGTTGATATATAAAGTTATATTTGTGGAGTTCTACAGTACTTTCAATTTTATAACTTTTTTTCTTATTAAACAAAATATTTTCTCTATCTTTCCATGGGTCATAATCTCTCCTCGTTTGGATATAACATATTTTTATTTTACCACTACACTTTAATAAGTTTGAAGTTTCTCTCCTTTTTATGTCAATATAAAAAGTGCTTTAATATGAATATTTGTCACTTGTTTGATTATTATCTTAATGAAAACAAGTTTTATATACATATTGCCAAAATGTGTAGCAGAAAAGCTGCATCAATCTACACATTCATCAATAGCACATAAAACTACCCCTTCTTTATAATCCTCATGTTAATGTTTATTTTCTCATCTTTGCCAATTTTTTATAGTTTCCCATTAGTTTGCACAAGTGCAGCTTAAGTGAACAACTTCACTGGTCACCTTTCGCATTCCACAGCCACACTCTGCTTTCCTTATTTATTTTTTTCATGGCATTTTCACTTCCTGACATACCATTTATTCTTTTGCTATTTATTGTTTCTCCTTCCCCACTAAGATTTATACTCTATAAGGGTCTGGGAATTACCTCTTTTCTTTAATTTGTCTAGCAACTTAAGCAGGTTTAGGCATGTAATAGATTTTCAAGACCAAAATGTTGAATAAATTTTGAAAGAATTAAAAAAAAATGACTTTCTATGAATTAATTATGTCTAATAACCTGTTCTAAATTATCATATGTTAAACTCTTATTCATTTATATCTATTTCTTATTATTTACTGTGGTCCATAGGTTAATTTGCTTATTTTTGAGTCAGCATGGCACACTTATTTTTATTACATTTCTCTAAAAATATTTTGTATTGTAAATGAGCATGCCACAGTCCTATTTTGTTCTTAAAATCTCTTTGATTATCTTTTGACTTTATATTTTTACAAATGATCTTTGAACCATTTAATCAAGTTTCACATAATGCCATTAAATTTTTCATTAGAATTGCACTGAATCTCAAAAATTATTTAGAGAAATTTGACATCTCCATTGTGCCTTCCTCTCTAAAACAATGGATGTCTATGTTTCAGAAGTTCACTTTAAAACACTTGTATCTGTACAGAATTTTAATAGTTGTTGTTTTTTTTTTACTGATAGTCTGAATATATCTTAAAAGTTTACACCTAGTAGCCCTGGCTGGTTGGCTCAGAATAGAGCATCAACTCGGTATGTGGATGCCTCGAGTTTGATTCCCGGTCAAGACACACAGAACAAATGCCCATCTGCTTCTTAACGCCTCCCCCTTTTGCTTCTCTCTCTTGCTTTCTCTCTCTCTCTCTCTCTCTCTTTCTTCCACTTCTGCAGCCATGGTTTGGTTGAAGCAGGTTGGCCCAGGTACTGAGGATGGATCCATAAGGCACTAAAAAGAGCTCAGTTGCTAGCATGGCCCCAGCTGGGCAGAGTATCGCCCCTTATTAGGCTTGCCAGTGGATCCTGGTCAGCCACATGTTTGAGTCTGTCTCTCTGCCTCCCCTCCTCTCACTGAGTAAAAAAAAAACAAAAAACGTTTACTACTATGCTTTTGTTGTCATTGTGAGTGAGCTAGTTTTTTATTATACTGTACTCCTATCTGGGGTTTAACTTGGTACCTGAACTATACAGAAGCTCTCAGAAACACTACGTTTTAATACCATAAAGCACAGTAAAACTGAATAAAAACTTTAGATGTGAAAATGGTTTCAATAAAATATGGATTAATATACTGAAAAATTAACAAAATCAACTTATATTTACATTGAGTTAGAAAAGTAATTTAATTTTTCTTTTAAAAAGTACCAATAACAGACTGACCAGGTGATGGCATAGTGAATACAGTGTTGAACTGGGATGCAGAGGACCCAGGTTCAAGACTCCAAGGTCAACAGCCTGAGCACAGGCTCATCTGGTTTGAGCACAGCTCTCCAGCTTGAGCTCAAGGTCACTGGCTCAAGCCAGTGATCACTCGGTCTGCTGTAGCCCCCTGCTCAAGGCACGTATGAGAAGCAATCAATGAACAACTAAGGTGCCACAACAAAGAATTGATGCTTTTCATCCTCTCTCTTCCTGTCTGTCTGTCCCTATCTGTCCCTCTCTCTGGCTCTCTCTGTCTCTGTCAAAAAAAGTACCAATAACAATATTCTCATAATTTCATTGTGAATCCCATTGATCTTTATATTTAAATATATTTTAGAAGTGTAGTTCTTTTTTCAAACTTTTAAGATGGTAATTTTCTGTATATTAAAGAGACATATTTATTTAAATAAACTAGAATTAAAATCTTAAGGGCAGATAAGAAGTAAATGCACATGTTCAGTCAACATGCTCACTCTCTTGAATGCAATTTGAAAGAACTCAGACGTGCCTTGACCTGAGGAAAATATAAAACTCTCATAGAGGTATCTGTAAGGCTTTTGTTTGTTTTATATAAATGCCATGCTAGTCTTTATATAGTCGTGAAATGTTGTATAGCTTTGCCATTAAGGAGAGAACTAGAAAACTTAAAATGAGTAAAGTTTCCCAAATGTATTTGTAAGCCAAACTATTGTTGCTGCGAGAATATGACTGCTAATAAATGTGCTCACAATCAGTTGAGGGAAAAGCCTGAGCAAGAAGAAAGCTAAATTGTAGCCTTCTGAGTATTTCTAAAATGACCATAAGTTTAACGTTATAGGACTTCTGGGTACTGATCACTGAATTGATTACAGCTTTTTTGATAGACCAATTTCTTTATGCCCTATTTCAGCTTGCAAATATAAACCATAACTCCTACACTGTTACAATTGCCACGATCTGAATGAATCTTCCTGTGTAATTTCCAGTAATCAGTTTTATTCTCCCATCTGTGCAAAAAACTATTTGATATTACCAACTAACCATCTGCATGTTTATAGAAGGGCTGCATAGTACCTATTTATGTGAAACCAGCCATATCCCTTCCCATCACAAGCCGAATTTGCCAAAAGAAGAGACTATTATAAATATTTTAAATGTTCCTTCTTATATTAAATAAAGATGTATGAGATGATTAATGTAGTATAATCAAGCTGCATAATATAAGCATCAACCACAGTATTTCAATGCTAGTTTGAGTCTTTGTGAGAGCAGAGGAGTTTTAAAAATTAATGCATAAAATAAGAAAATGGTTTTAAAGCAAAACTATGTTAAGTTGATGGTTTTGCATCCCAACACTTTCTTGGAAAGTAAAAAGGTATTTTCTCTCAACTGTGCAAAAACACCTCCTTATCTCTCCCTTAGGGCAGCAATATTCAACCTTTTTCATCTCATGGCACACATAAATTAATTACTAAAATTCTGCAGCACTTCAAAAATGTATTTATTGGCAAACTGACAAAAAATATAGGTATAATTTTGATTCATTTACACCAGATGGCTATTGTTGTGTTGGCTGCTGTCACATTTTTATTGGACAGTCTAAGGGTAAAGATGTCAGTGCCCCCAACTAAACAGTCAGGTATTGCATGTTTTAAATATTCTTGCAGCATGCTAGTGTTCCACAGCACACCAGTTGAAAAATTGTTGTCCTAGGGCACTTTATATCTTTTTTCCAGTAGAATAAGATGCTATTATTCCTCTAGGGAATAAAAAAAAAAAAACTAACCTCACCACTTGAGGGAATAAAAGAAAGAAATAATCTCACCACTTAATATTCAAATACCATGCTCTAGTTTTCTGAGATTTTTAAAAGAACCCTCTGCTCTCATTACCCTTTCTCATCACACTACACACTAGAAGCCATTCCCACAGACTGGGGCAGCTTTCTTCACTATCAGAATTTGAATATTTTGTATCTACCTCAAACAAGTTCTTGTATCTTTTGAAAATTTTAAATGTACTTGACAACTATAATCACATATTTTACAAATTTTTTTTTTTTTCTGGTTTTAAGCAGCACAGTTATTTATTTATTTTATTTTTTCCCTTGGTGTTGAGTTTCTTGGTGTGAAACTGGTACACAAACTTATACAGGTTTCAGGTGCACAATTCCACAACACATCATCTGTACACTGTATTGTATTCACTAATTTTCAAACATTTTAGTCTCTAAAATTGTCTTTAATGAGATTTACTCAACAGACTGCATGTTTTGACAATCAGCTGGTGTGCTTCCTTGATTGTGCTGCATATTTGAATATTTAAGGATTTATAGATTTTTTTGATTGAGCCTCATACTTCAATGAGCCACATGAATTGTGTCTTTGCAGAGAGAGACTGTCAAAAACATTATTAAAATGTTTGGAAGACGTTTTCCTTGCATCCTTGTGTGCATGCTTATGTATGTACGTGTGTGTGTGTGTGTGTGTGTGTGTGTGTGTGTGTCTGTGTGTGTGTGTGTGTGTGTGTGTAGGTCAGTGGTGCACCTAGAAGATATCCAGGTGCACCCTATGGTATTCCAGAAAAATATGTGCCTGTTTGGGACAAAAAGCCAAGAAGGTTTTTGGTGTTTAGATTTTTGGATGACAGAGGAGCCGGGAATTGGCTGTAAACTGACAGTCTGCCCAACCACCCACCTCATTTGCCTGATTAGGTTGCAAAAGGCTGTTCAGGTGCTGGATTGTTCACACTACCCCCCATGTTCTGTGGAAAGAGTGGAGGCAAGTTTCTTCTATCCTTTGGTGTAAAATTAAGATTTGCTAATGGCCTCACTTTGCCCTATAAATAAAGCAAGATGCAGTTTTGGGGCACATTTGTTTTTACCAGCAGCAATTACAGGGTCCTCCCGACCCCGTATTTTCTTAATTCCATGTATTTTCTTAATTCCACACCATTTCCACTCGGAACCTAGAATTATGGCATGTGCCCAGTTATAAAAATAATTATAGTTACTCTATTATACCATTTCCTTATGAAAATACCACTCTCTTTGTTAACACATCATCATTATATTTATTATTAACACATTATTATATTATTTTTAAATAAATACACCCAAATAAAATGGATAGACTTCTCAAGAAGAAGCGTGATATTGAAGAATCTGATTCTGGAAGTGAGCAAAAGTTAAGTGCAAGTAAGAAAGCAAAATCACGGCCTACTCACAAATATAATGAAAGTTATTTAAGCTTTGGTTTCACTTGGACTGGAAGTGAAGGTCATCCTTTACCGCTATGTTTAGTAAGTGGATGTAAAATGAATCATTGCTTCCTAGTAAATTGAGTAAACATTTTAAAACTATGCACTCTAATTTACAAGATAAATCTGTAAGTTTTTTCAAAATATTGTCTGAACAGCAAACAAAAGCAGCAAATTCTTTTAAAAATATAATGACTGTTTCTGATAAAGCTCAAATCACTTCTTATCAAGTCTCAGAACTGATAGCAAAAAATATGAAAGCTCATACTCTAGGTGAGTCACTTATTTTGCCTGCATGCAAAAAAATGGTCATGACAATGCTAGGAAATGAAGCAGCAATGAAAATAAGCAAAATTCCTCTGTACAACAATATAGTTCACAGGTGTATTATAGAAACGTCTTCTGATATTGAGGAAAAAGTATGTAGTAATAAGCTTCAGTATTCAAATTTTGCATTACAAGATGATGAGTCAACAGACATTACCTACATGGCACAACTCTTAGCATTTTTCTGTTTTATTAATGAAGATCAAATATTGATTCAGTTTCCTTTTTGCAAAGAATTAGGTATGTCTACAAAAGGTGAAGAAGTTTTTAACATTTTGAATAGCTATCTTGATACATGGCAGTTAACATGGAAGTTGTGTGTAGGCATTTGCACAGATGGGGCCCCTTCCATGGTAGGCTGTGTTAAGGGTCTTACATCTTTTGTAAGAAAACAAAGTGAGAATGTTACCACAAATCACTGCTTTCTTCATAGGGAGGCCTTGATGGCAAAAACATTGGGAGAAAAATAAAGAGAAGTTTTAGATAAGTTGTTCAGATGGTAAACTTTATTAAAACAAGACCTGTCAAATTGTGTTTATTCAAAAAGTTTTGTATCTATATGAATTCACAACACAGATGGCTACTTTTCACACTGAGATGAGGTGGTTGTCAGGGGAAAAGTACTTACCCATGTACACAAGCTACAACAAGAACTTCTTGCATTTTTTGAAGAAATGAAACAGTTACATTTTTGTAACCTCCTTTGGTGCGAATTTTGGATTGCCGGGTTACAGTATTTAGCTGATATATTACAGCAGCTCAATATTTTGAATACTAGCATGCAAGGGAAAGAAGAAAATATTCTCACATTCACTGACAAAATGAAAGCATTTCAGAGAAAACTACAGATTTGGAAAAGAAATGTTGTTGAAGGTAACTTGGAAATATTTTCATTGGTAAATAACACTTGCATAAATGAAACCCTTCCAATAATAGTTAAACATTTAATAAGTTTAGAAGAAAAATTGGGTTCTTATTTTTCATCACTTAACAATGAACAATATGATTGGATTAGAAACCCATCCATGGAAGTTTCAAGAGATTTTGGTTTAACATTAACAGAAGATGAAAAACTGTCAGCTATATCCACTGATCATGGATTGATGATTAAACATAGGTATTGTCTCTTGAAGCCTTTTGGATTTCTATAAAAGAAAGAATATTGTATGTGGAAATAGCTAAAAAAGCTTTGAACATTTTCCTAAATTTTCCACATCCTATTTATGTAAATTAGGATTTTATACCCTAAACACAATTAAAAGTAAAAAGAGAGGAATTCTTCAATGTATTGATGAGGAAATGATAGTTTGCCTTTCAAATATATGCCAAAACATTGAAGAAATTGCAAAGACACATCAGGCTCATGTTTCTCATAAACACAAGAATGAAAAAACTTAACACATTTGTGCCAGGACCTGCCGAATTTACTAAATCTTATTAAGAATCTATCTATCTATCTATCTATCTATCTATCTATCTATCTATCTATCTATCTATCTATCATCTATCTATCTATCTATCTATTATCTATTATCTATATTATATATAGAGATATATATATAAATAACTTTTTTGTCATTTTTTAATTTTTCAACCCTCTTTTTTATGAATTCTAAAAAGCATAACTCAAAATGTATAACAAAAATATTTTTAATGTCAGAATAAATTTAATTTTGTCATACTTATTTTGTTTAATTACCATAAAAGCATGCTTGGACTTTATATTTTTTCTTTAATATTTGACTTGATTATTATAATATATTTCTCAAAAATTTGTATATAGTGTGCCTAAAATTATTTGTAGGATTTTAAATGCACCCCAACTTCAAAACGTTTGAGAACCACTGGTGTAGAGAGAGAGATTTTGTTGGTGTCTGGGTGGTTGCTATTAGGGATAAGCCTAAAGAAAATATATTTGCTTTAAAAGAAAAATGAGCATAAAGTTCTAATTCTAAGTTCAGGTTTCAACTGAATTGAATCATTCATTTGCATTAAAAAAACCTCTGAAATCTCTTTTCTTTATATTTTAGTGACTAATCTTCTACACATCTCAGTGTGTATGCACGTGAAGCATAGTATATATACTCCCAGATGTCCTGGTTTTGTAAAAATGTGCTGAACTCAGTAGGGGAAAATAAACAGTTTTATTTTCACTTTTAAAAAGCTCTGATAGTTATCTTTTTTCTTCTTCTTGTCAGCAACGTGGTCAGAATCAAAGTTTAGCAGTCACTTTCAGGCAATAAAAAGTCCAGTGTAAGCTAAGTAAGTATTTTTATCTTACATTCAATGTGAGGTTTCTTTTCTGTCCCCAGACTAGTGAACAGCAAGAAAAATTAATGAGTATGGTTTTTAGTTCAGTCTCCTTTCTCTTCTTTCAACTATGATTGGAACTGAAAAACGTCTTTCAGTCACTGGAGCTATCTATTGATCTTTCATCTTTATTGGCTGTTGATATCTTCTACCACAAGAGTCTAAATGTTCAAACACCATTTTTCTCTATCCTTGTCTTTCCTCTCTCTGAGGGCACACTTGTGGGTTCTTCACCTGAACTTACAGATTTGTCTGGCTCATATTTGTCTGCTGAATTCTTACGATGGGCCCTCGGTCCTGGCCTCCAGCAGTTTGCTCCTTATAGTCCAGTTCAACTGAAGTCCCTTTCCAGTAATGTCCTTTCAAGACTGTTTTAACCCAGCATGCACTAAAGCCAGAACTGTTTGCTCTATCTTAGCCCCAACATCCCGTGGAATAGAAGTATTTGCCCACTTTCCACAGTGTTAGAGGGGGTTTCCACTTGCGAACTTCTCCAGGTGACTGTGAGACCTACTGGCCCTCACTTCAAACCAGAGGGCATGCTCCATGCTCTACCGAGAGGACTCTTAAGCTCTTGCCCCACAAACAATGTGTCAGAGATAACATTGCTGACCCATTACAGTCTTTCTGAAGAGTATTCTCTGAGACCAATTCCCCTAAATGTGGCCAAGAGCAAAAAGCAGTGGTGTTTCCAGGTGCTCTCTATTCTTTTAAATTTCTTTTTTGAATTTTCATTCCTAATTAATACCCATCTCTTATGAAGATGTTGGGGGTGACAATTACTGGGCCAGTTTAGCTACTGTTAGTCCCATGACAATGTTTTCCAGTGAAAGCCTATAACAATTTATATCATACAACCACCAGCATGTATGGAGACATTTTTTTCCCCCAGAATCACTGCCACTGGTATTATTTAATCTTTTAAAAATATATTGCATTATTCATCTTTAGATTGATTTATATTCCCCAAGCTACTTGTGATATTGCTGTTTATTGCTAACTCAGATGTGTGCTATTGTAAAATTTCCATACATAACCTTTGGCATTATTTATTTATTTATTTATTTATTTATAAGATTTTATTTATTGATTTGAGATAGAGAGGGAGAGATGGGGGGGCGGGAAGCATTAACTTGTAGCAGTTGCCTTTCGTATGTGCCTTGACCAGGCAAGCTTGGGGTTTCAAACCAGTGACCTCAGCATTCCAGGTCAACGCTCTATCCATTGTGCCACCACAGGTCAGGTTCCTTTGGCATTTTTATTTTAGGTATTTTTCTTACCAATTTCTAATTCTTTGTGTATTATAGCTATTATGTTTTTAATGGCTTTGAATTTTTAATATTTTTATTTAAATGTTTAAATATATATATAAGATGAATAGTATAATTAATATCTATTATATTTAACAATTATTAGCAGTTTTAGTATTTGCCTCAATTACAATTACATATTGTAATTATTCTCTCTTCCTAAAACCAGTCATATACATATACCAGAAAGGGGACCTGGCCCTCAGCAGGTCTCTCTCGGTCTGGTCAGCAGTGTGTGAGTTCTTGACTTTGTGCAGGAAAAACTTTACAATATGAGTCCAAGTAATGTTGAGAGTACATTTCTTAAAGCTAGGACAGTAGAACAAGGAAGAGGCTAATAGAAGAAGCAACAGGGAGAGTTTAGGTGGAGCTGCTTTGACTCTCTAGAAACCTTATGGGAAAGAAGTGAGCCTACACTGGGAAGTCAGAGAGAAGGGGGCCTTGGAAACAGGTTCGGGGGGTTAGCCCAAGACAAGCTGCCACTGCCCAGTGCTCCCCTGGTTGCAGGTCTCACAAGAACCCTTAGAGAATAGGAGGTGCACATGTGTGGGGAAGGAGGGTGAGGAAGGGAAAGGCACAGGCACACTCCTGAGAGGGAGAACACGTGCTGTTTCCCTTGTTTCAAGGAATTTTTTAAAAAAAATTTTAAAGAGTTTTTAATTTTTTTTTTTTACTTATTGATTTTAGAGAGAGAGGAAGAAGGATAGAAAGAGAGACAGAAACATCTATCTGTCTATGTGCCCTGATATGGGATGAAACCTACAACCTTTGTTGGTATGAAGTCAATGTCCTAACCAAATAAACTATCCAGCCAGGGTTTGAGGGTTTTTAAAGACTGAGAGTTTAGAGGAGGATTTTAATGAAATATTTATCAGCTTTTCCAGGTGTGCCCTTTCAGGGTGTGGTCTCCCTTGATGGGGTCAGTGCCAGGGCAGGGGGTCATGAGTCGCTATAGCTGGTCCTGGCATTCCGCTGCTTTCCTGGGCCTGAAGCTGAAATACAATGAGGCCTAGATGTCATCTCTAGAGAGGTGCCCTGTATCTGGCTGTAAATTGTTTGGCCACTTTGTTCAGCTGTCTGTCTCAGTTTCTCCTTTCTACTTGCCAAGGAATTTTCCTAGCTTCTTACTATCCTTCCTCATACATATGCTACATATATACACATATGTATACACATACTGTTGTATAAATACATATACACATTTAGCTTTAGGTATCTGTATGTCTCTTAGAAAGTAAAATTTTATTTATTTATATTTTTAATACTGAAGTAGTGGCTTAAATGGTGGATAAGAGATGACAGTCTATTTAAACAGTATGTCTAGTTTGGCATCATAATAAAAACAATGTCTAGCTTTCATGAACTATCCAGAAGGAGTAAGCAGGTCCAATCCTTAATTTGAGTGTTACTTAGAACCCCTAGGAAGGGGAAATAACTATACATGTTACTGATATTTTTCATCACTCCACTATAGAGTGAAAAATAGCATTTTACATTTGTATTACCATTCATTCATTTGTTAAGGAAAATGATCAAAAATCCCCTTTAAAGCCCGATGCTGCTTGGTAGCAAGGAAATAGCTGTGGACAAAAACATAGTTCCTGGTATCATTACATTATTCTATTGTAATGAACAATTTCTGTGTTTTGACTCCCTGGAATTTAACCCCTCTTCTGAATTTTTGAGGGTTTTTAAGTGTTTTATTAAGAAAGCCTGTGGACCTAAGCCACCACAATTCAAGTACATTGTACTAATACTATGAAGAATCCTTTCTCTTTCATTTTTCTTTATTAAACATGCATAAAGGGCAATCTGATAAAGGTATTAAGTTCAACATGCATTCTTTGAGAGTATGATACCTTTACCAATAGCAATTTATCAAACATTGAATAAATACATGACATATGATGTAAAGATGAGTTTGGCATGGTTTCTTCCAGCAAGGAGCTCAACAATCACTGGGGACAGGGTGTATTACAGGCACATAAATAATGATAGTACAAGTTATAGAGGCAGCAGAACACAGTTATTGAGAATATAAATTCTGGAGAAAGCCCTTCTTTTTCACTTTTCCAATTATGATTTAGGTAGCTTATTTAAACTTTCTGTCAGTCAGTTTACTAACCTGGTAAGAAATTTTTAAAAGTATAATAATAATAATTACATATGTACTAATAAAAAGCACACCATACATTTTAGCTATTATTATTGTACTAAGTAATATCTATGTCTACATTGCTTTCAAATTATTGTTGACAAAGCACTAATTTACTGTCTACTTTTAATTTTCTTCATAGCATTTGTAACTATCTAAATGATCACATACATACACATACATATTAGCAAAATTTTTTTCAAAAAAAACTAGGTCAGCAATATTGAGAATGGATTGGATGAGGACAAAAATATGAATATATGAATACTATAAAAAACATCAGGTAAAAGATAACAAGTACTTGATTAGGTCTCATGAAATGAATTCAAGCGGTATTTTTTAGACATTGTAGACAAGATTGATGAGTAATTCATATGTGGGATGAAGGGTCAACAGAGTTGATGATTCAGATTATAGTTTCAATATTCTGTGTGACTCACTCACTTAAAAACTTCAACTACAGGAACCACCAACAGTTTCTAATACAGTTCCTAAAGGTTCTCTAAGGAACTGGGAGTTTAATTCGGGAACCAAAGTGAATGCTTCTAGATTGAGTCAGTGTGCCAATTTATATAAGACTAAGGCAGCTGCCTCCACAGAGAACTAAAGAAACAGAAACAGACTTTTATTTTGCTTAAAAATATGTAAATAAACTTATCTTATGCACTCTATTGGCTGCATTTATTCCTATAATCAAAGACAACCCCATTTCAAACCCTGAAGATAAAAAATTACAATAAGGAAAGAAAAATCTATCTAAACAAGAAATTGCAGTAAAAGATTAAGAACACCTTTCTTTATAAAGATTGAAACACTTCTCAATAAAAACACATAGTGATGTAATTGACAAGGTCCTAAAAGAATTCTTCCTCAGAGGGAAACCACAATGTTCCACATTAAAAAAGTCACAGGAATTATTTAACCTTTGGTGTCAGTTGGTAAAGGACATAATAGAGAGCCACAGTAATTAAGAAAGGGTCCAGTTTTATTTGCATCTATATGAAAAGCAGTTTTATAATAGAAAAATAGAAAGAATTTAAAAAATAAATTCTAAAGGCTGAAGTTATTTGGTGTTAGACATTTGGCTACAGGTCCTGAAGAGACAGCAGAGTTATATGTAAAGAAAATCATGATTTGTTCAGCCTCAACACCAGACTCTCTTCCCAGACAGAGGGAGTGCCACATTTATTTACTGACTTTATGTTTCAAAGGTTTGGCCAGCTCATTGTGGAGAAGTGTTCTGTTATTTAGTGGGTGCTTAGAGTAAAAACAAGCTTTATGGCTCTTAACTATTTCTTTAGCTTGCCCTATTTAGGTACCATTATGTGGTAAGGAAATAGGAGTAAAAAACTGACTTTGTTTATAATTTTTTACTTTTAATAAAGAAGAACTTTAATGAAAACTCTTAAATATCTTCCTATAATTACTCTCCTCAACAGTAGAGACCTGAACATCTGGTCCAAAATGAGAGCATATGGCACCCAGTAGTGAAGTTGGAAAGAGAGACACAGAATATGTGTACAAAGATGATCTTTGCACATGAGAATACTTTGCTTGAGTTCCCTGTTATTGTTTGAAGACTCTTTTGGTGTGCTAAACTACACAGATAGAAAAGGGCAGAGTCTTCTGTGTTAGGAGGCCTAAGTGATGCTTTCATCCCATGGAGCATGAAAGCACCAACAGATGATTTTCTGTTACCATGCCAACTTTCTAATACGTAAGTAGGTATGCCAGCTCCCTCACACTTACCCAAATTCAATCACAGATATGAATTATTAAAGTTCCATGAATGTAACACTCTTAGAATGAAGAATGAGAGAAGTAAAAGTAAAAGAATAAACACCCAAGGCTATTTCCAGGAAGAATAGCCATTTACTCTACTTTTCAATTCTCAAAAGAGTCACTTCAATGTGTCACCAGGCTATCAGAATGTCATAGCAAATAATCTTGAGTATCACATGATGATAATCATTGCCTATATTTACTGGAGAAGAAATATCTTAGCAAAGAGAAAAGAATGGAGAAGAAAAATTGTGATTTAGTCTAAGACTAAATAGATGGGCTCAGATAATGACCTTGTGAGTCTCTCTCCTTCTCAAATTGTTGTTGTTAATATTAGCTGTGCTTTTGTTCTGTTGGTTTGTTTTCAAGCAAAACCCCTAATACACTCAGGCTTATGTGGTGCTTTATAATTTACAATTTCAGGAGAAATATAATATTATTAATGTTATAAGGGTCCTGACTGTCTCTATTTGGGTAATGTGTTCACCTGTGAACCAATTTCTGTGCTCTAAGTGAGGACACAGCCAGAACACAGAGTGGGAAGAGCAGCGCTCCTTCTGTGACAGTGTCTTGTGAGTCATGAAATGGGGAAGGGAGAGGTGTGATTCTGAGAATCAGAGCAGAGAAAAAAATATAAAGGTATACTCTAGCTATCAATTGTCTAAATTAAAACTGTTCCAAAAAAAAAGAGAATAGATTTTAGTGTTGAGATGGAGGTGACTGATAAGGGACTAAGAAAGGCAGAAGGAGGGAAAGCAAAACATGAGTTGATATCTCTCTAGCCAGATCCTTCTCCTCCTCACCTGCTCCTAGTACTTCTTCTCTTTCCAGTACGTTCTCCTCCCAGCCACCCCACCAATAACTCTCTCTATTTCCAGAATGTGGGTATTACTTTATGCAGTCTATACCTTTTAAGGGCAGTGTCTTTTTTAAAATATATTTTTTAAATTTGTTATTTACATATATACTATGGAATACTACTCAGCCATAAGAACTGATGACATATATCATTTATGAAAACATAGATGGACCTTGATAACATTATACTTACTAAAATAAGTAAATCAGAAAAAACTAAGAACTATATGATTCTATACATAGGTGGGACACAAAATTGAGACTCATGGACATGGATAAGAGTGCAGTGGTTACCAGGGGGAGGGGGATGAAAGAGAGGGAGGGGGGTTGAGGGAGAAGAGGGGCATAAAAAAAAACAAATAAAAGGTGACAAAGGACGATTTGGCTTTGGGTGATGGATATACAACATAATCAAATGTCAAAATATCTGGAGATGTTTTCTCTAAATCTATGTACTCTAGTTGACCAATGTCACCCCATTAAATCAATTGTTAAATAAAATTTTTAAAAAGTTGTTATTTATTGACTTTAGTGAGAAAGAAAGGGAGAGAAAGAGACAGAAACATCAATCTGTTCCTGTATGTTCCCTGACTGGTGATCAAACCAGCAACCTCTGAGTTTCTGGACAATCCTCTAACTAACCAACCTAGCTATCCGGCCAGGACCAAGTGTCTTTGTAGGATATGACTGTATACTTTTACAATATTAAAGACACTTGCCCCTTCAACTAGAAAATTTGTGAATTTAGTAAAGAAAATTATATTAATGGCCTTGTAATTTTATATAAAATGCTAATTGAGCAAATGAATTATTTTAAACTGGCATAGTCACAATTGAACCACCACAACTATAGAACAAAATGTCTTCTAATTTTTTATCTTATGTGGGAAGCAGGTTTATTCATGTCTGGTTAAAATATTAAATCCAAAATTATTCAATTACTTTATTATAAGTTTTCTTTCTAGGATGTCCTGACCATAATACTTTTAAGGATATATTGGCAGATAAAATCAGAGTACAGTAAAACCAGGAAATCTCCATGTAAAAGAAACGGGACACAAACTGAGCTAAGCAGACCTAACAGTATTTTTGCCCTTTCAGGGTGTGTTCAGCTCATCTGCCTTGTTTCTAATGCACTCAAAGGCTCAGCCTGACTAATTCATGCTCAGAACAAATTGCATAACACTCCAAGACTGACACTTCCAAAGTTCATCCATTCTATAGTTGCTTGACATTAGAAAAGGGCAACTTAAAAAAAAATGAATAAAATAGATTTTCTCACTCTGCTGGTTATGTCTTAAAAACAGCTGAATAGGTTTTTTGAAACTTAACTTTTAAAGGAATCCATCATTCAGCACTCACTGTTTCAACATTGATACTATTTAGATTAGCACAGTCAAATTGATTTTTCTGAAAATCTAAATATCACAAGATTTAAAAATAATTAAATATACAAGTTCATGAGGATAATGACTAACTCTTCCATCCATAAAACACAGAACCTAGCCCAATATCTTTCACATAATGGTTGTATTTTTAAAAAATAAGTGATCAATTTAATGAATGAGTAGAAAAGATTTTATTGGGGAATCCAATCAACAAATAATAGTAAAATGAACAGTTAGATCAACTTGAAGTTATTAATTTATGAAAATAATTTCTGGCACTGAGTAAATTATACTCAATTAATTAATGTATCATATCAACAATAGACATAAAAACCAAATGACACCAAAAAACAAACAAACAGTCAAGTAAATATGCAACAGTCCATATTATTGCAGATATATCTATTAAGTGTATCTTTGACATATAATTCAGAGCTACTTCTATTGAAGTGGTACTAAACTAATTAAAATGGACTTTGTTAGTAAAAAGGATTTATTTAATAATGTAAATATGACTTCTAGGAATCGGATTGAGTCTAACATCAGGACATCTGGATCTAGGGTCTAAAATAATGTATCAAAGCTATGTTTTCTCTTTAGCGTTCATGCCTCCTTTGTCAGCTTCCTTTTATTTGGCAGGTATATTATCAGATTTTATTCTAAAAAGAATGGAGATGTTTGGTTACATGCCCAGCCTTGATCAATCATTGTATCAAGGGCTTTGGTTGCACTGATTATCCTAGGTCTTGAGTCCTGTGCCTACTCAAGAGGCAAAAGGAAGATCACTGTAATTAACATAAATACCAGGGATGGGGTTGGGTAGATCCATGTTGAAAGAGTTGGTACACTGATTATACAAATGGCCTTAGCTGTTTTCACTTCTCTATTTGCAAACCCTTTGCAAGGCAAAGTGACTTTGTAGCCATTGCCACCATGGGTGGAGACTATTTTTTCCACACTTTGAATCTGGAATGGCTTTGTAACTTGCTTTGGCCAACAGAATGCTTCTGCTCTCTTTCTTGATCTCTGCGACTGTGACTTTCATGGAAATAAGCACAAGCTAGACTGATGGAGAACAACAACAACAAAATACATGTAGTGATCTTTCCCAGGTAAGACAGTGATCTATTCCAGGTAAGGCTGCCTTACATCAACCACTGCCCAGAAAACCCTTCAATTAACTGCAGATGAATGTGTGAGCCCAGCTGAGATCAAACAACTTAGCTCATCAAAACTATTTTTGGAAGAAGTAGACTTTGAATCCAAAAAGGAATTCAGATACTATAAAATAATGAATGAGTTTCCATTGTTGACTGGAACTCTCTCAAAGGAGATAAAATATTTGCATGCAATGGTTAAATAATGACATGTAATGGAATAATTTTATATCTTTCCATAATGGATATTATATATACACACACACACACACATTTAAATGTATGTTCTATTATGTCTTTTAAAAAGAATGGCCTTATTATCTGACATGCAATTTCTTTAAATGGTCTATAAAAGATTAAATGATACAGTCTTAGAAAAAAAAGCAAGATTTTGTGGCTAAAATAAATTATTAATAGTTTAAAAATTATATAAACAGTGATATATGCTTCTAAGATAGATTGCCAATCCATCCATAGTTTTGAATCTTTTTTTATTTGCATTTAAAAGAAAGACTAAGTAAAAAAATTAGTGAAATAATAATGCAAAGTATGCAAAGTTAACTCTGAAGGAGTGATCTCACCAACCATCATGCCCGTATTAATGGGATGGCAAGTTAAAAATATTAGAAGGATTATTATTATTTTGGCTAGTAGAGGAATAGAGTGAAAAGCTTGAAGTTTAATGCTTAGGCTGTCTACAGGGAAATTTGCAATAAATCAGAAGAAGCCAGAGAGTCATTGCACGATATAATTTTCTCACAATTATATCAAAGTCTCACTTAATATCTTCTCAAACATAACTCTTGAGATCCCTCCAGAGAGTATCAATCCTCCTAAAGCTGTCCCTGTGCTTTCTGAACTGCCTCAATGAAGATTAGTCAGGAATTATAAAGAAGATTAACTCTTTTCACACTAACTAGATCATGTTAAGAACAACTTTATGAGGCTGTATTTCCCTGGTTAACCAAATCATATGCCTATTAGCAATCTTTGTATGGAATGAGTCTTTCATTTATAGCTGATTAAATGTTGTGTTTTAATTTGAAAATGGCATTAAGCCCCTCATTAAAAATAAAACATTACTAGTATTAACATTGGTATTTTTGTTCTGAATCTTACCATGTCTTCTTCTGAAACAAAGTGAAAATGAGGAAAAATCCACAAGCTAATTTTCATACAAATTATGAGACACAAAACCTAAAAACTATAATATATTTTTAAGTGTTATCAAAACAGCTGAGACCAGTATAGCAGTGTAAGAATTTTGGTAAGAAGTTACACATAGAACCCAGCCCCAGGTCCCCAGCAATGGTGAATTTCAGGCACTTCCAGTTAAAAATTATTCCCCAAAGTTGAGCAGCCATGTTCATTAAGAAATGCATGAGCAAGATAAATTTCTTTTAAAAATCAGATTTATTAATAAATGGATAGAGAGAAGGTAGAAAACATGCACAGAAAAATCACTTTCCAAAATTTAGGCCATTATTTTGGATGCATACATGGGGGAACAGTGGCTGATGAACAAATCCTTGGAGTGTAGGTCAGGTAAGTAAAAACCTCCAGCATATGCATAACTTTGGAAGAGCAGCAAAGATGTGATTTGACAGAAGCACTATGTTTGAAAGAAATAGCAAATTATCTTATCAGTTGAGGAAGAAGTCTTTGCCCAACACTCCTGCCTAAAACCCTCCCCTCCTAGCCAAGAATCTCTTACAAAGACCTGGTCTATAAAATTGCTACTTGCTCAAATATGGGTACCAAAAAGGAAGGATGGAAATATTTAAATAAGAATTAGATAGAAGACAGAAAACAACAGAAATAATTCATCAAGTAAACATTGCCATGGAACAGATAAACATTGTAAACAGTCTGTTATGAATTTAAAAAGTTATAGTAATGATAAACCAGAAAATAAATAATTCAAAGTAGAATGCAAGAACTCAAGCATGACATGACTAGACTACCTATGAAAGTGAAAGAGAACTGAACTCTAAAGGAAGAGAAAAGAATAAACAATATAGATGATGTATCACACTTGTACACTTGAAACTTATATAATCTTGTTAACCAATGTCACACCAATAAATTTAATAAAAATAAAATAAAATTTAAATGTAAAAAATGAAGACAATAGAGTAATAGAAAACAAAATTTAGAGAAATGAGAAAAGTTGTAGGTCCAACAAGGTAAAACAGTTTTTCAGTAACTGCTCTGATTAAATTGGTTCCCTAAATCCTCACATGTATTTGAGTCAGTAGCTGAAGTTAAGTGGTTTGGTTTTTGTTATTTATTTTAGAGAGAGATGAAGGGGGAGAGAGAGAGAGAGAAAGACAGAACATAGATTTGTTTCTGTATGTGTTCTGACCGGGGATCAAAAAGGTAACCATTTTGTATCAGGACAATGCTCCAAACAACTCAGCCATCCTGCCAGGGCTGGGCTTAGTTTTTGTCTGTCTATTCACAAACAGTAACATGTTTTCATTACTGGTTTAATAAATCTTATATAGCCACTATTTCCTTGTTGCTTTTTTTTCAATGTTTTTCTCCTTTTATCCTTATTGGTTTTATTAGTTTATTATTACAATTGTCATTGTCATAGAGAAAATCTTTGTGTGCATATGTATGTGTGTTTGTGAAAACACTTTTATCTATCCAGCTATGCAAGCCATTCACTTACGAATTCTTCTAATGTATATACATGCCTTTACGAATTTTTAAAACATCTTATTGATTGACTTGAGAGAGAGAAATATTGTGTCCCAGTAGAGCCCATTCTCTACATGGATCAGGCTTCCCTGATTCAACTTCCCCAGGCAGTGGGGCACTCCTGCTTATCAGCGGGCTGGCAGCCTCTTCGAGACTACTCTTGAAGCAGCTATGAAGATTCTACTTATCAGTGCCAACACTCAGTGCCACCAGAGGAAAGACACAACTGACATACAAGTTAGCTGCAAGAATCATACAAGCAATTTATTACTCACAAATCCTTTTGGTTTGCCTGGGTACAGCTTAAGGGGGCCCCGTTGGTGTGCCCTAGGCTGTTTTGGGTCCGAGAGGCATGGAGACAGTCCACATCAATGTTGGAGTTGGGGTGACTATTGCAGCTCCCCCCTCCGGGGGTTGGGGGGCTCAGCTTTATAACCTTTTCTGGCCTATGCCTTCTAACAGGTGTCAATCTACAGGATTATCACCTCAACCCACCTTTTTGGGAGTTCCTCACAGGGAGCCCTTTTTATGTTAATCTACTGAAAGGTTACATCAAGCCACTTTTAAGGTATTCCTAGGGAAGCTACTTGTTTATGTTAAATTACAGAGTTATGACATCAAGCCACTTCTTATCTATATATAACTTCACACACACACTAACTGGGCCCTGCTCGAAAGTCAGAGTCTGTTTATCAAATTTGTACACACTATATTAATTCCTATCCAGATGGCATAACTTTAATTTCCTTAATTGATTTTAATATTATATTCTAATTACTTTTATATATCTTCCATATTTTTTATATTTTTATATGTTTAATTACTATAACATTATATTACTACAACACATTGGTTTGTTGTTTCACTACTTATGCATTCATTGGTTGATTCTTGTATGTGTGCTGACTGGGGATCGAACTCACTACTTTAGGATTACCAGGATAATGCTGCAACCAAAGTGCTACCTGACTAGGGACTATGATTTTCTTTATTCTCTCTCTCTCTTTTTTCTTTTTGCACTTGAATCATTGATTTATGTGAAATTTACTAGTATATGGTATGTATTATGGACCAATTTTATCATTTTCAGATGAATAGCCAGTTTGAGCATCATTAATTTAAATAAATCTCTCTGAAAACAAGCAACATTGTTGGTGAGAATACAAAATGATAAAGAACTTATACGGGATGATTTGGCAATATCTATCAAAAACTGCCAAATACATTTTTCCTTTGACCCTGTAATGCTAATTTCAAAGTTTATAAATTATTTCTGCACAGGTATAAAGTAATATGCAAACAATAAATTTTCAAATTGCCAAAGTAACATAAGATTGAAAAACCTTATTCATTCAGTAACAAAGACTTTTATAATAGAAACTAAACTATATCAACATGATAAAGTACTATTCAGACATAAAAAAGATGGAGAAGCTTTCTCTTTCTCTCTATATATATTAAATGATTTAATATATCAAGGAAAAATATTAATAAAATTGTGAAATATTATGCTATTCTTTTTAAGAAATTGGGAAAGCAAAAATTTATTCACTTTTTTTTATAATATATTTGTATAAAAACAGAAAAGATATCTAAGAAACTAAAAAAAATATGTCAAACATTAGATTGCAGTGGAATAGAGGGAAAATAAATGAGGGGTGACTTCACAATTGCTTTACTATTTAACAAATAGTTATCTATTCCAAAAATTTGTAATGTGTCTTCTAAAGAAACACTGTTTTTTGTCCTTTTTTTTAAACATATTTACTCCCTGTGGAGAGATTAACTGTGACAAAGGACATTTTTACATATAGCAGTTAAACTGAGTACTCAAATAAGCAATTTATCATATTATTTTTTGACTGACATTTTTTTTATATCACATTGGTCTTATGCTGAGCTATGTAGACTATCAAACTAGATAATTTACCTGAGGTTATTCAGATCACTGATTCTGTTGGTTGTTGAACTACCATGTGCTGAAAGACACTTCTCCAGGGACCTCTGACTGTAAGGCCAGGGGCTGCTGCCATGGCCAAGCGGGTTCCCACTGGATTCGGAAAAACAGTAAAGGAACTGTGGAGCCAGAAAATGGTGGGTCATTCTGTTTATTGGAGTCTCATAACAGCCAAGGAGCAAACAGGCAGGAAAGACCCGCTTCCCTTTTCTCTCAGGGATTCCCAGCCCCGACTTGGTATCCAGTTCTACAACCCAGACTTCTTCTCGAGACTCACCCTCCACACTCTCTCCAGGACTCCCAAAGCCCCTCAGCACTCCCTCTCTAACCACACTCTCCAGCAAAACAGTCTGGGGGGGGGGACCCTTCTCTGGCAAACAATAGCAAACAATCAGCACTCCCCAGGGCTAGGCAATCCTCAGATTGCAATCTGCCACCCTGAGGGCAAGCACCCCACTACCACCCAGCATTCCATAGACCAGTGGTCCCCAACCCCCAGGCAGTGGACCGGTACCCATCCGTGGGCCATTTGGTACCGGTTGGCAGAGAAAGAATAACTAACTTACATTATTTCTGTTTTATTTATACTTAAGTCTGAATGATGTTTTATTTTTAAAAAATGACCAGATTCCCTCTATTACATCGTCTAAGACTCACTCTTGACGCTTGTCTCAGTCACGTGATACATTTATCCGTCCTATCTTAAAGGCGGGGTCTGTAAAATATTTTCTGACATTAAACCAGTCCGTGGCCCAAAAAAGGTTGGGGACCACTGCCATAGACCACACACATGGCCCTGCCCTGATACAAGTGAGCAAACCTAAAAAACACTTGTTGCAAACATGTTTGCCCAATACTGACATTTCTGCAGTCTGGCAAGCAGAAGCACTGATAGTTCTTTGTTCCAGGTGATCTTTTCAAGGATATTTATATGGTGAACTTATTTTAAAAATAGAAATAGTGTTTCTATTTGGAGCAAAGGGCAGGTCTGTTTATGGTCCAATATAATAAAAAATGATGTCTCCAAGGCAAATGGACAGGTTGCTTGCATCCTGTTTATTAAAGTTTGAGGTTTTCTGAGTTTGTGGTTTCTCTTTTGTATGCATGTGCAGACATCACCTTGCCTTGTTGCATCCTGTGGGAATAGAGGCTCAGGGAACCACCATAAGAAAATGATCATGCATTGGGTACTATTATTGCAGTTTGTAATAAACTATCTTTTATTTGAGCCCAGAATCTCTTGTTTGCTGCCAGCAGCCATTAAATGTTTTGGACTATCTTGTCATTTTGCAAATAGCATAAAATCTTAGACTCATCATGGTATTGACAACAATTAGACATATATTCAAATTAGTGATAGATACTTTAAGGCCATATATAATAAGTTTTCCTGTCTCATGATCATTCCTAAATATTCATTTAATCTTGTGATCAATTAATATAATGATGTACACCTGCATGGGTGTTAATGTGTGTATTTTACAGGAAGGAATGCAGGAAAATCAGGTTAGGACTGTCAAATAATTTCCATCACTTAGAAAATGATAATTTCATTTTTAGGCTATTATTTGTATTTTAATTTTGTTAGCTTCCAGAAAATCCATTATATAAACAGACTTTTTTTTTTTTTTTTTTACAGATACAGAGAGAGAATCAGAGAGAGGGATAGATAGGGACAGACAGACAGGAACGGAGAGAGATGAGAAGCATCAATCATTAGTTTTCCGTTGGGAGACCTTAGTTGTTCATTGATTTCTTTCTCATATGTGCCTTGACCGTGGGGCTACAGCAGACCGAGTAACCCCTTGCTGGAGCCAGCGACCTTGGGTCCAAGCTGGTGAGCTTTGCTCAAACCAGATGAGCCTGTACTCAAGCTGGCGACCTTGGGGTCTCGAACCTGGCTCCTCTGCATCCCAGTCCGATGCTCTATCCACTGTGCCACCACCTGGTCAGGTTAAACAGACTTTTTAAATAATTTCTGTACATTTTATACATTAAATGGTTTTTATTGAACAGCTTACTCTTAGGTTTCATTCCTTTCACCCTGCCAGCACGAGTTTTGTTTCAGGGCTTGCGGCAGATGACCAACCACAAAGGAATGTCCAATGAAGTCATGGGCGGTTGAAATTGCTGATGATTGAAAATGCACCAACATCCATAATTGCTGAAAAACACCCCTGCGCCCAGCGATAGCGACAGCCAATCAGCAAATGCCCCGCTACCCTTCCTACTTCCTTAAACCTAGCCCTTTAAAACATGGTCTGAGTCTGTAACCGGTGCTGCTCTCCCTTAGGAGACAGCCCGGCAGGTTTCCTTTCATTAAAGCCTGTTAACTGGTCTTTCGGACTCCGGTTGATTCTATCACTTATCTTCCACTTACAAGTTTATGGAAATATCAGTATGTCAAAATGAATAAAAAGTGGGAGAAAAAAAACAGTAAACACAGAAAGATTCCATTTATATATGAACATGTGCATGAATCTGGAATAATGAAAATTTTAATAGTGATGCCTTCCAAGTGGTGATATCATGTAATCTTAATTTGCTTCCTTGTGCCTTCTCATGTTTACTAATTAAACAAAGAAAACAAAATTTTAAATTGCAATATTTTAATGATTAAAAATAAAAATGTTAATTTTTTTCAAACTGATTTGTAAGTATAGACAAAATGCAAGTTTAATAATGATGTCATATGGCCACATTGTTTTTCTAATGGCTCTTCTATAAATATAACCAAAAAAACGGCACACAGAAACATATTTTTTTCTGTCACTTCAATACTTCAAAAAAATACAAAAAAGAAAATTTATGGACAGTTTGAAAAGAATAAGCTATTAGAATGACCTAATTAATGTTTTAGTTTCTATTTTATATAAATATATGTTCTGACTACTTTACAGTTAATTAAAGCACATTCAATTTATTAATTTAAGCCATAGCATGCTACTTTTTAAAATTAAGATATTCAATATTTTAAAATCCCTTTACCGAGAGTTGAGTTTGCCCACGCATGTCTTTTCTCCCTCTCCCTCTCTTTACTGTTGCCCTTTTAAAATCACACACCAGCTTTTTATGATAATGATAATGTAAAGTTGTTCGAAAGGGTGATGGTTTAATGTATTATGGCTGACATAGAGTCTTAAAAGGCTGAGACAGATATTTTTTGAATTTGCTAAAAGACACATTTTTGAGAGTCTGAATAAAAACCTAATCTGAGTTCAGAAAGCTGAGGAAGGCTTCTTTCACTCCATATTAAAATTGATTCACTAGTGCACTATCTTAATGACTGTCATCAAAATTTATATAGATTCATTTTACTGAAACATATCTGTAAGTAGACAGGTTTTTTTTTTTTTTTTCATAGTACAGACGAAGAAAAGTTAAAGAATTAAAGAGCTCTTCATTTTTTTCTTCATGTAAAGTACAGTTTCCTAACCTCAGCTCTACTGGCAAATTGTTCTACATAATTCTTTGTTGTTGGAATTGTGGCTGAGGGATGGATAGGGCCAAGGAGGTAAGGTGAGTGGCATTCTGTGCATGATAGGCTAGTGCTGGGATTCAGCCGGTCCGCACCTGTTCAACCGAAGCAATACCTAATGTTTGTTGAGTTCACAAACTGATTGTTAAAATGGCACTTGTAATCAAGGTTCTCTCTAAGGTGAGCACCTGGGCAGCCACCCAATGTGGAAATTACAAATTTATGTTCCTTACTCTTTTTTAATGTTCATCTGTGCAACAGCACATTCTAAGCACCTGTAATAATGTTCATTGTATCTATAGGTAAAAAAAAAAAATTGATGAAACTATACTTGTAATATTTATTTATTCATTTCAGAAAACTCATTATACCTTTGATGGAATACTACATTTTAATTCCCTTGCATTTGTTACTTCAGTAAACAAACATACAATGTAAAGAGAAAAAGTGCCAGACAACCAGGAGGTGACAAGTTGTCATTTGCTTCAGCTTTGTGTTATGTCCAAAATTCCCCCAAGATAGGATGAGTGAGCTAGTGTTCCCCAAATGGTGAAACCAATAGGAAGCTAGGACACAATGAAAAAATAGAAAAATAGATTTCAAGAATTATCTTATCATTCATTTAAAAAGCCATGGAAGAATGCTCACGTTTCCCATGACAAACAGGTTTATCATACACATTATTTGATCGTATTTAATCTGCATAACCTATACCATTTGTAAAATCAGCCTAGAAATTTTCATTTAGTGCCAATAAAATGAAAAAAATATATGTTCTGACTGATGTTTTTAATAGTATAAGCACTCCTACAGTGAGAAAATGGCTAAGGATAAATCACATAGCTGATGATGCTCGGATAAATGTGAAGAAAAATGCAAGTGAGGACACCATTCAAGAAATAATATGGAAATATCTTAAATAACAGTTTTATTGTTTTTTGTCAGGTATTATGTAAAAGTTTTATTAATATTTTAAAACTCTTTCTTGTAAGATAATCTAGTTTTGTGTACCTCTTTTATTGTTCTTATTTAAGCATTAAATGCATAAAAATAAACTATTTTTTGATATATTATTTTTCTATACTTAAAATGTTCATAAGGACAGAAAACTGGTTGTTAAATTATTTAAATCCCACCACTGTGATAGGCTGTTCAGCAGCATATTAGCCTCTATTCACAAGATTTCAACCACTTATCCAGTCATGACAACCAAAAATATTTTCAGACATTGCTGAAATTCCCTTGAAAGCTAAATCACTGACAGTTAAATACCATGATATAACTGTAATCAGAATTTTCCTAACGTAGTAGGTTAGCCTAACTTGCAAAACTAGGGATGAGCTGTATTAGTTTACCTAGTAATATAATTTATTGTATTAGTCTTGTTCACACTCTTTGACATTGGTAACTTCATCTGGTAATATTAGTTCCTCAACTGCTCTTACATATATAAAAGAAAGGAAGCTTTTGATAGGTATGTTATCAGAGGTGGTTACGCAATGGGAATGAAGTGATGGTATTTGGCACATAAATACATTTTACATTCTCAGAAAATCTAAGATAGACAGGATGTTATTAAACCTCTCCTTTCTAAAAACTCCCTCGAAAAGCCTGCTCAACAAGTCCATCCTAGCATACTCCAGAAAAATAAGGTAACCAGATACTCAGCGTGCCTGGAATAGGGGGTTTGCTTGTGCTTATTGTTACTGCATAATGATTAATAATAATTCCTTTCATTCTACAAAATGTCTTAGTTTAGGACACTAAACTAAAAATATAATTTCTTGTCAATTTTATTCTACTACTTTTGAACTAGTAATAGTTCTTGACCTTCTGTTCCTAATTATTCCAGAAAGCCCTACTGAAATACATTGTCAGTAACAACTGGACAGGCAATTTTGTCTAGTATTTAGGAGATTGTTGTTAGTCTAGGCTTGAATTTTAACACCAGTAATTATGAGCTATGATACTTCAGGCCTCAGTTTCTTTATTTTAAAAATGCGGTTGGCCCTGGTCAGATAGCTCCATTGGCTAGGCAGGGGTAGTCAACCTTTTTACACCGCCCACTTTTGTATCTCTGTTAGTAGTAAATTTTCTAACCGCCCACTGGTTTCACAGTAATGGTGATTTATAAAGTAGGGAAGTAACTTAACTTTATAAAATTTATAAAGCAGAGTTACAGAAAGTTAAAGCATATAATAATAATTACTTACCAAGTACTTTATGTCGAATTTTCGCTAAGTTTAGCAGAATAAATCTTTATAAAACAACTTACTATAGTTAAATCTATCTTTTTATTTATACTTTGGTTGCTCCGCTACCCCCCACCATGAAAGCTGGAACGCCCATAAGTGAGCAGTAGGGACCAGGTTGACTACCACTGAGCTAGAGCTTCATCTGAGTATGCAGAAATTGTAAGCTCAATCACTGGTCAGGGCACAAACAGAAACAGAATGAGGTTTCTGTCTCTCTCTCCCCACAACCCTTCATTCCTCTCTAAAATCAATAAATACATTAAAAATATATAAATAAAAAATAAAATGAGATTAAAAATTGCAGGTACTTCCTCACCCATAAGGTAATATATATAAAACATGTAAATTATATACATAAAAATAGCATGCATATAATACATTAGGGCATTTCCTGGCACAATATGATTATATTTTTGGTTCAGTATCTTAGCCTTTGTCTTTTCTATTATTCATATTGGGGGAATGGGGCATGTGGGAAACTGTTTTCCTTATTCTCTGAATTGTACCATCAACCTACTCATTATATATGCCTGACATTTTCCATTTGCTATTTTAATAAAATTTGAATCACATTGGATTTAGGTCATTTATAAGCAGTTTTTATGCACTTAATTATAATTTCATCTGTGTTTATATAATTTTTAATATCACATTTACATTATTATAAATATTATTGCTATTATATTATATTATATTTATTTTTTCTGAAGAATTAGTTTTGACATTTATATGGTCAAGAATTGGTGAATGAGTTTAGATACACTTAAGATAGCTCCCAATGATTCTTAGCTCTGGATAGTTACATTTTTGTGTAACCTTTTTCCTTGATATGAGTTTTGAGATTTGCTTTTAACTTGTAAAATGTGGAACAAATAAAGGTACGTCACCTCCATGATCAAGGTGATAAAGATTGTGATTTCCATGTCATTAGCAGACTCTATATTGCTTTCTCAACTTATAGGATTTGACAGAGCAAATTACCATGTTGGAGAGGCCTGTGTAGCAATAAATTGCGGTCTTCAGTCCAATAACCCATGAAAAACTGAATACCGCCAACAACCAAGTGAATTTGGAAGTGGATCCTTTCCTAGTCAAGTTTTGAGTTGACTAAAATCAAAGGATTCCTTGATTATAGTCCAGGAGATTCTCTGTTCAATGCAACCTATGAGATAATAAATATATGATGTTTTGATTGAGCCAAGTTTTTTGATAAAATAAGATGCAGCAAAGGATACATTATTAAAAAGAGAGAGAGACAATGTGGTACATATGCTCATGAGCAGTTCTTATCTAAAAGTACATTCTGTTCACACTAGTTGAAAATCACTGGGTTGTGAAATTTCTCTATCATTTCTTACCGCATGTGAATCTACACATCTCAAAGTAAATTTTTTTATGAGTGAACTGAATGTCAAAAAATATATAAAAATAAACCTGTTGCCTTCATTTACATTTTCTTTATCTCATTGACATCATCACAACCTTAATATTTTATATAAATCTCTGTATAAAATTTTTCAAGCAATTTTGCTATGAAAGTGGACAGAAAATAAAGCAATAGAAATAGGGAGGACTTGTTTAGTATTTTTTGTTTTGAATAATCTAAGGAGGGGGAGAGACAGATGGCAATAGAGGTAGAGTAGACGCATGCAGGAAAGGAGTTCCTGGGAAAGCAGAATGTGATGACCTGCAGAGCACCACAGAAGGGTGGGACTCATCTTTGACTAGAGAGGAATGCTTTAGCCCTCACTTCTCAGAAGGCAGGAACGAGAGGTATATATTCAAGTATGCTGGCAATTTTGCCAGTGATCGAAAAAGGAATGAATAAATCAAGGTATGCTGGCCCTGACTGGTTGGCTCAGTGGATGGAACATTGTATCTGGAATGTGAACGTCTAGGTTTGATCCCTGATCAGAGCACACAAGAGAAGTGACCATCTGCTTATCTCCCCTCCCTCTCTCCCTTCTCTTTCTCTTCCTCTTTTGTAGTCAGTGGCTTGGTGGGTTTGGGCGTTGGCCCAAGCACTAAAGATAGCTCAATTGGTCTGAGTGTTGGCCCCAGAGAGGCATTGCTGGGTGGATCCCAGTTAGGGTAGATGCAGGAGTCTGTTTCTCTATCTCTCTTCTTCTCACTTAAAAAAAAATCAGAGTATGCAATCTTTATATTACCAATATGAAATGATTTGAATGTAATAAAACACAACTGATAAACTATATAGGCATAATTAAATCTATTTCTCATGAAATATTAAATTCCTCACTTTTACTTAGGAAGAGTACAAATATACCACTTGTGAATGACAACTTCTAGGTTCCCCTTGTAAACATATTAACACATGAGGAAATAAATGAAAACTTGTGCTGTTCTCTGCCATCAGAAATAAGTAAGTACTGAGACTGGATCAATACTGACTCTGCAGCCAAAGAGCAAGCTAAAATTGAGCCTGTACCTTTGAAAAGCTACTCATGTTTTAGCCTCAAACAGAGCTATTTATTCATGCTTTTATCAGTTTGTGTTAGCCAATTTTAAAGACTCTGCTTTATCCTCACCTTTGATCCCCAAGGGCAATGAAAAATACCTTCTTGGATATGCATTCAAGAGGATTTCATCCTAGTCTCATTCTCTAAGGCTGCTGGCTTCATGCCCAGACACCCTGAAATGCAGGTCAGCTGGTGAAATGGTTATGCTCTCATTTCTACAAGGAGCAAATGCTGCCCCTTTGTTGAGTATAGAATTCTAGAGCATGTTAAAATCCATCACAGGTAGAAGACAAATGGAAATAGAAAGGTGCATGCAGAAGTGCATAATGTACCGAAAGGGCTCCTGGTGCTGGTGTGTTTGCCATTGCCCTCCATAAAGCCATTGTGATTGGGGAGATGTGGAATGAGGTCAGTGCACTGATTGGTTCATAAATTTTTTATTGTTGATTTAAAGAATTGCGCTTGATCATAATAATTATTGTGATTTCTATTTTTTGTGCTAAAATATATTTTATATATTATATTATATTAATTATATTAATTATATTATATTATATTATATTATATTATATTATATTATATTATATTATATTATATTATATTATATTATATTGTATTTGCATTCCTGACAAAATTAAAGTTGCCCACCCTATCATGAAGTGCAAATATTTGGGAAATACGAATCATGGCTGAGGTGGATGGTCAGTGTTGACTCTGCAGCAGAGTTGTAAAGAAAATGTGCTTCAGAATCAGATGGTGTTTGTACTATATCTCTAGAAATGGCATTGTGACAGATTACTTACCTAGTCTATTCCTAATTTCCTCAACTATAAAACAGATTAGTGAAAGAAACTCAGTTCCTTAGTGAGCAACTAATTCTTTCATATATGTACAACGGCTGGCAAAAAGAAAGCCAGCCATTGATTAGTCAATTTAATTTGTTATCATCTCCAAGCAGTAAAACTTCTCCTAGAATTATAATTCATGGTCACTCATTAATTTCATGTAATAACAAATAAAGATCTGCAAATTATTTTTTTGTATTTTTCCGAAGCGAGAAGCAGGTAGGGTGGGGGTTGGAAAGGCTGGGAGGCAGACAGACTCCTGCATGCACCCTACCGGGATCCACCCAGCATGCCCACCAGGGGGCGATGCTCTGCCCATTTGGGGCATTGCTCTACTGCAATCTGAGTCATTCTAGTGCCTGAGGTGGAGGCCGTGGAGCCATCCTCAGAGCCCCGGCCAACTTTGCTCCAATGGAGCCTCGGCTTCTGGAGGGGAAAAGAGAGACAAAGAGAAAGGAGAGGGGGGAGGGGGGAGAAACAAATAGGCATTTCTCTTGTGTGTCCTGGCCAGGAATTGAACCCGGGACTTCTACATGCTGGGTCGACGCTCTACCACTGAGCCAACTGGCCAGGGCTGGAAAATATATTTTGATTATACACATTTGTTGAGCTACTACTATGTTTCGTATACAATCCTACAATTTAGAAAAACAGCATTAAAACAGGATCCTCAGAGTATCTGCAACTTCCAATTATTTTTAAATTTTCATAGAGAGGCTTATTTCTGTGTGAGCTGATGTCATTTTAAATTGGTGATCTGAGCTAGGAACTGAGTAGTGCTCTGAGTAAAGGTTGGGAAAGATGGAAAGCCAAAGATAGGAGAGCAGCAAGAAGACTGCCCAAGAGAAAGGGGACTGGAAAGAATTGCAAGGAAGGAGATAAACTCAAAGTAAGTTATAAATGGGAGTTAGTTAACATCTGTGTGTGCAACCATTGAGCACAGAAATGTACTCTACACAAAGTAGTCTTTCTACAGTTTTTCTTCTAATGTACAGTAGACAATATCATTTTCTTTAGTAGAGTATACAATTTCATTTCACTTAATGCCCTAGACTTCACCAAATTTTTTAGAGGCAACTGGTGGGGTTGGTAAATTATTTTATTAGGATTTGATAGAAATATGATTATGAATTATAATTTTGTTATGCACAGGCACAATCATCAAAAGTTTTAACCAATTAAAGTATTTTTTATTTATAGAGGTGAAGGGGGGTAATATGGTATGGTTCAATTATTACTTGAAATGCCATCTTCATCATCCACCTCCCACTCCATTAAGTCCAGTTCTAATTGACACAGAATTCCCAATCAAAGATACACATCCTTTTAACTTGATGTTCATTGCTCTTTGCATGGTATCCTATCATTTTCTTGAACTCAGTTTGGTAGATTGGTATACTGATAAATTGAAAATCAATATATTGCAGGAATCAAAGGAGGACAAAAATGCCCAGACAACTTGATAAAGGAAGTAGGATTTACTAAAGCTGGCAGAGCACGTGGGGATTGTAGCTCCAAAACACGGGCTCCCTGAAGTGGATTTCCTTACAGGTTATATACCTTCACAGTATCTAAGCAATGGGCATGTGATTTCTTTGTTTAAGGTTTTCCAGGACTCCAGGAGAGGGGAGGGAAAGTTTCGGTGGGGTAAAGACGGGGGAACGGATTTCCAGATCACTGGCCATCATTACATACAGATCTTGCTGTTCTTGTTTTGTATTGTAAGTATGGGATATATATAATTTATCATTGGCTGACTGGCTTACCCCAGCTTGGCTCCGTTTCCTTGTATTCTTTTTATTTCTTCCTTCTCAGGGAAGAGGGGCCCTGCCCCTCCTTCCTCAAATATAGTACAATCTATACGATTTAGAAAAAAAATATTTAATTACCTTTTTTTCAATCTCTTCACATAAAAACTAAGGTGTTTTTCCTACAGTAAATATGAAGCATTACTGGGTGAGCAAGTAAGCCATACCTTATAAAGGAAGATATTTACGTGTGTCCACTGGTGCCAAGGAAAGTAGAGAGCCTTATGGCATTTTTGTCCTATATGGAACAAGTTGACACTAAATGAACAAAATGTAACTACTTTCAGTTACTGATGTTTGTATAAGCTTGAACAAATAACTGAATCATGGATTTTATCAATGCCTACTAGATAAAGATAGAGCCCAAGACTTGGTTATTTTCATCTATACCTGTGAAGTTACATTTGTTAGATAGTAAGTACACATCTCAGAGGTACAAACTGAGGAACATACGTTAGTGTGAAAGTCAAACTTGAACTTTAGTCTAAAATTTTTATAGTAAAAATGGTAGAGACAAATGCCTTCATCAAAATTAATTTATCTAAAATAGTCATATGCCTACCATTTTAGACTAAGATATGCAGTAATGGGCCCTACTTTGCCATAATTCTTTCTCAGGGAAGGGTCCAAAAGAAGAAAGAGAGGAATAGAGACATTCTTAAAAAATCTTACTCCATGACTGAAGTGATGCAATTACTTGATATCCATCTGATCTTAAAGAATCTTTTTAACCAAAAGTTGGTTCTTTTTCTGACTCTACATGTTTAATGAACTAGAGATTTGGAGCACGAACTAGAGATTTTCAGCCTGGTAAGAAACATTCCTGGTTCTGGTAGAAAGCATTAAATAAATATCAGAGAGTGAAAACTACTAGTAATGGCTACATGGGTGACAACTATATCAACTACTTTTGAGTTAAAAAAAATAAATAACCAGACAAATATCTATGTGTCCATTTCACTTAGCACTGTAAGTATATAAGTTCCTCCTCTTAAGGTTTTATTTAATTGCTATTTTGAGAAATTTATTTAGAAATTTATAATTACTAGTATCAAAAATATTTTTTATATCTGATACTAGTTTGCATGTAATGGTCATTTGGGTTGGCTTTATTTCAATATCATTATAATTTTAAGCAAAATATACGATTTGAGATATTTTCTTTGCTATCTTCTGGTATGCAGTATCTACTTTAAATCTTATAAATTTAGAAACAGATAAGTTTTCATGGGTGTTAATGGTAGCAGACACTGGCAAAAAAGTAAAAATAAACAAGCATTCCAAAGCAATCCCACTCTTTTCCCAAGAGAATTAAAATAAATTGCTCATCATTCTGTTTTTGCAATCAATAAGATTAGATGTCAATAAATCCAACTTGAAATCGCAACCATGAATTCTTTAATCTTTGGGATCAATTTGTGCAAAGAAGACAAAAAGTTTTTAAAGACACCAGGGATACTCCAGCCTAGCAGAAACACAACCCTCAGATACAACCCAGTTATTCCATCAGCAGAAAGAGATGTGATTCCAGGGCTAGACTATTATTTCAGATCCAATTTCTAGTTATCTCTTAAATATCTTTGTTCCACATGACAATATGTTGACAAACTAACAACATTGATGCAATGATCAAAGATGTGTTTCAGAATCTCTTTCAACAGTAACAAAAAGAATATAAAAATTCTTTGAAATTATATATATAACACTATTCTCCACCTGATAAAGTTTTAGATGTTTGTAAATGTTATTGCTCGTGGATGAGTTTCAGTGTGATTTAATGCTACAATGCACAACTGTCTCTTTTTCATGGAAACATGTTTAAACTTTGATTCCAATAACAAATCTATCTTTAAAATGCTAACGGATAGAAAAATATGCTTCCAAACTTAATCTCTTTTCTAAACTTTTATTCAATACTTCTGCCACTCTCATCATCAACATGCAACTTCCCTTTTCAAAACAACTTAGAGAGCTATTTCATTTAAAAATAGAATGTGTTCCATTAACAAAGGTATTAATTGAATGACTGCTATGTATCAAGCACTATGATAGGCACACATAGATAAAAATCAATGAAGTATAAAAGCCTATAAAGTTTTCAGAGTTTTCTATTGCCTCTTCACTCTTTAGTCTATGACATGTAACTTTAATTTCAAACTTAATATCTGCAGCTTGATTTCTTTTTATTTCACTTCGTGAACTGAATACTTCAATAACACTGAACTTTTCCCTTTATTTGGATATTCCATGTTCTTTTATTCCTCTATGATTTTGGTCATGATATAGTTTTCTCTGCAATCTGAAATACCCACTTCTCAACTTGTCAAACACCTACTTACTTCAAGACCATGACCAAAGTTATCTCCTTCTCAGCCCTGGATGGGCAGCTCAGTAGGTTAGAACATCATTCCTATACACCAAAATTGTGGGTTTGATCTCTGTACAGGAAAGATTAAAGCAACCAATAAATGCATAAGTGGAACAACAAATAAATGTTTTGTGTTCTCTCTCTCTAAAATCAATTATAAAAAGTTATCTCCTAGCCAATAAAATGTTTTCTAAATCCCTTCATAAAAACACTTATTGGTTGACTCAGTGGAAGAGCACCAACCCAGCATGTGGATGTCCCAGTTCAATTCCTGGTCAGGGCACACAGGAGAAGCAACTATCTGCTTCTCCACACCTTCCTCTTCCCCTTCTCTCTCTCTTTCATCTCCTCCAGCAGTCATGGCTTGATTGGTTTGAGCACATCAGCCCCGGCCACTGAGGATAGCTAAAAATAACTCGGTTGCAAGCATGGTCCCAGATGGGCAAAGCATGGGTACTAGACAGGGGTTGCCTGGTGGATCCCGGTAAGGGTGCATGTAAGAGTATTTCTCTATCTCCCCTCCTCTCACTTAGAAAAGAAGAAAAAAAAATTAAAATGTCATATCTGCCTTCCTCTGAATTCTGTTGCTCTTACCTCATTTAGATTAGTATTAAAATTATACCTTGAAGTTATACTTTCACAGAAAATGAGAGTTGAAAATTAAAAAAAAATACATTAAATTTTTTTTAATTAAATGAGAGGTAGGGAGGCAGAGATGGACTTGTGCATAAGCCCTGACCAGGATCTACCCAGCAAGCCCCCTACTTGGCAATGTTTTGCCTATTTAGGGTTGCTGATCTGTTGCTCAGCAACTGAGCTATTTTAGTGCCTGAGGTGAGGCCATGGAGCTATCCTCAATGCCTGGAACCAAGTTGCTCTAACTGTTGAAGCCATGGCTGCAGGAGGAGAAGAGAGAGAGAAGGGAGAGGGGTGGAGAAGCAGATGGTTGCTTCTCCTGTGTGCCCTGACCGAGAATCGAATCTGGGACTTCCACACACAGAGCAGATGTTTTACAGCTGAGCCAATCAGCCAGGGCCTCAAATTTTAATGTTATAAAAGAATAATGGGAAAATATCTATTTGTGTTCATTAAAAATAATATATTAGCAGAAAGAGATGTGATTGTTTTCTCAGAAAAGTAGGCTGAGGGGGGAAGATAATAGTTCATAATAATATTAAAAAATTCATGTACTTTGTAGAAATGAGAAATATAAAACTGCTGTGTACATTCAAAATATATAAATATGTATTTTTTCAAATAGTTATATTTTCAGGACATTGAAATTCCTCATGCTTAGAGAAACTAATATCAGCCTACCAAAAAGGTATATAGACTTTTTTTCCAAATTACACTGTAGCATTCAGAAAATGAGATCACTCTTTTGTGCAGAATCACGAGAAAGGAATCCATTAAAATAAATAAGGAAGTCAGAAAGCAGGTAAATTCAAGGACACACATGCTGAAATAAATATCTAGTGAGAGCTAATACAAATGGAGCATTAACATATTTAATTATATAAAAATCTCTCTGTAATGTGTATAATGAAAAGCTAAGACTATTAAAATTAAATAATTTATAAAAGTTGCAGTATAGAAGGGAATTGAGTGTGATATTCCATTTTATGTGTCAGCTTGCCTAGGCTATAGCCCCCAGTTATTCAATCAAATACTAATCTAGGTGTTGCTGTGAAGGCATTTTGCCTAAATCCAAGAAGAGTTGATTTTAAGTAAAGGGATTATTTTAGTTAATCTAGGTGGGCCTGATTCAATCAGTCGAAAGATCTATGGAGCGAACAAAGGTGCTGCAGGCGAAGAAATTCTGCCTGTGGGTAGCAGCTTTGATTTATAATGAAATTTCAACCTACTCCTCCTAAAGGGCTGCCTGAGGGATTTCAGACTGCACTGTTACCTTCCCAAATCATGTAAGTCAACTCCTTGCAGTAATTCTTTTAATATATATCTTTTATTGATTATGTTTCTCTGGTTGAACCCTGACTGATACATGGCATTTAATGTCTTCATATGTCATACTCACCATCTTTTTCAGTCCATTCACAGTCATTAAGCAAGCAGTTATTTCAAAGTTATAGACAAGTAATTGGATTTAGCTAGTCTGAACTCAACCTATGACAAATTAGTCTATTCAGTCAAAATGGTTTTGCCTTCTGGATGATTCATTTACCATGCCCAAATTTAAATGTTCACTCTTGCCCCTAAGCATGTTTCTCTTCTAGTATCCTAATCTTTAATAGGACACATCAGGGCTCATCTCAGAAATTTGAAAGTCATCTCTAACACCTTTATCTTCTTCCATATCAAGACCATTACTGTTTATCACAGCAATTCCAGAAACATATATCCCAAACACCTATGGGAAGAGGTGAATGCAGTCAATTGGAAGGTGAGAAACTAGGGTGTATAGCACTTTACTTAGAATAAAAGAATATCAATGGTCCATTTCCAAACACAGCACATTAGCCCACTTTTCTCCTGCAGTGCATTATGTGACCTTCTAACCACATCAATAAATAACCTTCTAACTGCATTTTTTTCCTTCCATCTCTCCCTCTGTCATTTTGTCACCAGACAGGTTTTCTGAGCCAGGGCAGCTGTGTTTCAACAGCATGGTCTAAAACCTCACAGTCTCTTGAATCACATAAGAAAGACTTCAGTAACAAGTCCCAGTGAGAGAGAAAGTAAGTTTTTTTAGGTAGAGAAAAAGAGGCTAGGATGCAGGTTCCTGGAGACAGGATGAGGGGGTGAGTGAGACAGGGACGACCGCCAACCACTGCTTTCTTGGGTGCAAGTCTCACAGGGTGCTGCTGTGAGAGACACCAAAGCACGAGTGGACACAGGCTAACTTGTGAGAGAGTTACATGTGGGGTCAGTCAGTTCTTGGGATTTTATATGTTTCCAAGGGTGGGTTGTTTCTGAACTTTGTGATGCCAAATTCTGTCTCCACCTTCTGGTTGGGAGGGCATCTTGTTCCTAATATGGTTTATTCTGGAAATGTCATGGTGTTTATCCTCCTGGGCCTTCCTACTTGTGGTGTTAGTTTTTATGATGATAGTATAATGAACTCTGAGGTTGTTTTCTGGTCAATTATTGATCTGGTTCTAGCAAGTTCTTGCTGTTGTTGACATCTGTGACCACCATTGGAGTTTTTTGCCATAAACTGTTTTTTATAACATGTGGAGGGCGGGCTCTGTTGAGAAAACCTAGCAGTTTATTGAACTGTGACATTCACTCCTGCTTCCTCATTCCACTTGTGAGTTTTCCCTAACTTCTTTTTATCCTACCTCAATTTGACAAGTATTTATTGAGTGCCTACTATAAGACAGATATTTCTTGGCACCAGAGTTTAATAAAAGAGTCTGACCTGTGGTGGCACAGTGGATAAAGTATCAACTTGGAATGCTGAGGTCACTGATTCAAAACCCTGGGCTTGTCTGGTTAAGGCACATACAGTAAGCAACTACTATGAGTTGAAGCTTTCTATTTTCCACCCCCCCTGCTCTCTCTCTTCCTTTCTTTCTCTCTTTAACTCTTTCTCTCCTCTCTAAAAATCAATAAATACAATTTTTTTAAAAAAATAAATTATATGGAGTTTAAGAAAAGAAAAAATATACTTGCCATCATGGAACTTGCATTCTCCTGAAAAAAAAAAAAAAGATAAACATAACAATTTAGCAAAGCTACATGTTAGAAAGTGATGAGTGCATGAAAAACAAAGGAAGGTGTATGGTAGTGCTGAGAACAGGTGAGAAGTGCTAGTTTTAGAAGTGTGCTTGAGGTAGGCCTCAGTGATCAAAAGATGCCTTGACCTAAGTCAAGAGTGTCAATGATGATTTGTTATTGTAGGTGTCACTGAGGAAGAGCAAGGAGTCAGTCTGGCTGAGAGGAAGTAAATGAAGGGAAGAGAGAAAGAGATTAGAGAAAACTAAGAAGCAGATTGTGCAAGACCTTGAAGGCTGTTGATTACTACTCTGTATTTGAAAAAAAAAAGGCTAAGAATTTTGAGCAGAGATGACATCATCTGACTTACATTTTAAAGGATTTTAATAACTGCTGTGTTGAGAATGAATGTTAATAAGAGTAAGTGTGAATTCAGCGAAATCCCATGAGATGCTATTACTACAAAAATCTAAAGAGAAACCCATGAGAAACCATGGCTAGTCCAAGATGAAAAGAGTGGGAATGAGAAGTGCTCTGGTTCTGGAGGTATATTCAGAGTAACTCAACAAGATTTTCTGACAGATTAGATCCACTTTCCGCATAGCAGTCATTGAAATCTGGTTTTTAAAATTTATTCAACAATCAATATTTAATGAGTTTTATTTAATTATATGCTAGGCACTGATCTAGGATCTGGCACATATCAGTGAGCAATATCATCTTTAAAATCTGATTATCTCATTTCTGTTTAAAGCCATTCAAAGTCTTCCATCTACTGTATTTAGAATGAAACTCTAATTCTTTAAATGTAGGCAACAAGAACTTTTATGAACTGGTCCTTGCTTACTTTTTCTCCAACATGTCTCTCCTAGTTTGTTTTTTTCCCCACATGCTTACTTTATTATCCATCTATACTCAACTCTTTTGCTTTGGAGGTTTGTCCATATTCCTTCCTCAATGAAATATCCTTGCTCATGCCCCAACTTCTTTGCCTTGCTTATTTCTGCTTGGTCCTTAGGATTCACCTTAGCTCTTACCTCTGAGAAAGGTCTCTGATTCCTCATGGCTTACTAGTGTTCCATTTCTGTGTCTTGCAATAGCAACTGTGCACATGATTACTGTAACACTCAATTCTTTTTTCTTTTTAATTGAATTTATTGAGGTGACACTGGTTAACAAAATTATACAGGTTCTAGGTCCACATATCTTCTGTGCATATATTGTGTAGTCAGTCCCTAGGCCAAGTCTCTATTCATCACCATTTATCCCCCCTTATACCTTCCTCCTCCTTTCCCACCCTGGCAATAACCACAAAGTAGTGTGTGTCCATGAGTTTTTTCTCCATATATTTTGTCCTTTTTTTTTTTTTTTTGCTTAATCAACACTCAATCTTATGAGTGTTGATTAAGCAAAAAAACCCAAAAAAACCTTTCTCTCCTTAAGATCCCAGATTATTACTTAAGAGTTTAATATGGAATCAATAACAAACATTAACTTAATAAATAGTTGATGATTTCTGAAGACACACTTGGTATCTGCCATAGATTTGGGGGAAATCCAGAGACTTAAATCACACCATGTCCCTTCTGTTTACTAGCCATGTTGGTTTTCTTTCAATTGTTTTAATAAGCCAAACACTTTTTCTCCTGCCAGTCTTCACACATGTTGTTCCTTCTGCTCAGAGAACTCTAATTTTAATCTTCACCTGAAAATTCCCTATGCTCCAGGTAATATCTTTGGTCTTACTTCCTCATACAGGTCTTCCCAAACTTCTTCCCCAATCTGGATTCAAATACTTTAACTCTTTGAAAGATCTGTGATTATCCTTTAATCTACTTAAGAAAAGTCACATTAACAATGTTATGCTCATGATTTTTGCTTAAAATCTTTATCTTCCATTAGTCAATAAACACCATGAGATCAGTGTTGGATCTGTTTTCCTTTTTATTTGTTTTGTGTTTTTCTATTCATTTGTTGTGCGTTGTGTTTATCTTAAATGTTTTAACTGAAGGATACTGTTCAGAAAGTACATGTATCATAAGTGGGGTGCTTGATGCATTGTCATACATAAAACATCTATGTAAGAACCTCTAAGATAAAGGAACCATTTAACACTAACACTAAGAAAGCTCCCTTCATTCCCTATTCTTGTCCTCACTCTCTCTTCAAGGTTTAACTACTATACTATCTGAGTTTTACATCATAGGTCACTGTTGAGCAGATAAAATGTATTATGCTCACTTTGTTAAAAATGGTGCTGCCCATGTGAGGCCATCGCCCAGGTGATATTAATGTGTGTTGAGAATCCATTTAGCCTGGGGCTTGGTTTTGGGATTAAGCCTTTCCCACCCTTTTTGATGTGGGGCGGTACAATCCAATCATGCCTCAGAGAAGTGACTTTGTATTAGAGACTTCCCTATTTTGTATATTGGATTAGAGGTTGTGAAGCTACAATATAAAATGGGGGCAGAACGAGGGTTTGCTCTCTTGGTTCCTGGGATGATTAGCATGAGAGAGCAGAGGGAGCAGAGCAGAGAGCAGAAAGAGGCCATGTGGCCAGGAGAAGCAGCCAAGATGGCGGAGTGCTGAGTGAGATGTCAGTTTGTACAGAGTTTGTATCTGGGATAAGGAAGGAGATGGGGAACTGAGGAGAATAAGGCTGGTGAGCTAGAAACCTTTAATTCTAGGAAACTCAGATAAGTCAGTGGCTTTGTGAGCACTGAATGTGAGTGGGTTTTGGAGCCCAGTGTGTGTTTTTACTTGCCCGCCGGGTGCAAGCTAGGATTAAAGACTATGGCCCACCAGTTTGTGGCTCTGTTGTTTCTTTACCGACTCTCCAAATCCAATGTGAACCTGCATGGGCCGGGCAGCTGTGATGGTGGCCCTGGCCGTGAATACTGGCTCTACAGTCACCTTTGCCTTTTTTTGTATTTTATATAAATGAAACATAGAATATGTTCCATTGCTGGTCCATTTTTTTAGCATTATATTTTGTCAGGAGCTGATCAACAACTACTGGCTGACAAGGTCACAGCAGAAGAAGATCAAAAACTGCTGATTGACAAAGTCACAGAAGAGAAGACCAATGGCTGCTGGTTGATAAAGTCACCGCAGTGAAGATCAATGGCTACTGGTTTACAAAGTCACCGCAGAGTAAAGGCACAACAATACTTCCCCCTTTGACCTTTTGAATTAATTTGGCCTTATATCCCCCTTTTCTGGGTGTGTGCTATCATTTATGGCACAGGGATAATAGTACCGTGCTTTCCCTGTAGATTCATAGTAATTTCTTTGGAAATGAGACAGAGGGTGTGAGTTCCACAGAAAAGCCTATAAGCCCCTTGGACTGGGCTCATAGACATAAGAGGCTGGCTATGATATCCCTCATAAAGGGTTAAGTTTGTAGGAGAATTTCTTCTTATTAATCATGTTAGAAAAAATAGATTGTGACTTATGAATAGGTAGGAAACAGTAACTATACACAGAAGCACCTTTCAGCCTTCACTTAATTCATTACTTTACCTCCCTAGCCTTTTTATGTGGTAGAGTAGAGAAACTTTCCTTTCTTCTTGCATACCTGACCTGCAGGTGGTGGAACACTTTGAGAAAAATAAAGTTAGAACTTAACTAGTGTATAAATATAGTAGATAAATAAAATTTGACTAGACAATAGAATCTTAGGTAAGGTAGAGTTATTAATCAGTACTGACCTTTTAGAAGTTTGTACCAATATTGTTATTGCTATTCAAGTTATTGTATAACTGTACTTTGAATGACTTAACACCTGATTTATAGCTTATAGAAATGAATTAACTGTTGCCTAGAAATATGTAACCATCGTGAAACAAAAACAATTATTAATCAATGTATTCTGAATACCATGTGATTGTAACTTAGTGTGTGTGTATAAAAATAAAGCTAGACCAGCCATTGGCAGAGATGCCTGGCAGTAAATGCTAAAGAGAAAAAAAAAGAATTCGGCTCTCTTACTCGATTCATGCCAACGCCGTCTCTTCCTGTGGGATCCCTGGATTCCCCACGGGGCTGGACCCCGGCAATATTTATGAGATTAATCCATACTGTTATATGCAACAGTTAAATTGTTTATGTTCAGTACTGTATAGTATTCCACTATACAGATATACCATAAATTATTTATTCATTCTAGTAATAATATATATATTTATGTTTTTCATGGTTTGGCTATTATAAATGTTGTAGCTATGAATTTTTTTTCACATGTCTTTTCGTGAACATATATATGGATATCTTTAGGATATATATTTAGAATTGGAAATGCTAGGCCAAAAACTACATACCTATGTCCAGTGATAGTCAATATTACAACACAGGTTTTAAAAGTGATTACTGAAAGGTCCAGGACCTGGCAGAAGTCACATCAACCATGCAGAGGCCAAAGTGTAGCAAAGAAGATTCATTACAAACACCTCGGTGCAGATGGGCTGAGTCCCATAAGAGTCAGCCCCAAGCAAGGGTGAGAAGAATAGTTTTATACTCTGCTGCCTTCTGGCAATTTCTGTTGATGCTGGTTACCAGGCCTCTGGCTTGGGCTAATGATATTTTTCTGTTTCTGTTACTGCCTCCATTGATAATGGACTCCTATTTGGACAACTTAAAGGTTAAGTACAGTTCATCACATACTAACTGAGGAAGGGTTGGGAGGGGGCAGTTTTGAGCCCTGAGGATACATTTTGCCCTAACAACAATTATATCAATTTGTACTCTCTTAAAGAGTTTTCATTGTACCAAATACTTACGATTTCCTTGCAAACAATAGAGATTTTTACTTTTCTTCATTGTAACCATTTTGGTGGGTTTGTGGTAGAATCTCATTGTTGGCTTAATTTAAATTTCCTGATGATTAACATGGTTAAAGATTTTTTTATATGTTTATAGACATTTGTATATCCTTTTTAATAAATTTTTACATATTGCTTATTTTTAATTGAGTTTTATATATATACACATATATTTCATTTTGTATTTGTAAAGCCAGTAGCCAACGGCCACTATCAGAGCTGCCTGGATCATGTAGGTTCTCATTTGACTTGGACAGATGGTAATGAAACAATGGAGCCAAGAACTGTTGGGCCATTACCTTTTATCTTAGTTCACACCCGGCAGGCGAGAAAATACACACAGTGGGAAAACACTCCCCTTTCCATTCAGGGCTCCAAAAGCCACTGACTCATATAAGTATTCCTAGAATCAAAGGTTTCTACCTTACCAGCCTTATTCACCTCTGTTCCCCATCTCCTTCTCTTTGCACAAATTCTGCACTAACTGGTTTCTCTTTCAGCACTCCGCCATCTTGGCTGCCTTTCCTCACAATGCTAATTTCAGGAACCAAGAGAGAAAGCCCCTGGTCTCCCTTATTTCAGTGTAGAAATTAAAGCCTTTAAGCCAATATACAATTAAGGAATTCTCTGATACAAAGCCACTTATCTGAGGCATAAATGGGATTCCTCATAAGAGTGCACCATCCCACATCATATAATAGTCAAGGTGTGGGGAAAAGCTTAGTTTTGAGAAGATCTTAGTATTAGAAGGATTTTGAAAAGATCTTAGTATTAAAAGGGAGGTGGAAAGGCTTAGTCTTAAAACTAAGCCTTAGGCTACAATGACTTTGCCAGCTTACAGCCTGTCTCCCACACCCCATGCAAACTATAAGCGAGCAAACATATATTTACAAACTTATTTGACCTACAGTATTGGTTGTGGTAATTGTCAGATATATGTATCTATAATAGAGGAACTATATATATTTTTCAGCCTTTTGTGTTCCCTTTGTACCCTGCTAATGGTGTTATTTTTTTAAAGATTGAATTTATTCATTTTAGAAAGGAGAGAGAGAAAGAGAGAAGGGGGGAGGAGCAGGAGGCATCAACTCCCATATGTGCCCTGACCAGGCAAGCCCAGGGTCTTGAATAGGTGACTTCAGCTCTCGAGGTCGATGCTCCATCCTCTGTGCCACCACAGATCAGGCAATGGTCTTTTATGATGTCTAGATATTCTCAATATTGATATAGCTAAATAAATCACTCCCTAATATACTTAGTGTTGTGTGTCTTCTTTAAGAAACCTTTGTCTATTCCAAGGTCACAAAGATGTTCTGCTGTCTTTTCTTGAACAAGTTTTATTTATTTACCTTTAACATTTAGACCTGGAATTTATTTAGAGTTTATTTTTGTGTTTTTAAGATAGATATTGTCTTGTTTATTCACAGTATATTCTCAGTACCCAGCAATAGATATTGAATATATAGTTCTTGAATGATTGACAGAATAAATGGATGAATGAAAACAGATGTTTGGGCTAGTTCTAAAAAAGTAAGATACATTGGATAACATGTATATATAGCAGACATTTAGGTTAGTTGTTCATATTTCCATTTTCAACCTCATTATACCTTTGTTATATACATGTTAAAGTTTTACATCCTAACTTCTATGGTACCCAGAAACAACTATGTGGTACTTTTCAGGCCAATAAAATATAAGCAGAAGTCAACTAGTGGTTTCCCCTTCTTTTTCTCTTACCACTAGCCTGTAATAGGCACATATTATGATGCCTGAAGATACCGTAGGCATCTTCAGGGTCACAATATCTTCAGATACCTGAAGATATTGTGACCCTGAAGTTACAAGAATGAGCACCAAATAAGAATTTAAAAAATTAAAAAATATATATAAGAAAAAATATCTAACAAGATCTGATTCCCAATAGCATTATTGAACATCCAAACCAGTCATATTCTGGAACTTTTTGTAATGTTTCACAAATAACCTCCATTTATGTTGATTGGTGACACATATATGTCTTTAATTCTCTCTTATTTGCAACCAAATGCATTCCTAAATGGAATCTAAGAAATCAATCTACATTTCTGGTTAGAGAATGCCATGTGTTTTGAAGGATCACTTTCTCATCTATCAAAAATGAAGACCCAAGAAAGCCCCCCCTCTAAGTGTAAATTGTGCTCACATGTGTCAGAAAATCCTAGCCTGAACCCAGAATCCTGGCCATGTAGTCCACTAGATGTTTCTCTCTTGAGAAATTTACATAATAACTTCCACTGGTCTTTAACTTCTCTTCCTTAAAAAAAAATAACTAAACAGGAAAAACATCTTGTTTTGAGACTTAATTAGAGAAAGTTTATGATAATGTATCAAAGGTACTTGACACAAGGTAACTGTTCAATATATATTAGGTATATCCCTTCACTTTAAATTATAGTACATATTTGACAACAGAATTAAGTAAACAAAAAACAAGCAAACATAAAAACATTTATTTTCAATAAAGATAGATACTAGAAATACCTTTCCTCTAAATGGTAGCTTTCTTGGAAACCATATTTGGTATATACAAGACATATTTGATGTTTAGTTAAAATAACTTTCACCTTGTAGGAAAAAGAGATGTTATCTGATATTTACAATATAAAATGTTCTTTGTAATCAAAAATTTTAATTATAATTTTGTGGTAATAATTATCACAACCAGAACGTTTATGAAACTTCCAGAGATATGCAAATTATTATCAACAGTTACATGAATGCTCTTGATTAAATAAGTTTATAAATATGCCAAGTATGTGTTCTGTGAAATTGCAAATTGCCTTCCTGCTTGGGAAAGGCCACTGTTATGCCAATGTATGCTGGGCAAGAGGTTTCTGCACTAGAAAACTTTTAAAGACAGAGAAGGAAAAAGAGAGAAGCTAGTTTTGCAGAGAAAGAAGCCATGTTGGCAGAGTGAGTGCAGATGGGGACCAACAGGTGAGTGGCTTTGGGACTGGGAAGGCCTTTAGTTCTAGGAGAAACCAGAGAAGATTATCCTGGTTGGAGAACCGGATAATGTGTCAGTAGCTTTGTGAGTTCTGAGTGAAAAGGAAGTGTTGTCCTTGTGTGTTTGCTCATTGGCCAGTATGATACTTAAATAAAGAAATGGCCCAACATTCTTTGGTTCCACTGCTTCTTTACTCTCTGCCCAAATCCAATGAGAACCTGCATCTGCATGGCCTCGATGGCTGTGACTACTGGCCATACAAGTACCAGAAAAACAACTCTAATTATTTCATGAAAAGACAATTTATTTGCCCAAATATCTCGAATCTTATGACAAATATTTCTTATTTCTTTAGAACAATTTTATATTGTTCCTCAAGAAAGCATGAACATAATTTTGAGATTTATAATCTCATATTTGTAATTTGTGTATGTGCTGATGCATTAATAAAAGTAAACTTATCTTTTCTCAGAATAGAAAATTCCGAATCATCTTAAATTGGCTTATACCAATAAGACATTGCATTAACTCAAATATTTGATTTGTTTATGAGTAAGACAGGCAAGTTGAGTAACAAGAAAAATAACATTTTTTTAAAAAAAGACTGAAATACACTTGAAATTACCAAAGTATTGATTTCAAATAGCATACAAAGCATTGGAAAGATTAAAGGGAAAAAAGCAAAGAATTCAGTAAATCTTCAACTCTTCAACTGATTTTTTAAAAATTTCTTTAGGCTTAGAAATGTTTCTGAGGACAAAGAATAATAGATCTTTCTGCTTTTTGTTGTGTTCAGGAATAAATCAAGAAATTATATCCCAAAGAATTGGAGATGTACATTTCAAAAAATCAGCCTCTAATGGAGCAAACACTGGCAAAGTTTATTACTATACAACCCAGTTACTTCAACACTGAGAAGAGAAAGTCATGCCAAATTTGAGCAGTTCTTAGAGAATATTACAGCAATAATATGCAAGGGAATTCAAAAGCAGTTAAAAAGTGTCATTATTAGTTTCCTACAGAAAATTTTGTCAGAACCTTTGGGAACCAAAAATAAAATATAACCAAAACCTCTGAATAGCTTATGAAATGGTACAATAAATTTAATTCTCTTGCTAATAGTGACTTGAGGCATCTGTAGGAAGAACAAGGGAATAATAAGAATACTTTATATTCAGCACTCAGTTAAGACACATTCACATTTGTTATGTCATTTGAGTCATACAATACCTTTGTGAAATAAATAAGGTGTTAACATGCCTCATTTTACAAATGAAAAGACATATAGTATACGCAGGAAATTGAGGTTTTGGACTAGAATTCATCGCTCCTCACTATTCTTACAGACTACCATGATGCATTAAATTATGGAAACAAATAACAACAGAGTTGAATCAGTTTTAATAATCTGTCTGTAGTATACATATATTTCAGGTAAGCAGAAAAATCCAAAGACAATGGATAAAGGTTAAGGAATAATAAATGGCCTCTACCTATTAGAAATTGCTGTGACCTGCTTTGCCACTGCATTGTGTACTTCTGAATTTTACGGTTATGCACCAAATGGTAATTAATTTGTAAGTAACATATAAGAGTATATATACATATTCTGATAGCATACAATTGTAATGATTCAATGATTCAATGGAAGTTTCCTCCAGTTTATCTAAATGCCCATTATCTATTGATCTCTGTCTATCTATTTATCTATCTAAAATCCTGAGACTGTCTTTGAGGTATAGTATATCTATATGAAAAAAAATCAAACTTACAAAATATTTATTCCTTGTGCAAAAGTCTCACAAAGACACATGTCTGTGTATAACTACTGTAGAACATCAAGCAAGATAGAAATATAATTTCTATAAAAATCTGAAAATGAGGCCAGTGTACAGGCACATGAACACAATAATTACATATAAGTACATGTTATATTTGGACATATAAGAACTTTCCTTCCTGAAAAATGTAAAAAAATATGAACAAGGCGACAAACTGTTATTTTCAAGGACAGTAATTACACTAGGAATGGAGCATGTTAAGACAATTGCAGGTATGAAATAACAGGTACAAATGGAATGTGCAAAAATAAATAACATTTTTGTATTATAGAAATTATTGAAAATCCAAATCTTTCCACATTTTTCACTTTCCCAACATTCTTTTTCAGTTTTTTTATTTAATGATAAAAAATATACATCAGTTATGAGGTCTTCCCTCCCCTGGGTTCTCAAGGATACAAATTCCAGAGACTATGCATCGTGTTTGGATATGGAAATTTTTAACAAAGTTGTAAATCTCATGCATAGGAAACAGGATCCTACGTGAACCTTTTAGCCTCCTGAGGTGCTGACAGGGATAAAAGTACAATCTCCAAGGTACTCTACTATATTCATTTCTTACTTAGTCTGGGGACAATTGCTCTCTGTAGTTTCTTTTAAGAACACTGGCTTCTTTGCCTTTTTCTTAAAGAACAGTGAGCAGAGACTTTAAAAAGATGTAGCTTTCAAAATCCAAGAGGTGAGGAAGGTTGCCTTTATTCTATTTCTGATTTTGACCAGAAAACTCTGAGAATAGAAACACATGTCCTACTTATATCTTTGACTTGGTGAATAAAAGATAAGAAAAAATAAAAATTCAAGAATTAAGATTGAAGTGTTCAGCTGTTAGTTTCTAAGCATGCCTGCTGACCTAAAGTTTGTAGGTTAATTAAGCCTGTGCAAGACATAAGGAAAAAATAAAAATAACAACTCAAGCAAAAGGGAGAAAACCAGAAAACCCTGTTTAATTCAAGACCCCAAGAAGCCATTTCCCTCAGTGGGTGAGTTACAAAAAATATAATCCCACCTGTAGAGAGAGATGATGGAGACATCTTGGTTGTCTCACTTTGGCTATGAATAGAGAGAAAAATATTAGAGAGACAGAGACACACAGAGAGAGAAGGATGAAAGGAGAGAAGGAGGGAGAGAAAGAAACAGAGAGAGAAAAAGAGTATCTTCTAAAAATATCTAACTACACACTACAATTCCAGCATGTGTCAGAAATCCAAGCACAAATTTTAGTTTTAAATATTCCAGTTAGAAAGTACAATATGGGGATTTAAAAGAAACAAAAAGTATTTCCTTTGAGGAAAATTATTAAACCTAGAAATCAGTTTATTTCTATCTATAAAGTTCCAAGGAATATGAGCTTACAATGACAAATTACAAATATTCTTAAAATGACAAATGATATGGAATGATAATAAATAGGAAAAATTGGAATCATATTCAAAGATAGTATAGATAGTGGCACTATCAAATAAGTAATATAAAAATAAGAAATGTTTATAATGTATAAAATATAAAATGTTATAGAATATATGATATATGAGTAATATACTTTATATAGTTAACAAAGAAGGTTGAAATAAAATAATTCTCATTAAATTTTTTAAAAATTTGTAATCTAAATTAGGAGCACAGTAGATGACTTGAATAGATACAGATAAAGAGAGAAAACTACAAACCAGTATAAAGATATCTGAAAATTATCCATAACAAAACCCAGAAAGATGAAGTCATAGAAAATTTAAAAAAGAGTTTTAAGACACAGAAAGTAAAGCAAAAAGTTCTTACACATGTCAAAATTGAGTTTAGTATGAGATAATAGGGAGAATAGGGGTGTAGTAAAGATAATTCTTGTGCATATTTCCAATTTCATGAACAAACAATTTTCAATTGGGCAAGCAGAACAGTTTTTAAGAAGAATAAATTAAAAGAAGCTGATATAAATATACTATAGTGAATATGCTTAATGCCAAAGAAACAAAAAAAGATGGTTAATGTAGTTAGAAAGTAATGACAGTTGTTTAAAAAGAAAAAAACAAAACAAAACAGTAATAATACATTGATTTTAAATAGCAACAACGGATGCCAAAAGACAATAGAGTAATATTTCAACGTACTGAATAAAAAAATGTTTATATTTCTGTATAATCAGAGAAAGTATTTAAAGAGTGAAGCTACAATGAAGATATCAATTGACTTTCCCTAAGGAACTTCTAAAAGTTTTTTTAAACTTATTTATTGATTGACTTTAAAGCGAGATAGAGAGGTAGGAAGGAAGAAAAACACTGATTTGTTGTTCCACTTATTTATGCATTCACTGGTTGATTCTTGTATGCACCCTGACCAAAGAACAACCTCACAACTTTGGTGTTTTGGGACAATGCTCTAACCAGCGGAGCTACCCAGTTGGGGCACTTAAAGGAACTTCTAAAAGATATAAATCAGGAGGAAGAAAAATTATGCTAGACAAGTATCCAAAAAGCAAGAAAACTATTGAAACTATTTGGGTAAATTTCAATAAATGTCAAATTTATAAAACACTATCTAATTTTTAAAGTGAAAGAAAAACAAGAAAATGATACTGTATAACAGTTGAGTATAAGTTGGCAGGGGAAACCACTGAAAGTAAAGCATCCTAAGTTTCTTGTACATTTCATGAAATGGATAAAGTATTTGATCAACTTTGGTCTTTTAAAAGTTAAATAAACATGTAAGTAATAAATAAAGATTTATAGTCCGTATAACTTCCAATCTGTTTGGTGACAAAATAGAAAAAAATAAAACACTATCAGTCAATCCAAAAAAGCAGGAAAATAAGAAAAATACATAAGCATAGTTTAATAAATAGAAGCACAGTAATAAGAAACCAAATATTTCAACTGAGATAAGATATGGCAGGAAAATACCAACCAAAAGAAACATGTGGCTCTATGTATGATGCGACAGAACACAAATAAAAGTAAAAGCATTACCAGACACATACACATGCCCACGCACAGGTTACTATATAATGTCTGAGAGTCAAATTCACCTTCATAATATTCTAAACTTATATTTATGTAGCATTAAGCTATATAAAGCAAAATGTTATTAAAGAGTCAAATAGAAAAGTCTACTATCCTAGTAGGTGATTTGAGCACATTTTTCTCATTAATAAAACAAGCAAACAAAAATAGAAATTGTATAAATGATTTGAATAATATAATTTGCATTAGATAAGGTATCAAGAAAACCTCAAAATTTCATGGGTTATTAATGGGTGAACTACTCTTCTCCAAGTAATAGTTCAGGGATACAGACATCTTCCGTCTTTTGCTCCACCATTCTCTAGGTTAGTGCTTCTCAAATGGGGGCAACTGTGTCCCTGTGGGAATTTTGGAAATATCTGGGGATATTTTTGGTTCTCTCCACTATGTGTTATTGACATCTATGTATTGATGTTGCTGCTAAACATTTTCTGATACACAGGACAGCCCCCCCCTCTCCCCAACAGAGAATTACATTGTCTCAAAAGTCAACAGTGCTGAAGCTAGAAATTCTTGCTCTACAACTTCGGAGTCTTCTCCTGGATCTTATGCATCTTCCCAGCAGATGAGAAAGAATGAAGGTCTCCTCTTATGTACAGCACCACTGTTGTCCAAAACTTCTCCAAATAAACCCAAAAAGGACAAGAAATCCAAAAGAAAAAATAGACAAAAAGACATAAATATATAACATTCTAAAGTAGCCAATACACATATGGGTATGTATACAATCTCATTTGTAAACAGGGAAATGAAAATTAATAACAGTGGGTTACTCATTGTCATTAACTGGTTACCTAGTCGTATCAGACTGACAATAATATCTGAACAATGACAATAATAACAATTTTAGCAAGGATGGGGAAAAACAGGAATCATATATTTTGGTTAGACTGTAAATGTATACAACCAATATAGAAAAAAAATTAATATCATCTTGTAGAGTAAAAATGCATATACATAATTTAATACCAAGGTTCTTTATTCCTAGGTAGTAATGAGCTAGGGCGGTGGTTTGCAATACCACCAGCAGGTAAGAAATGCCTAGGAAAATTTTATCAAACATCATCACAGTTACTGTTCCACTTTGGCTAGAATGTGTTCTCAAGAAACAAATTTAAAAATAACAAAACAAAACAAAAAATAACTTCCCAGATAGCTAGAATTTATAGCTGTGGTTAAAATGCACTCTCCTGGAAGGTCTCCTCTTATGTACAGCACCACTGCTAGTAGCAAAGAGACAAAAACACACAAAATATAGTAACTGTTATCTATGTACATTTTAACAGAAAAATTCAGAAACTTTGTAATCGAAAAGCTTCTAAACTCCAGACAAACACAAAATGACTCAGCAAAGCTGTAAGGAGATTCAGGACATTCTATCACCAAGATATTGAAAATATAACTGTCTTGCTAACGCTTGCTAGAGGAGAGGTTTTTGCACCAGAAATTTTGTGAAGAAGGCAGGAAGCCATGTTTTTGCAGAGTTTGTGCAGAGAGAAGGGAGAAGATAAGCAGATGGGGAACAGAAGTGAGGGACTTTTGCGAGCTCCACTGAGACAGGTGGGGCCTTTGATTCTAGGAGAAACCAGAGACGATTCTCCTGGTTGTGGAACCAGAGAATGTGCCAGTGGCTTTGGGAGCCCTGAGTAAAGGGAAGTGTTTTTCTCTGTGTGTGGCTCTTCGGCCAGTGCAAGACTTTAATAAATGATGTCCTACAAAAAAAAAAAAAAAATTAAATCACTTGGGGAAATATAAATTTTTAAATTTTGGTAATTTAGCAAAAGTCACAAAAGAAAAAAATCAGGATTATAACTAAGAAGCAAACAGGAAATATAAAATAAGAAGAAACTTCTGTCCTCCATTTAACTACTGTATGGCCAGTAGTCACAGCCGCTGTAGCTGCCACCAGGCAGGTGCAGGTTCACATTAGATTTGGACAGATGGTAAAGAAACTGCAGAGCTTAAAAATGGTGGGCCATTCCTTTATTCTTGCAACTGGCTGGTGAGTAAAAACAAACACACAAAAGGCTCCAAAACCCACTCAAACATTCACCGGCTCCACAACCAGGAGAATCTTTTCCAGTTTTCCCTAGAATTAAAGGCCCTCCACCAGTCTCAGCACAGCTCACAAAGCCCCTCGCCCCTCTGGTTCCTATCTGTCAACATGGCTTCTTTCTCTCTAGTACTCTTCCTCCCTGCTCTCACTCTGCAAAAATATGGCCTCCTTCTTCTTCCTTCTTCTTTCTTCTTAAAACTTTTTGACGTGAAACCTCGCCTCCAGCACACATTATCATAACAATGCCCCTTCCCAAGCAGGAAGGTAATCAATAGCCTTACCTGGGCAGTGCCATTCATCTGGGCAGCGGGCATTTTTAACAATAAAAGTGAGCAAACTCCAAAATCATATTTTACAAATTTATTTGCCCAACAAATACTTAGAAGAACCTGAATTAGGAGCCTGCCCATAATAAAAGATTGTCAGAGATAACTTTTTGACCCACCCATATGGCAAGGAAAACTTTTATTTACAAAACATATGCTTTTTTATTGATTGACTGATTGATGATTTGAGAGAGAAGAAAAGAAAGACAGAGAAAAACATCAATTTGTTGTCTCACTTACTTATGCCTTCATCGGTTCTTTCTTGAGTGTGCCCTGATTGGGGATCAAACCCACATCCTTGGAGTAGCAGGATGATGCTCTAACTAACTGAGCTACCTAGCCAGGGCAACATCTGTTCTTTTTATTACCCTGCAGTGACCATTTGAAACCATCAAGGAAATTTACTTCATCCCTACATCAGGCTGTCTTATATAGCTCTTTCTATCTCTGAGCCTCTCATGCATGTGGGGTTTCTGACCTTCTATTGTATGCAGGGTTCTCATACATATGTATATATTAAATTTGGTTATTTTCTCCTGCTAAAGATATAAAAAAAGCAAAGCAAATTTATTTATTATTAGTAGTAGTATTTTATTGATTTTAGAGAAAGAGGAATGTAGACAGAAACAATTCTCTGTTCTTGTATGTACCCTGACTGGGGATCAAACCCACAACCTTTGCTCATCAGGACAATGCCTCTAACCAAATGAGGCAAGAACAAAGTAAATTTAATAAATATAAATATGTAAGCTACCTTACTAAGAAAAAAACTCTTCATAACATAAAAAAATAGGCCCTGGCTGGTTGTCTCAGTCATAGAGCATCAGCCTGGTGCGTGGGTGTACTGGGTTTAATTCCCAGTCAGGGTACACAGGAGAAAAAAAAGCATCTGTTTCTCCACTCCTTCTCCTTCTCTTTTTCTCTCTCCCCATCTCCCATACCCATGGCTCGATTGGTTCGAGTGGCCTCGGGCACTGAGGATGGCTCCACGGGCTCCACAGCCTCCACCTCAGGGGCTAAAAAAATAGCTTATTGCTGAGCAATGGAGCAATAACCCCAGATGGGAAGAACATCGCCCCCTAGTGGGCTTGCCAGGTGGATCCCTGACTGGGTGCATGCTGGAGTCTGTCTCTGACTCCCCTCCTCTCACTAAAAAATAAAAATAAAAATACCCGATATATTATATCTTTCCCCATTCCTTGCCTCTCAGTTTCCATACAAATGTGTTTTTTTTTTAAAGATGCATTTTAAAATTGATTCAAATTTTCAAATAATTGGGAAAGAAGCAGAGGTTAAAAGAAAAGAAGGGGAAGGACAGGACTATGGAGCTGAAAGGAGGAACAGTCTCTCTGCTCTCCCTTCAAAAGAAAGAAATAGGGCAGTAGACTCCCAGTGAGACAGGCTAGTAAGCTGGGAAAAGCGGAATAGGGACACTTGAGACAGTTAACCAGATAAGCAGTTTGCAACCATTGGTGAATCCCCAAATCCTATCTTCCCTAAACAAGGGAGACTTAAAGGTAAATGGTTTCCACTTCTCTCCAAACAGAGGGTAAATAGCTTAAAATCACCATACTCAGGGAGATAGATAACAAAAATTCAGTTAGTATCATTTGGGTGGGGCACACACAAGGACAGATGAAGTCAGGAGACTAAATCTCGTTTTGGTTCATCAGCATAAAGCTGACAAATATTCCCAATACTCCCCTAAGACCTCTCCTCAACTTCCAGCCTTTAAAATCCTCAAGACAAAGGAACCAGGGCATGGTTTCCCCCAAGGAACATACCCATAACCAGGGCATGGTTTCCCCCGAGGAACATACCCATACCTTTTTTCCCTCTCAGGTGTGTAACTCCTAAACTCTTAGCGTTTCTAGGAGACATACAAAGAAAGGGAGCAATGGGCAGCAGCAGCTTGTTCTGGGCTAACCCTCTGAACCTGTCTCTAAAATCTCTTATTCTTTGACTTTCCAGTGAGCCAAAGCAGTGTCACCTAGTCTCATTTTTTCTATAACATTTCTAGAAAGCCAAAGAAGCCTTACCAACGCTCTCTCCTATTGCTTCTTTTACCCTAAGCCCTTCCATGTTTTACTGTCCCAACTTTAATAAACATACTCTCCAAATCACCTAACTCAGGTTGTAAAATCTTTCCTGCATGAAGGAAAAAATCCATACATGCCTGACCAGGAGGTGGCTCAGTGGATAAAGCGTCAGACTGGGATGCGGAGGACCCAGGTTTGAGACCCGGAGGTTGCCAGCTTGAGCGCAGGCTCATCTGGTTTGAGCAAAGATCACCAGCTTGGACCCAAGGTCGCTGGCTCGAGCAACCTGTAGCCCCATGGTCAAGGCACATATGAGAAAGCAATCAATGAACAACTAAGGTGTCGCAACAAAAAACTAATGATTGATGCTTCTCATCTCTCTCCGTTCCTGTCTGTCTGTTCCTATCTATCCCTCTCTCTGACTATCTCTGTCTCTGTAAAAAAAAAAAAAAAAAAAATTTTTACACAATACTGGCTGGCCCAAGGCAGACCCACTCCGAGCTCGGTTCTTGTCTGGGAACACCAGTGTGCCCAGCACCTGTGATTTAAAAGCGATGTACATAAAAAGGAAAGGGTATAAAGTACCTTCCAAATTTGATGAATTGAAGATTGCTTTATTTCTTTTTCAGAAAAGCATACATAAGGCAACATCTCCCTTTTGATCTCTTTCTCTCACTCTTTTAGATTGGTAGAACTTCCTTCAAAGCCATAGGCACATTAAGGTTAGTTGAGGCCCTGGGCACAGAAGAAAATATTGGACCCTTGAAAAAAGAGAGAGAGAGACAGGAAAATAAAAATACATGTTAACCATATTTTTAAATAAATAAAAAATATATACTATTAATGTTAAAATTGAACATATGAAACCAAACTTGGTGTCATTAGAAAAAGGTATAAAGTTGAAGTTTTGTGGAATCAGAAGTCTGGGCCCATGGCATGCTCCCTATGTTCCCACAATTAAATCCACTTCTGGTCAAAGTCTGAGCTCCAAGAGACCTTGGGCAATTGATTTATCAGACTGTAGTTCTTTAACATTCACTCTTGTGTTTTAATCTTTCTCAGGAAGGGGAAATAAAAAAAGATGAATATAACAAAATTTAAATATTAGCAATTTTTCTCAAGAAAGTTATGCCAAGATATGTGTATACTTTTCAGAAAGACAAATTTAATATAATTGCAATAAATGGAGCATGTAGTACTTGGAAAGTTCCAGTGAGAAACTTTGATTTAAAAATCTCATCAACTTTCTTTTTCCGCTCAAACTGAAAGGCAGGGAAGCACTGTTCATTAAACCTGTTTTAATTAGGTAATGAAATTATAATTAGGTGCTTCCTGGTACAGATTATAAGATATCTAGAACACCTCTTCCCTTTGAGAAAGTCCATTAGTAGACAAAAGACTTTCTCTACTTCCCCATAAAATGTAAAGAGCACAGTTAGCAGAGTTTTGAATAAGAACGTTAAGTATGAAGAAACTTGAAATCAATGTGGTAATTTACAAAAATCATGGAAGGGTATTTTAAAAAAATAAATAGTGATGGAAAAAAAATTTTTGTCTTACCCATGAGTATATTTGATCCTACAATTTCTGCCTTTGACAATAGGCCTGACTTAGAGAGAGAATCTCTCTACTCCTGACTTTGGTATGTACCTAAAATATCACAATCGGGTGAGGGATATAAAATAAGCAAGAAAACAAAGCAACCAAATCTCATAGATACAGACAACACTCTGGTGGTTATCAGAGGGAAGGGGGTTGGGAAGAAGATTTGACTTTGGGTGGTTGGCACACAGTGCAATATACAGATGACATATCATAGAATTGTGCACTTAAAACCTATATAATCTTATTAACCATTGTCACCCTAATAAATCTCATGTAAAAAAAGATAAGAGGCTCACAGATTCAGGACCTCATCAGACTTTGTGACACCAAGTTGCTTAGCTCATTTCCTGACATTTCTTGGAGCTACAGGGCAGCACATTGAAAATAAAGAGAGGAAAAGAAATAAAGCAAAGAGAATCGAAGAACTTCTTCCTCTACCACTTTCCTTAGCTGCCTGTTCTCCTTTTGTCCAAGGAAACAAAGGGGTCCTACAGAGAGGTTTACTTGAATGTCTAGGCTATAATAGATCCTTGTTATTTTGGATTCCTCTATTCTTTTGGCCTCACACTTCCTTTGATGCAAGAGCTAGCACAATGGTAGGGAATAGCAGCTTAGATTTGTACCTTTTCCCCCTCAATTTTGTTACATAGAATTCAGTAGAAACACAAAACCTCTTGACATTGCTTCCAGCATTTAAAGATCATCTAGGTGGCACACAGAAGCAAATCGAAAATCCTGAGAATAAGAGAATTTGTAATATATATAAGTAGATATGAATACAAATATAAATTTGTAATTTAAAACAAAACTGGCATAGGGAAAGTTATGGGTCGTATACAATCAAAGAGGTTCAGTTAACTTAGCGATCAAGAAGATGGCTGCTTAATGCATTAACTAATAAGAAACACCTCCATATTTCAGCTTCTTGAAAATGATAAAGCATACTAACCCATAAAGGAAAAAGAAAGAATCAATTCCAGTGTTTTAGATAGATTACTTGGGAGAAGAACACATGGAGTTAAAAAGAAAAATGTCCTGGTTATCTAAAATTCTCCTCCCCTTTGGGAATAGCTAATAGAAAGAAGGCTAAACACAATAAAAATTAAAATTCTATGCTTACATACATTTTATGTTATCACTTTCAACCATGAGTAACTCTGTTTAATATGTGTGAGTTAATCTTTCTGTTTTTACAGATAAGGACATGTAATTTCTGAAATAGGGCAGGGAACTTGAAACTGTGAGTGGAACAAATGTATAAACTAATTAATTTAAAATTAGTGCTCTGAGGTTCAGAGCCTCAAGAATTATTGCTTATATGAAAAGTCACCTTCTAAACATATAATTAAAAATAATAAAACTTTCATTGTTGAAAGAGTGAGGAAGTCTTTCTGAAACTTTATCTTGAATGTTGAATGTGTGATTTTCTAGGAATAACTATGTGTCTGCGTAAAAAAAAATGTTTTAATGTTTATTGATTCCAATATGGGCTCCAAACTAATTAAACCAAAATGCTGTTATGAATTACACTGAGACTTTAGGTCAAAACGGTGGAATAGGTAAGCTCTGAAATTGCCTCTTACTGAGATCACATTAAAATTACTAAATTATAGAACAGTCATCACTGAGAACCATTGGACTAGCTGAAAAGAATTCCTATAATGAAGGATCAAGAAGCCGTGTTGAGCGTGCTTTCCTTCTTGGGAGCATGCCCGTGCCTTTCTTCCATACAGGTGTACATCTTTACTTTTCTCTCTTAAACTCAAAGGATTTTTATGAGACTTGCAACCAGGGGAGCAATGAGCAGCAGCAACTTGTCCCGAGTTAACCCCCTGCATCTGTCTCCAAAGCCCCCTTGTGTTTTTGGGGTTTTTTTGTATTTTTTCCGAAGCTGGAAACGGGGAGAGACAGTCAGACAGACTCCCGCATGCGCCCGACCGGAATCTACCCGGCTCACCCACCTCCGGGGCATTGCTCTGTTGCGACCAGAGCCACTCTAGCGCCTGGGGCAGAGGCCAAGGAGCCATCCCCAGCACCCGGGCCATCTCCGCTCCAAGGTAGCCTTGGCTGCGGGAGGGGAAGAGAGAGACAGAGAGGAAGGGGGGGGGGGTGGAGAAGCAAATGGGTGCTTCTCCTATGTGCCCTGGCCAGGAATCAAACCTGGGTCCCCCGCACGCCAGGCTGACGCTCTACCACTGAGCCAACTGGCCAGGGCCTCACTTCTTTTTTTATAACATCTGTAGAGAGCCAAAGTAGGCTCGCTCTAGCCTCTCTCTTGTTGCTTCTTCTATCCTAAGCCCTTCCTTGTTTCACTATTCCCAGCTTTAATAAACATAACTCTCAAAAAAAGAAACCAAATAAAACAAAATTCCAAAAAATAACAAAGCCGCCTTGAGACTGGTAAGAGGGACAGAGATGCAGAGCAGGTAGGTCCCACATGCACTGTGTGATGAAAAGGGCAGTATATCTTAGCTCCAGAAGTCCCCACTTCAGAGCAAAAGGTTACAGTCTTACGCCACCTTTCCAGCCCAGGCCCTAGTCTCTATGACATCTGGCTATGAAAACAGCAAGGATTGTGTTCCAGAGAGACAAAGGGCCGAGAGAGACCCAGAGACACTGCTCTTAAAGATACGATACCTAACACAAAGTCTCACTCCAAGCTTCAGAGCAGGGGCAGCAGCCCAAAAAGTGCTAAGGACATATGATATGGGGAGGAATAAAATTAACTAACTTCAAGGCAAGGACAATTCTTTCTGGGGACAAAGGTAGTGGCAGGTGCCATTGTTCCTTTGTTCAGCTCTCCTCCCACCCTGCAGGGACAGTAAAGGCAGGCACCATCTGTTCACTCCGTTATCCTGGCAACATGGTTCATCCCACTCTGGTGATTCCATCAGAGCCCAGCCTACAAAACTTACCTACATTTTTATACACCAATAATGAACTCTCAGAAGAGAAATTAACCATCACAAACAAACCCATATACAATCACATTATAAAGAATAAAATACCAAGAAATAAATTTAACCAAGGAGATAAAAAACATGTACTGAAAAAACTCTAAGACATTAAAAGAAATTAAAGAAGACACAAGTAAATGAAAGAATATACTGTGCTCAGGGATTGAAAGAAATAGCATTAAAATGATTACAAGTGGTCCTTGGGTTACAACATGGTTTCATTCTTATGACAGCAACATAACCTGAATTTTGGTTTAAGTCAAAACACGCCCTAGCCTAAGTCACTTACCTACCCAACACAGTTGTAAAGTTATAATCTAGAACATAAAAACACAAGCCACAGAGAAAAAGAAAAGGACATAAATATACTGTACTGTAGTAACAGAAAAATTGACAAAAAAATGAGTGTAAAAAAATTCCTTACCTTTATTCCTGTGGTTGGCTTGCCCACTGGAAGGAGCATTGCAAGGTGGGAGAGTCACCTATTGGGAGGAGGAAGCTGGAGAGGCAGGATAACCTGAAGAGGGTGCTGGAGATACTGGGTCAGGTGAATCAGGATTCCTAAGGAACATTCAGGAGATGCTGGTGATGATTCTACCTGTACTACAGTTGTTTCATCTCAGGAAGCAGCTGATGTAGAGGATATAGAATCTACTGCAGTCCTCTCTACCTTCTTAAAGAATTGTTCCAGGCTAGTCTGGAAGGTTGATGACTTCCCTTCCAAAATCTGCTTATACCATTGAAAGTGAAAGGCATCCATAACAGCTCACATAGTCCACCCACATAGTCTATAAGTATGATGCTAATGGCATAAGCTGAAAAATTCACATCTCAACTTTTTAAAGATTTTACAGAGTGAGTGTTGTAAACTCAAAACATCACGTTAAGACTGTTGTAACCCAAGAACACCCTGTGTATTACTCAAAGAAATCTACAGGTTCACTGAAAACTCTATGAAAATAACAAATGGTGTTTTTCACAGAACTAGAATAATAATCCTAAAATTCATATAGAATAAAAAAAAAACCAGCATAGCCAAAAAAAAAAAAAATCTTGATTAAAAAGAACAAAGTTAGATGTATTATGCCACCTGATATCAAACTATACTACAGGTTATAATAATCAAAACATCATAGTATTGGCATAAAAATAGACTCATAGATCAATGGAACAAAATAGAAAGCCCAGAAATAAGCCCACATCTATATGGTGGGTTTATAATCTCTGACATAAAAAGCTAGAACATACAACATGATAAAGAGAATCTCTTCAATAAATAGTGTGCAGACAACTAGATTGCCATATGCCAAAAAATGAAATTGAATTTCTTTTTTACACCATACAAATAAATTCAAAATGGATAAAATCTTAAATTTAAGACCTGAAACCATAAAACTCAGTGAATTTTCTGACACCACTCTTAGCAATATTTTTTTGAATATATCTGCTTGGACAAGAAAAACAAAATATAAGTAAATAAATAGAAGTATATTAAACTAAAAGTCTTTTTGCACAGTGAAGAAAACAATTGATAAAATGAAAAATAACCTACTATGGGAGAAGATAGTCACTACTGATACATCTGATAAGGGGTTAATATTCAAAATTTATAAGGAACCCACACAAAATGAAACAAAGAAATAAACAATGTTATTTTCTTTAAAAAGGGGGGGGTGGGGGGGAGGAGGAGAGGACCTGAATAGACATTTCTCTAAAGAGGCCATACAGATGACCAACAGACATATGAAAAGATGCTTAGCATCACTAAGCAACAGGAAAATATAAATTAAATCCACAATGAATTATCAAATCACACCTGCTCAAATGAATATCATCAATAAATTAACAAACAAGGGTTGGTGAAAAGGTGGAAAAAAGGAAATATTTGTGCACTGTTTGGGATTGTAAATAGAACTACCATGTGACCTAAACAATTTCACTTCTGGGTATTTGTCTGAAGAAATCCAAAGCACTAATTTAAAAAGATATACATGCCCCTGTGTTCATTGTATCATTATTTACTATAATCCATATAGAATCCATCTAAGTGTTCATTAATAGTAGAATAGAAACAGAAGCAGTACATGTATACTCAGCCATAAAAAAAGAATGACATCTTGATATTTGTGACAGCATGGATGGACCATAGAGCATTGCTTTTCAACTGCCAGTCTATTCTAATCTGCCGGAAGTTTAATGCCAGTCTGTGAAAGATTTAATCAGCCTGATGTATGAAGATTATAGACACAATGATCTTAGTTGAATTTGCTTATGCTCAGAATGATTTCTGCCTTAGTGGTCCCCCAAATAATTCCATTTTCAATAGTACCCAGGTATAAAAAAAGATGAAAACCATCGACCTAGAGAGAGTATTATGCTAAGTAAAATAGGTCAGTGAAGGACAAATACTATATGATTTCACTTATATAAGGATTCTAAAAAGTAAAATAAACAAACAAAATAGAAACAAACATAGATTCAGGGGGAAAAAATGATGTCTGCCAGATAAGAGGGGAGTTGGAAGAGATTGGAAAAGGTTAAAAGAATTAAAGAATATAAGTTGTGGCCCTAGCCAGCTGGAACCCAACATATGGAAATCCCAGGTTTGATTCCGGTCAGGACAAACAGGAGAAGTGACTATCTGTTTCTCCATCCCTCCTCCTTCCCCTTCTCTCTTTCTCTCTCTCTCTTCCCTTCCCACCACCATGGCTTGAATGGTTCAAGCAAGTTGGCACTGGGTGCTGAGGATGGCTCCATGGCCTCGCCTTAGGTGCTGAAATAGCTTGGTTGCTAAGCTACAAAGCAGCAGCCCCAGATGGGCAGAACATCGCCTTGTATGGGGCTTGTCTGGTGGATCCCAGTTGGGACACATATGAAAGTCTGTCTCTCTACTTCCCCGCCTCTCACTTCATAAAAGAAATATATATATATATATATAAATTTAAATTGTCAGCCACTGTGGTCCTTGCTGGTGGCTCAGTGGATAGAGTGTCAGCCTGGCCTATGAATGTCCCCATTTTGATTTCCAGTCATGGCATATAGGAGAAGCAAACATCTACTTCTCTTCCCCTCCCTTTCTCCTCCTCTCCTTTTTCCCACTCCCACAGTTGGTGGCTCGATTGGTGCTGGCATCAGCCTGGGCACTGAGGATAGCTCGACTGATCCTAGCATATCAGCCTCAGGCACTAAAAACAGCTCGGTACTCGAGCACTGACCTTGATGGGGTTGCCAAAGAGATCCTGGTCAGGGTACATGCAGGCGTCTGCCTCACTATCTCCTCTCTTCTAACAACAACAACAAAAAAAAAAAATCACTGTGATGTAAAGTATAGCATAGGAAATATAGTTAATAATATTGTAATAACAATGCACAGTGTCAAATTGGTACTGGATTTAGGGTGATTACTTTGTACAGTAAATGTGTGTGTGTGTGTGTGTGTGTGTAATCATTATGTTTTATACCTGAAACTAATAAAATACTGTATGTTCAATGTAAAAATAAATTACACTAAATGTTAAAACACAATCTTATTTATTTATTTTGGTGTTTTCTCAAAAAAAAAGTAACATTTTGATCCCCAGACTAGATATTGGTACCATGCCAAGATTCAAGATTAAAATAACATTTCTATCCCAAGCTCTCTCTCTAAGAATTAGAAAAAAATACAACCTCATTAATTCAGAATAAAGTTAGTCAATTCAGATTTTTTCCATACCTTTTTTTTATACTCAAATTCCTTGATCCCCATTTGTAGAAGTATTAGATTAAAATGACATTATAGTTGGGATGGGAAGTCAGATGAGATTGGTTCCAGTCCTATATCTTTATCTATCTACATTGAGTCTGATTTTTCCATCTTGCTAACTGCTATGAACCTGTTAGTGTCCTTCATCTCCAGTTACACCCAAGCTATCTCATATTACCTACTTAGCCTTTTTAACTTCATGTACCTAAATGTCATGTCTTTAGAACTCTTGGTTTTAACAATTATTATAGATTGCATAACTTACCTACAAAAAATATACTATTAGATTTAATCAACAAAAAATACAATGTTATATATCTAAACCAAAGAAAGACTAAGCTATAAAAATATGTAAATTTCTTGCAAAATAATTTAAAAATTTAAATAATTCCAATATAATTCCTCAGACAAGTTGTGGTAATTTGTACAAAATATTCAAGAGGTTATTTGTATAATTAACAAGTTGCAATAGATATGTAAAATGACTCAGATATTAATATTAATAATTAAATCACTGTTTTATTTATGTAAAGATTGATACAAATCAATAAAATCTTTTTCTCCTTTTTTTCTGAGAGAGAGGAAGGGAGAGAGAGAGAGAGAGAAGCATCACTTCTTTGTGCCACTTAGTTGTGCCATTGATTGCTTTACATATGTGCCCTGCACAGGGCTCCAACCAGCAACCAGGAGGGTGAAGCAAGCATCCTTGGGATCAAAAAAAAACACAGGTATAGTTAAGAATCTAGCATATGATAAAGTATCTAAATTGGTGAGGAGGGTAAAATTATTTAGTAATATGTTAAAATATTTTATTGGTCATTTAGAAAAATAATCTTATTTTATCCAAACCATATATCAGGTACAAGTTAATTACAAAATAAATAAATTACTTAAATATAAAATGTCACAATATGAATTAAATATATGAATTAAGAATTTTAATCTGTAAAGCACAATGATAGCTTGATGAGGCAGTGGCACAACGTATAGAGCATCGAACTGGGACATGGAGGACCCAGGTTTGAACCCCCAAGACCTGGCTTGAGTGCAGGCTCATCCAGCTTGAGTGCAGGCTCACCAGCTTGAGCGCAGGGTCACTGGCTTAAGCGTAGAATCCTAGACATGACCCCATGGTCACTGGCTTGAGTCCAAAGGTTGCTGAGTTGAAGCCCAAGGTCACTGGCTTGAGTCTAATGTCACTGGCTTGAGCAAGGGGTCAGTTGCTCTGCTGTACCCCCCCCATCAAGGCACATATGAGAAAGCAGTCAATGAACAACTAAGGTGCCACAATGAAGAACTGATGCTTCTCATCTCTTTCCCTTCCTGTCTGTCCCTATCTGTTCCTCTCTCTGTCTCTCTATCTCTGTCACCAGAAAAAATTTAAAAAGCAAAATAATATACCATAAAACATATTAGTGGGTTTAACTTATACATTCAAGATTAAGGAGAACAACATTAGATTTATTGGGGAAGGCTGAATGTACAGATGAGACTTAAATGATGTGTAAGTACAATGACTACCAGGTGAGTAGCAGATGTAGTAGGAAAGATAGATATACCAATCTGGCTCAAAAGATAGAGATCATGGATGAGTGGCAATTTAGTAAGATAACTTGCTTCCTTACTGAACTCACCAGAACTGTGTTAGTCTTTAGTTAATGAGTCCTGAATTAGATTAATTAGAGACCAATAGGCTGAACCTGTAAACAGTTTCATGCCTCTTTCAAAGATGGGTAAAGAAAGGCTGATGTTAAAGGCATTTACTAAATTTACATAACTAGTTATGGCAGAACCACTGAAGTTTTGAAGCAAGGCTGATGTAATTTGAAAGCATTTTTTTTTTCTTTTTCTGTGAGATTTTACATACTGACAAACAATGATGAAACATTTCAATACAACTAAAGACCTGGGAACCCATTAATAAGATCTATTTCCTAATGCCCATTTATTCACTACTCAAAGCCTTTCTACACTATGTTTAGATAATACCACGTTGATTTTTATTTTGTTTGTTTTTAAATCACATTGCTTTTAGCTCTTGTTTTGTGTTAATTTTCTCCACTTTGGGGGAAAAACTTTTAACTTTTGAAAATTTTAGTCTGTCTAAACATTTTTATGGAGAGATGTGTCTAAACATTTTGTGGAGAGATTTTGTCAGAATGAACCAGTAGCTTTAATTTTATGCTAACTTCTGTGATGGTTTAAAGAGCATGTTTGGTGATTATATTTGGACAGGTTTGAGATATAGCTTTTTAATTCATTGCATATTTAAGAGAGAGAGGATAATATCACCAAAGGAAAGCACATGAGGCAGAGCCTTGAAAGAGAAGAACAAGATTTATGAGGTCCATGAATTATCCACATGAAGATCATCTTGGTGCTTGTAAAAATACTGCTTCTGGGTGGGAGTTAAAGCTATTAAATCAGAATATTAGGAAAGTCTAAAATAGTATGTACTTTAAAGCACTTCAGTTGATTCTTTCATATATTAAAATGTAAGAACCGTTCAGTTGCACTATTGATAATGAAGGAAGAGCCTGCAATAAGAAAATTAAGAGAATTTGTTAGACTATTGGGAAAAAAGACCTCAAAGTAATGTAGAAAAGAATCATTTCATTTGTTAAATTAAGAAATCAGGTATTAGAAATGAGAAAAATAATAGAATAATAATGTTAGTGTTGATATACTGAAATTTATAAAAGTCAAACACTTTTCAAAGAATAGAAATTTGGGTTGAGAGAGAGAGTACAGTATCTATTCAGAGATAGAATTCCAACTTCTAGAAATGTTGTAATACTTATATACAATGGAATATTATTAGGCCATAGAAAAGAATGAAATCTTACCATTTGTGACAGCATAGATGAACCTAGAGGGTATTATTCTAAGTGAAATATCAGACATAAAAAGACAAATACCATATACTTTTACTTATATGTAAAGTCTAAAGAACAAAATAAACAAACAAAATAGAAACACTCACAGATAGAGAACAGACTGATGATTGACAGAGGGAGAATGGTTAGAGGACTGAGTGAAAAAAGTGAAGAGATTAAGAAATACAAATTGGTAGTTTCAAAATTGTCATAGGAATGTAAGGTACAACAGAGAATATATAGCTGGTAATATTGTATTAACTATGTATGGCATCAGGTGGGTACTAAAAATATAGAGTAGATCACTATGTAAAGTATATGATTGTCTAACCACTATGCTGTACACCTGAAACTATAAAAAATAATATTAAATGTAAAAAAAAATAAGTTAAACAGTAAAACTTACCACCTTGGTCAAAAAATAACCCCCAAAAGTTCCAACTTCCAGTCACGTTCTAATATAAAAAAATCATGAATATATGCTGTAGGAGTAAAAGGGAAAATATTTAGTTAATAGTGGTCATTATTAAATAATCACAGCACAATCTAGTGGTTATGAAGAAATTGAGCACAAAGAAGAAACTAAATAGTTTCAATGGTGAACTGGAGCCTTCTTAAAGGCCAAATGTGTGTCTCTTCCCTTGAAATAACTATGGTGGAAATATCAAATCAGTTACTCCCTACCACTACCAAATATCAGTCCCAAAAGATGAAGAGAAATGGAAAGAAATTCATAGAACAATCTTAGGAGGTCTGAACAAGCTAGAGAGATTTTCTTAGGAGAGAAAACAAATATTAAAGAATTAAATGCATTAGTCAAGCAAAGGTTAAAGGGAAATATAATTATCTGTTAGTGAAAAAAATGAAACATCATTGAAGGAAAGAATGTAGCATGGTACAAGGTATAAAGCAAGGACTAATGTGATTAATTATAGTGTAATTCAGCAAAATTATCAAGAATAAAATATTTTTGCAATGTAAAAGTTATTAAAAGTATATAGTTACAATAATTTCTAGGTGCATTAGAATTTACAAAAGTTTTTTTTTCACATTATTAAAAAACATTATATCCCAACAAAGAAACTAGAAAAACTAACAAAATTTAGGTAGAATATCTTTTTTATATTCTATTAGTAATGTGATCATAATTATTGTTACTAATTGATAAAATATAAGGTGTTTTTTATAAAATGAGAGATATACTCATTAATACATATTTGATGTAAGAATAAATAGATATCTGAAGGAGGTAGATATTCTATATTCTGTTTAACATAAAACTTGTTTATTTTTCATGTATAAACTTTTAAGTTTGAAAGTTGTAAGATAGTTTAAATTACAAAAGAAAAAGAAAAAAGAAAGTACAGTTCCACACTATAATTAGGAAAGAAAGGCTAATTACTGGAATACTTTCACTCTAAATGTTCATGTATCCAGTGTCTTACATTGAATTATCTGCAAATCTTTCTTAGAAATACAATTTAAAAATATAGAAAAATCCCATTTCAGGTTTGGTAAGGCCTATTTTATATTCATTCTCATGTTTGAATTGTTATGACTATGTCAAAGGAATAGATATACTTAGGGCTGAATAAAATTTCTTTATAATGTTTTCCATAGACTGAGCTATTTCCTAGAACAATTGGGAACCATTATGCAGCTATACACAGAGGTTTTATAGGCTTTTTGTTGAAATTTTTTAAATGTGATGTTACATAGGGGAGTAGGATATGCCAATTTTTTTCTGATAAAAGTTCTTTGCATTTTAATATTGTATAAGTATTATGCATAACTTGGCTAGTTCACACTCAAGGCCATCACTTCTAAATAACTAAGAATTTTTTTTCCAAAGCCACAGTATCATGCATTTAAGAATTTCTTATCAAGCCAGTCTGAGCAATATATCTATTTTAGGACAATTTCTAGTAGTATTCCATTTTGTAAGATAGCTTTCTTTAAGACTTTGTTGTTCCTCTATTCTTTTCAGTAATAACTGGTTTCAGTAAAGAGTGTGATATGGTATATTATTAACCCATTTACTTTTGGACTTCCCTCCCACCTATCCTTTGTTCTGCCTCTTTAAGCCATCAGTCCATTGCACTCAATGGAGCATCAGAAAATATCAGGTTCTTTCAGCAGCACAGCAGGTGTGTATTTATGAAGCATATCTGATATATTCAGCAACAGTCAACAGATTAATGCCACTTCTCAGAATTCTTGTTAGAAGGAAAGGGAAAACACTGATATAAAAATAAAATTACCATATAAAAATAAAATTACCAAAAGAAAATATTAGACAATGTGATGAAATAGTCTCTCTAGACTCTTCACTGATAGCAGATATTGACATTTTTAGCATAATTCCTAGATTTATTTTTGCTCTAAATATATTAATATTTGCTTATTTTCCTTAATATCAATTAGACTATGGATAATGACAGAAATAAAGAAAAATGAAGGATAAATTTAAAAGATGCAAAAGTTTTTTTTCTATTTATATGACTTTTTATAATTCCAAAATAAAATTAACTAGCAGTAAAACAAGTACTTTAAAATTCATATTTTTATGGTGAAAAGTTTAAATAAAAATATAACTTACTTTTCACAATATGAATTACATAAAATAGAATATAAACAAACAAACAATGGTTGTAGTAAAGCTAATTAAAATATTAGGAATAAAATATAGAGAGCTTAAATTTTTTAAAAAGATTCAATACATGATATATACCCTAAGTAGACTCAGTTGGGAAATTAATCAATTAGAAATTAATATTAAGATCTCAAATAGAGTGTTACACAGAGGCACAAAAACTAAACATAAAAAGCAATTAAAACATGTGGTGCTTAATAGGATATTTTACGAGATAATTATTTTTTGTGTTTTTCTCAATTTTTATTTTTTGTATTCTCATCATTCATTGATTTACACCCTATCTTAGCTTCTAGAAAATTAAGGTATTTCATGGGTAAAAAGGTATCTTGTGTTTTTCTAAGAGTCATATATAACCCAAGTTCACATTATTTATCATACACAAACATCTTTAAAATAGCTATAAATTATTTTTGAAAATAGGTAAGGCCTATTTTCATGCCTTTGATCTCACAATTTCATACTCTCCTGAACTTTCACTGACAACTTTCTCAATTCTTGTGAATTTTATTCTGATCTTATGGGTTTTAACTAACGTGGAACTGTGCTAAGTAATGAGGCAGACAGCAGAGGGAGGATGATGGGGTCAGGTATAGAAGGTCACCAAGGCGGAAAGCCCCAGGTGCCTAGCAACAAGCAAAACTGGGAAAACAAAGACCTTATCCCCAGGGGTAACCTTTCTTCCCTTAGCATATTTAACTAGTCCTGTGGTTTAGACCCCCTGACCTTTCATATTACTTGGGTCTTACAGTTCAGATCTTCCTCTAATCTTTCCTTCCTGGCACATCACTAGTCATGCAAGTTAAGAGACCCTTAAAGGAATAAACAAGGGGAGAATAGCCCAGGACAGTGAGGTCCTGACTCACATCAAATATATGTAGACCTCAGCTGTGTTTCAGCTCCAGGCCCAGAAAAGCAGTAAAACCAGGAATGTCACTGCTGACCTCAGTACCAGTTGCAGTGACTAATGACCCCCTGCCCTTGGCACCAACCAATCAGTGGAGACCAGACCATGACTTTGAAAAGACACACCTGGAAAACTGATGAATATTCTATTGAGATACTCCCCTACAACCTCCCTCCACTAAAATCTCCTCCCTTAAAGGCCAGTAGGATTGAGGACCCAGCACACTCCCTCTCTCCAGAGCAAGCCCAAGCCTTCCCTATGCACCCCTTCTTCTCCCCAAGCACCTAGGTTACCTTTACCCTTCTCTCTCCTAAACTCCAAGGGTCTCTTCTTTTGCCTCTGTAACTTGTTTCCTTGATCCTATTTCTTCTACCACTCACTTTTTCCATCTCTGTGACTTTCCAAATAAACTTTCTTTTAACAGTTTGAGACTTGTCTCTGAATTCTTTCTTAGCCAGAACTCAAGTAGCAAGGCTGCTAAACAGGGTTTGGGTCTGACTCCATCGGTATAACACCTGGTGCCATTTTATATCCGCCAAACAGAACCACAGCAAAGCCTTCAGTTTCTTGCCAAAACTGCGAACATTTCCAGAAATATTTCCTCCCCCTATAAAATGTATTTTATAACCTCAGTAGTCTGGTTTGTATTAGATTACAATTAGTTTAACAACCTAAACTATTTTATGGAGTTAGTGAAGAATAGTTGATTGTGCTTATACCTTTCCTTATAGTTATTAGATATCACATATTTTGATTGATTCATGAGTGGCTACATTTTTTCTTGTCTATATATCATATAAATAAGTCCTCTGTGTGGGGTGGTTGGCAATGGAGGACGGTCACATGGGGAGCCCAGACCCAGGAATTTTGACTGGGACCACCCACAGCCAAGCACACCAAAAGAAACTTCCCAGGAGCCCTTTGGAAAAAAAAGTGACAGTCTGCCAGCCAGTGAGATTTCGCCACATTATATTAGCTCGCCCACCCTAGAAGACCCCTTTAAATATCCCTCATACAGTTTAATCTGTGCGACTTCCCTGGCCTCCATGTCCTCAGGACCAGGAAACCTCATTGGGTGGGATGTGCTCTGTACTCAATAAAGCCTTTTATTATTCCACACTTCGTGGCTCCAGCCCTTTCCTTCTTCCTTGGCAGGGAAAAGTACCTTACACTCTGTATCTGTCCTTCATTATCACACTGCTTTTTCCTTTTTTAACACTCTTCAACACACACACACGCCACACACACACACACACACACACACACACACACACACACAATCAAGTATTTCTTAGAAGAAATCAATGGGCCAAGCTCTTTGACATTTGTTTTGGCAGTGAATTTTGGATTTGACACCAGAGCAATGGAAACAATGGCAACAGCAACAAAATAATAAATCTTGAGAGTCAGCAATAGCATCAAACTACAGACTTGAAAATTTATGTATTTAAATTATTAGACAATTTAAGTAAGTTTAATATGTCTAAATAAAGAATATTATTGAAAATATGATGAAAAAACAAGAAAATGTTAAAACTGACAATTTGGGGAAAGAACAAAATTGATACTTTAGCAGAGAAAGATTTAATAATTGAAATTTGTAACTCAGTGGATGAGTTATACAGCCAATTAGCACAATTTATGATAGAATGAATTTACTACAAGGAAGATCTAAAAAAATTAAAGAGAATGCAGTAGAGAAATACAAATAATGGATGTTTTAGTGACATGGCATGTAGAGCAAGAAGATCTGATGTATATCTAATTGGGGTTCATAATTATATAATAGAAATATAGCGGCAATTTTCAGAATACTGTTTGTGTTTAGTTGACAGCACACCAAGCTGAGAGGCACCATATTGAATGGACAGTAGAAGAAGTTGTAAATATCTCTGTAAATTATAAGGAGATGATCAGTACATACTATAGCTAATCAATAAATCTATTTGTTGTCATGATTTAAAAAAATACCTTTCTCTGCTTCTTCTATGGTTTAACAAATAGAAATATTATTACATATTTCAAAATATTTTTTAAATCATGTAGTAGCATTAAGGGTCTTGGTTTCAAGGCATTTCCTCCAGATAAGGAACTTAAGAAGATGGTATATTTCTTATTGAGAGAGTGAAGAAAACAATTTAAGGGAAAGCCAAATATTCAACACTAAACCTCATTAGCACCATATCAACTCTACTTTGAAAACTCAAGTGCCATGCTGTTAGCAATAAACAGATTTTAATGCCTTTCCAGAACTCCAAATTACAATATGTAAATCCTAGCGTAAATAATTAAATGTACATATATTTAACCTGAATTACTCTGCAGACATGCTGTTCTCACCTCCTGCCTCCCACCAAACCTTGTCAGTTGTTGGTAAAATACTAACATGGCACTAGAGAAGAAGAAGAAACAAAGGTAGTTAGGACATTGCAGCTCCTGCAGTGCTTAATCCATATAGCAGGAAACACAAATTGGTGAATTGGATCCATGACATAGTTACACAGAATGACAGAAGAAGGACCCTTAGAGAACTAGCGGGAAGTAAATTGTATTCTATTTTAAAATGATGGTTCATTTACATTGTGGTACTTATTTAAATAATTAATTTCATAATGAAAGAAGCTTATAAAAGTCAAAACCCCATTAAGCTGCCAACCAAAATTTTCTCATGCCAAACCAGAGCAGTTTATCCCCAATAATACATCAGTAAATGTATTTAAGAAAAAGCAGTATTTTTAGAGGAATAGACTGAAATCAAATACGGCTTAGTTGGAACTTTATTATTTAAATGCTTCAATTTTATAGTATTGTAGGTGCTACTTTTGTAGAATTTTATTCTAACTCAGAGCAAGCAGATAGATGTCTTACTCCCAGCCAGAAAAACATGAAGTGCTCATTAACATTCAACTTAGGCAACCAAGGATATATCAAGAAGATATGCAAGGTCAAGACCAAAGAGATTAAAGGAGCAGAAAGTTGTCTGAATGCAGTGAATTCTGAGTCAATAAGGTAGCTGGAAGTCTACAATAAGCAGGGTCAAGTTTAGGCTTGAGTCAGAGCATATTAAATAAAGCCTGTGGGTTAAATATCCCAGGTCAGGTTTGACAGGTAACTCGAGAGGCTCAGAAAATTCTCAAAAGCAAAAGGTCAGTAAAGGCTGAGAATGTTGGACAGGGAAACTATAGAGTGAAATGCATAGAAAGGAAATCAGCTTGACTTCTTTGGCAGCCTTTTTTTTTTTTCCCTTCCCTTCTCTTACCTTCTTTTTCCTTCCTTTCCCTTCCCCCTTCCCCCTTTCCACTTTCCTTTTTCCCCTTTCTTTTCTCTTTCTTTCTTTCTTTCTTTCTTTCTTTCTTTCTTTCTTTCTTTCTTTCTTTCTTTCTTTCTTTCTTTCTTTCTTCCTTTCTTCCTTTCTTTCTTTCTTCTTTCTTTCTTTCTTTCTTTCTTTCTTTCTTTCTTTCTTTCTTTCTTTCTTTCTTTCTTTCTTTCTTCCTTTCTCTCTCTCTCTCCCTCTTTCTTTCTTCTTTCTTTCTTTCTTTCTTTCTTTCTTTCTTTCTTTCTTTCTTTCTTTCTTTCTTCCTTTCTTCCTTTCTCTCTTTCTTTCTTTCTTTCTTTCTTTCTTTCTTTCTTTCTTTCTTTCTTTCTTTCTTTCTCTTTCTCTCTCTCACCCTTCCTCCCTTCCTTCCTCCCTCCCTTCCTTCCTTCCTTCCCTCCTTTCTCTCATCATTCTTCTTTCTTTCTTTCTTTCTTTCTTTCTTTCTTTCTTTCTTTCTTTCTTTCTTCCTTTCTTCCTTTCTTTCTTTCTTCTTTCTTTCTTTCTTTCTTTCTTTCTTTCTTTCTTTCTTTCTTCCTTTCTCTCTCTCTCCCTCTTTCTTTCTTTCTTCTTTCTTTCTTTCTTTCTTTCTTTCTTTCTTTCTTTCTTTCTTCCTTTCTTCCTTTCTTCCTTTCTCTCTTTCTTTCTTTCTTTCTTTCTTTCTTTCTTTCTTTCTTTCTCTTTCTCTCTCTCACCCTTCCTCCCTCCCTTCCTTCCTTCCTTCCCTCCTTTCTCTCATCATTCTTCTTTCTTTCTTTCTTTCTTTCTTTCTTTCTTTCTTTCTTTCTTTCTTCCTTTCTTCCTTTCTTTCTTTCTTCTTTCTTTCTTTCTTCTTTCTTTCTTTCTTTCTTTCTTCCTTTCTCTCTCTCTCCCTCTTTCTTTCTTTCTTCTTTCTTTCTTTCTTTCTTTCTTTCTTTCTTTCTTTCTTTCTTCCTTTCTTCCTTTCTTCCTTTCTCTCTTTCTTTCTTTCTTTCTTTCTTTCTTTCTTTCTTTCTCTTTCTCTCTCTCACCCTTCCTCCCTTCCTTCCTCCCTCCCTTCCTTCCTTCCTTCCCTCCTTTCTCTCATCATTCTTCTTTCTTTCTTTCTTTCTTTCTTTCTTTCTTTCTTTCTTTCTTTCTTTCTTTCATTCTTTCTGTCTTTCTTCCTTGCCCTTTCAGAAGAAAAAAAAAGAGTAATGCTGGGCTAGAGCAGTTTAGTAAGACATGTAAGAGGGAAGTTTGAAAATTTAATAATATACTACATAATTCTTTCCTCATCTCTATTATATCCTCACTTGATAGATATATATTTCCCTCCAATTCATTGAAGATACTAAAACTGATATCAGTCTTTTTCTCTAAGACAGTCAGCATTTCCCTTGCCTTCAATTGTGAATGTAGCGTTTAGCAACATAGACTCACTGTTTTATTTCCTTCTCTATTCTATTTATTTTTACCTCTGTTCCACCAGCCACTCATTCCCAACACCACACCTTTAGTTCTCTCATTTACTCTACTGTTTTATTTCTTAAGTCTTAAGAATTTGTGGCCCTGACTGGTTAGTTCAGTCAGTTAAGATTATTGTCCTGAACTGACAAGGTCGCAGTTCGATCCCTGGTAAAGGCACACAACCAATGAATGCACGACTGAGTGGAACAACAAATGAATGCTCACTTCCCCCTCCCCTCTTTCCCTTCCCTCTGTCTTCAAAAAAAAAGAAAAAGAACGAAAGAAAAGAAAAAGCATTAAGCTCTGGTCAGATAGCTCAGTTGGTTGGAGCATCGTCTGAGTGTTGATTGTTTTTCAGTCAGGGCACATTCAGGTGCAGTTCTCTCTCCCTGCGTAAAAAAGAAAGAAAGGAAGAAAGAAAGAAAGAAAGAAAGAAAGAAAGAAAGAAAGAAAGAAAGAAAGAAAGAAAGAAAGAAAGAAAGTCTTAAGAATGTGCTCTTCTACTGTCAAGCTACAATTGCTATCTTTCACCTAACTTCAAAACCTTACCACTGTTCAGTCTCATCAGGATTTGTAGACACTTCATTTCTGTTTGCTCTAAATCTTTGCAGTTTTTGTTCTTTCTCACTCTGTGGTTATTATTTGAAAGCAGGATAACTAGTGGTTAACTGGACAGCATGTGGATCGGGAATGCTTGAATTTGAACTCCAAGTTCTTCATTTTTAAATATGTAACATTTTGGAAGTTTCCTTTTTTTATACTCAATTTTTTAATATTTTTTATTGATTTGAGAGAGAGAGAGAGAGGAAGAGAGAGAAACATCAATTTGTTGTTCCATTTTTTCATGCATTCACTGGTTGATTCTTTTATGTACACTCACCAGGGATTGAACTCACAACCTTGGTATATTAGAGGCCAGGGCAGGAAGTTTCTTAATATTATTAAGACCCTATTTTATTTCTAACAAATGATTATAAAATATTACTTATTTCATAAGGCTTAAATAAATATCAAAAAGCTATTTAATAAAAAGAAGTTAACATAGTGCCTGAAACACTATAAACACAGTATATTTCACCTACTATTAGTATTAGTCTTTAACCATGTTTTATCACTTCAACTATTCTAATGTACAAGGTGGGTGTTTAGTTTTTGATATTAACAGTTTCCCCTTCTAAGTCTACTCACTCTCTATGGACAGGTTCATTCAAATATAACTGAATTATCAAATGTTGATAACATCCCTTTCTATCTTTAATACAAATTTTCCTCTTTGAGTTCCAGACATGTACCACACATTATGCTGGACTGGAGTGGTATGGATATTACACCATATCTCAACCTCAACTTGTCCAAATATGAACCATCACCTCCCCTTTTCCATGTGGTGTTCTCCAGGGTTTTCCCAACCATGGTGAATGTGAAAACCAATAATCTAATTGCCCCACCCCTAAATTGGGGAATCAAGTTGAAATATTCATTCTCCCTTCATACCTATATCTAACTACTTAATAGCTCTATAGATCTATCTATATTGTACACTCTTAAAAATATTTTATTTCTTAATCATCACTACCTTAGTGAAATTTCTTCATTTTCTTTTATGGGTTGCTATATTAGTCTTTTAACAGTTCTCCTTGACTCCAGAATTCCTTATCTCAAAACAAACTTAAGGAAAAAAAAGCTATCTTTACTGCTTTCAGGATTTTCTTTATGAAATTGAAGTCTGATAATAATACTCCTTTGCTTAAATTATTTCAATAGATCACCTTAGTCTTTAAAAAAATTTCTATCACACACACATGTATACACATTATATTATATATATATGTATATATATAGTGTAAAGATATATAGAGATAAATGATATAGATATAGATACAGATGATATAGATGGATATAGATATAGATATAGATATAGATATAGATATAGATATAGATGATGTAAATATAGATATAGATATCTTTTTCTTTGTTTAGCATTATGGACTTGAACTTCCAGGACCTGAATCCATGCTCAAATACACTTAATTCAAGTTAAGTTACCTTACTTACCTAATAATATGTAATAACCTAATAATGTAGCTCACTTTTCCATGTACCTTTATTTCACATTACTTGGACTTTAAATTCTGGAATTCTAATTCTAACATATATATTCATATTTATTTAACATAGTAATGTTAATGAGATAATATCAATGTACTCATTACTTTCTACAAATATATACAACTTGTTAGATTCTCTCCACACATCTTTTTGGTAGGTACTATAATCTTAAACATCAGAGACACTGCCAGTTAGAGAAATTAGCATATTTCTTAATGTTACATGTCCAGTTAATAGAATAACTATGACTCAAATCTAAATGGGTCAGTCTCTGAACTCTCTTGTTCTTTCTACTTCTGCTTTGCCATTAGAAGAAAAGCAGCTGACGCAATTGTAGGTGCTTCCATTACTATAAACTGTCATATGGGATAAAACAGTGCAGCTGAACTTAATTTTCACATGAGATCAGTGTTTTTCAAAGTGTTGCTTCTGAACAACTTTCATTTGACTCTCTAAGAATGATTTAAAATAGAAATCCCCAAACTACAACCTAGAACTTCATATTAAGAATTACTGATAGTATTTCCCAAGAGGAGGATAATGCACACAAAGAGAACCACTGACCTAAAATAAGGAGTAAATATACAAGACGTCATCACTAATTGTCCAGTTACTAAATGTGATGGTCATAAGAATAAAATACATGCTTATTGTTGGATGTTTATATCAAGCTTATGACTGAAAAACACATCAAGAAAATAACTTCAGTGGTGCTCGGTGTAGTTCACCTAAACTGAGAAAGAGAAAGAAAAGGGAATAAAATTTCTACTTTTTTACTATTATTTATATAATACCCAAATTCACTGGTATCTCATTTCTTTCTATTTCCAGGCAAGTGAGAGAATTATGCCTTCCTACCTGTGAAGATATAACCACGTGATTTGCTCTGAGCAATTATATGGATATAATTTGTTTGAAATCATTTAAATGCTTTTGTTCTGCTTCTCAGTTACCTCTTCACTGACTCCACGAGTAGATGTTCACATATACAATGAGCGACCACATAGATGATCTCTTTCTGGAGAGGTGCTGAGGCTCACGCTAAACATCAAAGAATAGCTAAACCTCACATATTTGGTTTATGTTTTTATTTATTTTTTTGTTACCATAACATAAACTGGGTCAGTAACCTAACTAATATAGATTGTGTTAATATTGTTTAATATTTTTTTAAATCCTCAATTAACTAAATGAAAATGTTCAAATTAATTACAACTAAAGGAGACATATTTGGTCAGCTGATTCACTTTAATGAGTAGATTCAATTGCTTTTAAGGGAAAAAAAAGACATCCCTAATTTTATTTCAGATATTCAAGTCCCCTAAGAGGCAAAGTAAAAACACCTAAGGAAAATAATATTTTATACTGGAATTGTCATCAAATAATTAGATTAGATATAGGATGCATTCTACCAAACTAGGTGTTACGGGATTTTCAAAGTTGAAAATTAATCCCTTGAATTTCATTTAACACAAAGTCACTTTAATTACCATAGCATTTCCCAAGTAAACCTCTTAATGCTATTCCAAGTTCATCTGGTTATTAAAAGATTTGTTAATATGCATCCAGTATGATCTTTGAAAAAGCTGTTATATTTAAAAGAAAATGCAAAACTTATATAATATTATACAAATTGTTAGAAAGCATTTAATCGATTCTTTTTGTGTGGGGAGGTTAATGCTGTTGCCTTATTTTTGGAATAATTTTCATATACAGTGCAGTGCATGAAGAATGAGTTTAAATGGGTTCCATTTAAAATATGAGGTGTCACAGAAATAAATAAGCAGAGTAGCTGCCTTAGAATCAATTTTCATACCATATTGTTATAAGAAGAGTTCTGAATTAATCTATGCATTAATCATTAAAGTCAACAAAAAAGTCAATCTTCTGATACTGTTCTAAGAATTGATGACATTAAGTCTAGGTGAAGGTGAGAGGACATTTTATTTTTCTTTCCTATGAAGCAGTTGAGGCCTTGACTGGTTGGCTCAGTGTCTCAGCTTGTGTATGTGCTGGGTTCAATTCCCCATCAGGGCACACAGGAGAAGCGACCATCTGCTTCTCCACCCCTTTTTCTTCATTCTCATTCTCTCTCCTCCTCCTCCCCCTCCCCCTCCCACTCCCCCTCCCCCTCCCCTTTCCCCTCCCTCTACTCCTCTGGCAGCCGAGGCTTGATTGGTTTGAGCACATTGGCCCCAGGCTCTGAGGATGGCTCCCTGGAGCCTTTGCCTCATGTGCTAAAAATAGCTTCGTTGCGAGCATGATCCCAGATGTGCAGAGCATTGGCCCCAGACAGGTGTTGCCAGGTGGAATGTAGTCTAAAGAAATACTCTTAACTTTTCTGCACTTGTTTTCAGTTTAATGAAGCAAGTTATACTTTCATTTGTTCCATAGTTGCTTTTTTTAGATTTATTAAGTGCCACACAGTGATGAGCTGCTTGGGGACATGTGACTCACCAAACAAAGCAGAGTACCTGCCTCAAAGATGTTTTCATGGTAGTGTGAGAGATGAACATTTAATCAATCACACAAAACAACTGAAATGTGAAACTGTTAAATGATCCAAAAAGGCAAGATAGAGAGCATTCTGAAAGCAGGTAATAGAAAATTGACTTAATCAGAGACACAAGAAAATACTGTGTTTGAGGATATGACACAGAGTAATTAGAACTTTAATAAGCAAAATTGTGTGCATGTGTGTACATGCCACTGTGTGTTCACATACTTAGGTGAAGATGTAAAGCCTTTTTTTGATGAGAGAGTTCAACAGTTAGGGACCACTGGAGGACCACAATGTGACTGGCTAGAGTGGAGGAGTGTAGAGGAGGCCACAAGGGTAAGTAGAGGCCAGATACCAAAGGGCTTTTTAAGACATTAAGATATTTTGACTCCTTTCTTGAGCTTTTCAAAGCAAAATTTTCATGTTTATTCTCAATTGCATCTATTCAATTTCTCAGAAAAAAAGTCTTCTGCTTAATACTATTATGGTTCAAGTATTGTCCTGAATTTTATGTAATACTTTATGCAGACATAAATGATAGAAAAGACTTGGAGGAGGAGAAAGAAGGAAGAGAAAAATGAATAATAGCAGTTAAGGAAATGACAGCAACAATTCAAAAACTATGTGGTTATTAGTTATTCATTAGAAATGAATAATTAAAATGCATTGAGCACTTAAGCAATAACATTTTACATACCTTATGTCTAGCACACACATCATCTGGCTAGGAAGAGAGGGCTATCAGTATCAATTATCAACAGGCATAGTAAGGCACAAAGGAGGTAAGTTGTTTACCTAAAGTCACAGAATTCATTAGCACAGGCATACCTCCAAGTACTGCAGGTTCAGTTCTGGACTACTGCAATAAAGCAAATATCACAATAAAGCAAGTCAGATTTTTTATTTTCCAGTACGTATAAAAGTATGTGTACACCTTAATATAGTCCATGAAGTGTGCAATAGCATTATGTCTAAAAATCAATGTACATACCATAATTAAAAAATACTTTATTGCTAAGAACTGCTAACATCTTCTGAGCTTTCTGTGAGTTGTATTGTCCTAGTCTTGTCTGGAAGTTAATGAAAGTGCAGTATCTGTGAACTGTAATAAATGAGGAATGCTTGTATAAGGACAAGGATTTAAATTCTGCTCTCATAGATTTCAAAGTTTATGCAGCCTCTCACTGTGATAAAAGAATGTCATCACTGTGAGACGGAATAAGAGAGAGTTGTCTTTGAAAGAGATATTGAGTATTTTCTTCTTTTAGATTTTTGTTGTTGTTGTTTGTTTTTAGATAAGGAGAAAACAGAGATAGAAGGGGGGAGGAGCAGGAAGCATCAACTCCCATATGTGCCTTAACCAGGCAAACCCAAAGTTTCAAACCGGCGACCTCAGCATTCCAGGTTGATGCTTTACCCATTGTGCCACCACAGGTCAAGAAAGTGTTTTCAATATGTACTTTTAATCCCTAAATTTTTATTCAAATGTATATCAAGAAGCTTCAGGGATAAATCCATCCCAATTAAAACGCAGCCTTCTACATTATTGAATTCCAAATAAGTAAGACAAACTACTCTCCAATTTCCAGAAGTGCTTATTCAACATGTTAATGATTAAATACGCAAATTATATGACATAAATACAATATAAATTCCCAAAACATAGCTAATTTGATCCCACAATAGGATTTATTATGCTAATTGGATTACTTTGGTATTATTGCTTTGAATCTATTTAGGCTATTACCAGTGTTTGGCATGATATTAATAGTATAGATGTGGGGAGCTTACTATTTATTATAATAATAAACACATTATCATATATCACATATAATTCATACTTCAAATTGAAAACCATTTTCCACTATTACTACACTAATTTTTCTGAGCTAGTTCTAATTCTAGAATTATTTCAATAAAATTATTTCAATAACAACTAAAATATTTATATGTTTCTTTGTGATTTCTAATAACAAAGTTCTCAAGTTTGTGGAGCTGCAGCTGCAGGTGTTAAACACAAGGATGCCATCTATACCTTTTATAAATACGCAGTAAAACATTATCCATTGTAAGAAAACTTTTGTAAATAAGTTAGAAACCTTAAGTACCTATGTAAATTCGTTCAGGCTATTGAAATACAAGTCAGAAATATTAAAATGGATATTCTTAATAGCCAACCTTTTTTTATTAGTACACGTGATCTTTTAGAACAATTGATTTACAAAAAAATTGAGCAGACAGTGCATAAAGTCCCCATATTATACCCATACCAACACAGTTTTCTCTTATTATTAACATCTTATACTAGTAAAATTCATTTTTTATAATAAACCAGTACTGATCCTTATTTTTCTTTTTTAACAGAGACAGAGAGAGAGTCAGAGAGAGGGACAGACAGGAAGGGAAAGATATGAGAAGTATCAATTCTTCGTTGCGGCACCTTAGTTGTTCATTGATTTCCTTCTCATATGAGCCTTGACTGGGGGGCTACAGCAGAACGAGTGACACCTTTTTCAAGCTTGTGACTTTGGGCTCAAGCCAGTAACTTTGGACTTCAAGCCAGCAAGCTTTGGTCTCAAGCCAATGACCATGGGGTCATGTCTATGATCTCACGCTTAAGCCAGTGACCTTTAGCCTCAAGCTGGTGAGCCCTCGTTCAAGTGGATGAGCCTGTGCTTAAGCTGGCAACCTCAGGGTTTTGAGCCTGGGTCCTCCGTGTCCCAGTCTGATGCTCTATCCACTGAACCACCACTTGGTCAGGCTGATCCTTAATTTTCACTTAATTTTTTTTTTCTGTTCTAAGAACTTACCCAAATTAGTGTGATACATTTAATTATTATGTCTTCTTGGCTATACAATTTTCTTAGACTTATTTTTGATTACCTTGAAGGTACTGAGGAGTATGGTCAAGTACATATATTGTATGAGATGCTTATCTATTGAGAAGTTTTTCTTTTTCTTTTTCTTCATAATTAGACTAGAGTTATAGGGTTTTTTTAGAGAAAGATAGACATAATTTTTTTATGTCATCATGTATAAAAAACCCTCCTTAAGTAATTTTCAAAGATCAGACTTACTCTCTTTTTTTTCAGGAGGGTTGTTATACATTCATAATACAGGTAGATTATCTTATCATAGTCAGTATTTTTTCCTAGAATCCTCTAACCTCTTATATTTTTATAATTTAAATACATTAAGATTCACTCTTTGTGTTGTAAAGCTCATGTATTCACCATTATAATATCCTACAGAATATTTTCACCATAAAGATATTTTCACTAAATGATAATACTTATGGTAGAAAAAGAAAATTTTTCTCAATGTTTATTAGGACACTTGGAAAATATTGTCATCAGACTAAATTTTTATTGTTTATTGAATGATAATGATTGGAAAACTATGCTTCACTAATTATTATTGATATTATTATTATCAAATTATTAAGGCAAATTTTACATATGAGCTCATTTAAACACTGAGTCCTGGATCCCTGCAGTAAACTTTTGACAATAATATCAGAAACATACTATTTTAAGTGTTTCAATAAAGTGGTGTGTTATGAATATTTATCATAACTTTCAAATACAGCTTATATATATTTTGTTGTCCTGGAATTTGTTCTTTTGCATATTATTTCAAATAACTGCACAATTAGTTGGTAGCTTGTGAAGATTGTCTAAAATCAGAAATAAGACAAGAATGTCCACTCTCACTTCTCTTATTTAACATAGGGCTAGAAGTCCTAGTCATAGCAGTCAGGCAAGAGAAAGAAATAAAAGATATCTAAATTTGGAAAGAAGTAAAAGTGTCACTTTTGCAGATGATATGATTCTTAATATAGAAAACTGCACTAAAAATCTATTAGAAACAATAAACAAATACAGTAAAGTTTCAGAATACAAAATTCTACTGCAATCTTATATTCTAACAATAATATTTCCAAAAGAGAAATAAAAATTTCTTTTATAATTACAACCTAAAGAATAAAATGCCTAGGAATATACTTAACAAAGCATGTGAAGGACTTATATACTAAAAAGTACAAAGTATTATTAAAAGAAATTTCAAATGACAATGAAATGGAAAGATGTTCCATATTTAAGTATTGCAAGAATCAACATAGTTTAATTGTCCATATTATCTAAAGCAACATAGAGATTTAATGCATTCCCCATAAAATATTAATGTTATTTTTTAAAGAAATAGAACAAAAAAATTATCAGATTTGTATGGAACTGCAAAAGACCCTGAATAGCCAAAGCAATCCTGAGAGAGAAAAAAATGAAATCAGAGGTATCACACTGACTTTATAATGCAGAGCAAAAATAACCAGAACAACATGGTACTGGCAGAAAAACAGGCATACAAGTATATGAGCAAATAACTTTTGATAAAGGAGCCAAAAACATGAATGGAGAAAAGAAATCTCATTCATTAAATGCTACTGGAAAAATTGAAAAGCTACATGCAGAAAGAATAAAACTAGACTACAGTTGTTTCCCATGCATAAAAATTAATTCAAAATGGATCAAAGATCTAAGAATAAGATTTGAAACAATAAATTACATATAAGAAAACATAGGTACTAAACTTATAGATATTGGTTTTGGAGAAGATTCTATACATTTGACACAAAAGCAAGGGATGTAAAGGCAAAAATAAATGAATGGGACTGTATAACACTAAAAAGCATCTGCAGTGCAAAAGAAACTTGAAATAAAACAAAATGGCAACAAACCAAATGGGACAAGATAATTGCAAACAATAGTTCTGACAATGGGTTAATAGTTACAATATATAAACAACTCATACAATTCAACACCAAACAAATAAGTAATCTAATTGAAAAATGGGCCTGAATAGACACCTCTCTCAAGAACACATACAAACAACCAACAGATATATGAAAAGATGTTTAACTTCATTACTTATTAAAGAGATACAAATCAAAACTATAACCACATCACACCTATTAGAATGGCTATCATCAACAAGACAGGTAATAAATATTGGAGAAGTTGTGCAGAAAAAGACACATTCATTCATTGCAAGTGTTAAGATAAACTGGAAACAGTATGGAGACTCAAAATTTAAGAATAGAGTTACTATATGACCCAACAACCCCTCTACTGGGTAGCTACCCCCCAAAATTGAAAACATTTATTTAAAAAGGTATATGAACCCTTATGTTTATTGCAGCATTATTCATTATTCATGGTGGCTAAGAAATGCAAACAACTGAATATCAAAATGACTTTGACAGATGATTGGATAAAGAATTATGTGGTACATTTATACAATGAAATACCACTCAATCTTAAGAAAAGATGAAATATTGCCATTTGCAACAACATGGATGGATCTTGAGAATATTATGCTAAGTAAAATAAGTCAGACAGGAAATGCTAAGAACCATATGTGTAATATAAAACTGAAACTGATAGAGACAACAGTATAGTGGTTACTAGATGGAAGTGGGGTGGAGGCTAGTAAAGGGTGAAAGAGGCTAAATATATTGTGACAGAAGATGCTTGGCTTTGGGTAGTGGGCAAAGTATTCATGTATTATAGAAATGTATGCTTGAATGTTATAAAGTACCGTTTTGCCAGGTTTACGCAGAGACACCAAGTTCAAATGAATTTTTTTTTTTCTGTATTTTTCTGAATCCGGAAACGGGGAGAGACAGTCAGACAGATTCCCACATGTGCCCGACCGGATCCACCCGGCACGCCCACCAGGGGGCGATGCTCTGCCCACCAGGGGGCGATGCTCTGCCCCTCCGGGGCGTCGCTCTGTTGCGACCAGAGCCATTCTAGCACCTGGGGCAGAGGCCAAGGAGCTATCCCCAGCGCCCGGGCCATCTTTGCTCCAGTGGAACCTCAGCTGCGGGAGGGGAAGAGAGAGACAGAGAGGAAGGAGAGGGAGAAGGGTGGAGAAGCAGATGGGCGCTTCTCCTGTGTGCCCTGGCTGGGAATCGAACCTGGGACTTCTGCATGCCAGGCCGATGCTCTACCACTGAGCCAACCAGCCAGGGCCAGTCCAAATGAATTTTTAAGGAGTTTTACTAAAAGGAGGAAATTTAATATGCTGACCGCATATGGCTAACATGGGGCAAAGCTGACCCAAATCATGTGCGCTGCTTACAGCCCTGAGGCAGGTTATGTATCTTTGATCACACACAGGTTGGTGGGAAAAGGGGGAGGGGGAGTGATGACACAGTTCATTAGCAAGCTTATAATATTTGTCTATAGGATTTATAAAAAACATTTCTACATATTAAAACTTATGAAATAACACAATAGCAAAAATGTTGTTCTACATATTAAAAGATATTCCCAAATTTTCTAGTGTGTATTTGCCATCCCTTTGTCTAGAGGTATATGCATTAACTGTACACTTTCAGGATGGGACAAGGAGCCTAAATGGCACCAGGGAATAAGCTTTTGCAAATGGCCCATTAAAGAAGGAAGAAGAGGAGAAGAAAAGATTTGCTTAATCTTTTCCTCCTATCCCCCTACACCTGGCTAGGTTTTTACCTTGTTTCTCACAGAGGTGGGACAATGGGGAATTTAAGTCTCCCCAGCACAAAATTTCTTTACAATACAATAATGTTGTCTATCCTGAGTTGGTGCAAATCACACACAAGTATAAAAATCATATTTACAAAATCTCTCTGTATGCCTAGCCTAAATTATAAAATGTCCTTTAAGCTTCCTGGTAAAAAGGGTTTCCTGCACAGTATGTCTCTGCAAGCTAGGAAACTTTCACATTCCTTTACTTTCACTCCCTACAGAAAGGAGAGGACAAGAAACCTAACTATTTTCCCTAAAATATTAATTTTCTATTCTTTGGTACCTTACCACATGAAACCTATATAATCTTATTAACAAATGTCACCCCAATATATTTAATTGGTTAAAAATTAAAATAAAGGAGTTGCCAGTGGAAATGGTGTTGTTTCACAAAGCTGCTGAGAAGATATTCTACATCACTCACATATGGAAGATTGTGGCTCTGTAAGGTTTAATGGAGTTGACATAAAATGCAGCCCACAGGTTCCCATGTCCATCTATCCTGCCATGAAAGAAGTTTAGCCTAGGCCCATGACAAGAACCAGTGTCCACATATTCTGTGGTATAGTTTAATTCATAACAAAGCTTAGTCCAGCCCAGGTGCTGTTCAGAGCCTGTACTCAGGAGTCTGCATTGCTGCTGGCCTGTAGGCAGCTGCTGGCCTGTGCAAGTTTCTCTTAGGGCCACATGGCCACTCAAAGACTGAAAACAAATTAAGTGAGCCTGTGTTCCCAAGTGAAAGAAAAAAGAAATGTGTTTTAGGACTATGTTTATATTTTGGCCTGGGAAGAATTAGCCTATCTTCAAAGCAATCAATCAGCTTCTTAATCTTTTGTGGATTTCTGATGGTCCCTTCCACTAACCAATCAGATCCTTTTTCTAGGATAGACTGACAGTCCTCTGTGGCTGCCATTTTGTTGTCTACTGTGTATGCCTTCAAGAGGAAGCACAAAAGCACTTCCCTATAGTCTGGTGATAGACTAGCTGTACCCTGGAGAGACTGAAAAACTGGTCCTTCCTCCTCACTAGAGGTGGAATGTTAATCCCCTTAGTGAAGTAAGGCTGCAATCCCCTGCTGTAAAAGTTATAGCTGCCTGCTAAGTGGAATGCTATAACTTCCTGCTGAAGGAGGCTTCCCAGTTTGATTAAACTTAATAGTAGATCCCTTCTTCCCTAGTTTATTATGTTAAATGACTCATTCCCTCTGCTTTCTTTCTTTATTAATATTTGTTTGCTTGTCATAACAGAAGCAGAGAAACTTCGGAGCATATCTTTATCTACTTGATCATTAATCGTCATATCCAGACTTAGTAAGGAGGCAGTTAAAACATGTAGATTGGGAGATTAGAGGTTAATTAAAGAGCCTTATGTCACAAAATAGATGGGGAAAGCAAAGAATAGATTTAAGAATAGATGTTCACAGATTTACAAATAAAAGGAAATGGTTAAAGAAGAGATATTCAGATACCTGATTCAGCTCTTGGTAGTTAATAAGACTTTTGTAATGAAATGCTACAAAAAACATCTATAGGTATGTAAAATACAGTGAAAGAAGGTAATTCAAATGTGTGGAGTAAGGGAACTAAGATTCCACATTGTCATCACTATGAAGGTAGACTTGAAAGACTGGGAAGTCGTTATTCATTTCCTTGAAGCCGAGATAAATGCTTCTACATCTTCACAGATAATGGTGTGAGGATGGTTAAAAAAATGGATTGAATCTTTGAATAAATTTTTAAAAGACAAGGTTTGTGAATTATGGTGGCAGAACAATGATAGACAAAAGGGCAATAAAAATAATATAGATTCTAATCCTTTTCCTTTTAAAATGAAAAATGAAATGCTTTCTCTTACTTATTTTAACAGAAGTCATATTTTTAAAGCAATGTAAAATTTTAGTAGTGAGCCCTGGATGGATAGCTTGGTTGGTTAGAGAAGTGTTTTTCAATGAAAAATAGTCATTCATCATTAGAGTGGTTAACTCTTTTGTGGACAGGCATGAAATTTCTGGTGGATCAGCACCAGACCACGGTCTGGAAGTTGAAAAACAGCTAAGTTAGAGCATTGTCCTGAAATGTGGGCACATACAGAAAGAGACTGATATTTCTGTCTCACTTTCTCTATCTAAAAATATAAATACATTTAAAAAATTTAGTAGTGATATGAGAAAGTAAAAATGATTTTCAAGGAAATGATCATAACCTGAATATATCTTGAAAATGACTTAGTGTTGACTAGTGGGAAGTGAGAAAGTTATTGAACCAGAAAAAGGAGATCATTATCTTAACTTAGAATTTAGTTTAGATAGCTGTACTGGTAGTGAAGACTTGTACTAACATCTAGAAAAGAAGAAGCATTAATTGATTAAGGAAAGTTTGGAGGTTAGATCACACTGCATTTCAAGCAAAATGTTGCAGAAAATAACAACAAGCTGTTGGATAAGTAAGACCAGCATTTAGGAGAGAAAACAGAGTAAAAATATATGTTTGAGTGTCATTAACATACAGTTAGTAATGTAAGCCATTAGAATTGATATGCTATCCCAAAGAAAGTAGAGAGAAAAGGGAAATCGGAAGGTAATATATTTGTGAGAACACAGGCATCTAAGGGATTGGGAAAGAACAAGAATTCCACAAAAGATACTGGGGGAAAAAGACCTGAAATTAAATTAGAGAGAATGTAAAGAAAGAAAGGATAGTCCACAGTGTCAAAAGATACAGAAAGTGAAAGGAAGATAGGAACCAAAATGTTTCCATTCGTTTTTTAACAGCAAAAAGGCCACTGTGGTGAGTGAATAGGAGCAGAACATGACTTCAAGAAATACAGCAAGAGGAGATAAAAAGGTGAAAACCACACATTTCCTTAACTCGGTCATGAAAAGGAAAAGAGAGATAGGGCCCTAGATAAGAAGTGATGTCAGATAGAGGGGAGGTATTTTGTGATGAAAAATACTTGTAACTCTAAAGACTAAAAGGGAACAATAGACAAAAAAAATGTAGCTAATACATGAAAGTAAGACTATATTTAATCATTGTAGGAAAAGTGATAATATACAAAGCACAGGTGAAGCTATTGGCCTTATACTTGAGGACAGAAATCTAATTATTGTGACAAGCTTTTAAGGAGAAAGAATGGATGAGCTGCAATCCAAGAAAATATTTACTGAGGGCATTCATGCCACTAAATCGGTGAAATCTTTTGCTGAGTAGAAGGGAAAGGTAAGATGTTGGCAGATTAAAGAAACAAAAACAAAGTTTACAACAGTTGCTGGTATTTTTCAGTTTTAGAAACCTCACTAAAGAAATTGAAATAATTTCATTGCAGAAGGTTAAAAACCTATTGAGAGGATAGAGACAGGTAGAAACAGAAAGCCATTCTGGGAGAATACATAAGTCCATACAACACAACACTAAGATATAGGTGCAGGGAAAACAGTTGGTCATTGTAGAAAGAATTTTCACCAGGAGTAGAAAAGAAAGGAAAAGACAGGAAAGCAAGAAAATGTGCAGGATGCAGTTAAATTACTAAACATCAGGCTCTAAGCTGCACAGCAAAATATTAAGTACAAGAAGCAGGTAATGAATGTGAACAACAAAAAATATCAAAGGAGTCAAAGTTTAATTAAGTGGATTAAGTAGAACCTGAGAAATGATGTGCTATGATAGCCAGTTCATTTTTAGCCTAAAATATAATCAGCATTCTGGAACAAGTTATAATGTTTGGGGCTGGGGATAAAGGTGTTTGTTCATTTGAGTGGATACTCATTCCAGCTTTATAAACATTAGCCCTGCAGAAAGTGAGACTTTTCTCATTTCTCCTTAATATTAGAAGTATTAGTTTTATGGAAAACCTATCATGTTATACCTGAGACTAATAAGTATCTGAAAATTGTTATAATTCTAGTTCACATTAACATTATACAGACTTCTCTTATTAAGCTGCTTGCTGAGATCCAAAGTGCTGATTACAGCCCGAAATACTTTAGATATTGTCAAACTCGCAGAAAAATATTGTATTTTTAATGGTATTTCTGCTTTGGCAGAGATCTCAGTTTCTACATCTGCTTTTATTCCAGTAGTCTATTTCCAACTGGGAGTCTCAGAGTTTTGACACCTAATGCCTTTGCTGTGTCAGGGAAAATAGAAATGTGTTGTCTTATTTGTAAAAGAAAAATGTACCTGACTAGGCAGTGGCACAGTAGATAGAGCATTGGCCGGGGATGCTGAGGATCCAGGTTCAAAACCTCAAGATATCCGGCTTGAGTGCAGACTCACTGGCTTGAGCCCAAGGTCACTGGCTTGAAGCCCAAGGTCACTGGCTTGAGCCCAAGGTTGTTTGCTTAGGTGGAGCCCCCTGGTCAAGGCACATATGAGAAAGCAATCAATGAACAAGTAAGAAGTTGCAACAAAAAATTGATGCTTCTCTTCTCTCTCCCTTCTTGTTTGTCTGTCCCTGTTTGTCTTCCTCCCCACCCTGTCTGTCCTTCTCTCTCTCCTTCACTCTTGTTAAAAAAATAAAATGTTATTTTGATTGTACACATGAAAAAAACATACTTCACTTAAATTGTAAGTCACAGATTTAAATTAGCTCATGCTCCTTAGTTCCCATACCACTCTCAGCTGAAAAAAACTTTTAAGAAATTAGAAAGAAAGAAAATTTACTATAAGAATTAAATACGCCTGACCTGTGGTGGCGCAGTGGATAAAGCGTCGACTGGAAATGCTGAGGTCGCTGGTTCAAAACCCTGGGCTTGCCTGGTCAAGGCACATATGGGAGTTGATGCTTCCTGCTCCTCCCCCCCTTCTCTCTCTCTGTCTCTTTCTCTCCTCTCTCTCCTTTCTAAATAAAATAAAAAAAAATTTTAAAAAGTAAATGAATAGCTTAAAAAAAAAAAAAAAGAATTAAATACTTCTGGCCCTGGCCGGTTGGCTTAGTGGTAGAGTGTCGGCCTGGCGTGCGGAAGTCCCGGGTTTGATTCCCGGCCAGGGCACACAGGAGAAGCACCCATCTGCTTCTCCACCCTTCCCCCTCTCCTTCCTCTCTGTCTCTCTCTTCCCCTCCCGCAGCTGAGGCTCCATTGGAGCAAAGATGGCCCAGGCGCTGAGGATGGCTCTGTGGCCTCTGCCTCAGGCACTAGACTGGCTCTGGTCGCAACAGAGCGACGCCCCGGATGGGCAGAGCATCGCCCCCTGGTGGGCGTGCCAGGTGGATCCCGGTCAGGCGCATGCGGGAGTCTGTCTGACTGCCTCCCTGTTTCCAGCTTCAGAAAGATACAAAAAAAAAAAAAAAAGAATTAAATATTTTTTTAAGGAATACATGAACTGTCTTTAAAAATAACTATTAAATGTATGGAATGTTTGTACTTAGTCATAACTAATTTTTAACTTATGTTTCTATGTGCCTTTGTATAGTTAGATGATAGATAGGTGACAGATTGATAGGTAGATACTGTAGCTATACTGCTCATAAAAATTAGGGGATATTTTAAAATGAATATGAAGCAATCAAATAGCCTTTAATTTTTGTGAACAGTGTATCATTAGTATGATACATATACTATTACTACTATATACTATTATTAATATATACATATATGTATTAGTTTAATTATAAAATTATTTTAGTTTTCTTTTTATCTGTCATCTTGGTGACAGCTCAAATTGAACATACCATCATACCATTAACATTTCTTAATCTCAACAAAACTTAAAGTAACTAATTAATTAATTAGTCAGAAAGAAAAAAGAATGCATTACAAGTATCCTGGGTAGCTTGCTGACTATCAAGAAGAAAAAACACCTCAAATTATGTCATGGAAGTGCCTCTGAAGATATTAATAACCCCCTGAACACCTACAGAGCCACCACCAGCCCTAGACACTATACTACCCATTGAATTACTAAGTTAGCTACCTTTGGAAAGAAATACAGATTGACTATCTTTCTCACCCTTAATAAAAAGAATTCACTATAGTCTCTATTTGTTTGTGTTATTAGCTTATGTCCAAAGTGTGCCAGCAAATAACATCAGTTTAGAAAAGCTTTAGTTGCAATAATGCACACTTTATATAAGGAGCCTAAAAAAGTAGAGATCCCTTTTCCAGAGGCCAATGTGATCTCTTGTACACTGCTGAGACTTCCATTTCATCAGGGGAAAAAAAATGAAACTTCATTCTGCTAACACTAATCTGTCCATCTTATTCATCCACAGAACTTAAGAATAAGAAAAAATTAAAAAAAAAAGATTTTACTTTTTCCAAAGGAACTTCAAAATTTTCCTCTCACTTTCTAAAATTAACAAATCATGACTTGAAAACAAACAAACATGGTGAACAATGAGATGGGCAAACAAAGGGAAGAAATTGGTGTTATTAGAACCTAGGATCCACAATGTTCGCTGGGTGGCAGGACATTGAAGAGGGGGTTGCCTTGCTGATGCTTTTACATCTGAGGGAACACATGAGGCTGGTTCTAAGGGTATCAAAGAGGGAATAATAATAATAATAATAATACAGGTAGTCCCCAGATTACAAACAAAATAGGTTCTGTAGATTTGTTTTAAATTGAATTTATATGTAAGTTGGATCAGGTACATTTAATTTTTACATGCAACTTAGATAGATGTTTTTCTTAACATAATATTTATTTTTACCTTTCTGTACATATAAATACTTAGACATTTTCAAACCTACAGAACTTATCTCATCCATAACCCAAGGACTGCCTATAATAATAATATGAAAGAAGTGAAGCACTGTGGCTGGCAAGGTGAAAAGTCATACCTGGCTGTCCAGTTTCTCTTTAACTAGAACCTTTCTGGATAGAGAATAATAGGGAGCTCACTGGGAAAGCAAGCATGTAGTCTGCAAAGACACAACAGCAGTATCCTAAAGCAGAGCATCCAGAGAGAGTATGGATCTATCTCAGCAACAGTAGCTCAGTAACTTACAAACCCTTTCCCATTGAACAGGGTGATGTAAAATGATCTTTAATTCTATAAATCCAAAAAATTCTTACTTTTCTAAACGTTTTCCAAATTATACCAAACATGGTCCTGAAAATAGCCTAAATATAGAAAAACAATTAGCTGTTGCTCTTTAAAAGTAAACAGACTTTAATCTTTTTCTGAGATGGAAATGTAGAGTGAAGTTTACTTAGGTTCAACTTAGTTACTTATGTATTGTACATCCTGAATCAGTTATTCACTTCTCTGTCTAAAAGTTTTCTTACATGTAGAATGTGATTTAAATATAGCTTTCAAGTTTTTCATAGAAGTATTTTGTGGACCAAATTAAAAATATAGATATTAGGCCCTGGCCAGTTGGCTCAGTAGTGGAACAATTTCCTGTCAGGGCACACAGGATAAGCAATCACCTGCTTCTCCACCCCTAACCCCCTCCTCTCTCTCTCTCTCTCTCTCTCTCTCTCTCTCTCTCTCTCTCTTGTTATCCTGCAACAATGGCTCCAAATGGTTAGAGCAAGCTGGCCCTAGTCATTGAGAATGGGTCCATGGCCTTCACTCAGGTGCTAAAATGGCTTGGTTGTCAAGCAACAGAACAGCCGCCCCAAATGGGCTGAGCATTGCCAGGTAGGGGGCTTGGCAGGTGCATTGCAGTCCAGGCGCATGAGAGAGTCTGGTCTCTCTACCTCCCAACTTCTCATTTAAAACAGAAGAGATATTAATACTTTTTTTGCCCTGGCTGGTTGGCTCAGTGGCCCAGCATGTGGAAGTCCTGGGTTCGATTCTCAGTCAGGAAACACAGGAGAAGCAGCCATCTGCTTCTCCACCCCTCCCTCTCTCCTTCCTCTTTATATATTTTTCCCCTCCAGCAGCCAAGGCTCCAATGGAGCAAGTTGGCCTGGCACTGAGGACGGCTCCATGGCCTCTGCCTCAGGCGCTAGAATGGCTCTGACTGCAAAGGAGCAACGCCCCAGATGGGCAGAGCATCGCCCCCTGGTGGGGGCATCCCCCGGGTGGATCCTGGTCCAGCACATGCAGGAGTCTTTCTGACTGCCTCCCCGCTTCTAACTTCAGAAAAATACAAAAACAAAAGAAAACAAAAAACCACTTTTTTAATAAGTATTCTTAAAACCCAAACAAATATTTGGGTATAATTTGACATTTGACTTTCTCTCCATTCTGTCCTTAATCTCAGTGAGATCCCTGGCTATAATCATCATGCCACAGCTGTGGAGAAATGTATCCTGGGTCTACTACAGATAGGAGGAGGTTGAGGAGTGGTCTGCAGCCACACAACCTGGCTAAACATGTATAACACCTATGATAGTACAACGTTCTAAATTGGGGTCAGTAACCTATGGCTCGCAAGCCAGATGTGGCTCTTTTGATGGCTTCATCTGGCTCTCAGACAAATCTTTAATAAAAAAGAATAATGTTAAAAATATAAAACATTCTCATGTATTACAATCCATTCATTTCCTACCACTCATGTTTATGGCTGTGGACGGCTGGAGCCAATCACAGCTGTCCTCTGGGATAACACCAAATTTTTATTGGATAATGCATTATGTACATGGGTTGTTGTATGGCTCTCATGGAATTACATTTTAAAATATGTGGCGTTCATGGTTCTCTCAGCCAAAAAGTTTCCCTACCCCTGCTCTAAATCCTATAATTCTGGAGGAAAAAAGACAGTAGGCAAAGTGAAGTGGTGAATAGAGAGGGAACAACTAATTTATCACTTGCATTGCTAAGGGTCAGTAGAATTGAAAGATGCTTTAAGGAAAATTCTGTGGTTATAGTCAGAAAAACTTACGTAATTTAGAAGGGACTTAACTAAGGAAGAGTGTATGGCAGTGCTTGTTTGCATCTGGTGATAAGGCTGGGCAAGGAGGAAACGGTATCCAGAAATCTGGACCTCAATTAAAAGCTTCCTAAAACACATTAAAAATGTAATGAAGAAATTAAATTACCCTGAGATAGAACCTGATAACTTTATAGATCAAGTTCAAATCACTTTTCCCCAGACATTTTAATTACTGAAGTAATAAAATGATTTTTTAAATACTAGCTTGCCATTTGATTAAAATCTAAAAAATTCGTGAAGGAAATAATTTAGATAATAAATGAAACCATGGGAAAATTTATCTTTTTTGCTTGTTTGTTAAAAAAAGATAATATGGAAACTCTCTTTATTCAAAACTGAATAAATTATATCAAAATTCCAAGCCAAAACCCAAAACCAAGTCACGACAATAACTACCATCACAATAAAAGTATGAGACATAAAATTAAGACTAGTTCAGTTATCAAGATTCAGTAAGAGCATTATTTTACAAATATATAAGTAGGAAATTAAAAACCTACAAAGAATTTAAAGTAATAAATATTAAATCAATAAGGAGTTTATTTTTATTAAGATGAAATAACAAGTAATAAAATTATCTTCCTAATAGAAGAAATAAATAAAAGACTAGGAAAAATACATAGAGTAATGGTTTTTACATTGTTGTACATCAGGAAATGAAGGACAGTAAAACATGAGAAATGGAAAAAAATGAGATGAGCCCTAGGACTGACCCCACTAACTGCCTTGAGAGAGTTTCAGGATTCATATAGCTCCATGGTAAACTCTACCAAATATTTATAGAAGAAGTGATACTGATTTTTATAAAGTTTTAAAGAAGAGAGAATACTTCTCAGAAATTTAAAGAGGAGAGAATACTTCTCAGTTCATTCTATGAAGTCAGAATTTCTCTGATATCAAAAGCAAAGGCAATACAAGTTCAAAAAAGAAAAAAACCAACTCCAAATCATTATCCCTCAGGAATATAGATGAAAAATTCTAAACAAAATTTTAGCAAATAGAATTAGACAATATATAAAAAGTATAAATCATCATGACTAATTGGGACTCATCCCATTAATATGGTTGCTTTCACATTTGAAAATTATTATAATTCACTATATTAACAACTCAGGAAAGAAGTACTATATTATAATATCAATAAAGGCCAAAGAGAGAGAGAGAGAGAGAGAGAGAGAGAGAGAGAAAGCATTTGGCAAAATCCAGCATTTTTTCCTGAAAAAAAAAATCAGGAAATGAAGAATAGAATGAAATTTCTTCAACTTGATTAAAGGTATCAACAACAAAATCTATACCTGCCCTGGCCAATTGGCTTAGCCCAGTGTGTGAAAGTCCTGGGTTTGATTCCTGGTCAGGTCACAGAGGAGAGGTGACCATCTGTTTTTCTACTCCTCCCTCCTCTCTCTTTCTTCCCTTCCTGCATCCATGGCTCCAACAGTTTGAGCAAGTTGACCCAAGATGCTGAGGATGGCTTGGTGGCCTTGCCTCAGGTGCTGAAATAGCTCAGTTGCTGATAAATGAAGCAGTGACCTCAGATGGGCAGAGTATCACCAGGTAGAGGATTTGCTGGGTGTATCCCAGTTGGGCACATGTGGGAGTCTATCTCTGCCTCCCCACCTCTCACTTAATAAAAAATAAAAATTTATACTTGACATCAATTAATGGTGAAACACTGTATTTTTCTCCTTATAAAATCAGAAACACAACAGAATACCCATTTTTACAACTTCTACTTAACAATGTACAAGCAGGTCTACATAGTGCAATAAGGCATTATGAAAAAAGAATTAATGCATTCAGATTGAAAAGGAGGGAGTAAAACTGTTTATTGTTCAGATGACTAGGTCATCTGTGTAGAAATTAAGGGGGATCTACAATAAAGTTACTACAACCAATAGGTGAGTTTGTAAGGTCACAAGATACAACTTAAGTGCACAAAATCAGTTATATTTAATCAATTACATAGGCTAACAAGAATAAAAAATTAAAAATTATTGTTCAAATAGTATCAACTAATATAAAATGTTTAGGGATACAGCTAACAGAAGATTTTAAAAGTCTGTATGCTAAAGTTAGAGAAAAAGTAATAACAAAAATAAAAAAGGACCTAACATGAGATATTCATTTTCATGTGTAGAAAAACTCAATGTTGTTAAAATATCAATTCTTTACAATGGAGTTGTAAATATAACACATTCTTAATTAATGTTCCAGTGGGATTTTAGTAGAAATTGGTAAACAGAATTCAAAATTTTTATATAAATGTAAGGGACCAGGAATAGGCAAGTCAACTTTGAGAAGAAGAACTAAGTTGTTGGCCTAACACTACCTGATTTTAATTTATTATAGAATCACAGTTATTAAGACAGAGTGGTGTTGGTATAAAGACAGAGAAATAAAACAATGAAAATAATAGAGTATCCAGAAGTAGATCCATGTATACATGGGTAACTAATTGTTTATAAAAGTGCAAAGGTAGTTCAATGAAGAAGAGATAGTCTTTTTTACAAACAATAAATAAAAAAATGGATATCTTTGTTTAAAAAAATGACAATATTAAAAATGCTAACACAAAATAGAATTAAATTAAAATTATAAAACTACTAGAAGAAAATGTAAGAAAAAGATTTTATAACCTTGGGTTTGGAAAATTTTCTTAGATAAAAAGACAATACAAAAAAAAAATTTAGCCTGACCAGTTGGTGGCACAGTGGATAGAACATCTACTTGGACACTTGGGACCCAGGTTTAAGATCCCAAGGTCACCAGTTTGAGCACGGGATCACAGGCTTGAGCATGGGATCATAGACATACCCCTTGGTTGCTGGCTTGAGCCCAAAGGTCACTAACTTGAGCCCAAAGGTCACTGGTTTGAAGCCCAAGGTCTTTGCTTGAGCCCAAGGTTGCTGACTTGAGCAAGGGGTCACTGACTCAGATGGATCCCTCTGTCAAGCCATGTATGAGAAAGCAATCAATAAACAACTACAGTGCCTCAACTGCAGGATACTTCTCATCTACCTTCTTGTCTGTCTATTCCTGTCTGTCCCTCTCTCTCTCTCTCACTAAAAAAACAAAAACAAATAAAAACAATTCTATATTACTGGCTCAAAATTAAAAATGTCTGCTTTTCAAAAGATACTGTTAAATGACTAAAGAGACTAGCTTCCGGTTTGGTAAAAAAAAAAAAAATTGCAAAATGTATTTGGCAAAGCACTTGTACCAATATATAAAGAACTCTCAATATTTTTTTAAAAGACAAAAATCTAACAAATTAGATAAAAGATTTGATTGACATTTCATCAGAAAAGATATGTAAATGGAAAATAAGCATATGCAAAGATATTTAATAGCATTTATAGTCATTATTAATGTTATAATTATTGTGTGAAACAATATGGTTGGATTATCTAGAACATCATTAAGCAGAACCAATTCAGTGGAAAGCAAAGCTTGAACCAGATGCAGCTGGGAATTCCCAGAAATCATCAAAGGGTAGAGAAAATGGGATTTGAACCAATCTTACTCAATCTTTTTTATAACTTAAAGTTAGGTTAATTCGACTTTGCACAGTAGTATATGTATATAAGAATAGAAAACAAATGTATAAAAAAGATTAGGTATAATTAGATTTATAGGATATAATTATAACTGGTCTGTGTCTTCTTATTTGTACTCTACATGTTTCATATTTATCATAAAATCATATCATAATAAACTTGTATCATTATGCCTAAATATTGAAATACACTCCAAACAACAAAACTCTTACGAATTATCATTAACATTGTTGAGACTAAAGATGGTGATTTGAATTATCATTAACGTTGTTGAGACTAAAAATGGTGATTCTATATTCTTAAAATATGTATGAACACACATAAAAACCAAGGGCAAATTTATTTTTTATCTTGGTAGGAGACACAAAGAAAAAAGCAGCATCCAAACAATTCCACTAATTACCTTGCATTTTATTAACAATTAGAGCTTTGGAGATTGATAGAATGCCAAAGTAAAGGTGAAGGGCACAGTCAATCTCAGTAGATATTTATCAAGAGTCAATGCAAAGCAATTAAGATTACTGTTAAATCAGTATAATAAAACTCCTTAAACGAAAAGGACACATGGTGAATGCAAAGGCCACATCAGTTTTTATTCATTCTTAAAACAAGTCAGATGTAGTACACATACACGGAAGATAAGAATGAACAATCAGCTAAAAGAAAATACTTGATGATGAAAGACTGAGTAGGAAAATATTAGAGCTATTTTAAAAATTTATATTTTGCATGAATTTAAGTGTGGGTTTTTGTAACACAAAGAACAACTTCATTAAACAACACGAGTTGCTGTTTGAGTACTTTGATATATTTAAAACACTTCAACAAGACAAAATATGAATCTTGGTTATCAGTCAATGAGAAAAGGGCATGAACTTGTCTGCAGCCTTCTTATATACAGAAGATAAGCCAAGATTTCCTTGATAAAATATCCTAGCTCAGTAACAAAATATGAGTGCGTAGTCAGTTTCATGTCAATGTGACCTATGCAGTTGCAAGTATCCTAAATTTAGCAGGGCTCACACTTAGTTTAATGCTCTGCTGTAGCTCTAAGACCAGTAGTCACAGCCATGCACATGCAGGTTCCCATTGAATTCGGGCAGACAGTAAAGAAATAGTGGAGCCAAAAAATGGTGGGCCATTTCTTTATTAAAGTCTTGCACTTGCCGATGAGCAAACACACAGGGAAAACACTTCCCTTTCACTCAGGGCTCCCAAAGCCACTAATGTATTCTCTGGTTCCACAATCAGGAGAATGTTCTCCAGTTCCTCCTAGAATCAAAGACTCCACCAGTCTTAGCAGAGCTCACAAAGCCCCTCAGCTCTGGTTCCCCATCTGCACACCTTGTCTCTCTCTGCACAAACTGGCTTCTTCTTCTGCACTCCGCATTCTCTCTGCTTTTACTATGCAAACATTGCATTTTTCTCCTTCTCTCTTTCAAAACTTTCTGGCAGGAAAACCTCTCCTTCAGCAAACATTAGCAAAGCAATGGCCCCTCCCAAGCAGGAAGGTAATTTGCAGTTTCACAGACCACATATACCTGGTGCTGTCCAAAACCATTTTGTAACAGTAAAAATTAGCAAACTCAAAAAAATCATATTTTACAAACTCATTTGCCCAAAAAACTCTCTTAAAATATTAATATTTTGCACAAGAAGTCCCATATTTTTTCCCTGAGTAGCTCAATTGATTAGAGTTTTGTCCTAATATACCAAGGTTGTGGTTTAATCCCCTGTCAAGGCACATATAAGAAACAACCAATGAACCTGACCAGGTGGTGGCACAGTGGATAGAGCATCAGATTGGGATGCGGAGGACCCAGGTTCGAGACCCCGGGGTCGCCAGCTTGAGCGTGGGCTCATCTGGTTTGAGCAAAGCTCACCAGCTTGGACCCAAGGTTGCTGTCTTGAGCAAGGGGTCACTCGGTCTGCTGAAGGCCCATGGTCAAGGCACATATGAGAAAGCAATCAATGAACAACTAAGGTATCGCAACAAAAAACTGATGATTGATGCTTCTCATCTCTCTCCGTTCCTGTCTGTCTGTCCCTATCTATCCCTCTCTCTGTCTCAACCCCCCCACACAAAAAACAACCAACAAATGCATAAATAAGTAAACAACAAATCAAAATTGTTGTTTTCTCTCTCTCTCTCTCTCTAAAATTAATAAGTAAAAAATTTAATAAGAAAGTCCAATATTTTTATTTTGCATTGGACCCTGAAAATTATCTAGCCCATCCCAAGATCTATAGTAATTAAATAAAGGTGAAGTGGTATAGAGAAAGAGATTCCAGGTAGAAGAGAAAATATGTAAGGATAATAAAGTGCTATGCCATATGATTTCATAAAAAAAATAATTCTGCATTTCTGGAGACCAAAATGGAAATTGCACTTGGCAAGACTAGTACAATGGACAAAATGTTTAAATTATTAAGTGCCTTTTAGGTAAAGTTATGGATTTTGTTTAAATCAAGTCTTCTAGAAAGCAGATGCCAAGATAGAGTTAGAAGTGCAAGAGAGAAAACAAACAAAAAAGAAGTGTCAGAGATTTATTGGAGAAAATGCCTGTAAAAATTTACAGTAGTCAGGAGAAGCCTTAGACTATTATGCAAGACTAACACTTGGGGGAAAAGAATTGTATAGAAAGTTAAAGACTGCAGTGCAGTTCTTGTCTCGGCTAGGGCATAGACTGCCCATTAGACGATATCTTCAAATGTAAGGAAGGTCCAGTTCTAGTTTCCTCAGTATTCTGTCATTAGCCAGCAGCAGTTTAGAGAGAGAGTCATCTTGAGAAAAAATCTGAGTCAAACTCTGCAGATCAATGCTGTTAGCTAACGTTGTCAGTCCTCATAGCATGTTCTTTCTTGAAAGGAATCAGGCTGCATGTCAGAGGTTTGCATATCAACTTCTAGAATTTGATAATTCCTACCTCAAAATTCAAGCATCCAATATGGGGGATATTCAATAATAAGTATGTCATTCCAACTATACCTTCAGAAACTGACAAAATGACCAATTCAACACTGTGGATCCATTCTAAGGGTGATTTAAATTAGAAATATATCTATTAACTAGCTACCAAATGTTCCTAGTCTAGAAAGAGCCTTTGATGATGCTTTCTATCTTTATGTATCAATGTCAGCTAAGACAGTCCTCTAAATGTTGGGTATTCCTTTTGCTCCAGTATTCAATAAACTACAATAAGTAAACTGCCATAGATTTTATTGGGGAGGTAGTAAAAAAGTTCTTTGCAGTGTGTTCCTGCTGTGGGCTATAGGTTCCATCTTCTTTTAAAAACAAAATAAAACAAATGGCATCACATTTTTCAGTGAGATATAAACCTTAAAATTGGGTTAGGTGTGGAAACTGAGCAAGAAAATGTGACTTTATATCAAAGTCATTGTCCCCAACCTATTGATTCTACATTCCTGATTTTTCTGATTATATATGCTATACAGAATCCTGTATGACTGCCTTTTTATTTGTCCCTAGTGATGCCATTTTCTCAATAGAACCACAACCACCTGTGGGTCAAGATCTATTGGCACCCTCTGATTATGAAAGTCATTGTGAATACTGTGTACCCTTGTCTTTTCACAGTTAAAGCACTGCCACTTGGCATCTATTGCTTTTGGGCCATTCCATTTAATAAGTCAAGTCCTTGTTTTTTGTTCGTTTGTTTATTTTTGTATTTTTCTGAAGTGAGAATCAGGTAAGCAGAGAGACAGACACCCTCATGTGCCTGACCAGGATCCAACCAGCATGCCCACTAGAAGGCAATGCTCTGCCGATCTGGGGTGTTGCTCCGTTGCAACTGGAGTCATTCTAGTGCCTGAGGCAGAGGCCATGGAGCCATCCTCAGTGCCTGGGCCAACTTTGCTTCAATGGAGCCTTAGCTGCAGGAGGGGAAGAGAGAGATAGAAAAGAGAAGGGGAAGGGTGGAAAAGAAGATGGGCACCTCTCCTGTGTGCCCTGGCCAGGAATCGAAACCAAGTTCTAGTTTAGAGATTGTTTCTCTTACTGGCATACTTGACTTGCAAATCAGAGCAATCACTGAATTTAGTGATACTAGAAACTATCTCTTCAGCACATTCTTGGTGCCTTTGGTGGAAGTTGTGTCATTTTGTTCTTATGGCAATGATAGCCTCATCTGACATAATTCTTTCAACTTGCCCAGATTCTTAAACCATTTCTTCCTTTCCTCTATCATCTGACATTAGAAACCAAACATTTTACCTTTGTTCAGTGTTAGCCTCCATTTTTTCTCTTCTTCTAAGAGTTACCCTAGCAGTGAACTTTCTCTACCCTATGGGGTACTTGCTAGAATGTTAAAGCTTATGTCCCAAATAAGTATTCCCAATTAATTCTTACTTATCTACTCACCCAAAAGAGAGAGGTAAATTTCCACTTTCTTATCTCAAAATGAGATAAGAATTTGAAAAAGGTTGTTAGAGAATTTAATATGTGTCCACCGTTGGAAGTTGGACTTAGCCCTAGTGTTGGGCAAATGAGTATGTAAGATTTTTATTTTTTTAGTTTGCTCATTTTTATTGTTAAAAAATGTCACTGGGCAGCCACATGTGTGTTTGCCCTCAGAGCAGGGCAGTTGATTGCAAATTGCAGATTGCATTCCTTCTTGAAAGGGGCCATTATTTGCTAATGTTTGATAAAGGAAGAGTCTTTGTCGGCCCAGCCAGTTTTGCAGAGAGAGTGAAGATGTGCAGATGGGGAACCAGAACTGAGGGTGTTTGTGAGCTCTACTGAGGCTGGTGGGGTCTTTGATTCTAGGAGGAACAGGAAAAGATTCTCCTGGTTGTGGAACCGGACAATGAGACAGGGCTTTGGGAGCCCTGAACGAAAAGAAAGTGTCTTCCCTGTGTGTTTCCTTGTCAGCCAGTGAGAGACTTTAATAAACTGAATGGCCCACCATTTTTTTTTTTGGCCCTGCTCTTATTTATCACCTGTCCAAATTCAATGAGAACGTATATGGTCATGACAGTAGCGGCTTCCATCCATACAATATATAAACTACCTAATGCATTCTTCTCTCTTGAAAAAACAGGTAAATATAAGAAGTTTCTTGGAACATTCTGGTAAGAAGGAAGAATGAGAAGAGCTGATCAAGCTGTACTTTCACCATTGACACCATATGTGAGTTTCTTAAGACTAAGAAAACAGAAGGATATGTAATTGGGCTGATAGGAGAAGATTGCATCTGAGAAAGTTGCTTTTCTGAAACAGGGACACCAATAGAAACAGTAGGGTATACTGCTGAGGGTAGGACCTGGAAGGTGAGTTGCAACCACAAAGATAGCCAGTGTAGTGGTGTCTTACAAAGTTTAACATGGGAGGGCATCTCTGTACTACTCACAAATGTGTCCCCATGAAGTAATTTAGAAGCTTTCCACCATATAGGACATAATGGCCAGCAAGTCAAGTAAGAGAGAGTTGAAAACCACATTAACAATATAAGAATATCTAATCCTGTCATTACCCACTTTCCTAAACTTGGAGTCTAGAGAAGATTCAAGGAGGTGAAAGAAATGGAGCAAGAAGAAAAAATAAGCCATACCTTTCTTTCCTGTTTCTTAGCCTCAAATTAGTTCTGATAAAGAAGCAACAGAAGACTTGAATTAGATGTGAGATTGACATTTTGATCTAGATGAGATAGGAACTATAATATCTAAAGAGGAAACTATCCATATGCTTAAAAATTACCACAAAGTTATGGAGTCTCCCCAGTGGAGAAGGAAGTCTGGCCAAGAGGATGAGAGTAAAACTTGACAAAGCATGCAAAGAACATTAATGGGAGAAACATAAAGCCATTTTTTATGTTCACCTTTTCAATCCTTTCAATAAACTGTACATTTAACTGTTTAAGCTACACTGCTGATCAAATACACCTACATCATTCAGTGGTAGGATTCAAATAATTTAACAACCAGTTCTCTTCCCTAGTCATTGTTTTAAGTATAAAAAAATGATACACTGTGGGTCAAATAAGTTTGTAAATATAATATATATGTTTTCTTGCTTATAGTTTGCATTGGATGTGGGGGACAAGCTGTAAGCAGGCAGGGTCCTTATAGCCTAAGGCTTAGTTTTAAGACTAAGCTTTTCTCCACACCCTTGACTGTTGTATGATAGGGAGTGGTGCACTCTCATGAGGAATCCCATTATCCTCAGATAAGTGACTTTGTATCAGAGATTTCCTTGTTTGTATATTGGATTAAAGGTTTTGATTTCTACACTATAAAATAGGGCAGAGGAGCCCATGCTGAGGAGAGCAGAGAAAGGGGGGAGAGCAGAGAAAGGCCACGTGGAGGAGAGGAGAAGCAGCCAAGATGGTGGAGTGCTGAAGAAGAAGCCAGTTTGCGCAGAGTTTGTGTAGAGGGAAGGAGATAAAGAACAGAGGCAAATAAGGCAGGTGAGGTAGAAACTTTGATTTTAGGAATACTCGGATGAGTCAGTGGCTTTGGGAGCCCTGAATGGAAAGGGAAGTGTTTTCCCACTGTGTGTATTTCTAGCCCACTAGGTGCAAGCTAGGATTAAAGGTAATGGCCCACCAGTTTTTGGCTCTGTTGTTTCATTACCATCTGTCCAAATCAAATTTGAACCTGCATGGGCCAGGCGGCTGTGATGGTGGCTGTAGCTACTGGCTTAACATACACCAAAAAGTAGTTTATTATTTCATGCATTTAATACTTAAATAAAGGGATTCCAAGATGTTGATGAAGTAGGCAGACATTCCAACTGCCACCTCCCAGGATCAAATAGAATTACACCTTAATTTAAAAACAATCATCTTGGAAAACCAACTTTGGACTAAAGGAAGAGGATTCTATAACAAAGGATCACAGAAGAAGCCACACTGAGACTGGTAGGAAGGGCAGGGATGTGGAAAGGACTGCCCTACTCCAGGAGCAAGGGGTGGTTGAGGGTTCAGGGGACTGTCACTGCAGAGAGGGTTGACCTGAGAGGTGTGGATGCTCAGCCCCAGGCTCAGAACCCCAGCCTAGAGCCCCAGATCCCAGAAGAGGCACCCGCACAGCATTTGGCAGTGAAAAGAGCGAGCTTTCTGTCTGTGAGAAAGTGACAAAATTTTTGGAGATGCAAGCTTTGTTTTAAAAGGCCTGTGAAGAAAATCTCATTCACAGCCACTTACCCGGGACTGTGGTAGAAGGAGACCTGAGAAGACTGGAATTGCGTGAAGAAAGTGCAAAGTTGGAAACCCAGGGAGAGACATGGTGGGGGATCGTCACCAAAATCCCTGTGCTGAGTCATTCTCCAATACTGCAGTCACCATCTTTCTTGGGTGTAGCAATCCCCTTTGAGTGGCATCAGCCCGGGGAAAAGCAACTGCTCCACCCTCGGGAGTCTCTCCTGCTCCAGTCAGGGTGACAGCTCATTCTGAGAGGCCAGGAAGCAGGGGGCACTGCAGTGATTCCATTTTCTGACATTAAGGCTGGAGTTACCCACCCCACCATGCTCCATAATCGAAGACTGGTGTTTCCACCTCATGAGAAACTCAGTAGAAACTATCCATCAGGACTGTGGGCAGACCACACCTCTGGGTCTCAGAGGCCACAACCATCAGACTCCTGGGGCTACACTCTACTGAGGTCTGTAAAAAAAAATCTGGATAAACTGACACCTGGGGTGGAGGTGCAGAGCCACACCCAATACCCTCCCTAAACCCTTAGTTGCTGTAGGCTCTAGACCAGTGGTAGTCAACCTGGTCCCTACTGCCCACTAGTGGGCAATTCAGCCCACATGATGGGCAGTAGTGGAGCAACCAAAGTATAAATAAAAAGATAAATTTAACTATAGTAAGTTGTTTTATAAAGATTTATTCTGTCAAACTTAGTGAAAATCCAACTTAAAGTACTTTGTAGGTAATTATTATTATATGCTTTAACTTGCTGTAACTCTGCTTTATAAATTTTATAAAGTAAAGTTACTTCCCTACTTTATAAATCACCATTACTATGGAACTGGTGGGCAGTTAGAAAATTTCACTACTAATAGAGATACAAAAGTGGGTGGTAGGTATAAAAAGGTTGACTACCCCTGCTCTAGACTCTAGCAAGTGTTTATCCAGCAGCAGAGCCCATCAAGCAGCCAGCAGAGAGAGGCTGCAGAAGAACAGACTTATGGAACCTTGGACTTTTATGCGGACTTATCGCCAGGTACAGAGTGGTAAAAGCCAGTTTAGGAATGCAGCTTGCTATTTCCATGTATACCTGGACCCAGAAGAGGCAGCCACAAACTCTGGATTGCTTGTAACTCCAAGAAGGTTGCTGAGGGCCAGTCATGGGCAGTGTCTCCCACTGGTCTGTGCCAGGTTCCTGCCAGGGAGGTTCAGGGATGGCACATCCAGTGGCTAGTTGTGACAAGCATCGGTTCAAGACCTAACAACCCTTGCTAGACTGGTATCCTGAGGAAGGACTCCTCACACCTGATCCAGCGTAGGTGAGTTCTGCTTTCTATGATCAGCACCAGTACAGTGGCTTATGTGCATTGGATAGGGTAGAGCTTCATGATCAGCTGGCCTGGGTGCTGGATATCCTATGCTGCTGGGCTTAACTCCAAGGGGGAAGGGAGAGAGGCTTGGAGCATGCACATTCAAAGTGTGAGTCTTTGTGAGTCTATTTTTGGATCTGGTAAAGGAGCTTAGCCACTTTCTGGGGGGGCAAGTCAGCCCCAGGAGAAGACTCTCTCAGTCTTCCAACTTGAGAATAGGCTCTCATCAGCTGTAAGAACTTCTGCAGAGGGAATTGTCAGCCTCACTTGATCTGAACCAGTTGCTCACCTTGTTGAAGAGAAATAAAAGTTGAGTATCCAGCAAGGGCTGAGGGATTAGGCTCTGGAGTAGGAGCAATAATCCTTGTACTGAGATACTGCTCAAGAGACCTCTGAAGTAAGGGGTCCAACTAACATTGTATTACCAACCTCAGCTGCCCTAACCCAAAAAGCTTGCAACCTGTTGTGGAGTTGGTTGGGTGAGGCCAGTCTGGCCCCACACTGCAGTCTGCCTATAGTAAAGTCTAGGAAGACTAGGCAGCTACAAGAGGAGGTGGAGCAGCTGAAATGTGGAGGAAAATCTTATGAAATTTGGGACTTTTATGAAGCTGCTGTTAGCTCTAAGCAGAAAGACGCTGATCCTTATATGTAAGTTGGCCCCTCCCACACTACCAAGGCACTGAAAACACAGAGACAAAAAACAAACAGAACAGTAGCTACAGAGGACCTGAAGATGGCAGCGGAGTAGGCAGATGCACAGACTCAGCTCACACCACCAAACTGAATTATAAACTAATTTATGAACAATCAGTGTAAAAAAAAAAATCTGGACTACAATAACAGCTTTCAAAAACCAAGGAGCAAAGAAGAAGCCACAACAAACCTGGTAGGGAGTGCCTGAATCTCCGCTGCTTACAGGAAGAGCAGGGAGGAGAGGGGGAGGGGGAGGCTAGGCTCTCACTCCAAGGAAAAGAGCAGTAAATACTGCTCACAGCCACTTGCCTCGCAACCAGGGAACGAGGTATGTTGAAAGGGCCCACTTGTCTTCCAAAAAGAAAGGAGAGAGAGAGGGAGAGATGGATGGTGAGGGGGAGAGGAATACAGGTGATGACAAGAAAAGCTGACTCATTCAGTGCTGGAGGTGGCCATAACTGGGGGGGGGGGGCTGATCCTTCCACAAAGCAAAATACAAAAGTACTTCCAGGTCACAGAGATACAGACATCTCTCCAGCTCCAATCAGGGCAACAAGACACAGCTAAAAACAAGAAGTGGAGAGAAGGGGCAGTAACTCAGGTCTCCATGGAGATCTGAGATACACCTCCCACTACTAACGTTGAGAAAGCAGCTAGCCCCCAGAGAGATTAACTGGCAGAAGAGGACTTCAGAGCCTCAGGTCACACCCACCACATTCCTGGATAGAGTTTCAAATAAGCCCCCTGCTGAGATCAGCAAAGAAGAAAATCACCTGTTAAGAAAATAAACAAATAAAGACTTCAAAGCGGCCCAAATCCAAAAGTGGATTACAAATAATAGCTGATGCCAACCCAAGAAGACCTAGAAACAACACAAGTGAAAACCAGAGGAAGACAACACCAAGCCTAGACTCAACCAGTTCTATAAACAAAACACCCAAACACACAGACACAATGAGAAGACAAAGTGCAATTCAAATAAAACCACAAGAGAGACCTTCAGGAGATGAATTGAGTGATATGGAAATAATCAAATTTCCGGATGCGGAGTTCAAAATAATGATTGTAAGGATGCTTAGAAATCTTATAACAACAATGGATGGCCATCATGAACAACTAAATAAAGAAATAGCAAGTATAAAAAAGGATATTGAAATATTAAAAAAGAATCAGTTGGAGATGACAAATACAATATCAGAAACGAAGAACACAATGGAAGGAATTAAAAACAGGATGGATAGAACTGAAGATCGAATCAGTGAGTTGAAGGACAACTGGAATGAAGGCATGAAAGCAGAGAAGAAAAAAGAAAAGAGACTCAAAAAGTCTGAGGAAACTCTTAGAGAGCTCTGTGACAACATAAAGAGAAATAACATCCACATCATAGGGCTTCCTGAAGAAGAGAAAGACCAAGGGATAGAGACTTTGTTCAATCATATCATAGATGAAAACTTCCCTAAATTAATGCAGGAGAAACTCTCACAAATTCAAGAAGCACAGAGAACTCCACTAAAGAGAAACCCAAAGAAACCTACACCAAGACACATCATAATTAAAATGCCAAAGCTAAGTGATAAAGAGAAAATATAAAAAGCTGCGAGAAAAAAAAAGGTTATCACCTACAAAGGAGCCCCCATAAGAATGACATCAGACTTCTCAACAAAAACACTTGAAGTCAGAAGGGAATGGCAAGAAATATTCAAAGTAATGCAGAACAAGAACCTACAACCAAGACTACTTTATCCAGCAAGGCTATCATTTAAAATTGAAGGAGAAATAAAAAGTTTCCCAGACAAAAAAAAAACTCAAGGAATTCATTATAACCAAACCAATGCTGCAGGAAATGTTAAGGGGCATGGTATAAACAGATCAAAGTGGGAAAAGAATATAGCAAAAGAGGAATACAGCTTTAAAGAATAAAATGGCAATAAACAACTACATATCAATAATAACCTTAAATGTAAATGGATTAAATGATCCAATCAAAAGACATAGGGTAGCTGCATGGATAAGAAAACAGGACCCATACATATGCTGTCTACAAGAGACACACCTTAAAACAAAAGATGCACATACATTAAAGGTAAAAGGATGGAGAAGAACATTTCATGCAAATGGAAATAAAAAAAAAGCTAGGGTAAAAATACTTATATCAGGCAAAATGGACTTTAAAACAAAGAATATAGTAAGAGATAAAGAAGGCCACTACATAGTGATAAAGGGAGCAATCCAACAGGACGATATAACTATTATAAATATCTACGCACCTAATATAGGAGCAACAAAATATATAAAACAGACTTTGATGGATATAAAGAGCTAGATCAACAGCAACACTATAATAGTAGGAGATTTTAATACCCCACTAACATTACGAGATAGATCCTCAAGAAAGAGAATTAACAAAGAAACAGCAGACTTAAAGGATATATTAGATCAATTCAATTTAATAGATATCTTCAGAACCTTTCACCCTAAAGCAGCAGAATATACATTCTTTTCAAGTACTCATGGTACATTCTCTAGGATAAATCACATGTTAGGGCACAAAAGTGGTCTCAACAAATTTAAGAAGATTGAAATCATATCAAACACTTGCTCTGATCACAATGGCATGAAACTAGAAAATCAACCACAACAGAAAAGCTCAAAAATTTTCAAACACATGAAAACTAAATAGCAGGTTGTTTAATAACGAATGGATTAAGAATGAGATCAAAGAAGAAATAAAAAATTCCTAGAAATGAAAGATAATGATCATACAACAACTCAAAATTTATGGGACACAGCAAAAGCAGTAATGAGAGGGAAGTTTATAGCACTACAGGCACACTTTAAGAAGCTAGAAAAAGCTCAGATAAACAACTTAACCCTGAATCTAAAAGAACTAGAAAAACAACAGCAAGTAAAGCCCAAATGTAGTAGAATGAAGGAAATAATAATGATCAGAGCAGAAATAAATGACATAGAGACTAAAGAAACAATACAGATGATCATTGAAACTAGGAGCTGGTTTTTTGAAAAGGTAAACAAGATTGATGAACCTTTAACTAGACTCACCAAGAAAAAAAGAGAGATGACTGAAATAAATAAAATTAGAAATGAGAGTGGAGAAATAACAACTGACACAACAGAAATACAAAGGATAGTAAGAAAATACTATGAAGAACTGTATGCCAAAAAACTAAACAACCTAGATGAAATGGACAAATTTCTAGAAACATACAATCTTCCAAAAAGCAATCTGGAAGAATCAGAAAACCTAAACAGACCAATTACACGAAATGAGATCCAAACAGTTATCAAAAAACTCCCAACAAAAAAAAGTCCTGAGCCAGATGGCTTCACAAGTGAATTCTTCCAACTATTCAAAGAAGAACTAACTCCTATCCTTATCAAGCTATTTCAAAAAACTCAAGAGGAAGGAAGACTTCCAAGCTCTTTTTATGAGGCGAGCATAATTCTGATTCCAAAACCAGGCAAAGACAACACAAAGAAAGAAAATTATAGGTCTATATCCCTGATGAACATGGATGCTGAAATCCTCAACAAAATATTAGCAAACCAGATCCAAAATTATATGAAAAAGATCATACACCATGATCAAGTGAGATTTATTCTGGGGAGGCAAGGCTGGTACAATATTCGCAAATCTATCAATGTTATTCATTACATAAACAAAAGGAAGGAGAAAAACTACATGCTAATTTCAATAGATGCAGAAAAAGTATTTGATAAAATCCAGCACCCATTCATGACCAAAACTCTCAACAAAGTGGGAATACAGGGAATATACCTCAACATGATAAAAGCCATCTATGACAAACCCACAGCCAACATCATACTCAATGGGCAAAAATTTAAAGCTATCCCCTTAAGATCAGGAACAAGGTAGGGGTGCCCCCTTTCACCACTCTTATTCAACATAGTCCTGGAAGTCCTAGCTACAACAATCAGACAACAAGAAGAAATAAAAGGCATTCAAGTTGGAAAAGAAGAAGTAAAGCTATCATTATTTGCAGATGATATCATATTGTATATAGAAAATCCTAAAGTCTCAGTCAAAAAACTTCTGGACCTGATAAATGAATTCAGAAAGGTGGCAGGATATAAAATTAATACTCAGAAATCAGAGGCATTTTTATACACCAACAATTAACAGTCAGAAAGAGAAATTAAGGAAACAATCCCCTTCACAATTACAACCAAAAAAAATAAAGTGCCTAGGAGTACATTTAACCAAGGAGACTAAAGACTTGTACTCGGAAAATTATAAAACATTGATAAAAGAAATCAAGGAAGATATAAACAATTGGAAGCATCTACCGTGCTCATGGTTAGGAAGAATAGACATCATTAAAATGTCTATATTACCCAGAGCAATTTATAAATTCAATGCAATACCAATTAAAATACCAACAACATACTTTAAAGATATAGATCACATATTCCAAAAATGTATATGGAACCAAAAGAGAACACGAATAGCCTCAGCAATCTTAAAAAAGAAGAATAAAGAAAGAGGTATCACACTTCCTGATATCAAGCTATACTACAAGGCCATTGTACTCAAACCGCCTGGTACTTGCATAAGAACAGGAACATAGATCAATGGAACAGAATGGAGAACCCAGAAATAAACCCACAGCCCTATGGACAACTGATATTTGACAAAGGAGGTAAGGGCATACAATGGAGTAAAGACAGCCTCTTCAACAAGTGGTGTTGGGAAAATTGGACAGCAATCTGCAAAAAAATGAAACTAGACTACCAACTTGCACCATTCACAAAAATAAACTCAAAATGGATAAAAGATTTAAATGTAAGGCATGAAACCATAGCATCTTAGAAGAAAACATAGGCAGTAAGCTCTCCAACATCTCTCACAGCTATATATTTGCTGATTATTCTCCACAGGCAAGGGAAATAAAAGACAGGATAAACAAATGGGACTCTCTCAAACTAAAAAGCTTTTGCACAGCCAAAGACAATAAGAACAGAATAAAAAGACAAACTACACAATGGGAGAACATCTTTGACAGTACGTCTGATAAGGGGTTAATTACCAATTTTTATAAAGAACTTGTAAATCTCAACACCAGAAAGACAAATAATCCATTCCAAAAATGTGAAAAAGAAATGAATAGACACTTCTCCAAAGAGGACATACAGATGGCCAATAGGCATATGAAAAAATGCTCAACATCACTAATCATTAGAGATACCAAATTAATACCACAATGAGGTATCACCTCACACTTGTCAGAATGGTGCTCATCAACAAAACAACACAGAATAAGTGCTGGCAAGGATATGGAGAAAAGGGAACCCTCCTACACTGCTGGTGGGAATGCAGACCAGTGCAGCCTCTGTGGAAAACAGTATGGAGATTCCTTTAAAAATTGAAAATGGAACTTCCTTTTGACCCAGTCATCCCACTTTTAGGAATATACCTCAAGAACACCATTGAACGGTTCCAGAAGAAGAAATGCACCCCCATGTTTATAGCAGCATTGTTCACAATAGCGAAGATCTGGAAACAGCCCAAGTGTCCATCAGAGGACGAGTGGATTAAAAAGCTTTGGTACATATATACTATGGAATACTACTCAGCCATAAGAAATGATGACATCAGATCCTTATAATAACATGGATGGATCTTGATAACATTATACGGAGTGAAATAAGTAAATCAGAATAAAACTAAGAACTATATGAACCTTTGCATAGATGGGACATAAAAATAATACGCAGAGACATGGACAAGAATGTGATGGTAACTGGGAGAGGGGTGGATGGGGGGAGGGAGCGAGGAAGGAGAGGAGGGGGTAGGAGGAGGGTAGGGGCACAAAGAAAACCAGACAGAAGGTGACAGAAGACAATTTGACTTTGGGTGAGGGGTATGCAGCATAATCAAAGGTCAAAATAATCTGAAGGTGTTTTTTTGGAACATATGTACCCTGTTTTATCAATGTCACTGCATTAAAATTAATAAAAAAAAATAGTAGCTACAGACAAGTAACCCAAAGAGGGTTATAAACAACAGCTGACATCAACCTAAGAAGATCTAGTGCCAACACAACTAGTAGCTGATGGCAAACAGCACCAACCCTTGACTCAGCAGCTACACAAGCAACACACCCAAAGGAGGAGTCTATACACAGACAAAATGGATAAACAAAGAAATGCGACCCAAATGAATCAACTAGAAAAATCCCCAGAAAAAAAAAACCTAAATGAATGGAAGTAACCAAACTACCAGATGCAGAGTTTAAAATAATGATTTTTAGGATGCTCAAGGGTCTTAGAGCAACAATGGATGAACATAATGAGCACCTAAATAAATAGATAGCAAGCATCAAAAAGGACATTGAAATCATAAAAAAGAATCAGTCAGAAATGACAAATAATATATCAGAAATGAAGAGTGCACTAGAAGGAATCAACAGCAGGCTGGAGAAAGCAGAGGATTGAATCAACAAGTTAGAAGACAAGATAAACAGAAGTAGGCAAAATGAAAAGAAGCTCAAAAAGACTGAGGAAACTCTAAGGGACTTCTGTGACAACATGAAGAGAAACAACATGTGCATGATAGAGTTGCCTAAAGGAGAAAGGAATGAACAAGGACTAGAGAACCTGTTTGAAGAAAACATAGCTAAAAATTTCCCTAAATTGATGAAGAAAAAAGTCACACAAGTTCAAGAAGCACAGAGAGTCCTATTAAAGAGTAACCCAAGGAGGCCTACCACCAAGACACATCATAATTAAAATGCCAAAAATTAATAGACAAAGAAAGAATACTAAAAGTTGCAAGAAAAAAGCAGTTAATTACCTACAGAAGAGCCCCCATATGGATGACATCCAACTTCTCAACAGAAACATTTGAGGCCAGAAGGGATTAGCAAAAAATATTCAAAGTGATGAAAAACAAGAACCTAAAACCAAGAATACTTTATCCAGCAAGGCTATTATTTAAAATTGAAGAATAAAAACTAATAAAATAAATAAAATAAAATTGAAGAAGAAATGAAGTTTCCCAGACAAAAAAGGCAGAAGGAATTCATTACAACCAAACCAATACTGCAAGAAATGTTAAGGGGCCTGCTGTAAAAAGAGCAAAGGAAAAAAAAATCAAGGGAAAGAGGAATGTAGATTTGAAGAATAAAATGGCAATAAATAATACATGTCAATAATAACTTTAAATGGAAATGGATTAAATGCTTCAATCAAGACATAAGGTAGCTGCATGGATAAGAAAACAGGACCCATAGATATGCTTTCTACAAGAGATCCACCTCAGAAAAAAAGATACATATAGACTGAAAGTAAAGGGATAGAAAATTTTTTTTCACCAAATGGAAATTAAAAAAAGCTGGGGTAGCAATATTTATATCTGACAAAATAGCCTTTAAAACAAAGGCTATAGTAAGGGATAGAGAAGGTACTACATAATGATAAAGTGAGCAATCCAACAGGAGGATATAACCATTGTAAATATTTATGCACCTAATATAAGAGCACCTAAATATATAAAGCAGATTTTGATGGACATAAATGGTGAGATCTACCGCAATACTATAATAGTAGAGAATTTTAATACACCACTAACATCAATGGATATATCCTCAAGACAGAAAATTAACAAAGAAACAGCTATCTTAAACGACTCACTAGATCAACTGGATTTAATTGACATCTTCAGAACCTTTCACCCCGAAGCAGGAAAATATACATTCTTTTCAAGTGCTCATGGTACATTCTCTAGGATAGACTACAGGTTAGGACACAAAACGAGTTTCAATAAATTTAAGAAGATTGAAATTATATCAAGAATCTTCTGTGATCACAATGGCATGAAACTAGAAATCAATTACAATTAAAGAACTGAAAAACATTCAAACACTTGGAGGCTAAATAGCATGTTATTAAATAACAAGTGGGTTAACAATGAGATTAAGGAAGAAATAAAAAATTTTCTTGAAACAAATAAAAATGAATGTACAATAGTTCAAAATTTATGGAACACAGCAAAAGCAGTCCAAAGAGGGATGTTCATAACATTACAGGTATGCCTTAAGAAGCAAGAAAAAGTTTAAATAAACAACTTAACCCTGCATCTAAAAGACTAGACAAAGAACAACAAATAAAGCCCAGAGGAAGAAGAAGGAAGAAATTAAGATCAGAGTGGAAATAAATGACATAGAGACTAAAAAAAAAAAAAAAAAAAATACAAAAGATCAATGAAACCAGGAGCTGGTTCTTTGAAAAGGTAAATAACATTGACCAATCTTTAACCAGACTCATCAAGAAAAAAAAAGGAGAGAACTCAAATAAATATAATTAGAAACAAAAGTGAAGCCTGACCAGGCAATGGTGCAGTGGATAGAGCATCGGACTGTGATGTGGAGAATCCAGGTTCAAGACTCCGAGGTTGCCAGTTTGAGAATGGGCTCATCTGGTTTGAGCAAAGCTCACCAGCTTGGACCCAAGTCACTGGCTTGAGCAAGGGGTTACTCTGTCTGCTGTAACCCCATGGTCAAGGCACATATGAGAAAGCAATCAATGAACAACTAAGGTGTCACAACAAAAAAGTAGTGATTGATGCTTCTCATTTCTCTCCATTCCTGTCTGTCTGTCCCTATCTATCAGTCTCTCTAAGTCTCTCTGTCTGTGTAAAAAAAATTAAAAAAAAAGAAAGTGGAGAAGTAACAACTTACACAGCAGAAATAGAATGAATTGTAAGAAAATACTTTGAAGATCTATATGCCAAAAGTTGGACAACCTAGGTGAAATGGATAAATTCCTAGAAATGTATTATCTTCTAAAACTCAATCTGGAAAAATCAGAAAACCTAAACGAACTGATTACAACAAATAAAATTGAAACAGTTATCAAAAAACTTCCAGAAAACAAAAATCCTGGACTGGATTTGTTACCAATATATGGTAACAAATTTTACCATATATTCAAAGAAGAACTAACACCTATCCTTCTGAAGCTATTTCAAAAAATTCAAGACTAGAAAAGACTTCCAAGCTCCTATTATGAGGTGAGCATAATCCTCATTCCAAAACCAGTCAAAGACACTACAAAGAAAGAAAACTATAGGCCAATATTCCTGATGAAATTAGGTGCTAAAATTCTAAACAAAATATTAGCAAAATGAATCCAGTAATATATTTTAAAAATCATACTTCATGATCAAGTAGGATTTATTCTGGAGAAACAAGGCTGATACAATATTCACAAATCAATCAATGTGATTCATCACATTAAAAAAAGATAAAAATTACATGATTATATCAATAGATGTAGAAAAGGCATTTTATAAAATCCAGCACACATTTATGATCAAGACACTCAGCAAAGTGGAAATACAGGAAATATACCTCAAAATAATATCAGCCATCTATGACAAACTGGCAGTGAACATCATACCCAATGGGCAAAAATTAAAAGCAATTCCCTTAAGATCAGAAGCAAGGAAGGGGTGTCCTCTTTCACCACTCTTATTCACATAGTTCTGGAAGTCCTAGCCACAGCAATCAGACAAGAAGAAGAAATAAAAGGCACTCAAATTGGAAAAGAAGAAGTAAAACTATCATTATTTGCTGATGACATAAAACTGTGCATAGAGAACCCTACAGTCTCAGTCAAAAAAATACTAGATCTGATAAATAAATTCAGCATTGCAGCAGGATATAAAATCACTATTCAGAAATCACTGCTATTTTTATACACCACCAATAAACAGTCTAAAAGAGAAATTGAAAAAACAATCCCCTCACTATAGCAACAAAAATAAATAAATAAATAAATAAATAAATATATTATTTACCTAGGAGTAAATTTAACCAAGGAGGTAAAAGACTTGTTCTTGAAAATTTTTTAAACATTGATAAAAGAAATCAAGAAAGATACAAACAAGTGGAAGGATATCTCGTGTTTATGAATAGGAAGAATAAACATCATTAAAATGTCTATATTATCTAAAGCAATCTATAAATAAAAAGCAATCCTATCAAAATACCGATGGCATACTTCAAAGACATAGAATACATATTTCAGAAATTTATTTGGAACCAAAAAGGAAAATGAATAATTTCAGCAATCTTGAAAATAAAGAATATAGTGAGAGGTGTCAAACTTCCTGATATCAAGTTATGCTACAAGGCCATTGTAATCAAAACAGCATGATACTGGCATAAGAACAGGCGTATAGATCAAAGGAACAGAAAAAAGAACCCAGAAATAAACCCACACCTTTATGATCAATTGATATTTGACAAAGGAGATAAGAACATTCAATGGAGTAAAGACAGTCTCTTTAATAAATAGTGTTGGGAAAACTGGACAGGTACATGCAAAATAATAAAACTTGACCACCAACTTAAATCATTTACAAAAATAAGCTCAAAATGGGTAAAAGACTTAAATATAAGTTATGAAACCTTAAACATCTTGGAAGAAAACATAGGCAATAAACTCTCTCATAGCAATATTTTTGCTGGTATATCTCCATGGGCAAGTGAAATAAAGGACTAAATAAACAAATGGGTCTATATCAAACTAAAAAGCTTTTGCACAGCAAAAGACAACATTAACAAAATAAGAAGATAACCCACACAACGGGAGAGTATATTTGCCAATACGTCAGATAAGGAGTTAATAACCAAAATTTATAAAGAACTTCTAAAACTCAACACCAGAAAGATAAACAATCCAATTAAAAAATGGGCAAAAGAACTGAACAAACACTTCTCCAAAGAGAACATACAGATAGCTAATAGGCATATGAAAAAATATTCAACAATATCATATAAAAATATTCAACATCAATAATCATCAGAGAAATGCAAAGTAAAACCATAATGAGATACCACCTCACACCTGTCAGAATGGCGCTCATTAACAAATCAACACACAGTAAGTGCTAGCAAGGGTGTGGAGAAAAGGGAACCCTTCTGAACTTCTGGTGGGAATACAGATTTGTGTGGCCATTGTAGAAAAACAGTATGATGTTTCCTCAAAAGTTTAAAATGGAACTACCTTTTGACCCAGCTATCCCACTATTAAGGACAATCTTAAGAATACCAAATCACTAATTCAAAAGAAGTTATGCACCCTCATGTTTATTGCACCATTGTTTACAATAGCCAAGATCTGGAAACAGCCCAAGTGTCCTTCAGTGGATGAGTGAATTAAAAAGAGTGGTATATATACACAATGGAATATTATGTGGCTGTGAAAAAGAAGAAAATCTTATCTTTTGCAATGGCATGGATGGACTTGGAGACTATTATGCTATGTGAAATAAGCCAGGCAGAGAAAGACAAATATCATATGATCTCACTTATATGAAATCTAATGAACATGATGAACTGAGGAATGGAATAGAGGCAAAGGCAGGGTCACAGGGAGCAGAAGGTTAGCTGTCAGAGGGAATGGGGATGAGGAGATGGGATCAGAGAAGGTGAAGGGATTAGTGAAATTATAAATACATAACACAAAGATACAGATAACAGGACAGCAAATCCCAGAGGGAAGGAGGTAGGGAATTGGGAGTGGCAAAAGAGATGTAAATAGGGACACGGTTTAGAGGTGAGGGTGTTATATTCAGTGGGACAATTGAATCTATGTTAACAAAAAAAATTGAAATTAATAAAACATAAAAATTAAATAAAAATAAAAAAATTATTAAAAAATACTTAAGAACAATAAAAGGGGTACACAATACTAAATTAAGTTATTGACAGGGTTGCAGGTTGTGGCCATAACCCCCTCCTCCCTTAAGTAGTCAAAGGGACACTGACACACTGGATGTTCAGGTCACTACCCCCTGGGCATCTGAGTGACTAACCTGGGTGTGGAAGGTCCCCTTTAGCTTACTTATGGTTAATCTTACATAATCACTAAAAGCTACATTTTTTTCTTAACAATTATCAGCCCCCAGTCTCAAATCCGCTATTTAGCGCTACCGGTTAGAAAATTGATTGCTAACCTCTGCCTCAGGATTCAGCCCAGCAGATGAAAGAGAAACCCATAATAAACGTTTCTTAACTTGGACTCAGGTGTCCTCCTTCAGCCGACATTACAGTTATAAGAGCTTTAAGATTTTAATAATAAGTATTAAATAATGCCTGTCAAAAATTAAAACTATTATTTAAGATATTTCCATTTTGCTTCTTTTTTTATAAATTTTTATTAATATTAATGGGATGACATTAAAAAATCAGAGTACATATGTTCAAAGAAAACATCTCTAGGTTATCTTGTTATTCAATTATGTTGCATACCCATCACCCAAAGTCAAATTGTCCTCCGTCACCTTCTATCTGGTTTTCTTTGTGGCCCTCTCTTCCCCCTCTCCCTTCCTCTCTCCCCCCCTCTAGTAACCACCACACTGTTTTCTATGTCTCTTAGTCTCATTTTTATGTCCCACCTATGTATGGAATGATGCAGTTCTTAGTTTTTTCTGATTTACTTATTTCACTCCATATAATGTTATCAAGATCCATTCATTTTGTTGTAAATGATCCAATGTCATCATTTCTTATGGCTGAGTAGTATTGCATAGTGTATATGTACCACATCTTTATCCAGTCATCTATTGAAGGGCTTTTTGGTTGTTTCCATGTCTTGGCCACTGTGAACAATGCTGCAATGAACATGGGGATGCATGTGTCTTTATGTACCAATGTTTTTGAGTTTTGGAGGTATATACCCAGTAGAGAGATTACTGGGTCATATGGTAGTTCTATTTTTAGTTTTTTGAGGAACAACCATACTTTCTTCCATAATGGTTGTATTAATTTACATCCCAACAAACAGTGGATGAGGGTTCCTTTTTTTCCAAAGCCTCTGCAACACTTGCTAATACCTGTCTTGTTGATAATAGCTAATCTAACAGGTGTGAGGTGGTATTTCATTGTAGTTTTGATTTGTATATCTCTAATAACTAATGAAGATGAGCATCTTTTTATATATCTGTGGCTGTTTGTATTTCTTCCTGGGAGAAGTGTCTGTTCATTTTCTTTTCCCATTTTTTTATTGGATTGATTGTTTGTTGTTGAGTTTTATGAGTTCTTTGTATATTTTGGATATTAGGCCCTTATCTGAGCTGTTGATTGAAAATATCATCTCCCATTTAGTTAGCTCTCTGTTTATTTTGTTGTCAGTTTCTCTTGCTGTGAAAAAACTTCTTAGTCTGATGTGGTCCCATTTATTTATCTTTTCCTTCACTTCTCTTGTCTTTGGGGTCAAATTCATAAAATGCTCTTAAAACCAAGGTCCATGAGTTTAGTAACTATGTTTTCTTCTATGTACTTTATTGTTTCAGTATGAGGGTTATGTTGGCCTCATAGAATGTGTTTGGAAGTATTGCTTCTTCTTCAATTTTTTGGAAGACTTTGAGTAGAATAGGAACCAAATCTTTTTTGAATGTTTGATAGAATTCACTAGTATAGCCATCTGGGCCTGGACTTTTATTTTTGGGAAGGTTTTTAATAGTTTTTTCTATTTCCTCCCTCCTTATTGGTCTGTTTAGGCTTTCTGCTTCTTCATAACTCAGTCCAGGAAGGTTGTGTAGTTCTAGGAATTTATTCATTTCTTCTAGATTGTTGAATTTGGTAGCATATAGATTTTCCATAATATTCTATGATATTTCTTTCTATATCTTTGATATCTGTGGTGGTTTCTCCTCTTTCATTTTGGATTTTGTTTATATGAGTTTTTTCTCCTTTTTCCTTGGTGAGTCTTGCCAAGGATTTGTCAATTTTATTGATCTTTTCAAAGAAACAGTTCCTTGTTTTATTAATTTTTTTATAGTTTTTCTGTTCTCTATTTTATTTATTTCTGCTCTGATCTTTATTATTTTCTTTCTTGCTGGTTTTGGATTGTCTTTGTTCTTCTTTTTCTAGTTCCTTAAGGTGTGAAGTTAAGTGGTTTACTTGGGCTCTCTCTTGTTTGTTCATATATGCCTGAAGTGATATGAACTTCCCTCTTATTACTGCTTTTGCTGCATCCCAGAAATTCTAATATGTCGTATTGTCATTTTCATTTGTCTGTATATATCTTTTGATCTCTGCACTTATTTCTTCTTTGACCCATTCATTTTTTAAAAGTATGTTGTTTAGTTTCCACATTTTTGTGGGATTTTTTTTCTCTTTTTTGCAGTTGAATTCTTGTTTCAAGGCTTTATGATCAGAAAACATGCTTGGTACAACTTCGATTTTTCTGAATTTGCTGATGTTGTTTTTGTGGCCCAACATATGGTCAATTCTTGAGAATGATCCATGTACACTGGAGAAAAATGTATACTCAGTCACTTTGGGATGAAATGTCCTATAGATGTCTATCATATCCAGGTGCTCTAGTGTTTTGCTTAAGGCCACTATGTCTTTGTTGATTCTCTGTTTGGATGACCGATCTAGAGCCGTCAGCGGTGTATTGAGGTCTCCAAGTATGATTGTATTTTTGTCAGTTTTTGTTTTAAGGTCAATAAGTAGCTATCTTATATATTTTGGTGCTCCTTGGTTTGGTGCATATATATTAAGAATTGTTATGTCTTCTTGATTCAGTGTCCCCTTAACCATTATAAAATGGCTATTTTTGTCTCTGAGTACTTTTGCTGTCTTGTAATCAGCATTATCAGATATGAGTATTGCTACGCCTGCTTTTTCTTTGGATGTTATTTGCTTGGAGTATTGTTTTCCAGCCTTTCACTTTGAATTTGTTTTTATCCTTGTTGCTTAGATGAGTTTCTTGTAGGCAGCATACAGTTGGATTTTCTTTTTTAATCCATTCTGCTACTCTGTGCCTTTTTATTGGTGAGTTTAATCTGTTTACATTTAGTGTAATTATTGACACTTGTGAGTTCCCTATTGCCATTTTATAGATTGCTTTCTGTTAGTTTTGTGTCGTTTGATCCTTCTCTTTGATTTTTCTATCTTTTGTTTTTATTTGGTTGTATTCCATACATCTTTCCTCTGTTGCTATCTTTTTTAAATTATGTGCTTCTGTGGTGGTTTTTTCAATTTTGGTTACCTTTAAGTAATGAAAAGGGTTCCTACCCTGTTCATTGTAGTGCACTATTTTGTAAGTACTTTTGCTCTCCATCATCCTTTGCTACTGTTAATCTCCATCCTCTTTCCCCCTTTCTTTTTGTTGTTGTCACAGTTTAAATTTGGTTTTATTGTGTTCTTCTTGGAGCTTTTACTTGTAGCTTTGTTTTTGTTTTTTTGTTCTTTGTATCTGATTGGAGAACCCCCTTTAGTAATTCCTGGAGTGGGGGTTTTCTGATGATAAATTCCCTCATCTTTTCTGTATCTGTGAATGCTTTTATTTCTCCTTCATATTTGAAGGATAGCTTTGATGGGTTTAGTATTCGTGGCTGAAAATTCCTCTCTTTCAGGACTTTAAATATTGGGGTCCACTCTCTTCTAGCTTGTAGAGCTTCTGTTGAGAAATCGGGTGATAATCTAATGGGCCTTCCTTTATATGTTGTATTCTTCTTTTCCCTGGCTGCCTTGAGAATTTTTTCTTTGCCATTGGTTTGTGCCAATTTCATTATGATGTGCCTTGGAGTAGGTTTGTTGGGGTTAAGAAAACTCAGAGTTCTGTTTGCTTCTTGAACTTGAGGCTTTAGTTCTTTCCACAGGCTTGGGAAGTTCTCATCTATTATTTGTTTGAGTATGTTCTCCATTCCATTTTCTCTCTCTTCTCCATCTGATATACCTATTATTCTTATGTTATTCTTTTTGATGGAGTCAGATAATTCCTGTAGGGCTATCTCATTTTTTTAAATTTTTAAGTCTCTTTCTTCTTCTCTCTGTTGTGCCTCAAGTTGCTTGTCTTCTATTTCACTAATCCTCTCTTCTATCTGGCCTGTTCTATTAACTAAGCTTGTTACCTCGTTTTTCAGCTCATGATGAGTTTTTCATCTCTGTTTGATTTGTTTTTATAGTTTCAATTTCCTTGGAAATATATTCTTTGTGTTCATTGAGTTGTTTTCTGAGCTCCCTAAATTGCCTTTCTGTGTTTTCTTGTATATCTCTGAGTATTTTTAGGATTTCTATTTTAAATTCTCTGTCATTTAACTCCAAGGTTTTTAATATATTAAATTATTTCTCCATAGATTTTTCCTCATCTAGCTGTGTTACCTCTCTTTCTTTTGTATCCATGATATTCAATTTTCTCTTCCTTAATGGCATCTGAGGTGGTTTTGTGATAGAATTAATGAGATTTAATAAAGAATAAATAGTTAAAAAAATAAAAAATCAAAGAGTTTTTTAAATTAATAATTAAATAAAGAAAAATAAAATTAAATTAAAAAAAAAGAAGAAAATTATTCCCCCTCCTCCTTTGTTCCTCTCCTCTCCTCTCCTCTCCCCTCTTTCTTGAGAAAATCTTGTGGTGAACTGTGAATTATATTGTACTAAATAGAACAAACAATGCCTGTAATGGAGGGCCTGAATTGGGGAGAAGTAATAAAAGGGCAAAAAAAAACCCAGAAAAAAGGGAGTGTGGACTCACAAAAAGCAAATAAGGAAAAAATTTGGGTCAAGATTTGCTTTTAGGTGTTGGTTGACTAAGAGTTATGATGAGAGGAATAAGAGGGAAACAGGAAAGTGGGGGGACAAATTTTAAAAAAATTACTATTGTATTTAGTGGAACAAGAACTAGATAGAATGGAGAGCCAGGGTTGAGAGCACTGCTAGTGAGTTAAAAACGTGAAGTAAAAACCTCCCAAAATGCCACAAACATAAGTTTGAGTCCCAGATAAGATAATTTTTTCATTATTGAGGTTTGAATGAGAGGAGACGTAAAGGAGAAAGGAAGAAACTAATATAGAGGGAGAAAAGAAATAGAGAGAGAGAAAAAAAAGAGGGTACCACTAAAAGAAGAAAAAAGAGGAGAGAGAGAGAGAGAGAGAGAAAGTTAAGGGTTTTGGAGTGCAAGCCTCATAGAGAGAAAGGAAGAGGAAAGAAAAGATAATGGGAGATGTAACACTTATGGGTAGTGTAGTTCAAGGAGAGGAGAAAGTAAGACCAGCAGAGAGTTAAACGACCAAATTGGAGGAGGAAAAAAAAAATCAAGAATGAAGATAAGAGAAACAAATGAACAAATATAATAAAATGGGATAGGTTATAGAGTCTGCGGATTATTCTTGATTTAGAGAGGTTATCTTCTTGCTTTTTCTTTTCTCTCCCTCTTCCTGGTCGGTGACTCTGTACCCCGGGTTCTGCCCCTTTGGCACGCTCAGGTAGAGGTTTGCAGTTGATAAGTCTCTATGGCGATGTCATGTATTGTGCTTCAGTCTTGTTGGCAGTCGAGGCTCATTAGCATTTATAGCCTCTGACAGTGAGAGAGTCTGTGTTCCTGGAGCCTCTCTCCTAGTCTTTCCTTCCTCAATTAGTAGCCTGATAATCCAGCTATGTGATTGCTGCTGCCTCTGCCTGGATAGTAAGAGGCTCAAAGAGCTGGCAACTCCCCACTCTATTCCCACTCAGCACAGGGCTCTGGGTAAGACTTAGTCAGTCAGAGGTGCTAGCATAATCAGGTGGGGCTTCCACCCACTCAAAGACCTCTGGCTCTGCCACTCTGTCCGGTAACATGGGTGGGTGCCCACTCCCGGGGTGCTTGGAGGAAACTCGCGCTCACTATCTGTGCACAGACCAGGATATCAGGCCGGAAGTCTCACACTCTGAGTGAAACCCCTGCCCACGAGGAAAAGTTCCAGTGTTGGAATTGGCTCTCGCTCCCTCCCCGTGCATGGCTTTTTCAGGGCACTGGGGTGGCCTGGAGATTCTGCTTTTGGCCCACACAAAGGCCCCTGACTCTGCCCCTCTGTGGGATAATATGGGCTCCCACTCCTGAGGTGCTGGGAGGAATCTCTTGCCCACTCTCCGAGCGCGCCGACCAGGATATCAGGCCAGCTGCCTCACCCTCTGAGTGAAACCCCCGCCCGCATGGAAAAGTTTCAGCGTTGGAATTGGCTCTCGCTCCCTCCCTGTGTGCAGCTTTTTCAGGGCACTGGGGCAGCCCGGAGATTCCGCTTTTGGCCCACACAAAGGCCTCTGACTCTGCCTCTCTGTGAGGTAACACGAGCGCCCACTGCTGAGGCACTCGGAGGAATCTCTCGCCCACTATCTGCTCACGCCGACCAGGAGATCGGGAAAAATGGCTGCTCCACTTGTCTTTCTTTGTCTGGGTTTGGCGCGAGTGTTAGCTTGTATTGACTAGGTTGCCCCAGGCACAGTTTTTCCTCGGCTTGGATATTCGTGCCACAGCCTGGTTCGGCAGTTTGTTCCGCAGCCTGGATCTATTCACCCCTTTGTCCGCCTCAGTTTTTATATTCTCAGATCCCAGTGAAAGCAGCCCTATTTAGGTTAGTGAGGAAGGCAGAGCATTTCTTACTCCCTATTTCCTCTGGGGTTTAATTATATATTTAGCCAATTTTTCACTCGACCATATTTCGGGTGTATTGCGAAACATCTGGAGGCTCCAAGGATAGGTTTTTCTGTTTCTGGTTGAAGATCTTGTTGAGTTTTGGGGGAGATTTATTGGTATCGCTTCCTACCACGCCATTACTCTGATGTCATCCGCCCCTAAATCTCCTTTTTGTGTTTTCTTGTATATCGCTGAGTATTTTTAGGATTTCTATTTTGAATGTTCTGTCATTTAACTCTAAGATTACCAATCTATTAAATTTTTTTATAGATTTTTTTCTTATCTATCTGTGCTACATCTCTGTCTTTTGTATCCATGATATTTGATTTCCTTTTGCTTAATGGCATCTGAGGGTGGTTTTGTTAATAGTACTAATGAGAATTAATAAAGAATAAAAAGTAGGCCCTGGCCAGTTGGCTCAGTGGTAGAGCCTCAGCCTAGCATGCGGGGGACCGGGGTTCGATTCCTGGCCAGGGCACATAAGAGAAGCGCCCATTTGCTTCTCCACCCCCCCTCCTTCCTCTCTGTCTCTCTCTTCTCCTCCGGCAGTCAAGGCTCCATTGGAGCAAAGATGGCCCGGGAGCTGGGGATGGCTCCTTGGCCTCTGCCCCAGGTGCTAGAGTGGCTCTGGTCGTGGCAGAGTGACACCCCGGAGGGGCAGAGCATCACCCCCTGGTGGGCAAAGCGTCACCCCTGGTGGGCGTGCCGGTTGGATCCTGGTCGGGCACATGTGGGAGTCTGTCTGACTGTCTCTCCCCGTTTCCAGCTTCAGAAAAAAGAAAGAAAAAAAAAGTAAAAAAAATGACAATAAAAGATAATTAAAAAAAATTATTTCTTTTTTTTTTCTTTTTTCTCTCCTTCTTTGAGAAAATACTATAAAAAACTGAGAATTATATTGTGCTAAATGGAACAAAAACTACCTATAATGGAGAGCCTGAGTTGGGGAGAAGTGATAAAGGGACAAAAAGGATGTAGGGACCCCAAAATGCAAAAAATGAAAAAAATTTGGATCAAGAATAAAATAATTTGCTTGTAAATTATGGTCGACTGAGAGATATAGTGAAAGAGATAAGAGGGAAACAAGAAAAATAAAAGAAATACTATTGTATTAAGAAGAACCAAAACTACATAGAATGGAGAGCCGGGTGTTGAGGGGAATGCTAATGAGTTAAAAAGCAAATTAAAAAGCACACAAAATGCCACAAAGAAAAAATTTGAATCCAAAATAAAATAATTTGTTTGTGAGTGAGGATCAAATGAGAGGAAAAGTGAAGGAGAAAAGAAGAAACTAAGAGAGAGGAAGGAAAAAGAAAAAGGAAAAAAGAAAAGAAAAAAAAGGAGAGAGTTAAGGTTTTGCAGTGTAACCCTCATAGAGAGAAAGAAAAAAGAAAAAAATGAAAAGTGTAACACTTATGGGTAATGTAGTTCAAGATGAAGAGAAAGAATAAAATGAGCAGAGAATAAAATGACCAAGGAGAAAGAAAAAAAAATAAAGAAGATGAAAGAAACAAAACAAAAGTGGAAAAAGTTATAAAGACTGTTAAAGAGTGTGGATTTTTCTAGATTTTGAGAGGTTATCTTCTTCCTTTTTCTTTCCTCTCCCTCTTCCTGGTCAGTGGCTCTGTACCCTAGGCTCTGCCTCTGTGGCCCGCTTAGGTAGAGATTTGCAGTTGATGTTTCTCTATGGTGATATCATATACTAGTCCTCAGTCTGGTTGGTAGTCAGGGCTTGTCAGCATTTGCAGGCTCCAACAATGGTAGAATCCATTTTCCTGGAGCCTCTTTCCTAGTCTCTCCTTCCTGAATTAGCAGCCTGGTAATCCAACCATGAGGTTGCGCCTGCCAGTGCCTGGAGATTAAGAGACTCAAAGAGCTGGCAGATCCCCACTGTATCCCCACTCAGTGCAGGGTTCTGGGTAAGGCTATGTCAGTCAGAGCTGCCAGCACAATCAGGCAGGGCTGGGAGCCAATTGCTCTCAAGGTGTCTTGCTATGAGCCTACAGGTGTGTCCAGTATGCCTCAGCACTCTGTGGGACCACTCTCCCCAGGCTTTTTGCACTTTGTAACCTGTATTAGCTGGGAAGAAGATGCCCTAGTCGCTGCCTGCAGAACAGGAGGTCTTAAAAGCTGCCAAATCCCTCTTTTTAACATACAGCCCTGAGTATGAAAGCTCTGCCAATCAAAGCCACCAGCTTAAGCAGGTAGGGGGGGGGTGTTGACTTCTGTTTAGTTCCCCAGGTATATCTAGTTAAATTTGCTTTAGCATTCCATGGGATTGCTCTCTGCAGGCTTCTTCTTTGTTAAAAAGCCTACAACCTAGCCTGTCTAACTTCTGCAGTGTTCTCTGAGGTTTGTTCCATAGGAATGTGTTTTTCATCCTGTACTGGCTGACAGGAAGTTGCCCCTGCCCCTACGTGCAGAGCAAGAGGCACTAAAAAATATCACATCTCTTGTCTTAGATCACTGATCTGAGAGAGACCTTGTCAACTAGAGCCATGTAAGCCAGCTGTGCGGTGAGCAGGCTGTGGGTTAAGCTAATTTCAGCTATTGGATCTGCAGATCTGCTCCAGAGACAGTCTGCAAGCTGTCTGCACACCCCTCCCCCTAGCACTTCCATATTTTTTCTTCCCTGGGATGTTAGCCTGAATGGCTGGGTGAGGTGCCTTGCCCACCCAAGAAGTCCGGGGCATAGGAAAGTTTGCTTTCGCGCACTCCCCTTGCACTGTTGTTGGGGGAACAGGGATTCCACCGGGACTCTGGTCTCAGCCCACGCAGAAGCCTCTGACCCTGACCCTCTGTCTATGAACACGAGCGCCCACACCAGGGGCACTAGAAGGAACCTCTCGCACACTGTCCATGCTCACCAGCCAGGATATCAGGGGCAATGTCGCTGCCACTCACCTGCCTTTGCCAGGATCTGGCACCAGCGTTAGCTCATGTGGGTTGAGTCACAGTGGGCACACTCTTTCCTAGGCTTGAACATCTGTGCCCCAGCCTGGCTCCCTCCATGCCCCCAGCCCCCACTTTCTCTCAGTTCCAAGTGAAAGCAGCCCTTGCTCAGGTTAATGAGCAAGGTGAGTGTTCCATTCTCCATCTTATTTCCTTCAGGGTTGATTATATATTTAGCCAATTTTTTACCCTATCATACCTTCTTGTTCAGTGTGTGGGACTTCCAGACACTCCAGAGATATATTTTTCTGTCTCTGATTGTAGAACTTGTTGAAATTTTGGGGAGAGATATCGGGAACACTCCTTATGGTGCCATTTCTCTGATGTCACTCCATTTTGCTTCTTGATTGGCGTCCTCACTTGCAATTTTTTTTCTTTTATCCAAGCATCATCACCTGTGTGATTTATTCTTAACCATCTTTTTACTGTAGGAGTAGGATTCTATTTCTTTAGAGGCCATTTTAACAACTGGTTTGCCAAACTCAACAAAAAATTAGGTATCATTTCTGCCGAACCTGTGTGAACAAGCGCAAACTGGCTTAATCTCAGCACTGATGTCATCACTTATTTTTCCATAATGTTTTATAAGAAAACTTAGAATTTTCAATACTAAAAAATAAAGCTGTAAAGGGGGAAAAAAAAGCTTTGTTCATATTTTCTTACCCCAAATATTAAAAAATAAGTAGATTTTGCCCACTAAACTCAAATATCTGGTTTAAGAAAGAGCAAGAAAGTGTTCTAAATCACAAGTTTAGAACAAATAAAGGAAATAGGCAAATTTATCCTATCTCTATTTTATTTGTAACAGAGGTCAGCAAACTGGTTTTGTAAAAGACCAGAAAGTAAGTATTTTAGGATTTGCAAGTTAAATGGTCTTTGTTGGAACTCCTCAGTGCTATCAGTGTGGTGCAAAAGCAGCCACAGACTGTACACAACTAAATGGGCATGGCTGCATTCCAGTAAGACTCTATTGACAAAAGCAGTTAGTGGGCTAGGGTTGGTCCACAAATCATAAAAAGCTGACCCCTCTTCTAGACCACAAAGATAAGAAGAGTTAACACTAAATCACAGAAGTCAGATAATGAGAGACTTCCATTTATTGCTAAGGTTAAAGTTTCACTTTGGTGACAGTGTAAATGAGTTAATGTGAATGAAGATTTGGAGGTGAAAATTCTGGGGAAGACTGCTCCATATTCAAATGTTTGTAAACTAAGCCATCTAATTTGTTTCCAAATCTCCTATTGCCCATACCAATCCATGGCACCACATTTTATTAATCAAGTTTGTTTAGAATGACTTTATCTTATTTTTCTATACTTCATAGCATCCCTTACCTTCATACATTAGAAGCATCACTAAACAGAGGAAAAATATTTGATATGACATTGTTTAGAATGACTTTATCTTATTTTTCTATACTTCATAGCATCCCTTACCTTCATACATTAGAAGCATCACTAAACAGAGGAAAAATATTTGATATGACAAAGTATCAAAAACTATACATAGCTTTTGTAATCTGAGAAATTTAGTTGCACAATATAAAAATACAACAATCCAGAATATCCTGGAAGTTTGTCCAAAGAAAACTAGAGAAATGGAAGGAATGGTTGACCTATACAACCTCGTATGATCAATGCCCTGCAATGTTATAAAAATAGGAGTAGAGTGATGTAAAGCCAGTAGCCACGGCCACCATCAAAACTGCCTGGCCTGTGTAGGTTCACATTTGATTCAGACAGACAGTAATGAAACAACAGATCCAAGAACTGGTGGGCCATTACCTTTAATCCTAGCTTGCATATATCAGGCAAGAAAATACACACAGTGGGAAAACACTTCCCTTTCCATTCAGGACTCCTAAAGCCACTGAATTATCTGAGTATTCCTAGAATTGAAGGTTTCTACCTCACCAGCTTTATTCACTTCTGTTCCCCATCTCCTTCTTTCTGCACAAACTCAGCACAAACTGGCTTCTCCTTCAGCACTCCACCATCTTGGCTACCTCTCCTCTGCAATGCTGATGGCAGGATCAGAGTGAGTGAGCAGTCAGTCTGCCTTATTTTATAGTGTAGAAATTAAAGCCTTTAAGCCAATATACAAATAAGGAAGTCTCTGCTACAAAGCCACTTATCTGAGGCATAAATGGGATTCTTCATAAGAATACACCATCCCACATCATGTGGGGAAAAGCTTACTTTTGACATGATCTTAGTATTAGAAGGATGTTGTAAAGATCTTAGTATTAAAAGGGTGGTGGGAAAGGCTTAGTCTTAAAACTAAGCTTTAGGCTTTAAGGACCTTGCCAGCTTACAGCCTGTCTCCCACATCCAATGCAAACTATAAGTGAACAAACATATACATCATATTTACAAACTTATTTGACCAACAAATGATTAGGAGGAAAAATGTGGAACCTTCCATAAGAGAAGAGACCCAGTGTGTAATCATTCTCAGAGAAGGTCAGATGGGGTTAACTCCTTAACAAAGGTGGAAAGTGACCCACAAGTAAGATAAGTAAGAACTTGGAACTCTTTTATCCTTTCAATAGGCAAGAGAAAAACAAAAATATGGAAACCTTGCCATTTTAATTACCAATATCTCAGTACCGAAAACAGCAGATGTGAATATCCAAAAATGTGTTGGGAGTAGGGGAGAGGTTTTAGGGAAAAGAAGACATATTTAAGCAGTTTAGCAGAAGCTGCAACCTATAAATCTTGTACTGGGCAAATTCAGTGCCAAACCTGGGGCCTGGGAAGCTGCTTCTGCTAATTTATGGCCTCTCCTAGATCAACTGGAACATGAGCCAGTCTGTAAACCTTAAGATATATCTGAGGACAGAGAAGAGTGACCACAGCTGCATGACTCAGTATCTACCAGAATCTTGCCTTATTAATGAGTCTGAGGATTGGAGAGTTATGAGAATAATTTACCTCAGAGAGCTTTTGCTGGCATAAAGGGAGAAACTGATCTTGAAAAACTGGGATAAAAGATTAATTACTATATTTGGACATAAATAATCTTAAACATGTGCTGCTACCAGACTCTCATGCCAAGGATGCTAAAGTAATATTTATAACTGTTGAACCATGTCCTGAAGAGAAAGTTCAAGTAAGAGTGATTTTCCCATGAACATATGTAAATTCTTTGTAAATGTTTGGGTTGAATTGTGACCCCTCTACCCTCAATATAGGTTGGTACCTGTGAATGTAACTTTATTTGGAAATACTGTCTTTTCAGATGTAGTCAAGTTAAAATGAGGTCATACTGGATTTAGGTGGATTTCTATTCCAATAATTGACTGGAATTCTTATTAGAAGTCAGGCTCCAAGGAGATTTTGGGCACTGTCTTCCTGGATGAGTAGATTTCAAACAGGTGGTCTTAAAGAAATTCCCAGGTTATAAAACTGACAAGAAGTTTGTTAAAAGATTTGTATATCAAAAAATTTAAAAATAGCCTGACCAGGCGGTGGCGCAGTGGATAGAGCATCGGACCGGGATGCCAAGGACCCAGGTTCGAGACACCGAGGTTGCCCGTTTGAGCATGGGCTCATCTGGTTTAAGCATAGCTCACCAGCTTGGACCGAAGGTCACTAGCTTGAACAAGGGGTTACTCAGTCGGCTGAAGGCCCGCGGTCAAGGCACATATGAGAAAGCAATCAATGAACAACTAAAGTATCGCAATGCGCAATAAAAAATTAACGATTGATGCTTCTCATCTCTCCGTTCCTGTCTGTCCACCCCTGTCTGTCCCTGTCTATCCCTCTCTCTGACTCTCTCTCTGTCTCTGTAAAAATACTACTACTACTACTAATAATAATAATAATAATAATAATTACAAGTTCTCAAGAGTAAATGCTCTAAGAAAGGAAAGCCATAGGCCCAGAGGCAGGAAGAGGCCTTCTTGCTCAGGTACTAGAAAGAACTTCCCTGCTACATTTTGAATCAGACTTCTAGCCTCCAAAACTGTAAGAGAATAAGTTTCTGTTGTTTCAAGCCAACTAGTTTGTGGTGATTTGTTACAAGAGACCTAGTAAGTTAATAGAAAAAATAATGTTCTGGAACTGAAGAATCCTGCAGGATCGTGATGACAGTGTGCTGTCACTCTAAATTACAAGAAAAAATACAAATCTGAGTAATAAAGACATCTTCCCAATAAAAAACAGAGTTATGAAACAATAAAATGATACATTGTTTCAGAGATTGCAATCATCTCTAAATTTATTTATTTGATTATTGAGAGTATGTTTATTAAAACTGAGAACAGTGAAACAGGAAAGCGTTTGAGATAGAGAAGCAAAAGAATAGAGCTTAGGTGGGGCTGCTTTGACTCACTGGGAAGCCAGAGAAAAGAGGACCCTGAGGATAGTTCAAGGGGTTAGCCCAGGACAAGCTTTCACTGCCCATTGCTCCCTTGGTTTCAAGAGTCCTAGGGACCCTTTTGGTTTAGAAGAAGAGGGGTGAAGAAGAGGGGAAAGAAGAAGAGAAAAAAGGAAAAGGCATGGATGTGCTCCTAGGAAGGAGAGCACACCAAAATCACCTCTAAATTTAAATAGACGAAATAGTTATGTGTGAATTTTGTTAACTTTAAGGACCCCCTGTCCTTAGAATGTTAATGGGTTTATCCTTTCCCACAAGGTATGAGAAAATTAAATCTTATTTGGCTTTTACCCATGTACCTGGCATATGATATTATATATTTAACACATATTTGCTGAACAAATGAATGTAAGAATTAAGATGGCTAATCACCAAAGCTCAACGCTACCCTCTCCATCTTCCACAATTCAAACACCTAATCAGTAACTAAGATAGTCTGCCTTTATTATTTATTTTTTTATTTTTATTTTTTAGGGAGTGGAGGAGAGACAGAGAAAGAGACTTTCACATGTGCCCTGACCGGAATCTACCTGGCAAGCCCAATAGGGAGCAATGCTCTGCCTATCTGGGGCCGTTGCTACACCACTCAGCAAGGGAGCCATTTTTTAGCACCTGAGGCAAAGGCCAAAGAGCCATCCTCAGCATCTGAGGCCAATTCACTTGAACCAATCAATATGACTGTGTGATGGGAAAAGAGAGAGAAATAAGGGAAGAGGTGGAAAAACAGATGGTTGCTTCTCCTGTGTGCCCTGACTGGGAATCAAACATGGGACATCCACATGCCAGGCCAATATTCTACCACTGAGCCACCCAACTAGGGCCACCCACCTTTATCTTTTTATTTTTTTATTTTTAGAGAAGAGAGAGAGACAGAGAGGGAGAGAGAGGAGAGAGAGACAGAGAGAGAGAGAGAGAGAGAGAAGGGAGGAGGATCAGGAAGCAAAGCATCAACTCCCATATGTGCCTTGACCAGGCAAGCCCAGGGTTTCGAACCTGTGACCTCAGCATTTCCAGGTCGACGCTTTATCCACTGTGCCACCACAGGTCAGGCCCACCTTTATCTTTTATAAATCATTAAATTCCAATCTGTCATCTGCATCTGCTTGACCGCTGTGCTAACTCAGAGGGCTCTCAAGATCTTGTTCCTATTTCTATAATTTTACTGTCTCTAAATTTTACTCCTTCAATTCATTCATTACAGTGCTTCCATTTATTTATCTAAAATAAGAGTATAATTATTCTATACTCTTAATTGATATATTTTGTTCCCCCTTTCTATCAGCTGTACTATAAGTCCAAACATTTATCTCTCAAATGTTATATGTAATTCCATGTGCAAAAATGTATCAGTGCCTTTCTACACTCCATTTCTGTTGCCTGAATTATTCACCTTTAAAATCTCTACCCAATGAACATATATTTATCATACAAAAGTCTGAGGTTAAGCATAATTTCCTCAGTGAAGCTTTCCTCATATCACCTCTCTAATCTACCTTTTGCATATGTTTATCTTTATCTGGACATATTTTATTTTTATTTTTAATTGAATTCATTGGGGTGACATTGGTTTGCAAAATCATACAGGTTTCAAGTGCATAACTCAACAAGACACCATCCTCACACTGTCTCATGCATTCATCACCCCAAGCAGTGTATCCATTTTCCCCATTTGACTACTCTACCTACACTTTCCCACCTGTTTTTTCTCTGGCTAATGACACACTATTGCCTTTGTCTTTCAGTTATATATATATAATAAAGTAAATATATATTATTTATGTATACATTATTTATCATTTATATATTACTTATATAATATATATTATTGATATATTAAGTAAATATATATATTTACATAATACCTTTACCTTGACATATTTTAATTATTTTGTCAAAAGATTATCTCCCCTCGTTGGATGATGTCTTACTTATCTTTGTATAATTCTCAGCTCCTCAAGACTTTGCCCAAGGCAGTTGGTTAAATGGGTGAAGGGATTAACAAAAAATATAAAAATAAAAAAAAAACAAAAAAAAAACAAATCTTAGACACAGACAATAGTATGGTGCACTGGGGAACAATATTTTTTTCATTTTCTGTAGCATGAGGTTTTAGAACTGTTTCTACATATTTCTGCATCACTGATGCCAAATATCAAATCTGTTTTTCGGTGCATGCTCTAGTTTTTATGCAATTTTAATTTCTTTTTGTTACAGTTAATGGGATGTATTGGTTTTTAAATTGGAGTTAAAGGGCAATGCCTCTTGGATTGAACATAACCACAAGGCAATTAATGTTTTACAAACATCACTTTTACATAATTGTAGTTGTTAAATGTAAAAAATTATTATCTTATAAAAACACCCTCTTATCTTGTTTTAAGATTGAATCATGGCTTCTTTGAGTAGCTGTAAATGTAAGAATAGTCCTGACACCTTCTGCTATATATGTGGCTGTTACACACTTCAACGTCAAAGGTCAATATTTTATCATTTGTGACATGTGTATATATTACCTAATTTTAAGTTCCCCTTGGCAATCAAGATAAGAATTGGGCTCCTCATATTGTGTGTCATAATTGTGAGGAAATGCTTTGTGACTGGACAAAAGGAAAATGCAAAGGAATGCCTTTTGGTATCCCCACGGTTTGGCATGAACCTGAGGACCACAGCAATGACTGTTATTTCTGTCTGATCCATACAAAGGGCATCGGCCAGAAAAAACAGCATATGATTGTATACCCTAATATTTCTTCATCAATATGACCTATCCCACACTCTAAAACACTCCTAGTTCCAGTTTTCAATGGTTTTATTTCTTCTAAGGATGAAGAAAGTGAACATGGTGATCAAGTGTATTTTGATAAGATGCATGAGGAAATGGTTGTAGAATCTGAAGGGTCTTCTTCTGAATCCAAGCAGTCATTAACCCCTCAGCAGTTTAGCCAACCCAAATTGAATGACTTAATAAGAATGACATAAAAATTGTCCTTGACTTTCTGAAGTATGAGGAGCATAACTTCATCATTTGTGTGGATCTTAAAATGGTAAATTTCCTGCTAGGACAACAGAGAGGTTTTTCTTGCTTTCTGTGTTTTTGGGACAACTGAGTTTGGGAGAAACACTGGACACAGAAGGAGTGGCCAAAACGTGAAGCTCTGGAATTAGGGATGCAAAATATTGTGAATGAACCTGTAGTTAATCAAGACAGGATCATTTTTCCCCCAGTTCACATCGAACTTGACTTAATGAAGCAGTTTGTTCAGGCTTTGAATAGAGAAAGTGAATGCTTTCAACATATTATTTTTGCTTTTTCTTCCTTGTCTTTCTAGAAGATAAAAGCAGGTGTATTTGATGTAACTCAAATTCAAACCCTCATATGTGATGAAAAACTTGCTAGAAAGATGAATAAGGAGGAGAAAGCAGCATGGTAGTCTTTTGTTGCAGTTACAAAGAACTTCCTTGGCAACAAAAAAGCAGAAAACTATGAACTTCTGGTTCAAAGGATGCTGTTGGCTTTATGCGACAATGGATATAACATGAGCATTAAGATGGGAATGCAGCAAAATCAAATGTCAAAATAACCTAGAGATGTTTTCTCTGAACATATGTACTCTGATTTATCAATGTCACCCCATTAAAATTAATTAAAAAAAAAGATTCACTTCCTGAACAGTCAGTCACCTTGATAAGTTTCCTGAAAATCTTGGAGCTGTTAGTGGTAAGCAGACTACTGCTGGAGCATCAAACGAGATTGTCCTCAACAAGTACACAAACGCAAGAGCTACAAACACAAATTTTTGCCTGAATAGAATTTAAATAAGTTTTGCGCAAATTTTATGATTAAAATAAGTGTTTTAATATGTTCTATTTTGAAATTATAGACAAATTCTGATGCAATCATATCTTTTAGTGTATTAGTGTATTTACTGCATTATATGTTATTATATTTTTACAAAGATGATGCCAAGAAGACATTCTACTTCATTATGTTAAACTAAATGTTGAAAATTTTACAAGATGAAAACCTAAAATCTTGAATTGCAAAAAACTGTAGCTTACAGAGAAAAACTAATATCAGATTTGAGATCAGCACAGTCGAATTAGATAAGAACAAGTGTTTTTGTAGATGCCACAAAAATTTTGTTCCCCGGTGTTATAAGAGGAAAAGGGGTGAGTAGAGATAGATGAGGATAAAGAAGGGATAAACAGTAATTGAAGAAGACTTAATTTGTGATGTTGAATATATAGTTCAATGTACAATTTTATAGCATATACATCTGATATCTATATAATTTTATTAACTAATGTCACTCCACTAAATCCAATTAAACATTTAAGAAAATAGATGCTGTTGTAAGAATCAATGAAAAATTTTATTTAATTGACTTAATGCAAATAGATCTAATGAGATTAATAGCTAATACAATATTAAAATAAAAAGTCACAGCAAATCATACATTATATAAATTTCATGTGTTTTACCTAATTATATAAGATTGTAATGTAGTATTATAAATAATATAATTTTTTGAATAATGAATTCTCTAGAGAGACGTCGTGCAAGACAGCAGCACACAATTACTAATTCTCATCAAATTATAGACTCTAGTATTTCTCTATTATTTTCATTTACATAAAAGTCAATGCATTATTTAAATTCTTAAATGCACAACAGCTTTCTTTATACAGCTCAAGAAGTCTTAGATATTTCTAATATTGAATATATTAAAGTTTACCAAACTTTTGTTTGTGATAAATAAAAATAACATTTAAAAAATAAAATTAGATAAAGATTTAAAGACATGTTGACAGTACAAAATTCCTAGACTGTAAAAGTTTAACAAGTTTTAAAAAATTTCTACACAAGAATTTGTATACCACCTAGAAGACAATGGCCTTTTTTGGGCATCTCAAACAAAGCAAGTCTTTTTAGCCATGCAGATAAAATATCTCAAAATTCACCAAGAAATAAAACTAATGTTATACTTTACTTTAAAAATTTTATTTGAAAGAATTCAAAGTGTAAACTAATAGCACTAGCATGACTTGACAGATAAATATAAAATATGTAGAAAAAGAATTTAAGTATTTGTCATAGTTTCCATTCATATATAAAACTAATTAGTTTGGTAATTATAACTTATTTTTATCCTTACATTTAAAAAAAAGTCCTTTGAATGAGAATCACATGCATTCATAATCTTCTTGTAGTGTAATAGAAAGTGTTGACTTTAACCTCAGACAAAACTAGATGTAAATACTGCCTGCATCACATAGAAGCAGTGTGACTCAACATGTTTACACTTTCTGAGGTTAAGAGAGTTTTCAATGTATCCTATGGAAAGAAATTTTAAATTTGATTGAGCTAAATGTCATTAATTAATACATTAGCTTCACCTGCTCCAAAAAATGCTAAGTGTTGATTTTTTACAGAACCATTATTTGTGCATTAAACTTTTATATACAACGGGTACTCAGTTTATGACAATCTCCACATAAGATGTTTCGAGTTTACAATACTTTTATAAAATCTTTTAACAAATGAGATATGAGTGTTTTGTCTTCTACATGTTCCTTAGGCAATCCTGATTCACCTGACTCAGTATCTCTAGCCCCTTCTGCAGGTTCTCCTGCTTTCTCTCTAACTTTTGGGATTGAACTGGCTATTACACCAGCACTTAAATATTGAGATAGCTACTGTGTAAGTTATTTTCATATTTAAAGAGAAAAAAGAGTGGCTGTGTAGCAGGAATCACGGGGGACAGAGATACCCAGACAAGTTGATGAGGCAGTAGGATTTTAATAGCCAGTGGAGCAGCGTGACACCAAAAGAAGCAATAAACCATGAGTTCCCCAAAGTTAGATTCCTTAGATCTTATATACCTTTTTTTTTTTAATTTTTTTATTTTATTTTTTATTTATTCATTTTAGAGAGGGGAGAAAGAGGGAGAGAGAGAGAGAGAGAGAGAGAGAGAGAGAGAGAGAGAGACGGGGGGAGGAGCTGGAAGCATCAACTCCCATATGTGCCTTGACCAGGCAAGCCCAGGGTTTCGAACCAGCGACCTCAGCATTTCCAGGTCGACGCTTTATCCACTGCGCCACCACAGGTCAGGCAGATCTTATATACCTTTTACAGAATACATGTGTTCATGCAAGGGGTTCATGATCTCTTTGTCTACAGATATACTTTGCTCTTATGACTTCAGGAGGGAAGGGTGAGTTTTGATGGGGGAAGGGATTTCTGAACCAGTGGTCTCAGATATGTACAGTACTGTTCTACAGGATCTGTTCTACAGGCTGGTTTGTTTTACAACCAGCTCCAGGCAACCTTTCAGAGAACTATAGTTAATCTATAACTGGTGACTCAGTTATCCCTCCAGGTTCCTTTCCCTTGCATTTTTTTCTTCCTTCTCAGGGAAGGGGGTGGGGCCTGCCCCTTCTTCCTCAGCTGCAGTATATGTGGTGCCTTCCTCAACAGCTGGCCTTTCCTTTAGATGCCTGAGATATAATGGGGTTGCACAGTGTGACTTAAATAATAATTTAAAAACCCAGCAGGGAAGAACTGTTTTGCCCTCTTATAAATGCCACACTTTTTATTTACTTATTTATTTTTACTTATTTTTAAAATATTTTAATTGAATTTTTGAGGTGACACTGCTTAGTAAAATTATGTTTCAGGTGTACAACTCTATGATACATCATCTGCTTATTGTATTGTGTGTTCATCACTCCAAGTCAAGTCTCCTTTCATCACCATTTATCCCCCTTTACCCTCTTCTACCTCCCCCACCCTTCCACTTTGGTAATCATCATACTGTTGTCTGTGTCTTTAAGTGTTTTTTTTCTTTCTTTGCTTAATTCCTTCACCTTTTTCACCTAGTCTCCCAATCTTCCTCCAATCTTTTTTTTTTTTTTTTATGAAGTTGGAAACGGGGAGAGACAGTCAGACAGACTTCCGCATGCGCCCGACCGGGATCCACCGGCACGCCTACCAGGGGGCGATGCTCTGCCCATCCGGGGTGTCGCTCTGTCGCAACCAGAGCCACCCCAGCGCCTGGGGCAGAGGCCAAGGAGCCATCCCCAGCGCCTGGGTTATCCCACTCCAATGGAGCCTCGCTGCAGGAGGGGAAGAGAGAGACAGAGAGGAAGGAGAGGGGAGGGGTGGAGAAGCCTATGGGCGCTTCTCCTGTGTGCCCTGGCTGGGAATCGAACCTGGGACTCCTGCACACCAGGCCGACGCTCTACCACTGAGCCAACCAGCCAGGGCCTCTTTCTCCAATCTTAACAATTATCAGTCTATTCTCTCTATCTATGAGTCTTCTTATTTTATTAGTTTATTTTGTTTAATAGATCCACATATAAGTAAAATCATATAATAATTGTCTTTCTTTGGCTGGAATGCCACACTTTATAAAGCACACCAATGTTACCTTCTCTTGAAAGACTTTCTTTGAAGTTAAGTTTGTCCCTATTTTCTCTCTGTGTTCCCATATCTTTTTGTATGTTATCCTTCATCATAGCCCCAATCTTCTATCTGCATGCCTCCAAGCTCCATTCATCAAAGGAAGAGATTTAGTATAATTTATCTAATTATATTTAGTAACTCATAAAGAACCAGCTACTCAATTTTTAGCAGGAGCTCAAAAATGTTTAATGAATGAATGAAGCATTATATAAACTAAAAATGTATGTGTGATAAAAAATGAAAGTGGCTCATTTTAGCTAAAAGTGACCAAAACCTATCTCAAGTTAGTTTACGCATAAAAAATTATATTGGTATATAAGGACAAAGTAGAGCTGACATTAAGCACAACAAAAGAAGAAATATAATTTTCTTAAAGCTCTGTATAAAAAATTTTGGTCAAACCTCTGATAATTAGCTTTGGCTTCTTCTGAGATAATTTACCTATGTCTAAGCTGGCTAGGGTTGGGATAGGCTAAATCTCATTTAAAATGAGTAAAATTAGTTTCTCATAGAAAAGGAAATGTCCCTAAAACAAAGAAAGAAATGAGTGCTAAGCAGGCCAAAACATCAGATGTCCAGTTACATCAAAATAAGTTAGAAAACAATTATTGGAAGCACTTTGTAAGCAAACAAATACCCAACAAGATGTCACCTAAACCAGCTCTTTCTTGATTTCAATCCTGAGCATCTCTAAGCTGTCAAAGGCATTTATTTATCTACCCATGCTTTGCATTATTCATTTATTTAGCAACAATTTATTGAGGCTGTATTATGTATGATTCACTGTGCAAAAGCAGGCACAAAGACAGATGACTGCAAAGAAATAAAAACTTTCTTTGGCCCTTATGAAATATCCTATTAAATAATTAGCTTAAATTAGCTTTATGATGGATGAAGTACTGACTAATTTATTTTAAAAATACATGGTTATTTTATATGTATAAAATATTGATGTTTTTCATGATTATACTCACATTAAAACCCAGAATAGCCTGACCAGATAGTGGCATAGTGGATAGAGCATCGGACTGGATGCGGAGGACCCAGGTTCGAGACCCTGAGGTCGCCAGCTTCAGCGCGGGCTTATCTGGTTTGAGCAAAGCTCACCAGCTTGGACCCAAGGTTGCTGGCTTGAGCCCAATGTTGCTGGCTCGAGCAAGGGGTCACTCAGTCTGCTGTACCCCCCTAGTCAAGGCACATATGAGAAAACAATCAATGAACAACTAAGGAACCACAACGAAGACTTGATGTTTCTCATCTCTCTCCCTTCCTGTCTGTTTGTCCCTATCTATCCCTCTCTCTGACTCTCTCTGTCTCTGCCACAAAAACAAACAAACAAAAAAACCCAGAGTAAACTGAGTACATATGTTTGCTTAATTTTTCTCTGTGAACAGAGAATGTTAATAAGATATATACTCTGGAAAATGTATCATTAACATTTTAAGTATATCTTTAGAATATTTCTATTTTTTCTTTATTATTATGAAAGAAGGCATTTTTAATTGTTTAATGATTTATTTAGGTTAAAAATGGGCACTCAATGTAGATTTCTTATCATCAGTTTATTCTGTTCTTCACTTTATTTTTTAAATTGGAACTCAATATTAGATAATTGCATAGTGACTTCACTTTTAGTATTCAATTAAAATTACATTTAGAATGTTCTATGAAAATGAAAAGAAAATGAAACTGACTAATTTACATACATTTAAAAAAGAAGAAAATATCTACATTGTACAAAGCAATACAACAAACAACAAAAGTGAAAAGAAAATTAGTTGTACATAAAAGAATCTAAATTTGTAAAGGGTATAAGAAAATCAACTTTTTATTTTTCTACACAAAGGATTGTTTTTCAGTATTTGGGGAGTATTTACTGTGCCACCACTGGTAAGGCTAAATTATAAAATAATTAATTTTATAGTTTTTTCTCCCACTCATTATTATCTAGTAAAAGTTAATTGCTCTTGTAAGACATGCAAGTATAATTGATGATTGGTCCTATCTGTATTTTCATTTTCCTCCTTTTCAATATCTATAGAGCAGCTCTGATAATATTGTTCTAATTTGTTTCTGATGATTGAAGGATCACATAGCTTTGCATGTCTCAAATATATGCAGTTTTTCTCCACCTAAACATTATGTTTACTACTCTGTGTGTTATCACTAGTGCTGTTATGAAACTTATTTGTTTGTATCATGTATTTTCTTCCCATTTAAAAAAAAACAGCTCAGTTGGTTAGAACATTGACCTGGTATATCAAAGTTGTGGGTTCAGTCCCTAGCAAGGGCACATACAAGAATCAACCAATGAATTCATTAATAAGTGGGACAACAAAGTTTTGATCTTTCTCTTTCTCTCTCTCCCTCTTTTTACCCCCTCATCTCTCTCTAAAATCAATAAATTAAAAAAATATAAAAACAGAATAAAAGATTTTTGAAAAAATATAAACAAATTAAATATACAATGAGAGAGTTAATGCTAAAACCTCATATGTAATGATTAATTTGTTTTTTTGAAGTTGTCACTCCACAGATATTTAGAGCTATAATTAAGTAGTTCTATAGTGAAAATAATTGGAAATAATCATGATTTAAAACATAGAGGTTGTCCAAAGATTTAATATCATCAGAATTACAAAAACTTTTTTGTTAAAAAAATTCCTACTCCCTGAAATAAATATTAAAGCAATAAAAACTGGTCATTGTTTAAAATACTGCTGTTTAATAGAAATATTAAAGCTCTATATTTAATTTTAAAAGTTCTAGAAGCCAAATCTGAAAAAGTAAAATAGATAAAATTAATTTTATTACATTTTATTTCATCCAAATACTCAAAATATTATTTTACTACTTAATCCATATTAAAATATTTATGATATATTTACCTTTTTTTATTATTGTCTTTCTTTATTTTTATACTGTTATTAAAAATACAACATATATTAACATTTACAGTACATCTCAATTTGGAATAGTCATATTGCAAGTACCCAACAGTTACCATATTGGACAGCATAGTTCTGGAATAATAAGTAATATGAGAGAAACTCAAGATCTCAAATGAAGATACAACTAAAGTAAAAAATTAAGAAATTACCATTCTCTATCAAATATATATATAGCTCAAATACATTTTATAAGTTGTCAGGCACATGCTTACTGGTTTATGTGTCCACATTGTAAATGAAAAATTGCAAGAACACAGCTCTGATGAACTGGTTGGCCTATTAAAAAAAGTATTTTCTAGCTTATATTATATATAGTATCAGGTTGTATTTAGGATCACTTGCATCAGAATCAGTAAGCTGTTTCCTGATAAGTGCCAAATTCTTTGCTTACAGCTGAGAATTCTTTTTTTTTTCCCAGAATTTCTAGAATTGGAGACTAAGAATTTGTGTATACAGCTGTTCTTTGTATAATGTTATGCATGATACTATTTGAAATATATGGCTATATGTCATATGCTACATAGAATTTAGTAATACTGTAATAATCAACAAGGAGTCTTGCTTTGCCTTGCCAAACAAACCATAAATTGTATGAGACACAGTTACATATATAAAGTGTTTGTCTTATTTTAAACATCCTGTTATTCTTAGGGAGAAAGACCTAGATTTATTTATTTGGTAGACTTCAGTTATTCATTGTAGAGCAAAATCAAGAAGGATTAACAAATTATTAATTCACTCTGGTTAAATACAAGAAATAAAGGATAAGAATAAAAAGATAAAGAAATAAACATCATAGAATAAGAATAAATAAAATAAGATATAAAAATATTAGCAAACTTAAGAAAAATTTAATAAGCAAGTTTAATGGGTCCTGTTCTTTGTAGGTTTGGGAGATACATAAACATTTTTTTTCTATTTTTATTGTAAAGAAAAACGAAAAACAGCTAGTTACATTAATATTTACTATAATGCAAAAATAATTCAGGCTAGCAAAAGAGAGCAAAATGATAGGCACAGTATGCTTTTATCAGGTGATCATAGAAGTTCTTGAAAAGAAACTTGAGCAAATCTCTAAATGAGGTGAATAAGAAAGTAAAATAAAATTTTGAATGAGGAATTATGTGGGAGTGACATCAGAGAAATGGCACCATGAGGAGTGCTCCCAATACCTCTCCCTGAAACTTCAACAAATTTAACAACTAGAGACAGAAAAACAATCTCAGGAGCATCTGAAATACACATACATCAAACAAAGGAACAATTGGGCAAAAAGGTGGCTGAATATATAACCCACTCTGAAGGAAATAAGACAGAGAATGGAGTATTCCACTTTCCTCACTTGACCTGAGCAAGGGCTGTTTTCACTTGGAACTGAGAGAAAGTAAGGGCTGGGAGCACAAAAAAAGCTAGGCTAGTGCAGAGACATTCAAGCCTAGAAGAGAGTGTGCCCACAGCTCAGCACACGTGGAGCTAATGTCAGTGGCAGACCCCGACAGAGGTGGGTGAGCAGTTGCTTTGTTTACTCCTGGTATCCCCGCAAGCAGTGTGTGAGTGGATCCTCCTGGCACTTCAGGCATGGGTGCCCTCATTCCCTGACAGAGGGTCTGGGTTGAAGACTGTCAGTAGTGATCCTCTGTATGAGCTCTGACTAGAGTTTCTGAATAATTCTGGCTTCCCAAACAAAAGCACATGGGAAGTACATGAAAGCCAGCTTCCTACACCCGGACCTGTCTGGGCATGGCACCTCTGCCAGCCATACAGGCTAACAAAGCACACTCCTGGGGAAGAGAACTGCAGAAGTGGTGGGGGGAAGAGCACACAGGCAGCTTGCAGACAGCCTCTGGAGGGTAGACCTGTGGAGTGCTGAGGCATACTAGACATGCCTAGAGGCTCATAGAAAGACACCTGAAAGGCAATCGACTCCCAGCCCTGCCTAATTATGCTGGTGACAAAGCTTACCCAGAACCCTGCATTGAGTGGGGATAGAGGGGGGATTTGGCAGCTTTTAGAGCCTCTTGCTCTCCAGGCAGTAGCTGGGGCAACTTCACAGCTGGGTCCCAGGCTGCTGGTTCAGGAAGGAGAGATTTGGGGAGAGGCTCTGGGAAAATGTACGCTCCCATTGTCGGAGCCTGCGAACGTTAACAAGCTACCAATGGGACTGAGGCCTAGTTTATGTCATCACCATAGCAACACAACAGAAAATCTCTGCCTAAGAGTGCCACAGGGGCAGAACCTGGAGTATAGCACCACCAGCCAAAAAGAGAAAGAAGAAAAAAAAAAGAAGATAACTTCTCAAAACCAGGAAGAATCTACAGTCTATATAACCATATCCATTTTTCTTGTATTTTTTTCCTTCCACCTTGGTCATTTTATCTTCTTTCCATTTTATTCTTTTTTTTTTTTCATTTTGAACATTATTACCCATAGGTGTTACATTATCCATTTTTTTTTCTGTGACTGTTACATTCCAAAAAACTTAACTCAATTTCTTTTCTCTCTCTTTCTCTGTTTTTCCTTTTCTCTTTCAATTTTTCTCTCATTTGAATCTCAGTAACAAACATATTATTTTATTATGGATTCAAATTTTTTGTGACATTTTGTGTGTTTTTTCTTTCAATTTTTACCTTTTTAGCATTTCTCCCAACTCCGGCTCTCCATTCTATAGTTTTTGTGCCATGTAATACAATAAAATTTTTATTTTTTATTCTATTTGTTTTTCTTTTTTTCTTTTTCTTTTCTTTTCTCTTACACTATTTCTCTCATTCAACCATCATTTACAAACACTATTTTATTCTTGATCCAAATTTTTTCCTTGTGGCATTTTGTGGGTTCTTGCCTCATTTTTGGTCTCTTTGTCACTCTCCCCCAACCCAGGCCTTCCATTCTACATATTTTTGTTCACTAAGCACAATGGAATTTTCAGTTTTTTACTGCATATTCACAAAAAAATTTTTACCACCTCTTATTAATTTTATTAACAATACCACTCTCAAATACCAATAAAGAAAAAGAAATTGAATATCATGAATACAAAAGACAGTGATGTAGCTCAGATAGATGAGAAAAAATCTATAGAAAAAAATTTTAATAGCTTAGAAATCTTGGAGTTAACTGACAAAGAATTTAAAATTGAAGTCCTAAAAATACTCAGGGATATACAAGAAAGCACAGAAAGGCAATTTAGGGAGCTCAAAAAACAACTCAATGAACAGAAAGAATACTTCACCAAGTATGGGAAATTGAAACTATAAAAATGAATAAAACAGAAATGAAAAAATTCATGAACTGAAAAATGGGGTAACAAGCTTAGCCAATAGAACAGGTTAGATAGAGGAGAGAATTAGTGACATAGAAGATAAGCAACTAGAGGTACTACAGAGAGAAGAGGAGAGAGACTCAAGAATTAAAAAAAAATGAGATAGCCCTACAGGAATTGTCTGACTCCATCAGAAAGAGCAACACAAGAATAATGGGTATATCAGACGGAGAAGAGAAAGAAAATGAAATGAAGAACATATTCAAACAAATAATAGATGAGAACTCCCCAAGCCTGTGGAAAGAACTAAAGCCTCAAATTCAAGAAGCAAAGAGAACACCGAGTTATCTTAACCCTAACAAACCTACTCTAAGGCACATTATAATGAAATTGGCACAAACCAAAGACAAAGAAAAAAATCTCAAGGCAGCCAGGGAAAAGAAGAATACAACAAATAAAGGAAGGCCCATTAGAATATCAACAGATTTCTCAGCAGAAATTCTACAAGCTAGAAGAAAGTGAAAACCAATATTGAAAGTTCTAAAAGAGAGGAACTTCCAGCCAAAAATATTATACCCATCAAAGCTATCCATCAAATATGAAGAAGAAATAAAAACATTCACAAATAAGAAAAGAGAAGGGAATTTATTATCAGAAAACCCCCACTTCAGAAAATACTAAAGGAGGTTTTCCGACCAGACATAAAGAAGAAAACAAAACAAAACTACAAGTAAAACTCCATCAAGATCACAATAAAAACAAGATTAATCTATGACCAAGAAACAAAAAAGGGGAGAGAACAAAGATTAACAGTAGCAAAGGAGGATAGAGTGCAGAAGCACTCATGAGATAATGTACTACAATAAACATGATATGTATGCTTTCCATTACTTAATGGTAACTATCCCTGAAAAAACCAACACAGACGTACATGGCTTGAAAAAAGTAACAGAGGCCCTGGCCGGTTGGCTCAGTGGTAGAGCGTCAGTCTGGCATGCGGGGGACCGGGGTTCGATTCCCAGCCAGGGCACATAGGAGAGGCGCCCATTTGCTTCTCTACCCCCCCTTCCTCTCTGTCTCTCTCTTCCCCTCCCGCAGCCGAGGCTCCATTGGAGCAAGGATGGCCCGGGCACTGGGGATGGCTCCTTGGCCGCTGCCCCAGGCGCTAGAGTGGCTCTGGTTGCGGCAGAGCGACGCCCTGGAGGGGCAGAGCATCGCCCCCTGGTGGGCAGAGCGGCGCCCCTGGTGGGCGTGCCGGGTGGATCCCGGTCGGGCACATGCGGAAGTCTGTCTGACTGTCTCTCCCTGTTTCCAGCTTTGGAAAAATACAAAAAAAAAAAAAAAAGAAAAAAGTAACAGAGAAAAGAAGTATGGATTACAACAAAACAAAAACAAATGACAGAAAAATAAAAGAGATACAAACAAGATACAAAAGTATCACAAACCAATATATAAAATGGCAATAGAAAACCCTCAAATTCAATAATTACACTAAATGTAAATAGATTGAACTCACCAATAAAAAAAAACACAGAGTAGCAGAATGGATTAAAAAAGAAAATCCAACTGTATGCTGCCTACTAGAAACCCATCTAAGCTACAGGGATAAAAACAAATTCAAAGTGAAACATTGGAAAACAATACTCTAAGCAAATAACATTAAAAAAAAAAAAGCAGGTGTAGCAATACTCATATCTAACAATGCTGACTACAAGACAGCAAAAGTAATCAGAGACAAAAATGGTCATTTCTTTTTTTTTTCCTTTTTAAAAATTATTATTTTTTTTAAAATAAATTTTTATTAATGGTAATGGGATGACATTAATAAATCAGGGTACATATATTCAAAGAAAAACATGTCTAGGTTATATTGTCATTAAATTATGTTGCATACCCCTCGCCCAAAGTCAGATTGTCCTTCGCCACCCTCTATCTAGTTCTCTGTGCCCCTCCCCCTCCCCCTAACTCTCCCCCTGTCCTCCCTCCCCCCACCCCTGGTAACCAACACACTCTTTGTCCATGTCTCTTAGTCTCATTGTTATGTTCCACCAATGTCTGAATCATGTAGTTCTTGTTTTTTTCTGATTTACTTATTTCCCTCCGTATAATGTTATCAAGATCCCACCATTTTGCTGTAAATGATCTGATGTCATCATTTCTTATGGCTGAGTAGTATTCCATAGTGTATATGTGCCACATCTTCTTTATCCAGTCTTCTATTGAAGGGCTTTTTGGTTGTTTCCATGTCTTGGCCACTGTGAACAGTGCTGCAATGAACATGGGGCTACATGTGTCTTCACGTATCAATTTATGATCAGAAAATATGCTTGGTACAATTTCAATTTTTCTAAATTTGCTGATATTGTCTTTGTGGCCCAACATATGGTCAATTCTTGAGAATGTTCCATGTACACTAGAGAAAAATGTATACTCTGTCGCTTTGGGATGAAGTGTCCTGTAGATGTCTATCATATCCAGGTGTTCTAGTATTTCGTTTAAGGCCACTATATCTTTATTGATTCTCTGTTTGGATGACCGATCTAGAGCCGTCAGCGGAGTATTGAGGTCTCCAAGTATGATTGTATTTTTGTTAGTTTTTGTTTTAAGGTCAATAAGTAGCTGTCTTATATATTTTGGTGCTCCTTGGTTTGGTGCATATATATTAAGGAGTGTTATGTCTTCTTGATTCAACTTCCCCTTAATCATTATGAAGTGACCAAAAAATGGTCATTTCAAAATGATAAAGGAGACATTGAATTAAGAAGACATAACACTTCTTAATATATATGCACCAAACCAGGGAGCACCAAAATATATGACAGCTACTGACTGACCTAAAAACAATAACTGACAAAAATACAATCATACTTGGAGACCTCTATATACTGCTGATGGCTCTAGATCATTCATCCAAACAGAAAATCAATAAAGAAATATTGACCTTAAATGAAACTCTAGAACAATTTAATATGATAGACATCTACAGGACATTTCATCCCAAAGTGCCAGACTATATATTTTTCTCTAGTGTACATAAAACATTGTAAAGAATTGACCGTATGTTGGGCCTCAAAAATAAGATCAACAAATTCAGAAAGACTGAAATTATCCAAAGCATATTTTCTGACCATAAAGCCTTGAAATAGAATTCAACTGCAAAAAAAGAGGTAAACAAATCCACAAAAATGTGAAAACTAAACAACATACTTTGAAAAATGAGTAGGTCAACATAGTGCTGGAAGTTCTAGCCAGAGCAATCAGACAAGAGAAAGAAATAAAAGGCATTCATATTGGGAAAGAAGAAGTAAAGGTTTCACTTTTTGCAGATGATATGATTCTTTACATCGAAAACCCCAAAGACTCCACAAAAAGACTACTAGAAACAATAAACCAATACAGTAAGGTTGCAGGATAAAAAATTAATATACAAAAGTCCATTGCCTTCCTATATGCCAACAATGAAACATCAGAAAATGGGCTCAAAAAAACAATCCCCTTCATGGTTATAACAAAAAATAAATAAAATATCTAAGAATAAACATAACAAAGAATGTAAAGGTACTATATAATGAAAACTACAAAGCATTGTTAAGGGAAATCAAAAAAGATATAATAAAATGAAAAAATATTCCTTGTTCTTGGATAAAAAGAATAAATATAGTCAAAATGACTATATTACCCAAAGCGATATGCAAATTTAATGCAATTCCCATCAAAATTCCAATGTCATTTTTTAAAGAAACGGAACAAAAAATCATCAAGTTTATATGGAACTATAAAAAACCCCGAATAGCCAAAGCAATTTTAAGGAAAAAGAAGGAAACTGGGGGCATTACAATACCTGACTTCAAATTAAATTATAGAGCCATGATAATCAAAACAGCATGGTATTGGCAAAAATATAGACACTCAGATCAATGGAACAGAATTGAAAGCCCAGAAATAAAACCACATGTATACGGTCAAATAATTTTTGATAAAGGGTCCAACAACACACAATGAAGAAAAGAAAGCCTCTTCAACAGATGGTGCTGAGAAAACTGGAAAATCACATGCAAAAGAATAAAACTCAACTATAGTTTGTCCCCTTGTACTAAAATTAATTCAAAATGAATCAAAGACCTTAATATAAGACCTGAAACAATAAATTACATAGAAGAAAACATAGGTACTAAACTCATGGACCTTGGTTACAAAGAACACTTTATGAATTTGACTCTAAAGGCAAGGGAAGTGAAGGCAAAGATAAATGAATGGGACTACATCAGACTAAGAAGCTTTTGCACAGCAAAAGAAACTGACAACAAAACAAACATACAACCAACTAAATGAGAGATAATATTTTCAAACAACATCTCAGATAAGGTCCTAATATCCAAAATATACAAAGAACTCATAAAACTCAACAACAAACAAGCAAACAATCCAATAAAAAAATGGGAAGAGGACATGAACAGACACTTCTCCCAGGAAGAAATACAAATAGCCAAAAAATATATGAAAAGATGCTTCTCTTCATTAGCTATTAGAGAAATACAAATCAAAACTACAATGAGATACCACCTCACACCTGTTAGATTAGCTATTATCAACAAGACAGGTAAAAACAAGTGTTGGAGAGGCCATGAAGAAAAAGGAACCCTCATTCACTGTTGGTGTGAATGTAAAATAGTACAACCATTATGGAAGAAAATATGGTGGTTCCTCAAAAAATTAAAAATAGAACTACCATATGACGCAGCAATTCCTCTACTGGGTATATACCCCCAAAATTCAAAAACATTGGTACGTAAAGACACATGCAGCCCCATGTTCATTGCAGCATTGTTCACAGTGGCCAAGACATGGAAACAACCAAAAAGCCCTTCAATAGAAGACTGGATAAAGAAGATGTGGCACATATACACTATGGAATACTACTCAGCCATAAGAAATGATGACATCAGATCATTTACAGCAAAATGGTGGGATCTTGATAACATTATACGGAGGGAAATAAGTAAATCAGAAAAAAACAAGAACTACATGATTCCATACATTGGTGGAACATAAAAATGAGACTAAGAGACATGGACAAGAGTGTGGTGGTTACTGGGGGTAGGGAGGGGAAGGAGGGGGTGGGAGGAGAAGAGGGGCACAAAGAAAACCAGATAGAAGGTGATTGAAGACTATATGACTTTGGGTGATGGGTATGCAACATAATCAAATGTCAGAATAACCTAGAGATGTTTTCTCTGAACCTTTGTACCCTGATTGATTAATGTCACCCCATTAAAATTAATATAAAAATAAAAGAAAATAAAAAATTTTTGAATGAGTATAGCAAGCAGAAGGAAAAGGAGGTTGAGATTCCCTGGGTTTGTCATATTGAGAGAAAAGAATGATTTCACTAGGACTCTAGTAGAACAGGCAATAGGGAAATAGTAGGAGCTTTTATGGAATAGCCAGGAGACAGATTGTTTTGATTCTTATAGTAGCGGTTTGAAATTTTATTATCTTTGTGATAAAAAGCACATTCAATAATTAACATAGGAAAGAAATAATACAATTTATGTTGTTAAAGCCACTCTAACTATTCTGTGAATAAATGACTGTAAGAAGGCAAGAGTGAAAGCAAGATGGATAGAGGAAGAGTATAGCTGTTCAAGTCTCCTGTTTTGAAACTTAGGTCATAAGGAGGTCATAATTAGTGGCCAATTTTATCTATATTTTGAGAACTCCCAAAACTAGTTGATGAAATCAGATATAGGCTGTGAGAGAAACAAGAAGCAAGTCTGACTACAAGGAGTTTGACTCTGGTTTTTGGATAAGTGGATGTATGGTTTTTCTACTAACTGTTTAACAAATATTTACCAATTTAGTGACTTAAAACAACACCCATTTGTTATCTCAGTTTCTGTAGATAAGCAGCCTGGTTACAGGTTAGCTGAGTCTTTTGCTCAAAGCCTCACAGTACTGACATTAAGATGTCACTCAGGACAGCAGTATCATCTGAGGTTTGGAATCTCCTTCTCAGATCACTAGCTTTTAGCTAAATTCAGTTTCTTATGGTTGCCCAACTAAGATGACCAGTTTCTTACTGATTTATGTCAAGGTACTTCTCTCAACTTCTAGAGGACACTCTTGAGTCTTTACCATGTGGCTTTCTCTAAAGCATGGCACTTTGCTTCTTCAAGGCCAGCAAAAGGATCCTGGTTGCTATTTCTTGTCTTTTTTAATAGTTTATCCAGTAGGATCAGCACCACTCATGATATTATTACTTTTGATTAGCTCAAAGTCAACTGATTAGAGACTAATTAAATATTTAAAGGTTGGGACAGAGGGGACGAATTAATAAATAAGATTATAGGTAATAGTCTAAGGAAAACAAGGAAAGTGTGGTATCATGGAAAGAAATTAACACAATAGTTTTAGTAAATAATTGGTTATGTGTAATGCAGTAGTTAAGAAGTTAAGTGAGGGCCTTGGCCAGTTGCCTCAGTGGTAGAACATCAGCCTGGTGTGTTGAAGTCCCAGGTTTGATTCCCAGTCAGGGCACAGAGGAGAAGCACCCATCTGCTTCTCCACCCTTCCCTCTCTCCTTCCTCTCTGTTTTTCTCTTCCCCTCCATTGGAGCAAGAGTTGGTAGGAGCACTGACGACGACTCCATGGCTTCCACCTCAGGCACTAGAATAGCTCCGGCTGCAAAGGATTAACTCCCCAGATGGACAGAGCATTGCCCCCTGGTGGGCATGCCCGGTGGATCCCAGTCAGGCACGTGCAGGAGTCTGTCTGCCTCCCCGCCTCTAACTTTAAAAAAATACAGTTAAAAAAAAAAAAAGAAGATAAGTGAGATGTGTACTGATAATTGATTACCGTATTTAACAATGTGGATGTCAATGTGTCAATGTTGCACTTAAATTAGCTTTGATGTCCTAGATTTTATTGGAGTCAGGAATGCATGACTATTTCTCTTGGACAAGATGGAAGTTACATCAGATAGAAATAGATGGCAAGATAGTCATCTCAGACCATTATCAATAGCACCAACCTAGCACAAAAAAAGAAAGGAATCTGGAAGTAGACCTCCACTATGAAGATCTTGCAAAGGGAAATGAAGCTGATCCAAAATATAGAGGGCTTAGTTAGAAGCCAGTAAAAGTATTCTTCAAGAGATAGTGTCGGCCCTGGCTGGTTGGCTCAGTGGTAGAGCGTCGGCCTGGCGTGTAGGAGTCCCTGGTTTGATTCCTGGCCAGGGCACACAGGAGAAGTGCCCATCTGCTTCTCCACCCCTCCCCCTCTCCTTCCTCTCTGTCTCTCTCTTCCCCTCCCGCAGCCAAGGCTTCATTGGAGCAAAGTTGGCCAGGGCGCTGAGGATGGCTCTATGGCCTCTGCCTCAGGTGCTAGAATGGCTCTGGTAGTAACTCCCCAGATGAGCCAAGCATCGCCCCCTGGTGGGCATGCCGGGTGGATCCCAGTCAGGCGCATGCAGGAGTCTGTCTGACTGCCTCCCTGTTTCCAACTTCAGAAAAATACAAAAAAAAAAAAAAAAAAAAAAAAAGAGATAGTGTCAAATTTAAATATCTACCAGACCCATTTATACCATATGACCTAGCAATTTCTCTTCTATGTATCTATTAAAAAATTTGAAAACACTTACTTGCTCATAAAGATATATGGACCCCTATATTCATTGCATCATAATTTACAATAGCCAAGACATGAAAACAACCCAAGTGTCCTTCAATGATGATTGGATAAAGAAAGTGTAGTACATACATACAATAAATACTACTCATCCATTAAGAAGGTAAAATATTGCCATATGTGACAACATGAATGGATCTTGAGAATAATATGTTAAGTGAAATAAGACAGAAAAAGACAAGAACCATGTGATTTCATTTATGTGGTATATAAATAAAAAGCAACAAGTGAATAAACAAACAAACAAAATAAAACAAAGTCATAGACACAGACAATAAATTGTATGGTGATTACCAGAAGGGAAGAGGGGTAAGGGGAGGACAGAGACAGTAAAAGGTTCAAGTAGTGCTGATGTAAAGAGACTATACTTCTAGTGGTGAACACACAACATTTTAATTTTATTTTAAAAATGGATCTAATAAACCCTGCACTTATTTCATAGGACTAGAATAACAAAGTATCACAGCTGTGTCACATAAACAGAAATTTATTTTCCCACAGTTCTGAAGGCTAGAAATCCACAGTCAAGATGTGGCAGGGCCATCCTCTATCAGAGACCTTTAGGGAGGAGCTTTTTTTGCTTCTTCCAGCTTCTGGTAGCTCCAGAGTTTCCTATATTCATGACACCATAACTCTATTCACTGCCTCCATCTTCACGTGATCATTTTCCCTGTGTGGCTCTGCCCAAATTCTCATTTTCTTGTACCGACATCAGTCATATTGGATGAAGGGTGCGTTCTACTGATCTTAACTTCATTAACTTTGCAAAGATCCTATTCCAAATAAAATCACATTCATATGTATAGAAAATAAAGTTGCAATGCATCTTTGTGGGGAACACAATTCAACCCCTAACAAACACCAAACCCTTCTATACATTTATTCTGTGCTTTTTTAAATGATCACCCAAGATAACCTGATGCAGAATGGATTGTGTCTTCAAATATGCTGAATGTTATGAAAAGACTGTGTCTGTTTTGTTTCCCAGATCATTTCATTAGATAAGAGTAATAAGAATTTCTTTGTTCACTTTTCTTGTTATATTTACTACTATTTGTGAGAAATCTCTATTTCCTCAAGTCAGAATATTATGAAAACCCTTTGTTCTTTATGAGAAAATATGAATTATCTCACAGTATATTATATTATCTCCTATAGGAGATAATGTTTCAGAAAAACATCCAAGTTTCATTTTCCTTCTCTTGTACAAATATATTAAATTTAATAAACAGTATTAAAAAAAAGAAAAAGTACAATAAAAGAAGCCAGTGTTTGTCACTCAGGAAGAAAATTATGAACATGATAGCTTGGCAATATCTTAGAAAATAGTTTGATGTTATAATTTAATAAAAGATCTATAAATATGTCAGTACAAACCGTTAATGTCTCATACAATATCTTTTGTAAGAAAATGACTTAAAATCTGTCTTTATTTTTATTGTACCAAATATGCAACTGAATTCTGCTTATGTAGCAAGCACAGAATTGGCTTTATTTCTTCAGTGTGTGACAAATTATATCATAACAGTAGTAATACTTAGGTTTTAAATGGATAATCAAATTTATTAGCATATAATTAGAGATTAGCATGTGCTTATAAAATCTAAATTTATGCTAGTATTAGATAAGTAGGGTTCAAACTATGCATCCTATTTATAAATTATGTGTAATTTGAATCTATAAAACTGAAAATTTTCTATCTTCTGGCTTTTATTGATATGATCCAAAATTTGATACTCATTCTGTGCTGACATTTAGACCACTGGATTTCAATATATAAAATGACAAAGCTATTTTTTCTTGTTCTTTCAATTTGAGATATGATCATTCTGCTGAACTTTACATTTGTGATTCAAGTTAAAACCTTTAATCTACTGTTATTATAGATAAAAAAGCTTGATGGCTTAATGGATAAAAGTGCTGACCTTTTCAAATCTGAATTTTAAGCACCATCCTCTAGTGAAGAGTAATCCACATCTCAAACACAGATACACAGTTCCATTCAGTCTTCCTGGTGGCAAGAAAACTCCAAGGAATAGACCAGACTTATATTTTCTAGATCTTCACCTGTGAAGTTTTATTTCTTAGATTGAAAGAGGACCAACCAAAATAATAAAATTAAACAGACTTTTGTTAAGCAGGAAAACTTTGTGTTAAAAAATAATTGTTTTCTCAGGAATAAAGTTATTATTTTCAGCTATTCAAAATAACTCTCAGCCTAATTTTAACAATAAGATAGTATAAAATCTAAAGTAACTTAATATATAAACTAGCATTTTGGTTTTTTAATTTATTTTATTTTATTTTTCTTTTTAGAGAGAGAGAGAGAGGAAAGGAGAGGGACGAGAAGGATCAACTCATAACTGCTTCACTTTAGTTGTTCATTGATTGCTTCTCATAAGTGCCTTGATGGGGTGGGGGGGGGATTTGGGCTAAGCCAGCAACATTGGACTCAAGCTGGTGACATTGGGCTTCAAGCCAACCAACTTTGGGCTCAAGTTAGCAATTATTGGGGTCATGTCTTTTATATCACGCTCAAGCCTGCGACTTCGTGCTCAAGCTGGTGAGCCCACGCTCAAGCCAGATGAGCCTGCGTTCAACCCGGCAACCTCAGGGTTTCAAACTTGGGTCCTCAGGTCCCAGGTTGACACTCTATCCACTGTGCCATCATCTGGTCAGGGTAAACTAGCATTTTTAGATGTAATGACATATCAATATTATATATAGTAAGCAGTTAAACCATTTAAACTTAAGCTTTTAAGTAAAAATTCCCTTGACCTCTATCCATTAGCCTCTTCCTATGGTCAATTCTGCTCTATTAAAATATTCAGAACTCTGAAATAAATAACTGAATATCCGAGTCAATCTTAAAATAAAGTTGCTCAAACACCTCACTCCTTAGCCTTAGAAACCACCTGGATCACACAAATACTCCTGAACTCATTCTATCTAAATCAAACCCACTACTTTATCCCTGATTCTTTTCCTCCTCTTGTTACATGTGCCAATATGCTCAGAAATGGAAGCCATGGATTTGATGTTCTGATCATTTTCACCTCATACCCTTTATATGGTCATCTAACAGGGGATTAAAATTTTTCTGTTTTTCCTTAATTAAATCTTTATTTCATAGAGTATTTTTGGGTTCACAGCAAAATTGAGGGGGAGATTCAGATATTTCCCATATATCCTCTGTTCTTAAGCATGCATAGCCTCCCTATTATCAGCACTCCCAGCCTGTGCTTTATCTAATCACCCAATGACCTGGCAACCAATGACCTTTTTACTATCACCATAGTTTTGTTTTTTTCCAAATGTGACAAATTTGAGATCATATAGTATTTACATTCTTAAGATTGGCTTCTTTCATTAAGTAATATACTCTTTAGTTTCCTACATGTTTTTTCTTGGCTTGATTGTTTTTTCTTTTAGCGCTAATATTCTGTTTTCTAAATGTATCACAGTTTATTAATTCATCAACACAAGAACATCTTGGTTGCTTTTAAGATTTCACTCCAGCACAGTGAGTGACCTGATGCTTAAGCCAGCAACCTTTGCGCTCAAGCCAGAGACCATGTCTATGATCTTACACTCAAGCCAGCGACTCCATGCTCAAGCTGGTGAGCCTGTGCTAAGCCAGCGACCTTGGGGTTTCAAACTTGGATCCTCTGCACCCCAGTCTGACACTCTATTCACTGAACCACTGCCTGGTCAGGCTATATTTAGGTTTTAATTTTGAATTAATTTTTGTGGACTGTATAAGGTCTATGTCTAGATATTGTGTGTGTGTGTGTGTGTGTGTGTGTGTGTGTGTGTGTGTACATGTGGACATCCAGTTCTACCACTATTTGCTAAAATGACTATCTTTGCTCCATTGTATTGCCTTTGCTCCTTTGTCAAAGATCAGTTGGCTATATTTATGGGGATCTATTTCTGGGCTCTCTATTATGTTCCATGAATCTATTCATCTATTATTTTGCCATTACCACACTACCTTGGTATGGTAGCTTTATAGTAACTATGAAAGTTGGCTAGTGCCTGTTTTCCAATTTTGTCCTCTTTCTACATTTTGTTGTCTATTTTGGGTCTTCTGATTCTTTGTGTAGTTTTTAGAATCTGTTAATAGCTACAAAATATCTCACTGGTATTTGATTGCTAGATTTATGTGCCATTAGTTTAACTTCTGGCTGTAAAAAAGGGATATTAGCATCACTTTCAGGATACTGCTGCATTTCCCATCACCCTCAATGCTTTCTCCTTTAAACAAATCACTCTCAACTACTGTAGTACAAGAATGGGGAGGTGTAATGCAGGTGACCAAAGCCAGGCAGGTTCACATTGAATTCAGGCAGACAGTAGAGAAACTGTGGAGCCACAAAGCATAGGGCCATACCTGTTTAATAAAGTCTCCCAATGGCAAATGAGCAAACAGCCAGGGGAAAATCATTTCTCAGGGCAGCAGGAGAATGAACAGCAAAATGGCCTTTCATGGTGGCAGGTGAGTGATCTGAAATCTGTGCAAAGGAAAGCACCTATAGCATTACATAGGCTACACACATATGACTCACACACTAATCATGCAAGGTACAAGTGAGCAAGCCTAACACAGCTGTTTTCCCAACAGGAGGGGAGTCAAATAAAATCCAATTAGTTTACTTCCAATGCAATTTCTGAACCAATCATCTATAATATATGTTGGCTCCTACATGCTTCTGATTTTCATTACTCTGAATTTGGGTCACCACAAAATCCAAACTATAAGGTTTGTTGGCAATATCACTGTTTTCTCAATCTTTTCTTCATTATCCTAATCTTCTTTCTGTCATGAAAAATTTCCTCAGAATTTTTCTTTCTGTTGTTATTTTTTTTTTTTGCAAAGGTTTATATATTGTTCTTCTTTCTTTTCTTCCTCCATCATTTTTTATTATTTTTCTAACATTTTTAGTTATTTAGGAAACTAGGAAAAATTAGTCATGTGTTTATTTTATTAATTTTATAACTTTTTTAATTTTTAAAATTTTATTTAGACAATTAATTTTATCGGGTTGACATTGATCATTTAGAGACATTGATTCAGAGAAAACATTTCCACATCATTTTGACATTTGATTATGTTGTATACCCATCACCCAAAGTCAAGTTGTTCTCCATCACCTTTTATTTGGTTGTCTTTATTCATCTCCCCTCCCCCCACCTCCTCCCTCTCCTCCTTTTTCCTCCCTATCGTAACCACTGCACTCTTATCTATGTCCATGAGTCTCAATTTTGTGTCCCACCTATGTATGGAATCATACAGTTCTTAGTTTTTTTCTGATTTACTTAATTCACTCAGTATAATGTTATCATGGTCCATCCATGTTGTCATAAATGATCGGATGTCATCATTTCTATGGCTGAATAGTATTTCATAGTATATATCTACCACATTTTCTTTATCCAATCTTCTATTAAAGGCTTTTTGTTGTTTCCATGTCTTGGCCACTGGGAACAATGCTGCAATGAACATGGGGCTGCATGTGTCTTTACATACCAATGTTTTTGAGATTTGAGGGTATATAACCAGTAGAGGGATTGCTGGGTCATATGGTAGTTCTATTCTTAAGTTTCTGAGGAACCACCATAATTTCTTCCATAATGGTTGTACTACTTGACATTCCCACCAATAGTGAATGGGGGTTCCTTTTTCTCCCCAGCCTCTCCAACACTTGTTGTTACCTGTCTTATTGATAATAGCTAATCTAAAAGGTGTGAGGTGGTATCTCGTAGTTTTGATTTGCATTTCTTTAATAGCTAATGAAGAGAAGCATCTTTTCATATATTTTCTGGCTATTTGTAGTTCTTCCTGGGAGAAGTGTCTGTTCATATCCTCTTCCCATTTTTTTATTGGATTGTTTGCTTGTTTGTTGTTGAGTTTTATGTGTTCTTTGTATATTTTGGATATTAGGCCCTTATCTGAGCTGTTGTTTGAATATATCATCTCCCATTTAGTTGGCTGTCTGTTTGTTTTGTTGTCAGTTTCATTTGCTGTGCAAAAGCTTTTTAGTCTGATGTATTCATTTATCTTTTCCTTCACTTTCCTTGCCTTTGGGGTCAAATTCATAAAATGTTCTTTATGGCCAAGGTCCATGAGTTTGGTACCTATGTTTTCTTCTATGTAATTTATTGTTTCAGGTCTTATATTAAGGTCTTTAATCCATTTTGAATTAATTTTGGTACAAGGAGACAAACCGTAGTCAAGTTTTATTCTTTTGCACATGGCTCTCCAGTTTTCCCAGCACCATTTATTGAGAGGCTTTTTTTTCTCCATTGTGTATTTTTGGCTTCTTTATCAAAGATGATTTGACCCTATAAATGTGGTTTTATTTCCGGGCTCTCTATTCTATTTCATTGGTCTGAGTGTATAATTTTCTGCCAGTCCCATGCTGTTTTGATTATCATGGCTCTATAATATCATTTGAATTCAGATATTGTAATGCCCCCAGCTTCATTCTTTTTCCTTAAAATTACTTTGGCTACTCGGGGTTTTTCATAGTTCCATATAAACCTAATGATTTTTTGTTTCATTTCTTTAAAAAATGACATTGGAATTTTGATGGAAATTGCATTAAATTTGTATATTGCTTTGGGTAATATGGTCATTTTAACTGTATTTATTCTTCCTATCCAAGAACAAGGAATATTTTTTCATTTCATTGTATCTTTTTTGATTTCCCTTAACAATGCTTTGTAGTTTTTATTATATAGGTACTTTACATTCTTTGTTAAGTTTATTCCTAGGTATTTTTTGTTGTTATTGTTGCAACTGTAAAAGAGATTTTTTTTTTTAGTTCATTTTCTGAAGTTTTATTGTTGGCATATAAGAAGACAATAGACTTCTGTATATTAATTTTGTACTGAGACCTTACTATATTGGTTTATTTTTTCTAATAGTCTTTTTTGTGGTGTCTTTGGGGTTTTCTATGTACAAGATCATATCATCTGCAAAAAGTGAAACCTTTATTTCTTCTTTCCCAATATGAATGCTTTTATTTTTTTCTCTAGTCTGATTGCTCTGGCTGGAACTTCCAGTACTACGTTGAATAAGAGTGGACAGACTGGGCGGCCTTGTCTTGATCCTGATTTTATAGAAAAAGTTTTCAGCCATTTAATATGTTAGCTGATGGTTTGTCATAAGTGGACTTTATTATGTTGAGATATTTTTCTTCTATACCCATTTTGTTGAGTTTTTAAACATAAAATGATGTTAAATTTTATCGAATGCCTTTTCTGCATCTATTGATAAAATCATATGGTTTTTATTCTTTGTTTTGTTGATATGAGGTATTATGTTAACTGCTTTATGTACATTGAACCATCCTTGTGATTCTGGGATGAATCCCACTTGATCATGATGAAATATTTTTTTAATGTGTTGTTGTATTCAATTTGCTAATATTTTGTTTAGGATTTTAGCATCTGTTTTCATTAGAGATATTCGTCTATAGTTTTGTGTGTGTGTGTGTGTGTGTTGTCCTTGCCAGGTTTTGGTATGAGAGTTATGTTGGTCTCATAAAATGTGTTTGGAAGTATTGTTTCTTCTTCAATTTTTTGGAAGACTTTGAGTAAAATAGGAACCAAATTTTTGAATGTTCGATAAAATTCACTAGTATAGCTGTCTGGCCTGGACTTTTATTTTGGGGGGAGGTTTTTGATAGTTGTTTCTATTATCGCTCTGCTTATGGGTCTATTTAGGCTTTCTACTTCTTTGTGACTTAGTCTGGGAAGACTGTATTATTTTAAGAATTTATCCATTTCTTCTAGATTGTTAAATTTGGTGGCATATAGTTTTTCATAGTATTCTAAGATAATTTATTGTATATCTATATGATGTCTGTGGTGATTTCTCCTCTTTCATTTTGAATTTTGTTTATATGAGTCCTTTCTCTTTTTTCCTTAGTGAGTTTTGCCAAAGGTTTGTCAATTTGTTTGATCTTTTCAAAGAACCAGATCCTTGTTTTACTGATTTTTTTCCATAGTTTTTCTGTTCTCTATTTTATTTATTTATGTTCTGATTTTTATTACTTCCTTCTTCTGCTGGTTTTGAGTTGCCTTTGTTCTTCTTATTCTAGTTCCTTAAGATGTGATGTTAAGTTGTATACTTGGGCTCTCTATTGTTTGTTCATATAAGTTTGTAATGATATGAACTTCCCTCTTATTACTGCTTTTGCTGCATCCCAGAGATTCTGATACATCGTATTGTCATTTTCATTTGTCTGTATATATCTTTTTATCTCTTCTTTTATTTCTTCTTTGACTCACTCATTTTTTAGCTGTATATTGTTTAATTTACATATTTTTGTGGGTTTGTTTACTTTTTTTGTAGTTGAATTCTAGTTTCAAAGCTTTTTGGTCAGAGAATATGCTTGATATAGTTTCAATCTTTCTAAATTTGTTGATGTTATTTTTGTGGCCCCACATATGGTCAATTCTTGAGAATGTTCCATGTGCACTGGGGAAAAATGTATAATCTGGTGTTTTGGTATGAAATGTCCTATAGATGTCTTTTATATACAATTGTTCCAGTGTTTCATTTAAAACCTATATGTCTTTATTGATTTTCTGTTTGGATGAATGATCTAGAACCATCAGCAGTGTACTGAGGTCTCCAAGTATGATTGTATTTTTGTCAGTTTTTATTTTTAGATCAGTTAATAGATGTCTTATATATAAGGTCTACCGGAAAGTTCTGTCTGTTTCTATCACAACAAGTTTTGACATGTAAGCACATATTTATTTGGCACATGTGTGCCTTTCTATTTTTATCACTTAATGTGTACATACTGATGTAGCAAATTAACTAAAACAAAGTTGATTCACATTAGTCTTATGTGTGAAGTGATAGTGTACCCATGGCTACTGATAAAGTTCATTTACGCTACTGTAATTTTTACAAATTTCAAGAAGGAAGAAATGCTACAGAAGCATGTCTGTCACATCCACCATATTCCGCAGACTTAGCACCCTCCAACTATCACTTGTTTTTGTCCTTATAAAATTATTTGAAGGGCAAAAAATTCAAAAATGAAGAAGATATTGAACAAGCACTGGTTCAATTTTTCGCATCAAAAGATAAAAAACATTTTTCAAAAATGGGATATACAAATTGCCCTCACGCTACAAGAAATAATTAATAATAATGGCAATTATATTATTTAATAAAGCTTATTGATGGTAAGAAAAATTTGAATTTTGTTTTATTCCAAAAACGAACAGAACTTTCCAGTAGATCTTATACTTTGGTGCTTCTTGGTTTGGTGCATATATATTAAAAAGTGCTATGTCTTCTTGATTCAATGTCCCCTTTATCATTATGAAATGACCATCTTTGTCTCTGATTACCTTTGCTGTCTTTTAGTCAGCATTGTTAGATATGAGTATAGCTACACCTACTTTTCTTTGGATGTTATTTGCTTAGAGAATTATTTTCCAACTTTTCACTTTGAATTTGTTTTTATCTTTGTAGCTTAGATGTGTTTCTTTAAGGCATCATAAGTTAGATTGTCTTTTTTGATCCATTCTGCTACTCTGTATCTTTTTATTGGTGATTTCAATCTATTTACATTTAATGTAGTTATTGACATTTGAGGGTTTCCTATTGCCATTTTATATATTACTTTCTGATAACTCTGTATATAATTTGGTTTCTCTTTTGTTTTTCTGTCATTTGTTTTTGTTTGGTTGTATTCCAACTTCTTTACTCTGTTTATTTTATTTTTAAGCCATGTGTTTCTGTAGTGGCCTTTTCAGGGGTGGTTACCATTAGGTAACAAAAAAGATATGTATCATATTTATTGTAGTACATTATCTCATGAGTGCTTCTACACTCCATCCTCCTTTGCTACTGTTAATCTTTGTCCTCTCCTCTTTTTTGTTTTTGTTTTCACAGATTAGTTTTGTTTTTATTGTGATCTTGTTGGAGCTTTTACTTTTGATTTTGTTTTGTTTTGTTCTTTGTATCTGGTAGGATAACACCCTTTAGTATTTCCTGAAGTGGAGGTATTCTGGTGCTAAATTTCCTCATCTTTTCTGTATCTGTGAATATTTTTATTTCCCCTTTGTATTTGAATGATAGATTTAATGAACATAGTATTCTTGGCTTGAAGTTTCTCTCTTTCAGTAATTTAAATATTGGGGTATACTCTCTTCTGGCTTGTAGAGTTTCTGTTGAGAAATATAATGATAGCCTAAAATGCCTTCCTTTATATGTTGTATTTTTCTTTTCCCTGGCTGCCTTAAGGATTTTTCTCTTTGTCATTAGTTTGTGATAATTTCATTATGATATGCCTTGGAGTAGGTCTGTTTTGGTTATGGTAACTCGGTATTTTGCTTGCTTCTTGGATTTGAGCTTCCAATTCTTTCCACAGGCTTGGGAAGTTTTCATTGATTATTTGTTTGAATATGTTCTCCATTCCATTTTCTCTCTTTTCTCCTTCCAATATGCCCATTATTGTTATGCTGCTCTTTCTGATGGAGTCAGACAGTTCCTATAGGGTTTTCTCTTTTTTTTTAATTCTTGAGCTAAGCTTGTAACCTCATTTTTTAGTTCATGTATCAAGTTTTTCATCTATGTTTGGTTCCTTTTTATAGTATAAATTTTCTTGGTGAAGTATTCTTTTTGTTAATTAATTTTTTAAACTCTCTAAATTGCCCTTCTGTGCTTTCTTGTATTTCTCTAAGTATTTTTTGGACTTCAATTTTTAATTCCATGTCATTTCACTTTAAAGTTTTCAAAGAATTGAATTTTTTTCTAGAGATTTTTTATTATCTATCTGAGCTACATCTCTGTCTTTTGTATCCATGATATTTTATTTCTTAATTGCATTTGAGAGTGGTATTGTTAATAACACTAATAAGAGTTAATTAAAAATATAAAATAAAAATTGAAAAGATACAGTAAAAAAAGGACAATTCTATAATGATAAGTGGAACAATAACTACAGAGGGCAAGGAACAGAAACTAAGAAAAAATGACAAAAAAGATTAAAAAAAATAAAGTAAAATACATGCAAAATGCCACAAAGAAAAATATGAATCCAAAATATAATAATTTGTTGATAAATGATATTTGAATGAGAGAAAAAAAAAAGAAAGAGAAAAAAATATTAATGTTTTTGAAATAAAACTCTCATAAAAAATAAAATACTAATGAAAAATGTAACAACTATGGATAAGGAAGTTCCAAAGAAAAAGAAAAGAATAAAAAGGAAAGAAGATAAATGACCAAAATGGAAAAATAAAAAGGTTATAAAAATGTGATTTTATTCTGTTTTTGAGATGTAGCTTCCTCCTTTTTGGGGGGAGGTGGGACTCTACTGCAGGCTTTGCCCCTGTGAAGTTCTTGAGTAGAGGTTTGCTGTTGTGTCACTATGGTAATTATGTAGGCTTGGCCTCAGTCCCATTGGTAGTCAGGGCTTGTTATGGCTTGGAGGCTCTGACAATAGAAGTCTCAGTTTTTTCAGTGCCTCAGCCTACCTCTCTCCCACCTGAGCTTGCAGCCTGGGTACCTAGCTGTGAAGTTTTCCCCAGCCACTGTTTGCAGAGCAAGAGGCTCTAAGAGCAGCCAGGTTCTTCCTCCAGTACTGCTCAAAGCACAGTTCTGGGTAAAGTTATGCCAAACAGAGCTGCCAGTGAGAGCAGGCAGGGCTGGGAGCTGATTGCCAATCAAGCATGTTTCTAAGGGTCCCCGGGCATGTCTAGCACAGCTCAGTGCTCTGAGGGTCTAATCTCCACAGACTTCTCCCTTGTGCACTGTTTGATAGCCCACATACACACGCAGCCCTCATGACATCAGCAGTGCACACAGAAGTCTGCACCTACCCACGTAGGTGCAGAGCACCTGTGATCTTAGTCAGAGCCAAGGAAGCAGAAATGCACTTTGAAACCTGTATCTCCCCACAGAGGCTCCCCTCCAGGCAATCCCAGGTGGAGGGAAGCCCTTGCCCATTTCCTGTGCTGATGGTGGTGGAGCTGGGAATGCAAAAAGATGCTAGCAACAGCCCACACAGATGTGTATCACTGATAATCTCAGGCTAAGCCCTTCAGCCTATGAGCACATGTGCCCACAGCAGTGGTGCCAGGTGGAGCCACTTGCACACCACCCATTATCACGGAGCCCAGAGCACACAAAACTGCTGGAGCCAGCACCAGCTTCCATGGAAACCTGCACCAGTAACCTTTGTCAGAGCCTGCCACCGGTACTCACCCCACGTCTGTGATCTCAGGCAGAGCTGGCATGTTCTTCCATCTGCTTGATCATCCACCCTAGCCCTGCATCTTCCCTCTGCCTCAGACCCTCAATTTTTCTCAGTTCCAGGAGAAAGCAGCCCTTTCTCAGATCAGTGAAGAAAGTGAAGTACCTCGTTCTCTGTCTTATTTCCTTCAGAATGGATTATATATTCAGCCACCTTTTCACTCAATCATACCTTTGTCTGGTGTGTGTCTATTTCAGGTGCTCCTGAGATTTTTTTTTCTCTGTCTTCAGTTGTTGAATTTGTTAAAATTTCAAGGGGAAATATCGGAAGCACCCCTCATGATGCCATTTCTCCAACGTCATTCTAGTTTATTAATTTAATTTGACCTTTTGCAACACTCGCCTTTGTCACTAAAAACAAAAAACTTTCCTTGTGGCTAAACTACAGATGCACAAGTTTTTGTTTTCAAACAATTAGACTAAAATTTTTGTAACAAAAAGTTTTCTGGAGGACCTTCCATAGTCCATTCTTTAATACCATAACATAGTGTCTCATTCTATCAGAGCTGAGTTGGAAATATAATTTTTCATTCCCAAATTATTGATATTCTCTGTATGCCTTTTTAAAATATAACATTTTAATTCTAATAATTCTCAGTCTCATTCAAATCTCTCTTACTTTCTGTTCTTGGTCTTGCTTTTCCAGACTCTTATTATTATCCACTTAAGGAAAACAACTCCCTTTCATTGATTTCTTACACAATACTCACATTGGCAATTTTGTAAAAATACCATTATTAAAAATGTGAGGATAACAGATAACATTATGCCATATCAAACAAAGCTAAAAACTTAATGATAAATATTATAATTGTACTTACAAATTGTCTCTCTTCACATAGTGCACTGCTTACTAGTTGACCGACTTCTGTGTGCCTTTCTCACTTCATGTCCTCACTCTCCCACCGTGCCTGATAGCTTACTACTAAGGTTCCTTTCTTAAATTAACTATTTTCATTTAAAAATAAATCTCTGCTAAAAGTCATTCGTAGAGAAAGGAAGTAAGCCCTCATTACTAGAACTAATATTTAAGTAATTTCTGGTGTTTCATGATGCTGGCTCAGCTACATTTTCTACTTGTTCTTTTAGTATAGCATGCCACTTTGTATAACATCCCTGTAAAGACTGTCGATCTCACTTGACTTTGGGTTCTGAACCTACTCTTTTGGAAGAGTTCTGTTGACTTAAAATAAGACATGAAAGTCAGTGTTGGAGAAGATAGCTGTAAATGAGTAATTTTCAAGTAAAGGCAAAAGATAACGGAGAAACTGAGCAGTCCCTTAAAAGTAAGCACTTTATTATGAATGGGAAGACAAAAACAAAGGACTAACAATAGGTATCACAGAAGCTATAAGCATCAGTAGAGTTGAAAGTCAATTTTGTTAGGAAAAAAGTTTGAAATTAAAAGGTTAAATATGCACAAGAGGCAAATCTATTTTCAGAGGTTTGTAACTTCCATGGAAAAAACCAAAGGAAAATAAATCAACAACATGAATATATTTATCTGCATATATGTATATACAACTATATATAAAGTGTATTGATTCAAGGAATCAGAAAGAGGTAAAAATGAGAGAAATTTTAATCTTTCACTTTCTTAGATTCTTTTCTACTGAGAGATTCTCATCAGGTATCTGTGGACTGAAAATGATGGCTACATTTTTTATATTTCTATTGTAATAGAAAGTAATTACTAATGATACTAATGCTTACATGGTTTAATAATTTTTGATACTGTTAAATAGTCATGTATAACTGTATTTTTTTTTTTTTTGTATTTTTCTGAAGCTGGAAACGAGGAGAGACAGTCAGACAGACTCCCACATGCGCCCGACCGGGATCCACCCGGCATGCCCACCAGGGGCAATGCTCTGCCCACCAGGGGGCGATGCTCTACCCCTCCGGGGCGTCGCTCTGTCACGACCAGAGCCACTCTAGCACCTGGGGCAGAGGCCAAGGAGCCATCCCCAGCGCCCGGGGCCATCCCTGCTCCAATGGAGCCTTGCTGCAGGAGGGGAAGAGAGAGACAGAGAGGAAGGAGGGGGTGGGGGTGGAGAAGCAAATGGGCGCTTCTCCTATGTACCTTGGCCAGGAATCGAACCCGGGTCCCCCGCACGCCAGGCCGACGCTCTACCGCTGAGCCAACCGGCCAGGGCCTATAACTGTATTTTTTTAAAAGGCAGAGAGAAAATTTATGTCTTCATGTTACATACTATTCTCTGATTGTGATAAGAGGTGGTTATTTTTGCTTTCTAAAAATATAGTTCTCCATGATGGCAATGGTCACCTTTTTCCTTAGCCATAAAACATTCACTAAAATTTTTTATCTGAAAATTGATGTGTCCACTTAAGTTAGAGTATATTTTTCAACTAATTTGGGCCCAAAGTCTTCACAACTCAGTTATTTAGACCTTAAATTTTTTAAAATAAAAATTATATATATTTAAGGAGAGAACCTAAAATTTGCTCTTGTAGCAAGCTGCCAGTATTTAATGCAGTATTATTAACAATTGTCACAATATGCTAGGTACTTTAGATCTCTAAACTTACTCATTCTACATGACTGCAATTTTGTCCTCTGACCAACATTTCTCAATAAATTGTTTAGAACATTTTTAAAAAGTTTAATATTTGAAAGGTAAACTATACAATTTGGTTTCCCACTAAGATGTGATTATTAATGGTAAAGAAATTCTATATTATGTCAAAATTTAAAGAGGAAGAGAAAAATCTTATTCTTATCTCAGAAATAAAGAGAAAATAAGAAATTAGTTGAAATACTTTTATCAAGAAAACAATAGAAATGTCTTGTTTCAGAAGAGGGGGCATCTTTGGCCTGACCCTTAAAATTCTACCTTTGTTCTGGTTAGTCAGTGGAAGATTGAAGCTGGTGTCTAGTCAGATCTCCTACAAATAATATGTCAGCAACATAAAAATAGTTTTACAGTACAGTTATGACTAAAATGATACCATTAAGTTATATAAATTACCTTTAAAGATTAATTGCAGAAGGTGAGACTTCCCATTATATTATCAATTCAACATAAGATTCAGTGCTTTTTTGGGAGAGGTTGATTGGGAAGGCCCAGCACTACACATGAGTAGTAGTGTAGATACAGTCTTGGTAGAATCTCCATTTCCCAGATAATCAATAGGCCAAATTCAGCTTGTGGTTGTTGAAAATTCTCACTCATACAGAGCATGGTGCTAAATTTGTTGCCAGTCCTTACCTTGATCCTTAGGATAGAAAGCTCCATTGGCTTTGCACTCGTATGGTACTGCCCAGTCCCTCTGTTTGACTCCTATAATTCAAATTGATCTATCTTCTACTTTGTTATTATTGTTTATTGTTATTTGGACATTAGTGAAATATTGAAATTCTTATGAACAATTGAGCAAATTTCATACTTTAAACTCATTCAAATATTGATATATAGGTAAATAAACACCAATACTTTTTTCTTTTTCTTTCTTTTTTTTTGAGAGAAATAAAAAGCATCAACTCATAGTTGCAGCACTTTAGTTGTTCATTGATTATTTCTCATATGTGCTGTGACTAAGGAGCTCAAGCCAAGCCAGCAACCCCTTCCTCAAGCCAGCAATCTTGGGCTTAAGCTAGTGACCTTGGGCTTCAAACCAGTGACTTTTGGGTTCAAGCCAGTTACCTTGGGATTATGTTAATAATCCCATGTGCAAGGTATTTGCAAATTTAAAGAAATCATAAGGAATTGAAAAAGATAAGATTGCTGAACTTTAGCCATTCTTCAACTGTACTTTTTGAGCCTAAGAATATTGATTCTGGGTAGCATGATTAGTAAAGAATCTATTTCATTATTGTCTACATGATATATTTGTATAATCCCTCACTCAGCTCTATTCTCTCTGCTTTTTAGTAGCAAACATAGTTTTAAGAATCCTTTGGTTTAAATGTGAGTTTCAATGATAAAAGACAAGAAATTAAGGTTTTATGTTTCATAATGAGCTCTTTTGTTGGCTTTTTCTTGTATCTGCAGCCATAACATTTTTGCTCACTTTCTCTTTTGTGAACCACTGATTAGTCTCCACCACTCATAGTAGAGCTCAAAATTAATTTTAGATGGGAAAGTATTGTGAGGAAGAGTTTAGCTCTTATCAAGTTTCACTAAAATTGGCATTGGATTTCTGTTACTTTTCCCTCTTGAATTATTTAAAATCACTAGACTGGAAGTCTGATTTCATTATTTAAAACTGCCCTTTTTGTATAAGTTTGAAGTAAAAGAGATTTCAATCTGGAATGGAAAGCTTTCATGTACTTTATTTTACAGTGGTATTTTGTATTTTTCTTAATGTCTGTTATAAAGATGTTAAATGAAACAATTTCTTATTTGTTTTGTGTGAGCCTCAGTACTTATGATGGATCACCCTTAAGAAAATTATTTACTTTCTTAGACCTTTACTCTAGAGAAATAACATTGTTTTCAATGATACTATATAAGAAGAGGAATGGAAGGGTTCAACTAACCCCCAAATTCTTATAGTAATTCAATCTTCATTCACTAAAAAACCCACTTTATTGGTTGTCTACTTTAATACCATGGCCAGACTCTATTTCAGAGAAATAAGACATGGCAGTAAATATAAAAATAAAATTAAATGTAACAGTTTATGCCTTCCTGGCTCTTACATTCTAGTGAAGGGTCACATATGATATATGAAATAAATAAGATAAATACCTGCATTTTATGTTATAAATATTAAGAAACTAAAAAGAACAGGAGGCCAGAGTGAGTTGAGGGAAGAGTATTGAAATTATAAAATAGTTAAGAAAGGCTTATAGAAGATATCTTTAAGAAAATACTTGCAGAAAGTGAGGGGAGAAATCATGTGGCTTCTTGTGGGAGGAGCATCCCTAGCAGGGAAAAAGCTGCCAATATGCAGGCTCCCTGAGGGTGTCCTGGCCTGTCCAGGTAACAGTGAGGAGGTTGAGTGGCTTCAGTGCAGTGACTTGGTGGAAAAAAAAAACAGGAATGAATGGAAGAGAGTAGTAAACAGTAAGATCATTGAGGCAGGGTATAATGGCCCTTTTTACCAGGGAGGCCACTGGTTTCCACTCTAGTCAGAAATAAATACATTAGAAAAGTTTAAGCAGAGGAGAGTCACAGTGTATAATAATTCAGAGGAGGCCCTGGCTGGTTTGCTCAGTGGTAGACGTTGGCCCAGTGTGTGGAAGTTCTGGGTTTGATTCCTGGCCAGGGCACACAGGAGAAGTGACCATCTGCTTCTCCACCCTTCCTATCCTTTCTCTCTATCTCTCTCTTTCCTTCCCACAGCCAAGGCTCCACTGAAGCATAGTTGGCCCCGGGAGCTGAGGATGGCTCCATTGTCTCTGCCTCAGGCACTAGAATGGCTCTGGTTGCAATGGAACAACACCCCAGATGGGCAGAGCATCACCCCTAGTGGAATTCCTGGATGGATCCTAGTCGAGCACATGCAGGAGTCTGGCTCTCTGCCTCCCCACTTCTCACATTAGAAAAATACAAAAATAAATAGATAAAATAATAATTCAGAATAATAATAATAGTATCAGTGAAGGAGTGATGAGAGATATAAGGTGGGCATATTTGGCATCTGGAACTGAAAGTTTTACTGAGACACTAAATGGGTAGTAAACAATGACTTCAGGTTGTCAAGGTTCTGCTGTAAGCTAAGTAAGGTCATGTCTAAGTTAAAAATAATGTCTGAAATAGAAAAAAGAGAAATCTGGATTATAAGAGTCTCTTAACTTAATATCCTTGCTTTTCTTCTTCAGCAAAGATAGCTATCTAGATATAGACCAGTCTAAAGTATGTCACTCCCCCTTACATTCTATTATGTTTTTCTGTTCATTTAGTGACTGATTTAGAGAGAAACCAGTTAACTCTGGCCAATGAAGTTACAGAAGGAATTTGAGAGTGTTATACTTTGTAATTTGACAAAAAATGTGCTTGACTCTCTCCAGAGTGCTTGCCTTTTGTTCATTTGTGATTTTCTTCTACCAATTTTACAAGACCTGATGAAAGAATCTCACCATGTTAAGAGTATGAAGATCACATGATCATACCAATAGATATAGAAAAAGCATTTAATAAATTCCAGTACCCATTTATTATAAAGACTCTCAACAAGGTGAGAATAGAAAGAACGTACTTCAATATAATAAAGGCCAAATATGACAAATTGACAGGCCACATTATACTCCATGGAAAAAAACTAAAAACAATCCCTTTAAGATCAGAAAAAAGAGAGGGGAGTCCCCTTTCACTACTCTTATTAAACATATTACTGGAAGTCTTAGCCACAGCAATCAGACAACAAGAAGAAATAAAATGCATTCAAATTGGAAAAGAAGAAGTAAAACTGTCATTGATTGCTGATGACATAAAAAATCCTAAAGTCCCCATCAAAAAATACTAAACCTAATAGATAAATTTAGCAAAGTAGTTAAATTAATATTCAAAAAACAGTGGCATTTTTAGACACTAATAATGAACTGTCAGAAAGAGAAATTAAGGAAACAATCCCATTTACTATGGCAACAACAACAAAAAATAAAATATCTCACAATAAATATAACCAAGGAGGTAAAAGATTTATACTCAGAAAATTATAAGACACTGAAAAAAGAAATTGAGAAAGATACAAACAAGTAGAAGCATATACCATGTTCATGGATAAGAACAATTAACATCGTTAAAATATCTATATACCACCCAATGTAATTTATAGATTCAATGCAATTTCTATAAAAATACCAATGGCATACTTCACTGATCTAGAAAAAGTATTCTAAAAATTTATATATATGGAGCCAAAAAAGAACACAAATAGCCTCAGCAATCTTGAAAATAAAGAACAAAGTGGGAGGTGTCACACTTTCTGATATCAAACTGTACTACAAGGTCATTGTAATCAAACAGCATGGTACTGGCATAAGAACAGGCATACATATAAATGGAACAGAACAGAGAACCCAGAAATAAGCTCATGCTTTCATAGTCAATTAATATTTGACAAAGGAGGCAAGAGTATACAATGAGTAAAGACAGTCTCTTTAATAAATTGTGTTGGGAAAATTGGACAGGTTCATGCACAAAAATAAAACTAGACTACCAATTTACACCATTCACAAAAATAAACTTAAAATGGATAAAAGACTTAAATGTAAGTCATGAAACCAAAAAAAAACTAGAAGAAAAATAGGCAGTAGACTCTCAAATATTTCTCATAGCATATTTTTTGTTGCTATAACTTCTCAGGTAAGTAAAATAAAGGACAAAACCAATAAATAGGACTATATTAAACTAAAATGCTTTTGCACAGCAAAAGACACAATTAACAAAATAAAAAGGCAACCCATTTTATGGGAGAACATATTTGCTGATATGCTAATAAAGAGTTAATAGCCAAAATTTATAAAGAATTTATGAAACAACACCAGGAAGCCTGACCAGGTGGTGGTGCAGTGGATAGAGCATTGAACTGGGATGCAGAGGACCCAGGTTCGAGACCCCAAGGTCGCCAGCTTGAGCACAGGCTCATCTGGTTTGAGCAAAAAGCTCACCAGCTTAGATTCAAGGTCACTGGCTCAAGCAAGGGGTTACTCAGTCTGCTGAAGGCCGGTGGTCAAGGCACATATGAAAAAGCAATCAATGAATAACTAGGGTGTCGCAACAGAAAACTGATGATTGATGCTTCTCATATCTCTCCGTTCCTGTCTGTCCCTATCTATCCCTCTCTCTGACTTTCTCTGTCCCTGTTAAAAAAAAAAAAAGAAACACCAAGAAGACAAACAATTTAATTTAAAAAGGACCTGAATAGACACTTATCTAAAGAGGATATACAGATGGCCAATAGGTATATGAAAAAACGCTCAACATCACTAATCATCATAAAAATGTAAATTAAAACTACAATGAGATGTCACCCAACATCTGCTAAAATGGCTTTCATAAACAAATCAATAAACAAGTACTGAACATTTGGGAGGAAAGGGAACCCTCTTGCACTACTGGTGGGAATGCTGACTCCTGCAGCCACTATGGAAAACAGTATGATGTTTTCTCAAAAAATTAAAAAAGACTGCTTTATGACCCAGCTATTCCACTTTTAGGAATATATCCTAAGAATCCCAGAAAACTAATTCAGAAGAAGATAGGTACCCCCATGCTCATTGCAGCCTTGTTTGCCAATGACCAAGATCTAGAAACAGCCCAAGTGTCCATCAGTGGATAAGTGGATACAAAAGCTGTGGTACATTTACACAATGGAATACTACATGACCATAAAAAATAAGAAAATCTTACCTTTGTGGTGGCATGGATGGATGGAGATTATTATGCTAAGTGAAATAAACCAGGCACAAAATGACAAGTATCATATGATCTCACTTATATGTGGAATCGAATTAACATAATAAACTAGAGAACAAAATAGAAACAAAAGTAGGGTCATAAGGAACAGAGAGACAGCTGTCAGAGGTAAAAAGCAAGAGGAGACGAGATCAAAGAAGGTGAAGGAAATGGCTAAAATCATATATACCTAACACATATTTACAAACAATAAGGTAGCAATAGCCTTAGGGAAAAGGGGTTGAGGTAGAGAGAAGGGGGCAAAAAAGGGAGAAATGGGAGTGGAAAGAGACTTTACATAGAGTATGGGGGGCATGATGTGGGGTATAGAGGGTGTCATACTGAGTGGGACACTTAACCATGTCAACAGAATAAATTAAAAATTAAAATTTTAAAAAGAGTATAAAGAAATTTTAATATGTCAAAGAAAACAAAGCCATTCATTTAAAAATGCTAAAATGAAATATGCAGTAAGAACCTTGTATACCTGTATATAAAGTGAAAAAGCCAATTATATCACTACTTTTTATGAAATTATTCTTATGATATTTGTCTTGGAGTGTTGTTCTCCATCTTTTTATAAAGTGAAATAAAGTAATGTGGGATATATAAATAAGAAATAAGTTATTCTGATTATGAATCCAAAGTCTTTTTAATCAAGGTAGTAAAAAATCTGATCAATTTTGCACAGTAATTTTAGCTGATAAAGTTTCAGAGACAACCCTGATTTTATTTCTTTGAAACACAGTTTACAGTTTATTATGAAACACTTGGGCAATTCTGGATAACATTTAATGCTAACCTGCCTCACTGATTTTAAGTTTAACTTTGAAAATAATTAAGATTCTAAATATAAAAGAAAAATTTATAAAAATTTTAAATATAAGATGTTTTTCTTTTTTAAATTAAAAAATTATAGTTGACATAAAATAGTATATTAGTTCCAGTGTACAAAATAGTGATTCAACACATTTATTTTATGATTACCACAAGTGTAATAACTGTAAGAAAAATAGGTATTATTTCACTAATAGATGGCATTTTTCAACTCTACTTCAACTATTTTAATTCTATATTTTAAATAGTGACACATTCTGAAATAAAATAACTTTTTTCTCATAATGAACTATTTTAATCAGCTGACAATTTTGAAAGTAGGAAGACTTCATGTCATTAAAATTTAGATTCTAAATATGTTTAAAATTCAAACTAATTACATTTGGTAAATATTTGAGGATTGAGTAATTTACTTAACATACTAATTATTCACAAATATTCATTCAGCAGGTGCTATGTGCCAGACACACATCTTAGCACAGAAGTACAGTAATAAAAAAAAATCAAACATACCACAACATTATGGACTTCAAGAACAATAAACGAGTAGGTGACTTGTTGCATTATGATAAGGGCAATAAAGGTAAATGGAGAGGGATATAAAGGGTAAGGAAAGATGGTATGCTGCCAATTTAGCCCTATCTGAATGGTCTGGGTAATCCTGGTAAATGTCTAATAAGACAATACTTGAGGAGAACCCTCTTGCATGTGGATATTTGGGGTAGAGTACTACAGGTAGATGGAAGAGCAAAGGCAAAGGCCTTGTCCAGGGGTCCCAAACTTTTTACACAGGGGGCCAGTTCACTGTCACTCAGACCATTGGAGGGCCGGACTATAAAAAAAACTATGAACAAATCCCTATGCACACTGCAATTACCTTATTTTAAAGTAAAAAACCAAAATGGGAACAAATACAATATTTAAAATAAAGAACAAGTAAATTTAAATCAACAAACTGACCAGTATTTCAATGGGAACTATGGGCCTGCTTTTGGCTGAGATGGTCAATATTCAGTTCCATATTTGTCACTGCTAGCCGTAACAAGTGATATGACGCACTTCTGGAGCCGTGAGGCATGCGTCCTGAGTCACCAGAAGTAGTACTGTACATGACCGATGCCACGCTTTGACCACCAATGAAAGAAGTACCCCTTCCAAAAGTGCAGCAGGGGCTGGATAAATGGCCTCAGGGGGCCGCCCGCAGGCCGTAGTTTGGGGACCCCTGGCCTTGTCAGATGTGTTCAAAGATTACTAAAGAGGTAGATTCCATTGCAGCACACTGAGTGAAGGAAAATTTTGTAGGAGACAATGTTGCATATAGTTAGAGACCATACATACCTGGGCTGGTGGAAGAATGTTGGCTTTCGCTCAGGGATATGGCAATGTTGCAGAATGTTTGGGAAGACATAAAACATGATCTGACACTATATAAAGTGACAGCTGTAATGGGATAGAGATAGCAGAGAGGGAGCTTGGAGTAGATAAAGGAAGGCCATTTAGGAAGCTTTTGCAATAATTCAGCTAAGAAACAGTATTTACATAATCTAAGGCGATAGTAATATGTGCTGAAAAGTGATCAGAAGTCTGGCTGTATTTATTGGGAAGAAATTACAAAATTTGCTGATAGATGGGAGGAAGTTCTGAGAGAAAGGAAGTGTAGTAATAAATTCATGGTTTTTGTTCTGAGCAATAGAAGAACACAGTTTCCAGTCACTGAGGTGAGGAACATTGGAAAAGGATCAGGAAAAGGTGAAGTGGTAATCAAGACTTAAGATTTGGCCTTTTTCATTTAAAAATGTCCTGTAGATGTATATTTAAAGAGATAAGTACACATCTGAATTAACTCCAGGAAGAAATATCGAATAAAAATAATATGTAAAGGCATAATATTTTGAATCTCAAATCAGAAAATCTTACCTATTCCCATCTTAACTAAATTTTGATATTTTTGTTAATTAATTAATATTAGTTAATACTAATACCATAAATTTTTGGCATTAATATATTTTTTAAATATAACATTAAAATGTCATTCATTTGTTTTGTTCATTGAATATTTTGGCACCTTCTTAAATTTTGTGCTTGAGGTAGGTACCTCATTAACCTCACCCTAGTCCCAGTTCCTCATACTAATGCTCTTTGTTATAGACTTCCACAAACTCCAGTGCTATTCTTCCTCAGTCCTTGAAGAATTTAGCACCTAAAGGTCTCTCCCTCAAGAATTAATCTTGTCATAATTCTCAGAGTTGTCTTTATACTCATAAATGCTTTAGGCAATAATCGGGCTTCTCAATGCCTTGATCTCTTCTCTCCAGTGATCATTTCCTCCACCCTGCCTCTGCTGCATTTCCGTTATTATATTCTAGTATTATACATTATAGATCTCTATCTTGTACTCTACACTTTTTATTTTATCACTGCAATCTTTCCATAGTCTCAATTTTAAAACTCACTCCTTATCTGTTATCTCTTGTATTTTTAAAAATAATTCTGACTTTAATATTTTTAGAGTGCATGTTTTCTCCCAAGACTTTTATACCATTTGAAGAAAATATGGTAAAAGAGTCAAATTATACAGGCTGTCTGCAAAGTTAGGTAACTAACATTGAATAAACATTGTTATTATTATTTTAATTGAGATACAATTGACATAACATTATATGTATATTAGTTTCAAGTGTGCAACATTTGATGTTTGTAGGGATAAGTTTATTTTTATTTCTATTTATTTACTTGTTTATTTTTAAAATTTTACCTGTATAATCTTATTAACTAATATCACCACAAGGAATTTGATCTTAGAACATCTCCTGTATTTTTAACACACTTTGTCTAGTACCTCAACTGCTATGATTCTTTAACGCAATCTAGTCTTAAACATATATTCATCCTATCAGCTTTAAACCATCCTGCAGCATTCTTATAAACCTATTTTCCTCTTTATTTATCATAAATACCTCAAAGTTGCTGCAACTTCTGCCTAAAAAGATACTTGTCTTTCTCACTGTCCTCTTTCAGGTCTTTGCTGATACATAAGCTTCTTCACAAAATCTTTCTTTGCTACCCCACATAAAATTGCAACTCCTTCATAGCATTTGTTATATCTCTCCCAACTTTAATTATTGCTAACACTTATCTTTAACATTCTATGTTCTAGTTGTTTATTTATTACTCTATTAAATAGCTCTCTGATATATGCATAAACTTAAAGGAGAGTAAAATTTTGTTCATTTGTAGCAATAGTCTGACATAGAACAGGTTCTCAATGTACCTTTGTTGAAATTACGAATAAACAGGTGAATAAATGTGATCCTCCAGGGAGGACAATAAAGGAACAGAGAATATGGGAGAAAAAACTGAAAGAACAGGAGAGAGATTTAGAAAGGAGAGATGTGGAGACTAGGCAGTGAGACCTCTACAGGTCATAAAGATAAGAACCATCAAAGGAGATGAAGGAGGAGTTGTTGTTACAGTGAGAGGAGAAATAGTTCTAGTAGCAAAGAACAATGAAATTGGAAACTGTGGATAGGTCTTTCCAATAAACAAGGAAACATTTGGAAGGGAGAAAGTATAGACAGTGATTATAAATAGTTTTTTGAAGAATCTTATAAAGTGAAGAAAAAAATGAATCAAGGATTCAGAGATGATTTTTAACTGTATTTAACTTTAATAATAAACCTATATAAACATAGTTTTCATTGCTCAAACAAGTGACTAAAAGTCATAATGACTTAAAATGTGTGCTTTCTTAAAAATATTTGTCATTTTTAATATTTCCATGTTTATCCTCACAGCAGAAATGTGCTGACACAGCACTCTAATCTAAAATAAGAATATTATTGAATAACTGTTTTTACCCATTAGTTTAGCTTCTCATAATTTTTCAATGATTAGTATGAAACTGAAACACTGTAGAAACTAGTTTTTTACTCTTTTACTTAAAATACTAAATTGACTCTTTTTATCTTATAAAATTAAGTCTAAATTTTAGTACAGTGGTTCTCAAACTTTTTGAAGTCAGGGCGCATTTAAAATTCTACAAATAATTGTAGGCATACTATATATAAATTTCTGAGAAATATGATATAATAATTAAGTCAAATATTAAAGAAAAAAATTAAGTCCAAGTGTGCTTTTATGGTAATTAAACAAAATACAGTAGTACCTTGAGATACGAGTTTAATTCATTCTGTAACCAAGCTCGTAAGTCAGTCAACTCATATATCAAACAAATTTCTCCCATTTAAAATAACTGAAATAGATTTAATTTGTTCCAGCCCTGTGAAACATACTCTAACCATCCTAAATTATAAAAAAAGACATTCTAAATTAAGAACCACACATGTATACTTTACCAATGCATAACAAAATATATAAAATAAAAGAAAAAAGTGTTATTTAGTACTGTGTTCTTACCTTGGAGACAGACGAGTGCAGCTAACGGAGGTGAATGGTGGAGGAGGAAGGAGGGAAGAAGGGATGCAGGCAGTGTAGACACAAAAACTAAAACTGCACATTCTTAACACTAAATGTAAACTAAAACTTCCATTTTATTTACTTTAAACAAAACTAAAACTGCACTTTCTTTACTTAAAATGAAACCACAAAAACTTAATTATAAAAAAAATCACTTTCTTAACTTTAAACCTAACCTAAGCTTAACATTACATATTTTGTATTTAATCATCACCTGTTTTCGCCTTTTTGGCTGCACTTTCAGCACTTTCACTTGCAGGACATTTGATTAAAAATCTATCCAAAGAGGTTTGTTTTTGCCTGCCTTTTAAAATGTTATGGAAATGTGACAAACAAGTGTCATTAAAAAGTGCTGAAGCACAACCAGTTGAAACTTTTTCTGGGTGTTTCCTTTCAATGAAACTTGAAAGCTTCTCCACATTGCCAGCATGTCTTTAATTTCACTTGTAGAAATTACTTCCTCCAACTCTACCTCCTCCTCACTACTAATCTCTTGCAAAAGCTTCATATGTTGCGTCATCTGTAGCTCCTTTAACTCCTCAGTTGAGAGTTCCTCCTCATGTTCCTCGATGAGCTCATTTACCCTTATCTACCTCCAGACACATCGACTTTCCGAGGGACAAAATCTCCTTCAATGCTTCTACCTCAATCTTGGTCTCTGGTTCAAATCCTTCGAAGTCCCTGTCTGCAACAACATCAGGCCATAACCTTTTCCATGCTGAGTTCAAGATTCTTCTTGTAACCTCTTGTCATGTCACGTCAATAATGCATAAACATATCACTATGTTGTAGTGATCTTTCCAAAACTCTCGAACAAGTGGTTTGTATAAAGCTTTTTTTTTTTTTTTTTTGTGACTGGGACAGAGACAGAAAGGGATAGATGGACAGGAAGGGAGAGAGATGAGAAGCATTAATTCTTTGTTGCAGCAACTTAGTTTTTCATTGATTGCTTTCTTATATGTGCCTTGACTGGGGACTACAGCAGACAGAGTGACCCCTTGCTCAAGCCAATGACCTTGGGCTCAAGCTGGTGAGCCATGCTCAAACCAGATAAACCCATGCTCAAGCTGGCGTCCTCAGGGTTTCAAACCTGGGTCATCCGCATCACAGTCTGATGCTCTATCCACTGCACCAACTGCTTGGTAAGGCTTTTTAAAGTTGGAAATGACCTGCTGATCCATAGGTTGCAAGATTAAAGTCATGTTGGGTGGGAGGTAGAGAACTTTCACGAATCTGAACTCATTGAGAATGTCATCTTCAAGACCAGATGAGTGGGCTGGAGCATTATTAAGGATTAGTAATGCTTTCATCAGGAGTTTATTTCTTGAAGATATTTCTTTACTGCAGGACCAAAGATGAGATTTACCCATTCAATAAAAAACTGCTGCATAACCCATGCCCTAGCATTGGTGCACCACATAACCTGCAGTTTTTCTTTAAGACTCTTGTGAGTCTTAAAGGCTCGAGGATTTTCAGAATGATACACTAGCATTGGCTTTACTTTACAGCAGTGGTCCCCAACCCCAGGGCCACGGACTGATACCAGTTCATGGGCCATTTGGTACTGGTCTGCAGAGAAAGAATAAATAACTTACATTATTTCCATTTTATTTATATTTAAGTCTGAACAATATTTTATTTTTAAAAAATGACTAGATTCCCTATGTTATATCCAAGACTCATTCTTGACGCTTAATCTTGTCACATGATACATTTATTTGTCCCACCCTAAAGGCCGGTCCATGAAAATATTTTCTGACATTAAACCAGTCCATGGCCCAAAAAAGGTTGGGGACCACTACTTAACAGTCACTGCTAGTATTTACACACAATGCAAGGGTCAGATGGTCCTTCATGGGTTTATGGCCTAACAGCTTCTTCTCCCCTGTGGTGATGAAAGTCTTCCAGGGCATTTTTTTCCAAAACAATCCTGTTTCATCCCAGTTGAATACTTGTTGGGGGATGTAGCCTTCCTTTGTGATAAGTGCAGCAAAATGTGCTATGTACTCCTCAGCTGCCTTAACGTCAGCACTCACCACCGAGTGGATGCCAGATCTCTTCTTGAAATTTTCAAACCAGCCATGACTTGACTTAAACATATCTTCTGCTGCATCTTTTGAGGTTGATGGTTCTTTCTTCTCCAAGTTGCCGTAAATAATATGTGCCTTTTCGCATATTACAGTTTCCGTCACTGTATCTCCTGCCAGCTCTTTCTCTTTCACTCACACCAGCAGAAGCTTCTCCATTTCTTCATGAATATTTGTCCTTAACTGGGACATAATTGTAGTTCCTTTTGCTGGATTTGTGCTTTTGATGGCATTCTTTTGTTTAAGGGTGGTACAAATTGTAGATGTATTGTGGTTGTACAGCCTTACCAGTTCAATCACTCATACACCACACTCATGTTTTTCTATTATTTTTTGCTTTACTTCTATCGACATCATTCTCTTCTTCTCACCACTGTCCTTTACAGTTACTTTCTTCGGCCCCATGATAGCACACAAAAATTTAGTAAAAAATGCAAAAATGATGCAAGAACGAGTACAGCAGATGAGATTCAACTTGATTCTGCAGGTAACACATGAGAAAGAATGAGATGCTGGTGTTGTGCTGCCGATACTGGACCCATGCACCAATGTGCCAACTAGTGACAGCTTCCAAATTATGACTCATATCTTGGAATTTTGCTAGGATCTCGAACAAAAATATGAACTGAGCCGCAACTCGTATCTTAAAAAGGTAAGTTGGTCTGCTTGTATCTCAAGGTACCACTGTAAATACGACTAAATTAAATTTATTCCCACATTAGAAAACATTTTTATGTTACATTTTTTGAATTATGCTTTTTAGAATTCATAAAAAAGAGGGGTTAAAAATAAAAAAAACACCAAAAAGTTATCTTTTTATATATATAGATACATTCTTAGTAAGATTTAACATATTCACACAGGTCCCAGTGTGAATGTGTTAACTTTTTCATTCTTGTGTTTATGAGAAACATGAGCCTGATGTGTCCTAGCTATTTCTTCAATGTTTGAGCATATATTTGAAAGGCAAACTCTCATTTCCTCATCAATACATTGAAGAATTCCTCTCTTTTTATTCTTAATTGTGTTGAGGGTAGAAAATCCTAATTCACATAAATAGGACGTTGAAAATTGTAGTAAAATATTCAAAGCTCTTTTAGATATTGCCACATATTCTTCTTTTATAGAAATCCAAAGGGCTTCAAGAGACAATTTCTTTTGTTTAGTCATCAATCCATGATCAGTGGGTATAGCTGCCAGTTCTTCTTCTGTTAATGTTAAACCAAAATCACTTGAAGCTTCCATGGATGGGTTTCTAATCCAATCATATTGTTCAGTGTTAAGTAATAGAAAATGCTATAAATTAAATTGTGCTCATCAGCCTTCAAGTTCTATTTTATTTACACTTAACTTTTGTTCACTTCCAGAATCGGATTCTTCAATATCATGCTTCTTTTTAAGAAATCTATCCATTTCATTTGGATGTATTTATCTAAAAATAATATAGTGATGTGTTAATAATAAATATAATAATGATATGTTAACAAAAAGAGTGGTATTTCCATAAAGAAATGGCATAGTAAAGTAAGTATATTTATTTTTATATCTGGGCACATGCCATGAACTAGCACAGCTAGTAATTCCAAGTCCTGAGTGGGAATGATGTGGAATTAAGAAAATACACAAAATTAAGAAAATATGGGGTCTGGAGGGCCCTGTAATTGCTGCTGGCAAGAACAAAGTGTGCCCCAAAACTACATCTTGCTTTAATTATAGTGCAAAGTGAGGCCATTAGCAAATCAATGATATCTCTGTTCACGTTTCCAAGGAAACCCAAGAATTTTAACAAGTGTAGAAAACCCCCATCATATATATCATCTTAACTTTACACCAAACAAACAATAGAAGAAATTTGCCTCCAGTCTTTCCAGGGAACATAGGGGGTAGTGTAAACAGTCCAGCACCACAGTTTACAGCTTAACAGCCTTTTGCAACCTACTTAGGCAAGTGAAGTGGGGGGTTGGGCAGACTGTCAGTTTACAGATAATTCCCCACACTTCTGTTCCCCAAAAATCTAAACTCCAAAAACCTGCTGGTTTTTTGGTCCCCAACAGGCACATATTTCTCTGGAATACAATAGGACACACCTGGAAATCTTCCAGGGTGCACCAGTGCACCCTGGCTCACACTTTGAGAACTACTGCTTTAGTATGAGACATATATCCACTAATCAAAGCTTTGATTTTTTTTTTTTAATTTTTATTTATTCATTTTTTTTTTTTTTAGAGAGGAGAGGGAGAGACAGAGGGAGAGAGAGAGAGGAGAGACAGAGAGAGAGAAGGGGGGGAGGAGCTGGAAGCATCAACTCCCATATGTGCCTTGACCAGGCAAGCCCAGGGTTTTGAACCGGTGACCTCAGCATTTCCAGGTCGACACTTTATCCACTGCGCCACCACAGGTCAGGCAAAGCTTTGATTTTATTTCATTGCTGGATTCTCCTTGACTTAAGTTATACTAAGGTTTTTTTTTTAAATAAAATGTTTTTCTAGGTGAAGCATGTTCTGCTATTTGGTGATTTGAAACAAATGTCTATATCATCCCTCAGTGTAAACTAGAGTTTATATTCGTGATTGAAAGAATTTTTTCTGAGGACAAAATAAGACATGTTACATCCTCAAACAGTGCTGTGAACAGAAAGGTGGTGCATTCTGTTTATCTTCACAGTCTTAGTCTTTAAGAACACAGACTCAGTATCATTTTTTTAATTTGTTGCATTGCATCAGTGTCTATAATTGCAGAATTATGTCTTTAGTGTCATCAAGTTTACCTCAAACATGGAACTTTCAGCAAAATCATATTAGAAATAGTTCAAAGACAGGAACAGCAACATGCTTGCAACTTGTAGTGTCTCTAATAGTAATAATCTTCTGTGTTGAGAAGGCATTGAGGTCACTTCTGACTTCTTTGTGAAAGAATGCCATGTTAAAGAAAGGGCATTTTCCAGGAGCATAGCCGAGTACCTTCTTTGGCTAAGTTTCCATGGTGCAACTTTCAACTGGCTTTCCTCCTCAGAAAGAACTGGTTTAATTTTCTCAAAAGTCTTAGCATGATTATCTAGAACCTAACTTTCCAAAATGTGTGAATGGTATAATTAAATTAGAAAAATGAGAAATAAAACTATCAAGAGTAGATGAACTCACAATGTAATTAAAATCCACTGTGAAAAGATATGGAAATAAGTGCTTGTAACTTTTAACATGTAATATTGTGAAATGTGCAAAAGTAGTATTTCAAATTTAATTATTCTCAGATCTAAGGAGACTTGAAAGAATTTAGTCTGATTGCTACAAAATGTGACTATTGCATTCAGATAGAAAGACTGAAGTTTTTAGACAATAGAGTTAGAGGTTTAATAAATCCCTAAGAGGGACACATAATTAACTCAACTTGATATTAGTCATGGAAGTCACAAGAGTTCTTCATGCTACCATAAAGTTCATTTTCAATAATTCAATGTGTTTGGTAGAGAAAATTATAACAATATCTCTGAGGAATAGCTATTTATTATCAAACATACACACAGGTTAAATTCTTCTCCTAAACTTTTCTTCTGAATCAATAGGACAGTGAAAATATTAATACACTATCAATGTCAATATTTGGAGATAGATTTTTATATATTTGTATTTTTAATGCTGAGCTATATTTATGGGGTTAAAATATAATTTACAAAAATATTCATATCTTACACACTCTGGTGCTGCGAGACAAATTCTAGTCTTTGGAATGACAATATTTGCATCATCTTCAATAAGTCCTGTATCTGAAATATGAGAAGATTTAGGTGGTTAAAATAATGGATTTGTAAGACTTTACTGGTCTTAAAATTTTATTACTTAAAGTAGTTAATTTTGTTTTATATGAGTTTTAAAAAAATACTATATTTTAGTTAAATAAATTTTTCACATCTGAACAGTGACAAATGTATATTTTCTGAATACCTTCTTTTATTAATTTTTCTTCTTGAATTAGTCTAAACCTCAGTGAATGATTCATTTATTCTGGGAAGCACAGTTGTTGAGGAACTTCCATTAAAATGAAAATACACTGCCTCTTGATTCCACCAAAAAATTACAGCTCTCTTTCTCCAGAAATTTCTACTAATCCCAGTATGTTCAAAACAACCTATATTGTAAAGTAAAAATGGAAAATAAGTGACATGTAAGAACTAGTTTTTTTAGGGTAAAAAATGATATTTTTCTAAGCCATTATAATCTTTAGCATTGTGATAAAAGCTATCATTATTACATGTAAATTATCATAAATTAAGCATATTGTGTGCTGTGACCATAAGTACATCATTATGTTGTTTCATATGAGCAAGTAGCCTAAATCATAAAGCTCATAGCTTACAAAGTTAGAATTTAAATTTAGTTCTATCTCACTACAAAGCCAGAGATCTATGCCATTATATCTTCTTTAAACTTTTTATTTTGAAACAATTTGATTCACAGAAGAGTTGCAAAGAGTACAGACCCATCACTCAACTTCAACTGATATTAATATATTATATAACCATGACACAGTTATTAAAGTGAGGAATTTAATACTGATATAATACTAACTAAACCAATGTCAAGGAAATATTTTTTGTAAATGTCCACTTAGTCATATTTTGCAGTTGTAAGCCATATGGTCTTTTCCTCAAGTAATTGAGCCTGCTCTTGTAAACTGAAAGCAGCCTTTACATAAACAAAGAGTGAATAAATGGGAACGGAAAGAGACTTGACTTTGGGTGGTGAGTAAAAAATACAGTATGCAGATGACATTTTATTGATTGTCACTTGAAATCTGTGTAGTTTTATCAACCAATGTCATCCCAATAAATTCAATTAAAAAAACCAAACAGACAAATGGGTAAGGTTGTACTCCAATAAATCTTCAAAAACAAGTTGCTGGATTAACCTGGTCTATGGACTGTAGGTGGAAGAGACCTGAACTAAACAATAGATTTTATTCTACCCCAGTTTTTCTTTATTCCTACCAATGTCTTTTTCCTGTTCCAATGTTCAATCCAGATGTCCTATTACATTTAAAGATCATCTGTCCTTACTTTCTATAACATTTCTTCACTTTTTTTCCCCCATCTAATCTTGACACTTATGAAGAATAATGGCCAGAATATTTGAAGAATATTCTTCAATTTGATTTTTTTGGTTTGATTTTTTTTTTATGATTAGACTAGAGTTGTGAATTTGAGGGAAGAATATCAGAAAATCAATTTAGCCCTTCTCCTTGTATCTTATTATATCTTCTTTGAATAAAAATTTAAGTCATTGACTTTTAAAATTTACTAAATCATGGCATTACTGATTTTATTTACTACAGTTTAAGCTCTAGCATTACACAGATCATGAAAACTTTAAGGATTGTGATGCAATTATTACTATTTATTTCTTATTTCCAATTCTAAAATAATATTCAGGCACTACTAATATTATGAGTATTTAGGCTGACAATACAATAAATTATTAAAAGTGTAATATATTATTATTATTTGATATTTTGCATTTGCCACTTAACAATAGTTACCAAAATATACTATGTAAAAATAACAGGTCTTAGTAACTTTAGTTTAATTATAAGGCAATTAGTTTATGTTAGAAAAAAAAGAAAAAACAAGATATCTAAACCTAGCATATAATTTATCAAAACATTTTCTAATGAAGCTGAAGAATTTGATGTCTCCACTGAGTCTATCTAAAATTTCCTTGATTTAGATTTATCTAACAAGAGTGTTCCCATCTTTTTTTTTTTTTTTTTTTTTTTGTATTTTTCTGAAGCTGGAAATGGGGAGGCAGTCAGACAGACTCCCGCATGCGCCCGACCGGGATACACCCGGTATGCCCACCAGGGGGCGATGCTCTGCCCATCGGGGCATTGCTCTGTCGCGACCAGAGCCACTCTAGCACCTGGGGCAGAGGCCAAGGAGCCATCCCCAGCGCCCGGGCCATCTTTTGCTCCAATGGAGCTTCGGCTGTGGGAGGGGAAGAGAGAGACAGAGAGGAAGGAGAGAGGGAAGAGTGGAGAAGCAGATGGGCGCCTCTCCTGTGTGCCCTGGCCGGTAATCAAACCCGGGACTTTTGAACGCCAGGCCAAAGCTCTACCACTGAGCCAACTGGTCAGGGCCCCCATCTTAATTATATATGAAAGTAAAAATTTATATTTTACTGAGTCTCAAAACTAATTTAAAAAATATATTTCTATAATAATATTTTATCTAATAATACTAGCTTATTTTTCATGTTAAGTACTTATTAAATGACAGATATTTTATAAATGTCTCCTTTAATGACTTTATCATAGAAGTAACTGATTTCTTAAACTATCATTTGAAATATATTTTTACCATGGCAGTCTATCAAGATTAAAAAATGTGTTTCTTCAAATTAGTTACAAATTCACCTGCATCCTACACACATACGATATTTAAACACAGTTATTATTTCAAAACACATAATTTACACTAAAACCTTCTCAACTTAAAATAACAAATATTGTTTTTCATGAGTGTCTTATTATATTGCATAATCATATATGCCAGTTTATTAACATCATCAGAATCATATATGCCAGTTTATTAACATAAGTAAAATTACATGATCTAAAATTTTAATTGCTTATTTCAGACACATGTTAGCTTATATTAACTTGTTGATTATATTTCTCTGGACTGATATAAATTTATTTTTCCTTTTTTTCTTTTTTTTTGACAGCAACAGAGAGAGAGAGGGATAGATAGGGACAGACAGACAGAAACGGAGAGAGATGAAAAGCATCAATTATTAGTTTTTTGTTGCGACGCTTTAGTTGTTCATTAATTGCGTTTTCATATGTGCCTAGACCATGGGGCTTCAGCAGACCGAGTAACCCCCTGCTCAAGCCAGCAACCTTGGGTCCAAGCTAGTGAGCTTTGCTCAAGCCAGATGAACCCGTGCTCAGGCTGGTGACCTCGGAGTTTTGAACCTGGGTCCTCTGAATCCCAGTCCGACGCTCTATCCACTGCACCACTGCCTGGTCAGGCGAATTTATTTTTTCTGCACAAAGTTACCTTAAGTTCAACAAGTCCCAAACTAATTGCATCCTATCTAACTCCATGGTCTCTTTTATTCCTTAATTGAATGGGGTGACTGCTGATTGCCATAAACAAAACAATTTAGGTGTAAACAAATATTTTATTTTCCACAAAGTCTGCTTTACTCCAAATCCAGTCAGTTTTGTATCAAATGTCTCATAAATGTGATCTCAGTTCTCACTTGTCATTGTCATATCTTAGTCCTGTATTTCATACTTTTCTCTAAACTTTAACTTGTCATCACAACAACAGCCTCTTCTACTATAGCCCATTCTCCACAGTGTTAGTATATTTATCTTTCTGAGACATATATCTGATTATATAACTCTGCAGATTAAAAACTCATGGATTCTTTAACTAAGATGAAGGATACAGGTCAGACTTCAAGACATGGCATATAAACCTTATAAACCTTTCTATAATGTGCTTGAACCTTCACTTTCTAGATTCAAAAGCCATTACTACCCACCCTCACCTCAACTTAAGCCAGAGCAAATATATATATATATATATTAAGTGAGAGAAGAAGAAATAGAGAGACAGACTCTTGTAAGCTGTCTTCCACTGGGATCCACCCATAGGCCCACTATGGGGTGATGGTCTGTCCATCTGGGGTTTTGCTCTGTTGCTCAGCAATTGATCTATTTTTAGCACTTGAGGCAGAGTCCACTGAAGCCATCTTCACTGTGGGGGGCCAACTTGCTCAATGGAGCCATAGCTGTGAGAGGGGAAGAAAGAGAGAGAGAAGGTAGAGAAGCAGGTGGTCACTTTTCCAGTGTACCCTGACCTGCAACTGAACCTGGGACATCCACATGCTAGATGATGCTCTACCACTGAGCCAACCAGCCAGGGAAGGGCCAAAACACATTTTAATTTCTTATGATATTCTTGTTGGTCTTCCAGGAAAGTCCTCTTTCTCTATGTCTACTTGATTCTTCATATATTGCTTTGTTATACATTTCTTAAAATTGTACTTAAGATGCTTGCAAATAATTAAGTGCAACTTCTTATATTTTAATTTTTAATATTAATGTTATTTAAATATCTAGCTCATATGTAAATTTTATTTATGTATGATAGTATCTTTAATAATGTAAATGTGTAATATATGTGATTGATTTTAAGAAAGGGTGTATTGCATTTATCATACATGCCTCAGAGGATGGATTGAGGAGAATACACTGCATCATTTTTCTTTACAGATGTTCACTATACTAAATATAGAAAGTTTTTAAAAACAATCTGAAAGCAACCCATGCTACTTTATATAAGAATAGCTCTTTGGTAACATGTTCAATTTCTTCCACAGTTACTGGTCTGATCATCTGTTAATGTTTTTGATAGGGTGAACTCCAGAGTTAGAAATTTAGCTTTAGCAATAGTAGTAGCTTTTCATTATAATTTATAGAATTAATAATTAATGTAAATAAAAAGCTTTATTCCAAGTGCTGGATACATGAATGGGCCTATGTGACTTCATGAGGTTACAAATGATCCACCTCTGTACCCCAGGCCCAGGAGATACACAAGCAAGATGATATCTAAGCTCTTATGCTTCAAGGATGGAACATCCACTGAAAAGGTTGCAGATAAAGAATTATATTGGTCATTAGTTGAAGAAATGCTATATTATCTAATTAATGTCTCCCTAAATTCCAAAGTCCTATTGTATCCCTGTCTTCCCTTATATGAAAGGTTAGCTGAGATGAGGGGTTAAGATGGTTTTGGGGTATAGTACCTCCATCTTTTCAGATAGCCAGCCATTTGGATAAAGCACCCATAAAGATTTAATCCTTTTCTCTATTTATTTGGCTAAGTAGTGACAGGCAGCACAAACATGGATATTTTTCCAGTTTTGTTTTCTGTATTTTATATATGATATTGTTTTATAAATTTTTAAAGGGAGTCATTCAAAAATTTAAAAATCCATATTATTATTATGTAGTAGAATAGGATTTTCTAAAACATCTTAAAAGATATTGTTTCATGTATTTTCTTTTATTGTTTTTTGTCTGATTTGTGTATGTACTATATTAGTTTTCTATTATGTATCAAAATTCCACAATTTTTGCAATATAAAACCACTGTAATTTATTAAATCAGTTTCCATAGGTCAAATGTCTAGTGTGACATACCTGTATTCTCTGTTAAGAGTATCACACAGTTGATATCAAGATATTGGATGGGCTGAGTTTTTTAAAGGCTCTGGGAAAAAAAATCTTTCTAAGCTCATTGTTGTTGAAAGTTTTAGTCTCCTGCAGCTATATGACTGAATTATCCCTTTCCCTTGCTTGTTGCAACCCAAGAGCCATGTGTAGCTCTTAAGGCCTGCTTAAAACCAGTCCCATGGACTTCTTCATTTTTAAGCCAACAATGGCACATTGAATCCTTCTTATGCCTTAAATTTCTGACTTCTCCCTGTGACCAGCCAGAAAAAACCTACGTGCTTTTAAAAGGATCATGTGATTAGGTAAGACACAGCTGAGATCTCCCTATGTTAAGGTCAACTCCACCATATTTTATAACCTAATTACAGGAAAATAATTTATTATATTTACTATGCTCTGAATTATGCAGGGCATATACAACAAGAATGGGAAATCTTCAGGGTCACCACAGTCTCCAAAATTGTTTTTAAAATAAATATATTCTTTTTTAAAATTTTTTTATTGATTTGAGAGAGAGAAAGGGACATAAAAAGGTGGGGAGGAGAGAAAGAGAATGGGGAAATGGAGAGATTGAGAAAGAGAGAGAGAGAGAGAGAGAGAGATGCATCAACCTACTGTTTCACTTAGTTGTTTGTTTATTTGTGTATTCATTGATTACCTCTCCACGTGCACTGACCAGAGGTTGAACCCATGATCTTGGTGTGCAGGGACAATGCTTTATCCACTGAGCCACCTGACCAGGGTTAAAATAAATATATTCTTATATATTTCAGATTAATAGATTTCTAATTCATTTTCATAACTAAGCTGGAATTATATTTGTTCAATCTTTAAACCATATCTACCCATACATACAAGCAAATTTTAGCATATATCTGAAATGAATTCTTCATGATTAAATCTAGATAATATGTAATCTTTATTTTCTATCTTACTGACAGTTTTGGTTCAGACTGTATCAACTCTGCGCCTGCCTTTCCCTCTTTATTTCAGCAGCCTCACTGCACTCTTATGAACCATTTTTCAGTCTCCTGTTACATCCAGCTTGTTAAAAAACAAATACAATTTTATCTCTGTAATTAAACATGTATTTTAGTTCTCTTCTTTTTTCTGATAAATTCCCAACTCCTTGACATGTTAATATAAATGTGTGAGTCTAATAGGCAGCGTGAAAGAACTGTCTGGACTATAACATGCTTTTGATAAATATTTGTTTACTGTATCATAGAAAAAAAGTAATTTTAAAGATTGCTGTACCTTATTTTATTTCCTCAGCTTCAACTTCAGTGACTTAGTGTTCCAATGACATTAAATATCTCACCTTTTGCAGAATACACAACCATTTTATGCACTTTGTCTTGACACGTGCTCTTAGGCATTTATGTAAAACCATCTCTCACATTCTCTGCCTCCTAATTTTTTATCTTTTATCCCAAAGGTTTCCTCTGATGTGAACTTTCCTATGATAGCTCCAAATATTTTCATTTTCTTCTCTTTTCATCATGTCAATGACCTTTTGAAATTATAAGTGGTGTGATATAATCATGTTAGGAAGAAAGCTCTATAATATGACATTGGGTTTGGTTATTAGTAAAAGTAGGATATATTTTTGAGAATAATAGTGGGCTGCAAATACCACTAACTTTCCCATTATAAGCCAAAAAATATTACATGTTAAAAATAACTGCAAACTTAACTCACAACAAACTTAACTTTTGGCCTCAGTGGATGATGAAAAGTAGGTAATATCCTCTTAAAGGAATAAATTAAATTTGCAGCCCAGAATATGTATAAAAGAATACTACTGTAAATAGGTGGAATCAGCACTGATAGTGATCCACATGGTGGGAAAGTGAGGACCAGAAGTGGGAGAGAGTTGGGGAGAGGAAGTGGGCATTTCAGTAGTCAGCATGATCTGACCCCACAATAACACCAGTGAAAAGCAATAGCAGAATCAACTTTCAGGCAAGAATAGAGACCTTAGGATATATAAGGAATGATGACATCTGAAAGGATCAAGGGCACAAATGTCAAAAAAAAAATCCAATAAAAGAATTTATTTCTCATGAAAGTATCAAATTTTTAAAAAATCTTATTTAGATAATTTTAACAGGTTTACATTGGTCAACTAGAGCACATAGATTTAGAGAAAATATCTCCAGATAATTTTGACATTTGATTATGTTGTATACCCATCACTCAAAGTCAAATCGTCCTCTGTCACCCTTTATTTGGTTTTCTTTATGTCCCTCCCTTCCCCCAACACCTCCCTCTCTTTCCTTCCCTTCCCCCTGGTAACCACTGCAATCCTGTCCATGTGCATGAGTCTCAATTTTGTGTCCCACCTATGTATAGAATGGGAAAGTATCAAATTTATCAATGTAAATTAACTTGCACAGTCCCAGATTTTCTCATGTAAATAAAACCACACTCTGTGGAAATCCACAATCTTTCAAAAATTTCTTTCTTTGATTTAAGATATTAAAATTACAGAGACATTTCTAAATGAACAAAAACAAACACAATACACATATGAGACCAAAAATTAGATAAGTCTATATTTAACATAATAGACACAGTTTTGTAAGTATATATATATGATCTAAAAGATATCTATGTCTTAAATCCCTGAAACCTGTGAAAGTTGTCATAAGAACAATAGCAACAAAAAGAACTTTGCAGATATTATTTTATTAAAGATGTTGAGATGACGAGATTATTCTGGATTTTTGATTAGACCCTACACGCAATCATATCCATCCTTATAAGACATAGAGGAATATTTCATATACACAGAGTAGGTGTTATGAAGATAGAATAGAAAGATATTTGAATATGCTGTCCTTGATGATTGAAATGATGTGGCTGAAATCCAAGGAATGCTGGCAGCCACCAAAATTTGGAAAAAAGTAACTGTGGCTTCTCCTCTATTTTAAAGAGAATCTGTCCCTGCTGACACCTTGGCTCCAGTCCAGAAGTAATGGTATTGGATGCCTGGCCTTCAGAACTGTATGTGAATTAATTCTTGTTTTAAGACACCAAGTCTGTGATTATTTGTTACAGCTGCTATAGGAAACTAATATACACAGAATGATAAAGTAGATAAATCAGAGGAAATGAGCTTTATATGTTTTGAACTAAATGCATGAGATTGGAAGAAATTCTGGAGCAATCAAATTTAGAACAATCTAGTCTAAGTACACTGAGGCTTTTCAATTATGATCATTTTCTGCTTTAGCCAGTTCTCAAATAATTAAAATAATTGAGTCAGGGAAAGTAAAAAGATAGACAGGCTAAGAAGGTAGAGAGTTTTGAAGGGTAAAAAGAGGTAGTTAAAAAATACAATAAAAAGGGATCTGAAGATGGCAGTGGAATAGGCAGATGCACAGACTCCCAGCTCGCACCACCAAACTGGATTACTAACTAATTTATGAACAATCAGCATGAAAAACCAAATCTGGACTACAAGAACAGCTCTCAAAAACCAAGGAGCATAGAAAAAGCCACAACAAACCTGGTAGGGAGCGCCTGAATCCCCCTGCTTACAGGAACAGAGGGGGGTGATCTTGAGAACCCAGAAGGGATCTCACTCCAAGGAAAAGAGGAGTAAATACTGCTCACACCCACTTGCCTGGCAACCAGGGAATGAGGTGTGTTGAAAGGGCTGGCTTGTCTTCCAAAAAGAAAGGGGAGAGAGAGAGAGACAGATGGTGAGGGGCAGAGGAATGCAGGGGATGACCTGAAAAGCTGACTCATCCAGTGCTGGAGGCACTCATAGCTGGGGGAGGGGCTGATACTTCCACAAAACAAAAGTCAAAGTGCTTCCAGGTCACATATCTCCAGACATCTCTCCAGCTCCAATCAGTGCAACAAGACAGAGCTTAAAACAAGAAGTGGGGAGGAGGGGCAGTAATGCAGATCTCCATGGAGATCTGAGATACACCTCCCCCTACTGAAGCTGAGAAAAAAACCCACCCCCAGAGAGAATAACTGGCAGAAGAGGACTTCAGAGTCTCAGGTTACATGCACTGCATTCATGGATACAGTTTCAAATAAGCCCCTTGCTGAGATCAGAAACAAGACAATCACCTGTTAAGAAAACAAACAAATCAAGACTTCAAAGAGGCCCAAATCTGAAAGTGGAGGCAGACAACACCAAGCCTAGGCTCAACCAGCTCTACAAACAAAACACCCAAACATACAGATATAATGAGAAGACAGAGAAGTACAATCCAAATAAAATCACAAGAGAAACATCCAGGAAATGAACTGAGTGATATGGAAATAACCAAACTTCCAGATGCGGAGTTCAAAATAATGATTGTAAGGATGCTTAGGGGTCTTAGAACAATGATGGATGGTCATTACAAACACCTAAATAACGAAATAGCAAGTGTAAAAAAGGATACTGAAATATTAAAAAAGAATCAGTCAGAGATGACAAATAAAATATCAGAAATAAAGACCACAATGGAAGGAATTAAAAACAGGATGGATAGAGCTGAGGATCAAATCAGTGAGTTGGAGGACAACTTGAATGAAGGCATGAAATAAGAAGAAAAAAAGGACTCAAAAAGTCTCAGGAAACTCTAAGACAGCTCTGTGACAACATGAAGAGAAATAACATTTGAATCACAGGGATTCCTGAAGAAGAAGAGAAAGAACAAGGGATAGAGACTTTGTTCAATCATATCATAGCTGAAAACTTTCATAAATTAATGCAGGAGAAACTCTCACAAGTTCAAAAGCACAGAGAACTCCATTAAAGAGAAACCCAAAGAAACCTACACCAAGACACATCATAATTAAAATATCAAAGCTAAGTGATAAAGAGAAAATATTAAAAGCTGCTAGAGAAAAAAAAGCTATCACCTACAAAGAGGCCCCCATAAGGATGACATCAGACTTCTCAACAGAAACACTTGAGGCCAGAAGGGAATGGCAAGAAATATTCAAAGTAATGCGGAACAAGAACCTACAACCAAGACTACTTTATCCAACAAGGCTATTATTTAAAATTGAAGGAGAAATAAAAAGCTTCCCAGACAAATAAAAACCCATGGCATTCATTACAACCAAACCAATGCTGCAGAAAATGTTAAGGAGCATTGTGTAAACACATCAAAGTGGGAAAAGAATATAGCAAAAGAGGAATACAGCTTTAAAGAATAAAATGGCAATAAACATCTCCATATCAATAATAACCTTAAATGTAAATGGATTAAATGATCCAATTAAAAGACATAGGGTAGCTGCATGGATAAGAAAACAGGACCTGTACATATGCTGTCTACAAGAGACACAACTTAAAACAAAAGATACTCATAGACTGAAGGTAAAAGGATGGAAAAAACATTGCATGCAAATGGAAATGAAAAAAAAGCTGGGGTAGCAATACTTATATCAGACAAAATGGACTTTAAAACAAAGAATATAGTAGAGATAAAGAAGGTCACTACATAATGATAAAGGGAGCAATCCAAAAGGAAGATATAACTATTATAAATACACACCTAATATAGGAGCACCTAAATATATAAAGCAGACTTTGATAGATATAAAGGGTGAGATCAACAGCAATACTATAATAGTAGGGGATTTTAATATCCCACAAACATCACTAGATCCTCAAGAAAGAAAATTAACAAAGAAATAGAAGACTTAAAGGACACACTAGATCAACTCGATTTAATAGATATCTTCAGAACCTTTCACCCTAAAGCAGCAGAATATACATTTTTTTCAAGTGCTCATTGTACTTTCTCTAGGATAGACCACATTTTAGGGCACAAAAGTGGTCTCAACAAATTTAAGAAGATTGAATTCATATCAAGCGCTTTCTCTGAACACAATGGCATGAAACTAGAAATCAACCACAACATAAGAGCTTAAAAATTCTCAAAAACATGGAAATTAAATAGCAGGTTGTTAAATAACAAATGGATTAAGAATGAGATCAAAGAAGAAATAAAAAAATGCTGGAAAGGAATGATAATGCACATACAACAACTCAAAATTTATGGGACACAGCAAAATAGTACTGAGAGGGAAGTTCATAGCACTACAGGCACACTTTAAGAAGCTAGAAAAAGCTCAAATAAATGACTTAACCCTTCATCTAAAAGAACTAGAAAAAGAACAGCAAGTAAAGCTCAAATGTAGTAAAAGGAAGGAAATAATAAAGATTAGAGCAGAAATAAATGACATAGAAGCTAAAGAAACATACAGAGAATCAAATAAACTAGGAGCTGGTTCTTTGGAATGGTAAACAAGATCAATGAACCTTTAACTAGACTCACCAAGAAAAAAAGAGAGAGGACTCAAATAAATAAAATTAGAAATGAGAGTAGAGAAATAACACTGACACAACAGAAATACAAAATATTGTAAGAAAATACTATGAAGAACTGTATGCCAAAAAAAACTAGACAACCTATATGAAATGGAAAAATTCCTTGAAACATACAATCTTCCAAAAATCAGTCTGGAAGAATCAGAAAACCTAAACAGACCGATTACACCAAATGAGAGCAAAACGGTTATCAAAAAACTTCCAACAAAGAAAAGTCCAGGGCCCGATGGCTTCACAAGTGAATTCTACCAAATATTCAAAGAAGATCTAACTCCCATCCTTCTCAAGCTATTTCAAAATATTCAAGAGGAAGGAAGACTTCCAAGCTTCTTTTATGAGGCAAGCATAATTCTGATTCCAAAACCAGGCAAAGACAACACAAAGAAAGAAAATTATAGGCCAATATCCCTGATGAATATAGATGCTAAAATCCTCAACAAAATATTAGCAAACCAGATCCAACAATATATGGAAAAAATCATACACCATGATCAAGTGAGATTTATTCTGGGGAGGCAAGGCTGGTACAATATCTGTAAATCAATCAATGTGATTCATCACATAAACAAAAGGAAGGAGAAAAACCTTCCTTAAAACATGATAATTTCAATAGATGCAAAAAAAAATTTGATAAAATCCAGCACCCATTCATAATGAAAACTCTCAACAAATTGGGAATACAGAGAATAAACCTCAACATGATAAAAGCCAGCTATGACAAACCCACAGCCAACATACTCAATGGGCAAAAATTAAAAGCAATACCCTTAAGATCAGGAACAAGGCAGGGGTGCCCCCTTTTACCACTCTTATTCAACATAGTCCTGGAAGTCCTAGCCACAGCAATCAAACAAGAAGAAGAAATAAAAAGCATTCAAGTTGGATAAGAAGAAGTAAAACTATCATTATTTGCAGATGATATGATATTGTATATAGAAAACCTTAAAGTCTCAGTCAAAAAACTACTGGACCTGATAAATGAATTCAGCAAATTGGCAGGATATAAAATTAATACTCAGAAATCAGAGGCATTTTTATATGCAACCAATGAACAGTCAGAAAAAGAAATTAAGGAAACAATCCCCTTCACTATTACAACCAAAAAATAAAGTACCTGGGAGTACATTTAACCAAGGAGACTAAAGATTTGTACTCTGAAAATTATATATAAAACATTGATAAAAGAAATTAAGGAAGATACAAATAAGTGGAAGCATATACCATGCTCATGGTTAGGAAAAATAAACATCATTAAAATGTCTATATTACCCAAAGCAATTTATAAATTCAATGTAATACCAATTAAAATACCAATGACATACTTTAAAGATACAGATCACGTATTCCAAAAATTTATATGGAACCAAAAAAGAACATGAATAGCATTGGCAATCTTAAAAAAGAAGAATAAAGGGGGAGGTATCACACTTCCTGACATCAAGTTATACTACAAGGCCATTGTACTCAAAACAGCCTGGTACTGGCATAAGAACAGACATATAGATCAATGGAACAGAATGGAGAACCCAGAAATAAACCCACAGCTCTATGGACAACTGATATTTGACAAAGGAGGTAAGGGCATACAATGGAGTAAAGACAGCCTCTTTAATAATTGGTGTTGGGAAAATTGGACAGCTACCTGCAAAAAAATGCAACTAGACTACCAACTTACACCATTCACAAAAATAAACTTAAAATGGATAAAAGACTTAAATGTAAGCCGTGAAACCATAAGCATCTTAGAAGAAAACATAGGCAGTAAGCTCTCTGACATCTCTCGCAGTGATATATTTGCTGATTTATCTCTATGGGCAAGTGAAATAAAAGACAGGATAAACAAATGGGACTCTCTCAAACTAAAAAGGTTTTGCACAGCCAAAGACAATAAGAACAGAATAAAAAGACAAACTACACAATGGGAGAACATATTTGACAGTACATATGATAAGGGGTTAATAACCAAAATTTATAAAGAACTTGTAAATCTCAACACCAGAAAGATAAACAATCCAATCAAAAAATGGGAAAAAGAAATGAATAGACACTTCTCCAAAGAGGACATACAGATGGCCAATAGGCATATGAAAAAATGCTCAACATCACTAATCATTAGAGAAATGCAAATTAAAACCACAATGAGATATCACCTCACACTGGCCAGAATGGCGCTCATCAACAAAACAACACAGAATAAGTGCTGACGAGGATGTGGAGAAAAGGGAACCCTCCTGCACTGCTGGTGGGAATGCAGACTGGTGTAGCCTCTGTGGAAAACAGTATGAAGGTTCTTCAAAAAATTAAAAATCGAACTGCCTTTTGACCCAGCTATCCCACTTTTAGGAATATACCCCAAGAACACCATAGCACTGTTTGAAAAGAAGAAATGCACCCCCATGTTTATGGCAGCATTGTTCACAATAGCAAAGATCTGGAAACAGCCCAAGTGTCCGTCAGTGGACGAGTGGATTAAAAATCTTTGGTACATATATACTATGGAATACTACTCAGCTATAAGAATGATGATATCAGATCCTTTAAAATAACATGGATGGACCTTGATAACATTATACGGAGTGAAATAAGTAAATCGGAAAAAACTAAGAACTATATGGATCCATACATAGATGAGACATAAAAATGAGACTCAGAAACATGGACAAGAATGTGATGGTAACAGGTGGTGGGGTAGGGGGTGGGGAAGGGGTGAGGAATGAAAGAGTGGGGTTGAGGGGAGGGTAGGGGCACAAGGAAAACCAGATAGAAGGTGACGGAAGACTATTTGACTTTGGGTGAGGGGTATGCAACATAATCAAATGTCAAAATAATCTGGAGATGTTTTCTTGGAACTTGTGTACCCTGATTTATCAATGTCACTGCATTAAAATTAATAAAATAAGATAAAAAAACCAATAAGGGCCATGCAGATATAAAAGCAACCTTATTTTCTTAGGAAGACTTTGTTTTTAAAAGAGTGCTATCAAATGTTATTTCTTTTGTTCAAATGAAGGCTAAGAAACAAGATTTCACACATATATAATGATATAAATATATATTTTCTCTAGCTGCCTATAACAACTAATGATGTACAAGGAAGAGAAAATAAGGAAGAAAAGCAGGGGGAGCCCTACTGAAGGCAGAGGACATGGAGACAGAGGATGTAATCGAGCTGTTCTTCATCCCTCTTCTGCACCTTCAGAATTTCACCAGTACCCTAGCTCCACACGATAGAGCTGCTCAGAGTTCTGAGTTCAAGTATTAGCTAAGAACACCTTATCTTTCTTGGTCTCCTTTCAGGTCCTTTGTGCACACAGAGCAATTATTTTTAAAAAAATACAATAAAAAACAAAATTATGTGAAGTAAATTATAAAACTGTAATTTAGAATTGCATCTCATATTTAGGAACAAATACTCATTCTGAAGGCATCATCCAAAAATTATTAATATAAATAAAATATTTTATTACTCAAAAACTACTTAAACAACTCTGAGCAAAATATTATAGTCTCCACATAGTTGCCCATGAAATCAATTTAAAAACAAATTATGCCACTCTTCTACTTAAAATTTCAAAAGGCACTTCGACATGAATCAGACTTGCTTGCTATCACCAAGGTCTTACACAGGCTGCATGTTGTATCTAGCCCATCTCCCTTACTCACCTCTCCTTTTCACCCACCCAATACCCTGTATTCCAACCCGGTCAGCTGCCACTTTGTTCTTGTACATGCCAAGGTCCTCTGGTCTCAATGCCTCTGTAAATCTTGTTCTCTCTGCCTGGCAAGTATTCCCCAGATTATTTTCATGGTTGTTTACTTCTAGCATTCAGGTTCAGAAAGTGAGACCATCCCTATTTATTTAATCTCTTTCATCAAAATCTATTTTATATCTTTTTATTTTTTTCCATAATCATCTAACTTCTCCACATTTACATACTAGTTTATTTTTGTACTCAGATATAACTTTGTGCAATAAGTTTGACTTATTCAAAACTGTATAACACTTACAGTTGTGCCTTACATCTTTGCGTTCAAATATTAGTTGAATTAATATTTTTAGAGAGGATAGCACATTATCCCCCTTTGGTTTCTAAATTATTTCTGTATGCTATTTTTAGGTTTTCTTGATCATGCATTAGAACTAATCTTCCTCTCTCAACACAATATTGTTTTCATAAATTTTTTAAATGTATATTTTATTGATTTTAGAGAGAGAAGGAGGGAGAGAGACACATGACAGGAGAACATCAATCTATTCCTGTATGTGCCCTGACCGGGAATCAAATTGGCAATCTCTGGGCCTTGGGGTGATGCTCTAGCCAGCAGAGCTGTCCAGCCAGGGCATCAACACACTATTTTTAATTTTTTTCTTTCAAGATACCATAACAATACCACAATTGTTCATTTCTCAAAGCCAGGTCCCTACCAATCCAGTTCAAATTATTGTGATTTGAGAATTTAAAGACATAAATTACTAATATTTATGTCCTTAATATTTATGTCCCTTTTTACTAACAGTAGCACATGGCTCTTCAAGGTAAGTTATTTTAAAAATTAAATTTAAAATTGAAAGAGATTAGGGAAAATCTTTGGAATCTAGATTCTTAGATCTTTGTCACAAAGTACAAGACTTCGATCTCTGAGAACTCCACTGGAGAGGAGCCTTTCCATCATTTAATGTAGTCATTTTTTAAAATTATTTATTCAGTACCAATTACATGCTCATCCCATTCTAGAGCTTTAGGGTATAAAAGTGGATAAAATAAAGTCCCAGTCCTCACAGACCTTCCATTTTAGTAAGTGAAGATATCCAGTTACTAAATAAACAAGAATGTATTATGTAAGATAGAGATGATTGTAATGGAAAGAATTTAAAGTCATAAGAGAAATAATAAACTCAATCATTATGAGTATGTTACTTTGTATCAGATATTGAGAGAAATATTGACCCCACGTTGTGAACAGAGTCCTGAAACAAGAAAGGATGTAATCACCCTTACATGTGAAGAGAGAATATTTTAGGCAGAGGGAGCAAAGTGCATGATCCTCAAGTGAAGTGAGAAGGTGTCTGGTATGTGCAAGAAATAGCAAGAAGGTCAATATGGCAGAGCAATGTGACTAAAGGAGAGAGTGTAGCTGCTAAAGTCAAAAAGGTAAGAAAGTGGAGGGGCAGACATGAAGGTCCTCTAGACCGTTTTAAGAACTTAAACTTTAAATTTAATTAAAATGGCCAGTCAAGGAAGTGTTTGAATAGAGCAGTAACATGATCTCACATATTTCAGATGAGTCACCTTGGCTGCTATGTTGTGAATGTATTTTTTTCCTCATTTCAATTAGGAAAAATTCTAAATATTAAGCAGTTTCTAATTTTAACCAAAAAATAGTTTTAAGTACATAGATAAAAATTTGATTGCTAAGGGGGAGACTCTCTCTTGATAAAGTAAACTATATTACCTAATTCTTAAATTGACCATTTGAAACTTCTAGAGTTTTTTATGCAAAAACAAGAAGTTCTGGCCTGACCTGTGGTGGCGCAGTGGAATAAAGTATTGACTTTCGAAACCCTGGGTTTGCCCGCTCAAGGCACAGTTGGGAACTGATACTTCCTGCACCCCCTTCTGTCTCTCTCCCTCCCCTTTCTGAAATAATGAGTCAAGTCTTAAAAAAAAAGAAGTTTTATATGTTTAACCTGGTAGTCATTAAATAATACTTAAAAGAGAAAAGAAAAGATGCTTTATGTATGTATCTTTTGCGTATTTAATTTTTTTCTCCAACTGTTCTGCTGATTATTATTCTTCACTATTTTTTACCTCAAACACATGCATTGTCTCACTACCTGTATAACTATGTTGAGTTATACATTTGACTCTGTTAATTATTTTTCTGAACTTAAGTGATTATTCTTACTTTATTTATTCTTTAGCTTTGGATGGTTTGTTTCTAAATTTTGGTGAGACAAATATAAACATTTCAGTATGGAATACAATTTACAATTGCGTATGACTTCATACAAAGGCAATATTCTCCCCACAAAAAAGATGAAATGAAGAGAAATTATTTTATGAAAACATCTATTTCTAGGTTCTTCTTAGTTTACCCTAAACTTTTAGATTTCTGGCTTCATTAGCATTTTTAAAACATGGTAAATACTCCTTCTCCCCATGTTTTAATTGTTAGTAGGACAAAAAAATGAATGTTTAAATTAAGTTTTAATTATCAGCTAAAAATGGCCAAAATAACATAGGGAATATAAAAATCATGATTATGTAATTGTGTCATTTCAGAAGAAAATAGTATGTAGAGATTTTTTTATAAACATTAAAAATTATATTTATTTGTTCTTTTTTTAAATCAATTATTTGACCATGATTAAAATCTATTGTAAAATAAATAATGAAGAACACATCAGCACAAAATAAGTCATATGGATAGAATTATAGAAGTAAATTGTAGCCTACCTTCAACTTAGTGTGAGAAATGTCCTCCAAATTACATGTTCCCTCAAGAGAACTTGGTCAAAGGGTAGTTGATGCTCTTAAATTATTAATTGCACTTGAAAGAATAATTTCTAGTGGGTAATTTTACTCCCACTGAATTAATGAAGTACTCCCATAGACCATGAAGTAAGATTGCTGCTCACAAGGACAGAGGAATTCTGCAAATATAACTATGGGTTAACAATATATAATCCTAAAATATAATATCCTGTGTCACACATGTCAACAAAATGGTTATTAATGGCGAAATGCCACTGGGATTTTTTTATTGCCTCTCATCTAAGCTTTTTTCATTTATTTTTTAATAATATTAGTTAAGTTCCCTGACAAATTGTTTCATGAGGCATACACCCACACTAATTAAACCTATTTTCTTAGGGATTTATGACTTACAGTTGATTGACTTTGTAACTGAATTACATACTAATCTTCTAGCTTTGTAACTCCTGATATTTTTGGCTTTACAATATTCCTTTTACCAGATAAGATCTTTAAGAATGTATTTGCAGAAACTATTGTTACTCCAGAGTAAGGATTTAAAATAGCTGCAGTGTTGCTACAATGTTTAACATTATATAGCAATTAAATGCTTCTCTTGTAAGAAAAACCCTATGAGGGCAATGCTACAATATATCCTGGCCACAACCAACATTAGACTTTCAGCCATTATTACTTTCAGGCAACATAGGTGCATATATTCAAGTCATAGAGAAATAATTACAGTGAAATAAATGTGTAAATTGTAATAAAAACCTTTCTGGATTTGCTATCATGGTTTAAAATAGTTGTGATAATTGAGCGGGGCAAAATACTATTGAAAGTATAAATATTTTTTACAATATCATCTTAAACTTCCAAATGCATAAGTCATAGAAAAATGTTATTCTGTGCCAAAAATTTAATAATAAAAATGACAATTTAAAAAAACTTGTTATCAGATTTTCCCTCACATTTACATTGTAAAAGTGAACTAAATCTAAGATCATCTGTAATATTACATTTCAAATTATGTTCTGCATATTAGTTAATTCCAGTTGTCCTCTGTCTATTAATATTTGATTTTGTCTGTCCCTATGGAATATCAACACTTTCTGATTTGGACCACCAATTATAAATTCTATAGAGATTAGGTAGATTATAGTTACATAGTTCTTATGTGTAGACTATTTGTTTGGTTTAGCGTATTAAGTAAACTCTTAATTAAATCCTAGTTTTGTTGTCTTGGCCTGTACTCTCCTTTATTTTCAGCATGGAAGGATCCCTGTGTGCTTACTCCATGTTTCACCATCACTCCTACTCCCGGTGTCTAGCTAAAATATGACTATCATTCCTACCTCAGTGAAAGAAAAATAAAGCCTGCTCTATCTTTCTGCACATATTAGGGCCAAGAAAGAGTTCCCTGCTCAGTCACAAAAACCCTGACCTGGTAATCAATCTTCTGGATTCAGCTCAAATTAGTGTTTTTGAGCCTTTTACTTTGTGGGATGGAGGAAAAAAGACTTTAGCTAACTGGAAAGCATATGCCTCTTCAGAACTTCCAATCTTCTTTCAAATAAGTAAGAGAAAAACTTTGACTGCAAAATAGTTTTGCAAATTGTGAAATAGCTTTTCCTTTTTCTTATTGCAAGTTAAACATTTGATAGACATTTGTGTCCCGGGTAAGAAGCAGAATAGGGGATTGAGTGAGCTCACTACCAGTGAAGGTAAACAGATGAAAGGCTCCTGCTGTTTTAACTAAGATCAGTAAAGAAAGTGTCTACCAGGTGGTGGCTTGGCAGCAACGGTGGGCAGCCATGTCGTAGCGTTAGGGTGAGAAAAACGACAGCAGGTGTTAGACCTCAGTTCAGAACCTCAGTTTTTGAGTTCTGGCTGAAAGAAGAATTCAGAGCCAAGGCTCAAAATATAAGAGAGAGTTTATTTAGAAAGTTACAGAGGTAGAAGAAATGAGAAGTAGAAGAAATGGGCTCAGAAAACCAGTCATGGAAAAGGAAAAGCCCTTGGAGCTTTAAAGAAAGAGGGAGAGATAAGGGCCGTAAAGGACAATAGAGAATGGAGAGAGGTGTGGGCGTGCTTCCTAGAGAAGGCTGCGCTGGGTCCACCTTTTTGAGGGCTTTTATCTGAGGTCTCAGGGGAAGAGCTTAAGAAAATACTCATCAGTTTTTGAAGTCATGGTCTGCATTGATTAGGTGACAGCAAGGGAGAAGGTCATTAGTCATTGCAGCTGGTCCTGATGTCAGCCATGGCATATCACTCCACCTGGTTTTGCTGCTTTTCTGGGACTGGAACTGAAACACAGCTGAGACCTAGATGCCATCTTCTGGAGTGAATGCGTATGGGAGTGATCTAAAGGACTTGTAGTTTTGCCCATTGCTAGGCGCTCAGTGTTTTCCACTCTGGTGAACCTCTGCTCCTGGCCCATTGATCCTGCTCTGCTCATGTCTGTCTAACTGCCTACCACAATAGGAACACTTATACATGCAACAAGAAGCCATGTGCACACACACAGAATTAGTCAGAACTAAGCTGTGCCAACCACTTGCTTTTTATTAGTTTTAGTAGAATATATATATTATATATATAAATATATAATATATATTTATATATATAATATATATTTACCATATATTATATAAATATATATAATATAAAAATATATATTTTATAGGCCCTGGCCGGTTGGCTCAGTGGTAGAGCGTCGGCCTGGCGTGCGGGGGACCCTGGTTCGATTCCCGGCCAGGGCACATAGGAGAAGCGCCCATTTGCTTCTCCACCCCCCCTCCTCCTTCCTCTCTGTCTCTCTCTTCCCCTCCTGCAGCCGAGGCTCCATTGGAGCAAAGATGGACGGGGCGCTGGGGATGGCTCCTTGGCCTCTGCCCCAGGCGCTAGAGTGGCTCTGGTCATGGCAGAGCAACGCCCCGGAGGGGCAGAGCGTCGCCCCCTGGTGGGCAGAGCGTCGCCCCTGGTGGGCGTGCCGGGTGGATCCCGGTCAGGCGCATGCGGGACTGTGTCTGACTGTCTCTCCCGGTTTCCAGCTTCAGAAAAATACAATATATATATATTATATATATATTATATATATATATAATATATATATTTTATATATATTTAGTAGAATATATATAAATATATTTATATTTTATATATATTTAGTAGAATATATATATATTTACCACTGTAATCATTTTTAAGTATAATTATTTGCTTTGATACTATGAGCCAGGTGACTGAGGGCTTGCAGTTTTGGGACTCCAGGTCTCATAAGTAGCAGTGTCGGTCTCTGAACTGAATTCAGAGGGCCTGTGTCCCTTTCTAACTTATGCCAGTAAGCTGCATGCAGAAACATAAGGCACTTCATGGTTAAAGCAAACTCACAAAAACCATGATCCTAACCAACACAAAAATTTACTAATACAAGTGAACAGCAAACACAGATAAAGCATCATAGAATTGGTCTTTTGAAGGGAACTCAGCTGTTAAACATGACTTCAAAACAGGGTCCCCTTTTCTGCCTCAGGCATTTGCCATCATTTCAAAGTATCAGATGAGATTTAATGATGTGTGCAGTACGACCTAGAGGCCACGCGGCTCAGAATCCAGCCTGCTGGTGTTTACACTTTGTTGCTCATTCAGTCTGAGAGCCTATGTGAACAATTTCTGTTTTTTAACCAACTGTATTTTTTAAATCCATAATTTCAGGTGTTCTTGTAATAAGCAATTGAGACAACCAGACATGTCTCACTAAAAGTATTCTTATTTAATATTTTCCATAGTTATCTCTATAGTAGGAAATGGCAAAACAGTGTTGTATTGACAAATAGGTCTAGTCAAAATATTTTTCACATCCTGGGTATATAGAGCAAGTTACAAAACTGTTGTCAACTCTTTTCTTTCCATAGTATCACATGGAAGTTACACAACCATACTTTGGTATCAGATCATTCGAGCTCAAATCCAACTCCACTGCTTGTTATCTGTGTGACTTTGGACACATTGCATAATTCCCGAAAGCCTCATTGCCTCTTTTGCGAAGTGAGATTAAAATTTAGTTTATAAAGCTATTGGTAGTCAATAATGGGTCAACCTCATAACTGTCTACAATGAAGACCAAACACACATATACCAACCACTAAGATATAAATTTAGTAAATATTTCACTGGTTACATATACAAACAAAATTTTATTTAAAAAAATGCAATTTCTTTGTTTTGTTTGTTTGTTTTGGGTTTTTAGGGTTTTATCCCCCACAGAAATATCCTTATCTCCTAGAAGAGTGATAGACATATTGTTATGAACTCATTATGGTCAATTAATATCTGACAAAGGAGGCAAGAGCATACAATGGAGCAAAGACAGTCTCTTCAATAAATGGTATTGGAAAAATTAGACAAGTAAGTGCAAGAAAATAAAACTAAAACACCAACTTACATCATACACAAGAATAAACTCAAAACGAATAAAAGCCTTAATGTAAGATGTGAAACTATAAAAATATTAGAAGAAAACATAGGCAATAAAATCTCAGACATCTCTCATAGCAATATTTTTGCTGATGTATCTCTTCAAATGAGAAAAAAAATGAACAAATGGTACTATGTCAAACTGAAAAGTTTTTGCACAGCAAAAGAAACCATCAACAAAATGAAAAGGGAACCCACTGAATGGGAGAACCTATTTGCCAATGATATATCTGATAAGAGGTTAATTTCCAAAATACAAAAAGACCTTATACTACTAAACACAAAGAAGATGGACAACCCAATTTAAAAAATGGCAAAGGATCTGAATAGACACTTTCCAAAGAACATATGGATGGCCGATGTGTATATGAAAAAATGCTCAACATCACTAATCATCAAAGAAATGCAAATTTAAATCACAATGAGATATTACCCTATACCTGCCAGATGGCTATCATCAATAAATCAACAGAAAACAAGTACTGGCAAAGATGTGGAGGAAAAGGAGCTTTTGTGCACTGTTGGTGGGAATGCAGACTCATACAACCACTGTGGAAAACAATATGGAGTTGCCTTAAAAAGTTAAAAATGGAGCTGCCATTTAACTCAGCAATCCCACTTCTGAGAATATGTCTGAAGATACCTGAAACACTAATTTAGAAGAATACATGCACCCTATGTTCATTGCAGCATTATTTACAATAGCCAAGATGTGGAAACAGCCCAAGTGTCCATAAGTATCTGAGTGTATAAAAAAGCTGTTCCACATTTACACAGCGGGATACTATGTGGCTATAAAAAAGAAGAAAATCTTACCTTTTGTGACAGCATGGATGGACCTGGAGTTTATTATGCCAAGTAAAATAAGCCAATCAGAGAAAAACAAATACCACATGATCTGACTTGTATGTGGGATCTAATGAACAAAATAAATTGACAAACAAAATAGAAACAGAGACATGGATACATGGAAGAGACTGACAGCTGTCTGAGGGGACTGGGGTTAGGGGACTGCATGATAGAAGGTGAAGGAGCTAGGCAAAAATTATGTATATAACTCATAGACGCAGACAGCAGTATGGTGATAGCCAGAGGGAAAAGGGTGTGGGGTCGGTGGAGGTGGTCAAAGGAGGGGGAAATGGGGTGGAAAGAATCTTTGCTTGGGGTGACAGGTGCATGATGCAGTGTGCATATGATGTTTTATTGAGTTGCAAACCTAAAACCTGTACCCCAATAAATTTATAAAAATAAAAATAATAGCAATAAAAAAAAATAAAGAAAAAAAAGTGGTAAAATGTGAAAAAATTGTTTTGCTTGTATAAGAAAGTGAATGATTGAATGACTGAATGAATGGATGAATGGATATAGCTTAGGGAATATACTCCATTCCTTTTATAAACTGCCTTGAAAGAATATCTCTCTTAAAGTTAGAAATCTATTGCCTGACCAAGCGGGGACGCAGTGGATAAAGCATTGGACTGGGATGCGGATAACCCAGGTTCGAAACACTGAGGTCACCAGCTTGAGCACGGGCTCATCTGGTTTGAGCAAAGCTCACCAGCTTGAACCCCTGGCTTGAGCAAGGGGTTACTCAGTCTGCTGAAGGCCCATGGTCAAGGCTCATATTATAAAGCAATCAATGAATAACTTAGGTGTCGCAACAAAAAACTAATGATTGATGCTTCTCATCTCTCTCAATTCCTGTCTGTCTGTCCCTATATATCCCTCTCTCTGATTCTTTTCTCTGTCTCTGTAAAAAAAAAAAAAAAGGTTAAAAATCTATTGTGTTTTCATGATATATGTAAATATGAAATATTCAAATTTACATAACAGTATAATTGGCTAGTTTTTTTTGTTTACTCATTATTACATTTTAAAACTTATTTTGTTGAAACAAGATTCATATATATCATAGATAGATAATATTCTACCCTATGAAAAACTTAATTTTGTACATACTACTGACAATATATGAGACTATATCTAAATTGTCTTCATAAGAAATACTATTATAAATATCCTTGTGCATATATCTTTGAATATCCTTGTACATGTGTATATGTGAAAATGTTTCTCTAAGGCATATACCATATAAATGAAATTGTTGGATAATAATGAATATTGATCCTCGCTTTCCTGTAAATTAAGTAAAATTAATAAGCCATACCATTATAATTTGTTTTTAATGGCATGTTAAAAAACATTATTTTAATGTCATAAAAATATGATCCAATAGTCACAGCATAATATGTTTTTGTTAACATTTTGATTTTTAAAAATGTTTTATTTATTGATTCTAAAGAGAGGAGAGAGAAAGTGGAGAGGAGGAGCAAGAAGCATCAACTTGTGTCAGTTTCTTGTCGTATGTGGCTGACCGGGAAAGCCCAGGGTTTCAAACTGGCGACCTCAGCATTCCAGGTCAACACTTTATCCACTGTGCCACCACAAGTCTGGCACTTTTTAAATTTTTAACAATCTGAAAAGCACAAGTCATATTTTATGTTACTTTAATTTGCACTTAGCTACTGCTAAATATATATATATATATTTTAAAAATTGTTGACCTTTTAAATTTGTTCCAAAAGTTTCTTTATAGTTGTACTTTCCCTACATATTCTATTTTTCTTGTCAATTCATAAGATCTCTTTTTATATTATGTACATTAGTCCTTTCACTGTTACCTATATTGCTAATATTTTACCTATAGTTTTATGTATAAATAGATTCTCTGACTGTGGTTTTTGGAATGTTAGATTTTAAAACTGTAATATGGTCAATATTTTCATCTTTCTTCATAAGGCTTCTGAATTTTCAGTCTTAGATGGACAGGTTTTTCCTACTCTTATATATGTTGCATATTATTACCTGAAACTCTTGCAGCATTTTAATTATTTCATGTTTAATGTTTAATGATTTGGTCTATCTACATTCTATCATTTTAAGTGGCAAATGAGTTCTTTTACTTTCCCCAGATAGATAGCCTGTTGTGTTATCACTATTTTTTAAGAGATCCATCTTTTTCCTATTGAATTAGACTATTACCTTCGTTAAGTGTTCACTTCTGATATGTAAGGGTAGACTGTGAAAAGGACTCTTATGCCCAATCAGTAGTTCCCAAACAGTGCTGATTTGCCCTGTGGGACGTTTAGGCTATCACAACCTCGAGGGTAGAGGTCTCAGATGCTGCTATGTACCCTATAATGCACACAAAGGTCATCCCAGCCCCAACCAACAAAGAATAACCCAGCCTAACATGACAGTAGTGGTAAGAATGAAAAACTCTTCCTAGACCCAAGAGTGTATGGAAGTATAACCCTGGATTAGCCTGATGTTATGTGAATTAGCAATTCATATAAATATGGTATATTCGGAGACTGAACCTGGCTATCATAATTGTCGACAGTGAAATAGCTCATTTAATGACCTACAGCTGCAATCAGAGGCAGTCAAGCTGGCAAGTATTCCCAGAGACTCTATGTGATAAGTACAAATAAAAGATTGGTAAGGATAGAGCTGGTAGTTTCTCTAAACTGAATTGGTCTATTCAAGCTTCCAACATATTTCCTGCAACCATTCATGCCCTATGGGGTGGAATGACCAGTAAACTGAGTGTAATAAATTGTGGATCTGCTGCATTTGCTGACTCACTGGAGCTCTCTTGCCTGCTGTGTCCTTTACACAGCAATGTAAAATGAGAACATAGCATGTCTTGTTAAACATCCTACAATGCACAGCTCATTCTTATGTTTCATCAAATCCAGGTAAAGAAGCATCTAGTTTAATCAGTAGTCATGGTGAATGACTGATGGTTTCTTATTCTGAATTCTCTCTTCTGTGACACTGATCCACTTTTTTATCCCTACACCAAAAGCATATTGACCTGATTGCTTTGCTTTTAGAATATGTTCTGATAGTATGCTAAGAACCCTGGCTACTATTCTCATATTTATTGTCTCTTAGATATTATCTTGCATTTGTTCTTCATTTAAATATTAGTTTATCTTACCTAATTCTAAAAGGAGAAAAACAGAGAAAAAAAAATTAAAGTGTTGAATTCTAGCTGGGCTTGCTTGAAATTATATATAAATGATTTTTTTTTGAAAAGTAATATTTTGACATTCAGTCTTTTCATCCAAGAATAGAATCTATTTCAATGTTTTTCAGGTCTTTATACCTCCAATTAAGGTTTTATAGTACTCTTCATATTATTTCTAAGACTTTATTATTTATTCCAAAGTATTTTATAGTTACATTGACTGATGTTCTAATGTTAAACCTTCTAAGCATCCATGGTGTTAAACCTAAATATATAGACAGATAGGTACATACATACATAGACTTAATGCATTACTGAGTTTAGTTTGGTAATATTTTATTTAGAAATACATATCTTGATTAATGATTTTGACTAATGTTTTTTCTTTGCATTGAACTCTAATCCTATGGTTTCTGAAACTTCTGTTCAAAAACTTATTGGTAATTTTATATCAAACAGCTATTTCTAAATTTGCAAATTTTATGTGAAAACAATTATCACTTTAAAAACAATCAAGAGGAAGAAAAGTTTATGATTTCAATAAAAATTTACAATGATATATAAAGAATTCCAAATAAGTGGAATTGAAAAAAATTGTTTTCCTTGATTTGAGAGGGAGAAGGGAGAGAGAGAGGGAAAAGCATCAACTTATTCTTTCACTTAGTTGTTTCCTCATTTGTTGCTTCTCACCTGTGCCCTGACTGGAGATTGAATCTGCACCAGCATGCAGGATTCATTCTCTGTCCAGTGAGCAACCCATCCAGGCCAGATTTTTTTAAATTAGAGAACTGTAATCTTCATTTTCACTTGCTCAGATATATATATATATTTTTTTTTTAAAAAAAGAAATTTAACAGGGTGACATTAATTAGTAAGAATGCATAGGTTTCAGGTAGACATCTTTATAGCATTTGAACTGTTGATTGTGTTGTGTGCCCATCACCCAAAGTCAAATTATTTTCCATCACTGTATATTTGTCCCTCTTTATTCCCCTCTCTCAATCCCTTCTCTTTGAACTCCTGCCCCGGTAACCACTTTACTTTTGTCTATGTCCATGAGCCTCAGTTTTATATCTCACCTATGTGTGGAATCATATATAGATACTTATTAGCTTTTTCTGATTTACTTATTTTACTTAGTATAATGTTCTCAAAGTCCATCCATGTTGTTGTAAATGGCAATATTTCATCATTTCTTATGGCTGAGTAATATTCCATTGTATATACATACCACATCTTCTTTATCCAGTCCTCTATTGAGGGACACTTGGGCTGTTTCCAATAGAAAAGTCAGTATCTGTTACATACTGTAAATTACATGTTATTGGTCATCTTAGATCATTCCACTGTAAGTGGAATCAGCATATTTGAATAAGCACATAAAACTAACTAGGTACACTAGTTCATAGATCTTGATGGTTACATACGAGCAAGTCTCTTTGCTATAGAAATTATTTTCTGGTTTCCTAGTATTTAAATTATTGCATTAAGGGACTATGGAAAATCAGGATAATGAACATGATGGTTTGAATAAACATTGTGTTTATGTTTAATGTAAACATAGGTTTATGTTTAATATACTCTGTATTAATTCTACAGTGGCCTATTTTTTAAAAAATTGACAATCCAACTGTAAGATGTTCTTTATAACCATCATTATCTTTTTTTATATAAATTTTTATTAATTTTAATGGGGTGACATCAATAAATCAGGGTACATATGTTCAAAGAAAACATCTCTAGGTTATCTTGTCATTCAATTATGTTGCATATCCATCACCCAAAGTCAGATAGTCCTCTGTCACCTTCTATCTGGTTTTCTTTGTGCCCCTCCCCTCCCCCTTCCCCTTTCCCTCCCTCTCCTCCTCCTCCCCCCCTGTAACCACCACACTCTTGTCCATGTCTCTTAATCTCATTTTTATGTCCCACCTATGTATGGAATCATGCAGTTCTTAGTTTTTTCTGATTTACTTTACTCCGTATAATGTTATCAAGATCCAACCATTTTGTTGTAAATGATCTGATGTCATCATTTCTTATGGCTGAGTAGTATTCCATAGTATATATGTATCACATCTTCTTTATCCAGTCTTCTATTGAAGGGCTTTTTGGTTGTTTCCATGTCTTGGCCACTGTGAACAATGCAGCAACGAATATGGGGCTACATGTGCCTTTACATATCAATGTCTCTGAGTTTTGGGGGTATATACCCAGTAGAGGGATTGCTGGGTCATAAGGTAGTTCTATTTTCAGTTTCTTGAGGAACCACCATACTTTCTTCCAAAATGGTTGTACTACTTTACATTCCAACCAACAGTGAATGAGGGTTTTATTTTCTCTACAGCCTCTCCTACACTTGCTATTATCTATCTTGTTGATAATGGCTAGTCTAACAGGTGTGAGGTGGAATCTCATTGTAGTTTTTTTTTTATTTATTCATTGTTTTTCTTTTTAGAGAGGAGAGAGAGAGAGAGAGAGGAGAGAGAGACAGAGAGAGAAGAGAGAGAAGGGGGGAGGAGCTGGAAGCATCAACTCCCTCTCATATGTGCCTTGACCAGGCAAGCCCAGGGTTTTGAACAGGCGACCTCAGCATTTCCAGGTCGACGCTTTATCCACTGCGCCACCACAGGTCAGTCTCATTGTAGTTTTGATTTGCATTTCTCTAATAGCTAATGAAGATGAGCATCTTTTCATATATTTGTTGGCCATTTGTATGTATTTCTTCCTGGAAGAAGTGTCTGTTCATGTCCTCTTCCCATTTTTTTATTGTATTGTTTGTTTGTTATTGAGTTTTATGAGTTCTTTGTATATTTTGGATATTAGGCCCTTATCTGAGCTGTTGCTTGAAAATATCATCTCCCATTTAGTTGGCTGTTTATTTTGTTATCAGTTTCTCTGGCTGAGCAAAAACTTCTTAGTCTGATGTGGTCCCATTCATTTATCTTTGTCTTCACTTCTCTTGCCTTTGGAGTCAAATTCATAAAATGCTCTTTAAAACCCAGGTCCATGAGTTTAGTTCCTATGTTTTCTTCTATGTACTTTATTGAATCAGGTCTTATATTTAGGTCTTCGATCTATTTTGAATTAATTTTAGTACAAGGGGACAAACCGTAGTTGAGTTTCATTCTTTTGCATGTGGCTTTCCAGTTTTCCCAGCACCATTTGTTAAAAAGGCTTTATTTTCTCCATTGTGTGTTGTTGGCCCCTTTATGAAAAATTATTTGACCATATATGATATATGTTCCATTGGTCTGAGTGTCTGTTCCATTGGTCTGAGTGTCTATTTTTCTGCCAATACCATGCTGTTTTGATTGTCGTGGCTCTATAATATAATTTGAAGTCAGGTATTGTAATGCTCCAGCTTCATTCTTTTTCCTTAGGATTGCTTGGCTATTCGGGGTTTTTTATATTTCCATATAAATCTGATAATTTTTTGTTCCATTTCTTTAAAAAATGTCATTGGAATTTTGATGGGAATCGCATTAAATTTGTAAATTGCTTTGGGTAATATGGCCATTTTGATTTTATTTATTCTTCCTATCCAAGAACAGGGAATATTTTTCCATTTTATTGTATCTTTTTCGATTTCCCTTAACAGTGCTTTGTAGTTTTTGTTATATAGGTCCTTTACATTCTTTGTTATGTTTATTCCTAGGTATTTTTTTGTTGTTGTTGCAATCATGAAGGGGATTATTTTTTTGAGTTTGTTTTCTAATGTTTTGTTGTTGGCATATAGAAAGGCTATGGACTTTTGTATATTAATTTTGTATCCTGCAACCTTACTGTATTGGTTTATTGTTTCTAGTAATCTTTTTGTGGAGTCTTTGGGGGTTTCGATGTATAGGATCATATCACCTGCAAAAAGTTAAACCTTTACTTCTTATTTTTCCGATATGGATGCCTTTTATTTCTTTATCTTGTCTGATTGCTCGGGCTAGAATTTCTAGCACCACATTAAATAAGAGTGGAGAAAGTGGACAACCCTGTCTTGTTCCTGATTTATGATGGAAAGTCCTCAGTTTTATGCCATTTAATATGATGTTAGCTGATGGTTTATTATTTATCACGTTGAGATATTTTCCTTCTATACCCATTTTGGATTTTGTTGAGTGTTTTAAACATAAAGTTGTGTTGTATTTTATCAAATACCTTTTATGCATCTGTTGATAAGATCATGTGGTTTTTGTTCTTTATTTTGTTGATATAGTGTATTACGTTAACCGTTTTACATATGTTGAACCATCCCTGAGATTCTGGGATGAATCCTACTTGATCGTGATGTATTATTTTTTTAATATGTTGTTGTATTTGATTTGCTAGTATTTTGTTTAGTATTTTAGCATCTGTATTCATCAGAGATATTGGTCTGTAGTTTTCTTTTTTTGTGCCGTCCTTGCCAGGTTTTTTTATGAGAGTTATGTTGGCCTTGTAAAATGTGTTTGGAAGTATTGCTTCTTCAATTTTTTGGAAGACTGAGTAGAATAGGAACCAAGTCTTCTTTGAATGTTTGGTAGAATTCACTAGTATAACCGTCTGGGCCTGGAGTTTTATTTTTAGGGAGGTTTTTAATAGTTTTTTCCCATCCAAGTACTAACCAGGCCCGACCCTGCTTAGCTTCCGAGATCAGATGAGATCGGGCGCGTTCAGGGTGGTATGGCCGTAGACTAATAGTTTTTTCTATTTCCTCCCTGCTAATTGGTCTGTTTAGGCTTTCTGCTTCTTCATGACACAGTCTAGGAAGGTTGTATTGTTCTAGGAATTTATCCATTTCTTCTAGATTGTTGAACTTGTGGCATACAGTTTTTCATAGCATTCTACAATAATTCTTTGCATATCTATGATGTCTGTGGTGATTTCTCCTCTTTCATTTTGGATTTTGTTTATATGTGTCCTTTCTCTTTTTTCCTTGGTGAGTCTTGCCAAGAGTTTGTCAATTTTGTTGATTTTTATAAAGAACCAGCTCCTTGTTTTATTGATTTTTTCTATAGTTTTTTTGTTCCCTATTTTATTTATTTCTGCTCTGATTTTTATTATTTCCTTTCTTTGTCTGGTTTTGGGTTGTCTTATTCTTCTTTTTCTAGTTCCTTAAGGTGTGAAGTTAAGTGGTTCACTTGGGCTCTCTTTTGTTTGTTTATATAGGCCTGAAGTGATATAAACTTCCCTCTTATTACTGCTTTTCCTTCATCCCAGGGAATCTGATATGTCATATTGTCATTTTCATTTGTCTGTATATATCTTTTGATCTCTGCACTTATTTCTTCTTTGACCCATTCATTTTTTTAAAAGTATGTTGTTTATTTTTCACATTTTTGTGGGAATTTTTTCCATCTTTTTTGCAGTTGAATTCTAGTTTCAAGGCTTTATGATCAGAAAATATGCTTTGTACAATTTCAATTTTTCTGAATTTGCTGATGTTATTTTTGTGGACCAACATATGGTCAATTCTTGAGAATGTTTTATTTACTCTAGAGAAAAATGTATACTCTGTCGCTTTGGGATGAAATGTCCTGTAGACGTCTATCACATCCAATTCTCTAGTGTTTCGTTTAAGGCCAATATATCTTTATTGATTTTCCATTTGGATGAACGATCTAGAGCCGTCAGCGGTGCATTGAGGTCTCCAAGTATGATTGTATTTTTGTCAGTTTTTGTTTCTAGGTCAATAAGTAGCTGTCTTATATATTTTGGTGCTCTTTGGTTTGGTGCATATATATTAAGAATTGTTATGTCTACTTGATTCAGTGTCCCCTTAATTATTATGAAATGACCATTTTTGTCTCTGATTACTTTTGTCTTGTAGTCAGCATTATTAGATATGAGTATTGCTAAACCTGCTTTTATTTGATGTTATTAGCTTGGAGTATTGTTTTTCATCCTTTCACTTTGAATTTGTTTTTATCCTGTAGCTTAGATGTGTTTCTTGTAGGCATCATATAGTTGGATTTTCTTATTTAATCCATTCTGATACTCTGTGACTTTTTATTGGTGAGTTTAATTCATTTACATTTAGTGTAATTATTGACACTTGTGGGTTTTCTATCGCCATTTTATAAATTGCTTTTTGTTAGTTTTGTATCTTGCTTGATTCTTCTCTTTTGTTTTTCTATCATTTGTTTTTGTTTGGTTGTAGTTCATATTTCTTTCCTCTATTGCTACCTTTTTTAAGTCATGTGCCTCTGTGGTGGTTTTTTCAGAGGTGGTTACCATTAAGTAATGAAAAGGGTACCTATGTTGTTCAATGTAGTACACTATCTTATGACTGCTTTTGCACTCCATCCTCCTTTGCTACAGTTAATCTCCGTCTTCTCCCCCCCCCCTTTTTTTTTGGTCACAGTTTAAATTTGGTTTTATTATGTTCTTGATGGAGCTTTTACTTGTGGTTTTGTTTTGTTCTTTGTATCTGGTTGGAAAACCCCCTTTAGTATTTCCTGAAGTGGGGGTTTACTAATGATAAATTTCCTCATCTTGTCTGTATCTGTGAATGTTTTTATTTCTCCTTCTTATTTGAAGGATAGCTTTAATGGCTATAGTATTGTTGCCTGAAAGTTTCAGAAGTCTAAATATTGGGGTCCATCTCTTCTAGCTTGTAGAGTTTCTGCTGAGAAATCTGATGATAAGCTAATAGGCTTTCCTTTATATGTTGTATTCTTCTTTTCCCTGGTTGCCTTGAGAATTTTTTCTTTGTTGTTGGTTTGTGTCAATTTCATTATGAGATGCTTTGGAGTAGGTTTGTTGGGGTTAAGAAAACTCGGTGTTCTGTTTGGTTCTTAAATTGAGGCTTTAGTTCTTTCCACAGGCTTAGGAAGTTCTCATCTATTATTTGTTTGAATATGTTCTCCATTCCATTTTCTCTCCCTATTCTCTTTCTGATATACCTATTATTCTTATATTAATCTTTTTGATGGAGTAAGACAATTCCTGTAGGGCTTTCTCATTTTTTTTTAATTTTTGAGTCTCTCTCTTCTTCTCTCTTGTGCCTCACATTGCTTGTCTTCTATGTCACGAATCCTACCTTCTATTCGGCCTGTTCTATTAGCTAAGTTTGTTACCTGGTTTTTAAGTTCATGAATTGAGTTTTTCATCTCTGTTTGATTTGTTTTTATAGTTTCAATTTCCTTGGTAATATATTCTTTGTGTTTGTTGAGTTCTTTTTCGAGCTCCCTAAATTGCCTTTCTGAGTGTTCTTGTATATCTGAGTATTTTTAGGATTTCTATTTTAAATTCTCTGTCATTTAGCTCCAAGGTTTTCAATATATTAAATTTTTTTCTTCATAGATTTTTTTCTTCATCTATCTGTGCTACATCTCTATCTTTTGTATCCATGATATTCAATTTTCTTTTCGTTAATGGCATCTGAGGGTGGTTTTGTTAATATCACTAATGAGAATTAATAAAGAATAAAAAAAATAAAAAGAAAGAATAAAAAGTAAAAAAAGAAAAAAAAAATGAAAAAAAATAATTATTTCTTTTTTCTCTCTTTTCCCTTCCTCCTTGAGAAAATACTGTGATAAACTGTGAATTATATTGTGCTAAATGAAACAAAACTACCTGTAATGGAGGGCCTGATTTGAGGAGAAGTGATAAAGAGGCAAAAAAGGAGGTAGGGACCCACAAAATACAAAAAAGGAAAAAAATTTGGATCAAGAATAAAATGATTTGCTTGTAAGTGATGGTCGACTAAGAGATATAATGAAAGGAATAAGAGGAAAACAGGAAAAGAAAAAAAATTGCTATTGTATTAAGTAAAACAAAAACTAGATAGAATGAAGAGCTGAGGTTGGGGGGAATTCTAATGAGTTAAAAAGTAAAGTAAAAAGCACCCAAAATGCCACAAAGAAAAAATTTGAGTCCCAAATAAAATAATTTGTTCATGAATGAGGATTGAATGAGAGAAAAAGTAAAGGAGAAAAGAAGAAACTAATAGAGAGGGAGAAAAAAGAAAAAGGGAAAAAAGAGAAAAAGGAAAAAAAAGAGAGAGTTAAGGGTTTTGGAGTATAACCCTCATAGAGAGAAAGGAAGAAGAAAAGAAAGAAAATAAGAAATGTAACACTTATGGGTAATGTAGTTCAAGAAGAGAAAAGAATAAGACAGGCAGAGAATAAAAGGACCAAGGTGGAAGAAAAAAATATTCAAGACAAGAAGATGAAAGAAACAAAAAAAAGTGAAAAAAGTAAAATAAAAAACTGTATTTTTCTTGATTTTTGAGAGGTTATCTTCCTCCTTTTTCTTTCCTCTTCCTCTTCCTGGTCAGTCGTCTGTACCCCAGGCTCTGCCCCTGTGGCACGCTTAGGTAAAGATTTGCAGTTGATGAATCTCTATGGCAATGTCATTTATTAGACTTCAGTCTCGTTGGTAGTTGGGGCTTGTTAGCATTTGCAGGTTCCAACAATGAGATAGTTCATTTTCGCAGAGCCTCTCTCCTAGTCTCTCCTTCCTGAATTAGCAGCCTGATGATCAAGCTATGAGTTTGCTGCTGCCTTGCCTGGAGAGTAAGAGGCTCAAAGAGCTGGCAAACACCCACTCTATCACCACTCAGAGCAGGGCTCTAGGTAAAGCTCTGTCAATCAGAGCTGCCAGCGTAATCAGGCAGGGCTGGGAGCCAATTGCTCTCAATGTGCCTTTCTTTGAGCCTCCATGCATGCCCAGTATGCCTCAGCACTCTGTGGGACCACTCTCTCCAGGTTTTTTGTACTTTGCAACTTGATTTGGCTGGAAGATGCCCTAGTCGCTGCCTGCAGAACAGGAGGTCTTAAAAGCTACCAAGTTCCTCTTTTTAATGTATAGCCCTGAGTATGAAAGCTCTGCCAATCAGAGCCACCAGCTTAATCAGGTGGGGGGAGGCGTGTTGACTTATGTTCAGTTCCCCAGGTATATCTAGTTAAATTTGCCTTAGCATTCCATGGTATTGCTTTCTGCAGGCTTCTTCCTGTACCCTAGCCTGTCTAACGTTTGCAGTGTTCTCTGAAGTTTGTTACATGGGAATGTGTTTTTCACCCTGTATCAGCTGACAGGAAGTTTCCCCCTCCTTTATGTGCATAGCAAGAGGCACTAAAAAAAATCACGCCTCTTGTCTAAGATTGTTGAACTGAGATAGATCTTGTCAGTCAGAGCCCCATAAGTCAGTTGGGAGGTGAGCAGACTGTGGGTTAAGCTAATTTTAGCTATTGGATCTGTAGTTCTGCTCCAGACACAGACTGCAAGCTGCTTGCATGCCCCTCCCCCTAACGCTTTCATATTTTTTCCCTTCCAGGGATGTTAGCCTGAATGGCTGAGTGAGGCGCCCTGCGTGCCCGGAGAAGTTCGGGCATAGAAAAGTTCGCTTTCACGCACTCCCCGCTCGCACGCCGCTGTTTAGGGTGCAAGGACCACACCAAGACTCTGGTCACAGCCCACGCAGAGGCCTCTGACCCTGCCCCTCTGTCCAGGAACCCGGGTGCCCACTCCTGAGGCACTAGGAGAAACCTCTAACACACTATCCATGCTTGCTGACCAGGATAGTGGGCTAATGGCAGCCACTGCCCGCTCCCCTTTGCCGGGGTCCAGCCTGAGCGAGAGCTTGCATGGGCTGAGTCACCGCATGCACACACTTTCCTCAGTTTTGACGTCTGTGCCGCAACCTAGTTCCCTCCACACTCCCAGCCCCCACTTTTTCTCAGTTCCAAGAGAAAGCAGCCTTTGCTCAGATTAGTGAGGAAGGTGGAGTGTTCCTTTCTCCGTCTTATTTCCTGCAGGGTTGATTATACACTTAGACAATTTTTCACTTGATCGTACCTTTGTGTTCAGTATGTGGGACTTCCAGATGCTCCAACCATAGATTTTTCTGTCACTGGTTGAAGAACTTGTTGAAATTTTGGGGAGAGGTATTGGGAGTGCTCCTCAAGGCACCATTTCTCTGACATCACTCTATAACCATCATTCTCAATTAAGAAAAAACACCTCACTCCTCAAATTTAAATGCTTTGAAACAGAAGATAATTTCTTCAACAAAAAATAATGTGAGAAAAGTTAGGCAAGTGATTTAACTACTTTAAGTGTGTGTGTTTGTGTGTGTGTGTAGTAGTAGTAGTAGTAATTATTTGTTCTATATAAAATTGCTCAAATTATGTCAATTGCTAGTATTAAGCAGTAAATATGTATACTTGTGTTTACAATATGTGGGAATCAAACATAAGTCTCACTGTAAATCTTAAAAAAAAGTATACAATATCATGATCCAACATTTTATTCTTATTTTTCTTCTTAATTCTTGATTGTTTATCATTATAATAAATATATAATTATATAATATATAAAAATTTATAATATTAATATATTTATTATCTCCTAAATTCTTTCCTTTTATATCATATATTACATGTAATATGGAGAAAGAGAGAGAGCGAGAGAGAGAGAGAGCGCCCAAGGGATGCCTAAAGAGACACTTCTCCAAAGAGGACATGGCCAATAGACTATGAAAAGATTTTCAACATCACTAATGATGAGAAAAATACAAATTGCCCTGGCTGGTTGGCTCAGCGGTAGAGCGTCGGCCTAGTGTGCGGAGGACCCGGGTTTGATTCCCGGCTAGGGCACATAGGAGAAGCGCCCATTTGCTTCTCCACCCCTCCGCCGCACCTTCCTTTCTGTCTCTCTCTTCTCCTCCCGCAGCCAAGGCTCCATTGGAGCAAAGATGGCCCTGGCGCTGGGGATGGCTCCTTGGCCTCTGCCCCAGGCGCTAGAGTGGCTCTGGTAGCAACATGGTGATGCCCAGGATGGGCAGAGCATCACCCCCTGGTGGGCAGAGCCTCGCCCCTGGTGGGCGTTCCCGGTGGATCCCGGTCGGGCGCATGCGGGAGTCTGTCTGTCTCTCCCCGTTTCCAGCTTCAGAAAAATGCAAAAAAAAAAAAAAAATACAAATTAAAACTACAATGAGATAACAGCTTATACCTGTCAGAATGGCTATCCTCAATAAGTCAACAAACAACAAGTGTAGGCAAGGATGTGAGAAAACAGAGCCCTTGTGCACTGCTGGTGGGAATGAAGACTGGTGCAGCCGCTGTGGAAAGTGGTATGGAATTGCCTCCAAAAAATGAAAAATGGAGCTTCCTTATGATCCAGCAATTCTATGCCTAAGAATATATTTAAAGAAACCCAAAGCGCTAATTTGAAAGAATAGATGCACATTACGTTTATTGCAGTGTTATTTACAATAGCCAAGATTTTGAAGTAGTGCAAGTGCCTATCAGTGGATGAGTGGATAAAAAAGTTGTGGTGTATTTATACAATGGAATATACTACTACACAGCCATAAAAAAGAAGAAAATTTACCCTTTGTGATAACATGAATGGACCTGGAGAGCATTATGCTAAGTGAAATAAACTAGTCAAAGAAAGACAAGTACCATATAATTTCATGCATATGTGGAATCTAATGAACAAAATGAACTAACAAGCAAAAGAGAGACAGATTCAAACACAGAGAGCAGGCTGACAACTGTTAGGGATGGGGACTGAATGCGGGGGATGGAAGGATTGAGCTAAAAAGGGACAAAAAAAGAGAGTAAAAGTCATGGATAGGGACAACAGTATGGTGACTGCTGGCTGGATGAAGATGGAGGAGAGTAAGAGGGGTTTAATGGTGATGGACAAAGACTGGACTTGGGAGGGTGAACACACAGCACCGTGCACTGAGATGTGTTGTAGAATTGGGCACCTAAAATCAGTATAATTATGTTAATCAGTGTCATCTCAGTTAATGCAATTAAAAAAGTTGCTCTCGCTTAAAAAATCAGTAATTCATTATATTTACTGGTAAGGATAGTTAATGTCATTAATTTATGAGAAGTACTTCATTAAGGCAAAGACGGCAATACACAAATATATTTATTAGAGAAACTTTTCTCCAAGTGAATTTTTTTTTTTTAATGAAAAACTCAGACATGGACAACAGTGTGGTGATTTCCAGGGGGAGGTGGAGGAGGCGGGGACAAATGGTGATGGATGGAGACTTGACTTGGGGTGGTGAACACACAATACAGTGTAAAGATGTGTTGTAGAACTGTGTACCTGAAACCTATATAATTTTGTTACCAGTGTTATGCCAATAAATTCAATTTAAAAAGAATGAACTGGAAATCTAAGATATTCAGAATATGTTTATGCTCACAGGAATAAAACCCAGATAAAGGGATAGAATAAAACCCATCCAGGTATAAGTATGGGATAAAAATATTTTTCTCATCTCATCTGCTTGGTCCCAATAGAATGGCAATAAATCTATTCCATTCGATCTTAACATGAGATTTGGCCTTCTGAGAGAGCATTTAGTTAGTTTATTGTTCTGACTTTGTGCATTTTCTCCAAAAAAGCAGATTTTAAGACTCCAAATGATTTTTAGATCACTGATACTACTGCCAGCTGTTGCATTACAACTTTAATTCTTTCCATGAAAGGCATTTTTTGTGTGCTTCAACATTTATTCTTTGGCACACCTTTTTAACAGGTGCTCCATAATAAAGACAGCATCATGAAGCATTACAAGTACTAGAGAAAAGATTGTTGAAATAAAACTAACTTTTTTCATTGGACTAAACTCGCTTCTTGGCACCTATGACTTTTTAGCTGTGGTTTGATCAGTCTGTGCTGGAACCTCTGGTTGCTGCAGCAGTTTGTTCTGAAAGGCTGCCTGGTTTTAGTTTCCATACAATTATGCCATCATTTGAATGAAGAATAAAGGATATCTTGATGTTATTTGTGCAGAATGGCATTGGTTCTACCACCGCTAAACCTAAAGCTGTCTGAAAGCCTTTATAAAATATTACATAAAAGAATTGATTGGCTATTTGTTCCAAATGAAACAGTTTCAAAGGAATTCATGATAGAATGTTGAAAAAAATAATTTGGGTGGGTTAAGTATTTTTTGTAAAATGAGAAAATCTGTGAAAGGCACTGAATGTATTTAGGCAGAAAATTACTGCATCAATTTTTCTACTTTCTCCGTGCAAATGTGGGCTTTGTGGACTTTTCTTTTTTTTAAGTTTTGAGTTTTCAAAGCTAGAGGTCACTTTCATTTAAAAACATTCTCCAGAAAGAGCTGAAAGAAGGGTCACAAAGGACATCTGGCTTATTCAGAGCCCTGGGTTATTTCAAAGTGGAATCACTCTATTCATCTATAACGGGCAGTCTTGTTCGGCCATAAAGCTAGATTTCATGGTAGAAAAATTTTTCTTCTCAGACTAATATTTATAACATCTTTTGAGGCACAGATGAAATAAAATATAGTTTTTCTTTTAAAATCTTCATTAAATTCTAATAAAGGTAAATATTCGAGAAAATATAGCCAATAAATTGTTCTCTTGTTTTAAAATTAACAGTTTATCTTAACTTTACTATGAAATAAAATTCCTGCCAATGGAAAATACAGTATTTATGATTTATACTAACTTACCCCTTTATCCCCTTTTCTGGCCACTACGTCCCATATATGCTATACTTAAGCATTTTCTCTACATAGTTATTTAAATTGCTTTCTATGTCTTAAATCCCCAAAGAACTTTTGTTCACATGATTCCAACTATCATCTAGATATACTTTTTGTTCTGTGTGGTCTCCCTGAAGATACCCTCTCCACTCTACCCTCACCTCACTGCATCCTGTGAGGTATATTTTGCCAGATACCCCATCCAAACTTCTGTTTTTTTTCCTGCTGTGTTTTCATATGAATTTATTTCACTTGCCATGTTAACTGTAATTACCATTTTACTCTCTGTTTTCTTAAAAGAATCCCTGAATTCCTTGGAGAAAGAAGCTGTATCTTATTAACCCTAAGATTCCTAGCACCTGTCTTGCAAACAAGAACAAGGTTAAATCATTCATTGTTGGCTCTGGCCAGTTGGCTCAGTGGTAGAGCATCGGCCCAGCATGTGGATGTCCTGGGTTCAATTCCCAGTCAGGGCTCACAGGAGAAGCGACCATCTACTTCTCCACCACTCCCCCTCTGGCTTCTCTCTCTCTCCCCCTCCTGCAGCCATGGCTAGATTGGGAAGAGTTCATCCCAGGTACTGAGGATGGCTCCATGGCCTCCACTTCAGGCACTAAGAAGAGCTCAGTTGCTGAGCAATGGAGCAATGCCCCAGATGGGCAGAACATCGCCTCATGGTGGGTTTGCTGGGAGAATCCCAGCAAGGGTGCATGCGGGTATCTGTCTTTCTGCCTCCCCTCCTCTCACTGAATAAAATAAATAATCATTAATTGTTTATTAAGTTATTGTTTTAGACCTGACCGGTTGGCTCAGTGGTAAAGTGTTGGCCCAGCATGTGGATGTCCCGGGTTTGATTCCTGATTGGGGCACACAGGAGAAGCGACCATCTGCTTCTCCACCCCTCCCCCTCTTTCTTCTCTCTCTCTCTTTGTTTCTCTCTCTCTCCCCCACCTCCACCTCCTACAGCCATGCTCGATTCATTTGAGTGCATCTGCTGGACACTGAGGATGGCTCCGAGGAGCTTCTGCCTCAGGCACTAAAAAAAACTTGGTTGTGAGCATGGCCCCAGATGGGCAGAGCAATGGCCCCAGACAGGGGTTGCCAGGTGGATCCCAGTCCTGGTGCGTGCAGGAGTCTATCTATCTCCCTTCTTTTCACTTCGAAAAGAAGGAAAAAATTGTTGTTTTAATGATTTGCCTAAAATAGTTTATTTGACCCCTACTAACCTTATAATATAGAGAAACTTTGTGATTGGTCTTCAAACCCACACAGCAAAAGGCAAACATTCTTATCTTCAATATACTTATCTTCAGTGTCATTTTTTGACAGTTGTCACAGCAAGGGTGAAGGTCTCTAATAAATTAGTGGGCAGAATTTTGCAGAGTTTTGTTGTCACAGGAGGGTAGAGAATAACAGGAAAAAGTTTTTGAGATTAAAGTGCACTTGTGAGTGTATGTTTACTGTATGGTTTTACTTACATGTGAAATCTAAAACAAACAGACAAAAAAATCAAAACAAAGACATTCATTAAAACAGAGACCAAAGGGATGATTTCCAGAAAGAACGGGTATAAGCAGATGAATAAAAAAGGTGAAGAAGAATATAGTCAATAATATCGTGATGAGTTAATACATGATGAAAGATGATTACTAGAATTAATGAGGTGATCACATAGTAAGATATAAAAATATCAAATCACTATATTGTACACCTGAAATTAACATAACTAATATTATATTCAAATTACATTTAAATAAAAATAGATAAAACTCAGATAAGAAAAAGATAATAAAAATCAATTTTCCTAAATAAAAAAAATTGCTTGTTAAATAAATATATGAATGAAAGTATATACACTGCCTCTGATTTCTGCCATACCCACGCTGTTTATACAACAGACAATAAGTTCTTATATTCCCTGTGTTCTGGTCATACAAACTAATCTGCCCTAAGGTGTTCTTGAAAAGAGATAATTTGGAAGCTTCTTCTAACAGTATAAGATCATCAATGAATTTATGGATGATTTCTGCATTTAGATCATAACATTAAAAGAAGTAAATTATTCTACATAAAATGCATATTTTATGTGCATAAAAATAAATTATAACTTAGGGGTTGGTAACAAGTGGAGAATACAGAGAAAAGATTAGCTGGCAGGGATGAAAGAAGACGTAGACCAGGCTAGAGCCTATGGGTAAAAGTGTCTCATAATTTCTGTTGATGAATTAACAAATGTTTAAGGATGACAATGTCTGCTCTTAATTTTAAATTGTTAGCAATGTTGTGAAGTGAACTTCTTCATTAATCCAAAATCTTAAACTAAGAACATCACAAAATACAAATGTCTTCTGAAGGTTTTTGTTTTATGTTGCTTTTGTATAAACAAGGAAAACAGGGCTTGAGTTTCCAATTATGGTAAAGAAAAGGGACAGGAACAGGCACTAAGACACAATGGATTCTCAGCAGCATTAGACACTTAGAAGCCAAAGGTGCCATGAAATTGTAAGTCCTTGTGAATTCACTGAAACTTGGAGAAGGTCATTGGACCGGGATGTGGTTTAGGATGCCACGATGCATGTGTGTGTACATGAGTGCATTTGTGTGTTAGTGTGTGTGCTTGTGTTTGTGTGTGTGTGAAAGAATACCACTTCAGCTATGCTGACTTCTAACATATGCATAATGTAATTCAATGTAACTATATTTAATCACTAAATTAACATCAAAACTATGTACAACTTACCCTGTCATAGTATATTCTCATCGATAACAAAATATTAGTAATATTACTACCAAAACTTACTCATATGGAAAATAATAATTTAAAAATTCCTCAAAGATGTTTTGAATATTATAAATAGGAAGTTTCAGCTTTAAGAAATAATTGGAAGATCTAAAGACAAACTGGAACTATTTAAAGATAAAAAACAAATTCATCCAACTATATATATAAAGCTTAAAAATGAATATAAAATATTAATTTTATTGGTACCATCATTTTTAAAGTAATTTGCATCAAACATACTTTTATTTGAACATAATTTAACTTTTAAATAATGGAATTTTAACATAAGGTATACTGTATTTTATTTATAAGTACTTAAAAATAAACATCTATGCTTGTGGCAGGGGAGTTTTTTAAACATATTTTACTTTAAGTTAATTTATGAAATAAGTGAGGCAAGTGAGGTCCATTTTTTACATGATTATATAACAGATCAGTAAATATTTATTTAAAAATGAGTATTTTGATATCAATTTCATAGAGTATGGAATCAGACTAAAACAACCATGGCAGTCTTTATGTAGGACGAAGATCCCCTTCACATTACACACGGGACAAATGCCCAGTGCAGTATGGATGAACTATGTTGAAGTGCATGGTTTTCTTGCAACCGTTTCTATTTAGTGCATTTAATTTGACCTGTTTATGATTGTCAAGAAGAATTATGTTTTAGTGGTATTCTTGTGAGAATGCATAAATTCTAAGGTGTTTATGTCATTTAACATCAGTACTAAGCTTAAGAATTTTCAGATTACATTTTATGAAACCAGGATTTTTTCCAGATCTTTTGAACTCTCTCATGGTAATAAGATCACATTTTGCGAAGTAACCTGAGTCATGTACAACCATAAGCACTTAAGCCAGGGGTAGTCAACCTTTTATACCTACCGCCCACTTTTGTATCTCTGTTAGTAGTAAAATTTTCTAACTATCCACCGGTTCCACAGTAATGGTGATTTATAAAGTAGGGAAGTAATTTTACTTTATAAAATTTATAAAGCAGAGTTACAGCAAGTTAAAGCAACAATAATAATTACTTACCAAGTACTTTATGTCAGATTTTTGCTAAGTTTGGCAGAATAAATCTTTATAAAACAACTTACTATAGTTAAATCTATCTTTTTATTTATATATACTTTGGGCTCTGCTACTGCCACCATGAAAGCTGGAATGCTCACTAGTGGGTGGTAGGGACCAGGTTGACTACCACTGACTTAAGTAAACTGGAGATATCTATCAATAGATGATAGATAGATGATAGATAGATAGATAGATAGATAGATAGATAGATAGATAGATAGAGATATGCACCAAGTGTTCGCCTTCAAATAATTTATATACCAGCCTCTTCAGCAGTGGCATATCCCATTTTTTTACTTTAATCAATGGCACAGCAGTGAAGTTAATAGTCTATTAACATTCTAACCACCACAGTGTCCTGCAGCTATTGTTGATATACATAATGATGTAATTAGTTTTAAGAATCTTTGTATTATTCTCAACAAAAAAAGTCTTTGAAGTTATTTTCATGGAAGGTCGACATCACAATATCTATCTCTGACTTGGTAAAAGTTCCCATTAAAATACACATATACTAAGATATTTTAATTAAGTATTTTATTAATAGGGATTTAATTATTTTTTCTTTCCTTCCCCAACACCAACATCTTCTGTTCCAGTTGCTAGAGCTATATAACAAATTACCTTAAGCCTAGAGGCATTAAACCACCACTTTATTGGCAGATTATCTGGGCTGACTGTATACCATCTGATTAGTGTAGTTAATATTCTTACAGTCAGAGTGGGCGAAAAAGTTACCTAACAGAAAATTATGTTCATTAGACACTGTGATTCTACAAGCAGTATCTACTTGGGCTGGATACAATGCTAAGAGCTGCTGGATGCTCTTGATAAGAATGAACACAAATGCTGGTTTGGGAGCTTTCTGATAATGGAAAGATGGGGTGATCTACAATGAGAACAGTTACAAGACAAATCTGGGACGGGACAGGAAAAAGCCAGTGTACTTCAGAGAAGATAGGAAACAGCATTAATCTGGCAGGACCTGATAAAGGGAGCCTGAGTAAACCTGAGTCATCAAAAGCTGTTTCACATGAAAAGGTTTTAAAGTAGCAAAGAAGAAAATCATTAGCGGGTCCTTCTCCTAATTTTCATTATTTAAAGACATACTTCTAAGTTTTACATTATACTGACAAAGAAAGTCATATGTTTCTATTAACATGAATAGTCTTTTATTTTTTAAACCATTTTTGCATTTTGTTTTTAAAATCTTATTTTCTTGACATTTTGTTTTTTTTTGTTTTTGTTTTTTTTTTAATTTTTTTTATTTATTTTTATTTATTCATTTTTAGAGAGGAAAGAGAGAGAGACAGAGAGAGGAGAGAGAGAGACAGGGGGAAGGAACTGGAAGCATCAACTCCCATATGTGCCTTGACCAGGCAAGCCCAGGGTTTCGAACCGGCAACCTCAGCATTTCCAGGTCGACGCTTTATCCACTGCGCCACCACAGGTCAGGCTTGACATTTTGTTTTTAAAAATACAGAATTAAGAAAAATTTGAAGGTTTTTATTTATTTATTTATTTATTTATTTTAGAAACATGATTTTGTAAAGCTTTGTGACTCTGGTCATTTTTATTATTTTGACATGCTCTGGTATCCCAGGGATATGCTGTCTCCTCATTTGTAATTTGTAACTTATTCTAGTTAGTAAACTGCTATCATTTTTGCCAAACACCTGTGAGCAGCTCAACAAGCTGCATATTTTATTTCTGATACATTTTTAAAAGTAAAAGTTGTAGTCACTTGGACTTGCTTTTATTTATATTTTTTAAGTTAAGCAAGAACAATTTTTTATTGTACAACTTAATAAAATTATTTCAGCATCACTAAACTTTTGTCTTTTGGGACACAATGTGTTATAAATTTGAAACAATAGCTCAGGAAATTAGATATAAAGAAAAATCATGTCAAATGTTAAAGGAAGTTTAAAACTGTTTTCTTTCATTTTGTTTTTAAAGTGAGAGGAAGAGAGATAGACTCCCGCATGCACCCCGACTGGCATCCACCCGACAACTGATGTCTGGGCTGATGCTTGGACCAACCAGGTTATCCTCAGCTTCCACTCCACCCCACCCCTAATCAAACCAATCAACAGTGGCTGTTAGAGGGGAAAAGAGAGAAGGAGGAGAGTGAGGGGGAAGAGAAGCAGATGGTCGCTTCTCCTGTGCCCCAACCAAAGATTGAACCCAGTACTTCTACTTGCCAGGCTGACGCTCTATCCCTGAGCCAACTGGCAAGGGCCTATGTTTTCTTTTAAGTTTGGACTGTATGCAAATTCAGTCTCCATATTACATCTAACATATCTGCCAGACTCCAGATTGTAAAAATTTTCTTTATATAGAACTTAGAGTGTTTCAGTCAGATTTGTTTTGGTTTGGTTTGTTTTGAAGAAATCAGTCTAATTCCAAAAAGTACAAGTAAAGTAGAGGGTTATCATAAAGATTTAAGTAAGATAATGAGAAAGCACTCTCACAGAAATGCAAGAACACAGCCGGAGATCACAGAGAATTGAACTGCAGGTTAATTTTGGTTTGAAGATGTTTAGCTTGGGCTGCCAAAACTAAGTACAGTAGACTGAGTGACTTAAAAAACAGAAATGTATTTCTCACAGTTCTAAAGTCTTGAAGACCACGATAAAAGTGCTAGCGGATAAAATTCATTGTGATGATGATCTTCTTCCTGGTTTGCAAATGGCCAGCCATCTTCTCTCTGTGTTATCTCATGGTGGGGAGAGAACAAACTCTCATCTCTTTCTCTTCCTATAAGGACACTAATGCCATCATGGAGGCCTGACCTTGAACACCACATCTAAATCTTATCCCCTTCCCAAAAGCTCCACCTCCAAATACCATCATACTGGAAGTTAGGACTTTAACATATGAATTTGGAGGGATATAAATATTCAGTCCATAATACAAAACTTTTCTAGGAACATCAGGCATAAGCCCTTGAGAATACTGATTACAGAACCTTGCCATGATTATGACTAAACATTTCACTTCACCCTCTTTTTACCCTCAAAACAAATGACTACTACACAATAGATAATTGATGCATTGGTTTTTCTCTAGTTTTTCAGAAACTTTACTCAAGAAGGCATCAGGCCTGACTGGTGGTGGTGCAGTGGATAGAAGAACATTGACGTGGGAAGCTGAGAAGCCTAGTTTGAAATCCCAAGATAGCTGACTTGAATGTGGGCTCATCCAGCTTGAGCACAGGCTCACAAGCCTGAATGTGCTGGGTCCCCAGTTTAAGCGTGGGATTATCAACATGACCCCTTGGTCAGTTGCTTGAGCCCAAAGGTTGCTGGCCTCAGCAATGGGTCACTGGCTTGACTGGAGCCCTCTTTCCAGCCCTCCCGCCCCCCGGTCAAGGCATGTATGGGAAGCAACTAATGAACAACTAAAGTGCTGCAACTACGAGTTGATCCTTCTTACCTCTCTCACTTCCTGTCTGTCTGTCTCTCTCTTTTGCATGTGAGCATGAGCACTAGAAAATTAAATAAATAAGAATGCATCAGATGACCCTCTGTTAGTGTTACTTAAAGCAGGTATGCAGTGAGTTTTAATCTTACTATTGGATTTTATCTCTTTGAAAAAATTTAAATTTGTATTAGAAAAGTCTTCTTTGTGCCTTAGGAATATTTTCAAAGAGTAAATGTAATATTTGAAAATAACATATATAGATGAGTGCTGTTGAAGTTGGAGATATGGCATAGGGTAAAGCATGTTTATCTCTAATTCATGGAGAAAAAACAAAACTGAAATAGCCTGCATTCATTATGAATCTATAACTTATGGGCCTCTATATACAAGGTTAAATGTTCCATGTTTAAAGGTATTTAAACACACTTTCATCAAAATTAAAAGCAAAAACATACCACCGCTTGCAGGAAATCAATATTCTTCTTCACCACATTTTACATTTGAAAGCAAACATTTATCACATTACAAATTTGAAAGCAAAATTTATGTGCGTGTATGTATAAAATAATTTGTATTTCTTTTACCATTAATCTTTTTCCAGAGGACCTCAATAACACTTCCTAACTCAAGTACACAAATTCCATACAAATATAGAGGGTTTTTAAAATATATTAAATAAATAAACTTCCCTTTTGCAATATTTAGGACACATGCTACATCCAAAAAAGCTCAAGAAAGTTTTCTTAAATAGCATTTATTACTTGTCTTTTATAATTAAAAAATGCATACCCTTTATTTAAAAAATTGGAAAAGAAGGAAAAGGATAAAAAAGGCAAAGAAATAACTCACAATTTCACTACCATCAAATAGAGCAGGGGTCGGGAACCTATGGCTTGTGAATCAGATGTGTCTTTTTTGATGGCTGCATCTGACTCACAGACAAATCTTTAATAAAAAAAATAATAACGTTAAAAATATAAAACATTTTCATGTATCACAATCCATTCATTTCTTACCATTCATGTTCATGGTTGCAGGTGGCTGGAGCCAATTACAGCTGTCCTCCAGTACAACACCAAATTTTTATTGGATAATGTGTAACGTACATGGGTTGTTGTAAGGCTCTCATGAAATTACATTTTATAATATGTGGCATTCATGGCTCTCTCAGCCAAAAAGGTTCCCAACCCCTAAAATAGAAAGTTATCTGAAATAGACCAGTCACTGACCAGTTTCTATTTTTTCATTGAAAACTTGGGACATTTTCTCACTAGACTACAGTATGGTGCTTCTTTGAGTGTCACACACCAGCTTCCACAATACAGGCATACTTTGTTGTATTGCGCTGCACTTTACTGTGCTTTGCAGATACTGTGTTTTTTATAACCTTGTGCTGAGTAAGTTTATCAGTGCCATTTTTTTCAACAGCATTTGCTCACTTTGTGTCTCTGTATCACATTTCGGTAAGTCTCACAATATTTCAAATGTTTTCATTATTATTACATTTGTTATGGCGATCTGCGATCAGTGATCTTTGATGTTATTATAGCAGTTGTTGCTGAAAACTGCACCCATGTAATATAGCAAACTTAATTGATAAGTGTTGTGTGTATTCTGACTGCTCTACTGCCTTGCCATTGCCCCAAATCTCTCCAGCTTCTTGGGCATTCCAATTCCCTGAGACACAACACATTAAAATTAGGCTAATTTATATCCCTACTGTAGCGTCTAAGTGTTTGTGTGAAAGCAGGAGTCACACATCTCTCTTTAAATTAATATCTAGGAATGATTAAGCTTAGTGAGAAAAGCATGTTGCAAGCTGAAAGAAGCCAAAAGCTAGACTTCTTACACCAAACATTAGCCAAGTTGTGAATGTAAAGGAAATTTTTTTGTTTTTTACTGAGAGGAAGGGATACAGAGAGACAGACCCTCACATGTGCCTGACTAGGATCCACCCGACAAGCCCACTAGGGGGTGATCCATATGGGGTCATTGCCCATTGCTCAGCAATGAGCCATTTTTTAGCATCTGAGGCAGAGGCCATGAAGCCATACTCAGCACCCAAGGATAACTCACTCAAACCAATTGAGCCATGGCTGCAGGACAGGAAGGAAGAGAGAGAGGAAGGGAAGGAGTGAAGAAGCAGATGATTGCTTCTCCTGTGTGCCCTGATTAGGAACTGAACTGAGACATTCACAAGCCAGGCAAAAGCTCTACCATTGAGCCAACTGGCCAGGGCATTTTTTTGTTTGTTTGTGTTTGTTTTTTTATAAATTTTTATTAATGTTAATGGGGTGACATCAATAAATCAGGGTACATATATCCAAAGAAAACATGTCTAGATTATCTTGTCATTCAATTATGTTGCATATCCATCACCCAAAGTCAGATTGTCCTCCGTCACCTTTTATCTAGTTTTTTTTTGTGCCCCTCCCCCTCCCCCTCCCCCTCCCCCTCCCCCTCTTCTCCTTCCCTCCCACGCCCCCCCTTTCCCCCCACCCAGTAACCACCACACTCTTGTCCATGTCTCCTAGTCTGGTTTTTTGTCCCACCAATGTATGGAATCATGTAGTTCTTGGTTTTTTCTGATTTACTAATTTCACTCCTTATAATGTTATCAAGATCCAACCATTTTGTTGTAAATGATTCGATGTCATCATTTCTTATAGCTGAGTAGTATTCCATAGTGTATATGTGCCACATCTTCTTTATCCAGTCTTCTATTGAAGGGCTTTTTGGTTGTTTCCATGTCTTGGCCACTGTGAACAATGCTGCAATGAACATGGGGCTACATGTGTCTTTACGTATCAATGTTTCTGAGTTTGGGGGGCTATATACCCAGTAGAGGGATTGCTGGGTCATAAGGTAGTTCTATTTTCAGTTTTTTGAGGAACCACCATACTTTCTTCCATAATGGTTGCACTACTTTACAGTCCCACCAACAGTGAATGAGGGTTCCTTTTTCTCCACAGCCTCTCCAGCATTTGCTATTACCTGTCTTGTTGATAATAGCTAATCTAACAGGTGTGAGGTGGTATCGCATTGTAGTTTTGATTTGCATTTCTCTAATAACTAATGAAGATGAGCTTTTCTTCATATATCTGTTGGCCATTTGTTCTTCTTCCTGGGAGAAGTGTCAGTTCATGTCCTCTTCCCATTTTTTTATTGGATTGTTTGTTTGTTGTTGAGTTTTATAAGTTCTTTGTAAATTTTGGATATTAGGCCCTTATCTGAGCTGCTGTTTGAAAATATCATTTCCCATTTAGTTGGCTGTCTGTTTATTTTGTTGTCAGTTTCTCTTGCTGAGCAAAAACTTTTTAGTCTGATGTAGTCCCATTCATTTATCTTTGCCTTCACTTCTCTTGCCTTTGGAGTCAAATTCATAAAATGCTCTTTAAAACCCAGGTCCATGAGTTTAGTACCTATATCTTCTTCTATGTACTTTATTGTAGCAGGTCTTATATTTAGGTCTTTGATCCATTTTGAATTAATTTTTGTACAAGGGGACAAGCTGTAGTCAATTTTCATTCTTTTGCATGTGGCTTTCCAGTTTTCCCAGCACCATTTGTTGAAGAGGCTTTCTTTTCTCCATTGTGTGTTGTTGGCCCCATTATCAAAAATTATTTGACCACATATATGTGGTTTTATTTCAGAATTTTCTATTCTGTTCCATTGGTCTGAGTGTCTATTTTTCTGCCAATATCATGCTATTTTGATTGTCGTGGCCCTATAATATAGTTTGAAGTCAGGTATTTTAATGCCCCCAGCTTCATTGTTTTTCCTTAGGATTGCTTTGGCTAATCGGGGTTTTTTATAGTTCCATATAAATCTGATGATTTTTTGTTCCATTTCTTTAAAGAATGTCATAGGAATTTTGATGGAAATTGCATTAAATTTATATATTGCTTTGGGTAATATGGCCATTTTGATTATATTTATTTTTCCTATCCACGAACAAGGAATATTTTTCCATCTTATTGTATCTTTTTTGATTTCCCTTAACAATGGTTTGTAGTTTTCGTTATATAGGTCCTTTACATTCTTTGTTATGTTTATTCCTAGGTATTTTAATTTTTTTTGTTGCAATACTGAAGGGGATTATTTTTTTTAGTTCGTTTTCTAATATTTCATTGTTGGCATATAAAAAGGCTATGGACTTTTGTATGTTAATTTTGTATTCTGCAACCTTACTGTAGTATTGGTTTATTGTTTCTAGTAATCTTTTTGTGGAGTCTTTGGGGTTTTCAATGTATAGGATCATATCATCTGCAAAAAGTGATACCTTTACTTCTTCTTTTCCGATATGGATGCCTTTTATTTCTTTATCTTGTCTGATTGCTCTGGCCAGAACTTCTAGCACCACGTTTAATAAGAGTGGAGAAAGTGGACAACCCTGTCTTGTTCCTGATTTAAGGGGGAATGTACTCAGTTTTATGCCATTTAATATGATGTTGGCTGATGGTTTATCATGTATGGCCTTTATCATGTTGAGATATTTTCCTTCTATACCCATTTTGTTGAGTGTCTTAAACATAAAGTTGTGTTGTATTTTATCAAATGCCTTTTCTGCATCTATTGATAAGATCATGTGGATTTGTTCTTTGTTTTGTTGATATGGTGTATTAAGTTAACTGTTTTACGTATGTTGAACCACCCTTGAGATTCTGAGATGAATCCCACTTAATCATGATGTATTATTTTTTTAATATGTTGTTGTATTCTATTTGCCAGTATTTTGTTTAGTATTTTAGCATCTGTATTCATTAGAGATATTGGTCTGTAGTTTTCTTTTTTGTGTGTCATCCTTGCCAGGTTTCGGTATGAGGGTTATGTTGGCCTCATAAAATGTGTTTGGAAGTATTGCTTCTTCTTCAATTTTTTGGAAGACCTTCTGTAGAATAGGGACCAAATCTTCTTTGAATGTTTGATAGAATTCACTAGTATAGCCGTCTGGGCCTGGACTTTTATTTTTGGGGAGATTTTTAATGGTTTTTTTTATTTCTTCTCTACTAATAAGTCTGTTTAGGCTTTCTGCCTCTTCTTGACTCAGTCTAGGAAGGTTGTATTTTTCTAGGAATTTATCCATTTCTTCTAGGTTGTTGAATTTAGTGGCATAAAGTTTTTCATAGTATTCTACAATAATTCTTTGTATATCTATTATGTCTGTGGTGATATCTCCTCTTTCATTTTGGATTTTGTTTATATGAGTTCTTTCTCTTTTTTCCTTGGTAAGTCTTGCCAGGGGTTTGTCAATTTTGTTGATCTTTTCAAAGAACCAGCTCCTTGTTCTATTAATTTTTTCTATAGTTTTTCTGTTCTCTATTTCATTTATTTCTGCTCTGATTTTTATTATCTCCTTTCTTTGGCTGGTTTTGGGTTGTTTTTGTTCTTCCTTTTCCAGTTCCTTAAGGTGTGAAGTTAAGTGGTTCACTTGGGCTCTTTCTTGTTTGTTCATATAAACCTGAAGTAATATGAACTTCCCTCTTATTACTGCTTTTGCTGCATCCCATAGATTCTGATTTGTCATATTGTCATTTTCATTTGTCTGTATATATCTTTTGATCTCTGCACTTATTTCTTCTTTGACCCATTCATTTTTTAAAAAGTATGTTGTTTAGTTTCCACATTTTTATGGGTTTTTTTTTCTCTTTTTTGCAGTTGAATACTAGTTTCAAGGCTTTATGATCAGAAAATATGCTTGGTACAATTTCAATTTTTCTGAATTTGCTGATGTTATTTTTATGGTCCAACATATATGGTCAATTCTTGAGAATGATCCATGTACACTGGAGAAAAATGTATACTCTGTCGCTTTGGGATGAAGTGTCCTGTAGATGGCTATCATATCTAGGTTCTTTAGTGTTTCGTTTAAGGCCACTATATCTTTATTGATTTTCTGTTTGGATGACCAATCTAGAGCCGTCAGTGGTGTATTGAGGTCTCCAGGTATGATTGTATTTTAGTCAGTTTTTGTTTTTAGGTCAATAAGTAGCTGTCTTATATATATATTTTGGTGCTCCTTGGTATGGTGCATATATATTAAGAATTGTTATGTCTTCTTGATTCAGTGTCCCCTTAGCCATTATGAAATGGCCATTTTTGTCTCTGAGTACTTTTGCTGTCTTATAGTCAGCATTATCAGATATGAATATTGCTACACCTGCTTTTTTTGGATGTTATTTGCTTGGAGTATTGTTTTCCATCCTTTCACTTTGAATTTGTTTTTATCCTTGTTGCTTAGATGTGTTTCTTGTAGGCAGCATACAGTTGGATTTTCTTTTTTAATCCATTCTCCTACTCTGTGTCTTTTTATTAGTGAGTTTAATTCATTTATGTTTAGTGTAATTATTGACACTTGTGGATTCCCTATTGCCATTTTATAAATTGCTTTCTGTTAGTTTTGTATCTTGTTTGAATCTTCTCTTTTGTTTTTCTTTCATTTGTTTTTGTTTGTATTCCATACTTCTTTCCTCTGTTGCTACCTTTTTTAAGTCATTTGCTTTTGTGGTGGTTTTTTCATGGGTGGTTACCTTTAAGTAATGAAAAGGGTATCTACCATATTCACTGTAGTACCCTATCTTGTGAGTGTTTCTGCACTTCATCTTTTGCTACTGTTAATCTCTGTCCTCTCCCCCTTTTTTTTGCTTTTGTTGTCACAGTTTAAATTTGGTTTTATTGTGTTCTTGGTGGAGCTTTTACTTATGGTTTTGATTCTTTTGTTCTTTGGATCTGGTTGAAAAACCCCCTTTAGTATTTCCTGGAGTGGGGGTTTTCTGATGATAAATTCCCCCATCTTTTCTGTATTTGTGAATGTTTTTATTTCTCCTTCATATTTGAAGGATAACTTTGATGGGTATAGTATTCTTGGCTGAAAGTTCCTCTCTTTCAGGACTTTGAATATTGGGGTCCACTCTCTTCTAGATTGTAGAGTTTCTGCTGAAAAATCTGATGATAATCTAATAGGCCTTCCTTTATATGTTGTATTTTTCTTTTCCCTGCCTGCCTTGAGATTTTTTTTTTTTGTCATTGGTTTGTGCCATTTTCATCATGATGTGCCTTGGAGTAGGTTTGTTGTGGTTAAGAAAACTTGGTGTTTTGTTTGCTTCTTGAATTTAAGTCTTTAGTTCTTTCCACAGGCTTAAAAAGTTCTCATCTATTATTTTTTTAAATAAATTCTCCATTCCATTTTCTCTCTTTTCTCCCTCTGATATACCTATTATTCTTATGGTATTCTTTTTGATGGAGTCAGACAATTCCTGTAGGGCTTTCTCATTTTTTTTTAATGAGTCTCTCTCTTCTTCTCTCTGTTGTGCCTCAAGTTGATTTCTTCTATGTCACTAATCCTACCTTCTATCTGGCCTGTTCTATTAGCTAAGCTTGTTACCTGGTTTTTCAGTTCATGAATTGAGTTTTTCATTTCTGTTTGATTTGGTTTTATAGTTTCAATTTCCTTGGTAATATATTCTTTGTGTTCATTGAGTTTTTTTCTAAGCTCCCTAAATTGCCTTTCTGTGTTTTCTTGTATATCTCTGAGTATTTTTAGAATTTCTATTTTAAATTCTCTGTCATTTAGCTCCAAAGTTTCCAATATATTAAATTATTTCTCCATAGATTTTTCCACATCTATCTGTGCTACCTCTCTGTCTTTTGTATCCATGATATTTGATTTCCTTTTTCTTAATGGCATCTGGGAGTGGTCTTGTTGATAGCACTAATGAGAATTAATAAAGAATAAAAAGTATAGAAAAATAAAAAATAAATGAAAAATAAAAAATTTGGAAAAAAAACCCTCAATAATAATTTATTATTTCCCTCTCCTTTTTTTTCTTCTCTTTCCCTCCTCTTCCTTCCTCCTTAGGAAAATATCGTGATAACTATGAATTATATTATGCTAAATTGAACAAAAACTGCCTATAACGGAGGGCCTGAGTTGGGGGGAACTGTTCAAGGGGCAAAAAAGGAAGTAGGGACCCACAAAATGCAAAAAAAAAAAATTTGGGTCAAGTAGAAAATGATTTTCTTGTAAGTGATGGTCGACTAAGAGATATAATGAGTGGGATAAGAGAGAAACCAGAAAAAGGGAAAAAAGAAAACAAACTATTGTATTAGTGGAGCAAAGACTGAATAGAATGGAGATCCTGTGTTGGGAGGAATGCTAATGAGTTAAAAAGCGAAGTAAAAAGCACCCAAAATGCCACAAAAAAAACCCCAAAATCTTGAGTCCCAAATTAAATAATTTGTTCATGATTGAGGATTGAATGAGAGGAAACTTAAAAGGGCTTAATAGAAAGGGAGAAACAATAAAAAGGGGAAAAGGAAAGGAAGAAAAAAGAAAAAAAAACAAAAAGAGAGAGAGTTAAGGGTTTTGGAGTGTAACCCTCATGGAGAGTAAGGAAGAAAAAAAGAAATAAAATGAAACACTTATGGGTAGTGTAGTTCAAGAAAAGGAAAGAGTAAGACTGGTAAAGAATAAAAGGACCAAGGTGGGGGAAATAGAAATAATACTAGTAAAGGCAAGAAGATGAAAGAAAGAAACAAACAAAAAAATAGTGGAACAAATGATAAAGTCTGTGGATTTTTCTTGAATTTGAGAGGTTAACTTCTTCCCTTTTCTTTCCTCTCCCTCTTCCTGGTCGGTGACTCTGTACCCCAGGCTCTGCCCCTGTGGCACGCTTAGGTAGGGATTTGCAGTTGATGAGACTTTACAGCAATGTCATATATTTGGCTTCAGTCTCGTTGGTAATCAAGGCTTGTTAGCGTTTGCAGGCTCCAACAATGAGTGAGTCCATTTTCCCGGAGCCTCTCTCCTAGTCTCTCCTTCCTGGATTAGCAGCCTGATGATCCACTATGAGGCTGCCGCTGCCTTTGCCTGGGAAGTAAGAGGCTTAGAGAGCTGGAAAATCCCCATTCTATCCCCACCTAATGCAGAGCTCTGGGTAAGGCTCTGGCAGTCAGAGCAGCCAGCATAATCAGGCAGGGCTGGGAGCCAATTGCTCTCAAGATGACCTTCTCTGAGCTTCCAGGCCTACCTAGCACTCTGTGGGACCACTGTCCCCAGGCTTTCCACACTTTGTAGGTTGTTTTGTCTGGGAAGAAGATGCACTAGTCACTGCCTGCAGTACAGGAGGTCTTAACACTGCCAAGTCCCTCTTTTTAGCATATATCCCCGATTATGAAAGCTCTGCCAATCAGAAGTTGCCCCCACCCCTTTAGCAAGAGGCACTAAAAAATATCATGCCTCTTGTCTTGGATAGCTGGACTGAGAGAGATCTTGTCAATTAGAGGCCGCGTAGGTCAGTTGGGAGGTGAGCAGCCTGTGGGTTAAGCTAATTTCAGCGATTGGATCCGTGGAATTTCTCCAGAATGAACTGCAAGCTGCGCGCGTGCCCCTCCCCCAATGTTTGATTGTTAGCTTGAATGGCTGGGTGAGGCGCTCCGCCTGCCTAGAGAGGCTCGGGTGTAGGGAATTTCGCTTTGGCACACTTCCCATTCGCCGCTGGCAGCTGCTGCTCCTGGCGCCGGTGATTACTCGCACGCGGTGGTTGCTCCCCATGTGCACAGGCTGTTTGCGGTATGGGAGGCTGGGCTGCTCACAGCCTGGCACGCGGGAAGCTGGGCTGCCCACGGCACGGGTGGTGGCTGGGATGCTCGGGGCATGGCGCACAGGCGTTTGCTTGCGTGGGCTGATTCACCACAGGCACACTCTTTCCTCAGCTTGAAGGAACGTCCGCGCCGCAGCCTAGCTACCTCCACACCCCTAGCTCCTCCCGACTCTCAGTTACAAGTGAAAGCAGCCTTTGCTCAGGTTAGTGAGGAAGGCAGAGAGTTTCTTTGTCCGACTTATTTCTCTCAGGGTTGATCATATATTTAGCCAATTTTTCGCTCGATCTTACCTTCGCCTTCAGGGTGTGGAACTCTCGGATGCTCCAAGGATAGATTTTTCTGTCTCTGGTTAATGAACTTGTTGAAATTTTGGGGAGATTTTTTGGTCCGTGTCCTCACGGCGCCATTTCTATGACATCACTCCAGTTTCATTTTTTTAAAGAAAGTTTTTGAAGGAAAATGAAAGTGCTACTCCATTATACACATGATTGATAAGAAAGCAAATTAGTCTTATTGCTGATAAGGAAAAAATTTCAGTGGTCTTGATAGAAGATCAAAACAGACACAATATTCCTTTAATGTTTTTTTAAGCCAAGGTTTAATCCGAAATAAGGCCCTAATTTTCTTCAATTTTATAAGGGCTGAGAGAGGTGAAGGAGCTGCAGAAGAAAAGTTTGTGGTGAGCAGAAATTGGTTCATGAGGTTTAAGGAAAGAAGCTATAGCCATAACATAAATGTGCAAAGTGAAGGAGCAAAGAATGATGTATGCCGAAGTTGCAGTAAGTTATTCAGAAGATCTAGTTAAGATAATTAATGAAGGTTTATGCATTAAACAACAGCTTTTTAATGTAGATTAAATAGCCTTCTACTGGAAGATGATGTCATTTAGGACTTTCATAGCTAGACACGAGAAGTCAATGACTGGCTTCAAAGCTTCAAAAGACAGACTGACTCTCTTTTGAGGAACTAATGAAGCTGGTGACTTTAAATTAAAGCCCCCACACCTGTTAGATTGGTTATTGTCAACAAGACACATAATAAGAAGTGTTGGAGAGGTTGTAGAGAAAAAGAAACCCTCATTCACTGCTAGTGGGAATGTAAAGTGGCATAGCCATTATGGAAGACAGTATGGTGGTTCCTCAAAAATTTAAGAATAGAACTCCCATATGACCCAACAATCCTTCTCCTGGATATCTACCAAAAAAACTCGGAAACATTAATTCTCAAAGGCACATGCACCCCCATGTTTATTGTAGCATTATTCATGGTGACCAAGACATGGAAACAGACTAAGTGTCCCTCAGTAGAGGATTGGATAAAAAAGATGTGGTGCATATACACAATGGAATATTATTCAGCCATAAGAAATGATGACATAGTGACATTTATAACAATATGGATGGACCTGGAGAATATTAGACTATGTGAAATAAGAAAATCAGAAAAAGCAAAGAACTGTATGATTTCACACATAGGTGGGATATAAAACTGAGACTATTGGACACAGGTAAAAGTGAAGTGGTTACCAGGAGGAGGGGGTTGAAAGAGAGGTGGTTCAGAAAGGGGAGCAAAGAGGGACAAAATGATTTGACTTTGGGTGATGGATTCAAAATGCAATCAATAGTTTAAATGATATAGATATATTTACCTGAGACCTGTGTACTCTTATTGATCACTGTCACTCCATTAAATTTAATTTTATAAAAAAAATTAAAGAAAATGTTCAAGCCAATGCTTTAACCCAGTAATTTTTAAATGATGTGTCATGGCACACTGGTGCACTGCAGGAAGTTTTAAAAAATGCAATACCTGACTATTTACTCAGGGACACTGACTTTTCCCTTAAATTGTCATATAAAAAAATGACAACAGCCAACACAAAAGTAGCCATCTGGTATAAGTGAATCATATATATATGGTCATGGGGCAAAAATATAACATTTTTTGGTGTGGTTCAGAATTTTAATAATTAATTTATGTATGCCGTAAAGTGAAAATGGTTGAAAATGCTGCTTTAACTTAATCCTAGTTCCATTAAAAATTATGCTAGCCCTGGCTGGTTGGCTCAGTGGTAGAGCATTGGACCGGCGTGTGGAAGTCCCGGGTTCAATTCCTGGCCAGGGCACACAGGAGATGCACCTAGCTGCTCTGCACCCCTCCTCTCTCCTTTTTCTCTACCTCTCTCTTCCACTCCTGCAGCCAAGGCTCCATTGGAGCAAAGTTGGCCCAGGCACTAAGGATCGCTCCATGACCTCTGCCTCAGGAACTAGAATGTCTCCAGTTGCAACAGAGCAACATCCCAGATGGGCAGAGCATCGCTCCCTAGTGGGCATACCAGGTGGATCCCGGTCAGGCGCATGCAAGAGTCTGTCTCTTTGCCTCCCCGCTTCTCACTTCAGAAAAATACAAAAAAAAAAAATTAATAAGAAAGAATTATGCTAAATCTACTCTACCATTTCTCTTTAAATAAAGAACAAAGCCTGAGGGCATCACATTTGTTTACAACATGGTTCACTAAATATTTGAAGCCCACTGGAGACCTAGTGTTCAGATAATAAAATTTCTTCTAAAATATTACTGCTCATTGACAAAGCGCCTGGTCACCCAAGAGCTCTGATAGAGATATAGAAGATTCATGTTTTCATACCTGCTAACACAACACCACTCTGCAGTCTGTGGGTCAAGGAATAATTTTGACTTTAAAGTGTTATTATTTGAAACCTACATTCTGTGAGGTTATAACTGCCATAGATGGTGACACCTCTGATGGTTCTGACAAAATAAATAATCCTTCTGAAAAGAATGGACCATTCTAGATGCCATTAAGAACATTTGTGATTTATGGGAAGAGGTCAAAATATCAACATTAACAGTTTGTAAGAAGTTGATTCTATTCCTTGGGGATGCATTTAAGGGTTTCAAGACTTCAGTGGAAGAAGTAACTGCAGATATGGCCGGAAGAGCAAATAAAATAGAATTAGAAGTGGAGCCAGAAGATGTGACTGAATTGCTGCAATGTCATAACAGAATGTTAATAATGAGGTGTTGCTTCTTATGGATAAGCAATAAGAGACTGTGTTGGTCAAATAAGTTTATAAAATATGATTTTTATGATTGCTCACTTATAGTTTATATTGGGTGCTGGGCAGTGCCAGGTATATGTGGTCTGTGAAATTGCAAATTACCTTCCTGCTTGGGAAGGGCCATTGTTTTGCTAATGTTTGTTGGAGGAGAGATTTTTCACGCCAGAAAGTTTTGAAAAGAGAGAGAAGAAAGAAGAGGCAGAAAGAAGCCATGTTTGCAGAGTGAGAGCAGAGAGAATGCAGAGTGCTGAAGGAGAAGCCATGTTGGTAGAGAAATGAAAAGGTGTGCAGATGGGGAACCAAAGCTGAGGGGCTTTATGAGTTCTGCTGAGACTGGTGGGGCCTTTGATTCTAGGAGAAACCGGAGGAGATTCTCTTGGTTGTGGAACCGGAGAATGTGTCAGTGACTTTGGGAGCCCTGAATGAAAGGGAAGTGTTTTCCCTGTGTGTTTGCTCATTGGCCAGTGTGAGACCTTAATAAAGAAATGGGCCACCATTTTTTGGCTCCACTGTTTCTTTACTGTCTGTCTGAATTCAATGAGAACCTGCATGGGCACGGCCAGGATGGCTGCAACTACTGGCCATACAGAGTGGTTTTTTTTTCACTCTTTTTTTGAGAGACAGAGAGTCAGAGAGAGGGATAGACAGACAGGAAGGGAGAGAGATGAGAAGCATCAATTCTTCGCTGTAGCACCTTAGTTTTTCATTGATTGCTTTCTCATATGTGTCTTGACTAGGGGGCTCCAGCAGAGCCAGTGACCCCTTACTCAATCCACTGACCTTGGGCTCAAGTCAGCGACCATGGGGTCATATCTATGATCCCATGCTCAAGCCAGCAACTCTGTGCTTAAGCTGGTGAGCCCACACTCAAGTCAGCAACCTCAGGGTTTCAAACCTGGGTCCTCTGCTTCCCAAGTCTGACACTCTATCCAATGCAACGTCGCCTGGTCAGTCTGAGAATGGTTTCTTGAGATGGAGCCTATTCCTCGTGAAGATGCTGTAAAGGCATTTGATATGACAACAACTGTTTTAGAATATTATATATACGTATTTTCTAAAGCACTGGCAGAGTTTGAAAGAACTGACTTCATTTTGTGTGTGTGTGTGTGTGTGTGTGTGATAGAGACACAGAGAGGGAAAGATAGAGACAGACAGACAGGAAGGGATAGAGATGAGAAGCATCAATTCTTCATTGCGGCACCTTAGTTGTTCATTGATTGCTTTCTCATATGTGGTTTGACTGGGGGGCTACAGCAGACTGAGTGATCCCTTGTCGAGCCAGCGACCTTGGGTCAAGCTGGTGAGCTTTTTTTTGCTCAAGCCAGATGAGCCCGCACTCAAGCTGGCAACCTCGGGGTTTCAAACCTGTGTCCTCCACATCCCAGTCTGATGCTCTATCCACTGTGCCACTGCCTGGTCAGGCAGAACTGACTTCAATTTTAAAGAAGTTCTATAGATAAAATATTATCAAACAGCTTAGCATGTTACAGAGAAATCATTTGTGGAAGGAAGAGTCAATAGATCTGGCAAACTTTATTTTTTATTTGTTTTAAGAAATTACCAGAGCTGCCCAGCCTTTAGCAAACGCCATCCTGATCAGTCGGCAGCCATCAGCATGGAGGTAAGACCCTGCATGAGCAGAGTGTACATTCTCTGAAGGCTCAGATGATGGTTAGAATCTTTCAATGACAAAGTATTTTTTAACTAAATTATGTACTTTTTCTTGGAAGTAATGCTATTGTACACTTAATATACTATAGTATAGTGTAAACATAACTTTCATATGCACTAGAAAACCCAAGATTGTTGTGTGATTTATGTAATGTGATACTCCCAGTGGGTCCGTGGTCTAGAACTAAACCTGCAGTATCTGTGAGGTATGCCTGTAACTATACTTACATATACTTTTATATGCCACTTTCAAACATAGTTTATTAGAGAAAACTAGACTTAAGTTTCTTTCTAAATCATCTTTTGCTCTAGATTTCCGCTTCTATTACTGTTCTGCTGATTCCATTTCCTTAGGCTTAATGTCAGTCCTGTTTGGTCCACTTCTACCCTGAAACCTCAAGTTGATTCTCCTCTATATACCTGTTCTGAGTTTGTTGTTGTTGCTTTTTTTTTTTTTTTTAACATGGGTCTGTAGCTAATTTTGTGTTCCCTACTTGGGAGTTAAAACAAACTCTCTCCCAAGAACTTACAGTATATAAAATTGTCCTCTGAGAGTGAAAAGCTACAAGCCAAATCTTAAAAAGAAAAATAGGTGCACCAAGTCTACTAAAATTGACTGAATTGCTTGCCTGCTCAACCTCAGGCAACTAAGAGTTAATTATGACCACTGCTTGAGAGAATTAACATGCTCTGCTAAGAATGAGTCCATAAGAAGGTGAGACTGCAAGACTCTCATACATTTTGAATGTGCAAATTTCTAGTAATATCAGGTTGGAGCAGTGTCTAACAAGCCTGCCTAAAAGTCATCAGATACTAGAAAATGATTCTTTGTTTGATTTACTACTTATATTAATTTGGGCCAAAACAAAAGAAAAAACCTCCCAAAAATCAAAAACAAAAGATAAAAGTAAACACCCAGTACTTACAATAATTAATACAATGGATAAGATTCAATGACCATTATCCATCTAGTAGAAGAGATAATCCAAAAAATTATGGTTTTATTGTATTGTGGTGCATTCATTAGTTTTTATCTAATTTAAGAATTTAGGATTATTGTTTGACTTCCCAGTGGCATGTTTTCTAGGAGAGAAAAGGCTGCTAGGCAAATCAAGTGTCTGGCCTCTTGATTTATTGTAGAAAGTCCATACCTGAGAGACAGATATATTTTTTGATGTGGATACAAAATATGGTCTTGAAGAGAGCTGAAGGACAGAGTTTAGATTATGACCAAATTGTTCATTCATGCGGCGCAGTCACCCTTTTGTGGCCGAAACATGCTGGAGTGAGCAGCTGGCCATTTCTCACTTCTGTCAAGAAAAAAATCATTTCTAACCTAATCTGGGAAAGAATGTTGTGTATCATAAGATTCACAACCGCCTACAGGGAAGAAATCTGTGTTCCTAATAAAATGTGTGCGGTTTTGATAAATGTGCCTGAGATTAAGAATTCTTAGGGAGTTAGTTGCCCAAACTCAACTGATGTTAAGCCTAGGGTAGATACCTTCAACCAGATATTCTTTCCTTTTTTCTATCAACGCTACTCTCATAATGATTATTTAACCTTATTTTTCCAAAACACAGCTCTACAAAAAGAGAACCTGAAAATTGGTTTACTAGAGGTCTTTATCTTGCAGCGAGATTATAGTGAAGTTTTGACAGTCTGTTTACTTCCTTCAGTTTAAGGCCAGTCTTGCCTGACCATGAGCCCTCTGTTTTTGTTCTCATTTTTATTTACAGCAGTGTATTTTTTTTTACAGTGTATTTTTTTCCCAGACATCCCTGATATGTCACTTCTTCAACTAAAATATTAATGTGTCATGATTGTCAATCTAAGCAGTACATACCAGTAACATATAAATCTTACTTCAAGCCACTCTCTCAAGCTGAGGTTTCAGTGCAAGCATTCTAGGCCAGATATGTGGAATCTGTTCACTCACAAAGTTCTTCATTTTTTTCCCCTTCTGATCTATCTTTCTTTATGCTTTTCTCTGAACTTTTCTCTCCTACCCCTTTCATTTGCTAATATTTCAACTGTAAATTAGAGTTAAAGTGCCACCTATAATATATCCCTAATCCTTTCTATCATGATTAATTTCTTCTTCTCAAAATATATTAATTCACTAAGATATTTTACCACAGTCATGTATTGGATAATAATGTTTTAGTTAATGATGGACTACATATATGACAGTGGTCTCATGATATTATAATGGAGCTGAAAAATTCTATCACCTAGTGACTTTCTAGCCAGGTAATATTGTAGCATAGTGCATTACTCATATGTTTGTGGAGATAGCTTTTGTAAACAAACTTCCTGTGCTGCCAGTTATAATAAAGTATATAACATTTCATAATGAAGGGTTGAGCAGAAACTATTACCAACCTCAACAAGCTCCTTAAAAAGTTTGAGAACTGGACTCTAACTCAAAAAGGTTTTCATTGATAGAGAAAAATGTTGGCCCTGGATGGTTGGCTCAGCAGTAGAGCATCAGCCTGGCGTGTGGATATCCCAGGTTCAATTTCTAGTCAGGGCCTACAGGAGAAGTGATGACCTACTTCTCCCCCCCTTCCCTCTCTCTCTCTCTCTCTCTCTCTGTCTTTATCTCTCTCTTCCCTTCCCACAGCCATGGCTCAATTGGAACAAGTTGGCCCTGGGCTCTGAGAATGGTTCCATGGCCTCACCTTTGGTGCTAAAATATCTCAGTTACCAAGCAATGAAACAAGGGCCCCAGATGGGCAGAACATCACCCCCTAGTGGGCTTGCTGGGTGGATCTGGATACATGCAGGGGGAGTCTGTCTCTCTGCCTCCCTGCTTCTCACTTAAGAAAAAAAAAATAGGAAAGTTATTGGTGTATTATCTGCTTGCAAGCAAATCTATAATAAAATAAAAGAAGGAAATCCAGAAAAATGTCATAGACATATTTCTGAAAAAAGTGACATTTCCTCAAGAAAAGCCTTGGGCTGGTCCAGAAGAAGGCATTATTATCATCGTAGATGACAGCTCCATGCATGTTATTGTCCCTGAAGATCTTCCAGTTGTGAGGATGGAAGACAGTAATAATGAAAAGCTGGACCCTGAATAGGCCTTAGCTAAGGTGTGTTTGTGTCTTAGTTTTAACAAAAAAGTTTAAAAAGTGAAATAAATAAATAAATAATAAATAGAAAAAGCTTTATAAATAAAAATATTTGAAACTTTTTGTACAGCTGTACAGGTTTGTGTTTTTAACTTAATATTATTACAGGAGTTAAAAGTTTCAAAACATTAAAACATTTATAAAGTCAAAAAGTATAGTATAGTAAGCTAAGGTTAATTTATTATTAAAGAAATTTTCTTTAGAAAAATAAAATTTTTTTGTAGCCTAATCATACTGTGTTTGTCAAGTCTACAGTAGAGTACAACGATGTTCTATGCCTTTACACTTACTCACCACTCACTGACTGACTTCTCCAGGGAAAATTCCAGTCCTGCAAGTTCCAAGCATAATAAGTAACCTATGCAGATGTATCATTTAGCATCTTTTATACCAATGGTTTTCAACCACAGGTCTGCCAGAAATTTTGTGCTAGTCTGCAAGTTAATTGCTCTGATGAAAACCACCATTTTACTGTATTTTCTATGTTTAGGTACACAAATACCATAGTGTTACAATTGTCTGCAGTGTACAGTAAAGTAACATGCTGTACACCTTTGTAGCCTAGGAGCAGTAGGCTATACCACATACACTAGGTGTGTAGTTAGCTACACACTAGGTGTGTAGTTAGCTACATCATCTAAGTTTGTGTAAGTACGTTCTCTGATGTCTGCACAATGACAAAATAGCTTAACAACACATTTCTCTGAACATATTTCTATCATTAAACAGTTCATGACTGTGCTATTTATTGAAGACCTAATATATGTCATATAATATTCTAAGTATTAAGAATATAATTAATGCCTTTACAGAGCTCATAGTCTAGTGAGGACAATAAATAATTAAAAGGTAAACAAAATTATAAATAATACAATTTGGGAATCTAAATGTTCTAAGATGAAAATAAAACGAAGTAGAGAAAACAAAGTTGAGGGGAGAAGAGGATGGGAGTGTTTTCAGTAGGATTTGAGGAATAACTTCAGAGGAGGTGATATTTAAGCAGAGAGCTAGAGAAAGTAAGAACATTCATAATTGGGCTTTGGGGGAAAAAATTCTTACCCAGGTTAGAGCAAGAGTATAGGCCTTTTAGTGGAAATGACTTAACAGGATTCAGGTAACTCAGCTTTCACTGACTTATTATATACCATACTTGATAAAGAAATCAGCCACTAGAACACGAAAAGGTCATAAATTCTTCGGTGGGAAACATAAATCGATACCTTTAAGAGACAGATACTCAGTGTTTCACTGAACAGACACTGTGGCAGCTTTGAAAATATGAAAATAAACACCCTTTAATGAAAACATTTTGAGGCTATGTTTTATCTTATGTCTGGAAGATTAGCCTTTTCAATCTAATGATCCCCTCCCCCACCCCCAGGCTATCACACGACAATATTTAAACAGAGTCTAACAGTGCTGAGTGGTATCTATTTATAAAAGAAAACATAATTGGGTGAATGAAGAGACAGAAGTATGAGTGTTCCCTTCATTTCCTTCCTCCATGCAGAGTTTAATAAATTACAAAATACTACTTAAAATATTAAGTCTACCACCTTATTTTCACATCACCTTGTATTGTGGTTAGTTTTGGTAGTGTATCTCTCTATGGAGTAAAAAACTTCCTGAGATCAGGGACCACATTTTATTTATCTGTGTAACCACTTCCCTATTATACACTATCTTGGAGATGAGTTATTTTTTAATTGAATTTATTGGGGTGACATGGATTAATAAAATTACATTAATTTCAGGTACACAATTTTATAATAAATCATCTGTGTATTTTGTGTTCACCACCCTAAGCCAAGTCTCCTTCCATCACCATTTACCCCCTTTGCCCTCTTCCATCTCCCTCCACTCTCCTTTCCTTTTTGTAACCACCATACTGTTGTCTATGTCTATGAGTTTTATTTTGTTTTGTTTTGTTTTGTTCACTTAATCCCTTTATCTTTTCCACCCAACCTCTAAATCCCCCTCCCTCACTTTTAGAGCTGTCAGTCTGTTCTCTGTATCTAAGAGTTTGTTTCAATTTAGTTTGTTAGTTTTTTTTTTTTTCATTACATTTCACATATAAGTAAAATCACATGGTAGTTGTCTTTCTCTGACTGGCTTATTTCATTAGCACAATCTCCAGGTCCATCCATGCTGTCACAAAAGGTAAGATTTCCTTTTCTTTCTACTGCAGAGCAGTACTCCACTGTGTTAATGTGCCACAGCTTTGTGATCCACTCATCTACTGATGGGTATCTGGTTGCTGTCATATCCTGGCTATTGTAAATAATGATACAATAAATATAATGAGCATATATTTTTTCAAATTAGTGTTTTGAGTTTTTGTGGACATATTCTCAGAAGTAGAATTGCTAGGTATTAAAGGCAGTTTCATTTATAATTTTTTGAGGTAACACCATACTGCTTTCCACAGTGGCTTGGACCAATCTGCATTCCTACCAACAATGTATGAAGATTCCTTTTTTTCCACAACATTGCCAACACTTGTTGTTTGTGACTTTATTGGTGATAACCATTCTGAGAGGTATGAAGTGATATCTCATTGTGGTTTTAATTTGTATCCCTCTGATGATTAGTGACATAGAGCATCATAGTCTATTGGCCATTTGCGTATCCTTTTCAAAGAAGTATCTATTTAAGTACGTTGCCCATTTTTAATTGGATTGTTTGTTTATTTTGGTGTTGAATTTTGTAACTTCCTTATAAAATTTATAGATTAACCCTTATCAGATGTATCAACAAATATGTTCTTTCATTCAGTAGATTGTCTTTTAATTTTGTTGATGGTTTCTTTTGTAGTGCAAAAATTATTCAGTTTGATTAATTAGTCCCATTTGTTTATTTTTCTTTTGTTTCCCTTGCCTGAGGTGATATATTAGAAAAATATTGCTATAAAACTGTCCATGCTATAAAACATATAAAGTATGAAAACATACTGCTTATGTTTACTTCTAGAATTTTTATGGTTTCAAGTTTAATATTTAAGTCTTTCACCTATGAAACCATTTGGCCCAGGAAGAATTATTCTTAATACTAATTTGTTAATAAATGAAATACATATATTTGTACTTTTTATAAGAAAAGGGTTTGCAACATTATAGATTCTAAAATAATTTCATTTTTGTAAAAGATAATTAATAGTAAGTAGTGTTATAAAGGTTGTATTTCTCATTACCATTGACTCAGAATCTAGCAGAGTTGGCCTATGGTATGTTAACATGTACAGTTTGAATATTGAACTTTGACTATTCAACTAAATAAATAGTGGTCTTCTAAGTAACCAACTCAGGAGTCCATTTACTTTTTCTAATGATTTAACCCTTGCTCAAAAGTTTTTGAAAAAGTAATTGACTTCTTTTTTGTTGTTACTTTTTTAGTGAGAAGAGGAGAAATAGTGAGGCAGACTACTACATGTGCCCTGACCAGATTCACCCAGTAACCCATCTGGGATCAATGCTCCAGTACTGAGCTATTTTTAGTACTTGAAGCTAATGCGCTCTGAACAATGGAGCTATCCTCAGCACCAGGGGCCTTGCTGGAACCAATTGAGCCACTGATTGCTGGAAGGAAAGAGGGAGAGAGGGGAAAGAAGGAGGGGGAGAGAAGCAGATGATTGTTTCTTTTGTATGCCCTGACTGGGAATCAAACCCAGGACATCCATATGCCAGGGCAATGCTCTATTCCAGTGGTTCTCAAAGTGTGTGCCAGGGTGCACTGGTGTGCCATAGAAGATTTCCAGGTGTGCCCTATGGTATCCAAAGAAATATGTGCCTTTTAGTGGCCAAAATACCAACAGGAATTTTGGAGTTTAGATTTTTGGGTGACAGAGGTGTGGGGATTTGGCTGTAAGCTGACAGTCTGCCCAACGCCCCACCTCACTTACCTGATTAGGTTGCAAAAGGCTGTTAAGTTGTGGTGCTGAATTGTTTACACTACCCCCCATGTTCCCTGGAAAGACTGGAGGCAAGTTTCTTCTATCCTTTGTTTGGTGTAAAGTTAAGATGATATGTATGGTGGGGGGTTTCTGCACTTGGTAAAATTCTTGGGTTGCCTTGCAAACATGATCAAAGATCTCATTGATTTGCTAATGGCCCACTTTGCCTATAAATAAAGCAAGATGCAGTTTTTGGGCATGTTTTGTTCTTGCCAGCAGCAATTACAAGGCCCTTCAGATCCCGTATTTTCTTAATTCCACATCATTCCCACTCAGAACCGGGAAGTACTAGCTGTGCTGGTTTGCAGCATGTGCCAAATATAAAAATAAATATACTTACTCTATTATACCATTTCATTACGGAAATACCACTTTTTTGTTAACATATCATTATTATATTTATTATTAACACATCATTATATTATTTTTAGATAAATACAACCAAATAAAATGGATAGATTTCTCAAAAAGAAGCATGATATTGAAGAATCTGATTCTGGAAGTAAGCAAAAGTTAAGTGTAAATAAAATAGGACTTCAAGGCTGACAGGCAGAATTTAATTTATAGCATTTTCTATCACTTAACACTGAACAATACGATTGGATTAGAAATCCACTCATGGAAACTTCAAGTGATTTTGGTTTAACATTAACAGAAGAAGAAGAACTGGCAGCTATATCCACTAATAGTGGATTGATAATTAAACATAAGGAATTGTCTCTTAAAGCCTTTTGGATTTCTATAAAAGAAGAATAAGTGGCAATATCTAAAAAAGCTTTGAACATTTTACTACAATTTTCAACATCCTATTTATGTGAATTAGGATTTTCTACTCTCAACACAATTAAGAGTAAAAAGAGAGGAATTCTTCAATGTATTGACGAGGAAATGAGAGTTTGCCTTTCAAATATATGCCCAAACATTGAAGAAATCACTAGGGCACATCAGGCTCATGTTTCTCAAAAACACAAGAATGAAAAACTTAACACATTTGCGCCAGGACCTGCCAAATTTACTAAATCTTACTAAGAATGTATCTATATATATAAAAAGATATATTTTGTCATTTTTTTTATTTTTTAAGCCCTCTTTTTTATAAATTCTAAAAAGTATAACTCAAAAAATGTAACATAAAAATGTTTTTTAATGTCAGAATAAATTTAATTTTGTCGTATTTATTTCATTTAATTATCATAAAAGCACTCTTGGACTTTATATTTTTTCTTTAGTATTTGACTTAATTATTACAACATATTTCTCAGAAATTTGTATATTGTGTGCCTACAATTATTTGTAGGATTCTAAATGTGCCCCAACTTAAAAAAGTTTGAGAACTACTGCACTATTCACTGAGCCATCAACCAGGGCCATAACAATCAACTTCTGAATAAGATGAATAGGTTTCATAATGTTATTGGCTTCTTAATACATACATGTGGTCATTAACTAGTCAGAGCCACTAACTTTAAATTCCAAAAAAAATATTTTCTACTATGGAAGAATTACTATAATAAAGTAATAGTTGAGGAAGTGTTCAGAGTTAAATAGATATGTTTTTAGTTGATGTTAAATTAAGATTCTAAAAACAATTATCAATACATTAATGAGGACATCAGCTTCTTGTAATACATTGATGTTATCAATAGAAAAGAAATTTCAACAAAATTATTGAGCCTAAAAATTAGATTGAATAACTTAACAGTTTTAAAATGTGTATTATTAAGTGATGTCAGAGAAATGGTGTCGTAAGGAGTGATACCGATAAATCTCCCCCAAAATTCAACAAGATCTTCAACCAGAGACAGAAAAATCTATCCTTGGAGCCTCCAGAAGTTCCACACTAAACGTGAAGGTATGATTGAGCGAAAAATTGACTAAATATATAATCAACCTCAAAGGAAATAAGGAGGAAGAAACACTCTGCCTTCCTCACTAACCTAAATAAGGGCTGCTTTCACTGGGAACTGAGAGTATAGGATCTAAGGTGGGCATAGGGTGTGAATAGAACCAGACTGCAGCACAAACATCCGAACCAGGATGTGGCACAGACATCTAAGCCAAGGAAAAATGGTGCTTGTGGCAACCCAGTCAACACAAGCTAACGCTCACGCCAAATCCAGACAAAGAAAGGCACTTGGGACAACCATCCACCCTGATCTCCTGGTCAGCGCATGCAGATAGTGGGCGCGAGATTCCTCCTAGAGCCCTGGGAGTGGGCGCCCATGTTACCGGGCAGAGGGGCAGGGTCAGAGGCCTTTGTGTGGGCCGAAACCAGAATCTCGAGGTCACCCCTGTGCCTCAAAAAGCAGCACGCAGGAAGGGAGCGGGAGTAAAATTCACTATGCGCAAACTTTTTCATGCAGGCAAGGCACCTCACCCAGAGTGAGAGACAGCCGGCCTGATCTCCTGGTCGGTGAGCACAGATAGTGAGCGAGAGATTTACCCGTGAGTGGGTGCCCATGTTCTCAGACAGAGGGGCAGAGTCAGAGGTCTTTGTGTAGGCCGAAGCCCTGCCTGATTATGCTAGAGGCTCTGACTGATTGAGCCTTACCCAGAGCCTTGTGCTGAGTGGGAATAGAGTGGGGATTTGCCAGCTCTTTGAGCCTCTTACTCTCCAGGCAGAGGCAGCAGCAACCCAATAGCTGGATCATCAGACTACTAATTCAGGAAGGAAAGACTAGGAGAGAGGTTCCAGAAACACAGACTCTCTCATTGGCAGAGCCTGTGAATGCAAATGAGCCTCGACTGCCAACGAGACTGAAGCACAATACATGACATCGCCATAGAGACTTATCAACTGCAAACCTCTACCTAAGTGTGCCACAGGGGCAGAACCTGGGTACAGAGTCACCAACCAGGAAGAGGAAGAGAAAAGAAAAAGCAAGAAGATAACCTCTCAAAATTAAGAATAATCCACAGACTTTATAACCTATCCCATTTTATTATATTTGTTCATTTGTTTCTCTTACCTTCTTGTCTTGATTATTTTCTTCCTCTTTCAATTTGGTTGTTTAATTCTCCGCCAGTCTTACTCCCTCCTCTCCTTGACTACATAAGTGTTACATTTCCCATTATCTTTTCTTTCTTCTTCCTTTCTCTCTATGACGGTTGCACTCCAAAACCCTTACCTCTCTCTCTCTCTCCTTTTATTCTTTTTTCTTCTTTTTGTGTTTTCCTCTTTCTTTTTTTTTTTCTCCCTCTATATTAGTTTCTTCTTTCCTTACTTTTCCTCTCATTCAATCCTCAATCACAAACAAATTATTTTACCTGGGACTCAAATTTTTTTTTTGTGGCGCTTTCAGGGCTTTTTACTTTGCTTTTTTAACTCACTAGCAGTGCTCCCAACCCTGGCTCTCCATTTTATCTAGTTCTTGCTCCACTAAATACAAAAGTATTTTTTTAATTTTTTACCCTTTTTCCTGTTTCCCTCTTATTCCTCTGATCATATCTCTTAGTCAACCATCACCTAAAAGCAAATCATTTTATTCTTGACACAAATTTTTTTTCTTTTTTGCATTTTGTGGGTCCATACACCCTTTTTGGCCCCTTTATCACTTCTCTCCAACTCAGGCCCTCCATTATAGGTAGTTTTTGTTCTATTTAGCACAATATAATTCACACTTCACCACAAGATTTTCTCAAGAAAGAGGGAAGAGGAGAGGAGAGGAAAAAAAAGGGGGGGTTGTAATAATAATTTTTTATGCTTTTTTATTTTTTAACTTTTTATTCTTTATTAATTCTCATTAATACTATCAACAAAACCACCCAAAGATGCCATTAAAAAAAAGGAAATCAAATATCATGGATACAAAAGACAGAGAGGTAGGACAGAGAGATGAGGAAAAATCTATGGAGAAAAAATTTAATATATTGGAAATCTTGGAGCTAAATGACAGAGAATTTAAAATAGAAATCCTAAAAATACTCAGAGATATACAAGAAAAAACAGAAAGGCAATTTAGGGAGCTCAGAAAACAACTCAATGAACACAAAGAATATATTACCAAGGAAATTGAAACTATAAAAACAAACCAAACAGAGATGAAAAACTCAATACATGAGCTGAAAAATAAGGTAACAAGCTTAGCTAATAGAACAGGCCAGATAGAAGGTAGGCTTAGTGACATAGAAGAAATCAACTTGAGGCACAACAGAGAGAAGAAGAGAGAGACTCATTAAAAAAAATGAGAAAACCCTACAGGAATTGTCTGACTCCACCAAAATAATACCATAAGAATAGTAGGTATATCAGAGGGAGAAGAGAGAGAAAATGGAATGAAGAACATATTCAAACAAATAATAGATGAGAACTTACCAAGCCTGTGGAAAGAACTAAAACCTCAAATTCAAGAAGCAAACAGAACTCCGAGTTTTCTTAACCCCAACAAACCTACTCCAAGGCACATCATAATGAAATTGGCACAAATCCAGGACAAAGAAAAAATTCTCAAGGCAGCCAGGGAAAAGAAGAATACAACATATAAAGGAAGGCCCATTAGAATATCATCAGATTTCTCAACAGAAACTCTACAAGCTAGAAGAGAGTGGACCCTAATATTTAAAGTCCTGAAAGAGAGGAACTTTCAGACACGAATATTATACCCATCAAAACTATCCTTCAAATATGAAGGAGAAATAAAAACATTCACAGATACAGAAAAGATGAGGGAATTTATCATCAGAAAACCCCCACTCCAGGAATTACTAAAGGTGGTTTTCCAACCAGATACAAAGAACAAAACAAAACAAAACCACAAGTAAAAGCTCCACAAAGAACACAATAAAACCAAATTTAAACTGTGACAACAACAAAAAAAGGGAGAGGACGGAGATTAACAGTAGCAAAGGACAATGGAGTGCAAAAGTACTTACAAGAAAGTGCACTACAATGAACAGGGTAGAAACCCTTTTCATTACTTAATGGTAACCACCATTGAAAAAACCACCACAGAAGCACATGATTTAAAAAAGATAGCAACAGAATAAAGATGTATGGAATACAACCAAACAAAAACAAAAGATAGAAAAACGAAAGAGAAGAATCAAACAAGACACAAAACTAACAGAAAGCAATGCATAAAATGGCAATAGGGAACTCACAAGTGTCAATAATTACACTAAATGTAAATGGATGAAACTCACCAATAAAAAGGCACAGAGTAGCAGAATGGATTAAAAAAGAAAATCCAACTGTATGCTGCCTACAAGAAACTCATCTAAGCAACAAGGATAAAAACAAATTCAAAGTGAAAGGCTGGGAAACAATGCTCCAAGCAAATATCATTCAAAAAATGCAGGCATAGCAATACACATATCTGATAATGCTGATTACAAGACAGCAAAAGTACTCAAAGACAAAATAGGTCATTTCAAAATGATTAAGGGTATGCTGAATCAAGAAGACATAACAATTCTTAATATATATGCACCAAACCAAGGAGCACCAAATTATATAAGACAGCTACTTATTGACCTTAAAACAAAAACTGACAAAAATACAATCATACTTGGAGACCTCAATACACCGCTGACGGCTCTAGATAGGTCATCCAAACAGAAAATTAATAAAGACATATTGGCCTTAAACAAAACACTAGAGCACCTTGATATGATAGAAATCTACAGGACATTTCATCCCAAAGTGACAGAGTATACATTTTTCTCCAGTGTACATGATCATTCTCAAGAATTGACCGTATGTTGGGCCACAAAAACATCAGCAAATTCAGAAAAATCAAAGTTGTACCAAGCATATTTTCTGATCATAAAGCCTTGAAACTAGAATTCAACTGTAAAAAAGAAGAAAAAAATCTCACAAAAATTTAGAAACTAAACAACATATTTTTAAAAAATGAATGGGTCAAAGAAGAAATAAGCACAGAGATCAAAAGATATATACGGACTAATGAAAATGACAATACGACATATCAGAATCTATGGGATGCAGCAAAAGCAGTGATAAGAGGGAAGTTCATATCACTTCAGGCATATATGAACAAACAAGAGAGAGCCCAAGTGAACCACTTAACTACCCACCTTAAGGAACTAGAAAAAGAAGAACAAAGACAACCCAAAACCAGCCGAAGAAAGGAGATAATAAAAATCAGAGCAGAAATAAATGAATTAGAGAACAGAAAAACTATAGAAAAAATTAATAGAACAAGGAGCTGGTTCTTTGAAAAGATCAACAAAATTGACAAACCCTTGGCAAGACTTACCAAGGAAAAAAGAGAAAGAACTCATATAAACAAAATCCAAAATGAAAGAGGAGAAATCACCACGGACACCATAGATATACAAAGAATTATTGTAGAATACTATGAAAAACTTTATGCCACTAAATTCAACAACCTAGAAGAAATGGATAAATTCCTAGAAAAATAAAACCTTCCTAGACTGAGTCAAGAAGAAGCAGAAAGCCTAAACAGACCTATCAGTAGAGAAGAAATAGAAAAAACCATTAAAAACCTCCCAAAAAATAAAAGTCCAGGCCCTGACGGCTATACCAGTGAATTTTATCAAACATTCAAAGAAGACTTGGTTCCTATTCTACTCAAAGTCTTCCAAAAAATTGAAGAAGAAGCAATACTTCCAAACACATTTTATGAGGCCAACATAACCCTCATACCAAAACCAGGCAAGGATGGCACAAAAAAAGAAAACTACAGACCAATATCTCTAATGAATACAGATGCTAAAATACTAAACAAAATACTAGCAAATCGAATACAACAACATATTAAAAAAATAATACATCATGATCAAGTGGGATTCATCCCAGAATCTCAAGGATGGTTCAACATACGTAAAACGGTTAATGTAATACACCATATCAACAAAACAAAGAACAAAAACCACATGATCTTATCAATAGACGCAGAAAAGGCTTTCGATAAAATACAACACAATTTCATGTTTAAGACTCTCAACAAAATGGGTATAGAAGGAAAATATCTCAACATGATAAAGGCCATATATGATAAACCATCAGCTAACATCATATTAAATGGCACTAAACTGAAGGCTTTCCCCCTTAAATCAGGAACAAGACAGGGTTGTCCACTCTCTCCACTCTTATTTAATGTGGTACTAGAGGTTCTAGCCAGAGCAATCAGACAAGACAAAGAAATAAAAGGCATCCATATCGGAAAAGAAGAAGTAAAGGTATCACTTTTTGCAGATGATATGATACTATACATCGAAAACCCCAAAGAATCCACAAAAAGACTACTAGAAACAATAAGCCAATACAGTAAGGTCGCAGGATACAAAATTAACATACAGAAGTCAATAGCCTTTCTATATGCCAACAATGAAACAACTGAGAAGGAACTCAAAAGAATAATCCCCTTCACGATTGCAACAAAAAAAATAAAATACTTAGGAATAAACATAACAAAGAATGTAAAGGACTTATATAATGAAAACTATAAACCATTGTTAAGGGAAATCGAAAAAGATATAATGAGATGGAAGAATATACCTTGTTCTTGGCTAGGAAGAATAAATATAATCAAGATGGCTATATTACCCAAAGCAATATACAAATTTAATGCAATTCCCATCAAACTTCCAATGACATTTTTTAAAGAAATAGAGCAAAAAATCATCAGATTTATATGGAACTATAAAAAACCCCGAATAGCCAAAGCAATCCTAAAGAAAAAAAATGAAGCTGGGGGCATTTCAATACCTGACTTCAAACTCTATTATAGGGCCACGACAATCAAAACAGCATGGTATTGGCAGAAAAATAGACACTCAGACCAATGGAACAGAATAGAAAGTCCAGAAATAAAACCACATATATATGGTCAAATAATTTTTGATAAAGGGGCCAACAACACACAATGGAGAAAAGAAAGCCTCTTCAATAAATGGTGCTGGGAAAACTGGAAAGCCACATGCAAAAGAATGAAACTGGACTACAGTCTCTCCCCCTGTACAAAAATTAACTCAAAATGGATCAAAGATCTAAACATAAGACCTGAAACAATTAAGTACATAGAAGAAGACATAGGTACTCAACTCAGGGACCTGGGTTTTAAAGAGCATTTTATGAATTTGACTCCAATGGCAAGAGAAGTGAAGGCAAAAATTAATGAATGGGACTACATCAGACTAAGAAGTTTTTGCTCAGCAAGAGAAACTGATAACAAAATAAACAGAAAACCAACTAAATGGGAAATGATTTTTTCAAACGACAGCTCAGATAAGGGCCTAATATCCAAAATATACAAAGAACTCATAAAACTCAACAACAAACAAACAAACAATCCAATAAAAAAATGGGAAGAGGATATGAATAGACACTTCTCCCAGGAAGAGATACAAATGGCCAACAGATATATGAAAAGATGCTCATCTTCTTTAGCTATTAGAGAAATGCAAATCAAAACGGCAATGAGATACCACCTCACACCTGTTCGATTAGCTGTTATTAGCAAGTCAGGTAACAGCAAATGTTGGAGAGGCTGTGGAGAAAAAGGAACCCTCATACACTGTTGGTGGGAATGTAAAGTAGTACAACCATTATGGAAGAAAGTATGGTGGTTCCTCAAAAAACTGAAAATAGAACTACCTTATGACCCAGCAATCCCTCTACTGGGTATATATCCCAAAAACTCAGAAACATTGATACGTAAAGACACATGCAGCCCCATGTTTATTGCAGCATTGTTCACAGTGGCCAGGACATGGAAACAACCAAAAAGCCCATCAATAGATGACTGGATAAAGAAGATGTGGCACATATACACTATGGAATACTACTCAGCCATAAGAAATGATGACATCGGAACATTTACAGCAAAATGGTGGGATCTTGATAACATGATACAAAGTGAAATAAGTAAATCAGAAAAAAACAGGAACTGTATTATTCCATACGTAGGTGGGACATAATAGTGAAACTAAGAGACATTTATAAGAGTGTGGTGGTCACAGGGGGGAGGGGGGAATGGGAGAGGGATAGGGGGTGGGGAGGGGCACAAAGAAAACAAGATAGAAGGTGACAGAGGACAATCTGACTTTGGGTGGTGGGTATGCAACATAATTGAACGACAAGATAACCTGGACTTGTTATCTTTGAATATATGTATCCTGATTTATTGATGTCACCCCATTAAAAAAATAAAATTATTTAAAAAAAAAAAAAAAAAAAGATATATACAGACAAATGAATATGACAATACGACATATCAGAATCTATGGGATGCAGCAAAAGCAGTGACAAGAGGGAAGTTCATATTACTTCAGGCCTATATGAACAAACAAGAGAGAGCCCAAGTGAACCATTTAACTTCAAACCTTAAGGAACTGGAAAAAGAAGAACAAAGACAACCCAAAAACAGCCGAAGAAAGAAGATAATAAAAATCAGAGCAGAAATAAATGAATTAGAGAACAGAAAAACTATAGAAAAAATTAATAGAACAAGGAGCTGGTTCTTTGAAAAGATCAACAAAATTGACAAACCCTTGGCAAGACTTACCAAGGAAAAAAGAGAAAGAACTCATATAAACAAAATCCAAAATGAAAGAAGAGAAATCACCACAGACACCGTATATATACAAAGAATTATTGTAGAATACTATGAAAAACTTTTTATTTATTTATTTATTTTTATTATTATTATTATTTTTTTGCATTTTTCCAAAGCTGGAAATAGGGAGGCAGTCAGACAGACTCCCGTATGTGCCCAACCAGGATCCACCTGGCATGCCCACCAGAGGGCGATGCTCTGCCCCTCTGGGGCTTCGCTCTGTTGCATCCAGATCCATTCTAGCGCCTGGGGCAGAGGCCACAGAGCCATCCTCATTGTCCGGACCATCTTTGCTCCAATAGAACCTTGGCTGTGGGAGGGGAAGAGAGAGACAGAGAGAAAGGAGAGGGGGAGGGGTGGAGAAGCAGATGGGCACTTCTCCTGTGTGCCCTGACTGGGAATCGAACCTGGGACTCCTGCATACCAGGCCGATGCTCTACCACTGAGCCAACTGGCCAGGACACTATGAAAAACTTTATGCCACTAAATTCAACAATCTAGAAGAAATAGATAAATTCCTAGAACAATACAACCTTCCTAGACTGAGTCAAGAAGCAGAAATCCTAAACAGACCAATTAGGGAAGAAATAGAAAAAACTATTAAAAACCTCCTCAAAAAGAAAAGTCCAGGCCCAGACGGTTATACTAGTAAATTCTATCAAACATTCAAAGAAGACTTGGTTCCTATTCTACTGAAAGTCTTCCAAAACATTGAAGAAGAAGGAATACTTCCAAACATATTTTACAAAGCCAACATAACCCTCATACCGAAACCTGGCAAGGACGGCACACACACACAAAAAAGAAAACTACAGACCAATATCTCTAATGAATACAGATGCTAAAATACTAAACAAAATATTAGCAAATCAAATACAACATATTAAAAAAATAATACATCATGATCAAGTGGGATTCATCCCAGAATCTCAAGGATGGTTCAACATACATAAAACGGTTAATGTAATATACCATATCAACAAAACAAGGAACAAATATCACATGATCTTATCAATAGATACAGAAAAGGCATTCAATAAAATACAACACAATTTTATGTTTAAGACTCTCAACAAAATGGGTATAGAAGGAAAATATCTCAACATGATAAAGGCCATATATGATAAACCATCAGCCAACATCATATTAAATGGCACTAAACTGAAGGCTTTCCCCCTTAAATCAGGAACAAGACAGGGTTGTCCACTCTCTCCACTCTTATTTAATGTGGTGCTAGAGGTTCTAGCCAGAGCAATCAGACAAGGCAAAGAAATAAAAGGCATCTATATCGGAAAAGAAGAAGTAAAGGTATCACTTTTTGCAGATGATATGATCCTATACATCAAAAACCCCAAAGAATCCACAAAAAGACTACTAGAAACAATAAGCCAATACAGTAAGGTCGCAGGATACAAAATTAACATACAAAAGTCTATAGCCTTTCTATATGCCAACAATGAAACATTTGAGAATGAACTCAAAAAAATAATCCCCTTCACGATTGCAACAACAACAACAAAAATACCTAGGAATAAACATAACAAGGAATGTAAAAAACTTATGTAATGAAAACTACAAAACATTGTTAAGGGAAATCGAAGAAGATACAAGATGAAAGAATATTCCTTGCTCTTGGATAGGAAGAATAAATATAATCAAAATGACCATATTACCCAAAGGAATATACAAATTTAATGCAATTCCCATCAAAATCTCAATGACATTTTTTAAAGAAATGGAACAAAAAATCATCAGATTCATATGGAACTATAAAAAATCCCGAATAGCCAAAGCAATGCTAAAGAAAAAGAACAAAGCTAGGGGCATTACAATACCTGACTTCAAACTATATTATAGAGCCACGACAATCAAAACAGCATAGTATTGGCAGAAAAATAGACATTCAGACCAATGGAACAGAATAGAAAGTCCAGAAATAAAACCACATATATATGGTCAAATAATTTTTGATAAAGGGGTCAACAACACACAATGGAAAAAATAAAGCCTCTTCAACAAATGGTGCTGGGAAAACTGAAAAGCCACGTGCAAAAGAATGAAACTCGACTACAGTTTTCCCCCTTGTATGAAAATTAATTCAAAATGGATCAACGACCTAAATATAAGACCTGAAACAGTAAAGTACATAGAAGAAAACATAGGTTCTAAACTCATGGACCTTTGTTTTAAAGAGCATTTTTTGAATTTGACTTCAAAGGCAAGGGAAGTGAAGGCAAAGATAAATGAATGGGACTACATCAGATTAAGAAGTTTTTGCTCAGCAAGAGAAACTGACAACAAAATAAACAGAAAGCCAACTAAATGGGAAATGATATTTTCAAGCAACAGCTCAGATAAGGGCCTAATATCCAAAATTTACAAAGAACTCATAAAACTCAACAACAAACAATCCAATAAAAAATGGGAAGAGAACATGAACAGACTCTTCTCTCAGGAAGAAATACAAATGGCCAACAGATATATGAAAAGTTGCTCATTAGTTATTAGAGAAATGCAAATCAAAACGGCAATGAGATACCACCTCACACCTGTTAGATTAACTATTATTAACAAGACAGGTAATAGCAAATGTTGGAGAGGCTGTGGAGAAAAAGGAACCCTCATTCACTGTTGGTGGGACTATAAAGTAGTACAACCATTATGGAAGAAAGTATGATGGTTCCTCAAAAAACTGAAAATAGAACTACCTTATGACCCAGCAACCCCTCTACTGGGTATATACCCCTAAAACTCAGAAACATTGATACGTAAAGACACATGCAGCCCCATGTTCATTGCAGCATTGTTCACAGTGGCCAAGACATGAAAACAACCAAAAAGCCCTTCAATAGAAGACTGGATAAAAAAGATGTGGCACATATACACTATGGAATACTACTCAGCCATAAGAAATGGTGACATCGGATCATTTACAACAAAATGGTTGGATCTTGATAACATTATATGAAGTGAAATAAGTAAATCCGAAAAAACCAAGAACTGTATTATTCCATACGTAGATGGGACATAAAAACGAGACTAAGAGAAATTGATAAGAGTGTGGTGGTTACGGGAGGAGGGGGAGGGAGAGGAAAAGAGGTAGGGGGAGGGGCACAAAGAAAACTATATAGAAGGTGACGGAGGACAATCTGACTTTGGGTGATGGGTATGCAACATAATTAATTGACAAGATAACCTGGACATGTTTTCTTTGAACATATGTACCCTGATTTATTGATGTCACCCTAGTAAAATTAATAAAAAATTAAAAAAATATATGTATTATTAGCACAGGTTTCTAGTAGTCTTTCTGACCTTTACTAACTTAAGATTTATTTCCCTTTATCTGAGTAGTATCACAAGTCATTTCCTCTCCTCCCCCAAAATCACAAAGCCTTGTCTACTAATCACAGGTGATGCTTGGGAAAGCCCCCAGGTTGTACTCATGTATAAGTACTACAAGCCTGTAATCATGATGAATTACAGAACTAGGATGTGATGGTGGCTTTTGTACATTTATCTCTTTCCTAAAATACAGTCTGAAGCATGGCAACATTTTGGCTTTTTTTTCTCTCCAATTCTGCATCTGTGGCTTTTATTTCTACCACAAAAATCTAAGCTCTCATAGGCATGTTATCAACATGTAATATATTATAAAGTATATTTGAGAATCCACTGACCATAGTATCTCAAGAGTCATTAACAATTCTCCATCATAAAATTTATGTGTAACAACCAAGCATGCTCAAAATTGGTGCCTTTTCCTTCCACCAGATATTTTTAAATCAGATAACAAATCAGAGTGAGTTTAGTCAAGGGACTAATTTTCCTCCAGCAGTGATAGCATTAGCTGTCAAAACTGGAGCTAAAGCTTTGTACTTTGGGTCACATTTTCCTTGATCTAGTTTTGTTCCTGCCATTGGCAATATCAGCAGCTGTGATTATTATAACTACCCCCAGGTGACAGAACTTTGCATTTTATTTGGGCAGGGGTGGGGGGTTGGAAAAGGCAGTGAAAGGCATAGAAGGCTTATTTTTTGTATAATGTTTATGACACTCACAAGTACCATACAGCTAAAAGAACAAACATCATTGAATCCTGCTTGCCCGGGATAGAGGTGGCCATCACTCAGGCAACAGTGCATTAACAATTCCTTTTTCTCCCCCAGTAATTTGAGTCACATTGGGAAAAAAAGTTGCAGTTATTTCAAATCTTTTTCCAACCTCATTCCTGCTGAATGCTATGTTGGTATCTTTTTATGATTGTTTTTGTTTCTTATTCCTGTCCAAATCAAGGAAAAATCAGTACTTAAAAACAATCTTTTCAAGATTGACATTTATTCTGTAATCCAAAACAAAAATTTATTAAAAAAATAATCTGGCATATCTTCTAGAAGAGAAGACTAATTTCTCTAGAAACTTAAGTTACTACCTGTTTTCTTAATGGACAAGTCAATGTAAGTTCCCATACATGTACCACATCAGTTTTTAAATGATATAAATAGTTTTACAGTTTAAAGTAAAAAATGTCTTCAAATATACTGCATCTTCAGAACACAACATATCTGCACTGCACATTGTGCTGAGTTCTAACTGTGCTGGAAACAAGGGCTCGACTGCAAAGGTTTGCTTTTTGTTTTATTATTGTAGCTGGATCCTTCCCTCCTTTACACAAAATCTTTTATTGGAAGGCATCTTTGGAAAATGTTGACCTCTTTTAAAAGCTGAACTGTGCTGTTAGATCTGTCAGGAAAAGGAGTTGTTGAAAAGCAGGTAAATAAACACCTGTACAGAAGTAGGCCACAGCCCTTAGGTCCTAAAGACACATGAAAAATTCTAATTTAGTTTATAATTCTAAACCAGTTTAATGCAGAAGCTCATTATTTGCAATGACAGATGCGATTTTAGAAAATTTTTCTTTTATTTGTGGGGAATCCACTCGCCTACCTTGAAGACCCAGAGGATGCTATAGCCCTTTTCCATTTAAATGTGTGTGCACATGTGCACAATTTGACCTTCTGCAAATGAGATATTTAATGTTCCCAAGCTTGTCTGCCACACTAGAGATGGCTTAGTGGAAATACGAATTTGACATGTTAGTTACAGGTCAACTTGAGAGCAAGAGCCAAAGGGTGAAATCATTAAGTCCTTCCTCCATCTTTTGATACTTCTAGACTCTCTGCTGAGTACTCTCAAGGTCAAAGGTCAGTGGGGCTGCAGCAGCCTTGCCAATGCTATGCTGACACTTAAGGATGCAATGTGAAGCTTTGGGGTTGGGGGTTGGGGGTGGGGTGGGAATTCTTCCTGCCACTAAACTTTCCAGGGTTTTTATACACAAAAAAATAAACCAAAAATATGCCACTTTTCCTCAGCTTCATTTAATTTTGTAGTGCATTTTACTCTACCCAGCCAGAATTATAGTTGCTATAAATACTGCAATGACTTTCTACATAAAAATTGTGTCCTTTTAATGACTAGATTATACTCACCAGGTCAGTCTTCATTGTCTTGTGTGTATAAGCAATACTGTGTTTAGTATAGACTAAAGAGTTAAAGTGTCCTAGAGACTCAATTTTGTGCCATTGTATAAGAAAATTAAATATTTGGAAGCTAAAATATCTTTAATTTCCATACCAGTATTGGTTTAGTCTCAGACCGCACCATATGTGTATAACTGATTACACAATAGCCTGGATTATGGGAAGTAGGGAGTGAGGTGGTATAAACATGAAACATTTTATGTTTCCCAATCAAAGCTTCCAACTATGCCCTGCATTAACTCTTCTGAAGCTTAATACCTTGTGTGGTGTGTTAAGAGCCACACTATAACCAGAGAAGATTCCACAGGAATTTAGCTGATTTCTGTGTTTCCAATAAAAATAATCATCACCAGTTGGAGTTATTATTATTATTTTTTAATTCAGTGAGAGGAGGGGAGGCAGAAAGACAGACTCCCACATGCACCCCAACCCCCAACCAGGATCCACCCAGCAAGCCCACTAAGGGGCGATGCTCTGCCCATCTGAGGCATTGCTCTTTTGCTCAGCAACCTAGCTCTTAGTGCCTGAGGCAGAGGCCATGGAGCCATCCTCAGCACCTGGGGCCAACTTGCTCCAATCGAGCCATGACTGCAGAAGGGGAAGAGAGAAAGAGAAGTAAGAGGCGGAGAGGTGGAGAAGCAATTGGGCACTTCTCCTGTGTGTCCTGACTGGGAATTAAACCTCGGACATTCACATGCTGGGTCAACACTCTACCACTGAGCCAACCTGCCAGGGCCCAGTTGAAGTTATTTGAACCATTAAAGATACTGTGTGCTACATATGTATATACATAGTGTTGAAATTTAAAAGAAAAAAAGACGCACCTATTAAAAACTTGATTTGGTATGATATATTACCTTCTTGTGGCAGCCATAATAAATTACCACAGATTGGGTAGCTTGAAACAACAGAAATTTATTCTGTCATAGTCCTGAAAATCAGAAGTCTGAAGTCAAAACACTAGAAGGGCCACCCTCGCTCCAGATGCTCTGGGGGAAATCTGTCCCTGTCTCTCCCAGTTCCTGGTGAAGGCCAGCATTCCAGGGCTTGTGCCTCCATTACCTTCTCCTGTGTTTATCTGTATCCTTTGTGCATCTCTCTCTCATAAGGAAATATGCAATAAATTTAAGGCTTACTAGGTAATCCAAATTATTTCCTCATCTTCAGATTCTCAATTTATGTACATCTACAAAGACCCTTTCTACAAATAAAAGAATAATCACATTGTCCAGGGATTAATATGCAGGTATTTGGGGGGGGGGCGCATGCAGCCCATTACAGATGATTATGTATAGGTTATATATATATATATATATATATATATATATATATATATATATATATATATATATATATATGTTTTTTGACACCAAATAATTTATTTATAGGTAACATGTGGGAAAATATTGTCATTGAAATCTCCTCTGAACTGGACTCTTGATTTCTTCCTTTTGCCTTCTTATTATCGCTTTTCAGAGAGTATGATTCTGTTAAAATATAAGTGAAAACATGTCACCTTTTTTCCTGAAAACCCTTCAGTGATGCCCATACTATCCCACCCCTCAGTCTGAAAAGCATAGAAACCTAGGGGTTTGTGTTTACCCACTTGGCGCCCAGATCTGCTGCTTCCCTGCTCTTCATCATTTTTGGCCTCATTTCTCAATACTCTGACCCTCAGCCAATCTGTTACCATCATGGTGCTCATTCATCTGTTTGCTGCGTTTTGAGCTTGTCAGGAATTTTCCCACCATTACATTCACTGTTCTTTCTGCCTTTTGTCTAAAATATTTACAAGGTTTGCAAATTCCCTTCCTAAATCTTTGCTGAAACATCACCGGTTCAGTGAGGCTTATTTTATCTATTTTTCTCCAAACTGCTCTCAGCATCTTCTAATATCTATATTTATATATAGCTTGCTTATTAATTTTCTAGATTATATATTTTGTACTAAATTGGAAGACCCAGGAAAGCATGGATTTTTGACAGTTTTGTTCACTACTGTATCCCTGGAAACAAAATGATTCTTGACATACATGAGTCTCTCTATAAATGTTGTTTGAATGAATAAATCTGTAAAGAACTCACCCGTGTATTGTTCTCAATTTTATATAAATGTTGAAGAAAGCATATACAGATACAAGTATTTCCATTTTATTGTACTTTAACTAAGTTTAACGTAAGCCAGCATTCTAGTTAATGTGATAATATACTCTGTAGTGTTCTAAATATAACAATAAAGGAAGTATCTATTGATAAAATGAAGTATGCACTTCATTTTCCAGAGAAGAGGTGAACTGCTTAGAGCATATTCAAGTAGAGGGCATAAAAGGGGACTTTGAGTCATGAAGATAATTTTGGTTCAATGTTTTGTTATTGTTATAGAAATAAGTAATTTTATATTTTTTCTTTTTTGATATCTTAATTCTGAGTCAGAAGGGGCAGATGCACTAGACAATAGTGATAGCAAGTGCCTTCCATGTCCAGTCCAGCAGGATCCCAGAACATCTTGTTCAAATTACATACAAGACTGAAAGCTTTTGTCCACATGGAAAAGGGATGCAGTCTATAGCAACACTTTCTTCCTGGGATTGTGTTTAGATGATAGCATAAATACCTTTGCGATTCAAAAATTAACTAATGGCACCAAGATGCAAAAAAACAACAAAACTAATTGACATATTTATTTTTTTTCTGGTCAAAGAGCAAAAGCCTGAAAATGAGATTTCTTTGCACTCCCCACGCTCTATATCAGCATTACAGATTAGATCTCTAGATTCTGATTCAAGTAAGCAGTAGCAACAGAGTCAAAAAGGATGCTGTATTCTGCCAATCTCTGCAATTCAGCTAAGGAGGATGTTATAAAGGTCTTTGTCAAAACCATTAACTACATGGTAATTGGGTTTTTTGTGTCTGTTTTTCCATGTATGTGTAAATAGCTCAGATAACCATCACCTATTGTTTCTCCAGGCCCTACAAATCTGAAGTCTTGCTGAGCTTTGGAAAATTTGAGTACATTTGCAGAGGGTGAAGATAAAAATTTGGGAGCAGCCTATATTTTAAAAAATACTTTCTATAGGAGAAAGAACAAAACAATCAAAAAGAAATTATTCACTAAACTCCTTCCTTAAGTGCTGCAAATTGATTCAGAGTCAATGAAATAGTTTTGAAATGCTTTTATTGGCAACAGAATATAAAATTGTAAAAAGAGACATCCATTCCTGTGATACTTTTTCAGAAGAGAGGCTAAATTATTTCCCAATTAAAAAAAAGAAATAAACTATTTATCTAATTAATTCCCCAATTCTTCTAAATTCAACTACAAATAAATTCCATTTCAATATTAAATTACCAATGCTCAATGTGGATATTGTACTTTTTAAAAGTAAAACTGTAATGTGGTCAAGGTGAAAGTGTTACACCTGATGTTTCTTTCTGCTAAGGCAATTCTAGTATAATAGTCCCACTCATTCAACAATTAGTATCCTCTCAAGGTATAATTTTATCTGATTTGTATGTTTAAAATTATTACTTGGGCATGCTGTAGCCTAACCCTCCCTTTTCCTTCATATGAGGTCCCAATCAGTCCACCAGAAATATACATTCTCTTTTACTCCTTGATATATATGAGTAGAGTCCAGCCCATAGAGAAGTTGGAGGGTGTAGATCTGTGTAAATCTGGAATTTGACATTAAGGCATTGGTCCTGGCCAGTTAGCTCAGTGGTAGAGCATCAGCCTGGCATGTGGATGTCCTGGGTTCTATTCCTGGTCAGGGTACACAAGAGAAGTGACCATCTGCTTCTCCACCCCTTCCCTTTCTTTCTCTCTCTTCCCCTCCTGCAGCCATTGTTTGATTTGTTCAAGCACATTGGCGTTAGGTTCTGAGGATGGCTCCATGGAGCCTTAGCCTCAGGTGCTAAAATAGCTCAGCTACAAGCTTGACCCTAGATTGGGGATGCCGGGTGGATACTGGTCAAAGCATATGCAGGAGTCTGTTTCTGTATTTCCCCTCCTCTCACTTGGAGAATAAGAATATATAAATAAAAACATTAAAGCATCTTATTATTGTCACCTGTTTATATTCTCCTGTATCAGCATTGTCAGTAATCAAAGGAGATATTTTTATCTTTAACTGCCTGATTGATTTATCTTATATTTCAAGTGGTTTAGAACATGGGAGAGGATAAACAAAGAAGATCATAGTTTTCAGTCTCTCTCATTTATAGAGGCTTAATTTATAAAACATTCGGACATCACTTATAAATAATATGTGCACTGATGTCTTTTTAAAATAGCTTTTATTATTTCTACATTTAAATAAATATTGAAATTTTTATGCCTGGCTATTTCTTCCTATAAAATATTTTATATTAATTTGTATATTTATTTATGTTTATTAAATATCATATAGAAGATCAATACACTTAGGTTAAACCAGTAACTCCTTATAGATTTGGAATTGTTCAAAATCTCTCTTTTAGATTTATGAATAAATGAGATAAGTCACTCTATCTTTAAAATAACTGTGCTACTTACACTTTCTCCCAACAGTTGCTGTAATTATTTTTATACAAAACCTTTAAATGTAATCAATACCCCTAACTTTTACAAAAGAAAGGAAATAAAGAACTTAAGCATAATTCCCATGGTACAAGTTTCATCAATCAAATTCTTATGATTGATTTCTAAACTTTCAGTTTTATCTCTAATGATAGCACTCTTGTTTTTTCTACTATCTACTTAATGTTCTTCTTTGTTCCAAATGCATAATATTCTCTTTTTTTCAAATTATAATTGTGTTATCAGAATTCACTCAAATGAACAGTTTTTAATATAGGTGTCAAGAGTGCTACACAAACATGTAAGGGTTGAGTGAAGAAAGTTCAAGGAGTCCCCTACAGAAAAATCTCAACCAGAAGCATCAAAGCAAATAATTCATAGAAGTTTACCAGGTAATAACTGAAAATCTCAAGACTTTCTGGAGGCAATTCTGAGAAGATGGTGGTAGAGCCTGTATAGGGCTTGAATATCTTCAAATTCCCACATTAAACCAGACAAACAAATAGCAAATCCAAAAGCTCATGGGCATTATTTATAACAAGTCTAGATTAGCAAGGTATAACCAGGAACTCCAAATTACATGCAAGTGAAAACAAATTGTTAGCAGCTGTTAGGACCTGTATGATATCAGAGTCCAAGGAGTCCAAGGAAAAAAGCAGGATCTCTGAGAGACCTGAGAACAGGAGAGCTCAAATACAGCCAAATGTGAATTAGCACCAGCTGGAGCTGGGAGAGGCATTGCCCAATCTGATAGGTCCCTCAGCAATGTCTGAAGATGGTGAGGCAGATCAGAACCTGTGAAACCTCAAAACTGACCAACTGGGGATCTCTTACAGGAAAGACTGCTCACCAAGAGCAGTCTCCCGGGAGTAAGAACAAACCTGAACAGGAGACAGATGCTGGAGATAAAGAAAAGAAAAGACCCAGAGAAAAATGGGAGAGACAACAATACTGGTGCATTTCAGGATGCAATTTACTATATTTCTTTCTTTTAAAAAAATTTATTTTATTGATTTTAGAGAGAGAGAGAGAGAGAGAGAGAGAAGCATCTATTGGTTTCTGTATGTGCTCTCACCGGAGATCTAGCTGGCAATCTGCATTTCCAGGTGCCACTCCAACCAGCTGAGCCATCTAGTCAGGGCTTTGCGGCATTTCTGAAGACTACATTGAAACCACAGAAAAGGAGGCTCTTCAATGTTAAAAAAAATAAGAAAGATTACCTTGTATCATAATTCCTTATACAATTTAGAGAATGTATCTTAACATTTAAAATGATCATAAGAAAATGTCTAGGTTGCAATTGCAACCTAGACAAAGAGAATATAAAAGAAAATAAGATTGCTGCAAAACAATGACATTATACCATGAAGACATAACCACAAAATAAAACAAAACTGACTGATACAATTTTTTTCATGTAAAAAAGTCTGGAAAAAGAACACAAATATTTTTTTTTTCAGGAATAAAGACTAAAATAGAAGAAATATAAGAGCAAATAAAAACAAAAATAAGGAAATGAGACTAAAAATAAATCTTATGTTCTTAAATCAAAAAAAAGGGAAAAGAATAATTTGGCAGAAAATACCAATGTTTACAAAAGACAAAGACAATAAAACAATAAATACCAGTCCTAAAAAAACAAATATGAGAACAGAACAAATACTAAAATTACTCCAAAAACTTTTCTCAAATAAAAAATTAAAGCTATATGTTAAAAAATCACTCTTATAACTGGGAACATCAACCAGAAATAACCAAAACCCAAGTCGTATTATTGTAAAATCACTCAATTTTAACAATAAAATTTTTTTGATATTTAGGATAAAAAAACCAGATAATTTATAAGGAAAAGGAAAGTTTATTATTATCAACTTTATATAAAGCAATGCAATAATCCATAAAATAAATGGAGTAACACTTAAAATTTGCAAAGGGAATGTGAGTCAAAGACTTTTATATCCAGAAAAACTGACTTCAACTACCTTTATCACCAAAAATATATAGATTATTATTTCGATAGGCCTTTTCTTAAGAATCTACTAGAAACAAGGTGCAGTCAACATGACTGAAAAGATGTTGATATAAAGAATAACAATGATCACTACATATATAATTCCTTGTTTGACTAAGAACAAATGATAAAAGGGAGAGAATATAGTGAGTAATGGCTATATGTTCTGACAGGGTACATTAAACTGTGAACTGTGGGTAGAGAATGAGGAGAACCGATGCAGAAACTGTTAACACTTTCTGAGTCATATAAGTGGTGGTACTATCAGATTGTTAACTTGAGATGTCTGTGAGTGTCTGAGTCAGCTAGGCTGACTATAAAAGAATATCAGAAATTGTGTGGTTTAAATGACAAAAATATTTTTCTCACAGTCTGCAAGCTACAAGTTCAAGATCTAGTTGCCACTGGGATTGGTTTCTGGTGAGACATATCATTCTGGCTTTCAAAGGAGTATCTTTTTGCTGTATCCTCGCATGACCTCCTCTCTTTGTGTTCATGCAGATAAAGAGTGGGCTCTGCTGTTTCTTCCTCCTCTTATTAGAACAATAGTCCTATCAAATTAAACTCTACCCTTATAATCTCAATTGACATTTATTACTTCCTTTAAAGTCCTATCTCCAAATATGGTCACAGCAGGAGTTTGGGTTTCAACATATAAATTTTGAGAGGATATAATTTAGTCCAAGGGTAGTCAACCTTTTTATACCTACCACCCACTTTTGTATCTCTGTTAGTAGTAAAATTTTCTAACCGCCTACTGGTTCCACAGTAATGGTGATTTATAAAGTAGGGAAGTAACTTTACTTTATAAAATTTATAAAGCAGAGTTATAGCAAGTTAAAGCATATAATAATAATTATAAGTACTTTATGTCAGATTTTCACTAAGCTTGGCAGAATAAATCTTTATAAAACAACTTCCTATAGTTAAATCTATCTTTTTATTTATACTTTGATTGCTCTGCTACCACCCACCATGAAAGCTGGAATGCCCACTAGTGGGTGGTAGGGACCAGGTTGACTACCACTGATTTAGTCCATACAGTGAGTGTGATATGGGATAAAGGAAATAAATAATCATGAGATTTTCTAATTGTATCACCTTTTGTACAAGAGTGAATGAGTATTCTGCGTACAACAAAAAAGATAAAAATGTAATATAGAGTGGGTTAAGTGTAAACCTGGTAATCCTGAATTTAATTTGGAAGAATCAGTGTTTACTTATATTATATTTTATTACCTCTACTTACAACACATCCTAGCTCTATCTATTTGAAAGGTCTAAATGAAATTAACAACCCAATAGCAGTGAGTACCTCTAATACCCAGATTGTAAATGCTATTCTTCATGGAAAGAAATCAGGTTCCTTTAGAAAAATGGCTACTTCTAGGAAATGAGCAGTAAATTCACAGGATAATCATAAAATATCTGTCATATTTCTTGCTAGCAAAGAAGTTATTAAAAATTGCTAGGGGAAAAAAAGAGATTGCTAGAGTCATGTCAAAAAAAATTAAGGCTAACATTAAAAGAACCCACTGGTCAGAGATGGGAAAATGACCATCAATATGGAAAATAAGTGGAATAAATTAAACTCATCAACACTTTTAAATTAATGAGTTTTATTTTGGAGAATAATAAGGAAACTCGTTTGTTACCTTGATAATTGAAAATAAAAAGAGAAAAATCAAGTATGAATGTTCTACTTTTTTTATATGAGTTCTACCATTAGAAAATCAATTTCTAGTAAGTAATCAATTTAAAGTAAGTGCTACTATATAGAGCCAAAATAGAAAAACACAAGCAAATATTCTTAAACAAAAGATACTTTTCAACTTATTATCTACCATATATTGAAATTTTCTAAAACCACAATGTGAGTACCATTACAGATTATAATGTTAGCCATGATAATATTAAGAAAAATGTATAATTTATATTTATAAAATATAGTTTTACTTGATTAAACATATATCAAATTTCTTCTATATATTTATTTCTAAGCTCTCAAAAATTAAGATTTCTGAGTTTAATATCAATTAAAACCTGTTTCAGTTCTTTAACCATCTGTATAACTTAAGGACCTACCTGAAATCACAATAATTATATTAAAGCATTTAATGAAATATATAAGATTATAAAAAGTAACTATATTAAATTAGCTATCAAAATATTTTAATTATAATAAGCAAAATAAAGTATGCACTTCTTGATTAAATATTAATAGCTTGATGTGGATCTAATAATAGCTATAATTTCAAAGTAGTAATATTTTAAGATTATCTGTAACATTTGCAATAAAATTAAAATATCTGATTGATACAGGTAACCCTACTGGGGATTTTTGTCAAAATACATGATTAAAGAAAAGCTAAATTTCAGTTAGATATTAGTGTAAATAAAGATGTAAATTTTTGCCTGATCAGGCAGTGGCACAGTGGATAGAACATTGGACTAGGACACTGAGGACCCAGGTTCGAAACCCTAGTTTGCCAGCTTGAGCATGGGCTCATCTGGTTTGAGCAAGGCTCACCAGCTTAAGCTCATGGTCTCTGGTTTGAGCAAGGGGTCACTGGATCTGCTGTAGCCCCCCTGGTCAAGGCACATATGAGAAAGCAATCAATGAACAGCTAAGGTGCCACAACAAAGAATTGATGCTTTTCATCTCTCTCCCTTTCCTGTCTGTCCTTCTCTCTGTCTCTCTCTCTCTGTCTCTGTCATAAAAATCAAACAAACAACAACCAAAAACAAGATGTAAATTTTTTCCCCATGGAGCTGTTAGATCACCTATCCACGGTCTTCTTGGTGATATTCAACGTTCCAGTAAAAAACTTCTAAATTAATTTAGTGAGGCCTCTATTTCTTTAAAATAAAAAGATTTGCCTTAAATCAATTTTAATCAGTTTATTTACCATATGATATATTTTTATAATTTTTAGTATGAGTAACATTCAAGTGCTACAGTTAAATATTTTAGGTATGCTCAATTGCTTAAGTAGCAAATACAATTAAGAACAATCAATTAATATACATATATTATGATCTTAATATTTCATCTACATATGACGGTTTACTTTTGTGGTATAACTCTAATATCCATAACAAAGAAAAGAAAAACTCAACAGAAGTAGCATTATATTTAAAAACTTTAAAAAGCTATTTTATTTTCTAAAGGTTTAATTATTTTTTTAATAGCTATTTTTTTAGATATAATTTCTCTTTACCCATTTCAAACTTTATTACATTTTTAAGTACATTTCTTTCCAAGAATGAAATTAGCTCTTTGGATCTAATTAGTTATGAAAGAACACAGAACTTTCAACAGCTATATTACTAATCAATTTACAACCCTTTGTTGCTTATCTCCTCTAACAGCCTAAAGAAGAACAGAACACAATTTTCAGAAACAACCAAATGGCCAGAAGATAAAGTTGGAAATGGTTGTGTAATATTTTCTTTAATATTGCATTATTCATTACTTCGAGGGTTTCTATATCGACATTGAAAATATAAAGTATCTATGAATCTCTTTGTATCATAAGACAAAATCACATGATGGGTCTTTCAAAATACTAACCTAGTGATCTCAAGCAAGTTACTAAGCCTTCCACTGTGTGGTTTTCTCCACTGCAAAATGGCATTAATTAAATTACCGCACTGTTTTATTGTGAAGGTCAACATTACTGAAAACTTACTCTATACTGTAAACTATTACTCTTGATTACTTTTGCCATTATGAGTATTATAATTCTTTTATTTATTCAGTAAATATATATTCAATCCTCTCTGTGTAGCAAACACATCTTTAGATTCTGAATGCACAACAGTGAATAAGGCACTTTGAAGAGACTTCCTTATATTGAAGTTTGTGAAATAGTTATTGTTAACTGGATGAGAAGAACATTAGTTGTATTCATAAAGCATAAATTGACAAGTGACAGTATGGCAGAAGAAAATAAATATGAATTTTTAAATAAAACCTACTAGATTTATATTCACAAAAAATTGTACTTCCTTTGAATCTAAAATATTACTATTAATTTAATATATATTAGAGAACCATCAGAATGATATATTTAACTCAATTCAATTCAATTTGATAACTTTTGTACAAAAATGATACTGTCAGACACTATATTGTTAGGAGTCTTGTATAAATCATAAAATATTGAGAGCAAGAAAGTAATGTAATAAACTATAATTTTATGAACTTAAAAATTTATACAATAAAATGTATGGAAGAATGCAATAAAGACAAGAAAGGCTGAATGCCTATGCAACTTGAGAATGACAAAAAGTAAAGATAAATATTAGTAAAGACTCCTAAAATATTAAATTATAAAAATAATATAAAAACTACTAATACTCGTAAGTCCAAGCAATAATAATTGTTAATACTTTTCTATATTTGTTATATGTTTGTGTTTAATTTGACCTCAGATATGATTTGTGATACACTATGTCCATCATTACATGCAAAACCTCTTTTATTTTACTTAATTTTGTCATTCCCATCTCTATCCTCAACAAGTTCCTGATAGGCATCAATATAACATATACTTAAGTGTAATTTATGCCAAAACAGAGTTGATATATACATTGCTATAAATATAATTTCTTACTTTAAATGCAAAAACCTATTTTAAGAACTACCCTGTTTGCAGTTTAAAAATCTGAATTATTATTAATTCTTATTATACTGAGTTTAAACCTATGTTTACCTTCCAGTTTATTCATTGTATTAGTTGGATTGTTCACTATAATTCTATAGAATAACTAACTCTAACTTCTCAGTGATTTATGACACACGTATTTTCTGACCACGAATACACAGAGCAGTTGTGTCTCTGCTGAGCTTAACCACAAAGTCCACCACAAAGTGCAGGGAAGTGTACTCTGCCCTCAGGGAGGCAATGTTATGGTTGGGGAGGGACGGAAAATAAACAGATAATGCCATCACACCTGTTACTAATTCCTAACCACCAAAATGATGAATTTTCTAAAAAATGCCTTCTGGTGTACCTGTCCAAATTACTATTGGGTGCTAACCAGCAGTTAATTGTCTGGATCTTAAAAGTACTGTCACCAATTACTGACATAAGGTTCTGCTAGATTGCTTTCAGAATGGTTGTGCCATTGTGAAATACTCCCATTCAAAAGATATGAGTGCTCTCATTCTCCCAAAAATCATACCAGCATTTGGTGTCATTTTCATTTTATTTTTTTCCAAGTCTGATGGAAGTAAAGATGTTTTTTATTTTTGTTTTATTTTCTTTTTAGTGTGTCTTTTCAGAAAAGTTGAGCACTTCTTTTATAGTTTTCATTTAGGTTTCCCATTCTGTGACTTGCCTATTAAAAATAGTTGTCCATTTTTATTTCTTACTGATTTTCAGACATTCCTTTAAAAAATCTAGATGTGAATTTATTAGTAGCATATGTTTTCCCAGTCTGTCACCTTAAATTAACATTTCTAGTACTTTCTGTATTGATCAGAAATCTTTAGTTTTTAAATGTATAGCTTTGTGCAGTGGCAGTATCGTAGCCAATGAGGTTTATCCAAGGTGCGATTATTGCTAATTGAACACTAAAAGTATTTATTTAGATTTTTATTAATGTATATGGTCTTGGAGTATTATTTTTAAAAGTTTTGCTGTCCATTAAGTAACAGAGGTATTTTGCATTTTCTTTTTTTAATTGACCTCATCAGGGTGACATTGGTTAATAAAATTATATAGGTTTCAGGTGTACAATTCTATAACAAATCACATAATTATTGTCTTTTGTGTTCATCACCCCAAGTCAAGTTTTCTTCCATCACCATTAGTTGCTCCTATACCCTCTTCTATCTCCCATAACCTCCCTTTCTCTCTGGTAATCACCATACTGTTGTCTGTGTCTATGAGGGGTTCTTTTCTTTACTTAATCTTTTCACCTTTTCCCCTCTGACCTCCAACACCCTTCTCTTCTGACAGCTGACAGTCTGTTCTGTGTCTATTAGTCTGTTTCTATTTTGTTTGTTAATTTTGTCTGTTAGATTCCACATATGTGAAATCATATGAAATAGTCTTTCTGTAACTGGCTTATTACACTTAGCATAATGCTCCCCAGGTCCATCTATGCTCCCACAAAGGGTAAAATTTCCTTCTTTTTTATTGCTGACTAGTATTCCATTGTGTTAGTGTACCACAGCACTTTTATCACTTGGGCTGCTTTCAAATCTCATCAATTGTAAACAATGCTGCAATGAACACTTAGGTGCATATATTCTTTTGAAACCTTCATAGATCAGGTGATAAAACACTGTGCCAATACTGAAGGATTACAAACAGAAAAATTCTCCACCACACACAGCATACTGCTTTTCAGTTAAATCTTGCAGAACTTACATAGGATGGAAACAATATAAATTGACTAAAACTATGTCTCTTCCACACTATAACAGAACTTAAGTTTCATTAAAGAAAATCATGAAATAAATTTTTTTTGGAGGTGATGGCTTTGTGAACCAATATTTGTATTTGTTGCAAATTATGTCTTTTACCCTACTTTTATTACAACTTAGTTTAGCTATAGCTTGGCTAATTTATCTCAGTCTTTAGATAACTATTTCTATAATTCCATACATTTTATTAAAATTGTCAAATATATTTGCTTATAAATTTAGAAAATATATTTATTAATCAAAATTCTATTTTACTTAAATTGGTTCTTATTTTTATTCCATATTTTAATCATTTTTGTTATAACATATAATAAAACACACATTTAAAATATATAGTTTATTCTTATATTGATATAATTTAACTTTTTTCTAATTTAAACATTCTTTTATAATTATTTTTGTTGATTCCTCCTTTTTAATGTCAGAGTGAGAGATACTATGTTGCATTGTTTCTAAATCTATGATTTGTGAGTCAGTAGTAGGTTATAAAATTAATTTAGTTGTCCATAGCCATCATTAAAAAATAAAAGAATATAAAACAATGGATATAAGACAAAGTGAATATAAGTTGTGCTTCATGAAGCGTATGCCTATTCAATATTATGGATGTGTGCTATGAACAGCAATTTAAAATATAATGTTTACCATGGGTCATCTAAAAATCTGAAAAACATCACTCCAGAATATCTCCCTGAGTTAAGTCTTTGTATTCTTAAAATGAAAGCTATAACAGTTTAGCTTTACTTTCTTTTAACAAGTTTTTCCTTTAATACAATTTAACAAAATTTCCACAAGCTGTTTTAGTTCCCATGAGAGACGACCTAGTCCTTTTTCTCCTCCATTGCTAGTGTGTAGCCCTGAGGATCAAAAGGAAAAAATGTGTGCTGAATTTTGTCCTAGTCAAGTAGGTTTAGCCTTTTAGTGCCTGTTCCTGGAATCAGCAAATACCTCCACAGAAGAAATACAGAGCTCAACACTCTGGGTTTCTGTCTTCTTTGTCCAGCAATTCCATACTATACTGCTAATTTTTTTCATGCCTTGAAAGAGTTTTCTAATTTAATGTTGTCTCAACAGTATTTTAGCTTTGCTAGTTGTACTCAATGACAAGGTTGTTCTAAATTATTTGTCATTACTGGAGAATTCCATTGCATTTCTTAACAGCAATATTTAATTCAAATTAAGAATATCTATAAATGTCTATTGTTCCTCTCAATAATACAAGAAAAATAATATACTTCAACCTTTCTTCAACCTCCCTCATCTCCCAACTTCCTTTTTATTACTTTACTTACAGCTTGTTTCCAATAAACATATCAACAGTTATAGATATGTTTTGACACATTGCATAATTTTATCACCATTATCTACTAATATTTTTTATTATTTACTAATATTTAGTAATATATTTACCAATGTAGTTGCTTTATTATTGTAGCTTCTTTTCTCTCAATTAATATTTAGAACACAGAATATCTTTTGTAATTTTTGAGGATAATTTTTTTTAAGTGAGTGAAGGGAGACAGTGAGACAGACTTTCTCATGCACCCTGACTGGGATCCACCTGGCAACCCCTGTCTGGAGCCAATGATTGAATCAACCAAGCTATTCTCAGTGCCTGAGTCCAACGCTTGAACCAATTGAGCCACTGAGTGCTGGAAAGAGGGATAGAAGAAGGAAAGGGAGGTTAAAGAGAAGCAGATGATCACTTCTTTTGTGTGCCCTGACCAGAGATCAAACCTGGGACATCCATATGCTGGGCTGTCACTCTAGCCACTGAGCCAACCGGCCAGTGCCTCTTTCATATATTTATTTTGAATTAAATTTGACCTTCTTATTCTAATTTTATTAGAGATAAACTTAGATTGTTGACTTCAGATCTCTCTTCCTTTTTAATATATGCATTTAATGCTATAAATTTCCCTATAAGCACTGTTTTTGCTCTATATCAAAGTTTGAAAAGTTGTGTTTTCATACAGTTCATAATATTTTTTAAATTTCTCTTCAGATTATTTTCTTTGCCCATGTGTTATTTAGAAGTACATGGTTTAATTTCACATATTTTGGGATTTTTCCAGTCATCTTTTCATTACTGATGTCAAATTTAATTCCACTGTAGTCTGAGAGCAGATATTATGTAATTTCTATTATTTTAAATTTGTTAAGATTTGTTTTAGGGCCCAGAATGTAGCCTACCTGGGTGAATGTTACATATGAGCTTGAAAAGAATGTGTGTTTTGCTGTTGTTAAATGACTAGTCTAAAGATATTAATTACATTCAGTTGATTGATGGTGTTCTTGAGTTTAGCTATTTCCTGGTTTTCTGTCCATTTCTGCACTTGATCTTAGCCAAAAGGCCGAGAAGTGATAACTGTCCATTTCTGATAGAGGGAAGATGAAGACTCCAAATATAGTAGTGGACTCAATATTTCCCTGTTGCCACTTTCAGTTATTCTCCACATCATTTGATGATCTTTTGTTGCCCACAGATATATTAAGAATTGTCATGGCTTCTCGGGGAATTAACTCCGTTACCTTTAGGTAATGCCCTTCTCTATCTTGGATACATTCCTTTGTTTTGAAGTTTGCTTGCTTAAAATTAAAATAGCTATTCTTGTTTCTTTTTATTACTGTCAGTATGGTATAGTTTCCTCTTTACATTTACTTTTAACCTATATGTGTATTTGTATTTAAAGTGGATTTCTTATAGACAATGCTTCTTTAAGGACAAAGAAGCAAGAAAAATCAAGGCCAAGTAAGAAAATGAGTTGGGTCTGTGGGTACCTTCTGCTGACTAGGTTCCCCAGGGCTTTTTAACTCTCGGAATTGTCCATACTGAAATTTCCAAGAATTATTCAATTACAGTTTAGTTTTTTCTACCCAGCCACTGTTTCCCACAAAGGTTTCTGCTCATGATTCTTTGTTCTAGTAAGCCATGCTGCCTTGTGTTTACTTGTCTGTCTTTCTAATCTTGGGGGGGGGTAGCCATTTGCCACGTATCCTTGCCTTTCTATGGCTGCAAGAAGAGTTATTGATTTTTAGTATGTTCAGCTTTGTACTTGTTATTAGGATAGAGTGGCAACTTCCAGACTCCTTACATGCAGAAACAGACACTGAGAATCTGCTCTCTTACTTTTACACACTATAAAGTTAGTAACTCAATAAGTTGATTTATCTTACTATTCTCTAATCAGTAGTAAAGGTTGGTGTTAGTGATTTTGTGATGAATATAATGGTGTATTTCCTCATGGAGTTTACTACAATTTAGAAATTATGACATGCATAAGGTTACAATGAGCTCTCTAGTGTCTCCCTTTTCTACAGTTCAAATTAATATCAATTTACTACTTGCTCATTAATTTTATCGCCTGCTAGTATTCCCTAGCTGACCAAGTGGTATCCAGTGATAAAGAATTAAGAAAAAATTTATGGGAGAAAGCTTTATAGTAAGAAAAATCCTATCCTAATTTTAATATTTTTCTTTATTCCCTGTGAACTGGAAAATAAAAAGCTATCATTTAATTTAAGCAACTCACAGTCTAACAGTCCCTTATGGGAGTAGAGTATGAAAATTAGTGTACTGCTACTCCTTAACCTTCAATATCTATTTAAAGGACAAAGAAGCAAGAAAAATCAAGGCCAAGTAAGAAAATGACTTAAATGGCAATGTTGTATATAAAATTCAGATCTCTTCAGTCCAATCATTTTTTTTTCCAAAAAAATTGGCTAACCAAAACAGATAATAAGAAATAAATTTTTTTCTTTCTGTGAAATTAATAAATTTTAACTATTATTTGACATGTGATTTCAGCAACTTCATGAACACATTGTTATTCTAATATTTTCTTTTTTAATTTATTAGGGTGACACTGGGAAACAAAATTATACAGGTTTCAGGTGCACAGTTGTACCACACATCATCTGTACACTGCATTGTGTGTTCACCAACCCAAATCAAGTCTCCATTCATTCATCCCTCCTCTACCCTACTATAGCTCCCGCACAACCCCTCTCCCTGGCAATCACACTATTGTTCATCTCTATTAGTTATTTTTGCTTTTTTCCCTTTTTTGTTTAATCCTTTCATCCCTCAAACCTATCAACACCCCAGCTGTCAGTCTGCTCTCAAACTGGGAGTCTGTCTCTATTTTGCTTATTGCTTCATTCTGTTCATTAGTGTCGACCTCCAGCCTGCTGGGAACTACCAGTGTCACAAGGAAACACTGCTTAAGACACAAACTGTTGTCAAGAGAAGAGAGGAAACAGTCAAGAGAGACTAACCTCCAGAGTATCCTTCTCCCAGAACTTTATTGATCAGGAGCAGAGCAAAGGTAACAGGATTGTAGGGGGGAGAGGTCTTTCAAGGGGAAAGAATGACTAATGCACTTCTTGTTGATATGAGAAAAGAGCTAGTTTCAGTTAGTACATTCTCTTTCTTCTGCTGATTAACAAGCACAAAGGGAGGGGCAATCTATAAACCTCTAGGCTAATTTCCTAAAGTCTATTAACATGCATTTCTTTGTGTTTGCACAAAGATCTACTCACACAGTTTTGTGGTGTTTTTATCCAAAAATGCATTTTCCCTGTGTTTGCAGCAGAAGATTACATTCACATCACCATTCACACTCAGGGCTTTTTAACTAAAGTTTCCTAATCCAAATTATAGAGGTTCCAAGATCAGATAAGTGATTCTTTGCACATTAGATTCTACATAGGAGTGAAATCATATGGTGCTTGTCTTTCTCTGACTGGCTGATTTCATTTAGCGTATTGTCTGCAGGTCCATCCATGCTGTGGCAAAAGGTAAGATTTCCTTCTTTTTACAGACAATAGTATTCCATCGTGTAAATGTACCACAACTTTTCATCCATTCATCTACAGATAGACACTTAGGCAGTTTCCATATCTTGGCTATTGTAAAAAATGCTGCAATGAACATGGGGGTGCATACATTCATTCAAATTGGTGGTTCTGATTCTAGAATACATTTCCAGTAGTGGAACTTCTGGGTTATAAGGCAGTTAGTTACATTTTTCATATTTCATGTAATTCCATACCACTTTCTACAATAGTTGCATTAGTCTGCATTCCCCCAACAGTTCACAAAGGTTCCCCTTTTTCCACATCCTCACCACCCCTTGTTTGTGGATTTATTGATGAAAGCATTTCTGACATATGTGGGGTGATATCTCATTGTGGTTTTAATTTGCGTTTCTCTCATGATTACTGAACGTTGAGCATCTTTCATATGTCTATTAGTCATCTGTATGTCCTCTTTGGAGAAGTGTCTAGTCGGGTCCTTTGCCCATTTTTTTAATCGGATTGTTTGGCTTTTTGATGTTGACTTTTATGAGGGTTTTTTTTTATAATTTCTGGATACTAACTCCTTAACAGATGTAGCAGCAAATGTGTTCTTCCATTCAGTAGGTTGTCTTTTGATTTTGTTGATGATTTCCTTTGTTGTGCAAAAACTTTTTAGTTTGATGTAATCCTATTTATTTATTTTTTCTTCTGTTTTCCTTGTCCATGGAGCTATATTAGAAAAATATTGATACAAGGAATTGCAGAGTGGTTAATGTAGTAGATGTCTTGTGGAGTTCAGTGGTGTAGTCTTCGTGTTCACCTGAGTGGAGTGTTTCAGGAATGTTCCTTGTGTGGGTATGTGGGCCCTCCTGTTGTGATTTCAACTTGATTGCTTTGGTTTATTCACACATGTGATCAACCCACAGGCTGGCTGACTGTGAGGCTCAACGCACACCAAGTGTTCTGACAGCTGTGCCGGTGCTGACCACATGAAGCAGAATTCTCCTCTGCATGTTTTTGTGCCTGCTGAGATCTCTCTTTGGATATGTCTTATATGAAGCTTACTAGATCTTGCTCTGATGTAGTCTGAAGCTGGCCACCGGGTGTATTGGTTCTGGGCCTCTTGGGAGGGACTCTGGTGGAGGCTAATATCAGATACTGCCAGTGACTAGCCCTAAGCAACCTCTTTGACGCTGAAAGCAGTCCACAGTTTGTGGCTGCTTCTGCTGGGCCTAGGCACATGCTGGAAACACCAACCTGTGCACAATGCTGGCTTTTACCAGCACTGGGCTAAGGGCATTTCTGCAAAAGTCTCAAGGCACCCCTAGATCTGCCTCCAGCTGCTTCTGCCTATTGGCTGCCTCTTAAGCTCAGTAAAAGAGCCTCTGCACTCCTCAGCAGAGCCTAGGCTCCTCATGGTAGGGTGAAAGGGAGTCCAGAAGGTGGGGTTATTTCTTTCCCTCAAGCTGATGTCACATGGAGGAGAATGAATGCTCCACCTAAAAATGGTGGCTTCTCTAGCACAGGGAAATGAGTCAGCACAGTATTCTTGGCAGCTTGTTTCTTCAGTTGTCTCCCCAGAGCACAAACCCCAGACTCTCTTCACCTGACTGTAGTCTTTTCTGTCCCCTTTCTGCCAGAGTCCTGCATAAGTGGCTGCAAACAAAATTTTGTGTGTTGTTTTTTATGATGGTGCCTGCGTCTCTATGGACTCCCCTGTCTTTCTGATGAACAGAAACCTCACTGCTTTTCACAGCAGCTGTTATGGGGGTGTCTTTTCCCAGCTCGGGTATTCTAGGCTGGGGAGTCAGTCTTGGGGTTTAGATCCCATGTTTCTCAGGGGGAACCCCTGGTAGCTGAGATACTCTTCAGAATCTCAGCCACTGCACATGGGAGTGAGTCCAGCCCTTTTCACATCTCCACCCTTCCTACTAGTCTCGACATGGCTTCTTTGAATCTTCAGTTATAAGACATCTCCTTAGCCAATTTTCAGTTGGTTATTCAGGATTATTGTTTTATAATTTAGTTATAATTCCAGTTTGATCATAGTAGGAGGTGAATATAGCTTTTACCTACTCTGCCATCATCTTGGATCCTTCGATTTTTATTCTTTTTTATAGAAAGAAGATTAATGAAATTATCTTCTTATGGGTAAAAAGCAACTGTGTACACAGCTCTGCATAAATAACACTTTGACAAAGTAATGATGCAATTATTTATATTCAATACAGTAAAAATCTGCATTAAAATCAACATACCATTGTTTGCAGTCCTTATAGCCTGAAGTCATTTGCTTTTTCCTCAAAGACATACATCAGATGCTGGCAGATGAAAATGAGATATTCTAGACTTCAAAAAGCTTTGACATATTTTATTTTCCCAAGTTTCAAGAAACTTCTATTTAATATGTAAAAATCGGCTGATTTTTATGATTGTTGAAAATCTAATAATAGATATATATGTGCATAGTATAATCAAAATACATTTTATTCATGCAATGAATATTTGACTATACTTAAATACCAAAGAAGAATCTTCTCTGGGTAGGTGAAAATATACAGGGGGTCCTCAAGTTACAACAGTATTGACATACAGTGTTTTGAGTTTATGACACTCATTCCCATAAAAACTTAAAAAAATTAAGACATGAGTGTTTTGGCTTACAACATTATAATCGTACTTACAGACCATGTGGGTGAACTAATTTGCTTGAGCACCATGGAAGAATACAGTCACGCAACATATGAGTGAGGGAGTTGGTGTCCCTCAGTACACTTATTTTCGCCATTTTGGATTGTTAAAAGTGCAAGTGTTCCATTTGTATTAGGCAAGGGTGTGTATGACATACACCAAAATTTGGGTCACATCACTGTCATAGGAACAGAACTGTGTTGGAACCTGAAGACCCATTGTACATGGAGTTATTCACTGTATGTACTTGGAAAGTTATTTAACTTCTCTGGACCCAGATATCATCATATCTGCCTTTCAGTGAGAGAACTAAAGGGAATAAGCAATATCTTCAAGGTGAATGATGCAAATAAAGACAGTCTATAAATTTTAAGTTAACAATACAAAATATAAATTTATAGATAGTGACCGTCAAGGGCAATTGTATCAATATTTATTGACTTCATTTTACTAAATAAAGCCTCTACAGTGCAGTCAGTAACATCATATTTTACATTTGAGAGAGGGACCAAAACTGTATAAAACACACAAAATAGTCACAGTTCTGTTCCTTTCTTTTTCAATTCCTCTTGGTCAGTAGGGCATTTTAAGACAGAGACACTGGAAATGAAACAATTGTATCTGTCACATAGAATCAATGAGGCAAAAGTTAGCTTTAAAATAGGAATCAGGCTAGTAGTCTCAGATGGGTCCTCTCCCAACTTCCACTAATATACACATAAAAGGCAGAAAATTCCCAATACAGGAAAATATGACAGACAATTGCCAAATGTGGGAAGGATTTCCTTTAGGTTAAAAGCCTGAAAGAAGTGCATTGAAATATATATAGCCCATAGCCTTCCTGTGCTAGGCTACATGTGTCTGATTTCCTGAATGGAGCATAGGCAAGATTTATTTTCTTCTCCACTGCCTGTCACTCTCATTAAAAACAAAACAAAAATCTCAAGACAAAAATCTGCAGAATATTAGGAAGCTATATCTTTTTGGTATGAGTTTTGACTTTTAGAGATCCAAAAGTCTGGTCCTCAATACTCTTTCAATGCAAACTTTTCTGCATACAAAGGAACAGGGCAACAACTTCCAGAAAGCTTAACAGAGCTTGAGCACTCACTGATGATTAAAAATAAACCTTTCAATCTGGAGTTAAACTCCTACCAGTTCCCAGAAAAGTTATCTGGGAAACCTGATTCCTCAGCAGGATTATCTGTGGGGAGTCTAGAAATTCACATTCTTGTTCTTCAGTTGCACACATTCTGATTTCTGAAGAGGGTCCTGAGGATCTCTGTTTCTAGGTGATTAGGGAAACAGCCCTGTGTGGGATTTAAAACTCAACTGATATGTCCAGTATATTTTTCTTTTTATCATGGACTCTGAAATTACAATATTACTTTCTATCATGGTTTTCATCTATCAGAAAAACCGTAATTTCTTTTTTGATGATGAAAATTAGGTACAGTGTAACAATTCCCTTGAATGTTTTGTTCAACTCATTATTGAAATATATATTTAGTAGGGCAAATAGGAAGTTTAGTAATACTGTTTTAAGCAAGATAGAATGTATCATTTTTTGGATAGTTAAAATTTCACTGCCATTCCATCATTTAATATCTTAAGTTGGTGATGTCTATTTTTGTAGTGTCACTTACATTTTCTACATAATTTTATCCTAACTTATACCTTCAAATATATTCTTCTTATAGAATAGCACATTGTGCTGACATGCATTGCTACCTCCCTTTATTCTATTAAAAATATTTTTAATAAGATAGGTCCTTTCACCATCTATTGCAATTATGTGTCATACTTCAGCAAATATCAGTGACACATATGAGATTTTTCTTAAATATTTTATAATAAAATTTCCTGTTGGTTTTATTTGTTATCTTACTTTCCATTTGATTACACACATCTGTGGTTTTCCAAGATCTTTTTGCTATGCTTGTTTTGAGAAGAGAATTTCAAGGATGCGTGATCCTTTGAATAAGAACCAAAGCAAGTGAATTTTGGAATTTAATATTTATTTAACAAAAAAGCAATTGTAATTACCATAAGTCAATCTGTCATTGGAAAACTGTGCCTCTTGGCTTTTGTCAATGGAAGTGATCTCGGCTATAAAATCGAATTAGCCTTGTAATAGAACTGTAAGAGTGATTTGATTTTTCACATTACAGCAGAACTTTCATTCTATTATTATAGAAATGTGAAAAAATTGACATAATAACAACCAATTTAGCAAACGCAATTTAGTAAAAGTAATTTTCACTAATCTCTGTAAGCTGCTGTCATGGTCCCAGAGAAACCAAATATTTATGCTGAACGTCACTCAGTAATATGTGGATTGTAAGAAGTGACTTCAAAATATAGCATAGGCAGGCTTGCTGTACTCTTAAACTTAATATTTTATTAATTAACAAGAATTATATTTTGTAAAAATAAATCACAGTTTTTAACACATGTCAGGATTTAACTTCTTACAGCAAAGCAACATCATAGTAGATACTTTTAATTCTGGTAAATGTTTGAAAAATGTTTTAGTAAATTGAAATGCTTCCTGTCTACATACAAAATAAAATAACAAAAAATATGATTGATTAATTTTACTAAGCATAGCAATTCTTGGATATTTCTATGAGTATTTTTCCTTTTGAATTATTAGTTTGAGGAGGTTACTTATTTATCCTAACAGAAATGTTACCACTCAAAATATTTAGGTAACTTCTCCTCTACTACATGCATTTAAATATCCATATGGTGAAAAGATATCTATCTTTTGAGAGCCAATTTAAGTTTGAAAACATCTCAGAATCATCTGGAGACAGCATTAGAAATAAAGTTGATGATCAGGCTGAATATTAGAGTCTAGGTCAGAAATAAATCTCAGAGAACAAAAACTAATTTGGTTTCACAGCTTACAAGCTGCTTTTATGGTCACTCCCCCTCAACAAAAATAAAAACTCATAGAACAATTTTGGAAATGCCAGCATTTTTAAAATAAGTAAATAAACTCCTAAAGATAAAACCTTATTGGATATAGAAGGTTTAGTATAATACTTAAAATCAATCTTACTATTGCATAATGTCTGGCATGTAGCAGGAAAAAAAGCTAGTGAAATTAATTAAAGGACTCATGGATTAGTCAAAGAAAACCTGTAGAGCAAAAATAATTTTTTTAAATCTTTGTGTGTTACAGTTACTTTCTAAAAAATTAATACTTCCTATAATTAATTTATGCAACTAATACATATAGTACCTAAACTTTTACTTTTATTCATAGTACATATATTTATATTCTGTTAATACATACATTTCTTCTACATGAAACAGAATTTTGAATAAGATAAAGAGAGGTAGTTTAATAAACTATTATGATCCATATACCTGCTCTGGTGCAGATATGTTTTGCTGCCTTTAACCTTTTAGATGTTTGAACTACATTAAAATTGTTTAAGTTATTTAATTACAGGTTTAATATTTAAATATTGTCAATAATTCATGACCCCCAACCACCGTGCAATTTAATCTCTCTCATTCTATGCATTTGGAATTGCTTGTCTTGCCCCCCTTTTTTTTTTGAATGTGAATTTCCCTCTCTAACTGACAACTCTTACTTAGTTTCAAGTCTTAAACCTAATGCTACTCACTCTGTGAAACTATAACAAAATCTCTCAAATAGATTTGATATCTTCTCTAAAACTAAGTAACTTTATGTGGAAGACCTCCATCATCACACATACTGCTGCAGACTAATAGTGTGCACATGTGTCTCCTCTCCACTTCAGGGGCACTTTCGGAGTTCTTGTTTTCCCAACTTTGTATCCCAGCCATCAGCATAATGTCTGGCACACAGTCAGCATTCTATAAATATCTGTAGAATAAATAAACCAAAGACTTTCTCTAACAACTCAATAGTGTTCACAAACGTGTGATACTTATGAACCTTTTATTTTAGCCTTCCACAAAGCATCATTAGAAAACTCTCAAAAAGGCCATTTTAATAACCTATCTGCAGTGAACCCTTATAGGTACATTTTGGACCATAATTTGAAGTAACATTATTATTTTTAACATAATTCTTAAAATAATTGACAATTCTTATAATATATTGTAGGACAATTGGTCCCTTAATGAGGACATTCTATTCATTAAATCATTCAGCAAATATTGTTTGAGGACCCAAAATGTAAGAACTCATTTAACCTTAAGAAGGTTTTTGTTTTTTAATCTCAGATCTTGAAGAAATTTATTTCCTTTGTGCATTTTATATTTTATTACCTTAAACTTAAAGACATAAAGGAAAAAGTGAATCTAACCATGTGTAATTCCAGGGGTTTCTCCAATGCAATTTGAGCAGGAAGATAAAAATTATCCTCCTAGCCTTTAGTTGTATAAAAATAATGATTTTTATTTTCCATGCAATCCCCAGAATACTCATCTTTTAGTTTCTGTGTTTTGTTGTTGTTGTTTCTAGAATTTAGGGCCATCTTCGTTTATTAAGGAGGTCAAAACCCTCTCTGTTTTACTGGAACAGATCTCTTTGGTTCCTAGTTATTGTCTGTCACTTGCTATTTCCCATAGAAATAGTTTCCAAACAACTTTTTTCAAAAATATTCTTTTTTGGAACAACATCCTATACTCAATATTTTTAAAGAGGTAAACATTACTTTCCTTTCATATTGACTAATTTGCATCAACTATATTTAATGTATATGTACTATATAAATATAAACCATTGCATATATAATGCTATATGCATATATGGATTTTTTTTTTTTGTATTTTTCTGAAGTTAGAAATGGGGAGGCAGTCAGACAGACTCCCGCATGCGCCCGACTGGGATCCACCCGGCATGCCCACCAGGGGGCGATTCTCTGCCCATCTGGGGCATTGCTCTGTTGCAACCAGAGCCATTCTAGCACCTGAGGCAGAGGCCATAGAGCCATCCTCAGTGCCCAGACCAACTTTGCTCCAATGGAGCCTTGGCTGCGAGAGGGGAGAGAGAGACAGAGAGGAAGGAGAGGGGGAGGGGTGGAGAAGCAGATGGGCGCTTCTCCTGTGTGCCCTGGCCGGGAATCAAACCCAGGACTCCTGCACGCCAGGCCGACGCTCTACCACTGAGCCAACCGGCCAGGGCCTGGATTTTTTTAAAGAAACTAAATATACTACTATCTAAATTCATAAAATAGATATTTGATGGACATTATTCTTCACTTGAAAAATTACTCTCAAAAAATATTTTCTTCGGATAGTAATGTGTAATATGATTTATTTTTTCTATATTTGATTTCTATGCAAATGCATAAAAAATTGAGTTATCCAGAAGAAATACTAATATAGTCCTCTGCAATAGCTCAGTCTCTGTGTATTCAGAATAGTCATCCCATAAAAATGAAGGCAAGAAAAGTAAAAGAACCAAGGGCAAGTTTGGCATGCAAGAAAAGTGAAACAGGAAGAGGACATCATGCAAGAGTAGTAAAGCAGAAAAGATAAACAGAAAGTTCTAGGAGGTGTGGAGGAAGTAGAAAGCAGCTTAATTCTTTCAAATATAAAGAATTAGTACCACCAAGAAGCGGTCAACAAGTAACACATTTTAAAATACAAGACTGCTGTTACTGAATATGTGAAAGAAAAAAGGAAGACTAGTCAGGGAGGAGATCAATTTTAATATTTCTGTGAAGCTTTGTAAGTGGGCTTGAGGGACTAAAAATTCATAAACACCTGGTATGTGTCAGACAGTGTGTAAAATGCTTCTTAATAGTTAACCTTTTGCAAAATTTCCCCTGAATTACTTCTAAAGTGAGAAGAGGGTAAAATTTGTTCTGAGGGGGACAGGAAATAACTTAAAAGAGTCCCAGATCTCTAGTATTTTTTCTTAAAATTGCAAGTGAATTTTCATTTTTATTCCATAGTTTATCTATGAATACTTTAAGATAAAAATGTTTAAAATTTCTCTGCATTGAGTAGAAGCAACAATAAAAAATATGGACATACTCATGTGTAGGAAATTGCAATATTATATCTATTTTATAGATGAGAAAACAGTAATAATTGAAAAATAGATTTTGACTGACTTCAAAACCTACGTAATTTCAACTACATCATATTCACTTTCCAATAAGAAACTGTACCAGTGAATGTTTCAGTCTATGTTTCTACAGTAAACAGTAAATGAAAATTGTGATGGTTATAAACTCTAATATGTTGAACTTGAAAGTAGAGACAGGAAGGAGATGGCAAGGAGCTAATATTCCAATAATGTCTACACAGATTATAGGGTTTCATCAGTAAAGCAACCAAATGGATAACTGTAATTGTTCATATTTTATAATTATTAATAACTTTCTTTGAACATCTATTATGTTTTTCATTATAAATTTAATTACTTAATCTCCAAAATGGTTATTCTGAAGCTAAAACATCTTACTATAGTAAAAGGTTTTCTCAGTTTATTCTAAAAATATTTGAGAATTTCTTATTATAATTGTTTTGAATATTAAATGAGTAAAAGATTTTTAAAATATATAAGTATTTAGATAAAGTGAAGATATTAAGTGTATAGGCTCAGAAATCAACAAACTGCCTGTGTTCAAACATCGCTCCATTTAGACTGTAAAACTTGAGCAAAAAAAGAAATCATTTATTAATTTAATCATTAACTCAATAATTATGTATTGGTTATAACTATATGTCAGGCATTGTTATAGGTACTTGATATTCCTTAATGAACAAAGAAATGGAGCTGATCTTATAACTGATAGAAAGCAAACAATGAACACTAAACATAACAAGTAAGTGAACAATGTAACATGATGGAGAATGTTTAATGCTGCAACAAAGAAAAATAAGAAAATGAGTTAAAGGAGATAAGGAGTGAGGGAGTAGAGAAAGCAAGTGGTAATATTAAATAGTTATGAAAAGTTATGGCAAGTTAGGTAAGGCTCACGGTGAGGGTGAGATTTGAAAAAAATAAAAAGTGAGTTGAGTATTGACCAAGAGGAGGAAGTAAAGAAGAATATTGTAGGCTCAGGAAATAGACAGTAAGAGTATGTGGAGTGATTGAAATGAGATCTCTGAGGCTAGAACATAGTTATCCAAAGGAAAAGAACTTCAGGAAGTCCAAGTGGCAAGAGTGGGATAGAGGTAAATAATATGTATTCTTATAGACCCCATTGTAAGGGTTTAGGGCTTTATTTCATGAGAATACACTGCAGGGTTTTGAGCAATGGAGGAACATGAGAAAAGCTCAGTGTGGAGAGCATGGTGTGAAAATTAGAGAAAAACCACAATAAGTCCAATGAGAAATAATGGCAGCTCATACTGAGGCAGAAGCACAAGAGGTGTTGAAAGTGGTCAGATTCTGGATATATAAACAATGCCTTCTTAATATGAGTAACCCACTCCAGAAAGTCAGATTCTATACCAAAATGTTATTTTTATTCTTTTAAATGATTAAAATAATAATACATTATCAAAATACAGTAACTAACACATAATAAAAGGCCTATATGTTAGTAATAAATTATTATTGCAAGGTAAAAAATGCTTTATGATCAAAATATAAATAATATGGATATATTTATTTTATTTTATTTTTTTTTGTGTGTGTGACAGAGAGAGAGAGGCAGAGAGAAGGACAGATAGGGACAGACAGACAGGAAGGGAGAGAGATGGAAGCATTGATTCTTTGTTGCAGCTCCTTAGTTTTTCATTGATTGATTTCTCATATGTGCCTTGACCGGAGGGCTATAGGCAGAGCAAGTGACCCTTTGCTCAAGCCATTGACCTCGGGCTCAAAACAGCAATCATGGGGTCATGTCTATGATCCCACGCTCAAGCCAGCAACTCCACACTCAAGCTGGATGAGCCCGTGCTCAAGCTGGGAACCTCGGGGTTTCTAACCTGGGTCTTCTTCATTTCAGTTCAGCACTCTATCCACTGTACCACCACCTGTTCATACTGATATGGATATTGACAAAGACTTTTTTGTCAGTAATTTCACTGGTTAGCATAAGTAAAATCTAAGGGGTCATTTCCTTTGTTGAAACTTTTTTAAATGTCTCCACATGATTCTGACATTTTATATTGTATTTGGAATATAGTCAAGACTTTTTTCACACATCAATTTGTTAAAATGTTAATTTCAAACATTGTGTTAAAATATTTGTTAACATGTTAAACTGGGTTTTGAGGAGGTAGATATATTTTTTCTATGTAAATTTTATTTGAAAATCATGTTTTAGAGAGTTATATACATTACTCAAAATTTGACTTAAAAATCTAGAGGTGCTTGTTTTACTGAAAGTGTAAACAAAGATGTTCTACAGGGTATGCCTGTAGTTTGAAGACCTAGCCAATAAGATCTTGCTTAAAAAAGCAGAAGCAATGTAATTGCCATCACTTGAAATGGGGAAGGTTATGGGATAAAGCAGATTTAGCAGAAGTGTGGTGAGAGTAAACATCAAGATTTCTATTTAGAATACATTGAATTAGATACAGTGGTGGGCTTTGACCCGTTTGCACTTGTTCAGCAAAACTAATATCTAATTTTTGTTGAGTTCAGCAAACCAGTTATTAAAATGGCTTCTAAAGGAATGGGATCCTACTCTTACAGTGAAGATGGTTAAGGATAAGTCACACAGCTGATGATGCTCAGCTAGAAGAAAATTACAAATGAGGATGCTAATCAAGAAGCAACATGGAAATATATATGTATATGTATATGTATATATATATATTTTTTTTTTTTTGTATTTTTCTGATGTGAGAAGTGGGGAGGCACAAAAAACAGACTCTTGCATGCACCCGACCAACCAGAATCTACTCAGCATGCCCACCAGGGGACGATGCTCTACCCATCTGTGTCTTTGCTTCATTGCAACCGGAGCCATGCTAGCACCTGAGGCAGAGGCCATGAAGCCATCCTTAGCGTGCGGGCCATCTTTGCTCCAATGGAGTCTTGGTTGCAGGAAGGAAACAAAGAGAGAGAAAGGAGAGCGGGAAAGGTGGAGAAGCAGATGGGCACTTCTGTGTGCCCTGGCTGGAAATTGAACCTGGGACTTCCACACGCCAGGCCAATGCTCTACCACTGAGCCAACTGGCCAGGGCAGAAATATCTTAAGTAACAATTTTATTACTTTTGTCAGGTAATATTTAATATTCTTTCATTAATATTTTAAAATTTTTTCTTAAAATTTTTATAATCTTATAAACTTTCTTATAGTTTGGGTACCTCTTTTATTATTCCTATTTAAGTATTAAATCTATGAAATAATAAACTACCTTTTGGTATATCATTTTTTTATACTTAAGATGGTCATTAAGGTAGAAAACTAGTTGTTAAATTATTTGAATTCCACCATTTCGTTCTATTCACTGCACCAACAGCCAGAGCTCAATAAGGAATTCTTAAAAGTAAACGTGAGAGACAGAAGTCACTAAGTGATGTAAGGTGAGAAAGATTGGACCCCTGTTGCTGGCTTTGAAGATGGAAGGGGCATATGCCAAGGAATGTGGGCTGTCTCTAAAAATGAGATACTAACAGTACAGACTTTTATTCTGATATTTCTCAACCTGAGCTGCATATTGGAACCACCTTAGTAAATTTAAATATATCTCATGCCACCATCCCCAACTTTATCCTGAGATTTTTGTTTTTTCTCATTTAATCAGAACTCTTTCCAATTCTAATACATATCTGGAATTGAGATCTCCGCTCTGTAGAGTTGTCATGAAAATTATCTGAATTAATCATATGAAGTGCTTAGAATGCGCTTACCAAGCAATTAGTTAATACTGATCTACTTTAATGATCAATGTCTTATATTTATTAAATTAAACTTTAAATGAAAAAAAAACTTGCAAGATCACAGTGTCTAAGTGGCAAGGGCCAGTCTACCTTCAGACATGGGTTAATTCTAGTAACTGGATCTGACTACAAAAACAAAAGAAAGACAACAAATGAAAGACCCTTTGATTTCCAACAAAACTTTATATCAATAACAGTCTACCTTGGAATTATTAAACATCTGAGATGTTAGGTACTGATTTTATGCCAACACAATTTTTTGTTTCTTTATGTTATTTTTAATGTTTCGTAAGTAATTTAAAATAAGCTAAAATATGTTGAACATGGTTGCTCTGCAGTTGTTAACTCGTCTCTCTGAAAGATGTGTATCATCAGATAGTACATTAAAAAAATATGGATTTTTAAAATTTAATTTTGTTGGAGTAACAATGGTTAACATATTATACAAGTTTCTGGTGTCCCATTCTGCAACACATCTCTGTACACCATGCTGTATGTTCACCCTCTACCAAGTCAATTCTTGGTCCATCACCATTTAGTCTTCGTATATCCTCCTCCAGTTTTTCACTACTGGCAATCATTACACTGTTGTCCATGTCCATGAGTTTTGGTGGGGGGTTTGTATTTATTTTTCCTTTTTTAAAATATTATTTTGCTCTATCTATCCTCCTTTCTGTAGTTTCCATCAAAAGGGAATTAAGAAAGAAATGAAGTCACTCATACCAACATTGTCATTTACTATTTTAACTAGGTCCCTAATAATGAACAAAAAATCAGAACAATAGCTAAGATTTATTGACTTCTTGTATAGAATCTTATATGCATTAAATAATTTAAACTTCTCAATAGTCTAATGAATTAAATAATCTATTGCTCCATGTTTTTGCAATGAGAACGTCCCTGAACCAACCGCCTTATCTGTGAAATAAAAAGAATAATATAATACCACAGAAAAATGGCAAATAGAAAGATAACATGGGTTTCCTAATGAACATACCAAGAGAAACAGCCTGAATTTTTGGAGAAACAGAAGTTGCAAGAAAGATGCTTAAAATAATACTTGCTAACAATATGGCAGGAAAGCAAATTTAATATGACAATGTGGAAAAGAGACAGCCGCCAGTACAAGGAACTACTTTCCAAGAAATAATTTATTTTGGTACTTTTTTTTTATTGTTTTGGGTCTGAACATTCAGAGATGATAGTTTTTAAAGTGGCACCTACAGCCTATGATTTCCAGGAAGGCTGAATTAAGGGCAAAGGAGTCTGAGCTAGTGGAAAATGGGTGAAGGTCGGCAGCAATGGAGAGGAAAGATGGCAGTTGTCTCAGATATGAACCTGAAGGCAAATGCACTGTTTTTTTCCTAGACTTGAACCTTGAAAAATACCACACTCTTCTCTAATGATGGGTCCAGAATGGGTTGGGAAAGTATTGAAATACTGCACTAAATTCCTAGAAAACTTATGAATATTACAGCCTGAACATAGACGCAAGTATCTCCCAAAGACCCATAAGCTGAAGTGAAGAGTAAAAGACAATTATACACGCAGACATAAAAAGGTTTTTACAGTCTGTTATCCGCAAGTGCTATGTTTTATTATTTAGTCTATATATATTTACTTATGGGTATGCATTATTTGTTATTTTGTTCAATTCTCAAATGCAACTTTTTCAGAAGAGTAGTTGTACTTTATTTCAAATAAGAAATATTAAAACAGGAATATACCACCTGAGATTACTACATAAACTAATTATACAGGAAATGCTCATGTAAAATAGTACTGAGATGGTTGTGAAATAATATCTGTATTAAAGAGTTTTATATTAAAATTAGAGATAATGAAGATAAAAATCTAATAATTATTTATATGTTTATAATACCTAATAGATAGATATTAGTATTATTAGAGGGAAAGAATTTATAATTGTAAGTTTGCCTTGTAACTATAATAAAATCATATAATCCAAAAAAATAAATAAACATTAAGTAACAACAACAAAAGAAACTCTTTCTCAAGAAGAATTAATCTAAAAGTGAATTGAGCCAGAAATTTTATGCCAAATTCTTAATGAAATATCTGTCTACATGTTAGGCACCTCCTACTTGCTAAACACGTTTTTCTAATGGGTCCTCCTACCATAGTCACATACATTTCTCATTGCCTTTTGCCAAGTTCAAAATTATTGAAATATGCATTCTTTAGTATGCATGTGAATATTCCTCCAAAATTTGAATGAAAGCACCTGACAGTATAAAATTTTCATGTCCCTTTCTTTTTACTTTAAATGCCAAATTCACAGTGGCATTGCAATTTACATGTGAATTGTGAATAAATTATAAAGATTCAATCTCTACACATTTAAAAATCATATCACCTCTCCCCTACCCTTATATGCACAGTGTTTCAATCACAGCATAAGTGTAATTGCTCAAGCAAAAATCTGCACCTGTGACCATTTAAAAACAGCATATATTGGTATGTACTAAAAAATAGAATATTTATGAGTTGTGCATGATATTTTTTTCAAAACTAATGCAAACTGAGAGGCTGTAAAAAAAATAACCCAGTATTTGCATGTTCTGTCAAAGAAATATACAATCTAGCCTTTTCTTATCTTTTGTAGGTACCATTTTCAGGATGTGTTGCTTTTGTCAAAGATAAGATAGGAAAATAAAAGCTATGGCTACCGGTGTATATTCACACTGTCTTCCCACATTAGTATTCTGCAGGCTTTTATTTTCTCCTTGAAGTATCACTGTCACTTTTCACATTTTAACACCCAGCCATCAACTTTTCCATAAATGCAATCACACCAGGAGATCCTTCATCTGCATGTGTCAAAGTAAAATGTAAGAGATGTATATTTCATGGCATAATAACATTCTACAAAATTCATAACGGAATTCTGTAACATTTGGAGATATTTCTTTTCTCAGACTGATTCAATAGCTGGGTCGTTCATATGTGCAAGTTTGCAGTTTTGTGTTTTATTTTCATCTTAACATATTTTTTAGTCAAATTATCTCCTTTTCTATGATGTCTATCTATCCAGAACCTATCTTAAAAGATGTCTCTATTGCTTTTTTGTGTGTGTGCTATAGAAAAATAAGTGCATATTTATGAGCTAGAGGAAGAGATGAAACGAAAGGTAGAATACAAGATGGAAAATAAGGAGGGGATATTCATTGAGTTCATACAATGTCCAGAAACTTACAGTTTTTAGAACTTTACTTACATTTATTCTGTTAATAGCTATAGCTTTAATAGGTTGGTACTATGATTATTCCTATTTTACAGGTAATAAAACTGAACGAATGTACTAACATGTTAAAGAGTGGTGGACTCGATAATATTTTCCAGGTGCCTTGGCTCCAGATCTCAGATTTCCAACCATTAAACACAATAAGACCTGTGGCTTACCCAGGGGCATATGCCCCTCTAAACTCCGGGATGCAGGCAGTTCTACCTGTAAGGTATTTTTTCCCCGCCAAGCAGGAAGGAAGAGGGCTCGGAGCCACCAAGTGTGAAATAATAAATGGCTTTATTGAGTACAGAGCGCACACCCCGCCCGGCAAGGTTCCCTGGCCCCGAGGAAAGAAACATGGAGGCTAGGGAAGTTGCAAAGATTAAACCGCGTGGCAGATATTTAAAGGGTCCCTCTAGGGAAGTGGAGCTACTATGACATGGTAAAATTTCACTGGCTGGCAGACAATCGCTTCTTTCCAAATGGTTCCTGGGAAGCTTCCTTTAGCGGGCTTGATTGTGGGCGGTCCTAGCCAAAGTGGGTGGGTCTGAGTTCCCCACGTGACCATCCCTCCATCCACCGACCTTACACTACCTCCACTACTGCCTGGGAGTAGTAAGAAAGAAAAGATACAGTTTGCCAGTGTTTGCATCTCTTTTATCTTTTTTAAGTTTCAGAATTTTGCCCTGGCCAGTTGTCTCAGTGTAGAGCATCAGCCCAGAGTGTGGATGTCCCAGGTTCTATTCTCAGTCAGGGCACACAGGAGAGGCAACCAGCTGCTTCTCCACCCTTTCACCTCCCCCTTCTCTCTCTCTTGTCCCCGTCTGCAGCCATGGATCAATTGGTTTGAGAGCTTCGGCCCAGGTGCTGAGGATGGATCAGTGGAACCTCCGCCTCAGGCACTAAAAATAGCTTGGTTGCGAGTATGGCCCCAGATTAGCAGAGCATCAGCCCCAGACAAGTGTTGCCAGGTGGTCCTGGTCGGAGCACATATGGAATTCTTTCTGTTTCCCCTCCTTTCACCTGGAAAAAAAAGAAAGAAAAAGGTTTCAGAATTTCATCAAGTTCCTTTCATCTGAGATGAGAAGGAAGAGAGGAGAGAAAGGTGTATAAAAATTAAAACAGACTATTAAATACTGGATTGTGTACTTACTTAAATGACTTTTTTCTCATCTGAAACTGAACATGTGGTTCAAAGAAAATTTGGATAATGTATAAACATATAAAATAAAAATTATGATAATCTGATCAAACTTTAAAACAGAATGAAAATGTTTGGTATCCTGATTATTTTATGAAGATATAAATTATCATTTATGAAATTTAAATAAGAATGAGTCTGCAGGTAGGGATCCAGTATTTATATACTTGGGGATTAATCATTTTTGTTAAATTAAATTTATTGGGATGACATTGGTTAGTAAGATTATATAGGTTTCATAAAATGAGAGAATGAGAGATAGCGAGGCAGACTCCTGCATGTGCCTCAAGGAGGATCCACCTAGCAACCCCATCTGGGGTCCATGCCCAAGTGCCGAGCTAGCTATTTTTTTAGTGCCTGTGGCTGACTAGCTTGGACAAACCTAGCTATCCTCAGTGCCCGGGTTCATGCTCAAACCAATTGAGCCACTGGCTGCAAAGGGGAAGAGAGTGAGAAGGGGGGAGAAGCAGATGGTCACTTCTCTGTGCCCTGACCAGGAATTGAACCAGGAATGTTAATATGCCAGGCTGACGCTCTATGCACTGAGTCACTAGACAGGGCCCCAAGTGTACATTTCTATACTTGATCTGTATATTGCATTATGTGCCTATCAATCAAAGTCATATAATCTTTCATCACCATATATGATATATGTCTCTCTTTACCTTTACTTTCTTCCTCATCCCCACCCTTCCCTCTGGTAACCACCATACTGTTGTCTGAATCTATGAGTTTCTGTTTCTTTGATTTTCCTGTTCATTTGTTACTTTCAGTATTATATCACACAAATGAGTAAAATTATATGATTCTTAGCTTTGAACATCTTTTCAGATATCTGTTGGCCATTTATATTTCCTTTTGGGAGCAGTGTCTGTTCAGGTCTTCCTTCCATTTTTTAATTGGATTGTTTGCTTGTTCGGTGTTGAGTTGTATGAGTTCTTAATACTTTTTGGATAATGACCCCTTGTCAAAGCTGTTATTTGCAAATATCATTTCCCATTTGGCTGGTTACTTCTTTGTTTTGTTGTTGGTTTCTTTTGCTGTGCAGAAGCTTTTTAGTTTAATATAGTTCCATTCATTTATTTTTGCCTACTTCCCTTGCCTATAGGGTTAAATTAATATAATGTTATCTTCATAATGTAACTTATTGTTTCAGATCTTATATTTAGGTCTTTGATTTATTTTGATTTAATTTTTGTATATGGGGATACACTGTAATCTAATTTCTTTTTTTTTTTTTTTGCTTGTGGCTTCTTAATTTACTCATTTATTAAAGAGGCTTTCTTTTCTCCATTGTGTGTTTTTGGCTTTTTTGTCAAAAATTATTTGCCCATAGATATATGACTTTCTTTCTGATCTCTCAGTTCTGTTCCATTGGTCTGTGTGTCTGCTTTTTTTTACCAGTACCATGCTATTTGGATTAATATTGCTCTGTAGTATAATTTGAGGTCAACTACTGTGACTTTTTGCTTATTCTTTTTTTTTCAAGATAGCTTTGGCTCGTCAGGCTCTTTTGTTGTTTCATACAGATCTGATGATTTTTTTCTTTCATTTCTTTAACAATGACAATAGGATTTTGATGGGGATTACATAAAATCTGTATATTGCTTTTGCTAATATGGCAATTTTAATTATGTTGATTTTTCTAATTCATGAACACAGTATATCTTTCCATTTCATTGTGTCTTTTTAAATTTCTTTTAATGCTGCTTTGTATTTTTCAGTATATAGCATTTGTTCATACAATATGTTAAACTTATTCCCATGTATTTTATTATTTTTGCTACAATTGCAAAAAACGTTTTTTGTTTTTCCATTTCTGTCTGATGGAGAAGGCCATACTATACATATATGTGAAGGTATAAGGGAACATTGTGTTTTACATTGAATTTTGCTGTGACCTTGAAATTGTTCTAAAAAATAAAGTCTATATAATTTTAAAGTCATTTGTCCTTGTAAGTACAATAAAAATTATAAACACATTATATCAAGAATAGTTATTGTAATAATAGAGAAAATATCTTGATAAATGTGGATTTATTCCAGTAATGTAACTGTATTATTTTATTAATTTTTTATTTACTGTTTTTTAGAGAGAGAAAGAGAGAGATATATAAACATCAATCTCATTATTCTACCCATTCATGCATTCTTTGGTTGATTCCTGCATGCATACTGACCAGCAATTGAACCCACAACCCTGATGCATAGGATGATGCTCCCACCAACTGAGCTACCTGGCCAAGGATATAACTGTGTTCTAGCATTAGAAAACCAGTAGACACAATTCACCACATAATAGATTAAAGGAGAAAAATTAATTAATTATGTAATAAATATGCAGAAGAGAATTTTGAAAGCAATTAAAAATATGTGTTAACTAAATGGACAAATGAAATAATTAATAGTTACTTATTTAATCCTCAAGACAAATTTATAAGATCAGTGCTGTTTTTATTCTTACTTTGTAAATGAGGCAGGTAAGGATTAAGAGAAGTTACCAGACTTATTCTAGCATATTATGCAATAAGGGATTAAGCAAGGATTCAAATCTAGTTACTAATTCAAGCCCAAACTTCTAACTACTAAAATCTATTCAATTATAAGCTTAAAAATATATCAACTTATTAAGAAATAAATCTAGCATCCTCATTAATAAAATTAGAAATATGACTATGGTCATATCAATCACAATGACTTAGTTTTCATCTCTGAAACTAGTAATAAAAACAAAAAAGTGGTTCTTGGGAACTAAAGTTGAATTTTTCTAAAAGAAAAAACATTTAAATATTTTTAAATTTGGTTAATATGATTTTTATAAAATTATTCAAATAATGGAATAAAAAAAACAGTAGAATATTCTTAACCAGAACCTGGCATCACTAGATTTAGCTTAAGAAATTTTATAAAGGTCATTCTTGACTGCAGAACAATTTAATAATAAATTATAAGATTCTCATGTTCTTAAAGGCACAGAGTTTAGTTTGTTTCATTCATTAACTCTAAAGTAATTTAGTATTGGCATTGACCATAATGACTTCTAAAATTTTATTTATTTATTTTAAAGAGAGAAAGAAACATTGGTTTGTTATTCTATTTATTTATGCATTCATTGGTTGATTCTTGTATGTGCCTTGACTAGAGATCAAACCCACAACTTTGGCATGTTAGGACAATGCTATAACCAATTCAGCTACCTGGCTAGGGACAGGACTTCTTTTTTAACATGGGAGTATTATTTGGAGTCACATATATCTGTAAGCAACCAGTGTCACTGCAATAAATCAATAAAAGAAATTTGCTGTGCCCTGGCTTGATAGCTCAGTCAGTTAGAACAGTGGTCCCCAACTCCTGGGCCGCAGAACAGTACCGGTCTGTTGGCCATTTGGTACCGGTCCACAGAGAAAGAATAAATAACTTACATTATTTCCGTTTTATGTATATTTAAGTCTGAACGATGTTTTATTTTTAAAAAATGACCAGATTCCCTCTGTTATATTCGTCTAAGACTCACTCTTGATGCTTGTCTCGGTCACGTGATACATTTATCCTTCCCACCCTAAAGGCTGGTCCATGAAAATATTTTCTGACATTAAACCGGTCTGTGGTCCAGAAAAGGTTGGGGACCACAGAGTTAGAACATCATCCCGAAATGCAGAGGTTGCTGGTTCCATCCCCAGTCAGGGCACTTATAGGAGCAGATCCATGTTCCTGTCTCTTGTCTCTCTCTTGCTCTTGCTCTTCCTCTCTCGCTTTAAAATCAATACAATAATCACTAAAAAAAGAAAAAAGAAAAAAGAAATTTGCTGTGTTTCTTTATTACAGGGAAAAGATGTTTAAATATGGAGTACTGCTCTCATATATTAATTTATTTGTCCTTGAATATTAAAACATATATAGTTCCACTGATCTTTATAGCCTAAAGGTGATTTATTGTAGTTTAGTTTATGCTACCAACTTTATATGGTATTTGCATTGAATATTCTTCACCAAAAGATGTTTAAATATTCAACGAAACTTAAAGGCAATTTTCATTTGTTTAAACTCTTTGGCTCTTTCTGTATAAAAATACAATGGCATTAATAAATCATAAATAGAACTACTGGCTTCATTATGGGTGAATATTTTTTCAGCATTACCAATGTTATGTAAATTATCTGAGGGATTTGAAAATATAATTGTTCACTATATCAGCTATTTGAATTAAGAGAAAATTTTTGATTGTCAATGAAGGATAAATACAACTGTTTTTACTCATGTTATTTATTCAATTAAGTGCTGATCATGGTAAAGACTTTTGTCCTTACAAGACACTGAGCCCTGGCCAATTTGCTCAGTGGTAGAGCATCGGCCTGGCGTGCAGGAATCCCGGGTTCTATTCCCGGCCAGGGCACACAGGAGAAGCGCCCATCTGCTTCTCCACCCCTCCCCCTCTCCTTCCTCTCTGTCTCTCTCTTTCCCTTCCGTAGCCAAGGCTCCATTGGAGCAAAGTTGGCCCAGGTGCTGAGGATGGCTCTGTGGCCTCTGCCTCAGGCACTAGAATGGCCCTGGTTGCAACAGAGCAATGCCCCAGATGGGCAGAGAATCACCCCCTGGTGGGCATGCCGGGTGGATCCCAGTCGGGACATGCGGGAATCTGTCTGACTGCCTCCCCATTTCCAACTTCAGAAAAATACAAAAAAAAAAAAAAAAAAAAAAAAAGGACACTGAAACATTGAAATGTTGGTATGTATTTTTATTTCTGTATTAATTTCAACTTAATTCATAACAACCTTTAAGCAGATTCTCAGAAGTATATATGTGGCCTACCATTCAAAAATCATGTTTCTGAAAATCACAATGAAAAGTAAAAAGCCTCTGAAAGTGTAAGTGGTACTAACATTTGCATTGATCCTGAGTCTTAAATCATGAGACCTTCCTTAAGTGACAAGTTTCTCCACGTATGTCTAGGAACTACTCTATTCAAGTGCAGTGATTCATCATACAAGAGAAACCATATACCAGGGGTCAGGAGCCTTTGGTTCGTGAGCCAGAGGTGGCTCTTTTGATGGCTGCATCTGGCTCACAAACAAATCTTTAATAAAAAAATAATAACATTAAAAATATAAAACATTCTCATGTATTACAAACCATTCATTTCCTACCACTCATAATCATGGTTGCGGGTGCCTGGAGCCGATCACAGCTGTCCTCCGGGACAACACCAAATTTTTATTGGATAATGTGTAATGTACACGGGTTGTTGTATGGCTCTTATGGAATTAGATTTTAAAATATGTGGTGTTTATGGCTCTCTCAGTCAAAAAGCTTCCCGATCCCTGCCATAGACTTTATCCAAGCCAAAATGGAGTGGAGAATGAAGACATTGACTATTCTTTGATAAGTTTCTTCATAAAGACAATGAATGATATATATATATATAAATGTGAAAGCTCATGTTTTCAGTCTATATAGTGCTGTCATCTAAAAAAATGGTTCTATTCTTAAAGAAAGTACACAAAAGCATGTCTAAAATATCACTTTCACAAAATATACAAAGATTTGTAGTGTACACAACTTACATTTTTACTTTTAGTCTACTTGACATGCCTCTGAAAGAATAAGCCTTAATTTTAGTATTTTCAACCCATGCATATGCATATGTGTGTGTGTTCATAAAAAATAGAAAAGTGAAGAAAAAGTACTGAGCTATTATCAACTGGCAAAGTCAAGTTCACAATTTTTGAGGTAAGAGCAGGAACAAACAAGCTGTAACAGGTAAGAGACTGATCTCAAACATCCATCTTTTCTCACACAACTCAAAACTACACAGAGATTAACGTAAATAAAGATCACATTTCTAAGCCTTACAAAAGAGATTTTTTAAGCCTTTTACTGCCTCAACGAGTGAAAGAATCCTTATTTTTTAAAACATTTCCTCTAAAGCCATTATTTGAATCTTTAAAACATGAAAGGAGACACATCTCTTGTAGGTCAATTGAAGACTTCAGGGCTCACAAAATGATGAGGCGAGAATGAAATCAGATTCAGTCACCCACAAGTACTGCTCCACGCCTTTCTCTCTGAGGCCCTCCAAAGTACACAGCGCTCATTCAGTGCCTCAGAATCCACACCTAGATCAGTCCTGAAATACCCAAAATGTCATTTATAAACAGCATATCATATAACATTTTCTCCTCTCTTCTCAGATAGTCACTTATTGCAGCAGTGATCACTATAGTAGAACTATACTTATAAACACACATTTTTTTTCAATTAGTGTTAGGTCATAGCATGGTAACAAGAACCTTAAAAGCAGTGGATAAAAAGGAACATTAACTTATTAACAAGAGTTTAAAAAAATTTTAAGATTATTCCGTTTTCTTTGGATGTTTTTTATAAAAATAAGCTGCAAAATGCAAAAATCAGAATTTTTTAATAAGCCATAAATATTTATTCAGAGATGTATTATTAAAAAAAACAACCCTGAAGGTTACATTCCACCAAATCATTTTTCCAACCCTTTTCTGTGTCCATTTCAAAATTTGGAGGACCAAATTAACAAATTGCACAACCAAAAAAACACCTTCCTTTTTATATGCTGTGATTCACACTGCAAAGCATTTCAAATGAATCCTGCTAAAGAGTTGAGCTCTTCCTTTGGAAAGGATTAGATGATCAGAAAAACCTTAATTATTTTATTTTCTCTATCCTGTGTTTAGGTATATTAACCATTTCAAATCACATTGGGGCAGGCATCACCCACAGGGAGGAAGGGCAGACAAGCTTTTGGGCAGCCTGACAGCTTGTCAGAATTCAAGCTTGTGTTGCAAGACAGAATGAGAACAGCAAAGTTTGTCTGGCTTTCTCCATCCTAGCAGCAAAAGAAAGATGTAACTTTTTTCTGCTGAGGTTATTATTTCCCAGGGGCGGATGGAAAACCTTTTCTAACTTACTGCATCTAAAATGTTTTCTAGATATCATGCACAATAAATCATCAAAACACCAAAAAATATATATAGTTTTTTTAAAAAGCTTTGACTGGTAACAATTTTTCTCTACTGAGTAAACTAGACTACACTACCTTTGGGAACTTTCATGCATTTGCCCCCAGTTGATCAAAATCCAAAGTCCAAGGTTTTATAAATCATTTTCTTATCCCTTTACTCCTTTTTCTCCATAGCCCTGATGTTTTAAATACCTTCACTGCAAACATAATCAATTGCAGTGAAGAGAAAAAATCATTTAAAGATAAAGGTTGAAACTATTTGCTAGAAAGCCACTGAAAATACCTTGTAATAGTAAACTCACTCATTTGCATAATGGTGATAACTGGGAAGGTGGAAAGAGACCATAACCTATCTATATTTGGACTGATCAACTTGAAATTAAAACACAACTCATATTCTACAAATTACCACTACTTATACAAGTCATGAAAATTAGACTAAAACTGCAGAGCTGGAATAAAATTATATTTGGCTAAGGACCAAATAGAATGAAAGTAAATAAAAATTATAAATAGAAATGAAAAACGAGCTTGATATTTTATCATGTTTTATTATTTATGCATACTAGCAGATGCACTATTACTAATACATTGATTACAATGTGAAAAGCTGATTAAAAGCTTGCCATAAATTTATGTTATACAGAAGACTGATTTTATTCTCTTATTTATCAAACTGACACTAATTAGAAAAGTATTAAAAGAAAATTTAAGATGTAATTGTTGACTTCTGGTCAAGATGGAGTTATAGGTAAATGTGCTGCTCGAATCTTTTCATAACTACAACAAAATTACACCTAAACTACAGAACAACCATCCTTTAGAACTGTCTGAAATCTAACTAAATAAAAGTCCTACAACAAAGGTTTAAAGGAGAGATATTGGGAATGGTAAGAGAAGCATAAATGCAGAATGGGCTGGTCCCACACCCACATGTGACAGATAAAAATCTGGAGGGATATCTCAGCTGCAGATATACCCCCTGAGGAGTGAGGACTTCCAGCCTTACACTAAGCCCCCCCAACCCAGGGTTCCAAGAAGAAAAGTCTCCATAACGTCTGGCTGTAAAACCCAGCAGGGATTGTGGCCGAGTGAGATGGAGGACTGCTGGAGTCCCAGACAGTTCCTCTAAAAGGGACCTTGCACAAACATAATAGGACTCAAACCTTCTGAGCTCCAGCATTAGGGCAGCATTTTAAAAGGCAACAGAAATATATTGTACAAAGAGGAACTGAATTGTCTAGCATTAGGTAAAGGCCTGGGGCAGGGTGAATAGCTGCTTTCTGTCAAATGAAAGTGTGGCAGAAGAACTCTTCATTTGATGAGCCCCTCCCCTCACAGAGCTGGCAAGTCGGCACCATATCTGAATCTTCATTAACGTGGCTCACACTGTTCACTCCACCCTGGTGATTCCCTAACGGCCACTCAACCCAACTAGTAGGCCCACCCAAGCTCTTTCTAGTGACTTTTTCATATGAATGTCCTGTATTGTTTTATGCTTCAGACTTTCCAAAATTGTTCAGACTAGGACAATTTGGCCTCAGCCTGTCCCTACCTTTCACAAACTGGCCCCATGCCTGGCAGTAGCAGCAGCCATCCTTGGATCTCAACTTGGCCTCACCTAAGCACTTCCATGCCCAGCACAAGTAGCAGCCATCTACAGAGCAATTTGTGGCTTGTGCTGGGTGCCTCTAGGCAGAATACAGACAGAAGCTGACCTTGGCCTGCACCTCCTGGGGACACCAGAGCCAGCACACCCAGTGAACAGCTTCAGACCACATCAGAGCAGCATCAACAAACTACCTCCACAACACACTCAAGAGGTGAACACAGCAGGCACCAGAGCCCTACTGAAGTTAGTCCTGCTCTGCGGGGCGTGCCCTTACATAGCTGATCCTCCACAATGGTCAGTGGTCATAGCCAGGCCTTGTAGGCAATGGACCTGAGGATAAATCCTTCTAATTGATGTGCCAACAGCAATCAAGGCTTAATTGCATAGCTCACACAGGTTGGAGGGCACACCTGGAGTGCCCAGCTTGGGTGATCAGGAAGGCTGTGCCGCAAGAACCTACAGAACACATACTACTTAATGCCACTCTACCAAGTCTGGGAGATGTAGCAACTCTGCTTAATACATAGAAACAAGTACAGGGAGGCTGCCAAAATGAGGAGACAAAGAAACATGTTCCAAATAAAAGAGCAGAACAATAACTCTATAAAAAGTATTAAATAACAATGAGGCAAGTGATCTACGAGATGCAGAGTCCAAAATACTGGGTATGAAGATGCTCAATGGGCCCTGGCCGGTTGGCTCAGCGGTAGAGCGTCGGCCAGGCGTGCAGGGGACCCGGGTTTGATTCCCGGCCAGGGCACATAGGAGAAGCGCCCATTTGCTTCTCCACCGCCCCCCTCCTTCCTCTCTGTCTCTCTCTTCCCCTCCCGCAGCCGAGGCTCCATTGGAGCAAAGATGGCCCGGGCGCTGGGGATGGCTCCTTGGCCTCTGCCCCAGGTGCTAGAGTGGCTCTGGTCGCTGCAGAGCGACGCCCCGGAGGGGCAGAGCATCGCCCCCTGGTGGGCGTGCCGGGTGGATCCCTGTCGGGCGCATGCGGGAGTCTGTCTGACTGTCTCTCCCCGTTTCCAGCTTCGGAAAAATACAAAAAAAAAAAAAAAAAGAAGATGCTCAATGAACTTAATGAGAACTTCAACAGTGTAAAAAGACATGGAAACCATAAAAAAGAACCAGTCAGAAATGAAGAATACACTAACTGAGATGAAGAGTATTTAGAGGGAGTCAACAGTAGAGTAGATGAAACCAAGGATCAAATCAATGATGTGGAACATAAGGAAACAATAAACACCCACTTACAACAGCAAAAAGAGAAATGGAATCCCAAAGTTAGATAGTGTAAGGATCCTCTGGGAAAATTCAAGTGTACCAACATTTGCATCATGGGGATACCAGAAGGAAAAGAGAGAGAGGAAGAAATTGAGAACCTATTTGAAAAAATAATGACAAAAAACTTCTCTAATTTGGTGAATGAAATAGACATACAAGTCTAGGAAGCATGGAGAGCCCAAGCAAGATAAACCCAAAGAGGCCCACACAAAAACACATCATAGTTAAATAGCAACAGCGTAAAGACAAAAAAGGAACCTTAAAAAACAGCAAGCAAAAAGCAGATAGTTACCTACAACAAAGCTCCCATAAGATTGCCAGTTTATATTTTAACAGAAACTTTGCAGGCCAGAAGGGAGTGAAAAGAAATATTCAAAGTGATGAAAAGTAAGGACCTACAACCAAGAATAATATACCCAGTAAAGCTGTCATTTAGAATCAAAAGACTTATAAAGAGCTTCCCAAACAAGCAAAAGCTAAAGGAGTTTATCATCACCACACCAATATTACATGAAATGTTAAAGGGTCTTCTTTAAAGAAGAAGAAAAATGATTAAAACTATAAATAATAAAATGTCAATTAATACATATCTATCAACAATTGAATCTAAAAAAATAAAAAATAAACAAACAGAACAGAAATAGACTCTTACATACAGAGAACATTTTGACAGATGCCAGATGGAAAGGTGGTTGTGGGGATGGGTGAAAAAGGTGAAGGGATTAATAAATACAAATTGATTGTTACAGAATACTCACAGGGATGCAATGTATAGCATAGGGAATATAGTCAGTAACAGCCTAACAACTATGTATTGTGTCAGATTGGAGTGATGACATAAGTTATATAAATATCTATTCATGGGGTTGAACACCTGAAACTAATAGTGTATGTCAACTGTAGTTGAGAAATAAAAAATAATTTAAGAACTTCAGACTTGTTAAAAAAAATCTAATTGCTAAAACTTTTCCGCGAGAACAGAAATACAAATGTTTCTTAACTTTTCATGAGGTTACCTCCCAATAAACACAGTGCAAGTTAAAACCATTATAAGTCAAAAGTGCATTTACTACACATAACCTATCAAACATTTTAGCTTAGTCTACCAGTGCTCTTCAACCTCTGGTCCTGGACCAGTCTGCCAGAAAATCTATGCTAGTCCTGGAAAGAGTTAGCCACCTTGATGTTTTTTAAAGATTATAGACCCCATGATCTTAGATTTGTTTATGCTCAGAGTGATTTCTGCCTTAGTGATCCTTGAAACAATTCTCCTATTTTCACAAGTCCCTAAGTGTAAAAAGGTTGAAAACCCTACTTTAAACATGCTCAGAACACTTCTATTAGTCTACAGCTGGGCAATTATTTTGAGTTCATCTCAAGAGTAATTGCTTTCCTCTTTTTCTTCTCACCAGAGGGAGAAGACATAGATGGGCATTTTGGAGACATGATAGAATGTGAAACACAAAAATATGCAAAGGTGTCTGCCAACACAATATATAGTAGAGTATAAATTGTTTACCCTGGTGATCCCAGTGACTGGGAGCTGTGACCCACTATTGCTGGTCCAGCATCACAAAAGGGTATCACCCCACATATAATTATCCCAAGAAAAGAGAAAAATTCAAAATTTTAAGTATGCTTTCTACTGAGTTCATATCCTTTTACACAACCATAAAGTTGAAAAACTGTAAGTCAAACCTTGCTAAGTTAGGAACCGCCTGTAGTTACCATTTTAATTCTTTTATACCCAATTCTCAATATTCCTTTTCCTAAATAAATGGTTACCATAATATTTTCTTGAGGGAGGGTGTTAAATAGCTATATGCCAACTTTACTGGGATCTGTTTTTTTTTTACATAGCATTCTAAAAATAGAAAAACATGCTATAATGTTTCTAATTCTTACAAATATAGATGAAAAATCTAAGCCCTACCTATGGGTATAAACTTTAAAAATGTGTTTGAAAACTCTCCTGTTTTATTGAATATTTGAGAATTTCTTTTCAGAGGAGATCCTAAAGAGATGCCCACACACAGTATTCTCTGAATGTCTCCAAAAACGACAAATGGATTTTACTAAATGAAAGTCAATCTCCTTGCCCATAAAGGTGAAAGAGAGAATGTGAGATGCTTACTGAATATGACTTTGTTAATGATTGGGAAGCTCTCTAAAATACATTAGAGAGAAGAAAAAGACTTCTTCAGAATGTCCGTGATGTGTTTTGCTAGTCATCCTAATGGATTTTTCACTTCAAAAGGAAAATGTGCATAAAAGGCAAAAGCAAAGAACTACACCTCTGGTATCATGCATCATTAGATGATCCCAATTCTATTTTAATGTTTCTATCATTGATTTTGCCATTCCAGACAAGTACAAAGAGCAATGATTATGGATATAGAGTAGCTTTGACTCCTTAAAAAAATACATACACCTTATGAGTACATTGATTTAGGAAAAAAGCATTTTATGGGCACTCATTTCAACTGTTAGTGCAAGATGACATCTCACTGATGTCAATGGGCACTTGCTTCTCTGGTTATCAGAGCTACACCCCTGGTTAAAAAGCCAAAGTACAGTGTGTCCGTAAAGACATGGTGCACTTTTGACTGGTCACAGGAAAGCAACAAAAGATGATAGAAATGTGAAATCTGCACCAAATAAAAGGAAAACCCTCCCAGTTTCTGTAGGAGGATGTGGCAGCATGTGCGCATGCGCAGATGATGACGTAACACCAGGTGTACAGTGGAGCAGCCCACGGCCATGCCAGTCGAGATGTGGATGGTACAAAGGAAAGTTCAGTGTGTTCTGTGGCTTGCTAAATTCGAATCCATGACCAAAATGCAACGTGAATATCGGCACATTTATAACTAAGCACCATCACGTAGGAATAACATTACTCGGTGGGATAAGCAGTTGAAGGAAACCGGCAGTTTGGTAGAGAAACCCCGTTCTGGTAGGCCATCAGTCAGTGATGAGTCTGTAGAGGCTATATGGGATAGCTACCTAAGGAGCCCTAAAAATCTGTGGGTGAGCCCACATCGAACTGCACTGAATAGGTATGAAACTGGGAGAGTTTTCCTTTTATTTGGTGCAGATTTCACATTTCTTTCGTCTCTTGTTGCTTTCCTGTGACCAGTCAAAAGTGCACCATGAGTTTTCGGACACACTGTATATAGTGCACTTAAATACTTTGGAAACTCCAGAAAAGGTAAGAGCAATATCTTAATAGCTTAATCTCTCAGTGTTGAAGCTATTTTTTACAACACCACATAACAATCTCCATATCGCACACATTCTTTTTCCTAAAGTATACATTAATTTATGTATTTTTAATTGCATATGTAGGTTTAAAATGTCTTATAGAAAAAAATACAACACAATGAAAATATTTGGTATTTGAGATTTGTCCTGACATATATAAGAAATACTGGTATAATCATAGCATTTGCTAGTTCAAGTTTTTATGACCTTTCCTCAAATAAAATTTGTGTTCAAATTATCAATATGTAAAATGTTATTTTTGCTCACAGGATTGACAATGGCAGAAAATAAAACTTGATGCTTTTTAAGAAAGTTCAATACCTGTGTAAATCAGGACTTAACAGCAACTTAAGTTTTCCATGTCTTTGTTTAAAGGAGTGTGGGATATATACTTTTATATTTCATCTTTGTATTCCTCACATGGATTTTTCCTGATTGTTCTTTTGACAACTTGCCTCTTTTTTCTGTGTTTGTTTAGTTAAACTAACAGTTTTTGTAAACTGATGATTTCAGCTCCCTTATTATTCTACATTACACTGCTGCACGATATCAGTCAAGCATTATGATTTTTTTCACTCCAGCTGTGTTGAACCACAAGTAAATATGAAGCAATTGACCTTGTTGTTCATTGATTTGTATGATGCTTTGCTACCTACTGTTTTGTGCCACTCGCTTCACTTCACGCATCTTATAAAGTCATGACCCTTGTAGTAAATATTATTCTCCAAGCTGCTTTTAGAAAGGTAAAACATTAAATACAATATGGCCAACATTATGAAAGTGTCAAGATAAGCAGACTTTTCTTGTCTATGATTAAAGAAACAATAATCCCTTACTTTCTAAAGGACAAACAAAATAATAATTTCAGTTCATTTGGAAAGAACTACTCTATATAGTAATTTGTAATTTTTAAAAAATATTGATTTACTTGTTTGTTTGCTTATGTGTTTATTGCAAACAGTTAATGCTTTATATTTTAGTGACTCCTTTATTGAATAGTCAGATGGTGGTATTAGAGTACACCTCAAACATTCAAAAGTATTAGAAATAAGAATATATATATAAATAAAATCTGTCATTAAATTTTATCATGTTTCACAAATTTGAATGTGGGAATTTTATCTTCAAATTGATACAGTCTTTACATGACTAGGAAAAATATCTGAAATGACAGCATATGTAAGAGTGGTTTAATGCATATTAGTGAATTTCCTACTATCAATTAACTGATAATGCTGTAATTGGTAGTTGCAGGATGCCACTGAGAAAAATCATAATCTGTAGAAATATAGATATAATTTTCATTAACAATATATTTTTCCTACTTACTGACAAACATTTTTGATTGGTGACCACTTTTAAGGCACAGTTCTATTATCCATTGCATTTCATAAGTATGTGATAATGATGGCTTATATAAAAACTACAATACTTTCTAAGTTAGTATTTAATGATACTAAATAATAAATCCATTATTATTAAATAGTATTAAAATACTAACTGTATCAATGTTCAGTCAGGGAAAAAGAGTTAAAACTATTCTGAGGAAAGGATAAATTATTGCTAGAGATGTTGAGGTCTGGGAGATAGGAGTTTGAGAAACAAAGGAAGTCACTGCCCTTCTCAGCCCATACACAGACTTGATTGGGCAACTCATAGTTTGTGGGAAATCTTGCGGTTATACTGTGGCTGTTGAAGTGGACCTACAAAAGGAGAGCCTGTGGAGAGACCTTTGGAAGCTTTCATCTCTATAGAAAATTCACTCTAATACTTGAGGCCACTACTGTTTGACTAGACTGATAGTGGGAGAGATGATCGGAAAGCTAGAAACCGTTAAGCAGCTATACACATTTTTGTGGCAGCAACAACTTTCTAAGAGCAATGGCTTCTGCTGTTGGTAAATTCTCCTACAAGTTTCCCAGTGCATGCATAGGAAACAAACCCCAGAGTACTTATGCTTTTTATTTCCATTATAATTTTAATGGCAGCAGCTATATGGTCATCCAAAGCCAAGCCTCCTATAGGCATTTGACTCCAGATAATTAAAAGTAATCATTTCAGCAACTATTTTGCATTAAGTGCCCTGGACTTCCAGTGTTCTACTTACCACTGGCAAATGGGTTATTAATGTCTTTAAATCTAAGCAGATCAAAGAACCTATTCCAGAGTCATAGCCTTAAGGGTCTGCCCCCTTAGAACCGAACATAAAATCTATCTCCATCAGTTGCAGCTCAGTCAGGAAACCAGAGCCATAAAAAATACTGTGCACACAAGTAGTTTGCTATACAAATGACAATGTACACAAATATAACAGGAGCTGAGGAAGTTCAGTTCTGAAAAATGGGGATGTCAAAGCACTAAAGAGAATCACTAACCATGACATCTGAAGAACCAGTCTATATGGACAGATCAGACTTTACAGGAATATCCCAGAAAAAAAAATGCATATCTGGCTGCCAAAGTAGCAATGTTAAGGAGATGCAGGCAAGAAGTTAACTTTGGAAGTTGTTTTCTCTCTACAAAGTTCAGTGAAGTCCTTGGTAACTAGCTTAAGACCTGTGTATTAGCAGGGTCAATAGTTAGGAAGAGAAGCTAGAAGATGGAGCCTACTGACACCATGTCTAATGAATAACTTCCTGAGAGTAACAGTCCTCACTTCAATTCTCAGTTTTCAAGCCATGCATAAGCTGTATTCTTAGCTAACTATGGCCTAGAACCACACAGAGAAGAGAATTCTGACAAACACAACTCCAAAGAATACACTAAAATGGCAATATTAAGACTCCAGAGATTTAACCATAGTATAAGTAAGACTTAATTCAAAAAAATTCCCTTACAATGAAATCTTTATAGCAAAGGATGGATAGCTAATAAAAATACAATTAGGTTATTGTTATTAAAATCGATTCCTTTTTCTCTCTGTTTACTTTAGTGATCGGTAGAATGCATCAAAAACAAAGCAATTACTCAACTGTTTGAATTTGAAAATAAAACACATGGGTCAAAGAAGTAGCAGAACAGCAATGAGCATATAAATGAGGCAGCAAAACATAATGAGGGTTGGGTATTCTAAAGTAAAGGTCAATCCTTCTTAAACTAGAACCCGAAACCTTTTGTGCCTCATGCAACTGATTATGATGATAACATTTTCTGAGCAATCTCAGATACAAGATACCCTAGTGCATATACATTCTATTTGGGGTGAAATTATCTGGTCTTCTATCTGCTGAACTGAGCCACAATATAAATATGGCAAACATTCTCATCATTTCCTTCATTATTTTCGTTATTTTCACATGGTTCCTGCTTGGCCTTCAAAGATATTCACTCCAAGAAAAACATACCTTGGTACTCATCATTTTTCATAAAGACTTGCAAAGAGGGGTGGGGGAGCGAAAAAGAACTTACCCAACTAGTTCTGTTTAAAATCAATACTATACCTACGTGTTCAGTTTTCCCTATTTGTGAGCCTGGGGAAGGGACTGTATAGAGATTTACCTTGTAGTGGCCTAACTGTACCATATTGCCTTTCAAGTCTTCCTGATTTATGTAGAATTTATCCTGTTAGCAAAGAAGAAGAAAGGATGTGAACAGGTGTAAAAATTCAAATGGCAAGGACCAGCTATGTTGGGATATAGTAGTAGTAGTGAGAATTGGCACTAATTTTATGCTTCCTAGACTAATAATATTAGCTGAATATTATTATTTTGATGATCCAAGTTGAGAGACAGGAGGCAAATCTCTTCCCCAGTCTTCACTTCCTAAGGTTGAGACATCTTATTAATTCTGCACATGAGAGGGACCCTTTCCTAGTAGCTATTCATTTCACCATTTTTTTTCTTTGATACTTTGTACCTTCACTCCTTCTCCAGGATTTCTCTTATCCACAAAAAGAGCTTAGCAAATGGAATGTGTCAGGTATTAAAAAGTAATGCAGAAGTCAATGTTTTCTTTCAAAAGAATTTCTTTTTTTTTAAGTGCTGCAAAACAAAGCTAAGCTGAGTGTGTGATTCTAAGTACCTTCCGTGCTCCTGAAAACGCACTGCTGTTAGCAATCAAATCAAAGGATGGAAGGGAGGGTTTCATGAGCAACAAGAATTTTGAGATGCATTGAACTTCAATTCTTTCTTCCCTTTCTCTTATAGACCATGATGAAAGCAACATCTTTGAAATCCTGAAGCATTAGTCCTATGACCACTATAATTCTTTCTTCTTTCTTCACCAGGTCTGAGGGCTTGATCTCTGCCATCTGCTTATTCCCGTAGAGTGGTGCTCCACCTTTCATTTGTGCCTGGGTCATCTTCTTTTGCAGCCTCTCCATCTTACTTCTGAACTAAACAGCTTTTGAAAAGCCACGAGTCTACTGAGGGTTAACAGGAGGAAGAGTAAAGGGAAGTTCACTTAAAATAAACCAGTGTTCTTCAGATAAAGTTTAACAGAAGCCTTTTAGATTTTAACACTTTATGTAAATACTAGAGAGTTCTCATTTTTTATTTCTCTTTTCTAACTTGATGGTTGGCATGGTCAAATATTAATAGCTGTGATTAAACAGAATACAGGGAAAAGTAGTTAAATAGCTAAGAAAATGATGTGAAATATTTAAGAATAACATTTAATAGCATAATTCTTAGACTTTCTTTTTAAACAGCCTCTTTCATATCTGACTAAAGTAGCAAGAGTGTTATATAGAAAACATAACAACTGCACTCCATAATATCATATTGCCATTCTGTAGATAATGAAATAGTCTGCTTACAGACTTCTGAAGACAGCAAGTGACATAGCATTTTGACAATTAGTTTAGATCTCTACAGGTTGTCAAGAAATGTATACTTAACTGAGATCTATTAAAATTAGTCATGTTTCACACACAAAAAAAAAAACCAAAAAACTTTTTTTCCTTCTTATAGGATGAAGACATGTAAGCTCTCAATTAAGCATACTCATTGATTTATGCAAAAATAGTAATTGAGGAACTGGTGTTAATATTTTGCTTGGTGATGGAAATAAAATGTTGAATAGGAATAAATAAGGGAGCAAAGATGGTAAGTGTGATAAATGAAATAATTAAGACACCAACAAAATGCATGAGAAGGTTGTATCTCCCTTTCATCTGGTGATTGATCAATGAAGGCTCTCTCAGAAGATATTTAAACTGAGGACTGGAAGGTCAGGAAAAGTCAGCTTTGAAAAGAAAAGGGGCAAGTATTTTTAGGTAGAGGAAACTAAGCAAGAAGGAGATGAAGCAGGTGACAGCTTGCTGTGTTCTAGGGACATTTAAAGAATCGTTGTGGCTCTAGTACAGTGGATGAGAGTGAGAATCGTTCAGTGACTTGGGAAAGGTGGCTAAGGATCCTGTATGCCTCCCTAGGTCATCACATGTTGTCACTGGTGACCGTTTTTCAACAGGGATTTTAATGATGTGACAAAGAACATATGCCAGAAAGTTATTTTTAAACGTATATCAAAAGTGCGGGAGTAGAGGCAGTATCAGTGTGTAAACGACTTTTACTTTCAGGAACTTTTGCTATAATGGCCTAAAGTGAGTAAAAAAACTAGCCCAGATATAAATTGATAGGGTTCTGTGAAGTCACATAGTTGAACAAAATTATAAAATATATGAAGTAATATATGTGCAATAGCAAAGAATACACCTAAAGAAAATTACTTTTTATATTCAATTTTCTTTTTTAAATTTATTTAGAAAATTAAATTTAAAGGGGTGACATTGATCAATAACAGTACATAGGTTTCAGGTAAACATTTTTATATCATTTAAACTATTGATTACGTTGTGTGCCCATCACTCAAAGTCAAATCATTTTCCGTCACCTTATATTTGACCCTCTTTACTCCCTTCCCCTGCACTCTCCTCCACTTGTTCCCCCACATACCCCTTCCTCAGTAACCACTTCACTTTTATCTGTGTCCATGAGTCTGTTTTATATCCAACCTATGTGTGAAATTATATAGTTCTTAGCTTTTTCTGATGTACTTGTTTCATTTAGTATAATGTTCTCAAGGTCCATCCATGTTGTTATAAATGGCAATATGTCATTATTTATTATGGCTGAGTTGTATTCCATTGTATATATGCATTACCTCTTTTTTATCCAATCCTCTACCAAAGGACACTTCGTTTCCATGTCTTGGGAATTGTGAATAATACTACAATGAACATGGGGCTGCATGTGTCTTTATGTACCAGTGTTTTCTAGTTTTGGGTGTATATGCCCAGTAGAGGGATTGCTGGGTCATATGGTAGTTCTTAATTTTTTCAGGAACCACTATACTTTCTTTCATAATGGTTGTACCAGTTTACATTCCCACCAGCAGAGAATGAGGGTTCCTTTTTCTCCACTACCTCTCCAACACTTTTGTTATTACCTGTCTGTTGATAATAATCTAATGGGTATGAGGTGGTATCTCATTGTAGTTTTGATCTGCATTTCTCTAATAGCTAGTGAAGATTAGCATTTTTCCATATATCTATTGGCCATTTTTATGTCTGCCTGGGAGAAGTATCAGTTCAGGTCCTATATTTTTTAATTAGATTATTTGCTTATTCCCAAAGCTCAGGATTGCTTTGGTTATTAGAAGTCTTTTTAATGGTTCATACAAACCTGGTGACTTTTGTTCTATTTCTTTAAAAAATGACAGTGGGATTTTGATGGGGATTGTGTCAGAGTCCAGCCACAACAAGTATATACCAGGGTCTTGGAACAGGAAAAGGTATAGAATTGAAATAAATGATAGACAGGGACTTAAAGGTATATATATATATGTGTGTGTGTGTGTGTGTGTGTGTGTGTGTGTGTGTGTGTGTGTGTGTGTGTGTGCGCGCACATACACACACACACACAGATGGGTTCAGGAGGATGCCACAGTAAACAGTCTCTACTGTTCCTTAGCCGTAATGTGCCTGCTCCCAGAAACACATCCACTTTTATTCATAGAAAAAATGTGGTCCATCAGCAATTCAATTAAGTTTCCAAGGCAACTTAAAGACAATCCCCACCATACCATCCAAATCTACTTTACACTAATAAGAAACTAGCTTCCAGGCTCCTCCAGAGAACATGGGTGAGACAAATGAGAATCAGCTGTAGCTCTTTGTTAACTAGGCAAATGAGGTGGGGTTTGGGCCCAGCACTTCTGTCCAGATTGCAAAAATACTCTGTTTATTTATTCGGTCCCCAACAGGATTGCATTAAATTTGTATATTGCTTTGGGTGATATGGCCATTTTAACTATGTTTACTCTTTTAATCCATGAACATAGAATATTTTTCCATTTCATTTTGACTTTTTCAATTTCTTTCCATAATGCTTTTTAGTTTTCAGTATATAGGTCCTTCACATCCTTTGTTAAGTTTATTTCTAGATATTTTGTTGTTGCTGCTGCAATTGTAAAAAAAATTGTATTTTTTAGTTCATTTTTTGAAGTTTCATTATTGGCATATAAGAAATCAATAGACTTTTATATATTGATTTTGTATCCTACTACTTTATTGTATTGATTTATTGTTTCTAATAGTTTTTTAGTGAATTCTTTGGGTTTTTTATATACAAGATCATATCATCTGCAAAAAGTGATACTTTTACTTCTTCTTTCCCAGTATGGGTGCCTTTTATTTCTTTCTCTTGCCTGATTGTTCTGGCTAAAACTTCCAGAACTGCATTTAATAAGAGTGGAGAGAGTGGGCAGCCTTATCTTGTTCCTGATTTTAGAGGAAAAGCCTTCATTTTTTTTCACCATTTAGTATGATATTAGCTGATTGTTTTTCATATATGGGCTTTATTATGTTGAAGTACTTTCCTTCTATATCATTTTATTGAGTGTTCTAAACATAAAGGGATGTTGTATCTTATTGAATGCCTTTTCTGCATTTATTGTTAAGATCATATGATTATTGTTCTTTGTTTTATAATGTGGTGCATTACATCGATTGATTTATGTATGTTGAACCATCCTTGTACTCCCGGAATGAATCTCACTTGATCATAATGTATTATTTTTTTAATGTGTTGTATTCAATTTGCTAGTACATTTTTTAGAAATTTGCATCTGTATTTTTTAGAGATATTGGTCTGTAGTTTTCTTTATTTGTGTTGTCTTTGCCTGGTTCTGGTATCAGGATGATGTTGGCCTCATAATATGTGTTAAGGAGTATTGCTTTTTCCTTATTTTTTGGAAGACTTTGAGAAGGATAGGTTCCAAATCTTCTTTAAATGTTTGGTAGAATTCACTAGTATAGCCATCTGTTCTGGTACTTTTACTTTCAGAGAGGTATTTGATAGTTATTTCTCTTTCCTCCCTGTTTATGGGTCTATTTAAGGTTTCTACTTCTTTGTGATTCAGTCTAGAAAGATTGTATAGTTCTTAGAATTTATCCATTTCTTCTAGATTGTTTAATTAGGTGGTATGTAATTTTTCATAGTATTCTATTATGATCCTTTGTATATCTATGATGTCTGTGGTAATTTCTCCTCTTTCATTTCAGATTTTGTTTATATAAATTCTTTCTCTTTATTTCTTAGTGATTCTAGCCAGTGGTTTGTCAATTTTATTGATCTTTTCAAAGCACTAGCTATTTGCTGTATTAATTTTTTTATAGTTTTTAAGTTCTCTACTTAATTAGTTCTGCTCTAATTTTTACTAATTTCTTTCTTCTGCTGACTTTGGGTTGCCTTTGTTCTTCTTTATATTCAATTTTCAAGCCTGTACATGTGGTTTATCAGTTAATAAATATATACTGTAAATAACCTATTAGCTTAGTATTAAAATATATAAAACTGAATACATATTTGATGTACTTACTTTATTAAACTTCCATATCAAATTAATTGCTCATGGAGATAAAGGCTTAACAGGAAATAAACTTAGTCTAAGGCCTGACATTAAAAGTACTTCACTGAGCAAGTGTGTAGGACTCAATTCTATAAACTTACATATCCTTAAATATTAGCATGTTAATTTTTGTATACCCTAAAAGTTATGACTTTATCAAATTGTACAATAATAAATACATACTTGCTTTTGACATTTTGTTATTGCAAGTAGCAAGAAACCATCAAGTTAACTCAGTCTGAACAAATGGAAAAAGACTATGTGCTTGGATAAGAAATTTTAACATCATAAAGTTATTAATTCTTTCTAAGACAATTTATAAATGCAACACAAATGCAACATAATCATAGAAAAATATTTTTGTTTTATACTGTTTTTTTGTAACTATAAAAATTGCTTATAGAATACAAATGGAAAAATAAGCAATAGGCAGAAAAATCTCTGAAAATGAATAACAATAAGAAACTAGCTATTTAAATGCATAATAATTCTTTAATATTTAAATTTTTTGATATTGGACCTGAATACAGCAATCAGTACAACAGATATGAGAGTCTAAAAATCAATAATGGTTTGGATCATGAACAATTATAATGGGACAACTGGGTAGCAATTTGAGAAAGAAAAAACCCATCTATACTTCACTCATTACAACTAGATAAATTCCAGAGGGATCAGAGAAGTAGAAAATTGTAGCACTGCACAGAGCATAAATGTTTGCCATGAATCTGCTCCCTTACCCCACCTCATTAGATTGGACCCTGCTTTTTACCTGTTGCTCTCTGTCATACCTGCAGTTCCCACATCCAGAGCCTATCTGACCTTCTGCAAAGCAAGTCAGAGTTCTCTACTGATTACATCACTCTCTATTCTAATTCATTAATCGTAAAACTTCTCATTTCTTTTCAGTCATTCAGAAATAGGTTGGACTAACATAGCTTCACGTATACATATATGAAGATTTTACTGCTATATGTTTATACCTTTTTCTCTCTTTACTAACACTTTAACGGAGGCCTTGGGAGTAAAATGCATAAAACATGTGCACTTAATTCATGAAATTAAACTAGATTCCCTACATTTAAAAATTTTTAAGAGAGGAGTATTTTTTAGTTGAATCACCTCTTTGCAGTACACCTTCGGACATAATTTAAGAATTGATTCTCCTTGATTAAGAGGACCACTAAGGCCACTAACCTATGGTCAAGAGAAGATGGTTATGTAGAATACAACAGGAAGCCTGCTTCCTCTGCAGCACCATGGAAGTGGGTGTGTGGACAATGGAGAAGACATAGTGACAGTATGAGTACAAAATGGCTATGAAATGAAGAGAAGAGCAAACAAGGAAAATTAAAATGTAAGGGACCACTTAAAACATAGTGACTTTCCACCATATAATCAAGTGCAGTTCATTTGTTTGGCAAAATGACAACTCACTTGAACAGTAAATCTGTTCTAATATTTAAAGAAATAAAATTAAAACATCAAACACTTAAATCAAAACAATGTCTAAGCTATACTACTACCTTATTGTCTTTATAAAGAGCAGAGTCTCAATTATTTAATAAAGGTCATTTACATATTGTGTCTTAGTTTATGTCATCTTCTAACTCTTAAATTTTAGAAACTTGTTCTCCTCTAGACTTTAGTATTCTTATTAATAGTATTTTAGGTTTCTTTGCTACACAGATGTAGGTCTGGAATCTTCTAAAGTCATCCTGTACACTTGTGTCATTCAGGTGATAAACCTTTAAAATGTCTTAGACTAGCCCCCACCTTACTTGTGATGGTGCAGTGGATAAAATGTCGACCTGGAATGCTGAGGTTGCCAGTTCAAAACCCTATACTTGTCTGGTCAAGGCACATATGGGAGTTGATGCTTCCCGCCCCTCCTCCATTTCTATCTTTCTCTATTTCTCTCTCTCTCTCTCTAAAATGAATGAATAAATAAAAAAAAATTTTAAAGTCTTAGATTAAATAATCTTTGCTTTCCTCTTTTGTCCATTTCCCTAACCATACCCTGTTGTAACTTGAGTCCAGACTCTTCTTTTGGGATTAATAGTGTAGGTAAGAGCTTCTCAGGCAAAAATGGTTACCTCCTGAATTATATAGTCATATTCTAGGGAAAAGATTCTGAAAACCTGCTCCCCTATAAAAGAATACAGTGACTAATGAGGGGATGGGTAATTCAGAGACTTTAATTTCAAAAACTGAGGTATTATTTTTTGTATGAATGAAATAAAAATGTGACAAAAGCTAAATCCAGGTAAATTAATTCAGTACATTGCTCACCCAAATGATAAAAGGCTGTACACAGAATCAGTTTATTTAGCAAAAATTATTTTTTAAGGCTCAGTACTCTGAATCAACAACTGCATGGAAAACTGAATGTTTTTATTTTGAATGCAATAAAATCAAGTTCATAAACCAAAACAATAGGGAGAATTTTACAGATAATAAATAATTTAAAACAGATTTTATTAAAACAAGCAAGGATATGTCATGGAATTGGATACAAAACTCACATGAATATTTTAGGATAAGACATGAAACTGTAAAAAATTTTATGTTTATGGTAAGGCTCCTGAGGATGTATTCACAAATACCCAGGGATATTTATATTCTTCTTTTCCTTACTAGTTGGCAAAGATTGGAAAGCACAGTCTAACATAACTAACGTATTTTTTAAAATATTTATTAAGTATTCAGAGAACTTAAATTTATTCAGTTCTAGAATGTAAACAATGAAAAAAGATTTCTTAGAATGCACAGATAACTTGATGACATAGTAGTACATATATTTAGAAATAAAATTATTTATAGTCATATTACTAGATAACTTTATATACAATGCCTGGAATAGTTCTATAAACACCAATATTTGTGAAAATTAAACCTGACATTGGAGAACACAGTTCCAAATAATGTTTAACCTCTATTAGGCCAATTTCCTTTACATATTTTCAATTCTTATCAGATAAAAATGAGGATATTTTGCCCTGGCCAGTGAACTCAGCCAGTTAAGAGCCTCCTTCTGGAACAAGAAGTTTGCGGGTTCGATCCCTGGTCAAAGCACACAAGGGAAGCAAATAAAAATTGCATGACTGAGTGGAACAGTAAATGCTTCCTTCCCCTCTCTCTGTCCACCTTCCTCTTTCTCCCTGCCTCTCTCTCTAAAAGAAAAAAAAAGTATCTCATAAAGTTGATAAATATTAAATTGATAACATCGATAGCAAAATTACAAAGCTTAATGTCAGACAGTTGTAACTGTCATCCAGTCATAAACACTAGTGTAAAAATGGGCAGGTTATTTAACTTCTCTGAGTTTTAAGTTATTCATGTATAAAACACAAATAATAATAGCAATATTAATAAAGAAAATACACCTTATTGGTCACAAGTGCTCTGTGAATTACCTGAGTAATGTAGATAGAGATTGAGGTCTTTTATTAGTCCATCAAAGGATTTTTTTTTTTGTTTTGTTTTGTTTTTTTGGCTTCTCATAGGCAAGAGAGGAAGTTATGCAAAGTTTCACAGTCTACTTGGCTTGCATGCCTCTGAATGCTCTGTAATGCTCCCTAGTGTTTCGTGGAAACATGTTATGTCTTTCACCTGTATTATGATAAAAAAAAACCCAAAAAACAAACAAACAAAAAACAAGAATACCTAGGTATTTTTGAACTATTTTATTACTTTCTATATTCAGTTGATCTTCCAATGTAATATGCCCAGCTTTTGATTCTGTGTGAGCTTGCTCTCCTTAAGTATGGTCTTATCCTTCTTCACTCTGCTATTTTTACTGCTAACTATAGGTTCCATCCAGAAATCTACCATTGTGTTAGGGAGTGAAAGAGCAGGGCTAAAGAGGAAATAACAAATATAGGATAGCAAAATGAATGCATGTATAACGCCTGACTAAAGAGTTAGGCTGTGGGTATAGATAAGCGTATGCTGTATATGTGCACTGTGATGCAGTATTCAGGGTTTAAAAGGTAAGTCATGCAAGGGTTTAAACTAGAAAGAGAAAATCTGTGCACAGACTAGCTGAACTTTGGTTAAATGGAAACGACTGAAATAAATAATAAGTTTTTATTTTGGCCACAGAGGGAAGCAACACCTAATGTTTTACCATGGACCAAAGATACGGGACGATGTAAGGTTCTTAAGTAAACATATATGTTGGATTAAGTTTTGATTTACCTGGTATATTTTTAATGTTACCTGGAGACTTGGGCCACTTATTTCACAGACCTCAGATGTGACACTTATTAAAACGCAGATCTTGTGAGAGCTTTACCTGCTTGCAATATTTCAATGTTTACACAAACTTTTCACAACAAATTTAGACTTTTGGAGATGACACATCATGCCCTCAGGGCTTCTGTAAACTTCTATAGTCTTTGAGTATTTTACACACACACACACACACACACACACACATACACACAATCCTTCTACTTATCACATCAATATATATGCAGGCCAGGCCCTGGCCGGTTGTCTCAGTGGTAGAGCGTCGGCCTGGTGTGCAGGAGTCCCGGGTTCAATTCCCTGCCAGGGCACACAGGGGAAGCACCCATCTGCTTCTCCACCCCTCCCCCTCTCCTTCCTCTCTGTCTCTCTCTTCCCCTCCTGCAGCTGAGGCTCCATTGGAGCAAAGTTGGCCTGGGCACTGAGGATGGCTCTGTGGCCTCTGCCTCAGGTGCTAGAGTGGCTCTGGTCACAACAGAGAAACGCCCCGGATGGGCAGAGCATCGCCCCATGGTGGGCGTGCCAGGTGGATCCCAGTCGGGTGCAAGCGGGAGTCTGACTGCCTCCCCGTTTCCAGCTTCAGAAAATATATATATATACAGGCCATACAATAGGATAACTTTCTAGACCTATAGTTTTCACAGCTTAACACAAGCACCTTGTGTTAAGCACCCAACATTTTGATATTTGTACTCAGCTAAAATACTTTTCTGGTCCTTATAGTTTAGGGCGAGTGAATCTTCATAGCACTACATTACCAATGTGTGCATACCTCTAACCAGTGCATTCAAATCAATCTACCATAATTGTAGGTTCATGTTTCTACCACTACCAGTGGAGTTTAAGTACCTCACAGCTAGGAACCATGGTTTATTTGTTTGTAATGATTGGTACATGAAATATAAAATACCTAAGTATATTTTATAGACTAAATAATAATATATATTATAGAATTAATGATATTTATTTCTTGATATTTACATGGAAATTGATATTTCTCTTCTGATTTTAAAATGTGTCTATTTTAAAAAACATTTAGAAAATGCATTAAATACAGGCACAAGTTAAAGTAATCTGTCATCCTCCTATTCAGAAAATAAATAATTGTTAGCAATTTGCTTTATTTCCTGAATTCATTCATATATCCACATGTGTCTATAATTTAAATTAAAAACAGAACATTCTAAAACTGTAGTTTTTAATTATGTATCTTTATTAATTTTTTAAATTGATTTTTAGAGAGAGAAAGAGAGACAGAGAAAGAGAAAGAAGGGGGAGAAGTGGGAGGCATCAACTCATAGTAGTCGATTTCTGACCTGGCAAGCCAAAGTTTCAAACTGGCAACCTCAGCATTCCACATCGACAGTTTATCCACTGCACCACCACAAGTCAGGCCAATTATATATCTTTAAAAGCAAAACATTGGCTATTTCTAACAAGCTGGCTATAGCAATCTAAATCTCAGCATAGTAAAAGGTTATTATTAAAGAGAAAAACAACTTTTTTTTTTTTTTGCTTGGAAGAAACTTTAATGAGTTCTTTAGTTATTCTAAGGAGAGACTAGAGTAGATTGGAGAGACTGAGACAAACTGAAGTTAATTTGCTCAATGAAACAATGTAAAAGAGACAAAGAGACATTTCTTTGCACATTATAATAGTAGAATTGCTGATTTCTAGCTGAATACATGGTTGCCTAAAATAAAAACATTTCCCAGACTGTCATGTAAGGTAAACTAATGGCTACACAGTAAGATATCAGATAAAGCTACCTGCAGCTGTTTATAAAGACAGCTGGTGCATGTTTGTTCCTTCATTCATTCCTTCATTCTGTGTCTTAGAATGTGGTGTGATGGCTGGATCTCTACTTATGTATAAACAATTCTATAATGACCTTTTGAACATGAATCTGATATACATCTTTGTTCAGTAGAGGAACATTCCTAGAAATGAAATACATGATTAGTGCATTTGTGATCAAATTATCAAACTATACTCTAGAATATTTGTAGCAAAATATAGTCACACAAACAATGGATAAATGCTCCAATTCAAACTGTTCTAAATATCATTAGATTTTTCTCCTGTTTGGATATTTGAAATTTTTTAAATGAAACATCTCACTGATGTTTTAATATGGAATTTTTATATTTACCAGTTGGGTTAAATTTTATTTATAATTATACCTTTTATAATATTTCTTTCTTTGTTTTTTCTTTATATAAACTTTTTTCCTGTATTTGTTTTTTATCATATTTTCCTAGTAGTTAAAGGAGTTATGTATTTAAAAACTTAATTCTCTTTACCAATAAAGATGAAAATACCAAATTTGTTTTTAATTCTCATTTTGGTAATGTTTCAAGATACAAAATTTAAAATTATGTATTGAAATATGCTTCTGTGAGAAACATTATTAGTAGAAGAATGACTTGGATAACTTATGGTTTATTTTGTATAAAAATCTTATATCTACACATGTTTACACCTACAGTGAAAGTAGAGAATAATGTCCAACATAGACCTTAACTATAGTTTTGAGTGAAATCTTCTAACTCATGTTGAGAACACCTGCCTGACTCCACACAGCTTAATAAATCAAGAACTATTTCAACAGTTGATTTTAACAAGACCTCACTACTCAAGAAAATTCTAGACTACCAGGCAGATAAATTTGTGACTAAATTTATTATTTATTTAAAAAATTTTCTAAAAAACCATTTATTTGAACAACAGACTGCCCTACTATCTCTCTTGTGACAATATATTACTCCTTATGGTAAATATTCTCCTTCTTAGGGTAATAACTTACTCAACTGGACCAACCTCTTGCTTATCACAACACTTTACTCATCAAATCCTCATCTTACTATGTCCACCAGTCCTAAACAGTTCTATGATGAACTTCAACCAATATTAATCGAGTTTCTACATCAATGAATTTAAACATGTCTGATATCAGATCCCAATACCTTAGCAATATATAACCTTAACATTCCAAACTCACACACATAGTTCAGAATAACTACCAAAAAATATAACAAGGAGGCGAGGTTAAGTCTCCCTTATACAGTAGGTGATAAGCTCGCCTTAAATTGCCAGAATTCTTGGAGAGTTGGAAGTACATCATATGGACACTCCATGATACTGACACTTTATACATAGCTTCTTTTCTCTGTTTAACTTCTCTTCTCTCATGCCTTTCTTTAACATGGCCTTTAATGTCTTCTAGGGGGTATTTTCAATCCTAATCACTAAGGCATCCACCCTTTCCTTAAAAATCATCTCTAGTTTTTCTTTTACTACTTTTAACTGCTTTTCATCTTTGACTATAGCACAGTTTTCAGTCATTCAGTTTCCTTAAGACCCATTCTTGGAAGAGTGGTCTTTGAGTGCAACAGAGTGGAAGACCCAGAGCTGACCAAATAAGCTTTTAATAAAATTATATTTTTAGTTAGTTATCATGTTTAAAGGGTACTGTTTTTGTCCTCTGTCTTGGTTTACATGATAAAATTCCCCCTTTTTAGTCCTAATGGATAAATTTTGGGAGAGAAAAAAAACTACATCCCATTATAGGTGGCATTGTCCAGGAAATCTCATAGATACTGCATCTCTGAGCAATTGGGTAACATTGAGGGAAGCACAGCTTACTTCCTTAAAATTTCACAAACTAAATTTTTCTTTCTATCATGTAAAAGTCTGAATTTTAGCAAAATGTCGATTGCCAGTTTGGTTTTTCAGAAGCACTGAGTTTGAAATGAACATATTCCTTAATGTTATACAGATCTCCTTAAAGTTTTCTTCAATTTTATCAACATGCAATTGCAATGTTTTGTGGGTTTCATTTATGCAAAATCAATTGATTACTTTCAGCATTTTCAACAAGACTGTAATTCTTATTTTATCTTGCCTCATTATTCAGGTATCAAAGTAATATAATTTTATTCTGCATTTATCAATTTTTATGTAGATGTCTTTTTCACACCATAGTCATTACATTTTCCAGAGGAGAATGTACTTATACTTTAGAATTTCATAACTAACAATCTTCAAATATTTTACTTATTAATATATAAAATATGGTGATAATACACTAGTGATTCAAAATATTTACATAAGAAAAATAGCTTTTTTCTTCAATAAACTATACATTGACTCAGGAGGTCTATTTTTTCCCATAAGCAGAAAACATACCAGCTTTTAAATTAAGGTATCCTTTAATATTAAAGATAAGCTTCTATCTTTAATATTATGATTATCTCTTTTTTAAAAAAATGAGAGAAAGCAGAGTTTGCAAATTTTTCTCTTATTAAAATGCAAATCACTATAGTTATAAACCTGTATTAATAATATTCAACTCAATTAATATTTACTGAAAATCTACTATGTGCAAGATGTACTGCAAAAAATATAAATTAGAATCAAAACAGCTCTCACTTCAAGGAGTTATGTTGTCATGTGAAAAGGGGCTGCCAGCCAAGAAAGCATTGAGAGATAAAATACTGTAAAAGATAATAAAGTAGTTTTGAGATTTCAAATTTTGAGTAAAATTAGGAAATTAGATTTTTCACCTTACCCTATAGAATACCCTGGACCTAGATGAGTGAAGTTGGAAAGACAAAAGTTATAGTTGATGAGCTGTGGAAAGAGACTATTAGGTTCCACAGTGATTTCTGAAAATGGACACAAATATTCCTGTCTTATCTTCCAAAAAACTGCTACTGTTATTTTTATTATTGAGTTAAAAAACATTTTATAAACTGATGCCTGATGATGAGATTGTCCTTTTCATCTTAAATGGCCCACAAACACCCAGAGACTATTGCACAGGCAGAGTGAGGGAAGGAAACACATGTAATTGAGCGAAGCTGGAATGTAGGCCATGGGTAAAAAAACATGAACAATCAATCTGAAAAATGATTAGGCTATATAGTGGAGAGCCTTATATAAGGTTGTATCTCATTAGATAGCTATCTCAGTTCACAAGATTATTCTTAAAATAATAATGCATTGAAATTGGTTTTATTACCAGGTATATTTCTATTCCAAAGGTTAGATAGTTGTCACTGCAAGTGACACTCCTGTGGGCATATACCCAAGTGCTAAGAGAACCAGTAGAGATGAATGAAATTCCTTGGCAGAAAATAATTTTTGGTTGTCACTCTGATAAAGAGGATACTTGCTTTAGCTGCTAGCTAAACCAGAAATTTATTTTCTCTAATTCTAATACTAAAAGTCATTTTGTCTAAGTAAAATCACATATTCTCTTCAGGTATCTTCGCCCTCTGAGTTGTAGGTGATCAGCTATTACCACTCTCTGTTTTGTTTCTTTTGTGTTAACTGTGGCCTTACTTTATGCAGAGCATAGATCAAGGCAAACATTCCTCAGACATAACTTTGAGTGGTAAGAAGACATGGTAACAAGAGCTGAATAGGCATTCCCTCTCTGAAACTTCTGTAAAAGACTAAACCCAAAGGCAAAGATAATACCAAGGAACTATGCCCAACCTGGTACCCTTTAGTAGGCAATGGAAAGAAATTGGCATTTTTTTTTAAGCAGAAGAATAATATGATCAAAACTGAGCATTGCTGACAGCAATTGGACAGCAGTTTCAAAGTTATATCAGAAGAAAAATATAAATTATTTAAATAGACCAAGTTTAAACTAATAAAAGACAGCAAGAGGCCCCAAAAGTGAGAGTTTAGCTCCAGATTTAGCAGGTAGAGTTAGAATGTACAGGACACTCCACTAATTGAGTGGAGAGAGGTGCTAAGGGAGGAAGAAATAACAAAGTTTCAAACCTTGATTTAGAGAATATTGAGTTTATAGCCAGAGAAATTCAGAGAAAGAAGTAGTTTTGAGGTGGAAACAGTCAAAATTGGGTTTGTGCCCAACAGGGAATATACACAAATGTGTCCAGAAGACAAAGAAAAATTAGATCTGATTCATAAAAAAAAAAAAAAAAAAAAAAAAAAAAAAGATGAGAATCAGAGGTTTGAGGAACAGATTTGGTTCACACAAACCCTGTGAAAATCTCCCATAGCAGAATATATGGTAGATGTGTTATTAGGTAAAAAGTTTACATAAAAAAAAACAACAAAAAACCAGCAGGTGATTATTGTTAATATTTAAAATATTTTATATATCATATTAACCTTCAAATAAACATCTCCATTATTAAAACAATAAAGGTAATGCTAAACTCCTCATGGTAATATTGAAATAAACAAAAAAATATATATATATAAATGGAAATAAAAAACTAGTTTAATTTTGGGAAGTTTTATCTTTGGTTATTCATAGTTTAGAATTTTAAAAGCAAAGTCTTCTAAAGAACTTAAATGCAAAGTTAAAATAAATGACCCTCAGGTTTCTAATATCGGTGCCCATTAGGTTTACTTGCATCAGCAAATCATTTCATAGCTCTGAGTTGCAGTCTGTTGAATTGAAGTGGATAAATTAAGAAGAAAAACTTCTACAGGATTTTATTTTCTTTTAAATCAAGCACACATAAAGAATTGCATTAATATGTATTCTAGCATTGTGAACCAAAAGTTCAATGTTTATAGGCCTCAGGCAAATGTTCAATCCTTCCAAAAGTATTAGGCACACAATCAAGAAGAAAATTCGCTCTCCATCGGCGCCTACTAAATCAGCACCTGTCATATTAAACCCTTCATCTCTTTCCACTGTTTAGAAAATACGTGGGCTAATCTTTATGTGAAAGTTCAATGTATGATATATGAAGCTGGAATCACAGTGAATAAAGCAAATCAATAGTTATTAATCATGCATTATTTATTATTGTAATTTAAACTTTTTAAAATTGGAAAATTTTGAATCAACATATTTTATAATAGGAAAGGAAAGTTCTAAAAAAATAGTTACACAAAAAAGGTATGCCACAGAACTCTTGGGAATCATGGAAGAAGCTCAAGTCATTCCACAAATGTTTATTCTAACTTTATTTTTAAAACCTGTGGTAATATACATACACTAAAATATCATACATCAAATATGAACATATTGTTTGTCCTTAGTTTTGAGTTTATTCTTTAGTGGTAATTCAGCCTGAAAAATTTGAAATCAAACTTCTCCTTCTATGCTATGTAACTGAAGAGTAGGAAGAAATTACAAATTCAGTTTTAATAATAGATTATCAAAAAGAAGAAGTAGCAGGTTGTATTGTGGGATCCCTTACAAATAACAGATAAACTTAAGTTTTTCAACATTTTAAGGAAACACACAAGAATAAATATAACAGAAGGTAAATGAACAAGACAAATATAATAAAAATGATAAAACTAACATAAAATGATAATATTTTTAACTCTCATTTTTAAATATTTTGTTTTCTTTTAACTAACCTATTATTCTCATTGATCAACTTTATAAGTATTAAATGTTATAAATTTTACATATAAAATTTAAATAATTTTATTTTAAATTCTACTCTTAATTTTGAACATATGGTCAGCTTTTCTTCCATAGGTATTTATCTTATCACTTCAGGCTGCCATAACAAAGTACCACAGATCTGGTGTCTTATAAGCAAAAAAACAAAAAAAAAATATTATTCACATTTCTAAAGGTTAGACGTCTGAGATTAGCATGCCAGTATGGTTAGGATCTAGTAAAAACAATTTCTTGGGAAGCAAAATGCACATTTCTTGTACCATTATATGGAGAAAAGAGAGAAAAATAGCTCTCTGGCCACTTCTGATAAGGGCATTAATCCAATTTATGAGGACCCCACACTTATGACCTAATTATCTATAAAGTCTCTGACCTACAAATACCATTACATAGGATTAGATTTCAACATATACATTTTGGGGAGACACAAATATTCAGTTTCTAATAGTATTTGATTAGTAGTACACAATGATGATATTTTATATTTTATTATTGCCACATTATACCATAGATAACCAGTGTTTCCTTTTGCAGTTGGATATAGAGCCATTAATGCCTTCAAATCTAACCATATTAGAGAACCAATTTTTAAAAACCCAAAACCAATTCAGAAAGCTCATCTTTAAAATTTTGTTTTTCTAGAAACAACAATCTATGTCAGTAAGAGTTTTATCAAAGAAGCAGAATTATATAGTGATATATACATATTATGGTTTGCATGTATATGTATGCAGTATGTTTGTATGTCTATGTGTGTGTATACAGAAATATAAACAGAGAGAGATAGACATTTATTTAAAAAATTGGTTTATGTAATTGTGGCACATGGGTAGAAAAGTCTGAATTCTATAGGACAAAATTGACATGCTGGAAATTCTGAGGCAAGAGCAGATGCTGTAATCTATTAGGAGAATTTACTTTTTTAGAGAAAGCTCAATTTTGTCCTTACGGTCTTTCAGGTTAGATCTGGTTGTGTGAAATCTAACCTGGTTGTCAAGGATAATCCCTTTTGGTTATAAAGTCAACTCTTTGTTGACTTTCACAAAATATTACAAAATGCCCACACAGCAACACCTAGATTAATATTTGAGTCTATAACTGAAGATTATGACCAAGTTATATATAAAAACAAACCCCACAGATAGTAAAAAAAAAAAAAAGTAATTAATAGATGTGACAAATAGAAAACACATAACAAGATAGAACATTGAGGCTTGAAGATCCAAAATGGTACAGAGTAGGTGGAAGCTACACTCACCAACTCCAAGAACCAAATTGGAATTACAACTACATTATAGAACAAGCATCCAGAATAACCAACAAAAGACTAGCCGGAGAGAAGTATTATAACGAAAGATTTACAGAAGAAAACACATTGAAATTGGTAGGAAGGACAGAGATGCAAAAGGGCTGACCCAATTTCTCTGGGCAGCAGCAGAAGTTGTGGAGAGACCTTGCCCCATGGCAAAGGTCTTCAGGTGCCCAGAATGGGTGCAGCAAGACTTGGTATACCCAGGAGCATTGTATTGTATACCCAGGACTGAGTTACTAAGTAACCTCAGTCCCAGTTTTGGCACCAGTTTTGAACTTTTATTAATCTGGTGAATACCACTATCCTCTACGTGGTAACTCACTGTGAAGCTACATCACGCAACTCAAGTTCAGCCAGAAGCTTTTTCAAAGTCGAATAGGCAGCCAGTAGGCAGAGGCAGGTGGAAGCAGAACTTGAGGCAACTTGAGAATTTTGCTAAATAGTCCCTGGGCCCAGTGCAAGTAAGAATAGACCTTGATGCACTGTTTGGTCCTTCCTACATGCATGCAAACTCAGCAGAGGCAGCCACAAGCTGTGAATCACCTGTAGCTCCAAAAGGTTTACCCAGGACAAGTAACAGGCGGTCTCTGACATTGGCCTGCTGCACCAAAGTCCCACCCAAAAGGCCCAGACAAGAAAGAGCTATAGGAATTTGTTACCACCAAACCAGTATTATAAAAATGTTAAAGGAACTGCTTCAAGAAAAAGAAGAGGAACATTGTTAAAAGAATAAGATAGCAATAAATATATACCTATCAATAATCACTTTAAATGTAAATGACTTAAATGTTCCAATCAAAAGACATAAGATACCTGAATGGATAAGAAAACAAGACATCTATATGCTATCTACAAAAGACCCATTTCAGAATGAAAGACACACAGACTAAAGTAAAGAGATATAAAAAAGATATTTCATGCAAATAAAAAGAAAAAATAATCTGGGGTAACAATACTTATACTTGGCCCTGGCCAGTTGGCTCTGTGGTAGAGCATCAGCCCAGCATGTGGAAGTCCAGGGTTTAATTCCCAAAAGGGCACACAGAAGTGACCATCTACTTCTCCACCCTCCTTTCCTCTTTATCTCTCTCTCTCTCTCTCTCTCTCTCTCTCTCTCTTCCTCTCCTGTAGCAATAGCTTGAATGGTTTGAACAAAGTTGGCCCCAGGAGCTGAGGATGGCTCCATGTCCTCGGCTTCAGGTGCTAGGATAGCTCAATTGCTGAGCAATGGAGCAGCAGCCCCAGGTGGCAAGAGCATGGCCTGGTAGAGGCTTGATGGGTGGACCAGTCAGGGCACATGCAGGAGTCTGTCTGTACTGCCCCACTTCTCAATTTAAAAAAACAAACAAACTCATATCTGACAAAATAGACTTTTAAAAAAAGGATATAGTAGAGACAAAGAAGGACAGTACATAATGATAAAGGTAGCACTTGAACAAGAAGCTATAACTCTTTTCTTTTTTTGAGGGTTTTTTTATTAATTTTAATGGGGTGACATTGATAAATCAGAATACATGTGTTCAGAGGAAACATCTCCAGATTATTTTGACATTTGATTATGTTGCATACCCCTCACCCAAAGTCAAATTGTTTTCTGTCATCTTCTATCTGGTTTTCTTTATGCCCCTTACCTCCCCCAACCCCTCTCTCTCCTTCCTCCACCCCCGTTACCATCACATTCTTGTCCATGTCTCTGAGTCTCATTTTTATGTCCCATCTATGTATGAAATCATATAGTTCTTAATTTTTTCTGATTTACTTATTTCACTCAGTATAATGTTATCAAGGTCCATCCATGTTATTGTAAATGATCCGATGTCACTATTTCTTATGGCGGAGTAGTATTCCATAGTATATATGTACCAAAGCTTTTTAATCCACTCATTCACTAATGGACACTTGGGCTGTTTCCATATCTTTGCTATTGCGAACAATGCTGCCATATGGGGGTGCATTTCTCCTTTTGGAACAGTGCTATGGTGTTCTTAGGGTATATTCCTAAAAGTGGGATAGCTGCGTCAAAAGGCAGTTCGATTTTCAATTTTTTGAGGAATCTCCATACTGTTTTCCACAGTGGCTATACCAGTCTGCATTCCCACCAGCAGTGCAGGAGGGTTCCCTTTTCTCCACATCCTCGCCAGCACTTATACTTTGTTGTTTTGTTGATGAGAGCCATTCTGACTGGTGTGAGGTGATATCTCATTGTGGTTTTAATTTGCATTTCTCTAATGTTTAGCGATGTTGAGTATTTTTTCATATGCCTATTGGCCATCTGTACGTCCTCTTTGGAGAAGTGTTTATTTATTTCTTTTGCCCATTTTTTTATTGGATTGTTTGTCTTCCTGGTGTTGAGTTTTCTAAGTTCTTTATAAATTTTGCTTATTAATCCCTTATCAGACATATTGTTGAATATGTTCTCCCATTGTGTAGTTTGTCTTTTTATTCTGTTCTTATTGTCTTTAGCTGTGCAAAAGCTTTTTAGTTTGATATAGTCCCATTTGTTTATCCTGTCTTTTATTTCACTTGCCCGTGGAGATAAGTCAGAAATATATTGCTGTCAGAGATGTCAGAGAGCTTACTGCTTATGTTTTCTTCTAGAATGCTTATGGTTTCACGGCTTACATTTAAATCTTTTATTTATTTTGAGTTTATTTTTGTGAATAGTGTAAGTTAGTGGTCTAGTTTCATTTTTTTGCAGGTAGATGTCTAATTTTTCCAACATCATTTATTAAAGAGGCTGTCTTTACTACATTGTATGCTCTTACATTCTTTTTCAAATATCAGTTGTTCATAAAGCTGTGAGTTTATTTCTGGGTTATCTGATCTGTTTCATTGATCTATATAATCAGGCAAAGACAACACAAAGAAAGAAAATTATAGGCCAATATCCCTTAATAACATAGATGCTAAAATCCTCAACAAAATATTAGCAAACCAGTCTGACCTGTGGTGGCGCAGTGGATAAAGCGTCGACCTGGAAATGCTGAGGTCGCTGGTTCGAAACTCTGGGCTTGCCTGGTCAAGGCACATATGGGAGTTGATGCTTCCAGCTCCTCCCCCCCTTCTCTGTCTCTGTCTCTCCTCTCTCTCTCTCACTCTGTCTCTCCCTCTCCTCTCTAAGATGAATAAATAAAAAATTAAAAAATATATATTAGCAAACCGGATCCAGCAATATATGAAAAAAATCATACACCATGATCAAATGGGATTTATTCTGGGGAGGCAAGGCTGGTACAATATTCACAACTCAATCAATGTGATTCATCACATAAACAAAAGGAAGGAGAAAAACCACATGATAATATCAATGGACTCAGAAAAAGTATTTGATAAAATCCAGCACCCATTCATGATCAAAACTCTCAGCAAAGTGAAAATACAGGGAACATACCTCAACATGATAAAGGCCATCTAGGACAAACCCACAGCCAACATCATACTCAATGTGCAAAATTTAAAAGCAATCCCCTTAAGATCAGGAACAAGGCAGGGGTGCCCCCTTTTACCACTCTTATTCAACATAGTCCTGGAAGTCCTAGCCACAGAAATCAGATAAGAAGAAGAAATAAAAGGCATCCAAATTGGAAAAGAGGAAGTAAAACTATCATTATTTGCAGATGATATGATACTGTATATAGAAAACCCTATAGTCTCAGTCAAAAAACTACTGGACCTGTTAAATGAATTCAGCAAGGTAGCATGATATAAAATTAATACTCAGAAATCAGAGGTATTTTTATATACCAACAATGAACAGTCAGAAAGAGAAATTAAAGAAACAATCCCCTTCACTATTGCAACCAAAAAATAAAGTACCTAGGAGTGAATTTAACCAAGAAGATTAAAGACTTGTACTTGAAAAATTTTAAAACATTGATAAAAGAAATCAAGGAAGATACAAACAAGTGGAAGCATATACTATGTTCAGGGTTAGGAAGAATAAACATCATTAAAATGTCTATATTACCCAGAGAAATTTATAAATTCAATGCAATACCAATTAAAATACCAATGACATACTTCAAAGATATAGAACACATATTCTAAAAATTTATATGGAACCAAAAAAGAATACAAATAGCCTCAACAATCTTGAAAAGGAAGAATAAAGCAGGAGGTATCACACTTCCCAATATTAAGTTATGCTACAAGGCCATTATCCTCAAAACAGCCTGGTACTGGCATAAGAGGCTATAACTGTTATAAACATTATGCACCCAACATTGGAGCACCTAAATACGTAAGTAAATCTTGATTGTAGTTTTTGCCCACTGAGTAGGCTATGGGTTTGTCATATATGGTCTTTATTACATTGAGGTATGTTTCTTCTATTCTCACTTTTCTGGGAGTCTTTTTTTGTTTTGTTTTGTTTTTACCATAAATGGATGCTGATTTTTATCAAATTCTTTCTCTGCATCTATTGATATAATCATGTGGTTTTTATCATTCATTTTGTTATGTGGTGAATCATGTTTATTGATTTGTGAATATTGTACCAGTCTTTTGTCCCCAAAATAAATCCCACTTGATACTTGATCATAATGTTTGATATTTTAAATATATTGTTGGATCCAGTTTGCTAATATTTTGTTGAGGATTTTAACATCTATGTTCATTAGAAATATTGGCTTTTAATTTTCTATCTTTGTACTGTCTTTAGCTGGTTTTAGAATTATGATAATGCCGTCATTATAAAATGAGCTTGGGAGTCTTCCTTACTCTTGAATTTTTTTTTGTAATATTTGAAAAGGGTATGTATTAGTTTTTTTAACGTTTGGTAAAATTCACCTGTGAAGCCATCTGGTATAGGTGTTCTATTTTTGGAAGTTTTTTGATTACCCCTTGAAATTCACTAGATGAAAACTTTCTATATATATATAAACAAATATTCCAAAAATTTATATAAAACCAAAAAAGACCCTAAATAGCAATAACAATCTTGAAAATAAAAAGAACAAAGTTGGAGGAATCATGCTATCTAACATTAAACTATACTACAAGGCCATAGTAATCAAAACAGTATGGTACTAGCATAAAAACAGACACATCAATTATGGAACAGAATAGAAAGCCCAGAAATAAACCCACAGTCTTTTGTCAATTTGACAAAGGAGGCAAAAAACATACAGTGGGGCAAAAATAGTTTATTCAATAAGTATGTTGGAAAAATTGAACAGATACATGCAAAAAAATAAAACTAGACCCCCTCCTTACATCATGCAAAAGATAAACTCAAAATGTATTAAGGTCTTAAAAGCTAGATTCAAAACCATAAAAATTCTTGAATAAAACCTAAGTAGTAAAGTCTTGGACATTTCTCATGGAAATATTTTTCTTATATACCTCCGTGAAAATGGGAAACAAAAGTAAAAATAAACAAATGGGACTATATTAAACTAAAAAGCTTTTGCACAGCAAAGGAAATCATCGAGAAAATAAAAAGACAACCCAATAAATGGGAGAACATATTCAGCAATGCTACATCTGATAAGGCATTAATATAAAAATATATAAAGAACTTATACAGCTCAACACTAAAAAAAAACAAGAATACAATTAACAAATGGGCAGAAGACCTGAATAGACACTTCTTCAAAGAGGACCTACAGAAGGCTAATACACATATAATATGATGCTCAACATCACTAATCATTAGAGAAATGTAAATTAAAACCAAAATGAGATATTACCTCACAGCTGTCAGTATGCTTATCATCAATAAATCAAGAAACAAGTGTTGGGGAGAATGTGAAGAAAAGGGAACACTTTTGCACTGTTGGTGGAAATGCAAACTGGTGCATCCACTGAGGAAAACAGTATGGAGTTTCTTCAAAAAATTAAAAATGTGGCCCTGGCTGCAGGCTCGGTGGGATAGAGCGTTGGCCCAGCATATGGACATCCCAGGTGTGATTCCTGGTCAAGGCATACAAGAGAAGCAACAATCTGTTTTCCCCTTCTCCCTCTCCTTCCCTTCCCACAGCCAGTGGCTCCATTGGTTCAAGCGTGGCCTTGGGTGCTGAGAATGGCTTTACTGGAGTACATCAGCCTCAGGCTCTAAAAATAGCGTAATACTGGAGCTTCAGTCCTAGATGGCGTTGCCGGATGGATCCCAGTTGAAGTACTTATGGGAGTCTGCCTCATTGTCTTTCCTCCTCTCATCTAAAAAAAAACACAAAAACGCCTGACCTGTGGTGGCGCAGTGGATAAAGCATCAACCTGGAAATGCTGAGGTCGCCAGTTTGAAACCCTGGGCTTGCCTGGTCAAGGCACATATGGGAGTTGATGCTTCCAGCTCCTCCCCCTGTCTCTCTCTCCTCTCTGTCTCTCTCTCTCTCTCTCTCTCTCTCTCTCTCCTCTCTAAAAATGAATAAATAAATAAAATGTCAATAGCCTTATGACCTAGTGATTCCACTTCTGGGAATTTATCCAAAGAAACCTGAAACCCTAATTTGAAAGAATATATGCATCCCCTATAATCATTGCAGTGACAATAGCTAAGATTTGGAAGCAGCCTTAGTGTCCATCAGTAGATGAGTGGATAAAAAAGCTGTGGAACATTTACACAACAGAATAGTACTCAACTGTAAAATGGAAAGAAATCTTATCCTTTGTGACAACATCATTATGCTAAGTGAAATAAGCCAGTCAGAAAAAGACTAGTACCATATGATTTCACTGATATGTGGAATTTAATAAAGAAAATTAACAATTAAAATAGAAACAGACACATAGATAGAGAATAGACTTACGGCTGTCAGAGGTGAAGGGAGTTGCATGGCTAGGTGAAAAAGGTGAAGGGATTAAGCAAAAAAAACAGCAACCCATAAACACAGACAACGGTACGGTGATTCCCAAAGGGAAAGGGGGGTTGGGGGAGCTAGAGGAGGATATAGGAAGGATACATGTGATGGAAGGAGTCTTGACTTGGGGCAGGTGGTGGTGAACATACAATACAATTTATGAGCAATGTATTATAGAATTGTACATCTAAAACCTGTGGAATTTTATTAACCAAGATAACTCTAATAATTTCAATTAAAAAAGATGGGCCACTGAACTCTCACCTAGTAATAATTGCACTCAATGTAAAAAGTCTAAACACAGTAATTAAAATGCAGATATTGCCAAGCTGGTATAAAATGAGACCAAACTATAAGCTGTCTATAAGCAACAGCCTTTAATAAAAAGTTTGAAATAAAAGTGAAAAGAAAAATGTTTATCATTGAAACTCAAGTAACAAGATAATTAGAGAAACTACATTTATTTAAGATAAAATAGGCTCCCAGAGGGGAAAAAAATATTATCGGACATAAAAAGAGGCATTTCATAATAATAAAAGTATAAGTCTACCAATAAAAGATATAAATTTCAAATATTATGTAAATAATAACAAAACAAGGAACTTTTGAAAATATTTTAAATGGTATTTATAATTTAATATCTCCTAAGTTGTTGTGGTATAAAAATGTAGTTTATTATAAATATGTTATATATTATGTATCAAATAAATATATATTTGGCTCAGCCAGAGGAAAAGGGATTTATAGAGAGAGCAATGATATTATTTTCCTTACAGTACAAAACATGTTGCGTGGTAACTTTTACTTCCTAAAGGAATCAGCCCTTTCCATTGTACATTCAAAGGGTGAATGAATTATAGTTGAACCGGAACAAAGGAAAGTTCTATTAGTAAATACTGCTTTGAAATATTGCCCTTAGTGGATATAAAACTTTGCTGCAGTTTCCATTTTAGAGACAACACTACACTACAAAATTTTATACAAACTGACAATCACTCTTTTGTCAGTTTGCAAATTCAAGTAATACAATACAGTGGGATTATATTTAGAAAATAGTTTTCCTGCGTAACTAATTCACTTTGTTTTCAATGTGGCTGGTAGACACACAACATTTTCTATTTTCCTCAGCCTGGGCAAGAAATACAGCTTTTCACATAAAGTCTGACAGGAGTTTGAAAGGCTAGAAATAGCAACACTGGGTTCTCTGTCCTCTCAATCAGTCCCTTCCCACACACTGAACTAATCTCCTGAGCATAAACAAAATACACATCAAAGCCAGGGACTTGAGACATAACAATAAATGAGCTTTAAAGAGATTTTTGTGCAGAATGTGTGATTTCTTCACAATCCCCCAAAGCCCAAAGTGTTAATTAAAAAAAGATAATGACATCTCAACATAAGTAGTAGTCATCTTGAATGATAATACTCAAGCTCTCTCAAAGTAATAGTCACAAATGTGCAGCATATTAATGTACTGCATGTAAAATTTATGCATCACTAAGCTTTCATTGATCTTGTTCATATGCCTTTTTGGTTTAAAGGTTACGATATGATCTGACAGTTTAATGTTATGAAAAGGGAAGTGTTATTTGTGTTACTCCTAGATTACATTTTACACTTTTGACTTAGAAATCTAAGTGGCATGTTATGGTCAGGCAGTGAATGCTATTCCTCCATAAACAGATTTTTAAGAGGACGGAGAAAGAAGGTGAGAAAAACAACAAAAACTACCAGAAGCATTAGTTTAACATGTTTCTGAGATCATGAAGAATTCTGCTCTTGGGACATTTCATTCCAACCATATAATTAATATAAATTCTTCACAAGCAAACATACTTGATATGCATTTGTCCTCTTTTTCAAAACCCAGGGACACAAAAAGAGTTGGGTGATAGACAGTGATAACTACTAAGTTGGAGAGTTTCTAAGTTAGTGCTGTTTTATACTTGAGCATATCTAGGAATAACCTGGAGGGCTTGTTAAAACAGACACCAAGGGCCCAGACTGAGTCTGAGCATGAGAACTTACATTTCCATAAAGCTCCTAGATTATTCTGCTACTGCTAGCTTGCAGGTAACACTGAGTAACACTGCTCTTGTCATCATCTGGAAATATTTATGTCCAGGTAGATTAAATAAATACCTATATTAAATTCTCTTCTAGTGAAAAAAATAAATAAACAATTAGATACAGCCTATAAAATTTTGGCAAAATTATCTTTCCTTACATGTATCAGAGACCAGTAGGAAAGGTGAAGACAATTTATATTTCCGGTTCACAATTCTAACCCAAGATCTCAGTCCTATAAGTTCCTTAGATGGTAGATAAATAAGTTTCATCATAAAGATGACCTGTATAAAAAGTTAGAAATATATCCACATATATCAAGTATTATGTAAAATGTTAGTCCCATGCTCACCAAAAGCCATAGCTCTATCTTTGTATCTATCTATTTGTGAAACGGGTCCCTTCTAACAAAAGCAAGGGCATAGGCCTTGAGTAGGGGATAAGTGGACAGCAGTCATTAATAAGGCATAGTGAAGATATCTCAAAATCTACATTAAAGATTATTTATTTTAAAGGGATTGTTATGAAATGACTATATGAACTTTGACATTTATTCACCATGGCAGTCTGAGTTCAATAAGGAGATAGGAACTCCACAGTAAGTTAAAACAGGGGTCATTTAATAGCAAGAATAATTATTGATCATAAGAGTAACTATGACATATGAGGAAACTCTTTCTCTAAGTCTAATGGCCAGGCCGGAGCTGCTCTGCCATTTCTGGCCAAGCACTAGGCCACTCTAGAATACAGAGAATCAGCAACTGATTGTATGAACATGCCGTGGAAGTCCAGGTGCCAGGATGCCTTTAAAGTGCACAGGCCACATGAAGAGTAGCTATGAGCAGGCTGCAAGATGCTTCCAGAAAGAGTGCAGGCACTGGAGGCTTGAACAGGAGGCCTTCAGTTTACACCTGTACGCTCTGATGACTGTGGAAACCTTAGCATCTCCTCCAGTACAATGCTGAAAGGTCCCATAGAGACCACCTCTGGGCTAATGCTGGGGCAGTGCTCCACGGGTAGTCCCACACTCACACTCTCTCCTTCCTCTTCAGCATCTCCTGGTTATGGAGAAACACCATTTATCACCCAACAACAAAATACCACTTACTTTTCCTAATCCAGACTAAAATGATAATCTGGGAATTATAACAATAACATCTTTCCTATAACATTTTAGTATCTGTCAATGTTATAACCTTTTAATCCAAAGGCATATAAACCAAATCAGAAAAAGCTTAGTGATGCATAAGTTTCACGTGCATGTAATTAACATGCTGGACTTTTGAGGAGTCTTGATTGTTGCCACTCAAATTGATTGCTGCTTACCACATTGATTTTTTCCCATCTTGTATAGTTTTCTATCGCTGTTATTGATACTTGCATCTTTATTGTTTTCTTCCACTTTTTGGGTTAAATTTACATTTTTTTTAGCTCTTACAGTACAAACTGAGAAGCCTAGATCATGATCTCAAACTTCTCCTATAATGTAAATATCAAAGCACAAATTTTCCTCAAAATATTGCTTTAGCTGCAACTCACAAATTTAATAGGTTGTGTTCTTATTTTTATTTAGTATCAAATATTTTCTAATTTCCATTATAAATTCTCCTATGCATCATGAGTTGTTTAGAAGTATTATATAAAGTTTTCAACTATTTGGAGTTTTCCAGAGATATATTTTATTTATTTTTAATTTAATTTTATGTTCTCAGAAAACATGCTCTGATTTTTATTCCTTTAAATTATTGAGACTTTTATGGCCAAACATATGGTCTCTCTTGGGTAATGTTCCACGTATAATCAAAAGTAATGTGTATTCTGCAGGTGCTGGGTATAGTGTTTTATAAATGTTAACTAGGTTAAATTGGTTGATAGTGTAATTCAGGTATTCTACCTACTTCCTGATTTTATGTCTACTTGTTCTATTACAAATAAAGGAGTTTTGAAATTACCAGCTTTTATTGTGGATTTATCTATTTCTCCTTTTAACTTTGTCAGTGTTTGCCTCATGTGTTTTAAAGCTTTTATCTTTTGTGCATATACATTTAGGCTTGTTTTAGTTCTTGATCCATTTACTCCATTATAATTGGGGAATGTCACCTTTATCTTTGGTAGTATTTCTTGTACTAAAGTCAACTTTGTCTGATATGTATACAGGTACTTCAGCTGTCTTACTATTAGAGTTTGCACAGTATACTCTTCCCCATTTCTTTGCTTTTAAATAAATAATCTGTCTTTATAATTAAAATGTGTTTCTTGTAGGGAAAATATAATTGGAAATAGCTTTGTTATATCTGATCTGAGGATCATTGCCTTCTTGCTAGCATGCCTAATTTATTTATATTTAATACAATTATTGATATAGTTCAATTTAAGTCTACCTTTACAATTAGTTTCCTATTCGCCTGTTAGTTTTGTTTTTCTTCCTTTTCTTTCTTTTACTTTTCTCTTCTTTTCTTTTCTTTTTTTTCCTTCTATCATTTAGATTGAGTAATTTTGGTTTTAAATAATATCTTGGATTAGCTTTTGATTATTTTTTATTAGGTGTTCTATTAGGCAAATATGCATCTTCAAATTAAAAACAGTCTGAAATATCTTTTATGCTATTATTGTCATAAATTTTACTTCTTATTATATTTCAAACATGACACATATTGCTATTATTTTGCTTCAAACAGATAATTTTTCAAAGCAATTTTAAAAATAAAAATATAATAAAGCTTATTACATTTACCAGCATGTTTACCCTTTGTATAGATCTCCTTTTGGGCCCTATTTCTTTGTCATGACCTGAGTTCTCCACAGAACTTTCTAAATTCTTAAAATAATCACTCCATTCTGACTAACCATACTCAAGGGTCTTTCAGCTTTTATCCAATTCTGGTAATTTTTTAGTGCAAAGATCCCTCATGATGTTTCTTTTCCAATTTTGATTTTTTTTACATGGCCCTATGGAATCTCACCAGCATTTTTAGTTCTCAAAGACTGAAGAAAATACCTATGCTGGAGTTCTTTTTCTGTATAGTTTGAGCAAAAACTGAAACCAGACTCTACTTCCAAAAAGAATTTTTAAAATCTTAAATTTATTTAAATCTAATTAATCCCCATCTAATATGTATGTTCCTTTTCTTTGCCATTTTTTTTAATCTAATTTTTATGACATCACAAATAAAAGCACAGCTTTGAGTTAGGAGAATATAGCAGTAATTTAGGTGACAAAACAGCACTCTCTTGGAGTTGGGTGACAGTGGTGGAGGTAAGAAGTGGTTAGATTTGGAGTATTATTTTGAAGATACTGCATAATAAGTTTGTTGATGGATTAGATCTGGATTATTATAGAGGGAGAAGAATCAAGCCTGACTCCAAGCTTTTTGACCCAATTACCTGGCAGATTTACACTGTTATCTACTGAGGGAAAGTATCGCAGGAGGAGCAACTTGGGTTTGCAGAAACCATGAGCTTGAATTTGGAGAATTTTAGTTTAGTAAATCAATTTAACATGTAAATAGAAATATATAAAATTATATACATGAATCTCGAGTTCAGGAGAAAGGTGAGTGCCGGAAAAAACGGTTTGAGATGTCAGTGTGTACGTACTGTTTTAGGATGTGAAACAGGATATGATCAACTGGTATAGTTTGCATAGATAGACAAAACGTGGTCTGAGGGTGAAACGTAAGCTACAGCAATATTTAAGGATTGGAGAGAAAAAAAAGGGTCTAGCAAAGAAGACTGAGGAGTGGTCAGCCACGTGAGAGGAAGAGTGAGAGAGGAATGTCTTGCAAGACATTTGAGGAAAGTATTTCAAATGAATCAAATGGGAAAATATCACCAATAGCTTAAATATTCTGAAGTGATGTAGCTACTGAATTTGTTCATTTAGAGTTTATAAATGACAATGAAAAGATATGCTTCAGTGGAGCAAATTGACAAAAGTGTAACAGGAAAGGATTTAAGAGGAAATGCAAACGAAAGATGTAGAGTCAGCTAATAATGACAAACCTTCTGACATGTTTCTCTATAAAGAGGAGCATACAAGTAGATTGAAACCTGGAAAGATTGGGGATACAGCAGAAGCAGTGTCCTGGAATGATAAGTGGTGAGAAATGAAATCCAGAGGAAAGGTGGAGGGGATGAATTTAGGCAGCATTTTAATCATCTAATAGTAAAGAAGGAAATGAAAATACTGATACATTAAGATGGTAAGTTTGTTGCTCTACTGTAAGTTTTGTTATAATAAGTAGCATTTTGAATGCCAGGAGGGAAGAAGAAAAAACTTTAAAGGTATTTTCCAGAGGTACCAGGTGAAAGAAGGTGATTCCTGCTAAACTTATAACCTGCAAAGGCCCAAAGCATGAAATATCACCAGCTACTCAATTCTACAAACACATACTCTTAACTTCAAGACAAGGTTGACCTTTTATAGGAATTCTTAAATTCCCCTATGGTCTGAATGACTGTCAAGTAACTTTAAAATAAAAATTTTAAAAACTGACATGGCATTATCTTTTTTAGATATTCATATGAGCAATAACTTTTCTATTTTGTTGAAAATGTAATTAATATAATCTAGGATGCTTTAAAAATAATTACTAATCAGAATACAGAGTAATCATGTAGAATGCTACATGATTTAAAAAACTGTATAAAGTTTTGAGATGGGTAGCAAGGTCCTTTTTCCCTGAATAAGTTGATATAGAATAAAACAGAGGGCTAAGAAATTCTCCAACTACCTCTCCATATAATTTCTGAAGGTAAATTCAACAACTGAAGGAAAAGAGAAAAGAACACAGATGTTGCCTTATTGGTAATGGAATTGAATTAGATGAGGTCCAAAGAGAACTAGATGAAACAAAGTCTGTCTCCTGGCTTCTCTCTGTTAGGGTAGGAGGATTAACATGAAGATCTGAGTCAAGATGGAAGATGATGAATAATCATAATTACATATGCATTGAATATATTTTCTTTACTTTGATTCTATTTACAGGAAATAAATAATGATTTATAATATATTCAGAGAGTGGATTTTTGCTTCTAGCTTATAATTCCCAAAGGAATTGACTAGTGAGGACAGTGCAGACTGCAAAGATGTCAGTTCTCTGTTTGCTAGTTTCATTGGGAATTCTCTTTTTTCTTTCTTGTTTGTTTGTCTTAACAAAAATAAAGTATAGCTCTCCAAAGATTTCTTTTCATCATATTTATCTGTAAGACATTCACTTCAGCATTTGTATTTGTGAAATAATTGTTTTGTGTGTGTGGTGAGCTACACAAAGGTAAATGAAATTAAACATAGAGAATACATTCTTATAAAAGCATATATTCAGGGACTAAGAAATCAACAAGCTCTCTGAAGTAAACAAAACCTCTAAGAAAACATGGAATGGGTGGGTCCCATATCACAACCAATTCAGCAGGGAATTATAGCATTTTGACCAGATGTCAGTTGTAAAGAATAGTTATTTTACAAAGAACCATTCTCCATAAATCATTCTTAAAACAAAAATGTTTTCCCATGTCTAGCCACAATTTAAAAGTAATTATCTACATATACAAAGAAAACAAGATTTAAACTATCCAGATAACTCTAGCTAGTAATAAATTTACAGAAACTGTTTTATCTGGATAATTGATTTCATTCTCCACTCTTTTCATATGATTGGAAACAGGACTTTTAAAATTACATTGCAAAACAGTGTAAAATAAATGATCAGGGCAATATCAACTATAACGTAATTCTTTATTCCAAGGCCGCTATGCAGTCTCCCATTACTGTACCCCATGCTTTTTTCATCTCATTTCTAATCTTGTAAGACACTTAGAACTAGACTTCTTTCCTGTCTTCCAAAATTTTTCTGTGCCTTTTAACAAAGATTTTCTAAAACAAGTTAATAGCTCTTGTTGAAAAACCAAAGTCTTTTCATAATAAACTTTGTCTACTCTAATCAGATTTAATTATTTCCCACTGTTAATGAGAAAACAGTGATTCTATTTTTCTAACAATTACCACCTGTATAGGGTTTGGTCCCAATCTATTACTCCAAATATACTTCTTTTATTTTCCCAGAATTCTCTTAGTTTATGCTATAGTGATATCTACAGTTAGATCTTTTATCCTATTCAAGATTATCTATATCTTTCCCTTAATTTATAGCAGTGATTTTCAACCTTTTTTCACTTGGTGATAGGTGAAAATAGGTGATTTTTTTCAGAAATGTTAAGGTAATAATCACTCTGAGCATAAGCAAACTCAACTAAGATCATTGGGTCTGTAATATCAATACAACATCAAGGTGATTAATTCTTTCACAGATTAGCATGAAATTTCTGTTGGACTGATAGTTGAGAAACACTGATCTATATAGTACATATTCATATTTGCATGTTTATATGGTTTTACTATTTCTTTAAAAATTAGTACATTGATAAAACATTTCTGGCAAAAAGAAAAATCACTACTTCTAAAAACTGTAAATATTTCCCAACTGAATCTCTGACATCTCAATGATACTGATATTTACTGACGTAGAGGCTTCTCTTTTAAAATTGACTTTGTATTTTTATTTCATTGACCCAATAACATTATTCCATGTAATTCTCCTAAATATTTACTCTGAAAGGTTTATTCTGGTCAGGATTCAAGCTTTTGATTTTTCCCAAATCAAATTCAAAGCCATGTCTTATCAAACACTATAAAGACCAAATGGAAAAGAGAAACAACACAGAAGAAATCCCAAATGAAGCTACACATTCTGTAAATTTGTTGGCTTAGAGCCAAAACAAACAAACTGGTTTTTTTTTTTGTTGATGACTATATTGGAGGGAAAATTTCCAGAAAATAAGGAAAATAAATAGATAGTCTTAATTTGTCTGAGCTACAAACAAAAATAACTTATTTTTCTCTACACATTTTTCAATTTCTAGTAAACTCCACAATATGTATCAGGCCAACAAAAATACAATCTCTTGAACAATTAGTTCTTAAAAAATAAACCCAGTGAGGCCCTGGCCGTTTGGCTCAGTGGTAGAGCGTCGGCCTGGTGTGCAGAAGTCCCAGGTTCGATTCCCGGCCAGGGCACACAGGAGAGGCGCCCATCTGCTTCTCCACCCCTCCCCCTCTCCTTCCTCTCTGTCTCTCTCTTCCCCTCCCGCAGCTGAGGCTCCATTGGAGCAGGGATGGCCTGGGCACTGAGGATAGCTCCTTGGCCTCTGCCCCAGGTGCTAGAGTGGCTCTGGTCGCAACAAAGCGACGCCCCGGAGGGGCAGAGCATCGCCCCCTGGTGGGCAAAGCGTCGCCCCCTAGTGGGCGTGCCGGGTGGATCCCAGTCGGGCACATGCGGGAGTCTGTCTGACCGTCTCTCCCCATTTCCAGCTTCAGAAAAATACAAAAAATAAAAATAAAAATAAATAAACCCAGTGATTGGAGAAGTAGATGTTAAGACATCTGTTTACTAAATCACCTTCTTTATTTCCTCAATAAAATAATAAGCTATTTTCTATACATGGTGCATAATGCGCCCCATTAATGCAGATAATAAAAGCAAAAAATGTAAATATTTTCAGTCCAGAAATCTGATCATCTCTTACCCAGAAGGTTATTTTCTGATAAAGGCCCCTGAATTAGAAAATATTAGAATTGGTAGTGTTAAAGAAAAAATTATTCTGACACTTGGTAAAATAGTAAGAAAGATTTTATTCATAGATCTTGTGATCAATGTCAAGACTATCATAATAAAGTAGAGAGACATCCCTTGATTTCAAAATGCAGCAAAAAGAACAGAATTTAGTACCAAGAAACAGTAAAGGCATCAGTAGATGAAAAATTATTAAAGAAAAGACATCATTGGTAGGGGGATTCTTGCTAAACTGACAATAGGAGTTTTGTTGAAGGCAAGCCAAGAACTTACACATTAAAAGTAGGGGATAAGGAACTTGATCAGATTCAATGGGTCATCAGATACCAAGGGGAGAGTCCTATTATACTGACCTAGAATTTTTGCTAAAACCAGGTAATGCAGTGCAGGCCTGGCAGAACAGTATAGACATAGAAGGTCAAAGCTGAAAAGAGGGCTCAGAGGAATCTAAAGTTTTTTCAGAAGGGTCTTTGTCCACAGTATGATTTAGAAACTCAAAACTGACAGAGGCCTAAAATATATACAGTGGTACCTTGAGATACAAATTTAATTCGTTCTGTAACTGAGCTCGTAAGTCAGTCAACTCGTATATCAAACTGCCAATACTAGACCTGTGCACCAACGCGCCAACTAGTGGCAGCTTCCCAAATCACGACTCGTATCTCAGAATTTCGCTTGGATCTTGAACAAAAATATAGACCGAGTCGCAGCTTGTATTCTTAAAAAAATTTGTATGTTGGTCTGTTCGTATCTCAAGGTACCTGTGTGTGTGTGTGTGTGTGTGTGTGTGTGTGTGTGTGTATTCATTTCTCTTTCATCACGACCTATAGCTAAAATAAGCTCCATGACTTTTGGAAAACAAAATCATAGCTATTGCTAGAGCATGTCCTTAACACATAATTTACAACTCATGGTCAAAAATGGCTGACTAACATATAAAATTATCTACTTCTTCTCCCACCCAACACATGCAGAACATGCAAAAGACTGTATGGCTCATCTCGCTCCATGTATTCTGGTTTGTCTGGTTCTAACGCTGCTGGATTAGCCAATGTGGCCTCCCGTACATGTGGAGGGGAAAGGGGCAAGCCTAAATTAATACATATTTTCAGACACTTAGCTCCCCTCCTGAACTCCTAAGCCAGAGGTCAGTTACAAGATTATGGTGAGAAACTACGTATGGATTTCAGCCTCATTTTGGGAATTGGTTTTCTATCTCTACAAAAGAATGAAGTAAGGTTTTTTTTTCTTTTTCCAACCTACAAAGAAAATATTGTAGTATATTAGGAGCCAAAGAGGAAAAAAAATGTCCTTTTGTTCCTTTGTTATTAGCAACTTTAATTTCAGATTCAAAGAAAGACAGTAGGGGGAACTCTAGCTAAAATGACTTTAGGGTATATTGAGTAAAAACTATATTTTACACAAAATACTTAATAATATGATACATAAATCATCACACTAAAACCTAAATTGTAAGTTGACTTGAGGGAAGTTACAAAGGTTAAAGTTTAGACAAGTAATAAATGAGAAAAGCATCCTTGGTACCTTGAGGAGAGGTGCTGTATTAGGACTGAGGTTTTCTGCAGAACTGATTTATTAGTGCCTTCAAACAAAAATGTACTAAGAATCTGGTTCATAAAGTTTTCGTGCTGTTAATTCATGATGTTTCTATTTGCATGAATGTTGTGTGTGGATATTTGACTCTTGGCCACAGGTTTGACATCAAAAAGTGAATTCAGTCTTTTGCCTAAGAATAGAGAATCAACAAAATTTTACATATAGATGTGCTCGATTTTTTAACTCTGCTAAAAAATGTTACTCAATGCCTATATTTCAGATTCAATAAGACTGAGACAGGCAGCTGTATTTCATGTCAAAATAAAAGGGACAGTCGTCTATCTTTGTCAGTCAGCCTCAAATTTTGAAAATTATGTTTGACTTACTTGCCCACAAAAAACCACTTAGCTATTTGTCCAGTCTTGTCAATTTTACTTCTAATATATCTCTCACATCAAATCCTTCTTTTCCAGTTTCCCTGCAAAAATAGCAGTGCAAATAGCATGACCTTTTACCTGTTATTGGCATGGTCTTCTAATTAGTTTTTCTAACACCTAGTATCCCCTTCTTAAGTTATTCTTCTCACAAATACAAGACTATTCTGTCAAAAATACTTCACTGATCACACAATTTACTTGAATCAAAGTCTTAAAAGATTCTCTCTGAGGGCAAAAGAGCTTAAATTTATATTTTATGCTCAGAAGAATTAAAAAATATGTATATAAACCTCACATCATTTAATTCAGACAACAATTTATTTCAAGAAACTACAGAGACTAAAGTATTTATTAAGAGTTCAAGTTGTAAGTTGTATGCATAGGATGATAATAACTTACTATGACATCCCCAATTTAGAGCTAATTAACTTACATCAAAAAACTTTGGATATTCTTTTAATATTGGCAACACAGATAAAGTCAGAATAATAAAAAAGAGTGTTAAAATAAAATGAATTTATTTAAATCAATCTCTATTAAATACATTTTTTTAAAAACCTTAACTTTCACCATAGCTTTTAATGCCCAAACCACCTCCTTAATTGCTCTGCTCTCATTATTTTTGGTCAGCATCATGGTCCCTATGAGCTTCTTCTCCCTTCTCCCAGATGTAAATTTTAAGGGAAACACAGACTCTCAAACTATCACCCTATATAGAAAAAAAGTATAATGGGCCCCAATAAGTTTTCTGACTGGTTTTGTCTGCATGTTTTTCTTATGTCTTATTGTTTATTGCAATTTCTACTGCCATTAGATTGGTTGGTTTTATTCTTTTGTATATATTATAATTTAAGGGATTTTCATAAACTCCACATCAAAAAGCCCTGGTCTATACTCTGGTTTCTCTTCAGATTGTATAAATCTTTTGCCTTTTATAAAGCCCTGATCTAGGCTTTCACCTGAACATGGCCCTCTAAATGACACCCTCACATAATAAAGAAGAAGGAAAGACCTAGAACTTGCCAAGCTTGCAAGCACTTGCTAAGCACTTCCAGGGTGGAGTAAACCCTCTAACAAGCTTCCACCTGCGTGCATAGCAGCCATTTATGGGAAGTAATTGGCAATCTGAACAGCCTTTGAATTTCCACAATATCAAATCTGAAGGTTTATGCCAGGACAACTAAAGACTTGTATTTTTTGGAATCAATCATTCATTCATTTGACAAAAATAATTAAAGGCAGAATAACCATGTTAATAATTAGAAATAAAATAGTGTACAAAGAAGACATGATAAAATATGCCTTTGGAGAGCATATAATTAAGGAATGAAGACAGGCAGTGGAACTTGATTTTATTCCCTCAATATGAATATTTTGATAAAAGTATAGTATGTTGAGGGTTAAAGAAAGAAAGGGGTAAAAAAAGACACACTAACCAAGCCAAGGAGATTCAAGAAAGCATTCTGTATAAAATATCATCTTTGTTGGAAATTAAAGAAAACTATCCATGAAACCTTGAAGGAAGAGTAAAGAATGTCATAGAGCAGAAATAAAGTAATCAAAGGTGTTAGACCAATACAAATTCCACGTCACAATGGTCCCTTTAACCGTCCTCCTATATTTTATGGTTTTACAATACCTATGAAGCATTATTATAAGAAAAATAATAAGGATCAACATTTTTGTTTAAGTACAATGGAATTTGAGTTAATTAATATAATGATATGATCCATGTTATAATATTTAAGGCCAAATACTTAACCGCTCATAAGTGTTTCAAGGAGAAATGAAGAATAAATGTTTACAATTAGAAGAGTAGATTATATGAGTGTAAATAGGACTCTTTAAATAAGCTATTGATAGTCTCCCATTTGACCGAAAGCTATGATTCTCTATGACTACAAATTTAAAAATTTAAACTAATGAGTCAGAAAGGTTAGGGAATGTTACATGGTCAGAAATAGTTGTGACCACTATTTTTCTTAAATATTCATGTTGATATTTCCACTAGAGTAATCTCCTTAGTTTCTCTTAAACTAACCTCCTACCGTACACACACACACACACACACACACACACACACACACACACACACACTTCTCATAGGAAAAGAAATTTCTTATGTAATGGTGAGGTGAGAGAAGTAACTGAGTATTGCAGCCTTGTCAATTGCTCTTTCCTAAACAAGATTACATTCTGGTTTCTGTGAACCTTGTGACAAACGTTCTGTCCCTCTGAAGGATGACTGAGATGGTCTGGATGTCTCTACAATATAGCCCAGGGACCAAGTGGAAAGGAATATGTGTGTGCATTTTTCTTGGAAGTTCAAACAGATTAAGGACAACTGACCTAGAAGCTGCTCAACTTTTATTCTATGGCTCTTAGAAACTTTGCAAATGCTAGCACGAGATTAGTTCTAAAAAGATTGTCTGAGTGGTTTGAATTCTGAAATTTTAAAACAGAAAAATCTTGGAAAACATTTGGGACATTATATGCTTTCTAAACTTATAGCTCATTACTAGCCATTGTTAGCAAATAAATTTCTATTCATTCAAGCAACAAATATTTATTATAAACATTATTTTTCTTATTGGGTGTGTACTATGTCTCAATATTATTTTAGGCATTGGAGATAAAACAATGAACAGATAAAATATATGTGAGTGGGTGTGTAAACATAATACACTTTTTATGAATGCTGTGAAAAAAAATAAAACAAGAAAGGAGGAGCTTAAATGCCAGAGGTGGGAGATGAGGCAAGTGATGGGCCACATAGACGAGGTTGGACTAGACGTGAGCACCCACAACCGCGCTAAAATTTGAGACTACTTTAAATTGCAGTTTTTAAAATGTATTTTAAAAATTTATAGGATAGTTTGAGTGTCACGTGGAAGAAAGGAAGAGAATGAAAGGGTTTGCCTCACACTGTTGTTATTCAAGGACATTTGGTACTAGCCCAGAACTTTCAGGTTGCCATTAATCTAACAAAAGCCCAGTGGTTACCGAAATCATCCTGCTGAGAAGGCAATTCACATAAGAAGCAAGGTCACTGCACAGAAGTGTTCATTACAGAATTTTTAGTAAATATGGCTTTCTTCATCTTGTTATCATACTGACCATGTTACACAGTCCTTTGTGAACAGGGACTCATGAGAGCTGTCTGACTAGATAGATGACTGACCTTTCCATCTGGCTCTGGGTGAAAGTGGTAAGTCATGTCTGCTTTCAGCGCCAAAAGAGGAATACAAAGGGTATCATAGATGTAGGACCAGAAGTAGAATGCAGAGAAGTTTGTACAAGAAAGGAAGATGAATACAGGTAAAACAAACAAACAAACAAACCCCAAAAAAACAAACATAAAAAAACCAACAACCAACTTCATAATATATGGCTGTTGCTGTAAATATAATTCCTACCCAAATTATTGTTTTACATAAGATATCTCTAAATTGTGTCAAATGACCTTTTCTCTGGTCTACTATTTCTTTCTATATAAAATTCTAGGAAGTGCTCATTTATATCTTATCTTTTATAGCCATATGCCCTTGTTTGTTTAGTGCCAACACGTTTGTTGGCTGCTAAGTGGGAAGAATCATAATGATGATAGCTTCCAATTTCTGTGTTTGATGTACATATTCAATTAGAGCTGGCTAAAGGAGCCTCTCATGTCCGTCTACACATTTTTTCCATGAAAAGCTTGGTAGAACTAGCTCTCTTGCTATCAAATTGATCAAAATTACTATTTTTTCTGTCTGCCTTCAGGTTCACAGGAATTCTTGGCCTCTTTTGTAAATCTGCCAAAATCTTAATTGCATTTACAAAAGCACACAAATTAAATGCTTAAAAGAATATAACAAAAACAGGCATTTCTTTTTGAAGAAAGAAAAATATAAAACATAATGAATAAGAGAGAGGCACATTTAAGGCTTATTTTATTTTTAGAAATTTCTAATTATTACATTATTATAATATGGACAAAGGACTTTGGTTGTTCGCAGAAAATTTTTTTAAATTATATCACTTTCTAAAATTTTTAAAGTATTCCTCTATCTAGTTGATCCACATCTCAGTACCTGAGTGTTCATGTCAGAGCAGTTAACAAGGTAGCTTATTCAGTTGTGGAGAAGCTAAAAAAAGTTTCAAATATATAAAAAATAATAAATAAAAAATAAAAATTTAAATATTAAGTAAATCTTTCTTGCTTCTTGTTTTCTTTCTTTATATCTTTTATACACTTCACATGTACTTCTTATGCATTTTATATTACCTTTGATGTCTAAAAAACATTTGTTAAAAGTACTATTTTAGAAAAAAGAGAATATTATTCTAAAAAGTCACTAAGGATCATAATCTTTGTCTTAAAGCAAAAAAAAACAATGTTTAATCAGAGTAGAGAGGTCGCAAATAATTCTTGACAGTAGAATAGCTAGTTTATAGCATAACACCTAATGAAAAGTAACAGGTAAATAAAAAAATATCAATCTTCCACTCTCTGAACTGTCAAGATATATACATATTTGCACAAGAATCAGCATCTCAAGAGCTACTTCAGAGGCTTAGCATACTAATGAGAACTAATATAACTTGGCCATAAAAATCATTCCAATTTTTGCCATCATGTGACTGAAAGCAATGTAATTCCACATATCTTTTTGGTAACATAGGCAGGTAGCTAGATATGTTCAGGGAAAGGAAGCAAAGGGAGTTGGACATCATATTTAATACAACTTTGAAAGTGGGTTCCAGTAAGAACCTTCAGCATTTCATCTACTAGAAAGCTTATAACATTCACAATTTGGACACCCAGGGGATTGTCTAGTTAGAGTTTAACATTCCCTCCATCTCCTGTGCAGAAAGGAAGAACCAGTTTTTACAATTCCTCAGGGTGCCACTAATCCAAACCCAGATTATGGAGGGAGGTTCTTCTGTGCTTCCACTGCAAGGCACGCACTGTGGCAGTCAAGATGGCAGTCAAAGAGACCTGTCAGTCTAGCCTAGAAGAAGGATCTAAATGATTGGTGGGAAGAATTAACTGCAAGCTTATGAAATTTTAAAGAAATTGATTGGTTGACTTAAAGAAAAGCTACTGCTTCCCAGCCCAAAAATATAAGCACAGGCCTAGCAAAGCTCCGGCTCTGTGTGCTGGCCCTCTTCATTTGTGAACCTTTCCAAGCAGCCAGGTGGTCCTAAAAACCCACACAGGCCAGCCAGCTGCCAGCAGCTATGTGGACTCCAAACCTAGATATAGTGCCAACCAGGACACAGCCAGGAACACAGACTGTGCTAGGCAGATGAGGACTTCATTGGGCTGATCCAGGGCACAGACTATCCGAACTTCAGTCTTTATATTGGGTTTAATGAAGACAAGACTGTGCTTTTTCTATGGCAGGACAGTTGGAAATCAAACATTGAAGCCTATGGGAAGCCTCATTTCAACTTCAAATAAATTTTACTGAAAAAACCTAATCTTCTCCAAATGTGGGTCCTGTAAAATTTCTTTTCTGCAACTTTATGCAAGAACCACATTTACACTGGTAACACTTCCAAAATCTCAGACAACCTTAAAGGTTAATAATATTTTCCATTATTGTAGGTCATGCTGTTTCACTTCTCATAATTTATGTAAAATAAATCTGACTATCTTCAAGGTAATCTAATGATTAATCATTAGCCATCTCTTATAGTTGAGAGGGTAGATCCTTAAAGATCTCTATATTTATACTTTAATTTTTGTTATCCTTGTGATTGAAAGCTTTTCATATGGTCATTCAATAAATCAATTAACATTCTATGTGTTGAAATTGATATAAGAATCAACCTAGACTCACTTAACAGGAACAGTTCAGATAGAGTTTTATACAGTTTTATTTGAGACTCAATTTATGTGTAGCCAGCTACAAAGGTGGTTCCCAATAATTCTAAGTTTCTGGTATCCATGCCCTTCCACAATAAACTGGGGCTTATTTGTGTGGTCAGTAGAATACTGTAGTAATAGCCATGTGGAAATTTCAAGATATCTCATAAAGACAGCACCTTTCACATTTGCTTTGTGGATCACTCACTCTGGGGGAAACTTGCAACCATATTGTAAAGAAATTCAAGCAGTCTTTTGGGGGAAAGCCATCTCACAGTAAACTAAGACTTTTTGACAGGAGCCAATACCAAACTCACTATTCATGTGAGTTATTCTCTTTGGAAGCAAATCCTGCAGCCTCAGTTAAGCCTTCAAATAACTGCAAGACTGGCTACTATATGACTGCAACTGCCACCCCATGAGAGACTCCCTAGAAAAAACAACCCAGCCAGGCTACTTGTTAATTCCTTCTGCACAAAGCTGTAAGAGATATTTCACAACTACTGTTTTAAGCCATTCAGTTTTCAGACAATAGGTTATGTAACAATGGAAACTACTAAACTCTGCCACTAAGTACAAGTCTTTGTACATTTCTTCCCTTTATATATTCATGTTGTTTTCAAACTAACGCTTCAAGTAGTCTGGGATATCGATGAACTTGATATGGATGAGGTATAAAATTAGTGCTGTGAACTTGAAAAGAATGAGATATGAAATTAGAGAGGCTATGATAGGTAAGATTGTGAGGATTACTGTACAAATTTTGGCTTTTGGTTTTTAGTATGGTGGGAAGCCATTTTAAGGGATTTGAGCAGAAGAATTATTTATCTGGCCTTAATTTTCTTTCTTTCTTTTTTGTGGCAGAGACAGAGAGAGTCAGAGAGGACAGACAGACAGGAAGGGAAAGGGAGATGAGAAACATCAATTTTTCGTTGCAGTTCCTTAGTTGTTCATTGATTGATTTCCCATATGTGCCTTGATGGGGGGGGGCTATAGCAGACCAAGACCGAGTGACCCCTTGCTCAAGCCAGCGACCTCAGGGTCTCAAACCTTGGTCCTCTGTATCCCAGTCTGACGCTCTATTTACCACCGGGTCAGGCTATCTGGCCTTAATTTTAAAGCATTATCCTAGAATCTGTGTTGAGAAGTCTATTGCAAACATCCAGAATAAAGATGGTGTACAAGGCAAGAGTAATGGAAATGGTGAGAAGTGATCAGTCACACATTTACTACTCAATACCTTTGGCAAGTACTAAACTCTCTGAAGAAATAACATGTTTTCACAAGTAAAGTTGAGACAGTAGTACTTTCCTCACAGTATATCATACAGTATTATACAGAAGAAGACTGGGACACATCCAATTAATGCTTGTTCACCAAACGCTAATTATCACAAAAATACATGCTTAGAGCAGGGACAATAGAAATCTGAGACTATAGATAATAGGATAAAGCTGGCTTGAGAAATTTTCAGGAAATCTTGTTTTGTATGTGTTAACACTTTCATTAAAGTTGGGAAAATAATAGAATATTGCAACAAAATAATATCAATAAATTTTACTGAAAGCTGCTAAATCATTGGGAATTGAGGTTGTTAATCTTTGCTAGTATAATTCAATACATTAACACAAGGCAGAGGTCAATGCAGATGTAGATAACCAAACATAATTCCTAAAACAGAAAATCAAAGGTAGAGGCCCAAGGATCTCCTGGTTTAAATGAGTTTTGGTCCTATCAACATGATAAAAACTATGTCTTTAAAAAGGTGCCAAAGGTATCTCACTTTGTGGAGAAGAATGTTATTTAAAAAAATAAAGTGGAGCCCAAGCCAGACACTGACACTCAATATTTTTCAGTATGTTTATTTGTGAGTAGTTTTAGGTTATTAAATATTAAGGTATTTAAGAAAGTGAAAAAAAAAAAAAAAAGAAGTGATAAATCATTTTCAAAAGATTCCTAATGAGGGCCAAAGTCAGTGAGCAGTGTGGACAAGTCCTACTGGGGGTGAGGATGATGGAGACGCAAAGACCTGACTCTGGGGACCAGGTCCAGTGAAGCAGATCCACTTTATTCAGGAAGTAAGCTAGCTTATATACATGGGTTCAGCCAATAGGATGTTACAGCGTGTCCTTCATAGCCAATGGCCGAAAAGATCAGGGAGCTGCGTGGTTGGCACTAAGTCACTTCCTTATAGCACGCGAGCTTCCTTCCTGGGTGTGCCCAGGAGGCTTCTGGGAGCTGGAGTATTCTCACAGCACTGCATCAGCCACAGCTGCTAGGAATGCGCTCTGGCTCCACCCACAGAGCCGCTGCCATCTGCCCTGCAAAACATTTAGCCCTTCGTACCTTTCCACACATAAAACCAAATCCAGATAGAAATATGTCAAATATTGCAAAACATAATCCAAAATATCCTTATTTATACAAGAAAAAACAAAGACAACCTTGGAAATACATGCCTAATCTCTTTAAAATACTTTTTAACAGTTGAATAAAGAATATGAAATACAAACAATATAACCCTAATTCTGAGAAAAAAATTAGCATGCCTAATTGCAGATGGTTATTTACTTTTATGCAGTTATTAATGTTCAGTTTCTTTTGTTGTTTTTAATATTAATATGTTGTTATTTTATAGCTAATGTATATAATTTTAACTCATCTTTACCTTCTGTAAAACAGCAGTGTTTTATATATGCACTGTAAGGAGTTTTGGTTTGCTTGTTTGTTTAAAGATGTATTTCCTCAACTAAATAAGAAATTATTATTGTCATGAAGAATCTGACAGTATAGACAAGGTTATGAAAAATGCTGGCTCTCTGTATAATGATTTCATATGACACATTAAATCAGCAGGTGGGGACAAGAAGAGTTTCTCTTTAAGTATCTATCTCTTTGAACAGGCAAAATATCTTCCCAGAAGTCGTATGACCTATGAAGTGCTGGATACTAATATGAGCATCCTATATACTTCATAAACCCTAATTACATGACAAATAATGCCCACCTTCTTTATTAAGTACAGCAGAGGTGATATCTGTTCCTTACCTCTCAGAATCTTGTCTAAAAACTCCCCAAGGTAAAGACAACACTTTTAATAACACACAATTATTATGCTGGTAAAATAATTATGCTGGTAAGAGTGTGTAAAGCTAATAAAAATATTTTTAGATTTTACTGAAACATACACTATATATGTATATTTAAGTATATCACTAATGAAATCTTTATGATATGACATTTTGTGTAATTATCTGTAAATGAAATGTCTCCATTAAGATAGCTGTTCCACCATTTGCAAAATACAGTTGTCATACTATCTTTACATCCTGAGTTAAATCATTTACACTTTTAATAAATGTTTTTGCTCTATCAATGTAAACATATGATGACAAAATACAGTGACAAAATAAACATCCAGTATGTTTAATTAGCTTAGAAGTAAAGAGGAGGTGCTTGGACCTGCCTAAACTAGTCACTGCCTAACAGTAGGAGTGGCAAAATCTCTTTACCTATTTTTTAAATGTTTAGTTTATTGATTTTAGAGAAAGGAGGTGAGAGAACAAGAGCGAGACAAGAACATCTGTTCCTGTATGTACTTTGACCAGGGATTGAACCAGCAACCTCTGCACTTCAGGATGATGCTCTAACCAACCAAGCTACCTAGCCAGGGCAAAATGTCTTTACCTTTTTGTGTCATGGATTCCACATATAAAATGATAGGTGATAAGTTGTTTATTCCCTAAAGATAGCTGTTCAGTTCAGTGCCATTTATCACATGTGTTTCTTGAGCATTAGAAAGGTATTAGTCCAAACTGAAATGTGTTGAAAGGGTAAAATGCCCTCTAAATTTCAAAGACTTGGTACAAAATATGAAGGTAAAATATATCAGTAATAAGATTATATTGGTGATCTTTTGAAATAATGCTTTGTGCATGTTGGAATAAATAAAATAGACTACAAAATTATTTCTACCTGTTTTGTTTACTCTTTTGATGTAACCAATCCTAGTCAGGATGGCCGAGTGGTCTAAGGCACCAGATTCTTTTGATGTAACCACTAAAAAATTTCAAACTCAACATGTGGATCATTTTTGTTATTCTTGGTAAATGTGTGTCAGACAGCATTGCTCCAGGTTTGTCAACACTTCTCCAAGCATGACAACTTTGCAGTGTTTCACAAGTTCAAAAAGCAAAATACATTTCAATCTAACTACCAAGTAATGACTTTTTCTCTCCCTTTTTTAGCTTTCTGGGCTGAGATTAATTTGAAGGTGCAATAAAAGGAAATCTATTCACAGATTCACTCCTTTAATAAGAGTGAGTTAGGCAACTTAGGGTTTGGTCATTGCTTGTTGACTCCACCAGCTTCTCTAGGGAAGATCCCTGATTCTGAATATTAATGTCTTCTTCACCAATGTGTACTCTTGCTTAATATATTGAAAACGTTAATTTTCACCCAACAAAGCTTCCAAGAACCTCTGTGCTTCCTTTCTGTCTCCCATCATTCAAAGTAACTCACAATCCATTTGGGTAACACGCTTCTCCACACCCAGCCCCTAACAGAAATTACTGAGTTCTACTGTTGTCAGCACTGATATTTCTGTGGGTCTTCAATGACCCTGCCCTTGCCCCCACATCTGCCTCCTTTCAGCATGGACATTGTCTCTCAGAAGTCAGGTACTCCACAGAGTGTCCAATTCTACCTTTACAACTGAATTAAAGCAAATGTCTTAATTGTAAACTTGCTTTGTAATTCTGAACTCCTAGAGTTAATAGTTCAATATTTATCTCAAAAAAAAAGAACACCCAAAAGCATGTTTTTCCATTTTTTTTATTTATTCAGTTCCTTTTATGAGAATTAATTGGCATAAATTTGAGATACATTTTTTCTTTTCAGTTTTATAAAATGATATTTTTTTTACCTAAATACCAAACATATGGCATGTAATCTCATACAGGAAATTGGCTTTCTTTCTTTTTTTTATTTTCATTTTACCGTGTGCTCCCTAGAGATGTCATATCAGCAGTTCCTGACAGAAAGAGAAACAAACACAGCTCTATGTTGTTACTAAGCAGAGGCGATGCTTCCACTGCAGGTTCCCGAAACCTTTAAAAAGCCAGGCACAAAGCAGGAGAGAAAATGCTGACTTCTTCAGTGATGAAGTGCTCTATCTCTTTCATGTTTGACTATAAAGTACTTTTGCACTTTATCCAAATATCTTATAAGGTTAAAATGAGAAGTATATAAAATCATCTGTCATAAAAGGAGATATAAAAGGCAAAAATAAAAATGTTTCATGTTCATTCAATTTCTCCATTCCCTTTTAATAAAGAATATGTCATTGATAGAAAAATGAGCAAGATTGCGGCAAATAGCCTGTCCATTCGCAATATATTACATCAGCGATTTTCAAACTTTTTCATCTCGTGGCACACATAAACTAATTATTAAAATTCTGCAGCACACCCAAAATTATATTATATTTATTACCAATCTGATCAAAATAAAAGCAGGTAGAATCTTGATTCATTCACACTGAACTGCTATTGTTGTGTTGGCTGTTGTCATTTTTTTTTTATTTGATAATCTAAGGGAAAAGAGGTCAGTATCCTTGATTGAATAGATAGGTATTGCATGTTTTAAAAATCCTTGTGGCACACTAGTTGAAAATTGATGTATTAAATCAACGAAAAAATCCCAAAAAGTATAAAAAGCAGAAAGAACTAGGAAAAATTTTGCTGGACTTACTTTAAGAACACCAGACAGAAACTGAGGAAATTGAAGTCACTTGAAGAAATGAATAGGAAAGGGATTTTTTAACACAAAATATCCAACTTAAAAATGACATATATTTAATAGCAAGAGAATATTAAAAAGTGATAAAATGGAGCAACTATAATTAACGTTATAAAACATTAACTAAGCTATTGTTTATTTTATATTTTTTGTACAGACTAATGAGATATATAACTAAAGTATTGTTATATAAACTAGCTATTTTTAGATAAGTCTATATAATGAAATGATTACAACCACACTCAACACAGCTAATACTTGTAGTCTATATGACATGTTACTTTCTTTTTATGCAATATCAGAATTATTCCTCAGAAACTAACACATTTTTCTCCTTTTTCAGATAAGGAACTTTAGACATAAAGAAGCTAAATGACTTGTCCAAGGCTCCCCAACTAATAAGTGACAGAGTCAGGATTCAGATGTAGGAAGTCAGGCTCTGGAGCTCAAGCTCTTTAGCACCATGATGTACTGATGAATTAGAATTGGTGTTTTATTTTTACATCCTATGCTTTATATAACTTGAGGCAGATTTAATGGTGGGCACACCGGGTGTGCGCCCTGAGCCCTGACTTCTGAAGGGCCCCACAAAACCCCAGCTTTACATTATTTTCTGATGACACCAAGTTTGGTTTCATATGTGCATTTTAAACACTAATAGTACATATTTTTTTATTTAAAAATATAGTTAACATGTATTTTTATTTTCCCTGTCTCTCTCTTTTTTTAAGGGTCCCAATATTTTCTTCTGCGCCCGGGGCCTCAACCGACCTTAATCTTTCTCTGTATATAACTTAAAACATACTTTAAAAGATAAAGTATCAAGCAAATTATCTCTAGATTATTGGACTCAGTATTTTAAAGGAAACCTCATTCTTAGAAAATATCAGCTATAAGCACAGATTTCACATAATAGTACATTTGCCCAGGGAAGTTAATGAAATAGATCAAAGGTCAGTTCTATTTTGAAAGTTTGACCAAAGTTCACAGGAGACTCGTACATCCTTGCAAAAACCTTAGACATTAAAACTCAATTTTGGGCTCAGCAGTAGAGTGCCAACCGGCGTGTGGATGTCTCCAGTTTGATTTCCTGGTCAGGGCACACAGGAGAAGCAACCATCTGCTTCTCTACCCCTCCCACTCCACCTTTTCTCTTTCAATCTCTCTTCCCCTCCTGCATACAGTGGCTCAATTAGTTCAAACACATTAGCCCTGGGCATTGAAGATGGCTCCATGGAACCTCAACTTCAGGTGCTAAAAATAGCTTGGTTGCGAGCATGGTCCCAGATGGGCAGAGCATCAGCCCCAGATGGGGGTTGCCAGGTGAATACAGGTTAGGGCACATGCAGAGTCTGTCTCTCTATCTCCCCTCCTCCTACTTGGAAAAAGAAAAAAAAAGAAAAAAAAACCCTCAGTTAAGTTCTAACTGAAAGACTCAGACATAGTCAGATAATGAAAAAAAAATTCTTTTTTATTTCTTTACTTTTTCTGAAAGTGGGACTGTTTGCACATAATTGGATTAATCATAAAGATTGGTTTCTCCTTAGCCTATTTTATCGGTGTATTAATGTGGTAGGTAGAATTCTAAAACTTCATGTTCTTTGTTGTACACACCCTGCATAATCTGTCAGACAGTTACATCATGGATTCTTACTCCTGGGATTAGGTTATGTAACATGGCACAGTTAACTTTGAGATAGAGAGACCATCCAAGCAGGTCTGAACTAAGTATATGAACCTTTTTTTTTACTATTTATTTATTTATTTATTTATTTATTTATTTATTACAGAAACAGAGTGAGTCAGAGAGAGGGATAGACAGGGACAGACAGACAGGAACTGAGAAAGATGAGAAGCATCAATCATTAGTTTTTCATTGTGCATTGCAACACCTTAGTTGTTCATTGATTGCTTTCTCATATGTGCCTTGACTGCAGGCCTTCAGCAGACTGAGTAACCCCTTGCTGGAGCCAGCGACCCTGGGTTCAAGCTGGTGGGCTTTTGCTCAAACCAGATGAGCCCGCCCTCAAGCTGGCGACCTCGGGGTCTCAAACCTGGGTCCTCTGCATCCCAGTCCGACGCTCTATCCACTGCACCACTGCCTGGTCAGGCCGTATATGAAACTTTTAAGAATCAAGAGTTTTCCCAGTTGGTTGCAGAAGAGGAAGGAAGAGATCCAAAGCCTGGGAAGCATTCACTGTGCCTTAGCTAGACTGAAAGGTCAAGGGACAAAGAGAGCATCTAAGAACTGAGAGAACCACATGGAACTAAATTTTACCAACAGCAAGAAAGATCTTGAAAGCAGATTTCCCCCCAAAGCCTGTACACAAGAGCACGGCCTAGAAGACACCATGATTTTAGCCTAGTGATACCCTGACAGAAGAATCCAGACACATTGGGACAAACTTCAAATCTAAATCACTGTAAATTAGCAAGTGATTGTTTTTAAAAGCTGCTAAGTTTGTAATTTATTAAGCAGCAAGAAAAAAACTTATAAACTGTACTTATTTTGTATATATACAGTGTGTCCATAAAGTCATGGTGCACTTTTGACCGGTCACAGAAAAGCAACAAAAGACGATAGAAATGTGAAATCTGCACCAAATAAAAGGAAAACTCTCCCAGTTTCATACCTATTCAGTGCAGTTCAATGTGGGCTCACGCACAGATTTTTTAGGGCTCCTTAGGTAGCTATCCCGTATAGCCTCTACAGACTCGTCACTGACTGGTGGCCTATCAGAATAGGGTTTCTCCACCAAACTGCCAGTTTCCTTCAACTGCTTATCCCACTGACTAATGTTATTCTTATGTGGTGGTGCTTTGTTATAAACGCACCGATAGATATTCACATTGTACTTTGGTCACGGCTTCTAATTTAGGGAGCCACAGAACACACTGAACTTCCCTCTGTACCATCCACATCTCAACTGGCATGGCCGTGGGCTGCTCCTCTGTATACACGGTGTTACATCATCATCTGCACATGCGCACATGCTGCCACATCATCCTACAGAAACTGTTAGGGTTTTCCTATTTTTTGGTGCAGATTTTACATTTCTACCATCTTTTGTTGTTTTCCTGTGACCGGTCAAAAGTGCAACATGATTTTACAAACACACTGTATTAATATGTAATATCATTTATATATGTTATATACTAATATATATTAATATAATAAATACCTATGAACTCACTTCCCAAGCAAAAAACTAGATGTCTAAAAATAAATAATCTTACCCATAGGCTCCTTTCTTTGTTTACACCTTGACTACTCTCCAGTCTGAAGTTTTTTATGATTCTTTGCTTATTATTTTTTCAGATATACATGTATATCTGAACAAAATATTTCTTAGAATAAATTGTTTAGTCAGGGTTTATTCTAAACTTTACAAATGGATATTAGTATGGTTGAAATCTTCCAAAAGATTTTTTATTTTCACTAAAAATTACATTGCTAAAATGTATTCATATGGCTTCATATAATCCTAAATTATTGCATTTCATAACTATACTATAATTTACCAGTGATGGGATTCAAATAACTGGTTCTCTGCCCTTATGACCATTTTAAGTATAAATAAATATATTAAACAATATATTAAAAGGTAGTTTATTATATTATGCATTTAATACTTAAATAACAATAAAAGAGGTATACAAAACTAGATTAGTTATAAATAGAAGTTTAAAATAGTACTGAAAAAATACTAAATAATGCCTGACAAAAAACAATGAAATTGTTAAGATATTTTCATATTGCTTCTTGATTGGCATCCTCACTTGCAATTTTTTTCACCTGTGGACAGAATTAACATTAATTACTCTGGGTGCTTAGAATATGCTGTTGCACAGATGAATGTTTAAAAAGAGTAAGGAGAGTAAATTTGTGATTTCCACATTGGGCAGCTTCCCAGGTACCCACCTTAGCGAGAACCCTGATTACAAGTGCCATTTTAACAACCGGTTCGCCGAAGTCAACAATAAATTAGGTATCAGTTCTGCCGAACTGGTGCAAACCAGCTAAATCCCACCATTGCTTTCTATATAACACCACTGCCCTCCAACTTTATTTACTCTTTCATACTTAGCAGCTACCCTGGATCTAACCAGCCAGTGCCTATTGTTAAATGTCCCAACATTTGTAGCTAAAATTTGCTCCCCCTCAATTTACATACTGCTTGATATGGACATTTGAGTTTTTTCCCCAATATTAAAAGACCACATTGCTCAGACAGGCTTAGCCATTTCTTCAGATACACATATACAAAGTTCATCTTGGATATACCTAGAAAAATAATTGCTAGATTATAGAAAATATAAATAATCAGTTTATAAAGCACTACCGAATTATTACAGCAATGGGTAAGAAATTGCTCGTTTCACATTTTCTCTAACATTTTGTATTGTACGACTTGTTATTTTTTGCCAATAGAAATGTTATCTCTTTGTTGCCTCTGTATTTTTATGATCACAAGTGAGGTTTGAGTCTTCTATGATTTGGGACCGTTCACTCTTCTGTGAAATGACTTTCCATGTGTTTTGCTCACTTTTCTCTTAGATTGTTGGTTTTCCTTATTAAGTTATAAATTTCTTATATAGTCTCTATAATAATATATCATTAGTTATATGTTGCAAGCATGTTCTCACAATTTGTGGCTTTTTGTTTTCTTCAAAGCATCATTTTATTTATTTATGTTTTTAGCAAGAGAGAGACAGACAGGCAGGAAGGGAGAAAGATAAGAAGCATCAACTCATAGTTGCATCACTTGAGTTGTTCACTGATTGCTTCTCATATGTGCCTTGACCGGGGAGCTCCAGACAAGCCAGTAACCCCTTGCTCAAGCCATCGACCTTGTGTTTCAAGCCAGTGACCGTGGGATCATATGTGTTCCCACACTTAAGCTCACAACTTCAGGGCTTTGAAACTGGATCCTTAGTGTCCCAGGTCAACACTCTATCCACTGTGCCACCACCAATCAGGTTAAAGGCATCATTTTGTAAACAAAAATTCTTATTTTTAAAATATTCAAATGTCCCCATCTTAAGAGATTTCTCACCCTGGCCAGTTGACTCAGTGGTAGAGCCTCAGCCCAGCATGTGAATGTCCTGGGTTCAATTCCTAGTCAGGGCACACAGGAGAAGTGACTATCTGCTTCTTCACCTGTCCCCCTCCCCGTTCCCCTCCCCCTTCTCTCTCTCTCTCTCTCTCTCTCTCTCTCTCTCTCTCTCTCTCTTCCCTTCCCATAGCCATCTGCCCAAATGCTGAGGATGGCTCTGTGAAGCCTCCACTTCAGATGCTAAAAATAGCTCAGTTGTGAGCATGGCCCCAGATGGCAGAGCATCTGCTCCAGATGGGGTTTGCCAGGTGGATCCCAGTTAGGGCATATGTGGGAGTCTGTCACTTTATCTCCTCTCATCTCACTTGGAAAAGAAGGGGAAAAAAGAGATTTCTCTCTTTTTACTTTTAATTTTATTTAGAAAATTAAATTGATCGATAAGACTACATAGGTGTCAGGTAAACATTTCTAAAGCATTTGAAGTGTTGATTATGTTGTGTACCCATCACCCAAAGTCAAATAATTTTCAGTCACTGTGTATTTGTCTCTCTTTACTCCCCTCCTCCCACCCACTTTCCCACAACCCATCTCCCTTTGTAACCACTTCACTTTTACCTATGTCCATGAGTCTCAGTTTTATATCCCACCTATGTGTGAAATCATATGGTTCTGAGCTTTACTTATTTCACTCAGTGTAATATTCTCAAGGTCCATTCATGTTGTCATAAATGGCAATATGACATCATTTCTTATGGCTAGATAGTATTCCATCATATATATGTACCACATTTTCTTTAACCAATCCTCTATCAAAGGACACTTTGGTTGTCTCTTTATTTGCATCTTAGGTATTCTTTCTGATCCAAGATAAAATAGTTATCCATTTTTGTTTTCTTTTAAAATTTTAAAATTTTCCTTTTGATGTTTTAAGGCTTTAATTCTTCTAAGGTTGGGACAGAAGAGACGGAGTTGGGATCTAGGTCACCTTCTCATGCTTCTTATTTGTGCCATCTGGCCCTGTTAATGCTTTGTCCTGGAAGTACCACTTTTATCTAATGATTATTTCTGCTGGGCCTACCTAGCCATATGACTTGGTGACATCTGACAGACCCAGCTTGTAATTAGCAGTTGGGCTTCACCGTTACTTTGTGCCCCCTAGTCAGACACCCCATCTCTACCAAGACCCAGTAACATATCAGGAGCTTTTTTTTTTTTAAGTATCTAATTTTCTTCTGTAGATACTCAGTCCCATAAAGTCATCTTTGTGATTTTTTCATGTGGCATGCTTTAAACTCCATACAGGACTGTTCTTGTCATTATACCTATAATGCCACAGGTTTTTTATGTCATAAGGCCCAAGCAGGAAGGCTGCTTGCACTGTAGTCTGAACAGCTGCAGAGTCCTTTCTGTTCTGGGTCCCCCTCTGAGCTGTAACTTTTTTGCCACCCAATAAGTGAGTTGGAGCATTATTCCCATACGTAGGGCCTGCTGCCTCCAGACCCCTATGAGAGTTGTCGGTCCTGGTGCTTCATTTTCAGTAGTAAGAAGTTAAAGGATGGGGATGTCTTATCATTCGTCAGACCACTAGGCAACCAACCTCCAGTGATTACATCCTTGATGCCAACAGATAAACAGATAATAAGCAAGTAAACCAGTGTACAAATCTCATTTTAGAATGTCCTTTCTTGGACCACTTCTGGGACCAAATTTTGCAGGTTGGTTATACCAGAGGGAAAAACTTTGAGTAAGTGATTAACCTATGGGTGGGTCAATTAAGGAGTATTCTTAGGATTATCACCTGTGAAAGAAAAGGGGATTAAGCAGAATTTAGCAAAGTCTAAAATTGGGTTTCCATGCAGCTTCAACAAAGGCCTCAGGCACATGTGGGGAGATCTGAACCTGGGATGGCCCTCTATAAGATCTGTAGCTCAAGTGAGGGTACATGCCTTTATATCAATAAACTAATCAGTCAGTAGATTCAGGATGCCCCCTCAAAGGTACAGGACCTTTGCGGCAGCATCTCCTTTTTGCTGCACCAGTGCTAAAATAGGCTGACTGGCAGCACCTTCAGCAAATGGAAAAGCACCTTAGCTAGCAGTTTTTAGTTCATAAGGGGAGTCTAAGTAACAAATTTTGGTGCTCATCTCAAAAATAAGAATGCCAATAATTATTTCATGGCAAAAATTTTGGAAACTTGAAATAACTGGGAACTCCTTTAAAATATAATTTATCAAAATAAAACCAGAGGAAATAGAAAGCATGAATGGTCTTCTATAATGAATTTTAATCCTAGTAGAAAGTCTATACAAAGAAAATGTCAAGTTTAAATGGTTTTATAAGCAAATTTGACTAATTTTTAAAAAACTCATGAATTCAACTTTTGAAAACTCTTAAATAGAACAGAAAGAAAAGATAATGTGCCACAGTTGATTCCACGATGCCAGAATAATGACAGGAAACTTGGTAAAGTTATTAGAAAAAATGAAAATTTATAGATTCACCTTACTTGTGTATACACATACAAAAATCCTAAACAAAAAGCTAGCACACTGAAGCTGATAAACAAAATAATATATTTTGAGCACATGGGTTTATGTCAGTATTCAATGGTGGATTAATATTTAAAAAATGCTTAAATGTTATCTATTATATTGATAAATCTATGTAGGACAATAATATTTCATCTCAAATGGATGCAGAGAAAGCATGTGATCAAAATTCTTTATCTTTTCTCTCAATATAAAATATGTAAAATTAGATATCACACAGTTTCTTCAGCCTTCTGTCAGTGAGGTCCTTGTCCTTGACCTATTTCCTGCTCCTAAGTAGCAAAAAATCATCATGTATTAGTAAAAATCGAATTGCCAAGATCAAATTTCAAAAACACAACATTGTTTCTCCAATGAAGTAACTTTCCATTTTTTTAAATAAATCTTTTTCCAGGTTTATTGAGATAAAATTGACATATGACTTTGTATTAGTTATAGGTGTACAACATGATAATTTGATATATGTAGATAACGTATAATGAACACTATAATAAGTTTAATTAACACCCATCACCTCATGTACTTACAACATTTTTTCTTGTGATGAGAATTTTTAACCTCTTCTTTCAAATATAATAGAGCATATAATAGAGCATTAACATAATCTCCATGCTTTACATTACATCCCCAGAACTTATTTATCTTTTCTTGTAACTCAAAATGATGAACTATGAGGACTCCCACTTACAACTTTTCCTTTCTTATTGGGATTCCTGGAAGATAGGCTTTCTCCAATCTCTGACAGCAATAATTTATAGTAAAAAGCACTTATGTCAAGCAAATGTTTCATGACAAAACTGAAAAAAAAAGGCTTGTATTAAATTTCTTTATTGTAAACTATAAAAAGCATTTTCTGGAAATGGAATATTCAGATATTGCTGTACTGTCTCCCCTAATGAGAACTAATCAAGTCTATCTATTATCACATGAAGATAAAAAGCAAGAGAATATGCTTGATGAGATAATACTGTCCAATAGTTTCTAGCTTAGAAATTTTAGCAACAGAGATAAAATAGAGCATGTCTTCTATTATTTCACCATAAGATACATTTATAATTAAAGTTATATTCATACTAAATATAAACATACTTATAAAAACTCAGCCCAAACTGCAATAATCTCTATATTTGTTTATTTGATGAGACTAACTCAATATCCTTTTTTAAAATCTATAAGTCCTATATTTTTCTAAAATCAATTTATTATTTCTTCAACCTCACCATTAACTTTCTGGATCAATCGGCTGATGCTATTATGTGGTAGGACTAACCAGGGATAGATTAAGAATACACCATCTAATATTTTCTTATCTTATTGATTAAAAAGCAAATTTAGTTTATATTTTAGTTTTTTATAATAAAAATAAATTAAAAGTTTTAAAGGTAAATTTATTTATTCAATAATTGTTGAATAAATAAACTTACCAGAGATCAAAAAATATTTTATATGTGGACAACATAGTAAATATTTTAACCTTTGTGGGTTATATAGTCAGTATTACAACTATGTACTCTGCCAGTATAGTGTAAAAGCATCTATAAACCTTCTGAAAATGAATATTCATAACTGTGCTTTAATAAAACTTTATTTACAAAAAAAAAAAGGCACTAGAGAAAATTGGTTCAATCCCTATTCCAGACAGCTCTTAATTAGTTGGCTACATTCTTCTGTCCCTATGCCATAAAGTTAAATCAGGCAAGGGAGATGAAAAAGAAATGAAGGTCCCTGTGATCATAGCTGTTCACACCTTGAAATTTTCTAACTAAAGGTTACTATTAGTATATACAAACATGAAAAAATAAAACAACATTTATATCCTAATTTTCATTTATCACCATGGCTATAGCTACAGTTTTCTAATTTCAGAAAATGGCAGTAATTAACTGGCAGTTAGGTGAATGTCTAAAGAAATGCACTGAGGGAAAATGGTATCGTTGGTGGTAAGTGAATGAAGTTTGGGTGTCACGCGGAGACACACGTTGGTCAAGTCAGTGCACTAAACCTAGCAGGGACCAGGTGATAGCATAGCTGAGAAAATCCTCCTCACTTACTGCTGGAAGAGAGAGTCACGTCGTAAGACTTACAACTGAGTTTCATTGACGTTCTCTTATAATTCAAGATGTATTGGATTTTATAGATTTGTCTGGAATTTGCTATAAGAATCCAAGGTGAATAAGGTATATAATGGTGTATTATTTTTTTATGTTTATTTTACTGATTTTAGAGAGAGGAAGAGAAAGAATGAGGGAGAGACAGGAACATTGATCTGCTCCTGTATGTGCCCTGACCGGAGGTTGAAGCAGCAACCGCTCACACTTCAGGACAATGTTCTAACCAACCGGGGTATCCAACCAGGACAAGAAAGTAATGATATCTTTTACTATTTCAAAACTCCCTCTAGAGATGGCAAATATACTTCACCTTAAATTGGTAATTGTTATCTATAATCATATCATAAAGATTTTGAGAACTTTTCAAGCTCAGTGAAAAAACTCAACAATTGTCAAGTTATATCTTCTATGAGCAGGGACTCATGCATCTAACATTTTATTTTCCATCTAATCTTTTATTCTTGAAAGCTAATTCTGTCTCCAATGCACTCCAAGGAGTGTACATTACCCAGCCTGCATTGTGTGACCATGGAACAGAGATCTGGTCAATACAATGTAGGTGGAAGCAGTAAATGTCACCTTGAGGCTTGGCCTGTAAAAACCACTCACAAAATCCGCTACTCTAAGAGCTGACAAACATCCTCTGTAAAGAGTTAGATAGTAAACTTTTTAGACTTTGAAGAGCATGTGACGTCTGTCACAGCTACTCAGCTCTATTATTATAACCCAAAAGTAGACATAGACATTGTATACACAAATAGGTATAACAATGTTCCAGTAAAATATTATTTACAAAAACAGAGGATTGGGCAGATTAAGCCATTGCTGTCAGTTTGCCAAATACATCTTTTTTTTTTTTCTTTTGTATTTTTCTGAAGCTGGAAATGGGGAGAGACAGTCAGACAGACTCCTGCATGCGCCCGACCGTGATCCACCCGGCACGCCCACCAGAGGCAAAGCTCTGCCCACCAGGGGGCGATGCTCTGCACCTCCGGGGCATCGCTCTGCGGCGCCCAGAGCCACTCTAGCGCCTGGGGCAGAGGCCAAGGAGCCATCCCCAGCGCCCGGGCCATCTTTGCTCCAAAGGAGCCTTGGCTGCCGGAGGGGAAGAGAGAGACAGAGAGGAAGGAGGGGTGGGGGTGGAGAAGCAAATGGGCGCTTCTCCTATGTGCCCTGGCCAGGAATCGAACCCAGGACTTCTGCACGCCAGGCCGACGCTCTACCGCTGAACCAACCGGCCAGGGCCCAAATACATCTTTATTCTTTGTATTTTTCTATCTGCTACTTTGACACAAAAGACACAGCCAAGGAATTAAAGGCCAAGTAAGTGAAAAAGACTCGACCCTTAACTACTGCATAAAAAGCTGTCTACTAGACCATGCATCAAACTCTTAAATGAGAGAGAAATAAACATCTTGGTTTTCAATTGTAAAATTCAGTTTACTCAGTATAGAAGGCTTTCTACAAAAGGTGAAATCTTTATGCCAGTAAAAACATGAATTTTCATAGCATGTGGCTAATACTTAGTAGGAGGATTACAGGATTATATGTTAAATGTATGATTAACCTTTACTACTGTCAAAATATTTTCTAAAATGATTACATCATCTAGCATCTTCATCACCAGCTGGTCTGCATCCATGCCAGAATGTAGTATATGTATGTATATGCCAGAATGTGCCAAAAAGAGAGCTTCTGTGATTTTGGCACTTAGGTCTTTCTCAGTGAAACTAGGAAACCAAACTATATGTAATCACAGTTACAATAGTGTTATTCATCCAAATTGCAAAAATGACCCCAACTCCTTATCCCTTCCTGTGTCCACTCCCTTTTGCAAAGCAACTTTGCCGTTATTCTTATATGCCTTATATTTTGACTGGCTTTAAGAATTGCTTTGATTAATAAAGGAAACAGAAGTAAAAGGTCAGTTATGAGCCTGGCCCTCAAAAATTTTGTATGTTTGTACTCTTGCTCTTGAAACCCTGTGACAGCATGTAAATAAGCCTAAGAGGATATGCAAATACACAAAGCACATTCAAAGCATCCTAACTGAGATCACAATAAATCAGCAAGCCTGGGCCCTGACCGGTAGGCTCAGTGGTACAGCATCAGACCGGCATGTGGATGTTCTGGGTTCAATGACCAATCAGGGCACACAGGAGAAGAAACCATCTGCTTCTCCCCACTCCCTACCCCGCTTTCTATCCCCCCCACAGCATGGCTCAATTGGTTTGAGCGAGTTGAGGAATTTTGTCTCTCTGCCTCCCCTTCTCTCATTTAATTAAAAAAATCAGACAGACGGCAGCCAACCTGGCAGCTGACCACAGATGTGTAAATGCACCCAGTCAAAACCAAAAGAACTTCCTAGCTCAGCCCAGACAAAATTGCCAAACCATACACTCATGATTAAATAAGTGGTTGTTTTAAGCCACTGAGTTTTGACATGGTTCATTATGTAACAATAGCTTATTAATATCCCATTTCATCCCTAACATATTTATATAATCCAAAATAAAATGCATGCAGCTATTGTTAAACAAAATTAATGTTCTTACTACTTCTTATTTCTGGAACTATTTAAATCAGAAACACAAAAGGATTTTCTTTAAAAACAAAATAGTACCACATAAAGTGTATAGATTGGTTTCTATAAACAAGTTATAATCTTAGTTCTGCTAGTAATAAGTTATAGGGCTCTCGAAAAATGATTTAACTTTTGCCTGCCTCAGAATCTTCATATGTAAACTGAGGATATTGGAGAAATCACATTTCAGGGAAGGAGGTGTATATATATATTCATTTTTATGAATACACATTATATTTATGTATATATTTATATTATACACACACAAATACACAGGTACATACATATTTACATTTGTATGTTTTCACATGTGTATGTATACATTGCCACATAGATGAATTTTTAAAAGACCTTAAAAGAACAAGCTCTAAATGGAGCAGAGTCAAAAACATGTTAGTGTCCTCACGATACACTAAGCAGAGGGCTCATACTTTTGAACCATCGTGGAAAGTCCCAAATATATGTAAGTTTATAAATAGCAGAGAAAGACAAAGAAATAAGGGCAGTAAAAATGTATAACAAATGTCCTAATATAACCATTTCTGTGAATGATAAGAAAAACCTACTAAGCCCTGGCCAGTTGGCTCAGCAGTTGAATGTCCGCTCGGCATGTGGAAGTCCTGGGTTTAATTCCCAGCCAGGACACACAGGAAAAGTGTCCATCTGCTTCTCCACCCTTCCCCCTCTTCTTTCTTTCTATCTCTCTCTTCCCCTCCCACATCCAAGGCTCCATTGGAGCAAATTGACCCAGGCACTGAAGATGGCTCCATGGCCTCCACCTCAAGCACTAGAATGGCTCCGGTTACAGTAGAGCAAAGGCCCAGATGAGAGAGCATTGGCCCCTGGTGGGCATGCTGGGTGGATCCTTGTTGGGCACATGGGGGAGTCTGTCTCTCTGCCTTCCCGCCTCTCACTTCAGAAAAGAAAAACCTACTGACCAGTCTATGGTTAATACACAAGTGAAAAGAATGCAAGTAGAACTTCATACACAGTACAAGGAAAGCAATCCACAGTACTGATTGACTAAATCATCATAGAGCATTAGAGGTATCAGAAACTAAAAATCAAGTTTAACTTTCAGAGTTTTTAGAGTTTCTTGATTTAAGTCATTTCATTTCAACAAATGTTAGTAAAAATCTCTATTATGAAAAAAGAAAAAAGAAAAAAAATTCTATTCTGGAAAGCCCAAATAACTTAAAGTCAACTAGTTAGTAGTTGAGAATAGAAAACAAGTTTCCTGACTTCCGTTTTAGTACTCTTTCTACCACATGACTTAACTACTTCAAATAATGACAAAATATCTATCTACCTCTGACAAGTTATCATTATATATGTTATGTATTAAACAAAAAAGACCATTAGTATACTGCAAGAGAACCAGTTATTCATTGTAAACTTGTTTTGAAAAGATATTTTTTGCCCTGGCCGGTTGGCTCAGTGGTAGAGCGTCGGCCTGGCGTGCAGGAGTCCCGGGTTCGATTTCCGGCCAGGACACACAGGAGAAGCACCCATCTGCTTCTCCACCCCTCGCCCTCTCCTTCCTCTCTATCTCTCTCTTTCCCTCCCGCAGCCAAGGCTCCATTGGAGCAAAGTTGGCCTGGGTGCTGAGGATGGCTCTATGGCCTCTGCCTCAGGTGCTAGAATGGCTCTGATTGCGGCAGAGCAATGCCCCAGATGGGCAGAGCATCGCCCCCTGGTGGGCATGCTGGGTAGATCCCATTCAGGCGCATGCAGGAGTCTGTCTGACTGCCTCCCCATTTCCAACTTCAGATAAATAAATAAATAAAGAAAGAAAGAAAGAAAGAAAGAAAGAAAGAAAGAAAGAAAGAAAGAAAGAAAGAAAGAAAGAAAGAAAGAGAGAGAGAGAAAGAAAGAGAAAGAAAGGATATTTTTAGAGGAAATAAGCTAAAAACAGTATTCCAATTTAGCTAAAAGGCCAATATAATCAAACTCTTATATCTGTGTTCGATTTCTGGGATCTTATCTATGCAGAATTTAAATTGTCCTGCCAATCACAGGAACGAGGCAATAAACTACTTAAATGAATGCATGCCTCACTCACTTTGCTTTCTATCTTATAAAGGGTACCTCTTAACTGTGGTAAGAAAAAAATTTTTCTCATTTCTGATACTTGCTTTCTTCAAGCTACAAGACTTTTAATCATCTGGTACCGTACGTCTCTTGAGTAACAATGATTTTCTTTTCCTGTTCAATTTCTCAAGTATATTATACCATGGTGTCCAGACTCTACCTTAAATTGTCTTGATTTTATGGAATATGTGTGATAAAGAAAAGGTAGTTGCCTTTTAATGTGTCTACTTGCAAAATTAATTAATCAATTAATTAATTGTTAGGCGAAGGGTATGTGCCCTTAAACTATTTTTCTCTCTGGCTCAGGAAACTTACAAGTCTAGAAATCAAACAATAGTGTCTCAAATGGCCAGTTTAATAAAGCAGATAAACTTATAAATTCCCAGCAGAATTAGTGTTTCTTTTACTTATTGATTTTCACTCCAACAATTTAGCAAGCTATATATATAACAACAGAGGCAAGTTTGATTTGACAGACTCAAATAAAAGGCTAAGTAAAGAAAAATAAATTTAGTCAAATTAATTATTGACAATAAATTATTAATAACTAATAATGTTACTAAAATATTTTATAGTTTTTTTAAAAACTTTCACAAACATTATCACTTTTGGTAAAGCCAGGCTGTTTCTGGTCTCATTTTACTAAAAAAAAACAAAAAACCCAAAAAACAAAACTAAACAGAGGTTAACAGAAGTTAAGTGATTTAAAAATGATCTAATAATTGGTGGGATCAAATAAAGATCTGATAAGAAATACAGACATAAATATTTTTACTTTAATTCTGTGCTTGTTTCCATTGCCTCAGGCTGCCTTATGTCAACAGGTTCAAATGGCATCGTTTGTTGGCCCCAAATCATCTAAGACTAGGTACTCACATATATGATTATATAGTATATTTAGATTTTATACATGTGGCAAAATTGTTCACATGCTATCTTACAATGTATGGAAGGTAGCAGTATATCTTTGTGAGAAATGGTCAAACTCAACTCACTAATTAATATACTTTAAATCTAAGTTGTCTATTATAGTATATTAAAAATCACTTTATAATTTATCTCCCACCTTAAATCTAGTTATCTTAGGGTAGACTGTGCTTTAATTCAAAGCAGTATTTGAATTAGAAAAGCAACCAATAATCCTGGCCGGTAGGCTCAGCATCGGCCAAGAATATGGAAGTCCCCAGTTCGATTCCCAGTCAGGGCATGCAGGAGAAGTAACCACCTGCTTCTCCACCTTTCCCCCTTTCTCTCTCTCTCTCTCTCTCTCTGTATCTCTTTTTTTCTCTTTTCAACTTTCACAGCCATGGTTCAAATGGTTCGAGCAAGTTGGCTCTGGGCACTGAGGATGACTCCATGGCCTCATTTCAGGTGCTAAAATAGCTCAGTCGCTGAGCAACAGAGCAGTGGCCCCGATGGGCAGAGTGGGGGGCTTGCCAGGTGCATCCCAGTCAGTCCCATGTGGAAGTCTGTCTCTGCCTCCCCACCTCTCACTTAATTAAAAAAAAAAAAGCAATCAATTAGTTGCTTCCTTTTTATACTAGAAAAGTGTTCTTTGATATCAGAGTGGTATCACTACCAAGTCTATTTATCAATTACTATACCCCCTCCCTGAAGGACTCCTTTGAACTGTGAGTATTGTTAGGAAGAATTTATGCTCACAAGTAATATATATTGCAAATTTTCAAATTAGGTATTATATTATGCTTACCTTAAAAGAACTCTTTCTGAAATGCTCATGTCATTATTTGCATCTAAAAGCATTCAAGAAATACATCATTAGTAGATTTAGCTTCAAACTGATAACACTTTTAAAGAGATTTTATAATACAAACTCTAGGGTCCTATTTTGTTTTTTATTTTTTCTTTTATTTCTTAAATATCTTTAAATATTTTGATAAGAATTACACTTGTATTTAAAACATTAGGGTGCAATGGTTTGGGGAAAATTATTCCACACACAAACTTTACTCTTTCTTTTAAGAGGAAAAATAAAAATTCATATCAGAGAGGTTTCATCAATAAATCAATAATTAAAACTTTTCTAGAAGTTAATTACAAAAGGGTGCTGCATGGTGTGTGTGTGTGTGTGTGAAAAGATTCTTATTAACAAGCAGTGTAACTCACCTTGGACTATTTTGTTTCTAAATGTGATTTCTACATGTATAGAAAGACAACAATGAATAACTTGATTTGATCCAAGCTTACCAAATAGGAAAGGAAACTGAGACTGGAATCAAAAGTCGGTTTTGCTATATGCTTATACTCTTTCAATCATTATTTAATTATTAAAAAAATATTTAATGAAAATCATATGTTCAGCAAAAAGACAAGATAGGTCTTGAGAGTTGATGTATCTAACAGTAGAAACAGATAAGTAAATAAACAGTTATAATGAAAAGATATTAGTTGCTGTTATAGAGACAGCAGATTTAGAAAGGTATATGTAAGAGTCATTGTCCCTAGCTGGTTAGCTCAGTTGGTTAAAAGTATCATTTGAAAACAAGGTTGAGGATTCAATCCCCTGTCAGGTCACACACGAGAAGCAACCAAAAAATGCAGAACTGAGTGGAACAACAAATGCTTTTCTTCCCTCCCCTCCTTCCTCTCTGTGTCTCTCTAAATATCAATACAACTTAAGTACAACTTAAGCCCTGACCAAAGACCTTGGTTGGAGCATTGTCCAAGAGTGCAGAGTTTGAAGGTTTGATTTCCTGCTCAGGGCACATACAGGAGCAGCTCAACATTCCTCTCTCTCTCTCTCTCTCTCTCTCTCTCTTTCCCTGCCTCTCTCTCTAAAAAAAAAAGGCCTTCTGAAGGAGGAAAATGACTAAGGATTAGAGAGGACTTAGGCATTCAAAAGACAGAAAAGAACCCACAATTATAAAAATATGTGGTTTAAAATGACATATAGAAAATCATACTTTCAGTATGACAGCAGCACAGGGCAGGTCATTGGACAAAGTTGTCACTATGCAGTTCTGAATAAAAATGAGAAAATAACACTGAGATTATGATTAAAAGTATCATTAAAAGTGATCAGTGATGGAAATTAATATAAAAGGGAAGTGAAAGAAGGTAAGAAATCAAAGACCTTCACCTTGTAAAAAAAAAATAAAAGATAGAAGAAAATGAGCTTAAAAGTGGAATATTTTAACTTAAATTTTAACATACAGTTTCAGAGTTTGAGAAGGAAAAACTTAATTGTTTATTTATAAGCATTTTAAAGAGAAAAATAAGCATAACTATGTAAAAAAACAACTGACATCCAAAATAGAGCCTTTAAAATAATAGCCTTTATAATCAGAGAAAATGCCTCAAAAAATATTTCCAGAAAATAATTCTACAAAATATATTTCTGGAAACAAAATGAAATGTTAGAAGACTCCTAGTTAATATTTTCAACTAGATTAAAGAAAATATTGTACCTAAAAATATGGAAAATATAGTCATCAAAAGAAGATGAGCTGAAATCTCAAAAAGACTGTTAACATTTAAAAAAATTGAATTGCCAATTATTAACCATGAAGAAAATCGCTGGGTAAATATTGTAAAAATCATATCAGTAAAGTTAAAAAAGAAATTAAAATTAAAAATTTTAAAAATATCTTTTATTTTTAAATTATTTTTTTATTTTTAAATTACAGTTGATAAACAGTATTATATTAGTTTCAGATGTACAACACCATGACTAGAAATTTATCTAACTTACAAAATATTACCCAATAAACCTAGAACCCATATGACACCATGTATAGTTATTACAATATTGTTGACTATGTTCCTTATGCTATTCTTTTACATCCCATGACTGTTCTGCAGCAACCAATGTGTGCTTCTAAATCCCTTCAGCTTTTGCACCAATCCCCCTCAACCACCCTTCCATCTGGCAACCATCAAAATGTTCACCATATCTATGAATCTGTTCTATTTGCTTGTTTATTTTGTTTTTTTAGATTTCACATATAAGTGAAATTATCTTGCATTTGTTTTTCTCTCGTTCAGCACAATATCTTGTATGTCCATCTTGCATTTATTTTTCTCTCATTCAGCACAATATCTTGTATGTCCATCCATGTTGTAATTGGCAAAATTTTATTTTATTTTTTTACCATTCATTTATTGATGGTCACTTAGGATGCTTCCTATCTTAGCTATTGAAAATAATAGTGCAGTAAAGATATAGATGTAGGCCCTGGCCCGTTGGCTCAGCGGTAGAGCATCGGCCTGGCGTGCGGGGGACCCGGGTTCGATTCCCGGCCAGGGCATATGGAAGCGCCCATTTGCTTCTCCACCCCCCCCTGCTCCTTCCTCTCTGTCTCTCTCTTCCCCTCCCGCAGCCAAGGCTCCATTGGAGCAAGGTTGGCCCGGGCGCTGGGGATGGCTCCTTGGCCTCTGCCCCAGGCGCTAGAGTGGCTCTGGTCGCGGCAGAGCGACGCCCCAGAGGGGCAGAGCATCGCCCCCTGGTGGGCAGAGCATCGCCCCTGGTGGGCGTGCCGGGTGGATCCCGGTCGGGCGCATGCGGGAGTCTGTCTGACTGTCTCTCCCCGTTTCCAGCTTCAGAAAAATACAAAAAAAAAAAAAAGATATAGATGTATATGTCTTTCCTATTTAGTGTTTTGGATTTCTTCAGCTAAATACCCAGAAGTAGAATTGTTGGGTCTTTTTTTGTCTCTTGGCATAGACTTTGTTTTAAAGTCTATTTTTCACGTATAAGTATTGTTACCCCAGTGTGTGTGTGTGTGTGTGTGTGTGTGTGTTGTTTTGTTTTGGCTGCTCCTTGTGTTTTGAGAGCTTTTAGGAGAGTCATCAGCATGAACCAGGACAGGTAGTTTGTATGGAAAAGCCACTGGAAACAGCTTCATGGGCCCACAAGTTTCATGGGCCTGCAAGTTGAGTGGAGGAGGGTCTCAGGGAATCTCCAGACCTGGGCAAACTGTTACCCAGGTTGATGGAGATTCAGTTAATGGCAGCTGTCTGCCAGCTCTATGAGGGGAGGGCTCAATAAACGAATCATGGGTCCTCCAGACCTTCTCTCTGGGAGAAAGCTGCCCCTGCAGTCCTGTCTTGATTCCAAACAATCCAGTTCCTCCCCATATGTCCCTGGTGCCCTTCAAGCTGCTGTCCCCTAGCTGGAGCTTAAAGCAAGTGAGTTTGACTAAGTCTGTGTGTGAGCCCTTTAAGAGGAACATCCAGGACTCTAGCTGCCTTCTGTCTCCCTCAGCCTCAATCCTCACTGGTTTTTAGAGCCAGAAATTATGAGGACTTCTCTTCCTGGCTCTGGTACCCTGCACTGGGGCCTGGTGTGGGGCTGAGACCTCTCACTCCTCAGTGGGGAACCGCAGCTATTGAGAAATCCCTCCTGATTTTTAACTGCCACACATTGATGTGGTATCAGACAATTTTGCATCTCTGTCTCTCTTACCAGTCTTGACATGGCTTCTTCTTGATTTCCTTGGTTATAGGACTTCTGTTCAGCCAGATTTCAGGCAGTTCTGAATAATGATTGTTCTATCATTTAATTGTAATTTTGATGTGGTTGTGGAAGTTTGAGTACAATATTTACCTATCTTGACCAAAACTTAAAAAAATACTTTTTAAATTAAAGAACACACTAAAGTTAATTGGGGAAAAAGATAGCTATAATGTGTAAAACAAATATATAACATATAATTTCAACAAGATAAAAACCTGCAAGAAAAAGAGAAAGAAAATAATAAATAAAATGGCCATTTATAGAAGAGCTAGCCAATAGCCAACAAGTATATGTAATCAACTTTTGCGTAAAAATGGAAAATAAAATGTAAATGATATCATGCTTTATATATACCAGAGGGATGAATATCTAACATTAGAAAATGTCAATTTTTAGCAAATATGAGAAAGTGAAACCTTCATGAATTACTAGTAGAGCTATCAACTGGGATGACCATTTTGATGAGAATTCAGGCATTATTTCTGTGAAATCTAACATGTATATAAACCAAGAATCCCACTAATCTATACTTACCTCTGGGTAATTCTTCTACTAGTTCATCAGATACACAGGAATATGTCTTAGCAAGATATTCATGGTAGTGAGTAGCTGATGTCCATAATTAGAGGAATGGATATTTGATAAACATATACCATGTAATATCATGCAGCAGATAGAAAAATATAATCTCCAGAAATTAGATAAATCTTTAGATAGTATTAAATAAACAATTTAAGAAATTATAAGTTAAAAATGAAAGATATTCAGAAAAGAAAATCTAAATATACACTTTTATTTTCTACCTATATCACAGAGCAAAGTAGGCCAAGCAAAAATATTTACCAATAAAGGAAAATATTTCTGAGCTGAAGAAAGAGCTAACTTGGTCAATCAAAACAACTTTATAAAAATGAAATACGTTGCATAAGATTGATAGGTCAGATTGCAAACTACCTTTAGGTTTAATGTCTTATTCAATTAAAGTTTATTTCTTATATACACAAAGTCTGCAAAGAGTGTAGGTGACACTTCAGGACAACTGACCTCCATAAATTGGCTGAGCACTCCAGGCTACTTCCATATCAAAGTACTCCATCTCGAAATGTGCATCCACAATTTCTGTGGTAGAAAAATAAAGCCCAGAAAATCAGAGTAGCTCTTAAATGTATTTACATATCCCTTCTGCTCTTGGCCCATTTACTAGAACTAGCCACGCTGCCAATTATCATGAATGTTGAGGAATAAAAGATTCCATATGTCCAGGAAATGAGGAGAAACAGATATACTGGTGAACACAAGTAATACTTCTTCAAATTATATGTTAATTTCTTTTGTGTCTATATCCAGTAACATAGTTTATACAAATTTATTTGAAAATTAGTGAATGTGTATTTATACTAATTCATTCAAAATGCTGGTTCACTATCTGGAAGAAAGAAAATCCTTAAATCTGAGGTCTGTAGATTATGGGTTTACTCTAGTTGCATACATTTTTTTCATTATGTGATCCTTAGTAAATTAATTCATTTATTTATTTGGGTCACAATTTCATTATTTTGAACATAGAGCTGATACAGTTAAAATGTTTTGAGTGTTTTTTCTTGGGTCAAGCATTCCAAATGTTTTGCATACAGGGCTTATTTACTCCTCACCACAACCTCTGAGGTTCTAAATCTCTTTTTGAGTCAAGGACACTCAAAGTTTAAGTAATTTGAAGTCACAGAGCTAGAAAAATGAGGATTATAACTCAGGAAGCTCATGTTTTTTATCTTAACATGAACCCTTCTTTCTATTAGTGGAATTCTTGTCCTCTTCATCTCATGTGCTTGATTGGAGTATCAAATGTGATTACAAAAAAATTCATGGATTGAAAAGCCCTGTGCAAAAATAGATGGTTCACAAAAATTATCAAATACTCTTTTCTTCATTCCTTGGCAGTTACTTCTCTATTTGAGACAGAAAACCCAGTGTAAGGTGTGATATTTTTTTTTGCTATAAATTAAAATATATTTTGTATATTTTTCCAACTATAGGTAGAGATTACTCTCACCATAATCCTTTTAAACAATATAAATTGATGGATCAAAATATGAAACTAAGAGAGAGAATTATGAAAGTAAAATTTTATTTTTTGAGTCCTATCTTTTTAAGATCTCTTCTACAATGTATGAAAATATTTATTTTTAAAATGTACAATATTGTTTACAGATTAATAATATGAAATATTATTTCACCTATAATTCTAGTTGTTTTTTTTCATTTGAAAATAAAACAATTCTTTCCTGAGCTCATACCTTTCTGGTAATATTTTGTTAAAGATAAGCAAAAATAACCAACACAAGCTAGAACATTGTAGATCTTCACAGCAGTTTCTCCTTATCATTTACATTCCGTAGTTGCATGTCTACTTTCTTAGTAACTTTGGGCAGCAGCTCCTCATAGCATCACCTGGATGTCATAACCTCAACCTTCTTTTCTTTCTTTTTCTTCATTGACAACCAGCCAACCATTAAGCCATGACCACATATTTTAGATTTGTTATAGCAGCAACTTATTGTTAAAACATTGCATTAGTTAGAATAATGTTATTTTCTATAATAAAGACATATACAATGCCAGCTTGATACAATGTAACTACACTTTTTGTGTAGGTAACAACCTAGGGCAGGTATTCCAAATTGCAGGAAATGGGGTCTGATATAGACTCAGGATGGTACAGGCAATGTCATATTTAATACATGAGCCAAGATTACATAGCACATTAACATCTGGCCAAAAGAGAAGAAAAAAGTGTCTGGAGAAAATATATCTTTCTTCTTAACTAACATGGCCTAAGAGCAGCATATATCATTTTTGGTAGCATTCCCCTAGCAAAAACAAGACTCAGGCCTTTAACACAAAGAATATTGGGAAAGATAATAATTGTCTAAGTCAGGGGTCCCCAAACTACGGCCAATAGGCCGCATGCAGCCCCCTGAGGCCATTTATCGGGCCCCAGCCACACTTCCGGAAGGGGCACCTCTTTCATTGGTGGTCAGTGAGAGGAGCACTGTATGTGGTAGCACCGCAAAGCACGGCATCTCTCACGTACAGTACTACTTCCGGTGATGTGGGACGCATGTGGCAGGGCTCCGGAAGCGTGTCATATCACTTTTTACGGCTAGCAGTGACAAATATGGAACCGGACATTGACCATCTCATTAGCCAAAAGCAGGGCCATAGTTCCCATTGAAATACTGGTCAGTTTGTTGATTTAAATTTACTTGTTCTTTATTTTAAATATTGTATTTGTTTTTTTACTTTAAAATAAGATATGTGCAGTGTGCATAGGGATTTGTTCATACTTTTTTTTATAGTCCAGCCCTTCAACAGTTTGAGGGACAGTGAACTGGCCCCCTGTGTAAAAAGTTTGGGGACCCCTGGTCTAAGTAGACAACACAAAGCAATAACACTCTGTGATAAAGAAAAAATATTATCATTGGACAACCATCTATTTCAGCTTTGCAGAGGCCATCATGTATTTAGCTCTCAATGGTTGTCAGCAACATTTGATTGGCTATTGCTATGTTGCTTTTATTTAGTCAAGCATCTACTAACAATTGAATTTCTGTTTCCAGGGCTACCTTCCTCTAACTCAGTAATTATTCCTTTCCTTATCATGTTTGAGTCACTTGGGAAATTTTAATGAATATCAATATCTGGATCTAATCAGAGTCTCTGGGTTAAGAACCTAAGCTCAGCATTTAGAAAAATCTTCCCTGGAGTTTCTGATTGGTTGTCAGAATTGATGTCTACTGCCTAGCAGGTAGTGGGAAATCAGAACTTTTGTATTTATGTAACTCCTGAGATTTTTCAGTCAATACTCCACTGCTTCTAATTCTTTTGTAGCCTCTCATTCACTTGGCTGCTATTCTTCCTGAAACTCCCTTAGCTTCTTTATTGGAAGCAGCAGAAAAGTGTGTGTGAGGTACATGAAAAAGAATTACAACTCTGGTGTTGTACATGGGTGTGCTGGCTTAATGTGCTACATCTTGGAGTTTATGTAAAATCCTGCAAGTTATTTTATAAGATTTAAAGATTGCTTCTTGATGGTAGGATACAACACATGACGTGAGTAAGCTGAACTTGTATGGGAGCGGATGAGGTATAGCAATCAAGATTCCTAGATTTCTTGAGGTTTGGCTAATTTGAATAATGTTGTGGGCTCTGGGGCTGTTCCTAGTCCAGTGCCTGGTCCAAGTGACAATTAGAACAGGAGTATAGTGCCCCAGAGTGTGAGAACCCTGGAAAGAAAGTGGTTGGGCTGTGGATTTAATCAGTTACTCAAGAAGGAGAACTGACTGGCCTCCAGCCATGGCCTTACATTTAGGTCAAGATAGCACTTCACAAAAAATCAATATTACAGATTGACCTTATGATGTCTTGTGATTTATGATGTCTTGACATAAATTTTGAGCTCAATTATTTCAAATATTTAAATGGCCTGAATAACAGGAGACTTCTAGAGAAAAAGGTATAAGATTCCCTAAACAGTGTGAAAATATAAGGTCTACCAGAAAGTTCTGTTCATTTTTGGAATAAAACAAAATACAAATTCTTCTGACTTAATTCATATGGCATCAACTTGAATAGTTCCACACCAATCCTATCTTCTGAATATGGTCCGAATTGGTTTGCTGAGCTGAATTAAGCCTTTCTGCGATCTTCGATGTTGTCAGAAAAGGATCTTGCTCCAACATGGTCTTAACAACTTCATCATTGATCAAAGATGGTCACCCAGAACGTGGCTTATCAGAAAGGTTAAAATCATCTGTTTTGAATTTTTTGAACCATCTTCTGCATGTTCTATCAGAAACTGTACCTTCACCAAACACTTTCAATAAATTTCTACATGCTTCTATAGCATTTCTTCCTTGTTGAAATTTGTAAAAATACAGTGGTATAAATAAACTTTATCAGTAGCCATGGGTACACTATCGCTTCACACATAAGACTAACGTGAATCAACTTTGTTTTAGTTAATTTGCTACATCAGTATGTATACATTAAGTGATAAAAATAGAGAGGCACACATGCGCCAAATAAACATGTGCTTACGTGTCAAAACTTGTGATAGAAATGGACAGAACTTTCCAGTAGACCTTATATTTTATGATGAGAGTGAACAGGCAGTACACATAGTCCTTTGTAGCCAGCCCATATGGCATTAGTCAAGAAAACAGATCTAGAATTTCTGGGGTCTCTAACACTATCTTGGTGTAGACGTAAAGTATGTTTAAAGTATTAGTTACGTTTTCCATGACAATAATATTTTACTGTACTCGTTGGGTCAAGTTGGCAAGTCTTGAAGTTATATTGTTGGAAGGTATGAACAATAGTTAAGTTGGGTGGTATATGTAAAAGTTAGTGATATCTTTTTATATATACATAATTAGCAGGAAGGTATAATTGTGGTGGTCATGGTCAGAAGTACAAGGTGAAAGGTTTTGGTGGAAATCTTTTTTTTTTTTTTAATTTTTTATTTATTCATTTTAGAGAGGAGAGAGAGAGAGGAGAGAGAGAAGGGGGGAGGAGCTGGAAGCATCAACTCCTATATGTGCCTTGACCAGGCAAGCCCAGGGTTTCGAACCGGCAACCTCAGCATTTCCAGGTCGACGCTTTATCCACTGCGCCACCACAGGTCAGGCCAGGTGGAAATCTTGAGGAACAGAATAATAAAAGGTGCTGGGGAGTGAGAGGTGCTCACCCCAGAAAGATGGACCCATAGATGAGGCAGCTGCCTCCCAGGGAAAAAATAATCTCCTTTTTTTGTTTTTGTTTTTTGCAGAGTGGCACAAATAGTAGTAACCATTACTAGATCTCTCTTTAGGTATGGCAGTGTAGGGGTGTACATTTTGGCAGATAACAAGGAACATAACAGATCATGGGCTAAGCAATAGCAAAATGAGGAATGCGATAGAATTGCTAATATAAATAGAATGGAAGCAATATATTTTCTGTGTCAGATTTGTCAGCCCTCAGGAAAGATAAGTCCGTGGATATTGCTGGAACAGTAGTCTAAGTGTCTGGGGTAAATTTCTCTCCAGGACAAGAGAAAATTTATCTCCAATGTCCATGACTAGGGCTGGGATATTGTCATCTGAGGCAACATCATCTCTAGTGGTTGTTAACCCTAATCCGGAGGGACCCTGTTGGGCAGATAAAATGTATTATGCTCACTTTGTTAAAGATAACATGAGGAGGCCGTCGCCCAGGTGATATTAATGTGTGTTGGGGTGGACTAAAGGCAGGCAGAATCCTTGTAGCCTGGGGCTTGGTTTTGGGATTAAGCCTTTCCTACCCTTTTTGATGTGGGGTGGTACAATCCAATCATGCCTCAAGAAGTGACTTTGTATTAGAGACTTCCCTATTATGTATATTGGATTAAGGGTTTGGATTTCTACACTATAAAATGGGGATGGAGCGGGAGCTTGCGCTCTTGGCTCCGGAGATTACCATTAGAGGAGAGAGCAGAGCAGAGAGCAGAGAAAGGCCATGTGGAGGAGGCCAGGAGAAGCAGCCAAGATGGCGGAGTGCTGAGTGAGATGCCAGTTTGTGCAGAGTTTGTATCTGGGATGAGGAAGGAGATGGGGAACTGAGGAGAAGAAGGCTAGTGAGCTAGAAACCTTTGATTCTAGGAAACTCGGATAAGTCAGTGGCTTTGTGAGCACTGAATGTGAGTGGGTTTTGGAGCCCAGTGTATGTTTTTACTTGCCCGCCGGGTGCAAGCTAGGATTAAAGACTATGGCCCACCAGTTTGTGGCTCCGTTGTTTCTTTACCGACTGTCCGAATCCAGTACGAACCTGCATGGGCCGGGTGGCTTCTGTGATGATAGCCCTGGCCCTGGCTACTGGCCTTACATTTGGCGTAGTCGGCAGGATTTGATACAGATCGGCAAGGAGCCTTTGAGTGGTGGAGTAGAGGACTGGCTAGTGTTAGGGTTCCCCATGGCTGTCCTTTTGGGGATTGTAGGCTGGCTTTTACAGCCATGCGTGAGGAAACCGAGAGCTCTGTGGAAGAGGCTGCCTGGGACCTGCAAACCGAGCAGCGGAAGGAGCTGGAGCAAATGTGGGAGAAACTGATGCTGACCCTGGAGCTGGAGGAAGCGCTGGAGGAGGAGGCCAACCAGGTGTTCGAGATTCGCCTGGAAATGGAGCAACTGCTGGAGGAGGATTCAGAGGTTCGTGAGTTGCAGATTGCCCTGGATGTTGTGGAGAGCCAGCAGCAGCAGGAGGCCAGGGCTGAGGCTGAGGCTGAGGCCGGATCCGGAGCTGCAAGGTCTGTGGAGCAGAAGGCGGCAGTGGCCCAGGGCTCGAGCCCAGCAGCCGGAGCTGGTGTTTTCAGTTCCTCTTTGGAAGATGAGGATAACCGGGCTGGAGTTGCAATCCGCAGTCTCCAGAAGGTGAAAGCCCAGCTGGAAGCAGCACCTTCAACAGCCCTGGTAGGTCTGCGATTTTGGGACACAGGGCTGGACACGCTCTCCAGAGCAGAGATGGAAATGCTGACTGCCATTGCCACATGCTCCTCTTTGGGACAGTGTAAGACCTGCCAGGATGGCAGGAATGAGGGGGGTGGCTGACACCCCATGTGCTTGGACTGATTTCCTGGACTACGACCGGAGTGGGCATTGGCTTCTTTGTTGGATGGACTTATGGATTTTGGACAATGTAAAATACCCTGATGGGGGTGGGGGGCGGCTTTGCTGGAAGCACTCCCCTGCCCTGGAAGCTTTTCCCATGGCTAGAAAGAAAGCGAGGACATTTTGCGCTTTGGGCAAAGTGCTCAGAGACTGGTGAAGTGTAGCTTTGTAATTGTTGAAACTGTATTTATTATTTTTGCTGTTGTAATTTGTGTAATGTTCTAATTTCCTTGCACAGGGATGCCGGTGGTATAGATTGTGGGTAGTAAAGTGAGCATAGGGGTGGATTGTTGGGCAGATAAAATGTATTATGCTCACTTTGTTAAAGATAACACGAGGAGGCCGTCGCCCAGGTGATATTAATGTGTGTTGGGGGCAGGCTGTGGGCAGGCAGAATCCTTGTAGCCTGGGGCTTGGTTTTGGGATTAAGCCTTTCCTACCCTTTTTGATGTGGGGTGGTACAATCCAATCATGCCTCAAGAAGTGACTTTGTATTAGAGACTTCCCTATTATGTATATTGGATTAAGGGTTTGGATTTCTACACTATAAAATGGGGATGGAGCGGGAGCTTGCGCTCTTGGTTCCGGAGATTACCATTAGAGGAGAGAGCAGAGCAGAGAGCAGAGAAAGGCCATGTGGAGGAGGCCAGGAGAAGCAGCCAAGATGGCGGAGTGCTGAGTGAGATGCCAGTTTGTGCAGAGTTTGTATCTGGGATGAGGAAGGAGATGGGGAACTGAGGAGAAGAAGGCTAGTGAGCTAGAAACCTTTGATTCTAGGAAACTCGGATAAGTCAGTGGCTTTGTGAGCACTGAATGTGAGTGGGTTTTGGAGCCCAGTGTATGTTTTTACTTGCCCGCCGGGTGCAAGCTAGGATTAAAGACTATGGCCCACCAGTTTGTGGCTCCGTTGTTTCTTTACCGACTGTCCGAATCCAATGAGAACCTGCATGGGCCGGGTGGCTGCTGTGATGGTAGCCCTGGCCCTGGCTACTGGCCTTACAGACCCGAAACATGGAAAACACAAACAAAGTCCGTCGATTACACATCAAAGCTTTATTGTCTAGTTTGGCCAAGCAGCGGTAACTCCAACAGAAATCTGAGGGAGAGCGTGCTGGCCCTTTGTTCTACCTAGTTTTAATAGTATTGTAAGTGGGAAGTACAGAACCAAAAATTGTAATGAGGAGCACTTTACCACTATTGGTTATAGTCATATGTCCTTTAACATGATAGGACCATGTTCAATTTGCAAGCCAAACATCATTTTGGAGAAAGCAAAATTTACAAGCCAACACAATGGTAGAAAGATGTCTCTTTACATATTAAAAGCCATTCCTATATTATCTAGTGTTTATCTGCCATCTCTCTGTCCAGAGTCACACATGTTAACCACATGCATTTACATAGGAGAGGTAGTTTCTGTGGGGACAAATGCCCACAAATGGCTCTTGCTTTAAGAAAAGATTTATTTTGGTTTTTCTCTCCCTGTACCTGGCTAGCCATTCACCCCTTTCCCCACAGGCGTGGTGGAATGTCTGGGAACCCATGTTTCCCTCCCCTTTGCATTTACAATACAATGCCAAGGGCCATCCTGGTCATGCCAATCACACAGTACAGAGACTATTTCTCACAATTTCTCTGCACACCTTAACCCAAATTAACAAAATGTTCTTCAAGCCTCCCAAAATATTAATATTAATTCTGTAGTTTTTGGCACCCTACAACACCTGCAGGTGAAGAGGCGCAATGGCTCCTCAGGGCTCCTCAGTGGTGAGTTCCAGGGACTAGAAAGTTCCATGCCATCTGGGATATGGGATTAGATACTCTTTTCAGGTGACTCTCCACTCAGCTTGATGTGGGTTATATTTCTGTGACTCTTTGGTGTTATAACAAGGCTGATCTACATTTGGAATTTTAAGGCAACATTGGATCTGGGAGTTCGACTTGCAAATATCTTTTAAATCAAGGAATTTTATGGGTGTGTTGGGCAGATAAAATGTATTATGCTCACTTTGTTAAAGAGGCCGTTACCCAGGTGATATTAATGTGTGTTGACAAATCCTTGTAGCCTGGGGCTTGGTTTTGGGATTAAGCCTTTCCCACCCATTTTTGATGTGGGTTGGTACAATCCTATCATGCCTCAGAGGGTGACTGTATTAGAGACTTCCCTATTTTGTATATTGGATTAAGGGTTTGGATTTCTACACTATAAAATGGGGAGGGAGCGGGAGCCTGTGCTCTTGGTTCCTGGGATGATTAGCATGAGAGAGCAGAGGGAGCAGAGCAGAGAGCAGAAAGAGGCCATGTGGCCAGGAGAAGCAGCCAAGATGGCGGAGTGCTGAGTGAGATGCCAGTTTGTGTAGAGTTTGTATCTGGGATAAGGAAGGAGATGGGGAACTGAGGAGAATAAGGCTGGTGAGTTAGAAACCTTTGATTCTAGGAAACTCGGATAAATCAGTAGCTTTGTGAGCACTGAATGTGAGTGGGTTTTGGAGCCCAGTGTGTGTTTTTTTACTTGCCTGCCAGGTGCAAGCTAGAATTAAAGACTATGGCCCACCAGTTTGTGGCTCCATTATTTCTTTACTGACTGTCCGAATCCAATGCGAACCTGCATGGGCTGGGTGGCTGCTGTGATAGTGGCTGTAAAGCCAGACGCCAAGGCCAGGGCCACTATCACAGCAGCCTTCTGGCCTATGCAGGTTCGCATTGGATTCGGACAGTCGGTAAAGAAACAGCGGAGCCAAAAACTGATGGGCCATAGCCTTTAATCCTACCTTGCACCCGGCAGGCAAGTAAAAATACACACTGGGCTCCAAAACCCAGTCACACTCAGTGCTCACAAAGCCACTGACTTATCCGAGTTTCCTAGAATCAAAGTTTCTAGCTCACCAGCCTTCTTCTCCTCAGTTCCCCATCTCCTTCCTTATCCCAGATACAAACTCTACACAAACTGGCATCTCACTCAGCACTCCGCCATCTTGGCTGCTTCTCCTGGCCTCCTCCACATGGCCTTTCTCTGCTCTCCTCTGCTCTCTCTTCTAATAATAATCTCAGGAACCAAGAGCCAAACTCCTGCTCCGTTCCCATTTTATAGTGTAGAAATCCAAACCCTTAATCCAATATACATAATAGGGAAGTCTCTAATACAAAGTCACTTCTCTGAGGCATGATAGGATTGTACCACCTTACACCAAAAAGGGTAGGAAAGGCTTAATCCCAAAACCAAGCCCCAGGCTACAAGGATTCTGCCTGCCTTTAGCCCACCCCAACACACATTAATACCACCTGGGCAACGGCCTCTTTAACAAAGTGAGCATAATACATTTTATCTGCCCAACAGTGGCCCTGGCCGTGGCTTCTGGCTTTACAGGGTGCATAATTGGTAAAGGTAATGTGTCACTGTCATAATCTGTGACACTGTCATAATTGAACTAAAGCATTGGAATCCAACTAGTAAAAGTAAAACTACAGCTAATGGTGACTGAATCTAAAAGCTCTCAACAATTCAAGGTTTTGCCTTCACATAAGAGATGATAGGGGCTGTGCTGAAAATAGGTTTTAAGTCATATTGTTAATTTGGGTCTGTGTTGTTAACAAAGTATCAGGTTGTATGTTAAGTACAATATCTGCGGCTGAAATTGGACCTCTTGCCTTAGCTCGTAGTCAGGCCTCCTAACTTACTAATTGTTATGGTCCCTTTGTCTCAATTGTCAGTTCAGTTGGTGACAGGCAAGCCAGCTAGACCTTAGGTCTGCAGGGCTTACATTAGCCATACTGGATGGCATGTGAAACTCAGCCTTTGCCATGCTTGGTTGAAACAATTAGTTATTTGGAGCATTTGGGCTTCCAGATCATAAAAGAAAGCACTCAGACATAGAATAACAAGACCAACATCCAACAGAACGTTGAGTAGCTGCACTTGACAGTCTTGGCATATGACTATAGAGCCCTGAACAGGAACATAGAGCAGGGACAGAGTTCAGTGCCCTGAGGCAAAGGCCACAGAGGCTCCACTGACAAAAGTACTGAAGGCAGTACTGTGCTGAATGCAGCACAACTGGGACAGAATTAGCAATTCTGATTAATCAATAGGTGGGGACATTTGAACTACTTCCTTATCCTTTTGTCTGCTTTAAAGAAGTTCCCCTTCCTGACTTTTTCATTCTCAACTCTGCTTCCTGACTTCCTCATTCTTGTTCCTGCTTTTATTTATGTGTATCAATAAATTCTCTGTAAGGACTGAGGGTCAGGGCATCTCATGTAACCTGGATAGGGAGGGGATTGTGAGGCCCACTGTCACTGTGTCCATCCACATGCAGGTTCTTACTAGATTTGAACAGATGGTAAAAAAAAAACAGTGGAGCCAAAGAATGGTGGGCCATTCCTTTATTAAAGTCTCACACCAGCGGACGAGAAAATGCACAGGGAAAACACTTCCCTCTCCATTCAAGCTCACAAAACCTTGACACATTATTTGGTTCCACAACCAGGAGAATCTTTTCCAGTTTCTCCTAGAATCAAAGCTCCCACCAGTCTCAGTGGAGCTGGAAAAAGGCCCTCACCTCTGGTTCCCCATCTGCACACCTTCTCTCTCACTCTGCAAACATGGCTTCTCTCTCTTCTTCTTCTTCTCAAGTGCTCTCCTTTTCAAAACTTTCTGGTGCGAAAACCTCTCCTCCAGCAAACATTAGCAAACAATGGCCCTTCCCAAGCAGGAAGGTAATTTGCAATTTCACAGACCCACATATACCTGGCTCTGCCCAGCCCCCAATGCAAACTATAAGCGAGCAAACATAAAAATCACATTTTACAGACTTATTTGAGCAACAGAGGCTATCTCCCCTACGTCCCTCAGTGCATGCCATGTTGTCTCCAAGTAGTCATTGTCTCTGTAACATTGTCTCTGATGTTGATTTTCCTTACTAAAGAGTTGAATGATTTAATTGTTGTGGATATAGTATTGATTTTATTATTACCTCAAACATGATTTTACTTTGCTAAGTAGAGTTTTCTATCTCCTTTTTGTAGTCCATACTGTCTTTGAAAATGGCCCGAAGATACTACTTTTAGTGTCTTATAGGATATCAGAAGGAAAGTGTGAATTAATTATCCATCCCTTATAATATGAATATTGAAAAAGTTTTTTGGGGTGTTGAAAGTTTTAGACTCCCAGTTAAATAATTAATATGGCCCAACTTAAGTTAAATTTGACCTTTAAAGAAGCAAACACATCATATGTAAGACCTATTAATGAATGGCTCTCCTATTGCTTTTCCATATAACAGTCTCATTTTACTTGTTATTAAACCTAGAAAGAATGAATGGATGATGCTTCACAGTGGGTTACTACAACTTTATTTCTGTGGTCTATCCATTAAAGCCCCATATCCAATATCATCTTAATAAATGTACTAACTTCATCAAATCAGCAATTGATATTCTGCTATTACATATTTGACTTAAATGTTCTATTCAGTGTCTAATTCCATAAAGTATATATCTTTTTGGAGAATACTGAGAGACCTTCCCTGGCCAGGTAGCTCACTTGATAAGAGCATTGCCCCATATGTCAAGGTTGCAGTTCAATCCCCTGTCAGGCACATACAAAAATTAACTAATGAATGCATGGATGGTTGTAACAACAAATTGGTTTCTTTCTTTCTCTTTCTTCCTTCCTCTACCTAAAAAAATCAATTCTAAAAATTTCAAAAAAAAAATACGGACAGACAGATTAATTATAAAATTTTGGCAGTATACCAGGGTCCTTCCTCAAGAAGACACCATAGCCTTCCCTTCATTCAAAGGGTTCTTGGTCTATAAGTTGGCACAAGTTTGGGATCTGATTGAGGGTTCATGACTCTGTTTCTATTATTCAGATTAGACTTTTATTCACTTGACTTAGATAAAGTAAAAATTTAGTTGACTTCTAGTTTTACTTTTAAGAACACCATGATCAATTAACCAACACCAGAGGTCTGAAAAGATAAAACTATTCTGATTGCTGCTTTGACATTGCTTTCCATCACAGTAACCTTGCCTTTGGTGGTTGAATGTGGACACTTGGCCCTTACCATCCTAGGTTCCAATTAAGCTTACTGCATCTCTATTTCCCAACTTAGTGACTACAGTTCTGACTATATGGTTTGGCCTACAGAGAACAAGCACAGAGCTTTTCACATATGCTGGGGCTCCCTTCACAAATTTATTTCTCAGTATTGGTGAAAAGTATATCTTCTGGATACTCCCAGTGTGGGTGAGTGGATATTAAATGACAAATCCATGCCAACATTTCAATCTCCCTAAGCTTTGGATACCTTTACTTATATTAAATTAGGACAGGTCCAGTATTTCCAACTCAGTCACCTTTGGTTCATGTCCCAGCTAACCAACCAACCAAGTCAAACTGTTAGAGCTCTTTCTAACTCCCTCAGCTATAAGAGTAAATGCAGAACCTCTGCCTAGTTAGCCCATGTCAATAAATTCAGCCTATACCAACTTTATGGTCCTTCTACCTTATCCCACACAATTAGTGTCTATACCCACACATGTTTGTGTCCTCTCTGAAATTCACATGTTGAAGTCTTAAGCCCCAATGTGGTAGTACTTGAAGATGAGACATTTGGAAAGTAATTAGAGTTAGACTACATTATAAGGATAGGTCCCTCATGATAGAATTAGTGGCCTTCTAAGAAAAAGAAAAAATCTCTCTCTCTCTCTCTCTCTCTCTCTCTCTCTCTCTCATGTTTGCACACTGAGTAAAGGCCAAGAGAGAAGGTGGCCAACTTCAAACTAGGAAGAGAGCTTTTACCAAAACCTAACCAAGTTTGCACCTTGATCTCAAATTTCTAACCTCCAAAACTATGGGATAAATTTAAGTTTTTGAGTCACTTAGTCTATATGATATTTTGTTATAACTTCCCAAGATAAGATATGCATAAACATAGTTCATATAAATACATTTTTTCTGCTCTGTCAGATGAACTGGTCTAACAGAAGCAACTCAGCAGCAATGAGCATATGTAGTCACCAGATCTTGGCTTTTAGTGCCACTTTCCAATACAAGTAACTAGTGATCTTGAAGAAATGCCTTATTCTAGGATTAAAGAACAATATAATACAAGATAAGTAGAGCAATTTGGAGTTTCAGAAAGTAAGAAAGTGCCAAAAAGCAAAAACAAATGTAAAGAAAAAATTTAAAAGTACTAAAAAGCAAACAGTTAAATGTGGTATTCTGGGACTAAAAAAGGACTTCAGATAACAACTAAGAAAATCTGAAAAAACTAATGATGATACATATTGGTTTCTTCATTATAACAATGTAGCATGCTAATATAAAATGTTAACAATAAAATGTGGTGTGTAGTATATGATAACTCTATAATATATTCTCAATATTTGTGTAAATCTAAAATGATTCAAAGCAACAAAGTGCATTTAAAAATACATATTTAGTCAAGTGTTTTTCATTTTCATGCTTTTTTAAAAAAAATAGAGTTCTCTTTAGCATATTCTATTTTCTTTGATATTTTCTGCAATAACAAAGATTCTCAAGGTATGGCACTTAAGCCAGTGATATCATTATCAATTGAGAACTTACCAGAAATGAAATTTCTTGGGTCTCACTCTAGAGTCACAAAATCATAAACTAGGAAGTTAAAACCACTTTTGTTTTATTTCCCCCCCCCAGGTTATTTCCATACATGCTAAAGTTTGAAAATCACTATTTTATATTATATGCATTACCTTAAGGATAAAAATAACTTTAGCATACTACAAAATGTGCTGGGGAAGTTTTCATAATAAAATCACAAGTTAAATATTATGATTCGTTTATAAATCAAGAAAAGTAGGTCAGAAAAATTAAGTGACTTGGCACAAGTGACACAGGACTTTGGTTAAGATCACAGACGTTTGATGAAAAAAGAGAACCACAGACCCTGGCTGGGAGCTCATTGGCTGGAGCGTCATCCCAGCCGCCGAGGTTGCAGACTGGCTCTCCGGTCAGGGCACAGAAAGCAGTCAACCAGCGACTACATGAATAAGTGGAGCAATGAGTAAATGTTTCTTTGTGTTTGTCTCTACCTTCTCTCTTTAAAAAATAATAGATATTTTTTTAAGTGGGAGCTATAAAACTCTAATAAATAATTTTTTCCCATTCTACCATTTGTTTTCCATTATTCTTTTTTTTTTTGAAAATACAACACAGATAAAAATTGATAAACCAGAGTTCAGCTGTTTGTTTGATCACTTCTTTGCTCTGTAACTTAGTTACTAAAATCACTGAGTCTCAATATCCTCACATTTGAAATAAAACTGATAGAGTTTCTCATGAGAATTAAATTAAGGCATGAAGAAAGGTTTACAACATTAAAGAGGACACAAATTAAGCTGTTAAAGTTCTGACTCCTAAATCAGTTCTTATTACCAAGTTCATGGGCTTCTGTCATCAGGGTTACATCTAAGTTTCTTCACAAATATGGAGATTCATGAAATATAAACAAAGAATAGAAATGGGAGAAAGAGAAGAATATATTAGACACATCCTAGTCCAGGTTCTTATTTCATTTCAAACAGTAGGGAATACTGATCAGATCTGTTGTCAGACATTAGTCAAGTCCATGAGCACGGATAATCCAAAAATCTCAAAAGAGATACTAAGTTAAGCTACTTCTGTGCAATCTGGAAGGGGGGAAAAAAAGACCTACTAATCTATCACATAAATATCAAAGGCATGGTTATTGTTTATTGTTAGTAATGCAGAAACTGAGTAGAGGCATAAATAAATGGCGTGATTACAACCCAAACACCTTAATTAATAAATACAAAGCACAGACTACTCAACAGTAAAAATTAAAACTGATCCCATGCATATTAATTTTAATGACATACATGAGATTTATACAAGCTCATATTTTGACCACATGAATGTAAATTTAAGCAAGGAAATCATAACATAACTCTAATAAATTTGATGCTGTTGTTTGATAGAATGAACTTTGAAGAGATTATTTTAGCTTTTGAAATCACTCACTTTTAAGCAAGAAAAGCAAAGGACTCTATTTAACTTGTAATTTAACATTGATGGGTTATAATTTGCTTCAAAATACACTATTAGAAAGTTGCAAAAAAATTTGTTTCCCATGATCATTAGCAGAGTATTTCACAGGTATAGCAGTCATGGTTCTGTAAGGGAGGCTGAACCATGAGGTTTAACACAGAATAAGTGACTTGTTGTAAAGATTAGATATTGGCCAATCTGTGAGAGCTCATGAAATACTTTATGGAAAGCTGTTTCCTTCCAGTCTAGAAGTGGCCCTAGACTTACTGGAGGACCAAAGAGCCAGGAGAAAGGAAATAAAGCTGCCAGGAACCAGGGGTAGGGCAGAAAAATCTGGCACCTTCAAGAAAAAGTGCAACTCACTAGGGCAAACAAGAAATGTGTCTGTCCTTCAAAGCCTTCAAGTTTTGGGGTTTGGGTGCTGTACAGAAGAAGTTGGAGCCTTCACCACAGACCTGCTCCCTCACCTGGCCCAGGACTCACAGAAAATAAAGGAGGTGAGGGCCCGGTGGTTGTCCACATCAACAAGGTGAGCCAGGATACCAGCACAGCTTGGCTAGCTTGGTGCTGCCTGGAGCTCAGCATTGACTTTCAGAGCACAGTGGCTGCTGCTTCGTTTTTGCCTTCCAAATTTTGTTCAATTTCTCTTGTGGTTAACTCTAATCCAGACTTATGTGAAGAAAAGGATTCTGAAAAATCTTGTCCCAGTTTACCTTTTTGACAGTATAAAACTGCCTTAATAAGAGTTTGATAATCTGTTCCCAAATTAATGGAGGGCCTCAGGCTAAAATAGGCAAGAGAGCAGCGGCACAGTCTTCCTCAACATCAGATGATCTAGCATTGAAACCTCTACTCCAACATTTTCTGGTTATGTGACTTCTCTGAAAAAGTCACTTGAGTCTTCCTGAGACCACTTCTTAATCTGTAAGTATAACGTTATGCATTTAGTAACCCTGCTGTGAATATTAAACGAGATCAGGTATATAAACCATCTAGTACCGTTTCTTACTCATAATAGGTGCTAAAGAAAAAGGGACTATTAACCAAGATATGCCTTGAAACATGGAACACATAAATTTCATATAGAACTTAGGTTCAAGTTTAAGCTATATACATAACTTGGCATTCACCTAAACATTGAGCTATAAAAACAAAGTGATCTGGGTCAAGTTCTATACAATAATAAAAAATTAACCACATGAACTCTTTCTATTAAAGAGAGAGCTAACATAGAAATAAATTGCTATTTATTTTATAGTGAAATAAAGGACATAAAGGGACTAAAGATTTCCAGAAGAAAAATGAAATTTTATAAAATCATCATCTTTAATCATGCTTAAGAATTACAATCAGAAAAAAATATTTATCATCTTCTGGATGGCAGGTTAGTCATTAATTATCCCAGATTTTCTTTGTGTAAAGTGTAACATGATAAAATATATGAGGGTTTATGTTTATGCCTTTACCATTAACCTGTATCTTCAGGGTATTCCCTTCCTAACTTTAAGTACAATAGTGAAAATACTATTGAATATTCATACGCACATTTGCCTTTTATAATTATCTTAATACTTGACTCTTCCTCGTGGATCCATCCTTGCTTCTATGCTTCAGAAAGTGCCACTGTTGTATTTTTCAATCATTTGAGAGGGAAAAATATAATAGACATTTTTGATCACTAGTGTGTGCTAAAACTGATTGAAATATATATATTAAAAATAAAATATATAAAATATATATACATATATAATATATATACATATATATGTGTATATTATATATAGTTATCTTTTATTCAAGTTAAATTTCAAGTTCAATAACTCACCCTGAGATTCATACACATGACTCCCTGGGTCATTATGCTATGTGTTATCAAGAAGTCTATAATTTTGCCCACAATCTATAATTGCTTCAGCAACCCTACATGCATGCCCAAATAAATAAAGAACAAAATTATACAACCAGAAATTCTGCACCAGAACTGGAAAGTATATAGACATGAGAATGCTAAATCCTGTCTGTTAAATGATATAATGGCACAAAATATTGCACATTTTGTGTTTAATAGGGACAATCTGATGACAATAACTTGGAGAGAAAATATTACTTGCCAAAAAAAAAACAAAACAAAGTCCTATCTCACAAATAGAAAAAGGCAGCTTTTCAAAGATCTTAATGCCTAAAGGAAGGGATAGCCTACTATATATTCAGGGAAATTCAATATCATCTCAGGTTACTTTGGAATAGATCAGATATAAAAAAGTCTAGAAATTATCCAGTAGCTGACTATTCATCTAGCTTTGTTAATAATATAATTGACTGACTTTGCAAATACAAGAATCTCTGTACTTGGTAAACAGTGGTAAGTTCCTTTGAATTTTTATGTTCTCTTTCAATTTTCCTTCTTCCTAGAACCATAGTGTGGATATTATTGAAATCAATACATTAATATTACACAATATAATCTTAAAACATTGTATAAAAAGCCTTTTTGATTAGTAACACTCTGATGTTAAATTACATTAATTCATACACAATTTTTAACTTGCCAAGTTTATAAAAATTCAATTTGCCTGTCCAGTGGTGGCACGTGGATAGAGCATTGGTATAGGATTCTGAAGATCCCGGTTCACAACCCAAGGTTGCTGGCTTGAGCGTAGAATTATAGACATAATCACATGGTCGCTGGCTTGAGCCTGATCACTGGCTTGATCCCAGGGTCACTGGCTAGGTTGGAGCCCCCTGGTCAAGGAACATATGAGAAAGCAATCTATGAACAACTAATGTGATGCAACTATAAGTTGATGTTTCTCATCTCTCTCCTTTCCCATTGTCTGTCTGCCTGCTTCTCTCTGTCTCTCTTACTCTCACTACTATTTTGTCTTCATAGTCTCTTTTGTCTTCATAGTCTCTTTTCTTGAATCTCCTTTGTAATGTTAGTACTTGTTGGTATTGCTGAAAGCATACATATATTTCTTCTCTTGAATTTTCAAAGTATATTTGGAGCTCTGCAAAGTTTATCAGCGCTTCATCCAAAAAAGCCACAGGCCACTTAAGTGATAGTTAATTACATTTACTTTAATTCCATTTTAAAAATAATGCCTAAGAATCACCATCAACTTTTGTCATGATACTTTAACGTCTCTCTGAAAGAAATGAAAAAGTATGTTCTGCTTCTGTCTCATACTATTAATTAGTAAATTAGCTCTCTGTAATTTAGTTAAGAGGTTTTTCACATTTCTCATCATTTATTTAGATATAAGATATATATATATATATATATATATATATATATATATATATATATATACACACATACACACACACACACAATATTTTCAAGGTATGTTTCTTTTTTTAATTAGGAAAAAATAAACGCATGCATAGACATAACACTGTGTCAGTTTTCTATTCTGACCAGTAGAGACATATTGAGAAAAGCTATTCTATGGAACTTAAAAGAGTGAAAATATTTCCTTTGTTAGATTTCTGCCAATATTTATTGAATACCTACTCTGTATTGTGTTAAGTGGTAGGAGGACAACTAGAACATAGCAAGTAATTATTATTTGCTGAGTAAAGCAATGAATAAAATTACAGTCCCTGCTCTATAAACTAGTATATGATACCACAGGACACATTGGATATGCACAAAACCAATAGTAAATGGACCCTCACAAAAATTGAGTAAAAAAACAGTACAAAAGAGAAAAGTAATATAGACCATCAGAAGTGTACAATGACTTTTCCCTGAGAGGGGCCATAGAAGATTTCAAGAAGAAGCAGAATTTCAGCATATTCTCATGCAGAACCAAGGTCACACTAGGTTCTCCAATTTGAGAGTGAACTCAAATATCAATTGAAAGAATTTCCTTTAACTTCAGTAGATTACCAGAATATATATTTTTTAAATCCTGAAACTTCACTAGATACAGTAAAAATATACTTCTCACAAAAATTAGAGGATATTTCAAAATGAATATGAAGTAATAAAATATTCCCTAATTTTTGTGAGCAGAGTATTAAACTTTATTTGACTAATTATAAGTAATTATAAGTTATACTCATAAATGGCTGAAAAATAGGCCTAAGAACACTCTGACATTGAGACATAGTTTGAAACTAAGACTAAAATAAGGTAATTAGTCCAGAAAAGGATTTTTTAAAGTTCACGTTTCTAGACATCACTTCCTATGATTCCAAAGAAATGACATATTTTTATTAAATGTTCACAGCATGCTGACTCAGACCCCACACTCTTAATTACCAGAATTTTAGTCCCATTTCCACTACCATTTCTACCAGCAAATACTTCCCATATTAAGTGCCCTCAAAATCTCTCCTATTTTTTATCTGGCTGCTATCATATTGCTTCTATAGCCTATCCCAATTCCTGGGCACAAGCCTCCTGCAATGGTAACAGTAGGTGCAACAACCTTCTGACCATGTTAGCTTCTCTCATTTATTAGCCCTTCCCTAATTCTGTACCACAGTCCTGGGATCAATCTTTTCTGAGAAGGACTGAGATCAGAGAAATAGCCACTTTATTCAGGGAAATTGCACACAACCCACAAAGAGAGTCTTACCTAATGACTCCACTAAAACAACTAAATTATACAGAGTTTGAAAGCAATATTTGTTACTCAGTCAAAGAAATTTATAGTATACTGTCCTGTCCATAATTGTATATGTATACTTTTATACCACCTGGCAGGCAGTAGGGTTTTTTATACTAGCATCACCACAAATACACAAGTAATGTGTTGTGCTATATATTAATAACATTAGGATGGCTATGACATCCCTAGGCAACAGGAATTTTTCAGATCCGTTATAATCTTATGGGATCACTGTTCCATATGTAATAGGTCTGCCATTGACAAAAATTTTGTTATGTGGTACATGACTATAGTTTATGTTAAATTGGCAATACCCAGTGGTGGGATTCAGCCAGTTTGCATCTTTTAAACAGAACTGATGCCTAATTTGTTGAGTTCGGTGAACCAGTTGTTACACTGGCATTCTTAATCATGGTTCTTTCTAAGGTGTGTGCCTGGGCAGCTGCCCAATGTGGAAATCAGGAATTTACATTCTTTACTCTTTTTTAACATTGATCTGTGCAACAACGTATTCTAAGCACCTGTAGTAATGTTCATTCATCCATAGGTGAAAAAAAATTGCAAGTGAGGACACCAATCAAGAAGCAATATGGAAAAATCTTAAATAACAGTTTTATTGGGGGTTTTTTTGTCAGGTATTATATAAAAATTCAGTTTTGTGTACCTCTTTTATTGTTCTTATTTAAGTATTAAATACATGAAATAATAAACTACCTTTTGGCAAATCATTTTTTTATACTTTAAATGGTCATTAGGGCAGAGAACCAGTTGTTAAATTATTTGAATTCCACCACTGGCAGTACTCTCAAAATTTTTTTTAGTTTCTCCTTCATTCAAAGTTAAAGGGAAAGACAGAATTAGATGTTCCATTGTTTTTGCAGTTTCTGTTCCCAAACCACTGTGAGAAATAGAGTAAAAAATACACACAACATATCTTCTCAAAAGGAAAAAATAAGTAATAAAGTCATAGGGCACTTTAAAACCACACTTTTAAAATAAATAAGTTTTTAAAATAAACAATCTTTAAAGGTGAATTACTAAAATTATAACCATCCAATGTCTCTATGACCATACACTATAACATAATTTATTAGACATTTCCAGCTTTTACTATTCATTTCAATTGAAGATATTTAATTTTTCACTTATAGAACATAAATAACCACAGACATTGGGGTGTTCTTTATTTGTTTTTATTGTAGAAGGAATCACTTTGTTTTTCAAAACAGATATTTATTCTAAATATGAATTCAAACCTCAAATTCTTGGAATAACCTTCCATTTTAAAATATTTTTCTATTTTATTATTAAGACTCTTAGAAATTATTTGATCCTGATTTAGTTACAACACCAATTGAGTACTGCAAGCAAACATACAAAATAAATCCTAAAACCAGGCTTTCTATCTGAGCAAAGATGAGAAGAGGCGAACATCAGGTAGAAGAAGGGACAAAAATGTATGAGCATGAATCACACCAAGGGGAGATCTGATGTTCTGTGACAGCAGCTCAGCTGCTGAAGAACTGGAAAATCTAAGTGGAGCTGCGATGCCAAAGCACCAGGCAGATCGTTAATCAGAAGAGACTGATCATCAGAAGAAGAGCCTGGTCACAGGCAGCTCAGCTATTATGGCCAGAGTGGGATTAAGCACAAATTGAGTGCAATGCTTTGTTATCCAAAGTTTTGGTTGGTTCCAGATCCATACATGAAGCTAACCCATAGGCAGAGATTGTGCAGTGTGGCCAGGATCTAGGAAGGGCAAGAAACAAATATTTCTTCTATGTTAACATTATGATTTAGAAGTCAAAGTCCCCTACCTACTTTTAAGAGCTTCAACAACATATATATTTCAATTACAGATTTTCTTATATATTAAGTTGAATACATGCCTTTAAAATGCATCTTTTAAATTACATACTTATATTAAAGTAAGCTCTTATTTGATTTAGAATTTTTATTTAAGGTCATGATATTAGTTTCTATACTTTCTTGCCCTAGGAATACTATAAATACAATTTTCTTGGATAAATCACACTGTGTAACTCAGGCAGAATGTTTCACTATAGCTCAGGGTCAAAATGTGAGTTCTTGCGTAGCAGTCAACCTAATTATCTTTTACTTTTATTCTTCCCATCAAAAGGGCACATTCCTACCTTTAAAAAGAGCTTATTAAAATAGACTTTTAACATTTACATATTTCAGTATTACTGTACATACTATAAAAAATCCAACAACATTACTACTGCTCCTATTAAAATTAACTTCTTTTATAAGAAAAACTGTCAAAAATATTTCACTTAGGGTGAAAAGCTTTGACCCTGTTGCCTCTTTATAGGCAACCTTATTTTGTGGCAACTAACAATTGCGCTTCAGTCAGTCAACAAGTACTTACTTACTTACTGTCCATCTCAGGTCACATTTACCCACACAATGGGGCAGTAAAGAGAACATGAATAAATACAATTTAAGACAACCTTCAAACTTCATTAAATCGAAAAATTCAGGATACTATTCTAATCAAATATTGGACAAGTTTGACTATTCAAGTTTTTCTGTTCTCCCAGAAGATTTTAAAGATAGATGACCCAACACAGAAAATGTTATGTAAGGTAGGGTAAAATATATTATCATCTAAGAAATCAGCTTCTTTTCAAAGTATTTACATAGAATAAGATAGCACATACATTGAATAAAGGCAAATAAAGAAAGATGATTAGATACTTACTGTTAAAACATCATAACTCACATAACAAACAAGATTAGAGACAAGGAAATGTTCTCCTTATAAAAACAAGCCCCAGGGGCCTGACCTGTGGTGGCGCAGTGGATAAAGCGTCAACCTGGAAACACTGAGGTTGCCAGTTCAAAACCCTGGCTTGCCTGGTCAAGGCACATATGGGAGTTGATGCTTCCTGCTCCTCCCCCCTTCTCTCTCTCTCTCTCTCTCTCTCTCTCTCCCCCCTCCTCTCTAAAAAGAATAAATAAAAATAAAAAATAAAAAAACAAGTCCCAGGATCTATCACCAGACTATTTGAATTTAACTAAGGAAAGTATATGTCAATCAAAGGAACAGGGCAGTAACTATCTGGTTAACATTGGAAGTTTAGAGTAAGGAGTCACTGTAGAAACATTGTCTCTGCTCTTTTAAATGCCATCTAAAAAACATTAGACAACAGGCTTTAAATACTCTGATCCCAGTACCAGCCAATACCTTGGTGGAACAAGCTAAACTGAATGTTATTAAACATGTACATCATTCTGACTCCTTTTGTACTGACTGTATGATCTAGTAAACATTTGTGATATTTGTGATAGCCCTGCCTGTTTGAATACTCACCCTGTACTTGTTTATTCCTATAATTTCCTGTATATTTATACTCCTATAATGTTGCAGATTCCAACATTGTGAGTCAGGGTTCCTTAACATAAAAGTCAAAATTCAGCTTCCCTGACTTCTGGTTTGAACTCTGCTATGAAAAGAGCTCAGAAACCATCCCTCTGTTAAAAGAAAAAAAAAGTGAACTATCAATAGTTGAAAATTAACATTTTTTTAACTGTGGGAGGATATGTGTTGCATGTTAAACCATCACCTCACAATCTGAAGGTATTGGCAAAATCAGTGAGACACAGATTTTCTTTATCCTGAAACATAAGCCACTGGAGCCGTTAAACGGTTGGAAACTTAATGGTAATTTTGATGAATTACCAAAAACTGAATGTAGACCAGGGTGAGAATGAAAATCTCCTAGAACTTGTTTTAAGGAGGTCTCAGGTTAATAAGGTTTACCTCCAGAATGTCTACTTCTCGATGTGAATATGCAAGAAAAATTCCACTCTAGATATGACATTGGAAAATATGCCTAGAATTTTCTCCATAACAAAGGCCTACTATTCAAGGACAAGACTCTACAGTTGGGGGAAGAGCATTTCTCCTACTCCAGCCACAGATACTTAAATGGTAAAAAAAAAATCCCAAAAACATATGTGAAAGTTATAGTCCACAAACACAGGACAACTAAAAGACTAAGATTAAGTTATAAAATTAGAGCTTCCCCTCCTCTATATTAACTAGTTTTATATATAACTATATAAACTATGTGTGATTTTTTTATTCTTAATTAATCTAAAAGATAACTGTCTAAAGTAATAATAGTGACAAAGTATTAGGTGATTATAGCATATGGATATAGTTGACCCATTAATTAAATTGATCTAATTGATAATTATAGAAAATTGTATCCAACAATAACAAAATATACATTCTTCTCAAACTCACATGGTACTTTCTCCAGGATAGATCACATTCTGAAACATAAAGCATACTTCAACAAATTTAAAAGCATAAAAACATGCAAAATGAGTTTAATTAATTAAAGTAGAAATTGGTAACAGAAATATGGTTGAAAATAAAAATTATGTGGAAACTAAACAAATTAAGTAACGCATGGTCAAAAACTTCTCAAGGAAAACAAAATATTTTAAACTAAATAAAAATGAAATATAACAAAAATTTGTCATATGGAGAGAAAATAATTCATAAAGGAGAATTTCTAGCATTAATGAATATTTTAGGAAAGAACAAAGAACTAAAATCAGTAATAACCTTAACTTTTACTGTAGGAGACTATAGAAAAAAAGAGCAATTAAAGCTTAAAATAAATAGAAGAAAAAATAGTAAATTTGGAGCAGAAATAAATGAAATTAAAGACAGGAATATAATGGAAAAAATCATATCAAAAGTTTGTTTTTAAAAAGATTTGTAAATCTGATAAACACTTAGATAAGCTAACCAAAAAAAAAAGAAGATGATGCAAATTACCAATATTATAAATAGAAGACGGGTCATCACTACTGATTGCATGGACATTTAAAGAATAACAAAGGAATACTACAAACAACTGTACATCCACAAATGTGATAACTTAGATGAAAAGGACCAATTTCTTGAATTACACAAACTATGAAAACTCACAAAAGGAGTAGTAGGTAATCTGAATAAGCCTACATCTATTAAAACAATAAAAGCGGTAGTTTAAAACTCCAAAAAGAAAAGAAACCACAAGACACAAATAGTTTCACTGATGAATTTTACCAAACAGTAAAGGAAAAAAAACACAAATACCTCACAATTTCTTCCATAAAAAATCTGTTCTCCAGCATCCTGAACAGATCGAATATAGGCACTTGCCCTTGCTTCTACAAATAAGACACATATTTAGGAGACTACACTTGAACAAAAGGAAGCTGAGAATGCCAAGTCCAATGAGAGATTTCATATGGAGTAGTGGTTGATGTCCTTGTGGAGATGTCCAGCTATCACCTGTTTCTTGCACTCAGGCACAATGAAACTGTCGGCCAGTAGGCTATTGCAATTACTTCAATAATGTTCTTGACTTGTAGCCTCCATGGATTCTGTGATCTAACATATTTTTTATTAAGTTCTATTCCTGATTAACTAGCTAAAGTGGGTTTCATGGTTTGCAACTAGACCACTTGAAAGATTCTACTTACAACAAACCTCTAACTAACATTTGGCTTGATACATAGACTCTGTTTAAAGAGAGAAGAGATGCTTCTCTTGTTCTTTTGTCATCAAGCATATATGAATCAAGCTAAAAATCAGGTTAAAAAACAGTTTGTTATAGTTGTAAATTAATAGCTTTGTCATCTGGACAAAGGTCCCCCAAAAGAGTTCCTCAAATAATATGGCATAATTATGCAGAGGTGATCCAGTTTAGAAAAAAGAAGAAGGAAAAGGAGGAGGAATAGGGAAATAAGAAGAAGGAGAAGAAGGAGAAGGAGAAGGAGGAGAAGAAAAAAGAAAAGAAAAGAAGGAGGAGGAGGAGGAGGAGGAGGAGGAGGAGGAGGAGGAGGAGGAGGAGGAGGAGGAGGAAAGAAAAGCATGAGTTTATAACCAGACAGACCTTAAGACCTTGGGTTCAATTCTTGTTATACTTTTTTTCTAGCTGTATTACGTTAGAAAAGTTACAAAGACTCTCTAGATCTCTACTCACCTATAAATACAGATAATAAAATGTGCCTACTTATCAGCCATTTCTTCTTATTCTTGACTGACACAACTCTAATTTTATGTAGATATCAAATAGCAGTGTCCTACCCCAGATGACATCTCTTGATTGATAGAAATCTTAGTCCCACTTGTGAGTTAGCAATTTGTTAATTGCTTGACATGACCCAGTTTTGATGAAAACTCTCCACAGAGGGTGGAGATTTCTAGAAAATATTTTACTCTCTGAAAAAAAGAGCGAGCAAGAGAGAGAGTGAAAGGTTTACTTTCTCCCTTCCTTTAAGGACAATTGTGTAAGGATGTGATTCTTGGGATTACAGCAACACTTTGCCACCATGTATGATGAGATGACCAGGAGAGTAACAAGCCAACAGTGACGCTGACACAATTAAGCATCATTAATTTCCTAAACCATAAGACCACTTTTCTCCAGACCAATATCCCAGGAGAAAAATAAACCCTTAATGTGAAATACATTTTTATTTGGTTTACTTGCACCTAAAATAATTCTTACTGGAACATTATTTCATAAGATTTTCATAAGGACTGAAGAAGTTAATCCTTTTTAAACAAAAGACAAACTAACCCTCTACTCAAGCCCTGCCCATGGCTTTCCATCACACTCAGAGTAGCAGCCAAAGTAGCTTCTAATGATCATGATTTGTTCTCCACTTCCTATAGCTCTCCATTAAATCTGACCTAATTAATCATTTGCTGTTTTTCTCTTTGATTCCTTGGCTCCAGACCTCCTGGCTTCCCTGCTGTGCCTTCCACACCCAAGGAAATCTTCTTTCAAAGGATTTTTGCCTTAAATGTCTCTACTGCATAGATGGATCTCTCTCTAGATATATGCCTAATTTCCATTCATCCCTCTTACTCAGACCTCACCTTCTCAATGATGCCTTCTTCTTCACCCTGCCAATACATGGATCTTCCTTACCCTCTTCTACAATTGTATATTTTCTCATAGCACTTTTAACCTTTCTGATAATATATAATTTCCTATTTATTATTATTATTATTATTATTATTATTATTATTATTATATGTCATATACATATAAACTAAAGTGGAGCACAAAAGAGCAGGAACTTTTTGTTTGTTTGTTTAGTGATGGAGCTCAGGGACACAAATCAGTGCCTTGCAGACCGTATGTGCTGAATAAATACATGTTAATTGATGAAGACATAAATATTTTCAAGATGTTGACACATCTTGGATATTCAATAAAATTTCCCTTAACTGCTGTACACTTCCTTCCTTGGTCTTGCCTTCCTTGTGATCCAAGAATGTAGTATGATAAACCCCACTCTTTTCTATGTTCCTACTCTTCTTTCTCCCTTTAACTTCTCTTTTTTATATACAGTACTGCTATAGTCCTACAGTTGCTTCTCCTGATTTTTCTCTTTGCATACATACAGAGAATTATTTTTATTCATTTGGCAAGTATTTACTATGTGCCTACTATGTGTCAGGTATTGTGCTGTTTTAGACTTTCAGAGAACAATAAAATACACTCTAAGCTAACAAGTACTCCAGTTTGTATTCTCTCACATGCTGATATGGTTCAAATAATTTTGTTCATAGATGACAAATGAATAAAGGTTTTTGCACAACATGCTCAGATCCATGGTAAAATGTGTGTGATGGTCAATGGTCAAGAAAGCAAGTCAATTAAGCATGCTGAACACTGAACTTCAGAATGAAAGGTCGGGAGAATTGTATCATAAATTATTGTACAAACAGGAGTTCAGTACTATGCCTCTAAGAAGACAGAAGAACAGGAGTCTTTTCAGGGCATAAAGGATGTTGGTCTAGAAGTAAAGGAGAGTATAGACATTATAAATATGTAGAAAACAGTATATTGTAATCAAGGACAATACTTTTTAATAATCCCACTCTCCCAGAGAAGTTATAAAATATGGTATATATTTTATATAGTTAAAATTGTTGAATTACCAAAAACAATCAAAAATTACTCTTTCAAAAGTTATTCATTTGATTCTTTCCTTTGGTAATTATATTTTCTAACAATATTTTTTTAATGCAGCAACTTCCAAATCTCAATAGCTGTCATAATGTCAAGTGAAGAAGTTATTCAGCCATGAAAGCTCTTTGTTAAAATTCAAATCACATTATTTATACAATATGAATGTTTAATGAATGCATACAAATTCAAATGTCAATGTAGATAAACTAAAATTACATTTCTATCAAGGAAGAAAGGCTTTTCAATGAAGAACAAGACTTTCATTTTAAGGTGAAAAAGTTAAAGGATAAATTCTAAATTATTTTCTAAAAAGTAAGTGACAAAGAAGTATATGTGGGTTTATTTCTGTAAAGTTTATCTTAAATACAAATGTGAAACTATACCTTTAAACAATGAATTTTGTCACCATTTCATTTTGTATTTTAGAGAATAAAGTAAGACAACAAATTTTTATCGCATATCATGGAAGTAATCGTGGCATACATTTTAATGACTCAGACTCTTATCAATAACACAATTGAGCAGAATTGCTATTCATAGAAGAATTTGACTATAACAAAAGATTCTGTGAAATTATATTACAATTATTTATAAAACATTCTGCCAACAATATTTTATATTTAGGTTTGTTATTCTAAGATATTTATTTGCTCTTTTGCAGAAAACATGAGAAGCTATGACAAAAGAAAATAATCAGATCCTTTCAATTCTCTTTTATTATATCTGTAAAAATAAAAACTTTTTACGAAACCATTTTCAAAAGATTTCCTGGATAACATGGAGTCACATAGAAGAAGAAGATTTAGTTTTATTGTCATTATAGGTGTTTCTTGTCAAGTTTACTCTTTCTATAGACAAAGCAAATTGGTGATTTCTGCCACACTGGAAACCTAATTCATGAAACATTTTTCTGCTTCAGGCCTGTTCTACCTATTCCTCTCTAAATAAAATTTCCACCACTAAGGTATTTTCAGTGCAATAGTCAACAAAGATTTTGACAATGTCTATAAACTAGGCTTTATTAAGTATAAAGGGCTGGAGAGAGAGAAAAGTTTTGAGGAGAAAGAAGTCAGAAACTCTCCCCTGCCATTTTTCTCATGTACAAACAATTTGATCAGTGTTGTTTGGAAGACTCATTAATCATCTTTAAGTATATAAATCTCAGCTGCTATAAACAACCTGGAGTAAGGAGCTACTTAGTTGTCTATGTAAAAAATTACTCAAGTGCAAATCAATGCCTACAATTTGGGATATCTGCACATGTGAATTTCAGGTTGAGGACAGTATAGTGATTATTCCAGATGCAAGAGAGAGTAAGTGAAATTAAAATAATATTAAAAAATAATGTACTGGTTTATTTCATTGAAAAGTTTAAGAACAGTCTAAATCTGGGGACTTACACAATGTTACAAGATGCAGTTTTAGTCCAGAATTTCCAGATTCTTTGTCCTATACTGACTTCATTACAAATAGTCACTCAAAGTGTCACCACAGTGGAGAAGCATATATCTGACCCAATTCCAACACCTGCTCCAGTTTACAAATTCAAAAACTCTTCAATGAGAAGGTAGAATCTCTTTGAGAAATTATATACTATTAAACTTTATTCTATAATAAATAATAAAAATGCATTATATACTATAAAACTATATTCTAGTTTTCTTCAGCTACTTACTGGAAAAAAACTGTACATTGGATGAGGGATTGTAGAGTATTCCTAGATACTGGCTCAAAATGACTTAATCCACCAGGACCAAAATTTTACTATGATCCTTTGGGATTTCTCCTTGTTAAATAGTCAATAAATAATTCCACATTCCTTGCAGGACAGAAGAGACTACCGCCAGATCAAGACTTGAAGGATGAAGGTATTTAATTCTCCTATTTCAGCTGCACAGAAGAGTCATAAATCTTAGGCTATGAGAATGGATTACTATAAACCTATAAATTCTAATTGACATTTATAGAATACTCCATCCAACAGTGGTAAAGTACATTCTTTTTCATGCTAATATGGAACAATCACAAAGACAAAAGATATCACAAACCATGAAAAAAGTATCAAATTTAAAGTATGCTCTCAGCCCACAGTATAATTAAACTACATATCAATAACAGAAGATAGCTGGAAATTTCCTAATACCCGAGATTATAAAATATACTACCAAAAATATATGGGTCAAAGAAAAAGTCTCAAGATCATTTGGAAAAATTCTAAAAACTAAATAAAAATAAAACTTATCAAAATTTGTGGGCTGCAATAAAAGCAGTGTTTAGAACAACATTAATAGCAGTAAATGTATGTATTAAAAGAAAAAAATATTTAAACTCAATATAATTACAATCTTCCAAAAGAGAAGGTAGGAACCTAAATAGTTTCACTCACGAATTCTATTAAACACTTAAGAAAGAAATGATACCAGTTTCCAAGAATCTCTTCCAAAAAACAAAAGTAGAGGGCACACTTTCTAACTCATTCATTAAAAACATTATTCTTCTAATACCATAACCCAAAGTAAACATTACAAAAAAAGAAAAATTAGAGACCAATAACTCTCATAAACAAAGATGTAAAAGTTGTCACAAAAATATTAATAAATTGAATTTAACAATGTATAAAAAATAATGAGCCACAACCAAATAAGATTCATTCCAATATTAAGAAATAAGTCATATAATCATATAATTTGACTCAAAAAAAAGCATTTGACTAATAATCATTCATTGAAAAAATAATCAGCAAACTAAGAAGAGGGCAATTTCCTCTACTTAATAAAATCTACAAAAATGTTATAACTAACATCATACTTTATAGTGAGAAATTGGACACTTTTCTCTTGAAATCAGAAACAAAGAAAATATGTTCTCTCTCAACACTTTTATTCAGCATTATCTTAGCTACTACATTAAGTTAAGAAAAGTAAAGTTCAACTAAATCTCTATGCAAAAATTTACAAACTCTGATGAAAGGGATCAAAGATCTAAATAAATGGAATGCTATTGTCTGTTTCTGGATATTGCCAAGATATCCATTCTTCCCAACATAATCTGTAGATTAATTTCAACTCCAATAAAAATGCCAGCAGGCCCTGGCCAGCTTGCTCAGTGGTAGAGCATCGGCCTGGCATGTGGAAGTCCCGGGTTTGATTCCCGGCCAGGGCACACAGGAGAAGCGCCCATCTGCTTCTCCACCCCTCCCCCTCTTCTTCCTCTCTGTCTCCCCCCACACACACAGCCAAGGCTCCATTGGAGCAAAGATGGCCCAGGCGCTGGGGATGGCTCCTTGGCCTCTGCCCCAGGCGCTAGAGTGGCTCTGGTCGCAACAGAGTGACGCCCCAGATGGGCAGAGCATCGCCCCCTGGTGGGCATTATGGGTGGATTCCGGTCGGGCGCATACAGGAGTCTGTCTGACTGCTTCCCCATTTCCAGCTTCAGAAAAATACAAAAAAAAAAAAAAAATGCCAGCAAGCTCTTTTGTAAATAACAAAATGATTCTAAAGTATATATGGAAAGTCTAAAGACCTGCAATAGCTAACATAATCTGGAACAAAACAGGTAGTCAGGACAGCACAGTATTTGGGGTAAAAAAATAGACACATAGATCAAAGTAATAGAATGGAGACCCTAGAAATAGACCCACACTAATACAATCAACTGATATTTGAAAAAGAAGCAAAGGTGATTCAAAGGAGAAAGTACAGCTTATATAAGAAACAGTGCTAGAACTATTACACATGCAAAACAACAACAATAAAAAACAACTTGGATAATGACCTAACACATTAAACATAAATTAACTCAAAAAGTATTAAGACCTAAATATAAAATGCAAGACTATAAAACATCTAGGGGAAAATGTATGGCCTTTGGTTAAGTAATGAGTTTTTAGATAAAATACCAAAACCAAGACTCTGAAGGAAAAAAATTGCTAAGTTGAATTTTATTAAAATTAAAAACTTCTACGAAAGTCATTGTAGAGAATAAAAAGCAAGTTATAGATTGGGAGAAACATATTTACAAAGTATATATCTGATAAAGTACTTGCCCCTCAAATATACAAAAGCTCCTAAAATCCAAAATAAAGAATACAAACAATTCAATTTTAAAATGGTCAAACTAGCCCTGGCTAGATAGCTCCGTTGGTTGGAGCATCTTCCAGAGTGCAGAGGTTGCTGGGTCAATCCCTGGTCAGGGCACACACAGGAACAGATGGATGCTCCTGTCTCTCACTCACTCTCTCCCCCTTCCTCTCTCTAAAATCAATAAGATAAACATAAGAAGATAATAAAATGGGTAAAATATCTGAAAAAAAGATCACCAAAGACATGCAGATGTTAAATAAGCATATGAAAAGTTGTTTCACATCAAGGAACCAGGGATCCTTGGACAGCCAACTGAATCTAGGACTAGTGGCAATAAATAAATATTCAAGGTGGCCATGGGGCAACTAGTAGTGCCAGAAAGGGAAAGTTAGACACGCACACACAACACAATGATTTAGGTATGTCTACACACACATATGCATAATGACATATGTATGTCAAAGAGAAAGAGCACCCAATGGCCAATGTAGGAACAATCTTAGCAATTTAACTAAATAAAGTAGTATTCAATGATAACCAAAGGTATAAAACAATATGGATGATTGCATACTGACAGAAAAATAATTGATTTAATCAATAGATAATGAAGGAGGAAGAAACACATCTCTAGTGCAGAAGAATTTCAAATAATTGATGTACATTATCTACCTTCAGGAAAGTGAAGTATAAATCCTGCTCGTTAAGTGTGTGCTTCACAGGGTGACTTGTTCTTAAAGAGTATAACAGGTGAGGAAGCAGGGGAGTAACTTTAGAGTAGGGAAACTTGGCAAACAGTATTTTAGCCAAGTGATCAAGGTTAACCTCAACAGTAATAAGTTATGTAGGTAATATGTACCCTGGATATAATGTGATGATAATGGAACTTATTATGAAGATAATGAACCCTGTGGTCTTCAATCAAGGACACATACATCCCAGTATAATCATGACAAAAACGTTAGATAAACTCAAATTGAAGCACATTCTATGAAAGTCAATTGTTTCTCATCTAAACTTGCCATTTGCTTTTCTGACGTTCTTGTTTAATTAAAAAAAATCAAATGGTTCTTTTTTTATCACTTATTTATTTTGAAATATCCCCTAATTTTTGTGAGCAATATATTTTCCAGCCTGAGTGGTAGTGACGCAGTTGTAACTTGGGATCCTGAGGACCCAAAACCCTGAGGTCATGAGCCTGACTACAGGCTCACTTGGCTTGAGAGCAGGCTCACCAGCTTGAGTGTGGGATCATAGTCATGACACCATGTTCGCTGGCTTAAGCCCAAGGTCGCTGGCTTGAGCAAGGAGTCACTGGCTTGGCTTGAGCCACCTGATTAAGGCACATATGAGACGCAATCAATGAACAACTAAGGTGCCACAAATATATTTTATACAAGTTAATGCTTCTCATCTCCCTTTCTCTCCCTCTCTCTCTCTCTCTCTCACACACACACACACACACACACACACACACACACACACACACACACATGCGTGTGCTCAAAAAAGAAATGTTTTCTAAAAAATGAAGTTTATTGATAAATATAATTTTAAAAAATAGGCAGTACACTAAAATTCTCTTTCATGAGAAGCTTCACCTTAAACAGTATAAAAAATTGTCAGTAGAAGCAGCTCTCTACTGTGCTCATAAGAAAGAAATCCTTTGACAAAATAAACTTTAATGACAGACAAAAAAATTCTAAAACTCTTTCTACTGAGAGTGCCTTTATTGGGGTATTAATGAGAAGGAAATAAACCATATTTGAACCTTCCTTCTTTATGTTTTTATATCAAATATTTAATATCTTTTCTTCTGCCATAGTATTTATGATTGTCCTCATTAAACACCCCTTATAATTATATAACATTTTAATTTATGAGGTGTTACTAACTTTAGCCAGGAGTTAAAAAGATTTGTCTCAGATTCAAGAATGATTAGCTTCAGATTTGTTTACAATCTATTTAAGTGGGCAAACACTGGGAAAAGTGTTGATTCAAAAACTCAGAGGAGTTTTCCGGATGATATCTGAAATAGGTCCCCATATAAAGAAGGCAAGAAGAGACCAAAGAAAGTGGCAAACCACATCAGATTGCTAGATGGCACTTTTAATAAGCAAGGAAACTTATTTATGAGGCTTGTCCTGGGTGGCCACAGAATCTTTTAAATTTATATGGTGGCTTCAACCAGATTCAGTTATGCTTAGTCCAGGTGGTCTTAACAACACATTATCTCAAGGCTGCATTCGATGAAATGGCTCTAGCTATGTGACTGATGAGCAGACCGGACATTCCAAGGTCAGGGGTGGGGGTGGGGAGTCGTCGATTGCCTGGGTCAACTATCATATCCTCTTAATGATCTTCTCCAACAAATACTGTTACAATAGAATTTCTAAACATCCTAAACCTATAGAGGAACATGCAAAGAAAAGGAAATTTATGGAGGAGAAAGCTCGTGATCATATTGTTCAGAGAAATGTGTCCAAATAGCATGTTGACCCCCAAGGGCAAAGCTAACTAAAATTTGGTGAAGCAGTGGCAGTCAAAGAAAGGAATACAATGAGCACAGAAAAAGCATAATATTTTTCTGAAGAAACAAAATTATGTAATATACATATGTGTAATGTGTACAAAGTAATAATGTTGGCCCTGGCCGGTTGGCTCAGCGGTAGAGCATTGGCCTGGCGTGCGGGGGACCCGGGTTCCATTCCCGGCCAGGGCACATAGGAGAAGCGCCCATTTGCTTCTCCACCCCCCACCCCCGACCCCCCTCCTTCCTCTCTGTCTCTCTTCCCCTCCCGCAGCCAAGGCTCCATTGGAGCAAAGATGGCCCGGGCGCTGGGGATGGCTCCTTGGCCTCTGCCCCAGGCGCTAGAGTGGCTCTGGTCAAGGCAGAGCGACGCCCCGGAGGGGCAGAGCATCGCCCCCTGGTGGGCAGAGCGTGCCGGGTGGATCCCGGTCGGGCGCATGCACGGGTCTGTCTATCCCCGTTTCCAGCTTCAGAAAAAAAAAAAAAAAAAGTAATAATGTTTGTGCATGAGGAGAGTCTATGCCATATCCTGAAAAGAAATAATTTGAAACTAGTCTCATCACATTTAACCAAACTAATATTATCTATACTTCATCACTAATAATTAAGAGTTAAATTAAATTAAAACTAATTAGCAAAGATAAGAATTTTATTTTCAGATATTAAAATGCTTATTTAATTAAGGTTCAAAATTTTATTTAGCCTGTCTTTTAAGGCATTTTGATATTAATAACTAATTTCTCTTTGAATGTTTGTGAAAAACCCATCAGTGAGTTGATACAAGTTAAATCACTAGAATAAAATTCAGGTATTTTATTTTCCCTATGAGACAACTACCTTTCCTCATAAGAGTAAACTGAAAGAATCCAGAGAAGTTATATTAAATTCAAGTGAATTTATAAAGAAGAAGAAAAGCCTTCACTACACCACTGTTACATAAAATTTCAGTTTTAAGTTAAAGAAGCCCAGAGATGGGTTTGATGAATCTTTTTGTTCAAATTCAGGACTAATCATGTCTCCTGAAAGAAGATTTATCAGCAAAATGTTCAAAAGAAAATATTGACTTACTCATATAAAGCTTTAAATCTTCTACCAAGAAATCTAAAAAGACTAAATAAGGATTTTGTGTTTTTTTTTGTGAACTGAAGGAACAAAAACAACCTTAGAAAACTGAATACTTTCATTAGGGATTACTGAAAGGACTTGTTTATCTTCTTCAAATGAAGCAGATCTACAGCTATAATAGGTTATTTTTATCCGAAGGCCACAAGTAAGAATGATATCACCAAATTATGTGATATATAATTTTCTATTTATTAAAAAATAATTAAACTTCCTCCCCATACACATTTTCTGAGCATCACTATGATTTATTTCCATAAGAAAAGCTTGCTTTGTCAGGGAAGTTTCTTTTTCTTTCTCCCCTTTCTCTCTCTTTACCATTGTTTCGGTTTCCTTTCCAAACCTCCTATTTCTTAGAAAGCTAGTGTTAATTCTTGATTATTTGGCCTGTTTGCAAAAATATAAATAAAAAATAAAAACTTATTAGGACAATTGATTTAACTTTATTCTAAGAAGAAGAAATCTCTCTTGGTTTAAATCACAAGGTATTGACAGCATAAAGCAATGGCAGATGATATGGGGGCCACAAAGCTCGAGTTCACCTTCATGGTCTGAAATCCCCACTCTTTACCCTCTCCTGAGAGAACCAATCTATAGAAGGCTCCTATTAGGATAGAAATATGCTATTTCACTATCAGTTATTCTATAACTAGTTATTGAGAGCTTCCTTTGGAGTACATCATTGTGATCACTAAAGTACGTTCTCCGCTAAGAAGTAAGATACTCAAATTATGGGTCTCAGTTTTAGAAATTTAGACTTGGACATAGCAACACCATTAGAAACCCCAGAAATTCAGAGGATACAAAAGGGAACCAAACAGCAAGGAGGTTCTTTGGAGTTCCTGGAGCCAATTCCAATGTGAATGTGGGGAAGAGAGTGGAGGGGGGTTCTCATCACACTAACAAAAAGACACCAGCAGTGTATGTGAGAATTCAACTCAATCTACAGGAAGATAGCATCAGTTTCCATACGTTAAAGGTTCAGTCCTACACCAAATAGTCTATATCAAAGGTGAATAGCCTGTCTGTCAGGGAAGAGTTCACTATATGGGAACAACATTGGAGAATCACTCTGGGTGAGTCTAAGCACAGACTCAGTTCTCAACAAAGTCTAAAAAAAAGTTTGTAAATTTTTTTCTGTCTTCTATAGACATAGAAAAATAATACCCACAACCTGAACTGGCAAGGGCTGAATATTTAAAGCACAGGTGAGGATTGTAATTCAGCTCCTCGTTTACTTCATACCCTATGGAATCTGTTCCATGGTTAATTTTTAACATGAGCAAGATACGGTAGAGCTGAAGATATTAAATAAAAGTGTGACAGTTTTTCCAGTTTAATATAATTTTAAAGTTCACTGCATCCCCACCCTGTCTGAGATGTTATGTAATTTTACCGAAGAAGTGACCAGATCTCATATTACTTATGACATTTTTATCATTATCTACATAAAATTTCCTTCTTGGGTCCCTGGAATTTTAGAAAGTATAGGTTTGTGTGACCTAAAACTCATCCTCTTTTTTCACAGCATATTAATAAACTAATTCTTCCCTTCTCCTGCCTTCTGTTAGACTTTAGAAGTGTTTCTCTTTCCTTGGTGAGAGACACTTGAGGTTAAAAAAAAAGACATCATTAAAAAATTGTTTCTTGCCAAAAGTGGTTTAAAGTATTGTGTTTGTAGTCTTTACTCAGCCACTAGCTCCAATCTGAACATTTCATTACTGTTTTCACAATTACCGTCTGACAGGTTTGCCAGGCTACGAACACTTTTCCTCACCTAAGGATTATAGAACTCCAATTGCTCATAAGTTCAGAAAGAATTTTTTTAGTAGTGTTTGGTAACACTTTCTTACTTTTATCCTATCATAATATGGTGCATTTTTAGATGTCACAGAATTGCTTTCCATGCTCACTTATATTACTTAAATCTAACATCTTATCTCACGCAAGAGTTACTCATTTTTTTAAATTAATTAATTTATTTATTTTTAACAGAGACAGAGAGAGAGTCAGAGAGAGGGATAGACAGGGACAGACAGACAGGAATGGAGAGATGAGAAGCATCAATCATTAGTTTTTCATTGTGCATTGCAACACCTTAGTTGTTCATTGATTGCTTTCTCATATGTGCCTTGACCGTGGGCCTTCAGCAGACCGAGTAACCCCTTGCTCGAGGCAGCAACCTTGGGTCCAAGTTGGTGAGCTTTTGCTCAAACCAGATGAGCCCACGTTCAAGCTGTCAACCTCGGGGTCTCGAACCTGGGTCCTCGGCATCCCAGTCTGACGCTCTATCCACTGCGCCACCGCCTGGTCAGGCAAGAGTTACTCATTTTTAAAGTACAACTCATTGTTTAAGAAAACTATGAAACAAAAACAAACAAACAAACCAGAAATCATCCTAGTTATTTACTCGGAAACTTGAGTATTTGAGTATACATATTTTGCTATTGTTTTTGCCAAGCAGGATTCCAAGTTGTATACAGCCAATATCTAGCCCTTATTGTACATCGTCCTGTCTTTTTCTTACAAGGGCTTTTCTTAAGGTTCCCAAACAAGCACACTGCAAGAACTCAGCAGAAATACCTTCATTTAATATTTCCTTAGCAAGTGCCTCTTGGTTTTTCTACCTTTGTGTTTAAAAATGTACATGTTGGATATGGTTTGATAATGTCAGTGTGGCCACAGAAGGAGATGAGAACAAGGCTTGGTGAGAAGAAGTTTATTATACTCACAGGTCCCAGAGAGGGGGTCACTGCATGCCACTCAGAGTCACAGGGAAATTCATTAGGCTGCTCTAGGTAGAAGACAGGGGCTAAGGTGCAGAACTTAAGTCACAATCTTACCGGGGTTTCCATGGGAAAGGCAAGACAGGGCAGAGTAAACAGTTCAGGGTTGGCTAGTCTGAACAACTCCAGCAGGCTTTGGGTATAGGAGTGGGTCTTCAGCTGCCTGGCATCAGGCCCTGCGATGATTTATGGCAAGGAAAATATTGGCTTGGTGTGTGAGCAGGTACTTGGGGTACAAACTCGGGATTGGTTGGTTTATATATATGAAAAGCATGCTCACTGAGAAGTTGTCATTATCCTTGGGAATTAGCTAGCCCTGGGAGGGGAGATCTCTCCCCAGCCAGAAAGGGTTTTCAAAATGCCAAAATATTATAATATAATACACACACAATACAAGCCAAATTTCATAGAAGACATATATCTCTGAAAACATTTTCATCCGATGTTTGTTTTTATTTTTTTAATAATTTTATTTTTTTAATGGGGTGACATCAATAAATCAGGATACATATATTCACAGATAACAAGTCCAGGTTATCTTGTCGTTCAATTATGTTGCATACCCACCACCCAAAGTCAGATTATCCTCTGTCACCTTCTATCTTGTTTTCTTTGTGCCCCTCCCCACCCCCTTTCCCTCTCCCATTCCCCCCTCCCCCCCGTAACCACCACACTCTTATCAATGTCTCTTAGTTTCACTATTATGTCCCACCTACGTATGGAATAATACAGTTCCTGGTTTTTTCTGATTTACTTATTTCGCTTTGTATCATGTTATCAAGATCCCACCATTTTGCTGTAAATGTTCCGATGTCATCATTTCTTATGGCTGAGTAGTATTCCATAGTGTATATGTGCCACATCTTCTTTATCCAGTCATCTATTGATGGGCTTTTTGGTTGTTTCCATGTCCTGGCCACTGTGAACAATGCTGCAATAAACATGGGGCTGCATGTGTCTTTACGTATCAATGTTTCTGAGTTTTTGGGATATATACCCAGTAGAGGGATTGCTGGGTCATAAGGTAGCTCTATTTTCAGTTTTTTGAGGAACCACCATACTTTCTTCCATAATGGTTGTACTACTTTACATTCCCACCAACAGTGTATGAGGGTTCCTTTTTCTCCACAGCCTCTCCAACATTTGCTATTACCTGTCTTGCTAATAACAGCTAATCGAACAGGTGTGAGGTGGTATCTCATTGCCGTTTTGATTTGCATTTCTCTAATAGCTAAAGAAGATGAGCATCTTTTCATATATCTGTTGGCCATTTGTATTTCTTCCTGGGAGAAGTGTCTATTCATATCCTCTTCCCATTTTTTTATTGGATTGTTTGTTTGTTTGTTGTTGAGTTTTATGAGTTCTTTGTATATTTTGGATATTAGGCCCTTATCTGAGCTGTTGTTTGAAAATATCATTTCTCATTTAGTTGGCTTTCTGTTTATTTTGTTATCAGTTTCTCTTGCTGAGCAAAAACTTCTTAGTCTGATGTAGTCCCATTCATTAATTTTTGCCTTCACTTCTCTTGCCTGTGGAGTCAAATTGATAAAATGCTCTTTAAAACCCAGGTCCCTGAGTTGAGTACCTATGTCTTCTTCTATGTACTTAATTGTTTCAGGTCTTATGTTTAGATCTTTGATCCATTTTGAGTTAATTTTTGTACAGGGGGAGAGACTGTAGTCCATTTTCATTCTTTTGCATGTGGCTTTCCAGTTTTCGCAGCACCATTTATTGAAGAGGCTTTCTTTTCTCCATTGTGTGTTGTTGGCCCCTTTATCAAAAATTATTTGACTATATATATGTGGTTTTATTTCTGGACTTTCTATTCTGTTCCATTGGTCTGATTGTCTATTTTTCTGCCAATACCATGCTGTTTTGATTGTCGTGGCCCTATAATAAAGTTTGAAGTCAGGTATTGTAATGCCCCAGCTTCATTCTTTTTCTTTAGGATTGCTTTGGCTATTTGGGGTTTTTTATAGTTCCATATAAATCTGATGATTTTTTGCTCTATTTCTTTAAAAAACGTCATTGGAAGTTTGATGGGAATTGCATTAAATTTGTATATTGCTTTGGGTAATATAGCCATCTTGATTATATTTATTCTTCCTAGCCAAGAACAAGGTATATTCTTCCATCTCATTATATCTTTTTCTATTTCCCTTAACAATGGTTTATAGTTTTCATTATATAAGTCCTTTACATTCTTTGTTATGTTTATTCCTAAGTATTTTATTTTTTTTGTTGCAATCGTGAAGGGGATTATTCTTTTGAGTTCCTTCTCAGTTGTTTCATTGTTGGCATATAGAAAGGCTATTGACTTCTGTATGTTAATTTTGTATCCTGCGACCTTACTGTATTGGCTTATTGTTTCTAGTAGTCTTTTTGTGGATTCTTTGGGGTTTTCGATGTATAGGATCATATCATCTGCAAAAAGTGATACCTTTACTTCTTCTTTTTTGATATGGATGCCTTTTATTTCTTTGTCTTGTCTGATTGCTGTGGCAAGAACCTCTAGTACCACATTAAATAAGAGTGGAGAGAGTGGACAACCCTGTCTTGTTCCTGATTTAAGGGGGAAAGCCTTCAGTTTAGTGCCATTTATTATGATGTTAGCTGATGGTTTATCATATATGGCCTTTATCATGTTGAAATATTTTCCTTCTATACCCATTTTGTTGAGAGTCTTAAACATAAAATTGTGTTGTATTTTATCGAAAGCCTTTTCTGCGTCTATTGATAAGATCATGTGGTTTTTGTTCTTTGTTTTGTTGATATGGTGTATTACGTTAACCATTTTACGAATGTTGAACCATCCTTGAGATTCTGGGATGAATCCCACTTGATCATGATGTATTATTTTTTTAATATGTTGTTGTATTCGATCTGCTAGTATTTTGTTTAGTATTTTAGCATCTGTATTCATTAGAGATATTGGTCTGTAGTTTTCTTTTTTTGTGCCATCCTTGCCTGGTTTTGGTATGAGGGTTATGTTGGCCTCATAAAATATGTTTGGAAGTATTGCTTCTTCTTCAATTTTTTGGAAGACTTTGAGTAGAATAGGAACCAAGTCTTCTTTGAATGTTTGATAAAATTTGCTGGTATAGCCGTCAGGGCCTGGACTTTTATTTTTTGGGAGGTTTTTAATGGTTTTTTCTATTTCTTCTCTACTGATAGGTCTGTTTAGGCTTTCTGCTTCTTCTTGACTCAGTCTAGGAAGGTTGTATTTTTCTAGGAATTTATCCATTTCTTCTAGGTTGTTGAATTTAGTGGCATAAAGTTTTTCATAGTATTCTACAATAATTCTTTGTATATCTACGGTGTCCGTGGTGATTTCTTCTCTTTCATTTTGGATTTTGTTTATATGAGTTCTTTCTCTTTTTTCCTTGGTAAGTCTTGCCAAGGGTTTGTCAATTTTGTTGATCTTTTCAAAGAACCAGCTCCTTGTTCTATTAATGTTTTCTATAGTTTTTCTGTTCTCTAATTCATTTATTTCTGCTCTGATTTTTATTATCTCCTTTCTTCGGCTGGTTTTGGGTTGTCTTTGTTCTTCTTTTTCTAGTTCCTTAAGGTGGGAAGTTAAGTGGTTCACTTGGGCTCTCCCTTGTTTGTTCATATATGCCTGAAGTGGTATGAACTTCCCTCTTATCACTACTTTTGCTGCATCCCATATATTCTGATATGTCGTATTGTCATTTTCATTAGTCTGTATATATCTTTTGATCTCTGCGCTTATTTCTTCTTTGACCTATTCATTTTTTAAAAGTATGTTGTTTAGTTTCCACATTTTTGTGGGATTTTTTTCCTCTTATTTGCAGTTGAATTCTAGTTTCAAGGCTTTATGATCAGAAAATATGCTTGGTACAACTTCAATTTTTCTGAATTTGCTGATGTTGTTTTTGTGGCCCAACATATGGTCAATTCTTGAGAATGATCCATGTACACTAGAGAAAAATGTATACTCAGTCACTTTGGGATGAAATGTCCTGTAGATGTCTATCATATCCAGGTGCTCTAGTGTTTTGTTTAAGGCCACTATGTCTTTATTGATTCTCTGTTTGGATGACCTATCTAGAGCCGTCAGCGGTGTATTGAGGTCTCCAAGTATGATTGTGTCAGTTTTTGTTTTAAGATCAATAAGTAGCTGTCTTATATATTTTGGTGCTCCTTGGTTTGGTGCTTATATATTAAGAATTGTTATGTCTTCTTGATTCAGTGTCCCCTTAGCCATTATGAAATGGCCATTTTTGTCTCTGAGTACTTTTACTGTCTGGTAGTCAGCATTATCCGATATGAGTATTGCTACACCTGCTTTTTTTTGGATGTTATTTGCTTGGAGTATTGTTTTCCAGCCTTTCACTTTGAATTTGTTTTTATCCTTGTTACTTTGATGAGTTTCCTGTAGGCAGCATACAGTTGGATTTTCTTTTTTAATCCATTCTGCTACTCTGTGCCTTTTTTTTGGTGAGTTTAATCCGTTTACATTTAGTGTAATTATTGATACTTGTGAGTTCCCTATTGCCATTTTATAGATTGCTTTCTGTTAGTTTTGTGTCTTGTTTGATCCTTCTCTTTCGTTTTTCTATCTTTTGTTTTTATTTGGTTGTATTCCATACATCTTTCCTCTGTTGCTATCTTTTTTATCTCATGTGCTTCTGTGGTGGTTTTTTCAATGGTGGTTACCTTTGAGTAATGAAAAGGGTCCCTACCCTGTTCATTGTAGCGAACTATTTTGTGAGTACTTTTGCACTCCATCGTCCTTTGCTACTGTTAATCTCCATCTTCTCCCCCTCTTTCTTTTTGTTTTTGTCACAGTTTAAATTTGGTTTTATTGTGTTCTTCTTGGAGCTTTTACTTGTGGCTTTATTTTATTTTTTTTTTTTGTTCTTTGTATCTGATTGGAGAACCGCCTTTAGTAATTCCTGGAATGGGGGTTTTCTGATGATAAATTCCCTCATCTTTTCTGTATCTGTGAATGTTTTTATTTCTCCTTCATATTTGAAGGATAGCTTTGATGGGTATAGTATTCGTGGCTGAAAGTTCCTCTCTTTCAGGACTTTAAATATTGGGGTCCACTCTCTTCTAGCTTGTAGAGTTTCTGCTGAGAAATCTGATGATAATCTAATGGGCCTTCCTTTATATGTTGTATTCTTCTTTTCCCTGGCTGCCTTGAGAATTTTTTCTTTGCTGTTGGTTTGTGTCAATTTCATTATGATATGCCTTGGAGTAGGTCTGTTGGGGTTAAGAAAACTTGGAGTTCTGTTTGCTTCTTGAACTTGAGGCTTTAGTTCTTTCCACAGGCTTGGGAAGTTCTCATCTATTATTTGTTTGAGTATGTTCTCCATTCCATTTTCTCTCTCTTCTCCCTCTGATATACCTATTATTCTTATGTTATTCTTTTTGATGGAGTCAGATAATTCTTGTAGGGCTATCTCATTTTTTTCAATTTTTGAGTCTCTTTCTTCTCTCTGTTGTGCCTCAAGTTGCTTGTCTTCTATTTCACTAATCCTCTCTTCTATCTGACCTGTTATATTAGCTAAGCTTGTTACTTTGTTTTTCAGCTTGTGAATTGAGTTTTTCATCTCTGTTTGATTTGTTTTTATAGTTTCAATTTCCTTGGACATATATTCTTTGTGTTCATTGAGTTGTTTTCTGAGCTTCCTAAATTGCCTTTCTGTGTTTTCTTGTATATCTTGGAGGATTTTTAGGATTTCTATCTTGAATTCTCTGTCATTTAGCTCCAAGGTTTCCAATATATTAAATTTTTTCTCCATAGATTTTTCCTCATCTAGCTGTGTTACCTCTCTTTCTTTTGTATCCATGATATTCGATTTTCTCTTCCTTAATGGCATCTGAGGGTGGTTTTGTTGATAGTATTAATGAGATTTAATAAAGAATAAAAAGTTAAAAAAAAATAATAAAAAAAATAGAAAATCGAAAAGAGTTTTTTTTAAAAAAAAATTAATAATGAAATAAAGAAAAATAAAATAAAATAAAAATTTTTTAAAAAGGAAATTATTCCCCCTCTCCTTTTTTCCTCTCCTCTCCTCTCCCCTCTTTCTTGAGAAAATCTTGTGGTGAACTGTGAATTATAACAAACAATGCCTGTGGTGGAGGGCCTGAATTGGGGAAAAGTAATAAAGGGGCAAAAAAAAAAAAAAAGGAAAAAAAAGAAAAACGAAAAAAAAAAAAGAAAAAAAAAGAGCGTATGGACCCACAAAAAGCAAATAAGGAAAAAATTTGGGTCAAGAATAAAATGATTTGCTTTTAGGTGTTGGTTGTCTAAGAGTTAGGATGAGAGGAATAAGAGGAAAACGGAAAAATGGGGGGACAAATTAAAAAATTACTATTGTATTTAGTGGAACAAGAACTAGATAAAATGGAGAGCCAGGGATGGGAGCACTGCTAGTGAGTTTAAAAGGTGAAGTAAAAACCCCCCAAAATGCCACAAACATAAGTTTGAGTCCCAGATAAGATAATTTGTTTGTTATTGAGGTTTGAATGAGAGGAGATGTAAAGGAGAAAGGAAGAAACTAGTATAGAGGGAGAAAAGAAAGAGAGAGAGAGAAAAAAAGAGGGAACCACTAAAAGAAGAAAAAAGAAAGGAGAGAGAGAGAGAGAGAGAGTTAAGGGTTTTGGAGTGCAACCCTCATAGAGAGAAAGGAAGAGAAGAGAAAAGATAAAGGGAGATGTAACACTTATGGGTAGTGTAGTTCAAGGAGAGGAGAGAGTAAGACCGGCAGAGAGTTAATCGGCCAAATTGGAGGAGGAAAAAAAGTATCAAGAATGAAGATAAGAGAAACAAACGAACAAATATAATAAAATGGGATAGGTTATAAAGTCTGCAGATTATTCTTGATTTTGAGAGGTTATCTTCTTGCTTTTTCTTTTCTCTCCCTCTTCCTGGTCGGTGACTCTGTACCCCGGGTTCTGCCCCTTTGGCACGCTCAGGTAGAGGTTTGCAGTTGATAAGTCTCTATGGCAATGTCATGTATTGTGCTTTAGTCTCGTTGGCAGTTGAGGCTCATTAGCATTTATAGGCTCAGACAGTGAGAGAGTCCGTGTTCCTGGAGCCTTTCTCCTAGTCTTTCCTTCCTCAATTAGTAGCCTGATAATCCAGCTATGGGGTTGCTGCTGCCTCTGCCTGGATAGTAAGAGGCTCAAAGAGCTGGCAACTCCCCACTCTATTTCCACTCAGCACAGGGCTCTGGGTAAGGCTCAGTCAGTCAGAGCTGCTAGCATAATCAGGCGGGCTTTCCGCCCACTCAAAGACCTCTGGCTCTGTCTGCCACTCTGTCCGGTAACACAGGCGGGCGCCCACTTCCGGGGCGCGTGGAGGAAACTATCACTCACTGTCTGTGCGCGCAGACCAGGATATCCGGCCAGCAGTCTCACGCTCTGAGTGAAACCCCCAACCGCAGGGAAAAGTTGCAGCGTTGGAATTGAGCCTCGCTCCATCCCCATGCGCGACTTTTGCAAGGCGCTGGGGCGGCCCGAGATTCTGCTTTGGCCCACACAAAGGCCCCTGACTCTGCCCCTCTGTGCGATAACACGGGCGCGCACTGCCGAGGCACTCGGAGGAATCTCTCATTCACTATCTGCGCGCGCAAACCAGGATATGAGGCCGGCCGCGTTTCCCTCTGAGTGAAACCCCCTCCAGCACGGAAAATCTCCACCGTTGGAATTAGTTCTCACTCCCTCCCGTGCGTGGCTTTCCCAGGGTGCTGGGGCTTCCCAGAGACTCTGCCCTCGGCCCACAGAAAGGCCTCTGAACCTGCCTCTCCATGGGGCAACACGGGTACCCACTCTCGGGGCCTAGGAAGAAATCTCTCGCCCACTAACTGCGGGCATGCCGACCGGGAGACCGGGTAAAATGGCCGCCCCGCTTGTCTTTCTTTCTTTGGGTTTGGCGCGAGTGTTAGCTTGTATTGCCCGGGTTGCCACAGGATCAGTTTTTCCTCGGCTTGGATCTCCGTGCCACAGCCTGGTTCGGCCGTTTGTGCCACGGCCTAGATCTATTCACTCCCTTTGCCTGCCTCAGTTTCTATATTCACAGTTACCAGAGAAAGCCGCCCTGTTTAGGTTAGTGAGGAAGGCGAAGCATTTCTTACTCTCTATTTCCTTCGGGGTTTGGTTATATATTTAGCCAATTTTTCACTTGACCATACCTTTGGGTGTATTGCGAAGCATCTGGAGGCTCCAAGTATAGGTTTTTCTGTTTCTGGTTGAAGATCTTGTTGAGTTTTGGGGGAGATTTATCGGTATTGCTTCCTACCCCGCCATTACTCTGACGTCATCTTCACCCGATGTTTATACTGAAAAATATTACAAATTTTTATTCCCCAAATGCAATATATTTTTATTTTAAAAATGTGGGAAAATCTTGCATTACATTCCAAATAGAAGTACTGAACTGTCAGAATCAGGTGGAGAGACACTTTTTTTAACTGCCATAGAGGGGATAAGCATTATGTATGTCATATACAAAGTACCTTTTATTATAAACTCTATTGTTTGGTGGTCAGAACATCATGTTATAACTTCTTACATACTGATACAATAATGCCTTACTTACAGGCATTGCTCTATATTTTAGTTACATTTCCGAAAATCTGTTGAGGTGTGGGTTTCCATGAAATGTATTATGTTTTTCACTTAAGAATATTGAAATACAGGCTCTTGTTTAGTGTTTCCATGCAAAACATCCAATTTTTCAGAAATAGATTACTGGCATTCACTGGATATAGCTATATTTGTTAAAAATTATTTTAGATTTCAAGAGTATCAATACCCTGAATTACATTACACTGTGGAACAGTCATATTCACTTTTTCTATAACTACCAGTTCTAAGCTTGTGAATGATTCCATTGCCATGGTGCTTAAACTTAAGTTCAAGCAAAAGACTTTTCTAATTTTATTCTCGGTATCTATATTTGTCATCTGCAGTTTCTATCTGCTCATTATTTACTCACCCTAATTCTAGAAGAACTTTCTGATTTTCTTCTAAGAAACTACTTTTCACCACTCTCAGCTCAGGGTTTGGGAGTAACAGCTTGATTTCATCTCTTATTTCCCTGATAGGTATCCAATGCATATGTATGCAGTCAAACTACTTTATTACCTTAACTACAGTGATTGGTTCACAGATGGACAGGTGACCCAAGCAAGAGCAATAAGAATCTTAGACAGGATTTTTTCGTGAATTATTGGAAAAGAGATGGTTGTTCTTTCCTTTTTACTGTTAAGGTAGTAGGCCATAAGCTAAGTCATTACCATCTTGCCACCATATGGAAGAGCTTTCATAAAAACATCAAATAACAAGAACAGATTGAGTCCTAATGATATCATCTGAGTCCACAGTTCCGAGCATGTCTAAAGCCCCGGCATCCTTCCAGATACTGGTTTAAAATCTTTGTTTTGTTGTTTAACACACTGGCACTTTCAGAATATCTTTTGAATAAAATCAAAATGTATTTTGCTTCTTTCTTGCCTGCTGCATACTCTTACGAGAATAAAATATTTTTGAAGATTAAACACTATAATACAATTGTGGAGTATGCAATTTTATTGGATTTAATGAACACTAACAAAAGAAAAGGGAAAAAAAACAGTGATAGCACCAGTTGCCCTCCTTTTGAACTCCTATCTGTGATTCTAATGAGGAAAATGCTTCAAGGGCATAGAGCATAGTGACCAATAGTGAGGCACTGAAGCAAGCAAGATACCTTGAATTTAAATGCCAGCTCTTCCCATTAGCAGCCATGTATGTAGCCTTAGGAAAATTACCCTGTGTACCAGTTTTCTCATTAATAAAATTGGGGCAATATCACATGCGATTACTTTAAGAATTAAATGAGATAATGTATGTAATGTATTTTAAATGGTGGCATTCATATTGTTAATACTTAATAAATGCCAGTATCTGAGTATCATTTTTCACTAAAATATTATTTTTATTCATCCAGTTATTATATATAATTACAATACAATGATAATGTGATGAGAGACAGTTACCCTTCTAAATCTCTCATAATTGTAACAATCTCTCTTGCATATTTATCTCCCTTCCAAAACTTTGTCTATTAGAGCAGGCAAGCTTCTGATGGATCCATTTATCTTAAGGCTTTGATATTTATTGCATTTTACTATGTTCAAAGCTCTGCCTGCACACTGGAAACATAATATGTAACAATTTAAATAGGATGCTTCTATCATGAAATGCACATTCCACAAATGGTACAGAAATCAAAATCAAGTCCTTATTTATAATTTTGAAAAGTGTTATGCAAAAGAAACACAAAATTCTTTAGGAACATATTCTGGGGTACCTGCTCTTGTTCTGGAAAATCAAAGGTTTTCTTTAAAATTGGTTTTCTTTTTTTTTTTTAATTATAATTTTATTTTTTAATGGGGTGACATCAATAAATCAGGATACATATATTCATGTGCGGGGGCAGGTGATGCATTTGGGGCAACACTAGAATCTATGTAAATACAATAAATAAAATTGGTTTTCAGTTGAGCCCTTCAACATAGTAAGAAAAAGAACAGATAAATATAGAGTATAATTTGTGTGATTGACCTTTTGGGAAAAAGAATGTTAGCATGTTGAAAGAATGAAAAGGCTATTCTACCTAAAACACAAACAACAAATGAAAGAATGACAAAGGAAGAAATTGATAAGGCAGGAAAGCTAATCATGCAGAAACTTTAGAGTACATAAAAAGGTTTTGATTTTTTATTGTTTTAATATAATAAAAAATTGAGATACATTGGAGGGCCATTTTTTGTTAAATTAGAAACAATCACTCTGGCAGATTGTACTTACGAGGGATAGAAGAGAGGAAAAAATATAATGTAGAAAAGATTCAAATCTATTTCTATAGTTTTGGTACAATAGAAGTAGAGAGAAGTGAATAGACATGAGGCATATTTAAGAGAAATAGAGAGAAGTCAATAGATTAATTATGTACTTAGGTGTTAGAATCAACTGGTTTTGATAATTGACGTGTTCTGGGAACTGGCAGAAGAATAAAACGGAGAATGCTTACAGATATCTGGATTTTTATGAAGTAAATGATACTGCCAATCATTAAGATACGAGCTCTATTTAAAAAAGCACTTCCCATTCTGAGAGGAAAGGTAGAAGATAATGACAAGGGAAGGCTAATTCTGCAATGACCAGAACATACACACACACACACACACACACACACACACACACACATCTTTTTCAGTACATCAAAGGAAAATTTATGAATAAATTACTAAATTTTTTCAAGAAGTTAACGAAAAAGAGAAACAAGAAGACAAAAACAATTAATTAAAATAATCTCATCATAACAGAAATCAATTAAATAGAATGCAGACATACAATAGAAAAAAATTTAACTGATTCAAACATAAATTCCTTGAAATAAATTATTTCAAGGAAATCACATTAAAAAAATAAAATTACCAATTTCAGAAATAAAAATAGAACATCACTAGAAACCTTTAACCATGGAAAAGAAAACTTTTGAACAAATGTATAACAATAAATTTGATATTTTGATGAAAAGGAGAAATGCAAAATATTGTATCTGACACAAGAATAAATTATTGTGACTAGTCAAAGGTCTGTTAAAGGAATGAATATGTAAATAGAACCTTTCCCAAAAATAAAATTTTAGGACCAGTTGACTTTACTGGTGAATTCTTTCAAATCTTTTAAGAGGAAATAAAACTCTTTTTACACAAACTTCTTCAGAAAATTTTCCAATGTATTTTATAAGAATAGCAAAATACTAATTCCAAATCTTACTAGCACATTATAAGAAAGGAAAATTACAGCTCACTATCTCTCAGAAATATAGATGCAACAATTCTAAACAAATTATATTTTTAAAGAATACAATTTTTTTCTAAAAAAAGACAGTAGGAGCAAGTAGAATGTGTTTCATAAATGCTATGCTAGTCTCAAATATGAAAACATATCACTGTGAAATTTCAGCATTAAGAGGTAGAAAGAGGGCTGAGAACTAACAGCCAAAGAAGTAGAACAATATACAAGAGAGCATGTTGTCAGAACTCAAGGATAGAAAGTGTTTGAAGAAGGAAAGCTTGATCTTTGTTATTCATACCTTTCCCACTGCCAGGAATCGAGTTTAGGCCTGTGTAAGTCATCTATTACTGTAAAACAAACATAAAAATCTCTGTGATATGCAACAGTAAGCATCTATTTTGGGGCTGTTAATCGGTGAGTAAATGGGGTTCAGATGATTTAGGCTGGGCTTAACTGGACAGCTATCAAACAAAGGTCTGTCTGGGTCTACTTCACATATCTCTCTATCTCACTGAGAATGTTTTCCTCACAGGCACAGCAGAGGTACAAAAGGACAAACAAATATGTGATGTCTCTTAAAGTCCTCACCTTGGAACTGACACATTGTCACTTCTGCCCACTTTCTCTTTGTCAAAGAAAGTCACATGACCAGGCCCAAAGTCAAGAGGTAAGGTGCACTTCTACTGGAAGGAACGGCAAGGTCAACCACTGAACTACACACTTCAGAATGGCCAATGTGTTGTTATGTATATTGTACCACACACAAAAACAGTCAACTTCGACAATAGTGGAACATTTTCTCCTTTGCAACTATTTAAACTTATGACAAAGAATTTCTTAGATGTCAACCTCCATGTGTGAGCAGGTACATTGTTTACCAAAACTTATCTTTTGGGGAATGAACTACCTAAGTACTAGAAGAAACCAGTAGATTGGATCATGGAAAACCTTGAGCCCCAAGTTCTGAGAGATCCTGGCAGAATTCAAATGCCATCACCTTGGAGGACCCAGAGGGAAAACTGGAAAGCAATTCATGTGTTTCAAAATCTGTTATTTCATCCCGCTGAAAGGTGCCATCACACTGCTCTTACACTATCATGCCACCTCTTTGTATTACCATGAGGCTTCTAGGGTCCTCACAGTGCCTCTCTGCATCATCAGAGCACATCTCTGCCTCACCATGTGTCCTTAGCCTCCCTGGGTTATCTCATGCCATCTTTCATGCCTCTTAGGTCATCATGGCTCTGCTAGCCTCAACATGGCAGCTCTGAACCCGAGAGCTGCATCCTACAGGACTCCTGAGAATCTGATAAAAAGCTTTCAGCTTGCTTTCTCAGGAAGTAACATAGCATTTGGCATCAAATTGAGTGACTGCACAGGCCAAGATTAACAGGCACATTAAAGCTTCTGAGCTTAAAGCTGTTGGTTAAGAGCGTCATCCCAAAACAACAAGGTTGTGGGTTTGATGCCCCGTCACGGCACACAGAGAAAGCAACCAAGAGATGCACGGCTGAGGGAAACAACAAATGCTTTTCTTTCCCCTACCCTCTCTCTCCTTTCTTCTCTCTGTCTCTCTAAAAATCAATAAAAATTAAGCCTTGCCCAGATAGCTCAGTGGGTTGGAGTGTTTTCCGAGCGTGGAGGTGGCCAGTTCGGTTCCCCCGTCAGGGTATGTACAGGAGCAGCTGGATGTTCCTGCCTCTCTCTCTCCCTGCCGCTCTCAAAATAATAAATTAATTAATAAAATAAAGCTGCTGAAATGGGTCTTAAGAAAGGGTCAGCAGATAGAAGGGACCAAAGGAGTTTGCGCACCCACCTGTGCCCCATATGTCCCCATCCATGCCAAGCATGGCTATCAGAGCCCAGAGGCCAGCTTTATGGTAAAACAGAATATTGTCTCTTGTTGGCCCAAGGCATTTTTCACTTTGTAGGCCCCTTTCTTTATATAAAAATCATATTTTACAACTTTGTTGATATAAAAATTATATTATATTAGTATTATCTATTAAAAGATTTTATTCAACCTAAGGAACAAAACACCAAAAGACATGGATATTAGAGGTAGCAAGAAATTGGGCCAATAACCCAATTTGCCAAAAAGTCCTATTATCAGAGCTCATATGCTAGTGTCTTCTAGTGCAAGCCCACAAACAGAGCCTTTTCATTACATATTCCTTGTCTAAAAATACCTACGATGCCACTGATATTTACAGATGCATTCGGAGAAATAATATTTTGTAGCAGTTACTTTTCAATGTGCTACAGGGGTTTACCATTGCAGACATGGTTGATTGGATCAGTGATCGACTCCAATCTCAAAGAGAGTATACAACGGAAGTGCAAAGATTTCAAAGGCTGAGTGGCAGGGGAGTTCTAACTGAAGCACTCTATACTGGATAAAGACTAATAAATCCAACCAAATTTGTTATCCTTTGACAGTTTGAATTTGGGTCATGATAATTCTGGACTGTTTAAACTGTTATTAGGTCTTCAGAACTACTTTCAGCAAAAAGGAACTAACATTGCAATTGCATACTGAGCAGCAATGAATGCTAATACTTCAGTTCTCCATATGGCTTGACTGTGTTGTTACTGAGAATCTTTTCTGTTCTTAGACACATCTCTTACCCTACCTCCTTGACTCTACTATAATAGTTCTTCTGTCTACCTTCCAATTTTTGAAAAGATTGTTTTAAATCAAATTCTTCATTACCTATAGAACAAAATATATGCTCTTAGTAAATAATTTCTAAATTTTTTAACACAAAGAACTTCAGATAATAATAAACCTTAAAATATTTCAGAAATATATGCAGATTATGATGTGATTTTATTTATGGCTTTATTTATCCATGATTTCTACACTTGAAAATCAAGAAAAAACTCTTGTCAAGCTTAAGAATCTACTACAGACCTCAGTATTGAAAGGATACTGAAACAATAACAAGCATAAAGCTAATCAAATTTCTGATTCTATTTGTATGTGTATATCAAATTATATGGATAAATATACTCCAATCCAAATAGGGATTACACCCAAAGATAAGATTTTTTAAAGCACTCATTTATCCCATGCTATTTAATTGCATTTTAAAAATTCATGCACTGCTTCTTATGATAAAATTAATTAAAGCCTCTCTTTACTGACCCACATGGTCTGCATTCTGCCCGATGAACAAGAAATAATTGGGAAAAATATTATCCCAAAGCCTGTCTTTACAGTGAACTTACTTCAGAAGCAGAGGATAAGGGGACAACAAAGGACAACAATATCAGTGAATCTTGGGAAATATAAATATATTAAAATGATCATTTATCACTATTGTTTCTGAAGGTGTTTTCTTTGATAAAATTAAAAGTTAAATTTACCACTGAGAAGGACCACATACTCAAGTAATATGTGGTCATGAGTTAGTTCCACTTCAATCTGACATCATAATGTATTCACCTTTAAGATATATTGTACAATTAAACTTTAAGAATTTGAATTTAAAATGTATTTTAAGAGGTTCGATCCTTGATCAGGACACATAACTGGGTCAAATTGATCTCTCTCTCTCTCTCTCTCTCTCTCTCTCTCATTTGCTCTCTTACTAAAATCAATAAGTAAAATTATTAAAAATAAAAAATAAAATAAAATTTATTTTAGGAGATAAATTTGTACTAGAATAATCAAAAGTGGAATATTAGAGTACTAACAATAAGACATTAAAGGAAAGTAAAACTGTTCTGTAATTATGAAGTTACCAGAACAATAAAGAAGGTCAACTCTTTTACAGTATAATTAAATGATGTTCCTTTCAGAATTATCTATGATAAACTAAGCTGGCATGAAAACTATTGTGTAGCAGTGACTATGTGCAGGAATTTTAGTTAATGATGTACTAGCCCTTATAAGGTTGACATTCTTTTAAAATTTCATAAGACTATGAATAATTTCTTGATTTTATATTCATATACTTTCCATTATTCATATAACTTATTTAATTAATTATTTATTTAACTTATTATTTTAAAAACGATAATAAAATAGGCTTATATAGAGAAATATTCTTACAAAATACTGAAATGGGTCAGTGGATCCTCACTTTTAAGCTTTTTTTTATTTTTATTTTTTTATTCATTTTAGAGAAGAGAGAGAAAGGGAGAGTGACAGAGAAGGTGGGGAGGAGCTCGAAGCATCAACTCCCATATGTGCCTTGACCAGGCAAGCCCAGGGTTTCCAACTGGCGACCTCAGCATTTCCAGGTCGACGCTTTATCCACTGTGCCACCACAGGTCAGGCGGATCCTCACTTTTAATGGTGTAATTTATACTTCCATCATATATTTCAAACTTTGCCATAAAAAAGACAGAAGCCATGTCTGCCACATTGCAAGTCAAAGCAGTACTGTCTTTACTCTATTTGTAAGTGGTTCTAAGTGGAAAGTTTTGCTAATGCATATATCCTTCACATCATTTCCTAATTTCTCTCCAAAAGTAATTTAAACTTCCTTTGTTTGGTCCACACTTATCAGGACATTTCAGATTCTTCATAATAAAGCAAAAGACTTTCTAGGCACAATTCATAGCTCTTCCAACTAACTATGAATTTTTTTATTCCTGACCTGTCAAATTTCTTGTTACTATAGAAAATGTGAAAATACCATGTATCCACCTTTTTCCTGCTTGCTAAAATTGCCTATCTCTTCAGTGGTTGTCAAAAATTACCTCTTCTGTCTCATGTTTGTTTTCAAATATCCTGTCCCATAGGGAGCCTTCCCAAAATACCATCTGGCTTAATTGCCTGTTAGGGTTCCCACTGTGAGAGCCATTAACTATGGGGCTATCGTGTGTAGTTGTGCAGTTAGTGCACTGCACAGAAGTCCTAAGGGGAGAGAATGACAACATAAATCCAGTCCGTACTCCACTTGGCAAGCCTGTGTTCTAGCATAGGGCTGCATTTCTCCAGTGGTGGGGGGGTGGGGGGTGGGGGGAGGGCAAAGGGTGCTTTTTTTAGACCTGAAGATGCCATCTGTTTTCTGAACCAGACAGTGATATCTACCTTTGCCTAGAGAGAGAGCTTGTTCTAATTTACCCACCTTAGAAGAAGTGAGGTTCTTTCTTCTAATTAACAAAAAGTTGCTTTATAGGCTGACTGTAAACCTTGCTGGTACTACCACTTCTTACCTGTATACACAACACTGTTCTTGGATAAATTATGACTGAGAATAAACGAGGTACTTCTTGATTGTTAAACGAGTAATCTCCCAGTAACAACCCTAAATTCTGGCACATAGGAGACATTTTATAAAAAATAATTTTTAAACTGTACTTATTAATGACATTTTTAAAGAGAGAGAGAGAAAGAAACATCAATTTGCTGCTCTACTTATGTATGCATTCATGGGTTGACTCGTGTGTGCCTGGACCGGGGATCAAGCCCCCAACCTTGGGAAATCTGGACAATGTTCTAACCAACTGAGCTACCCAGCCAGAAATGAAATACTTAATAAGTGCTATATATTTGAATCATTATTCCTTTGGAAGACAAAGCTGGGAATAAAATTATGTCAATTTTAATGTCTAAGAATGAAACCCTGCCACTAGCTTTCTTTTTTATTTTAATTATCATTCTTTATTAAAAAAAAATACTTTTATTTATTTATTTATTTTAGAGAAGAGAAAGAGAGAGAAAGAGAGAAAGAGAGAGAGAGAGAATGAGGGTGGAGCAGGGAAGCATCATCTCCCATTTGTGCCTTGACCAGGCAAGCCCAGGGTTTTGAACTGGCAACCTCAGCATTCTAGGTGGATGCTTCATCCACTGCACCACCACAGGTCAGGACTGCCACTAGCTTTTGAAGCATTTTTATTTAGTTGTGATTTGAAATTACTCACCATTTTTTTCAAAGCATCATATTACTTCATGGTATGGTTTAGGATGCCTTGGAATTCAGAAAATATCTATTTCAAAATAAAATTGATTTGTTTTAATTCCATCTTCATAATTCAGTTGAATAAAATTTTCTTGTTAGTTTCTTCACAGGACAATGCCTCATTAATTTTAAACATATCAATCTGAGAATGCTGCACACATCAAATAGAATAATGACTGACATTATAAGGAACACAATAAATGCATACCAAAATAAAATTGCCCATCATTCACTCTGAACAAACATACACCTTTATTTGTAATTTATAAGCTTTGCAAGGAGAAACTAAATTAGATATTTAAGCCATAATGGGGGCTGGAGAATATTATGTGATGGAGAGACTACTGTTTTATCATCGGCAATAATATTCTGTATAATATGTATTATATATGTAAATCTCCTCCATGTGAAAATAATCTTTTACATTTGAAAATCATTTAACTTAAACATGTCCTTTTAGTCGATTCCTAGTTTGAATCAACACCATCACTTTAATGGAAATAAAAAATATTATTTAGTTCAATTTTATATACTGCTCTTTTATCCAATTACTTAAAAATACTCATTAATGTATTAAACCAATAAAATTAACAATTTTGTTTCTTAAATGAACTTAAAAGTTTGATAACCTTTTATATGTTTATCAGTCATCTGTATAGCCTCTTTGTGCAAGTGTCTTCAGGTTTTCTGTACATTTTAAAAATTGAATTGTTTACTTGGTGTTTAGTTATGTAATTTCTTCATAAATTTTGAAACTTAATCCTTTATCAGATGTATTGTTGGCAAATATGTTCTTCCATTCAGCGAATTTTCTTTTCATTTTGTTGATGGTTTCCATTGCTGTGCAACAGCGTTTTAGTATGATGTAGTCACATTTGTTTATTTTTTTCTTTTGTTTTTCCTGGCCTGAGGAGATATACCAGAAAAAAAATATTACTATTAGAAATGTCAGAGATTTTACTGCCTGTGTTTTCTTTTAGGATTTTTATGGTTTCACAACTTACATATAAGTCCATTCATGTGTACAGTGTAAAGAGGTGGTCTAGTTTTATTGTCTTGCATTTTATCTAATTTTTTCCAACATTATTTATTGAATAGACTGTCTTTACCTCACGGTATGTTCTTGTAACTTCTATCAAATATTAATTAATTATAAAGGCATGGGTTTATTTCTCTGAGTCCTCTTGTGCTGTTGATCCATATGTCTGCTTTTATAATATTGTATGTCAACCATACTTCAATAAAGAGTAAAACATTTTAAAAATAAATAATAAAAGTTTGATAACTTTTGAATACAGATGGGGCCATGGGAAAGGCTTCCAGAATGCTGACCAAGCTCTATTTCTTAGCCTATGTGAACCATTACAAACTACTCTCAATGGTATATTTTCTACACAAATGCCAAAGTTATGATTTCACGAAGCTGTTCCTTTTATCGCAACCTTTCCATGGCTTATACATCTCACCTGGAAAAAAATTTAAAGGTCTTTCCATGGTTCTTCAAGACCTTCAAGACCCAGCCCCTTCCACCGTCTTGTTCAACAGACTCACAAGACACATGAAGAAGGCACCTGCTGCAGGGCTGTCCTGAACCTGGTGTTTTCAGGTTTGAATGCTCTGCTCCCTGTTGTCACTATGGTTCATTCCCTCACTTCACTCAGGTGTCTGTGTAAATGTCTGCCTTTCAAAGAGGCCTACCCATAATTTCTATCTTCTTACCCTTTTATTTTTCTTTATGCTATGTTTTACAATCAGACAAATGTTGTATCAATTTGCTTATCTCGAGTCGCTCCACTAGAATATAAGCCCTAAGAGCAAGGACTTTGTTCATTGCTTTACCACTATAACTTATAACAATACATACCATATAGTAAGAGCACACTTTTTTTAGTTAAGTAAATAAAATAATCCTAATTGAATATTAGTCTCGTATATTTAGTCTGCTTAAAGTTGTGTAAAAGAATTCAGCATCACTAAAGATAGACTAGTATAGCTAAAAAGACAAATAATTTAATCGTCAAAAAATGAGAATTATTTGGTCCATCAAATGAAGTTAAATTCAATCTAATCTTTTAGCCCTAGTAACACATGCACTCAAGTGTAAGGATTATTTTCCCCTTTAGTATACTATTACTTCTGAAATATAAATGGGTCATTTTGTAATACTTTTAAACTATTGTCATTGTTATTAATTTTCTATGCATGTCAGATAATGAAATAACTGTGTAATGTAATTGCTAGGAGAATGCAGAGGAAACAATGTCATCTTTATAAAAATTCTCACCGTTCAGAATTTAAACAGTACATTTTTTTTGGAGATGTGCCCTTGCCATTTGCTGTGAATAGAAGGGTGATGGAAAATGCAATTTGCATACCAAAGATGGATTTGACATTATCTGCAACGCTATAACTATTTGTGCACCACTGGCTCCTATGATTAAGTCTTTGTTAAGGGTGTTTTATCTATGCCTGCTATTATCTATTTATTTTGATACTAAGGATTCTTGAGCACCCAGGGAAATCTTTAGGACATCAGTAAACAGAAATCATGGGGAATCCATAGTGAATATATTTTTATCTGTGGGCTTGTTTATGGGGGAAAGAATTAAAAGAATTAATGATGCTAATATATTTCTTCTATACTTTCTCAAAAAAAAACCCTATAGAAGTCATTATGTTTATTATATCTGGCTCAATCCAAGTATAAAAGTAAGTAGTTCTTCCAAATTTTTTACATAGTAGTTGCTCCTTATCCATGAGGAATATGTTCTGAAACCACAGCTAGTACTAAACCCCATATATACTATGTATACTATGTTCTTTCCTATATAGACAAGTCTATCTATTTATCACAATTCTATCAATATTCATCACACTATTTATTATTATACAATTAAAAGTCTCTAAACACTCATACTACTCAGCACCTGAGCCTTCCCTGACCAAATCACTAAAGCATACAACCCCCTGAGAAACAAAATGAATGAAAATTTATTTGCCTCTTTCATTACCCCTATAGTAATAGGATTGATTACCTGTTGTTGTTTATAATAAAGTTTAATTTATAAATTAAGCATAGCGATATATTAACAACAATAAAAAATAGAACAATTATAGCAATATACTGTTATAAAAGTTATATGAATGTGGCCTTTCTCTCCCTCAAAATATCTTTTGGTGCTATATTTACCATAATTTTATCATATGTGAGGTTATAAAATACCTATATAATGAGAAAAAATGATATACCCAGAATGGTGAGCAATTTAAAATGCATGAACTGTTTATTTCTGGAATTTTTTTTATTTCAAATACAAGAAAACATTTATTTAGAAAGTCATAGGGGTGGAAGAATTGAATTATGGAAGAAATGAGACAGCTGGGCTGTGTAGGCTCAGGAAATGTCACAGAGAAAAGTGAAAGGCCCTTGGAATTTAGGAATAAGAAAGCAAAGGCATGAACCTTGAGGGAAGGGAGGGGGAAGAAGGACAAGTGGAGGCATGCTCAAGAGAGAGAGAAAGAGAACTTGCTGGGTCCTTCATCCTAAGAGTTTTTAATTCCCTCTCTACAGGTGGGGATCATAGAGGAGGTCTTAGGGGAGGATCTCAATAAAATATTCATCAGCTTTCTAGGTGTGTCTCCTCAGGGTCATGGTCTCCCCTGATTGGGTAGTGCCAGGTCAGTGGGTCATTAGTCATCACAGCTGATCCTGATGTCAGGCATGCTGTTGCCCCCACTTGTCCTTGCTGCTTTTCTGGGCCTGAAGCTAAAACACAACTGAGGCCTAGATGTTGTCTTTAGTTTAACCAAAACTCTGTCTCTGTGGTCAACAGATCTGCATCTTTGTCACTAAGATTACACTGGGGAACAAAATTTTTGTTACATCCACAAAAACACTTGTTCTTACCTAATTCGAGTGTACTGGTCTCAAATCTGCCATTAGTTTTTCTCTGTAAGCTACAGGTTTTTTTGCAATTCAAGATTTTAGGTTTTCATCTTATTGTAAAATTTTCAACATTTAGTTTAACATAATGAAGTAGAATGTCTTCTTGGGCATCATCTTTGTGAAAATATAATAATTTATATAATGCAGTAAATACACTAATACAATAAAGATATGACTGCATCAGAATTGGTCTACAATTTCAAAATAGAACATATTAAAACACTTATTTTAATCCTAAAATTTCTGCAAAACTTATTTAAATTCTATTCAGACAAAAACTTGCATTTGTAGCTTTTGCATTTGTGTACTTGTTGAGGACAATCTCATTTGATGCTGCATCAGTAATCTGCTCATCACTAACAGCTCCAGATTTTCAGGAAACTTATCAAGGTGACTATTCAGGAAGTGAATCTTAATGCTCATGTTACATCCAATGTCGTGGAAACAGCATCCTTTGAACCAGAAGTTCATAGTTTTCTGCTTGTTTGTTGCCAAGGAAGTTTTTTGTAACTGCCACAAAAGACAGCCATGCTGCTTTCTCCTCCTTATTCATCTTCCTGGAAAATTGTTCATCATGTATGAGGGTTCAAATTTGAGGTCCATCGAATACACCCACTTTTATCTTCTTGAAAGACAAGGCAGGAAAAGCAGAAATAATATGTTGAAAGCATTCACTTTCTCTATTCAAAGCCTGAAAAACTGCTTCATTAAGTCAAGTTTGATGTGAACTGGGGGGAAAATGATCCTGTCTTCGTTAACTACAAGATTCGTTCACAATATTTTGCATCCTTATTTCCAGAGCTTCACATTTTGGCCACTCCTTCTGTGTCCAGTGTTCTTCCGAGCTCGGCTGTCCCACACACACAGAAAGCAAGGATACTTCATGAAACCTCTCTGTTGCCCTAGCAGGAAATTTACCATTTTAAGATCCACACAAATGATCCAGTTATGCTCCTTATACTTCAGAAAGTCAAGGACAATTTTTATGTCGTTCTTACTAAGTCATTTAATTCAGATTGGCTAAACTGCTGAGGGGTTAATAACTGCTTGGCATCAGAATAAGACCCTTCAGATTCTACAACCATTTCCTCATGCATCTTATCAAAATACACTTGATCACCACGTTCACTTTCTTTGTCCTTAGAAGAAATAAAATCATTGAAAACTGGAACTGGGAGTGTCTCAGAGTGTGGGATAGGTCATATTGCTGAAGGAATATTAGGATATGCGATCATATGCCGTTTTTTCTTGCCAATGCCCTTTGTATGAATCAGACAGAAATAACAGTCACTGCTGTGGTCCTTAGGTTCATGCCAAACCATGGGAATACCAAAAGGCATTCCTTTGCGTTTTTCTTTTGTCCAGTCACGAAGCATTTCCTCACAATTATGACACACAATATGAGGAGCCCAAATCTTGTCTTGATCACCAAGGGGAACTTGAAAATAGACAATATACGCACATGTCACAAATGATGAAATATTGTGCCTTTGACGTTGAAGTGTGTAACAGCCACATATATAACAGAAGGTGTCAGGACTATTCTTACATTTACAGCTACTCGAAGAAGCCATGATTCAATCTTAAAACAAAATAAGAGGGTATTTTATCAGATAATAACTTTTTACATTTAAAAACAACTACAATCATGTAAAAGTGATGTTTGTAAAACATTAATTGCCTTGTGGTTATGTTCAATCCAAGAGTCGTTGCCCTTTAACTCCAATTTAAAAAGCAATGCATGCCATTAACTGTAATAAAAAGAAATTAAAATTGAATAAAAACTAGAGCATGCACCTAAAAACGGATTTCAGATTTGGAATCAGCGATGCAGATATATATAGAAACAGTTCTAAAACCTCATGCAACAGAAAATGAAAAAAAAATTGTTCCCCAGTGTTATTTGACAAATGTCAGAACTCATTGTCCTGAGGGCTTAATGCTTACAAGAGGTAGTTGTGCAAGGGCTTGTATGGAAGTCATATGAAGCTATTCTTTGGCCCTCCTTGTTCCTCCTCTAAGGAACTACTGCATGACTAGTGAAACACTAGGGGAGAAAAGGTCAAGAGAGGGTCTGAAAATGCATAACCAGAGGTATGAAAGGTAAGGGGTTCTAAACCACATGACCAGTAATATGTTATGGCAGGAGAATGAGGTCCTTGTTTTCTCACTTTTTCCTGTCACTGGGCACCTAGTAATATCTGCCCTGGTAACCTTACATACCTGGTCTGTCATTTTTTGCTCTGCTCATGCCTGTCTAACTGCCTACCACATTGCCCTTTAAGGACTCATGGCTCTGAATTCTTTAAAGAAAAGGGAGAGAAGGTCTTTTCTGCATACTGTTAAAGAGGAGAGAAGTTTTCCTTCAAAGCCAAGTGATCCTTGCTTGCAATCAGAGGAAAGATGAGGCCTGGGCCCAGACAGAGGTTGTGATGGTGTCTACAGTCAGTAGAGGCAGTATTTCTAGTGTATGAGAAGGGTTTGTACCTTGATGGAGACAAATTGTGTTATAAATCTCAGTAATTCTAAGTCAGAGGATGGGAGAAAAATGAAACATTCATTTGGAGGGTTGTGGCCAGATAGTTTAGAAAACTAGAAAAATTCAGAATCAAATTCAGTACATAGGTGAAAAACATAACTTTGAAAACAATTAACTGAACTAGAGTTGAAAAATTCTATTTAATAATTTTTATCTGCAGTTGACCATGGGTAGCTGAAACTATGGAAAATGAAACTGCCAATAAGGGGGGACTACTGTAGTTTTTGCATTTGAAGAGGGGAATGTTGTTTTGGGGTTACAATGATTTATATGTTAAGCAAAATTATTAGACATCTATTACATGTTGATACTTTGCTCAGTGAAGGGGAACAAAGATTATTAAAACACAACTATATTTTCATCCATATCCCAGATCCTTCTTCACTAGGTTTAAGCAAAACAGAACAAAACAAGACAAAACCTCATAGATAACAGTGTGATGATTACCAGGGAGAAAGGAGGTAGGGGAGGAAGAAGAGGGTAAAGGGGGATAAATGGTAATGGAAGGAGACTTGACTTGGGGTGGTGAACACACAATACATATATATATGATGCATTATAGAATTGCATACCTAAAATTTGTATAATTTTATTAACCAGTGTCACCTCAATAAACTCATGTTTTGAAAAAGAGGCTGGTAGCAGCTGGTAGAACTTAGTGCGAGGATAGGATAGATGAACTCTGACATTCATTTTATCTCTAAGATTCAACTAAGTCCAAAACTATGTGAGCAATTATTAAATAAACCAGATACAAAAATACAAGGAAAAGATCATACACCATGATCAACTGAGTTTTATTCCAAGGATGCAATGTTGGTATAATATTCACAAATCAATAAATTTGATGCATCACATAAACAAAATAAAGGGTAAAAATCACATGATCACATCAATAGATGCAGAAAAAGAATTAAATAAAATCCAGCACCCATTTATGATAAAAAAAAAAAACTCTTAGCAAAGTGGAAATAGAGGGAACATACCTCAACATAATAAAATCTCTACATGACAAAACTATAAGCAACATCATACTGTACTCTAAAAATAAAATAAAAAACTAAAGCAATTGTCTGACTAGGCAGTGGCACAGTGGATAGAGCATCAACCTGAAAGGCTGAGGACTCAGTTTCAAAACCCGGAGGTCTCTGCCTTGAGCATTGGCTCATCCAGCTTGAATGTGGGCTCACCAGTGTGAGTGTGGGTTTACTAGCTTGAGTGTGGGATCATAGACATGACTCCATGGTGTCTGGCTTGAGACCAAATGTTGCTACCTTGAAGCCCAAGGTCACCTGGTTTGATCCCAAGGTCACTAGCTTGAGCAAGGGGTCACTGACTCAGCTAGAGCTTCTCAGGCAAGGCACATATGAGAAAGCAATCAATGAACAACTAAGGTGCTGCAATTATGAGCTGATGCTTCTCATCTCTTTCCCTATTTGTCTGTCTGCCTTTGTCTATTCTTCTCTCTCACTAAAAAAGAAGAAGAAAGAAGAAAGAAGGAGAAGGAGAAGGAGAAGGAGAAGAAGGAGGAGGAGAAGAAGAAGAAGAAGAAGAAGAAGAAGAAGAAGAAGAAGAAGAAGAAGAAGAAGAAGAAGAAGAAGAAGGAGGAGGAGGAGGAGGAGGAGGAGGAGGAGGAGGAGGAGGAGGAGGAGGAGAGGAAAAAGGGGAGGAGGAGGAAGAGATCTGAAAGCATTTGCCTTAAGATCAGGACAAAGACAGGGATATTCACTATCACCATTCTTATTCAACACATAGTACTGAAAGCCATAGCTGCAGTAATCAGACAAGACAAAGAAATGAAAGGCACCCAAATTGGAAAGAAGGGAGTAAACTTGTCATTATTTTCTTTATTTTTTATTTATTTATTTTTCTTAAGTGAGAAATGGGGATGCAGAGAGACAGACTCCCACATATACCCTGACCAGGATCCACTCAGAAGCCTCCTATAGAGTAATGCTCTGCCTATCTAGGGCTACTGCTCTGTTGCTCAGAAACCAAGCCATTCCAAGGCCTGAGAGAGAGCCATGGAGCTATTCTCAGCACCTGGGGCCAATTTATTCCAACCAAGCCATGACTTTGGGAAGAGAAGAGAGAGCTAAGAGACAGAAGGTAGGGGAGAGGCATGCAGAAGCAGATGGTCACTTCTGTGTGCCCTGACCTGGAATCAAACCCATGACATCCACATACTGTACTGACATTCTGTCACTGAACTAACTGGCCAGAGACTGTCATTATTTTCTGATGACATGATATTATACATAGAAAACTCTAGATTCCACAAAAAATCTACTGGACCTCATAAATAAATTCAGCAAAGTAGCAGGATACAAATTTAGTATTCAGAAATCAGTAGCATGACGAGTGCGTGAAGGAATAGGCATGGATATGAAGGGGCACAGACTTAGCAGAGGGACCATTTGGGAAATGTAACTGCCCAAGTGAGATATGATTAGGGCCCGACTAGTTTGGAGAGGTAACGATAAAGAAGAGGACACATATATGACAATATTTCAGAAGGTCAATCAGGAGAGAGGCCCTTCTTGGTTTATTAGAATTAGAAGACAGGTGAGAAGACACGGAAGAAATATCAACAGATGACTCACATGAAATATTGCTGCTTCAAGAGAAATTGAACAGAAACATAGCTATAGAATTGCCAGAAGTAGATTGGATTGCTCAAAACATTTGTTGCTTGCTGCCTCTGGGTGAATTAATTATCCATTACCAGCTGTTGGCCACAAGTTTTATCCCCTGACTTGCTTTGGAATATGAATTAAATGGAAACAGAAGTGATGTGGTCTATTTTCAAGAATAAGTTTTAAGAGCAATTGCAGGGTTCTATGATGTTCTTTTTCTCTTCAAACATGAGGTCAACAATGTCTCAGATCAAGGCTACTCCTTTAGTTTGGGTCCGGGTTGAAGACAAGATGTAGATCTCAGCCTCAGAGCAAAGCTGCCTCTGACCCAAAATGCTCACCCAGCACGAGAGAAATAAACCTTTGTTGTCATTAGCCACTGTAATTTATGGATTGTTTATTTCTGCAACATCTGTGGGCTTCATTAGTTCATTAGCTACCTTAATACTAGTCTGAGGATAAGTAACTATCTAAACAATTTACTGAGGAGTAAATGGTGTGGGTTTGATAGGAGCTTGAGTACATGAGAACTGATGTCAGAAAGAGAATTGTAAATTACCATGAGGCAGGTATAGAGGATAGTGGCTAAGGTTTAACTCAAGTAACCTCGAGGAAAAACGCCCTGAAGTCAAAGAAGAAGCTCAGGACTAGAAAAGAAAAATGCTTACCTTCTATGATAGCAGAAGAGTTTAAAAGGCAGTAATATGTTGGCCAAGAGAAAGGCAAAAACCTTTGGTAGGTTTTTTGGAAAGTGAGATCTCTTAAAAGAAGTACGGGCAACTCGAATGGGAGCAAAACACAATGCCCAGGACGGATACCAATTAATGATAAAATTCTATTTAGCCAAGTTCACTTTGTGAAACTACAATTGCAGTCAACTGAACATGTACAGTTTATATCCTGACCCAACGCTGCAATACAACGAAAGCTAGCTTGGGCGTTTTTAAATTGCTCGATGGCAGATGCTGCATTGCAGTAAAGCAAAGGCTGCCACAGAGAATGAATGGATGTAAAACCCAAGAATATAGTCTCTCCAAGAGAGTTCCCACTTATTCTGCTATATTCTTCTGAGTAGTAGCAGTAAACATTTACCCAAGATAGAATATAGACATATTTGACATTTGAGACTTCAGAAAATGTGCGTTACATACAGCTTTGCTTAGGTGGCTACCTGAAGGTGATGCTTTAAAAAGAAATAGGAACTGGGCATAAAATGAGGAAGATGTGGCCCAAGAGAATTAGGCCAAGAGAAGAATATGGAGTGAAATGGCCATCAGCTGAAATACTGCACTATATTTCTCTCTAGCTAGTGGGCTGTGTATTAGTATTTGAATCAGTCACAGTCAAGTAGTAACACAAAATAATTTGTTGAGAAAGAAAAATGACTTATGAATTGCTGCAACATCTGTATTATTTTCCCAGATACCAGACATATATGTTAATTAGCATGACAGGAAACATGAGTTGTAGCTGAACAGACCGCATAAAATATTCTTGTATGTGTGTGTGTGTTGTTTGCATAATGGCATCACATAGTAAAATAAATACACTTGCTTTTCCTCCCTCAACAACCTGTTCTGAAATTTATCCATAGTCACAGAGACAGCTCTTATTTACTCCTTTCAACTACTGAATAATATCTAATTATTTCAGTTGTTCTGAGAGTCTCTTTTAAGATGTGCATTTTTAAAATATGAGTTTTACATTTACTCTAACTGTAAAGTTCTTTAAATTTATTTCTAATAATTTATGCTTTCTATTATATTTTTCTTCTTTTTTTTCTCCTTTTTTGAATCTTTATGTTTATTCTTTAACAGTTGAAAAATAGATATGTAATTTCTATACTTTTCATGTTAGCTTTTAACTTTATAACATACTTTTCTCTTCATATAGTTTATAAACAATACCTAAAATTAATCATTATCTCTGCTCACTTCCCAAACAAGACAAGGGCCTTAATGTAATTTTTTCCCCTGAAATCCCCTATAAACTCATTCTAATTTTTATTAACTTGAGTTATCTATTTTGTTCTCAAATTGTTCATGTATTACTATTTTTACTCTTTTTTTTATTATTAAATTTAATGGGATGACATTGGTTAATAAGATTATGTAGGTTTCAAGTGTACCTTTTTTAATGTTTTTACTTTTTTCATCAATTTTTTATTTTAAAATATAATTTAACGGGGTGACACTGATCAATAAGGGTACATAGGCTTCAGATGAACATCTCTGTAGCGTTTGAACAGTTGATTGTCCTCTGTGCCCATCACCCACAGTCAAATCATTTTCTGTCACCGTATATTTGTCTATTTTATTCCCCTCTCCCCACACCCCCTCCCCTAGGTAACCATTTCACTTTTATCTATGTCCATTTGTCTAAGTTGTATATCCCACTTATGTGATATATATATATATATATATATATATATATATATTTGTCACTCCTTACTCCCCTTCTCTCTGCTTTCCCCTCCCTAGTAACTAACCACTTAACTTTTATCTATGTCCATGAGTCTCGGTTTTATGTCCCATCTATGTGTGAAATCATATTCTAATTTACTTATTTCACTCAGTATAATGTTCTCAAGGTCCACCCATGTTACCATAAATGGCAATATGTCATCATGTCTTATGGCTGAGTAGTATTCCATTGTATACATGTACCATATCTTTCTCTAGCCAATCCTCTATTGAAGGATACTTTGGTTGTTTTTATGTCTTGGCCACTGTGAATAATGCTGCAAATGAATGAATATTAGGATGCATATATCTTTGCAAATAAATGTTTTCAAATTTTGGGGGTAATTACCCAGAAGAGGGGTTGCTAGCTCATATGGTAAATTTATTCTTAATGTTTTGAGCCTCCATACAGTCTTCCATAATGGGCATACCAGTTTACATTCCCACTAGCAGTGAATGAAGGTTTTTTATTCTCTGCAATCTATCCAACACTTGTTATTACTTGTCTCGTTGATAATTTATGTCATTAAATACACCTAAAGACAGAGGGTGAGCAACTTGAGGAAGCAACAAACAGAATTGCACTTTAAAAAAGGAAGTATCAAAGAGAAACAGTGACAGTGTGGATTTTAAAACTCCTCTAGGGGAAGGCAGGCATCCTGACAACTATATTATCTGTTAATGTGATAGATATTTTTCCACAAAGAGATTGATTCACCAAGCTAAACACACAGAGTCCAATATTTAGTTTATCCATACAGATAATTCCCTTTGTTCTTTAGACACCCTTTTGATTATAATTTGACTTTTCATGACCCATTATAAAATTATTCAGTTACTGTTCCAGTTTTTCTATTTCAGCCCAATTAACTCTGAAGCACATGGAAGATATCATCTCTAGCTAACTTCATCAAGGTGATGCTATTCCAAGGTCTTTGAGTATTCAGATAGCTTTTCTATAAAATATGACAGCTTTAAATGTACATGATATGCTACTCTGATCATTGGTTGTCTCATCTGCACTCACATTCTATAAAACTCTGGCTCCTACCCACATTGACTGATCAGAGAACTACATAACCCAGCTTTACCCCTTCCAAATGAACTAGAGATGCATCACAAACCTACATGTAGTGTGGTATATTATAGAGGAGAATGCCATGGGCTCTGAAGTTTGCCTCTGGGATTCAAATTTGGCTCTGCACAGAGTAGGGGTTTGGGGCACAGTAAAGGGTAATTAAGTAATGTCACTAAGTTACTTAATTATCTCTAGTCCTCATGTCTACAAAATAGAAATAATAATATAATGTCTACCTTTAAGAATTATACATATTAAATGAATTGATGCATGCAAAACACAGACTAGCACATAGCATGCACTGAGTACTCAATATTAGTAGTGATCATGGCAAGGATGATAATGAATATGATGGTATTTGGTTTAAAAAGGATGAACAGAGCTGTTCAGAATATCCCTTACGTGACTCACAAAAAAGACATAGAGGGGATTTATTTGTTTCTAGTCTGAACTAGGTCATGTCAGCATACTGGTTCATGAATAAAATGAGTCTTCAAAAATTGTAGTCAAGAATAAGAATAAAACACGCTGTCCTGGCAAGTTGGCTCAGCAGATGGAGTATCAGCCCCATATGTGGAAATCCTAGGTTGATTCCCAGTCAGGGCACACATGAGAAGTAACCAGCTGCTCTTCTTCTTCTTTCTCTCCCCCTTCTCTCTTCTTTCCTCTCTCACAGCCAATAGCTTAATTGGTTCGAGTGTTGGCCCTAGGCGCAAAGATAGCACAGTTGATTTGAGCATCAGCCCCAGACAGGGGTTGCTGGGTAGATTGTCAGATATATCCCAGTCGGGACACATGCAAGATCTGTCTCTATATCTCCCCTTCTCTCAGTAAAATAAAATAAAATAATAAAATAAAATAAAATAAACACACAAATAGAGATCATGCAAGGATGAGAGAAGCCGTGAAACTCATGAGATGGGGAGAGAGGATCCTTTGCTCTGGATTTTTCAGTTTTCTAGTTTGTTCTAGCTTTCTTTAGGTAAGACTCACTTTGTTTCTGTTATGAGATGAGTGTGGAATTTTCAGTTGCATCCTGACAATACACAATGCCTTTCTTCCCAGTTCCATCTATAAGCTACTTATCCTCTTTCTGATTCTTGCATCTATAAAATGTTACCTTTAGTTTGAAATGAATTCTTTTGAACCTCTCTATTTTTCTCTACCTTGTTCTGCCTCTGTTACTCATCATTTATATCTCTTACCGATAATGTAAATAGCATCATAATTGGTAATAAAAGTGATCTGAAACTACAATAAATTATATTGAAGTGAATACAGAAAATGCATTCACTTCTGAGACACACAATGCATTTTTACAGACTCAGTATTAAAAAATATATACCTCTCCTCACATTCTACCAGGGCATAAAGTAGGAGTAATCAGTTACTTGGAGTCATCATTTCATTAACACAAATTCCTGACATTTGCATCCACCATCCCATCCTCAGCTTTCTGTTTATCTGTCTCTCCTTGTGTCGGCCCCTCCTTGCTCTGTGTTTCTCTCTGTTGTATTTTCTCTAGTTTGTTCTTTTTCCTAAGTTTATGTCTAAACTATCACTTCATTTTTAACATTATTTATTATTATTATTTTTTCTTCTTTTCCAAGCGAGAGAAGGGGAGATAGACAGAGAGACTTCTGCATGCGCCCTGACTGGGATCCACTCAGCAATCCCTATCTGGGGCCATGCTCGCACTGAGCTATTTTTAGTGCCTGAGGCAGAGGCTCCACAGAGCCTTCCTCAGTGCCCAGAGTGATGTGCTGGAACCACTGGAGCCATGGCTATGGGAGGGAAAGAGAGAGAGATATAGATAAGAGAGAGAAGGGAAGGATAGAGAAGCAGATGGTCTCTTCTCCTGTGTGCCCTGACTGGGAATCAAACCCAGGACATCCACATGCCTGGCAATGCTCTACAAACAAACTGTAGAAATGATCCCTGAAAGTATAGTCTTTGGCAATGCTCTACAATTGAGCAAACCAGCCAAGATGTGAGCTATTACTTCTAAAGCAATGACTTTTAAGCTCCCTCTTTAAATCTCTGAGGAGGCTGCTTACTTTAGGAAAACATGAAACCAATTATCGTATAGCTTAGATTCTAATGGTTAAAAATTCATTAATGGGAACAGATTGATAATATATTGCTACTTTAATTAAAGAGGGCTATGGAATGGCATTTTAAATAGCAATGCCATTCTTTAATTTGACTTAGTTTCATTATAAGAAAAATACCTGAGTTGAACCTAAAGTTGAACCGTTTCTCTTCCAGTAATACAGATGTTTCGGTTTAAAATTTTAGTCTGCTAAATATTTACTACCAAAGAAAAGGCCTTTTCCCAATTTCTCATCTTTGTATGAATTCTAGTACTACATGGACATTCTAGTATTAGAATTCATACAAATAACTTCTATTTCAAATAGTAAACCTCTATGATTAGAGGAAACTAGGAATAAATTTTAGGACAAATCTAGTGAAATAGCTACAAACTAGATTTTTCCAAAAACAGTTATTTGTGTTTCATTTGACATTTACATCATATGCTTCCTCTGATCTCCCTTGCATCTTAGAAATAGCCTTGGGTCACTTGATGTTAGAACAAGAAAAATTTTCCAGAGATTTACTTAGTGTCAAGCACCTTAGTGTGGTAAAGTCAGAGACACAATGCTGGCCTTTAGTAGCCAGTCTGGGGGTTTTTAAACCATATTATGTCTCATTTAAAAATCAATTCTAATCTCATATCAGTTTTTCAAAGTTTTTTGCTTATGCTCTTATTATACAGATTTTTTTTTAGGTTAGAAGAGTGGAGATAGTGAGGCAGACTCCCATGTGCACCCCAATCAGGATCCACCCAGCAACCCCGTCTTGAGCCAATGCTCAAGTGCCCTGCTATTTTTAGCACCTGAGGCTGACATGTTGGGACCAGTTGAACCATTCACAGAGCCCAGGACCAACAAGTGAACCAATCAAACCACTATCTATAAGAAGAAAAGAGGGAGAGAAGGGGGAAAGGGAAGGAGAAAAAATCAGATCATCACTTCTCTGGTGTGCCCTGACCAGGAATCAAACCTAGGACATCCATACACTGGGCCAATGCTCTATCCACTAAGCCATTGGCCAGGGCCCTACACAGAAATTTAATTATGATTTTGGCAAGGATATTAAGCTATTTTTAAGAGAATAAAATATTCTCTTCTTTTTTATTTTTAAGTTTAATGTAGAAAAATGAATCCAGGAACATCAATTAAAAAGAAAAAACTTTTGATATTGGATTTGTTAAAACAGAAGAATTTTGTTTTGTTTTTAAATACTGAAACAATTCAGATATGCATACAAATGTAGAGAATAATAAATATATATTTACTAACCAGTTTTATAAAAATTTTAAATTTCCCTATGAGCATTTCAGCTCTTTATTTTGTTGTTTTTTGTTTGTTGGTTGGTTGGTTTTTGTATTCTTTTGAAGTGAGAAGCAAGAAAGCAGAGAGACAGACTCCCACATGCACCTGACCAGGATCCACCCAGCATGCCCACTAGGATCCACCCAGCATGCCCACTAGGGGGTGATGCTCTGCCCATCTGGGGCATTAATCCATTGCAACTGGAGCCATTATAGTGCCTGAGGCATAGGTCATGGAGCCATCCTCAGTGCCTGGGCCAACTTTGCTCTGATGGAGCCTCGGTTGTGGGAAGAGAAGAGAGAGATAGAGAGAAAGGAGAGGAGGAAGGGTGGAGAAGCAGATGGACATTTCTCCTGGGTGCCCTGACCGGGAATCAAACCCAGGACATACACATGTTGGGCCGATGCTCTACCACTGAGCCAACTGGCCAGGGCCTCAGCTCATTTTTAAGATATAAAGCATAACCAGAAGTCAGTGACCTGTGTATTACTCTTTGGTCCCTTATTTTCTCAGGAGTAGCCACTATCATATTCCTGATATTTATTATTCTCATAAATATTTTACCTAATTAATGTTTATATATCCATAGGTAATATATAGAACTTTAATGTAACATATATAATATAATAATATAAATGGCAGCATATTGAATGATATTTGCAACTTACTGTTTTCCCTCTACAGGGAGTCCTAGGGTTAAGACATAGTTTCGTTCTTATGAAAGTGATGTAACCCAAATTTTAGTGTAAGTCCAAGAACTAGCCTAAGTCACTTACCTACCCTAACACAGTTGTAAAATCATAATCTGGAACATAAAAACACAACTAAGCCATAGAAAAAGGAAAAGGAAATAAATATAGGAGCCATGATAAGGGCCAAAAAGTCACCAAACAAAGCAACATAAATGGAATACCTGCACTTTTAATAGTCCAAAATGGCATAGGTAGGTGTACTAGAAGATGCCAACTCCCTCACTGCATATTCTTCCACCGCATGCAACAAAACTAGTTCACACACGTAGTCTGTAAGTGCAATGCTAACAGCATATGCTGAAACACTCTTGCCTCAATTTTTTAAAGTTTTTATTAGAATGAGTGTCATAAACTCAAAACATTGTATGTTGAGACTGTCATAACCCAAGGACCCCTGTATTGATAAATGTAGCTCTAGTTCACTTGTTTGAGTGGCCATAATTTTCCAATTTTATAAATATATTGCTATATATCTTTTCTATTATTAAGGAACATCTGGTCATTTACAATTTTTCTTACAAATAACTTTGCAGTGAACATTCTATTCTGCTATCACTTTGAGTTTAAACTTAACACTTATAGTGAGGTCAAAATTCCTCCTTGGCCCTGGCTGGTTGCTCAGTGGATAGAGAATCAACCCAGTGTACAGACATCCCGGGTAAGATCCCTAGTCAGGGCACACATCAAGGCACACAAGAGAAGCGACCATCAGCTTCTCCCTTCCACTCTCTCCCCTTTCTCTCCCTCTTCGTCTCCCATAGCCAGTGGCCTGATTGGCTCAAGCATCAACCCCGGGCATTGAGGATAGCTCTGTTGATTCGCACATGGGACCCAGATGGGGGGGTTGCCGGATGGATCCTGGTTGGGGTGCATGCAGAAGTTTGTCTCTCTATCTCCCTTCCTCTCAAAAAAAAAAAGAAAAAGAAAAAGAAGGGCCTGGCCTGTGGTGGCGCAGTGGATAAAGCGTCGACTTGGAAATGCTGAGGTCGCTGGTTCGAAAGCCTGGGCTTGCCTGGTCAAGGCACATATGGGAGTTGATGCTTCCAGCTCTTCCCCCTCTCCTCTCTCTCTCTCTCTCTTTCTCTTCCTCTCCTCTCTAAAATGAATAAATAAATAAATAAAATTAAAAAAAAAAGAAAAAAAAGGTTCCTCTTTATACACAGAAACAAAAGAAACTGGCCTGTAGATGCACAAAGAACTAAAAGTAGGAGACAATGGAGTCCCAGGAGTTGCCTTTCAGTTTGTGATGGAATTCTTTAAGATGTTATGAGATAGTCTTGTATTTCATTTAATCAAACTTATATAGGTTGCTGCTATTATCAATCTAAAAAGTCATATCTAAGTAAAATATACTTATTTATCTAACACAATCTTTTATAACAATTTTAATTGATATTAGTAATTTCTTAATGGTTCTACAATACTTATGTTCATATATATTTAGATCATTCTATACTGACTCCCCAATTTAGAAAATATACTTATGAAAAAACAAAGTACTTTAAGAATATTTCTCTGTAAGGATCAACATTATATTGTCCCTGTTTACCTAAAAATATAGCCCAAATTAAAATGAAGATTGTAATCAATTTATAACATCATTTGTGAGATCTTTCTGATAAAGAGCACAAGCAAATGATAAGATAAAATTTTATTAATCCAAAATATTGCCTTTACTCTAAATACCATACTTTTCTCAATGAGCATTTATTTATATGTGCCTTCTTACATAATACTGAAAAAACCCCAAGAATAAATAAATTCACAAAAAAGAACTTGGGGCCCACCCAGTAAGTTTAAGAGCATTGCTCAGGTTCACAAGGTCTCACAGATATAGAGTTAAGTTGAATAGTCATGCCTCTGTATCCAAGTACAGTTACTTTTTTTTCCCATTATAGTAACAGTTTATGCAGTTTATAGATGGTGTCATCCACAAAATCATTCTGCTCCTTTATCTTTTAACCACCATATTTTCCAGGAGACCAATTATTAATTTTTTTTTAAAAGAGGATGTTAGAATGACAATATTTATCCAAGTTGTTTTTCAAGTTTATGATCTTATAGCTACATTGTTTGTTGACTTCATTGTGGTATCAAGTTTTATTTCAAAGTTTTTTTAAATATTTACTTGTTTCAGTTGATCTTATTATAAATTAAGCAAAAAGTGATGCAGGAAAAAAAAAAAGCTTCCAGAAAGAAAGAAGTGATAAAATTATCTATTGATAACTACCAATTGAAAAAATATAAAGGTTATACTAGCATTTTATGAATATTCAGTGTAAATAGAGAAGGAAACAAATTTCACTTCCTGGATTTGAATTACAGTCTTACAATAACATTATCATAACTTCTCCTGATTCTTAGGGGTAAATTAATGGTTTGATGAATTTTCTCTGATTTACTCAAAATTGAAAACAACAAAACCTTAATTTTATCTTTGATGCCAAAATTCTGAAGTATTTGAACTCATCAATAAAAGAAATTATTTGTCCTCCTACATTTTCTATTTCTTTTTTAATTTCTTCAGCCTTCTATATTTTCATTAAGAAAACTCTTTTGAAATAGATCTAGACTCCGTAAAGTTTCATAAAAATAAGAAATTGCAATATGCTCTGCCTTAGATTCTAAGGTGTGATTCTGTCAAGGTATAGATTTTCAAGAAATAATATAGGGTCAAAAATTTCTTTTGAAGGTGCAGATACTTTTCATGTAGCAATTCATTTAAAACATAAATTTATACTTGTTTCCAATAGTAAAACACTGTCTAAGTAACCATCTAAGCAAATGTGAGAGAAGAAATCAATAAGGAAAACTACATCTGGCCTTTAATGTGGCCTAGTGTGCAAAGTTAGTAATTAAGACTTGTCTACACAGGCACTTCTTTGGCAACTCCCCGGTCATTCAAAACCTGAGTCACCAATATTCTGATGACCAGTTTCCTTCATGAAAATTCTCATAATCATTTTATTTGTTTCTGGAAATCCTGTTTTCTTGTATCCATCAAACACTTGGCTTATAATTAATCATTTGACCATCAATCAAGTTGAAATATTTCTTTACTGCTATTCTTTGAATATTAATTCTTTTAATTAACTGGTATTCTTTCTGTTTATTTTCTATCTTTAATAAATAGTTGATGCCTGACCAGGCGGTGGCACAGTGGGTAGAGCATCAGACAGGGATGCAGAGGACCCAGATTCAAAACTTCAAGTTTGAGCGAGGGGTCTCTGGCTTGAGCGTGAGATCATAGACATGACCCCATCATTGCTGACTTGAGCCCAAAGACTGTTGGCTTGAAGCCCAAGGTCGTTGGCTTGAAGCCCAAGGTCGTTGGCTTGAGCCCAAGGTTCTTGTCTTGAGCAAGGGGTCACTCAGTCAGCTGTAGCCCCTCGGTCAAGGTACATATGAGAAAGCAATCAGTGAACAACTAAGGTACCTCAACAAAGAATTGATACTTCTCATCTCTCCCTTCCTGTCTGTCTGTGCCTATCTGTCCTCTCTCTGTCTTTGTCACACACACACAAAAAAAGTAGTTGATAGAAAATTTGACTAAATAACAAATGCTTACACAAATCAGATTATAAATGTATCTTTGAGAAGTCAACTTATTAGTCTTTACTTTCTCTTTCTACTATTGTTGCCTGAACTCTAAAGCCTTCATGTCCTAAAGCATTTTCAAACTTATTGAATAATTTCACAAACTGATATATCATGAATTCCCATTGCTCAGAATCTGATGACAAAAGCTACTTAATCATTATCCTCTCTCTCTCTGTGGTGATATCATACAACCTCTTTTGTCCTTGGCTGACGTTTTTGAAATGAGAGTCGCAAGGGTAGTCTCAGCTGAATACTTTCATAAAACTTAATAAATAAATTTCCCTTTGAACTTTTTTGTGCTGTCATTGACATCTTCAAAGATTCAACTGCTTTGAGAGGTTAGATTTAATTCTGGAGACCTTAAAACTGTCAATATGATCCCACTGTAGCCAAATGTGTGCTGTTGTTGGCTCTGTATAATTAAATAAATTCTGTAAATGTTCTTATACCTTTTTCCACTTTCCATAGACCTTTCTTAAAAATAACAATTTTCTTCCTATATTCTTTGTGTGTGTGTGTGTGTGGCAGAGACAGACAGAGAGAGAAAGAGAGAGAGAGAGAGAGACAGACAGACAGAGAAGGACAGACAGGAAGGGAGAGAGATGAGAAACATCAACTTGTAGTTGTGGCACTTTTATTGTGTATTGATTGCTTTCTCATATGTGCCTTGACCTGGGGGCTCCAGCAGAGCCAATGACCCCTTGCTCAAGCCAGCGACGTTGGGCTTTAAGCCAACGACCCCCGGAGTTTTGAACCTGGGTCCTCCGCACCCCAGTCCAATGCTCTATCCACTGCATTACTGCTACCACCTGGTCCAGGCTCTTCCTATATTCTTTTCTTTCTTCTGTTTCATTAGTTCTTGTATAACCTTTACACTTTCATTTAGGATCTATTTTTAATCTTTTTATTAAATTGTTAGAAGTCATTTTAACTTCTGGACATCTCTAAAAATATGGGACCAAATATACAGAAGCCCTAAAATATTCTCAAGAAATCCTTGAAGTAGCTGTCTTATCTATACCTTAGTAACAAAATGAATCAGAACAGAATACAGAATATATATTTATATATATAATTTCTCACTTAGAAAGTATGCATATATTACTAAAACTTCAGAATTTATAACTTTGTGGAGAATTATATTGGTATTTCACCTCAGGAGAAAGCTTCCAGAACTTATGTGAAAGAAGGGTTGCCAAAGTCTAACATTAATTTCCAACTTTGCATCTCTTTAAATTTTAAACTATTCAAAAAATGGGAATCAAGAAAATACGTAAATTATGGATGATGGATAAAGAAAAGGTGGCATATACAAACAATAAATTACTATTCAGCCATAAAAATAGAATAAAATCTTGCCATTTGTGACAAATGGATGGACCTTGAGGCTATTCTATGAAGTGAAATGAGTCCAACAAAGACAAACACTATATGATCTCACTTATATGTGGAATCCTGAAAATATAATAATAAGAAAATAACAAGCTCATATATAGAGAACAGATTGGTGGTGGGTGCCAGAGGTGAGGAATAGGAGATATGGGTGAAGGTGGTCAGAGGTACCAATATCAAGTTATAAAATATGATAAATACATCATGAAGGTGTAAAGTACAGCATGGTGACTACAGTTAACAATACTGTATTGTATATTTGAAAATTGTAAGGAGAATAGATCTTAAAAGTTTTCATCACAAGAAAAAAAAATTATAACTGTGCCTAGTGAATGGATGTGAACTAGATTTATTGTGGTGATAAGTTCATAGTACATACAAATATTGAATCATTACGTTGTACATCTAAAACTAATATAATTTTACATGTCAATTATACCTCTATTAAAAGGAAAATATAAAATTTTTAAAATCATAGCATCTTTAAAATAATAAAATAGCGTCAAGACAGTCATTGGCAATAGTAATCAGGAAAAAGAAAGAGATACGCTAAGAAATTTGTATGGCAATCAGTAAGATCAAAACATTTTATGAATCAGTATTCATAGTCTGCACTAATGAAGATAAAGAAATACAAAAAGAAAGTAGATTTCTTAGACATCTGGAAGCTGAGGAAGAATGTAACAAAGTGCAAGCAGGTCAGCCTGCAGGCAGTGTCATGGCAACCAGAAAAAAATTCAAGCCAAAAGGCAGCGATACAAAACAAAGAGCCAGAGAAATTAAAAAGGGACAACAGCAGAAAGAAAGGGTTTAAGTATGAAGGAAACTCTTCCTTTACTAAGGTCTTCAGGAGAAAAGAGCCCAGGGCTATTTGGTAAAGACAAGAAGCCAAAAGATATTCATTCTTTCCCTTATAATATACATTCTTATTCTTTCCTTCCAAGGTCTAATATCATTTAAGCTCAAAACTTAAACTATGCACTATGTGAAAGTGTCCAAACAACCTCATTTGTCAGTAGAACATGATGAATCATGAAAGTCACATGCAGGCAAATGAAAAGACGGGATAGCTAGTTGCTCTTCATTTCTTCCCTACACTCTGCCGGAAATACTTTTCCCTAATTCACAGCAGCTGTACTCTGGCAGCTGTTTGGTTTATGGTGTAGTGAGAAAGATCAATTTATAAATATTATTGTCTAACTAAAGGAAATATGGTGGAATTGTTTCTGCTTAGAAATGTCATTCTGTCAGCTTCCCAGAGTTGTTCTCAATTCCCTTGGCTTCCACAGAGATAACAGTGTGTTTATTCTTCCTGAATGGGGACAGAAAGGGCAAGGACATAGGATAGTCCCTGAGAGGCCCTAGCATTGTCTCTGCAAACAAAAAGCCAGTTTGCTCAGTTCCCTTCCTCAGATTCACTTCTGCCAGGTCAATTAGGAGTTTAACAAACTCCAAGCATTTTTTCTTCTTATCATACTTGCCAAAGTCAGGGGGTTAGAGAGTAGAGATCTCATGAGAACTTCTTTCTCAAACCACTGATACTGACAGTCATATTCAATCTTTTGAGATATTTTGTACTACCTGAACAACTATATCTAGTCTTGTGCTGGCAAAAAAAAAAAAAAAGTGTTTACAGTGCCAACTATTCAAATATGCAAAGGCAAACATTTACCTTTGGGAATACATGACTGCTCTCAACTAGATTTTGGAGACAAGTCCATAGAAGGTAATTTGATTGACTGTTTTCTTAGTGTTCTAATTTACATACTACCATTCCACATGCATAAGAGAAAAGATAGTTCATTGCATACAATAAATGTATTTGGGTATGAGGCTTTAACTTTCCCACAGGGCTCCTTGGGGAAGGACTACACAAAGCCACAGAACTCCCATGGTTTTCAAGAACTATGAAGGGCATGAGATTCTACACAACTGCCTGTCAACAAATTAGCCTGTCACAGATACACAGATGCTGGCAGATGACAGAAGGCTTCTGGATCAGAATCACAGGACTTTTTAATTCACAGCATAGCTTCATGCTTGCATTGCGTTCCTTTACCTCGCCAAAGCCCTGTGGGTGATATGAGAAGCAATCTAGGTAGATACCATAAATGCACTGTGTGTGACATATGTGTGACAGCTACAGATCCCTGAGTTTCAGAAACTGTAATCTCTGAAAGGGGCTTCTAGCAAATTGCCCGATATTTGTCCCAGAGAAAAAGACCTCCATTGTCTTGGCTAGGTAAAATAATTCAGCCCTCTACTTCAGAGGTAAACACAGCATCTGTTTTCCTAGGCTGTTTACTCTCTTAAACTCCTTGGGAAAAAAAAATAGTCGAAAAAAAAATCTATCACTGCCTCTTCATAAGACATACAGAAATTCAAGAGACCCAAGAAGAACTGTCCAACCACAATGTCCAACCTCACAAAATCAGAGACGTTTCATTCCCACAGCTATGCTTCCACCACTCTCTGATGGGAAAGCTGTATAAAGGGAAGTAACCATCAAAGAAAAGCAGAGTTATGACAACACTATGCAAGAATTCTCTTACTTGAAAAACTGAGAGACAAATTAATCTTAGCAAGCATATAACGGGCAAAGTTGGGTTGGATTTGTAAAGTCTGCACTCTAAATCAAGGGTATGTTTTAGCTTCCCACCATGAACAGCTACCATAGTATATGAATAAAGCAAACATTAGATATAATTTATAGTACAAGGCTACTGTATCTAATTACTTGGTGTGGGGAGCTATACCACAGGATTGCAACTAAGCCAGTCAGCCGGGTCTCTCAGTTTTCCATAGCAGTGATAGCCTCTTAAGGGCAGCAGTAAAAGAAATAAAGAAAAATGTCTTATTACTAAAAGATTCTTGGCACAAATTTTGCCAATTACTCTGGGGAGTGATGTTATTATAATTTTAGTTCTGTGATAAAATTTTCCTTGTGAATATTTCCTTTTTCAGTTAATCAGTGAGCAGGTTGATACAGTTCTGAAGTCTAGTCACATGCCCCAGGATACTAATGAAAGACATAATAATTGGCCCTCATTGCTAAATGAATGAATGAATAAATGAATAATGAATGAATGAATGAATGAATAATAAAATCAACAAAAACCTAACATATAGACATAGGCCTTATAATATACCCAACAGAAAAAATGTAAAGACTTGAATTATGTGAATAAAATATGATAAAGAAAGCATTTTAACTCTATCATGATTTTATTAAAATATCTATTTAAATGACAAAATTCAAACCACCATATTCCCCGGACTTAGCACCCTCCAACTATCACTTGTTTTTGTCCTTACAAAATTTTTGAAGGGCAAAAAATTCAAAAATGAAGAAGATATCAAACAAGCACTGGTTCAATTTTTCACATCAAAAGATAAAACATTTTTCAAAAATGGGATATACAAATTGCCCTCATGCTGGCAAGAAATCATTAATAATAATGGCAATTATATTATTTAATAAAGTTTATTGATGGTAAGAAAAATTTGTATTTTGTTTTATTCCAAAAATAGACAGAACTTTCCGATAGACCGTATATATATCCGACAACACCTATGTAATAAACTCACATGGGCACACTCATTTTGGTTTATACATACTTCTAACAAATTAAAATTTGTGGTTTCCAAAATTATAAAAAGGTAGAAATATCAAAATAATAATAGAGGGAAGCACATTGCAGGGCATAAAAATAAGCATTAAAATAAAATAAAATAGGTCAATACGTACATAAAAATATGTTCAACATCATCAGCATCACACAGAATTACCACAGGACCCAGTTGTGCTACTCCTTGATATACACTCAAGGGAAGAACAAAAACTTGTACATTTATGTTCCCAGCAGCATAGCCATAAAAGCTAAAAAGAAAAGCAACTCAAGTGACTTGCTGAATTGTTAGATGAAATTTTGTACATCCATACGAATATTATTTGTCCATAAAAAAGAACAAAGTACTGATTCATGTCACCAGGCAGATAAACTATGAAAACATTGTATGAAGTGAAAGAATTGAATCACAAAAGACCACATATGGTATGACTTTTTTTACATGAACAGCCAAAATAGGCAAAGCTGCAGAGACAGAAGGTAGGTCAGTGGTTGATAAGGGAGAATGGGAGTAGTTGGGGAAATGGGGGTGACTGCTAAAGGGTGTTTACTAGAACCTTTCTTTGGAGAGGGATGAAAGTGTTCCAAATTTGACCGTTTCTGCTTTCACAACTCTGTAAACATACTGAAAATCATTCAATTATACACTTTAATGGGTAAACTATATGATGGGTGAACCGTACGTCAATAAAGCTGTTCCAAAGTAAATAAATAAAAATCAATTCTGTCACAAACAGCTAAATCAGTCTTGTCCATTATCTAATATAATCTCCCAAAACCAGAAAATTGTTTTTCATACTTTTATACTATGTTCAAGTGAACTATAGTTATTCTTTATTGTAAAATATTTCTGACTGATATTTTTAAAAAATCAATACCTAATCTCTTTAAATTAGTTAAGATAAAAAATATCTTCAAATTTTAAATAAGATATCAATATTAATAGCTCCCAAATATAATCTTGCCCCAAGAAATATAATACATTATTAATCATATATTCCTTTTGCAATAAAAAAATTAAAAGGAAAGAAAAAATGTTTGATGAGGATATTGTGTATATTTTTGCAAATTTTGATATAACCTATTTCTATTTACCTCTCTAGTCTCTTTATTGAAAAGAATGCCAAGCATCTCTGGATATAATCAAGAGACTGAACTAATATCAAATTCTGTTTGAAGCACTCGAGTCATTAGAACCAATATATATATTGTGATCCCATTCTAGCCTATCCTTATTCCTGTCCACCGTCAATTGCTGTTAATAAATTATACAGTGTCAGAAAAACTAGCCATAGCAATTTCTGTAACATTAAGTACTTAATGCGGTTCCCAGTAAACTCTACCCCAAAAATGTGTACCTCAGCTTCCCTAGTCTTTCGCTGGCTGTAATGTAGCAGTTGACACAGCTACTCTGTATTATTGAAATGCATAGTGGAGTATGGGTCTTCTTTTCCCAATGGTTTGCATTATTCAAGGGTTGAAATATTGGAAGTAATTTGCATTCTTTAGAGAATAGTCAGGAAAAATATATAGTTCTAAACTGACTGTAGATGCATCTATAGAGAATAACAGCTTTAAACTTAATACACATATACACATGCCATTCATCCACGTACAAACACTTACACAGTTAAAAAGAAATAAAGGTTTTAAAGGATGACAATAGCCCTTAGAGCAAATCGGGCTGTTGTTCCCCATGATGAAGCATTGAAAGAATTTGTGAAGGTTTGATTTTTAAAAAGCTAACAGCACCAGCAAATATTTTATAGCCTGATAGTTATCAGGCACTATTTTGGACTCTGAGGATTAAACTTATTTAGACAAGAGAATCAAAATTCCTCCTTTCAGGTAACTGTCATTTTAAATGGGAGAACATTACATTAAACAAATAAATACATAATGCAAAGTCGTTTAAGGATATGAGTGAGAAATAAAGCAAGGAATCAGGAATGATGGAATAATGAAATGTGTGTGTGTGTTCTAATGTAGACAGGGAGCAGAGGAGAGGCTACAGTGATGAAGAGCTAACAAAGTAGAATCTGATTAAAATGAGAATGTGAGCAGCTTATGAAGGAAAAACATTCTAGTCAACAAAGTATAGTCTCTGGAACAGGAACAAGGCTGGACTTGTCTCAAGAAATAGCAAGAAGGGCACTGTGGACAGAATGGAATTCATATGGGGAGAAAAATTAAAGATGAAATTAGTAAAACAAATTATAGTCATTAATAGGATATTAGATTTTGTTCTACGTATAATAAGATAAACCTTTGAAGAGCTTTTGGAGGAGAACTAATTCAAACTGAGCTTTATTTTTAAAAGATTACTCTAGATATGATGGTGATTTGAATTAAGATTTAGAGGCAAAATTGGTCAGAAAAGTCCAAGATACTATGTTTTTGAAGGCTAATTCAACATGATGTGTTGAGGAATAGGTTGGTCAGGTATATTAAAAAACAAACCAACCACCAACAAAACACCTTCTCTTCCATGAACACTTGAGTAAAGAGTAATATTATTTACTGAAATGGGAAAAGAAAGAGAATAGATTCAAAGAACAGGGTTAATCAGTAATTCTGAGTAACAGATATTCTAGTAATACTATTGAGTAGGCAATTGGATATGTCAGAGTTCAGAGAAAATGGTAGTAGGGCTGATGATACCACTTTAGAAAGCTTCCATTTAGGGTTATATATTTGTCAGAATACAACCTAAGCTACTGTAATGAAAAGATCCAAAATATAGTGACTTAAATAAGATAGAAACTTATTTCTCTTTCATATAAAAAGCTAGTAGCAAAAGTCTATTCATCTAATACTTGGAATTAGTATTATTTCTAACTAGGTACTTGATTTGACTTATCAACCTTAGGCTAAACTATTACTATTTTAGAGAAGTGAATTCTTTTCCTGATTTGACTAAACACCTACTGGTTTTCAAAACAAATCCACATTTTACAAATTTAATCCCATCACCTAATTTAGTATCCTATTGTCACAGGTATCTAGACTATGTGTCTATGGATTGCCAGGCACTGTGCTGGACTCTGAATATACAACAGTAAGTAAATGCAATGCGGTCCTTTTTCATAGATTGAACCTAGAGAATAGACAGAAGAAAAAAGTAAATATTAATATATAAAGTATGCAGGTCTATAGAAGAAGTACAGCTTCTTAAAAAGGTACGGAGGAGGGAAACACCCTTAGGTTCAAATCCCAGGTTTTTAACTTGTAGACTTCTCCCTGCCAGATTACAAAATCTTCTGTTTTCTAACATAAACCCTTCCTCTATATTTTATAGCTGGCATTTTGAACAAGCTCTATTTCCCATAATAAAATACCTCCCCACTTGATGCAAGTGAGTTTCCTTTTTATTTATTTTTCTCCCAATAGACCAAAAATTACTATATTATTAATATATGGAGCCTTGAGCATTTGAAAAGGCAAGGGGTTATACAATTAGGAGTCTCCAAATCTATTTGTATAGCAAGCAATGTCCACAGACTGAAGAAATACTGTATCTTATCTACATGTTTGGCTAAAATTCAGCTTCCATTCTGGTTGGTTGAAAGTTCTGTCATACTGTTTACTAAATATTTTTAATATCGCCCCTGTTTACACATAGTATTTACAAAACCTATATGAATGTAATTATAATTATTACATATAAAATGATATAAAGCATTAATAAATCCATAATAGCTTCTTTGATTGCTCAATAAAAGGAAGTATTGATTCTTTTTTTAAGATTTTATTTATTCAGTTTTATAGAAAGAGGAGAGAGAGAGAATGAAGGAGAAAGAGAGAGAGAAAGAGGCTGGGGAGGAGCAGGAAGCATGAACTCCCATATGTGCCTTGACCATGCAAGCCCAGGGTTTTGAACTGGCAATCTCAGTGTTTCATGTCAACCCTTAATCCACTGTGCCACCACAGGTCAGGCCGGTTTGCTAATATTTTGTTGAGAATTTCAGCATCTAAATTCATCAGGAATATAGTTTTCTTTCTTTGTCGTGTCTTTACCTGGTTTTGGAATGTCAATTATGCTTGCCTCATAAAAGCAGCTTAGAAGTCTTCCCTCCTCTTGGATTTTTTGATACAGCTTGAGAAGAACAGGAGTTAGTTCTTCTTAGAATATTTAGTAAAATTTTTCTGTGAAGCCATCAGTCCAGGACTTTTGTTTACTGAGTTTTTTGATAAATATTTTGATTTCATTTGTTGTAATTGGTCTGTTTAGGTTTTTTGATTCTTCCAGATTGAGTTTTGGAAGATTATATGTATCTAGGAATTTATCCATTTTACCCTGGTTGTCCAATGTTTTGGCATACACATCTTCATAATATATTCTTACAATCCTTTGTATTACTGTGGTGTCAGTTGTTATTTCTTCACTTTCATTTCTAATTTTATTTATTTGAGTCCTCTCCCTTTTTTTCTTGATGAGTCTGGTTTAAGGTTCATCAATCTTATATACCTTTTCAAAAAACAGTTCTTGATTTCAGTGAACTTTTGTATTTTTTTTTTTTTAGTCTCTATATCATTTATTTCTGCTCTGATCTTTATTATTATTTTCCTTCTACTTTCTCTGGGCTTTATTTGTTGTTCTTTTTCTAGTTCTTTTAGTTGCAGGGTTAAGTTGTTTATTTGAGGTTTTTCTTGCTTCTTAAGGTATACCTATAATGCCATGAACTTCCCTCTCAGGATTGCTTTAGCTGTGTCCCATAAATTTTGAGTTGTTATATGTTCATTTTCATTTGTTTCAAGGATATATTTTATTTCTATATTTTATTTCTTCCTTGATCTCATTGTTAACCCATTTATTATTTAATAACATGCTATTTAGCCTCCAAGTGTTTGAATGTTTTTCAGTTTTTCTACTGTAGTTGATTTCTTGTTTCATGCCATTGTGATCAGAAAAGATGCTTGATTTGATTTCAATCTTCCTAAATTTATTAAGACTCGTTTTGTGTCTTTATATGTGGTCTGTTTTAGAGTATGTGCCATGAGCACTTGAAAAGAATGTATATTACCGCAAAGAAGCATGGCTAGTAATTCCAGGTCCTGAGTGGGAATGGTGCGGAGTTAAGAATATAGGCTTAAAGTAAAAGGATTGGTTTGGTAGGGCTCTGCAAAGCTGCTGGCAAGAACAGAGCATGCTCAAAAAACCGCTTCCTCATTAATTTATGGGGCAAAGTGGGCCATTAGCAAATCAATGAGATCTCTGATCATATTTCCAAGGAAACCCAAGAATTTTACCAAGTGCAGAAAACCTCCACCATGCATAACATCTTAACTTTGCACAAAACAAAGAATAGAAGAAAATTACCTCCAGTTTTTCCAGGGGACATGGGGAGTAGGATGAGTATAAACAATCCAGCACCACAGCTAAATGGATGTGTGGGGAATGGCATGTGAATTGCCTTCACCAACTTCAACAATCAGTCAGAGGTTATAGGAAAGAGCTTAGCCTTTAGCAACATAATCAGGCAAGTGAGGTGGGGATGGGCAAACTGTCAGCTTACAGCCAATTCCCTGCACCTCTGTCCCCCAAAAATCTAAACTGCAAAAACTCTGTTTGCTTTTCTGTCCCCAGCAGTATACTCTGCTGCTTTGGGGTAAAAGGTTCTGAAGATATCTATTAAATCCAGTTGATCTAGTGTGTCCTTTAAGGCCACTGTTTCTTTGTTATTTTTTTGTCTGGAGGATCTATCCATTAATCTAAATGGGGTATTAAAATTCCCTACTATTATAGTATTGCTGTTGATCTTGCCCTTTATGTTCATCAAAATCTGCTTTATATATTTAGGTGCTTCTATATTAGGCATATAGATATTTACAATGGTTATATCCTCTTGTTGAATTTCTCCCTTTATCATTATGTAGTGACCTCGTTTTCACTTACTATAGCCTTTGTTTTAAAGTCTAGTTTGTCAGATATAAGTATTGCTACCCCAGCTTTTTTTTCATTTCCATTTGCATGAAATACTTTTTTCCATCCCTTCACTTTCAGTCTATGTGTATTTTTTGTCCTGAGGTGGGTCTCTTGTAGACAGTATATGTACAGGTCCTGTTTTCTTACCCACACAGCTATCCTATATCTTTCAATTGGAGCATTTAATACATTTAAATTTAAGGTTATTATTAATATGTAGTTGTTTTATTACCATTTTATTCTTTAAATCTACAATACTCTTTTTTGCAATTTTTTTTCCTTTGCACTTTTTACAGCAGACCCCTTAAAATTTCTTGTATTACTGGTTTTGTTATAATTAATTCCTTGAGGGTTTTTTTTTTGGTCTGGAAAGTTTTTTATTTCTCCCTTAAGTTTAAATGATAGCCTTGCTGTATGAAGAAGTCCTGGTTGTAGGTTCTTACTTTGCAACACTTTGAATATTTCTTGCCAATCCCTTCTGGCCTCAAGTGTTTCTGTTGAGAAGTCAAATGTCATCCTTATGGTGGCTCCTCTGTAAGTAATTAACTGCTTTCCTCTTGCAGCTTTTAATATTCTTTCTTTGTTTCTTAACTTTGACACTTTAATTATGATGTTTCTTGCTGTAGGCCTCCTTGGGTTTCTCCTAAATGGGACTCTCTGTGTTTCTTGAACTTGTATGACTTTTTCCTTCATCAATTCAGGGAAATATTCAGCTATGATTTCTTCAAACAGGCTCTCTATCCCTTAGTGAAACCCCAGTCTCAGGGAAGATGACTGAGAGAGTCCTCTCCTGGGGCTGACTGTACTCCTCCTGAAGGTGGCTAAGTCCTTTGGCCAGATCCAACAGTAGACTCACAGGGACCCACACTTTAAATCAGGCTTCCACAAACTACAGCCCGTGGGCCACATGCGGCCCCCTGAGGCCATTTATCCGGCCCCCCACCACACTTCCAGAAGGGGCACCTCTTTCATTGGTGGTCAGTGAGAGGAGCACTATATGTGGCGGCCCTCCAATGGTCTGAGGGACAGTGAACTGGTCCCCTGTGTAAAAAGTTTGGGGAACCCTGCTTTAAATGTCCTTTTCCAAGCCTCTCTCCTTTCCCTCTGTGGAATCTAACCTAGCAAGATAGAATATTCAGTCCCCAGGTCAGCTGTCTGTGAACCTCCACCCTATTTAATGCACATGAGCCGCTGTGCCAGTGCTGATCAGAGAGAGTGGAACCCACCTCAGCTAGGCCTGGTGTGAGGAGCCTTTCCTTAGGTTACCACACTAGTAAGAGTTGTTAGGTCCTGAACCAATGCTTCCCACAGCTGACTCCTGGATGTGCCAGCCCTGGGCCTCCCAAACAGAAACCCAGCACAGACCAGTGGGAGACACTGCCCATGACTGGCCCTCAGCAACCTTTTTGGAGCTACAAGCAATTCAGAGTTTGTGGCTATCTCTGCTGGGCCCAGGTGTACATGGAAATACCAAACTGCATACCTAGGCTGGCTTTTACCCACTCTGGTTTTAGGGGAAAGTCCACTCAAACAGCCAAGTTTCCCTGAGTCCCACCTCCTGCAGCCTGTCTGCTGGCTGCTTGTCGGGCTCAGCCACTAAGAAAACCTCTGTTAGAGTCTAGAGCCTGTGGCAATTTAGCAATTAGAAAGGGTGGTGGGTGTGGTTCTGCCCTTTGGCCCCAAGTATCACTCTGTCTAGACCTTTTCACAGTCCTCAGTAGGGTGAGGCCCGAGGAGTCCAGTGGGTGTGGCCTCTGAGACCCAGAGGTGTGGTCTGCCCCTTTTCTGGACAGTTTCAGCTGAGTCTGTTGTGAGGTGGAAGCACCAGTCATAGACTTGGGAGAGTGTGGCAGGGAGCTCTGGTCTCAACACCAGAAAACTGAGTCACTGATGTGTCCCCTGCTTCCTGGCTTCTCAGAATGACCTGTTGCCATCCCTGGGGTAGAAGAGACTCCCTAGGGCGGAGCATTTGCTTTTCCCCAGGCTGATGCTGCACAAAGAGGATGTTCCTCCCAAGAAAAATGGTGACTGCAATACTGGAGAATGATTCAGTATAGGGGTTCTGATGGCCATCCCCCACAGTGTCTCTCCCGGGGCCTTCAACTTTACACTCTCCTCCTGCAACTCCAGTCCTCTCAGTTCTTTCCTGCCAGAGCCCCAGGTAAGTGGCTGTGAATAAAGTTTTCTGCAGGAGCCCTTTAAAACAGAGTCTGTGTCTGAGAGGTGTGTCTCTTTTTTGTGGACAGAAACCCAGCTCTTTTCATAGCTAAATGCTGTCTGGTTGCTTCTTCTAGACTCTGGAGCTCTAGGCTGGGGCTCTGGTCCTGGGGCTGGGACCCACACCTCTCAGGGCAACCCACACCTCTGTGAGAGTCCCTCCTGGCTGCCGCTCACTCCTGAGAGCAAGGCAGCCCTTTCCGCGTCTCTGCCCTTCCTACCAGTCTCAGTATGGCTTCTTTGGTGATCTTTGGTTATAGATTCCTCTTAGTTTAGTACAAGGTTGGTTTTTCAAGATGATTGTTCTTAAATTAAGTTGTAATACAATTTGGTCCCGGGAGGTGGCAGTTGGAACATCTGCCTACTCCATTGCCATCTTTCTTCTCCCTCTCCCTTATGTTCTTATCATCTTCTCATTATGTGAGTGGACACTGTTGGAGCCCCACTCAGATCCCCTTTATAAGTTTGTACATCTATCCCCAGCTGCTGCTAGTGTTGACTGGATGAGAACACATAGCTGCTCCACCTTTATCTAGATAAGTGACTTAAGCCAAATGGAGGTGTCTTTTCCCCAGGCTATGCCATCCCACTTTCACCAACAATCAACTCATATGTGCTACAAAAGGTCAAATGCCACCAAAGGTGGGACCAACTCTGCAGTGTACTCTGTGCTCCAGAGCTTCCTGTGGTCTGCCTGCAAGTCTCCAGCTCAGACCACACTCTCGCTGAGCTGCTCACCCATCTTTGTTCTGCTTGCCTCCCTGCTCTTTACCTGACTACACCTCTCTCTCCCTCTAATAAAGCTTTGAACAAGAAATCTCCATCCCAGGCTGTTCTTCTAGGCAAACACCTAAGACAGATGCCTTCCCTGGCTACCCCATACCTAAGCACTCCCTTACCCTGCTTTATTTTTTTATATAGCACCTATCATACATTGTATGTTATAATTTTTTCAATTTCTTTGTATTTATTCCTTTTACCTTCCAATAACATGTAAATCCCTTGAGGGCAGGGACTTTATGATCACTACTGTATTCTCAGGCCTACAAAACTACCTAGCTTTTTGTAATTAACCAATAAATATACAGTGCTAAATGCATGAATAAATAAAATAATATAATAAATTTATTTTATCATGTTTTTAAAAGGATTTCCTATTCTTAAACATTGGGAAACAGTAGCCTAGATTAAGTTAATTTGCAAAAAGAATGTTTCTCTTAAGGACCGTGTGTTCTATGTCCTTTCAAACAATCTCACTGATGAAATACTGATCATTAATAAAATATCTTCTTAACTGATTATTAACATATTCTTCCCAAGCCTTGTAGACTTGAAATTCAAAGTCTTTAATCTTGTTATAGTTTGATAATTAAATTTCTCTTGATTTCTCAATTAGCCTTTATTTCTTAAATAACTTTTTCAATCATCAATATTTTGAACCCAGATCTCAAACGTTCATATTGAAAACATCTAGATGAAAATGTGTATATTTTGATCCTGGCCAGTTGGCTCAGTGGTAGAGCATTGATCCAGTGTGCAGATGTCCCAGGTTCAATTTCTGGTCAGGGCACACAGGGGAAGCAACCACCTGCTTACTCTCCCCTTTCTCTCTCTTTTTCTGTCTCTCTACACTTCCCACAGCATGATTCAATTGGTTGGAGTGCATTGGCTCAGGCGCAGAGGACGGCTCTGTGGACTCTCTGCCTCAGACGCTAAAGATAGCTTGGTTGCGAGCAAGGCCCCAGATGGGGGGCTTGCCAGGTGGATCCCCGTCAGGGTGCATGCAAGAGTCCATCTCTCTATCTTCCCTCCTCTAACTTAAAAATAAATAAATAAATATTTCAAAATTTTTCAAAAAAAAAAATGTATATTTTAACAATGAAAATCATCAAAAAAGGAAGAATACCGAGAGGGGGAAGAATTTGCCACCCAAAAATGTGTTTAGTAAGAAACAGAAATCTCAGGAAAAATATTTATATTTACTCTTCCCCCTACCTACCTAAAAGGAACTTAGAGACAGGACCTGCCTTAGGAAGAGAGACATCACAGATAACTCTAGCTTAATATACACCAGTGTGTTAGACAAAGAAATTTAGTGAGGCCCATTCTTTCATCTGTTTCCCATTGTTAAAGATGGCCCAGCAAACATTTATTTACCAAACATTTGCTTTTCAATTGTCATATGAATTTGCTTTTTGCCTTCTGAAGTTCCAGACCAGAGGCCCTCCTTTCTCCTCAACTCCAGAATGGCAGGGAACCTCAATGCCGATGTGTCCCGAACCTATATTCTTGTGGCATTCCCAAATGTGCATAGGTACTAGATTTGGTTGTTTTCTTTTGTTATTCTGTCTCATGATAATTTGATTATTAGTCCAGCCAGAACTTAGAAAGGTAGGAGAAAAATTATTTTTCCTTCCCTGCAATACCTTACAACTATAGAATGGTGGAGTAAGCATCACTTATATTCGGAGACAGAAGGATGCTAGAGAAAATTGACTCTTAAGTAAGGTGATAGCTGTTTCACTACACAAATCCTAGTGCACTGTAAATTCAGCAAAGGAAGAGCGCCTACCTCTATCTTCCTTTCATAAAGAAAACACGCTGTAGCCAGATATGACACATCAGAAATACTCAAACTAGGTTAGACTCTGGCTGACATTCAGCCCTTCAGGTCAAAAGCTCTCTAATAGAGCTCCACCTTGGTGAGTGCTTCCAGAAAGCTGTCTACTTTGTCAACCACACTCTACAAAAAAGGACTTGGATGATCTGACTGCTGCAGATTTAAATAGTCAGAAAGGATATGCGGTTGCAAGCCAACTCTACAGACGGCTTTTCATTAAGCGATAAATAGAGTTTAATTTAATTTTTTTTTCATAAAGAGGCATTTGTGGTCATGAAAACCTGCTGTCTGCTCCATTCAAAATAAAGATATCTTCGGGAGAGATATCAAACATATTCCAATAAAGGCCAATGAGGGCCTTGCAGTGTTTCATTCTAACTTAAGACTATATAATGAATGTACTTCTTTGGCACTAGCACTTCAAGCCAGAGCTTTAATGGCTTATGACGTAACGTTTGTTTCTTTTAATTCAACAGAAAAGGTCAACATGACTAATAATGGACGATAACTCTGAGACAAGGTGACTAATTAGACTATTTTTCAACAAATAATAAAAGTGTCAGAAAAAAAGAGAGGGAATCCTTGTTGTCAGCAAAACTAGCTTACATCTAGACAGGAAAAGTGATTCTTTCACGCAGATGCATATTTAAGTGGCCTCCCTCCAGTGATCTAAAGAGCGCAAATAATAAATAGTTATAAAAAGCACTATCTAGAGATTCAAATAAGGCAATGGTTCTGATAGAAGTGTCATTTTGCCTACAAGGTAGGCAAACCTCTGGGAACTTTTGGTTGCTAGGACTGGAGGAGTACCACTGACACAGAGGGCAGAGGTCAAGGATGCAGCTTCCTGCAGTACACAGGACAGTGTCCCACAGTAAAGAATTGTCTGGATCCAAATGGAAATAGTGGCTGTTTTGAGACACTGAACTAATGCCATAAAACTTGGTTCATTCTAAAATTAACGAGATTTAAAGTATTCTAGTTATTAGAACCCTATAATGATGTGGTTGTCTACTGGCATAACCAATGTCATCCCAATAAATTCAACTTTTTAAAAAGGTTGGCAGGCAGCTGGTGAAAAGTCCTTAAGCCTTTTTAAAATTTCACCACCTAAACAAAGGTGTTTGGGCACCTTCTAATGTGTTGTGGTTAAAAATAAAGCTATTATGCCATTTCAAAACAAACAAAAAAAATACTAATGACATTATGAGAGGCATTTTATAGATGTTGTCAATTAAAGGGGAAAAGTGGAGGTTGTTAGATTCTTTAAAACCCAGTACTCTGAGATCACAGTGGGATTCAGGACACTTAGATGTCAGTCATATCGTTGCCTTTGTTGCTGTGTTAGTTTGTGGAGGCTGCTAAAATGATGTGTCACAGACTGGGTAGTTTAAAAGACAGAAAAGTATTTTCTCACAATTCTGGAGGCTAAAAGTCCAAGTGAAGGTATCTGTAGGATTGCTCTTTCTCAGATCTTTCTTTTGCTTATAGATGGCTGTCTTCTTCCTCTGTCTTCTCATGGCCTTCTTTCCGTGCCTGTTGTCTATGTTCTAAACTTCTTCTAAGGAAATCACTCATATTGAATTAGAGTCCATATCAATAAAATGACTCAAATTTAATTGTCCATTAAAAGACCGTCTGTCCAAATACAGTTACCTTCTGAGGTACTTGGGGTTATGACTTCAACATATGGATTTTGAGAGGACACTCTTCAGCCCATCGCAATGGCCTTGGAATGTCTTTGGTCCAGAAGTACCATAGAGAGGAAATATCTGATGGTCAGTGTGAAAGCTTTGCAGCCTTTCTCCAGGGCTACAGAGCAGGAAAGCATGCACAAAAGTGAACTCTCTGAAACCAGTCCTTCATTTTTATAGAATAACTCTGAATTTACCTGAAACTTTTGTAGGAAATAGTTATAGGAACTCAAAAGAAAAAAATTATCTTTGAATCAGAGAACTAATTTGTATATATAAAAGGTTTTCCTAAAGCAAACCCAAACTAGAAGAATTAGTTTTATACAAGGATCATGTTGGCCAAAACACCGCAAGCAGTGCCCAGCATAGAAACAGACCTCAATATATATCTGATCCCTGACTGTGTGACCGGAACAAGGAAGTTACTTATCAACTGTCAGTAAACTAATCACTAAATTTATTTATGTATGAGTGTATTATTTTAGGGTAACTCAGAGAGGTATTTAATTCTATACCAAAATGAACATAAAGGTAATACAGAGTGCTATAGAAATTAGAGGATAAGAAATTACCCGACATCTGTATACAATATATTTTTTAATCTGGGTTTTTGGAGGCTAGTGGGAGAGCACACAGAGTTAACAAACACTGAATTCTTACAGTTCATACGTAGGTGTCTTCTGTTTGTTGGCTTCTTTTTGATATGTGCTGTAACACTACAGATATACTTCTTAAGTTAATCTTTTTCGCTCTCTCTTTCTCTTTCTTCTCTCTGTCCCTCCCTAAACTTAGCAGGCTGAATGTACCGTAACTATGAATTATTCAGTCAGTGAAAGCTAGCAGGCACTGAATAAACAATTTGTTAATTCCACTCCAATTCCCTTGAGTAAAAGTCCTCAGAGCCTTCTACTCCCATAACACTGCATTTGCCTTTGATAATAATGCTTAACTTAATACTTTATAATAATTTACTTTCAATTCTAACTCATATTAATTATGGTCATCTCTAATTTTACTTATATTTTTATTTATAATATATTATTCCCAATATTTAACACACAGTAATTATTAGTTGGATGAATTTCTTTTTGTATTTGATCTAATTTGTTAGAATGTGGTTATGCTACTGCCATCCTCTCCCAAGTATATATTTTTTTCTTTGTGTCTGCTCCTTATTTTGCATCATCTCTATCAGCAATGTTTTCTCTCCTATCTTCACCTCTTCCCCTCTTGGCTGTGAGATCATTAAGAGCAGGGCTATGACTTCCCACTTATCTGGGCTTTCCCAGCACCTGGCCAGAGCAGCTGCATTGTAGAACTAAACTGTTGGTTAATGAACATACTTGTGCCATGAGCAGAAGCCTAGTATCCAGAACATAATACATATATACAGTAAAGTCTTTTTTAAAAACATGTTGAGTGAGCCTTGATGAAATAGCTTGGTTAGTTAGAGCATAAATTCAAAGCACAGAGGTTGCCGGTTTGATTCCCAGTCAGGGCACGTGAAGGAACAGAGTGATGTTCCCTTCTTTCTCTCGCTAAAATCAATAAATAAAAATTTTTTTAAAAACTTTAAAAAAACATGTTGAGTGAATGAGTGAGTAAATGCTTTCTATTCCTAGTCATTCTACAAACACCAGACTTGTAATCTATAATTTACTGGTCCATCTATGTACCTGACACAACACTTTGTTTATTCCTTTTTTGACATCTGCCTTATATAATTTAACACTTGTGTATGTCTGTGAGTTTATGTTTGTGTCTCTCCTTTCCCTATCTCACTAATCACTCATCCCTACCCACATTATGTCTTTTCATGAGAGAAACTATGCCTTAGTCATTTACTTTTAACTCACCAGAACATCACACATGAACATTAATAATTTTAGATTATAACCAGGGAAGCATTCATTTTTTAATAGCAAAATTTTTATTCATTTAAAGTAGGTTAGTTTTCTATTTTCAACAAGGATAAAATATTCTTTATTATAGGTTCAATAATTTACCACTTTCTATGTCCTCAAGACTTTGTACTATATTGGACGCATAGTAAACATTCAGAAATATTTTCCAAATCATTAACTTTGATTTCCCAGGTGTATAAATTATTTTTGAAAAAGAAGTTTCAACATAGAGGGTTTTGACTTATTTGGCATCTGGATTTGTCTGACAGATCATTTAAAGTCTTATAATTATAAAATATGATTGTTTATTGAGACAGATGTACATATGGTGCACCTTTAGACATTAAATGAAAAGTGCCTGTGTCGAACATCTGTGTCGAAGTCATCCATCACAGCAGGCCTCCCAGAAATTATTTGATCCTTTCCTTGCTTCCACTAAAATTAGCCTTTCTCTATACCTCGTCTATAAAATTTTACTATTTTCTTTCAAAGATATATCTTTACATATTTGGTTTTATTTCACAATCCTAAATGTTCTTTACAGTTATATATTTATAAAGTTGTTACATATTTTATTAGGATGCAAATTAGGCTGCTACAAGAGACTCCCACATACAAGGGCTTAAATGATAAGTTTATCTCTTATACTTAATAGTCTATTAGCGAGCAGTCCCAGCTGGTTGGGTGGCTCTGCTTTCCTAGGTCATTCAGGGACCTAGTTTTACTGCTCCTATTGCTCCGTCATACCCTCGGTGTAGTTGCTGTCTATTTTGCCAATGCTGATCATCCTGTCTCCCCAATCTAACTAAAATATCAAGAAAAGAAATTCTGAAACAAACATTTTTGTTTCAAAGGAGACAACTTAGAAGTGACTCACATAACATCCTTGCCCACCTTATTGGCCAAACTTAAATACCTACAATGCTAAGTTTAGTTTCAAAAAAAACCTGGGTGTAAATCTGTAAGCTGGGTGAACATGTGGCCAGCTAAAATTCTATTATTAAAAAAAATTGGGCTTTTGTAGCTCCTACTGAGCTCTTATTCCTTCCCCCAGAAACACACTCACTGGTCATGAGCCTTGAGGATCAGTATTCCCAAATTCTTCACGTGGTCATTGGTGCTAAACCTCCATCTCCTTTCAACTAAAGATGATCCTTTAAAAAATGGAGCAACAAGTAGATAATACACATATGCTATGAGCTAGCAACTGCATTCCTAACTGTATGTCCAACACAAAAGCATCCATGTGCCCTACAGAGATCATGCACTGGAATGGTCACAGCAGCACTGTGGATAGTAGAAAAAACCCACTTGGCCATCAACAAGAAAATGGATAAAGAAGTGTGATTTATCCAAACACTAGAATGCTACTCACAAGAAAAATGTACCTGTTCTTGACAAGTCAGGTCACTCTCACAGACATGTAGATCAAAAGAAGCCAGACACAAAAATGTACACAGCATGTTCAATGTTTATAAAGTTCAAAAACAGGTAAAATGAATCTGCTGGGTTAGAAGTCAGAATCCTGATTACCCTTGGGGGGAGTGATGTGGACATGACACAGGACAATTTGGGGGGTAACTAGGAATGTTTTATAATTTGATGAGAGTGAGGGGGCCATGGAAGTGTTAAGTTTATGAAAATGCATCCGAATACTCACTCACAGTTTATTTATTTTCTGTGGGTTATACTTTCATTTAAAAAATTACATAAAAATGAGGGCCAACATTAAATAATTTAAAAGAAGTGTTGAACAAACTACCCCCACACCCAAGTGGGGATATGACTTTAAAATTCCTTTGGTACCAGGCAGCTTCAACACAACTGCTCAAGTGTAGCTGGTTACAGACTCTTTGGAAAAGCAATTTGGTAATATGTATCAATCTACTAGACCAGGGAAGTAATCCTAAATGCAGAAAAGGCCTTTCAGCATAAAGATGCCTATCACATTATAAAAATAAAATAAAAATAATCTTAATGACCAGCAATAGGATGCTAGATCAATTATGGTGTGTTCCTCCTGATGGAATATTATGTTTATAATAAGTAATGTCAGGATACATCAAATGACACAATGTAGAATGCAAGTTGTATATATAATCTGATCATCATCATGTACAAATATGCATAGAAAAACCTCTCAGGAGGAAATATGTAAAAATAATTCTAACATCTGTGGATGATGAAAAAAAAACTGTAGGGAACAGATATCGGTGACAATCTAATTCAGTCTCCTCCTCTGACTACCTTCTAGAAGTAACTTCTTCCCACATTCAGACCATATTCCTTCCTTCCTTAAATAAGGCAACCAAAATTCCATTGTTATTTCATCCATATAAAAATTGAGGCTAACCCTGAGTGTTGCATTTTCCTCTTTGTCAAGTTTGAACTTTGCCTTCTGCAATTTGGTTAACTCATACACTAATACAAAAGTTACATTTGTCCCTGACACTCAGTATACAATGGCAAAGCTGAAATAGAGTAACCACCATAAGTTCTTATTAATAAAATAGAATGGGAGCAGTCACTGCTCCATAGAAATGACAAAAATACGGTATGTAATCATTTTAAGATACTTACTTTAATACTAGAATGAATTGCTTAGCTGAACTTTTCTCCTGATCTCTGTGCAGAACGCTTGGTTCATTTTCTTTAAAGTTCTCTGATTTTTCTCTCTGACGTAGGATTGTATATTTTTCTGTTCATCACCTTCCTTTTTCACACCTTAAATGAGCATTGAGAGTATACCCTCCCTGACCACTGTTTTAGGGATAATCACAGGCTCTCGCTGATCAGACTTGTGCCATCTTTGGTAATATGGATCCTTCAAACACTTAATAAGCTTCTAGGCATTGCTTCTAATAAAATTCATGTGAAAGTCACCACACTCAGATTACTTTTCTTAATAGTCCTTAAGTCTCTGAGATATTTTATTATTTACTGCATCTGTGTTGGAACCCTCCCTCTTACTTTCAACTTAATACTAGCTTGTTTAAGGTCTTCTAAAAATACAGATTTCAAGTAGGAAGCTAATCTGGCTTTTGTCCCTGGGATGCTTCACTGTTTCACTTAAAAGACTTATTGGGAGAATTTAAAGAAAGACTCTGAAGGACAAGCACAGCTTCTACCTGGAGCACAAAAAGGAGTTGACTTTTTCAGCTTTGTGAGGCCATACATATGTCAAAATAAATGGAATGCCACAGGTTGAAATTATCTCCATTAAGAAGTCTGTTTTCTTCAATATCTACTTGTAAACTAGTTTATATTACATCATCACCTTGGATGTTGTCCTCACGGATTGGAGTAAGAGGAAAGAGGAAGTTCAGAGTAAGTGACTTCATCTTCAAAGTGATAACTCTGAAGATGCATATATTACTTGTGCTTATAGCCATCCTATTAGAACCAGACTAATCTCATGGCCACACATAACTGCTATGAAGGATGAGGAATGAAGTCTATATTGGGCAATCCAATTCCATGTAAGCTAAACTAATGAAGTTCTATTATTTAAAAGAAGAAGAAGTAGAAGGAGGAAGAGGAGAAAAGGAAGAAGAAAGGAAGAAAGGAAGGAAGGAAGGAAGGAAGGAAGGAAGGAAGGAAGGAAGGAAGGAAGGAAGGAAGGAAGGAAAGAAAGGAGGAAGGAGATTGTTGAGAACATTTAGTGACATAAAAATTTATTTAAAAAGTTTTATTGTACTCAATTTCAAAGAAATTTATTATCTATTGCTAAGAATTGATATTGCCCATTTATTTCTTTTTTTTTTCTTTTTTTTTTTAAATAAATTTTTATTAATGGTAATGGGATGACATTAATAAATCAGGGTACATATATTCAAAGAAAACATGTCTAGGTTATTTTGTCATTAAATTATGTTGCATACCCCTCGCCCAAAGTCAGATTGTCCTTCGCCACCCTCTATCTAGTTCTCTGTGCCCCTCCCCCTCCCCCTAACTCTCCCCCTGTCCTCCCTCCCCCCACCCCTGGTAACCACCACACTCTTGTCCATGTCTCTTAGTCTCATTTTTATGTTCCACCAATGTATGGAATCATGTAGTTCTTGTTTTTTTCTGATTTACTTATTTCACTCCGTATAATGTTATCAAGATCCCACCATTTTGCTGTAAATGATCTGATGTCATCATTTCTTATGGCTGAGTAGTATTCCATAGTGTATATGTGCCACATCTTCTTTATCCAGTCTTCCATTGAAGGGCTTTTTGGTTGTTTCCATGTCTTGGCCACTGTGAACAGTGCTGCAATGAACATGGGGCTACATGTGTCTTCACGTATCAATGTTTCTGAGGTTTTGGGGTATATACCCAGTAGAGGGATTGCTGGGTCATAAGGTAGTTCTATTTGCAGTTTTTTGAGGAACCACCATACTTTCCTCCATAATGGTTGTACTACTTTACATTCCCACCAACAGTGAATGAGGGTTCCTTTTTCTCCACAGCCTCTCCAACATTTGCTATTACCCGTCTTGTTGATAATAGCTAATCTAACAGGAGTGAGGTGGTATCTCATTGTAGTTTTGATTTGCATTTCCCTAATAACTAATGAAGCTGAGCATCTTTTCATATATCTGTTGGCCATTTGTATCTCTTCCTGGGAGAAGTGTCTATTCATGTCCTCTTCCCATTTTTTTATTGGATTGTTTGTTTGTTTGTTGTTGAGTTTTATGAGTTCTTTGTAAATTTTGGAAATTAGGCCCTTATCTGAGCTGTTGTTTGAAAATATCATTTCCCATTTAGTTGGCTGTCTGTTTATTTTTATATCAGTTTCTCTTGCTGAGCAAAAACTTTTTATTCTGATGTAGTCCCATTCATTTATCTTTGCCTTCACTTCTCCTGCCATTGGAGTCAAGTTCATAAAATGTTCTTTAAAACCCAGGTCCATGATTTTAGTACCTATGTCTTCTTCTATGTACTTTATTGTTTCAGGTCTTATATTTAGGTCTTTGATCCATTTTGAATTAATTTTAGTACACGGGGACAGGCTGTAGTCGAGTTTCAGTCTTTTGCATGTGGCTTTCCAGTTTTCCCAACACCATTTGTTGAAGAGGCTTTCTTTTCTCCATTGTGTGTTGTTGGCCCCTTTATCAAAGATTATTTGACCATATATATGTGGTTTTATTTCTGGGTTTTCTATTCTGTTCCATTGGTCTGAGTGTCTATTTTTCTGCCAATACCATGCTGTTTTGATTATCGTGGCCCTATAATATAGTTTAAAGTCAGGTATTGTAATGCCCCCAGCTTCATTCTTTTTCCTTAGGATTGTTTTGGCTATTCGGGGTTTTTTATAGTTCCATATAAATCTGATGATTTTTTGTTCTATTTCTTTAAAAAATCTCATAGGGATTTTGATGGGAATTGCATTAAATTTGTATATTGCTTTGGGTAATATGGCCATTTTGATTATATTTATTCTTCCTATCCAAGAACAAGGAATATTTTTCCATCTCATTGTATCTTTTTCGATTTCCCTTAACAATGCTTTGTAATTTTCATTATATAGGTCCTTTACATTCTTTGTTATGTTTATTCCTAGGTATTTTATTTTTTTTGTTGCAATCGTGAAGGGGATTATTTTTCTGAGTTCGTTTTCTAATATTTCATTGTTGGCATAGAGAAAGGCTATGACCTTCTGTATGTTAATTTTGTATCCTGCGACCTTACTGTATTGGTTTATTGTTTCTAATAATCTTTTTGTGGAGTCCTTCGGGTTTTCGATGTATAGGATCATATCATCAGCAAAAAGTGATACCTTTACTTCTTCTTTTCCGATATGGATGCCTTTTATTTCTTTGTCTTGTCTGATTGCTCTGGCCAGAACTTCTAGCACCACGTTAAATAAGAGTGGAGAGAGAGTGGATAACCCTGCCTTGTTCCTGATTTAAGGTAGAAAGTCCTCAGTTTTATGCCGTTTAAAATGATGTTGGCTGATGGTTTATCATATATGGCCTTTATCATGTTGAGATATTTTCCTTCTATACCCATTTTGTTGAGAGTCTTAAACATAAAATTGTGTTGTATTTTATCAAAAGCCTTTTCTGCATCTATTGATAAGATCATGTGGTTTTTGTTCTTTGTTTTGTTGATATGGTGTATTACGTTAACCGTTTTGCGTATGTTGAACCATCCTTGAGATTCTGGGATGAATCCCAGTTGATCATGATGTATTATTTTTTTAATATGTTGTTGTATTCGGTTTGCCAGTATTTTGTTTAGAATTTTAGCATCTGTATTCATTAGAGATATTGGTCTGTAGTTTTCTTTCTTTGTGCCATCCTTGCCAGGTTTTGGTATGAGGGTTATGTTGGCCTCATAAAATGTGTTTGGAAGTATTGCTTCTTCTTCAATTTTTTGGAAGACTTTGAGTAGAATAGGAACCAAGTCTTCTTTGAATGTTTGATAGAATTCACTAGTATAACCGTCTGGGCCTGGACTTTTATTTTTGGGGAGGTTTTTAATAGTTTTTTCTATTTCCTCCCTGCTGATTGGTCTGTTTAGGCTTTCTGTTTCTTCATGACTCAGTCTAGGAAGGTTGTATTGTTCTAGGAATTTATCCATTTCTTCTAGATTGTTGTATTTGGTGGCATATAATTTTTCATAGTATTCTAAAATAATTCTTTGTATATCTATGATGTCTGTGGTGATCTCTCCTCTTTCATTTTGGATTTTATTTATTTGAGTCCTGTGCCTTTTTTCCTTGGTGAGTCTTGCCAAGGGTTTGTCAATTTTGTTGATCTTTTCAAAGAACCAGCTCTTTGTTTTATTGATTTTTTCTATAGTTTTTCTGTTCTCTATTTCATTTATTTCTGCTCTGATTTTTATTATCTCCTTTCTTCGGCTGGTTTTGGGTTGTCTTTGTTCTTCTTTTTCTAGTTCCTTAAGGTGTGAAGTTAAGTGGTTTACTTCGGCTCTCTCTTGTTTGTTCATATAGGCCTGAAGTGATATGAACTTTCCTCTTATTACTGCTTTTGCTGCATCCCAGAGATTCTGATATGTCATATTTTCATTTTCATTTGTCTGTATGTATCTTTTGATCTCTGCGCTTATTTCTTCTTTGACCCATTCATTTTTTAGAAGTATGTTGTTTAGTTTCCACATTTTTGTGGGTTTTTCCCCCTCTTTTTTGTAGTTGAATTCTAGTTTCAAGGCTTTATGATCAGAAAATATGCTTGGTACAATTTCAATTTTTCTAAATTTGCTGATATTGTCTTTGTGGCCCAACATATGGTCAATTCTTGAGAATGTTCCATGTACACTAGAGAAAAATGTATACTCTGTCGCTTTGGGATGAAGTGTCCTGTAGATGTCTATCATATCCAGGTGTTCTAGTATTTCGTTTAAGGGCACTATGTCTTTATTGATTCTCTGTTTGGATGACCGATCTAGAGCCGTCAGCGGAGTATTGAGGTCTCCAAGTATGATTGTATTTTTGTTAGTTTTTGTTTTAAGGTCAATAAGTAGCTGTCTTATATATTTTGGTGCTCCTTGGTTTGGTGCATATATATTAAGGATTGTTATGTCTTCTTGATTCAGTGTCCCCTTAATCATTATGAAGTGACCATTTTTGTCTCTGAGTACTTTTTCTGTCTTGTAGTCAGCATTATCAGATATGAGTATTGCTACACCTGCTTTTTTTTGGGTGTTGTTTGCTTGGAGTATTGTTTTCCAGCCTTTCACTTTGAATTTGTTTTTATCCTTGTTGCTTAGATGTGTTTCTTGTAGGCAGCATATAGTTGGATTTTCTTTTTTAATCCATTCTGCTACTCTGTGTCTTTTTATTGGTAAGTTTAATCCATTTACATTTAGTGTAATTATTGACACTTGTGGGTTCCCTACTGCCATTTTATAAATTGCTTTCTGTTAGTTTTGTATCTTGTTTGATTCTTCTCTTTTGTTTTTCTATCATTTGTTTCTGTTTGTTTGTGTTCCATACTTCTTTCCTCTGTTGCTACCTTTTTTAAGTCATGTGTTTTTGTGGTGGTTTTTTCTAGGGTGGTTACCATTAAGTAATGAAAAGGGTACCTACCATATTCATTGTAGTACCCTATCTTATAAGTATTTCTGCACTTCATCGTCCTTTGCTACTGTTAATCTCCATTCTCTCCCCCCTTTTTTTTCCTTTGTTGTCACAGTTTAAGTTTGGTTTTATTGTGTTCTTGGTGGAGCTGTTACTTGTGGTGTTGTTTTCTTTTGTTCTTTGAATCTGTTTGGAAAACCCCCTTTAGTATTTCCTGGAGTGGGGGCTTTCTCGTGATAAATTCTCTCATCTTTTCTGTATTTGTGAATGTTTTTATATCTCCTTCATACTTGAAGGATAGCTTTGATGGGTATAGTATTCTTGGCTGAAAGTTCCTCTCTTTCAGGGCTTTAAATATTGGGGTCCACTCTCTTCTAGCTTGTAGAGTTTCTGCTGAGAAATCTGATGATAATCTAATAGGCCTTCCTTTATATGTTGTACTCTTCTTTTCCCTGGCTGCCTTGAGAATTTTTTCTTTGTCATTGGTTTGTGTCATCTTTATTATGATGTGCCTTGGAGTGGGTTTGTTGGGGTTAAGAAAACTCGGTGTTCTGTTTGCTTCTTGAATTTGAGGCTTTAGTTCTTTCCACAGACTTGGGAAGTTCTCGTCTATTATTTGTTTGAGTATATTCTCCATTCCATTTTCTTTCTCTTCTCCCTCTGATATACCTATTATTCTTATGTTATTCTTTCTGATGGAGTCAGATAATTCCTGTAGGGCTTTCTCGTTTTTTATTATTTTTGAGTCTCTTTCTTCTTCTCTCTGTTGTGCCTCAAGTTGTTTGTCTTCTATTTCACTAATCCTATCTTCAATCTGGGTTGTTCTGCTAGCTAAGCTTGTTACCTCGTTTTTCAGCTCGTGAATTGAGTTTTTCATTTCTGTTTGATTTGTTTTTATAGTTTCAATTTCCTTGGTAATATATTCTTTGTGTTCATTGAGTTGTTTTCTGATCTCCCTATATTGCCTTTCTGTGTTTTCTTGTATATCTCTGAGTATTTTTAAGATTTCTATTTTAAATTCTCTGTCATTTAGCTCCAAGGCTTCCAATATGTTAAGTCTTTTCTCCATAGATTTTTCCACATCTATTTGTGTTACCTCTCTTTCTTTTGTATCCATAATATTCGATTTCCTCTTTCTTATTGGCATCTGAGGGTGGTCTTGTTGATAGCACTAATTAGAATTAATAAAGAGTAAAAAGTAAAAAAACAAAAAAAACAAAAAAAAAAACCAAAGGGTAAAACACCCCACAAAAAAAAGCAGTAATAATTTATTATTTCCCCCTTTTTTTTTTCTTTCTTCTCCTTCCCTCCTCTCCCCTCCTCAGGGAAATATCGTGCCTATAATGGAGGGCCTGGTTTGCGGTGAAGAGTTCAAGGGGCAAAAAAAAAGGGGAGTAGGGACCTACTAAATGCAAAAAAAAAAAAAAAGCAAGAAAATCTTAGACAAGCATAAGTTGATCTGCCTGCGGGTGATGGTCAACTAAGAGATATAATGAGAGGGATAAGAGGGAACCAGAAAAAAGGACAAAAAAAGGAATAATAAAGAAGAAAAAAATAAAAATAATAAGTAAAAATCTGTTGTATCAAGTGGAGCGAAGACCAAATACAATGGAGACCTTGGGTTGGGAGGACCCAAAATGCCACAAAAATAAACTAACAAGAAAAAAACAAAAACAAAAGCGAAAAAGAAAAATGAAGCCAAAAAAAGCCTTGAGTCCCAAATTAACTAATTTGTTCGTGATTGAGGATTAAATGGGAGGAAAGTAAAACGAGAAAAGAAAAAACGAATAGAAAGGAAAAAATAAGAAAAAGAGAAAAACGAAGGAAGAAATAAAAAAGGAAGAGAAAAAAACAAAATAAAGCAAAAACAAACAAACAAACAAAAAAAAAAAAAAAAAAGAGGAGAGAGTGAGAGTTAAGTGTCCTGGAGTATAACCCCAAAGGAGGGTGAGGATGAAGAAGAGAAATAAAATGTAACACTTATGGGTAGTGTAGTTCAAGAAAAGGGAAGCATAAGATGGGCAGAGAATAGAAGGACCGAGGTGGAGGAAATAAAGGCAATAGGAAAGAAGAAACAAACAACAACAACAAAAAAAAAAAAAAAAATTAGTGGAACAAGTTGTAAAGTTTGTGGATTTTTCTTGATTTTGAGATGTTAACTTCTTCCTTTTTCTTTTCTCTCCCTCTTCCTGGTCGGTGACTCTGTACCCCAGGCTCTGCCCCTGTGTCACATTTAGGTAGGGATTTGCAGTTGATGGGATTCTATGGCAATGTCATATAATTGGCTTTAGTCTTGCTGGTAGTCAAGGCTTGTTGGCGTTTGCAGGGTCCAACGATGAGAGAGTTTGCTTTCGTGGATTCTCTCTCCTAGTCCCCCCTTCCTGAATTAGCAGCCTGGTGATCCAGCTATAAGGCTGACACTGCTTCTGCCTGGGGAGTAAGAGGCTCAAAGAGCTGGGAAATCCCCACTCTATCCCCACCCAGTGCAAGGCTTTGGGAAGGGCTCTGGCAGTCAGGGCCTCCAGTGTAATCAGGCGGGGGTGGGAGTCAATTGTTGTCAAGGTGACTGTTCAGCGCCTAGCATTCCGTTGGACCTCTCAACCCAGGCTTTCCACACTTTGTAGCCTGTTTTGGCTGGTAAGATGAGGCACTAGTCTCTGCTTGCGACTAGTGTAGTATAGATCTTATTATCTGCCAAGTCCTTCTTGTTAGCGTTTATCCCTGAATATGGAGGCTCTATCAATCAGAAGTTGCCCCCGCCCCTTTAGCGAGAGGCACTAAAAAATATCACGCCTCTTGTCTTGGGTCGGTGAACTGAGAGAGATCTTATCAATTAGGACCGAGGGTGCGCAGATTTCACGGGTTAAGTTAATTTTAGTAATTGGGTCGCAGCTGTGCTCCCGAAGGTATTTCAGGCTGCCTGCGCGCCCCTCCCCCAACGCTTGATTGTTAGCTTGAATGGCTGGGTGAGGTGCCCCGCCCGCGGAGAGAATCTCCCAAGTAGGGAATACCGCCCTGGGGCCTCTCCCGCTCCCCGTGCGCGGGCCGCTGGGAACGTCAGCGGTGCTCGGTCTGCAATGCTCGGTCTGCAACCAGACCGGGCGCACGCCAGCGGCTGCTCGCTGCTCCAGAGTGTGGGCGGTGCTCGCGGTGGCTCGCGGCGGCCGCTCACGGCTGCTGCTCGCGGCTCCTGAGTGCAGGATGACTTACCACAGGCGCACTTCCTCGCGGCTTGAATGAACGTCACTGCGGTAGCTTCCTCCACACCCTCGTCTCTCAGATTCAAGTGATAACAGTCCTTTTGCTTTCAGTTTGTGTGGAACTCCGTAATGCTCCGAAGATAAATTTTCCTGTTTCTAGTTGATAAATTTGTTGAGATTTTGGGGAGATCTGTCGGACGCGCTGCTCACGGCGCCATTTCCGTGACGTCACTCGCCCATTTATTTCTAAACTGAAGCATTAGTAACAAATATCTCTTGGTGGTAACTAAAAGTAGGACATAGAAAATTTTTCTACCCTCTTGGAATGTCATCAAAAACACAATCAAGTGAAGAATTCTTAAAATTTGGAGGAAATATCTCCATCACAGTGATAAGCAAACACTTTTTTTCTATTAATTCTTAAACATGTCAATTTAGGTAGGAATACAGTATGTTAACTGACTTTTTTGGTAAGCAATTTTTTGGGGTCACTGCACTTTTCATACTATTCTTTAATATAGTCTCTACAGAATTTTCAATTGACTGCAAAAAATGATTAACAGTAAGCTCCCCTGCTGTTCAACTCAGTCATTCATGACTTTACCAGATGGTTTTGTTTTTTGGGGGCCATTTTTTTCATATTGTTTTCCCTTACCAAGGTTCAGTCAAAATACAATATGTAACACTCATTTTTAATTTTATAACTAAAGTATAAAATACTATACAGACACACCTTATATTTTTCTGCCTATTTAAAGCTAGTGACCACAATATTTGCTGTTACTTATGAGCAAGATAATTTTAAAGTTTGTACACCTATTTTCTTAAATTACTTTCTGCACATACTCACTTATTTACTCTTGTTTTTTAATAATTCAAGTGCTATTAGTTTTTACCAACTCTTACAATCAGCCATTCAGTTATCCTATTACTTTATGAATTTGCTTTATTTAACAAGTTTATTTAATGTGTTGATCTAAGTCCTGCTGAGGAAAGCTCATCAGGTGGTTTGCACTAATTATTTCTAGACTATATAAATAGTGCAGAGTTTTAAGATACAGTTAAACAAAGAAAAACAGAGAAAGATTAAACTGTCTGAAAATTTCTCTTGTTTTTTAATCCATCTAGGACAATCTAGCTGACAGACGGGACATGAAACTTTAACTCTTTCATTGGTATATGACATTGTCAGAAGTTGTTTTGATCTTAGCATATATGATCCTTAGCAACAATCATATTTTGTTTTCCTATATAAGTTATAATTTATAATTTTGGCAATACTTTCAAAGATTTTCTAGTATGTTAGTTTATCGAAGTGATTAAGCAAAATTCATTTAATCACTAGTGACCTCTAAAAAAGTGAGATTCAGTTATGTAACTAAAATTTTTTTCTGATATAGAAAACAAGTTTGAAACTTAGTAAAAGTAGATTTTCAATTATTATTTTTTTTTATAAATAAATTTTTATTTTAATGGGGTGACATCAGTAAATCAGGGTACATACATTCAAAGAAAACATTTCCAGGTTATCTTGTCATTTAGTTCTGTTGCATACCCATCACCCGAAGAGAGATCGTCCTCCGCCACCCTCCATCCAGTTCTCTCTGTACCCCTCCCCCTCCCCCTCATTCCCTCCTCCCACCCCCCCGTAACCATCACACTACTGTCCATGCCTCTTAGTCTTGCTTTTATGTCCCACCAATGTATGGAATCCTTCAGTTCCTGTTTTTTTCTGATTCACTTATTTCACCCCGCACAATGCTACCAAGACTCCACCATTCCGCTGTAAGTGATCCGATGTCATCATTTCTCCTAGCTGAATAGTATACCATGGTGTATATGTGCCCCATCTTCTTCATCCAGTCCTCTATTTTTTTTTAACAGTGATTAAAAGCCTTTAAGCAAATTCTTGGCCAATACAGCAAGAATCCCTAAAAGAGTAGTGTCCTTAACATGTTCACCAAGTCCAAGTTGGCCCCATCCCCATGCCAAATCCCTGAAAAATGCAACCCAACCACAGTTCAGTCTGTTAGGAGCTGTCACAGGGAGCAAGAGTCCAGGAAAGTTCCCCACAGGAAAAGTCCGCATGGCACTGGAATTGTTGTCACCATTCTATACTTTGCAGCTCATGCCCAAGTCCCAATGACCGCTGCTTCTAGCTGGTAATGATTCAGGTAGACTGGAAAAAGCCATTTGCAGCATGTGTGGATATGGAGCTTCTGTTCTCCTCTGCCTGGAGAGATGAGACCAGGTTGCTTTTCCCTGGAGCTCTGTGACTGTGGCCTAGTAAAGAGAACCTTGGGATACACTAAGCTGGGTGGCAAAGGTAAATTCATAATACAAGTTGGCAAAAGGAAGAAAGAGAGCTCTAAATTAGGAATAGGTACCAGCCTGAAATATGAGTGGGGCATTGAGGTAGGACGGATAAAGGAAACACTATATATCAAGCAAAGCAGCAGAAAATAGGACTATCAACATCCACAACAGAGATCTTTGAGGGAAGAATAAAAAACCTGACTATTCAGGCAAAACATAGTTAAGTGGCCCTTGTGCAAATGAGATCAGTTTACCTGCTTCTTGGAAGAAATACCCTAGGCTCGTCCACAGTGTCATAGATGGGGCCAACGGCCCTGGGTACCTTCAGCCTTCAGTGGCAAACCCCAGCTTTCTGGGCAAGGTTAGGTCATAGGTGGATGGAGCAGGGCTGGAAGAGACTGAACCCTCCCTTAGAGGAGCGAGGGGGAAGCCCACCTTCCAGTGTCCCTGTTTCCTCACAGCAGAGGCATGTAAGCCTGGCAGGCTTTAGCTCAATGAACTTCCTTTCCACTATTGAAGCAGGACCCAGATGGCATCCTATGAGAACCCTTTGGGGCGTTGGAGCCTTTAAGGGTGTATCCTAAAAGCTGGTAGTTCCCCTGATCTCTATTGGGCTTTTTCTGCCTCTAGGTATCTTAAAAGCCATTCTCAGAAGATCTCGCTGAGGGGTTTGAGGATCCCCATCTGCCTATATAAATCTTTTCCATATATCTGGAGCTATTTGGAAAAAAGACAGAACAGTGTTATTAGCTAGATCTAATAAAGAAGGTAGTAGTTTGCAGGTGAAAAATATTTGGTGTCTCCTGTTCATCAGCATTCAAAAGAAATGTAATTTTTTTTTTTTAAGTAAAAAGCATGATATGGTAGACCCATCGGAGTCACTGGCCTGGTGTGCAGGATTCCAGGGTTCGATTCCTGGCCAGAGCACACAGGAGAAGCGCCCATCTACCTCTCCACCCCTCCCCTTCTCCTTCCTCTTCGTCTCTCTCCTCCCGCCCGCAGCCAAGGCTCCACCGGAGCAAAGCCACCCTGGGCACTAAGGATGGCCCCATGGCCTCCGCCCCAGTCGCTAGAATGGCTCCAGTTGTAACCGAGCAACACCCCAGATGGGCAGAGCATTCCCCCCTGGCAGGCATGCCAGGTAGATCCCAGTCAGGCGCATGCAGGAGTCTGTCTGACTGCCTCCCCATCCCCATCCTCAGAAAAATACAAAAAATAAATAAATAAATAAAAAATACTAAAAAAAAAAAAAAAAAGGGGGGGGGGGGCATTCCCTTGTGCTAAAGCTCCAGGGAGCATGGAGTGAGCTTGAGTATGTCCTATGAAACATGAAGCTCTATGTTGACATATAAGTCTTTGAAGAAGGAGGAACTGCTGAAATAGTTTATCAGCATTTGTCCCTAAGACAGCAGTCTTTATAGTGGGAACACCATACGTAAATATTTGCTGTCTGTCTATAGATTTAGGGGGGAATATGGCAAATGTTGAAAAGCCATGATCTTTGTGCCCCTCCCCTCCCCCAAACCCCTCCCTCTCCTCCCCCCACCCTGTAACCCCAACACTGTTGTTCATGTCTCTGAGTCTCATCTTTATGTCCCACCTATGTATGGAAACATATAGTTCTTAGTTTTTTCTGATTTACTTCTTTCACTCAGTATAATGTTATCAAGGCCCATCCATGTTGTTGTAAAAGATCCTATGTCATCATTTCTTATGGCTGAGTAGTATTCCATAGTATATATATACCAAAGCTTTTTAATCCACTCTTCCTCTGATGGACACTTGGGCTGTTTCCAAATCTTTGCTATTGTGAACAATGCTGCCATAAACATGGGGGTGCATTTCTTCTTTTCTAACAGTGCTATGGTGTTCTTGGGGTATATTCCTAACAGTGGGATAGCTGGGTCAAAAGGTAGTTCGATTTTTAATTTCTTGAGGAATCTCCATACTGTTTTCCACAGTGGCTGCACCAGTCTGCATTCCCACCAGCAGTGCAGGAGGGTTCCCTTTTCTCCACATCTTTGCCAGCATTTATTCTGTGTTGTTTTATTGATGAGCGCCATTCTGACTGGTGTGAGGTGATATCTCATTGTGGTTTTAATTTGCATTTCTCTAATGATTAGTGATGTTGAACATTTTTTCATATGCCTGTTGGCCATCTGTGTGTCCTCTTTGGAGAAGTGTCTATTCATTTCTTTTGCCCATTTTTGGATTAGATTGTTTGTCTTCCTGGTATTAAGTTTTACAAGTTCTTTATAAATTTTGGTTATTAACCCCTTATCAGACGCTATGTCAAATATATTCTCCCATTGTGTAGTTTGTCTTTTTATTCTGTTCTTATTGTCTTTAGCTGTGCAGAAGCTTTTTTTTTTTTTTTTTAAGTCTGGGTTTTTTTTTTTTTTTAATTTTATTTATTCATTTTAGAGAGGAGAGAGAAAGGGAGAGAGAGAGGAGAGAGAGACAGAGAGAGAAGGTGGGGAGGAGCTGGAAGCACCAACTCCCATATGTGCCTTGACCAGGCAAGCCCAGGGTTTTGAACCGGCGACCTCAGCATTTCCAGGTCGACACTTTATCCACTGTGCCACCACAGGTCAGGCTGCAGAAGCTTTTTAGTTTGATAAAGTCCCATTTGTTTATCCTGTCTTTTATTTTACTTGCCTGTGGAGACAAATCAGCAAATATATTGCTGCGAGAGATGTCAGAGAGCTCACTTCCTATGTTTTCTTCTAAGATGCTTATGGTTTTACGGCTTACATTCAAGTCTTTTATCCATTTTGAGTTTATTTTTGTGAGTGGTGTAAGTTGGTGGTCTAGTTTCATTTTTTTGCAGGTAGCTGTCCAGTTTTCCCAACACCATTTGTTGAAGAGGCTGTCTTTACTCCATTGTATTGTCTTACCTCCTTTGTCAAATATCAGTTGTCCATAGAGCTGTGGGTTTATTTCTGAGTTCTCTGTTCTGTTCCATTGATCTATGTGCCTGTTCTTATGCCAGTACCATGCTGTTTTGAGTACAATGGCCTTATAATATAACTTGATATCTGGGAGTGTGATACCTCCCGCTTTTTTCTTCCTTTTCAGGATTGCTGAGGCTATTCGTGTTCTTTTTTGGTTCCATATAAATTTTTGGAATATGTGTTCTATGTCTTTGAAGTAAGTCATTGGTATTTTAACCGGTATTGCATTGAATTTATAAATTGCTTTGGGTAATATAGACATTTTAATTATGTTTATTCTTCCTAACCATGAGCACGGTATATGCCTCCACTTATTTGTATCTTCCCTGATTTCTTTTATCAGTGTTTTATAATTTTCCGAGTACAAGTCTTTAATCTCCTTGGTTAGATTTATTCCTAGGTACTTTATTTTTTTGGTTGCAATGGTAAAGGGGATTGATTCCCTGATTTCTCTTTCTGACAGTTCATTATTAGTGTATAAAAATGCCTCTGATTTCTGAGTATTGATTTTATATCCTGCCACCTTGCCAAATTCATTTATCAGGTCTAGTAGTTTTTTGACTGAGACTTTAGGGTTTTCTATATACAATATCATGTCATCTGCAAATAATGATAGTTTTACTTCTTCTTTTCGAATTTGGATGCCTTTTATTTCTTTTTCTTGTCTGATTGCTGTGGCTAGGACTTCCAGAACTATGTTGAATAAGAGTGGTGAAAGGGGGCACCCCTGCCTTGTTCCTGATCTTAAGGGGATTGCTTTTAATTTTTGCCCTTTGAGTATGATGTTGGCTGTGGGTTTGTCATAGATGGCCTTTATCATGTTGAGGTATGTTCCCTGTATTCCCACTTTGCTGAGAGTTTTGATCATGAATGGGTGCTGGACTTTATCAAATGCTTTTTCGGCATCTATTGAAATTATCATGTGGTTTTTCTCCTTTCTTTTGTTTATGTGATGAATCACATTGATTGATTTGCGAATAATGTACCAGCCTTGCCTCCCAAGAATAAATCCTACTTGATCATGGTGTATGATTTTTTCCATATATTGCTGGATTTGGTTTGCTAATATTTTGTTGAGGATTTTTGCATCTAAGTTCATCAGGGATATTGGCCTATAATTTTCTTTTTTTGTGTTGTCTTTGCCTGGTTTTGGAATCAGAATTATGCTCGCCTCATAAAAGGAGTTTGGAAGTCTTCCTAACTCTTGAATTTTTTGAAATAGCTTGAGAAGGATAGGAGTTAGTTCTTCTTTGAATATTCGGGAAAATTCACTTGTGAAGCCATCAGGCCCAGGACTTTTCTTTTTTGGGAGTTTTTTGATAGCTGTTTCAATCTCATTTGTTGTAATTGGTCTGTTTAGGTTTTCTGATTCTTCCAGATTGATTTTTGGAAGATTATATGATTCAAGAATTTGTCCATTTCATCTAGGTTGTCTAGTTTTTTGGCATACAGTTCTTCATAGTATTTTCTTACAATATTTTGTATTTCTGTTGTGTCAGTTGTTATTTCTCCACTCTTGTTTCTAATTTTATTTATTTGAGTCCTCTCTCTTTTTTTCTTGGTGAGTCTTGTTAAAGGTTCATTGATCTTGTTTACCTTTTCAAAGAACCAACTCCTAGTTTCATTGATCCTCTGTATTGTTTCTTTAGCCTCTATGTCATTTATTTCTGCTCTGATCTTTATTATTTCCTTCCTTCTACTACCTCTGGGCTTTACTTGCTGTTCTTTTTCTAGTTCTTTTAGATGCAGGGTTAAGTTGTTTATTTGAGCTTTTTCTAGCTTCTTGAGGTGTGCCTGTAATGCTATAAACTTCCCTCTCAGGACTGCTTTTGCTGTGTCCCATAAATTTTGAGTTGATGTATGCTCATTATCATTTGTTTCTAGGAATTTTTTAATTTCTCCTTTGATCTCAATGTTAACCCATTCATTGTTTAATAACGTGCTATTTAGTTTCCAAGTGTTTGAATGTTTTTCAATTTTTCTATTGTGGTTGATTTCTAGTTTAATGCCATTGTGATCAGAGAAAGTGCTCGATATGATTACAATCTTTTTAAATTTGTTGAGCCCGCTTTTGTGCCCTAACATGTGGTCTATTCTAGAGAATGTACCATGAGCGCTTGAAAAGAATGTATATTCTGCTGTTTTAGGGTGAAAGGTTCTGAAGATATCTATTAAATCGAGTTGATCCAATATGTCCTTTAAGTCTGCTGTTTCTTTGTTAATTTTCTTTCTTGAGGATATATCTAATGATGTTAATGGGGTATTGAAATCCCCTACTATTATAGTATTGCTGTTGATCTCACCCTTTAAGTCTATCAAAGTCTGCTTTATATATTTAGGTGCTCCTATATTAGGTGCATAGATATTTATAATGGTTATATCTTCCTTTTGGATTGCTCCCTTTATCATTATGTAGTGACCTTCTTTATCTCTAACTATGGTCTTTGTTTTAAAGTTCATATTGTCTGATATAAGTATTGCTACCCCAGCTTTTTTTTCATTTCCATTTGCATGAAATATTTTTTCCATTCTTTTATCTTCAGTCTGTGTGCATCTTTTGATTTAAGGTGTGTCTCTTGTAGACAGCATATGTATGGGTCCTGTTTTCTTATCCACGCAGCTACCCTATGTCTCTTGATCGGATCATTTAATCCATTAATATTTAAGGTTATTACTGATATGTAATTGTTTATTGCCATTTTTTTTTCTTTAAAACTGTTTTTCTCTTTTGCTATATTCTTTTTTTCCTTTGATCTGTTTACAACAGGTCCCTTAGTATTTCTTGCAGCCTTGGTTTGGTTGCAGTGAAATCCTTGAGTTTTTTTTGTCTGTAAAGCTTTTTATTTCTCCTTCAATTTTAAATGATAGCCTTGCTGGATAAAGTAGTCTTGGTTGTAGGTTCTTGTTCTGCATTACTTTGAATATTTCTTGCCATTCCCTTCTGGCCTCAAGTGTTTCTGTTGAGAAGTCAGAAGTCATCCTTATGGGGGCTCCTTTGTAGGTGATAGTCTTTTTTTCTCTAGCAGCTTTTAATATTTTCTCTTTATCATTTAGCTTTGGTAATTTAATTATGATGTGTCTTGGTGTTGGTTTCTTTGGGTTTCTCCTTAATGGAGTTCTCTGTGCTTCCTGAACATGTGAAATGTTTTCCTGCCTTAATTGGGGGAAGTTTTCCACTATAATATGTTTGAACAAAGTCTCTATCCCTTGTTCTTTCTCTTCTTCTTCAGGAACCCCTATGATGCGAATGTTATTTCTCTTCATGTTGTCACAGAGCTCTCTTAGAGTTTCCTCAGACTTTTTGAGTCTCTTTTCTTTTTTCTGCTCTCCTTCCGTGCCTTTATTTATTGTGTCCTCTAACTCACTGATGTGATTTTCTGCTTCATCCATCCTGCTTTTAATTCTTTCCATTGTATTCTTTATTTCAGATATTGTATTTGTCATTTCTGTCTGATTCTTTTTTATTACTTCAATGTCCTTTTTTATATTTGTTATCTCTTTATTTAGGTTTTCGTAATGGCCATCTATGGTTGTTCTAATATCTTTGAGCATCCTAACAATCATTATTTTAAACTCTGCATCTGGTAATTTGGTTATATCTGATTCACTTAGGTCCTTTTCTGAGGATTTCTCTTGGTTTATATATGTTGTATTTCTCTGCCTCCGCATTTTCTCTTCACGGGAGTGGCTGTGATCACGTGCTCAGGTGCACAAGGGTTGGTGGCCTTGGCCTTTGCCTCGCTCCGGTGTGTGACGTTATGCTCGGTCCTGAGGGCACTGGTGAGCACCTTTGCTCAGCTGCGGGTCTCTGCCTGTTTCTGAGCTTTCGCCATGCCTTTGCAGGATGATCCCACTCAAGGAACAGCTGCTAGCCTTGGCTCTACCGCCGGGCAGGGCTGTGTGCCCAAGCTCAGCTCCGTAGCGGAACTCCGCCTCTTCTGGGCTTTTGGCTCCACCCCCGCGGGAGGAGCCGGCTACCAAGTCAGACTGCAAGCCTGGGTTGCATGGGCGGGGCAGGGCTGTGCTCCTCTGCCCTTGCTCTGGGGCTGGTTTCTACCCTTTCGGGGTTCCCGCCCTTCTCCCGGAGGCTGGATTACAGGCTGCCGGCAGCTGAGCTTGACTGCTTTTGCAAGCCCCCTTCTCCCCAGCCGGGCAAGATTGAGCTCACACCTGAGCCCAGTGGTGGCCAACCGGCTTCCGCCCCTGCCAGCAGAACTGCGCTTTTGTCTCCCACTGCCGCCCGCTCTCTGGTGCGCCCTCAGCCTCGTGGCTGGGGGCATTGAAGCTCGGACCCTAAGACTCACTACTGTAGCCCCGAAAGCTCCCTCCTTCTATGCGACTCTGCTCTGAATGCTGCGGGGGAGCTTGTTTGGCTGCTCTCCTGCTTCCCTTTGCTGGTATTGCTGTTTCCGGGGAAAATATTCACTTCAGCTTTGGGGAGTGACTCGTCCCAGGGGTTAGGGTGGCTATCTCCCAAAATGTTTCTCCCTATGCCTCCTAGATTGCACTCTCTTCTTGTTACTGTGGTCCTCTCCTCTCTCACCCCGTCCCCAGGAGCCCCAGGTGATTGTTTTTGAGAGAGATGTTCTGCGGGGTCCCTTTAAGAAGGATCCTGGTTCTGAGAAATCAGACTCTCTCACAAACAGTATCCTGACTTGTTTCCAGCTAAATACTGTCCTTACACCTCTTCTGGGCTCTGGGGCTGAAGGCTGGGGCTTTGTTCCTGGGGCTCAGGACCCTTTCCCCTCTGCTAAACTCACTTCCCGCCACGCGAGTCTCTCCCTGCTGCCGTTCGCTCCGAGGAGCTGGGCAGCCCTCTCCGCATTTCCGCTTTTACTACCAGTCTCTATGTGGCTTCTTCAGCGTTCCTTTGTTGAAGAGTCCTTTTAGTTTAGTCCAAAGTTGGTTTTTCCAGATGATAGTTCATAAAATTGGTTTGTAATCCACTTTGGTTCTGGGAGGTAGATGCTGGTACGTCCGCCTACTCCAGCGCCATCTTGTCTCTCGATCTTCAATTATTTTAATCGAACACATAGAAATTTAGCTTGGGTAGAAATGGAAATCACTTAATTCAACGTTGTCATTTTTGCAGATAGAGTATCTGGATTTCAATGGTTTAGGTATCTCATCTGGGGGCAACAGGGCTGCGGTCTGGGCACATTCAGAGTCCCTGCTCATCCATTCTCCAGCTGATGCGTTTTCCTTTGCCACATTTTTACTTTCATAAGGTAAATCTCAGTTGCCCATACTAAATAACTGTCAAATAATTAATATTAGAGATTAAATTAAATATGTAAAGAATACATCAGTCTCAAGAAACAGAAAATATTTGCTTTCATTGATTACTAATTTCTAAGAAAAGTCTCTCTGAATGTAGTGAGTTTGAAATGATTACCTTTATTTTATAATAAATAAATAAATAAATAAATAAATAAATAAATAAATAAAGTTGGGCGTTGGCCGATTGGCTTAGCGGTGGAGTGGAGTATTGGCCTGTCATATGGATCTCCCAGGTTCAAGTCCCAGTCAGAGCACACAGGACAGGTACACATCTGCTTCTCTCTCCCTCCCCCTTTTGTTTCTCTCTCTGTCTCTGTCTCTCTCTCTCTTCTCCTCCCCTCCTGCAGCCATGGCTCGATTAGAGCAACTTGGTCCTGGGCTCTGAGTATGACTCCATGGCCTCCACCATAGGCTCAAAAATAAATGGTTCTACATGATACGAAGCGAAATAAGTAAATCAGAAAAAACCAGGAACTGCATTATTCCATACGTAGGTGGGACATAAAAGTGAAACTAAGAGACATTGATAAGAGTGTGGTGGTTACAGGGGGGAGGGGGGAAAGGGAGAGGTAAAGGGGGTGGGGAGGGGCACAAAGAAAACAAGATAGAAGGTGACAGAGGACAATCTGACTTTGGGTGGTGGGTATGCAACATAATTGAACGACAAGGTAACCTGGACTTGTTATCTTTGAATATATGTATCCTGATTTATTGATGTCACCCCATTAAAAAAATAAAATTATTAAAAAAATAAATAAAAAATAAATAAATAAATAAATGGTTCTGGTTGCAACAGAGCAAGGGCCCCAGATGGGCAGAAAATCACCTCCTAGTGGCTTGCTGTGTGGATCCCAGTCCAGGTGCATGTGGGGTCTGTCTCTGCCTCCCCTCCCCTCACTAAAATAGAAATTAAAAAACAAAATAAAATTGATTTAAATAAAATTATTTTAAGAAAGCATCTTTTATACATTATTTTTTAGTTGTTTTTTTTTTATAAATAAATTTTTACTTTAATGGGGTGACATCAATAAATCAGGGTACATATATTCAAAGAAAACATTTCCAGGTTATCTTGTCATTTAGTTCTGTTGCATATCCATCACCCAAAGAGAGATCATCCTCTGTCACCCTCTATCCAGTTTTCTTTGTACCCCTCCCCCTCCCCCTCTCCCTCCTCTCCTTCCCCCACCCCCCGTAACCACCCCACGCCTGTCCATGTCTCTTAGTCTCATTTTTATGTCCCACAAATGTATAGAATCCTGCAGTTCTTGTTTTTTTCTGATTCACTTATTTCACTCCGCATAATGTTATCAAGATTCCACCATTCTGCTGTAAGTGATCCGATGTCATCATTTCTTCTAGCTGAATAATATACCATGGTGTATATGTGCCCCATCTTCTTTATCCAGTCTTCTATTTCTTTTACAGTGATTAAAAGCCTTTAAGCAAACTCTTGGCCAATATAGCAAGAATCCCTAAAAGAGTAGTGTCCTTAACATGTTCACCAAGTCCAAGTTGGCCCCATCCCCATGCCAAATCCCTGAAAAATGCAACCCAACCACAGTTCAGTCTGTTAGGAGCTATCATAGGGAGCAGGCGTCCAGGAAAAGTCCACATCCAGGAAAAGTCTGCATGGCACTGGAATTGTTGTCACCATTCTATACTTTGCAGCTCATGTCCAAGTCCCAATGACCGCTGCTTCTAGCTGGTAATGATTCAGGTAGACTGGAAAAGCCATTTGCAGCATGCGTGGATATGGAGCTTCTGTTCTCCTCTGCCTGGAGAGATGAGACCAGGTTGCTTTTCCCTGGAGCTCTGTGACTGTGGCATGGTAAAGAGAACCTTGGGATACACTAAGCTGGGTGGCAAAGGTAGATTCATAATAGAAGTTGGCAAAAGGGGGAAATTAGGAGTAGGTCCCAGCCTGAAATATGAGTGGGGCATTGAGGTAGGAGGGATGAAGGAGACACTATATATTAAGCAAAGCAGCAGAAAATAGGACTATCAACATCCACAACAGAGATCTTTGAGGGAAGAATAAAAAACCTGACTATTCAGGCAAAACATAGTTAAGTGGCCCTTGTGCAAATGAGATCAGTTTACCTGCTTCTTGGAAGAAATACCCTAGGCTTGTCCACAGTGTTGTAGATGGGGCTGACGGCCCTGGGCACCTTCAGCCTTCAGTGGCTAACCCCAGCATTCTGGTCAAGGTTAGGTCGTAGGTGGCTGGAGCAGGGCTGGAAGAGACTGAACCCTCCCTTAGAGGAGCGAGGGGGAAGCCCACCTTCCAGTGTCCCTGTTTCCTCACAGCAGAGGCATGTAAGCCTGGCAGGCTTTAGCTCAATGAACTTCCTTTCCACTATTGAAGCAGGACCCAGATGGCATCCTATGAGACCCCTTTGGGGCGTTGGAGCCTTTAAGGGTGTATCCTAAAACCTGGTAGTTCCCCTGATCTCTATTGGGCTTTTTCTGCCTCTAGGTATCTTAAAAGCCATGCTCAGAAGATCTCGCTGAGAGGTTTGAGGATCCCCATCTGCCTATATAAATCTTTTCTATATTTTTTAGTTGCTTTTTAGTCTGATATTTAGTTACTGGTTTTATACCTCCATATGCTTTTTCTTTTCTCTTTTTTTTTTTTATTAAGTGAGAGGAAGGAAAGCAGAGATGGACTCCTGCATGCACCTAACTGGGATCTAACAGGAAAGGCCCCTACCAGTTGACACTCTACCTATCTAGGGTTGCTGCTCCATTGCTCAGCAACCAAGCTATTTTAGCACCTGAGGCAAGGCCACAGAGCCATCTTCAGCACCTGAGGTGGATAGTAGGTAGGCTAGAAGCATGCTACAATTTAATACATTACAGAATTTATGAGTTCTATGGAATTGGTAGCTCCTTAGAAAACTCAGAGAAAAGCACCTATCTACACACTCCACTCCACAGCAAACCAAAAAATTAATGTCAATATTTCTCTATGAGAAATTCATTTTCTAGACACACTGCCATTATAATTTGGGTTGACTCTTCCTTCACTCACACTCCAGTCTAGATGTTTGTCTTTTATTTTACCTCTTTTTTTCATTTTGTCATTATTCTTTTCTTCTTCCCTCTTCTCATGAGTCTGCAAGTTCATTTTTGTATTTCTTTTTTTTTTTTTTTTTTGGAACAGAGAGAGGAACAAATAGGGACAGACAGACAGGAAGGAGAGAGATGAGAAGCATCAATTCCTTATTGCAGCACCTTAGTTGTTTATAGACTGCTTTCTCATATATGCCTTGATTGGGGGGGGGGGATGAAGGGAAGGGAAGGGCTACAGCAGAGCAAATGACTCCTTCCTCAAGCCAGCAACCTTGGGCTCAAGTCAGAGACCGTGGGATTCAAGCCAGCGACCTTTAAACTCAAGCCAGCAACCATGGGGTCATGTCTATGATCTCACGCTCAAGCCAGTGGCCCTGCCCCGCACTCAAGCCAGTGACCCTGCCCCGCACTCAAGCTGGTGAGCCTGTGCTCAAGTTGTATGAGCCCATTCTCAAGCCAGTGACCTCAAGGTTTCAAACCTAGGTCTTCAGCATCCCAGTCCAACTCTCTATTCACTGCATCACCACCTGGTCAGGCTCACTTCTGTATCTTATTTCACAACAAATTAGCAATCATATTTTTTTGTTTCTTTTTTTAATGTTTATTTTATTAATTTTTAAAGAGAAAGGAAGGGAGATAGAGAGACAGGAACATTAATCTTTCCCTGTATGTGCCCTGACCGGGATCAAACCTTCAACCTCTGTGCTTCAGGATGATGCTTCAACTAACTGAGCTATCTGGCCAGAGCCATTTCTTTTTTTTTTTTTTAAACATGTACATGTGGTCTCACACTTCACCTGCACAAGCCAATCAAAGATTTGGGGTGTTTCTCCACAAGAAATGCTGATAATTACCCATAGGAGAATTCCACCGATTAAAAGAATGTTCGATCTTATTACCTTGTGAATAATATTTGGCTTATTTACTATTGCTTAACAGAGTCTATGTATTATAATCAAGAGGTGGGGAACTTTCCATCACATACACAAATTGAAAGGCCTGCTAGCACTTTGACAAAACTTCAACAGACGTGAAAGAGGGTCCCTAGTTTTTTCCTGGCCCATGATCCTAGTCTATTTCCCCACCTCGTGCACCTTGACTAACTGACCAACCATAAGCAATGCAAAAGAAGTTCTCAGAAAGTACTATCCTGACAGTCATCAAGATAAAATTGTACCCACAATCCCGAGCAGGTAGCAGGAAACTGAGTACAACCTTCAACTGCAAATTTTGCAGCATTTAAACACAAAACCGCTACCTGGGCCCAGATCATCAAAACACATGCTTCTCTCTTCTCCTCTCCCAAATGCTTAGATTCTAAGCATCTTAGAAATAGGGACAGACAGACAGGAAGGAGAGAGATGAGAAGCATCAATTCCTTATTGCAGCACCTTAGTTGTTTATAGACTGCTTTCTCATATATGCCTTGATTGGGGGGGGGGGGGATGAAGGGAAGGGAAGGGCTACAGCAGAGCAAATGACTCCTTCCTCAAGCCAGCTCCCTTAGATGCTCCCAAACTGCATCAGAGGCCAAAAGTCTGTCTCCCCTCTTTGAGCCACTCAAATTATATTTTTTTGATAGCACAGAAACACTTCAATAAGCTCCACACACATAGATACAGCATTTAACCTGTGATTAGTGGCTGACAGAGAAAGAATAAAAATGTTCTTTTCTTCGTTCTATCATAGGAGACAATTAGCACTGTGAACAACTAGGTCATTCATTTGAAATGTCCAAAATGAGGAAAGTTGTAGCAATTAAGGCAACTTCTTAATGTCTGAACTATAATCTCCTTCCTGGTGCTTCTATTGAATATATGTTGGTGGTCTATCCCTGTTACAGACATAACAGACTCATGACAAATTTCAGTTGTATCCAAATTGCTACATGTATTCTCATGTTACATGTATTCTCAATTGTTACATCTATCCACACTCAGGGCCTTCTTCAGAATCATACAGGGATCTTTAGAATTTATTATCATATTTTTATATTCTGGTAAAACCTTTTGCTACTTTTTTTTGTGTGTGTGAACTCCATTCTTTATTCCCTGAGGATAATCTCTAGTTTCTCTTGGCTCTCTATTTTCACTTATCAGATAACCTCTATCATTATCACCTTGTGTATTAATTTAACAGATAGTTCCAAACATTTATTATATGCAGAAGATCAGACCCTATGAGAATCAGGGTGGATTTACACATTAGGAATTTAAAGAGAAGAAAATGGCAAGGCAGAAGTGATGACATCTCAGGCAAAAGGAACAGCACTAGCTAAAGCACCAGGACTTAAACCCCCAGCACCTACTGAAAAAGTACTGCCCTTTACCCATTTCACTGACTCTGTTTAGAGGTAAAAGGAGGATTAAAGAGGAAAAGTAAGTTGTCATTTTTTTTTTTTTTTTGCAAGACTCCTTTGCAGGACTGAGAGGTTTTCATGTAATTTAGTAGATAATGACAACTACTGAATGTTTTTGAGAACTGGGAATAGATAGGATCAGGGTCTTTATTTAAGAGGATTAATTTAGCAATCATGCACAGAAAAGATTGGAAGAGTCATGAGGAAAAGAAATCAATTAGGAAGCTAACATCCAAGAATGTTAAACAATTTAAACCTGCAAAAGCTGACAATTTACATGTTAAGTTAAAAGGAGAAACAAGTTTAAAGATGATTCTGGATTTTGAGCCGGAATGAGAGAACATAAGTGCTATTGGCAGCGATGAGGGAGACAGAAAGAAAAGCCAATCAGGATAAAATCATCAGCTCTCTTTTAGGTATATATAGTTCTATTGCCAAATATTCAGTACAATTTAGACCTATATTGAAAAAAATTATGTCTGTATTTCATTTCTCTGTAATCAGGCTTGTCTCCAGAGCCCTATCCACTTCTGATTATTGAAAAGAAGAAAAAAAGATAATAATTAATATGCAATCTAATTTAAAGATTAGTTTAAATACAGTGCCTCTTAGAATATGCTCAGGTGATTGATTCCTTGCTTCTGGGGAGAAGTATGGCTTGCTACTCCTCTGATATGGGAAAGCAAACATAAAATCCTCTGCTGCTCATGTCATCTCACTCACTCCTCCAGTGGCTCCACAGTGCCCTTGGCCTCCTGCATTCTGGTTGTTCTGCTCCCTTCCAATGCTGAAAGTCTGAAGCTATTATATTTCCTAGGCCATGCTTTTGGTACAAACACTGCTGCTTGTGGTATTCACATCTGACTATCTTCACCTTAGATCTTGCTGTAGAAACCTCTGAGGTTTGCCTCAAACACTTATTTGGTTAGGGTGGTCTTCTTTACAGTCCTCACTTCATCTTAACAATGGTAACCCCCTTCTGTAAGATCCATGTGGGAACCAAGAGTGCCTTAGAAAAGCCAAATCACAGGTTCCTTTTTTACCCTGATAGGTGACACTGACCCTCTCTCTTTGAACTGGCTGCGCACCAATCGTTTATAAGACCCCCTGCAAGTACCTTTCTTCTGAAATCTCAAACAGACACACACGTCTCCCTTTGACTTTGCTAGCATTCTCTCTCTTCTCATGTTCCTTTGGGTCAAAGCCCAGAGGAGAGAAAATGCGGGCCCACAATAGTTGCTTTATTTCTCTATTTCTCTTTTTCTTCTTTCCAAAACCCACTGGGCCAAGGTTTTGTGGAGGGTATGGTTATGTTCTGTATGTTACAGGAAAGTTCTGAAGTCTGCTGCAAGATGAGTTCTTGGCAAATATAGAGAACATAAAAATAACAAAATTCTTATCTTTAAAATACCTAATTGATTTGATTTACTAGTATGAGAGGAAACTGCCAGTCCCGCCTTCAAACCTAAGAAACCTTTTGGATAATGTCTTTATTATTTTTCTTTTCTAATTTTGGGAGACTTTCTTTCTGCATTTCTTCTGTAACAAATCTTAATCTCCCCCAGGCCTCTTGCTTCAGGCAAACAAGACAATGGTCTTGTAGACTGCAAGGTAAAATAAAAAAGCACATCAATTATTTTTAAAGTATTACCCCATGGTACATGTTAAATTTAAACTATCTGCAGAACATTTGGGAAAGTAATTTCCCCTTGGTAATCCAGAGAGATTTGTTTCCTCATTTTAATTTAAAATCTAAGCAATGTTCTAGTTTTCATTTGGCCTCTTATTATGATTAATCATCACTAATGTAGTTTGGCTGTAAACCAAGAGGAATTTTTATACCTTTAAACCCATATAGTTTAAAGAACACATTTGGTTTCTTGGAAACTATGATAAGAAGTTGATATATTTAACCATAATTTTTAGGTACCAGAAGTCCCAGAATTCACCTTAATTTAACAACAGTTTTTCTCTTGTTGTGTCAACACTATAAATATCAGTGGAAAACATTCACAAACAGGTCATCAAACCTGGAAAAGTCAAAGGAGGGACCATAGATGAGAAATTTAAAAAAAAAAAAACACCAGACTATACAGCCGAGAGTCAGATATGCCTTAAATACCAAGGTCAAGGCAAACCAGAGCTAGGACCAAATAGAGCAAAAAGGCAGAGCCAAAGGCAGCAGGAGAGAGAACAGACTGCTCACAGAAGCCAGTTAGGAAATGTCCAGACTGGAAAAGAGGAGAAAACTGCAAAAGGCCACCAGGCCTGAGGGTGATGTAGATTTAGGAAGCCATCAGATATAAAATAAGGATTTAGAATTGATGTTCTAGTCCTTTTTTCCTCACAAGAACTGGTGATAGATAGAACATTGAGATGCGCTGATCATTTTCCTGATGGCTGAGGCTACTGCTGGCATCTGCCTCACACAGTCCCCGGGGATTGCAACATCTAAGTGGGTGAATAGGGTTGAATTTAGGGAAAGAAAAATTGAGATTCATAAGTCGGAGGGTCCAGAGAAATTTCCCATGTCGATGGACTATTGGAGCGACAGTACTTTACTTGAAGGGTAAACAGAGATGGGATCAGAATTCAGCAGAGCATGAGGGAATCTTGGATGACTGTTTACAACATTAAATGGAACCTGTGAGTTGCCTGCGGATCAGAAGATTTAAGATACATGAGTGAATCAAACAGAGTGTAAATTGGGCATCATTCATGCTGAAGCAGTGAGAATCGGGATTCCAGAGAGATGAGCAAGAAATCTCATCTCTAAGTGGTCTTAGTATAAGGAGATTTACATTATTCAGCAGATGTTTGTTTGTGTTAGCAAGATACAGAGACAGAGAGACAGAGAGAAAGAGAGAGAGACAGGAAGGGAGAAAGATGGAAAGCATCAACTCATAGTTGTGTCACTTTAGTTGTTCATTGATTGCTCATGCATGCCTTGATCAGCAGGCTCCAGCTGAGCCAGTTACCCCTTGGTCAAGCCAGTAACCTTTGGGCTCAAGCCAGTGACCATGGGATCATGTCAATGGTCCCAAGACATCAACTTCAGGGTTTTGAACCTGGGACCTTAGTGTCCCAGGTCAACACTCTATCCATTGAGCCACCATTGGTAAGGCATATTCAGCTGGTTGTTTTCTTATTTAGAGAAATAAAAAGTATATTTAAAAATGGTACAAGTCCCAATTCTACATGATGTGAAAGCAGAACATCTTTCATTTGTCTAATCATTTTTCAGTTTGTATATATCAACTGTAACTCATTAAACTCCTTTCAGTGATAGTCAATGTGAATTCAGATGTCATCAACAAGCACTTGAAATTCATCAAGTCAGCTGGAAGTGAGTTCTTAATAGACACCTGTTAAGTATCCTAAAGTATTTTAAAATTCATATAAATACCACTGTTTTTCTGAGTTATTGTCTAATACATGAAGTCATATCCCTTCATCTACATATTCATTACTTTTTCTTTTCTTAAGCTATCACTTCCTATAAAATGTGGTATTTAATGCTTCCCTTTGTTCAACCAACCCCTATCGATACCTCTTATTGACAAGCATTTAGCTTTGTGCCATGAAAGACATAAAGATATATAACATATAGTGTATGTGCTCAGCACCTTGGAATAAATATAATTGGAGATGAGAGAAGACTATATGGTGATGTGGCTAAATTCCATTATCTTATTCTGGAAAAGCAGACATTTGCTAAGATTAGTATCAGGTTTTAAAAAATCATACATCCTCAATAGTAGCAACTAAAATTTCAGAAAGTCAAAACTGTATATGTTCAGAGGGAAAGGTAAATATATGGAAGTAAAGATCTATTTGCAGTTCAAAAGGAGTCTTTCAAACTGCCCAAGTGCCACCCGCAGGAGTTCCTTTATATGAGGTGAGGAGATATAGCAAGAGCTTCATGTATTGTGTTTATCTTTTATAAAAGCTTTCATTAGACATAATTATAACTTTTATCTGTTGATTGTTCATACAATGCTTGCATTTCCTATTTGATTGTGAGCTTCCTGAACACAGAGACTACATTGATAAGATTCGTCATTGCACAATCAACTCTGGAAAACTCTCAAACATGGGAGATAGCCAGTAACCATTTTTTGAACAAATAGAATTTGGGCTAAGTTTTAGAACTCCGAATAGGATATTAAATAGGTTCTATTAAGCTCTCCACACCTACAGTTGTTGGGATTGTGTTGGGGGCAATGCAATGTCTGCTGAGCTCAAGATCATCTTCATTTTGAGATATGTCAAGAGAACAGATTGGTTTCAAGGCCTCTAAAAAACCTTGATCTTTTCCAGGTCACCCATGCCAGCAAGTACATAGGCATTTTCTGAGGGAACTTTGAGATAAAAAACACTTTTGAGAGCAGAGGATCCCCCTTGACATTCTGCCTCGTGACATAATAACAAAGCCATTGAACCAGCAGGTTTTGTAGAAGGCGCTCAGCCTGAACTGTTTTCTATCCTGTGTCAGATTTAGCTCTTCCACAGATCAGCATATTCTAGTCAATGAGCACTACCCTTCAACCTTTGAAGCACTTTATTATCCAATTTTTCTGGAGAATAAATGTATTTTTTTTTCATTTAAATTCATTTTTTTTCATTGCCTCTTAATGCTGAGTTTTTATGTAACATTCTAGAAAGAGCTTCAGACATCCCAGCAGGGGGTTGTATTACACATAAAATCATTGCTTAACTGACATCAGTTTTGGACCCCTGCCATTTATGTATAACTGCTTGTTGTTGCCCTTCAACTGAACTGTATAGAAATAGACTCAAAATAAAATAAACTCATTATGGAGTTGGAAGGTGAACATATGTTTTGAAATGTCACAGCACTCTTTGCAGCCAATGTAAGATTGTCTATAGATTACCATTTTTTATTTTCAATAATAAAAGCTTTTTCTTTGAAGCTAAGTTCTAAGATTTAAAGCACAGTTCAACAAATTTTTATTTGATATAGAAACATTATTTTTTAAAGTCTTATTTCCTGCCAAAGTGATAACACTGGGAATTTTAGAATAGTTAAATGACAAAAATATGTCATAACTCTCTTAGAACAAATAGTTTGTTTTTTGAGAGTTCAGCAACAGTCTTTGGCTTTATTGCCCATATTGCAGAGTGTCAAAGGTAACATAAATCAAACATTTTCTAAATATATATGTGCAGATAGTCCTTAGTGTACATGTATTCATCTAATTATTGTTAATAGAACTGAATTTTCAGGAAAGAAGGAGAGACATGTCTGAAATAAAATCTTTGGATTAAGACCATATATGTTTCAAATTCAGACTACTGATTAATCTATAACCTATATACTCATATTCAAAGATATTTTAGAAGGTGAAAAAAACTAGTATTAGTCAGAATTGCCTATATTTTGCTTTGATAACAAACACCACCAAAGTCACAGTGGCATTGTAGTGTTATTTACAATAACCAGGATTTAGAAACAGCCCAAGTGTCTAGCAGTAGATGAGTGGGTAAAAGAACTGTGGTACGTTTACACAATGGAATACTATGCAGCCATAAAAAGAAGGAAATCTAACCTTTTGTGACAGCATGGATAGGCCTATAGAGCATTATGCTAAGTGAAATAAGCCAGTTAGAGAAAGACAAGTTCCATATGATTTCACTCACATGCAGAATCTAAAGAACAAAATTAACTAGAAAACAAAATAGAGACAGAGAACTGGGGGAGGTGGGAAGAAAAGAGAATATAGGGGGATAAATGGTGATGGAGAAAGACTTGACTTGGTGGTGGTGAACACACAGTATGGTGGACAGAGATGTGTTGAAGAATTGGGCACCTGTATAACTATGTTATAGGTTATACAGATGGTTATACATCTCTTGAGAGATGTCAAGAGAACAGAAACCTGTATAACTATGTTAATCAGTGTCACCCCAATACATTCAAATAGAAAGAAAAAGAAAAAGGTTTATTTCTCACTCAGGTAAGGTCCACTAGCCAAGCAACTTTCTTACATGACAATAAAATCATGTCATTTCCAGAATGTTTTCAGACTATTTTGCTTTTCTAGGAATACTTTCCCTTTAATGTTTTTAATGATGTAGAAAGTAACCACAAAACACTGCAATTCCTATTACATCAATTTATTGACATTAATATTTAGTTTCACTTTGCGAATGCAACCATTTTTTTTTTAATTTTTTATTTATTTACTTTTTTAGATTTTAGTTATTCATTTTTATTACAGAGAGAGGGGAGAGAGAGAGAGAGGGGAGAGAGAGAACAGGGGGAGGAGCAGGAAGCATCAACTCCCATATGTGCCTTGACCAGGCAAGCCCAGGGTTTTGAACTGGCGACCTCAGCATTCCAGGTCGACGCTTTAGCCACTGCGCCACCACAGGTCAGGCCGTGAATGCAACCACTTTTGAAGCATACTTATTGTTCTTTGTGCATCCTATTTCAAACTCATTTCTTTCAATGCTAGCTTCTGGAATGCTGTGCATTTCTTTCTCAATCCCAGGTTTCATGCTTCACTGCAATAGAAGTGAGCAAAATAACTCCCACTCCAGCTCTTAAGTAGTAAAGCCTCAAAGTAATCCCTATCACTCTCAGTTACAGGCTACTAGTAAGGACTAGTCAAATAGTCCCACCTAGTACAAAGGGACCCAGAAATGTCACTTTCCATAAGCACAGAAAGGAGAGGAGAACTGGTGACGTTTGTAAACACTAAGAATGTCAACCTTAACACTCCATCACCTCCCCATACTGAGTTGAATAATGTCCCCCAAAATTCATTTCTATGAGCAGGCTCAGAATGAGACCTCATTGAAAAATAAGATTCTTGAATATGTAATTAGTTAAGATGAGGTCATACTAAATTAAAAAGAGCCCTAAATAAAAGGACTGATGTTCCTGTAAGAAGGTCATTTAAAGACACAGAGAGACACATAGGAAGAACGCTATGTGAAAATGAAGGGGACAACTAGATTGCTGGATTTACAAGCCAAGGAGTGCCATAGATCGCCAGCAATCTCCAGAAACTAGGCACAGAATTCATTATTCCTCAGAACTTCTACAAGGGACCAGTCTTGTCAACACCTTGAGTTCAGATTTCTAGCCTCCAGTCTATGAGAGAATACATGTCTGTTATTTTTAGCCATGCAGTTGGTGGTGATTGTGATGCTAGCCCTAGAAAACTAATATACCACCCTTAAACCAAGGTGATAAGTAGAGAGTTCAATTACTTCTCCTCTTTTCCTGCAGAAACACTTTCACACCAACTCCTCTCAGAGACTTGGCCATATTTTAACAACTTCAGATATTAATCTTGAGGAAACAGTCATAAAATACATTATGCTGCATTACTTAAATTTAAGAGGACCCCATTTAATGATCAACCAAAGATCAGTCTGCTCTCCTTATATTAATATTCTATTAAAGTATTTGCTCTGGAACTCTGGAAATTCATAAAGAATTTGAAGTATCCTTGAAAACTAAGAACAATTAGAATATTAGAATCGTATTAATGGTCTGCACATTTTCTTGCATTTTTACTGCTTCACTGATAATCAAGAGGTTAGGCATATTGAGTTGGGAGTTGGGCAATTAGAATTACAGTTAAACATTTATAAAAATGTCAGAATTTCTGTGCCAAGGTCACCATTTAAAAATTTCACAAATAGCTAAGAGGGATGCTAAAAGTAGGTTGTAATAAAATCCAGGTCAATGAGAAGACAGAAGTGAAGTATTTAAATTATGTCTTCTTTTAAAGATGCCTTAGAAACTCCATAAGATACCACCCATCTTCTTATGAAGAATCCTTTGTTCTCTATTAAAGTTGCAGTCTTCCAGCGATAGATAAAATCATTCCATTTCCAGAATGTTTTCAGATTACTTTGCTTTTCTAGGAATACTCTTCCCTAATGTCTGTAGTGATGTAGAAAGGAACCACAAAACACTGCATTTCTTATTACATCAATTTATTGACATTAATATTTAGTTTCACTTTGCAAATGCAACCACTTTTGAAGCATGATTATTGTTCTTTGCTGCATCCTATTTCAAATTTATTTCTTTCAATGCTAGCTTCTGAGCATTTATGGCTTATCTAGTTATGTGGAAGAAAATCAATAAAATGGTATACTGCAATGCTGATATATACTCAGGCATTATCTCTGAAGTACTGCTATGACAGCCATTACAGAGTAGCTCTAACGGTCTAATTCACTTCAACAATGTCCTGTGATGGCCAAGGGCTGATGTATGTGCTCTGTGTTGGGAACTGCAATTAAATACATCATTTTAATATATCCATATAGATGCATGTGTAATTCTGAAATCCATAACTAGTAGCATGATATTATGAAAGCTAGAATTTTCATGTTTATTTCTACCAAGTCCACATGATTCCCTTAGTAGTGTGGCACATTTTGACATTATAATTCTTAGATTTAAATTATTTTTGCCATGATTGCTACTAAGTGAAACCAAGCATTAAAATGAGTAGCTGAGAGAGAAAAGGGGAGAGAGAAAAGGAGAAAGAAAAAGAGACCAGCCCTCTGATCTCTCTCTGAAATATACTGTTTACTTGATTTGGAACCTGGAGACCAGCATCAGTCCCCAGTTTCTTTACATAATTCACATAACTCAGTGAGACAGTTTTCTCTAATTTGCACAAAAATCAACAGTTTTTCCAATATTTCACTAAGGTGCATGTTGGCTGGGGTTCCCCCCCCCCGACAATTTAATATGCTTTATATTTATAAACTCTATATAAATATCTTCCAAGAAAATTGTTTTATTGAAAAAGATTTTCTTTCTATAATTTGCACAAAATACACTCATTTTTGGTTTACACTGTGAGCTTTTATCTCTGATTTTGTATGATGGGTTTATATGTCAACCTGATCATGTTTGTCTCATGTTCCCACTAAAAAAAAAAAAAAAATCTTTAATTCAAGAATGACTAACAAGCATTATAGGATTATATTTTTTTTAATTTTTGAGTCTCTTGATCCTTATGACAGTAATTAGGGTAATAATGTCAAAAATATTAATTATCCAGCTTCTAATTTGTTGAGTTTACAGCAAGTATTTTATGACAGGAGTAAATGCAAATATGTTTGAGTGATTTCTGTACACACTTATGGAAGACAAGACCATGAAGGCACATGTACCTGCTTTCCTGGAGTTGACAGTGCAGAGAAAATTTAAAAACCAAAACAAATACCTATATATATATACATACCTACTTTTCATTCTTTGGGGTTAGCTCTCAAAACTGACTTACTTATGCTCTCGTTTCTCTTCAGATCGCATAAATCTTTCACCTCTTTACTAAACTGACTTACTTGTGCTGCTTGTAGGTTAACTAAAGATAGTACAATAAAATGTTTATTTCTTCCAAATTCTTTATCCAATCATATCACTTTTAATCTATTTCTGTACTGTTGTATCATTTAAGTGTTATTTTGAATTAAGTAACTAATACCTGATAGTAAAGTAAAATTAATATGCACTATATTTTATTTCTAGCCTATCTACATTATTCCATTGTAGTTTTCTCTAAGGCACACTTAGAGACATACTGTATTTCCCCATGTATAAGATGCACCCTTTTTCAAAAAATTTGGGGTCTAAATACTGGGTGCATTTTATAAAGTGGTTGTAGTTTTTACTTGCATTTCCTACTGTTTTACACTTGTTGTCTTTTTTTTCATATTTTGGGCCCCAAAGTTAGGTGCATCTTATACATGGGAGCGTCTTACACATGAGAAAATACAGTATAATAGCTCACCTACCATTTAAATAATATTTCAACTTCCGAATGAAATTAAGTAGAAATCAAGAACAAGATTTGATTTTCCCAGGGCTCTGGGCACAACCAACAATGTGAGCATTAATCGATGTTAAATACAATGTGATGTTATCAACATTTACTACTTCATGCTATACGATTAGCCTATGTACCCAATCTATTATGCTGCTATTATCAATGCAAAACCTTCTCAACAGCTTTTTCAATGCATTAAAATTCAAATCTAAACAATCAAACATTATATTTCATAGTGTTTGCTTACCCTTAATCTATAGTGTGACAAAATACATAAAATAGTTATATAAAACCTATAATGAAAGAAATTATTTACCTCTGAGGTTTAAGTAATATTATGATAACACTTTTTATTACCATACATTTTATTTGTTTATTATTTTTCAAATACAAGCAAAGGTTTATTTTAAAAGTTGCAGAGCAGGAAGAAGTGAGCCAGCTGGGTAGTGTGGGCTCAAGAAACAAGTTACAGAGGCAAACCGATGAAAGGCCCTTGGAGCTTAGGAGAAAGAAAGCAAAAAAGGGGGAAGAAAGGTGGGGACATATTCAGTGGCAAGATTCAGCCAGTTTACACTGGTTCGGCAGAACTGATACCTACTTTTTTGTTGAATTTGGCGAACCAGTTGTTAAAATGGCACTTGTAATCAGGGTTCTCTCTAAGGTGTCCACTTGGGTAGCCGCCCAATGTGAAAATCACAAATTTACATTCCTTATTCTTTTTTAACATTCATCTGTGCAACAGCATATTCTAAGTGCCCATAGCAATGTTCACTCTGTCCATAGGTAAAAAAAAATAATTGCAAGTGAGGACAACAATCCAGAAGCAATATGAAAATATCTTAAATAACAGTTTTATTGTTTTTTCGTCAAGTATTTAATATTTTTTCATTAATATTTTTAAATTCTTATAATCTAGTTTTGTGTACCTCTTTTATTGTTCTTATTTAAATATTAAGTGCATAAAATAATAAACTACCCATTGGTATATCATTTTTTTAGACTTAAAACAGTCATTAGGGCAGAGAACTGATTGTTAAATTATTTGAATCCCACCACTGGAAATATTGCTGGGGAAAGAAGCAATTGGAGAAAGGTACAGGTGTACTTAAGAGAAAATGAGAGAAAGTATGTTCATGTTCATACATTTTATATGAAGTAGTGGTGTGTCTTGGACCAGTATTTTAAAACTCATTTGAATTCTTACCAAAAATAGTAATGTCAACTAAACCTCAAAGACAAAATAATTTAGTAGATTTGTTAAAACATATTTATCATATTGGTTGAGACTTCTTTTTTAATAGATGTAATTCTGATATGTTTTTATTAAAAGTCTGCTGTAGTCTTATTGATCAATATCAGTCCATTAAATTTAATTTCTAAATTTAAAAATGCTAAAAGAAGTAAAATACAAAATAGAATAACACTAAAAAAGTCTGCAGTATATGAATACACCATCTGCAAATACATTAGGAGATTTCATAGAATATCAGACTTTTTGAAAATAAGAAATCTAATTTTAGTGTTAGATAATGAATGGAAAAGGAATTGGTAATATTCCTTTTCAGAAATTCAGGAATATATTATTTTTTTTATCTCTGCAGTAATAAATTTAAAAATAGAAGAGGAAAGATTGTTAAACATCCTAAAATTTAAAATTTTTCATTTTCTTATTCAATTATAAAATTCAATTCTTATTTTTCTGTAATAAGCATATGTCATTTTAAAAATTTAAGTATATATGAGTTCCAATTACTAAAGTTACTTTCTTAAATATTCTTTTCTAAAAGAACCAGTATTTTTCCATTTCAATGGATAAAACTCACAGAGAGCAACACTGAATCAACAAGGAAGTTCGCAGGAATACATGCTTTGAGGGTGCCAGGATTGTTGCATACACTTTGGACCAGGGTTCCCCAAACTACGGGCCCGCGGGCCGCATGCGGCCCCCTGAGGCCATTCTTCCGGCCCCCGCTGCACTTCCGGAAGGGGCACCTCTTTCATTGGTGGTCAGTGAGAGGAGCATATTGACCTCTCATTAGCCAAAAGCAGGCCCATAGTTCCTATTGAAATACTGGTCAGTTTGTTGATTTAAATTTACTTGTTCTTTATTTTAAATATTGTATTTGTTACCGTTTTGTTTTTTTACTTTAAAATAAAATATGTGCAGTGTGCATAGGGATTTTTTTATAGTTTTTTTATAGTCCGGCCCTCCAACGGTCTGAGGGACATTGAACTGGCCCCCTGTTTAAAAAGTTTGGGGACCCCTGCCTTGGACAAATCCTACCCATTTTTGTGGGAATACAGAAAATGAGAAACTGATGTACCTGCTCCCATCACCAGCCAGAAAATTAAAGTTAGAGCCTAAGGACAAGAACCCAGGAATCAAGCATTCATAGTAAGCAGCCTTCTCTTAGAACAGGGGTCCCCAAACTTTTTACACAGGGGCCAGCTCACTGAAACTATGAACAAATCCCTATGCACACTGCACATATCTTATTTTAAAGTAAAAAAACAAAACGGGCCCTGGCCGGAAGGCTCAGCGGTAGAGCGTCGGCCTAGCGTGCGGAGGACCCGGGGTTCGATTCCCGGCCAGGGCACACAGGAGAAGCACCCATTTGCTTCTCCACCCCTCCTCCGCGCTTTCCTCTCTGTCTCTCTCTTCCCCTCCCGCAGCCGAGGCTCCATTGGAGCAAAGATGGCCCGGGCGCTGGGGATGGCTCTGTGGCCTCTGCCTCAGGCGCTAGAGTGGCTCTGGTCGCAACATGGCGACACCCAGGATGGGCAGAGCATTGCCCCCTGGTGGGCAGAGCGTCGCCCCTGGTGGGCGTGCCAGGTGGATCCCGGTCGGGCGCATGCGGGAGTCTGTCTGACTGTCTCTCCCCGTTTCCAGCTTCAGAAAAATGGAAAAAAAAAAAAAAAAAAAAAAACGGGAACAAATACAATATTTAAAATAAAGAAGAAGTAAATTTAAATCAACAAACTGACCAGTATTTCAATGGGAACTATGCTCCTCTCACTGACCACCAATGAAAGAGGTGCCCCTTCCAGAAGTGTGGTGGGAGCTGGATAAATGGCCTCAGGGGGCCACATGCGGCCCACGGGCCATAGTTTGGGGACCCGTGTCCTAGAATATTAGCAATTAAAAATCCTAGCATGTTCTGGTTGGTTGGCTCAGCAGTAGAGTGACAGCCTGGCATGTGGAAGTCCTGGGTTCAATTCCCAGCCAGGTCACACAGGAGAAGCACGCTTCTCAACCCTTCCTCCTCCCTTTTCTCTCTATCTCTCTCTTCCCCTTCAGCAGCTAAGGCTCCATTGGAGCAAAGCTGGCCTGGGACTGAAGATGGTTCCATGGCCTCCACCTCAGGCACTAGATGGCTCCGGTTGCAACCAAGCAACAGCCCAGATGGGCAGAGTATCACCCCCAGGTGGGCATGCTGGATTGATCCCAATCGGAAGCACGCAGAAGTCTGTCTCTCTGCCTCCCTGCTTCTCACTTCAGAAAAATACAAAAAAAAAAATCCTATCAGTTTACACTTGTTACCAGTCTTTTAGGGAGTTATCTCTTCACTTGCTAGGTAATGGAAATTTGGAAAAAAACACCCCTTTCATTAGGCACATGTATAGATTACAACTAAAGCATAGATGTTAAAGATCTGTTATAAAATGCATTGACATATAAAATAATGGGTTATAAACATAACAAACATTTCTGTGTAGAAATAAGAGCATGTCTCCCAAGGTTGCCCAGGACACTAATCTTGAAAACTTAAATTTATCTCTCCTTGTTAAATTTTACTGTCTTGGTTACAGATGATGCAAGTTCAATTCACATTCACCAAATTAAATTTTTTCAATAAATATAAACAGAGATGCCCTCCAGTATTTAACAAAGATCAAAAATCTACCTTTCAAAAAGACAAACTCAGTCATACCTCTGAAACAAAGGTTCTGTTCTTATATACGTATAACACTCAACAAAATTAAAATAAATACAAGCAAATTTTAAAAATAGTCAAATAAATAAGATCCTTGACTGAGAGAGAACAAAAAATCAGAATATTTTCCTGATGACACAGCTATAATGTGAATAAAGGACTCAGCTAATAACTGAATTTCTACATGAGTAGAAAAGGGCATCATACCAGACACATACATTTAAACTATTATTATAAAATATCAGCTTTCCCAAGGTCAGCCCACCATGACCTTCAGATGTCCTTCTGTCTGACCCCTTCTAACCCTGTTTTAAAATGATGGCTAGTCCAACTCACAAAAGCACAAGGTAACCATTCATAAGCACTGTCATGTCAGCCTCTTCAGAATTTCCCCTCCAGCCTCCTCTATTCTGGTTCATTTTCATTGACCTTGGTTTTCCAATTGCTCCAAGGTCCACTCTGACCTCCCATTGAAAGCAAGAGCATTCATTTCTTGACAAGTTGGTGAAGAACTATATTCAACCTTGGATTTCTCTCAGGATGATACTGCATCTCTTCTCATTACCATACACCAAAACTATATACAATCTCTACCCACATGCTATGGAACTGACGTGCTGAAAATCCTCCTCACTTAAGGAAAAGAGTAGAATACTATTTCTGTGGATCAAGCTGACCCTTAAGAGTCTAACCTCTGGAAATAGTCTCACAATGTAGTACTCGTTCATTCACTGAGGCACAGTCACCTCATCCCTTGAGGTGCCAATAAGAAGCTTCTACGCTTTTTTATTTTATCTATATGTTCTGCTCAAGAGATATAAAACATGAAATAATTGATAAGAAGGAGCATGTAGGCAGCTACATTAAAATTTCCCTTGAAGAAAATAACAAGTAGAAGTAATAGATTTTGTTATTTGCAAAAGGAAATGATTAATTGCCATAAATGGGAAAAGGCAAGTATAAGCCAGTGTCAATGGGTCTGTCTTTTATTGATTTACCAGCTCTTCAAGTACTTTGTATTGTGATCTTTAAAAATGAAGGGGCACTGTCATGCCAGTTCTTTACAGAATTTAAAATGCTTAGGTTATGTTTTATTTTTGTGGTTAATTTAGCCCATTACTCAATATATTTATATATAATATTACAGCACTTTCTGAACCAACATCATAAAAACTGGTTACAAAAATTTTTTTAATATTTTATTTATGTGATTTTTAACATGAAAAAATTTGAAATTTTAATTAACAACGAGCTAAAGTAGTATTTTAACATGAGTCTCCAATTATTTGAAAGCACATCTGACTTATTTATGAAAGAGAACACATACAGGGAGAGAAGCTTTCTTCCTTTTAACTAATATAAACTCACATCACCTCTAGTGCTTCACCCACCACATTAAAATATGTGTACTTGGAAAAGTCGCCTCAATTCTCTGGGTCTCAGAATTCTTAATTATAAAAATGAGAATGCCTTGAGCTTAGCATCACAGGATTTTTGTGAGTGTCCAATGTAAACATCAATATAAAAATCTTTGTGAAACATTAAAGAGTAATATAATTTTTGGTTTTGATGGCTTCTATTTAGTTTCCATTATATATTTATTATAAACTTTATTCAAATCAAAAATTTCATCCTCATTAGCTTAATTCTTATATATTTCATACTTTGAGTTTTGCTACTGCACAAATCAGTAATCATTACCTTTTTTCCATTTTTATATTGAAATGTTAAAGCAATCAGCATTTAATAATTCTCCTGACACAGAAAAAGTAAAAACAAGCAAATCATTGCTTTTTTTTCTATTCCGCATAATTCTCCTTGGGTAATCACCAGCATACTCTGATAAATATATATTAAAATTTACATTTTCAGTGACTCTTCCTTTTAACTAACTCACATATAAAAAGAACATCAAAAGTATCTTGAATCTTGGAGTCTTTATTACATTCTGCTTCACTGAAATTATTAATCTCTAAATTATAAGAAAAATAGAAGAAGTGGGAATCTTTTAAACAATCGAACATCAAGGGCCAATGGAACGGATGTAAATTGGTTTATAGGACAAAGGCAATTGGTTGCTCTAATGGAACTCACTGAAACTTTGAATTAACCAGCATAAACTCAGTGAACACATACAGACTTAACATTGTTGTTTCACATATTTTTTAATAAAGCCATGAAAATTAAAACTGGTTGCAGCAAGTGTAAATAGATATGTGATCAGACCAGCAATAAGAAGATCCTGTAAGAATGTCAGAAAACAGAGTGTCAACAGAAAGAGAGATTAAACTACTAAAACTAATTTCACAGCATATTTATGGCTATGATTGTGAGATAAGACCATGAGCCTGTGGCATTTTTAAAAGTATATTGTGTGGGTGAACTGATATGAGAAATTATAAATATCTACATCTCTACATATCCAGGCCAATTTATAAGATAAAAAAATCTGATAATCATCAAGTTATTTTATGAAACTAATGCCTGGCAGACTGACTGAATATTTAATATGAAAATAGTGTTAAGATTGTCAATTCATGGTAGTTACCAATTAATATAAAATAACAAAATAAAATTTCTAATCACTTATATAAGAAGTATGGTGATACTTGACATCATAAAAAAGCTTGTGATACTGCATTTTCTCCATAATAAGAATTATTTAAGGAGCAGCAAGATGGCGATGGAGTAGGTGGATGTACCAACTTCCATCACCCAGAACCAAAGTGGATTACAACTTAATTTTGAGAACCGTCATCTGGAAAAACCAACTTTGGACTAAATCAAGAGGACTCTTTAACCAAGGAACACTGAAGAAGCCACACTAAGACCGGTAGGAAAAGCAGAAACATGGAGAGGGCTGCTCAACTTTGAGGAACGAACAGCAGCTCGGAGGGACTCGCATGGTGGGTAGCCAAGTTTAGCAGAGAGGGGAGGGTTATGGACCCCAGGAACAAAGCCCCAGCCTGCAGCCTCAGAGCCTAGAAGAAGCGTATGGTTAGTGTTTAGCTGTGAAACAAGTCAGGATACTGATTGTGAGAAAGAGACAGATTTCTCAGACCCGGGATTCTTCTTAAAGGGACCACAAAGAAAACCTCTTTATAACCACTAACCTGGGACTCTGGGAGACTGAGAGAGTTGAGAGGACCCAAGTAACAGGAAGAGAGTGTAATCTAGGAAGCACAGGGAGAAACACTTTGAAGGACAGCCACCCTCACCCCTAGGCTGAGTCAGCCCCCAAATCTAAAGTGAATATTTCCCCAGGAACCAGCAATACCAGCAAAGGGAAGCAGGACACCAGCAAAACAAGCTCTCCTGTGGAGCTCAGAGCAGAGTCGCTTAGAAGGAGGAAGCCTTCAGTAATACAGTATTGAATGCTAAGGTCTGAGCAGCAGCGCCCCCACTCACACTGCTGAGGGCTCTCTGGAGGGCAAAAGGCAGCAGGATGCGAAAGTGCAGTCCTATCAGTGGGGGCAGAAGCCAGGCCAGCCATGACTGAGGCCTGGCATGAGCTCAGTCTCACCTGACAAGAGTGGATGGGGTGCACAAAAGTGGTCCAACCCAGCTATGGGTCAGGCAAGCAAAAGCAATCCTGCCTACAATTCTGCCCAAAAGGGAAAGGCGAAAGCCAGGGAACTGCAGAGGCCCACAGCTGAATGTGGACACGCAGCCCTGCCCAGCACAAAAAGCCAGGGTGTGCAGTGGATGCGCAAGCACAGCTCCACCCATGGGGGCAGGATGAAAGCTGGGAACAGGCAGAGACCCACGGCAGAGCATAGGTGTGCAGCCCAGCAGGTAGTGCCGAGGCTGGCAACCCCAGCACCGTGCATAGCCCAACCTGTATGGGTGAAGGGAAGGCCAAGGCTGACTAAGGCTTGTAGATTGGGCACAGAAACACAGCCCCTCCCATGGAGGAGAGGTTGAAACCACAGCAATTGCCGAAGCAGGCCGGCGCCGGCAACACCCATACCCAAATGCCCAAGGCAGCAGCAGAGGGGTTGGTGGGCCTGCAGACAGACCACACCAAGTGAACACATAAGCCACACTCATTGGACTCTAGTGGCCACACACTTCTTATACACAGACAGAATGAGAAGGCAGTGAAATGCAACCCAAATAAATCAAGAAAAATCCCCAGAAAAGGACTTGAGTGTGTCAAATATAACCAAATTACCAGATGCGGAGTTTAAAATAATGATTGTTAGGATGCTCAAAGATCTTAGAAAAACAATAGATGGACATAACAAACACCTAAATAAAGAGATTGCAAGTATAAAAAAGGACATTGAAATAATAAAAAAGAGTTAGTCAGAAATGACAAATACAGTATCAGAAATGAAGACCACAATGGAAGCAATTAAAATCAGTATGAATAAAGATGAAGATTGAATTAGCGACTTAGAGGATAAGATAAACGAAGGCACAGAAACAGAGCTGCAAAAAGAAGAGACTCAAAAAGTCTGAGGAAACTCTAAGACAACTCTGTGACAACATGAAGAGAAATAACATTCGAATTATAGGGGTTCCTGAAGAAGAAGAGAAAGAACAAGGAATAGAGACTTTGTTCAATCAAATCATAGCTAAAAACTTCCCTAAATTGATGCAGGAAAAAGTCACATAAGTTCAAGAAGCACAGAGAATTCTATTAAAGAGAAACCAAAAAAAATCTACACCAAGACACATCATAATTAAATTACCAAGCTAAGAGATAAAGAGAAAATATTAAAAGCTGCTAGAGAAAAAAAGACTATCACCTACAAAGGAGCCCCCATAAGGATGACATCCAACTTCTCAACAGAAACACTTGAGGCTAGAAAGGAATAGCAAGACATATTCAAAGTAATGAAGAACAAGAGCCTACAACCAAGACTACTATATCCAGCAAGGCTATCATTTAAAATTGAAGGATAAATAAGAAGCTTCCCAGACAAAAAATAAAAACAAAAAACAAAAAAACTCAAGGAATTCATTACAATCAAACCAATGCTGCAAGAAATGTTAAGGGGCCTGTTGTAAACAGATCAAAGGGGGAAAAGAATATAGCAAAAAAGGAATATAACTTTAAAAAATAAAATGGCAATGAACAACTCCATATCAATAATAAACTTAAATGTAAATTGATTAAATGATCCAATCAAAAGACATAGGGTAGTTGTGTGGATAAGAAAACAGGACCCATACATATGCTGTATACAACAGACACACCTCAAAACAAAAGATGCCCATAGACTGAAGGTAAAGGATGGAAAAGAATATTTCATGTAAATGGAAATGAAAAAAAAAAGCTGGAGTAACAATACTTATATCAGACAAAATGGACTTAAACAAAGGCTATATAGTAAGAGATAAAGAAGGTCACTACATAATGATAAAGGGAGCAATCCAACAAGAAGATACAACCATTATAAATATCTACACACCTAATATAGGAACACCTAAATATATAAAGCAAACTTTGATGGATATAAATGGCCAGATCAACAACAATACTATAATAGTAGGGGATTTCAATACCCCGCTAGATAGATCCTCAAGAAAGAAAATTAACAAAGAAACAGCAGACCTAAAGGACACACTAAATCAACTGAACTTAATAGATACCTTCAGTATCTTTTACCCTAAAGCAGCAGAATGTACATTGTTCTTAAGTGCTCATGATGCATTCTCTAGGACAGACCACATGTTAGGACACAAAAATGGTCTCAACAAATTTAAGAAGACTGAAATCATATCAAGTATTGATAAAAAAAAATTAGAAATGAGAATAGAGAAATAACTGACACAACAGAAATATAAAGAATTGTAAGAAAATACTATGAAAAACTGTATGCCAAAAAGTTAAACAACCTAGATCCGTGATGGTGAACCATTTACAGTGCTGGTCAACCTGGTTCCTCCCACCCATTAGTGGGCATTCCAGCTTTCATGGTGAGTAGTAGCAGAGCAAACAAATGGCACTGCGACTGGCCCACCATGAAAGCTGGAACACCCACTAGTGGGCAGGAGGGACCAGGTTGACTAGCACAGCAAAAGTGGGTGGCTTTTATAAAAAGATTTGCCATCACAAACCTGGATAAAATGGACAAATTTCTTGAAACATATAATCTTTTTAAAATCAATCAGAAAGAATCTTAAAACTTAAACAGACTGATTACAACAATGAGATTGAAACAGTTATCAAAATACTCCCAACAAACAAAAGCTTGGGGCCAGAAGGCTTCACAAGTGAATTCTACCTAATATTCAAAGAAGAACTAACTCCTATCCTGCTCAAGCTATTTCAAAAAATTCAAGAGGAAAGAAGACTTCCAAGCCCCTTTTATGAGGCGAGCATTATTCCAATTCCAAAACCAGACAAAGACAACACAAAGAAAAAAATATATAGGCCAATATTCCTGATGAATTTAGATGCTAAAATCCTCAACAAAATATTATCCAACCGGATCCAGCAATATATGTAAAAATCATACATCATGATCAAGTAGGATTTATTCTGGGGAGGCAAGGCTGGTACAATATTCAAAAATCAATGTGATTTATCACATAAACAAATGAAAAAGAAAAACCACATGATAATTCCAATAGATGCAGAAAAAAAATTTGATAAAATCTAGCACCCATTTATGATCAAAACTCTCAGCAAAGTGGGAATACACGGAACATACCTGAACATGATAAAGGCCATCTATGAGAAACCCACAGCCAACATCATACTCAATGGGCAAAAATTAAAAGCAATTTTCTTAAGATAGGACAAGGTAGGGGTGCCTCCTTTCACCACTCTTATTCAACATAGTCCTGGAAGTCCTAGCCATAGCAATCAGACAAGAAGAAGAAATAAAAAGCATCCAAATTGGAAAAGAAGAAGTAAAACTATCATTATTTGCAGATAATATAATTTTGCATATAGAAAACCCTAAAGTCTCGGTCAAAAAACTACTGGACCTGATAAATGAATTCAGTAAGGTGGCAGGATATAAAATTAATATTCAGAAATCAGAGGCATTTTTATGCACCAACAATGAACTGTTAGAAAGAGAATTTAAGGAAACAATCACCTTCATTACTGCGACCAAAAAAATAAAGTACCTAGGAGTAAATTTAACCAAGGAGATTAAAGACTTGTACTCGGAAAATTATAAAACATTGATATAAGAAATCAAGGAAGATACAAACAAGTGTAAGCATATATTGTGCTCATGGTTAGAAAGAATAAACATCATTAAAATGTCTATATTACCCAAAGCAATTTATAAATTCAATGCAATACCAATTAAAGTACCAATGACATACTTCAAAGATATAGAACACATATTCCAAAAATTTATATGGAACCAATAAAGAACACGAATAGCCTCAGCAATCTTGAAAAGGAAGAATAAAGTGGGAGGCATCACATTTCCTGATATCAAGTTATATTACAAGGCCATTGTACACAAAACAGCTTGGTTCTGGCATAAGAACAGGCATATAGATCAACGGAACAGAACAGAGAACCCAGAAATAAACCCACACCTTTATGGACAACTGATATTTGACAAAGGAGGTAAGGAAATACAATGGAGTAAAGACAGCCTCTTCAACAATTGGTGTTCAGAAAACAGGACAGCTACCTGCAAAAAAATGAAGCTAGACCGCCAACTTATACCATTCACAAAAATAAACTCAAAATGGTTAAAAGACTTAAATGTAAGCCGTGGAACCATAAACATCTTAGAAGAAAACATACGCAGTAAGCTCTCCGACATCTCTCACAGCAATATATTTGCTGATTTATCTCCATGGGCAAGTGAAATAAAAGACAGGATAAACAAATGGGACTATATCAAACTAAAAAGCTTTTGCACAGCTAAAGACAATAAGAACAGAATAAAAAGACAAATTACACAATGGGAGAACATATTCAACAACACGGCTTATAAGGGGTTAATAACCAAAATTTATAAAGAACTTGTAAAACTCAACACCAGGAAGATTCAACAATACAATAAAAAAATGGGCAAAACAACTGAACAGACACTTCTCCAAAGAGAACATGCAGATAACCAATAGGCATATGAAAAAATGCTCAACATCACTATTCATTAAAGAAATGCAAATTAAAACCACAATGAGATATCACCTCACACTAGTCAGAATGGTGATCATCAACAAAACAACACAGAGAAAGTGCTGGCGAGGATGTGGAGAAAAGGGAACCCTCCTGCACTGCTGGTGGGAATGCAGACTGGTGCAGCCACTGTGGAAAACAGTATGGAGATTCCTCAAAAAATTAAAAATTGAACTGCCTTTTGACCCAGCTATCCCACCTTTAGGAATATAGCAGAAGAACACTATAGCACTATTTCAAAAGGAGAAATGCACCCCCATGTTTATGGCAGCATTGTTCACAATAGCGAAGATCTAGAAAGAGCCCAAGTGTTCGTCAGTGGACAAGTGGATTAAAAAGCTGTGGTACATACATATAATGGAATACTGTGGGGCCATCAAAAGAAGGATATCTTACCTTTTGCGACAACATGAATGGACCTGGAAACTATTATGTTAAGTGAAATAAGCCAGGCAGAAAAAGAAAATATCATTTGACCTCATTCATTTGAGGAATCCAATGAACAATATGAACTGAGGAATGGAATTGAGACAGAAGCGAGATCAAAGGGACCAGAGGAAAAGAGGACAGAGGGAAAGGGGATGATAGGAGGGGATAAACCTGAAGGGAAGTGGGTGGGCACTTTGGGGAGGGAGTAAGGGAGATGTTGAGGGGAATACAGGGGAGGGAGGATGCATTCAGGGCAACGCCAGAATCTATGTAAACACAATAAATTAAAATCAATAAAAAAAGATTTATTTAAACCATTCTCCTAATGGTATATATAATTAAAACAAAGTTTTTTAAAATGGTTTTCTTTCATTTAAATCAGACTTTTTCCAACTTACAACAGTAAAGCCTAGAATTATGACTGAAACAAAACAAACAACATTAAAATTATCAGGTATATCTGTTTATTTTATTGATAATAAGGAAAAACTGCCTCAGACTGAGTTGATGACCCAGCAGACCATGCAGAAAGCCAGACCTAAAATGTATCACATCTTTTAACACTAGTGCTGTTTCTACTACAATTTGCTGCATCAAATGTTGTTTGTTTTGTTTTGTTGTTTAATGTAATGATATTTGACAATATAAATTATGAAAACTCTTCCTACAGACTAAGGTAATATTTTCATTTCTTTATCTGAACAACAAACCATATTGGTTTTTTCTAAATTGGTTAACTCATTTTTATAAGCATTTGTTTTAATCTTTATGTCTTTCCTTTTCACTTCAGGATTAAAAATTATTAATAGCCCATTGAAACACATTCTTTCCCAGAAGGCTTTGACCTTCCCATTTGATATCTCTATCAGCACTACACATTTCCAATGGATTTTCATTACAGTTACAAATCACTTCTGAGATGAATAATTGCAACAAGTGAATAAATATTATCTTTTGTCTTTAATATGCAGAAATAGAATATAAGCTAAAAATAAAATATCACTTTTTAAACCTCTTTAGATAAAACTCAAGAAAGATATAAATAATTGGAAATATTTAACTTATTCATTGATTGGGAGAATTAATATTGTTAAAATGTCCTTAACTACCTAAAGCAATATACAGTTTCAATGAAATTTTTATTAAAATACCAATGACCTTCTTGTCAGAATTAGAACAGCTAATCCTAAAATGTATATGGAATCACAAAAGATAAACAAAAAAATCTTGAAAGAGAACAGTGAGAGGTATAGTGCTCCCTGATATCAAACTATGGTACAAAGCTACAATAATCAAAATGATATGGTACTGACCTAAAAATAGATATATAAATCAATGAAATAGAATAGAGACCTCAGAAATAAATCCTTGTTTATAGTCTATGATAATGGAGGCAAGAATATACAATGTGGTAAAGATAGTCCCTTCAATAAGTGGTTCTGAAAAAACTGGACAGATACATGTCAAAAAATAAAACTGGACCACTTTCTAATACCACAGTCAAAAATAAATTCAAAATAGATTGAAGATGTAAATAAGACCTAAAGACATAAAACTCCTATAAGAAAACATAGGCATTGAACTCTTTGATATCATTCTTAGCAATATCCTTTAGGATATAACAATAAAAGCAAAAATAAGCAAATAGAACTACATCCAAAACATTTTATATAGTAAAGGAAACCATTAACAAAATAAAAAGATGACCTATTACATTTGAGAAGCCTGATAAGGGGCTAACACCCAAAATATGTAAGGAACTCATACAATTTAACAGCAAAATAAATAAATAAATAAAATCCAATTATAAAATGGGTGGAGGACCTGAATACATTTCTCCAGAAAGATCATAGAGCTGACCAATATACATATGATGCTCAACATCACTAGTCATCAAGGAAGTGTAAATAAAAGCCATAATGAGATATCACCTCACACCTGCCAGATGGCTATGATCAACAAACAGGAAGAGCTGGCAAGGATGTGGGGAAAAGGGAACTCTTGTATACTGTTAATGGGTTATAAATTAGTGCAGCCACTATGAAAACCAATATGAAGATTCCTCAAAAAATTTAAAAAGCTAAAGCATAAGCTAGCAATTCCACTTGTGGATATTTATCTAAAGGTAAAAAACACACTGATTCAAAAAGATATAAAGATATATGCACCCTTATATTTATTGAAGCATTAATAATAATAACAAAGATATGAAAGCAATGTTGATGTTCATCAATAGATGAAAGGATAAATATGTACTACATATAAACAATGGAATATTACTCAGCCATAAAAAAGAATGAAATCTTGCCATTTGCAACAACATGGATCAAATTTGAGGATATTGTGCTAAGTGAAATAAGTTGATAGAGTAAGACAAGTACCATATGATTTCACTTATATGTAGAATCTAAAAATAAATCAATAAACAAAACAGAACAAAAATTGACCCATAGACATAAAGAAAAGCTAATGGTTGCCAAAGTGGAGAGGAGTGAGGGAACATGAAAAAATATCCATAAGATCTAGTGGGGAGTATCTGTTACTTACAGTGTTGTAAACTCAGCAGATATAACAGAGATCATGCAATTTTGAAAGATATAGCTTCAGCCAAGTGAAACAAAACCTCACAAAGCACTTTGGGCATTTATTCCAGATTTCTGGAAGATTATGTTTTAGAAAAAAAGGTTTAAAAGGACCACACACTAGGACAAAGTACAAAACCAAAAAAGATCAGCTCTACTAACGAATAAACCAAACCTATCTAGAGCAAAAATATGTTCCATCGTTAGTCAATAGAGGATGTAAGTTAAATACCCTAAGATAGCTCTTCACTCATTGGAATAGCTAAATTTAAAACAACTGTCAAAACCAAATGCTAGAAAGGATATGGAGCAACTGAAGTTCTCAGACATCGCTCATGGGAACATAAAATGGAACAACCACTTTGGACAACCATTTGGCATTTTCTGTAGTAAATGCACACCTACCCTATAACTCAGCTTCCTATTTCTAGTAATATATCAATGATAAATAAAACTGTATTCCCCAAAGCCTTCTACAGGAATGTTTATTGCAGTACTATTCATAATTGCCAGAAAGTGTTTTAGGGTTGGGGGTGGGGACCCAATGGATAATAATAAGCAAATTACAGTAAAATTATGGAATATTCATTTAGTAAAATATCATTCTTTAATTGATAAAAAGGGAAAAAAAATTACTGGTACATGAAACAATAAAAAATAATCTCAAACTACTAGATTGAGCAAAGGAAGCTAGAGGTCAGTCACTGGGTTAGGGCCTGTCAGGAGCCAGTCAGGGACTCAGAGACAGAATCGGAGGGAAGAAGCTACAGAGCAACCTGTCTATTGCTGAGAACCTTCAAAAAGACTTCACCTGAGGAGCATTTGACCCTTTGTTAAGGGTCCTTCACCTTCCAACCTTTCTCTGCTCTTTGGGCCAGGATTCTGCTCTTGTCCCCACCTCCATACAGGCACTTTGCACTTGAACCCTATGTGCAGATTGTATCCATTCCAAAGCTGAAGCTCAAATTGAACTCCAAGTGAAGCTCAATGCCTAGGAGAGTGAGCCTGACACAACAAAAGCCTGGATAAATGACGAGGGGATCAGAAAAGACAGGAATGATAATGTTTTTCCCATCTGTAAAAACAGACATTAGAATACCTATCCGCAGATGGCTGTCTTGTTTAAATAAGACAACATGTGAAAAGGAAGCATTAAGACTTGGCCCCTTAAGCAGAGGGCTGTCATGAACAGCGCTATGACTAAGGATTTAATAATTTAGTACATGTGAGGCATTTAGAACACTGCCTGGTGCACAGTACCAGTGAAGGAGAAGAAACTCACAGATGTCAAAATAGGGGAGCTGCTAAGCTGATACTGACTTGGGATTTTACCCCTAAAGGCATTGCTGGAATGTTTCAAAGAGGTTACTACAGGTATTACAAGATGTATTTCAAGGTGAAGAAAGGGAGTGTTGCTGGGGTTTCTATGGTGCTGGCATCTTACTTACTTCCCAACTACTGCTATTCTTATGCACAGTTGTCAAACATGAGTGGTGATGCAAGTACCACTGAAGAGGGGCACAATAAAGTGTAGACTCCACATTCCTGAACATGACCTTTCCCAGCACCTCTGAATTCTTTCATATTGCAATTAACACCTAATAAAAGATGGCTGGGGAAAAATAGAGAGAACCTAGAAATGAGTACATACTATGTGATTCCACATTTATGAAGTTCAAGAATAGACAAAAATAATCTATGACACAGAAATCATAATTTTCCTCATCTATGGTTATAGGACTGGGCTGGAAAGGTAACACAAGTAAACTTTCTGGATATTGGAAATAGTCTATACATTAATGCCACATTCATGATTTAATTACGTATTAAAATGTACCAATGTGTATACATAAGATCTTGTTGACCTCAATACATGTACATTTTACCTTAATTTTGATAAGAATTTAAGAAAATTATAGAGAAAATTCTAATTAATTGAAAAGAGCCCTCAGGGAACTAATTAGTTTTTTTTAATGTGCTTCTGTCTTACTATTAGATAAAATCAGTATGAAAAAAAAAGTAATGGAGCACAGGTTAATTATGATAGAGAAAGAAAGACTTCCTTAAATGTTAACACCTCAACAGACAGGCTACACATACATGAAAGGAAACATAAAACCTTGGAGGCCAGAAGAAAAAGGGAAATATGACTGATTCCTATTCAAAAAGGAGAAAACAAGGGTAATTAAATACTGGAGGTAGAGCACACTAGACAAATATGTAGGAGAAAGAAATGCTTTTCAGGGCATAGAAATTCAGCAGCTGAGAAGAAATCATCTAGAGGGTACCTGGCAGACTTGTATTTCTCACCCAGGTCTGCTTGATGTGCCATTTTCAAGAACATCAAGAGGAGCTTGAGCTTAGAAACCTGCTGAGGATGATTCTCCAGTTAAAAAATATGATAGAGGAGTGAGGAGAAAGCCTTTTCCATAAAATAAGTTTATACACAGAAGTGATTGACTGTAGAGCAAGAGGCAGTGGTGATAGCAGCCATCGTCCATGACAAGTGCCGGCTTGCACTGGATGTAACGAACAAACTATAGAAATGATCCCTGAAAGCACAGTCTTTGCACTGAATGTGAAAACAACATCACTAGATGTAATCCACATCTGTCACAACTTTGGGGTGTCAATAATGCAAAGTTCAAAGAGGTAATATGAACAAAAGGGTCTGAATATACACTATAGGAAAGAAAGGCATTTCAATAAGTCCTAATGTTTTGGGTCTTTCATTATAACAAGTGCATAAATGCCTCAAATGCTCATAACTGAGAACAGTGGTATTTTTCCCTTTAGATGTGGTAAATGCATAGGGTCATTGGGTTCTTAAAACATGTTAAATTAAAACCAAGAATATATTTTCTACTTTCTTTCCCTCGGACATAAATAGGTCCCTCATATGATATTTGGCCAATAATGCACTAATTCTTTTTCACTTTCTGCTCACAGCCAGACTAGTCCCATGAGTCATAGTGAACTTAAGGGTGATTATATAATTCTCCAAGGAGTTCCAAAGGCCAGGACACAAAATTAATTCTACCCAATGGAACATTCTTGCAATGCCTAGGAACAAAGAACATGAGAACCAAGAGTAGATAAGCTATCAGCATTTGGGGGTCAGAGTGCATGGGTTAGAATCCTGGCTCCATCATTTAACACTGGGGAACTTTGGGGTAAATTTCTTAATTTCTATAAATCCTTGGTTGCTCTTCTATAAAACAAGGATAATAATGACATCTATTATGCACAATTGTCATAAGGATTCAAAGAAATAATACATGTAAGCATTTCACAGATGCAGGCACATAGAAAGCATTCAGTGCAAATGTTGGGAACAGTAACTGGCTGGGTGGCTCTTGCTTAGAGTTGAGATGGATGACAAACACTGTGTGAACTTGTTCTGAGTTTTCAACCTTAACCTCATTTCTCAAAGTGAGAAATATTAAGTCATTATAAAAAGGAATCAGAAAGATCTATAAGATCTTTCTCATTCTTGTTTGTAACTTTGAAGAACATTCAGTTCATAAATATAATGATCTGGGAAAATATATTTTTCTAAAATCAATTTAAATACATTTTAATAGAAAAAATATTAATAATAGCCAACATACTGAATCTTCCCAACAACTGAAGGAAACAAAAAATTTCAGTAACTGTATAGCACAGATAAGAACAACTTGGCTGAAGACTACAAAACAAATAGGTCACAGAGTTGGCAAGTAGTGACCTGGGTATAAATAGAATCCATCTGATTCCATTGTAACCTTGAGCAAACTGCTTAAATATTTTATGCCTCAAGTCTTCCCATGTGCAAAATAGGAATAATTACATACCTTCTTCATAGAATTTTCATAAGGAGTTAGTATATTCAAGCTACTAGAATAGTGTCCAGCCTGGAATTACAATTGTGGTAATTCTGGCAGGGTTGAGAGCACTGGTGACCAAGAATGCAAAGAGGGCCCTGGCCAGTTGGCTCAGCGGTAGAGCGTCGGCCTGGCATGCGGGGGACCCAGGTTTGATTCCCGGCCAGGGCACATAGGAGAAGCGCCCATTTGCTTCTCCACCCCCTCCCCCTCCTTCCTCTCTGTCTCTCTCTTCCCCTCCCGCAGCCAAGGCTCCATTGGAGCAAAGATGGCCCTGGTGCTGGGGATGGCTCCTTGGCCTCTGCCCCAGGCGCTAGAGTGGCTCTGGTCGCGGCAGAGGGACGCCCCGGAGGGGCAGAGCATCGCCCCTGGTGGGCGTGCCGGGTGGATCCCGGTCGGGCGCATGCGGGAGTCTGTCTGACTGTCTCTCCCCGTTTCCAGCTTCAGAAAAAAAAAAAAAGAATGCAAAGAGATCTTTATTTCTACTGAAGACAGGGCCTACCAGACACAATAGTGATGATAGGGAAAGAGTCCCATCTCTCCTAACTTTCTTAGTGGCAATATTACAAGTTGGCAGAGTAGTCATCGTAAATGAGTCACTGTGGAGAATGAAAATCAGAAGTGATTTGTCAGTATATGTAAGAGATCAATTTGGGACTCTTCCAGAAACTAGTAGTGGCTAAGAATGGAGGAATGTGTGCTTTATCAATAGATTGGAGTTCGAACCAAAGAAATTTAAGAAGTGTGATGTGGCCTGCGGACATTTGGGGTCATTGATATTTTATGACAACTTAATCCTTCTAATGAAGAACCTATCCAGTTACTGCATGTAAACTTACTGCCAGAGTGTGCCAGCAAGGCAAGATGAAGAATTAACATAGTCTCAAATAACAGCAGAGCATTCCTCAAGCCAGTACACATAGACCCCAAAGCCAGCCGCATTGCTTAATGGAATTATACTTAATCTGAAAGCACACCACTAGATAATGTAAAACATCCAATGGTCTGAAGCAGCAGTGAAATTATTAACTCCTGGATGGGAGGGGCTCTAAATAAGGACCCCTAGAATGATGCAGCAATTCAATAAGTTTAAATTGGTTTCACTTGGGTAGATCCACATTAGTGCTGCAAGTGTTATCTCACCCAAATCTCCTCTACAGTTTTATCCAGAAAAGGAATCACACCTAAGCAGTTTGTGAAAATATAAAAAGAAATTACAATGCTTGAATCTGGGAAATGTGTCAGATAGAAAAGTTTGCTAAAGATTAAGGCTGTGAGTGTGTTGTTTAGACAAAATAAAAATATCAGTAATGCTAAAAATAAAACAAAACTATAAAACTCAGTACATTCAAAATTAGTAAATTTAACTGGATCCAGTCAAGATGCACACACAATAAGAATGTGTAGAATGTAAATGTAAATGCTAAAAGTTCTCATGAAAAAGAGAAAATAAGTGATTTTAAGGATCAGAGGTTCTGCATAAGCAATTTCTGCCCTTAAGCTTTAGAAAAAAAAATTCACAGGTGTACTCCTAAACTGAAATAGGATTTTAAATGCTTATCACCATATATAAAGGAATGCATCTCACTTCCAAATGGAGAACATTAAACAGGGCAACAGTTAGTTGATTAGTCTACGGCCATACCACCCTGAACGCGCCCGATCTCGTCTGATCTCGGAAGCTAAGCAGGGTCGGGCCTGGTTAGTACTTGGATGGGAGTTAGTTGATTAATTATTCATCAGTTTAGCCAATGTTTTTATAAAGTATGACATATACTATGCATTCGCCCATATTTTCTCACTTTTACAGGGCATTTGTAAGTGCCTATTAAGTGAATATAACTAATTATGGTACATGTGTGCAAATTGTGCATAAATCTATCAAAATCAATTTGCAACTCCATTCAACCCATAAAATCCAGCAGGTGGCCTGAAGAACATTTAACAACAACTAACCTACTAAGCAACCTCTATAATCAGCTAAATAACTTTGAAGCAAGAACCTTAATTATATACAGATGCAAATGACTCTGCCCATACTACAGTTAAATGGCCACATCCCAAGTATTAAGTGGATGTACTTCTGAAGCTGAAGGTAGAAAGAACTGAAAGTAGCTTTTATTGAACCGAAGCTCTGAGATAACTTACTCCACATCACAAAAGACTGTGATAGCTAGAGTTTTAACCTAAGTCAGTCTAATACCAATTTCACACTTTTTCTTTTCATTGTACAGAGCCAACCAAATCTACTTTGAAATGTCTTTTCTTGAATCTTGACTTACTTTTTCTTTCTGGTTTTCTTGTTCAAATCTTCTACAATTCTTGTTGTTCCCAATAACTATAACCATCCTTTGAGTGTACACCTATGAGGCTTCCAGATTCATGACTGTATAATACAAAAATATCTAACACATTATCCTCTCAAAAATCACCAAAAATCAAAGACCTAAAACAGAAATGCAAATCCATTTTCAAAAAAACTCTAGATAGCATTTATGACCCCAGATCACAAAGTATGAAGATGGAAAGAACACAGAGAAGAAGCCAAATTACTTGGCATACAGGAGGAATAACTGGAGTATAGGATTACGTGCCACTCAAGTTGTGTTCTATATTGTGCTGCTGGAGACAGAAGGCTTTTCAGAACAAACTGGCCAAGAAAATTCAATGGATAGTTATATAGTCAAGCACAGGTGGAAAAGATCTCAGTGTTTTGTTATTTCAGCAGTATCATGAATATGTTTTCTAAAGTTATAATGTTTTTGTTTTTATTTCTTTTTAGGGAAAGGTTTGAACTGCTATGTGCAGAACTTCTAAAAGTGTCTCAAGGCAGGAAACTTCTGATGTTGTAAACATTTAAGTATTCTTGTAGTTAAGTACATTGACATTTATTGATTACTTGCCATTGCTAAGCATTATTCTAAGCATTTTCCATATATTATCTCATCATATCCTCACAGTAGTCTGATATAGTAAGTGCTATTATTATCCATTCAAAAAGGATCCAACTGTGGCAAAAGGCACTAAACAATTTACTCAAAATTACCCAACATATTTTTAGCATCAAGCTTGAATACCTCTAGATACAAAAGTGTAGTCCTAAGATTGTCTACAAAATACTCTTTTTTAGCATTGAGCAGCAGCAGAAAATGTTTAGATGATTGAGTAAAGCAAACATTTACAATATAAGAATCAGCTTTCCATTGACTGAAAACAAGTCCCTGAATTACTGAGGTAAAAGATATTATAAAGTGGAAAATATGAATAATTTTTATTCTCTTTCAGGACTTTTATGAACCTCAATAGCCTCTAGGAAATAAATAGCCTCTAAGAGAATGAACAAGATCCATTTTCCCTTAGAATAGGGAAATATAGGTGGTTTGGATAAAACTTTGAGAAAAGGAGTTGCGTATGCTGTTATACCCTAACTTAGTTGTGCTAATGACCACAACCTGAAAGCTACTGTAAATTCTCACACCTAGAATATTGCATAAGTACTTGTAGGTAAGTCTTTTTCTTTTTCCTTCAATATTTTTCTATTTTTATTTTTAAGAAAAGAAAACATTAACTCCCTTAACAATCCTTCATACACTCTTGATCAGGTTTGATTCAGGAGATGTAATCACTGAAATTGCTATTGACTATATGATAAAATATTGATCTAAGCTTACTACCTGTTTCTATGAATACAACCACATATTTTAACATTCCCAATACACTTACTACAAACAGCAAACAGGGATATATGATTTAATTCTATATGGAACAGGAGAAATTTTAAATAAGTACATATAACTTATTTTAAACAAGAGAGTCTTTGAGCTGAAATATATATTAGGAATAATTCAATACAATCCTGGTCAGGTAGCACATATAATTTACACATAAATGTGTTTTACAGGGCTCAGAGTCTATTAGAAAGATATGAGTTTAAAATTGTCAACTTGGTATAAGTAGGCTTAGGGAGACATACATTCTGAATTCAGTTAGATTAGATAGACAGATGATAGATAATGACAATAGATAGATGATAGATAGATAGATGATATAGATAATAGGTAGACTCTGCGTGCAGACATTAGTGAAAATTTTACTTTTTATAAAACCAGACTATTTTTTGATGTTTATAGTCCCCTCAAAAGTTCATTTGTTTCCAGAGTTCAGTCTAGTCAAGATGATTCATTCTATCTCCAATTCAATAATTTAGTATCTATTGCTCAGTCTTCAAAGGAATGATAGCACAAGCATAGCTGAAGGTTAGAGAGATAAGAAGTTTTGAATGCTCTGGCCTAGGACGAATCATGTTAGCACCTAAGGAGGGTTTCAGGCAGATTTTTTTTTGTCTTTTCCTGAAGTGAGGAGTGGGGAGGCCGAAAGACAGACTCCTGCATGCACCCAACCTGGATCTACCTGGCAAGCCCACTAGAGGGTGAAACTCTGCCCATCTGGGGCATTGCTCCATTGTCACCAAAGCCATTCTAGTGCCTGAGGTGGAGGCCATAGAGCCATCCTCAGTACTTGGGCCAACTTTGCTCCAGTGGAGCCTTGGTTGTGGGAGGAGAAAAGAGAGATAGAGAGAAAGGAGAGGGGGAAGGGTAGAGAAGCAGTGCTTCTTCTGTGTGCCCTGGCCAGGAATCAAACTTGGGATTTCCACACGCCAGGCTGATGCTCTACCACTGAGCTAACCAGCCAGGGCAGATCATTTTTAAATTTTTTCAATCTGTGTTCAAAACAAAGGCTGATTGCCACAATTAGCCAAGAAAGAATTCAGAGAAAAACTATTGTTTGTGTCAAGAAATCATTAAATCTCAGGCCCCAAATTTGTATCCCCCACTAAAGAAAAAAATAATCTGCAGTCATTGGACCAATTATCCTTTCAGAATGACCACCATTTATTTCAATCAAGCAAAAACACATGAACTCAAAGGGCTTATAAAATATTTCTTCAGTCACAAATAATATGCTTCCTGAGATAATTTCTGTTAACTGTACATTTCTATCTTCTTACATTTCCAATGGTACTGTGGCATTCCAATGATACATCAATGATCTTTATAGATTGACATCTCAGGCAATTTCCCCCAGCCCAACCATTAGTAAAGTGTGTTATTTAGTATATTATTGAAATATGTGGGTTTCGATTTGTTAAAGAGACAAGTAAAAAGGCAATGAACTACAAAAATCAAGAAATATAAACTGAAGTGGTACAGTATATAAAAATAACAAGGTATGGAAGGAAAAAACAAAAGAGTAGGGGTATGATGGTATATTCTTTCAAATAGCTATGGTTAATTTCTTGAGTTCTTGATTTTTATTTCAATTACAGCTTGCATAAGATCTGCCTAATAATACTGTTATTTGTGTACCTACCTCTTCTTTTAAATTATAAAGTATTTGAAAATAAGAACAGCTTTTTGTTTATCTTTTTACACTCCTTGGTTTTTAAATATATATACCATATTGAATGAATTTAATTAAACAAATATGACCCTGTCTATCCCTCTCTCTGACTCTCTCTCTGTTTCTGTTAAAACGAAAATTTTAAAAATAAAAAATAAACAAACATGTGACTGAAGGTAGAAATTTCTGGAGTCAGATCATGAAAGCATAAAACCCACAAACTGATCAAAATGAAAGGATAGGGATGGAATTATGTGACTGGGTTTTGAATCTGAGTGTGGTTGGGGAGCATGAGGAACTCTAAGAACAAGGAATTAATGGACTTGATTGACATTAAGAACTCCTGATTACTACAATAATGTCCATGTTTAGGTAATGTGGAAACTATGAGTTTTAACATATTGAAATAATGTAAGGATTAAATATAGATACTGGTAGACAATAATCTATGAAAAGAGAAAAGTGGCATCATCACATAGCAAGAACCATAAAGAAGGTGACAGCAGAGAGCATGGAATTTACTGACTTCACTTTTGTTTTATAATATTTGAAGATTAAAAGAGGCAAGATGGTGATAGAGTAGGACAGCGGTTCTCAACCTGTGGGTCGCGACCCCGGCGGGGGTCGAACAACCAAAACACAGGGGTCACCTAAAGCCATCGGAAATACATATTTTATTTAAAAATGTATTGTATAATAAATATGTATTTTCCGATGGCTTTAGGTGACTCCTGTGTTTTGGTCATTTGACCCCTGCCAGGGTCACGACCCACAGGTTGAGAACCGCTGGAGTAGGAGGATGTTCCAACTCCCACCTTCAGAACCAAAGTGGATTACAACTTAATTTTAAGAACAATCACCTTGAAAAATCAACTTTGGTCTAAACTAAGAGGATTCTATAACTAAGGACCACTGAAGAAACCACAGTGAGAAAAAAAAAAAGAACCAAACTGTTAGAAAGGGCAGAAATGTGGAAAGGGCTGCCCCACTCCCAGGAGCGAGCAATGGCCCAGAGGGACTCTTGCAGCGGGGTTGGTTGCCTGGACAGTTGTGGAGTTGTGGGTCCTCAGCCCCAGGACCAGAGCCCCAACCTAGATCCCCAGAAGCTAGTAGAGGTGTACAGACAGTGAGAAAGAGACAGAACTCTCAGATGCAGGTTTGGTCTTAAAGAGACAGCACAGAAAATCTCATTCACAAACACTTACTTGGGGTTCTGGGAATGGGGAGCTGAGAGGACTGAAGTTTCCAGAGAGAGTGTAATGTAATCTTGGAGGCACAGGGAGAGACCATTTGAGGGACAGCCATCCTAACCCCTGGGCTGAGTCACTCCCCAAATCTAAAGTAACCATTTTTCCTGGGAACAGCAACACCAGGAAAGGGAAAAAATTACCCCTCCCACCAGAGGCTCTCCTGCTCCATTCAGAGCAAAGAGGCACTTAGAAGCAAGAAGCACGTCAGGAACACAGGTTGTGAGTGCTGAGGTCTGAGCTACACCACCCCCCCCACACACTGCTGAGTACTTGCCAGAGGGCAGGAGGACCAGCGGCAGTGGCACAGAGGCAGGGGCCAGGGTGGCCTGAGTGTGTGCCCAAAAGCCAGCCCACTGTGGCAGCAGCAGTGGTGGCAGGCTAATGGACAGATCACACATCAGGAACAAACCACACCCACTGGACTCCTGTGGCCACAACTTTCTGAGGGCTGAAAAGGAAAAAGAAAATTAAAATAAATTTTAAAAACGTCTGCATAGAATGACACTTGAGGCTAAGGGGTAAGCCACATCCAATACCATACCTAATCTCTGAATTATAGTACTGAGCCCAACATGTAGCCAGCAATAAGAGGCAACAGAAAGTGGATCTCAGGGAACTTGAACTTTTAAATGAACTTCCCCCAGGCCAGGAATAGATAAAAGCTAGCCTAGGAGTGCAGCTGATATTTACAATGGCACCTGGGCACAGCAGAGGCAGCCACAAGATCTGGATCGCCTGTAGCACCAAAAAGGTTGATAAAGGCCAGTCATAGGCAGTGACCCCCACCGATCTGAGCCAGGCTCCAGCCAGGGAGGTCCAGGGCAGGCACAATCAGCAGCCTAACAAGCCTTGTTAGAGTGGTATCTTAAGGAAGGGCTCCACACACCTGACCCAGCTAAGACATAGAAAACACCGACACAGATAGAAAAAGAACAGTGACAGCAGACAAGTAGCCCACAGCAGATTGCAAACAACAGCTGATGCCAACCCAAGAAGATCTAGAAACAACACAACTGGAAATTGGAGGCAGACAATACCAACCCTAGACTCAGCTAGCTACACAAACAACACAGCCAAAGGAGGAGTCTATACACAGACAAAATGGAAAGACAGAGAAATGCAATCCAAATGAATCCAGAGAAATCCCCACAAAAATAATCAAATGAGATAGAAATAATCAAATTACCAATTTCAGAGTTTAAAATAATGATTGTTAGGATGCTCAAAGATCTTAGAGCAACAATGGATGGAAAAGAAGCACCTAAATAAAGAGACAGCAAGCATCAAAAAGGACATTAAAATAATAAAAAAAGAACCAGTCAGAAATGAAAAATACAATATCAGAAATGAGGACTACACTAGAAGGAACTAAAACTAGGCTGAATGAAGCAGAGGATCAAATAAGTGTTTTAGAGGACAAGATAAACAAAAGCACAGAAGCAGAGCAGCAAAAAGAAAAAATGCTCAAAGAGTCTGAGGAAACTCTTAAGAGAGCTCTGTGACAACATGAAGAGAAACAGCAATCGCAACATAGGGGTTCCTGAAGAGGAAAAGAAAGAACAAGGGATAGAGAACCTGATTAAAGAAACTATAGCTGACAACTTCCCTAAATTGTTGCAGGAAAAAGTCACACAAGTTCAAGAAGCACAGACAGTCCCATTAAAGAGGAACTCAAAGAGGCCTACACCAAGACACATTATAATTAAAATGGCAAAATTAAGGGATAAAGAAAAAATATTAAAAACTGAAAGACAAAAGCAGTCAGTTACCTACAGGAAGCCCCCATAAAGATGACATCCAACTTCTCAATAGAAACACTAGAGGCCAGAGGGAATGCCAAAAATATTCAAAATAATGCAAAATAAAAGCCTACAACCAAGACTTCTTTATCCAGCAAGGCTATCATTTAAATTTGGAGGAGAAATAAAGTTTCCCAGACAAAATAAACTCAAGGAATTTATTACAACCAAACCAATGCTGCAAGAAATGTTAAGGAGCCTGTTGTAAACAGAACAAAAACAAAAAAAAATCTAGAAAAATAAGAATATAGATTTAAAAAATATAATGGCAATAAACAACTACATATTAATAATAACCTTAAATATAAATTGATTAAATGCTCCAATCACACAAGGTAGCTGCATGGAAAACAAAACAGGACTCAAACATATGCAGTCTAAAAGAGAGCCACCTCAAAACAAAAGACACACACACTAAAAGTAAAGAGATGGAAAAAGATACCTCATGCAAATGGAAATGAGAAAAAAGCTGGGGTAGCAATACATATATCTGACAAAATAGACTTTAAAACAAAGTCTATAGTAAGGAATAAAGAAGGTCACTACATAATGATAAAGAGAGAAATTCAACAGAAAGATATAACCATTATAAATATCTATGTGGCTAATATAGGAGCACCTAAATTTAGAGAGCAGATTTTGATGGACATAAATGACAAGATCAATAGCAATACTATAATAGTAGGGGATTTTAATACCACACCAACATCACTGGATAGATCTTCCAGACAGAAAATTAACAAAGAAACAACAGCCTTAAATTACACACTAGATCAACTGAATTTAACAAATATCTTCAGACCCTTCACCCTAAAGCAGCAGAACATACATTCTTTTCAAGTACTCATGGTAAGTCTCTAGGATAGATCACATTCTAGGACACAAAACAAGTCTCAATAAGTTTAAGAAGATTGAAATCATATCAAGCATCTTCTTTGATCACAATGGCATGAAACTAGAAATCAAATACAATATAAAAACTGAAAAACATTCAAACACTTGGAGACTAAACAGTATATTAAACAAATGAGTTAACAATGAAGTCAAAGAAGAAATTAAAAATTTTCATGAAACATACAACAAATCAAAATTTATGGGACCCAGCAAAAGCGGTCCTGAGAGAGAAGTTTATAGCACTACCTTAAGAAGCTAGAAAAAGCCCAAATAAACAACCTAATCCTACATATAAAAGAACTAGAAAAAAAACAACAAACAAAGCCCAGAGGAAGAGAAGAAAGGAAATAATAAAGATCAGAGCAGAAATAAATGACATACAGGCTAAAAAAAATACAGAAAATTAATGAAACCAAGAGATGCTTCTTTGAAAAGGTAAACAAGACTGATGAACTTTTAAACAGATTCACCAAGAAGAAAAGAAAGAGGACTCAAATAAATAAAATTAGAAATGAGAGAGAAGTAACAACTGACACAGCAGAAATACAAAGGATTGTAAGAAAATACTATACAGAACTGTATTCCAAAAAATTAGATAACCTTGGCAAAATGGACAAATTCCTTGAAACTTACAATCTTTTAAAAATCAAACTGGAAGAATCAGAAAACCTAAATATACCGATTATATCAAATGAGATTGTAACAGTTATCAAAAAAAACCTCCCAAAAAACAAAAGTCCTGGGCCAGATGACTTCACAGGCAAATTTTACCAAATATTTAAAGAAGAACTAACACCTATCCTGCTCAAGCTATTTCAAAATATTCAAGAGGAGGAAAGACTTCCAAGCTCCTATTATGAGGCAAGCATAATCCTCATTTCAAAAACACTACAAAGAAAGAAAATTATAGGCCAATATCCCTGATGAACTTAGATGCTAAAATTCTCAACAAAATATTAGCAAACTAGATCCAGCAATACATGAATAAAATTATACATCATGATCAAGTTGGATTTGTTCTGGTGAGGCAAGGCTGATACAATATTTGCAAAACAGTCAATGTGATTCATCACGTAAACAAAAGGAAGGAGAAAAATCACATGATAATATCAATAGACTCAGAAAAAGCATTTGATAAAATCCAGCACCCATTCATGATCAAAACTCTCAGCAAAGTGGGGATACAGGGAACATACCTCAACATGATAAAAGCCATCTATGAGAAACCCACAGCCAACATCAGACTCAATGGGCAAAAATTAAAAGCAATACCCTTAAGATCAGGAACAAGGCAGGGGTGCCCCCTTTCACCACTCTTATTTAACATAGTCCTGGAAGTCCTAGCCACAGCAATCAGACACGAAGAAGAAATAAAAGGCATCCAAATTGGAAAAGAAGAAATAGAACTATCATTACTTGCTGGTGACATGATAATGTACATAGAAAATTCTAAAGCCTCAGTCAATAACTACAGGACCTGATAAATAAATTCAGCAAGGTGGCAGGATATAAAATTAATATTTAGAAATCAGTTGCATTTTTATACAGCAAAAATAAACTGTCTGAAAAAGAAATTAAGGAAACAACCCCCTTGACTAATGCAACAAAAAAAAAATAAAGTACCTAGGACTTCATCTAACCATGGAGATTAAAGAGTTGTACTCAGAAAATTATACAACATCACAGTCTGAATTGCATATGGCGAGTGACGTCACAGAAATGGCACTGTGAGCAGCGCGTCTAACAGATATCCCCAAAATCTCAACAAATTTATCAACTAGAAACAGAAAAATCTATCCTCGGAGCATTCCGGAGTTCCACAAACACTGAAGGCAAAAGGGCTGCTATCACTTGGAGCTAAGAGTCGGGAGGGAGCTGAGGGTGTGGAGGAAGCTAACTGCTGCAGTGATGTTCACTCAGGCCGAGGAGGAGAGAGTGCGCCAGTGGTGAGTCAACCCACGCAAGCAACTGCCCGCCCATACTCAGGAAGCAACAGCCTGCACGCTGCGAGCAGCCGCCACAGGCGTGCCGTGAGAAACCGCGCAGGCACGCCCCACGCCATGGTCCGGGCGCACAGCCAGCTCCCATGAGCCACGAGTGTCCCCAGCACCTGTGCACTGTGAGCAAGCATCCCTAGCCACTGGCATGCCCAGAGCATCCCACTCGCCCGCGCGCCCAGAGCACCCCGCTCACCCGCACACCCAGAGCACCCCATTCTCCCAAGCGCCCAGTGGACCCCAGCCGCCAGCGGCAAGCGGGAAGGGCGCCAAAGCGATCTTCCCTACACCAGAACTTCTTTCGGTGGGAGGGGCACCTCACCCAGCCATTCAAGGTAACAATCAAGCATTGGGGGAGGGGTGCGCGGGCAGATTGCAAGCCTTTCTGGAGCACATCTGCGCATCCAATCACTGAAATCAGCTTAACCCACAGTCTGCACACCTCCCAACTGACCCACGGGGCTCTAATTGATAAGATCTCTCTCAGTTTAGCGATCCAAGACAAGAGGCGTGATATTTTTTAGTGCCTCTTGTTAAAGGGGCGGGGGCAACTTCTGATTGACAGAGCTTTCATACTCAGGGATATACGCTAACAAGAGGGACTTGGCAGATGTTAAGATCTGTATTGCAAGCAGCGAATAGTGCCTCTTCTTCCCAACCAAAACTGCCTACAAAGTGCAGAAAGCCTGGGGTCATCCAAACAGAGAATCAATAAAGATATATTGGCCTTAAACAAAACACCAGAGCACCTGGATATGATAGACATCTACAGGACACTTCATCCCAAAGCGACAGAGTATACATTTTTCTCTAGTGTACATGGAACATTCTCAAGAATTGACCATATGTTAGGCCACAAAGACAATATCAGCAAATTCAGAAAAATTGAAATTGTACCAAGCATATTTTCTGATCAAAAAGCCTTAAAACTAGAATTCAACTGCAAAAAAGAGGAGAAAAAAACCATAAAAATGTGGAAACTACACAACATACTTTTAAAAAATGAACGGGTCAAAGAAGAAATAATCGCAGAGATCAAAAGATATATACAGACAAATGAAAATGATAATATGACATATCAGAATCTCTGGGATGCAGCAAAAGCAGTAATAAGAGGAAAGTTCATATCACTTCAGGCCTATATGAACAAACAAGAGAGAGCCCAAGTGAACCACTTAACTTCACACCTTAAGGAACTAGAAAAAGAAGAACAAAGACGACCCAAAACCAGCCGAAGAAAGGAGATAATAAAAATCAGAGCAGAAATAAACGAAATAGAGAACAGAAAAACTATAGAAAAAATTAATAAAACAAGGAGCTGGTTCCTTGAAAAGATCAACAAAATTGACAAACCCTTGCCAACACTCACCAAGGAAAAAAGGCACAGGACTCATATAAATAAAATCCAAAATAAAAGAGGAGAAATCACCAAAGACATCATAGATGTACAAAGAATCATTGTAGAATACTATGAAAAACTATATGCCACCAAATACAACAATCTAGAAGAAATGGATAAATTCCTAGAACAATACAACCTTCCTAGACTGAGTCAGGAAGAAGCAGAACGCCTAAACAGACCAATCAGCAGGGAGGAAATTAAAAAAACTATTAAAAACCTCCCCAAAAATAAAAGTCCAGGCCCAGATGGTTATATAGTGAATTCTATTAAACATTCAAAGAAGACTTGGTTCCTATTCTACTCAAAGTCTTCCAAAACGTTGAAGAAGAAGCAATACTTCCAAACACATTTTATGAGGCCAACATAACCCTCATACCGAAACCTGGCAAGGACGGCACAAAGAAAGAAAACTACAGATCAATATCTCTAATGAATACAGATGCTAAAATACTAAACAAAATACTGGCAAACCGAATACAACAACATATTAAAAAAATAATACATCATGATCAAGTGGGATTCATCCCAGAATCTCAAGGATGGTTCAACATATGCAAAACGGTTAACGTAATACACCATATCAACAAAACAAAGAACAAAAACCAGATGATCTTATCAATAGATGCAGAAAAGGCATTTAATAAAATACAACACAACTTTATGTTTAAGACACTCAACAAAATGGGTATAGAAGGGAAATATCTCAACATCATAAAGGCCATATATGATAAACCATCAGCCAACATCATATTAAACGGCATAAAACTGAGGACTTTCTACCTTAAATCAGGAACAAGACAGGGTTGTCCACTCTCTCCACTCTTATTTAACGTGGTGCTAGAAGTTCTGGCCAGAGCAATCAGACAAGACAAAGAAATAAAAGGCATCCATATTGGAAAAGAAGAAGTAAAGGTATCACTTTTTACTGATGATATGATCCTATACATCGAAAACCCAAAGGACTCCACAAAAAGATTACTAGAAACAATAAACCAATACAGTAAGGTCGCAGTATACAAAATTAATATACAAAAGTCCATAGCCTTTCTATATGCCAACAATGAAATATTAGAAAATGAACTCAAAAAAAAATCCCCTTCACGATTGCAACAAAAAAAATTAAATACCTAGGAATAAACATAACAAAGAATGTAAAGGACCTATATAACGAAAACTACAAAGCATTGTTAAGAGAAATAGAAAAAGACACAATGAAATGGGAAAATATTCCTTGTTCTTGGATAGGAAGAATAAATATAATCAAAATGGCCATATTACCCAAAGCAATTTATAAATTTAATGTAATTCCCATCAAAATTCCTATGACATTTTTTAAAGAAATGGAAGAAAAAATCATCAGATTTATATGGAATTATAAAAAAACCTGAATAGCCAAAGCAATCCTAAGGAAATAGAATGAAGCTGGGGGCATTACAATACCTGACTTCAAACTATATTATAGGGCCACGACAATCAAAACAGCATGGTATTGGCAGAAAAATAGACACTCAGACCAATGGAACAGAATAGAAAGTCCAGAAATAAAACCATATATATATGGTCAAATAATTTTTGATAAAGGGGCCAACAACACACAATGGAGAAAAGAAAGCCTCTTCAAAAATGGTGTTGGGAAAACTGTAAAGCCACATGCAAAAGAATGAAACTCGACTACAGCTTGTCACCGTGTACTAAAATTAATTCAAAATGGATCAAAGACCTAAATATAAGACCTGAAACAATAAAGTACAGAGAGGAAGACATAGGTACTAAACTCATGGACCTGGGTTTTAAAGAGCATTTTATGAATTTGACTCCAATGGCAAGAGAAGTGAAGGCAAAGATAAATGAATGGGGCTACATCAGAATAAAAAGTTTTTGCTCAACAAGAGAAACTGACATCAAAATAAACAGACAGCCAACTAAGTGGGAAATGATATTTTCAAACAACAGCTCAGATAAGGGCCTAATATCCAAAATTTACAAAGAACTCATAAAACTCAACAACAAACAAACAATCCAATAAAAAAATGGGAAGAAGACATGAACAGACAGTTCTCCCAGGAGGAAATACAAATGGCCAACAGATATATGAAAAGATGCTCATCTTCATTAGTTATCAGAGAAATGCAAATCAAAACCACAATGAGATACCACCTCAGCCCAGTTAGATTATCTATTATCAACAAGACGAGTAATAGCAAGTGTTGGAGAGGCTGCGGAGAAAAAGGGAACTCTCATTCACTGTTGGTGGGACTGTAAAGTGGTGCAGCCATTGTGGAGGAAAGTATGGTGGTTCCTCAAAAAACTGAAAATAGAACTACCTTATGACCCAGCAATTCCTCTACTGGGTATATACCCCAAAACCTCAGAAACATTGATACATAAAGACACATGTAGCCCCATGTTCATTGCAGCACTGTTCACAGTGGCCAAGACATGGAAACAACCAAAAAGCCCCTCAATAGAAGACTGGATAAAGAAGATGTGGCACATATACACTATGGAATACTATTCGGCCATAAGAAATGATGATTTCGGATCATTTACAACAAAATGGTGGGATCTTGATAACATTATACGGAGTGAAATAAGTAAATCAGAAAAAAACAAGAACTACATAATTCCATACATTGGTGGGACATAAAAACGAGACTAAGAGACATGGACAAGAGTGTGGTGGTTACCAGGGGTGGGGGGAAGGAGGACGCGGGAGGGAAGGAAGGAGAGGGTTAGGGGGAGGGGGAGGGGCACAAAGAAAACTAGATAGAGAGTGACGGAGGACAATCTGACTCTGGGCGATGGGTATACAACATAATTGAATGACAAGATAACCTGGACATGTGTTCTTTGAATATATGTACCCTGATTTATTAATGTCACCCCATTAACATTAATAAAAATTTATTTAAAAAAAGAAAATTATACAACATTGATAAAAGAAATCAAGAAAGATACAAACAAATGGAAGAATATACCATGTTCATGGATAAGAAGAATAATCATCATTAAAATGTCTATATTACCCAAAGCAATCTATAAATTCAATGTAATTCCTATTAAAACACCATGGCATACTTCAAAGATATAGAACAAATATTCCAAAAATTTATATGGAACCAAAAAAGAATACAAATAGCCTCAGCAATTTTGAAAAGGAAGAATAAAATGGAAGGCATCACACTTTCTGATATCAATTTATACTACAAGGCCATTATACTCAAAACAGCCTGGTACTGGCATAAGAATAGGCATACAGATAAATGGAACAGAACAGAGAACCCAGAAATAAACCCACACCTATATGGACAATTGATATTTGACAAAGGAGATAAAAGCATACAACAGAGTAAATACAGTCTCTTTAACAAATGGTGTTGGAGAAATTGGACAGGTACTTGATGAAACTAGACCATCAACATACACCATACACAAAAACAAACTCAAAATGTATAAAGGATTTAAATGTAAGTTGTGAAACCATAATCATATTGGAAGAAAACATACGCAGTAAGCTCTCTGATATCTCTTGCAGCAATATATTTGTTGATTTATCTCCACGGGCAAGAGAAACAAAAGGCAGGATGAACAAATGGGACTATATCAAACTAAAAAGTTTTTGCACAGCTCAAGACAATATGAACAAAATAAAAAGACAAACCACACAATTGGAGCACATATTTGACAATAAGTTTGATACAGGGTTAATAACCAAAATTTATAAAGAACTTGTAAAACTCAACAACAGAAAAATTAACAACCCAATCAAAAAATGGGCAAAAGAACTGAATAGACACTTCTCCAAAGAGGACATACAGATGGCCAATAGGCATATGCAAAAATGTTCAACATCACTAATCATTAGAGAAATGAGAATTAAAACCACAATGAGATACTCCCTCACACCTGTCAGAATAGCATTCATGAACAAAACAACATATAATAAGTCCTAGCGAGGATGTGGAGAAAAGGAAATCTTCCTGCACTGCTGGTGGGAATGCAGACTGGTACAGCCACTGTGGATAACAGTATGGAGATTCCTCAAAAAATTAAGAATGGAAATGCCTTTTGACCCAGCTATCCTACTTTTAGGAATATATCCTAAGAATACCAAATAACTGATTCAAAAGAAGAAATGCACCCTTATGTTTATTGAACCATTGTTTACAATAGCCAAGATCTGTAAACAGCCCTAGTATCCATCAATGGATGCATGGATTAAAAAGCAGTGGTACATATACACAACAGAATACTATGTGGCTGTGAAAAAGAAAAAAAATCAACCTTTTGCAACAACATGGATAGACCTGGAGACTATTATGCTAAGTGAAATAAGCCAGGCAGATAAAGAAAAATATCATATGACCTTACTCATATGAGGAACTTAATGAACAATGTGAAATGAGGAACAGAATGAGGTAGAGGCAAGATCAAAGGGACCAGAGGGAAAGGGAAAAGAGGATGGGGATCAGAGAAGGAGAAGAGATTAGAGAAATTATATATACATAACACAGGGTTATAGAGAGCAGGACAGCAAATCCTGAAGGGAAGGGCAGAGGGCATTGGGAGGAGGGGTCAAAGGGGATATCAAGGGGAACGCAGAGGTGGGGGGAGGGAGATATATTCAGTGGGACACTTGGATCTATGCAAGCACAATAAATTAAAATCAATTTAAAAAATAAAGATGAGAAAACATCTCCAGATTATTCTGACATTTGATTGTGCCGTATACCCCTCACCCAAAGTCAAATTGTCTTCTGTCACCTTCTATCTGGTTTTCTTTGTGCCCCTCCCCTCCCCCACCCCCTCTCTCCTTCCTCGCCCCATCCCCTCCCCCCACCTTCACCCCCATTTCTATCACATTCTTGTTCATGTTTCTGAGTCTCATTTTTATGGCCCATCTATATATGGATTCATATAGTTCTTAGTTTTTTTTGATTTATTATTTCACTCAGTATAATGTTATCAAGGTCCATCGATGTTATTGTAAATCAGCGGTTCTCAACCTGTGGGTCGTAACCCCGACAGGGATTTCCGATGGCTTTAGGTGACCCCTGTGTTTTGGTCGTTCGACCCCTGCCGGGGTCGAGACCCACAGGTTGAGAACCGCTGTTGTAAATGATCCGATGTCATCATTTCTTATGGCTGAGTAGTATTCCATAGTATATATGTACCAAAGCTTTTTAATCCACTCATCCTCTGACGGACACTTAGGCTGTTTCCTGATCTTCGCTATTGTGAACAATGCTGCCACAAACATGGGGGTGCATTTCTCCTTTCGGAGCCACTCTATGGTGTTCTTGGGGTATATTCCTAAAAGTGGGATAGCTGGGTCAAAAGGCAGTTTGATTTTCAGTTTTTTAAGGAATCTCCATACTGTTTTCCACAGAGGCTGCACCAGTCTGCATTCCCACCAGCAGTGCAGGAGGGTTCCCTTTTCTCCACATCCTCACCAACACTTTTCTGTGTTGTTTTGTTGATGAGCGCCATTCTGACTGGTGTGAGGTGATATCTCATTGTGGTTTTAATTTGCATTTCTCTAATGATTAGTGATGTTGAGCATTCTTTCATATGCCTATAGGCCATCTGTATGTCCTCTTTGGAAAAGTGTTTATTCATATCTTTTTCCCATTTTTTGATTGGATTGTTTGTCTTCCTGGTGTTGAGATTTACAGGTTCTTTATAAATTTTGGTTATTACCCCTTATCAGACGCATTGTCAAATATGTTCTCCCATTGTGTAGTTTGTCTTTTTATTCTGTTCTTATTGTCTTTAGCTGTGCAAAAGCTTTTTAGTTTGATATAGTCCCATTTATTTATCCTGTCATTTATTTCACTTCCCTGTGGAGATAAATCAGCAAATATATTGCTCCGAGAGATGTCGGAGAGCTTACTGCATATGTTTTCTTCTAAGATGCTTATGGTTTCACGGCCTACATTTAAGTCTTTTATCCATTTTGAATTTATTTTTGTGAGTGGTGTAAGCTGGTGATCTAGTTTCATTTTTTGCAGGTAGCTGTCCAATTTTCCCAACACCATTTGTTAAAGAGGATGTCTTTACTCCATTGTATTTCCTTACATCCTTTGTCAAATATCAGTTGTCCATACATCTATGGGTTTATTTCTGGGTTCTCTGTTCTGTTCCATTGATCTATATGCCTGTTCTTATGCCAGTACCAGGCTGTTTTGAGTACAATGGCCTTGTAGTATAACTTGATATCAGGAAGTGTGATACCTCCCACTTTATTCTTCTTTTTTAAGATTGCTGAGGCTATTCGTGTTCTCTTTTGGTTCCATATAAATTTTTGTAATACGTGATCTATATCTTTGAAGTATGTCATTGATATTTTAATTGGTATTGCATTGAATTTATAGATTGCTTTGGGTAATATAGACATTTTAATGATGTTTATTCTTCCTAACCATGAGCACGATATATGCTTCCACTTGTTTGTATCTTCCTTGATCTCTTTTATCAATGCTATTTCCGAGTACAAGTCTTTAGTCTCCTTGGTTAAATTTACTCCTAGGTACTTTATTGTTTGGTTTTAATTGTGCAGGGGATTGTTTCCTTAATTTCTCTTTCTGACTGTTCATTGTTGGCATATAAAAATGCCTCCAATTTCTGAGTATTGATTTTATATCCTGCCACCCTGCTGAATTCATTTATCAGGTCTAGTAGTTTTTTGACTGAGACTTTAGGGTTTTCTATATACAATATCATATCATCTGCAAATAATGATAGTTTTACATCTTCTTTTCCAACTTGAATGCCTTTTATTTCTTCTTCTTGTCTGATTGCTGTGGCTAGGACTTCCAGGACTATGTTAAATAAGAGTGGTGAAAGGGGGCACCCCTGCCTTGTTCCTGATCTTAAGGGGATTGCTTTTAATTTTTGCCCATTGAGTCTGATGTTGGTTGTGGGTTTCTCATAGATGGCTTTTATCATGTTGAGGTATGTTCCCTGTATCCCCACTTTGCTGAGAGTTTTGATCATGAATGGGTGCTGGATTTTATCAAATGCTTTTTCTGCATCTATTGAAATTATCATATGGCTTTTCTCCTTTTTGTTTATGTGATAAATCACATTGATTGATTTACAAATATTGAACCAACCTTGCCTCCCCAGAATAAATCCCACTTAATCATGGTGTATGATTTTTTCCATATTTTGTTGTATCCAGTTTGCTAATATTTTGTTGAGGATTTTAGCATCTATATTCATCAGAGATATTGGCCTATAATTTTCTTTCTTTGTGTTGTCTTTGCCTGGTTTTGAAATCAAAATTATGCTCGCCTCATAAAAGGAGCTTAGAAGTCTTCCTTCCTCTTGAATTTTTTGAAATAGTTTGAGCAGGATAGGAGTTAGTTCTTCTTTGAATATTTGGTAGAATTCCGTTGTGAAGCCATCAGGTCCTGGACTTTTCTTTTTTGGGCGTTTTTTGATAACTGTTTCGATCTCATTTGGTGTAATTGGTCTGTTAAGGTTTTCTGATTCTTCCAGATTGATTTTTGGAAGATTGTATGTTTCAATAAATTTGTCCATTTCATCTAGGTTGTCTAGTTTTTTGGCATACAGTTCTTCATAGTATTTTCTTACAATATTTTGTATTTCTGTTGTGTCAGTTGTTATTTCTCCACTCTCATTTCTAATTTTATTTATTTGAATCCTCTCTCTCTTTTTCTTGGTGATTCTAGTTAAAGGTTCATCAACCTTGTTTACCTTTTCAAAGAACCAGCTCCTAGTTTCATTGATCCTCTGTATTGTTTCTTTAGCCTCTATGTCATTTATTTCTGCTCTGATTTTTATTATTTCCTTCCTTCTACTACATTTGAGCTTTACTTGCTGTTCTTTTTCTAGTTCTTTTAGATGCAGGGTTAGGTTGTTTATTTGAGCTTTTTCTAGCTTCTTAAAGTGTGCCTGTAGTGCTATGAACTTCCCTCTCAGTACTGCTTTTGCTGTGTCCCTTAAATTTTGATTTGTTGTATGCTCATTGTCATTTGTTTCTAGGAATTTTTTTATTTCTTCTTTGATCTCATTCTTAATCCATTCATTATTTAACAACCTGCTAATTAGTTTCCATGTGTTTGAGAATTTTTGAGCTTTTCTGTTGTGGTTTATTTCTAGTTTCATGCCGTTGTGATCGAAGAAAGTGCTTGATATGATTTCAATCTTCAAAATTTGTTGAGACCACTTTTGTGCCCTAACATGTGGTCTATCCTAGAGAATGTACCATGAGCACTTGAAAAGAATGTATATTCTGCTGCTTTAGGGTGAAAGGTTCTGAAGATATCTATTAAATCCAGTTGATCTAGTGTGTCCAATAAGTCTGCTGTTTCTTTGTTAATTTTCTTTCTTGAGGATCTATCTAGTGATGTTAGTGGGGTATTGAAATTCCCTACTATTATAGTATTGCTGTTGATCTTGCCCTTTAAATCCATCAAGGTCTGCTTTATATATTTAGGTGCTCCTATATTAGGTACATAGATATTTATAATAGTTATATCTTCCTGTTGGATTACTCCCTTTATCATTATGTAGTGGCCTTCTTTATTTCTTACTATATCCTTTGTTTTAAAGTCCAATTTGTCTGATATAAGTATTGCTACCCCAGCTTTTTTTCATTTCCATTTGCATGAAATGTTTTTTCCATCCTTTTACCTTCAATCTATGTGTATCTTTTGTTTTAAGGTGTGTCTCTTGTAGACAGCATGTGTACGGGTCCTGTTTTCTTATCCACGCAGCTACCGTATGTCTTTTGATTGGGTGATTTAATCCATTTACATTTATGGTTATTAATGATGTGTAGTTGTTTATTGCCATTTTATTCTTTAAAGCTGTATTCCTTTTATGCTATATTCTTTTCCCACTTTGATCTGTTTACAACAGGCCCCTTAACATTTCTTGCAGCATTGGTTTGGTTGTAATGAATTCCTTGAGTTTTTATTTGTCTGGGAAGCTTTTTATTTCTCCTTCAATTTTAAACAATAGCCTTGCTGGATAAAGTAGTCTTGGTTGTAGGTTCTTGTTCTACATTACTTTGAATATTTCTTGCCATTTTCTGCTGGCCTCAAGTGTTTCTGTTGAGAAGTCGGATGTCATCCTTTTGGGGGCTCCTTTGTAGGTGATAGCTTTTTTTCTCTCATAGCTTTTAATATTTTCTCTTCATCACTTAGCTTTGGTATTTTAATTATGATGTGTCTTGGTGTAGGTTTCTTTGGGTTTCTCTTTAATGGAGTCCTCTGTGCTTCTTGAACTTGTTAGAGTTTCTCCTGCATTAATTTAGGGAAGTTTTCAGCTATGATATGATTGAACAAAGTATCTATCCCTTGTTCTTTTTCTTCTTCTTCAGGAACCCCTATGATGCGGATCTTATTTCTCTTCATGTTGTCACAGAGCTCTCTAAGAGTTTCCTCAGACTTTTTGAGTCTCTTTTCTTTTTTCTTCTCTGCTTTCATGCCTTCATTCCAGTTGTCCTCCAACATGGTGATTCGATCCTCAGCTCTATCTATCCTGTTTTTAATTCCTTCCATTGTGGTCTTTATTTCTGATATTGTATTTGTCATCTCCGACTGATTATTTTTTATATTTGCTATTTCTTTATTTAGGTGTTCATAATGACCATCTATTGTTGTTCTAAGATCCCTAAGCATTCTTACAATCATTATTTTGAACTCCACATCTGGAAGTTTGATTATTTCCATATCACTCAGTTCATCTCCTGGAGGTTTCATTTGGACTGCACTTTTTTGTCTTCTCATTGTCTGTGTTTTGTTTATAGAGTTGGTTGAGTCTAGGCTTGGTGTTGTCTGCCTCCAGTTTTCAGTTGTCTTATTTCTAGGTCTTCTTGGGTTGGTATCAGCTATTATTTGTAATCCACTTTCAGATTTGGGCAGCTTTAAAGTCTTGATTTGTTTGTTTTCTTAACAGGTGATAGTCTTGTTTACTGATCTCAGCAGGGGTCTTCCTTGAAACTGTATCTAGGAATGTGGTGGGTGTAACCTGAGACTCTTAAGGCCTCTTCCACCAGTTAATCTCTCTGGGGGCAGGGTGTTTTATCAGCTTCAGTAGGGGGAGGTGTATCTCAGATCTCCATGGAGACCTGAGTTACTGCCCCTCCTCCCCACTTATTGTTTTCAGCTGTGTCTTGTTGTGCTGATTGGAGCTGGAGAGATGCCTGGAGATCTCTGATCTGGAAGCAGTTCAGTACTGTTTTGTGGGGAAGGATCAGTCCCTCCCCCAGCTATAGCCGCCTCCAGCACAGATGAGTCAGCTTTTTTTAGATCCTCTCCTGCATTTCTTAGCCTCTCACAGTCTGTCCCTCTCTCTTTCCTTTCCACTTGGGAGATAAGCTGGTCTTTTCAACACACCTCACTCCCTGGTTGCCAGGTGTTGGGCAGATAAAATGTATTATGCTCACTTTGTTAAAGAGGCCGTTGCCCAGGTGATATTAATGTGTGTTGGGGTGGGCTAAAGGCAGGCAGAATCCTTGTAGCCTGGGGCTTGGTTTTGGGATTAAGCTTTTCCTACCCTTTTTGGTGTGAGGTGGTACAATCCTATCATGCCTCAGAGAAGTGACTTTGTATTAGAGACTTCCCTGTTATGTATATTGGATTAAGGGTTTGGATTTCTACACTATAAAATGGGGACGGAACGAGAGTTTGCGCTCTTGGTTCCTGAGATTAGCATGAGAGAGCAGAGAAAGTAGAGCCAGCAGCGGAAGGCGGCCACATGGAGGAGGCCAGGAAAAGCAGCCAAGATGGTGGAGTGCTGAGTGAGATGCCAGTTTGTACAGAGTTTGTATCTGGGATAAGGAAGGAGATGGGGAACTGAGGAAAATAAGTCTGGTGAGCTAGAAACCTTTGATTCTAGGAAACTCGGATAAGTCAGTGGCTTTGTGAGCACTGAGTGTGACTGGGTTTTGGAGCCCAGTGTGTGTTTTTACTTGCCCGCCGGGTGCAAGGTAGGATTAAAGGCTATGGCCCATCAGTTTTTGGCTCCATGGTTTCTTTGCCGACTGTCCAAATCCAATGCGAACCTGCATAGGCCAGAAGGCTGCTGTGATAGTGGCCCTGGCCTTGACTGCTGGCTTTACACCAGGCAAGTGTCTGTGAGCAGTATTTTCTGCTTTTTTCCCTGGGGTGAGATACCCTCTGGGCTCTCAGCCTCACCCCCCTCTTCCATTCCTGTAAGCAGGGGAGATTCAGGCACTCCCTACCAGGTTTGTTGTTGCTTCTTCTTTGCTCCTTGGTTTTTGAGAGCTGTTCTTGTAGTCCAGAGTTGGTTTTTCACACTGATTTTTCCTAAATTGGTTTGTATTCCAGTTTGGTGGTGAAAGCTGGGTGTCTGTGCGTCCGCCTACTCTGCTGTCATCTTCCCACCAGGTCAAGACAGGTTTAAAAAAAAAAAAAAAGCAACACTACATTGTAATCTTGATGAGTGGGTTCAGGGTAATGGAGGAGAAGCTTCTTTTCGTTTTTGGATGAAAATTTATAGTCAGTTGCTCTATGAACATAGTTATCTGATCTTCTCTTTAGAATTATGAAGCTAAATTAAGGAAGAATCTTAAGAGTATTTGATCAAAGGCTAGAGCATGATGTATCAGCCTTTAACAAATACTAGAAACACAGAATTAAAGTTATCATTTGAAGCTTTAGAAAAATAATAAAGTAATACTATTAAAAAAAACTGTGACTGTCAAGTATTGGGAATTCTAAAATCTAAGTCTCCGATGTATCAATTGCAGATCTACTGACAATAGGTCCCACTTAATTTCAAGCATATGGACTATGAATGGGATATGTTCTTAAAATGTTACACAGGAACTCTAAAGAAATGCTCTTCTAATTCTGGTTCACCTCCCAGAATGCCATCTGTACCTAATTTCACAGACAGACACAGACACACACACACACACACACACACACATATCCAAACCTCTTTTTTTTCTTTTTTTTTTTTAATACATTTTTATTAATGATAATGGGATGACATTAATAAATCAGGGTACATATATTCAAAGAAAACATGTCTAGGTTATTTTGTCATTAAATTATGTTGCATACCCCTCGCCCAAAGTCAGATTGTCCTCCGCCTCCCTCTATCTGGTTCTCTGTGCCCCTCCCCCTCCCCCTAACTCTCTCCCTCCCTCCCTCCTGCGTCCTCCCTCCCCCCACCCCTGGTAACCACCACACTCTTGTCCATGTCTCTTAGTCTCGTTTTTATGTTCCACCAATGTATGGAATCATGTAGTTCTTGGTTTTTTCTGATTTACTTATTTCACTCCATATAATGTTATCAAGATCCCACCATTTTGCTGTAAATAATCTGATGTCATCATTTCTTATGGCTGAGTAGTATTCCATAGTGTATATGTGCCACATCTTCTTTATCCAGTCTTCTACTGAAGGGCTTTTTGGTTGTTTCCATGTCTTGGACACTGTGAACAGTGCTGCAATGAACATGGGGCTACATGTGTCTTTACGTATCAATGTTTCTGAGGTTTTGGGGTATAAACCCAGTAGAGGGATTGCTGGGTCATAAGGTAGTTCTATTTGCAGTTTTTTGAGGAACCACCATACTTTCCTCCATAATGGTTGTACTACTTTACATTCCCACCAACAGTGGATGAGAGTTCCCTTTTCTCCGCAGCCTCTCCAACATTTGCTATTACCCGTCTTGTTGATAATAGCTAATCTAACAGGGGAGAGGTGGTATCTCATTGTAGTTTTGATTTGCATTTCTCTAATAACTAATGAAGCTGAGCATCTTTTCATATATCTGTTGGCCATTTGTATTTCTTCCTGGGAGAAGTGTCTGTTCATGTCCTCTTCCCATTTTTTTATTGGATTGTTTGTTTGTTTGTTGTTGAGTTTTATGAGTTCTTTGTAAATTTTGGATATTAGGCCCTTATCTGAGCTGTTGTTTGAAAATATCATTTCCCATTTAGTTGGCTGTCTGTTTATTTTGATATCAGTTTCTCTTGCTGAGCAAAAACTTTTTATTCTGATGTAGTCCCATTCATTTATCTTTGCCTTCACTTCTCTTGCCATTGGAGTCAAGTTCATAAAATGCTCTTTAAAACCCAGGTCCATGATTTTAGTACCTATGTCTTCTTCTATGTACTTTATTGTTTCAGGTCTTATATTTAGGTCTTTGATCCATTCTGAATTAATTTTAGTACACAGGGACCGGCTGAGTCGAGTTTCATTCTTTTGCATGTGGCTTTCCAGTTTTCCCAACATCATTTGTTGAAGAGGCTTTCTTTTCTCCATTGTGTGTTGTTGGCCCCTTTATCAAAGATTATTTGACCATATATATGTGGTTTTATTTCTGGGCTTTCTATTCTGTTCCATTGGTCTGAGTGTCTATTTTTCTGCCAATACCATGCTGTTTTGATTATCGTGGCCCTATAATATAGTTTAAAGTCAGGTATTGTAATGCCCCCAGCTTCATTCTTTTTCCTTAGGATTGTTTTGGCTATTCTGGGTTTTTTATAGTTCCATATAAATCTGATGACTTTTTGTTCCATTTCTTTAAAAAATCTCATAGGAATTTTGATGGGAATTGCATTAAATTTATATATTGCTTTGGGTAATATGGCCATTTTAATTATATTTATTCTTCCTATCCAAGAACAAGGAATATTTTTCCATCTCATTGTGTCTTTTTCTATTTCTCTTAATAATGCCTTGTAGTTTTCGTTATATAGGTCCTTTACATTCTTTGTTATGTTTATTCCTAGGTATTTTATTTTTTTTGTTGCAATCGTGAAGGAGATTATTTTTTTGAGTTCATTTTCTAATATTTCATTGCTGGCATATAGAAAGGCTATGGACTTCTGTATGTTAATTTTGTATCCTGCAACTTTACTGTATTGGTTTATTGTTTCTAATAATCTTTTTGTGGAGTCCTTCGGGTTTTCGATGTATAGGATCATATCATCAGCAAAAAGTGATACCTTTACTTCTTCTTTTCCAATATGGATGCCTTTTATTTCTTTGTCTTGTCTGATTGCTCTGGCCAGAACTTTTAGCACCACGTTAAATAAGTGTGGAGAGAGTGGACAACCCTGTCTTGTTCCTGATTTAAGGTAGAAAGTCCTCAGTTTTATGCCGTTTAATATGATGTTGGCTGATGGTTTATCATATATGGCCTTTATCATGTTGAGATATTTTCCTTCTATACCCATTTTGTTGAGAGTCTTAAACATAAAATTGTGTTGTATTTTATCAAAAGCCTTTTCTGCATCTATTGATAAGATCATGTGGTTTTTGTTCTTTGTTTTGTTGATATGGTGTATTACGTTAACCGTTTTGCGTATGTTGAACCATCCTTGAGATTCTGGGATGAATCCCAGTTGATCATGATGTATTATTTTTTTAATATGTTGTTGTATTCGGTTTGCCAGTATTTTGTTTAGTATTTTAGCATCTGTATTCATTAGAGATATTGGTCTGTACTTTTCTTTCTTTGTGCCATCCTTGCCAGGTTTTGGTATGAGGGTTATGTTGGCCTCATAAAATGTGTTTGGAAGTATTGCTTCTTCTTCAATTTTTTGGAAGACTTTGAGTAGAATAGGAACCAAGTCTTCTTTGAATGTTTGATAGAATTCACTAGTATAACCGTCTGGGCTTGGACTTTTATTTTTGGGGAGGTTTTTAATAGTTTTTTTAATTTCCTCCCTGCTGATTGGTCTGTTTAGGCTTTCCGCTTCTTCATGACTCAGTCTAAGAAGGTTGTATTGCTCTTGGAATTTATCCATTTCTTCTAGATTGTTGTATTTGGTGGCATATAATTTTTCATAGTATTCTACAATAATTCTTTGTATATCTATGATGTCTGTGGTGATCTCTCCTCTTTCATTTTGGATTTTATTTATTTGAGTCCTGTGCCTTTTTTCCTTGGTGAGTCTTGCCAAGGGTTTGTCAATTTTGTTGATCTTTTCAAAGAACCAGCTCCTTGTTTTATTGATTTTTTCTATAGTTTCTCTGTTTTCTATTTCATTTATTTCTGCTCTGATTTTTATTATCTCCTTTCTTCGGCTGGTTTTGGGTTGTCTTTGTTCTTCTTTTTCTAGTTCCTTAAGGTGTGAAGTTAAGTGGTTTACTTCGGCTCTCTCTTGTTTGTTCATATAGGCCTGAAGTGATATGAACTTTCCTCTTATTACTGCTTTTGCTGCATCCCAGAGATTCTGATATGCCGTATTTTCGTTTTCATTTGTCTGTATATATCTTTTGATCTCTGCGCTTATTTCTTCTTTGACCCATTCATTTTTTAGAAGTATGTTGTTTAGTTTCCACATTTTTATGGGTTTTCCCCCCTCTTTTTTGCAGTTGAATTCTAGTTTCAAGGCTTTATGATCAGAAATAATGCTTGGTACAATTTCAATTTTTCTAAATTTGCTGATATTGTCTTTGTGGCCCAACATATGGTCAATTCTTGAGAATGTTCCATGTACACTAGTGAAAAATGTATACTCTGTCGCTTTGCACCCCAAACCTCTTTTAACATTTTTACTGGAGAAATTATTTATTAATATAGTTGCAATAATCTCTCTCTAAAGAGAAGATAAAACATTAATAATTACAGAAATGATGGCAATATATTCTAAACATTTAAAGTTAATATTCATAAGAAAAGCCACACAAATATTCTTGGTGGTGCTTTGAGAGATTTAACACTGGCCAAAGTGACCACCAGTGTGACCTATTGGAGCATATCTTCTGTTACAATATTTACTGATTAAGTCTTAAAAATAAAACTAATGTCAAAGAAAATTGCACTAGCCTACTGAAAGAGTAAAGAAGATATCATTCAAGCCAATTGAAATAGAGTAGACAGATTGCATTCAACTTCTTGGAAGAAAAGCAGGAGAGATTTTAGGCTCTGGGGAAAGATAGAGGGAAAGTACTGAAGGAAACTTAGGAGGGAGGTGGGTAAATGCAATCAGGCCATCAGTGTCTGCTAATTGGCACTTATCTGAAATTAGGCATCTGTTCTCCCATGGAAACTGAGTGAAAGATAGAGGTGCTATCTCTTTTTGATGATCACATTTCAAAGGGATGGCTCCCAGGTCCAAGAGAAAAACATTCCTAGGTTGTAAAACTGGCTAGAGGCTTGAAGAAGACAAATCTAAGAGGGAGAGAAAGAACTTACAACTGCAATTAAATGCTCTAAAGAAAAGGAAAGGCAGAAGTCTGCAGTCAAGAACAAATCTATCTAAAATCTAGTCAGGCTGAGGGGATTATTAAGCTCATTTTGATCACTTAAAAAATAAATTTTTATTCTTTCAACTACATAATAACTACAATTGCTTGTTTTCTTAAACTAAAGTCTCTTTGTACAATATTAATTCAATAATTTATTTACACATTTATCAGATATCTACTACCTGGCAAACACTAGACTTAGTCAAGGTAGTTGTAAACTTCAGTAAGAAATTAAAAATACTAAAAAAAAAATGAGGGAGAAGTAAATAAATGACTCCGAGAGGGTAAGAAAGTATAGGTGCCAATGACTCTGTTCTTGTAAATTGGGTATATATTTAATTTTAATAAGCATATTTCAAATGATTTAGTATAATTTTTTTTTTTTAAGTAAAATTAACCCTTTTATAAAGCATCAAATTTTTGCCTGACCAGGTAGTGGCACAGTGGATAGAACATCAGACTGGTACATGGAAGACCTGGGTTTGAAACCCTGAGGTCGCCGCCAGCTTGAGCGCGGGCTCATCTGGTTTGAGCTAGGCTCACCAGCTTGAACCCACAGTCACTGGCTTAAGCAAGGGGTCACTCGGTTTGCTGTAGCCCCCTGGTCAAGGTACATATGAGAAAGCAATCAATGAACAACTAAGAAGCTACAACAAAGAATTGATGCTTCTCATTGCTCTCCCCTCCTGTTTGTACCTATCGGTCCCTCTCTGTCTCTGTCACACAAAAAAAGTATCTAATTTCTTTCAAAATCATCTACCTTTTAAATCTACATTTTAAAATTAAATAATATTTCTTAGATGCATTCATAATCTGATTCTTTTTAAATCTTATGTAATATATCAATGTATATAAAGTCATTATTTTTCAGGCATTTATTTTATAAAGGGAAATGTACCTTACTTGGCTTTTTACTTTCTACTTTGTTCTGATCTTAATTTGGATTGTTGTTGCTGTTGAAACCCAACCCTAAGTATTGGCTTGTTTGCTATTTATCTTTGTCATTAGTTTTTATCACTGAAAAAGAAATTGCTTTTTTTTAAGTGCATACTTTTGTGCTCAACTACGCTAAACCAAAGGTAAATTTGGTTTTTTGTTTTCAGGTCTTTTTGGTTATTTTAGGAATGGAAATGTTACTTTGCAGTCTAACTTTAAAAGCTTTCTTCTGTTGATTAATGTATAAAGTAATTCCCTCTTACCCATTGAGATTACATTCCAAGACCCCCAGTGGATGCCTGAAACCAAGAATAGTAGCTAACCCTATGTTTACTATGTTTCCTATACATATATACCTATGATAAAGTTTAATTTATAAATTTGATACAGTAAGAGATTAACAACTAACTAATAAAATAGAACAATTACAATAAATGGTAGTAAAATTATATGGATGTGGTTTGCCTCACTCTCTCAGCAAACTACCATTAATTTTTTTTCTCCTTCACAATTTCACAGATAGAAGATTCCTTCTAATCATATATCTTAGCATCCTCAGCATACAATTTTTTTTTTACTATATTGTTGAGAACTTTCAACTTTTTACTTAAAGGAAGCACTGTACAGCTTCTCTTTGGCATATCTGAATTGCCAACATCTCTACTCTTGCGCTTAGGAGCCACTATTAAGTAAAAAATGGGTTACAGTGACAGTAGAGCTGATAATCAAGATGGCTGTTAACAATCTGAAGAAACCCAAAATATTAATTTGAAAGAATATGCACCCCTATGTTCATTGCCATGTTGTTCACAAGAGCCAAGATATACCCATCAAGAGATAAGTGGATAAAAGTTATGCTATATATATACATACAATGGAATATAACTTGACCATAAAAAAGGAATGAAATCTTACCTTTTGTGTCAGCATGAATAGACCTAGAGCCCTGGTTGGCAAGCTGCAGCTCGTGAGCCACATGTGGCTCTTTGGCCCCTTGAGTATGGCTCTTCCACAAAATACCACATGAGGGCGCTACCTTGATAAGGAATGTACCTACCTATATAGTTTAAATTTTAAAAATTTGGCTCTCAAAAGAAATTTCAATTGTTGTACTGTTGATATTTGGCTCTGCTGACTAATGAGTTTGCTGACCACTGAGAGAGGGTATTGTGCTGAGTGAAATAAGTCAGTCAGAGAAAGATAACTACTGTGTGATTTCACTTATATGTAGAATCTGGAGAGCAAGATGAATATGCAGGATTGAGACAAACTCGTAGATACAGAGAAAAAACTGATGATTGCCATAGGGAGGTAGGTTGGGAGACTGGGCAAAGGAGGTGAAGGGATTGAGAAGTGCAGATTGGTAGTTTCAGAGTGCTCGGGAGGGTGTGGAGTGTCATGTAGGGAATATAGTCAGTAGTATTGTGATGACTATGTGTCATGTCAGGTGACACTACAAATGTCAGGGAAACACTTTGTAAATTATTTGGTTTTCTAACCACTACACTGTACACCTGAAATTAATACAAAATAATATTAAATATAAACTTTAATTAAAAAATAAAATTTAAAAATTATATGGCTACTATGGGCACATAGCATAGACATACTAGATGTGCTGGACAATGTGAGATATCATCACACTACTCAGGACAGTGTGCAATTTAAAATTTAAGTATCGTTTATTACTGGAATTTTTTATTTAATACTTTTGGACCACAGTTAACCGTAGGTGACTGAAATTTAAATAGAACTTGGATAAGGAGGGACTATATATATATGTAAAAAATACAGTGTTAATCAGCAAAAGCAAGGCTCCTAAAAGACCAATCAAAAGACTAAGGACTATTATCCGTCTTTGGAGCTGAGATCTCTAAAAGGGATTTTTACAGAAGGCATTTTAAAATCATTTTATTTCCAGTGAATATACCCAGCAACAAATACATTAAGATATAAAAATTGACATGCAAAAAAAAACCATTTTTCTGACTCATTTCACAGCAATAACATTTCCCTTCACACCTTCCTTACATTTGAAACACTAAAACTTTTTATATCACCCCAACACATTGTACAGTTTAAAGAATATGATTCACTTTACCAGAAACAAACTAAACCAACCAAACATAAACTAATATTTTACACTATCTATGTATTTATTGACTTTTACTTCTTGTTATGAGATGCATAAAAAGGCCATGGAAATTATTGAATGCCCAACAAAATAACTGAACTTGACAATTTTCTAAAAACTATATGTAAGAAAATCAAGTGTTCTGAAAGCCAAGCTTGTCATTTGAGTGGTAAGGGGAAAACAATTTTAAGACAGAAAGTAAGTGAAATTTTTCATATATAACGTCAATATTATTGATTTTTAAAATATTAGTTCTTATGATTAGAGTTCCACCTACTGGTAACTACATTAAACCAGGTGTGTTTTAGCAGCTCTAACAAGGCAGTTCCCTAATTTTCCATCTTTCTTGTGACTGAATTATAAGAATGAAGGCTAAACTATGAGAACATTGTTGTAATTCTGATGAGGGAGCTTCTAGGGGAAAAAAAAATATTCATCCTGAAAGCTAATAAGATAATTCTACAGTTTGTCTTCTCAAAACTGCAGATGCTCAGCCCAAAGATTCTCAGCACAGACCACTGTGTCCATTCCTTTCCCATACAGATGAAGATATTTGACCAAACTCCAGCATGGCTCCTAGTAGTTCAAGGCCCTGTCTCGAGGAGGACTGACCAGATCCCCTAAAAATGCCTGCCTGGGACAGCTCAACATTGCCAAAAAAATTGTTTGTTTCAGCCAAAACCCCCAAAACCTGACTACACACTGCTAACCTCCTTCTTCTTAAATCATTTACTTGAGAAAGCAGACAATTGTAAATCCTCACTCTGTCCCTTTCAGAAGTACCTTCTATAGCCCAAGGATCTGAAAGCCTTCCTTTTGAAATGTAACCATCAAACAGAGTACAGTCCCTGTCTCCCAGTTTTTGTGGAAGGGTAAGAGCCTAATTTCAATAACAACCACCTACCTAGCTGACACAGATGGCCTGATCACACGGACTCACTTCCCTGCCCTAACGTCCTTCAGTATTTTTCCTTGAACCTCCCCCCAGCACATAAGGCGATTTGAGCACAGTTTAAATTGAAATCTCTCTTCCGTACTACTTTCCTCTGAATAAAATCTCTTTCCACTTTTAACAACACCCATCTTTGTTTCTCCTTGACACTTCCAGGTGGCAGTCTAGGAGGTAATTCCGAAGGCTAAGTGAAGCCCATGGACATCTTCTGTCCCCACTGCTGTCCGGCAGTGATTTGATTTGGTCAGTGTAGAAAGTTAAACATTTTCACTTACCTGCTGAAAGTGACTTCTTGGCTTCCCTTAGAAACACTTCCCAGTACTGACTCTCTCTCTCTCATTGCCAGGAAATGGGTCTTTAGTTCTCACTACAACCCCACATGTTATATTCTAAATTCTTTTTCTCTGGTTCATTCCTCAGTGGAGCTGGAGAAAGAATTTATAGATCATCTAGTTAGAGCTGAAAGAACTGTTACAAATAAAGTAGGCCACTTTACAGAAACTCAATTTTTTAAAGTCAATTGCCTAAATTAAAAGAGCAAATTAATGCCAGAAAAAGGGTTAGCCTCTAGAAGCTGATTTAAAACCTACCACTTGCTTTACTCCACAGCAGTGTGTCTCTGTCCTTTGGGTATGATCCTTTGGATCATTGCAACCAAATACCACACAGCGTATGCAGTTTACCTTCAGTCTTCTCTTCTTAAAGCTTCAGCACTGTTACTCTTCCCTCTGACGCTTTACAAAATTCTCACCTAGTGTTTTTTTTCTCTGTATATACCTAGTACAGCATAAAGTTTCGCTCCATACTAATTGTGTGGCCCTCTCCATTTCTTAACTACATCGCTAAACTACTTTTTCCCCTCTCATGCCAATTTGAGATGTGCTCACCAGAAGAAAACAGCTGGTGTGTATACATGCTTGCAATGATTATTGCTTCATTTAATATATATTATGAGCAAGTCATCTTTATTTTTATAATCCATCAAGTCAGACTTTAGCAAAGTACATCAGTAAATGTGGCAAGTAATGATTTACGCTGTAAAAAAGCATGAGCTTCATATTCTCTGATGGTTTATATAGATATGAAGATAAATCCTAGTGACAGAAATTATGATTTATATTTGGTGGTTTCTCCTACAGAATATTAGCTATGCTTGTACTACATCCTTGTTTTCATTAACTTCAAATATATATGTCTTTGTCAACCGCCTGAAGGACTTGCCATTCTATCCTTATTATTGCTGCATTCAATTTATCAAACACAAAGTGAAAATTATTATTAGAGAACTGTAGTTTCTGGTTCTTATTGTTGTTCCCAAGGCCAAATTCCCACTTGTACATAAAAATATTAATTCATTCAATCCAGAGTTTTCTAAAGATATCAGCTGCTCTCAAATGTTAAATAAAGGTCTTTGAAAGACTCAAACTACTGTTCAGTTTTTCTGCTTTTAATGACACTGAGAAAACTGACTTGTAGGATACTTATGTCTAGAACCAATTGTTCATTTTATGCCAACTCAAATACACATGAAACACTCTGGAATCAACCAGGGACAACAACAGAAATAAATTGCTGTGTTTCCAAAAAGTATATAAAAGAAAATGTGTGAAACTGAAAGATGTGAAGTGAAAACTTGGACTACAGTGATGAAAGACAGAAGATATGAATTCAGCCAAACAAATCCTTATTGATATTCAAAAGCATAGTCTATTATGACTGATTTTACTTCTCTTTGACTTAAAAAACATATTTATTGCCCAATTCACAAAATATTCCTTAATACCTAAAAATCATTTCTAAAGTTATTTGTAATATAAACAAAAAAGTATATTCTTACTCAAACAAAAAACACAACCTAGAAATCAGAGGTACTTTAACAAAGAGTTCCTTAGTGGTTTTAGAAATAATTGCAGCTGTAAGGAAAATGTCAATATTGGTGATAACATCCTTCTACCAGCACCTGTAGAAAATTGATTTTAATTATCTACCAATCCATCTCTCCTACTACTCTATGCCCCTTGAGGAACTCCATCTTACATATCTCTCTAACCCCCTCATTGAACATACTATCTATCACATTGAAGTTGAATAAATGTTTGCCCAAATAAACTACACCTGAGTGCTTATTGAATTGGTGACCAGATTCAGAAAAACCTTCAGGTATTTTCCTTTAATAATTCAGTAATTCACAAAGGTTGGTAATCAAGTTTTGTATCTGATAACAAACTTTACGTATAATATGGCTTAGAATATAGACAAAAATACAGTCAAGACTTTTTAATTTGATTTTACACATGTTGAATCTGATAATAATAACTTGAAATGAAAAATCTTTTTAATTCCTCTAACATGCCCCTCAAGTTCCTACCTTTCAGCCTTCAATGTCATTCTTTCAAAGTCCTGTGTATATTTTCTCCTATCTCACCACCCACTTTTGTTTACAATTATCCAACCCTTGAGGCCCAACGTATAACACACCTCGCCAATGAAATATAAGATTATGTCCATTGCATGATATCAGGTAAAACTAGGTGTGAATTTCTGAGGTGTACTTCCTTTGTCTGTAAAATGTACGGTATCATTATGAGGAAAGTGGTTTCTATACCTAACACTGCACCACAGAATACATATCCCTAGACTTTTTGCCTTGTGGGTCCATCATACCAAAACTGACACCTACATCAGGAAACTAGTATGAATCTCTAGGCCAGTGATTTTCAACTGGCATGTAACAAGAATTTTTAAAATGTGCAAAACCTGACTATTTAGTAAGGGCACTAAACTCTTTCCTCTTAAATTGTCCAAAAGAGAAAAAATGACAAAAGCCAACACAACAATAGCCATCTGCTGTGAATGAATCAAAATTATACCTCCATTTTTTTTGTCAGATTGGTAAAACCTATATTTTTCAATGTGCCACAGAATTTTAATACTTAGTTTATGTATGCTATGAGGTGAAAATTGTTGCTCTAGGCATTTGTCCCAGACTCCTCTCCACTAACTTTTAATCTTCTGTTCTCATGCTTACTTACTTAGTTTTTATTTTTATATCACTGTACCCTTATCCTGATATCTGCTTTATTCTTGCTGTTATTGTTATCTCCTAGTTTTGGCTGAGTCTCTTGAACTCTGTTTCTATATTCTCCTCAGCTCTGTTAATTAGTAGCCATTCTCAACTTTAGCTGAAAAACTCCTCCTCTATTTCCAGCACAATGTATAACTGCCTTCAGTTTCCATACCATCAGGTTAGGAGAACTTGAGCAGTAAGCAATGACCTTTTAGCTATTACTGTTCATTAATCTGAGAACCCAGAAAAGACCAGACTCCCCTAATACACAGGAAAGTGTGATTTCAAAGTGAGATGGGTATCTTAGTTAGTAGAAGTTCCAGAGAGCTAAGACTTCTAAAGAGAGGGGTATGAAAAGACAGAAGATAAAGTAGGGAATGCTACTTCAGATGAGTATTCATAAAATGTCCCACAGAGGTGATGATATTTGGGTAGAAACCAAAAAGAAGTCAAGATACAAATCATATAATAATCTGGGAGACAAGCATTTCAATGACAATGAAGAAAATCTATAATTTCCTGATGTTAAAACTTTCGTATAATTTTTAGGTAACAGCAAGATCAGTTGGCTGAAGCAGGAACAAAGCAGTCAGAAATAAGTTCAGAGAAGCCAACTGATACAACTCTTTGTAGATGATGATAAAAACTTTGGAAACAATGAGGTTGAAAACTGGAAAGTGGAGTGATCTGGTTTATATTTTTAAAATAACTCTGACTTAAATACATGTGCAAAGCTCAAATTTTATAAGGATATCATTCAGGTTGACAAAGATGAGACCCCTTCAAAATCAAAACAGGTGAAAAAGAGTAAACTTATATATAATATTCCAGTTTTCCACAGACCAGTAATGAAGGCAACAACAGAAACACAAATTAAATGGAAAGAATTTTAAAATAAGCAAACATTCTCCGAGCAAAAACAAGAAAAGTTTTTGTAGAAATCATAGAAATGATAGTAATAGAGAGCATAGACATAATATAAAGAGGTAGTGAGTAATTCTGTTTGATGGAGTAACACCTGAGCTGGTTGGAAGGCCAGTTGGACAGAAACCTGAGATGAGGAAGGGACATTATAAACCAAGAGAATAGCAAGAGCAAAAAAGCATGAGGGTACAGAGCAGCATGTTGAAAAACTACAGGTAATTCCAAGAATTTTGCACCTTTACCTATCTAGCTTCTTATGTTTTTTATTCAGCAAATAATAATTGTTATTTATTGTTAGTACTACTGTACTAATTGTGCATGTTCATCACCCCACAGTAGTTTTATTTAATAGATATTATTACTATACCTATTTTATAGACTAGAAAAGCAAGGCATTGATGTTTAAGTAACTGGCCCAAAGTCACATAGGTAGTAAAGTAAGTGATGGAGGCAGAATTCAAACCCAGGCAGTAACACACATCTAGAACCTGTCTTAAATAAAAAATTTAACAATACAATGCTATCACCAAATATACACAAAAACAGGTGCTTTTTCTCTAGTATTTTTTTAAGATTAACTATTTCAACTTATGACCCAGAAAAGTATAATCTATAAATATATGCATAAATAGGTATATATGCATATGCATACTTATATGCATACATATAAGTATATATATGTAATATATGTAATATATAAATACATATAAATATCTTTTAATTGTTATTTTACTTTTCTAGAACTTTCCTTACATATGAATGCCTAGCAAGATATAATAATATGCAAAATTGATATCAAGAGCCTAGTATTTAGGCTCAAATTCTTAATTTTATATCAGCAGTATTATTTTAATTATTAGACTATAAGAGAGATATTCCATAGGTGTTGTAACTTGCTTGTTTTATCAACAAAAGGATTGTTGTAAAAAAATATATTTTTATAGAGCATTTAAAACAGCTTCTAAAATAGAGTAAACAAATACCTCTTACATGTTACCTGTGATTATTACTTCTGAGTCAACTGTGCTATAACTATCAAAGCAAAATGAGTCTAAATAAAATGCAATTAGAAAGATGGTATTGATTAAAATGTATATTTTTGTGTCAATTAAAAATTAAACTTTTTCAAAAAATAATATATGAAATAGATAACATACACCTAATAAAATTTTGACCACAAACTATAAATAAAGAAAGGCACACAAACTAAGGATCAGTTTTATTTGGAATGTTATAAGTTAGACTACATCTATTTTTATAATTCTAAATATTAAAGCACATGATTAGGATCCTTCTACTACCACTTTTATCAGATTAAATCCTGTTTATCTTTCAAAGATGAGCTCAAGTGTTACACATCAAGGTCTTTTTCTCCCATCAGCACTCTGCCATAATAACTCTGCTAACACATTCTTATGTTTATTATAGCTTAGTAAAAACTAAGTGAAAGGCTAGAGAGTTCATAGAAATTGCTCACAAAGCACTTATTCTTCACTGGAAAGTGCACTGTAGCAGCCATCTTACAGCTAAGGGCTGGGCATGAGATCTGAGAGAAATGCCTAGTAGGCACTTTGAGCTTTCAGAAACACCCCAAAGGTTGAGCACTAGTAACAAAACAGAGAAGGAGATTCCATGCTACAAAATGCTGCCTAGATACCAATATAGAAATCAAATCATCAAGGAGATTCAAATGCAGAGTAGGGAGAAGCTACACTGATCACCTCCCAGGACCATATTGGAAGTACAACTAAAATATAGAGCAATCAATTATAATAACCAACTGAAGACTAGCTGAAGAAAAGTCTAATAACCAAGGATTTACAGAAGAAGCCACATCAAAATGGCTCCAAACAGGTTGCCCAGGGCCAGTCGCAGACAGTGTCTGACATTGGCCTGACCAGAGTCACTCTCCAGAGGCCCTAGTACCAACATACCCAGTGGTCAGCATAAAACAACATCAGAGTAGGATCTAATTAAATTCAAAAGTGACATATCCAAAGGGAGATCTCAGTAGGCACTAGACCCTGCTGAGGTGCCTTCTACTGTGTGATCATCTCCAGTACAGCAGCTTGTACACTGTGGTCAGGGAGATACTCACAGTAAGCCAGCCTGAGAGTCAACCTCATGCACAAGTGGGCCAAGAGCAATCAAAATTCATTGACAACAGAAGTTCCAAACCACACAAAACACATTCCTGGAGCACCCAGGGAAGGTGATCAAGGAGACTAGGCTTCAAGTTCCCATAAGATATCTACTGCAAAAGGTCACCTTACTGAGCCTGAGAGTCATAGCAAATCTACCTAGAAACAAACACAAAGAGTCCAGCCAAAATGGGTAAACAAAGAAAAATGCCCCAAACTTTAAAAAAAGAAAGAAAATCTTTATAAAACAGCTAAATTAAATGGAAGCAAGCAATTTAAAACAATTGTTATAAGGATGCTCAAAGAACTCAGGAAAAGGCCTGACCTGTGGTGGCGCAGTGGATAAAGCGTCGACCTGGAAATGCTGAGGTCGCCGGTTCAAAACCCTGGGCTTGCCTGGTCAAGGCACATATGGGAGTTGATGCTTGCAGCTCCTCCCCCCTTCTCTCTCTCTGTCTCTCTCTCCTCTCTCTCCCTCTCTGTCTCTCTTCTCTCTAAAAATGAATAAAAAAAATTAAAAAAAAAACTCAGGAAAAGAATGGATAAAATTAATGAGACATTAAACAAAGAGATATTAAGTATAAAAAAGGACACAGAAACCATAAAAATAACAGTTAGAAATGAAGAATATACTATCTGAAATAGAAAATATACTAGAAGGAATAAACACTAGCAGAGAATGAAATAAATTATTTGGAAGACAAGATAGAAGAAAACATCTATTAGAGCAACAAAAAGAAAAAATACTTTTCTAAAAAATTATTGTAGTTTAAGGGGTCTTTGGGACAACATAAAGTATAACAATATCACATCATGGGGTTACTAGAAGGAGAAGACAGAGAGCAAGGGATTGAAAACCTATTCAAAAAAAATAATGACTGAAAATTTCCCTAGCCTGGTAAAAGAAAAAGATACCTAAGTCCAAGAAGTGCAAGGAGTTCTAAACAAGGTGAACCCAAAGAGGACCACACCAAGACATATCATAATTAAAATGCCACATATATATATATGCTATCTAAAAGAGACCCATCTCAAAACAAAAGAGACTAAAAGTAAAAGAATAGAAAAAGATATTTCATGCAAATGGAAATTTTAAAAGCTGGGGTAGCAATATTTTTATTTAAGAAGATAGATCTTCAAAGGCTATGATCAGAGACAAAGTAGGACACTATATAATGATAAAGGGAGTAATCTAACAACTTAATATAAACGTTGTAAAAATTTATGCACCCAACATAGGAACACATAAATATGTAAAGTAAATTTTTATGGACAAAAAGAAAGAGATTGACAGTAATACAATCATGGTAGACAATTTTAACACCCCATTAAAATCAATGGTTAAGAGCTTCTAGACAGAATCAACAAGAAAACAGCAGACATAAATGACACACTAGATCAATAGATTTAATTGATATCTTTAGAGCATTTCCCTCTAAAGCAGCAGAATATACACTATTTTCAAGTGCATATAGATTTTCTAGGTAGACCACATATTAAGACACAAAGAAGTATCAATAAACTTATGAAAGATGATATCATAATCAAGCATCTTCTCTGACCATGATGGTGTGAAACTAGAAATCTATCAAAAATAAATAAATAAACTGAAAAACACAAAGATATGGAGGCTAAGCAACATGTTACTAAACAATAAATGGATCAACAATGAAATCAAAGAACAAATCAGACAATATCTCAAAGCAAAGCAAAATGAGGCCACAACAATTCAATATTTATAGGATACTATGAAAACAGAAGAATGAAATTTATAGCATTACAAGCCTATCTCAAGAAAAATAAAAATCTCAAATAAACAATCTAACTTTACACTTGAACTAAAAAAAGAAAAACAATGCTAAAATTACTTTCACCTTCTTTATTCAACATAGTATTGGAAGTCCTAACCACAGCAATCAAACAAAGAGAAGATATAAAAATCATCCAAATTTGAAGGGAAGATGTAAAATTATCATTATTTGCAGGTGACATGATACCACACAGAGAGAATCCTGAAGATTCCATAAAAAAAACCTATTAGAACTGATAAATGAATTCAGTAAAATAGCAGGCTACAAAATAAATATCTAAAAATGAGTTGCATTTTGATAAATCAATAATAAAATATCAGAAAGAGAAACTAATAAAACAATGCTATATACAATTTCTTCCAAAACAATAAAATACCTAAAAATAAATTTAACAAAAAATGTAAAAGACTTATATTCAGAAAATTATAAGACAATAATGAAAGAAATTGAAGAAATACAAATAAGTGGAAGCATGTACCATGTTCATGAATAGAAAGAATTAATATCATTAAAATATCCATACTACCCAAAACAATCTATAAACTTAGCACAATTTCTATCACAATATCAATTACAAGTTTCACAGAACTAAAATAAATATTCCAAAAATTTATATGGAACATCAAAAGATCTTGGATAGCCTCAGCAACATTGAGAAAGAACAACAAAGTTTGAGGAATCATGCTACCTGATATCATACTATAAGATTAAAGTAATTAAAACAGCATGATACTAGCATAAAAACAGACATATAGATCAATGGAACATAATGGAGACCCCAGAAATAAATCCATGACTTTATGGTCAGCTAAATAGTTGACAAAAATGGCAAAGCCATAAACTGGGATAAAAACTGTTCATTTAATAAATGGTGTTGGAGTGACGTCACGTAAATGGCGCCGTGAGCAGCGCGTCTGACAGATCTCCCCAAAATCTCAACAAATTTATCAACTAGAAACAGAAAAATTTATCCTCAGAGCATCCCGGAGTTCCACACACACACTGAAAGCGAAAGGACTGTTGCCGAGGAGGGAATACGCCTGTGGTGAGTCAACCCACACGTGCAGCTGCCCGCACGCGGTCCGGAGGGTCCTGGCCACCGGAGTGCACTAAGAAGCCGCGCGCGCGCCCCGGCCACCACCGGCGTGCACTGAGAAGCCGTACGCCCCGTGCCGCAGTCCGGGAGGGGCGCCAAACCTGTCTTTCCTAGTCAGGAGATTGTCTCCGTGGGCAGGGCACCTCACCCAGCCATTCAAGCTAACAATCAAGCGTTGGGGGAGGGGCGCGCAAGCAGCCTGAAATACTCTCTGGAGCACAGCTGTGGATCCAATCACTAAAATTAGCTTAACCCACGAAATCTGCGCACCCACAGGGCTCTAATTGATAAGATCTCTCCCAGTTCAGCGATCCAAGACAAGAGGCATAATATTTTTCAGTGCCTTTCGCTAAAGGGGTGGGGGCAACTTCTGATTGACAGAGCCTCCATATTCAGGGATATACCTAACAAGAGGGACTTGGCAGATATTAAGATCTATACAGCAAGCAGCGAATAGTGCATCTTCTTCCCAGCCAAAACAGGCTACAAAGTGTGGAAAGCCTGGGTTGAGTTGTCCAACTGAATGGTAGGCGCTGAACAGTCACCTTGACAACAATTGACTCTCAGCCCCACCTGATTACGCTGGAGGCTCTGACTGCCAGAGCCTTACCCAGAGCTGAGTGAGGATAGAGTGGGGATTTCCCAGCTCTTTGAGCCTCTTACTCCCCAGACAGAAGCAGTGGCAGCCTCATAGCCGGATCACCAGGCTGCTAATTCAGGAAGGGGGGACTAGGAGAGAGACTCCAGGAAAGCAAACTCTCTCATTGTAGGACCCTGCAAACGCCAACAAGCCTTGACTACCAGCAAGACTAAAGCCAATTATATGACATTGCCATAGAATCCCATCAACTGCAAATCCCTACCTAAGTGTGACACAGGGGCAGAGCCTGGGGTACAGAGTCACCGACCAGGAAGAGGGAGAGAAAAGAAAAAGGAAGAAGTTAACCTCTCAAAATCAAGAAAAATCCACAGACTTTATAACTTGTTCCACTAATTCTTTGTTGTTGTTGTTTCTTTCTTCTTTCTTATTGCCTTTATTATTATTTGCATTTCCTGCACCTCGGTCCTTTTATTCTGTGCCCATCTTATGCTACCCTTTTCTTGAACTATACTACCCATGAGTGTTACATTTTATTTCTTTTCTTCATCCTTACTGTCCCTTAAGGTTACACTCCAAAACCCTTAACTCTCACTCTCTCCCCTTTTGTTTTCTTTTTGGTTTTTTTTTGGGGGGGGGGGTTCCCTTTCCTTTTTTTCTTCCTTCGTTTCTCTCTTTTTCTTATTTTTTCCTTTCTATTCATTTCTTCTATTCTCCTTTTACTTTTCCTCCCATTTAATCCTCAATCACGAACAAATTATTTAATTTGGGACTCAAGTTTTTTTGGGTTTTTTTGTTGTTTGTTCTTTTTTTTTTTTCTTTTCTGCTTTTGTTCTTGGTTTTCCTTTATTTGTTTGTTTTTGTGGCATTTTGGGTACTTTTTACATTGCTTTTTAACTCACTAGCATTCCTCCCAACCCAAAGTCTCCATTGTATTTAGTCTTCACTCCACTTAATACAACAGATTTTTACTTATTATTTTTATTTTTTTTCTTCTTTAAATATTATTATTTTTTCTCTCCTTTTTTCTGTTTCCCTCTTATCCCTCTCATTATATCTCTTAGTCGACCATCACTTACAAGCAAATCATTTTATGCTTGTCTAAGATATTCTCCTTTTTTTTTTTTCTTTTTTTTTGCTTTTAGTAGGTCCCTACTCCCTTTTTTGCCCCTTGAACTCTTCACCCCAAATCAGGCCCTCCATTATAGGCAGTTTTTGTTTCATTTAGCATAATATAATTCACAGGTCATCACGATATTTACCTAAAGAGGTGAGAGGAGGGGAGGAGAAGAAAGAAAAAAGGGGGAAATAATACATTATTACTTTTTTGTGTGTGTGGAGTGTTTTCCTTTTTTTTTAAATTTTATTTATTTATTTATTTTCCCTTTTTATTCTTTATTAATTCTAATTAACACTATCAACAAGACCACCTTCAGATGCCAATAAGAAAAAGGAAATCGAATATTATGGATACAAAAGATAGAGAGGTAACACAAATAGATGTGGACAAATCTATGGAGAAAAGATTTAACATATTGGAAGCCTTGGAGCCAAATGACAGAGAATTTAAAATAGAAATCTTAAAAATACTCAGAGATATACAAGAAAACACAGAAAGGCAATTGAGGGAAATCAGAAAACAACTCAACGGTCACAAAGAATATATTACCAAGGAAATTGAAACTATAAAAACAAATCAAACAGAAATGAAAAACTCAATTCACGAACTGAAAAACGAGATAACAAGCTTAGCTAATAGAACAACCCAGATAGAAGATAGGATTAGTGAAATAGAAGACAAGCAAATTGAGGCACAAAAGAGAGAAGAAAGAGACTCAAAAATAATAAAAAACGAGAAAGCCCTACAGGAATCGTCTGACTCCATCAGAAAGAATAACATAAGAATAATAGGTATATCAGAGGGAGAAGAGAAAGAAAATGGAATGGAGAATATACTCAAACAAATAATAGATGAGAACTTCCCAAGCCTGTGGAAAGAACTAAAGCCTCAAATTCAAGAAGCAAACAGAACACCAAGTTTTCTTAGCCCCAACAAACCCACTCCAAGGCACATCATAATGAAGATGACACAAACCAATGACAAAGAAAAAATTCTCAAGACAGCCAGGGAAAAGAAGAATACAACATATAAAGGAAGACCTATTAGATTATCATCAGATTTCTCAGCAGAAACTCTACAAGCTAGAAGAGAGTGAACCCCAATATTCAAAGCCCTGAAAGAGAGAAACTTTCAGCCAAGAATACTATACCCATCAAAGCTATCCTTCAAGTACGAAGGAGATATAAAAACATTCACAAATACAGAAAAGATGAGAGAATTTATCATCAGAAAGCCCCCACTCCAGGAAATACTAAAGGGGGTTTTCCAACCAGATTCAAAGAACAAAAGAAAACAAAACCACAAGTAACAGCTCCACCAAGAAAACAATAAAACCAAACTTAAACTGTGACAACAAAAGAAAAAAAAAAGGGGAGAAAAGATGAAGATTAACAGTAGCAAAGGACGATGAAGTGCAGAAATACTCATAAGAAAGGGTACTACAATGAATATGGTAGGTACCCTTTTCATTACTTAATGGTAACCACCCTTGAAAAAACCACCACAAAAACACTTGACTTAAAAAAGGTAGCAACAGAGGAAAGAAGTATGGAATACAAACAAAAACAAATGATAGAAAAACAAAAGAGAAGAATCAAACAAGATACAAAACTAACAGAAAGCAATTTATAAAATGGCAATATGGAACCCACAAGTGTCAATAATTACACTAAATGTAAATGGATTAAACTTACCAATAAAAAGACACAGAGTAGCAGAATGGATTAAAAAAGAAAATCCAACTATATGCTGCCTACAAGAAACACATCTAAGCAACAAGGATTAAAACAAATTCAAAGTGAAAGGCTGGAAAACAATACTCCAAGCAAACAACACCCAAAAAAAAGCAGGTGTAGCAATACTCATATCTGATAATGCTGACTACAAGACAGAAAAAGTACTCAGAGACAAAAATGGTCATTTCATAATGATTAAGGGAACACTGAATCAAGAAGACATAACAATCCTTAATATATATGCACCAAACCAAGGAGCACCAAAGTATATAAGACAGCTACTTACTGACCTAAAACCAAAAACTGACAAAAATACAATCATACTTGGAGACCTCAATACACCGCTGATGGCTCTAGATCGGTCATCCAAACAGAGAATCAATAAAGATATAGTGGCCTTAAACGAAATACTAGAACACCTGGATATGATAGACATCTACAGGACACTTCATCCCAAAGCGACAGAGTATACATTTTTCTCTAGTGTACATGGAACATTCTCAAGAATTGACCATATGTTGGGCCACAAAGACAATATCAGCAAATTTAGAAAAATTGAAATTGTACCAAGCATATTCTCTGATCATAAAGCCTTGAAACTAGAATTCAACTATAAAAAAGAGGGGGAAAAACCCACAAAATTGTGGAAACTAAACAACATACTTCTAAAAAATGAATGGGTCAAAGAAGAAATAAGCGCAGAGATCAAAAGATATATACAGACAAATGAAAATGAAAATACAACATATCAGAATCTCTGGGATGCAGCAAAAGCAGTAATAAGAGGAAAGTTCATATCACTTCAGGCCTATATGAACAAACAAGAGAGAGCCGAAGTAAACCACTTAACTTCACACCTTAAGGAGCTAGAAAAAGAAGAACAAAGACAACCCAAAACCAGCCGAAGAAAGGAGATAATAAAAATCAGAGCAGAAATAAACGAAATAGAGAACAGAAAAACTATAGAAAAAAACAATAAAACAAGGAGCTGGTTCTTTGAAAAGATCAACAAAATCGACAACCCCTTGACAAGACTCACCAAGGAAAAAAGACACAGGACTCAAATAAATAAAATCCAAAATGAAAGAGGAGAAATCACCACAGACATCATAGATATACAAAGAATTATTGTAGAATACTATGAAAAACTATATGCCACCAAATTCAACAATCTAGAAGAAATGAATAAATTCCTAGAACAATACAACCTTCCTAAACTGAGTCATGAAGAAGCAGAAAGCCTAAACAGACCAATCAGCAGGGAAGAAATAGAAAAAACTATTAAAAACCTCCCCAAAAATAAAAGTGCAGGCCCAGACGGTTATACTAGTGAATTCTATCAAACATTCAAAGAAGACTTGGTTCCTATTCTACTCAAAGTCTTCCAAAAAATTGAAGAAGAAGCAATACTTCCAAATACATTTTATGAGGCCAACATAACCCTCATACCAAAACCAGGCAAGGATGGCACAAAGAAAGAAAACTACAGACCAATATCTCTAATGAATACAGATGCTAAAATACTAAACAAAATACTGGCAAATCAGATACAACAACATATTAAAAAAATAATACATCATGATCAAGTGGGATTCATCCCAGAATCTGAAGGATGGTTCAACATACGTAAAACAGTTAACGTAATACACCATATCAACAAAACAAAGAACAAAAACCACATGATCTTATCAATAGACGCAGAAAAGTCTTTTGATAAAATACAACACAATTTTATGTTTAAGACTCTCAACAAAATGGGTATAGAAGGAAAATATCTCAACATGATAAAGGCCATATATGATAAACCATCAGCCAACATCATATTAAATGGTGTAAAACTGAGGACTTTCCACCTTAAATCAGGAACAAGACAGGGTTGTCCACTCTCTCCATTCTTATTTAACGTGGTGCTAGAAGTTCTGGCCAGAGCAATCAGACAAGACAAAGAAATAAAAGGCATCCATATCGGAAAAGAAGAAGTAAAGGTATCACTTTTTGCTGATGATATGATCCTATATATCGAAAACCCAAAGGACTCCACAAAAAGATTACTAGAAACAATAAACCAATACAGTAAGGTTGCAGGATACAAAATTAACATACAAAAGTCCATAGCCTTTCTATATGCCAACAATGAAATATTAGAAAATGAACTCAAAAAAATAATCCCCTTCACGATTGCAACAAAAAAAATTAAATACCTAGGAATAAACATAACAAAGAATGTAAAGGACCTATATAACGAAAACTACAAGGCATTGCTAAGAGAAATAGAAAAAGACACAATGAGATGGAAAAATATTCCTTGTTCTTGGATAGGAAGAATAAATATAATTAAAATGGCCATATTACCCAAAGTAATATATAATTTTAATGCAATTCCCATCAAAATTCCTATGAGATTTTTTAAAGAAATGGAACAAAAAATCATCAGATTTATATGGAACTATAAAAAACCCCGAATAGCCAAAGCAATCCTAAGGAAAAAGAATGAAGCTGGGGGCATTTCAATACCTGACTTTAAACTATATTATAGGGCCACGATAATCAAAACAGCATGGTATTGGCAGAAAAATAGACACTCAGACCAATGGAACAGAATAGAAAGCCCAGAAATAAAACCACATATATATGGTCAAATAATCTTTGATAAAGGGGCCAACAACACACAATGGAGAAAAGAAAGCCTCTTCAACAAATGATGTTGGGAAAACTGGAAAGCCACATGCAAAAGACTGAAACTCGACTACAGCCTGTCCCCGTGTACTAAAATTAATTCAAAATGGATCAAAGACCTAAATATAAGACCTGAAACAATAAAGTACATAGAAGAAGACATAGGTACTAAAATCATGGACCTGGGTTTTAAAGAACATTTTATGAACTTGACTCCAATGGCAAGAGAAGTGAAGGCAAAGATAAATGAATGGGACTACATCAGAATAAAAAGTTTTTGCTCAGCAAGAGAAACTGATATCAAAATAAACAGACAGCCAACTAAATGGGAAATGATATTTTCAAACAACAGCTCAGATAAGGGCCTAATATCCAAAATTTACAAAGAACTCATAAAACTCAACAACAAACAAACAAACAATCCAATAAAAAAATGGGAAGAGGACATGAACAGACACTTCTCCCAGGAAGAAATACAAATGGCCAACAGATATATGAAAAGATGCTCAGCTTCATTAGTTATTAGAGAAATGCAAATCAAAACTACAATGAGATACTACCTCACCCCTGTTAGATTAGCTATTATCAACAAGATGGGTAATAGCAAATGTTGGAGAGGCTGTGGAGAAAAAGGAACCCTCATACACTGTTGGTGGGAATGTAAAGTAGTACAACCATTATGGAGGAAAGTATGGTGGTTCCTCAAAAAACTGCAAATAGAACTACCTTATGACCCGGCAATCCCTCTACTGGGTATATACCCAAAAACCTCAGAATCATTGATACGTAGACACATGTAGCCCCATGTTCATTGCAGCACTGTTCACAGTGGCCAAGACATGGAAACAACCAAAAAACCCTTCAATAGAAGACTGGATAAAGAAGATGTGGCACATATACACTATGGAATACTACTCAGCCATAAGAAATGATGACATCAGATCATTTACAGCAAAATGTTGGGACCTTGATAACATTATACGGAGTGAAATAAGTAAATCAGAAAAAAACAAGAACTACATGATTCCATACATTGGTGGAACATAAAAACGAGACTAAGAGACATGGACAAGAGAGTGGTGGTTACCAGGGGTGGGGGGAGGGAGGATGCAGGAGGGAGGGAGGGAGAGAGTTAGGGGGAGGGGGAGGGGCACAGAGAAATCTAGACAGAGGGTGACGGAGGACAATCTGACTCTGGGTGAGGGGTATGCAACATAATTTAATGACAAGATAACCTAGACATGTTTTCTTTGAATATATGTACCCTGAATTATTAATGTCATCCCATTAACATTAATAAAAATTTATAAAAAAATAAAATAAAATAAAAATAAAATAAATGGTGTTGAAAAAATTGGACAAATACAGGCAAAAAAAAAAAAAAAACTAAACCAGACCACTTCCTCCTTATACCTACACCATACACAAGAATAAACTCAAAAAGGATTAAAAAGTTAAATATAAAATTCAAAACCTTAAAAATTATAGAGAAAACAGTAAAATCTTGGACAATTATCACAGCAATAAATATACCCACAAACCGGTATTAGCAAGGATGTAAAGAAAAGGGCACATCATTACTGCTGGTGGGAATGCAGACTGGTGCAGCCACTGTGAAAAGCAGTATGGAGTTTCTTTTAAAAAATAAAAAGTTCCACTTCTGAAAACACCTAAAACACTTGATTTGAAAGAATCTATGCACCCCAGTGTTCATCGCAGCACTATTTATGATAGCCAAGATTTGGAAGCAGCCCAAGTGCCCATGAGTAGATCAGTGGATAAAAAAGCTGTGGTGCATTTACACAATGGAATACTACTCAGCCATAAGAAAGAGAATTTACCTTTTGCTACAGCATGGATGGCTAGAGGATAGTATGCTAAGTGAAATAAACCAGTCAGAAAAAGACAAATACCATATGATTTTACTTGCAAGTGGAATCTTATGAACAAAATAGATAAAAACAGACTCAGATTTTTAATAAAAAGAAAACTCATGGACACAAACAAAGTATGGTAATTAGCAGAGAAAACAGGGGGTGGTGGCAGATGCCAGTGGGTAAACAGGGGATAAATGGTGACAGAAGACTAGGTTTAGGATTGTGAGCACAATATGCAATGTGCAGATGATGGTGTATTGCAGAATTTTACACTTGAAACCTCGATAATTTTATTGACCAATGTAAACTCAATAAATTCAATTTAAAAAAACAACAGCATTTTAACAGGATTCTGAGTTCCTAGGTGATACGTGTACACAAATACAATGTTTGGCATATGATCAGGAACTATAGGCTCTTGTTTATAATAATAAGATACGTAAATATTGTAATATTCAGAATTCATGTTAATACAGACATAAAAATCAAACAATCATCTTTCTAACATTTTAGAAGTACCTAGAAAGAACAAACTATAATGCAAAATTTGTGGAAATTAGTAACAAAAAACACATGCTTTTTGTCAAGGATCCCATGTAATAAAATATAAGACCAGTCCACCTAATAGACATAGCAAAGTGTTTTGGCTTGTTTGGTTGTTCCTGATAAAATTATTTCCAAAGAAAAATTTAAAATTGAGACAGTAAGACTTTAATATAGCACTCTTGCCCAAACAGTAAATTTCATTTGAACTGAATAAGAGGAGAGAGAAAAGAGGGGAAAAAATTCTGTGCTCAGCCAATAACACTGGTGTATATATCAAAAATAACCTGAATGTTCAAGGGTCAAAGTCTTAACTCCAGTCAAATCCCTAGTCCTTTGAAGTTGCCATTCTGTGTCAGGGCAATACAGAGGTCACATACCATTTCAACGGCAATAGCAAAGCTCAGTGGGAAGTAAAGAATGAAACTGATTGCTACATTTCTCTAGATTTCTGTCGAGATTTCTGAGAAACCATACTAAGGTAGCAAATATAACTTAGTAATGATTTTTTTAGCATCAATACAGGAAGGTTAAAACACACAAGAAAAGGAGCACATTGACATTTGCCATTTTTACAAAATGAAAGTGCATCCGTATCATTTACACAAGGAGTGTGCCTCAGCTGAATATTGCCAGTGATGCTCTGGAGGCCACAGTAGATACCTAGCAGGACTAGTTGAATATCTAATACACATCTCAGCGTTCTCTTCTGTAAAATCCATGGGCAAAAAGTCTTGAAAGTCTGAGTCCCACCAAGTGTATCCATGTTTATGTTTTATACAATTTATTAAAACCAGAGATAAAATTCAGTCATGTTTCTTAAATGTATAGGAACAAATCACATTTTCTCAAATTTCAATTTTGCATATATATTGCAAGGATGAAAATCATTTGAAAATATCACAAGACTTTGTGAACCTGACCTCAACTATATTAACTTTATTATTAAAAATGAGAAATAACAGCATATGAATGCACTTAAACAATTCAATAATTAGTTTTATGTGTCATTCTTACACTAAATAATACATCATTTGAAAAATGGTTCCAAAGTTTAAAATTATATGATTAGTATTATCATTTTGTTTTAGACTCCCCCACCCCCAAAAAAATTGTGGAAATTTTATTTTAAATATCATGGCATTGTCTAATTTTCTTTGAAAGAATCTTCCTAAAGTGCATGTGAATAATTGTGTTGAATTATTTATTATGGAAGTTAATTTGACAGTTAATTATAATAAGAAAGAGGGTTTTCTGACTGCAGTCCACGCATTTACTGCCTAAAGGATAAACTCCACTGACAGAATTTGTCCTTGACTATGTCCTCCTTGCCATGTGCTAACCCCAAAATTAACATTTTTTACTTTTAAGAGATAAAAAAAGTGATTATGGTTTTTGACAACACAGAGTGTGCTGACTTTTATCTGGGAGAGGAGCATGAGATAGTGGAAGGTGAACATGCTTTGGATGGACTTCCTTATTTCAACTTTCATCAGTAGTATGATTTGGGCAAATCATTTAACTCTCTGAGCTTCATGATTTATTTTCTAGCTGTAAAATATTGATTAAGATATGCAATTTTTGGCTTTGTTGTGATGATTAAAAGAAATGAAAGCAGCTATACCTGTGCCTGAATTATAGAAGGTACTCAATAATTATTAGCTCCCTTTCTTTTTTCCTCTCACTTCATATTGGAAGGAGGGAAATATTTGTAACACCCTCAATAGGATTTTTAAAAATTATGTTTTATAACTTTTATTAGTTATAATTTTTCACATGTATTAACTCTTTTAATGTTTTCAATAACCTTGTGCTAAAGGCAAGGCAGCTAACTTTTTCTTTTTTACTGGTAAATAAACAGGTTCAGGGAAGTTAACTAGATTAATCAAGATCATACAAGTAGAAAATGATATAACTAGGATAAAAAGCCATGTCTGTCTGATTTCAAAACCATTCCCTATCCCTAGAATCAATGGTTTCCAAAACCAGGCCTACACATCAGTGCTCAATGGTATAAAAATCTTCCCTAAACTGTAGAAAAATTAGGAAATTTGTATAATCAGGGAACTTTTCTAAACGTAGAATATATTCATATTTTTAAGGATAAAACATTATTTTTATTTTAAAGCAGTAGTGAGAATACAAGATAGATGTTTCTCATAAATGTATTTTAATAAAATAAAATATTGTCAAGCCTACATGTTTCCTTTTTTAAAAACTTGACTGTACTATGAAATGTAGATGTCTAGAAATCATATGCTATAGTATGCTACTTTATTACTCTCACTAGTAATAAAAAAAAATGAGATTGCAATGAAATAATATGAGACTTCCAAATAAAGCTTGCTCCAGGGAATGTAACATGATGATGTGCATAACGTCTATTCTTCTCATATATAGACTAAAAGCTCCAAAAAGTGCTCTTTAGAGTCTTTAGTGGATTACAAGGGTGGTGGTTTCAGCTGTGGAGTTTGGCCGTGTCAAATTATTCACTAGTAATAAGCTACATATTGATATGACAGAAAAGGCTACAGTGACTGTGGTTGACCATTACCTGGCAGTCCCAGTGGAGACACAGCAGGCAAGGGCAGCGTTCCTGATGGCTTTCTGTATGGAGAGCCAGGAGTCTTCAGAGGAATCTCACCACATTAGGGTTAGCAGGACCCTAAAACTGTACTGCTCTGGTTTTCCAGTCTTTTTTCCTCTATACGTCAATTAATTTTTCATAATATAAAATTTGTCATCCTTGTTTATTCTTGGACACATCTTTGAAGTATTTGGCTGACAAAATAATATTTAAAGAGTCTGAGATTTTACTAACCTTGTATCGATACTTTCATATGTATCCTGCCTTCCTATCTTCCGTGGTAACAAAGCTGGTGTGCCCTGATACAATGCCCCTAAACACCCTGTGAATATTATTCTCATTGTTCTTCCATCATACAACACAATTCCCTCTTAATGTCTACAAGGCACTTGTCACATGATTGGCACTTAGAAAGTGAATGGATGAATTAATTAATTAACTAATCCATGGTTTCTGTCATACAGGTCTATCTGGAACAACTTCAGTGGCTTCTCTCTACAGAGATGAGATCTAGTGATGCATTCCTTGAGAGTTCCTGCGTAGGGGCAACATTTCAATAGAAATGTTTCAGAAACATTGAAGCACCATCAGGATTTGAACACCCATATTTCAAATTTGGTCTACATTTATAAAATTCAAGAGATCTTATACTGATATACGATGACCCTGGTTTTATAATTCCATAATTTTGCATAAATAAGAATAAAGAAATATCTCATTTGACATATCTTTACCAATAAGTCCTTCAGTACGTTTTCTAGATGTAAAGAACCATGGGTAACCAAGTTTTTAACAAAATTGTACTAAATCCATTCACAATGCAAGATTAAAATGCATGCAATTAATTTTGACAATTTTGAAAGCAAACCTAGAGATATCAAAATAGTTGAGACCTCATATAAACATAGTATGTTCTTTCAAAAGAATATTTTTTTCCCCAGAAGGAATTATAAACCAAAACTCTAGAAATGTTTTAGGGATTCTTTGAAATAAAATATAAACAAAATGACATAAAAATCCAGGGTATAGGTTAAGTCAAAGGGAGTTAAATCATGTAATCTGTGCTCTCATGATTTGATTAATAGAAGTTTTTGGGACAATAAAATAAGCTGCAATATAGCAAAGGGCAGAATTCTAAACCATAATAAGACAAATACTTTTAAAGTGTGAAAATTTTTCAGTATTTATATTAGGACACTGCAACTTTCTTTGACTATAAGAGAAAAAATAGTGACTTTTTTTTTCAACTAGGGAATGAGTACAATATGCTTTTAAAATATGTTTATGAGAACAATATCTCTACTAAGGAAAGGAAATACATGCCTCAGTGCCTCAAGTTAAAATTACAATAATTTATAGTCATTAAAGATTGCAGATAAAAATAGATATCTATAAGTTATTATAAAATTTATTTAATGTCTAATGCACTTCCATACAAGAAGAAATTTCAACATCCAAAAGACTTCCAGAGAAGAGAGAGAAGGAAGTATGTAATTCTGGCTGAAAGGGTGCAGTAGCCTTGGTGTGATGCCAGGGGAGAGGCATTACTAGGGAGGGATTCAAGAAAACCTAATGCTTAACTGAATCTCAGAGAATTACTGACAATTTTCCACCTGGGCAATGAGAACAAAAAAGCATCCTAGACAGAGAGAATAGCAGAGGCAATAGTATGGTACATTATTTAATACCTTTTTGGCCACAGGAGATAAGAAACACAACCCAAATTGGCTTAAGCCAAAAAAAGAAAGAAAGAAAAAAAGATGTTTGGCTTACAGACCAGTCAAAGTCCAGACATAAAAACAGAAACGATGTTAGGCATTTCAAACTGAAAACATTGACTATAGGGAATTGATTACTCTAGTGTTGGAGGCAAAAGGGAATGCTGAGTTAACAAGACAGTAACTTCAGGACAAATCTACCATCCTTAAAGTTACAGAACAAACACAATCCTAGGATCTTGAAGCAAGGGCTCCAACATGTCTGATGCTCAAACCACGGAGGGGGGCACAGTACAGCTGGAGTTAGAAACATGTGGAAGTACAAGTAAACAATTTTGCTGTGTTTTACATGTATATTGGTAAGAGCAAGGTTTCTCACTGTTGGAGTGGGAATTTACACATAAACCAGGGGAGAAGTCTAGAATGATCAACATGGTAATGGATTAGTGTTGGCTACATCAGTAAGAATGTATGAAAACCTTAATATATACACAGATGGTTATATAGTCAATCCTTGAATAATACAGGGGTTAGAGGCAACAATCCCCTCCACATACCAATGCAGTCAAAAATCCATGTATAACTTTTAACTCTCCCAAAATTTAACTACTCTAGCCTACTTCTTACTGGAAGACTTACTGATAACATTAAACAGTCAATGAACATATATTTTGTATGTTATACATATTATAGTATATACATAATATATACTGTATTCTTACAATAAAGTAAGCTAAAGAAAACAAAATGTTCTTAAGAAAATCATAAAAAGAGAAAATACATATACATTATTTATTGAAAAAAATCACATATAAGTGGACCTATGCAGTTCAAAGGTCAACAGCATATAGAAATAAATGTAGATATGCATATGTACACAGGTTACTATATATACAAACATTTCTATGCTCTGTCATGTGAGAGGGTCTAGAAGTAAGGCTACCCCAGAATCAATGAGCCCACCTACTACCCAGATATAGTTTCTGTTACCATTCTGCAATAAAAGGAACCACGTTTTCTTAGAAAAAATGGCTGATTCAATTCTGGGACATTTCTCAGCCCAGAGCAAAACCTAATGATGAATCGCCCAAAATTTGGAAAAGAAAAATGTATTTAGTTGAACAAGAGCAGTTTGGAGAAAATCTAAATATAGATGTCTAATAGGCTATTGTAAATTTAGAAACTAAGAAAAGAGATGGGAGCTAGAAATACACATTTAGAAGTCACTACTATACAGGTTGAAATTTAAGTAGTCAAGTTAGGTGACACCAGGCAGGATACATTGCATAAAATAACAAGAATAAAGAGGAGGAGAAGGATGAAGGAAAGGAGGAGGAAAAAGACTTTGGAAATCTTAATGAACATTGATACTTAAGAAAATATGTAAGAAAAGGTGTCTGCAAAGGAGGATATTAGGCACTTGCAACGATGAGACAAGAGCAATCCAGAATACCAGGAGCTGCAGAGACGCAGCCATTGATTTTGGCGTTTAGGAGATCATGAGTATAGTGGGAGCATTTTTATTTATGTGGAATTTTATTTACAGTTTAATTTAAGTAGCTCTGTATTATAATGGTTTGAAGAATCTATAAGAAGAGAGGAAGTGAGAATAATAAGGATATTTCAAAGACTGAAAACTAGCCCAAACTAGCAAATGACAGACTGGATTCAGCCCATAGAAATCTCTTAATAGATATTCAAAGTTTTGTTTGTTCATTTGTTTGTTTTGGTTTTGGTTTGGTTTTATTGATTAGTTATTAGTTACTTTGATTTAACTAGTTTATCATTTTAGATAAAAATCCAGATTTCCAAGTTTTCTTGGAAAAAGAGAAACTCTGGCATCTAGATCTGCATGTTTGCAAGGCCTGGTTCCACCCTGTCAGTGGATCAGCAAATTTCCGTTGTTTCCCCGGGCTTCACATCTCTCATCTCCATCAATAAACACTGGTCTCTGAAAACATTTGAGTGGGAGACCCAGTTATATAACACATCGAATTCTAAAAGGAAGAGAAAAAATTATCTGTACTGAATGATTTGGTCCAGCGAAAGTTCTGACTTTATTGCTCTTTTTAAAGATAGTATTGACTTGACTCTATCTATATGCTAACTAGAAGCAAGAGGATAATTACTGAAGCAAAGTTAAAATGTGAGAGGAATGTGATGTAGAACAATGTAGAACAATGATGCAGAAATCAACCTTGGACAAGCGGAAGGATTTCTCCAGTAAACCTAGCTGTATATGTAATCATATGATTTAAGAATATGATAATAAATATAAGATAACCAAACTCACCTGAGATAAATAATTACTAAGGCTTTGCTGTAGTCCTATATGGATAAGAACTTGGCAATTAAGAAAATAAAAGCCCCAACATTTTTAGTTCTACCAAGAAACTAATAATCTGTTTTCTAAGAGGCTCCAAACACAGCTCATGTGTTTGTGTTTCTGATGAATTATACCCAGAAGTCCTTTGCTGCTATCGTGTGCCCTCATATAAAGGACTGGAGAAAACATGTTTGTATAAATTCAAAGAGTTTGTAAATCAAGACTGCTACAGCACAAAATGATCCATTTCCCAGCCTTGCCTGGGAGTATTTTTTCTGCACATACATATCCTTCTCATGAAGTTAAAATTTATTTTTGTTCTGCTTGATGTACAGGGACCAAGTGAAACCATAAAGTATATTACCTGAGTTGCAGTTTCATATGAATTAGTTAGGAAAAGTTGTTGACAGTGACATGATTCTAAAGAGTGGCTAGAATCGGCAAATGCTATAAACTAAATCTCAGGTGGATTTGGTATATCACCCAGGCCTCCCCAAATAAAATTGTACATACTAGATAATTCATTACCACTATATATTTAAAATAAAACTTCTCAATCTAACATCAAGATCAATCACAACACAGCTTGATTTACATAAATGAAATAAGTGAAAATTCAAGACAATCTATTATCATCTTGTCTATTTGGCAGATCAAATCATTTTCTGGATCATTCTGCATAGTTTGGGGCAGTTGTACTTTTTCCATAATAATGATGTGCTAAATGTTTCATTTGCCTTAATGTCTCTGTTGTATCCACATTATGGCCGTACTGCATCATTATAGATTTAGTCATTGTGATAATTAAGGTTTAGAAGCCTAAAAGTTTTCCCAAAGAAAATAATGTCTGGAAGTAAGCATAAGTAAAATACTACAATTCTTCTAACTTTAAAGAAACTAATCCTTGATATATATTTTCACAAGTATTTGAAAATGGAAATACATTAAGAGCACTATGGTAATATTAAAAATGATTGTATCTAATGTCAGTTTCTGTAGACCTATGGCTCCTTAACAGAAAGATTTCATAGTAGAGAAGGAAAAAATATATATACTGAAGGATGTAACATGAAAGAAAAATAAGAGACTTTTGAATCAATTGCCTACTCATTTTCAAGTAATTCTCTTTAGTCATACTGAAATCATGCAGGTCAGACTAATATAATCTTAACTGGCAATCTGCAAATAAATGACCTTAAAATTTATTCATTTCTCTAGTGTGTATGCCTCTGAAGTTTTTCTAAAATGATTTAGTGAAATTTTGGACACAGCATGTACTTATTCTTACTCTCTTTCAAACTGATTCACTAAAGAGAATGCTAAAGAAGTCTTCTATGACCCAGTAGGCACAGCAGGGCAGAGGGGCTGAGAAGAAATGTGAGATGAGACCAAGCCCCTTGGTCTTCTATGTACCTTTTTACAATTTCTCTCAGTTCATTTTAATTTAAACAGAATTTTGTTCCCATGTTCTTTTCTCAACACAATAACATTTCTTTACAAAGGCTTTTGATTCTTCTCCAAAGATGAGAGAGCAAATAAGAAAGTTATTGAAACTGAGGAAGAGTTATGATCCTTCCTAGCCTAGATGTTTTATAATTCCCCAGTCAGATATCCTAACTTCTAACTTCAAATATGTTATAACTTTCTAGCCTTCTCAGAATCGATGGTATCAGTATATCCATCCATTTCCATGTCAAGAGAATTGACTTAAAAATACCCACTACTATTTATCTAATTCCCTTCTTCTTGTCCAAATTTTTGTCTGTGGCTGTTGCTACAAATTATTACAAATGTGGTGACTGAAAACAACACCAATTTATTACTATACAATTCAAGACATTTGAAGCCTGGTGCAAGATCTCCCTGGCTAACATCAAGGTGTGGGGAGGGGTCCTTCTGAAAGTTCTATGGGACGATCTGTTTCCTTGCCTTTCATTCCAAGCTTCTAGAAACATGTATTTCTTGACTTGTGGCCACCTTCAAAGATTTTTAGAGTCGGCAAGTCCTTCTCAGCTGGCATCACTCTGACCTTGCTTCCATCATCCTATATCTAACTCTGAGTCTCCTGACTTCCTCTTCCATTTTTAAGAACCTTTGTGATTTCAGAGGGTCCACAGGGGAAATTCCATGATAATCTCCTTACTTCAGTGTCAATTAATTAGTAAACTTAATCCCATCTTCAGTTTCAACTGCCCTTTGCCATGCAACCTAACACACTCAAAGGTTCTGAAAATTCAAATTTGGTCATCCTTTGGAGGCTATTATTCCGTCTGCTCTGGTCTCCAAAAGATCTACCAAATTTTCCTCCTGAAAACTCATATAAATGCAACCTTAATTCATCAGGACATGATTTTATTTTGTTTTTCAAAACTTTTCCAAGATTGTAGTTTCTTGGCACTTTGCTATTATAAAAAAAAAAAAAATGTTGAGTGGAATTCAAAAAGCTTAAATCCAAGTCCTGGCTATCCTACTAATTAGATCAAGATATTTACCATTTGTGAACCTCAATACTTATTTTAAAAAATTCTTTTATCCTCATAAAAAAACTTTCTATGCTTATTAAATTTTTTTTAAGAAAGGTAATAAATATTTTCACAACTTGACTAACTCACAGAATGTTGTGATGACCAAATGGGTTGGTGACTTGGATGGTCTTGTAAAACTATTAACTTGGAGCAGTGGTTCTCAAAGTGTGTGCCAGGGTGCACTGGTGTGCCCTAGAAGATTTCCAGGTGTGCCCTATAGTATTCCAGAGAAATATGTTCCTGTTGGGGACCAAAACACCAACAGGGCTTTTGGAGTTTAGATTTTTGGGGACAGAGGTATGGGGAATTGGCTATAAACTGACAGTCTGCCCAACCCCCTACCTCACTTGCCTGATTAGGTTGCAAAAGGCTGTTAAGCTGTGGTGTTTGATTGTTTACACTACCACCCCATGTCCCCCAGAAAGACTGGAAGCAAGTTTCTTCTATCCTTTGTTTGGTGTAAAGTTAAGATGATATGTATGGTGAGGGTTTTCTGCACTTGGTAAAATTCTTGGGTTGCCTTGGTAATATGATCAAAGATATCATTGATTTTCTAATGGCCCACTTTGCCCTATAAATAACGTAAGATATGGTTTTAGGGCATGCTTTGTTCTTGTCAGCAGCAATTACAGGGCTCTCCTGATCCTGTATTTTCTTAATTGCGCTTATTTTCTTAATTCTGCACCATTCCCACTCGGGACCTGGAATTACTAGCTGCGCTGGTTCACGGCAAGTGCCCAAATATAAAAATAAATATAGTTACTCTATTATACCTTTTCATTATGGAAACACCACTCTTTCTGTTAACACATCATTATTATATTTATTATGAACACATCATTATATTACTTTTAGATAAATACAACCAAATAAAATGGATAGATTTCTCAAAAAGAAGCATGATACTGAAGAATCCAATTCTAGAAGTGAGCAAAAGTTAAGTGTAAATAAAATAGGACTTGAAGGCTGATGGGCAAAATTTTAATTTACAACATTTTCCATCACTTAACACTGAACAATACGATTGAATTAGAAACCCACTCATGGAAACTTTAAATGATTTTGGTTTAACATCAACAGAAGAAGAACTGGCAGCTATATCCACTGATTGTGAATTGATGATTAAACATAAGGAATTGTCTCTTGAAGCCTTTTGGATTTCTATAAAAGAATATGTGGCAATATCTAAAAAAGCTTTGAACATTTTACTTCAATTATCAACATCCTATTTATGTGAATTGGGATTTTCTACTCTCAACACAATTAAGAGTAAAAAGAGAGGAATTCTTCAATGTATTAATGAGAAAATGAGACTTTGCCTTTCAGATATATGCCCAAATATTGAAGAAATCACTAGGATACATCAGGCTCATGTTTCTCATAAACACAAGAATGAAAAAATTTAACACATTTGCACCGGGACCTGCCGAATTGACTAAATCTTACTAAGAATGTATCTATATATATATATAAAGATAACTTTTTTGTCATTTTTTAATTTTTTAACCCCTCTTTTTTATGAATTCTAAAAAGTATAACAAGAAATGTAACATAAAAATGTTTTTTAATGTCAGAATAAATTTAATTTTGTTGTATTTATTTCATTTAATTACTGTAAAAGCACGCTTGGACTTTATATATTTTTCTTTTGTAGTTGACTTAATTACTATAACATATTTCTCAGAAATTTGTATATAGTGCGCCTACAATTATTTGTTGGATTTTAAATGTGCCCGACTTCAAAAAGTTTGAGAACCACTGACTTAGACAAATGTCAAGTCAAAGAACAGTGATGTAAACTTTAGAGATACATTGGCCTGTATTAAAATCGGGCTCTTTCATGTGACCCTGGGGTATTTTCTTAAATTCTCCAAATTAATTTTGCATTTTATAAAATAAAGCTAATTTCTCAAGGGAATTAGGAAAAATAGATAAGGTAAAATATTTAATGTACATTCTAAGCACGAAGTCTTTTATTGAATTTATTGGTGTTACATTGGCTAATACAATTATGTAGCTTTCACTACTATCAATAGTTTTGATAATTAATACTTGGTTGAACTAATTTCCTTATTGAGTTCTCCAAAATTTCAATTTTAAGGGGAAGTAAGATTTCCTATTTAACTGGGGTTAGTATGTAGTTAGCATAATTTATTTGTAAAAGATTTTAAAATATTTTTGTCCCTTATTAATCAATAAATGAGTCTTTTAAAATACATTAATGCCATTATTTTTGATATTCTAATTTTCTCACATTTGTCAATGTGAGGTCCTTCAAGCCCACTCTTATTTTGATTTAAACAGAATTTTGTTCCCATGTTTTTTTCTCAGTACAAGAGTATTGATTTGCAGAGGTTTTCTGGTACATCAAAATGCTCTAGGTACACATTACCATTTTCCTACCACAAGCCTAGAATCACCATTTCTCCATAAAACCTTTGTTTCATTTCATGTTAAATGTTATTTAAAAACTTAGATCTAGGCACCATATACTCTCATTGTCAATGACTTTTCATTGACTCTGGCCCACTTCTATGGACAGAGCTAGGAAATAAACATATATTTATAGTCCACAGGATTTTCTTTATCTGGGATTTTACATATATTTTTGCACGCAAGAACCTTGATTCCCAACAACACCAAATATTTATTCATTTGTTCTATCTTTTAGGACACACAAAATAATTCTAGTACTATTAAACCAATAATATCATTATCAACAACAACAAAAAACCTAATAAGCAAAGTACAGGGTTGGGTTGTTTATTTGTTTGGGAGTGTTTGGGGTTTTTTTGTTTATTTGCTTTGGGGGGGGTGGCATTTTTATCACAAATCTTTAACTCACTAAGGGTGATCAAAGAAATATTTTCAAAAGTTTCTTGAATAACTTCTATTTCAGTGAAATTAATTGTCTCTAAGCACCTTTACTATTCCATTTTCCTTCAGCTTTTCACGTTATTCTGAAATGATTCTTTATTTTTATTTTTCATTTCTGAAATAATATTTTCCTCTTTCTTCCATTTCTTTTCTGAGTTTAATTGACTCACAAGATGGTTGGTATATTTTCTGATATTTTAAGTCTTTTTATTTCTGTGGCATCTTTAACTTTTACTGGCTGTATTCATGTTTTGTTTTGTTTTTACTAACAAAACTGCAAGGAATGCTCCCCACTCCACCAGCTCTCCCCACTCCACCTCAAAGAGGTGCTTTTCCCAAACTTCCACCACTGATTGTACGCACTTCTGTGCCCTTTCCTTTTTATCTTCCGGTAGCCAGAGCTCTGACCTGTTCTCAGTATTTCTTCATTAAAGGTATTGACTTTTACTGTGTGTTATTTTATCAGTGTCTATCACTATTAGGTTCCTACCATTTCTCCTGTTTTCTGCCGATTCTCTGACTGACTCTTTACAGAGCTACATATCCTGAGAATGAATGTGCTTAATTTGTATGTTTATTTCACTACTTACACGTAACTTAGAATTTGTAATAGTCATGGTGTTCTCATTATGCCATAAGTATCAATTATAGCAAATTTTATTTGGTTTTCTCATTGATCTGCATGCATGGCTTTGTGAGAAATATTTAGAAATTTTTATTTAGACAGCTGCCATTACATATAGATAGCTGAAATTCATAACCATCATAAATCATTCCTTATAACTGCTTGAAAGCCAGACATAATATTAAGGAAAATAACTGATTCAGAAGTCTAGAGACCTAGTTCATCTTTAATGAAATATTTGTAACTCTAACATGCTTTATGGTTCCCATCTGGTATATACTGGCCTCAGTCTCATCTGTTACTGATTTTCTTGGCTCTTACTGATTTCTTCAGCGTCATAACTCCAAGTGTTATTTTAGCATTTTTTCCCTGAATGATCAAATTTGGTTTGACTCATTTCATTTGTTCTTGAAGCTGTGCCATTCAGTTTATGTCTTGAAAAAATATTTTATTACTTGAGAAAGTAATACACACTTCTATAACACTTCTCACCCCTCTGTGTTGTTTGAAAACTAAAAAAAAATAATAAATTGCTATTACATAAGTACTTTGAAAGTCAAAGTGCATTGTAAAGAGAATAGAATATTTTGTCATTAACCCTACTTTATCTTGGAAAAATATATTTAGGTTTCAGTTCTTTATTTCAAGGTGATACAGAAAGTTCACATGAATTTCTAGTCCTGGTTACTAATTCTTTTCTTTATATGTCTTACACATGTACACCTCCATCATCTTAAGTATTTTTAAACTTCAGCTGAAATAGGGTTCCTCACACTAAGACCACCAACCTTCAAATACCTTTACTAAAATTTTATGAATAAAAAGAAAAAAAGTAATATTTTCAATTTTCCCCATTGGTACTTATCATCAATCTACCTATTCCATTCTTATTTGTAGTCACTTTATTCTTACATCCACTTATATTTATCTTAATATCTTCATGGGTTTTGTTTTTGGGATTTTCTTTGTTTTTTTTCTTGTTAGTTTTCTTTCTCCCTTTTTTTTACAATTTAGAGACAAGGATTTTCTTAGTTTTTTTCTTTCTTGGGGTTTTTTATTTTTAACTACCAACTTTAATCAAATATTGTTCATATGCTTGAAAAACTTCAGAAAATATATTTATAACTAAAGAAAGTTCCTACTTGTCCCTGTCTTCTCTGTTGCACACATTCCCCACATCTGTTATGTCCTCTTTTTATTCTTATCATTAATTTATTTCAGCTTTTCATAATCCAATGCTTATTTTAACAAATATTGTAGAAAAATCAAAGAATAAGAAGAAGAATAAATAGAAAGCTCCTAGACCAAAAAATTTCTATTCTCTAATATCTCCAATGCTGTAAGAATCTATTCAAGAGCAAGAAAGAAAAATATGGTTTCAACTCTTGGGTATCTAGGTGAATCTTAACACCGGACTAATTTGCTAGGAATGAGTCATTTAGACTAAGAAGGAGAGTCCCAAGTCTAACAAGTTAGAGAAGATAGTAGAGGCACAATTCTACCTGGCACTCTGATGTTAGGAGACATGGAATAACAGAGAAATGATTATTTGGGGAAATCTAAAAGCATGTTTAGGCATTATAATTACATTACTGCATTTAAAGATGTGGTGCCCTTAACTATATTTAAAGGGGGATGAGAGGAAGCATAAAGATTCTTCCATTAGTTATTGGTATTTGGGGACAACTTATTTCTACTTGAGCTTTGGCAAGTTAGCTCAGTGGTAGAGTGTCAGCCCGGCATGTGAAAGTTCCAAGTTCAGTTCCCAGTCAGAGCACACAGGAGAAGCGACCATCTGCTTCTCCACCTTTCCCCTGCCCCTTCTCTCTCTCTCTCTTTCTCTTTCTCTCTCTTCTCCCCTCCTGCAGGCATAGCTCAAATGGTTTGAGCAATTGGCCCCAGGCACTGAGGATGACTCCATGGTCTCACTTCAGCCACTAAAATAGCTTGGTTGACAAACAACAGAACAGCCACCTGGACAGGCAGAGCATTGCCCAGTTGGGGTTTTGCCAGGTGGATCCCAGTCAGGCACATGCGGGAGTCTGTCTCTCTGCCTCCCCACCTCTCACTAAAAAATAAAAAATAATAAAAAACTTATTTTTACTTGATTCATGCTGAGTAATTGTAGTCCTGCATTAAAAAAAAAAAGTTTTACAGCCTCTAAGGAGTAGCTAAAGTACTTAATAGAATTCAATTTTTTTCCAAAGATAATGCACATTTGGTGTATTTGCCAAACTATAAAAATAATAGTCACTGTAGAGTTTCTGCTTCTATGTTCAGCAATTGCACTAAGAGCTGAAAATATTTAGTCCAATTCAGTTTCAATTATTCTGACTTCTCATTAGAGCAAGGATTGATAACTACAGCTTTTCTAATAGCTTATAAAGCTTTCTGTGATCTAGATTTAATTTAGGCCAATTCCCAGCACAGTGTGAGCTACTGTACAGTCCATGAAATAAGACAACCTAATTTTCTCACTTCATGCAGTTAGCTACACCGAGGCTATGCCAAGAGCCATTTGCCATTTCTTAGTGTGTGGATCTTAATTTATAAGTTTTAAAAAATCAAAGTCTGCCTGGGTATAGAGTCACAGGTTCAAATTAGAAGTGGGAAAGTTTAAAAAAATGCCAGTTCAAATATTTTTAAACAATCAAGGGGATAAACATAACTCTAGCTTGATGTCTTTTTTTAATTTATATTAAGTACTTCTGTAAGTATAAGCATTTAAATCATGTGAATATACTCCATTATTTCTCATCTAAACAGTCTTTTCCAAATGGTAATCCAAAAAATGTTTTTTTATATATGTTAATAGATGTTAAAGCAAAACACAATGAAATTTATACTAAATTTAAAAATATACTTTTTTTATAAAAATTCTCATAATCATTAATATGAAATTTTATATTATTAATCTCTAAGAATACTATGGAGTAAGTTTTCTACTTAATTTGGCACAATTATTTTCTTTTTATCATTGGTCATCTCAAGGACCACCAATCATGAACTGGGAAGTGCTGATACGATGAAAACAACCTAACCTTAAAATATATGAGAATGTGCCAGACCTTTCTCCCATTCCTGTAACAGACATTAAACCTCCAGGTTCAAGAATGAACAAAATACTCTAAGCAACATCAAAACCAAACTCTGACATTTATTGAAAGGTATATGATGAAATATTATCTTTTATATATGAACTATACTGGGCCTTAAAATTAATGTAGAATAAATATAATAATTGCTAATATGTGATTCTTATGTGTAAGAGAACCAATGCAAAAGGGGAGAAGTCTACATAATATTTAGAAAGGGTAACACATTAGTTAATGTTACAGATGGGACTCATTTTTGATAAGCACACTATAATCCAGCATTGCCTAATAAACAGCAAGATTGTGAGACATTAGCAACTTGGTTTCATTTCACTGGGAATGGAATGGAAGCAAATAAATAAAAGAATAACAGAAAGTTTCAGAGCATGAACCATTGTGTCAGATGCTGAATTCATCATAATGGGCTCTATGAGGAAGGAGTGCCTCTCAAACCCTTGTTACAAGAGTATAGCAAAGAGCAGCAACCAGCAAAATAAAATCTAAAACAATCTGCTCACTTCAGAGTTTTGTCTATGAGCAATATTAAGAAACAGAAAAATAATTTTTTTAATTTTTAATATTTTTAAAAGCTAGGGCATCCACTGTTACTCTCCATCCCATCTCATCTCTCTGGATATATATACCATTGCTTATCAGAAGTCCAGAAATCTAGGAAGAGGTGGATAGAATAGGGTAATAACAGACTATGGCTAACAATATTCGGATGGCTGTACAGTGGCAGGTGTTACAGAAAATACCTGGGCACTGAAAAACAGTCCAAACTGTAATAATAATTACCATGTTAGTGTTAGCACCTATAAAATTTACTACATGACGTAAACTGTTGTTGTAAGATATATATTAAATAATTTAAAACAGCTCTATGAGGTAAGTACTTCTATTATTCTCATTAAAGATAAAGAAACTGAGGCCCAGACAGGATGAGTATACCATTCAAAGCTGAAGATACAGTATGCGTAAATAGAATTCAAACCCAAATGTCCAATTCCATATAATTTACTCTCAAAACAATTGCTTTAAAATATTTTCTGGAATTTAAGTTTTAATTTCCAGAATTTAATCTATCCAATAAAAGTAATTAATTTTTAAACTCCTAGATGAATGATTAATCATGCATCTTTTGCATACAGTGTACTACTCGCCTATTTCTCAAAACTTATTCCAAATCAAATGGTATGGCCCCAATGCTGTATGGCCATATTTAGGAAACCCTCTTAGAGTGCAGAAGCATTCTTCTTCTGTCAAGAAGAAAATAAAAAAAAAAAAGAAACTAAAATGGAAAGACAGGAAGGGGAAAGTGTGATTTGGTGTTGGTTTATCTCAGGAGCTCTCTGACAATCTGCTGAGCTGCTGTTTTATGCAGTGAGAATTCGCAGACCTTGTCAAGACAGCTTGCAGACAACTCATTTTTTATTTAGGAAATGTGTGCTTGATGGCTTCAGTCTCTGAAGTTTCTTTTGAATCAAATTTTGTAGTGTGCTCACTTTGATTTTATTTCATTTGGAATTTGGCAGAACAGGAGTTATAAATGAAAACTTCTCTTGTTTGTATATTTTTCTCTGCACACAGAAGAGACAGAACATGAATTAATTATGACTCCATGTGAAACTAATACCTTGGTGACTGAAATCTTGATATACCTTAATATATTTTATTATAATATGTATTATATTTGTAATGATTATATTTCCCTGCTTTTCATTTCTTATTAATTTAATTTTATTGATTGATTTCAGAGAGAGAGGAAGGGAAAGAGAGAGAGGGACAGAAACTGTTTCTGACTGTGCCCTGACTAGGGATTGACTGTTCTGTTGACTGTTGCTGTATGTGCCCTGACTAGGGATTGAACCTGCAACCTTTGCATATAGGGCTGACGCTCTAACCAACCGAGCTATCAGGTGAGTGTTTCCCTGCTTTTGTTCATTTGTAGAACTATTATAAGTAATTTATGTTGGTATAATTTAATGTTATTTCAGGTGGTGGTATAAGCTTATCTTATGTCAATGGTATTTTTTAATGTTAGCATGGAAGCTATATAGTTTACAGAACCAGTGTGTTTCAAATACTAAGATTAATTTTTCCTTGACTCTCTCACTATAATTTTGCAGTATGCATTAAATGAATAATAATCACAGAATATACATTTTAATTATATATCCAGTTTCTGCTAAACAGATATTGGTGTCCACACTAATGCCAAATTCTACATGGATTATATTCAAGTATTAATGCCCTGGAAACATTAGTAATTCTATCTTTTGCTTCTTCTTCAAGACCCTCAAATGGTCTTTTGAAGTCAGTGAATTCTGAATTATAAATCATTTTTCAGAAATATAACAGTAGATAAGAAACAGTTTTGGGTACATTTGGTAGTACTGATCACAGCTTGCCATGATCATTCAATTATGTGGGTGAGATCTTACTTGTCAGAGGATATTTTCTTATGGTAGTTGATGTGATTCTCTCACTGCAGGTTCTCAAGTTTTGAATGCCTGATGTGAATGCTTTGATTTCTTTTCAAAGACAGGAAGAATCTTTCACTATATGCTATGCACTTGTAAGCAAAAATGCAATGATTTTAGGAAATGGGTAATTAAGCTCTATGATTATAGGCATACCTCATTTTTTTGCACCATTAAGAGCATTCTTACTCTACGGGGAAAGGAACCAATTTGAGGATTGTATCAGTTGCTGAGTATGTCCTTTAACCAACACCAAAAAGACCTCAGCATGTGAAAACATAATGCTTTGATGAATTGTGATAACCTTACCTCTCTCCATCATTTTTGGCTAATAAGTGACACTACCTTGTCCCTATCTCACTGGGATACCATCATGTTCATTCAATTAAGAAAGCACAGTTCAAGGGCAGCAGTTTCCACTGTCATTCCATGCACACAGAAAACACTACTATTGAGCTCCTAAAAGATGTCAATGCTCCCTTTATCTATTCATTTCTCAAAATCTAGAACAGAGGTCTTCATGACCTTCCCAAAGTTGGTGAGCCAGTCTTACATAAATCCATGTAATCCTCTGATCTCGCTGAGTCTTTTGATAACTTTCTCTACACTATTACAAAGAAATGCTGATATTTTATTTCAAAATACTCCAATTTTGGGTTCAGATATCAGAGAGTCAATAAAACAAACTCTTAAGCCATTCTATATACTCAACCTAACACAGTGAATGCAGAATCTCTGCATAGTACACCCATATCCACTCATTATGGCAAATTAAATAGTATATTCTTTCCATTCTTACCCTCCCTTGGAATCCATTCTCACACATATTTTTCATGCATCTGTTGATGTAAATTGTCAAAATCTTGCAAGTCTTTAGGTGTTTATGATACCTACTCATTGATCACAATTTGTGTCTGACCGCCCAGGAGCTTGCCAGAACTTGAGTCTCATCATAGGTGTAGAAGTAATGAGAGGTGCTGGGGGTAGATCCTTAAAAGGATCAGCAATCTTATATAAGGCAATTATAACAGGGAAGACTCTTTTAGTTTTTAAAGGAGAGAGATTAAACTCTACTGACTAGAGAGGAAGAGGAACTTTTACTGGAGAAAAAAGCTCAACATACTTTGTGGATTCAAGGAAACCCATTTCATTGGAATCTGCCATAAATCCCCAACTCAGTTTTCAGTGTCCCACTCCCCAATTACTGCTCTGAATATAACAAAAGTATTCTATTAGGTTGTGCATTAAATTTGTGTTGTAATTCAACCACATGCATGATTAGACTTTGGAATTTTTTCTTTCAAAAATACCATCATCACAGCTACAGTTTTTAATCTGATTATACCAGAGAAGCAATTCCAGACACTCAGCCTTAGAGTTCTATTACCCTGAAACCATTTCTGATACCAATAACTGTGTCAGTTTTGCTTTAATCAGATGCATGGGTCCACAATGAACATTATGGAATTAGAAAACTAATAACAAAATTATACTTTATATAACTGTGGGAGAGGCTAAGGAAGTAAAAGGCTGAAAAGATAACTTGAAGAATTAAAGGATGTTCACTAGTGAGCCCTGACATAGTTGAATGAGGTGGAGCTTGGAGAGAGCTATGGAAACCTGAAACATCAATATCCTGGAAAAATACCCAAAAAAGGAACTAGTACAAGCCTTTCAGAGAAGACTGGGACTTTACATGACTACCACCTTTGTGAGTTCATAATCAATCGTGTTGTGGTGGGCCTAGCTATCGTGGGTAAGGAAGGTGGACAGCTGGAGAGGTTCTTGACATGGTGAGGGCAAGAGCATGGACAAAATGAATCCTGTCCACATGACTGAATCACTATCTCATCATCCCTAACCCACAATGACCTTCAGAGTATAGCTGCAGCATCACTTTTGCCTCTCAAATATCAAGAAATTTCACATTTAGCCAGCTCTGATCTGGTAGAACACCAGGAAGGAGAATCTAGGAAATATAGTCTCGAATATAACCACATTAACAATTCAAAATAATCTCCCATACCAGGTTAAGGAGTTTACTATAAGGCAGACACTGTGCTAAACCCTTCAATATGTATTATCCATTTAATCTTTACAACAACTTTATGTAATTAGTGTTATCTTTATTTTTTACTTAAAAAATACCAACACATAAATGATCAAATTGCCCATAAATCCACCACTTATAAACAACCAAAGAAACAGCAAAAGTGTCTCTTTCTACCTGCAATCCCACCCTCCTCCAGTGCACCCCCTCCCTCACTATAACCATACTCAGCCCTTTGTATCCATGGACTCTACCAGCATGAATTTAACCAACTGTAGATCAAAAATATTCCAGGAAAAATAATTCCAGAAAGTTGATCTCTAAGCAATACAGTATAACAACTATTTACATAGTATTTGTATTGCATTAGGCATTATAAGTAATCTAGAGCTGATATAAAGTGTACAGGAGAATGTGTGTAGGTTATTTGCAAGTACCACATCACTTATAGAAGGGACTTAAGTATCTGTGGATTTTTGGTGTCCTTGGGATTCCTGGTAATATTCCCCTGGGATACAAAGGGATAGCTGGTGTTCACTGTTTGTTGTGTAGTCTTCTGGGCTCTTTTCTGTGCTTGTGAAAAAATAAGGGTATTTGGATCAGTTTTAAGGGCTGGGGAATCAAACACCCTCCCAGACTGTAATCTTCAGTGAGAAGATGGGGAAAACAAGTATGATTGTGATGTAAATCACAAAGTGGCATAGGGACTCAGAACATAATATAGATTAATTTATAGAAGTAAAGAAATGTGATATTTCTTTCACATCTGAATCTATAAACTATCCTTCATCCTGATTCTTTTAGTTAGGTTTCTGGCCCTAGTTCTTTCTATCTCTCTTGCCTTACGAAACAACATATATGGTAGAAATTACTTTAGTCACTAAGTCTCTATTAAGCAGGTACCACATTGAACTTTGGACCTCAGCTAACCCTTCAATTTTTGCCTGCTTGGTTTCATTCCTTTGCAATTTAGAAAAGATTAGAAAAGAAAAACCTAAGTAAAGCATTTGTTCCAATACCATGCTTAGGTTCAACTACATAACTGTTTCAAAATTCTTCCTTCCTTTTCTGCCCTTGCCTGTGGACAGAGTAATTTCCCTGTGGACAGAGTATACTTTTCCAACCCATTTGGGCTCGACCACATGGCCTGCTTTGATCAGTGGAATTTGAGTAGGTGATACTGTGCAATTATAACCAGAGAGCTGGTCTTGACCTAAAGCCTGAAGCAAAGCTGCTCTGGGTGACTTTCTAAGCTCTGAGTGGGAAATAAATCTCTGTACTGAAAATCATAAGAATTTACAGTTGATGACTTTGCAGTATTATCAGAGCAATACCTATGAGTGCAGAAAGGTAGAGGGTCCTTTCTCTGGGGGAAGAGTTCAACACGAGCTGTATCTTCATGATAACATGTTATCATTATTATGTTGATAATAACATTCAGGGAGAAAAATCCAGTAATAAAGAGTTAAAAATTGGGATTCTTTTAGATAAAGCACTATTTGCAAGGTTTTCTTTAATTCCTTCCTTCCCAGATTATAGAAGGATATTCATGCTTCAGGAGTTTCAGAGAAATCAGCTCTACCTGGGGCCCTATGGGTGAGAGGAGATGATTTGTTATGAGAATAGAGTGCAATATGCAATAACAATCTATGAGAAGGAATAGTAACAGGCAACCCAAAACAACCTCTAGAGCTCAGAAAAGAAAGCAAGTTGTAGATGCCACATAGCAAACTATAGAATTAGGTATCTGAGTAAACACGAGAATCTCCCTTGAGTGCAGTTAAGGGGGGAAATTATAATAATATATGGCTTGGAATTATATATATATATATGTATATATATATGTATATATATATATAATCGTGTGATGCCACGTTGAAAAGTAGAACCTAGTATATCTATAATGCCAAATATATAGAGAAGAGCATATAGGATCCATATGTAGACAAATATGTTAGATGATAAGAGTAGCTAACAGGGAATGACTGGACATGTACACTTTTAATATTCTTCCTATAATTTTCTGTTTTCCAATTTTCCTATAATTAAGAAGTTCCTTTATAGTATTCAGTGCTTTATATAGAAACAGTGTTAAGATAATTTTCATCTATACTTCTATTGAGTGATAAAAATAATAAAAAGAAATTGGTGTGTTATTAAATCCTTGGATAGACATCCAAGAAGAATAGCTTTAAAAATTTCAAAATTACTGAATTTTCCTACTTAAATTAATGCTTTAGTACATAAGGTTCATTGTTATATCCAGTGTTGGTTTAAAGTTATAGGATAACAATTTATAGTGCCTTTATGGTGAGAGAACATTTTTACTTACTGATTGAACTTATTATTTTTAAAAAGATAAAGCTGCTTATTATTTCAAAAATAAAATTATAAAGGTTTCATTTTAAATCATACTATTGTATGAGATTATATAAATAACTACTTCTCTAGCTGAACTTTCTATTTTATTTACCATCCAGATGCAATGGGAAAAAAATTTTTTAAATAAAAATGCTAAGCTATATAAAAATACTGCTAACATAACATTTATTTCCATTTAAATAGCAATGCAGGCACATTGCAGAAGAAATATTTCCATACGGCATGCATAAACACCCTGGTTATTGATCCCTTGAGAGTTTATGCGCTGTAATGAGTTTGAAGACTAAGGGAATGTTTCTATAACATTTCTCACATTATTACATCTTTTCTTATTATTATAATTTTTTCATTTTTACTTTAAATCATAGATTTTCAGTATTAAAACCTTTTGGGGGGGGTTATTGAGTTTATTGGGGTGACACTGGTTCACAAAGCCATGAAGTTTCAAGTGCACAACTCAACAAAACATAATTTTCACACTTTATCATGTGCCCATTGCCCAAAGTAAAGTCACTTTTGGTCCCCATTTATTGGTCCCCATTTATTTCCCCCTTTGCCCTTTTCCAGCTCCCCAACCTCCTCTTTCCTCTGGCTATTAACATTCTGTAGTCTATGTCTATATTTCCTTTTTCTTTACCATTTGTTCATCCAGTTCCCAACACGCCTCCCCTCTGACAACTGTCAGTCTGTTCTATGTATCTATGCTTCTGTTTCTATTTTGTTTGTTTATTTTTTTCATTGGATTCCACATATAAATGAGATCATTTTCTACTTGTCTTTCTCTGATTGACTTACTTCACTGAGCAGAATATTCTCCAGGTCCGTTCATGCTGCCACAAAAAGTACGATTTCCTTCTTTTTTATAGATGCGTAGTATTTCATTGTGTAAATGTACCACAGCTTTTTTATCCCCTCATCTACTGATGGGCACTTGGGCTGTTTCCAGATCTTGGCTATTGTAAATAATGCTACAATGAGTGTAGGAGTTCATATATTCTTGCAAATTAGTGTCTTGGGTATCTTCAGATATATTCCCAGAAATGGAATTGATGAGTCAAAAGGCAGTTCCATTTTTAATATCTTTGGTTTGTTTGTACTATTTACCTTTAAGCCTGGATGGGGAGATAAGCCTGGATGCCATATATATATGCCATGTATGTGTTCACTTTATGAGACTTACGTTCATAAAATACAATAACTTATAGCAGACTGACTGAATACTGGATAAGAGATGTAATTGAGAAAGGAAGGCACTTGCCAAAGGAGAATCAATGTTAAATTCAGAAAAACATGTAAGGTTATTTTTTTTATTCCTCATCTCTCCTCTATTTTATGATACATCTCTGTTAACATAATATTTCCCATTGTGTTTCTCAGAAGCCTAATTTCTGGAAATATGAGTCTAAAATAAAGACATTATGGTCAAAAAAATATGGAAAAGGTGAAGGGATTAAAAAAGGAAAATAAACTCATAGACACAGACAACAGTATGGTGATTCCCAGAGAGAAAGGGCATTGAGGGGAGGTAGAAGGGGGTAAAGGGGATATAACTGGTGACGGAAGGAGACTTGAACTGGGATGGTGAACACACATTACAATATACAGATGTTGTATTATAGAATTGTACACCTGAAGTCTATGTAATTTTATTAACCAAGGTCACCCCATTACATTCAATGAAAAAAGAATTATAGGGAAAACTACATAGTATTGCTTTTAGCAAGAATCTGCAAAGGTACATTAGAATATTAAAGGCTCTGAGAAATCTGATGGTAAATAAAAATTTTTCCCACAGCTATATTGCAATAAAAATGTTTTCAAAATAATATTTAACAGAACCCACAGGAACACTGTATCTGATTCCTACCTTTCTTTATCATAATTACCTTTTAAACATTAAATTTATAAATGTTCTAATTTTTAAGGTCATATTTTTTACTTTTCTTCTTTTTTTTAATTCTTTGCATCTTTCCTGTCTCTCTTATTCTTCTACTTGCTCTCACATCCTTAACTCTTTCACTTGTTTATTCATTAATGTTTATTTAAAACACATGCATTGTTTTTTTGTTACTAATTACTGATCATTTTCATAGACTCTTCCATTTGTTTCAATTACATATTCACTAACCTCTTCATTCTGCAAATTTCTGTTTATACCCTGGCCCTATACCTACACACACACATGTGGTACTGGATACATTCACTTTGTCCTACCTTAGTTCCGGGTGTTTTCACTTTCATAGCACTTTTATGTAATTGTCCTTGCATTTATCTCTCACACTATAAGCTCTGAGAGGTAGATTCTACCATTGTATACAGAGTATTTATATAATGGTTAATTTTTGAATGAATAAATGGTAAATAAACAATGCTGCTAATATGACTGTATTCTCCAAAGACTTTTTAACATATTTATACAGGGTGTAAGTATTTTACTGTTTGAATGCATTTGCTGTTGTAATAACTTTCACTGTTGAGTAGATTGGTATTTTTCTTAATTAAATAGAAACTTGTTTTATGAAAAACTATTAATTTCACGGACACAGGTAACAGCCTTTAGTAGTTGGGTTTTTTACTAATATTAATCTGAACCTATTTATTTAAGAGAGAGAGAGAGAGAGAGAGAGAGAGAGAGAGAGAGAGAGAAAGAGGGCAGAGAAGTAGGAAGCATCAACTCATAATAGTAGTTTCCTGTATGTGCCTTGGGTTTCAAACTAGCGACCTCAGTGTTCCAGGTCGATGCTTTATCCACTGTGCCGCCACATGTTAGGCCAATTAATTTTTGATAAGTGGCTTTTATATTAATTGGCATACCTAATTAGAACAGTAAAAATATCCATACCTCTTTTTATGTAAAAAAAAAATGAAATCTTTTGCTTGTTAATAAAGAATACCAGACCCCTAAAATCACAAATAAAAATAAATTTAAAATAACCTATATTTGAATAGGAAACATATGGTTATTAACCATATTGTATGCTTGGTTTATTTAAAGCAACATATTAATAATATTATAAAGACCAAAAGTCTATTTATTAAAGGTAGATTACATCTAATTGCAATACAGAATACTAGCATTTTAAACATACAGAATAATAATATAATAAAAAAAACCTCATGAAATATATCACTTCACTCCAAGAAGATATTAAATATTTATTATGGCTTTAAAGGTTGATTCATTTGTGTAATCAATAATTAATCACTCTGAAAGCTTCAGATCTTTTATAAATATCAAAGACTTAATAATTGCTTTACAAATCCTAAGTAGCACAGAATCTACAGACTTGATATATCGAGGAAAATAGATACGCATTTAAAAGATGGGTGTTTTAAATTAATAAATGAAATCTCAAATGTTCACATTTTGAAATGTTTGCTTTTATAAAAGAGATCAGTATGATGACAGGAGGATAAAAATAATACTATTTCTAGGCATAGATAGAACATATATATGAGCAAAAATGCCAACATAGCAAACTTACTGCCAATTTTTCTTTTGAAAATATTAAATATGTATCCAACTGACAATTAATTTGGACAGAGAAGGAAGAAATAAAATACATATATTAAATTCAGAGATTATCACTTCACCATTTGTATTAACTATAGTCTCCAACAAAGAAGAAATATTAGAATTAACCACATTGAGTTTCAATTCATTTACATGCTCATCCTCCAATTGTAATAGTTATAACATTTAGGATTATAATAATAATGATAATTGATAGTGATTTCACATTAGGGGGGGCACAATGCTCTATACCAAGTACTTTACATATACAGTCTCATTTAAATCTCTTTTTCTCTCTCTTTTTATTTTTAGCAAGAAACAAAGAAAGGGACAGATAGGGACAAACAGACAGGAAGGGAGATGATGTGAAGCATCAATTCTTTGTTGCAGTTCCTTACTTGTCCATTGATTGCTTTCTCATATGTGCCTTTACCAGGGGGCTCCAGCTGAGCCAGTGACCGTCCACTCAAGCCAGCGACCTTTGGACTCAAGCCAGTGACCATGGGGTCCTGTCTATGATCCCACGCTCAAGCTAGCAACCCCACACTCAAGCTAGTGAGCCCATGCTCAAGCCGGATGAGCCCTCCCTCAAGCCAGAGAACTTGGAGTCTTGAACATGGGTCTTCTGCATTCCAGATCAACACTCTATCCACTGTGCCACCTTCTGGACAGGCTCATTTGAAGCTTTTAGTAGCTTATTAGTAAGACTTTATTATGGCAGAACCCCACCAAAATATAATAAGTGATATGTAAAACTTTCAACAGTATAATACATGAAACAATGTTATTATAAGTGTAATTAAATGATTAGGTTGAGCCTGCACAAGAATTTGGGGGACAAGAGGCAGGGATTGTTGAGATACAAAGATGTAGTTTCCTGGTCCCAACTGTAGCTTGGTATCACGTAGTGACAGTTGTTAGTTCTTTTTTTTGGGGGGGAGGGATTTAATACAATGTTTTTAGTATTTATTTTGCATTATGTAAAAGTTATATGATATTATGTTTAAATATACAGTCTTATTCCAAAAAATTCAGAAAATACAAACAAATAGAAAGAGGGTAAAAAGTTACTCATAGTCACACCACACAAAGATGACAACCTTTAAAACTTGGGTGCTGTGCTAACTAAGCTTCAAAGTGGCCCCCAATAATAGTTGTCACTTCTGGCTTAAACATCTCTATGTGTCTTGACAATGATGGTTAGGACTTCTAGGTCATAGGCCACAGTTCCAGAAGTTTTTAATTTTCATTTGACAACCAGACATGAGGTAATTAGGATGAGGAAATGATATGAACTTGGGGATTCACCCACACTCCCACTTCCCAAAATGAACTACCCTGTCAGTCACTCACCTGGCCTTTCGCTCCCATCCAGATCTCACTGTGACTACCCTCCATGTGTAGAATGAGCAATAGATGCTGGACAGAAAAGAACTCAATGTTAGTTGCATTACCTAAATTTGTATTACCACCAGGTTATACAAATTATAATTTGTATTATAATTTTATCAAACTTGTGTTAAGGAATAAAAAGACTAAAACTTAAAGAGGTTAAATAACTTGCCCAAAATCATTCAGCAAATAAGTAGAAATTGAGAATTAATTCTAGGACTATTTTGTTTTAAAGCAGGGGTCCCCAAACTTTTTACACAGGAGGCCAGTTCACTGTCCCTCAGACCGTTGGAGGGCCACCACATACAGTGCTCCTCTCACTGACCACCAATGAAAGAGGTGCCCCTTCCGAAAGTGCAACGGGGCCAGATAAATGGCCTCAGGGGGCCAAATGCAGCCCATGGGCTGTAGTTTGGGGATGCCTGTTTTAAAGTAACAGAAATCAACACCAGTTAAATAAATACAAAAAGATGAAAATTAGTTTACTATAAGGGTTCAGGTATTGCCTGTGACACTCAGTCAGAATACAATCAGGACTAACCTGGAACAAGGTGACAGGCTAATTAATACAGGGGACAAAGAAATGCCTAGTTATTTACTCCTCTCTACATTTCTACTTCATTCTGTTGTTGTAAACCATCTTTCTTTGCTTCCCTTCTTTGAAGCAGAAATAACCAACATCTTCCAGATATTATTTCTTCCAGTTAAGAGATCAGACAGAATAAAATTAAAATCTTCAAGCAATTTACTAAGTATTTCTTGCATTCCATGTATTTTTCTGGGTGATAGAGACACGACAATAAACAATATATGATTCTTGCTCTTGAGGAAGAGCTTTAGAGGAAAATAAACACACATAAGAAAATAGTGTGTACATAATATAAAAAGTGCTAAAATATAGTGTTTCTTAAGTGTTGCCTTTTCTTCTACACTGCCCCCTATAAATACACATCATAGTTTAAAATCTGGTCACAGAATTTCCCAGTTTAAACCTTCCTGGAGAGTGAAGAAAGATGGCGATGGAGTAGGCAGACATTCCAAATGCCACCTCCCAGGACCAAATTGGATTATAACTTAATTTAAGAAAAATCATCTTGAAAAACCAACTTTGGACAAAACTAAGAGGACTCTATAACCAAGAATCATTAAAGAAGCCACACCGATATTGGTAGGAAGGGCAGAGATGCGGAAAGAGCTGCTCTGCTCCCAGGAGCGAGAGGGGGCCCTGATGGACTCTCACAGCGGGGTGGGTTTTCCTGAGAGGTGTGGGTCTTCAGGCACAGGACCAGAGCCCCAGCCTAGAGCCCCAGCCTAGAGCCCCAGAGCCTAAAGGAGGTGCCCAGACAGCATTTGGCAGTAAAAAGAGCCGAGTTTCTGTCTTTGAGAAAGAGACACATCTCTCGGACACAGATTCCATATTAAAGGGCCCGCACAGAAAACCTCGTTCTCAGCCACTTACCTAGGGTTCAGGCCAGAGAGAGCTGAGAGGACTGCAGTTGCAGGAGGAGTGTAAAGTTGGAGGCCCAGGGAGAGACACTGTGGGGGATGGAAACCAGAACTCCAGTATTGCAGTCGCCATCTTTCTTGGGTAGAAAAATCTCCTCTGAGTGGCATCAGCCTGGGGAAAAGCCACTGCTCCATCCTTGGGATTCTCTCCACCCCCAGACATGATAATGAGTTGTTCTAAGAGGTGAGGAAGCAGGGGGCATGTCAGTGACTCAGTTTTCTGGTGTTGAGACCCGAGCTCTCCCCCCACACTCTCTCAAGTCTATGACTTGTGCTTCCACCTCACTGGAGACTTAGTTGAATCTGTCCAGAGAGTGGGCAGACCACACCTCTGAGTCTCAGAGGCCACACCTACTGAACTCCTGGGGCCACACCCCACTGAAGTCTAAAAAAAGTCTGAACAGGTTGACACCTGGGGCTGAGGAGTGGAGCCACACCCAACACCATTTCTAATCCCTGAATTGCCACAGACCCTAGCAGAGATGTTTTCAGTGATTGAGCCTAAGAAGTAGCCATCAGACAGAGGGTGCAAGAGATGGGACTCAGGAAAACTTGGTCATTTGAGCAAACTTTCTCCCAGGACCAGAGTGCATAAAAGTCAGCCTAGGAGTGCAGATAGGTATTTCCATGTACATATAGGCCTAGCAGAAGCAGCCACAAACTCTTAATTGCTTATAGCTCCAAGGAGGTTGCTGAGGGCCAGTCATGAACAGTGTCTCCCACTGGTCTGCACTGAGTTCCTGCCAGGGAGGCTTAGAGCTGGCACATTCAGAGGCCAGCTGTGGAAAGCATCAGTTCAAGACCTAACAACCCTTGCTAGAGTGGTATCCTAAGGAAAATCACCTCACACCTGGCCCAGCTGAGGTAAGTTCCACTCTCTGTGATCAGCACCAGCACAGTAGCTCATGTGCATTGGATAGGGTGGAGGTTCAAAGACAGCCAGACTAGGCATTGTATATTCTGTCCACTTAGGCTATATTCCACAGAGAGCAGGGAGAGAGGCTTGGAGCATAGACATTTAAAGTGTGCATCCCTGTGAGTCTATTGTTGGATCTAATTGAGGGGCTTAGGCACCCTCGGGAGGGGCACATTCAGCCCCAAGAGAAGACTCTCTCAGTCTTCCTCCTTGAGACCAGGGTCTCAGCAGCTGAAAGAACTTTTGCAAAGGGGACTTTTGGCCACACTTGGTCTGAACCTGCTGCTCAACTTGTTGGAGAGAAATAAAATTTGAGTATCCAGCAGTGGCTAAGGGATCAAGCTTCAGAGTTGGGGCCATATTCCCTGCACTGAACTCCAGACCAAGAGACTCCTGAAGTAGAGGGTCCAACAAATGTTATTTTCACAACCTCAGCTGCCCTAACTCACCAAGTGTGCAACCTGTAGAAGGGTTGGTTGGATGAGGCCAATCTGAGTCCACACTATAGTCTTACTACAGAAGATTCTATGGGAAGACCAGGCAGCTGCAAGAGGAGGAGGAGAAGCTGAAAGTGGAAACAAATCTTACAGAGCTTGGGGCATTTATGGAGCTGTTGTCATCTCTCTCTCAGCAGGAGAAAGCTGATGCTTATATAAAGGTTGGCCCCTCTCACAGTATCCAGACACAGAAAATGCAGAAACAAACAGTGAAAAGTGCAGTAGCTGCCGACAGGTAGCCCACAGTGGGTTACAAACAACAGCTGACACCAACCCAAGAAGAACTAGAGTCAACACTACTGGTAGTGAGTGGCAGACAGCACCAACCCTAGACTCAACTACCTACACAAGCAGCACACCAAAGGTGGAGTCTAGCAGGCACCAGACATTGTGGAGAAAAAATATGCCTAACAGGACAGACATTGCACAGTGTGTAATACACATAATCAAGGTTAACCATTAGAGCTAGCCAGCCTGAAAGTATAAATGTACCCATGAAAAGACCAACTGAATCTAATACTCACATATAACAAGAGTGAAAATAGTACCCTCAAGAAGCATTCCTAAAACAAGGAAAATAAGTGGCCTGGAGGACAGTACCACTGAGGCCATCTTCTTCATAAAGACCACACAGAAATGTCAAAGACAGCATGACCTAATACACAGACAAAATAGGCAAACAGAGAAATGCGACCCAAGTGAATCAACAAGAGAAATCACCAGAACAAGAACTGAATGAGATGGAAGTAACCAAACTATCAGAGATGTAGAGTTTAAAACAATGATTTTTAGGATTTTCAAGGATCTTAGAGCAACAATGGATGGACATAATAAACATCTAAATAAAGAGATAGCAAACATCAAAAAAGACACTGAAATCATAAAAAAAAAGAACCAGTCAGAAATGACAATATAATATCAGAAATAAAGACTGCACTAGAAGGAATCAATAGCAAAATGGATAAAGAGAAGAACTGAATCAGCAACTTAGAGGACAAGATAAATGAAGACACAGAAAAGTGCAGCAAAAAGAAAAGAGTCTCAAAAAGACTGAGGAAACTCTAAGAGCTTTGTGACAACATGAAGGGATACAACATTTGCATCATAAGGGTTCTTGAAAGAGAAAGAACAAACAAAGCATAAAAAACCTGTTTGAAGAAATCATACCTGGAATATTCCCTAAAGTAATGAAGAAAAGATTCACACAAGTTCAAGAAGCACAGAGAGTTCCATTAAAGAAGAACCCAAGGAGGCTTACAGCATGACACATCATAATTAAAGTGTCAAAGTTAAGAGACAAAGAAAGAATACTAAAAGCTGCAAGAGAAAAGCAGTTAATTACCTACAGAGAAGCCCCCATAAGGATGACATTAGACTCCTCAACAGAAACACTTCAGGCCAGAAGACATTGGCAAGAAATATTGAAAGTGATGAAAAGCAACAATCTACAACCAAGACTTCTTTATCCAGCAAGGCTTTTGTTAAAAATTGAAGGAGAAATAAAAAGCTTCCCAGGCAAAAAAGTCTCAAGGAATTCATTACAACCAAACCAGTACTACACAAAATGTTAAGGGGCCTGCAACAAAAAGAGCAAAGGAAAAAAATGAGAAAAAGAAAATTGTAGATCTAAAAACAAAAATGGCAATAAACAACTGCATATCAATAATAACTTAAATGTAAATGGATTAAATGCTCCAATCAAACAACATAGGGTAGCTGCATGAGTAAGAACACAGGACACACACATATGCTGTCTAAAAAAAACCCACCTCAGAACAAAAGATATACAAGACTAAAGATATGAAGGGATGGAAAAAAAAAAAAAACTATTTCACACAAATGGAAATGAAAAAAAAAAAAAGCTGGGGTAGCAATACTTATATCTGACAAAGTATTAAAACAAAGGCTATAGAAAGGGATAAAGACAGACACTACATAATGATAAAGGGAGCAATACAAAAGGAGGATATAACTATTGTAAATATCTATGTGCCTAATATAGGAGAAAATAAATTTATAAAGCAGATTTTGATGGACATAAAGGGCAAGATCAACAGAAATACCATAATAGTAGGGGATTTTAATACCCACTAACATCAATAGATAGATCGTCCAGACAAAAAAATAACAAAGAAACAGCAGCCTTAACACTAGATCAACTAAATTTAATAGATACCTTCAAAACCCTTCCCCCCAAAAGCAACAGAATATACATTCTTTTCAAGTGTTCATGGTACATTTTCTAGGATAGACCACATGTTAGGACACAAAACAAGTCTCAATAAATTTAAGAAGACTGAAATCATATCAAGCATCTTCTCTGTTGACAATGGCATGAAACTAGAAATCAACTACAATAGAAAAACTGAAAAACATTCAAACACTTAGAGGCTAAATAGCATGTTATTAAGTAATAAATGGGATAACAATGAGATCAAGGAAGGAATCAAAATTTTTTTGAAACAAATGAAAATGAACATATTTTTTATTTTATTTTATTATTTTTTTTTTTTGTATTTTTCTCAAGCTGGAAACAGGAAGGCAGTCAGACAGACTCCCACATGCGCCCGACCGGGATCCACCTGGCACGCCCACCAGGGGGCGATGCTCTGCCAATCCAGGGCGTTGCTCTGTTGCAACCAGAGCCATTCTAGCACCTGAGGCAGAGGCCACAGAGCCATCCCCAGTGCCTGGGCCATCTTTGCTCCAATGGAGCCTTGGCTGCAGGAGGGGAAGAGAGAGACAAAGAGGAAGGAGAGGGGGAGGGGTGGAGAAGCAGATGGGCACTTCTCCTGTGTGTCCTGGCCAGGAATTGAACCTGGAACTTCTGCACACCAGGCTGACGCTCTACCACTGAGCCAACCAGTCAGGGGAAAATGAACATATTTTAAACAACTCAAAATTTGTAGGATACAGCAAAAGCAGTTCTGAGAGGGAAGTTCATAGCATTACAGGCATACCTTAAGAAGGAAGAAACATCTCAAATAAACCACTTAAACTGGCATCAAGAAGAACTAGAAAAAGGACAACAAATAAAGCCCAGAGAAAGTAAAAGGAAAAAAAAATAAAGATCAGAGCAGAAATAAATTACATAAATGATAAAAAAAACAATACAGAGGATCAATGAAACCAAGAGCTGGTTCTTTGAAAAGGTAATCAAGATTGATGAACCTTTAACCAGCCTCATCAAGAAAAAAGAGAGAGGACTCAAGTGAAATTAAAAATGAAAGTGGAGAAGTAACAACTGACACCACAGAAATACAAAGGATTGTAAGAAAATATTATGAAGATGTATATGCCAAAAAATTGGACAACCTAGGTGAAATGGATAAATTTCTAGAAATATATAGTCATCCAAAACTCAATCTGGAAGAATTAGAAAATGTAAACAGACTGATTATAACAAATGAAATTGAAACAGCTATCAAAAAACTCCCAACAAACAAAAGTCCTAGACCAGATGGTTTCACAGGTGTATTTTACCAATTATTCAAAGACCTAACACCTATTCTTCTCAAGCTATTTCAAAAAATTCAAGAGGAGGGAAGATTTCCAAGCTCCTTTTATAAGGCAAGCATAATCCTCATTCCAAAAGCAGGTAAAGACACTACAAAGAAAGAAAACTATAGGCGAATATACCTAGTGAACTTAGATGCTAAAATTCCAAAAAAATAGTAGAAAACCAGATCCAGCAATACATGAAAAATATCATATATCATAATCAAGTGGGATTTATTCTGTGGAGGCAAGGTTTGTACAATATTCACAAATCAATCAATGTGATTCATCACATAAACAAAAGAAAGGAAAAAATTACATGATAATATCAATAGACTCAGAAAAAGCATTTGATAAAATCCAGCACCCAATTATGATCAAAACTCTCAGCAAAGCAGAAATACAGGGAACATACCTCAACATAAAGGTCATCTATGACAAATCCAGGCCAACATCATACTCAATGGGCAAAAATTAAAAGCAATCATCTTAAGATAAGAAACAAGGCAGGACTACCCCCTTTCACCACTCTTATTCAACATAGTTCTGGAAGTCCTAGCCACAGCAATCAGACAAGAAGAAGAAATAAAAGATATCCAAATTGGAAAAGAAGAAGTAAAACTATCATTATTGACTGGTGACATGATATTGTACATAGAAAACCCTAAATTCTCAGTAAAAACACTACTAGACCCGATAAATGATTTCGGCAAAGTGGCAGAATATAAAATTAATATTCAGAAATAGGTGGCATTTTTATACACCAACAATAAACTGTCTGAAAGAGAAATTCTGGAAACAATCCCCTTCTTTATTGCAAAAAAAAAAAAATAAGTAAAGTACGTAGGAGTAAACTTAACCAAGGAGATTAAAGACTTGTACTCAGAAAATTATAAAACATTGATAAAAGAAATCAAGGAGGATTATAAAAAGTTGAAGAATATACTGTGTTTATGGTTAAGAAGAATAAACATCATTAAAATGTCTATATTACCCAAAGCTATCTATAAATTCCATGCAACTGCTATTAAAATACCATTGGCATACTTCAAAGATATAGAACAAATATTCCAAAAAATTATATGGAACCAAAAAAGAACATAAATAGACTCAGCAATCTTGAAAATGAAGAATAAAGTGGGAGGTATCACATTTCCTGATAAAAAATTATACTACAAGGCCATGGTGCTCAAAACAGCTTGGTACTGGCATAAGAACAGGCATTCATATCAATGAAACAAAACAGAGAACCCAGAAATAAACTCATGCCTTTATGATCAATTGATATTTGACAAAAGAGGTAAGAGTATACAATGAAGTAAAGACAGTCTCTTTAATAAATGGTGTTTGAAAAAATGGACAGGTACATGCAAAAAAATTAAACTAGACCACCAACTTATACCATTCACAAAAATAAACTCAAAATGGATAAAAGACTTAAATGTAAGTTGTAAAACCATAAACATCTTGGAAGAAAATCTAGGCAGTAAACTCTCTGATATCTCTCGTAGCAATGTTTTTGCTGATTTATCTCCACAGGCGAGTGAAATAAAGGACAGGATGAACAAATGGGACTATATCAAACTAAAAAGCTTTTCTACAGCAAAAGACACCATGAACAGAATTAAAAGACAACCACACAATGGGAGAACATATTCGTCAATACGTCTAATAACCAAAATTTATAAAGACCTTCTAACACTCAACACCAGGAAGATAAACAATCTAATTAAAAAATGGGCAAAAGAAATGAACAGACACTTCTCCAAAGAGGACATACAGATGGCCAATAGGCATATAAAAAAATGTTCAACATCACTAATCATCAGAGAAATGCAAATTAAAACCACAATGAGATACCACCTCACACCAGTCAGAGTGGTGCTCATCAACAAAACAACACATAATAAATGATGGCAAAGATGTGGAGAAAAGGGAACCTTCCTGCACTGCTGGTGGGAATGCAGACTTGTGCAGCCACTGTGGAGAACAGTATGAGGTTTCCTCAAAACAAATTAAAATGGAACTGCCTTTTGACCCAGCTATCCCGCTTTTAGGAATATATCCTAAGAGTACCAAATCACTGATTTAAAAGAAGATATGCACCCTAATGTTTATTGCAACATTGTTTACAATAGGCAAGATCTGGAAACAGCCCAAGAGTCTATCAGTGGACGAGTGGATTAAAAAGCTGTGGTACATATACACAATGGAATACTATGTAGCTATGAAAAAGAAGGAAATCTTACCTTTTGTGACAGCATGGATAGACCTCGAGATTATTATGCTAAGTGAAATAAACCAGGCAGAGAAAGAAAAATATCATATAATCTCGCATATATGATATGTGGAATCTAATGAACAAAGTGAACTGAGGAATGGAATAGAGGCAGATATGGGGTCAAAGGGACCAGAGGGACAGCAGTCAAAGGGAAGGGGTTAAGGGGATGGGATCACAGAAGGTAAAGAGATTAGTGAAACTATATATAAATAATATAGATATATAGGTAACAGGATAGCAAATCCTAGAGGAAAGGGGGGGGAGTTAGGGGGAGGGGAGTAAAGGGGGTATAAAAAGGGATACAGGGTGAGGGGTGAGGGAGTTATATTCAGTGGGACACTTGAACAACCACTCTCACAGCGATATATTTGCTGATTTATCTCCAAGGGGAAGTGAAATAAAAGATAGGATAAACAAATGGGACTTTATCAAACTAAAAAGCTTCTGCACAACTAAAGACAATAAGAATAGAATAAAAAGACAAACTACACAATAGGAGAACATATTTGACAATACATCTGATAAGGGGTTAATAACCAAAAATTATAAAGAACTTGTTCTTCTCAACACCAGGAAGACAAACAATCCAATCCAAAAATGGGAAAAAGAAATGAACAGACACTTCTCCAAAGAGGACATACAGATGGCCAATAAGCATATGAAAAAATGCTCAACATCACTAATCATTAGAGAAATGCAAATTAAAACCATAATGAGATATCACTTCACACCAGTCAGAATGGCGCTCATCAACAAACAACACAGAATAAGTGCTGGCAAGGATGTGGAGAAAAGGGAACCCTCCTGCACTGCTGGGGGAATGCAGGCTGGTGCAGCCTCTGTGGAAAACAGTATGGAGATTCCTCAAAAAATTGAAAATCGAACTGCCTTTTGACCCAGCTCTTCCACTTTTAGAATATACCCTAAGAACACCAGAGAACTGCTCCAAAAGGAGAAATGCACCCCCATGTTTGTGGCATTATTCACAATAGCGAAGATCTGGAAACAACCCAAGAGTCCGTCAGAGGACGAGTGGATTAAAAAGCTTTGGTACATATATACTATGGAATACTACTCAGCCATACGAAATGATGACATCGGATCATATACAATAACATGGACAGACCTTGATAACTTATATGGAGTGAAATAAGTAAATCAGAAAAAACTAAGAATTATATGAATCCATACATAGATTGGACATAAAAATGAGACTCAGAGACACGGACAAGAATGTGATGGTAACAGGGGGGGGGGTTGGGGGTACGGGGTGAGGAAGGAGCAAGAGGGGGTGGGGGGAGGGGAGGGGCACAAAGAAAACCAGATAGAAGGTGGCAGAAGACAATTTGACTTTGAGTGAGGGGTATGCAGCATAATCAAATGTCAAAATAATCTGGAGATGTTTTCTCTCAACATATGTACCCTGATTTATCAATGTCACTGCATTAAATTTAATAATAATAATAATTTAAAAAATAAAATAAAAATTAAGAAAAATTAAAAATAAAATAAAATAAACCTTCCCAAAACATGTTATGTACTTTTGATAGGGGAGCCCTAAAGCTAAAAATTTGGCTTTAGTAATAGTAACTTTTAATTGCAATAAATAGGAGATATATAAGGGTTAGGAAACAGTCCATCTGCTTGCTAGGCTACCCTAAAGGCTCCCTGGCCTTTAAGTTGAATATATGGAAAAGTTGACCTTTGCAGGAATGTTGGGGAAAGCTTACTCTGGGGAGGGACCTGACAATTAGGAAAGTTTAAATCACAATAGTCAGTGGTGGTATTTAAATAATTTTAACAACAGGTTCTCTGCCCTAATGACTGTGTTAAGTATTAAAAAAAGATATACCAAAGGTAGTTTATTACATGCATTTAATATTAAAATAAGAACAATAAAAGAGGTACAAAAAACTAGATAATATTATAAGAAAGAATTTTAAAATATTTAATAAAAAAACATTAAATAACACCTGACAAAAAACAATAAAACTGTTATTTAAGATATTTCCATATTGCTTCTTGATTGGCATCCTCATTTGCAGTTTTTTTCACCTATGGATGGAATGAACATTCCTATGGGTGCTTAGAATATGCTGTTGCATATGTGGTAGAAAATTCAGTACAGTGATTGACTCTGGGATGAGAGGGACAAGGGTTGACTGAGAAGGGACCTTTCTTTAGATTAAACAGTTGTATGTCAAAACTCAGTGAATTTATACTTAATATTTAACATTTTATTGTATGTAAATCTTATATCAAAAGTAAAGATGAATCATAGACAAAGAATTCTATTCAATGATATATATGCTGAATTATTTAGAGGCAAGTATACGAATGTGTATACAATTTACTTCAGTGCACCAAAAAATGGATTACTGGATTGATAGAAGGATGTGGATAGATAAATATGTGATATTGATAAAGCAAGGCTAGCAAAATATATAAAAATTTGCACAATAAAATTGCTTCAACATTGCTGGATATTTAAAAACTTTCACAATAAAATGTTGGAGAAAATGAATAAGGAATGTAAATTTGTGATTTATACATTGGGCAGCTGCACAGGTGCCCACCTTACACTGATCCCTGATTACAAGGGACATTTAAATAACTGGTTCAACAAAAAATTAGGTATCTTGTTCTGCTGAACCAGTGTGAACCGGCTGAATCCCACCATTGAGTCTTTTCACAGATAATTCCCAGAGGCAGAGATGGTCATAGAGGCATCAGGTTCAGGCTGTTCCTGGAAGACAACTGACCCTGACTGTCTTGAAGATTTACAAAGGACACCAGACAGGACCATGCTGATTGGGCCTGTGGTACATCAGAAGAACTTGCAAAGGAGAAGTTTCTACAGCTGAACCACCACCTCTTACATACTGTTATTTGACTTATTGCATGGACTTTTCCCTTTTTTTTCCTTTTGCTCCTGAACCCTATAAAAACCACCAGCACCAGGAGAGTGTGAAGGCAGTTCCTTTGGTCAGGAGTCACCTGCCTTCTCAAGTTGCTGCAATTTGACAACACCCTTTATACCCACTTAGTCTTCATCTCTCTTTATTGGCATTAAGGGTGAAGGGTAACCTCGAATCTGGCTTTGTTTTCCAATTACACTTTGAATAAAATATAAACTCCTTACCACAGTATAAGCTTTCTATAAGAAGTAGCCCTGCTTATGTTCTTAATTTCATCTCATACAGTTATATACCTTTTTGAATTTTTTATTGAATTTATTGTGGTGACATTGGTCAATAACATCATACAGGTTTCTGAAGCACAATCTGTAAATTGCATTGTGTGTTCAACACCCCGTCAAGTCTCCCTCCATCACCAACTATCCTCCTTAACTCTCCTCCACCTCCCCCACCCTGCTTTCCTTCTCTCAATCCCCACACTGTGTCTACAAGTTATCTTTTTCTTTGCTTAATTCCTTCACCTTTTTTACTCAACACCTCCCCCATCCCATCCCTCTCATCCCTTACTTCTGCCACATACCACGATCATTCCTACTACAGGAGACCTTTGCTCTCACTAAGCCCTCGGCAAGGAAGATGCCTGCACCAGATCTTGGCTGATTTCTTCCTCTAATTCATTTCATGTCAATTGTCCCCTCCTCAGAAAGGCTTTTCATAACCAAGATATGAAAAAGTACTCCTTCTCTAATTACTCTTTATTACTGGGCCCTGTTTTGTTTTCTCATGGCACCTATCACTAGTATGTGTACTTGTTTAATGTCTGTGACTTTAAGTCAGTTCTAAAAGAGCAGGTATCTTTCTTTACCACTACGTGCCCCAGAGTGTAGAACAGCTTCTGGCATTGAGCAGTCATTCCATAAAATTCCTAATGGAATGAGTGAATGAATGTACTACATGTGGTACAGGCACAGAAGAGGGACACTTGGACACAACACAGAGATTGATGGAACACTTCCTAGAAGAGAAGTTTCCTTCAGTATTTTATTCTTCACAATCATAATTTTAGTTGCTACCAATACTTCTCATAACCATGGTTTCTAGACCTCACCAGTTTTATAATCCAAATAGCTGTCTATTTGACAAACTCCAGTATCAAAACTGAATGCAATAATCCCAAAAAGAGTCTGTCCAGCACAGAGAATACTCAGATATATACTTCTTATTACATGTTCCTCACATATCTGTTAGTTCAAACAGAATAGGCTATTTCTTAAATCACATAAACTAGCAAAATATCTTTGACTCAAATTCAGGTTATGGTGAGTTAAAACTAGCAGTCACTATTATAAATAATGCTGCAATGAATATAGGGGTGCATATATTCTTTCAAATTAGTGTTTCAAGTTTCTTTGGATATATTCCCAGAAGTGGAATTGCTAGGTCATAAGGCAGTTCCGTTTTTAATGTTTTGAGGTAACTCATATTGCTTTCCACAGTGGCTGCGTCAATCTACATTCCCACCAATGGTGCACGAAGGGTTTTTTTCTTCCACATTCTTACCAACATTTGTTGTTTGTTGATTCATTAGTGATAGCCATTCTGAAAAATGGGAAGTGATATCTCACTGTGTACCTAAAATGTATATAATTTTATTAACCTATGTCATCCCAATAAATTCAATAAAAGGAAAACTAGCAGTCACCGTTTGCTGCAAAGCTTCATTCTGAATAGTGACAATTCATATCCATACCAAAATAGTGATGTTTACCTTCATCCCATTAAATTACATCTTATTTATCTCAGCCTCTATTCTAACATATTGAGGTTGTTTTTTCTCTTTTATTCTGGTATAATTACATATAAATATATTAGTTTTAGGTGTACAACATAAGGGCTTTATGTATATATTACAAAACAGTGCCACAATAAGTTTAGTTAACATCCATCATTACACATACTTATAATTTTTTCATATAAGACCTTTTAAATCTGTTCTCCAAATAACTTTCAAATTTATAATATAATATTTCTACCTATAGTCCCCATGCTGTATATTACATCTTCAGGATTTATTTGTATAATAACTTGAAGTTTGTACCTTTGACCACCTTCACCCATTTCAATTGAGATTATGTTAATTTTATCACTTACCACATTTGTTAACTCACCCTTTTATCAGCAACAAATTTCTCTGTCACCCGCCAAGTTATCAATCAAAATATAGATGGCTAATCAATATTTTTCTACTCCTATACCTGCTAAATCAGCTACAAACTGATCTTTAGTCTGATGGCCACTATATTTTTCTACAGTGATAATGAAAGAGATCTTGTTATATTCTTCACATTTCACTGACATTTATTTAATAAGATATTCTGTATTTTTTTCAAAATGAAGATTTCATAATTGATAGAAACCAAGTAAATGGCATATGTCTTAACAAGATAAAGTTTAAAATATTTTAATACTTTGAAAAATATTTTTATAGTATTAACTATAAAAAATAAAATGTAACTTTATTTTGACCCAAATAAATCCTGATTTTTATTTTTAAATGTTAATATTTAAAATTTAGATGCTAATATTAAATCATTCACATATTGTGCTGTGCAAATAAAAATAAAAGATTTTTTAAAATGTAAACACAATACAAAGGAAATTATTTTAATTAAAAATGATTCATTTGAGCCCTGGCCGGTTGGCTCAGCGGTAGAGCGTCGGCCTGGCGTGCGGGGGACCAGGGTTCGATTCCCGGCCAGGGCACATAGGAGAAGCGCCCATTTGCTTCTCCACCTCCCCCTTCCTCTCTGTCTCTCTCTTCCCCTCCCGTGGCCAAGGCTCCATTGGAGCAAAGATGGCCCCGGTGCTGGGGATGGCTCCTTGGCCTCTGTCCCAGGCGCTAGAGTGGCTCTGGTTGTGGCAGAGCGATGCCCCGGAGGGGCAGAACATCGCCCCCTGGTGGGCAGAGCTTCGCCCCTGGTGGGCGTGCCGGGTGGATCCCGGTCGGGCGCATGCGGGAGTCTGTCTGACTGTCTCTCTCCGTTTCCAGCTTCAGAAAAATACAAAAAAAAAAAAAAAAAAGATTCATTTGAGCTACTATTTATTAGTAAATATAAATATCTGAAATCAATAATTTTCTAAGAAAATATATCTTACCAAAACTGATAATTGAAGAAAGTCTAAAAATATTTTCTCCAAAACAGTAATTTTAAAATTGTCAGACACTCCACCCTTTTTTAAACATGTGTCAACCCTAGATGACTTCATAAGAAAAAAATTACCATATAACTTAATCTGTCCAAGATAAGAAAAGAAGGATAACTTTCTAATACTTTTTTTTCTGAGCTATATCAAAAATGTATTTCCTGTATATATATATATATATATATATATATATATATATATATATATATGAAAACAACCACTAAGAATAATAATAATGAGAGAAATAACTACAATTAAATTATCAACAAATATGATTATATACTCAGGAATAATCTTATGAAGAAGGTTATGTTTACAAATATTTATAAATGCCCCAAATGTCATTAGTTTACAAAAGCAAATGTTTATTCTTCATTCCAAGTCCTTGCAGAGTTCTGTGCTTATGTGTTCCACATTTACTTCATTTGGGCACTCAAGTTGAAGAAGCATCAGCTATCAAGAACATGTTGGCCTTGTGGCAAAGGAAAAGGCTGATGGTTCATTTTTATTCTTGTTTTGGTATGTTTTTTCCAATTTATTTATTGATTTTAGAGAGAGTAGAAGTGAGGGAGAGTGACAGAAGCATCAATCTGTTTCTGTATGTGCCCTGATTCAGGATCAGACCAGTAATCCTTGCACATTGGGATGACATTCTAAACAACAAAGCTATTCGGCAAGTAGGATAAATGGTTCTTAAACTTCCTGTCAATGAGTAGCAAGTAACAAAGCCAAAACTGATATAAATTGAATGAAAAATTATGATCCTTCTCAAGGATAGTTAGTTAATAATTGATACAACAACCACAAAATCTAATACATTAATTAGTTCATTAAACCCTGGTAACAGCCTGACCAGGCAGTGGCACAGTGGATAGAGCATCGGACTGGGATGCAGGAGACCCCAAGGTTGCCAGCTTGAGTGCGGGCTCATCTGGTTTGAGCAAAAGCTCACCAGGTTGGACCCAACGTCACTGGCTCGAGCAAGGGGTTACTCGGTCCGCTGAAGGCCCGCGGTCAAGGCACATATGAGAAAGCAATCAATGAACAACTAAAGTGTCGCAAAAAAAACTGATGATTGATGCTTCTCATTTCTCTCTGTTCCTGTCTGTCTGTCCCTATATATCCCTCTCTCTGACTCTCTTTCTTTCCCTGTAAAAAAATAAATAAATAAAAATCCTGGTTAAAAACCTGATTAAAAAACAAATGAAAATATACAGTTCTTTCTCGCTTATGAATATTGATGTACTACAACTGGAAAGACTATTGAAAGTTTATACCTTTATAAGCAACTGGGGTTTATTTTAAGTATTCAAAGATAATGTAACAGTGGAAAAACTAATTAATCCATCTGGAAAAAACAATGACTAAGTCTATATACACTAAAAACACATTTTAAAAAATTAACACATTTTTATTTTTATAAAACTTCATTAAACTAAGAACTTTACTTCTTTACAACAGTGTGCCAGCATTATACTATATGACGATATACTGCAGACTTTTTAAACTAAAGAAATCAATATGGTAAACAGATTCTTTGACATTTGTATTATATTATATTATATTATATTATGTTATATAACATTCTACTAAAGATATTAGCCAAAGCATTGAGATAGAAACAGAAAATTTAAAATATTTTAAAAATCAAAGTAGAAATGATTAAATTATAACTACTTGCACCTGAAATTATTGTATACCTGAAAACAGAAAAGAAGCTACTATAAAAAATTCTACAAAACCAAGAGTATTTACTTTAGTACTTGGATATTTAGAAAGCAATTGCCTCTACTATATGCAAATAATAACCATTAGGAAGCAAAACTGTAAAGGAAACAAAGATTATAATTATAAAAATAAAATGATAAAATACCTAGGAATAAACTTATCGTATTTTTCGCTCCATAAGACACACTTTTTGTTCCCCCAAAAGTGGAGGGGAAAATGCTCATGTGTTTTATGAAGTAAAAATATGGTATTTTATTAAATATTTTAACACACTATTTGGTTCAGAATATTTTTTTTTCTTATTTTCCTTCTTAAAACCCTAGGTGTGTCTTATGGTCAGGTGCATCTTATGGAGCAAAAAAATAGGTAATAAGAAACATATAAAACTTATATGAGAAAAACTAAAGGACCACAAAAGTAGATTTAATTTTTTTATTGATTTTGAGAGACAGAGAGAAAAAAAAAGGGTGGAGGTGGGAGAGAGAGAGAAAGAGAAAGAGGAAGAGAAGTATCTACACACTGTTTTACTTAGTTGTTCCATTTAATTGTGTACTCATTGATTGTTCTTTTATGAGCCCTAACCGGGGATCAAATTCATGACTTTAGTGAGCTGGGACAATGCTTTATCCACTGAGCCACCAGGCTAGGTCCAAGTAGATTTAAATAAATAGTGAAATTTTTCATATTTGTACGTAATGAGAAACATTCAAGTTCATAATGACATCTTGAGGTTTATAAATATAATATCATCTCAATAAAAACACCGCTACATTTTAATGAGACTGTACAACCTAAAGTTTATATAGAAAAGGCTACAAAAAAAAATTAGAAAGTCTAAAAATAGGAAAACAACAAAGTTGGAATAGCCCTACTGGATTATTAGTATATTATAAAGCAGGGGTCAGGAAACTTTTTGGCTGAGAGAGCCATGAATGCCACATATTTTAAAATGTAATTCCATCAAAGCCATACAATGACCCATATACATTACACATTATAATACATGAGAATGTTTTATATTTTTAACGTTATTATTTTTTTATTAAAGATTTGTCTGCGAGCCAGATGCAGCCATCAAAAGAGCCACATCTGGCTCATGAGCCATAGGTTCCTGACCCCTGTTATAAAGCCTCAAAACTTAAAACACTGTGTTAAAAATTTTTCAGAAATATACCCAAATGTGTACAGGAATTGAAGATATTAATGAATGCTGTTGGACAATTGAGTAGTGACCTTGAGAAAGATAAAGTTATATCTTTACCTCACCCTGTACTCCTGAATAAACTCCATATCAAAGACCAAAGATCTAAAAACAAAAATAAAACCATGAAATAGCTGGAGAACAAATGTGAAAAATATAAAAATCTGCCAAAAATCCCCCCCTTGTATTTTTAGACTATGGAAAAAGTGACTTTACAAATTTGGGTTTGGAGATTGAAACAGTCAAGGTACCATTAGGGAAAGAAAACCTAGATAACTGCATGTATATGCATATATTCACATACAAACATAGATTTATTGGAAGGAATTGGTTTACATAATTGTGGGGTGTGGGGGACTGGTTGGATAAAACCAAATCTGGAAGACAGTCCATAAGATGCCTGAATATATCTTCTATTTTGCAGAGAGAATTTGAAAAGTTGCTAAATAGGCCCTGGCCAGTTGGCTCAGTGATAGAGCATTGACCCAGCATGTGGAAATCTAGGGTACAATTCATGGTTAGAGAACACAGAAGTGACCGTTTGTTTTCCTCCCCTCCTTCTCTCCCTTCCCCTTCTTTCCCTCTTTCTCTTCCCCTACTACAGCCATGGCTCAAATGATTTGAGTGCATAGGCCCTGGGTGCTGAGGATGGTTCTGTGGAACCTGCCTCAGGTGTTAAAAATAGCTCAATTGCCAGCATCGGCCCCAGACAGGGATTGCTGATGGATCCAAGTCTGGGTGCATGCAGGTGTCTGTCTCACTATCCCCCTCCTCTCAATTAAAAAAAGAAAACAAAAAAAGGTTGCTAAGTACGTAGATAAAAATATTATGCAGATTTTCAAATATTGCCACCAGAAGAACGAAAAAAGACATGGTTAATAGAGTTTCCCTCTAGGGCAGTGGTTCTCCAACTTTTTGAAATTGGGGCACATTTAAAATCCTACAGATAATTGTAGGCACACTATATACAAATTTCAGAGAAATATAATAATTAAGTCAAATATTAAAAAATATAAAGTTCAAGCATGCTTTATGGTAATTAAATAAAATAAATATGACAAAATTAAGTTTATTCTGACATTAAAAAACATTTTTATGTTACATTTTTTGAGTTATGCTTTTTAGAATTCATAAAAAAGAGGGGTTAAAAATAGAAAAATGGAGAGTGAGTAATGTCAGAGAAATCGTGCCATGAGGAGCGCTCCCGAAACTTTTCCTCAAAATTTCAACAAATTCTACAACCAGAGACAGAAAAATCTATCCCTGGAGTGTATGAAAGTCCCACACACTAAACAAGAAGGTATGATGGGGCAAAAAGTTGGCTAAATATATAATCAACCCTGAAGGAAATAAGACAGAATGAAACACTCCACCTTCCTCACTAACCTGAGCAGGGGCTACTTTCACTTGGAACTGAGAGATAGTCGGGGCTGGGGGCGAGGAGGAAGCAGGCTGGGGCACAGACGTTCAAGCTGAGGAAAGAGTGTGCCCACAGCGACTCAGCCCATGCAAGCTAATGCTGGCTCCAGACCCCAGCAAAGACGGGCAAGCAGCAGCCGCCATTACCCCCAATATTCTGGTTGGCAAGCACAAAGAGTGTGCGAAAGGTTCCTCTTAGCACCCCAGACATGGGAACCCATGTTCCTGGACAGAGGGGCAGGGTCAGAGACTTCTGTGTGGGCTATGACCAGAGTCTCACTGTAATTCCTGCTCCTCGAACAGCGGCCCACGGGGAGTGCGCGAAAGTGCACTGAATTGCCTCACCCAGCCATTCAGGCTAATATCCCGGGGAAGAAAAAAAATACAGAAGTGCTAGCGGGAGGGGCATGCAGGCAGCTTACAGACTATCTCTGGAGCAGATATGCGGATCCAATAGCTGAAATTAGCTTAACCCACAGTATGCTTACCGTCCAACTGGCTTCTGCAGTTCTAGTTGACAAGGTCTCTCTCAGATCAGCGATCTAAGACAAGAGACGTGATATTTTTTAGTACCTCTTGCTCTGCACGTAGGGGTGGGGGCAATTTCCTGTCAGCCAATACAGGGTGAAAAACACATTCACATCATAATGAAATTGAAATTGGCACAAACCAACAACAAAGAAAAAATTCTAAAGGCAGCCAGGGAAAAGAAGAACACAACATATAAAGGAAAGCTTATTAGATTATCATTGGATTTCTCAGCAGAAACTCAACAAGCTAGAAGAGAGTGGACCCCAATATTTAAGGTTCTGAAAGGGAGAAACTTCCAGCCAAAAATACTATACCCATCAAAGCTATAATTCAAATACGAAGAAGAAATAAAAACATTCATAGATACAGAAAAGATAAGGGAATTTATCATAAGAAAACTCCCACTTCAGGAAATACTAAAGGGGTTTTCCATTCAGATACAAAGAACAAAACAAAACAAAACCATAAGTAAAAGCTCCACCAAGAACACAATAAAACCAAATTTAAACTGTGACAACAAAAAAAAAAGGGGGGGAGAGGATGAAGATTAACAGTAGCAAAAGATGATGGAGTCCAGAAGCACAAATAAGATAGTGTACTATAATGAACATGGTAGGTACCCTTTTCATTACTTAATGGTAACCATCCCTGAAAAAACCACCACAGAAGCACATGACTTAAAAAAGGTAGAAACTGAGGAAAGAAGTATGGATTACAACCAAAAAAAAGCAAATGATAGAAAAACAAAAGAGAATAATTAAACACAATACAAAACTAACAGAAAGCAATATATAAAATGACAATAGGGAACCCTCAAGTGTCAATAATTACACTAAATGTAAATGATTTAAACTCACCGAAAAAGGAACCCTCATGCACTGTTGGTGGGAATGTAAAGTAGTACAACCATTATGGAAGAAAGTATGGTGGTTCCTCAAAAAACTGAAAATAGAACTACCTTATTGGGTATATACCCCTCTACTGGGTATATAGCCCAAAAACTCAGAAACATTGATACGTAAAGACACAATGCAGCCCCATGTTCATTGCAGCATTGTTCACAGTGGCCAGGACATGGAAACAACCAAATAGATGACTGTATAAAGAAGATATGGCACATATACACTATGGAATACTACTCAGCCATAAGAACTGATGACATCAGATCATTTACAGCAAAATGGTGGGATCTTGATAACATTATACGGAGTGAAATAAGTAAATCAGAAAAAAACAGGAACTGCATTATTCCATATGTAGGTGGGAAATAAAAGTGAAACTGAGAGACATTGATAAGAGTGTGGTGGTTACAGGGGGAGGGAGGAGAGGGAGAGGGAAAGGGGGAGGGGGAGGGGCACAAAGAAAACTAGATAGAAGGTGACAGAGGACAATCTGACTTTGGGTGATGGGTATGCAACATAATTGAATGACAAGATAACCTGGACTTGTTATCTTTGAATATATGTAACCTGATTTATTGATGTCACCCCATTAAAAAAAATAAAATTATTTTAAAAATAAATAAATAAATAAATAAACTCACCAATAAAATGACACAGAGCAGCAGAATGGATTAAAAAAATTCCAACTGCATGCTGCCTACAAGAAACACATCTAAGCAACAAAAATAAAAACAAATTGAAAGTGAAAGGCTGTAAAAAAATACTCCAAGCAAATAACATCCAAAAAAAAAAAGCAGGTGTAGCAATACTCATATCTAACAATGCTGACTGCAAGACAGCAAAAGTAATCAGAGACAAAAATGGTCATTTCATAATGATTAAAGGGACACTGAATCAATAAGATATAACACTTCTTAATATATATGCACTAAACCAAGGAACACCAAAATATATAAGACAGCAACTGACTGACCTAAAAACAAAAACTGACAAAAATACAATCATACTAGGAGTCCTAAATAAGCCTCTGACGGCTCTAGATCATTCATCCAAACAGAAAATCAATAAAGAAATATTAGCCTTAGGCCCTGGACGGTTGGCTCAGTGGTAGAGCATCGGCCTGGCATGTGGGGGACCCGGGTTCAATTCCCGGCCAGGGCACATAGGAGAAGTGCCCATTTGCTTCTCCACCCCCCCTCCTTCCTCTCTGTCTCTCTCTTCCCCTCCCGCAGCCAAGGCTCCATTGGAGCAAAGATGGCCCAGTCGCTGGGGATGGCTCCTTGGTCTCTGCCCCAGGCGCTAGAATGGCTCTGGTCACGGCAGAGCGACGCCCCAGAGGGGCAGAGCATCGCCCCCTGGTGGGCATGCCAGGTGGATCCTGGTCGGGCGCATGCGGGAGTCTGTCTGACTGTCTCTCCCTGTTTCCAGCTTCAGAAAAATACAAAAAAAAATAAATAAAGAAAGAAATATTAGCCTTAAGCGAAACACTAGAGCACCTGGATATGATAGACATCTATAGGACATTTCATCCCAAAGTGACAAAGTATACATTTTTCTCTAGTGTACATGAAAAGTTCTCAAGAACTGACCATATGTTGGGCCACAAAAACATCAGCAAATTCAGAAACATTGAAATTGTACCAAGCATATTTTCTAATCATAAAGCCTTGAAACTAGAATTCAACTGCAAAAATGAGGTAAAAAAAAAAACAAACAAAAATGTGGAAAATAAACAACATACTTTTAAAAAATGAGTGGGTCAAAGAAGAAATAAGCACAGAGATCAAAAGATAAATACAGACAAATGAGAATGACAATACGACATATCAGAATCTCTGGGACGCAGCAAAAGCAGTAATAAGAGGGAAGTTCATATCACTTCAGGCTTATATGAACAAACAAGAGAGAGCCCAAGTGAACCACTTAACTTCACACCTTAAGGAATTAGAAAAAGAACAAAGACAACCCAAAACCAGCTGAAGAAAGGAAATAATAAAAATCAGAGCAGAAATAAATGAAATAGAGAATAGAAAAACTATAGAAAAATTAAAACAAGGAGCTGGTTCTTTGAAAAGATCAACAAAATTGACAAACCCTTGGCAAGACTCACCAAGGAAAAAAGAGAAAGAATACATATAAACAAAATCCAAAATGAAAGAGCAGAAATTACTACAGATATCAAAGATATAGAAAGAATTATTGTAGAATACTATGAAAAACTATATGCCACAAAATTTAACAATCTAGAAAAAATGAATAAATTCCTAGAACAATACAACCTTCCTAGACTGAGTCATAAAGAAGCAGAAAGCCTAAACAGACCAATAAGCAGGGAGGAAATAGAAAAAACTATTAAAAACCTCCCCAAAAATAAAAGTCCAGGCCCAGACAGCTATACTAGTGAATTCTATCAAACATTCAAAGAAGACTTGGTTCCTATTTTACTCAAAGTCTTACAAAAACTTAAAGAAGAAGCAATAATTCCAAACACATCTTATGAGGTCAACATAACCCTCATACCGAAACCTGGCAAAGACAGCACAAAAAAAGAAAACCACAAACGAATATCTCTAATAAATACAGATGCTAAAATACTAAACAAAATACTAGCAAATTGAATACAACAACATATTAAAAAAATAATACATCATGATCAAGTGGGATTTATCGCAGAATCTCAAGGGTGGTTCAACATACGTAAAACGGTTAACGTAATACACCGTATCAACAAAACAAAGAACAAAAACCACATGATCCTATCAATAGATGCAAAAAAGTCATTCAATAAAAACAACACAATTTTATGTTTAAAACACTCAACAAAATGGGTATAGAAGGAAAATATCTCAACATGATAAAGGCCATTTATAATAAACCAAGAGCTAACATCATATTAAATGACATAAAACTGAGGACTTTCCCCCTTAAATCAGGAACAAGACAGGGTTGTCCACTCTCTCCACTCTTATTTAATGTGGTGCTAGAAGTTCTAGCCTGAGCAATCAGACAAGATAAAAAAATAAAAGGCATCCATATCGGAAAAAAGAAGTAAAGGTTTCACTTTTTGCAGATGATATGATCCTACACATCAAAAACACCAAAGACTCCACACAAAGACTACTAGAAACAATAAACCAATACAGTAAGGTCGCAGGATACAAAATTAATACACAAATGTCCACAGCCTTTCTATATGCCTACAACGAAACATTAGAAAATGAACTCAAAAAAATAATCCCCTTCATGGTTGCAACAACAACAAAAAATTCCTAGGAATAAACATAACAAAGAATGTAAAGGACCTATATAACGAAAACTACAAGGCATTAAGAGAAATAGAAAAAGATACAATAAAATGGAAATATATTTCCTGTTCTTAGATAGGAAGAATAAATATAATCAAAATGACCATATTACCCAAAACAATATACAAATTTAATGTAATTTCCTTAAAAATTCCAATGACATTTTTTATAGAAATGGAACAAAAAATCATCAGATTTATATGGAACTATAACAAACCCTGAATAGCCAAAGGAATTCTAAAGAAAAAGAACAAAGCTGGGAGCATTACAATATCTGACTTCAAATTATATTATAGAGCCATGACAAAATCAAAACAGCATGGTATTGGCAGAAAAATAGACACTCAGACCAATGGAACAGAATAGAAAGTCCAGAAATAAAACCACATATATATGGTCAAATAATTTTCGATAAAGGGTCCAACAACACACAATGGAGAAAAGAAAGCCTCGTCAACAAATGGTGCTGGGAAAACTGGAAAGCCACATGCAAAAGAATGAAACTCGACTACAGTTTGTCCCCTTGTAATAAAATTAATTCAAAATGGATCAAAGACCTAAATATAAGACCTGAAACAATAAAGTACATACAAGAAGACATAGGTTCTAAACTCATGGATCTTGGTTATAAAGAGCATTTTATGAATTTGACTCCAAAGGCAAGAGAAGTGAAGGCATAGATAAATGAATGGGACCACTCAGACTAAGTAGTTTTTGCCCAGTAAGAGAAACTGACAACAAAATAAACAGACAGCCAACTAAGTGGGAGATGATATTTTCAAACAACAACTCAGATAAGGACCTAATATCCAAAATATACAAAGAACTCATAAAACTCAACAACAAACAAATAAACAATCCAATAAAAAAATAGAAAGAGGACATGAACAGACACTTCTCCCAGGAAGAAATACAAATGGCCAACAGATATATGAAAAGATGTTCATCTTCATTAGTTATTAGAGAAATGCCAATCAAAACTACAATGAGAGGCCTTGGCCGGTTGGCTCAGCGGTAGAGCATCGGCCTGGCATGCGGGGGACCCAGGTTCGATTCCCGGCCAGGGCACATAGGAGAAGCGCCCATTCGCTTCTCCACCCCCACCCCCTCCTTCCTCACTGTCTCTCTCTTACCCTCCCGCAGCCAAGGCTCCATTGGAGCAAAGATTGCCTGGGCGCTGGAGATGGCTCCTTGGCCTCTGCCCCAGGCACTACAGTGGCTCTGGTCACGGCAGAGCGACGCCCCGGAGGGGCAGAGCATCGCCCCCTGGTGGGCAGAGCGTCACCCCTGGTGGGCGTGCCGGATGGATCCTGGTCGGGCGCATGCGGGAGTCTGTCTGACTGTCTCTCCCCATTTCCAGCTTCAGAAAAATACAAAAAAAAAAAAGAAAACTACAATGAGATATCACCTCACACCTGTTAGATTAGCTATTATCAACAAGACAGGTAATAGCAAGTGTTGGAGAGGCTGTGGAGAAAAAGAAACCCTCATCCATTGTTGGTGGGAATGTAAAGGAATACAACCATTATGGAAGAAAGTATGGTTGTTCCTCAAAAAACTAAAAATAGAACTACCATATGACCCAGCAATCCCTCTACTGGGTATATACCCCCAAAACTCAAAAACATTGGTATGTAAAGATACATGCAGCTTCATGTTCATTGCAGCATTGTTCACAGCAGCCAAGACATGGAAACAACCAAAAGCCCTTCAATAGAAGACTGGATAAAGAATATGTGATACATACATACTATGGAATAGTACTCAGTCATAAGAAATGATGACATCGGATCATTTACATCAAAATGGATGGATCTTGATAACATCATACGGAGTGAAATAAGTAAATCAGAAAAAACTAAGAACTGCATGATTTCATACGTAGGTGGGACATAAAAATTAGACTAAGAGACATGGACAAGAGTGTGGTGATTATGGGGGGGGGGGGGCAGAGCGGGATGAAGGGAGGGGGGGGAGGGGCACAAAGAAAACCAGATAGAAAATGACAGAGGACAATTTGACTTTGGGTGATGGGTATAAAATATAATTAAATGACAAGATAACCTGGAGATGTTTACTTTGAACATATGTACCCTGATTTATTAATGTCACCCCATTAAAATTAATAAAAATTAAAAAAATAGAAAAACAACCAAAAAGTTATCTTTTTATATATATAGATACATTCTTAGTAAGAGTTAGTCAATTTGGCAGGTCCCGGTGTGAATGTGTTAAGTTTTTTAATTTTTAATTTTATTCATTTTAGAGAGGAGAGAGAGAGGGAGAGAGAGAGTGAGACAGGGGGAGGTACTGGAAGCATCAACTCCCATATGTGCCTTGACCAGGCAAACCCAGGGTTTCGAACCAGCGACCTCAGCATTTCCAAGTCGACGCATTATCCACTGCGCCACCACAGGTCAGGCCCGTGTTAAGTTTTTTCACTCTTGTGTTTATGAGAAACATGAGCCTGATGTGTCCTAGTGATTTTTTTCAACGTTTGGGCATATATCTGAAAAGCAAACTCTCATTTCCTCATCAATACATTGAAGAATTTTCTTTGTTTTACTCTTAATTGTGTTGAGGGTAGAAAATCCTAATTCACATAAATAGGATGTTAAAAATTGTAGTAAAATGTTCAAAGCTTTTTTAGATATTGTCACATATTCTTCTTCTATAGAAATCCAAAAGGCTTCAAGAGACAATTCCTTATGTTTGATCAACAATCCACAATCAGTGGATATAGCTGCCAGTTCTTCTTCTGTTAATGTTAAACCAAAATCACATGAAGCTTCTGTGAATGGGTTTCTAATCCAATCATGTTGTTCAGTGTTAAGTTATGGAAAATGCTATAAATTAAATTCTACCCCTCAGCCTTTAAGTCCTATTTTATTTACACTTAACTTTTGCTCCCCAGAATTGAATTCTTAAATATCACACTTCTTTTTAAGAAATCTATCCAAGGCAACCCAAAAATTTTACCAAGTGCAGAAAACACCCACAATACATATCATCTTAACTTTACACCAAACAAAGGATAGAAGAAACTTGCCTCCAGTTTTTCTGGAGAACATGAGAGATAGTGTAAACAATCCAGCACCACAGCTTAACAGCCTTTTGCACCCTAATCAGGCAAGTGGGGGAGGGGGGGCAGACTGTCAGTTACAGCCAATTCCCCACTCCTCTGTCCCCCAAAAATCTAAACTTAAAAAAACTGTTGGTTTCTTTGGTCCCCAACAGGCACATATTTCTCTGGAATATGATAAGGCACACCTGAAAATCTTCTAGGGTGTACCAGTGTGCCCTGGTGCACACTTTGAGAACCACTGCTCTATGGTGTGGTCCTGGAAAGAGGGAAGAGTACCTGTTGTTTTTCTTCTGAGTTCCATTGTAAAATTTAACTTTTTTATAATAGACATAATTTTATTATTTTTAAAAACAGTAGTACCAAAGTGAATAAAAATTATTTTATTTAAGTTTAAAATTAAACAACCTAAGTATTCATCCTTGGGATAGTGAAATTAATTTGAATTACTCATTTTACTAGATGTTATTTATAGATCATAAATAAATTTTTATAATTATAGTAAATCAAAAAGAAACTTGTCTATGAGCTCCAAAATTATGTGATGCACAAGGAAGTTTGGGAAAATAAAAGAGAGTAACTATCAACATCTTGGCTAGTCTTTATGGTGCTCACAGATGTCAGAAGACTGAAGGAATGCAAGGAATCCTGAACAAAATTTCCCAGTGCTCTTTCTGACATTTTTTTACTGTCATTTCTCCCTAATGCTGATCTTATAATTCTTAAGTATTTCACTTTGATTTTGTACAAACAGGAATTCAAACTATGTTAAAACTGAATTTGTATATCAGATAGCAATCAGATCAGTTTATTTATAACTTTGAAGTACAAAACATTTTTTTTTTAATTTTAGAGGAAAAATAATTTCTTCTAGTGGGTCTTATGATGGTCAATTACCTTATGAACTCTAGAAGATTTCATCATTTTCGGTCAAATAAGTTTATAAATATGATATATAGGTTTGCTCGCTTATAGTTTGCATTGGGTGTGGGAGACAAGCTGTAAGCAGGCAGTGTTGTTATACCCTAAGGCTTAGTTTTAAGACTAAGTCTTTCCCAGCCTAAGTGACTTTGTATCAGAGACTTTCATGTTTGGATATTGGATTAAAGGTTTTGATTTCTACACTGTAAAATGGGGCAGAGGCAGACCGGGAGCTTGCTCTCTCTCAGTTCCTGAGATTAGCATTAAAGAAGAGAGCAGAGAATGGCCACGTGGAGGAGAGGAGAAGCAGCCAAGATGGCAAAGTGCTAAAGGAGAAGCCAGTTTGTGCAGAGTTTGTGCAGGAAGGAGGAGATGGGGAACAGAAGTGAATAAGGATGGTGAGGTACAAACCTTTGATCCTAGGAAACTCGGATAAGTCAGTGGCTTTTGGAGCCCTGAATGGAAAGGGAAGTGTTTTCCCATGGTATGTATTTCTTGCCTGCTAGGTGCAAGCTAGGATTTAAGCTAATGGCCTACCAATTCTTGGCTCCATTGTTTCATTACTGTCCGTCCTAATCAAATGCGAACCTGCATGGGCCAGGTGGCTGATGGTGGCTGTGGCCACTGGCTTTACAATCATAGTCTCCTTCTTAAAAGTTTTCTTTCTGAATTTGTGTAAAGCCAGTAGGCAAGGCCAGAGCCACTATCACAGCTGCCGCCCGGCCCATGCAGGTTCGCATTGGATTCGGACAGTCGGTAAAGAAACAACGGAGCCACAAACTGGTGGGCCATAGTCTTTAATCATAGCTTGCACCCGGCGGGCAAGTAAAAAATACACACTGGGCTCCAAAACCCAGTCACATTCAGTGCTCACAAAGCCACTGACTTATCTGAGTTTCCTAGAATCAAAGGTTTCTAGCTCACCAGCCTTATTCTCCTCAGTTCCCCATCTCCTTCCTTATCCCAGATACAAACTCTACACAAACTGGCATCTCACTCAGCACTCCACCATCTTGGCTGCTTCTCCTGGCCTACTCCACGTGGCCTCCTTCTGCTGCTGGCTCTACTTTCTCTGTTCTCTCATGCTAATCTCCCAGGAACCAAGAGGGCAAGCTCCCGTTCTACCCCTATTTTATAGTGTAGATTCAAAACCTTTAATCCAATATACAAAATAGGGAAGTCTCTAATACAAAGTCACTTTCTGAGGCATGATTGGATTGTACCACCCCACATCAAAAAAGGGTGGGAAAGGTTTAATCCCAAAACCAAGCCCCAGGCTACAAGGATTCTCAACACACATTAATATCACCTGGGCGATGGCCTCCATCTTTAACAAAGTGAGCATAATACATTTTATCTGCCCAACAATTTGCATTTAAATCTACCTCCTAAAACTCAGCAGAGCTGTAAATGTAGACAATAGTTCAACAGTCATGTAAGGCCAGAAGCCAGGGCCAGGGCCACCATCACAGCAGCCGCCCGGCCCATGCAGGTTCGCATTGGATTCGGACAGTCGGTAAAGAAACAACGGAGCCAAAAGCTGATGGGTCATAGTCTTTAATTCTAGCTTGCACCCGGCAGGCAAGTAAAAATACACACTGGGCTCCAAAACCCACTCACATTCAGTGCTCACAGAGCTACTGACTTATCCGAGTTTCCTAGAATCAAAGGTTTCTAGCTCACCAGACTTATTCACCTCTGTTCCCCATCTCCTTCCCTCTCCCTGTACAAACTCCGCACCAACTCTCCTCTCACCCAGCACTCCGCCATCTTGGCTGCTTCTCCTGACCTCCTCCACGTGGCCTTAGTCTGCTCTCTGCTCTGCTCTCTCCTCCAATCATCCCAGGAACCAAGAGGGCAAGCTCCTGCTCTGTCCCCATTTTATAGTGTAGAAATCCAAACCCTTAATCCAATATACAAAATAGGGAAGTCTCTAATACAAAGTCACCCTCTGAGGCATGATAGGATTGTACCAACCCACATCAAAAAGGGTGGGAAAGGCTTAATCCCAAAACCAAGCCCCAGGCTGCAAGGATTCTCAACACACATTAATATCACCTGGGCAACGGCCTCTTTAACAAAGTGAGCATAATACATTTTATCTGCCCAACAAGTCATAAAAAATATTTTTTAAAGCACAGTAATTGAAATGAATAGGAAGCAGAAAATGAGTAGGAAAAGGGGAAAGTAGAAAAATTGTCTTAGCTCTAGTCTAAACATGATTTACAATTAAGGAAATTACAAAATTAGTGCACCACTAAATCCAATGTGATCCTGAATCAGATCTTGGAACAGAAAAAGACATGAATTGAAAAACTGGTAAAATACTAATAAAGTTAGAAATTTAGTTAATAGTAACATACCAAGGTCAACTTCTTAATTTTGACAAATATACCATGTTTATATAAATTGTAACACAGGGGGAATTAGGTAAAAAATATGCAGAAACTGTTCATGCTATTGTCAATACTTGGAAAGGGGGGAGCAAGGCTTTGTAAAAGTACTAGTGTGGTTTTGTAAAGAACATATTTAGTGTAGAAGCCCTGAATAGGAACTTAGAACAGGGACAGAGTTAGGTGCCCTGAGGCAAAGGCCACAGTGACTTTACTAACAAAAATACCAAACACAATACTATGCTGAACACAGCAGAATAAGGATAGAATTAGCAATTCTGATTAATCAATAGGTGGGGACATTTGAGCTACTTTGCTTGCCCTTTAATCTGCTCTAAAATGTTCCCCTTCCTGACTTCCTCATTCTCTTCTCCTCATTCTCTTCTCTGCTTCCTGACTTCCTCATTCTTGTCCCTGCTTCTATTTTGTGTGTATCAATAAATACCTGTAAGAACTGGGAGACAGGGCTGTCTCTTGAAACCTGTATAGGGATTGTGAGGCTGTCTCCCCTGGTCCCTTGGTGCATGCCATGTGGTCTCCAAGTAGTCATTGTCTCCCTGACAATTTGATACAGGGCAAAATGAGTAACCTGTCAAACCCAATGGAAGCAAGGAACACAGGATGTCTAGACTGGGCCAGGCATTTATATCTGCCCCACTGTCTTAGTTCAGTTTGCTTTAACAGAACATAGACCTGGTTGCTTAGAAACAACAGAAATTTAGTTCTCACATTTCTGAAGGCTGGGAAGTCTAAAATCAGGTACCTGCAGATTTGTTGTCTGGTGAGTTCCCAACTTCTGGTTCATAAATGGCTGTCTTCTGTTGTGTCCTCATATGGCAAAGAGACTAGGGGACTATTTGGGGTCTTTTTTACAAAGCCCCTTGTCAGGCCAGTAGCCACGGCCACCATCACAGCCGCCTGGCCCATGCAGGTTCGCATTTGATTCAGACAGACAGTAATAAAACAACGGAGCCAAGAACTGGTGGGCCCTTAGCTTGAATCCTAGCTCGCACCTGGAAGGCAAGAAATACACACAGTGGGAAAACACTTCCCTGTCCATTCAGGGCTCCCAAAGCCACTGACTTATCTGAGTTTCCTAGTATCAAAGGTTTGTACCTCACCAGCCTTATTCATCTCTGTTCCCCATCTCATTCTCTCTGCACAAACTCTGCACAAAATGACTTCTCCTTCAGAACTCTGCCATCTTGGCTGCTTCTCCTCTGTGATGCTGATGGCAGGATCCGAGTGAGAGAGCCCCCATCTCCCTTACTTTATAGTGTAGAAATTAAAGGCTTTAAGCCAATATACAAATAAGGAAGTCTCGATACAAAGCCACTCATCTGAGATATAAATGGGATTCCTCATAAGAGTGCACCACCCCACATCATGCAACAGTTAAGGGTGTGAGGAAAAGCTCAGTTTGGAGAAGCTCTTAGTATTAAAAGGGTGGGAAAGGCTTAGTCTTAAAACCAGGCTTTAGGCTATTAGGACCTTGCCAGACTACAGCCTGTCTTTGACACCTAATACAAACTATAAGGGAGCAAAAATATATATCATATTTACAAACTTATTTGACATATATATATTTAAGAAAATGATAGAAAATATCTAACTTTGTAACCATTAGAAAAAATTAATTGGCCTGTCCAGTTGGCTCAGGGTAGAGCCAGAGATAGACTTAATGTGGGCGTACTGGGCACATGCCCTGGGCCCTGATTTCTGAAGAGCCCTGCAAAACCCCAATTTTATACTTTTTTCTAATGACACAAAGTTTGGTTTTATATGTGCAATTTTAACAATTTTTATTTACTTAAAAATATGGTTAACATGAATTTAATTTTCCCTGTCTCCCTCTTTTTTTTTTTTTTTTTTTTTTTTTTGTATTTTTCTGAAGCTGGAAACGGGGAGAGACAGTCAGACAGACTACCACATGTGCCCGACCGGGATCCACGCGGCACGCCCACTAGGGGCGACGCTCTGCCCACCAGGGGCGTCGCTCTGCCGCGACCAGAGCCACTCTAGCGCCTGGGGCAGAGGCCAAGGAGCCATCCCCAGAGCCCGGGCCATCTTTGCTCCAATGGAGCCTTGGCTGCGGGAGGGTAAGAGAGAGACAGAGAAGAAGGGGGTGGGGGTGGAGAAGCAAATGGGCGCTTCTCCTATGTGCCCTGGCCGGGAATCGAACCTGGGTCCCCCGCATGCCAGGCCGACGCTCTACCGCTGAGCCAACAGGCCAGGGCCCCCCCTCTTTTTTTTTTAAGAGGCCCAATATTTTCTTCTGCACCCAGGGCCTCAACCTACCTTAATCTGCCTCTGGGTAGAGCATCAGCCTACATGTGGATGTCCCCAGTTCATTCCCAGTCAGGGCACACAGAAAAAGTGCCCATCTGCTTGTCTACCCATCTTCCTCTCACTTCTCTCTTTCTCTATCTCTCTCTTCTCTTCCCCTCCTGCAGCCATGGCTCAATTGGAGTGAGTTGGCCCAGGATGTTGAGGATGGTTCCAAGGCCTCTCTGCCTTAGGCACTGAAAAATGGCTCCTATTGCAATCGAGCAAGGACCCCAGATGGGCAGAGCATCTTTCCCTAGTGGGCTTGCCGGGTGAATTCTGGTCAGGGAACATGTGGGAGTCTGTCTCTACCTCCCCTCCTCTCAAATAAATAAAAAAAGATAAAAGAAAGAAAGAAAGAAAGAAAGGAAGAAAGAAAGAAAGAAAGAAAGAAAGAAAGAAAGAAAGAAAGAAAGAAAGAAAGAAAGAAAGAAAGGAAAAAGGAAATTTAATTATTCAGAAAATTTTGAACAATGGAATTTATTTAAATGAGATACAGATTATTAAATGTAATAGAGTCACTCATTTCAAAGAGAGACTATTATCTTATAATTAATTTTTCAGTTACCAAAATGTTAAATTAATACTATATTAATATACATTTAATGTAATGTAACTGAAATTTACAAAGCTTAATGTCTAATGTATATATTTTTGCATGGCATACTTTCTAATTGGACCAAAGATATATAGTTATGCAAGGAAAATTAAAGGGGTACACTGATCATTGAAGATTGAGAATCTCTCTATGGTTCTTCTTTTCTTGTCTTAGAGGAAGTCATCTGCTACAATATCATTTCATTTTCTTTCCCTTACTGCTGTCTTTAAAATTTATACTATAAACTATTTGAAAGAAAGTGTTGCTACTGTTACTTACAAAATTAGGAAACAAAAAGACAAGACAGGCACATAAAAATTTGACAAATAATTTGTAAATATCTCTTTATGTTTTTCCTCTCATTAAAACAATATCCTTTTTTCTTTCTTTCTTTCTTTCTTTCTTTCTTTCTTTCTTTCTTTCTTTCTTTCTATTTTTATTTATTTATTAATTTTAAGTTATTATGTTAAAATAAATTCAAGTGTCCTATGCAATATAACTCCCTCAACCCCACCCCTTTTCCCCAATTGCCCCACCCTCTCCCCTTCCCTTTGGGATTTTCTTTCTTGTTATCTGTATCTATGTGTTATGTATATATAATTTCACTAATCCCTTCACTTTCTCTGACCCCAGCCCCTCATCCCCCATCCCTCTGACAGCCGTCTCTCTGCTCCCTGTGACCCTGCCTCTGCCTTTATTCCATTCCTCAATTCACTTTATTCATTAGATTCCATATATAAGTGAAATAATATATTTTTCTTTATCTGCCTGGCTTATTTCACTTTGCATAATAATCTGCAAGTCCATACATGCCATTCATTGCAAAATACAAGATTTCCTTCTTTTTCATGGCTGTGTAGTATTTCATTGTGTAAATGTACTACAATTTTTAATCCACTAATGGACACTTGGGCTGTTTCCAGATGTTGGCTATTGTAAACAATGCTGCAAAAAACATGGGAATGCATATCATTTATTGAATCAGTGATTTGGTATTCTAAGGATATATTCCTAAAAATGGTATAGCTGGGTCAAAAGGCAGTTCCATTTTAAAATTTTTGAGGAATCTCCATACTGTTCTCCACAGTGGCTGCACCAGTCTGCATTCTCACCAGCACTGCAAGAGGCTTCCCTTTTCTCCACACCCTCACCAGCACTTATTGTGTATTGATTTGTTAATGAGTGCCACTCTGACAGGTACCAGGTGATATCTCATTGTGGTTTCAATTTGCATTTCTCTGATGATTAATGACTTTGAACACTTTTTCATATGCCTATTGGCAATCTGTATGTCCTTTTTGGAGAAGTGTCCATTCAGTTCTTTTGCTCATTTTTTAATTGTATGTTTACGTTCTTGGTGTTGAGTTTTAGAAGTTCATTATAAATTTTGGTTACTAACCCCTTATCAGATGTATTGGCAAATATGTTCCCTATTGTGTGGGGTTTTTTTTAATATTGTTCATGGTGTCTTTTGCTGTGCAAAAGCTTTTTAGTTTAATATAGTTCCATTTGTTTATTCTGTCCTTTATTTCACTTGAACATGGAGATATATCTGCAAAAAATATTGCTACGCGAGATATCGGAGAGTTTCCTGCCTAGATTTTTCTTCCAAGATGTTTATGGTTTCACGACTTACATTTAAGTCTTTTATCCATTTTGAGTTTATTTTTGTGAATAGTGTAAGTTGCTGGTCTAGTTTCATTTCTTTGCATGTAACTGTCCAATTTTCCCAACACCATTAATTAAAGAGACTGTCTTTACTCCACTGTATGCTCTTACACTTATCAGTTGACCATAAAGCTGTGCGTTTATTTTTATTTCTGGGTTCTCTGTTCTATACCATTAAGCAGTATGACAGTTCTTATGCCAGTACCAAGCTGTTTTGAGTACAGTGGACTTGTAGTATAACTTCATATCAGGTAGTGAGGCACCTCCCACTTTATTCTTCAAGATTTCTGAGGCTATTTATGTTTTTTTTGTTGTTGTTGTTCAAGATAAATTTTTGGAATATTTTTTTTATATCTTCGAAGTATGCCATTGGTATTTTAATAAGAGTTGCATTGAATCTCTAGATTGCTTTGTGTAATATAGACATTTTAATGATATTTATTCTTCCTATCCATAAACACGGTATATGCTTCCACTTGTTTATATCTTTCTTGATTTCTTTTTTCAATGTCTTATAATTTTCTAAGTATAAGTTTTTTTATCTCCTTGGTTAAATTTATTCCTAGGTACTTTGTTATGTTGTTGTTGTTGCAATAATGAAGGTGATTGTTTCCTTAATTTCTCTCAGACAGTTTATTGTTGGTGCATAAAAATGCCACTAATTTCTGAATATTAATTTTATATCCTGCCACCTTGCTGAACTCATTTATCAGGTCTAGAAGTTTTTTGACTGAGATTTTCGGGTTTTCTATGTACAGTATCATGTCATCAGCAAATAATAATACTTTTACTTCTTCTTTTCCAATTTGGATGCCTTTTATTGTTCTTCTTGTCAGATTGCTATGGCTAGGACTTCTAGAACTATGTTGAATAAGAGTGGTGAAAGGGGGCACTCCTGCCTTGTTCCTGTTCTTAAGGGGATTGCTTATAGTTTTTTCTCCATTGAGTATAATGTTGGCTCTCAGTTTGTCATAGATGGCCTTTATCATGTTGAGGTATATTCCCTGTATTCCCACTTTGCTGAGAGTTTTGATCATAAATGGTGCTGGATTTTATCAAATGTTTTTCTGCATCTATTGATATAATCATGTGATTTTTATTGTTCCCTTTGTTTATGTGATGAATCATATTTATTGATTTGCAAATATTGTACCAGCCTTGCCTCCCTAGAATAAATCCCACTTGATCATGACCTTTTTAATGTATTGCTGTATCTGGTTTCCTAATATTGTGTTGAAAATTTTAGCATCTATGTTCATCAGGGACCAAGATTTCTTTGTACAATAGTATCTTTACCTGGTTGTGGAATGAGGATAATGCATGCCTCATTAAAGAAGCTTGGAAGTCTTCCCTCCTCTTGAATTTTTTGAAAGACCTTGAGAAAGATAGGTTCTTCTTTGAATATTTGGTAAAATTTGCCTGTGAAGCCATCCAGTCCAGGATTTTTCTTTGCTGGGAATTTTTGATAACTGTTTCAATTTCATTTGTTGTAATCAATCTGTTTAGATTTTCTGATTCTTTCAGATAAAGTCTTGGAAGATTGTATGTTTCTAGGAATTTATTCATTTCACCTAGGTTGTCCAATTTCTTGATATATAGATCTTTATAGTATTTTCTTACAATCCTTTGTATTTCTGCAATGTCAGTTGTTACTTCTCCTTTTTATTTCTAATTTTATTTATTTGAGTCATCTTTTTTTCTTGATGAGTCTGGTTAAAAGTCTGCCAATCTTGTTTACCTTTTCAAAGAACCAGCTGTTGTTTTCTTTAATCTTCTGTATTGTTTTTTAGCCTCTATGTCATTTATTTCCACTGTGATCTTTATTATTTCCTTCCTTCTAATTCCTCTGAGCTTTATTTGTTGTTCTTTTTCTAGTTCTTTTAGATGCTGGGTTAAGTTGTTTATTTGAGCTTTTTCTTGCCTCTTAAGGTATGCCTATAATGCTATGAACTTCCTTCTCAGGACTACTTTTGCTGTATACCATAAATTTTGAATTGTTGTATATTCATTTTCATTTGTTTCAAGAAAATGTTTGGTTTCTTTCTTGATCTCATTGTTAACCTATTTGTTATTTAATAACATGCTATTTAGCTTCCAAGTGTTTAAATATTTTTAACTTTTTCTACTGTAGTTTATTTCCAGTTTTATGCCATTGTGATCAAAGAAGATGGTTGATATGATTTCAATCTTCTTAAATTTATTGAGACTTGTTTTGTGTCCTAACATGTGGTCTATCCTAGAGAATGTACCAAGAGCACTTGAAAAGAATGTATATTCTGTTGCTTTTGGGGAGAAGGGTTCTGAAGATATCTATTAAATTTAGTTGATCTAGTGTGTCATTCAAGGCTGCTGTTTCTTTGTTAATTTTCTGTCTGGAGGATCTATCCATTAATGTTAGTGGGGTTTTAAAATCCCCTATTATTATAGTATTGATGTTGATCTGACCTATTATATCCATCCAAATCAGCTTTATATGACATATTTATGTGCTCCTATATTAGGCACATAGATATTTACAATGGTTATATCCTCTTGTTGGATTGCTTCCTTTATCATTATGTAGTGACCCTCTTTATCCCTTACTATATAACCTTTGTATTAAAGTGTATTTTGTCAGATAAAAGTATTGCTACACCAACTTTTTTTTCATTTGCATTTGCATGAAATACTTTTTCCCTTCACTTTCAGTCTATGTATATCTTTTGATCTGAGGTGGATCTCTTGTAGACAACATATGTTTGGGTCCTGTTTTCTTGTCCATGCAGCTACCCTACATCTTTTTTTTTTACAGTGACAGAGAGAGAGTCAGAGAGAGGGATAGATAGGGACGGACAGACATGAACGGAGAGAGATGGGAAGTATCAATCATAAGTTTTTCGTTGCAACACCTTAATTGTTCATTGATTGCTTTCTCATATGTGCCTTGACTGTGGGCCTTCAGCAGACCAAGTAACCCCCTTACTCAAGCCAGCAACCTTGGGTCAAGCTGGTGAGCTTTGCTCAAAGCAGATGAGCCTGTGCTTAACGACCTCGGGGTCTCAAACCTAAATCTTCCACATCCCAGTCCAATGTTCTATCCACTGCACCACCCCCTGGTCAGGCAAACCCTATGTCTTTTGATTGGAGCATTTATCCATTTACACTTATGGTTATTGTTGATGCGTACTTATTTATTGCCATTTTATTCTTTAAATCTATAATCCTCTTTTTCTTGATTTTTTCCCCTTTGCTCTTTTTACAGCAGACCCCTTAATATTTCTTGAAGCACTGGTTTGGTTGTAATGAATTCTTTGAGGGGTTTTTTTTGTGTGTGTGTGTTTGTGTGTTTGTCTGTGAAGTTTTTTTTTCTCCTTCAATTTTAAATGATAGCCTTGTTGAATAAAGAATTTTTGGTTGTAGGTTCTTGTTTTGTATCACTTTAAATATTTCATGCCAATCTCTCTGGCCTCAAGTGTTTCTGTTGAGAAATCAGATGTCATCCTTATGGGGGCTCCTCTGTAGGTAATTAACTGCTTTTTTCTTGAAGCTTTTTGTATTCTTTCTTTGTCTCTTAACTTTGGCACCTTAATTATGATGTGTCTTGCTGTAGGCCTCCTTTGGCTCCTCTTTAATGAGACTCTCTGTTCTTCTTGAACTTGTGTGACTTTTTCCTTTATTAATTTAGGGAAGTTTTCAGCTATGATTTCTTCAAACCCTTCTTTGATATGATTTCTCTATCCCTTCTTTTTTCTCTTCTCCTTCAGGAACTCCTATGATGTGGATGTTGTTTCTCTTCATGTTGTCACAGAGCTCTCTTAGAGTTTCCTCAGTCTTTTTGAGCTTCTTTTATTTTTTGCTGCTCTGCTTCCATGCTTTCATTTTTCTTATCCTCTAAATCACTGATTCAATCCTTTACTTCATCCATCCTGCTGTTGATTCCTTCTAGTGCAGTCTTCATTTCTGATATTGTATTTGTCATTTGTGACTGGTTCTTTTTTATGATTTCAATGTCTTTTTTGATGCCTACTATCTCTTTATTTAGGTGTTCAATATGTCCATCCATTGTTGCTCTAAGATTCTTATGCATTCCAAATATTATTATTTTAAACTCTGCATCTGGTAGTTTGGTTACTTCCATCTTATTCAGTACTTTTTCTGGGGATATCTCTTGTTGATTTATTTGGGTCACATTTCAGTCTTTCCATTTTGTCTGTACATTAGAAAGTGCTGTCTGACTTTGATATTTGTGGTGTCTTTATAAAGAAGAAGGGTTCAGTGGTACCTCCAGGCCACCTGCTTTTCTTGTTCTAAGAATGTTTCTTAAGGGTACTATTTTCCCTTTTATTGTATATGAATATTACATGGAGTTGGTCCTTTCATGGGTATGGTTATCCCTTCAGGCTGGGTCAACCTTGATAAAGTGTATTAAATACTGTGCAATATCTGTCCTGTTGGGTGTAATCATTCTCCACAGTGTCTGGTGCCTCCTAGACTTTACCTTTGGGCATGCTGCTTGTGTAGGTAACTGACTCTATGGTAGGTGCGGTCTGCCACCAGCTACTAGTTGTGTTGGCTCTAGATCTTGTTGAGTTGGCATCAGCTGTTTTATGTAACCTTCTATGGGCTACCTATCTGCAGCTACTGCACTTTTTGCTGTTTGTGTCTGCATTTTCTGTGCCTGGGTAGTGTGGGAGGGGCCAAGTGTATAAAGATCAGCTTCTGCCTGCTTAGAGATGACAGCAGCTCTGTAAAAGCTCCAAGCTCTGTAAGATTTGTCTCCATTTTTCAGCTGCTCATCCTCTTCTTGCAGCTCTCTGGTCTTCCCACAGAGTCTTCTGTAATAAGACTGTAATGTGGGCTCAGACTGACCTCACCCAACCAACCCCTCTACAGGTTGCATACTTGGTGGGTTAGGGTAGCTGAGGTTGTGAATACAACATTAGTGGGACCCCTGATTTCAGGGGGTCTCTTGGTCAGACGCTAGTACAGAAAATGTAGTCCCTAGTCCTGAGCTTAATCCCACAGCCACTGCTGAATACCCAAATTTTATTTCTCCCCAACAAGGTGAGCAGTAGGTTCAGACCAAGTGTGGCTGACAGTCCCTTCTGCAGAAGTTTTTTCAGCTGATGAGACCCTGGTATCAGGGAGGAAGACTGAGAAAGTTCTCTCTATGGGCTGGCTGTGCCAAATGTTTTAAACCTCTCGACGTGATCCAACAATAGACTCAAAGAGACCCACACATTAAATGTCCATGTTTCAAGCCTCTCTCCCTTCCCTTGTGGAATCTAGCCCCACAGGGCTGGATATCCAGCACTCAGGCCAATGACTGTGAGACTTCACCCTATCCAATGCACATGAGCCGCTGTTCCAGTGCTGATCACAGGGTTGAACTCGCCTCAGTTGGGCCAGGTGTGAGGAATTTTTCTTTAGGATACCACTCCAGCAAGGGTTGGTAGGTCCTGAACTTATGCTTTTCATAGCTGGCCCCTGGACATGCCAGCCCTGGGCCTCCCTGGCAGAAACCTAGTGCAGAACAGTGAGAGACACTGCCTGTGAATGGCTTTCAGTAACCTTCTTGGAGCTATAAGCAATCCAGGGTTTGTGGGTGCCTCTGCTGGGCCCAGGCATACATAGAAATACCAAGCTGCACTCCTAGGCTGCCTTTTATCCACACTAGGCCTGGGAGAAAGTCCACTTAATAAGCCAAGTTTCCCTGAGTCCTGCCTCCAGCAGCCTCTGTCTTTTGGCTGCTTCTTGGGCTCAGCCACTGAAAAAAACCTCTGCTTATTTAAAAAAATAAAATAAAGAAAGAAAAAAAAAAAAAAAACCTCTGCTATAGTCTAGCACCTCCAGCAATTCAGGGATTAAAAAGGGTGTTGGATGTGGCTCCGACCCTTGGCCCCAGCTATCAATCTGTCCAGACTTTTTTCACAAACCTCAGTAGGGTGTGGCCCCAGGAGTCTCGTGGGTAAGGCCTCTGAGACCCAGAGGTGTGGTTTGCCTGCTTTCTGGATAGTTTCTAATGAGTCTCCTATGAGGTGGAGACTCAACTTTTAATTCAAAGTTGGTTTTTCAAGATGATTGTTCTTTTTTTTTTTTTTTTTTTTTAAATAAATTTTTATTAATGATAATGGGATGACATTAATAAATCAGGGTACATATATTCAAAGAAAACATTTCTAGGTTATTTTGTCATTAAATTATGTTGCATACCCCTCGCACAAAGTCAGATTTTCCTCCGCCTCCCTCTATCTAGTTCTCTGTGCCCCTCCCCCTCCCCTAACTCTCTCCCTCCCTCCCTCCCATGTCCTCCCTCCTCCCACCCCTGGTAACCACCGCACTCTTGTCCATGTCTCTTAGTCTCGTTTTTATGTTCCACCAATGTATGGAATCATGTAGTTCTTGTTTTTTTCTGATTTACTTATTTCACTCCGTATAATGTTATCAAGATCCCACCATTTTGCTGTAAATGATCTGATGTCATCATTTCTTATGGCTGAGTAGTATTCCATAGTGTATATGTGCCACATCTTCTTTATCCAGTCTTCTATTGAAGGGCTTTTTGGTTGTTTCCATGTCTTGGCCACTGTGAACAGTGCTGCAATGAACATGGGGCTACATGTGTCTTTACGTATCAATGTTTCTGAGGTTTTGGGGTATATACCCAGTAGAGGGATTGCTGGGTCATAAGGTAGTTCTATTTGCAGTTTTTTGAGGAACCACCATACTTTCCTCCATAATGGTTGTACTACTTTACATTCCCACCAACAGTGGATGAGAGTTCCCTTTTCTCCGCAGCCTCTCCAACATTTGCTATTACCCGTCTTGTTGATAATAGCTAATCTAACAGGGGTGAGGTGGTATCTCATTGTAGTTTTGATTTGCATTTCTCTAATAACTAATGAAGCTGAGCATCTTTTCATATATCTGTTGGCCATTTGTATTTCTTCCTGGGAGAAGTGTCTGTTCATGTCCTCTTCCCATTTTTTATTGGATTGTTTGTTTGTTTGTTGTTGAGTTTTATGAGTTCTTTGTAAATTTTGGATATTAGGCCCTTTTCTGAGCTGTTGTTTGAAAATATCATTTCCCATTTAGTTGGCTGTCTGTTTATTTTGATATCAGTTTCTCTTGCTGAGCAAAAACTTTTTATTCTGATGTAGTCCCATTCATTAATTTTTGCCTTCACTTCTCTTGCCATTGGAGTCAAGTTCATAAAATGTTCTTTAAAACCCAGGTCCATGATTTTAGTACCTATGTCTTCTTCTATGTACTTTATTGTTTCAGGTCTTATATTTAGGTCTTTGATCCATTTTGAATTAATTTTAGAACACGGGGACAGGCTGTAGTCAAGTTTCATTCTTTTGCATGTGGCTTTCCAGTTTTCCCAACACCATTTGTTGAAGAGGCTTTCTTTTCTCCATTGTGTGTTGTTGGCCCCTTTGTCAAAGATTATTTGACCATATATATGTGGTTTTATTTCTGGGCTTTCTATTCTGTTCCATTGGTCTGAGTGTCTATTTTTCTGCCAATACCATGCTGTTTTGATTATCGTGGCCCTATAATATAGTTTAAAGTCAGGTATTGTAATGCCCCCAGCTTCATTCTTTTTCCTTAGGATTGCTTTGGCTATTCGGGGTTTTTTATATTTCCATATAAATCTGATGATTTTTTGTTCCATTTCTTTAAAAAATCTCATAGTAATTTTGATGGGAATTGCATTAAATTTATATATTGCTTTGGGTAATATGGCCATTTTAATTATATTTATTCTTCCTATCCAAGAACAAGGAATATTTTTTCATCTCATTGTGTCTTTTTCTATTTCTCTTAATAATGCCTTGTAGTTTTTGTTATATAGGTCCTTTACATTCTTTGTTATGTTTATTCCTAGGTATTTAATTTTTTTTGTTGCAATCGTGAAGGGGATTATTTTTTTTTTGAGTTCGTTTTCTAATATTTCATTGTTGGCATATAGAAAGGTTATGGACTTTTGTATGTTAATTTTGTATCCTGCGACCTTACTGTATTGGTTTATTGTTTCTAATAATCTTTTTGTGGAGTCCTTCGGGTTTTCGATGTATAGGATCATATCATCAGCAAAAAGTGATACCTTTACTTCTTCTTTTCCGATATGGATGCCTTTTATATCTTTGTCTTGTCTGATTGCTCTGGCCAGAACTTCTAGCACCACATTAAATAAGAGTGGAGAGAGAGGACAACCCTGTCTTTTCCTGATTTAAGGTAGAAAGTCCTCAGTTTTATGCCGTTTAATATGATGTTGGCTGATGGTTTATCATATATGGCCTTTATCATGTTGAGATATTTTCCTTCTATACCCATTTTGTTGAGAGTCTTAAACATAAAATTGTGTTGTATTTTATCAAAAGCCTTTTCTGCATCTATTGATAAGATCATGTGGTTTTTGTTCTTTGTTTTGTTGATATGGTGTATTACGTTAACCGTTTTGCGTATGTTGAACCATCCTTGAGATTCTGGGATGAATCCCACTTGATCATGATGTATTATTTTTTTAATATGTTGCTGTATTCGGTTTGCCAGTATTTTGTTTAGTATTTTATCATCTGTATTCATTAGAGATATTGGTCTGTAGTTTTCTTTCTTTGTGCCATCCTTGCCAGGTTTTGGTATGAGGGTTATGTTGGCCTCATAAAATGTGTTTGGAAGTATTGCTTCTTCTTCAATTTTTTGGAAGACTTTGAATAGAATAGGAACCAAGTCTTCTTTGAATGTTTGATAGAATTCACTAGCATAACCGTCTGGGCCTGGACTTTTATTTTTGGGGAGGTTTTTAATAGTTTTTTCTATTTCCTCCCTGCTGATTGGTCTGTTTAGGCTTTCTGCTTCTTCATGACTCAGTCTAGGAAGGTTGTATTGTTCTAGGAATTTATCCATTTCTTCTAGATTGTTGTATTTGGTGGCATATAATTTTTCATAGTATTCTACAATAATTCTGGGTATATCTATGATGTCTGTGGTGATCTCTCCTCTTTCATTTTGGATTTTATTTATTTGAGTCCTGTGTCTTTTTTCCTTGGTGAGTCTTGCCAAGGGTTTGTCAATTTGTTGATCTTTTCAAAGAACCAGCTTCTTGTTTTATTGATTTTTTCTATAGTTTTTCTGTTCTCTATTTCATTTATTTCTGCTCTGATTTTTATTATCTCCTTTCTTCGGCTGGTTTTGGGTTGTCTTTGTTCTTCTTTTTCTAGTTCCTTAAGGTGTGAAGTTAAGTGGTTTACTTCGGCTCTCTCTTGTTTGTTCATATATGCCTGAAGTGATATGAACTTTCCTCTTATTACTGCTTTTGCTGCATCCCAGAGATTCTGATATGTCGTATTTTCATTTTCATTTGTCTGTATATATCTTTTGATCTCTGCGCTTATTTCTTCTTTGACCCATTCATTTTTTAGAAGTATGTTGTTTAGTTTCCACATTTTTGTGGGTTTTTCTCCCTCTTTTTTGCAGTTGAATTCTAGTTTCAAGGCTTTATGATCAGAAAATATGCTTGGTACAATTTCAATTTTTCTAAATTTGCTGATATTGTCTTTGTGGCCCAACATATGGTCAATTCTTGAGAATGTTCCATGTACACTAGAGAAAAATGTATACTCTGTTGCTTTGGGATGAAGTGTCCTGTAGATGTCTATCATATCCAGGTGTTCTAGTATTTCATTTAAGGCCACTATATCTTTATTGATTCTCTGTTTGGATGACCGATCTAGAGCCGTCAGCGGTGCATTGAGGTCTCCAAGTATGATTGTATTTTTGTTAGTTTTTGTTTTAAGGTCAATAAGTAGCTGTCTTATATATTTTCGTGCTCCTTGGTTTGGTGCATATATATTAAGGATTGTTATGTCTTCTTGATTCAACTTCCCCTTAATCATTATGAAATGACCATTTTTGTCTCTGAGTACTTTTTCTGTCTTGTAGTCAGCATTATTAGATATGAGTATTGCTACACCTGCTTTTTTTGGGGTGTTGTTTGCTTGGAGTATTGTTTTCCAGCCTTTCACTTTGAATTTGTTTTTATCCTTGTTGCTTAGATGTGTTTCTTGTAGGCAGCATATAGTTGGATTTTCTTTTTTAATCCATTCTGCTACTCTGTGTCTTTTTATTGGTAAATTTAATCCATTTACATTTAGTGTAATTATTGACACTTGTGGGTTCCCTACTGCCATTTTATAAATTGCTTTCTGTTAGTTTTGTATCTTGTTTGATTCTTCTCTTCTCTTTTTCTATCATTTGTTTTTGTTTGTTTGTGTTCCATACTTCTTTCCTCAGTTGCTACCTTTTTTAAGTCAAGTGTTTTTGTGGTGGTTTTTCCAAGGGTGGTTACCATTAAGTAATGAAAAGGGTACCTACCATATTCATGGTAGTACCCTATCTTATGAGTATTTCTGCACTTCATCGTCCTTTGCTACTGTTAATCTCCATCCTCTCCCCCCTTTTTTTTCTTTGTTGTCACAGTTTAAGTTTGGTTTTATTGTGTTCTTGGTGGAGCTGTTACTTGTGGTGTTTTTTTCTTTTGTTCTTTGAATCTGGTTGGAAAACCCCCTTTAGTATTTCCTGGAGTGGGGGCTTTCTGATGATAAATTCTCTCATCTTTTCTGTATTTGTGAATGTTTTTATATCTCCTTCGTACTTGAAGGATAGCTTTGATGGGTATAGTATTCTTGGCTGAAAGTTCCTCTCTTTCAGGGCTTTAAATATTGGGGTCCACTCTCTTCTAGCTTGTAGAGTTTCTGCTGAGAAATCTGATGATAATCTAATAGGCCTTCCTTTATATGTTGTACTCTTCTTTTCCCTGGCTGCCTTGAGAATTTTTTCTTTGTCATTGGTTTGTGTCATCTTTATTATGATGTGCCTTGGAGTGGGTTTGTTGGGGTTAAGAAAACTCGGTGTTCTGTTTGCTTCTTGAATTTGAGGCTTTAGTTCTTTCCACAGGCTTGGGAAGTTCTCGTCTATTATTTGTTTGAGTATATTCTCCATTCCATTTTCTTTCTCTTCTCCCTCTGATATACCTATTATTCTTATGTTATTCTTTCTGATGGAGTCAGACAATTCCTGTAGGGCTTTCTTGTTTTTTATTATTTTTGAGTCTCTTTCTTCTTCTCTCTGTTGTGCCTCAAGTTGTTTGTCTTCTATTTCACTAATCCTATCTTCTATCTGGGCTGTTCTGTTAGCTAAGCTTGTTACCTCGTTTTTCAGCTCGTGAATTGAGTTTTTCATTTCTGTTTGATTTGTTTTTATAGTTTCAATTTCCTTGGTAATATATTCTTTGTGATCGTTGAGTTGTTTTCTGATCTCCCTAAATTGCCTTTCTGTGTTTCCTTGTATATCTCTGAGTATTTTTAAGATTTCTATTTTAAATTCTCTGTCATTTAGCTCCAAGGCTTCCAATATGTTAAGTCTTTTCTCCATAGATTTTTCCACATCTATTTGTGTTACCTCTCTTTCTTTTGTATCCATAATATTCGATTTCCTCTTTTTCATTGGCATCTGAGGGTGGTCTTGTTGATAGCACTAATTAGAATTAAGAAAGAGTAAAAAGAAAAAAAAAAAGGTAAAACACCCCACAAAAAAAAAAAGTAATAATTTATTATTTCCCCCTTTTTTCTTTCTTCTCTTTCCCTCCTCTCCCCTCCTCAGGGAAATATCGTGATGACCTGTGAATTATATTATGCTAAATGGAACAAAAACTGCCTATATTGGAGGGCCTGATTTGGGGTGAAGAGTTCATGGGACAAAAAAATGGAGTAGGGACCTACTAAATGCAAAAGAAAAAAAAAAAGGAAGAAAATTTTAGACAAGCATAAGATGATTTGCTTGTAAGTGATGGTCAACTAAGAGATATAATGAGAGGGATAAGACGGAACCAGAAAAAAGGAGAAAAAAAAGAATAATAAAGAAAAAAATAAAAATAATAAGTAAAAATCTGTTGTATTAAGTGGAGCGAAGACTAAATACAATGGAGGCCTTGGGTTGGCAGGAATGCTACTGAGTTAAAAAGCAATGTAAAAAGTACCCAAAATGCCACAAAAATAAACAAACAAACAAAAAAACAAAAACAAAAGCAAAAAAGAAAAATAAAACCAAAAAAAAAAAAACCTTGAGTCCCAAATTAACTAATTTGTTCGTGATTGAGGATTAAATGGGAGGAAAAGTAAAACGAGAAAAGAAAAAACGAATAGAAAGGAAAAAATGCCCTGGCCGGTTGGCTCAGCGGTAGAGCGTCGGCCTAGCGTGCGGAGGACCCGGGTTCGATTCCCGGCCAGGGCACACAGGAGAAGCACCCATTTGCTTCTCCACCCCTCCGCCGCGCTTTCCTCTCTGTCTCTCTCTTCCCCTCCCGCAGCCAGGGCTCCATTGGAGCAAAGATGGCCCGGGCGCTGGGGATGGCTCTGTGGCCTCTGCCTCAGGCGCTAGAGTGGCTCTGGTCGCAACATGGCGACGCCCAGGATGGGCAGAGCATCGCCCCCTGGTGGGCAGAGCGTCGCCCCATGGTGGGCGTCCCGGGTGGATCCCGGTTGGGCGCATGCGGGAGTCTGTCTGACTGTCTCTCCCCGTTTCCAGCTTCAGAAAAATGAAAAAAAAAAAAAAAAAAGAAAGGAAAAAATAAGAAAAAGAGATAAACAAAGGAAGAAAAAAAAAAGGAAGAGAAAAAAACAAAATAAAGCAAAACAAAAAAAAAACAAAAGAGGAGAGAGTGAGAGTTAAGTGTTTTGGAGTATAACCTTAAAGGAGGGTGAGGATGAAGATAAGAAATAAAATGTAACACTCATGGGTAGTGTAGTTCAAGAAAAAGGAAGCATAAGATGGGCAGAGAATAGAAGGACCGAGGTGGAGGAAATAGAAATAATAATAATAAAGGCAATAAGGTAGAAGAAACAAACATCAGCAAAAAAAAAATTAGTGGAACAAGTTGTAAAGTCTGTGGATTTTTCTTGATTTTGAGAGGTTAACTTCTTCCTTTTTCTTTTCTCTCCCTCTTCCTGGTCGGTGACTCTGTACCCCAGGCTCTGCCCCTGTGTCACACTTAGGTAGGGATTTGCAGTTGATGGGATTCTATGGCAATGTCATATAATTGGCTTTAGTCTTGCTGGTAGTCAAGGCTTGTTGGCGTTTGCAGGGTCCTACAATGAGAGAGTTTGCTTTCCTGGAGTCTCTCTCCTAGTCCCCCCTTCCTGAATTAGCAGCCTGGTGATCCAGCTATAAGGCTGCTACTGCTTCTGCCTGGGGAGTAAGAGGCTCAAAGAGCTAGAGAATCCCCACTCTATCCCCACTCAGCACAAGGCTTTGGGAAAGGCTCTGGCAGTCAGAGCCTCCAGTGTAATCAGGCGGGGGTGGGAGTCAATTGTTGTCAAGGTGACTGTTCAGCGCCTAGCATTCAGTTGGACCACTCAACCCCGGCTTTCCACACTTTGTAGCCTGTTTTGGCTGGGAAGAAGAGGCACTAGTCTCTGCTTGCGACTAGTGTAGTAAAGATCTTATTATCTGCCAAGTCCCTCTTGTTAGCGTTTATCCCTAAATATGGAGGCTCTATCAATCAGAAGTTGCCCCCACCCCTTTAGAGAGAGGTACTAAGAAATATCACGCCTCTTGTCTTGGATCGCTGAACTGAGAGAGATCTTATCAATTAGAGCCCGTGGGTGCGCAGATTTCACGGGTTAAGCTAATTTCAGTGATTGGGTCCGCAGCTGTGCTCCCGAAGGTATTTCAGGCTGCCTGCACGCCCCTCCCCCAACGCTTGATTGTTAGCTTGAATGGCTGGGTGAGGTGCCCCGCCCGCAGAGAGAATCTCCCAAGTAGGGAAGACCGCCCTGGCGCCTCTCCCGCTCACCCCGCCGCTGGCGGCTGGAGCGCACCGTGCGCAGGATAATGGGGCACCCTGGGTGTGCGGGCCAGTAGGGCGCACCGGGCGCAGGATAATGGGGCACCCTGTGTGTGCGGGCCAGTAGGGCATGCGCACGAATGGGGTGCTCCAGACACTGGTGGCTGGGGACTCTCACTCGCAGTGCGTGGGCCGCTGGGAACGTTAGCGGTGCTCGCTCTGCAACCGGACCTGGCGCGCGCCGGCGGCTGCTCGCCACTCCCGAGTGTGGGCCGACTCACCACAGGTGCACTCCCTCCGCAGCTTGAATGAACATCCCTGCGGTAGTTAGCTTCCTCCACACCCTCGTCTCTCAGATTCAAGTGATAACAGTCCTTTCGCTTTCAGTTTGTGTGGAACTCCGGAATGCTCCGAGGATAAATTTTTCTGTTTCTAGTTGATAAATTTGTTGTGATTTTGGGGAGATCTGTCGGACGCGCTGCTCACGGCGCCATTTCCGTGACGTCACTAAGATGATTGTTCTTAAATTAAGTTGTAATCCAAATTGGTCCTGGGAGATGGCAGCTGGAACGTCAGCCTACTCCGTCACCATCTTGGACTCTCCCTCCTTTTTTAATATAAATTCTATACCTGGTGAAATGCGCCTAGGCAATATTTTCAGTATTGATTTTTAACAAAAAAAACAAACAAACAAACTAATTTTGATGGTCTTTGTCTTTATTCACTAAAACTAATAATAAGCTCATCCTGAGTCTTTCCTAAATGTATTAGGAGAATGAAACTCTTCAATTACTAGGTAGCATAACTGTATCATGTACAATTTATAGTCCAAAAATTAAAGAACACATCATGGTACCTCATTTTTTTTTAATCTGCAATTATATAATGTGAGAACTAAAGGCATGTATAGATTTCAATGAAGAAAAGTGAGGCTGGATTGCCTAGGAAGTTTAAATTACTTCAGCTTTGATAAAAGACAATAAGCATAATTCAAATGTAGGATTCCTCTTAATCATGAAAACCAAAGCTCTTTCAAATAAGAAGATAAACTATCAATACTGAATATCAAGATCTTCCAGAGTCTTAGGAAAAAAGTAATTGAGAATTTTTTAAATTTTATTTATGGAAAATAGTTTAAAACTCTATAATTAGTTGTGGAGGGCTGCTAAGAATTTGTCACAAATTGTGTGGCTTTAAAAACAAGAATTTACTCTCACACTTCAAAAGGCAAAAATTTCGGAATCAATTGTCATTACGCCCTGCTCTCACCTGAGGCCGTAAGAAAGAATACTTCCTTGTCTCTACTTACCTTGGCTGCATATCTCCCATCTTTGCCTCTGTCAGGGCCCCTTCTCCCCAAGTGTATCTGCAGCTGGTTCTTTTCTTAAAAGGACATCAATGACTGGATTTAGGGCCACCCTAATCCAATCCGGTATGATTTCATCTCAGTTTACATTGCAATTACATCTGCAAAGACCCTATTTCCAAAGGAGACACATTCACAAGTACTAAAGATTAGGACTCCAACATACATACCTTAGGGACAATGCAATTCAAGTTATTGCAGGCTTTGAAGGAAAAAATCACATTGCAGAGCTTTTTCTTGAGAAAAATGTGGCGTAACAAATAGAAACAGGCTGAGGTATGAGAACCAGTCTTTCAGGACTTGCTCTTCAACTGTATATCTCCCCGGTGGGCATCAGAAGAGGAGCTGCAAATATTTGTTAGGCTGGAAATCTCCCCAGGGCACAACTCCAGTGGTATTATTCACAGACACTGCAAAGTGAAGATGCCCTCTGGAGTTGTGCCCTGATGCCTGGGCCTCAATTTCAAACCATTTACAGGGCCAGAAAGGTAAACTGAAAGACTAAATCAAGCCAGATATCAGGTAATAATGTAGAAGATTGGGAGATGAGAAAGAAACTTGAGTGTCTTGTCTTAAGGCTTATTCAATTCCATCCTGATAGTTCCTGCAGGAAACACAGGCTCGGTGCTTTTAGAAAATCCATTTTATTTTGATAAATGTAAAATTTGATTTGAATAAATTTGGTTTGAATAAGCGTAAAATTTGGTTTGAATGAAATCCTCTTATTTAAATAAAGAAAACAATTTTAAAATGTGTGAGAGCTTTAAAAATAAATAAATAAAAACCAGTTACAGAAGTGTTTCAGGTGGTTCGTCACTAATTTGCAATCTTTCTGATTTGGGCCCACCTGATTCAAATGTGTCTCCCTCATATTATTGTGTACCTGAAACTAATATAATTAATATAGTATTATATAATAACTGTATTTAAACAAAAACAAAAAATACTTCCAGAACTTTTGACACAATAACTCTACTTCTAGAAATTAGTCTAAGAAAAAAAAAATTAAAAGAGGTTGCCCTGGTAGGGTAGCTCAATTGATTGTAGCATCACACCTGATACACCAAGGTTGCCAGTTTGATCCTGTCAGGGCACATACAAGAATCAATCAATAAATGCATAGTAAGTGGAACATAGTAAGTGGTTGATGTTTCTCTCTCTTTCTCTCTCTCAATCTCAGATCCTTTTCCTCTTTGTAAAATCGATAAATTAAAAAAATAAAATAAAATAATAGCCTGACTAATGGTGGAGCAGTGAATAGAGCATCCATCTTGTATGCTGATGTCTCAGGTTCAAAACCTCAAGGTTGCTGACTTGAGTGCAGGCTCACAAGCATGAGCACTGGGTCGCAGGCTTGAGCATGGAGTCAGACATGACCCTATGGTCTCTGGCTTGAGCCCAAAGGTTGCAAGCTTGAAGCTCAAGGTCACTGGCTTGAGCAAGGAGTCACGGCTTTGCTTGAGCACCCCACCCCCAACAAGGCACATATGAGAAGCAATCAATGAACTACTAAACAGTGACATAATTATGAGCTGATGCTTCTCATCTCTCTCTTTCTTCCTGTTTCTTTCCCTTCCTGTCTTTGTCTCTCAGTCTTTCCCTCTACTAAAATAAATAAATAATTAAATAAAAAACAGAGGTAAAAAGATTTATGTATATGATATGTATAACAAAAAAATGTAAAAATCTTTATGTCCAACCATAGAAGAATATTTAAATAAATCGTAGAGGAGTTCCCCACTCCCCCAAAAGTGATTTTTATACTAAAAATTCTGAAGGAAAGTTTCCCTTAAAGGGAGAAAAATATTGACGATTTTAATTCAAATGATGTCATAAACTTTATACCTTCAACCTAAGCATAAGTGTATACCAGTGACTTACTTTTTATTTCACTGTGAAAAGGAAGTAATCAGCAGAGAATCCCTTTAGTGCTTCCCACCAAACTGCTGGCATCTGTCCCTATTTCTGTTTCCTCCACTTTCCCTTCTGTTAGAGTGGATGAATGACTCATGATCCTCTCTAAGGCCCACCCCTTCACCTGCATCACCAATCTCATCAATCATATTCTCGTTTTACTACTCAAAGCCATTGCCTTTGCAATGCACTGATCTCTCTCTCTCCTGCCTTCTTCATAAGCACAAATTCTTAGAGGTATCGCTCATATTCAATAGTCTCCCATCTCTCTCTTCTTGTTCTCACTTGAACACTTTCTGTAGGGATGTATGCTCAAAACTCACTGACAATGCTGATATCCAGCATGAGCGTTGACCTCTACTCTGCCAAGCTTTCTCAATTCTCAGGCCTCATTTTATTCAGTCTCTCAGTACATGTGACATAGTTCATCAGTCCCTTTATAAACACATTTTCACCTGACTTCTATAATATAACCTCTTGGTTATTTTCCCATCTCTTAGTCTATTTTGACAGTTTCCTCTTTTCATGTCACATAATGTTTGGGGACACGAAAATAAATTTTTCCGTCACATCATTGACTTGCCTGGGGCCCAGAAATCCTATGGGTAAGAAAGTTAAACTCAGCTTATAAATGAAGTAGAGGTAGGTAAATGCCTACCTAATGGACTGGGAACCCCAGTGGAAGCTGACTTGGAAGGAAAGCAGAAAGAGAAACTCAGTAAAGAAGAAGTTTACAAGAGTGAAAAAGTAACAAAATGGGTGAGATGGGGTAACAAGGAATGGAATGTGGAAGAGTGGGTCCAAGCCCAATAGGAGGTGCTACCTATAATCTGACCCGCACCCCTTTGGTACCATTCCCTGCACCCCACAGCCCCTCTAAGGAAGAAGAGAGAGCTCAAGTGTAAGGGGGGATAAAAGTGTACCTAGAGGTTCAACAGTTCTGCCAATGGGAAGCCCTTGAAATAAACTGAGCAAATCTCAAGAAGCTGAAGGAGTTTTATTGCCAAAAGACCGTAGAGGTCAGGGAATTGGAGGAAATTGGTAACACTGGGAGAGTAATACAGGCAGCCACCACAGAAAAGATTACGGCTGTCCATGGAGCACAAGAGCTGGAGAGGTAGACACTAGAGAGAGGAAGAGCAGACCATAAAGTACCAGTTCTGACTCACACACACAGCTTTACCTCAGGAGGGAAGACTTGGGGAGAATGGTGTGAGCGAAAGCCTGGCTTTCTGCTGGGTAGCCTTTCTACAAGCGTGAAATTATGTTTATAGATATTTTAAAATGTTTTTAAAAACCTAAACAAGTTCTCCATAATACATTTGGTTTTTAAACTCTTAAACATTTTTAATTCATTTAAAAAAATCTCTGAATGCAGGCTTTCATTTACAGCAGTAAAGAGACTTCCTCCATTTTTGACGTTTGAACACTGAAATCTTTCAGGTCCCATCCTCACCTCAACCCCTTCCTTTCTTTCCCTCCATCTAGGCAAGCCAACAAGAAGACCCAGGCATTCCTTGTCTTGGTATCTATGGGAAAGTTCAACCCGTGCTGACTCAGAGCCATGCACAGAACTCTCTCTCACCACAGCCCTATCCCTAAAAACAGTAAAAACCATCATCCATCCCATTGCTCAAGCCATTCTATACTGGCTTGGGTGCCTGCCCTGTTCTCCTCGGAAAGCCTCATTATGTGAGTAATAAAGCTTTTCATACTCTTTTGGTATATGTGTGGTGTCGTCAGTCTCCACGTTAAAAAAAGAAAAAATTGGGTGGGGGAATTGGCCTCACCATGTTCATGTTCTGGGTGCAACCACAAACAGAAGTATTATGATAGAGGGTAATAAAAAGCCCCGTAACACAGAATATCTAGAAAGAACAGGGAAGTTACACAGATATTGAAATTAAAAATGTTTTGCAGAAAATAGAATATAATGGACAATCTCTTATGATTTATCAAGGATATCTTTTTAAGTTGCACCTACCTTGTTAGTATTGTTAGCATTCTTATAAGGAAACCCTTAGAAATGTTTAAAGTAAGCCATTATAAAGGCAGAAGACATCCCTCAGAATTCATAGCATACTTTCACTCAGATGCCATTGACGTTCATGATATATATATATATATATATATATATATATATATATATAGTTTAAAAATATAATATATTTATATAATGAAATGGACACAGTGCAAAGACATTTTAAAACATTTTATTGCCTTAAGAAGCTTTTCCCTCTTATTTCCAAAATGTAATTATTTTTCAATTTAAAACACTAATTTCTGAGAATGTTCACAGACTCTGCATATGATCACAGTTTATCCAGGCTAGCTGACAATTGTTGCAGAAATCTAGCTGTCTCTATGAAAGATAGAGTAAGCACAAGAAAAAACAAATCTGATTAAAGGCTCCTTCCTGCCTAAGGGAAGACAGAAATCCATTGACAAATTTTTAAGGATCATCGATTTTTAGGTGGGAAAATAAAAGATAAAGAAAACAAGATGGAGAAAGAAAATTAAAGCCTGAAAACAGATGTTGAACATTGTTTACATGTAGAAAATACATGTTTATACTCAGAAAATCCACCTCTTAAGGCTAAAATGTCACTTGTTTTTCAATAAGTTCTTAGTTTCTCACAGACCAAAATCTAGCATTTTGTTTGCCATGAGCTTCCTTCTAAAATTTATTGACTATTTTAAAGTCACATAGTTTTGAACTTGAATCATTTAAAATCTTAAAATAGATGTCTGGATAAATAGCAGGTTAAAAGTCACTCCTAAATCTTTATTACTAAATTCAGATTTGGTAAAATATCAGTTCTAGGGAAAAACAACTTAAAAAGTCCATTAACAACCATTCATCAGTTAAAAGCATATTTAAGGTTAGCAGAAAAGAAAGTAAGCTTTCATTCTTCACAAAAGAATTTGGAAACTAGTGGGCTTGTGTGAGGTGGCATTTCACTTATATCAAGCACTAAAAGGTTTTTATGATACATTACTTTAGTTGTGATTTGGGCTCTCAAGTATATTATATTTAATTAAGGTAATCCTAACATATCTCTCTCTCATATAATCCTTGATTGATACTTCCTAGATGTTTTCAGAGAATTGCAGGAACAGGTACTTGACCAATGATGTGCAAGCACCTAGCCTAATGTTTTAAAAATAAACAGATGCTTAATAATAACATGCAATAGTTAATAGATAAGTAGTAACAAGTGAAGATGAAGATAGTGAATTGGTTAAATGCTGCACTCCATTAACATCCTTGAAAGATCAATACATTATATAGTATTTTGATAAATGTAGCTGTTGTCACATCCTCTAGAAAGCATCCCTCTGGATTTGATCTTACCTGTAAAGAAATACATACAGGCTTCTGGGGATTAGTCAAAAAGCTATTTCAGCTGTCTTTTCCTTTTCCCTGGCTTAGTATATCACTGTCCATAACTGTGTCAGCAAAAACAAATTGTAGTTGTGGGAATTAAGGAATCAGAGCATAGGATTTTACAAAGGGCTAAGACTAAGAGACTTTCCTATCTCTGTACAACCTTTCCTGAGAGTAGATGTCTGCTTACCATCTCCATTGGGCAGACATGGCAAAGAAGAAAGAAGGAAAGGGGGAAGCAGCAAGCTTACAGAAGAGATCTGTTGTTCCAGAGCAAATGTCTTCTTGAGCATACAGAGCATTTTGTTAATGAGTTCCTCTAGGATTCTGAAAGAGAGAAATAGCAACTGAATACAAGAACAGCACAATCTAAATGTTTGGGTCATACCCAAAACATTTTAGTACATGGTCATAAAACTTGACCGGTGATATGGACAATTGTTGCTAGTCTCACCAAAAACCTTCCCTTTCTACCACTTTCTAAATTATATAAAGAAGTGAAATAGACCCAGTAAAGTGGGCTCCAAGCTTAGTGCCAGTCTGAAAAATAAGCTCATTGCCTCTTACTGGGAAAAGATTTAGTCCAGAAGTAGCCATGTGATCAACCTAGTGTGTAAAGGAATGATTCTCCTCATTAGTGTTGCACAAATTCTGGACCCAAACCTGTCTCTTTTGTCAGATGGAAATAAATAAATAAATAAATAAATAAATAAATAAATAAATAAATAGACATCCATAATTCTGGTAACTCTTGGGATTCATTTCAAAACTGTGGGGAAACAATCACTGAGGAAATGTTGACTATGCATAAGGCTGAGCTGAGAGAAAGAAACTGGTCCTTGGTGATACCTAAAACCTGTTCTACCTCTGATCTATTAAATATGACTTAATAAATTTTCATTACTGATTAAGTGTGTTTGAGGTAGGTTTTCTGCTATTGCCACAGAAGTATATCAAGAGACTAGTAATATGACTTTGATCAAATTTATCAAAAAATATCTTTTCATTGATTTAGCGTTCATTGTTATATATACCAAACCCTGTGTTAAGTACAGAAGGTGCATGGTATGATACACAGAACAAACATAGCTCTTTGTCCTCCCAGAATTTAGAACCCAGTGAAGTATTTACAGAATAGGCAAGATTACATGCTAAGTGCCTATAGGAGGGAAGGATAAAATACCATAGAACAATCAGAAGCCACAACATAGTGGATGCTGCTACTTTTGGAGACTCCCTTAATTCCCCTTACTGAAGCTCCTGGATTTTTTTTTGGAGAATTACCTTTCCATTGTGTATCGGTGGAATGGTAAATTCAGATGTGTGACTCATAGTACAGAAATACTCTACTACTTTCTTTTCACAGCCCAGTAAATTCAGGGCATGAGTGTATTAGCTTAGCCCAGCTAATCAGCTGCTCTTTTTCAGAACCTAGACCTTGAGTTAGTATCACAAATATAGAAGAAACATTTGAAATTCATTATTCATGCCCACTGAAGTAGCCAAGGCAAATGATTCCTGCTACAAGACATTTACTGTGCTTCCTGCCTTCATAGCCTTCAACACAGTTTCCCTAATGGTCAGTTCTGAGAACCCTAATAGTGAAGTCATAAATTCTTTTGTGTTTATATTAACCAAAACTAGATGCTGTTGTTTGTGATCAAGGAATCCTAACAATTATGTTGATGTCTTTTTATTGTATGGCCTTAAGTGCAGTTTATTGAAGAACTAGTATGCTTAAGATTAGTTTGGAAGAAGATTGGTAGGAAAATGTTAAATTGTAACTGAGAGCTTAAACAAAAAGGAACAAAGGGAAACAGGGCTCTACACAAAGTAGAGTAGTGAGATATATACAAAGTTCAAGAAAAGGAAAGCTACTAGAATAGTAAAATTGTGGCCCTGGTGAATTGGCTCAGTGGTAGTGCATTGGCCTGGTTGTGTGGAAATCCTGGGCTCAATTCCCGGTCAGGGTATACAGGAGAAGCAACCATCTGCTTCTCCCCCCCCCCCCCCATCTCTCTCTTTTCCTCTCCTGTGGCTTGGATGGTTTGAGCTAAGTTGGTGCCAGGTGCTGAGGATGGCTGCATGGCCTCTGCCTCAGGCACTAAAATAGCTCTGTTGCTGAGCAACTGAGTAGCAGCCCAGATGGGCAGAGCATCACCTGGTAGGGGGCTTGCCGGGTAGATCCCAAGCATGTGGGAATCTGTCTCTGCCTCCCTACCTTTCACTTAATAAAAAAGAAAAAAAATTGTTATGGCATGGTTAAAAAAATGGAAAGTTATTTAGAGAGCTCCTGAATTCAACTAAGGATAAACAGCATATTGCATAACTAACAGGCAAAGTAAATGTTGCAGAAGAAAAAGAAAGGGTAAAACCTAAGTCCTTAGCTCTCACAATACATGCTAAGCATTTTTCAGCCCATCTGTGAAGGATTTGTGATGAATTAGAACATTCTTATTAGTCAACTAACACAAACAGTATAGATACATGGACATATCTTAGCTAAAGTTAATTTGTAATATATAAACAGACTAATATTTAAATAAATCTACACACAGAAAATTTATAGTTTTGGGGGGGAATCTTCCCAAGGAATATATTCTCCTATGGCATTGGGGCTGAATATACCTGAACTTTGGATCTAAAAGGCCAGCAAGTAATGGTTTGATGCCAAGGTTAAAATAATTACATCTGATTGATTCCTCCAGGTCACGCATCACAGTGACATTTATAATGTAACTGGTATAATTTACAAAATAATAGCTCCATTTATTGTCTCTCACAATTCTATTCAAGTCAAAACTACTTGGGTTTTATCACAATTACTCATGTGAGTAGTCAAAATTTCTCTGCCTCTGCCCTGGCCGGTTGGCTCAGTGGTAGAGCGTCGGCCTGGCGTGCGGGGGACCCAGGTTCGATTCCCGGCCAGGGCACATAGGGGAAGCGCCCATTTGCTTCTCCACCCCTCCCCCTTCCTCTCTGTCTCTCTCTTCCCCTCCCGCAGCCAAGGCTCCATTGGAGCAAAGATGGCCCGGGCGCTGGGGATAGCTCCTTGGCCTCTGCCCCAGGCACTAGAGTGGCTCTGGTCTCGGCAGAGCGACGCCCCGGAGGGGCAGAGCATCGCCCCCTGGTGGGCAAAGCCTCGCCCCTGGTGGGTGTGCCGGGTGGATCCCGGTCGGGTGCATGCGGGAGTCTGTCTGGCTGTCTCTCCCGGTTTCCAGCTTCAGAAAAAATACAAAAAAAAAAAAAAATTTCTCTGCCTCTGAATTCTAAGAGCAATTTATAATAAGAATTCTGATACAAGAGCCATGGACTATGTTTTCAAATATAATGTAATTAAAAATAACTTATGAATAAAATCACTTCCATTTGGACATTTTTATGTCATATTTGAGCAACAGAGGGGTTTTGTGTGTGTGTGTGTGTGTGTGTGTGTGTGTGTGTGTGTGTGTGTGTGGTGTTTCTAAATGTAAACTCCTTTTATATATCCTAGTTTCTCTCATTTAAATTCCTAACCATTTGCTGAGGATATAATTTGTGCCAGGCCTTTTGCCAGGTGCTAAATGACAATGGTCCCCCCATGTGAATCATTGGCTTGGTAAGAGCTAATTGCATCCAAATAACCTTGGAAGCTTTTAGAAATACAGATTCCCGGGCACCCATTGCAGACCGTTCTGATTCAGCAGGTGCAAGGTAAGTGGGGAGCAGCTGTATTTTTTTAAATATCCCAAAGTAATTTTACAACAGTCTGTTTTAACAAAGTGTTATAAGTAAATCAAAGATGTAGGTGATATGGTTCTCTCCCTAAAGAAGTTCACAATCAAGTTGTAAAAGTATACCAAGTACTCTCATGATCAGATTATGGAAAAAGTGTGGTAAATGTTATCAAAGAATTACAACTGAACCTCCCAGTTTGTGATCTTTCATATTATAGATTTTTATTGATTCTCTAAAATAGTGCTCTATGACAGGAGTTTAATCTGGGGTCAGTGAAGTTCCAAGAGTTCCAAAAATAGAAGGAGGTTCATGAAACTAAGGCAGGGAAAGTACTTATATTTTCATTATTATTAAATTCTAACTGAAATTTTAATTTTCTGCAATTATTAATATAGGCAAAAATCCACAGTAGTATTAGCAATGTCTGAAATCACAATAGAGATACAAAGCTATTATTTACTTTAATCACTAATTTAAAGTTACAATAATTATTATTTTAGAATGTGCTGCTAAAAAGCATAAATATTACTATACATGATATTTTGGTGTTTCACTAACTACATGCCAATATAGACTTTTTCCTTTGCAATTATTCTGAGGTATCAAAAAATGGTTAAGAATCTCTAACCTCTGTTCTCTGACAGAAAACTGTTGGAATCCATGGGAGTTCAGAAAGACCAGAGTAACAGGCTTTATTGAAAGGAAGAAAGGAACCCTGCCGGGCACTTCTCCGGGGAGAAGAGCACCAGTACAAGCTAGAGGGACAAATCATATGGGGTCAGGAAGATTTTCGAGCATGTGGGTGTTGAATCAAAAGTTCTGGTATGTCTGGAGCCCCTCCTTGGGGCGATAGTCCAGTAAGGGTGAAGTCTGACAGGTAAGCAGAAAATCAAGAGGGCAGTTTGGAATTCACGTATCTATCAAAAACCACAGAGTATCAGAGATAGAATAAAATGTTATGTTATTTCATTCATATTTATTTTATAATTAAAAAATAAAGTGTAATAAACACTGCAGTTGACTTACTAATATTCTCTCCCTTGATGAGAAGTATTGCAATAGTAATAAAGTTTTTACAGTTGACCTCAAATCAGTGGTCTGACTGCTTAAAGAAAATACAATCCCTCCTCTCAGTGATTCTTCTAGAATGGGCATGTACCCATATCAGTGGAGAGGAATGCTAAAGTTTTCTGAGAAAATTCTGTTATTTGTTAAATAACAAATCAGACAAAATTTTCTCTCTTCAACCTAAGTAAGTATGAAGAAAATTTTCCTTCTGTTTTGCTGGCAACAAGTATTTCAACTATCATGGGAGCCGTCCTTAAGATAAATCTACATACATAAAAGGTAGAGCCAATAGAAAAGAAGAAAAGAATTTAATCTCTGAACAAACTGAGGTTGGTGCTGACCTGACTCCACTTTTGAATTTCCAGTGATGACTTAATAGATTTTATATTGTTTTTAATTAATTATGAGTTGTTTTGAAATTGCTAATAAAATCGATTTAGTACCATTCCCCTCGCATTTTTAAATTCAGTACAAACTGTGCACTTACTATTTGCCATATACTTTCTCAATCAATTTATTTATATTGAATCCTATCTTCACAATAAAACTCTATTATTGTTCCCATTTCCATAGATGAGAAAATCAAGGGTCAGAGCAGTTAAGTCACTTGCCTGGAATGATCCAGTTAGTTGTGAATGGAACTGAGATCTGAAACTGCCTAGAAACATGGAATCCATGTTGGATATGTAGTTTCCTGCTGCCCACCCAGCACCATGCTGCACTAGAATAATATAGTAATCTATTGCCTGACTGGTTAGAAAGCCAACCTGGAACACTGAGGTCCCCAGTTGAAAACCACAAGGTCACCGGGCTTGAGTACAGGATCTTTGGTTTGAGCATGGGCTCGTCAGCTTGAACACGGGATCATCGATATGATCCTTATTGTTGCTAGCTTGAGCTCAAGATCGTTGGCTTGAGCAAGGGGTCACTGACTTGACCCCAGCCTATCTGTCTGTCAAGGCTTATCTGAGAGACAATCAATGAACAGCTGAAGTGAAGCAACTAGGAGGTGCTGCTTCTTTCTCTCTCCTCCCTCTCTCCCTCTCTCAAAAAAATAAAAATTAAATTAAAATAAAAGATAGTATTGTAGTGTTGGTCAAATAAGTTCGTAAGTATGATTTTTGTTTGCTCGCTTATAGTCCATTGGGGGCTGGGCAATGCCAGATATAGTGGTCTGTGAGGTTGCAGGTTGCCTTCCTGATTGGGAGGGGCCAGTGTCTTGCTAATGTTTACTGGAAGAGAAATTCTGTCCTACCACTGAGAGGTGCCAGAGGATTTCTTTTTTCTCCTCTCCCTGATCCCTTGCCCTCCATAGGAAAAGCAGGTGTTCTGCTTTTCCCTTGGCTTTTTTTGTGGCTTGCCTGTCTTGGTGAGACACCAGTAAACAGAATGGCCCACTATACTTTGACTACATTGTTTCTTTACTGTCTGCCCGAATTCAATGAAAACCTGCATGTGAATGGCCACAACGGCTGTGGCAGCCCCCAGCCCTACATGTAGTATGTTAGAAACGACAACAATAATGTAAGTTTTCTATCTTTCAAGGAACTTAGTGTTATGTTCTGTGGAACCATGGAGAATAGTTAACAATGTTTCTATATTGTTTATGCATTTAAATCCCCTGAGGTGAGGATTTAATAATTGAAAGTTAAAAAAAAAATCTTGCAGTGATAAATGTTTTTTACATAGTTACAACATCTATATTCCCTCAGGAATTGCTATTTTGTGACTCAGGAACACCTGGGTATGAAGTAATTAGAATACATTATTCTGGGAAGTGAGGGGCTCCATTGACTTAAGGTTTAATTTAGATGTAAATTAGTAGCAAGGGAGAAAAAAAAGAGTCAACACCAAGAAATGTCAACTCCCAAATGGTGATGTGGTAGGCCCGAAGAGGTAGTCAACACAAGTGAATATATGAAGGGTTTTGGGAACTGAGCTGTGGGAAAACAGAAAATCAGCTTCTGAGCCAAGGACAAGTCACAGCGTAGTTCTGGGCAATTTTAGCAATAGTCGGTGTTGGGCAGATAAAATATATTATCCTCACTTTGTTAAAGATGGCGCTGCCCACATGGAAGCCGGTTGCCCAGGTGATAATAATTGCCCTTCTTGCTTGGGATGGACTTTCTTGCTTGGGATGTGATTATGTTAATATGTGTTGGGGGAGGGCTTTCACACCCAACGGTTTTAAAAGGAAAAGAGATCACGTTGTTCTGGGGAAGAGTGATTGCGTTCTAGGAGGAGGGCAGAGAGCAAGGTGGAGAGCAAAGAAAGGCCACGTGGAGAAGAGAAGAAGCAGCCAAAATGGAGGAATGCTGAAGGAGAAGCCAGTTTGTGGAGAGAGAAAGGGATGGGGAACAGAGGTGAATAAGGCTAATGAGCTAGAAACCTTTAATTCTAGGAAACTCGGATAGGTCAGTGGCTTTGTGAGCACTGAATGAGTGGGTTTTGGAGCCCAGTGTGTGTCTTTAGTTGTCCGCCTGGTGCAAGCTAGGATTAAAGCTAATGGCCCACCAGTTCTTGGCTCCATTGTTTCATTGCCGACTGTCCGAATCAAATGCAACCCTGCATGGACCAGGCAGCTGTGATGGTGGCCATGGCTACTGGCTTTACAGTTGGTAATTAATGTGGCTTGATTTAATTGGCTCTACAGGGAGACTGAAGTCAGTAGATAAGATTCAGTTGTATAATAGTCAGTAATATGTAATCATTTTAAACCAGTATTTCCAACCTTGTCACATCACAAGTTTCAAAAAGTATTAGTTAAAAAAATAGATTCTGAGGTCTTGCACACACTGAGTATCAGATATAACAAACATTTGCATTTTAACAAATATTCTTAATGCTGGGTCTTAAACTCGGGCAAAATTAAGAACTACTGATTTTAAACAAATCAAACCAAAGAAATGAGATAATAACTACAAGAGGAGTGATGTGATATAAGTCAGTTTAATGGAACTTTGTGCATCACTCCTTTTAGTTTACAACCTTGGTTCATGAGATATTTATTCACTATCTGATACATGTCATGATAGCCATTATGCCATGTGTGGAAATTTGTGATGAACAAGTTGTGGCTTTTCTCCCCAGAAGTGTTTAATTGACAGGAGAGTTACATAAGTTGATAGTCAATTATAAAACATTTTAGATAAATTCAATGTTGGAACAAAGTATACAGTTTTACAGTAGCTAATAGAAGCTTATGACCTAAATTTAGGAAGCCATAACTTAGTTGATAAATGAAAGACAGATGGAATATGTGCAAAGACTAAAGAAGCTCTTCCATGGGGCAAAGCCTTCTGTGAGGTTGGGACAAAGTAGACAGGAGCAGGTAGGAGAGGTACATAGAAAACTGATGACGAAGGGTCTTGAGAAGATATGTAGCGTCACTGGAGAGCTTTAAGAAAGGCAATGACATAATCAGATTTGTGTTTTAGAAAGAACAGTGACCGCAGAGTAAAGAATAAGTTGAAGTAGAACCAAATTTATAGTCAAAGAGGTTAATTAAGAAGCTAGAGTAGCCTGCCCAGGCAGTGGTGCAGTGGATAGAGCATCCATCTGGGATGTGGAGGACCCAGGTTCGAGACCCTGAGGTTGCCAGCTTGAGTGTGGGCTCATCTGGTTTGAGCAAAGCTCACCAGCTTGGACCCAAGGTTGCTGGCTCGAGCAAGGGGTTACTCGATCTGCTGAAGGTCTGCGGTCAAGGCACATATGAGAAAGTAGTCAATGAACAACTAAGATGTCGCAACAAAAAACTGATGATTGATGCTTCTCATCTCTCTCCCTTCCTGTCTGTCTGTCCCTATCTATCCCTCTCTCTGACTCTCTCTCTGTCTCTGTAAAAAAAAAAAAAGAAAAAAAAGAAGCTAGGTTATTCAGCCTTTGATGACTGTCACCTACTGTATTAATTTTCTTTGCTACATAATAATATCATGAACTTAGTGTTTTAAAGCAACACATCTGTTTCTGTGGTTTGGGAATTTAAACATGGCTTCCTGGTTTAAGATCTTATATGGTTAGAAAGTGTTAGCCAGGGCTGTGTTCTCTTTAAGAGACTAGGAAATTATCTACTTCCCCACTTTGATGGGTTTTGACAATCTTCAGTTCCTTGTGGTCATAGACCTAATAGCATAGTTTTTGCTGACACTTTACCAGATGCCATTGTCAGCAGTTTCTTGCCATGTGGAGTTACCCAACATGGCTTGGGTAGTAGAGAAATCTTAAGATCTGTCCACCACACCTGAATTAAGAAAATGTCATTAAGAATAGAAAGAAATAGATAGGGTCCATCTATATTAGACCATCTTGAAAAGATGACATTATTTTTATTTTTTTTATTTTTTTTTATTTTATTTATTCATTTTAGAGATGAGAGAGAGAGGGAGAGAGAGAGACAGAGAGAGAGGAGAGAGAGACAGGGGGGAGGAGCTGGAAGCATCAACTCCCATATGTGCCTTGACCAGGCAAGCCCAGGGTTTTGAACCGGCGACCTCAGCATTTTCAGGTCGACGCTTTATCCACTGCGCCACCACAGGTCAGGCAAGATGACATTATTTATATCAATTGCCATTATAATTTGTTAAACATAAAAATAACATTTGATCCTATCCTTTTGGAGGGATAATTTGCAAGTATTGAAGTTATAAAATAATTGTCTTTACTACCATGCATTTGTTGTAAATTAGGTGTTTGCTCTAAGTATAGAAATAGACTTGGAATTACCCCTATAGACAGTGAATTTGAAGATATTCTTTAATTACCAAGAAAAGATGCCCAAAGAATGGCATTCCTTCCCAGCAATACTAACAGCAGGCATTAGTCACAGTTTTGGCACATGAACAGATGCTAGTCCTGGAACTTTCCTTGCTAGTGGTTAAAATGAAGCACATCATTTCAACATGTCACAGTCATTTGACATTTCAGGAAAGAGATTAGTTCAATTTCACCAAAACCTTAGGAAATTTTTCCAAATTATTTCTACCTTGTAACCTTGCAATATATATCTTCAAATTCTACTTTTCCTCTATAGTCCCAAGTGTGTTATTATGCAGAGAGATCAAAAGCCTGTGCAAATCATTCATGGAAATCCCATTAGCTGCAGCAGTATCCTGGGCAGTTAATAGGATTAAATTATGAATCTTTCATTTATCTTCAGTGCTGAAGGTCCAGAAATTCTTGAGTGTTAATCTAACACTAGAGTATGATGTTCCTCAGCAGTCATACCAACCAAGTATTATTTTTATATGATTTCCCTTCTCGTTGTTAGTATACAAAAATGCAGAGTTGTTTCATTAGTATTGGCACCGCTAAATGATGTCAATTTGAATTTTAAATGCCTTCTTGATCACCACGTAGTTACATCAGACATGCAGCCTGAATTTGCTCACAGTGAGCACCACCCCAGCAGGTAAGTTCAAACTGGAGACAGAATGTTGCCCACTGATGTGCTGGCATTTTACGGAGCAGCTGTGGCAGCCTCGTGCTCGCTTCCCTTAATGGGGTTTTGTTTTCTCCAGCTTGCTGCTCCTTCAGGCAAGACACATGGGTCAGGAAAGCAAGCTGTGCTTTTAGTCTATAAGTGTAAATTAGATTTTTAAGAAATAATAAATATGGCTAACAACGTAGCCATAACAATGTTTTATATTATTAATTATATTATTAATAGTGTTAAATATAATAATAATAATATGATTGTTACATAATACTAGCTAATAATAATAATAATTATAGCTAATATTTTGGTGGTACATATGAGCAAGTCAGAGAGTTAAAGTAGATAACCATCCAAAGCTAATTCATATCCCCACTGTAGAAAGAAACTGAACTTTGGATCTACTTATATGTTTTAAGCAAAGTATCTCACTAGTAGGTGCCTGAGACAAGATTCACATTCAGTTGTATTTTCCTTGAAGTGCTTAAGGATACACAATATGGCCAATTTCATTCCAAGGATGTGAAAAAAAATAATAAAATAAAACAACAATATTGATTAACCGTTACAGGTTGAAATAAAAGAAAACATTTTTTGAAGAAAAATATATTTAATGATCAGTTCTTACTATCCATATCTCAAAAGTATATTATGCTATTAACAAAACTCTGGCATTTATTTCTCTAGAAATTATCATTAACCTAAGAATGCAATCCTCCAAATGCTGATGAATGAATCCGGTGTTCTGTAACTTTAATGCAGTAATTTTATTTTATTTATTTTCATGAGGTGTATGATTTCCTTTCAATGTTTGAGATGATATTTTTTACAAAATTTAAAAATAAGTCTGGTCTGTTGGTTTAACTCCACCTCTCTCCTCTTTATTTTTACCCCTAGCATAGCACATGAGGCTCTCTTTATTACTATCGGTAGCAAACAACACTTTCCAGCAAAACCATTACCTCCTAGTCTCAAAAAAGTCTTAAGGCTGCAGCACTGAGGTCATGAATATTTCTCTTTTTTTCTCAGCTTGAATTCTGGACACATAATCATGCTATCATCAATACTGCCGGTGGGAAATGAGGGTGTGGAGTCATTTGTGTGCTTCTCCAACTGACATGCCAGATGACAGCCAACTGTGTAGCATTTAGCCAGGAAAGCAGACAGAAACCTCCCATGCATGGAGGAGAATTGCAAGCATATGCTCACCATGCCTTTCTTAATCAAAAGTACTCAACTTATTCTAGGTGTTTTCCTGTATCATGTCCCACCCAGAACATTGTAGGTTTGAGGGACAGGATAAATAGCATAGAGAAACTGCCTGATGTTTGGGAGGTGGGGACAACTTCTCTGCAATAGTGTCTCAAATTATTGTAAAAGCGAAGTCAGTGCCAACCTCATTATCCACAGCTCCCTCTTCAAAACCTTTCTTCTTCTTTCCCCTTTCTCTCCTGCACTCCTGGATAGTTTAATGGTCCACAGCACTTTTGAGAAATACTGTACACTTCCTAGTACCCATCATTACTGCAATACAATCAGTGAAAGTAGAACTGAGCTTTGTGGGGGAAATAAGTATGCCACTTACTGTTACTGTCTCTCAGCTCCTCACCTACCTTCTCTTAGTCTCTGTGATGGGACTATGCAAACCACTTTTCTTGTTCACAGACTACTGCCTGTTAAGCTCTGACAACGATGGGAGCCAGAAGGAAACTGCTAGGTTAGAGGAAGAGGCAGGGGCTCACTCTTTCTGTTCTCTGCTGGCTTCTGCTGGACTTACCAACTGCGGTGGTTTCTCTGAGCGTTATATCGGCAAGGAGTCTTCATCCTGGAGCACCTTCCCATAGGAAGATAGAGGAAGACTGGGAAGCTAGAGACCAAGAAGGAAACAAACATGCCCCTTTCCATATGTTCCCTGTGCACTTCTGCTGAGATTCCTGCCTGCCTTTCCTGGGAGCATCAACCCAACAACATATCTTCATCCTGGCAGAGTGTGGGCCTTTCCACAGCAGCAACTGCACCCAATTTTTAGTTTTCCCAGCACTTACAGAGCCAGCTTCACTGATTTCGGCTCTCTCTGGCACTCCGCCTCCACGTCTGGGTGACAGCCCCATGGGTTCCCTCCTCTGAGCTCAGAGATGGCAGCACAGCTGAGCAGCAGCACATCTTCTGAGAGATGTGGCATGCCAGGTTCTGTCTTGCTGAGGACCAGGAGAAATGACTGAATTCTATAAAAAAAAAAAAATGCAAGTTTTCATGGAGTGTCCTAATAGAGCAAACAAGAGTTACAAGTCAGCTTTAGAGCTGGAAAATTAATTCCTCAGATGCTCTTACTTGGGCATTCATGGACTCAATTTTTTGAATTTGTTAATATCACTGCCTTCACTAATTTTCACTTATTTATTTTCCCTCAGACCTTATATATTTTCCAAGGCCAATATTTTTAAGCTTGTAGAAAGTAGGAAATCTGTTTTGTATGCTCAGTATATTGACAATGCTTAATATCTCTGAAATGACAACAGAAGAATTGTATTGCCTCTGCTGTAGTTCCTGGTGCATGTGTTGTGAATAGCAGGTTGCCAAAAAGGCTCTACCTACAGGGTCTGTAGAGATAGGGCTGTCCCCCCAAAATAGAATGGTAACTTTTTAACAACCTTAATTCAAAGTGTCAGCAGGGGAGAAAATGTAAGTAGTAGCAAGAAATGACAAATTGCAGCTCTATAGAGCAAAGGGGAAAAAAGAGCCAAAGAAAATAAAACCAAAACAAACAAACAGACAAAAAAGTAAAAAAGAAAGAAACTCAGGAAAATTATATTACAATGGCTCCAATAATGTTTTCTTATAACAGCAGTCTCCAGGGCTTGCCTATGGGCAACATTATTATAGGCTGGGACTGGTACTCTGATACCCTGTGAAGCTACCAAAGAGTGGAGAGAAACTGAAGGGCTGAAGGGTGAATAATACAATGAAAGCACAGAAGTGCTAGCCTTATGAGGCTGTTTATGCTGCCGCAGTTTCATCCAGAGCAAGCTGATCGCTTTTCTAATGCGTTAAATCAAACAGCAGGCGTCTACTGCCTCAAAGTAAGAAGTATTAAACATTAGGCAATGTTCAGACTTGAAACATTGTCAAGGTGGCACTGGAAGATTTCTCAGGGTGGTTTCTCTCCCAATTTCTTTCTTTTTTCTTCTGTTTTTACCTTCATATCCAAAAAACTGATAAAAATAAAATTTCAGTTTTACACCCTTCTGTGGTGGATTTTATTGTCTTCCTTCCTGTATAAAGAAGGACACTTTTCATATGAGTCATGGACTGTTTTGGCTCAAATCACCTATGTAAGTACCTTGCAAATGTTATACTCAAAGCACTTCTATTCTTTTTTTTTTAAATAGAATTACAAGGTAAAGATTCAAGATCAAGAGAAAATATGTTATGGTTCTCTATCATATCCTTTAGAAATAATAACTAACTAGATATTGTCATTACTTCTGGAACAGCTTCCAGAAGAAAATGTCCTAGACTCAAGAATCATCTAGTCAAAATCCCAGCATTAGAATGGAATCAAAAGGTCAGCTCTAGACCAAAAATCAGCAAACTCTTCCTGTAAATGGCCAGATACTGAGTATGTTAGGCTTCACGGGCCATATAGTCTTTTTCATACTGCTCAACTCTGTCTTTGGAGCAAAAAAGCTGTGTCTGCAATACATAAATGTATGAGTGTGGCTGTCTTCCAATAAAACTTTATTTTCAAATACAGGCAGTGGGACATATTTGATCCACAGGTCAATGTTTATGACCTTTGGCTTGATCTAGAGACCACTGAACTCTGAAATTGGAAGAGATGTCAGAAAGAAAAAAATTCTCTAAGGTATGAGGAAAAAAGAAATTTTGAATATCTGACCGCTATTTGACTAGTCTTTTTGTTTTTTTAGGTATTATATCCCAACAGTGAATATAAATCCTAAGTATACAACTTGATATATTTTAGAATATAAATATATACCCATAAGTAATCCCCAGAATCATGAAATAGAACATTTCAATTCCCACAAAAAGCTCTTATTTTCTTTCCAAATCAATTACCCACAGAAATAACCCCTATTTTTATCAATATAAATGAATAATTTCTATTCTTGAATGTCACATAAATGGAGTTGGCAGTTTATAATTCATTGTATGATGTTTCTCTGGTTTTTCTTAATATTATGACTGAAGGATTATTTTTCATTTTATAAAATTCTTTAATATGTGAAATTTCAAACACACTTATTACAGCATTATTTATGTTAATACTAAATATTCATGATAGGGCAATGTTTACAGAAGTGTGGTACATCATTTTGTGGCCATTGTATTTATTTATAATACAAATCATAGTAGAATTAACTTGAGCCCCCATCTGATATATTGGCAAAAGTTTTATTATCACACTCTTGGGACACCTCCTCTTCCCATCACTCCAGGCTCCTCACCTACCACCGAAGAGTCATAAGAGCTTATGCAATACAAAAGAAAAGGAGGGTCAACCTCTCTTTCCCCAGCTCAGAGACAATTAGGTGCCTACCTGTCACGAGCCAGTGCAACTTATAATTACACAGGTCTTGAGTGGGAATGGTAAAGGATTAGAAAATAAGCACAGAAAAAATATGGGATTGGGAGGTCTCATTGCCAAGACTGATGGTCTGCAAGAGCAGCCTGCATCCCCAAAATACTTTATTTATAGTGCAGAGAGCAAAGCCATTTGCAAAACAAAGAGAGTTCACATACAAAGTCACATTTCTGAGACAAACCAAGAATTCTCCCAAGTGCAGAAAACTCCCACCCTGTATAACATCTTAACTTGACAAAACAAAGGGTAAAAAACTGCCTTCAGTCTCTTTGAGGGTCATGGCAGATGGGATGAGTAGAAACCATCAGCATCACAACAAACATGGAGGTGGGGAGAAGGGCATGTAAACTGTCTTCACCAACTTAAACAATCAGAGGTTGTGGGGAAGAGCTTAGCCCCTTGGCTTAAGCCTTAAACTGCTAGGACTTTTGTCAGCTTGCAGTCTCCCACACCTAGCTGTCTGCAGGTATCAACAGTGAAGTGTTTCTTCCCAACCTCACAGATAAATTGTGCAAAATGTTTTATCCCAGCCCTGCTAACCCATGCCACAGTGAAGTCTCTCCCTGGGTCTGTCCAAGTGTTTCCTGCTGAACTCCCAAACCAAAATTCTTTGAAGGAAGGTCGCTCTGCTAGATACCTCTACAGGTGACCCTCAATTAACATTCCAAAACTTTGTAGCGCTAAGACTTTGGTTATCCACATAGCCATTCACTTCCTCAGAACAACATCTTTGAGGAAAGTCAAGAGAGGCAGTTGGGTTCGGTAATTACGAACGTGAACTTTAGATTTAGACAGTTCAGATTTAACTTCCAGCTCTTTTACTTTCTAGCTTTTCGAATTTAGATAAGACACTTAACCAAACTGTGCCTGCTTTTGCATGTGCAAAATGGTGATAATAACAGTACCTACCTTCTAAGGTTGATGTAAGGATTAATTAATGCATGTAAAGTGCTTGAAATAATGTCTGAACCATAGTAAGCTACACTATATAGTGACAGAAATTAACTCTGAAATGCAAAGCCTTCCAGTTCATCTCTTTTGTATAATAATCAAGGTTTTCCTATTCTAGGATTCACAATAATAAAAAAATTTTGCTTATAGAGGCTTAATCAAAAGTTCCAAACTGGACTGATACAAATGTAAAACAACTAAATACAAAACAGAATATATTGTATGATCTTTAACTGCAAAACAATATACATACACATAGAAAACATACTAGAAAGAATATGTCCACTTGTTAGCAGTCATCTCAAAACTGTGAGATTATGGATAACTTAATTATCTTCTTTATATATTTTTTCATAATTTCTAATACAATAAGCAAGTATAACTTTTGATTTTAACAAACATGTATTTGAGTGCTAGAACATCATACAGTAGGAGGTATAGTATGAGACAAGTTAACTGGCATTTCCAAACTTTGGTTTGCTGATATCTAAAAGGGGGCTTCAGATTGTTTGGAGAAATTAAAGGAGAAATCGTACAAGTAAACCCTTTTATCATGTAGTACACTATTCAAATGAAAGGAATTACACTGATTGTATACTAGGTTTAAAAGGGAATGTGAGGTAATATTTTTGGAAACCCAAGGTGTGCATTTATACTCAGGACATTAGAGGAAAGCTGAACAGAACTTCCTGCTAGGAAAGTGTTTTAAAAGCTTATTAAACCATTATACCCTCACTTTCTTTATGAATAATCACAGAAGACTGTTGGCTGGCTTGTGCCTGTTCCATATGAGAGAAAATCCATATGAATACACCAGGAGGGTTAAGAAGATTTCGGTCCTACAAAAATTGATTAAAAATCTGTCATGAGCCAGACATTATGCTAGTTATTCAGGATATAAAAATGAGTAAAACAAATCTATATCCTAAAAAAAAATCTCACAGTGTAGAAAATTTGGAGACAATTCCATGCATTTTTATTCTACCTTAAGCTAGTATTGTTTTTTTAATCTTTGTGGAATATGTAGTTCTTATTGCTTTTACAAATTTTAAAGATCAATTTTGATGTTGTTCAAACATGCACACACCCCTGCAGTTTTTGATTACTGAAGTTGGCAGAGAGACCAGGAAAAAGGGTCTGTTCCTTTCATTTATTGTTCAGTTTTCAGCTCATATGGATCCCAGTTTGTTTAATACAATGGTGAGTGTAGGAAGTGGGGCATAAGAGTAAGTTGACTAAAATGAATTTCTCAATTTCTTCTACTCTAATTTATAAACACTTCAAATTCTTCTTTCTTTGGTCTTTACTTTATTCCTCCAGAAACCAATTCTTGAGATTACCACAGTGCAATTTAAGACTGTGAATTTGAGATGGGATTAAAAAGCAACTTTTCTGTGTTTGTTTTATTAGTCATCTTATAACCTTTTGCCACAAACACACAATCAGCAGAAGCAGATGAATCTCAGGAAAGTTTCATTCAAGTGTGGCCAAAGACAGATAGCTCAGTTGGTTAGAGTGTCATCCTAATATGCAAAGGTTGAGAGTTAGATCTCTGGTCAGGGCACATATAGGAACAGATCTATGCTTTTCTCTCCCCCCTACACTTTTTCTCTCTCTCTAATATAAATAAATTTTTTTTTTTTTTAGAGGAAGACATTTTTTTTTTTAATTATTGTTCCTTTTTTTTTTTAATTTTTTTTTATTTTATTTATTCATTTTAGAGAGGAGAGAGAGAGACAGAGAGAAAGAGAGAGGAGAGAGAGACAGGGGGGAGGAGCTGGAAGCATCAACTCCCATATGTGCCTTGACCAGGCAAGCCCAGGGTTTCAAACCGGCAACCTCAGCATTTCCAGGTCGACGCTTTATCCACTGCGCCACCACAGGTCAGGCCATAAATAAAATTTTAAAAATAGTTTTAAAAAGTGTAGCCAAAGAACCATACTTCACTGACTAGGGAGGTAGCCCAAGTTAGAAAACAAATAGCTTTGGACACAAAGACACAAGATTTAGTTAGGTTTTAGTCCGGTGGTCCCACCTTGACTGCTCACTAGCTATGTAAACTTATTAGTCTCTAAATTTTCTCCAAGTGTCAGTTTATTTAGGGCAAAGAAGATAACTTAATAAACACAGGATTGTTATAAAACACAAATGAACTTATACTCTTTCTTTTGGCCTTAACCAAAGCAGTCTTTGACAGTGTACATAAAATACATTGATCTATCTCTTTCTCTTACAATATAGTTATAAAATTGTGAGGAAGATAAAAGAATAAACTTTCACCTCCTTTATGTGGGAATTTCATTGGAGAAAAAAAAAAGAGTCAGATGAACTAGAAAATTTAAACGCTCTGTCAGTTGGACATCTAGGTAAATAGGCCATATTAATCTATACTAGAAAGAAGGGACTTTACCTCTGAAATGTCCTTACACTTCATAGATTTTCCTAATATCCTTGCCTGAAGATTACTTATATTAAATAAGACTTAAGACCTAGGAGGCATAGTCCCTGAAGGATGTCATGTGAGCTATATAATTCTCTGGGCTATAACATCAAGATGTTTCATAATCATGGTACTCCATAAAATATGAAGAGCTAGAATATCACACTTAGGGATTTGATCTGTCCTGAACCAGAGGGGCATATCTGACAGAGGAAAGAAGAAGCTTGTGAACTGTGTGTGATGTCCCAGACCCCACTCTGCTTCATCCAAGCCTTTTCATGACCTTCATCCTCATTATCATGTAGGGAACATTGATACCAGGTAAGAGCTCTGATTCCTATGAATCTGACTTGTCAACTGAGTTCTATGTGGGAGCGCAGAAATATTTCAGAACTACTATGTCAGTCGCCATAACAATAATTCTACTAGTGATTTTTACTGTGGTAAGTTGTGGTTCACCATATCTGCCTGTCTTTCCAATTTGAGGAGCAGTGGTTTGCCTTGTGACCTCATTTCTCTGATGGAGTTAAGGAGACTTGTTAATATTTTCAATTTGTTCCAATTTTACTTGATGTTAGGATGAAATTATATTCTAAGCTCTTTACCTGCTGCACTGGAAACTTAAAGCCAGTTTATATTAATTTTAACAATGATGCAACAGGGAAGCAGAGTGTTAATGGTAGTGAGATAGGTAACAATACGAAGATATTTTAGACTTATTCATATTCTTGGTTATAATGGCCCAGCTTTCCCAACAGACAGTGAGTAAATTGCAGGATATTTCTTTTAATATGTTTATGTAATTTAGTTGTGTTCTGAAAATATTTAAGCTTTGTAAATTCTAATTGCAAGTTATTATAAATATTGCTGTTTTAATTAAAATATTCAAATGTATTCAGACGTATTGAAAATATATTTCCAAATGGAACAGAGGTCTGGAAAATTCTTACACTGAAAAATTGGTGGTTCTGGCCAGTTAGCTCAGTCAGTTAAGAGGGTCCTCCCAAAACAATAAGGTTGTGGGTTTGATCCCCAGTCAGGCACGCACAGGAAGCAACCAAAAAAAAAAAAAAAACATTAAAAAAACTCCAAAAAACAAATGCTTTCCTTTCCCCTCCCCCCTCTCTCTGTCTTTCTAAAAATCAGTAAAAATTAAACCCTGGCCAGAGAGCTTGGTTGGTTGGAGCATCATTGCAGAGTGTGGTGTTTGTCAGATCAATTCCCCAGTCAGGGCACATATAGGAGCAACTGGATGTTCCTGTATCTCTCTCTCTCCCTGTCTCACTCTCAAAAAAAAAAAATGAAAAATTGATGTTTAAGTTATTTTAGGAAATTTTACATATTATAACCTCCTCTTGTAGCTAATCTGTAGCACTGAAAGTATTCTATATTGTATTCACTAGTTGAAAAATAGGAGAAAAACAATCACTCAATTCTTCACTGAAACAAAAATGCTGTATCAGCTACAGAGATAGTGGAGAAAAAGATCTAGCAAAGTGACACAAAGGAACTACAATGAAATAAGACTCATAAGGAAAGACTTAATGTAAGTGCCCTATAGAAATATGAAAAAAGACATGAGGAAGAGTAAGAATAAACTGGTAATTTTAGAAACAGCAATATAAATACTTTGTGCAACCTATTCACTATTTGATAATTATGAATTTTTATGTGTTCATTTAACTTCTGTAATCATCTTATTATCTATATAAAGTGAAAGTAGTATTAGATATTGTACTTTTGTGAGTTGTAAGCTTTAAAATTGAGAAAATTCAAATTTCTTTGATACCACATTTATTGAACAGCACTTCATTTGTTCTCACATTTATCTCAGTGAACCTGAGTTTCTTGATGGTGGGTTCTGTGTGTCCTCAGCTCTCTAATCTTACTGTCTTACTTATATGGCACAGTGCCTGCCATATAGTGAGCTTACTACATACTCATTAAATACAATAAGACAGCCCTGGCCGGTTGGCTCAGCGGTAGAGCGTCGGCCTGGCATGCGGAGGACCCGGGTTCGATTCCCGGCCAGGGCACATAGGAGAGGCACCCATTTGCTTCTCCACCCCCCCCTTCTTCCTCTCTGTCTGTCTCTTCCCCTCCCGCAGCCAAGGCTCCATTGGAGCAAAGATGGCCCGGGCACTGGGGATGGCTCCTTGGCCTCTGCCCCAGGCGCTAGAGTGGCTCTGGTCACGGCAGAGCGACGCCCCCAGAGGGGCAGAGCATCGCCCCCTGGTGGGCAGAGCGTCGCCCCTGGTGGGCGTGCCGGGTGGATCCCGGTCGGGCGCATGCGGGAGTCTGACTGTCTCTCCCCGTTTCCAGCTTCAGAAAAATACAAAAAAAAAAAAAAATACAATAAGACAGGAGGAAGGAAAGGAGAGAAGGAAGGAGAAAATAAGAAAAGTAAAAAAAAAAAAAAAAGAATAAAGAAAGAAGGAAAAGAGAGAAGGAGGAACTGAGGAATTAAGAAAAGATGGAAGAAAAAAACAGAGGGATAGTGATGGCTCTAGTGATTCAAAAAAGAAAGATTAAGTGGAACAAAATTCATCAATACTTGAAATCCTAGCCAAAGTCCTCTGTCTAAAAGAAATAGGAGACTGCGGCTGAAAGGAGCAGAGATTGATCTCACAGACGAATGAATGATAAAAGGAGAACTTCAAGTGGGTGCCAATAATGAGTTGTATTTATGTTACTTAGAAAGCTTGTGTGCTTAATTGACGTTAATAGCTTTTTAGTCCATTTACCTCATTGTCCTTCAGGGATTCAGAGAAATAAATTATAATGCATTTGTCCTGTATTCTTATAAGAAGATATAAACATTTATAGCTTTCTCCATTCCACAGAGAAAATGAGGCAGCAGTTTTGACATATAACAGTGTTAATCTATGAGCATCATTTTTAAATACCATTGTCAGGAACATATCCTGACAATATATTTCTGGCTATAAGCAGCAGTTTTAACAGAGAATGAAGCATTACCTGAAACGAATATTCTTTCTCCCTCTCTCTCTCTGTGTGTCTCTCTCTCTCACACACTTTTTAATTTATTCATCAAAATAACTGAATTTCTCCAATAGATAATTGCCTTCCCCTCAAATTTAAGTCTAATATGTTAGCTTCTGAAAGTTTACTTACCCATAAAGCACCTATTCCATTTCTAACAAAAATAGATATATTACCTATTTTATATAAGTTTCTGTCCCTTTCATTAGTATTAAAATAAATAAATGGTTCTTTTTCCTTATGCTTTTTGGAAGACTCTAAAGTTTATTAGTTTTACTTGAACTCTGCACTTTCATCCTTTATGCACTATTTATTTCTTGTTTTATTTTTTGCATCCTCCTCTAGTCTCTGATGAAAGAAATATTTCCATCCTAGATTCAAGCACTCATGACCTGAGGCTTCAACTGCTACAACTGATTTAAGCCGGGCCTCGAGCAGCAATGTCACCTTTCTTAGGAAGCATATATACCAAACCTGCAGCCTGACCCTTGGGAGGAATATCAGGTTTGAACTGGGGCAATCTGGGCTTCTCTCTTCTCTGACCTAATGCAGTTCATTGCTGCCAGCAGGATTTCAGTGAAGGCATCCAGAGAAAAATATGCTCCAGAGTGTCCCCTGCTCCATCTGCCTTCATACTTTTATTTTCAAGTACTGCAGAAGCCCCCAAGCTACACTGTATCTTCTCTGGGTCTTCATAAATGGAAATAAATTATTATTTTCTTTACATAAAGTTTCTTCAATGAAAATGTTATGCTTTGTTTATTTTCATTTCTGAAGATGTCTATTGCTAGCCTCAGTGAGTTAGGGATGATTGTGCTTGAAGTGTGTTACTGCCAGTGTTCCTAGATTCATTTTGCATTTCTGAGAGACTGCTGACCTCTAGTGTTCCAAAAAACCAATACTTCTTTTAAATTCATTTGTAATTGTTTTCGAGGTTTATGGGGTTTGTCTCTTCTATTAGTGGAATCTGATTTTAAAAATTCCAAGTTCAATGTTAAATATTTCCTTTAAATATAAGAATAAACTGAGAATTAAGATTTAGAGACTTTAAAATATACTAATTTTTAGAAGAGATATAAACATTTCTATTTAATATTTTAAATGTTGTTAAATTTATTAGGGTGACATTGGCTAATAAAATTATAGAGGTTTCAGGTGTACAGTTCTACCACACATCATATGCACACTGTGTTGTGTGTTCACCACCCCAAGTCAAGTCTCTATCCATCACCATTTTACCCCCCTTTACTCTCTGAGAAATGTAATGAACAAAATAAACTAACAAACAAAATGGAAACAGACTAATAGAAACAGAATAAACTGACAGCTGTAGAGGGTGAAAGTATTGGGGATACTGGGTGAAAAGGTGAAGGGATTAAGCAAAAAACAACCTCATAGACACAGACACCAGTATGGTGATGATCAGAGGGAAAGGAGGCGGGAGCAGGTGGAAGAGGGTCAAGGGAATATAAATGACAATGGAAAGAGATACAAACATTTTTAATTGTCATCATAGGCATTCCCTGTTAGGCATCTCAAACTGAACATAGTTCAATACCAAATTTCATACTCCTCTTACAGTATTAAGTTTTCCGTTTGTTCATACTAAGAAACTTTGAGTCAACCTTGACTTCTTCACTCCTTTCAGCCTACACTCTGAGAAATCCCGTGGCTTCTACTATTGATCACATCAGAATCCAGCCACTATTTACACACTCGCTGCCGCTACTCTGTTACAAGGCACGTGTTCTCTCACTGGGATTATGGTGATAACTTCCGATGCGTCTCCCTGAGTCTATTAACTTGAGCAGCCATCATGGTCCTTGAGAAATAGAAAGCATGTTGTGACATTTTTTCTGCTCAAAATCTTCAAATGGTTTCCAAGACTCTCAAAGAAAGTAGTCTGGAGATGCCAAGAAAGCTCTCAAAGACCTGCCTCCAACCCAACTTCCCTCACCTCGTCTCAGCCAGCGCTCCTCTCTTGTATGTGTGTCTCTGATCCAGCACACTAGTCTCTTTGCTACTTTTTTTTTTAAATAATATATATATATTTTTAAATGCTAAGGTTTATTTTCATTTATTTATTTATTATTTTATTATTGATTTTAATTTATTGTGATTTTAATTTATTAGATTATAATGTTGCCCCGAATGCATCCCCTATCCCCTGTAATTCCCTCAACATCTCCCTTGGACCCCCTCCCCATAGCACCCTCCTCCCTTCCCTTCAGGTTTATCGCATCCTATCATCCCCCTTCCTTCTGCCTCTTTTCCTCTGGTCCCTTTGATCTCTCCTCTGTCTCAATTCCATTTCTCAGTTCACATTGTTCATTGGATTCCTCAAATGAATGAGGTCATATGATATTTTTCTTTTTCTGCCTGGATTATTTCACTTAACCTAATAGTTTCCAGGTCCATCTATGTTGTCGCAAAAGGTAAGATTTCCTTCTTTTCCATGGTCCCATAGTATTCCATTGTATATATGTACCACAGCTTTTTAATCCACTTGTCCATAGACGGACCCTTGGGCTGTTTCCATATCTTCGCTATTGTGAACAATGCTGCCATAAACATGGGGGTGCATTTCTTCTTTTCAAACAGTGCTATGGTGTTCTTGGGGTATATTCCTAAAAGTGGGATAGCTGGGTCAAAAGGCAGTTCAATTTTCAATTTTTTGAGGAGTTTCCACACTGTTTTGCACAGTGGCTGCACCAGTCTGCACTCCCACCAGCAGTGCAGGAGGGCTCCCTTTTCTCCACATCCTTGTCAGCATTTATTATGTGCTGTTTTGTTGATGAGTGCTATTCTGACTGGTGTGAGGTGATATCTCATTGTGGTTTTAATTTGCATTTCTCTAATGATTAGTGATGTTGAGCATTTTTTCATATGCCTATTGGCCGTCTGTATGTACTCTTTGGAGAAGTGTATATTCATTTTTTTGCCCATTTTTTGATTAGATTGTTTATCTTTCTGGTGTTGAGTTTTACAAGTTCCTTATAAATTTTGGTTATTAACCCCTTATCAGAAGTATTGTCAAATATGTTCTCCAATTGTGTAGTTTGTCTTTTTATTCTGTTCTTATTGTCTTTAGCTGTGCAAAAGCTTTTTAGTTTGATATAGTCCCATTTATTTATCCTGTCTTTTATTTCACTTGCCCATGGAGATAAATCAGCAAATATAATATATTGCTGCGAGAAATGTCAGAGAGCTTACTGCATATGTTTTTTTCTAAGATGTTTATGGTTTCACAGTTTAAATATAAGTCTTTTATCCACTTTGAGTTTATTTTTGTGAATGGTGTAAGTTGGTGGTCTAGTTTCATTTTTTTTTGCAGATAGATGTCCAATTTTCCCAACACCATTTGTTGAAGAGGCTGTCTTTACTCCATTGTATGCTCTTACCTCCTTTGTAAATATCAGTTGTCCATAAAGGTTTGGGTTTAATTCTGGGTTCTCTGTTCTGTTCCATTGACCTATATGCCTGTTCTTATGCCAGTACCAAGCTGTTTTGAGTACAACGGCCTTATAGTATACCTTGATATCAGGAAGTGTGGAACCTCCCACTTTATTCTTCCTTTTCAAAATTGCTGAGGCTATTCATGTTCTTTTTTGGTTCTATATAAATTTTTGGAATATTTGTTCTATATATTTGAAGTATATCATTGGTATTTTAATTGGTATTGCATTGAATTTATAAATTCCTTTGGGTAATATAGACATTTTAATGATGTTTATTCTTCCTAATCATAAGCATGGTATATGCTTCCATTTCTTTATATCTTTCTTGATTTCTTTTATCAATGTTTTATAATTTTTCAAGTACAAGTCTTTAATCTCCTTAGTTAAATTTACTTCTAGGTACTTTATTTTTTTGGTTGCAATAGTGAAGGGGATTGTTTCCTTAATTTCTCTTTCTTACAGTTCACATTTGGTGTATAAAAATGCCTCTGATTTCTGAGTATTAATTTTATATCCTGCCACATTGCTGAATTCATTTATCAGGCGCAGTAGTTTTTACTGAGACTTTAAAGTTTTCTATATACAATATCATATCATCTGCAAATAATGATAGCTTTACTTCTTCTTTTCCAATTTGGATGCCTTTTATTTCTTCTTGTCTGATTGCTGTGGCTAGGACTTCCAGAACTATGTTGAATAAGAGTGGTGAAAGGGGGCACCCCTGCCTTGTTCCTGATCTTAAGGGGATTGCTTTTAATTTTTGCCCATTGAGTATGATGTTGGCTGTGGGTTTGTCATAGATGGCCTTTATCATGTTGAGGTATGTTCCCTGTATTCCCACTTTGCTGAGAGTTTTGATCATGAATGGGTGCTGGCTTTTATCAAATGCTTGTTCTTCATTTATTAAAATTATCATGTGGTTTTTCTCCTTCCTTTTGTTGACGTGATGAATCACATTGATTGATTTGTGAATGTGTACCAGCCTTGCCTCCCCAGAATAAATCCCACTTGATCATGGTGTATGATTTTTTCCATATATTTTTGGATCCGGTTTGCTAATATTTTGTTGAGGATTTTAGCATCTATATTCATCAGAGATATTGGCCTATAATTTTCTTTCTTTGTGTTGTCTTTGCCTGGTTTTGGAATCAGAATTATGCTCACCTCATAAAAGGAACTTGGAAATCTTTCTTCTTCTTGAATTTTTTGGAATAGCTTGAGAAAGATAGGAGTTAGTTCTTCTTTAAATATTTGGTAGAATTCAATTGTGAAGCCATCAGGCCCAGGACTTTCGTTTGTTGGGAGTTTTTTGACAACTGTTTCAATCTCCTTTGTTGTAATCAGTCTGTTTAGGTTTTCTGATTCTTGTAAATTGATTTTTAAAAGATTACATGTTTCAAGGAACTGGTCCATTTCATCTAGGTCATCTAATTTTTTGGCATACAGTTTTTCATAGTATTTTTTTACAATTCTTTCTATTTGTTGTGTTAGTTGTTATTTCTCCACTCTCATTTCTAATTTCATTTCTTTGAGTCCTCTCTCTTTTTTTTCTTGGTGAGTCTGATTAAAGGTTCATCAATCTTGTTTACCTATTCAAAGAAACAGTTCCTGGTTTCATTGATCCTCTGTATAGTTTCTTTAGCCTCTATCTCATTTATTTCCACTCTGATCTTTATTATTTCCTTCCTTCTACTACCTCTGGGCTTTACTTGCTGTTCTTTTTCTAGTTCTTTAAGATGCAGGGTTAAGTTGTTTATTTGAGCTTTTTCTAGCTTCTTAAGGTATGCCTGTAATGCTATGAACTTCCCTGTCAGTACTACTTTTGCTGTGTTCCATAAATTTTGAGTTGTTTTATGCTCATTATCATTCATTTCTAGGAATTTTTTTATTTCTTCTTTGATCTCATTGTTAACCCATTCATTATTTAATAACATGCTATTTAGTTTCCAAGTGTTTGAGTATTTTTGAGTTTTTCTGTTGTGGTTGATTTCAAGTTTCATGCCATTGTGATCAGAGAAGATGTGTGATATGATTTGAATTTTCTTAAATTCGTTGAGACTGCTTTTGTGCCCTAACATGTGGTCTATCCTAGAGAATGTACCATGAGAACTTGAAAAGAATGTATATTCTGCTGCTTTAGGGTGAAAGGTTCTGAAGATATCTATTAAATCCAGTTGATCTAGTGTATCCTTTAAGTCTGCTGTTTCTTTGTTAATTTTCATTCTTGAGGAGCTATCTAGTGATATTAGTGGGGTATTGAAATCCTCTACTATTATAGTATTGCTGTTGATCTCGCCCTTTATATCCATCAAAGTCTGCTTTATATATTTAGGTGCTCCTTTATTTGGTGCGTAGATATTTATAATGGTTATATCTTCCTGTTGGATTGCTCCCTTTATCATTAGATAGTGACCTCATTTATCTCTTACTACAGCCTTTGTTTTAAAGTCCATTTTGTCTTATATAAGTATTGTTATCCCAGCTTTTTTTTCATTTCTACTAGCATGAAATATTTGTTTCCATCCTTTTACCTTCAGGCTATGTGCATCTTTTGTTTTAAGGTGTGTCTCTTGTAGACAGCATATGTATGGGTCTTGTGTTCTTACTTCTGCAGCTACCCTATGTCTTTTGATTGGATCATTTAATCCATTTACATTTAAGGTTATTATTGATATGTAGTTGTTTCTTGCCATTTTATTCTTTAAAGCTATATTGCTCTTTTGCTATATATTCTTTTCCCCCTTCGATCTGTTTACAACAGGTCCCTTAACATTTCTTGCAGCATTGGTTTTGTTGTAATAAATTAATTGGGGTTTTTTTTTGGTCTGGGAAGATTTTTATTTCTCCTTGAGTTTTAAATGATAGCTTTGCTGCCTGACCTGTGGTGGCGCAGTGGGTAAAGCGTCGACCTGGAAATGCTGCGGTCGCTGGTTCGAAACCCTGGGCTTGCCTGGTCAAGGCACATATGGGAATTGATGCTTCCAGCTCCTCCCCCACTTTTCTCTCTCTCTCTCTCTCTTTCTCTCTGTCTCTCCCTCTCCTCTTTAAAATAAATAAATAAAAAAAAGATAGCTTTGCTGTGTAAAGTAGTCTTGGTTGTAGGCTCTTGTTCTACATTAGTTTGAATATTTCTTGCCATTCCCTTCTGGCCTCAAGTGTTTCTGTTTAGAAGTCAGATGTCATCCTTATGGGGACTCCTTTGTAGGTGATAGCCTTTTATTCTCTAACAGCTTTTAATATTTTCTCTTTATCTCTTAGTTTTGGTATTTTAATTAAGATGTGTCTTAGTGTAGATTTCTTTGGGTTTCTCTTTAATGGAGTTCTCTGTGCTTCTTGAACTTGTGTGACTTTTTCCTGCACCAATTTAGAGAAGTTTTCAGCTATGATTTTATTGAACAAACTCTTTATCCCTTGTTCCTTCTCTTCTTCTTCAGGAATGCCTATGATGCAGATATTATTTCTCCTCATGTTGTCACACAGCTGTCTTAGAGTTTCCTCAGACTTTTTGAGTCTCTTTTCTTTTTGCTGCCCTGCTTCCATGCCTTCATTTATCTTGTCCTCTAACTTGCTGATTTGATCCTGAGCTTCATCCATCCTGCTTTTAATTCCTTCCATTGTGGTCTTCATTTCTGATATTATATTTTTTATTTCTGACTGATTCTTTTTTATATTTGCCATCTCTTTCACTGATTATTTCACTGTCCTTTTTTATATTTGCCATCTCTTTATTTAGGTTTTTGTAATGACCATCTATTGTTGTTCTAAGATCTTTGAGCATCCTAACAATCATTATTTTAAACTGTACATCTGATAATTGGTTATATCTGACTCGTTCAAGTTTTATTCTGGTGATTTCTCTTGATTCATTTGGGTTACATTTCTCTGCCTTCCCATTTTGTCTGTGTATAAGAAGTGTGTGGCCACTGGAGTCCAATGGGTGTGGCCTCTGTGTTCCCTATGTGTGATCTCTCTGCAGGGCCACCACACCCTCTGCTGCTGCCTTGGGCATTCAGGTATGGGCATTGCCAGTGCCGGCCAGCTGCGGCTGTTGCTGCGGTTTCTGCCTCTCCTCCATGGGAGGGATTGTGCTCACATGCCCAGGTCTACAAGCCTTGGTTGACCTTGGCCTTTACCCTGCCCCCACTGCTGGGGCTGTGTGTCACACCTGGGGCTGCAAGCCTTGGCACTGCGGGCAAGGCTGCACACTTACGTTCATCTGTGGGTCTCCCCCTGTTCCCCACTTTCACCCTGCCACTATGGGCAGAGCTGTGCTCGTACATAAGGCTGCAAGTCCCAGCTCCATGGGCTGGGAGGGGCTGTGCACCTGCACTCAGCTGCGGGTCTTTGCAAGTCCCAGGCTTTCACCTTTCCCCTGGGAGCAGGATTGCAGGTGGGACAGCTCTTGCTTGCCCAGCCCTGCAGCTGGGTTGAACTGCTTTCTGCTCCACTTCTGCTTCCGCTGGGTGAGACTGAGCTCATGCTGGGCTTCAGTCATGGTGGGTCCAGTCTCCGCACCCACCAATGGACCGCACTTCCACATCCTGCCACCGCCCGCCCTCCAGCAAGTCTCAGCAGGGTGGGTGAGGGCACTGCAGCTCAGACCTAAGCACTCAATATTATATTCCTGAAGGCTTCCTCCTTCTAAACTACTCTGCTCTGAGTGCCGTGGGAGAACTTTTTTGGCTGGTGTCCTGTTTCCCTTTGCAGGTATTGCTGGTTCCAGGGGAAATATTCACTTTAGATTTGGGGGGTGACTCAACCCATGGGTTAGGGTGGCTGTCCCTTAAATTGTTTCTCCCTGTGCCTCCTAGATTACACTCTCTTCCTGCTACTTGGGTCCTCTCATCTCCCCTGTCCCCTGGAGCCCCGGGTGAGTGGTTGTGAAAGAGGTTTTCTGTGCGGTCCCTTTAAGAAGGATCCTGGGTCTGAGTAATCTATCTCTTCTCACAAACAGTATCCTGGCTTGTTTTGCAGCTAAATACTGTCCATACACTTCTTCTAGGCTCTGGGGCTGCAAGCTGAGGCTTTGTTCCTTGGGCCCAGGACCCTCCCCTCTCCACTAAACTCACTTCCCACCAGGGGAGTTTCTCCAGGCTGCTGTTTGCTCCCGGGAGCTAGGCAGCCTTCTCCAAGTTTCTGCTTTTCCTACCAGTCTCAGTGTAGCTTCTTCAGTGTTCCTTGGTTAAAGAGTCCTCTTAGTTTAGTCCAAAGTTGGTTTTTCCAGATGATGGTTCTTAAAATTAAGTTGTAATCCACTTTGGTTCTGGGAGGTGGAAGATGGTACATCCACTTACTCCATTGCCATCTTGCTGCTCTTAATATATTTTATTGAACCTAATATGTCCAAAATATTCTTTACTTAAACATGTAATCAATATAAAATTACTAATAAGGTCATTTTTTTAAAAGTGTTTTTATGCCCTGGCTGGCTTGCTCAGTGAATAGAACATTGGCCCAATATGCAGAAGTCCTGAGTTCATTCCTTGGTCAGGGCACACAGGGCTAGCAACCGTCTGCTTCTCCCCACCTTCTCTCTCTCTTTTCCTACTGCAGCCAGTGGCTCAACTGGTTCTAGTATCAACCCTGGGAATTGAAGATAGCTTGGTTGACAAGAACATCAGCCCCAGGCAGGGTTGCTGGGTAGATCCCAATAAGGGTGCAGGTGGGAGTCTGTCTCTTATTTCTCCTCCACTCACTTAAAAAAAATTATTTTTAGTTTTCAATTACTGTTGACATACAATATTATATTAGTTTTAGCTATACAACATAGTGATTAGACATTTATATAACTTATGTGATCACACCAGTAAATCTACTACCTACCTGACAATGTATGTAATTATTACAATATTATTGACTATATGTTCCCTGTGTTGTACTTTACATCCCCATGATTTATATAACTGGCAGTTTGTATGTCTTAATTACCTCTCCTTTTTCACCCTTCTTCTAACATCATTTGACAACCATCAACTCGTTCTCTATATCTATGAATTCGTTTTTGTTTTGTTTATTTTATTTTCCATGTATAAGTGAAATCATATAATATTTGTCTTTCTCTGTCTGACTTATTTCACTTAGCATAATATCTTCTGGGTCCATGTCTTGCAAATGGCAAGATTTAATTCAGTGAGTGATGAGCATTATATATATGTACCACTTCTTTATCCATTTGTAGATTGATGAACACTTTGATTGCTTCCATATCATGATTATTGTAAATAATGTTATAATAAATATAAGGGTAGCATGTATCTTTTTGTATTAATTTTTAATTTATCTTCGAATATAATCCCAGAAGTGGAATTTCTGGGTCATATGGTAGTTTTATTCTTTTTTTTGAGGAAACACCATACTGTTTTCCATAGCAGCTGCACCAGTCTGCATTCCAACCAACAGTGCACGAGGATTCCCTTCTCTCTACACCCTCACCAACACTTGTTTGTTGACTTATTGAAGGTAACCATTCTGAAAAGTGTGAGATGATATGTCATTGTGGTTTTAATTTGCATCTCTCTGATGATTAGATGTGTTGAGCATTTTTTCATGTTTATTGACTATCTGTATGTCCTCTTTGGAGAATTATTCTTAAAAACAATCTTAATTAGTGATCTTGCATCTGCACACTACCAAACATCAAAATAAAAATGTGACCTCTCCAAAACCATTTTCAAACAGCAGAGAGAAAATTTTAGGTTTGAAAGACTGACTAGAGGTTAAGAACATAGAACAGTGGCAGGATTCAGTAATTTAACAACCAGATCTCTGCCCTAATGACCATTTTAAGTATAAAAAATATATATACCAAAACATAGTTTATTATTTCATGCATTAAATACTTAAATAAAAAATAAAAGAGGTACACAAAACTATTATACATTATGTTATGAGTTTTTAAAATATTAATGAAAAAATATTAAATAACAAAAAGAAATAAAACTGTTATTTAAGATGTTTCCATATTGCTTCTTGATTGGCATTCTCACTTGCAATTTTTTTCACCTATGGATGGAATGAACATTATTAAGGGCGCTTAGAATATGCTGGTGCACAGATGAACGTTAAAAAGGAGTAAGAAATGTAAATTTGTGATTTCCACATTGGGCGGCTGCCCAGGCACTCACCTTAGAGAGAACCCTCATTACAAGTGCCATTTTAACAACCGGTTCACCAAAATAATGTATCAGTTCTCCCAAACTGATGCAAACTAGCTGAATCCCACCACTGACATAGACTCTATGTCTATAATCAGAGAAACTTAGATTCAAAATGGAGCCTGACACTTATTGGTTGTTGACTTAAGCAACTTACTGGACTATTTGGGACTTCAGTTTTCTCATTTATAAATTGAAAAGATAAATTTTAAAGACTATAATAAGATTTTAAAGACTATAATTTTAAAGACTATAATAAGAATTAAATGTAACAACACATGTAATTCACAGCATATGACAACTATGGAACAAGCACACTGTAAAGGTGTCATTGCCTTAATTCCATGCAAAATCACAATCAACATATAGTGCTTCAATAAGACACTTTTTAGAAATGAAATATAAATTATTATTGGTTATATTGCTATGGAATTTATTACAATACAAATTTCTACTTTAGCAAAATGCTAAAGCTCATTAATTATAATATGTTTTAATTTGTTTTCACCTTAAATACCACCATTTTGTTTCCTTTTCTGATAGATTGTAAGCATATTGAAGACAGACATTACATCTCCTTCATTTGATTCAATGAATCTATTGCTTGCTCTTTGTCTGCCATTATTCTAGTCTCAAAGAAATCAAAATAAACTAAAAAGAAACAGTCCTTACTTTTATGAGGCCTTTATTTTTTTGAAGGTAATAACTGGTAATATACAAACAAACATACAATATAGAAACTGTATAGTTAGAAAGATATCCTCAATATCTTGAATAGAAATGGTTCATAATAGGCACTCAATTAATATAAATTTAATTTTATATTATTATTTTAAATTATGTCAATATAATATGAGAATAAATAGCAATGTTCTGGAGTGAGTTCTTTCTCACTCAGGAAAGGCAAATGTGTGCATTTCTTTCTAATCTGGTGTTTAACCCTGGAAATTCACATTGGGATCTTTGAATTAGCCATGGTAGGAGTTTTTACACTATAGATATCAGCAATGCTGCAAACAGCGGCTACATTTCCTGTGCGCCAATTGTTATGCATTTATCAACACTCCACTGAATGAAGGCTGACAAAGTGTAGAATCTGAATTTTGTGCACTTCTGAGAATAAAAAAATCCTTAATATATACAACAGCACATTAATAATTATATTAATATAGTTTAAAGAGTTAAACTTACAAATTATGTAACACACTGTTACTTCAAACACCATATAATAATTCTAGCCTGACCAGGCACAGTGAATAGAGCGTGGGACTGGGATGCAGAAGACCCAGGTTCGAGACCCTGAGGTTGCCAGCTTGAGCGTGGGCTCATCTGGTTTGAGCAAAAGCTCACCAGCTTGAGCCCAAGGTCTTTGGCTTGGGGTTACTCGGTCTGCTGAAGGCCCACGGTCAAGGCACATATGAGAAAGCAATCAATGAACAACTAAGGTGTTGCAACGAGCAACAAAAAACTAATGATTGATGCTTCTCATCTCTCCGTTCCTGTCTGTCTGACCCTGTCTATCCCTCTCTCTGACTCTCTCTCTGTCTCTGTAAAAAAAATAAATAATAATAATAATAATAATTCTATTTATATACATACATATATGGAAGCATAATATAGATACCCATAAAATCAACCCATTACTACATGCTTTCTATTTAACTTTAAATATACCATTTTGATGAAACAATTTGAATCTTGAATAAAAATTTATTCAATATAACATTATGCAATTCTATATACTTTAAACATAATAACTCACTAGTTATGGCAGCAAAATAAGCTTCCAAATGTCAGAATAAAGCAAATTTGAAATTATTTTTCTGTGGAAATTCTCATGAAAATCATCTAGTTGACTTTATGCAGAGCTACAATACAAGAAATTTCCCAGGGCCGTATGCCTGGGGAGTATAAATTATTAAATCATACTTTTAAAAAGAAAAATGAAAAGCATTTCAACTTCTACAACATGCAATTTGTTGTTTAATTTTTAGTGGTATAACATATCAAACTTATTTTATTCCTCTTATTATTGTTTCTTATTATGTTTTAAGATAAATTTCCATTAAAATAGTAGATACAGATTTGTTTTTAATCAAAAATGTAAGAAAGGGCAATATCTGTGCATCCTTAGTCACTAGATCTCACAAATGAGCAACTGAGCCTGAGAATTATCAATTTGTACTCAAAACAACTTTAAACTGTTTCTAGTCTATGCCCAGCCATAACATTCAAATTTTATTATACTTAGTTGCAATTTAACATCATGCAAATTTAATACCAGATTAAGTCCTAAAGAATGTGGTCACATTATTTCAATTATACTAATCAGCAAGTGGTGTGATACTCTGTCTAATATTTTTCAATAATAAAAATGGATATCATTTATCCAAAACCACTCCTACCCCAGACACAATGTGTTGGCACTTCATATGTTATCTCTGCAGACCATAAAAACCCTATCAGTAAATTATTACAAATGAGAAATCTATGTGCAGAGAAATGTAGTGTTCTCTCCTAGGTCACACAACTAGTAAGTGGCAAAGCCAGGAGCCTAAAAACATGTCCTTTAGGCCCAAAAGCCCATGCAAATTCATTGAACTTGTAGGTAGTTACTTACTATTCCTCCTAAAAACCCTTAATTTGTTCTATGGCAATCTTTTCCTTGGAGAAAAGAACATAAACACCAACTTGGCAATAGGGACAATTATTTCTACCAACACTACCGTTCAGAGTAGATTAAATTGAAACCAAAATCTTTCTCCCAGCCTTCCTTTTGATGATATGTTTGGATTAGCTTCCAAATGGTACAAATTACCCTTTTGAGCTTATGCCAGGAGCAAAGTAGAAGTTGTGACTCGTATTTTTACTAGGCAGTTTAGACTTCAATTTGTGACAAAATAGTTGTCGGTAAAAAGAAACTGTCTAGCTAAAACTTTTATTTCCAGTAAAATGACAGCCTCTGGTAAAAGGAACCCAAAATTATTTTCAAATGAAAGGCTGTCTATAGTAAGCTTTTCTTAAAGATAGCATAGACATATCCTAAGATTAAGGTTGAAAACAAGCTGTTTGGACCCCACAAGTAAATCTAAGAAAATAAAATTTAGCTCAAATGCCTACTAGTCATATTGTGAGATAAGAAGCTATGCACACTCAGGAATAATAAATTAAATAAGAGAAATGCCATGAAACATACAGCTCCATAAGTGATAAATGCCAGAGAACTAATGCTTAATTTCTCATAAATGTGTCTGAGTTTATTTGGAAAGTATATTTAAGGGGTTCTGTGAGACTTTAGAAGTGGAACATGCCTGCCGGTCTCTCTTCCTGTCTTCTTTCCTTTACCTAAACACTAGCAAGCAGAGGAGTCAGTTGAGGCTCATCAAAGCCTTCCTTCAGTGGTAGATTTCTAAATATGCTGTGAATTATGTATACAGTATATTTGATATATAGTTTCTGCAAATTTTAAAGTTTTGACTGTGACATTAGGGTTTGATTAAGCTGAAATTTATTTGTGTATTAGATTAGGGATCCATTGTCTTTTTTGGATACTCAATTTCCCAAATCATTTATTTAACAGTGGCTCTTCTCCACTAATCTGCAATACCACTTCTGCCATGTATCAGATTTACATAGATATGCTGGTTGGTTTTCTGGGCTCTGTTCTCTTCCATTTCTGCCTCAAATATAAGTGTTAATACTGTGCTGTAACAAATATAAGATATAACTTTATAATATTAGATATCTGTAAGTCTTGGTGTCTGATGGAGCAACTCTCTACACTTGACTTTTCTCGCTTAGGAAGTAATGTCTTGGCTATTATTCTTAAGGCTTTCAAATTTCATATTAATTTTAGAATAAGTCAGATTTGTCATGGTGCAGTGGGTAAGCATCGACTTTACCCACTGAGGTCACTGGTTTGAAACCCTGGACTTGCCTGGTCAAGGCACATATGGGAGTTGATGCTTCCTGTCCTCCCCTACCTATCTCTCTCTCTCTCTCTCTCCCCCCTTCCTCTGAAATAAATAAATAAAATCTTTAAAAATTTTTTAGAATAAGTTTATCAAGTTTCATGAGAAGAACCTGTTTGGATTTTGATTGACATAATATTGAACAAGCCTATATGCAAACAATTGACATTTTTAATATATCGTGTTTATGAGCATGGTATGGCATTTTATTTATAAAGATATTGTTAATAATTTTCATTAAAGTTTTATAGATTTCTGCAAAAAGTCTTGCTGATTTACTTGTTTTTATTGCTACACATCTTATAGTTTTGTTTTTACAAATATATCTTTTCTCATCTATATATCTTATTCTAAATATGTTAGTATATAAAAATATAATTTATATATTAGATATATAATATATATCCATATCCATTTTAGATCCCAAGTTAGTTAATCTTTCTTGATATTTCTAATAACTAGTTTCTAAATATTTGGCAATTTCTGTATAAACAATTATACTATCTAGAAATGACTTCTTCCTTTAACTCCAATTGTTATAGGATTTATTATTTTTTCTTCATCTGCTTTGTTTACTAAGACTGCTAGGAAAATGGCAAATTGAAACAGTGATAGTGAACATACTTATTTTCAAGTCAATTTAAAGGAAATTATTTAGCATTTTTAATATGTTCACTGTTGGAGTTTGTAGATACCCTTCATCAGTTTAAAGAGATTCCTTCTGTACCTGTTAATATTAGATTACATGACAAAGAGGAATTAGGTTTGTTAATCTCCTGACCATGAAACAGTGAGACTAACATAAATTACCCAGGTAGATTAATTTTATGGGTCACCTTTGCTGAGCCATATTGCCCAGATATTTAGCCAAATGATGTTCTGTATGTTTCTGTGAAGCTGTTTTTGAATTAGATTTACATTTAAATTGGTGGACTTTGAGTAAAGAAGATTGCCCTCCCTATTGTGGGTGGGCCTTGTCAGTCAGTCGAAAGCCTGAGTAGAATAAAAGACTGACCTTCTCCAAGCAAGAGGGAATTCGCCATCAGTCTGCCTCCATTCTCCATCTTCAATATCAGCTCTACCTGGTTTTCCAAATTATTGTTTGAAATCAAACTGTAACCCCATTCCAAGTCTTCAGCCTGCTTGCCTCTCTCCTCAGAATATCGATTTGCCAAGCATCAACAATAATGAGTCAATATTTAAAAGCTCTCTCTATATCTGTCTCTCTCTACATGCATACATATATATATATATACATACATATATATACATATATACATATGTATGTATGGATATGTGTATGTGTCTGTGTGTGTGTGTGCATACATTCATTCCATTCTGTTTTTCTGGAGGACTCTAATACAGATTTTGGTACTGAGAATGGCTCTGTAGTATATATAATAATATCAAAGATGAGTTTTCTGAATTGGTTTTGGGCTTTCTAGAATTGGATCTCTATGTTGATTAGATTCAATGTCACCCCAATAAATTTGACAAAAATATTTTAAAACTTAATGAATTGGTAGTTACAGAATAGTTACAAGGATGTAAAATACAATATAGAAAATATAGTTGATAATAAGGTAATAACTATGTATGGTGTCAGATGGGTGATAGATTTACCGGGGTTATCACTTTGTAAGTTATATAAGTGTGCAATCACTGGGTTTTACACTTGAAACTAATATTATTTGTCAGCTGAAATTTAAAAAAATAATATTTATTTAAAAATTTTTAAAAAATGATACACTGAATCTTTGTCAGTTGTATGCAAAACATATTTTAGTTTATACTTGTCTTTTTGCAATGTTTATAGTGTCTTTACAGCATATGGAAGTTCTAAATATTAAAGTAATTAAATGTATCAATCTTTGCCCTATTTGCCTGTGTTTTATATCTTTCTTAAGAAATTTCTTTTCTGGCCTACCTGGGCGGTGGCGCAGTGGACAGAGCGTCGGACTGGGGTGCAGAAGACTCAGGTTCGAGACCCCGAGGTCGCCAGCTTGAGCGCAGGCTCATCTGGTTTGAGCAAAGCTCACCAGCTTAAACCCAAGGTTGCTGGCTTGAGCAAGGGGTTACTCGGTATGCTGTAGCCCCCGGTCAAGGCACATATGAGAAAGCAATCAATGAACAACTAAAGTGCCACAATGAAAAACTGATGATTGATGCTTCTCATCTCTCTCCGTTCCTGTCTGTCTGTCCCTATCTATTCCTCTCTCTGACTGTCACTCTGTCTCTGGGGAAAAAAAAAATTCCTTTTTGCCTGGCCTGTGGTGGTGCAGTGGATAATGCATCCACCTGGAATGCTGAGGTCACCAGTTCAAAACCCTGGGTTGCTTGTCAAGTCAGAAGCAACTAGTATAAATTGATGCTTCACACTTCCCCACCCCTCTCTAAAATCAATACATGAAATATTAAAAAAAAATTCTTTTCTGCATGTGGTTAAGATGTTGTGTTTCACTTTCAAATAAACATTTAAAGACTTGCTTTTCATATTTAAAAAAAATAAATAAGATACTAATGACCTCTGTTTCTAGTAGTAAAGGAAACACTAACAGTCCATGGTAACAATAGAAATATGCAAAATATCAGTTGGATAATTCTATTCAAACATGATAGAATCTAGGTGACCATATATATGATTCCTTTGAACATTTTGTTCAATCTAATAAATATACTGAGTTTGGTTGGTCACTCCTTATTTCACTAAACAGAGTGAGGAAAGAAAAGGATGAGCTCAGGGACTTGAATTCTTAGCTCACTCGTGACCTGAAAGCTTTCATGGCTGCCCTGAAGAAAGGCCCTCATCCCTCATAGGCACAGGGCTGACGTCACTGAAAAACAAACCCAAATCTTGTTCTGCGTGTGACTGAATGACAACACAAACTGAATTCCAAGATTCACAAGTTATTTACTATTAAAGTGGGGGCATTGATTGTGAAGGAATTTTATCCTGAAAGTTGGAGTGGGGACATGTAGGAAGATCATGATAGACCTATAGAATGAACCCCTAAATTCTTTTTTTTTTTAAATAAATTTTTATTAATGTTAATGGGATGACATTAATAAATCAGGGTACATATATTCAAAGAAAACATGTTTAGGTTATCTTGTCATTAAATTATGTTGCATACCCCTCGCCCAGAGTCAGATTGTCCTCCGTCACCCTCTATCTAGTTTTCTCTGTGCCCCTCCCCCTCCCCCTAACCTTCTCCCTCCTTCTCTCCCGTGTCCTCCCTCCCCCCACCCCTGGTAACCACCACACTCTTGTCCATGTCTCTTACTCTCGTTTTTATGTTCCACCAATGTATGGAATCATGTAGTTCTTGTTTTTTTCTGATTTACTTTTTTCACTCCGTATAATGTTATCAAGATCCCACCATTTTGCTGTAAATGATTCGATGTCATCGTTTCTTATGGCTGAGTAGTATTCCATAGTGTATATGTGCCACATCTTCTTTATCCAGTCTTCTATTGAAGGGCTTTTTGGTTGTTTCCATGTCTTGGCCACTGTGAACGGTGCTGCAATGAATATGGGGCTACATGTGTCTTTACGTATCAATGTTTCTGAGGTTTGGGGGTATATACCCAGTAGAGGGATTGCTGGGTCATAATGTAGCTCTATTTTCAGTTTTTTGAGGAACCACCATACTTTCCTCCATAATGGTTGTACTACTTTACAGTCCCACCAACAGTGGATGAGAGTTCCCTTTTCTCCGCAGCCTCTCCAACATTTGCTATTACCTGTCTTGTTGATAATAGCTAATCTAACAGGGGTAAGGTGGTATCTCATTGTAGTTTTGATTTGCATTTCTCTAATAACTAATGAAGCTGAGCATCTTTTCATATATCTGTTAGCCATTTGTATTTCTTCCTGGGAGAAGTGTCTGTTCATGTCCTCTTCCCATTTTTTTATTGGATTGTTTGTTTGTTTGTTGTTGAGTTTTATGAGTTCTTTGTAAATTTTGGATATTAGGTCCTTATCTGAGCTGTTGTTTGAAAATAACATTTCCCATTTAGTTGGCTGTCTGTTTATTTTGATATCAGTTTCTCTTGCTGAGCAAAAACTTTTTATTCTGATGTAGTCCCATTCATTTATCTTTGCCTTCACTTCTCTTGCCATTGGAGTCAAGTTCATAAAATGTTCTTTAAAACCCAGGTCCATGAGTTTAGTACCTATGTCTTCTTCTATGTACTTTATTGTTTCAGGTCTTATATTTGGTGAACCCCTAAATTCTGATGTGCCTTTGTTGCCAGTAGAAGCAGCCTCTCCATCCCCATCTGAGACTGACTCTGAAGAAGTTGCCATACAAGACAAGGCTGATTCCCCTCAGGGTTCCCTCTCACCACAGCTCTTTGCTACTAGATTTATAACTGGGCTCAAGGCCACTAAAGGTGAAGTGCAAAGCATGACCCATGAGGAGGTATGCAACACTCCAAAAAAACAATTTCAGTTTTCTAATTTATACAGACTTAATGCCTGGGAATACCGATAGGAATGAATATTAAGGATGTGGGATGATGGTAAAAGGAACATAAAGTTGTATCAGGCCAAATTTGTTGATATGAACTCACTAAGCAGAGATTCTGATTAGTGCTTTAATGTTGTAGCTCTCAGGAAGTTAGAAAGGCCTGAACAGTTTGGTTGGTTGGTTGGTTGGTTGGTTGCCTGAGTTAAATATGGACTAGAAGGTGGCCCAGAGCAAGTACATTAACTATACTAGACCTGCCTTGGATTACTATAGAGGACGGAAATCATAGGCCTATGGAGATGGAACTGTTAGAGTTCATTTGTAATTTTAGAACTGTTCACCCATCCTGGAAAGGTCCAGGAATGACCTTCCAATCCTACTTTACATTTTGTGTGTCCCTCAAAATTTCATGTGTTAAAGTTTTAACCTCCAGTACCTCAGAATGTGACCTTCTATGGAGATTGAAAACTTATTGGTCCTTATAGAGGTAATCAATTAAAATGAAGTCATTAAGGTAAGCCCTAATATGATATGACATGTCTTTATAAAAGAGGAAATTTGAACACCAAAACAACAACAACACACACACAGAGGAAATATGACGTGAAGAGACACAAGGAGAAGATGGTGATCTACGAGCCAAAAGACAGCCTGATGTAGATTCTCCCTCACAGTCCTCAGAAAGAATCAACTCTGCCAGGATTTGTACCTGCCAGAACAACATATTTCTGTTGTTTGAGCCACTCAGTTTGTGGTGCTTTGTTATGGAAGCTCTAGAAAATTAATACACTAAGCATCTAATAAATGCTACTTTTATTACTGCTGCGTTTTGAAGAGTCAGCTCACAGAACACCTGTTGAATTCACTGAAAGCTTTCGTATGTGGCAGAAAAGCAGCTGCCCGTCATTGCTATCAGACATGTTCTACTTTTCTGTTCAGGAATCAGCAAGCATAACTTCTTGCTGGCTTACTAAATTTTTTGGTTGTTCACTTATTTCTGTCATCCTCTATCTTTTCTGATTTTAGATAGGGTTGGCTTTCTTTTTTTCTTTTTGGTTACTAGTTTACCCCATTTAAACCAGTTGCATTTTCCCTAAATCACAAATAAAAACATAGTTGGTTAATGCCATCATCTACTTGGTTCTTTAGACAAAGTTGATCATAATAAAAATGTCTACTTATTCAAGAATAATACACATTCTATAGAATGACAGGCCTGCCTTCACATTTTTCTCATTCCTCATCAATTCTTCAGCATTTTGGATATAATAAAGATACACACTGAGAATCTATATTTTAAGAAAGATATCTTAAATTTCCTTCTCAAAACCCTTTCTTTTTCATCACTAGTTAAAGCTTTTGAAACTTACATGAAAATTATTATTCAAGACACACAATTCTAAACAAGTGTAAAAGAAAGGAAAATAGTTTTCCAATGGTATCTCTCTTACATTTGTAAGCATTTATACTTCTGGAGTTATAAAAGCTTTAAAACCTCACAAAGATTTTTGGGACGCTACACTATTAATTCACCTTTTTCCCTCCAATAAGTCCTTTTCTCCAATATGATCATATAATTTTTTATTTCATAGTAGGAAAATGTTTTTCAGTTTTGAATGTAGCACATAGCAGATAGATTTTGCAGTTGCCAATTAAAAGACACTGTTCAGCAACTGCCCTGCATGCTAAACCAGTTTGTCTCTTTCAACAACACATCAAAGTGTATTTCTATTGGAAATCCTCTAACACAGTGGTCCCCAACCTTTTTTGGGCCACAGACCGGTTTAATGTCAGAAAATATTTTCACAGACCGGCCTTTAGTGTGGGACAAATAAATGCACAAAATAAAATTATGCGACCGGTGTAAAAACTGTGGTATTTTTAAATATAATTGTCGAACTTACGATATTTATTGGACTAAGTTAAAGGAGGAACGAGCATGTCCTCATTATTCAGGCTGTATTTAAATTTGTTATTCTGACAACGTTTCATGTTATTTATTCTTTCTCTGCAGACCGGTACCAAATGGCCCACGGACCGGTACCGTTCCACAGCCCGGGGTTTGGGGACCACTGCTCTAACATACTCATCACCAAGCTGTAACCCTGCAACTTTGTTTATACTTTATATATGTTATGATCACTGAAGACCCAACTTAAAAGCCTAGGAAAAGAAAGAAAACGTGAGGTTTCTTCAGTAAAGAATATTGCAAAACAGAGATCAAAGGCACAATTTTACTCAATCTGTGAAATCCATTATAGTTTACAATTAAAGAATGATTTTAATTGTCAAACTTTTAAATTTTATTAAATGTTTGTGGCAATGCATCAAATGAATTCCAGATCTATATAAATACACAGGCAGCTGTTTGTAATTTTCATTTTTATCAGTTGTGAAAGAGTACAATGTACTTCCTGCACCTTATTTTCCGAATTTGCATTTTATCATCTTTGGCTACCCAGTACATAGTAGGGAGAACCTGAACATCTCATTCTTTGAATTTTCATTTTTGATTGCAAATCAGATGATATCTGGCACTTTTCTCTTTTCTTGTTTTTCTCTTCTCTGAACTTCCAGTTTTATTTGCTCCCATTTCTTCTTGGCTCTAATAAAACATACAAAATATTTCAATTATTTTCTTTTTCACATTCTTCAGGGAATCAACCTTTTGAAGGTCTTTGCTAATTAGCATAAATCTAAGGGCAAAACAAAAACTAAGTTATTGTTTTACATTTTCACAATGCCGTTCAAACCAATTCCGCTTCTTTCTGAAGCTTACTGTGTTTTGAATTTGGATGGAGGGATGCAAAGGAATGAAGATAACACTATATATACATATATATATATGGCTGCACTATGGAGCATGCAGAATGAACAGAATGAATGACCCACCCAATGGAGTCAGGTACCCTCAGTAACACCAACTATGTCCTTAACAGAAAGAAAATGTGACCTCAAGGAATGCTGGCAATGAGAATGACATCTCTAATTGCCCTCAGCAATTTTCTTCAATTCCCAACACACATTTTTCTCTCCTACTGCATTAGCTTCACAACATTCAATGATATTTTCCCAAAAGGCTCCTCTTGCCCATTTATATTTTTGTGGCCTTGAAACATAGATATTTCTTAGAGAAATAGCCTAGTGGCAGCTTGTGTTTCCTGCCTCCTGCTTCCATCAGCCCATCTGTCCGCTGGTAAAGGCTGAAATTGCTCCTCTGTGCCGCAGTAGCAGGAAGTGCAGGGGAGGAAACACAAGCTCATCTTTCTGTCTCTTGTTCTGGTGATGAAAACAATTGGAAAGAATCAGAGTTTAAGGGTTACAAATTTCCCAGTCAAAAGCTTGGGTAAATTAAGAAAATTAATTTTATTTTGTTATAACTGGTTTTGATTTTTTTGACTGTGAATCCCATTCTGCCTAATGTAGAAAACTTATTGGTCCTTTGCACATAAACTTCATCCAACTCAGTGATTCCTTAGTTAATTCACATTCAGACTTGAAATTCTTTCTCAGGGTTTTTCTCCCTCCTGCACCTTCCTGCTGCTTTTCCTGATTTCTAGGGTTGGGACAGGGAAGAATGGTTGCTGCTGTGTGACAACTAGGAAGAGAATGCAATCTCAAAAATCTTGTGCCTCAGCAAGGCCTGGATCACGTGTTGGTGAGTGGTGGCCCAGATAACATAGTCAAGGTTACTCAATCTTGAAAGTGCATCCTAATTACCCAGGGCTGTTGTTAAAAAGCAGATTCTGATTCAGCAGGTGTGACATGGAGACCCTACATTTCTAACAAGCTCCCAAGTGATGTCCTTGCCGGTGGTCCTCAGATCATACTTCAAATAACAAAGGTGTGATTGGAGGATAATAATGTCATCTGTTGAGATTCCAGCTGAGCCTCCCCCTCCACTAGGGCCTACCCACAGAGGCATCTTCCTGATACATCTGTCAGCCTCAGCCAGGAGACTTTGTGTAAACCCATTGGCCTCTCTCCCAGGAACTCATTCTTATTGAAACTCACAGGAATCTGCAATGCCCTCTCAAGCAAACCTGGAGCTTAGAAATCTCAAGAGGCTGTCTCCAGGCCTCTCATGCTAGATATGGCTTTCCCTCCTGCCAACCACACCATCAGATGACACTGAGAACTTCTTTCCAAAGTTTACCCCCCGTCACCTCCACCTGCATCTGGGAAATGCGATGAAGATAATGTTTATGCTCAGGTTCTTATAAACTTCAAGGGGAATTCTGTCACTGATTTTTCTACACCTGTGGTTTGGCATAGCTGGAGATGGTGGGAAAAATAAAGTTGGACTGACTCCACATTGTATCTGGTCCCTTACTGCTTCTCCATACCCTCCTCATTACTCTCCAGATTGGAAAAAAAAATGTGGTTTTGTCAGCTCACATCCCTTGTCACATCCCTTTTTCTGTGCCATACATAGGTGGTACACATTTCATGGTCTGAAGTCACCCCTCTTTCTCCCAAGTCCTTCTGTAATTCATGGTTAACTATCTGGGATGGGAGGGAGGGTTCTGGGATACAAGAGCAGTTACTGGGATGAGACATGGGTGAAAACTACCTCCCTTAATACTCCAGATAACATCCCACTCATGAAGAAGTCATGGAAGAAAAAGATGTGACTTGACAATACGTGCATTTATCCAGGATTTCCACTGACTTTGCATTTTCTTCCCCACAAAATTAAGTGCCATCACGCTTAAAAACCCAACACACAATTAAGAGAAAATATAGTCAATTAATTTGTGCTACAGCAGAATTTCTTGCAGCATAGTATGTTTTGAGAAGAGATGGGGGAAAAGAAAAAAAAATTGACATAAATATATAAATATATATATATAACAAGTCTGCATACTATGTCACAGTTGCAGTCAGAGAGTTTAGAGAAATACCACTTTAGACAATCTCAGGGCCGTGACCAGTTGGCTTAGCGGTAGAGCATCGGCCCAGCCTGTGGAAGTCCCAGGTTCGATTCCTGGGGAGGGCACACAGGAAAAGCGCCCATCTGCTTCTCCACCCCTCCCCCTCTCCTTCCTCTCTATCTCTCTCTTCCCCTCCTGCAGCCAAGGCTTCATTGGAGCAATGCTAGCCTGGGTGCTGAGGACGACTCCATGGCCTCTGCCTCAGGTGCTAGAATGGCTCTGGCTGCAACGCCCCAGATGGGCAGAGCATCAACCCCTGGTGGGCATGCTGGGTGGATCCCAGTGAGGAGCATGCAGGAGTCTGTCTGACTTCCTCCCCACTTCTAACTTCGGAAAAATACAAAAAAAAATCTCAGTTATTTACATTAGAAATGGGACAGTTTCTAATCTAGATATGTTCCGGTTTACTCTGGGAGTCTCTTGTATAGAGCTTCTGGATTTCAGATGATTCTGAAAGTTCCAGGCTACTGATTTAGATAGGAACTCCCTATCTAGAACTTCTTTCTGAAAGGTTCAATCTTCTGAAAAGTAACTGAAACCCTGTGTGGTTTTCCAAACCTACTGACTCAGCATCAGGATAAGCTAGGAGAAGACACCAAGCATTCTAGCCAAAGAACAAACTGAGGTTGGATCTGCTACAAACCTGCACCCTGAGGACCTCCCAGGATCCTTAGACCCTCCCAGAGAACAGAGCACAAAAAGGAGACCACAGTCACTATGAACCTCCTGGCCTCAAAATTCCACCAGCCAATATTTGTCTACCGTAACTAGAGTAGGGCTTTAATATTTTCTGTCAATCAACCTGGAAACGCTGAGGTTGCCGGTTCAAAACCCTGGGCCTACCTGGTCAAGGCACATATGGGAGTTGATGCTTTCTGCTCCTCCCCCCTTCTCTCTCTCTCTCTCCCCTCTCTATAATGAATAAATATTTTCTGTCAAAATATGGTTTTATATACTTGCTTTGTGGTTCAACAAAGAACGCATCTTAGCATATTATATGCTTGTTGCTAAGGAGAAAAATATGTAAAAATATTTCTGATAACTCATAAGAGTAGGCAAAGGAGAGCACAATAAAACAAAGTAAAATTATATTGCTAGTGGAAAAAGAACTAGTAAACTCAAGTAATTCTGTTGGTATATATAATAAAATTTTTCCAAATTTTCTAGAATAGGTGCCTTGAGCTTAGAAGCTTCTCATTGATTTTTAGAATCAAATGATATATTAAAATCATCAGTAAATATTTACCTGTATATATCTTTTCAGTTTTTGAATATGTTTTTGTAAAAGGAATTTTTCTTCGCCAGGTTGAACCATTATATGATGTTGACATATATTTATCTGGGGGGAAAAAGACTGAAGTTAAATATTGCATAACTTTAAAATCATATTCTGAGTGTTTTAAATTTATAAACATTTCAAATGTGAAATTATTCTCTAATTAATTTTATGGTTTCAAAGCTCAGGGACACAAGTGAGCTTATTAAGACTAAATTATCAATGAACATGGTTACACATTTCTTAACTGGCTGTTTAATTCCTTAAAAAAGACTGTCTCACATGAGACTAAGCTAGAGGAGAGAATGGTATCTAGATGTGATAAAAATATTTCTTCACCTTGTTTTACTATGACTTTGCATACAATTCTGCTAATATTTGTAGGAAAGAAAGAAGAAAGAAGAAAGAAAGAAAGAAAGAAAGAAAGAAAGAAAGAAAGAAAGAAAGAAAGAAAGAAAGAAGAAAGAAAGAAAGAAAGACACCTAGAAGGTACAAACCTATTCCCTTTTCTCTCCACAAAGTGACTCCCATGATGGCAGATTGTACTACCACAGTGAACTCACTGTTCTAAGAAACTAAAACTTTTCTATACCGACTTGGTACTTAAATATCTACTTTCCTCTGACAGCTCTATATTTGAACTATCATTAACAATTTTGGGTTTGTGTTTTCAAAATAGTACTAAAAATGTATTTGTGGCCCTGGCCAGGGGCTCAGTGGATAAACCATTGGCCTGGCATATGTCCATCCCAGGTTCAATTCCAGGTCAGGCCACACATAAGAAGTGACCATCTGTTTATTCCCCCTCCCCCTCCTCTCCCTCTTCACCTCCTGTAGCAGTGGCTTGATTGATTCTAGCATCAGCCCCAGACGCTGAAGATGCTGTTAGTTTGAGTGCATCAGGCTCAGGCACTAAAAACAGCTTGGTACTTGAGCATCAGACCCAGACAGGGTTGCTAGGTAGATTCCCGTCAGAGTGCATGCAAGAGTCTGCCTCACTATCTCCCCTCCTATCACCAAAAAAAAAATTTGCTTTCCCCCATGTTGACATTTGCACTAATGATGTGAAGATAATAGTGAGTATCACAGTGACCACCTTAACACAAGTGTAGACAGTAGCACCAAACTATTCTAGTAGTCATTATATTCATCTCAACCACCTACTCATAGGAAAATATAATGAAATTAATAATAATGTAATAATAGTAAGAAATAAAATTAAAAGCTGGTTGCACCTAAGAATATCCCTCTTTTTATATGTAAATCTATACATAATTCTATTCTAAATCCAATAAAAAAAATCATTTTAAGCTAACTTCAGTTTAAGTGGTAAAAGAAAGATCCTAACAGAGACATAGCATTTTTAGATACATTTCACAAAATATACAACATTCAGAACTTCACTAACTGGGCTGTGAACATAGAAAAATCTAAACTTGCAATTATAGGGAATTGAGCAGCCTTTTTTTTTTTTTTTTTTTTTTTTTTTGTATTTTTCTGAAGTTGGAAACGGGGAAGCAGTCAGACAGATTCCCGCATGCACCCGACAGGGATCCACCCGGCATGCCCACCGGGGGCGATGCTCTGCCCATCTGGGGCGTCGCTCTGTTGCAACCAGAGCCATTCTAGCGCCTGAGGTGGAGGCCATAGAGCCATCCTCAGCACCCGGGCCAACTTTGCTCCAATGGAGCCTCGGCTGCAGGAGGGGAAGAGACAGACAGAGAGAAAGGAGAGGGGGAGGGGTGGAGAAGCAGATGGGCGCTTCTCCTGTGTGCCCTGGCCAGGAATCAAACCCGGGACTTCCGCATACCAGGCCGACGCTCTACCACTGAGCCAACCAGCCAGGGCCGAGCAGCCTTTTTTTGATTGAGAAAAGTTAGACTCCAGTTTGAAAGAGCAAAATTTATCTGAGACATGAAGAAAAAGATATTTGTTTCCTTCCTCTCTTGTGACTTTGTACTTCCTGACATAGATTATGATTTTGCCTCGTACATGATGAAATGATTTAGAAGCAATCTGTGCATTACGGGGAGAGATGAAAGGCTGTCAAAAATATTGGAGTTGGCCCTGGCCGGTTGGCTCAGTGGTAGAGCGTTGGCCTGGCGTGCAGGGGTCCCAGGTTTGATTCCCGGCCATGGCACACAGGAGAAGCGCCCATTTGCTTCTCCACCCCTCCCCCTCTCCTTCCTCTCTGTCTCTCTCTTCCCCTCCCGCAGCGAGGCTCCATTGGAGCAAAGATGGCCCGGGCGCTGGGGATGGCTCCTTGGCCTCTGCCCCAGGCGCTGGAGTGGCTCTGGTCGCGACAGAGCGGGCAGAGCATCGCCCCCTGGTGGGCAGAGCGTCGCCCTCTGGTGGGCGTGCCGGGTGGATCCCGGTTGGGCGCATGCGGGAGTCTGTCTGACTGTCTCTCCCCGTTTCCAGCTTCGGAAAAATACAAAAAAAAAAAATATATATTAGAGTCACCCTCACACTAACCCTTTCAGAAAGTAATAATCATATCACTTCTCAGCCTTTTGACTAAGATCAACTATAGAAAGTAAACATGAAGGTCTAAAGAAAACCCAAGGCACTGGCCTGAAAGATACTTGAACAATGCAGTGAGTAGAATAAAAAACATGTCAACCATTTGAAGACAATTGTCAATAGTAAAACAGTCCTGGGTGGTTGGCTCAGTGGTAGAGTGTTGGCCCAGCGTGTGGAAGTCCCGGGTTCAATTCCAGGTCAGGGCACACAGAAGTGACCATCTGCTTCTCCAACCCTCCCCTTTCTCTCTCTCTCTCTCTCTCTGTCTCTCTCCTCCTCCTCCTCCTCCTCCTCCTCCTCCTCCTCACACTCTCTCTTGCTCCTCCTCATTCTCCTCCTCCTCCCACAGCCATGGCTTGAAAAGTTTGAGCAAGTTGGCCCCAGGTGCTGGCATCAGCACTGAGGATGGTCCCATGGCCTCCCTCAGATGCTAAAATAGCTCAGTTGCCAAGGAACAGAGCAGTAGCCCCAGATGGGCAGAGCATCACCCTGTGGAGCGCTTGCTGGATCCCGGTTGGTGCAAATGTGGTAGTCTGTTTGCCTCCCTGCATCTCACTTACAAATAATTTTTTAAAAAGAGTGAAATAAAGCTATTTGGGGAACAAAGTACAATGCTCTGAGACAAAAAGCTAACAAGGTTCTATGTCAAGTCACACAAGTCACCTGCACCAACATACTGATTTTCATATCCTTTAAGTTGTATGCACTCTTACACATGGAAGAAATTCTCTCACTAGTTTTCTAAGAAGGTGGTGGGGTCTGGAAAAAGAAGAGGGGAGCAGGTGACAATGAAGATTCACTGGGCCATCAGGAAATTCCATGGGAATACAGCCACAGACATGAGTAAACTGTATACATAAAGAGCCTCACCTGGACAGAGACCGAGTTTGGGTTCCTTGTTAACATTGACTTTATTGTAGAACCCGTTTGTGGGTCTGTTGCAGGGAGGTGCGTTCAGTGAGACAGTCCTGACAGCATCCCTCTGAACATGGATATAGGATGCATTCTTAGCATTTCTGTCTTTATTATTGCGATGGTAACTCGTTTTATTTTTGGGGTTAGGGGTCTGTAGTGCTGTAAAAGAAAAGGGTGAAGGAGTGAGAAATAAAACAAGCTGGTTTCATACCCATAAATAACATATGGCACTTTAAGTGTTTGAGAGCATAATGGTAGATAATGTAAGCTAAAAGAACTACAGCTAAAATAACATATTTCACAATGATGATTTGTTTCTCAGGTATAAAATGTTATTTTATATTTATCTCCTTTTAAATTAAAACTTAGAAATATCAGTTAGATAGACACTCTACCTTTCCGCACTCCTTGGCTAGGGAAGTTCTTTGGTTCATCATAAACCCATTTTCTTCTTTTCACGCCTTTAAAATGAGGCTTCCTCACTGGCTGGACATCATTCACTTAGAGGAAATAGAAGTTTTTACAGTTACGTTAAAAATCCTTTTGTCTGAAAATTACTGTAGGATATAATTACATATCGGTACACTCACATGTCAAGCAAGAGAAAAAAATAAATTTACCACCCAAATACTTTACTTTCTAGAACAAAGGGTGATTTGTTTTTAAGTACCAAAAAAAAAAAAATCGATCTTGAAAATAGATGAGAAAATTTTCAATAAGTAGCATTCATTCCTCAGAGAAAAAAAAATGCTTTTCTTTAATGTATGGATTCTTTTAAAAGAGCAAATACATTCTAAATATATGATGGATCTATCTCATTATAATGTTATTTTAAGTAGTTTTAGTATTGTTATTTTCAACAAAAACATTTTTATTTTTAGTCACAACTACTACTTTTGAAAGAGCTGGATTAATATAAAATACTTTTAGAAAATTTTTCCCTAGCCTTTTAAGATATTAAGAAGTCTTGTGTACAGATAGTTTGTTGAAACAAGACCAAGCAGTCAGAATTTTTAAGTTTTAAGATCACAAGATTATTTACTTTTTACTAGCATATTTTTTATAAGAAAAATGCATGCTCAACTTTCCAGAAATTTTTAAGGTATATTTCTCCAGAGACTTTTAGTAGAGAGGAGCATTCTTTGTTCTTTCTCTGTGGAGAAATCCCAAATATTCACAAGTAACTAATGCACAGAGAAAATAAAAATAAAATGTGCTGTGTAGCTTGCATTAGCTCTCTATAGTGGACTAATAAATGTCTTTGCCCTAGCTCAACTTGAGCACTAGGCCTTCAATAAAACTCTGATTCACTGTCTCCTGTGCAAATATGTTCCACCCTTACACTCAAGTTCCCACTCCTAGGATTTGAAAACCATGTTTTTAACAAGTGCCACTAAACCGAGCTTCATAAAGCATCCTAGTTCCTTCAGTGTCTAGCTGGAATCCAAGAATATTACATTTTTGGGGTTTTTTTTGTTTGTTTGTTTTTTACAGAGACAGAGAGAGAGTCAGAGAGAAGGATAGATAGGGACAGACAGGAGGGGAGAGAGATGAGAAGCATCATTTTTAATTTTTTTTTCGGTTGTAGCACTTCAGTTGTTCATCGATTGTTTTCTCATATGTGCCTTGACGGGGGGGGGGGGGGGGGGGGCTGCAGCAGCAGCCTGAGTAACCCCTTGCTCAAGCCAGCAACCTTGGGTCCAAGCTGGTGAGCTTTGCTCAAACGAGATGAGCCCGCACTCAAGCTGGCAACCTCGGGGTCTCGAGCCTGGGTCCTCTGCATCCCAGTCTGATGCTCTATCCACTGCGCCACAGCCTGGTCAGGCTATTACACAGGTTTAATAAATGAAATAAGAGAAAAGAGAAAGGGTGGAAGGGAAAGAGAGAAAGATTCATGAGTCTCTTTTTTTTTTTTTTTTTTTTTTTTTTTGACAAGAAACAGTGAGAGAGTCAGAGAGAGAGAGACAGATAGGTACAGACAGACAAGAAGGGAGAGAGATGAGAAGCATCATTTCTTCATTGCGGCTCCTTAGTTGTTCATTGATTGCTTTTTCATACATGCCTTGACCAGGGGCTACAGTAGAGTGAGCAACCCCTTGCTCAAGCCAGCTACCTCAGGGTTTCAAACCTGGGTCCGCCATGTCCCAGTCCCATGCTCTTTCCACTGTGCCACTGCCTGGTCAGGCAAGATTCATGAGTCTTAATTGTATCATAAAAAGTTGTTCAGAATACTGAATGGCAAGGAGAAGCCAAATCAAGAAAAATAATCCAAAACATAATTAAAACCAGCCACTGTATTCCATTATTGGTTAAATTAAAATGCAATACTAATGAATCTTCCAAAAAGGTAGTATACTATTAAGGTTAATACTTAAATAGTGGGAAATTATATTATTTACTAGGTCCTACATCACAATTCGTTACCAAAGTTAGTAATATATATATATATATATATATATATATATATATATATATATATATATATATATATCTTTAATTCTTAATCCTAAATAATTTTTAAATCATCTTTTTAAATTTCTTTTTAAATATTCTATTCCAAGTAAGCAACACAAAATCATGATAAGACAAATATAACTAAGGCCAAAAAAAGAGCTCTCACTTGAAGAGGGGTCCTCTCTGCTCTTAAATCTGATATTCTCAGTAGCATTTAATGCATGTGTTGAAGGTACTAGTCGGGCAGTTAGGGAACGCTTTGGCTGAGCACTGTCCTTGTCTTTTAAAGCAAATTAAGACCATAAAATGTCAATATTAGTAAAAGAAGTGTCTGAGTTGGTATTTCACATTTCAAACATTATATGGTGGACATAGTTCTTTTTAAAATATACATATGAATGCTATTTTTTAGAATGCATTACTGCAATTCCCTAATTACTGCCTGAAGTCCCCAAAGTTTATCACAAAGCATTAAAAATCCAGGGAAAAAAAACCCATTGTCTTTAATATGTAAATTAGATATATTTTGGCAGTATTTTTAATAACTCCATACAAAAGAATTAAAAGGTTATAAAATTGATATAAAATGTGCCAATTTAAATTGAGGTTCCAAAAATATTTTAAATGTAACAACTTTCACTTGTTCTATGCTGTGGAGCAGGACCCCCCAATAGAGTTATTTTCATGATAAAATATTTGAAATCTGTGCTGTCTGAAATGATACCACTTAGTCATATGTGGATATTGAACACTTGGAATATGGCTAGTGCTACTGAAGGGCTGAGTTTTTGTTTTATTTAATTTTAATTAACTTACACAGCCACATGTGGGCAATGGCTACTGTTATTAGTGTAGCTTTAGTTTTTTGTTTATTTGTTCTCTTGCTTGCTTGCTTACTTGTTTTTGATGGATTGGACTAAATGTTTCTATGTTTAAGTGAGAAAGAAAAGAAGAGAGATGTACATGTGTTTTTTATAACAATCCTTAATTTGATTACAAGTGCCTTTTTCTACTCTTGAAAATATTTACTAGTGGGAAAAACAGTAGATGAGGTTGGTTAATATTTAAATCAGGGGTCAGGAACCTATGGCTCACAAGCCAGATGTGGCTTTTTTGATGGCTGCATCTGGCTTGCAAACAAATCTTTAATAAAAAATAATAATAATAATGTTAAAAATATAAAACATTCTCATTTATTACAATCCATTCATTTCCTACCGCTCATGTTCATGGTTGGGGGTGGTTGGAGCCATTCACAGCTGTCCTCCCGGACAACACCAAATTTTTATTGGATAATGCGTAACGTACATGGTACACGGGTCGTTGTATGGCTCTCACGGAATTACATTTTAAAATATGTGGCATTCATGGCTCTCTCAGCCAAAAAGGTTCCTGACCCCTGATATAAATAGAGAATATGTGACATCCTCTAATTATAGGATAGCTGTTATTTTCGTCTGTGGCTGAGACAGCTACCCAGCAGAGAGGTACCAGTTGGGGAATTCTAAGCATGGCAAAGGCATCATAAAACTATGAGGGTGTATTTTATTATCATAGCTTTTGATTATTCACAGACTATAGTAGTAATAATTATTAAACGGGGGAGACATAGAAGTGATCATGATATTAAAATTCTTCAGTGTTTGCAAACAAAGCTTTTTAAGAAAATTCAATCATATTGAGTATTTGAAGTTGGAAAAAGAAACTAAACATGACTTGGTGCCACCATTTAAGAAAAGTGGTAAGTTTAGAGCTGGCAAGACTCCTAGAAATTATGTAGCCCAAAGGGCTTATTTTTCAGGCTAATCAGATAAAATGCCATGGTCAAACAAGTAGGGACAGAGCGAGGAATGGCAACTTAGAACTCTTAACCCCTATTTAGTGTATTATATTTTAGGTTTTACCCTGGCTATTATATTGGTTTCCATAAAAATCAAGCTTTATGTTTAACATAACTATTCAAATTATAGATTGATTAAAATCATAAGCGGTTTATTACCTTTAGTATTTGAACATTTTGACGTAGTGATTTCTTTCTTGTCAGTTAAAGCTTTATTTTCATCTACTCCAATAAATATGATCTTCTGTGGAATGGAACAGTCACCTCCTATGACAATATCTTACTGTCAGTGGCAATGATAGCAGAAAGTTTTATAAAACTACCTTTCTATATAGGATTATCCTCCTCTACAATATCTTTTTTGTTCACTTTTGTTTAAATACCTCTCACTGATACCCTCCCCATATCAACATATACTGTTCACAAAAATTAGGGGATATTTCAAAAATGCATATGGATCATGCATGTGCATGTATGTGTATATAAATACAGTGTGAACTTACATATTTATAATTGCAAGAAAATTTACATAGTCAACACATTTTTCTTTAACCTATAACAGTCTTTGCTTCCACACTTTACCACCCTTTAGAGATATAGTAAATATAATTTATCTTCCATCTAATCTCTTCAGATATATAAAAGCAGTTTTTGTGTTTCTTAAATGACTTCTATGCTATTTTCAGGATAAATATTGATCGTTGCATTAAATATTACTTATGTACTTAATTTCCAGATGCTTCACCACACAAGTCACCCATCTCAACATGCAATAAATGTTTCAAGTAACCTTTTTATGAAGTGAGCTACCTTGTACAGAAATCAGTGGAACTAGTATAATAGTATTTGACATTTATGGAGCATTCTTTTATATGTCAGACACTTTTCTGAGTACTTTAAATGACTTATCACACATACTTATCTTCCTATACTACTCCTAATAATTCAATATGTTTTACCTTAGCTATTTGCTAGCCGACACATTACTGAATCATTTTGAAACATTGTGGCCAACAAAAAAACATTTATTTTCCCTGCAATCTGTATTATGTCAGGTCTTTCCAACTTAAATAAAACCTATGAATAATGTCTTGATCTTTGTTTTTTCATTTACTTTAATAAGGCATTTTTTTTTCAATTTAATTTACTGGGTGATATTGGTTAATAAGATTATATAGGTTTCAAGTGTACATTTCTATGATTCATCATCTGTATGTTTCATTGTGTGCCCATCACTCAAAGTCAAACCTTCTTTCATAACCATATATTTGATCCCCTTTACCCTTTACTAACTCCTCCACACACCTTTTCCCTCTGATAACCACCACACTGTGTCTAGGAGTTTTTGTTTTTCTTCTTTGTTCATTTATTGCTTTCAGTGTTAGATCCCACATATGAGTGAAATCATATGGCTTTTCACATTTGCTGTCTGACTTATTTCACTTAGCATGCTATTCTCAAGATCCATCCATGTTGTCACAAATGGCAGTATTTCATATTTTCTTATGACTGAGTAGTATTCCATTGTATATATGTACCACATCTTCTTTACTCAATCATCTAATAAAGAACATTTCAGTTGGTTCCATGTCTTGGCCACTATAAATAATGCTGCAATGAACATAGGGGTGTATATATCTTCCCTCCCCCCTAAGTTTTTATTTATTGATTTTAGAGAGAGAGAGAGAGAAAGGGGAGTAAGGAATGGAAAGCACCAACTCGTTGCAGTTGCTTTTCATATGTACCTTAACTGGGCAAGCCTGGGGTTTTGAACTGGTGACCTCAGCATTCCAGGTCAATCCTTTATCCATTGTGCCACCACAGGTAAGGCAGTGGTGTATATATCTTTGGGAAATGTTTTCAAATTTTTCAGGCAGATACACAAAGGAGAGGTTGCTGGGTCATATGGTAATTCCTTTCTTAACTCTTTGAGGAGCCTCCATACTGTTTCCCATAGTTGGTTGCACCAGTTAACATTTTCACCAGCAGTGAATGAGTGTGTCTTTTTCTCCACCACTTCTTCAACACTTGTTATCACTTGTCTTGTTGATAATAGCCAATCTAACAGGTGTAAGAGGTATCTCATTGTAGCTTTGACTTGCATTTCCCTAAAAGCTAGTGAAGTTGTACATCTTTTCATCTATCTGTTGGCCATTTTATGTCTTCTTGGGAGAAGTGTCTGTTTAGGTCCACTGCTCATTTTATAATTGGATTGTTTTGTTTGCTGTTGTGTTGTATGAGTTCTTTATATATTTTATATATTAACCCTTGTCAGAATTGTTTGCAAATATCTTCTCCTATTTGGTTGGTTGTCTTTTTGTTTTGTTGATAGTTCTTTCGGCTGTGCAGAAGCATTTTAGTTTGATATAGTCCCATTCGTTTATTTTTGCCTTTAGTTCTTTTTTCTTTGGAGTCAAATTCATAAAATCTTCTTTAAGAACCAACGTCTATAAGCTAAGTACCTATGTTTTCTTTTGTGTAATTTATTGTCTCAGGACTTATATTTAAGTCTTTGATCCATTTTGAGTTAACATTTAAATGTAAGACTTTATTTATCCCAATTTACCCTGTTAAACTTGGCTCATGGGTCCAGCATATTAACTTTCAGTCACCTGTAAATTTTATAAACATGTCTCCATTCATCCTGTCATTTAATTGTCAAAAATTAAAATTAATTATTCTGCAAATACTTACAGAGAGCATATCATGTACCAGACATCCTAGTATAGGGATTCATCTGTGACAACTGATATATACAGTACCTGGCCTTAAGGAGCTTATCCAAAACAAATGATAAGAATGTCCAAATGATTTTGATGAAACAAAATTAGTTATAAGAGAAAATGCAGATTCATTTATTATAAAATGATATATTGAGTAATAAAACAACTCACCTCCATTTTCAAAAGCAGCAATGTCAGTCCTCGGTTTCCTATCCAGCGATGCTTTCATCTCACCTTGCCTTTCAATCAAGCTAAATTTTGTTGGAACTGTAAGTCCATCTCCTAAAAATTTTTTAAAAATAAATTGACATTAATACCCCAGGAACCACTGGGTGCTTACATAAGTTTATGATAGAATTTATAATGATAATAAAAAGCCTAAAAGTTAATGCAAGTATTGTTTACATAATGATATGATAAACAATACATTTATAAATACATGAATTTTAAAAAAATTATAATAAACGGGAAAGTAGCAAGCAAATTTATTTTCCAACGTGGATGATTATAATGACAATTTTAAAAATTAAGCAATCTAACATTATCATGTGTGTATAATCTGTTTAGATTATTTAATGTTTTTATATAATAAATTTATTATATTTCTCTGTTTCTAGCTAGTCATTATGAACAAATTAAGTAAAAAGTATTAGTCTACTATTGACTTAAAGTGCTAATTATACTGTGATAAACAATCCTCACCATTTGTAAAAAAAGAAAAAAATCTGTAAGTAGTATTGTATCCCCGGTAGTTTCCTGAACTTGATGTTTATACTGCAGTTATTTAAGATTTATGTAGAAGCATCAATTCTAAACCTTACTCTCAACTCAAAATAATTACAATTACAACAGGTAGAGTAACAGAGAGAAAGTGAAAAATCACATGTGTAAAATGCTAACATTTGTAGAAATCTGGGCAGAGTATTCATAACTAACTGAAATTATTGTAAAAGAAAAAGCTTTTAAAAATATAAAGCAAAAGTGCATATAATTGTCTTTATAATCTACTTTTTTAATATTCGTTGCTACCTTGTTTTCTTTATTTTTGTTTTATTATTGCTTTAGATTTTGTTTTGTTTTTGTCTGGGTAATGTGGGCAATCTTGTCCTTCCCTGTATGACTCCAACCTATCAACTAGTTCTTTCTGATTGTTCTACCTTCCGATAGTGTGTTGCTGCCACCTACCGCCCTGTGTTTAAACGGTTTGCAACATGTGTATTTGTAAGACGGACATTTTAATCTTTATCTTACACTCATCTCGATTCTGGAAGCAGGTCCTAACTTGTTGGGTTTTTTTAAATAGGAAGGAATTCACATTTCTCCTACTGTTGCAAAACTTGTTTTTCAGTTTATCCTAACAGCAAGAAAACTACATAAACTTAAGGCCTCTATGGGTTTTCTCTGAGTTCCTAGTTTTATACCCAGAAAAAGAGTGCTCATATTTTGCTAAGTGAAAAATGCTCACCAACACCAAAACCCGATTCACCAAACTATAATACACTTGAGAGTCACAGCTTTGGAATCATCCACCTGCATCACCCCAGGAGACACTCATTCAATGAACAAATGAACGGTTGTTCTGACACTAACGTCATTCTGTGGATCTCCTTTATGTTATCCCAGGGCTGCATTGTCCTTTGTACTCATAAGGAAAAATCTAACACCTACTTTAAATGGCAATTTATTCTCCTAGACAAACTGGTAAAAGCAAACTATTTACAAAGCGGCAGCATGGGATATTTAGTGTCACCATATGCTTATGAAGTTTTCATTTTGTGGCTCCTCTGGGAAAGCTTAATTATATGAATAGCAGCTTTTTATATTAAATTTAAGTCATGCAATAAAAACACTTCCTTCTCACTCTCATGTGATGTAGTATTTCTCATTTAACTCTCATTTATATCTTCCTAAAAAATTCACAGCCTTTCACATCAAGTGTCTCTAAGGCATCACCTTGAAATGTTGACATTTAATTCCTTACCTTCTTGCAGATCACTGCCATTTTCCACAGGCTTTTCTAGCTCCTTTTCTGTGGTAGAGGCTATGCTTTTTGGTGATGAATTATCTGGAGGAGTTTGAAATCTATAGTACTCACCTAGTCGCCCATAAGAAAAGTAGTGGTTAGTATATTTGTCATCTCAAGTACTAGAAAACCCACAAATGTCTGATTGCTTACCAGATTTATAACACATCTCCTTTATTGCTCTTTTTTCTTCAATTTCTTCAGGTGTCTTTGTCCATAAACTAGAAGCATCTATAGAATATATTTTTTAATTAAATTGTCCCAAAGCCAAATAAGGTGAAAATTTATAAACCAAAATGAAAAATCCCAAATATTATTCTTGTGGATGGATAACTACTTTGTTTTTTTTTTTAGTTATTTTTAAATCAATAATATATACTGGCTAATACTTCTAATTTTTGTATTTCACACATTAAAAAGAAATGATTAATTCTATATTATTGTCTTAAGCTGGAGATACAGATTCATATGTTGAGATCATATTTGTTTGGAGGAAGAGACAGGTATGGGAGACATGGAGCTACAGCAGACAAAAACAGGAATGTATACTCATATGTATTCCTAAGCACAGAAACTGGGTGGCCTGTAGCCCACAGAAGGACACATTCCAGGACAAAGACAGAGTGAGGGTTTATTTTTCAGCATGTTTATGTGGTTTGTACAAACGTATTGGCACCACAGTGCTGTAATAATATAAGATAAATAGGATAGACTAGGAAGAAAAAGAACTGGGTTCTAGCTTTGTTTATACTTTTGCAAGGATTACTTGGAACAATGCAGATGATAAGGTTTTATAAATTATAAACTGCTCTAAGGATTAAATGTGAGACAGATAGATGTAATCATGCAATAAATAGATGGACATATGTATATAAATGTTGAATTATATATAAATTAATTTGTCTCACAGCCATCGTACAACACAACCTTCTAATCCAAATAATAAGCAACTGTGTATACAGAACAAATTAAATCATAATGAATTTAATATACTTAATAACTTAAAGCTATTTTTTCTAGTAAACACATATGTAGAAAATCTTATGAGGTTTTTGAATGTGCATTGTAAATCTAAGAAAGAACTTTACTAACCACTTAGCTGCTCTCCTTCCTCTTCCTCTTCTTCAAAGTCAGTTTTTAAAACTAAAGGATGGTGAATGGGTCGGGATATGTTCTCCTGAGGTTTCAGGGGTTCCTGACTCTGGGTCAGGGGAGGCGTTCCTTCCTGAGTTTCTTTCTGTAGTGTAATACCTACAGAGAAAAAGCAACATGGCAGTCTTATCAAAGTATCCAATGATCAAACGTTGTTCTCCTGATTAACTGTATATTTATGAAGAGGCTATTAAATTAAATCACAAAAAAATATCAACATTTTGCTGTAAGGTGCGAAATATTCAGACTCTCAACAGTAATTACAACCATGACGTGGTATATCACACTTTTGGTATAACTGAAAGGTGAGCACAAGCATTTTTATATTCTTACATTAGATCTGTGGGATAAGAGTATAACAAACTAATTACATTATGACAGATTAACAAAGTAAAGCTCATATAAGGCATAGCTTATGAAGGCACAGTTTATGTGTCCAAAAGAGGAAAAAACCCAACAGTTCTAGTTTTCTGTGCTTGGAGGTAATTACTTGGAAATAAGAAAAATGATACTTTCAAACTTCTCTATTGGCTACACAGGAGTTAGACAGGCCATAGCTCTACTAGATCATGTTCAAATGTTCTTTAACCTTCAAAACTAACCAGCAAATAATAAAGTAATTAGTAAACACATGTGTCTTCTATCATTTCTAATTCAACTACCTTTGTTTTCTAAACCAGTATTTATTTAATCTAGCTAATTATCAGAATCAACTAAAAAAATGTTTCAAAATATCTTTTGTGAAAAAAAAAAATCTTTTGTGTCTCTGCTTTTTAACATTCTAATTCAGATCTGGTTTAAAGCCTGGAAATCTGATACTACTGTTTAAATGTCTCAGGTAATTATAAAGCAGCCAAGTTTGGAAACCATTGCCCCAAATCAATGATCATCTAACTGGGGTCCTGCAATTGGGAAACCTTTCAGTAAATATGCCATTCCCATCATTTGAAACCAATCAATCCTACTCCATATTCTCAATTTCCACATCGATCTTGCCCTTAAAATTGGATTACCTGAGAACAAGCCTGGGTTCACAATAACCTTTCTCCACTTTACAAAATAAAGACATATTTTTTTATGATTCCAAAATTTACTGTAACACATTGCCCAAAGGGAAATTCTCCATTAGTAGTTAATCAAATTACCATGAACCAACAGGGCTTTTTTCATCACCTTAACTTAATACACATTTCTACCAGGACAAAATCATAGTGCGGTTGACAGAATAATGCCATCTTCCTCTCATAACTTATGGCTGCAGATGGAATTAAGACTGCCTATCAGCCTACCTTAAAATTGGCAGATTATCCTGGATTATTTAGGTGGGCCCACGGTAATCAAAAAGGTTTTTAAAAGTGAAAGAGAGATGCAGAGGAAGAGAATCTGGAAGGGAGATGTGACAGTGAGAACTAGGTCAGAGCGATGCAATGTCACAAGGACTTGACTATCCATTGCTGACTTTGAAGATGGAGGAAAGGGGACATGAACCAAGATGAATACAGAAAACATCCATAAACTGGAAAAGGCAAGGAAATAGATTTTCTTTCAAAGTTCCTAGGAGAAATGCAGCAATGGAGACACCTTAATTTTAACTCAAAGAGATCTGCATCAAATTTCTAAATTATAGAACTACAAAATAATAAACTTGAGTTGTTGAAGACATTCGGTTGGTGTTCATTTATATTGGATACACATGGTAAGTGCTATTGAGGTCCATGTTGGAACATTCAGATTTCAAAACGTTTTTGTTTGTTTCATTCACTTCTGGACTATTGTTAAAGAACATATTACTCTTAAGAGATAGTATGACATCAATGAAAAGAGAGCACTAGTAAGAAACTCTAAAGGAAAAACATGGTTTTGAAGATTTTTATCTATTTACAATATATATTCCCAAGATTTGTCATTGGCTGTAAAGAAAAGCTTCATTGAATACATTCAAAACCATAAATATTACAGTCACATTTTTACAAAAGCTTTGAGATATAATTCACATACTGTACAAGTTACCCATTTATAAGTGTACAAGTCAATGGTTTTTAGTATATTCACAAAGTAATGCAACCATCACTCATGTCAATTTCATGTAAATGGACTCATACAACATGTGGTCTTTTGTACTCGAAATTTCATTTACCACAGTGTTTTCAAAGCCTATCCATGCTGTCACCTAATAACAATACTTTTTTTCAATAGCCAAATAATATTTCATTTTATGAATATACCACAATTTATCTGTTCATCAGAGAATGGACACTTAGATTGTTTCCACTGATTGTATACTGTTATGCATAATGTTGGTATGAACATTTGTGTATACATTTTTGTGAAGATATGTTTTCACATCTGTTGGGTATATACCTAGGAGTGGAATAGCTAGGACATATGGCGACTCTATTTTTAACTTTTTGAGCCAGACTGGTTTCCAAAGCAATTGCACCATTTTACATTCCTAACTACAATGTATGAGGATTCTAATTTCTCTACATCTTTAACATTTTTTATCTTTTTGACTAAACTATCCTAGTGGGGGTGAAATGGTACCACATTGTACATTTTTTTAAAGATTTTACTTATTGATTTTACAGAGAGGAGAGAGAGGGACGGAGAGTGAGAAGTATCAACTCATGGTTGCTTCACTTTAGTTGTTCAATGCTTAATTGCTTGTCGTATGTGTCTTGACTGTGCAGGCCCAAGGTTTCAAACTGGCAACCTCAATGTTCCAGGTCAATGCTCTATCCACTGCACTATTACAAGCCAGGCAATGTTGTGCTTTTACATAATTAATTTACATATATCTACTGGTTATAATGGTGAGCATCTTTTCATGAGCTGATTGGCTATTTGTATATCTTTGAGAAAGGTCTATTCAGATTCTTTCCCCATTTTTGTAATGGCACTGTCTTTATAATATTGAGTTATAAATTTTTTTAATATATTCTAATTATAAGTCCCTTATCAGATAATGATTTGCAAATATTTTCTCCCATTCTGTCAGTATTCATTTCACTTTCTTGATGGTGTTTTTAGAAACACAAAGTTTTCTAATTTTTATGTAATTCAATTCATTTTTTCTTTGGATGCTTATCCTTCTAGTGTCATGAGTAAGAAAGCTTTGCAAAACCTAAGTTTTCTTATAATAATGTTATAATTTTAGCTCTTACATTTTTTTTTTTATTTAGTCAGAAAGAGAGAGACAAGAAGAGAGATGAGAAGCATTGGCTCTTACATTTAAATCTTTGATCTATTTTGTTAAGTTTTGTGTAGAATACAAGGAAGTAGTTGAATTAATCTTTTTAATGTGGCTATCCAGTTGTCTCAGCACCATTTGTTGAAAATACTATTGTTTCCCTTATCAAATGATCTATGTACCTTTGTTATAAAACAATTTGCTATAAGTTGATTTATGTAAAGATTTAACTCTGATCTTCCAATTTCATCCCACTGATCTACATCTCTATTTTTACATCATTATTGAATGAGATTGATTACAGTATTTTTGTAGTAACTTCTAAATTTTGCAATCATTAAGTGTGATTTCTATAATGTTCTTTTTGTTATAGATTTAATTAGATTTCCTATTTTTTCTGGAGTTAAATTTTGGTAGTTTATACCTTTCTAGAAACTTGTCCATTTTATCTAAATTATTTAATTGGTTAGAATATAGTTGGTCATGGTATTTCCTTATCTTTTTTATTTGTTTAAGGTTGGTAGTATGTCATTTTTTTACTCCTGATTTTAGAAACTTCAGTATTTTTATTGAAGGGGATGTAAAGATTTTCAGTTTTCTTAATATTATCAAAGAACCAACATTTTTGCTTGTCAAATGTTCAGGAATTTTGCAAACCAATTAATGTTACATTGGTAGTTTGAAATCATCCTGGTAGTATTTGCTCAATGGAAATTAGCAGATTCTTTTCCTTTCTTTCCTTCCTCCCTCCATCCCTCCTTTCTTTCCTCTTTCTCTTGCTCCCTCCCTTTCTTCCTCATTTTTTTCCTTCCTTCCTTCCTTCCTTCCTTCCTTCCTTCCTTCCTTCCTTCCTTCCTTCCTTCCTTCCTTCCTTCCTTCCTTTTTTCCTCCCTCCCTTCCTCCCTCCCTCTTTCTTTCTTTTTCTTTCCCTCTCTCTATTTTTCTTTCCTTCCTTCCTTCCTTCCTTCCTTCCTTCCTTCCTTCCTTCCTTCCTTCCTTCCTTCCTTCCTTCCTTCCTTTCTTTTTTTCTTTCTTTCTTTCTTCCCTTTTCCCCTAAAGTGGGGACTGGGAGGAAAACCACTTTTAAACATTTGACAAAACCTTGCTGCTTATGACCAAGAGAGTCTCATTTAGTACACATGATAGAGTGTCATATCATGTCCAGACTGGTTCAAAAATCAACTACTACTTTCTGTGCTTTGCCAATATTCAAAACAAATTCAGTTATTTTCATATAGATGCCATCTATTCTGTCATTATCATGCAATGTTTCCTGCTGTAAATCTCTTGCATCACTAGAACACAAATGCAAAGGCAAAAAATGTAGATTATAAGCCTCTTTTGCATGAATGATTCAATTATTTTTAACCAAATAATTTGTTTTATTCATACTCTCTGGGAATTGGGTACAATTCTTTCTTTTGCTTAAAAGAGGAAGAAAGGTACTTGTTTTTATATAATTCACAGAGCAAAGGTTCCTCTCTATTTTTTTTTCTATATTTTTTACAAATTCTTTAAGAACACCCACATGAAATGGTTTGGTATTAGAACACTGGTAGGTGATTTTAAAATATACTGATTCATCTTCTTTACACTATTCCTGTCAAAAATATTCAATGTAAATATAATTGTGAGGAAACAAATATCCATTTGAAGGATATTCTGTCAAGCAACTGTTCTGAAGTCTTTAAAATGTCAATAGATGGAGGAAAAACAACAGGGAAATATAGATATCAAAGAGATATGACGATTGGAAATAAAAAAAAGATGGCTAATTGAATCCTGAGTTAGAAAACAAAACAGACTAGACAACTGTTAAGGCTATTTGGGATGTGGTCTCCGAAACCTGACTGCTTGTTAGAAATGCAGAACCTCAGGTTCTAGCCTTAGACACACACAATCAGACTGCAATTGCAAGATCTCCAGGTGATTCTCTTGAATATTAAATTTTGAGAAGGAAAAGATTAGATATTACTATCATTTACCATTGTTAAATTTCCTGTATGTGATAGTCATGTGTAATGTAGGAGAATGTCCTTAAATTTAAGAGATACATGCCAAAGTAATTGGGGTTGAAATGTCAGAATATTTGCAACTGATACTTAAATGGTTTCAGAAGGGGGAATTAATATGTATTAGTACACTATATGCATATATATAAGTACAATAGACTGAAAAGAGAAAGTAAATTGACAAAATGTTTATTGCTGAATCTGATGAAGAGTATATGGATGGGTATTCACTGAACGATTCTTGCAACTTTTCTGGAGTTTAAATTTTTTTCAGTAAAAAGTAGGAAGAATGAAAGTACATGAATAGCGGGGCTCCCACACTTGTTCTTTTGATCAGTGATCTTGGTGGTGACCTTTGAGTTTTGTGGTTGTTGTTGCTATCGATGTTTACTGTTGTTTTTTTAAGCTCCCTAAGTAATTGTAATTGGAAACCAGAGTTAAGAGCCTCTGGATTAGCCAAACCGCAGATGGGGGACCTGGACTTCTGAATATCAGATGATTAAAGGGAACAAGTTCCACTAATGTGTGGCCAGATATAAATGGAAAAAAACAAAAAAGAAACTTTATTTAATGTGAATACGCATAACTCTGAGATTCTAAAAGTAGTACAATGTCTACTATAAATTAAATGAAAAATGGGAGTCTTTTATTAAATGTACATAACCTTAATAATAGTTTCAAAGAAAGGGTACGGTGTAGGGTGGCAGGGACTTCTTCCCTCAGGTGGAGGAAGCCAGATTAGGTCATCTCACGGACACATCCATTCCAGTGACCAAAAGGACTGGCTTGGACGTGATATGCCCTATTTAGGTTTCTTTGGGTTTTGTTGTTTTTGCTTTGTGAGAGTTTTAGAGTCAGACAGAAGTGTCTTTGAATTCAGGGCCTGCCACTTAGGAAATGTGTTATCCTGTCTAAAATATTTAGCTTCTCTAGGTCTCAGTTTACTCATATATAATGAGAATACTAACTACCTGTTCTGCAGGGTTTTATGATGATTGAATAAAATTAGGCATGCAAAGTGCCCACCATAGTGCTGCCACATAGAAAATGCTTCTTAATTTAAGAGACTATTCAAAAACACTAAATATGAGATTTTCCCATTTCTGATAACCCTACTTCATTTTTTAAAAAGTCATAATTAATATTTCAGTTGATACTGTCCTCCCCCCCCAAAAAAATCAAGTCTGTGGAGGTCTCAGACACAACTAGCAAATGTTCGGAATAGAGAACTAATATTTCAGTTAATTGCCTTTATACTTTTTCACTTTTAGAAGCACTATTGATAACAAATAAAAAGAGACATAATGTCCAGTCACCCACTCAAGTGCATTTTGTTTCAAGAGGCAACATTGTATGGGCAATTATTCAATCTTTCTGTACCTCTTCTAACGAGGAAAGAACTGAGCTGAACAATTTTGTTTTCTTTTAATCATTAACAATTAACAATTAATTGTCTTTCTCTTAAACACCCCCACATTCAAAACTAGTCTTTTGCTGATGCACATATTCAAGTCAAAGTGTTTATTAAACTATTTAAAATCCATTTATTAGACAATCATTTTACAACACTTAGAATAAAAAGGTGATGTACACTTATCTGTTTAGATGTGACCTTCTAAAATGAGCTAATCCAAGGTTCATTTATAGTAGCCACATAATCGTCCGAGGCATCTCTAAGACACTGACTCAGAATAAATGAGAATCAAATATCCCATTTAATTTTTCATTATAGAATAGCATGGCAATTAGCCAAGGAGATAAAGAATTGCTTCTATATGTCAGCTACTGTGTTTTGAACAAATTTTCCACTAGCAAAATTTAGGGAATTTATTAAGAGGAACAGTTATTCTGTGTATACTAACCTCTAATATATATGATGGGAGAGAAAGAAAAAGTACCTACCATGCTTTCAAAAAAAAGATCTAAAGTATATTCATAAATGTCTACCTAATTCTTAGAATTATAGCAAATATCAAATGATTTATACTTTCTTAGCTCTATCATTTGGTTTAGCAGCTATTTTCTTTTAAACTTAGAAATGACAACCAGAAGGATTAGACCTCTTTCTAAAATGTCTAGTTTAACAACATGTAAATGAAGACTCTTTCAAAAGAGTCCAAAACCTTTATAAATTTGCTAGCAGGTTAAATTTTAAACTGCAAAAAGTTTTATATTCTCAGATAAAAAAAATGTTTGCAAGTCTCTTGATAATTGCATGTAGTGTTTAAAGATAACTAATGCAACAGCAAATCAACTAATGGAAAATTGCTACTGGCAAGACCCTTATTCTGGAGGAGCACAGCTGGTGACTTAGATAGCATTGCTGTGGCTCCAACTCATCTACTTAGTGTGGATCACATGATGGTCTTAATTCCTCAAGCAGAGGCCTTAGAAATGATCACAGATTGCACATTTTAATGTCTAAATTTTATCTTACTTTAACCTGACAGACAAAATTACACTTAAATTGCACAATGCAATGTGAGTCATTACTTATAGTTTGCTACCAAAGTCATTGTAATAATCCCACCCTGAATTTGTCAACCACATGCACATAAAGGTAGATTTCAGTAGATGTACAGTTTTATAAAGTAATTTTTGTCTAGGGTGAGAAGATTTATGGTCCCAGTTTGGTTAACATGGACCTTGGTGTTCCTGGAAATACTGTAGGAAAATATTAGGTCTGCAAAATATAATCAAATTATAATTTTTGAGGTATTGAAATATTTTCAAAATAAACAGATGATATGGTAGTTCAATACATAATTCACCTGAGTTTGGTAGCTTCCTACAATCTGGGAATTGAATCTGCTTTCCTAGAGCACAAAAATGTGTCTGAACGAAGGGAAACCAGTTGACTGTTTTCAACACAATCCCAAGGGTGAGCAAAAGTAGGTTCACAGTTGTAATACAAATAAATAATATACTAAGAATAAACTCTGCTTTGCATACTCACTCCTGTAAGCCTACGTCTGATAACCCCTGTACATACTGTTCTGAGCTTTCTAGGGTAGAATTGGCCACTATGTGATAAGTAATACTACGTTCCTATCTTAGGTACTTGGGATTCATCAGCGAACCAAAAAAAAAAAAAAAAAAAAAAAAGCCTGCTGTTGTAGAAGATTCACCCTAAAGGAAAGAGTCAGACAAGGAACAAGAGCTGTAGGAAACAGGTAAGTTATATTGTATCTGAGAAAATTATCACAAATATGGCAAAAATGCAGTGGAATGAGGCCAGGAGGGTTGGAAATGTGTAGGGAGGAAATGGGAAGTCTGATTACATTTCAAAGAGAGTGTTCGAATACACCTCATTAAAAGGTGATTTTTGACTAAAGCCTTTATGGAGTAAAGGAAATAGCCATAACGATATAAAGAGAAGAGGATATCACGCAGAGACCTAACGAGGAGCACACGAACATACTCTAGGAAAGACAAGGCAAACGGTGTGGTTGGAGCAGAGGGCACACGTAGAAGAGCTGTGGGAGACAAATTCAGAGGTAACAGAGCATCAGATCAAGGAGAATCATTTAAATCTCCACAATAATTCCACAAGTACAGAGTTAGAGAGCTTCTAGGCTGGTGAACATATCCATGTACCAGGAAGGTGGCACACCCCAACTCCACAGACACAGAAGTTCCCATGCTCCTGCCTTTCCAGACCCTGCTTTATGTACCTCTTCACCTGCCTGTTCATCTGTATCCTTCATGATATCCTCTGTTACATAATAAACTAGTAAACGTAAGTAAGAGTACCCACATTCTGTGAGCTATTCTAGCAAAGTATTCAATTCAAGGTGTGAAATCATGGGAGCCTACAATTTGTAGCCAAGTTAGTTGGGGTAACCTAGGAACCTACTACTTGCAATTGATATCGAAAGTTGGGGTGAGTCTTTTGAGATTTAGCTTGTTAAAATATGAGGGTCTTTTTTTAACTCTGATCAGTGTCAGATCGGAATTAAATTGTAGGATACCCAGCTGGTGTCACAGAGAATTGTTTAGTGTGAGTGTGTGTGTGTGGGGGGGGGATATCCCACCCGTCTCATGTTAGAAGTGTTGTGAGTATGTTAGTAGTGTAAGAGTAGAGGAAAAACACATAGGAGTGTTTTTTCCCCTAAACACACTAACAGAAAGAGGAATAAAGGACAGAATGAAATTAATCTTGGTGAATTCAGAACAGATAAGTGGACAAGATGAGGCTGTGTTGTAGAATAAAATATATGTAGAGGGCTCCCCCTTGTCCCCTTTAGATATAAGAAAGGAGGTTTGAGGAAGGAAGATTTTAGCAGCTTATGAATCCAGCTTACTCCCTTTCACAATGCAGGTAGCATACCAAAGGGAAGAGTTTGGCCCCAGTGCACGAATCTAGTTTTGGCTTCACTGAGAGAAGGGAAAGTTTAATCCAAGAGTCAAGTTTAGCTTGACTCCTGTTCATAAAATTGAGACTTCTAGAAAAGCCAGACGTTATACTTGGCCCCATAGTCTATATCTAGTAGATGAGAATAATGAAATGTATTCCTACAGAACTTGGCCCAGGGAATGTCTATAGTGTGCAGCCAAATAATTGTCAGTTACACAGTCTACCCTTTCTTTGCTCAGACTTTCAGCCTTTGCTTCCCTTTATCTTGAAAAAGCTGGTTTGAAAGATAGTAATTTTACTCTTAGACCATTCAGAAGCAAATTATTAACTAAAGAATTTAGTACAACTTTCCTAATGAAATAAAAGTATATAATATGTAAACCAATGGTGTCAAGTTGATCACTCAGTAGGTGCAAAACATTTATTCCCATAGATTACCATTCAGTAATCATTTATTCATCCTCCATCATCTATCTATACATCTAATTTTACTGAACATCTGTGCTCCATATACTGTGCAAAGTATTGGTAAAGGGAACTAGTTGTGATCCTCATCCTTGTAATGTTTATAGTTTAATGGGGGAAGAGAAACACCGATCAAGCTATTAAATGTGTGATGACTATTATGAGGTCAAATTTTTTCAGAAGAATATAACAAGGGGACTTAATTTTTAGTTATCCATTTGCCAAAGATTATCTGAAGTCAAATTTTCAATTTACAAGAGCTGATGCCCTGCAAGCTGATTTCTAAAACTAGTCCATTAGGAGAAATACGATGGCCATAGCAGGAGAGTGAAGTAGCTACAACATCAGGGAAAACATGACATGACTCCCCTCCCCAACTTCTTAAGCAAGGTTCTTGCCACTCACTAATTCAGGGCATAATGTCTTCTGAGCTTCCCCTCAACCCCACCTCCTAAACTAGTGCGAGGTTCACTACATACTAGGATCTCAGTATCTTTTAGTTGGATTGAATTGTGCCACAGCTTTTGCAGCAGTGAAATCTCATTTTCACTACCACTGAAGTCTTAGGAAGAACCACATATACAACTGCTCTTCTGGAAGCAGAATTGTGCAAAACAGAGCATACCCCTGCTTTCTCTGCCTGTGAAATAAGTGTCTGCACATTCAAAGGGGCAACAGTGAAGCTATGACCTCTAAACTTGACTGCAGTTGTGTGATGCATTGCAGAGACAGTTTCCTTCTACCTAGAAAAGTGAGTAGTCATCTCACTTTTCAGATGAATAAAATCTTCTTTAGATACGCACAGTCAGAGAGAGTTTAACTTGCTCTTTGTTCACTTATTTTATCTTGTTAGCTACTTGATGACTCATTTTAGACTACATCTCACGATTCTTGATCGAATCCTCCCAAACCATCCATTGGCTGTTAAACCACATAACTCACCTTGTCATATTTTATTTAATATGTTATTTTATGCCGTTACTCCAAAACCAGATCATAATATTCTATGTTCATGTTATTCAAAAAATGTACTCACTGCTACTTGGTGGCAAAAATAATCCATTGATATTTCGAGGTTTGCTGTGATAAAAGATACAACTGATCTTCACACAGCCAAGAGGCTGGGTTTCCCAGAAGCATGAAATACTGCAGTTTTGCTAGACAAAGGAAATGGGAGAAATGTAATGTAATGACCAGATGTCACAATAAATACCATGAGCTACAACTCAACACAATGTGACAAAAAGTGCTGCAATTACTGATTTAGGATCCTGTGTGTATTTCCTGGCTTTCAGTGTTTTTAAGTTCTGCTATTTAAAAGATGCAATAGATATACCTAAAACATACTCCTCCATTTTCCTAAGATTTAAAATTGAGCAAAGTGCAAAATGCTTAAAATTAAGTAGAGGAAAACTTATTATGTTTTCTTTATTGTATTATAAGAGTATATATAGTTCAATATTATTGAAAGGGGACCCTTTTAACAAACAATGGTGATGAGTAATTCTACCTGCATTTCCATGTGTCTAAATCTGCAAAGTGGATCTAAACATTTTCCCTCTCTCCATAATGAGCACACAGTGTCACTGCCAAGGGCCTTTTTGCAGTGTCGGAATCGGCACTGGGAACCCTGAAAGAAAAAAGTAAACAGTGTAGAAAACTCAATATATTAATGTTAGTGTTCAACAACAATAGGTTATTAATTAATTAAAGAATATATGAAATCAAATTAAAATTTAAAAACACTACAAATATGAAACCATAAATGTAAAATTTAACAAATTTGTCTAATTTTAGTGAGAGGTTGACAATATAATCTAATTAAGTAGTATAACGTGTCACGAGTCACTGATCAAATGTTATTTCTTATTCTTTAATCCATATGGTTTACTCGGGATAAATAGATAAGACCAGATTCTTCTTTTTTTGTGTGTGAGATGAGAAGCATCAACTCATATTTGCATCACTTTAGTTGTTCACTGATTGCTTTTTATACTAAAAAAGCCTTAATAAGAGTGTGCCTTAACAAGAGGGGGAGGAATAGAGGCTCAAGCTGACCCAGTGACCCTTTCTCAAGTGAGCAACCTTGGGATCATGTTAATGATCCCACACACAAGCTGGAGACCCATGCGCTCAAGCCAGCAACTTCGGGGTTTTGAACCTGGGACCTCAGGGTCCCACACACCGATGCTCGACCCACTAAGCCACCACTGGTTAGGCGAGACTAGTGATGCTCTTGATCACAATCCCAATGACAGAGCCACCCACTTTTCTGAAGAAAGCCAGAATTATTTTTTAAAGAATTACCAGTCATATCCTCCTTGTGGAGATGATTTCTATTACTCAATCTTTTTATTAAGTAATATTATCTAAGTCTTCAAAGATATTAAGTGTTTTTAATAAGGAAAGTGAATGGAGCTTAAAAATTAAATTATTATGGAGTTTTAAGTAATTATCACATTTTGTTATATTAAATATGCTTTTTGAATTTGGCCTACAAAGATAAAACAATTGTGCCAATAAATATACACACCAATATCTTTATATACTAACAAAAAGCAGATGTGGACTATTTTAATGGGCTTCTATATTTTTTTCTATTCTTTGTCTTTTATAGATCCACAGTGAAAAACTATAGGATTTATTTTTTTTAAACAAAGTGGTAGATAACATACAATAAAAATATTCCATTAAATTCTTCCCTCTTTTAATACATGTTCCATGGTTCTTATATTTGACCACCCTCTACTCCTTTCTTCACTTCCTGCCCCTTGTAAAAGTGGATCTGTGGATCTCATAGTGCAAGCTAGTGTGCAAGCTAGTATTTGAACTCTTGGCTCCATTACATGTCCATAGTTACAGTCAATTTGCAGCTCACCTTCTCTGTGTCTTAGTTTCTTCAGATGTAAATGGCGGATAATATGACCTCCTCACAGATTGTTGTAAAAATTTGGTGAGCTACAGTATTGTGACTGCTATTATTTATTTATTTATTAACTTACTACCCCATCAAGCACTGTGCTTGCTAATCACTTAGAGATATAGCAGTGAAGCAGACAAAACTCTTTCCACATAGAACTTAAATTGAATTATTATTTTTCATCCCAGCATTTAATCATAAGGTAACACAACAGAACTGATTCTGATTCTAACTGTCAAAGTGGTTGATTCTATCCAGGTTTGCTAGCAGAGATGAAACTCCTTATACTAGACACATCATGTCTTTCACTGGTGTCATTCTGGCATGACCATGAAGCTCCAAACATTGAGTTTCTACATTTACTTGGTTTCATTGCAATCCATTAATCTTACTCTCTTAACTATTTTTTCCATTTAACTTTATAAACCTAATTTGTATCTGGCCAATTTGTTTATATTATTTCTTTTCCCTTTTCCATGATATTAAATGTTTGTTGCTGCTTAGACTTTTGATGGGAAAATTCATTACCTGGGTTAATGTATTGCAAATAAGGAATCAATTTGACACATTAAACTAAATTTAATGACCTGAAGTTATTTGAATTTATATGATTGAAATCACATTAACCAAAACAGCGTGATAGATGATATTATGTTTCAATATTAGGAAACCAATGTCTCAAAGAGCCATTATATAGGAAAAAGTGCCACATGTACACAAAAAAAGCCATTGGCATGTAACTGACATATAGAAGGGTAGTTTCAAACAAGTATTTTAAATTATCACAGATTTCCTCAGAGAAGTTCAATATATCAAAGATATATACACTTTTACTTCAGATTTTAAATACATAAAATACGTTACGTCTAAACAGTACACTTTGACTCAGCAATCCAAAATATTGCCATATTTCCCTTCATTCTAGAAAGTTTTAACATGTAAAGCACTGTAAATTGTATAATATTTACCTTTATGCATGTGGAATTAAAAAAGAAATAGCAGTCATTCCCAACTTCTGCCATTTTCAACTCTTGTGCTGCTAATCCAATGTTTTTTAATATAAAAATTGCAGGAATACAAATATAAGAAACTGTCAGTGTGTAAGGGGGGAAAGAATGTCTTTTCCACAGTCTTTCAGGCTATCTGTAGTAGTTCTTTAACACTGGCCTCTTGTTGACAGTATATTATACAATAGATAATTCTTAAAGAAATTTAAATTAGAAGATACCTTCTCTAGCTTTGCAGAAATGTTGAAAGCAGTTGCTAGTAAGCACACAAACTCAAACTTCCAGAATTTTCCTCATGGTTACCAAATCCATTGTTTGCTCATCAGAAATGACCTCACATATAACTGTCGGTTAGTTTTTCTTAGTGAATACTGTGCAGTATTTCTCTTAGTCAATTCTAGTATATTACCCAAAAACAGCTAGTAAAAATAAAATAGTATATATTTTTTCAATGTTCTGATTGATTATCAGCATAAACTAGTTTATAATTTCATAAATTAAAAGTATTACTTCACAAGTAAATGGCTATTTTCTAAACCTTATCTCTATATATAGTTTGAAAAACACTAAAATTTTAAATAGGCAAATATATTACCTGTGTTTCAAGATTATAAATGATTAAAATATGTACTTACTGCTATCCACTGATTTGGGGAAAAAATCATTCAGATTGCAATATTTTAATAGGTACCTGAAAATAAAGTAGATTACTTATCCTGTAGCTATATTCCATTCATTATTTATCCATCATAGAAGGACGAAGAGCTTCTTCCTAAAGCAGGAAAGTTCCAGAACACTTGCAAATTTTGAGAATTTGTTGAAAGCAAAGTGATGTACTCTGGTTCCCAGATTGAGACATTTCAATCAGCAATTGAAGTCTTTCTTCATTTTCGTATCTTTACTAAAAATACTTGAACCTGGAAGAAATTAACAAAGATATTTATAGTGGTGACTTAGATGTAATAGAGATGGCAGATTATACAAGATTGAAATATGCTTTTAAATTGAAATGTACTCTTAATTGGAAACTTAAAAATTAAGACATATGAATTCCCATTTTTGTCTAAGTAAAACAGACTAACTTGGTATGAACTTGTTGAACATAATGCTTTGTGGTAAAATTCTAGGAAATAACACAAGAAACTAATATTTAGAAGAGTTGTTTGCCTATAATTGTAAATAAGAGAATATAATAAAAAGAACTGGGAAGTCTTAAAAGTAAATAAAGTAGTAGAGAATAAATATTTGGCTGAGTCCTTGAATACTAGCAAAGATTTATGGGAAAATCTAGCATCTTGCTTTTTATTTTGCCCTACTAACTCTACAATAAAGTATCCATCTTAGGTACATAGGTTACTGGGAGAAACACCCCTAAGAAATATATGTAAGAGGTCTTTATGACCAGATTAACTTCTCCATCTATGAAGTTTTAGCTGCAGTGGACTATTTATAAATACTGTTACTAAACACCATTATTGCATGGTTACGTGTAATGCCTTGATTAAAGCCATTGTGAAAATCCAGGTTTTACATTTGGGAAAGGCTGATATAATGTTTTTGCTTCATGAAGTTTGTTGTGAAGAACTATATTCCATTAAACATAGCAAAAACAAGTCAAACCAAAATGGGGATTTTTTTTTTTTTGTTATTGCAAAGGACATCAAATAGATCTGTACATTTTGATAGTCTCTCTTTTTTGTTTATTTTTTTACTATCCCCTTTTTTTTTTAATTTATTTTTTCCTTATTCACTTCTTTCCTGTTGTAAAATTTATTCTCATCTTCCAGGGAAATTTACTACTACTCATGAGGATTTTTATTCCCAGTAATGAAGTGATGGGAAATTTGCTTCTACAACTGTAGTTAGCCCCCAAAATTCTGTAAATATTTTTCTGTTGGCCAAGGTAGACTCACATTATATCTTTTATCTTAGGTGCATGCTAGAACATTAACATATCAGAGAAGAAAGTCTTCCAGTTTGTAATCCAATAATACTACTTTAAATGTGGGTGCTGGTAGTAATTCTTTGACGGCTCTTCAGACTTATGAGAATCAGGCAAAACTTCTGGCTACTACTCATCAGAGTTGGAGTCCAGTTTACATTGGTCCTGTTGTTCTCTCCTGACCTGGACTCCTGTTTCTGTCACGAGCTTTGCTCCAGCCACTAATGAAACAAAAGCACTGAAAATAAAGTGTGCTTTCTTGAAGACTAGTTAGTCTTACTGCTACTATTCAAAATGCAAGTGGAATGTTTTTGAAGATCATTCTTTCTCAGAAATGACAGAATGTTGAACCTAGAAGATTCTGTGGCAGTTTGGAGAATGACAGTTGGTAGTTGTGAGGGTTATTTAATTATTGTCCCTTTGAGACTCATGAAACAGCTGCTTTATAGGCTTCCTTTGTAGGAACTAAACAGTCACTTGTTCTTGACTATAAAATGTTAAGAAGGTTCTGGTCCCAAGATCTTGCAGCCAGCATCAGGTGAAGTCCCTTCCACTCCCATCCCCTTAATTTTTTTTTGTCATGTTGTGTATTTCTATGAGAAAAATCAAAGATAGCAGAAGAGAAAGTAAATATTTTGAATGGCATATCTCTTCTTTCTTCTCTTCCCTCTGAATCCAGCAATCAGAAAATTTAACTAGTTGTTTTTAGGGTTATTATATTCTTTGGGAACTCCCTTATATTTAGATACTCCAAATAGACATAGTTGTTCAATTTTTCAGTGGCTAAATTGGGAAAATGCTGAATATTATGATATTTGGAGGTAAAACAATTACAGAAATGAGACCTGGGTCTTGTCAAAGCTAATAAAATATAGCAGTAGTTAAAACTCCCTTACTGAGGGATTACTAGTTTGGATAAGATAAGAATGTTACTGGATTGCAACCGGTCCAGGGGTCAGGTCACCCACTGCCAAGATACTCAATAAGCAGAGACTGGATCTGAGAGGGAAACCGGTATCTTTAATCAAGATTGCCAGCAACTTGAGAGGACGAGTGGCATAGCCCCAAAGTCGTGAGGGCTGACTATATACTTTTTCAGATGAGGTTGTGGGGTGGGGGCATGCAGTTAGTCATAAGGTAGGATAGCTGGTTCCCAGCATTGTAAGAGTCATCAAACAGGATGGCAGGTTCCCGGAATCATAATTTCTTCTTATGGTGTTCTGATCTAATCGCTGTCTTTATTGCTCCTTGGGCGCCAGGGGTATGGGAACATCCTGCTTCAGTAGTTCTGCATTCCCGGGTGGGGGTACTAAGGAAAATCTAGGAAATAGGTTACATATGGTGTACAATCATATACACACACACATTATTGATTGTATACTATATTGATACCCCATCAAGAACGCTATTACTTTTTTCAGTCATTGTCTTATCACTACTCGCCACTATTCTTTTGAAAAATAGTCAACGCTGTTTTCAGTTCTGCAGTTGATTGACTACAGCTACTCAAGCCATTTGGATTCTGTTGGAGCTTATATTTACAATAAGATTCCTATGAAAAGAACTGAAATCTGGTTGTGTGGTTTTGAATTAGTTTAGAGCTAAATTTTGCACTCCGTCAAGAACATCAGAACCAATTTCGACCATATTATGCTGCAGAATGAGGGGTCACCCAAATTATTATTTCTTTTGTCCCAGCTATTTTAATTATAGTGTCTTCTAATGTTCTTACTGGGAGATCAGTTTTCCTTCAGCCTTGGGACGTCTTTGGATATTTCTAAACTTCTACACTGCTTCCCCCAGGGACTTACACAAAACAGGCAAATAGGTTCCATCAGAACAGTGTTAAATCACCGTTGAAATGATTCCTTACTTATGACTTGATATTATTTAATTTTCATAAGTATTATCGGTTACTGAGCGTAGTTAAGTACACACACCCCAGAAACGGATCTGTTGTTTTTCCTAAGGTCAGTAGAACCCAAAGATAAGCTCGCGGGAACGCACGTGGAGTAGCCTCTGCTCAGGACTACAATTCCCAGAAGGCACCGCACCCGGGAGGCCGCTTTCGGGCGGGCGTCCCCACCCCACGCTCGCAGGCGCTGCCGCCGTGATTGGGCGTGAAGTGTGCGTAGCTAGAGTGCGACGACTGGCTTCCTTCCCTGCCAGACGGCGCGGTTCTGTGGCGCGCTATTCACTCTCCCTGTTTGCCGGTCCCACCATGAGGCGCGTGGGGTCGGTGCAGCGGAAAATGCCGTGTGTGTTTGTGACGGAGGTGAAACAGGAGCCCTCCACCAAAAGGGAGCATCAGGTAGCAGGGGGCGGCCCTGCATTGCCTGCGTTTCATCCCAGCGGGGGCGCCCTAGCGCGTTGAAGCCGCCCTGTAGCATGGGAGCTTTTCGCAGGTTTCCCTTGGGGGGAGGGGGGTTGAGGGGAGGGGTCTCCTCAGAGCTCAAGGCCCTTGTACTTGTACCTTCTCAGATGCAAGAGAGTTTGCTGGTCAGACGATTCAAGTTGCCCTCGCGTGAAATTGGAAGCCCGTGTCTTAAATAACACTCTATTCGCAGGTTACCACTTTGGGGGAAGACCCCTTAGTACACTGCTCACAAAAATTAGGGGATCAGGGACCGTGCAGCTACTCCAGTGCTTTCAGCCTTTTGTATAGTGCAGCGGTTCTCAACCTGTGGGTCGCGACCCCGGCGGGGGTCCAACAACCAAAACACAGGGGTCGCCGTATCGTATAATAACTATGTATTTTCCGATAGCTTTAGGTGACCCACAGGTTGAGAACCGCTGGTATAGTGCATTTTCACCAGTGTAATAAAAGTTGGTTTTGCATCTCATTTGCATAATCAAACAACTTTCTTTGGTTTGTCATTTGCTTTTCTGATGTTTTTAATTTAAAAAATGCTTTTATTGCCTGACCAGGCGGTGGCGCAGTGGATAGAGCGTCGGCCTGGGATGCGGAAGGACCCAGGTTCGAGACCCTGGGGTTGCCAGCTTGAGTGCAGGCTCATCTGGCTTAAGCAAAAAGCTCACTATCATGGACCCAAGGTCACTGGCTCGAGCAGGGGATTACTCAGTCTGCTGAAGGCCCACGGTCATGGCACATATGAGGAAGCAATCAATGAACAACTACGGTGTCGCAAGGAAAAACTGATGATGCTTCTCAACTTTCTGTGTTCCTGTCTGTCTGTCCCTATCTATCCCTCTATCTGACTCTCTCTCTGTCCCTGTAAAAAAAAAAAAAAAAATGCTTTTTTTTATCACTTCATATTTATCTTGAAATATCCCCTAATTTTTGTGAGCAGTATATTTACATAGTTATTGTAATCCAGCCTTATTTCCTTTCAAGAGGATGGTGACAAGGTGGAGTTTTTAGAAGACTTGCCTTATCTGTTCTAACTAGCCTCATTTGGTCACTAAAGATCAGGCCTCTTAAATCAGTAATTCTCGTTTTGGTGTTCGCATCTCACAGTCTTCTGTTCTCTCAGTCTAGAGCTTTGCACCAAGAAGGCCCTTAATACTGGTGAATAAGGATAGTAACCTGTATAAGGATAATTCTTTAATATATAGCAAAGCCTGGCCTGACCTGTGGTGGCGCAGTGGGATAAAGCGTCGACCTGGAACACTGAGGTCACCGGTTCCAAACCTTGGGCTTGCCTGGTCAAGGCACATATGGGAGTTGATGCTTCCTGCTCCTCCCCCTTCTCTCTCTCTCTGTCTCTCTCTCTCTCTCACTCCTCTCTCTCTAAAAAAATCAATAAATAAAATATTTTAATTAAAAAAAAAAAAAAAATATATATATATATATATATATATATATATATGTAGCAAAGCCCTAGAGAGCAGGGTCTCCAATCAGTTGTGTGCTTCCAACTCATGACACAAAACGAGCGTGTTTATTTGACACCTACTTTGCACTGACCTTGCCTTCCAGCCGGAAAGACTTTTAAGGCCCAGACCACCATGTTATCTCTGGTGGCAGTTTCTAAGACATGACACATGGTGGGCCCTGGATAAGTAGTTGTTCAAAGAATGAACTCGCCTGACCTGTGGCGGCGCAGTGGATAAATGGACCTGGAAATGCTGAGGTCGCCGGTTCGAAACCCTGGGCTTGCCTGGTCAAGGCACATATGGGAGTTGATGCTTCCATCTCCTCCCCCCGTCTCTCTCTCCTCTCTCTCTCTGTCTCTCTCTGTCTCTCTCTCTCCTCTCTAAAATGAATAAAAAAAATAAAAATTAAAAAAAAAAAAAAAAAGAATGAACTCGAGTCATTTCATGCCAGTTTTACATTCACCTTGATGCTTTCTACTTACAGCATCTCTTTCTGTTCTCCTTTCTACTGTCATCACTGTTGTTACAGTTTTTAATATTTTACACCTGCTTGCTGCACTACCTAAACGTTCATTTTTCCCACCAGAATGTTCATCATTACACTTTTTCCTAGTTAAAACTCCACAGTCACTACTGAATGCCTGTTGTAGCAGTGGTTGTCAAGCTTTTAGTATTTAAGTCCTAACAAACCTAGTCCATATGAAACATTGTCATCCTGAATGGTTCACTCTAGCTGTGTTTCTCAAATTTTGTTGTTGGGTGAAGAGTGGTTTGTAAAAGGTTCCTCCACTGGGAAAAATCAACTCCTTCTGTTGTCCTGCTGCAATTAAGAGTTGCTTGTAGTATTACAATAGCCAACACAACAAGAGCCATCCGGTGTGATTGCCCTGTCTTGAACCATAAATATTTAGGTCATATAATAGAGTTGCATCTTATTGGCCATGTTGCATAATAAGGTTGTGTGTCATAGGTTAATTCTTGGTACCAGAAATCCTTATTTATATACAAGCACAGGCACCTGATATTATTATTATCATTATTATTGTAAATCAATCAGAATTATACAGATCAGCCAAAAGTATATTTTTTGGTGTATCACAGAATTTTAGTAATTAGTTTATGTGTGCCATGAACTGAAAATTGCTGTTTTATAACATAGCATACAAATCCTTAACTAGAATTCAAGGCTTCCTGTTCGTCAGTCCCAGATTATTCTCCAACCTCCCAAGTGAAGTATATGGTCTAGCAAAGTCTATTTTATCCTGTGAGCATATCAGGCACAATCCTGTGTCTATATTTTTGCTAAGGCTATGTACACTACCTAGATCAGCTCTAGGATTTTTAATTTTTTGATTCAGACCTTCTCTGCGAAATCTTAATTATCCTAGTGTTTTTTCCTACCCCGGAATTAATAGAGGACCACTCGACTGTTTTTATACACACATGTTTTGTGTTTCTAGTCATAGCTTAAGGTCTTTAATGTCAGTAGAGAAGGAAAACTTTGGGTACTGCGTTGTATCTTACATTGTCCTTTGGACATGTCTGTAGCTCAGAGTGGTAGATAATTAATGGAAGGGATATTTATATTCATCAAGAGCTCCACAGCAGAGCGATCTCTCTAGGATCTTTGATAAATTTAAACAATCTCTTTTTCTCTCACTCCACGCCTCCACTGTAATGAGCCAGACTGTGGTTCTACCACCACAGGTTAAATTGATACCTTCTGATAGTGAGTTAATCAATTCAGTTTTATCTTAAAAGTATTGAATCAGTACCAAAATGAGTCTAATTTTCTAAGTTTACTCAATTTTGAAACAGTACTTCCACTTATTAGTCTTAAGCCTATGTAAGCAAATATAATGTGTATATGGTGCAGTGTTTTATCACATTATGTAAGATGAACGTTACATCAGATAATTTAGACTCTGAAACAGTGGCATAAGCCTTTCTCAGAAATGAAAATAAATTACATATAAAAAGTTGGTAGGAACCCTAGAAATGGTCTTTTTCTCCATTCTTGATGCTCTTTTGGCTTGTCTTTCTGACTGTAGAAAAATAAATATGCAGTTTACTTTTACTAAAGCTGAAAGGGCTCCTACTTGTTTTTCTCCTTAGGCCTAATCAGATCTAACATTGTATTATATATTTTATTATTGTTGTCTCACTTGTTAAAATGCAGGTTCTACCAAAGACAGGTACTTTTTGGGTCACCTCTATATTTCTCAGGCCAAGAACAATGCTTAGCCCTCAGGAGACATTTAGCAAATAATTGCCAAGTAAGTGATTGAACAAATAGAACACCTATGAAGTAGCACTAGATAGGACATGGTTCTGGTGTCAAGCTCATTGTGGTGGATAAAGAAATGTGAACAATTAATAATCTGTGTGGGAAAACAGTATTGCTGTGATTTCACAGAAAAGAGAATGATTCCTGAGAACTTCATGGACAAGGTATTTTTAAATTGTCTTGAAGGATAAACAGAAGATTGCCCTTTAGAACTAGTGAAATTAAGAACATTCCAGGTGAGAGTGTGCAGGGGCATAGATGCTGTCTATGTTAAACCAGTTTTTTTTCTCTCTCTTTTTTAAGCCATATAAAGTTTTGGCAACTGAAACTATAAGTCACAAGGCATTAGATGCAGATATATACAGTGCAATTCCAACAGAAAAAGTGGATGGAACATGTTGTTATGTTACTACCTACAAAGGTAAAACAAAACTACAAATATTTTATTATTTAATACCCATTAAGGGCCATATAATATAATTACTTTACACATGTTATCTCTAATTTGTACAATAAACTCTCCATTTCACAGATACAGAAACTGAGGCTCAGAACTTAAATAATTTGTCCAAGACAATATAATCAATGATAGGATAAACTGGTAATAGAACTTAGGTTTATCTCACCCTAAAGCTGCTCCCATTGTTTTCATTACTATTGACAGTGTCTCTGATTTATTTTATTTTAATGTATTTTTTAAAACGTAGAAACTGAAATAGAAATTGTCCACTGTTAGGGGAAAAAATACACTGAAAAGTGAAATAATCTCTTTTTTTATTTGAATTTATTGAGGTGATACTGTATAACATAATTATACAGGTTTCAGGTGCCCAGTTCTACAGCACATCTCTGAACACCACATTGTGTGTTCACCCTCCGCTCTACCCCCCACCACCCCAATTCTGCTTTGTATGATTTTGACTACTCTGAGTACCTCCAGAACAAATACTGGAATCATACAGTATTTGCCTTTTCGTGACTGGCTTATTTCACTTAGCGCAGGGGTTGGGAACCTATGGTTCGTGAGCCAGATGTGGCTCTTTTGATGGCTGCATCTGGCTCACAGACAAATCTTTAATAAAAAAAATAATGTTAAAAATATAAAACATTCTCATGTATTACAGCCCATTCATTTCCTGCCGCTCATGTTCATGGTTGCGGTTGGCTGGAGCCAATCACAGCTGTCCTCTGGGACAACACCAAATTTTTATTGGATAATGCATAACGTACACGGGTCGTTGTATGGCTCTCACAGAATTACATTTTAAAATATGTGGCATTCGTGGTTCTCTCAGCCAAAAAGGTTCCTGACCCCTTACTTAGCATAATGTTCTCAAAGTTCAATGTTCTCTTAGTTAATGTTCTCAAAATCTATGTTTTTTAGTATATATAAGAATTTCCTTCTTTTTTAAGGCTGAATAATATTCCATTGAGTATATATACCACATTTTGTTTACCCACTCATCCATCAATGTATACTTGGGTGGCTTCCACCTTTAAGCTGTTGTGAACAATGCTGCTATGAACCTGGTATAAAAATGATCTCTTCCAGACCCTGCTTCCAGTTCTATTGGGTATATATCCAAAAGTGGAACTGTTGAATCGTATGATAATTCTATTTTTAATTTTTTGAGCAACTGTTTGAATACTATTTTGAATAGAAGTTGCACCATTTATATTTCTGCCAACAGTGCACAAGTTTCCAGTTTCTCCATATCCTCACTAATACTTGTTTTTTTGGTTTTTGAAAGTAACAGTCTTAATGGATATAAGTGAAATGAATTTTTTGTTTACTAGTAAAAAACAAAAGTCCCATTCAACCAGAAATGACAATATAATTTTAATCAGGTTTTTCAGTCTTTATATTGAGAAATTTCAAAGTGCATCATCATTATGTGTGATTATGTATAATGGTAGCAGTTGAATAAGGTTGGATTGCTAAAGAAAACGTACAAATCCACAGTTTATTACCAGTAAACACATAATATAGCAAGGGTATTAAAAGTACGGCTGTACATCATAGCCAAAAACTGTCTCACAGCAAAGGGTCAGGAGAGGCCAGGCGAAAGCTCCTGTTGGCCGCCACGCCCCATCTAGGCCCTAGCAGGAACACACTTTCTCATACCAGGAATCTCCAATGGAACATCTTTGAAACAGGGAATTCAAATAGAGTCTCAGCTGGGGATTTCTCTATTTTGCCATTATAAAGGTATTTTCCTACTGTGTAAACAGTCCCAACAGCAGAGCCGCCAGCAGTCTCACTGAGAACAGGTGCCAACTCAGTAGTCTTCACTGTTAATGAATAACTGCCCTGAAACTTCTCATGCCCGTGATTACAAATTGTCACTATTAATTAGTGTTTTATGCCTTGAGCAGGGGTCCAGGCCATGCAGAACAGCTTAGCCTAATTCCAGAGCTTCCTGAGTTTAACTCTTGTAGTTAAAATGTTTCAGGGAACATGTGAATACAACATCTGGTTATATTTCCATTTAGTATAGAGGAAGCTTCAGTTTCTCACAGATGCTAGTTATAAAAAAATATGGCCATATGAAAGGGTCACTTATTCCTTTTTATCTCTTCATCACTTTAGCTGGAACGTAAGTCTTCTCACATCAGGCACCTCTAGGTAGGATGTGTCTGTTAGACTGCTGATTTCACTTTGTCTTCTGGGGTTGCTTCTCTTGGAGATGATGACTCTACTGTTTATTGAAAAATTTTATTCTGAATGTTTTTTGAGGTAAGTTTTAATGTTTGCCTCTTAATATTTTTTTTCCTTTTATTGTTACTATTTTTTAGGTCAGCCTTATCTGTGGGCTCGGCTGGACAGAAAACCTAACAAACTTGCTGAGAAAAGATTTAAAAATTTTCAGCATTCACAACAAAACTCAAAAGGTTAGGTGTTTCATTTTTCTTCTTCAGCCTTTCATGATTTATAAAGCTGAATTTTGTGACATTTCTTGATGTGGTATTTCTGTACATTAAATTTTTTTGTATGATTTAAGCATTTTGGAAAAAGAACATTAAAATTAAATATCTTAATATGTAAAACAATTTTCTTGAAAAATATTCTAAAATATTTTCCTAACGTTTCTGGGACTCTTCATTATACAAGTCAATTTTATTAAAACATTCAAGTTACTATATATTATAATGAACAACATATTTTAGTTTTGTCTGCCTAAGAGACAGCCATGTAATTTTACAAACAAGGAACAAACCCCAAAGGAATATCAATATTTTTATTTATTAAATTAAAATGCCCGTAAATATTATGTAGCTAGGTATGCACTCATTGTATATATACTCATTCATATATACTGTATATGTATTTGTATTCATAGTGCATTAGAAATTCGTCATACATCTACATATACTGGAACATTGGCTACTTTAGTTATACTGCTGTTCCATGTTTGCAAATGGTGGTGTGTTCAAAATTGAAAATTAAAATGTTGGTACTAACAACCTAAGTGTTAGTACCTAAGTGTTGGTACTAACCCTGAGAAGTATAGTCACATTGTGATAATGAATGGTAAATAATTATGATGCCTGTTATTATGGGGTTTATTAGCTATTCCCACTTTGAATTAGTTCAGTATTTTGTATTTTTTAAAAATATTGCCACACATAAGATTATCTGCTTTTTTTAGGATTCTTTTGGAATGTTGAGGAGGACTTCAAACCTGTTCCAGAGTGTTGGATACCAGCGAAGGAAATTGAACAGTTAAATGGAAATCCGGTGCCTGATGAAAATGGACACATTCCTGGTATCCTGAAATGTCTTCTAAAATACAGTTTTGTGTTTACTAATATAAAGAACAAAGATCCATTTGATCAAAGATTACAGGATTTAATGATAATCTGTTTTCTCATAGTATTGATCTCCGTAGCACAAAATCTGAGTCTAATTTATATTGAGTAACAGTTTATACCCAAAGATGTTTCATATCAAGAATGTCCTCTCAGGCTTAGACTCTTATGAGGATAGACAGTTTACTACCTATATTCTGTGAAAATTAGTCAGGTGTTGAGTGGAACTAGCCTTGAAGTTGTCGGGATAGACGATATAATTGATCTTTTCTGAAATATTAAGACTCCTTTATCTTTTTGGTTGAAGATAACAATATGTATGCATGCTTTGCAAAGATCCTAGAAGACTCTTTCAGTTAAGGAAAGTGAAAATAAGTATATCACCGAGTAATTTTACTGGAAAATTCTTGTAAAAGTGTGCTGAGGAGAAAGATACCCCAGATATAAGGTTCAAGTTAACAGGCATATCTTGAGTACCTATAAAGTGCAAAGTACTGTTAGGTTCTGGTAATGCAAAATGAAGATTGGAACTCTTATCTTCAGAGATCTTGCAGGAGGGGAACTCCATCATTAATAGTATGATTTGAGAATGAAGAGGAAAAAGGACAGGGTATGGTCAGAGAAAAGGAAGAGTTTGTAGTTCAGCCTGTGGTGGTTAAAAGAGGCTTCTAAGGGGAGTGACATCTGTGCTGAGGCTTAAGAACCAGGAAGTAGCTTTAAGTAAGAGCGAGGTCAGCTTTGGCAACTCCCAGGAAGAGCTCATGGAGTCTCGTGGAAAGTTTATTTAACACTTTTTTTCTGGGAGGAGTGTTTGGCTATATGACATTGGAGATTATAATAATTAAGGCTGGAGATGTGGAATGGGCTCAGATCTTAAAGGGTTTGTATTCCATCTAAAGGAATTTGAAGTCTATCCTAAAGATGATTTTTTTTCTTAATCCTTTCACATTTTTCATCCAGCCCTCCCTGCAACCCTCGCCCCTTCCACAGCTGCCAGTTCTCTGTTGGTCTGTTTCTATTTTGTTAGTTCATTTTGTTCATTAAATTTCACATATGAGTGAAATCATATGGTACTTGTCTTTCTCTGACTACCTTTTTTCACTCAGTGAAATAATCTCCAGGTACATCCATGCTGTTGTAAAGTGTAAGACTTCTATTTTTTACTGCCAAATAGTACTCCATCGTGTAAACGTACCACAACCTTTTTATCCACTCATCTACTGATGGACCCTGGGCTGCTTCCAATCTTATCTACTGTTCTAAAGATGATTATTAAGCAGGGATATAGAAATAAATTTAAATTTTTTTAATGGAACTATGACAGAAATGTGTGTGGGGGGGGTTCAGTGGAGACTAGAATACCAACAAAGAGATGATTAGAGTAATCTGGGTCATGAAAGCTAAAGATATGATGGTCACAACACATTTATGTCATAGTTTGTCTTTTTTTTGTAAGGAGTTCTCCACAATGAGGAAATTTGTTCTGGCAACTGAGGTTAAGATGGGAATAGCAATAACATTCAATAAATATGGAGTCAGTACATTTTCCAGTAAATATGAGAACACAATAAATTATGGAACCATTACTGCATATGTCTGTTGTCCCTGAAACTGGAGAGAAGGCAAAGAAAAAATTTTAAGAGATTTTAATTGTGTCTTAGAATGGTGTTCAGTTCTTCTTGAAAAGGTAAATCTTCTAGTAAAAATTCTCTTTATTGAGTAATCAAGTTAATTGCTCAAAAGAAAAATGAAACCTTAAAATTTTTTAAATGATCAGGATTTAAAAAGTGGTAAAACTTATTTCAGCTGACTAAAAGTGATATTTGTGTGTGATAGAACATCCAGGAAATATGGAAAATTTACAACAATAAAAATTACTTCAAGTTGCAATGCAATAATTTTTTTTTTCTTTAAATGATAGGTTGGGTACCAGTGGAGAAAAACAACAAACAGTATTGCTGGCATTCCTCTGTAGTTAATTATGAATTTGAAATCGCCCTAGTGTTGATGCATCATGCTGATGATCCTGGTCTTTTGGAAATTAGTGCAGTGCCACTAGCAGATCTCTTAGAACAGACACTGGAGCTCATAGGAACAAATATTAATGGAAACCCATATGGTGAGTAAAACCCTTTTTCTGTTCAGTTACAGTAATTCATTTATCAAGAGAACTTCCTAGGTTCAACTTACATACACACATATATGCACACGCACAGAAATGACTAATTTGAGTTAAGTAGTCTAGGATTATAGTCATTTCTATTAATTTTCTGTCCCTGGAGAAATTTACCTAATCATTTTAGTAGTCCCAAATTTTGATTTTAGCCTCTCATTCTTTCCTATAAAACTATATATGGAAGGTAATTACTCAAGTGTAACTTTTTATTGCTTTTTAAAACTTAGGTGAATTGAGCTGAATGAAAATCATGATATGGTTTCACAGCTAGGTAATCAGTGTAGCATTAATTAATAACTAAGTGTAAACTGAATAGCGAATTGGCAGTGAGTAGCATATCTTGCTATGATGAATTGAGGACAAATCCCAAGGGCACTATGGAGTACATTGTTGACGGGGGGATGGATGAGACAGACCCAAGGACATTATAGTTTGAATGGCAAAATCCTACATAAAGATCAGAAGCAGATTGATTGGCAGGTGGAAAGAAGCGAAGATAGTAATTATGCAAGTTATCAGAGAGATGGTGTGGCTGTTTGACAAACATTGAATAATAGTTGAATGTGCCTAATGGTTATAGAGCAGGGGTTGGTGGACTTTTTTTGTGAAACGCCAGATAGTAAATATTTAGGTTTCATAGGCCATACGTCTGAAACGGACCACTGGTGGTACTTAAATGAATAGATGTGGCTGTGTTCCATTGAAACTGTTTACAAAAGCAGGTATCTGGCTGTATTTCCCCCACAGGTCATAGTTTGTGGACCCCTGGTACAGAGTACATGAGGGTAGAATTTAGATTTAATGGGATATGGTGTTTGAGAGTACTTGTAGTATTGCTCTCTCTCTGCAAGGAAACCAACTAATCTTTTTGGTAAATTCTTAAATATTTTTTAAAACTTTTGATTTGGGGAGGTTAATTTTATTATTTTTTTTAATTTTTTCATGGCTAATGGCACGATTTTACCATTTAGGATTAGGAAGCAAGAAGTATCCATTACATCTTCTTATACCACATGGAGCATTTCAAATAAGAAATCTACCTACCTTGAAGCACAGTGATCTGTTGTCCTGGTTTGAAGGTTGCAGAGAGGGGAGAATTGAAGGAATAGTATGGCATTGCAATGATGGCTGTTTAATCAAGGTAATGGCAGAAAATAGCTTGTAGGATTATATCCTCTTACGTTCCCTAGACAACGTAGAAGTGGTCCTAAAATACTCTACAAATTGTAGTAATTCTGATGATGCAGTAAAGAAATTTAATTTGTTCATCTCACATGCCACCATTTTTGTATGATAAAGTAGTGCTTCCCATGTTCTAGACTTTCTTCAGAATTAAAGTGATGAACATGTCTGGGAAACCCTGCATACTCCATGTTACCTTCTTGGAAATTTGTGTTGCATATTAGTGCTCTGAGACATTCTGTAATTACAGTATTGAATCCTGTTTAATTCAGCATTTACATTCTGTTTAACTGAGCATTGCCCAGACTTGGTTATAGATTTTATTGACTTAAAAGAGTGCCAGAGGTCAGTTACTGTATACAGAATGAATTATTTTTTATTTGTGCCTTTTCTTTCTGTCTCCTGGACTTGTTTGATTTCTCACAGGTTCTTGAAATCTGTCATGTTCAAAATGGGACCTACTTATATCAGTCCCCTGACTCCAACAATTCACTGAAGCCAAAACTTAGGCATAATTTTTAACACCTCTCAACATTACTTCATATATCCACCAATTATCAGTTCTTAAAGATTCTGATCTATTGAATCTACATTTTTCTCCCCCAACCAGTTACTGTATTCCCCATGTATAAGACTCATCTTTTCTCGAAAAATTTGGGTCTAAAAACTGAGTGCATCTTATACAGTAGTTGTGGCATTTGAAATGCCGTAGTTCAGGGGTCTCAAACTCAACTCAGCATGTGGGCCGCAGAGCAAGATCACAGCCGTTTGGCGGGCCGCACTAGGTCTACAAAAGGCAAGTGTTACGCAACACTTTTCTCACTGCAGTTGAAAACAAAAAAAAATCAGTACAACATTGTTCAGCGGGCCACGAGTTTGAGACCCCTGCCATAGATGGAACGCAATATATGAAGACAGTGATTCGTCATCAGACACAGACGAGGGACAAGCTAATGGATGGGAGTTTTGACAGTGATGAGGAGTTGTATGAATTTTATGATTCATAAAATTGAACTTGAGTTCAATAACTATGTGATACATTGATTTTTTCAAATTTCAGGCCCCAAAATTAAGGTGCGTCTTATACATGGGGAAATACGATAGTTAATTTAAGCTAAGGTTCATACTTGAGTTATTATACTACCCTCTTAAACGTTAACTGTCATTGTTCCTATCCGTTCTTTATAAATGAATGAGAATATTACTTCCCTGTATAAAACTGCTTAATGACATCAGGATTTTTCATGATCTGGCCCCCTGCTTAACTTTCTGGAACTGCCTCCACCCTTTCTCCCAAACACACATCCAAATTGTGTATACTCTACCTATGCTTCAGTAGCGACAGAGAAAAAACACTACCCTTCAGTCGCACCATCTTCCTTTTGGTTAGACTATCTCCCCACCCACAATTGGTTAGCTTCTGTATTCAGCAACAGACTCGATTATTAAATTTTTTAGAGCCCTTGATTATGTTCCTGGCACATTTCCAGGTGCTAGAAACACAGAGTCCACTAAGCAGTGTCTCTTGCCTTCATGAAGCTCACATTTTAATGGGGAAGGTAGACAATAAACAAGTAACTGTAGTCTGTCAGGAGGAGAAGCAGCCATGTGAAGCAACCAGGGGAAGGTCAAGCGAAGCCTTAGGTGGTGCATGGCGATGGTCGGCACCCAGAGTCAGGGTTTGTGCATGAACGAAGATAATACAGGCTAAGGTTAACAGCCTTTCCTTCCTCTTTTCAGGTCCATCGCCATCACCTTGGTTTGTGCTGGCCAATTCTGGATACTTACATGAATTCAAAACCAGTTATTATTAACATGAACCTGAACAAATATGACTATGCTTTTGATACTAAGTGTTTGTTTAATCATTTTTTAAAAATAGATCATCAGAAATTTGGTAGGCTCAAAGATATAACACTTGATGTATAAACTGGAAATGTAACTAAAAACTAGCTTTATTGTTATATTTGAATCTTGACTATTCTGCCACCTTTAAAAAGTAGAAAAGTATCTTAAGTTCCTATTTATTCTTCAATGTCTAGTGTAGCAATATGTCTTCTAGCATTTGTAGAAATGAACTTCTCAGTTAGAAATACCTATTCAAAGTCTTATTTAGAATCAGCAAATGAATTTTAACCTCTGGACTTCAAAATGTAAGTACAGTGGTACCTTGATACGAATTTAATTCTTTCTATAACAGCTCGTAAGTCAGTCAACTCGTATATCAAACTGCTGATGCTGGACCCGGGCGCCAACTAGCTGCAGCTTCCCGAATCACGACCCGTATCTCGGAATTTCACTCGGATCGCGAACAAAAATACAGACCGAGTTGCAGCTCGTATCTTAAAAAAAAATTCGTATGTTGGTCTGTTTGTATCTTAAGGTACCACTGTAAAAGTAAGCTCTCCAGCTTGAACAAAGCATTGGATTCTGTCCACTATAACTGGGTAGTAATTTAAAGATAACAATTAAACCAACAATTTGGATCGTTAACTTTCAAAATTAAATAGGTTAAGTTGGATTTGATTTTATCTTGCTAGACATTTAACAAGACATACAGCTCAGCCTTATTTTTTTTATTATTTTAATTAATTTTACTAGGGTGACATCAATAAATCAGGGTACATATGTTCAAAGAAAACATGTCCAGGTTATCTTGTCAATCAATTATGTTGCATACCCATCACCCAAAGTCAGACTGTCCTCTGTCACCTTCTATCTAGTTTTCTTTGTGCCCCTCCCCCTCCCCCCTTTTTCTCTCCCTCCCCCCCCCAACCACCACACTCTTTATCAATGTCTCTTAGTCTCGTTTTTATGTCCCACCTACGTATGGAATAATGCAGTTCTTGGTTTTTTCTGATTTACTTATTTCACTTCGTATAATGTTATCAAGATCCCACCATTTTGTTGTAAATGATCCGATGTCATCATTTCTTATGGCTGAGTAGTATTCCATAGTGTATATGTGCCACATCTTCTTTATCCAGTCTTCTATTGAAGGGCTTTTTGGTTGTTTCCATGTCTTGGCCACTGTGAACAATGCTGCAATGAACATGGGGCTGCATGTGTCTTTACGTATCAATGTTTCTGAGTTTTGGGGGTATATACCCAGTAGAGGGATTGCTAGGACATAAGGTAGTTCTATTTTCAGTTTTTTGAGAAACCACCATACTTTCTTCCATAATGGTTGTACTACTTTACATTCCTACCAACCGTGAATGAGGGTTCCTTTTTCTCCACAGCCTCTCCAACATTTGCTGTTACCTGTCTTGTTAATAATAGCTAATCTAACAGGTGTGAGGTGGTATCTCACTGCAGTTTTGATTTGCATTTCTCTAATAACTAATGAAGATGAGCATCTCTTCATATATCTGTTGGCCATTTGTATTTCTTCCTGGGAGAAGTGTCTGTTCATGTCCTCTTCCCATTTTTTTATTGGATTGTTTGTTGTTGAGTTTTATGAGTTCTTTGTATATTTTGGGTATTAGGCCCTTATCTGAGCTGTTTTTTGAAAATATCATTTCCCATTTAGTTGGCTGTCTGTTTATTTTGTTGAAAGTTTCTTTTGCTGAGCAAAAACTTCTTAGTCTGATGTAGTCCCATTCATTTATTTTTTCCTTCACTTCCCTTGCCTTTGGAGTCAAATTCATAAAATGCTCTAAAACCCAGGTCCATGAGTTTAGCACCTATGTCTTCTTCTATGTACTTTATTGTTTCAGGTCTTATATTTAGGTCTTTGATCCATTTTGAATTAATTTTAGTACAAGGGGACAAACTGTAGTCGAGTTTCATTCTTTTGCATGTGGCTTTCTAGTTTTCCCAGCATCATTTGTTGAAGAGGCTTTCTTTTCTCCATTGTGTGTTGTTGGCCCCTTTATCAAAAATTATTTGACTATATATATATGGTTTTATTTCCGGACTTTCTATTCTGTTCCATTGGTCTGAATGTCTATTTTTCTGCCAATACCATGCCGTTTTGATTGTTGTGGCTCTATAATATAGTTTGAAGTCAGGTATTGTAATGCCCCCAGCTTCATTCTTTTTCTTTAGGATTGCTTTCGCTATTCGGGTTTTTTTATAGTTCCATATATATCTGATGATTTTTTGTTCCATTTCTTTAAAAAATGCCATTGGAATTTTGATGGGAATTGCATTAAATTTGTATATTGCTTTGGGTAATATCAGCCTTATTTTTATACATGTATATTTATATGGTTGGCAAGAAAGTATTTTCGGTTGTCACGCATAGTGGCGTAATTCTTTTGAAGAACATTTCTGTCAGTGTTATGGTTTTTTTCTTTTGACATTTGATATCAGTCACAGGTTATTTGAGAAGCAAGTTGTGTGTAATTTTGTTTGTAGCTGTTAGTTTAGGGTCACTTTTAACATGGAGTGCAGAAATGAACATTTTTGGCATATTTTACTTTTTTATTTCCGTAAAGGAAAGCAAGCTGCTGAGGCTCACAAAAAGATATGTGAAGTTTATGGTGTTGATTGCATAACAGAACACACAAGTCAGAACTGGTTTAAAAAATTCCATTCTGGAGATTTTTCACTCAAAGATGACCAATATTCTGGTCGACCTACTGAAGTTGATGATGACCAAATCAAAGCCATAATTGAAGAGAATTGTCGCATAACTGTTCGAGAGATTGCAGAGAGGTTAAATGTATCGCACACAACAACTGAAAATCACTTAAAATGTCTTGGACTTGCTAAGAAGCTCGATATTTGGGGTGCATATGAATTCAAAGAGATTCACTTAACACAATGAATCAATATTTTCAATATGCATCTCACGCGCAATGAAACCGACACTTTTTTGAAAAGAATCATCACTGGTGATGAAAAATGGGTCATCTAGAGTAATATCATTTGAAAATGATCATGGTCCAAGCGTGATGAACCAGCACAAACCACATCTAAAGCTGAATTACATAAAAAAAAAAAAGTGTCATGCTCTCAATTTGGTGGGACTACAAAGGTGGTGTGTATTTTGACCTGCTTCCAAGAAACCAGACGATCAATTCAGATGTTTACTGTCAACAGCTAATGAAAGTGGATGAAGCAAAGAAAAAGGGCCAGAATTGGCAGATTGCCAAGGAATTGTGTTCCACCATAATAATGCAAAGCCTCACACATCTTTAGTAACTGTGGGAAATTACTAGAGTTTGATTGGGAAGTGATGTCACGTTCCCCATACAGCCCTGACCTGGCACCATCTGATTACCATTTATTTCGAAGTTTGTAAAACTCTTTGAATGGTGAAACTTTCACAAATGATAATGACTTTAAATCGCACTTGGTTCAGTTTTTGGTTGATAAGGACCAAAATTTCTATGAGCGCGGAATCATGAAGCTGCAAGAAAGATGGCAAAAGGTCATTGAACAAAATGAAAAATATATAATTGATTAAAGTTTATTTTTTGTATAAGAAAAGGAGTTTTCACACAATTCCAAAATTACTTTCTTGCCAACTCAATACATGTATATACACACATATATATAAAATTATAGATACATATAGAATTTAGGAACCATAACACACAAATAGGTCAGTATATTTAAAACCCCAATTTTAAATGTTGAAATTGTTAGTTTACCCTGATATGCTAAAAACTTAAAACGTGAATGTACAGAAATTTACTGTAGTGCAACCTATTGGACAGTCATAACTTTAAAAATCAAATAGGTACTTTTCTAATATTTTTTAAATTTCATATAATTTTATTTACTAAAAATTCAAATTTAGGTTAAAGTACAAGGTATTGTAAAGGAAATCACATAGGTCAGAGACTTGCTTGATTTCCAGATGGAATTTTAACTTACAAGGTTAATAAATACTAAATAATTTAAAATTACAGTTATAGTTGGCCCTTAATAAGTGGGGAAATTAACAGGACTTCCGTCTTCATCTTCAAACTGTTCAGAAGCAGCAACAGGACTAGTTAATTCAACTCCAAATTGTTCAGAAAGTTTTTTTAACTTCTCTTCTAAAAGAATATTTTTTTTCACTTCTTCTTTATAATTATACTTTAGATCTTCAATTTCTTCAAAAAACAAAGGATCAAAATTTTGCAGTTCTTTCTTCAGCTTTTTTATTTCCTCCTAATAGAAACATATTACCTTTAACAGACATATATAGGTATATAATACAAACTCTTTAGGTATGTGCTAAAGAGGTTTAATTATCAACATGAAAGCCAAAGTAACCTGAATAGCCAAATATACTCATAAAGGTAGAAGTATTTTTTTAAGATTTTGTTAATAAGATTTCATTGTGCAGTATAAGTTGTTAACTGTCAAATCATATTATTTGTTCTGTAAATTAGGTCCTAGTCTTTAAAACTTATTAGCTCTTTAAATTAGAGGGGGATCTAATCTTTCTCCAAATTATACTCTCCGATACTCAGTGAAGCAATCAAAAAGATGTGCCTATTCACAGCTTTAAGGTTATTATTTGGTTAAGATTCTTTGGCTTAGGCCTCATTTATGTTTCCTTTACAAATATATAATGGTCAACTTCTTATAAATATATATATGATCAGGGAAACTCCAGGGCTTCTGCCTAGCTAAGAGTTACCCATCTGCTAAAGAGACAATTTGAGCTTTAACGACCATTTAGAATAGCCAGTGATCACTAGTTAACACCCATATCATGTACTCTTGTTCTGTTTACAGATTTTTAAAGAGATAAAGCATACCAGATATCTTTTTTTAAGCCAAGAGGACTATTTCTAAAAACAATTTCAAAAGGAAATAAAAGTCACTGTTGCAATGGGACCAAAAACAATATTAAAATAACGAGTTCTATATTTATGACAACTAAAAAATTTACTCTTTAATCCTAATTGTTTTGTCTCAATTTTTTGGTTGTTCTTATATAATAAATATATTTTGACACAGATGAATATAATGAACTTTGCAATATTAAGGTGAAATATAAGTGTAAAATGTAATTCCAGGAAGCTGTACGATACATACTTAAAACATGGTGGTCATAAAAAAGAAGTTTTCAACAGCTGTTTTCACAAAACAATATTGTAATTAGATATATTGAATTATTAATTACCTTCAAATGCTGCTTTTCTAGAAGTGAGGTTTTAAGCTGTGTCTCTAGATCTTTTACCTTTTCCTTTAGTTGATCAGGATCTGCCAAAAAAAATACATTTATATATAAAAATTAGACGTGGCTTTTTCCCATGCTTAGTTCAAGATAAAGGATTTGGTTTAGAGAATAAGGAGAAAACTTATGAAACTCGAGTGTGGAAATTAGAGCATTTTATAGCTGAAACACTGTAGGCTGTGGATACTATACCAGTTGTAATTCCGTAACAGACAAAGAGAAAAGAGACCTGCCAGATATTAGAAGTGTAGAGGGAGGTTAATTTTTCACACGGAAAAAAAAAGTTATTTTCCAGAGAAAAATTCTGAAGCCAGGAAAATAACATTGTTAAGTACTAAAAGTACAAGAGAATAAGGTTACTGTTCGGTAAGGGGCTACAACCATAAGGTGGCCAAATGCTTTGTTACCTAGCAGTACTGGCTATTCCATGAAGGTCGTTATACATTTATTGTGTAATTATTATGTGAAAAACGTGCTAGGCAGGATGGATAACACAAAGGGGAATACTTAGGTGGAAAAGGTAAGTCCACAAGCAGCTCAAGGACTAATTTATGGATGTCCTCCCCAGTGTTAACATACCTCTTAATATTACAGTGAGAACCAATAGGCAAATGGTTGAATTACCAACTGCTAGAGAGGTATTTTCTTTAAATTAAACAGTAATGTGTCATGTCATTTTGCATCCATTGAAGGATAAAAAATACAAAAGTAATGCTAAAGTTTAAGCAAATAATTGGCAGCAAACATTTTTATGAATGGAATAAAAAGTTCCCTTGAAATGGTCCTCTAAGTTGGAGATAGGAAATATTTTCCTTATGCTTATGGGACTAGAGTCAGCAGAAACCATCTTCCTTTGGAAGGCAGAGCAAAACTACTTTTCAGAGCTTCATTCACCTTTGCAGAAAGTGCTACTGATTTTTTAGAGCTGATTCTTAATCAGAGGGATGCCATTCATTACAGATTTCCAAAAGTTAGTTTAATGACTGCTTATATTGAAATAGTGCTTTAGAATTTCCAGAATAGTTATAGCTTGATTTTGAGCCTTAATAATCTTTGAAATACAACAGGTATCCTTATCTCCTTAAAAGAGAAGGAATATTGGGATTCAGAAAGTCCCTCTCAGGAAACAGGTTTAGAGAGAACTTGCCTAATGTCAACACCCTGAACAGGTCTTTGGTATGATTCTAGCCCAGTATACCAAGCTGGCTGCTGTGAGGTGCAGTGTTGAGAGATGCTGTGTACTTTTAGTCACCAAGGACTTGATGGGAATAACATTACTGCATGGAGGAAGAGATAGCTCCAAAAACTTATATTGGGCTTTATAGGAAGACAGTTATCAGAAATCAGAACAGACAAAAAGGGCAAACCAAAAACTTGGGCTACCTAGCATGCTGTAAACACATTACCATGCTTGGTGCTCTCAGCTCCATACTGGTCTTTTTGTACTTCTACTTTATGGATTAATTCTGCTTTTTCTTTTTCCAGCTGACAATTAGCTAATCTAAAGTAAAAGGATAATATTATTAAAACAAAACAAAAACCACACTGCTCCACAAAATGGCATTTCCTATAAACTGCCTGTTGTACAGTGCTTAGAACTGGCTGGCATTCATAAAGGCATTCATCTACTTTCACTGCTATAACATTACTGTTCTCAGAGACCCTGGAATCAAACTTCCTGTTTTTCTTAAAAATCTGACCTGATGTCATTTTCAAGAGTAGTTTCCCTATGGGATGAGCCTCATGGGAGAATATGCTACATAGAACTCTGGAAGTAAAGGCTTCTTTTCCCTCTTTTGTTAATATTTGCTTCTGCAAAGTTAAAGTTTAATATATTCTATAGTACTAAGAAAATTAAAACTATATTACCAACTTGGTTACCTATATTAAGATCTAGTTTATCATTTTTTTCAGCTTCTACTATGTAAAAGACTGAAGTTAGATAAAATAAGGTTGATAAGCCTTATAGGCAGCAAGGCTGAAAGATCTTATTCTCTAAATATAGTAAACCTGGTTATATGAAAAGATAACGAAAAGCAAAAGGTTGTCATATGAAGAGATAAGTACCTAAGAACCAGAAGCTCCTGCTGAAGGCCTTGCTCTGTCTCAGCTCCTTCAGGAATATGTTTGAGCATCTCAATCTTTGGGCACAATGAAAAGTTAGAAGACACAGTTTGACATGAAAATAATGAGATTTTACGAAGATACACATTTTCAATGAAGCATAATATTAAAAGTTGGGTTTTTAAAAGCACAGGTGAGCTGCCATCCAGCATGTTCTATTCCCTATTCATTCACCAATTATTTATTAACTACTATGTGCTAGCATTGTCCCAGGCAGAGAAGACACAAAGGTAAAAAAGACAAAATTCTTCCTGCATGTTCCCATGGTCCTTATACTTTTAGTGAAGAAAGACAATGAGTATGTGAAGTGATAACAGTGCCGGATGTGAGGAAAGGCTATAAAAAACAACAAACCAGGGTAAGAGGATAGAAAGGGAAGGTGGTATAGGGATGGGGAAGCTCGGAGGTGCCTCTTTTTCAAGAGACATGAAAGAAGGAAGTAGGCTATGAGAATATTTGGGAAACAAATGCAAGGCCTAGAAGCTTGAATGAATTTGGTTTGTTCAAAGGACTGAAAGGTCAATGTGGGAGAACACTGTGAGTGCGAAAAGTAAAGAGCAAACTAGAGAGGAAACCAGTGCCAGACCATGTAGGTCCTTACAAGCTATGAGAAGAACTTTATTACAGTTTTATTCCAGGACAAAGTAACCACTGGAAGAGTCTAAGGATGGTGCTGCTATGATTTGCCTTATGCTTTAAAAGGATTTCTTGGAAACTACATGGAGAATAGATCAGGGATAGGGGAGAGGTAAAACAAGGCGTGAATGGAAGCAGGGCGACTAGCAGAGAGATGATTACAACAGCGCAGGTGCAACAGAACAGCCTGGACTAGACTGGGCATACTGAACGTGTGAGACATTGTCAGATTTGGGATATATTTTGAAAACTGAGCTAACAGGATTTAATGACAACGATGGGTGCTGAGAATAAAAAAGGAGTGGATGATTCAAGGTTTTTGGCTTAAATGAGTGAATGGTGGTGTCGATCACTTCGATGGACCTTCCAGGGTAGGAATTAGTCAAGAGTTCATTTTAGCTACAGAAGATAGTATCAAGGAGGGGCTTGAGATATAATATATTATTTAACATGTAAATAAAAATCACATTGCTTGCCTGCTGTTCAAGGTCTTCAGTGTATTTCTTAACTTTTTGTTCCCTCTCCGTGGCTTGTCTCACAAGCTGTTTAAGATCAGTAAGGCTTTGGGTTTTTCTGGCAATATCACTTTCCAGTTTTTTCAATTTGGTTTCATACATTCTAAAAGTATACAGGAAAATAATTGGTGTAGACATGAAAAGTGATTTCACTGATTTTAGTCAGTTCAAATTACTGCACTAAAAATAACACAGAATATCTTCTTATACTGTTTCATTAGTCAAATCTTTCACTACAGATTTATTTAAGCATTCAATGACAGCAAGGATTCAGTATCCTCAACTGACAGGCCAATTTAAAAAGAGGACTTACGTATTTCCCAAAATTATAAACAACAGTGGACCCTATATTTGACCACTGTAAAGTATTAAAATCAGTATCTTTTTTCAGTTGCAAAAAAAAAAAATCAAAGTAAAATTCATCAGAATATCAAAATCTGTATTGCTGGATATTCTTAGGAATATAGCTAAAGGTCACAAATTAAAGCATTTTATAGACATACACAAACACACACCCCGCACACAGAATAAAAGAAGGCACCAGGTAGAACAAAGCCAAAGGGCCACTGCTGGGAGAAGGAAGAGAACATGCAAAGGCATGGGTGAGAGAAATAGCCTATGATGGGGAGGGATGAGCTTGTAAAAATCTGACCAGATTTGTAACCTTCAAAGAAATGATCAATAGTTCAAAAAAAAAAATCCAGACTCCAAAAGAAAGGTTTAAAACATTAGCCTCCCGCCCCCCAAGAAACAGAACAAAACCAAAACCAGAAACAAAGAAATTGAACCAAATGGTTTTACAAGTAGATTTTAACACCTTAAAGGGAGAAAATTATATGTTTATAATATTCAAACTTTTCCAGAGAATAGAAGGAATGCTTGGCAACAAAATCAAGTATGGAACGTACAAGGAAGGAAAATTATTATGTCAATACATTCAAAAAGCTTTTGATAAATCTGAGAAACGCAGATTAGAGGCAATGTTAACCCAGTAATGATTATCAATCAAGTGGTCAAGTATCAGAAGCTCACCCCTTCACTTCAGTCAAGTCCCTGCTCCAACACCACCCACTCAGAGGCCCTCTCTGATCACCGATCTAAAACAGCTCTGCACCACCCTGGCCTGTCTCAGCAGTCGGTATAATGCCTGATACAGATCCCAGCTACAGACCTGAGCAATTGTTTTGTCATATTTAGAGAGGCTGGAGGCCAAGGATCAGAATAAGTCTTCTCTCTGTCAAGTGGATTCTACTAAGGCTTATGTCTTTTTCAAGAGGGTTCAATGAAGGCCTATTGTATGCTGTTACCTGTACAGTTCTCAGATTAAACACACAATCTCAAAGGCAAAGTCATCTTCAACTGAATATTACTAACTTTCTCAAATGTTTATAAACTTTATAAACCCTTTTCAGATTAATAATCTTTCTGCAGGCTCACAGAACCCTTTTTAGAAAAGAACAGGATTATCATTTCCACAGATACAAAAACTTGAGCTCACAGAAAAGAGATGTGATTTACTTAAGGTCATAGTGAAATTACGCATCTCTCCAAGGAAGCTACCTGGCTCGTTGAAGGAATCTAGGCAAGTACTCCTTTTAGGAAAACATAAAGCACATAACGTAACTGCTGGCATGCAGCAGTTATTGTACTGAGTAAATATCTGCTGAATATATACATCTTAAAGCAACTCAAGCATCCACATGGAATGCTGAGATCAGCGGTTCAAAACCCCAGCTAGTCTGGTCAAGGCACATATGGGAGTTCCTGCTTCCTGCTCCTCCCCCCACTTCTCTTTCTTTCTCTTCTCTCTAAAATGAATACATAAAATCTTAAAAAAAGAAAAAAAGCAACTCAAAATTCTTTGAGTCCATATACAGTATTATTATAGAAGAAAATAAAGGATCAAGACATCAACTGACAGTGTTGCTGATTAAGAGCCTCTGCTGGGGTCCAAGCAGACAAAAGAGGAAATGCTCCTCCTCTTCATACTATTAACACGTCATTTCATTGAATCCCTACACTAGCCCTCTGACAGAACCGAAAGGGCTGGAGTTGAGAAGAGTGGCTTCTGAGTCCTAAGTCTATCAGGACAGGACCCAAGGACCCTTCACCAGGACTGCCTGGCCACTTGGGCTGCCCTCTAATTACCTGTATAACCTTCCTCTTTTCTCCTTGGACTTGGTTGACAAGGGCCACGTGCAGTGAAGCAGGTCCCCTATAAGACTCCCTGCAGGCTCACAGTGTTAACACTCTTAGCCCAGCTGTAATAATGGTAACTGACGTCCCATCCCTCACCAAGTCCACTCTATGGCCCTGTCTGGTGGCTCACTGGATTGAGCATTGCCCCGGCATATGGAATTCCAGGTTCAATTCTTAGGGCACACAGAAGTGACCATCTGCTTCTCTCCCCCTTCTCTCCCTTTCCCCATCCCACAGTCAGTGGCTTGATTGCTTTGAGCATGGTCCCAGGCGCTGAGGAGAGCTCAGCAGGTCTGAGAGTCAGCCTCAGGTGCTAAAAATAGCTCGGTACTTGAACATAATCTCTAGACAGGGTTGCCGGATGGATCCTGGTCAGGTGCATGCGGGAGTCTCCCTCACTGTCTCCCCTTCTCTCACCAAAAAAACAACTCCACTCTAAATGGCAGGAAGACATTGAAAGGGAAATGGGATGCATGGACAGAAAGAACTCTATGAATATGGGAAGACAAAGATGAGTTTGCCTTTGAAATGGGGTCAGCAGGTGTAAAGAACACAACTTAATACAGGATGACTTTAATGGGAAAGGACATGGCAGGCTTTCACTGGTCTCTCTGGCTTTTATACTATATATTTTAAGCAGCTGCTTACGGTTGGAAATGAGAATGATACCAAAACCCTTTACTCACTCATCAGGGTCAGGATGAACCACTGTGATGATAGCGGCAGTGAAGATATGAACGTTTACTTGTGAATTCCTATCACCTCATTCATAGCCAGAGTTTATCTGACCATCAGGAATCACACAGGAAAGGTTTACAGAGTGGGAGAAAAGTGAGTGCCAGAATGCAGAGGCCAGTAAATACTAAAGCTGTCGCTAAGTTCATCTGTTGGGGTTATTTGAAGAAAAAGTTGACCAGAATACAAGACCAAAATTATAGCCCAGCCAGAACCAGTATGCCACAGGATATGACAAAACAGCTCCACTGCGCCTGGCTTATACTTGAGGTAAAAAATGAATGCAACCAAAAAGCTGAGATGTAGCTTGACAAACGCTGTGCCGAGGAGAACTGGGCCCCATCAGTCCAGGTTCATGGCTGACAGCAGCTTCAGAAGCCTATCCTACTCCAACACCCTCAGCTCAGCCCCGGCTCTGTGTCATCCCATGCCCTGCCACCCAGATTAGTTAAATACTAAGGAAGAAAATGAGTCTGGCAATGCTAGGACAAAAAAAAACCCAAAACACAAAAAACAATAAGCATCATGTTAAAACAACCAAACAATTCACCAGGAAAAAACTAATTTAATCAGAATAGTGTCATATTCTTTTAAAACAATAATGGCAGAATTAGAACTGATTAAACTTGTGCAAGTTTTAAACTATTTATTCCTACCTGGTAACAACGATTGATTTCCAGCTCTTGCTGTCAGCACCTTCAAGCTGAGGGCCTCTACTTTCTGCCAACTGTAACTTCTGACCAGTCTCTTTTAGTTGAACTGTTATCTTCTCATTTAATATCTCCAAATTATTCTTGGCTATCCGCAATTTCTCTGCAGTTTCAGTTTCCTATCACAGTATATTATGACAAAATGTAATACTATTGTAATAGGCACAATTACTCAAAATTATCACTATAAATTAGAAAATAAAAATAATCTGGAGTTCTAAGTACTGATTAAAATTCAAAAAACCCAATGTTTCTTTACTCTAAACAGCAATATAATCATAATAATTAGAACAACAGATCATTTAAATGGGGTTAGAAAAATACGTTTTCAAATATTTTATTCTACTGGTTACTTAGTTTGTTATCTTTGTAATATTTACAGAATAATGGAGAGTTTACATTGGTACATATTTAAAAGATGTTTTGTTTTCACTAATACTTGAGAGACCTATTAGCATTAACTATGTGTGAGTATCACAGATTATTTCCATTATCAAACATCCACACTCAAAGCACAAGACCACTCTGGCCTCACCATATACTCATATGACTAGTTTAAAAATACTAACTTCAATTTATTCACTGGATCATCCATATAAATAATAATACCCGCTTGCCTGGGCAAGGACTATATTTTGCTACTTAGAAAAGAATTTTTCTTACCGCTCAATTAATAGAATAGTTTCACATACCCCTTATTGCATGTCAGCCATTGTCCTAAGTGCAGAAAAATTAACTCACTAAACCCCTACAGCAGCTCTGTGACACAGATGACATAAATATACTTATAATTCTCAATTTTATAGATGAGGAAATTGGGGATAGAGGGACGTTAGTGGCTTCATTTAATTACGACAGCTAATAAATGACAGAGCTAGGATTTAAATTCTGGCCATGTAGCTTCTACATTATACTGCCTATTAATTTTGTATTTTCAATGTTTCTCATGGTAAAAGGATGACAGAAATAAAAACAATTTCTAAAAGTCTTAATAACTTTTTTGAATAAACATGTTCATCAAATTTTTCAATCAGTTTTTAAAATATACTAGTTAACATAAAAATAATTATAATCACTAATGAAAATCATACTTTTTTAAGTTCTTTACGAAGCCGTTCATTTTCAGCAACAATTTTCTCTGTGCCTTTGGTCTTAGATTCATAGTGCATGCTCAACTGTCGTCCAAGATGAACTTTAAGTTTTTCTAGTTCAGCCTAGCAATAAAAAAAAAGCAGTAACTATTAAAACAATGAAATAAAGTAAAAGATGATCTTGTAAATTTACAAAACTTAATTCAAAGAAGTTGTAGATATCTTATTTGATATCATTAAAATGAAAGTCTTCCATCTAATCTGGTACAGCACAGGTTTCCAACCTGGGCTACACACTAGAATGAACTGATGACTTGACAGAATCTGTAAATTACAATACCTGTGCTAGAACCCACCCCACGGGAATCTCATCAGTCTCGGGAGGAGGACTTAGGCATCTCTATTTTTGAAAATTGAAGCAGGTAACTATTTTATGCTGCCAGACTAAGAAACATTGGTTCTGAAATAGTAAAATGACCAAGTGGAATTACTCTAACTACTCTTTGTCTTGTTTCCAATAAGTTTTTTCTGTATGTGTAAAATATCTATTGTAGCCATTAAAGCGATTTTATGTGGTTGGAGTTTATTTTAAAATTTCCTAAAAATTATAATAGTAAAATATTCTATACAAATGATCATATTTAAAATATTACCTTCAACTTTTCATTTTCCAGCTCAATATTAGCCATTTTTTCACTGGTCAGTATTCCTGATGCTTTTTTCAACTGCTCATTTTCTCTTTGGACTTTTTCAACAACTCTTTTCATTAAACCAATGGTTTTTTCTAGTTCTGGGATTGTCTTTCCACTTCTACCAGACTACAAAATAATATATTAACAATTAAATAAAATATTTTAGAGAGTATAATATAAAGTACCAATAACAAAGCTTGTATTACTTTAATTTACTATTATAATAACCCTCTGAGATAGGAATCACAATTTTTACTTTACATACAATAAAATTAAGACTCAGAGATATTTTTTTTATAAGTGAGAGAAGGGGAAACAGTGAGACAGACTCCTGCATGTGCCCTGACTGGGATCCACCCAGCAACACCCATCTGGAGCTGATGCTTGAGGATCGAGCTATTTTTAGTGCCTGAGGATAATGTTTGGACCAACCCACCTGTCCTCAGCATGCCCAGAGCCAATGCTCAAAACAATTGAGCCATTGGCTACAGGGGAGAGAAGGGGGAGAGAGGGAAAGAGAGGGGAGAGAAACAGATGGTCACTTCTCTTATGTGCTCTGACAGGGTATCAAACCTGGGATGTCCATATGCTGGGCTCTATCCTCTGAGCCAACTGGCTAGGGCCAAGAGACTCAGAGATTTTGATATTCCTAGAGTCATGTAGCTGTTAATTAACAGCCTAAATACTCTACCCTTGATGTCTGTTCCAAGTAAATAAACCTAAGAACCTAAATATTTTATCTAGCTAATGTTCATTCCCGTATACAAGAGTTTTTTTTTTATATAGGACAAAACCATACACACACACACACACACACAAAATATTCTTCAAAGAGCTCATGAGTTACTGAATTTGAATTGCGGCATAATAGAGGTGATTTTCTTTAAGAATAGTCACTGTTTAGGCCTGGCCAGTTGGCTCAGTGGTAGAGTGTCGGCCTGGCGTGCAGGAGTCCCGGGGTTGATTCCCAGCCAGGGCACACAGGAGAGGCACCCATCTGCTTCTCCACCCCTCCCCCTCTTCTTCTTCTCTGTCTCTCTCCTCCCCTCCCGCAGCCGAGGCTCCATTGGAGCAAAGTTGGCCCGGGCGCTGAGGATGGCTCTGTGGCCTCTGCCTCAGGCACTAGAATGGCTCTGGTTGCGACAGAGCAATGCCCCAGATGGGCAGAGCATCGCCCCCTGGTGGGCATGCCAGGTGGATCTTAGTCAGGTGCATGTGGGAGTCTGTCTGACTGCCTCCCCGTTTCCAAGTTCAGAAGAAAAAAAAAAAAGAATAGTCACTGTTTAAAAATTCAGTTTCTGTCCAATATAAATAGAAGGGATGTCTGAAATAAAAAAAAAGTACCTGGTGTAAAGTTATCAAAAGAGAGAGGTCAGCAAATTAATAAGTTTAATTGCTTATAACTTAAAATAAAACTCTTTTTAACAGTCAAGTAAAACAATCTGCTTACTTTTTTGGCAACTTGGTCACACTGCAATGAATAACTCTAAAATATACACTTTTATATAAATTTAATACTGTAATGCATAATTCTAAAATATAAACTTTAGGCCCTGGCCGGTTGGCTCAGTGGTAGAGCATCAGCCTGGCGTGCAGGAGTCCCGGGTTTGATTCCCGGCCAGGGCACACAGGAGAAGCAACCATCTGCTTCTCCACCCCTGCCCCTTTCCTTCCTCTCTGTCTCTCTTCCCCTCCCGCAGCCGAGGCCCCATTGGAGCAAAGTTGGCCCGGGCGCTGAGGATGGCTCTGTGGCCTCTGCCTCAGGCACTAGAGTGGCTCTGGTCGCAACAGAGCAACGCCCCAGATGGGCAGAGCATCGCCCCCTGGTGGGCATGCCGGGTGGATCCAGGTCAGGCACATGCGGGAGTCTGTCTGACTGCCTCCCTGTTTCTGGCTTCAGAAAAATACAAAAATAAAAATTAAAATAAAATAAAATAAAATATAAACTTTACAGAATTTTAATACTGTACACTTTCATAATTGACTTAGAAGAGGTTAAATTAACAAATATATTTTTATTTACAAAATGAATGTTTCTGACTCTCAATAAGATATTTATCCTAGATACTTTTCTAGTGATATTCAATATTTTTACCAAAACCATCATTATTTAATATTATAACTTGCAAAAGTTTTTGTCTATTATGATCGTTTCCACTTGTGCCACTTAACAATATATCAATAGGGCTTAAATATTTGGCCTTGTGCTCATAAGCAATATTTATTCATTGGAAAAACTGAACACAAAATAAATAGAATCAATAAATAAATTTTAAAAATAAAATAATATTGAAATGCCCTGGCCAGATAACTCAAGTTTGTTAGAGCCTTGTCCTGATATGCAAAGGTTGCTGGTTCGATCTCCAGCCGGGGTACAGACAGAAACAGATCAATGTTTCTCTCTCTCTCTCTCTCTAAAAATCAATCAATAAATTTTTTTTAAAAATATATAGGAAGAAAAATATAAGAATACAAAAGAAACAAAAACAAAAACTTGGAAATACATTTACAGAACAGTATACTAAGAAGTTGCCATGGACATAATAAAATAGTTACAAAAGGTTAGAATTTGGACCAACGAGTACTTAAGTAGTTACTTCAGTGAACAGAAGGATGATTCCTAAAAGTGAAATGTTTTCAGGGTATGGAGGAATATGTAACAAAAAAAGAGATGATGTGCAGTACAAGTGAAACAAAATGCATGTAAAGTATGTCAGATGATAAAACATTAACTTGAAACAGAAAAGCTTAATAATGTTTTACATTGTAGATGCAGCAGAATAAAAATGGAAACTGTAGATACTGATTAGTAGAAGCATATCACTACTGTTAGGACATATCCAAATTAGTTTTTCATTTCTAGCTTATCACTTCTTAAACCAAAAAAAAAAAAAAAGTACATACATATAAATATATGGCATATTCTCCCCTACTCACCCCTCTAACATGGCCAAGTTTCCGCTCAACTTCTGCTTTTTCTTTTTTAAGAAATTCACACATTTCCTTCAAATCTCTTACTTGATTCTATAAGATTAAAACAAACATGTAACAATTTAACATAGCTATAGCCATTGGAAAGAACAAACAACTCTTCTGAACTAGCAATCTCTAACAGGGTAGCCAAACTGAACAAGTCGTTATCTAGCAACAAAGAAGATTTTGAACAATTAAATTTTAAACTGAATTAAAGTATATAAATACAAAAGTATTTTGTATATGAATTTCAAGAAATATTTTCCACATTTCTGCCTTAAGGTACAATATAAATTTGAGTTTAGGACTCTGATTTCCTTGAACCAGTTGAGCCACTGGCTGTGAGAGGGGAAGAGAGAGAGGAAGTGGGGAGGGAGGGGAAGAGAAGCAGATGGCCACTTCTCCTGTGTGCCCTGACAGGGGATCAAACCCAGGACATCTGCAAGCCAGGCCAACACTCCATCCACTGAGCCAACTGGCCAGGGCCCTAACACTAGTTCAAGCAGCAGGAAATAGTTCAATGATACAATTACCAGTGGAATAAACAGACTGCTAATATTCTAGATACAAAACAGAACTAAACAATTAGCCAGACAAGAGAAAAAAAAGAGATTCCCATAAATAGGATAAGATTTGGAAGATCAAAGATAAACTTTACAAACATCAAAATAAAAGAGTTTCTAAAAGAGACAAGCATCCCAGCATATTTTTAATTTAATTACTTTAATGTTTAGAGGCATTCTAATATTTTAAAAGTGTGACAATTGTTAATGAAATATACCAACTATCCTCTTACCTCTGGGCATTTGAACTTGCTAGTTTCTGTTGTCTGGAACTCTTTTCCCAGTATTTGGAGGACCGATTTCCTTATCTGTCCCCTAGCTCTTTGCTAAAATATTAAATTTAAAAAGCCTTTCCCTAACTACCGTATTTTAAATAGTTCCTCATACCCCTACTGAAACCACACACATGCCCTTCACTCCAACTATGCTTTTTCCTTAGCACTTAACAGAAGCTGAGAAACTATATATTGATTTACTTGTTTATCAGTCTTCCACACTAGAATCTAAGTTCTGAATCCAAGAATTTTTTTCATTGCTGTTTCCCAGCATCTAGAAGAGTGCCTGACACATAGTAGCCTCTCCACAAATAATTGTTAAATGAACACATGTAGAAAGTATAACACTACTGTGATATTTTTCAAATATAAGCTTTTGACTTCTCTATAAACTAATACAGTAAGCATAACAAGTAGGGAGAAAAAGGTTTTCAGGCATTAGATTTCCTAACTATAATAAAAACAGCTATTTACCTTCAATCTTGGCAAATCTTTATTTGCTTGCTCAAGCTGAAATTTCAGTTCAATATTTTCAGATGACAACTTCAAGTTTTCCCTCTGAAGCTCCTGTTCTCTTTGCCAATGATCATCTGACTCTGTTTCTGAAGTCTTCAGGAAAATAAAATTAGGAATATTTTTAAGGAATATATAAAATTTTTAATAAATAAAAGCTGCATAAAACATACTGAATAAGAAAACACTATGCTAAAATATAACATTTTTCCTCAAAGGAATATAAAAAAATTGGAGAGCTCTGGAGAAATCAACCAAAAATAAATTAGAATATAAAACTTGCAGGAGAGAAGGTAATATATTTTAATTAATATTGAAAGCAAAGTATGACTTTAACAATATCCACACATATAATAAATGCCTCCATGCATACTTTCAGAATGACATAACTAATTTATAACAGTTTTCAATCTAATAATAAGAGTATAGTTAGGGACTGTATTATACCCCATCCACACGCCACTCCCAAACTTACATGTTGAAATCCTATCTTCCAGTACCTCAAAATGACCTTTTTTGGAGATAGGGATTTTCAGAGATAATCAAGTTAAAATAAGGTCATTAGAGTGGGCCCTAATCTAATGACTGGAGTTCTTATATAAAAAGGAAATCTGGACTGAGACACGTGACAAAGAAAGACAATGTGAAAACACAGGCAGAAGACAGCCATGTAAAAGACAAGAAGAGAGACTGGGAACAGTACTCCCATCACGGCCTAGAGAAGGAATTAACCCTATTGATACCTTGATTTTGGGCTTCTGGCTACTAGAATTGTGAGAATAAATTGATGTTGTTTCAGTCATCAAATCTGTGGTGCTCTGTTATGGCAGCATTAACAAACTAATACACACAAGCCTACAAAAAGAAGTGCCTCAATTACTTCCTCCGTCAGAAAACTTTGGCTCATTCCCTGAACTAAAGTAATCACTCCCTCCTCAATAATATATTGGTATTTCTCTTGGCATGAATCCATCTTGAGTTATTTTTTATGTTCATTTTTACTTCTCATTCTAAACTATAGGTTATTTGAAAGAAAAATCCATGCTTGATTATTTTTTTCTCTAAAGTGGTAAGTCTCAAATTCTCAATTACTTATTACCCAGTGGGAAAAAGAATCATTATAAACCTGACAAAAGAAATGAAATAAGAATTAACTTTTTGCCTGACCTGTGGTGGCGCAGTGGATAAAGCGTCGACCTGGAAATGCTGAGGTCGCCGGTTCGAAACCCTGGGCTTGCCTGGTCAAGGCACATATGGGAGTTGATGCTTCCAGCTCCTCCCTCCTTCTCTCTGTCTCTCTCTCCTCTCTCTCCTCCCTCTCCCTCTCCCTCTCTCTCTCTCTCTCTCCTCTCTAAAAATGAATAAATAAAAAAATAAAGAATTAACTTTCACCCATTTTCTCTTAACATTTAAATGTTTGATTTTAGTCATTGTTTTGAGGTCACAGGTGACTGAAATAGGTAGAAAGGATAAAGAAAAAAAGATAAATGTTATTTGATTTCAGTTGGGAACAGACTTTCTTATTTTATACTGTAATGCAAACTACCCCAAAGTAGTATGTACATAGAAAGTTCAGAAAGTGTACAATTAAGTCTTTGACTTGCATTTGAATTATGTTCTGCATCTTCTTGATATCCAGAGATGTTACTTATTCTCCAGGCTTCCCATGTAAATTACAAATAAAACTCTGCAGGGTACTGTGAATATTGAACATAGGCAGAGAGTCTAATACAACATAGATAACAATGCATGTAAGCTTCCTTTTCTCATTATAAAAATGTGCCTTGATAGCATATAGCAAAAACACCAAAGGAACTTGCTAAGTATGTCAGAATGTCACACAGCCTCATAACAAATATTTATTGAACTATTCACTGTATGAAATTTTACTTGTAGCGAGATTCTTACAGCATGGTGCATCAGAAATTTCTAAAGCAAAATGAACATCTCTACCATGCCTTATTTTTTTATTCTGTTATCTCATTTTTAAGTGAATACAAATGGTAAAACGGAATATCAAAATGAATTAGGAAATGCATAACCACTAATTTTGTAGGAACTAGTCAAATGTTAGGGTTTAAGGCATTTATTAATAGCTTTTTTTACAAGTCCTATACAATTTTTTCCCATTTGCACTACATATGTATACTACTTGCTGTCAGAAAAACTCAGATAACAAAGAACTAAATGAGTGCCATGTACAGAGAACTGAGGAGGTCATGTCCTGGCTGGACTGGTGCATCGGTCCCAGCGTGTGTGGCTGTGTGGCTGTGCGGCCTCCTCAGCATACTGACGCCCTGCAGCACCATGGACCTGCGCTATGACCTGCTCCTCCCTGGAGACTCAGAACCCATGTGGTTGTGCTGACTGACAGCTTCAGCCTTGGTCCCTCCCCTTTCTCATTCTTTTTTTTTTTTTTTTTGTATTTTTCTGAAGCTGGAAACGGGGAGAGACAGTCAGACAGACTCCCGCATGCGCCCGACTGGGATCCACCCAGCACGCCCGCCCACCAGGGGCGACGCTCTGCCCACCAGGGGGCAATGCTCTGCCCCTCCGGGGCGTCGCTCTGCCGCGACCAGAGCCACTCTAGCGCCTGGGGCAGAGGCCAAGGAGCCATCCCCAGCGCCCGGGGCCATCTTTGCTCCAATGGAGCCTTGGCTGTGGGAGGGGAAGAGAGAGAGAGGAAGGAGGGGGGGGGGGTGGAGAAACAAATGGGCGCTTCTCCTGTGTGCCCTGGCCGGAAATCGAATCCGGGTCCTCCCGCACGCCAGGCCGACGCTCTACCGCTGAGCCAACCGGCCAGGGCCCCCTTTCTCATTCTTGACTAGTTCATTCTCTTCTTTGATTTTATATGCCTGCTTATTATTTTCATATTAGTCTTGATCAATTTTCTCAATTTCTGTATATGGGTCATTTTCCAAACCAAAGTGAAAATCTGCCAAGGTACCTTTATTTAGCCGGAATGGGCTTGATTATTTGGTACTGTCTCAGATACACTAGCTCAGTAATATCTACAACATCTTCTGCTTTGTGTTTTTCTTTGTTACTGTAAAACTGTAGACTTTTTCTAAGTACCTGAGGGTATAACTTTTCACTGGCATCTATTCCCTTCCCATTTTTTAGACTTGAACACTGTTAGGATTTTTTATTGCTGTTGTTTCTGTACAGTGTCCCTTTTGTGAAAAATATTGTGCCTGTATCTGTCAACACTGGCAGACAGAGTAGACAGTTGTGTCAAGTAACAAATTCTTCTTGAAGCAGAAGAGAAGAAACAAGAAAAGAAAAAACTAATAAAAATGTATACTAAGTAATTTAAAATAAGATACAACAAACAACCCCTCATTAATGATTCTTTATAAACTAGAAACATAACACACGTCTGATGGAAATAATGCAATAACAAAAGTTCCTATTTTATCTCATTGTATATTCTGACCACAGCAAAGCCATAACAATTACATTTAAAATCTCTAGAAATCATCTGTAATGAACTTCTATGCAAAGCATGAGAATCTTAAGTTTATTGTTATTGCATAAGAGAGATTTAAAAGAATCTTAAGTTTATTGTTATTGCATAAAAGAGTGTAGCTACTAAAAATAAAAGTTGAATTTACTGCATTAATGTTAAGGACAAGGATCTACCGGTTTGGGCCAAATAAAGATAAAGATTGATTTTGCTTCTAAACTTTAACATAAAAGATGAAAAAGAATGATGACACTTACTGAAGGCCCAGGATGGACATCCTTTGCAGACTGTTTCTCTAAAGCATGAAGCTTTTCTTGGAGGTATCTATTTTCTAACCGTAAATCCTCCACCACGGAATCCCGAGGAAGAGCTTGATGGGTCCTGTGAACAACCACAGACGCGTTACTGCTCAAACTTCAACTTGCAGTCTTACTATATTAAAATACAGGAAAGAAAGAAAGAAAATATATAATGTATATTTGAATATTGTATTTATTTTAAATTCTAAAAAACTTACAAACTTTACAAAAATTAAATTAAGACATGACTATTTACATTATAAAATGATCCTCTACAGAGGATTCATTGCAGGGTTCCTTTAAACCAGGGGTCCCCAAACTACGGCCCGTGGGCCGCATGCGGCCCCTGAGGCCATTTATCCGGCCCCCGCTGCACTTCCGGAAGGGGCACCTCTCTCATTGGTGATCAGTGACAGGAGCATAGTTCCCATTGAAATACTGGTCAGTTTATTGATTTAAATTTACTTGTTCTTTATTTTAAATATTGTATTTGTTCTTTTTGTTTTTTTACTTTAAAATAAGATATGTGCAGTGTGCATAGGGATTTGTTCATATTTTTTTTTATAGTCCGGCCCTCCAACTGTCTGAGGGACAGTGAACTGGCCCCCTGTGTAAAAAGTTTGGGGACCCCTGCTGTAAACTATGAGTTAAAAAGTTTACTTTGATTTATAGAAATACACTGACATTTTTAAAGAACATGCATCTGTTTATATAAAATTGTATAGGATAGTTGAATTAAAATACTCACTTTTAAAAACATTATATAATAACTTCATAATATCCATGTTCTTCTCAGGAAGCTCAAAGATTAAAAAAGGTACCAGGCAATAAATAGCCTCTTCAAGTCTACACCTGTCTGCGTGGCCTGCAAAGCCCTCCCTAGCCTCGCACACCCACACCTACCGACCTACCTGTGCAGGAGTCTACCTTTATAAGGAAGATACACCCACACGTACTCCCACACAAAAGGTTCGCTCCTGCCTCTCAGTGTCTGCTAGGGTTCTGCTTTCTTGGAATGTCCTTCCTCCCTTTAACATGTAGATTTTATTCATAAAAGTCAGAAATTTATACTTGCACTGGGAGAGAAGATGAATTTAGTGTCTTTTACACAATGTCTTTTCCAATTACTTCAGCTCACACGGATTCACATTATTAAAGAAAAAGGAGCAATTAAACCTCTATAAAAGCATTAGATGGTTTTAAAACAAAAAGTTTGATTTCTGTGAAAACTGCAAAGGAAAATAAGAGGGTTTAATTTTGCTCTAATACATATTTAGACTAAGAAAAAAAGGGGGGAGGGAAGCCACTGTCAGGACCAGACAGTAACTATAGATGTCAAAAGAAAGAATTTTTCAATCACATTTTCCTTCTCCATAAGTGAAATTCTGAAGCATTTAAGAAACAAGGACTTAGAAGGAAAGCAGTTGGTATGTAAACTAGAAGCACCTGAGTGTTCCCATAAGCGTTCAACTTCATGTGCACACAACATTAATACTGACACAATCGTATACGTTAATAAAGAAGCATTAATAGTAATTTTTGAAGATTAATAAAAAGGAAAACAAAGTAAAATAAATTTAAGAATGGTAAATATCCTCACATCCAAATATTACAGGTAGGTATCAGACTTTTACAGTGATCATTTAATATGATCCCAGATTGCTGTAAACACTTAGAAGAGGAAGAAGCAAATTAGGTAAAACTAATCTATGTTCATCTTGGAAAAAATGAGTGAAACAGAAAATTTTAAATAGTTTTACTGTTAGGACATGATTTCTTTTGTTTGTATTATCATGACAATATCAGAAGACAAATCTCAGAAAGAGACAGAAAAACAAGAAAACCTCAAAGGCTCCATGAAAAAGCAAGCAAACAACCTGAGGGCTCTGGTTCTAAGAATAATGGAGTTTCCCTCCCAGAAGCATGGAGCATCTACTTGAGGACTTTGAAAAGCAAGTAGTTTACAGATTAGAAAGAAATGCCAGAATCTGAAGCATCAGCAAAGAGGTAGTTCTAATGCAGAAAGACAAAAATCCCTCATTATTTTTTTCTTCTATCTGTTCTTTCATGCTTCAACCCTGAAGCAATCCGCATAGGCAGTGGAGGCAGAGACATCAATGGGAATCCACAGATGGCAAAATTGTTAAGGAGGGAAATCGCCTTCAACCAGTAGAGCTGTGATTGGTAAGGTGGTAGGGCAAAAGTCGTCCCCTCACACCGTCTCGGCCCTCTTGTTTGCTTGGCTGCAGAGGTGCACAGCTGCTGAAGTACACAGGATAACAGGGTAGCCAACGTGCCAGTTTGGGTTCAAAGCACCTAAGGGGAGCCCTAGGTTAACAGAAAGTCCTAGGGAGACCGCAGAGAGGGAGGACCTCCAACAACTAGAAAGTTGTTTATAAAGTTCTGGGCTTACCCTTGAGCAGTGCACATAGGGAGCTGAACCTATTCAGAACACTGAAGATTCTGAGAACTAAACCTACAGAGAGCAGACAGGCCAAATACCAGACTGCTCACTTGGAAATACACAGGCAGGACAGATCCCAGTAGCACTGTAAAGGCTCTGAGGCAAAACTGGTATTAGAAACCTAGCCCACAGATAGCAAGCTGGAATATGGGGCCTACACCTATCTATCCAGACCAACTCCCTGCTAAAAAAAAAAAAAAAATCTACATTTTCCATACAATTTAACCAAGATCCAGAGTCTCACAACATGATATTTCAAAGTTCAAAAACACAATCTAAAATTATGTGGCATACAAGAAACAAGAATATCTCAACTCACATGAAAAGACAACAGAACCCATGCCTAAAATAACATTTATTATATCAGTTTCTATGGGTCAGCCAGTTTCCTTCATTACAATGGACAGCACATTTCCATGTAACAGCTTACCTCATATATGACATATCATTTTCTAAGTCAAGATTTCTTTTTTTTAATTCTTCCAATTCTTTTTCTGATTCCAAAGCTCTCACTCCCATAACTTGATTAACAGTCACGCCAGTTGTTCTTAGCTTCCTCTGCAATGTAAGTTTCTCTTTATCAACTCTGTGGGATTTAATTGAGAACCATGAATATATACTATTCACTGTTTGCCTTGTTCAATTTATTCAACTGCGAACTTACTCATCATAAAACCAATATACAAAAATCAGATTGTTCTGCATTTGCTATGAGCTAACTTATGTCAAAATTATAGGAAACTCCATAAATAATTAAAATATTTTAAAAACATTTGAAAGGAAAAAAAGTAAATCATAGCTAATAAATGATAACTAAACCTAGATAATTTCTCATATGATCAAGTATAATAAAGCTATATAAGTTATGTCAATTAAAGACTTTATACATAATTAATCAGGTTTACATTAAACTCACTTGGCAAAAAGATCCTTCAAAGAATTCAACTGCTTTGTAAGAACATATATTTCCCCCTCCTTCTCTTTTAACTTGTTTCGAATTCCCTCTATTCTGCTTTGCCATTTTTTACCTTCTTCCCACCGAATTAATTCTTCTCTAGTACTCTGTAAACAATAATAAAGGAGAAAGAAAATTACTAATATTGTTTTTTATTTCATTTTAAGAGTTATCAATTACAATTTATTAGAAAAATCGTAAAGCATTACTTCCCAGAAAAATAAGTAAATAGGTTCTAACTTCTACAATTTTTAGGCATACCAAGCTATTTGCAAAAATGCCCTTCAGTTTAAGTGTTCTGCATTTTATAAGTTGACAAATAAAATTCTGGGGAACAGTTTGAACTAATGCCGAACCCTAATAGAGTCTTTACATCAATATTTTAATTCAGACGAGCATAACTACAGTAAGCTTGTACTAAAGAATCTATCTATATAAATGACCAACCCAATTCTGTCACCCCATAGCAATATCCTAGCATTAGGGCCCCTTCAAATAAACACTACTTTTCTTATTCCACAAACATTAATTTAGTGCTAGTCCTGTGCCGGGTACTACTTTAAGCACTAAGAATAGAAGCAATGAGGAAACCAAAAAACTCTATCTTCATCAATATTAGATCTAGTCCAGCTTATGTTGGCTGGGTAGATGGATTAGGGAAAGGGGGCAAAATATAAACAAAAAAAAATCAATAAAAGAAATTGAAGTTATGTTACTGTGATCTGTCCACAGGTGGTGGCGCAGTGGATAGAGCGTCAGACTGGGATGCGGAGGACCCAGGTTCGAGACCCCAAGGTCGCCAGCTTGAGCGCAGGCTCATCTGGTTTAAGCAAAGCTCACCAGCTTGGATCCAAGGTCGCTGGCTTGAGCAAAGGGTTACTCAGTCTGCTGCAGGCCCACAGTCAAGGCACATATGAAAAAGCAATCAATGAACAACTAAGGTGTTGCAACGAAAAACTGATGATTGATGCTTCTCATCTCTCTTCATTTCTGTCTGTCCCTATCTATCCCTCTCTCTTACTCTGTCTCTGTAAAAAGAAATAATAATAATAAATAAATAAAATAAATAAAAAGGGGGTAGGGAACAGGGAAGGAATTAGGGCCTTTTAGGGATAGATGTCATGGTTTGTCATAACTGAGATAGTGTCCAAAGAAAGCACAGAACAGTCCATGTGCAACAATCTATGCACAAGTTACAAATGTCCCACTGAACATTCACATAGTTAAAAATTCTGTTCATAATTGTCTGAGCTATTATCTTCATTATACCAAGCAATGTTTAATGCTTTTACTATGTACTAAAATTTCTAGGAATACAACAGCCTTATAAAAGGAAAGTCTAAGACATCTTTTTGTACCAACAATTGTTTACCATTTTAGAAATGAAATTATAAATGGAACTGTCATTGTAACGTATGAGCTGCCAACAGAATACATTTGTAGCTCTGAATTCACATTAATACTATCTAAAGTTTTAAGGACAAGACTTCATTGTGAAGCCCTGGCCAGATAGCTCAGTTGGTCATTAGAGCATCATCACAAAGCGCAGAGCTTGCTTGCTTGTTTGATCCGCGGTCAAGGCACATGCAGAAACAAATCTATGTTCCTCTCTCTCTGTCTCTCTCTCTGTCTCTCTCTCTCTCCCCCTTTGCTTCTCCTTCTCACTAAAATAAGTAAATAAAATTTGTTTGAAAAGACTTCATTATGTCTTCTAGCATAGTCATGTCAGAGCATTTATGTTAAAATATGAAAATATATAAATATATTTTTATAAATTATTTTCCTTTTCTGTTACTCCTTTGTCTTTCATTTAATACATTTATAATGATAAATTTAAAATTATGCATATAGGTACTAGTTTATATTAACCACAAATTTCATATGGAATAGTAAAAAGGACATCATGAAATACTGTATTTACTATAAACAAAATGTTGGGTCTAAAAAAGATTAAAAATCATTCCTTAAAGTAAAATACCCAACTAAGATAAGCTGCCTTCTCAAAACTAACTTTCTAATACTGGCTAAGTTTTTACCTTTTTTATTTAGTTCAGCTAACAAATATCCTTTAAAAATGTAAAAATTTCACTAAATGTTTGATAGTAATTAACTTACTTTTTTTCTGGAATATAACAAGTAATTTTGGGGTTATTTATTTATTTATTTGTATTTTTCTGAAGTGAGAAGCAGGGAGGCAGAGACAGACTCTCCCGTATGCACCCGACTGGGATCCACCTGGCCAAACCCACTAGGAGGCGTTGCTCTGTTGCCACCAGAGCCATGCTAGCGCCTGAGGCGGAGGCCATGGAGCCATCCTCAGCGACTGGGGCCAACTTTGCTCTAATGAATCCTTGGCTGCAGGAGGGGGAGAGAAAGAGAGAAAAAGGAGAGAGGGGAGGGTGGAGAAGCAGATGAGAGTTTCTCCTGTGTGCCCTGACCTGGAATCGAACCTGGAACATCCACACACTGGGGCCAATGCTCTACCACTGAGCCGACCAGCCAGGCCATGTAACAAGTAATTTTGTATACCTCCAGAAATATAAATATTATAGTAGTTAGGGGCATAAATTATGTAAGTAAATATTTTGCAGCATATAGTGCTTTGTAAAGATTGGGCAATTCTATCTGACATTACTCTCTGGAGTAAGACTTAGGAAAAAGGCCAAAAAATTTAAAAATGAACAAATAACAACAGGAAAATAACAAAGGCAAAAGTCACCAAGTACCTGTTCTAGACTGGGGGACAAAAGGTAAGAAAAAGAGGATGGAAAAGTTCTCTTTTCATAGATTTGGATCAATAGCCTCTTACATGTAGATTTCAGAATAATATCATTGCATTTTAAAATTTTCATTCATTCAACAATACTGAGCTTCTACAATGAACCTGGTACAGTTCTAGGTGCTGAAGATACAACAGAAAACCAAACAGGCAAAGGTTCTGCAATCAAACCTTGCAGACCAAAAAATGAACACATAGCTAAGTAAATTTCTGGTCTGTCAGGTAGTGAAAAGGGCTAAAGAAAAGTAAAGCAGTATAAGAAAAATAGGAATGCAAGGCATGGGGGTGGGTTTTGTTATATAGCTGGAAATTTTTCAACCAGTTTATCACAAGAATTTTTAAAACATGCAATACCTGACTATTTAGTCAGGGGCACTGACCTCTTTTCCCTTAGACCATCAAATAAAAAATGTCAACAGATAAGACAGCAATAGCGGTCTGGTGTGAATGAATCAAAATTATACCTATTTTTTTTTATCCGACTGGCAAAAATACATTTTTTGGTGTGCTGCAGAATTTTATTAATTAGTTTATGTGTACCACGAGATGAAAAAGATTGATCTCATGATGAGATAGACTACAAACATTGTTTAGAGAAAAAGGTGTTCGAATTTCAATATGGAAGGATTCTGTGAGTACAGTATGTCCGTAAAGTCATGGTGCACTTTTGACCAGTCACAGGAAAGCAACAAAAGATGATAGAAATGTGAAATCTGCACCAAATAAAAGGAAAACTCTCCCAGTTTCATACCTATTCAGTGCAGTTTGATGTGGGCTCACACACAGATTTTTAGGGCTCCTTAGGTAGCTATCCTGTATAGCCTCTACAGACTCGTCACTGACTGATGGCCTACCAGAACGGGGTTTCTCCATCACACTGCTGGTTTCCTTCAACTGCTTATCCCACCGAGTAATGTTATTCCTATGTGGTGGCACTTTGTTATAAACGTGCCGATATTCACGTTGCACTTTGGTCACGGATTCGAATTTAATGAGCCACAGAACACACTGAACTTTCCTCTGTACCGTCCACATCTCAACTGGCATGGCCGTGGGCTGCTCCGCTGTATACACGGTGTTACGTTATCATCTGTGCATGCGCACATGCTGCCACATCATCCTACAGAAACTGGGAGGGTTTTCCTTTTATTTGGTGCAGATTTCACATTTCTATCGTCTTCTGTTGCTTTCCTGTGACCGGTCAAAGGTGCCCCATGACTTTACGGACACACTGTATAAAAATACTCATAACTTAGAAATGCCCAGCACTGCATAATCTGAAAGAATATTCTCACTAAATTCCTAGACATAAGTTTTTACTTTTTTTCTTTTTTGTGACGGAGACAGAGAGAGTCAGAGAGAGGGGCAGATAGGGACAGACAGGAAGGGAGAGGGATGAGAAGCATCAATTCTTTGTTGCGCCATGAAGTTGTTCATTGATTGCTTTCTCATATCAATATATGCCATGACCAAGGGGCTCCAGAAGACCGAGTGACCCCTTGCTCGAGCCAGCAACCTTGGGCTCAAGCTGGTGAGCCTTGCTCAAACCAGATGAGCCCACGCTCAAGCTGGCGACTTTGGGGTCTTGAACATGGGTCCTCCGCATCCCCGTCCGACGTTCTATCCACTGCGCCACTGCCTGGTCAGGTGACATAAGTTTTAATATTAGTGTATAGCTTTCTGTGTTCTTTCTTTTTCTAGTTCATAATAATATTGTGCACTGATATGAACTTGATGGCTTGCAAAATACTTTCACATATGATTTCACTGTCAAAACAAACTTGAGAAACTGGCAAAGCAAATAGTATTACCTAATTTAAGGAGAAGGTGAAATACTGAGGTTAAGGAGTCTAGGCAAAGTCACAAAGCTACTGAGGTATTCTGATATCTAGAAGAGTAAGGACATTGAGATCTTGTAGTTTTCACCAATAAAGCTTCTGAAAGCAAGTATGTTATGGTTCCGTGTATGTAAATAAAAAAATTTTAATCAAAATTATAGGCATTGATGAATTCTTTTTTTTTTTTTTTTTTTTTTTTTTTTGCATTTTTCCGAAGCTGGAAACAGGGAGAGACAGTCAGACAGACTCCCGCATGCGCCCGACCGGGATCCACCCGGCACGCCCACCATGGGGCGAAGCTCTGCCCACCAGGGGGCGATGCTCTGCCCATCCTGGGCGTCGCCATGTTGCGACCAGAGCCACTCTAGCGCCTGGGGCAGAGGCCACAGAGCCATCCCCAGCGCCCGGGCCATCTTTGCTCCAATGGAGCCTTGGCTGCGGGAGGGGAAGAGAGAGACAGAGAGGAAGGCGCGGCGGAGGGGTGGAGAAGCAAATGGGCGCTTCTCCTGTGTGCCCTGGCCGGGAATCGAACCCGGGTCCTCCGCACGCTAGGCTGACGCTCTACCGCTGAGCCAACCGGCCAGGGCCGGCATTGATGAATTTTGATAGGAAAAATGTTTTTTGTAATATACTGTTAAAACATTTAATCCCATTACCTATTTTCTATACATAGTCATTAAAGATATCTAATTTTCTTTTCTTTTTTTGGTGTTATTAAAATTATTTTATGGATAATGAATATTTTCTGAGTAAATTTTTCCTAACCATAGTTTCTCTACTGTGATTTTCTTCAGGGGCAAACATTATCATAGCACCAATATTTCCCAAGTCAATTCTGATATTTTTAATACTACCAACAAAATAGGTCTTCAGTTTATTATTTGTACAAACTTAATCATATGTATTTTAGCCAATTTTATTTTTTCTTTCAGTTGATTATTCCTATCAGTAATTTTAACAAAAATTGTTCATTACTTGTAAGAGAAATTTAAGCAATTTTTCTCACATTACAGAATCAATTTATGAACGGGTTGCTTATTTTAAAATTATTGTAAATATTGAATATATTCCAAGTCACAATGTTTACTGTAAAATAATAGTCTTACCTATTGAAGGATAAAAAGGATACATTTGGATCAAGGTAAAAGACTAAAAATGACTAGCTTTCTCTCCCAAAGATCAAATCACCAATATGTAAACAATTACACTGGGAGAAGTGACAAATACAGTTGGATATACAAGGTATGAACAGATTTTGGAGGTACTATAATATAAGGAAGATGACATGATGATGTAGTAACTTCTTAGTAAGAGTTACATTTCAGGTGTCTCCTCAAGTATACTTATAAATTCATAAAGAACAGAAATTTGGCCTGACCAGGTGGTGGCGCAGTGGATAGAGCGTTGGACTGGGATGCCGAGGACCCAGGTTTGAGACTCCGAGCTTGCCAGCTTGAGCGCGGGCTCATCTGGTTTGAGCAAAAGCTCACCAGCTTGGACCCAAGGTCCCTGGCTCGAGCAAGGGGTTACTCCATCTGCTGAAGGCCAGTGGTGAAGGCACATATGAGAAAGCAATCAATGAACAACTAAGGTGTCGCAATGCACAACGAAAAATTAATGATTGATGCTTCTCATCTCTTCGTTCCTGTCTGTCCCTGTCTATCCCTCTCTCTGTAAAAAAAAAAAAAAAAAAAAAGATCAGAAATTTGTCTTAGATTTCTCTATGCTATTCAATATCATTTATAGCACATATTAGGCCCTCATATTAATGTGGCATAATAACTATTCATCAATTACATATTTAACTTAGTCTTTTACCACCTTAAACATATCAGTATGTTTCTTCACATACCTTTTCTTTCGTAGGTTTTATTTCTACCTCCTCCACTTTTCTTTCTAGTTGGCTTTCTAGCTTTTTAATTTTCTTTTGGAGTTCTTCAATTAAACTTTGTTTATTATCTATCAGAGTTTTACCCTGAAAAATAATATGCATTTTAACATTTTATAAGTAAAAAAGTATCAAACAAAATACACAACAAATTTTCCAACTACTGAAATTTTCAGAGACTATAGCTTACCATACTTTCTAAATGGCACTACTGATATATAACATGGTATCTATTTCTTCATTTTAATAAGATGTACTACTCTAAAATTACAAATAAAATGGAGGTCACTGAAGGAATTAGCTAAATTAATCAATTCATATGTCAGTAAATATTATATATAAAATTAAAAAGTGGGAATCTAAGTGCCACCTATATATTATAAATCAATGACATTATCACAAATATAAAATTACCTGTAATCCACTAGTTAGTCTTTTTATTTGCCTTTTCAGTTCATCATTCTCTTGATCAATTTCATCTTTCTCTCTAAGTATTTTATTATAAGCTTTTTGTTTTTTTTGTAGTTCATTAGTTAAGTCATTCAAATTATCAGTTAGTGAATTTTCTCTGTTTTTACTTGTTTTAAGAGCATCTTTCAATTTTGAAAGATTTTCACTTAATTCTTCAATTTGTGTCTAATATAAGATAAAGAAAAAGGTTTAATTCATAAATATTCACCAAGTATCAATGATAAAAGCAATATAATATGAAAATATACCACTAAAACTTAAGAAGGAAGTTTTATTCTAATTATTTAAGTATACATGGAAAAAAAACCCATTAAATACACATATTTTTTCATCTTCATTTTTAATGTATCAAGTCTACTTTGAGGAAAAAAATAAAACAAAACATAAAGAAAGTTTAAAGCAGTTCATCTTCAACAAACCCCTAGAACCAAATTTTATCAAATAAGCAAATGTTTCACAATTGCTGAACTGAACTAATTTATTAAATAAATAAGTATATATGTCAATGTACACAGCAATGTTTTGAACACTATGAAACATAAGAGAAGTGTAAACAAAATCTCTGAATTGAAATAGTTTCTAGTCCACTTTGTAAAGACAAGTTATAAAAGGAGTAACTTGTAACACTAGACAGTATACATAAGAAAGTATATATAAAAAAGGAGTTCCTAGCTGCCCTATCTAGTAACAGTGATGGAAATACTGGTAATAAAATATGTTTTATTGAATAAATTATTATAGCCAAATGTATTACTAATAAGAATAATAGGCAATTAGTAGTATTATAATGCAGTTAGAAGAAAAACAAACTTTCCTGGAAAAGTCAGAAAAGGCTTCCAGAAAAAGGTGGTGAAGAAGACATCAAGAAAGGGTTATTCCTGCTTATATATTTATTACTTAATGGATTTTTTACTGCCAACTATGTTTATAATTTTGATAGTTTCAGTAGAAAATTTTTAAAATTTGAGTAAAATCCAGTCCTTATACAGTTTAATGGTGGTAAGGTGCATATACATAAAAACGAAGAGTAAGTCAAAATTACAAACAAATACAACACACAAAAAGATTTTTCATTTTACTCAGAATATAGTATAATAAACTTTGTGTAAAGAAATTTGAAAATCGTTATGAAATATATATATTTTGGAAAAATAGTTTAAATTACCAAACCTATCAATAGAGCAGGTAAGAAAATAATAAAATACATTGCCAAAAAATAATGAATAACTTCAAAAGAAGACTTCAGAGCTAGATAGTTCTATAGATTAAATGTCAAGAACTACATGATTTCATAAACTATTTCAAGGGGTGAAAAAGAAGAGCTTATTAACTCATATTATAATTGAGCAAAAACTAGATAGAAAATTCTGAGGTTGAAAAAAAGATCTATTTACCAATAAAAGAATAAAAATCATGAAAAATGTTTCTTAAATTTAATTCTATTCAGAAGAGTAGCTTCAAATGGCCTATTCTTTGCTAATTCCACGACGATGAGCAGTACATAAGTATAATAAAAATATCTAGTACTAAAAAAAAAGTGGATTCTCCTCCAATGTAATTATCAAAAAGTTTTTATATTAATGAATGTGTTGATATTCACCTTTAGCTCTTTAGTATGTCTATCAACAATCTGTTGAACATTGAGATTTGCCTCTTTCTGAGAAGTTGCAGAAATAATACGTTCTTCAGCTGCTGCTGTCATTTCTGTCCGCAGTTCTAAAAGTGCTCGACTAAGTGCCTAAAAATGACAACAGATACATAATCTTTTTTAAAACATTGATATTTTATAATGAGCACAATGCAATACTTTCAACTATTTCCTAAAATACCATATGTTTTTACGAACTAACAACCCAACTTTTTCAAGTGAATTTCCTTTAGTAATTAAACTCAATTCTTTAAAAATTTAGTATAAGAGTTCAAAAGCTTGACAGTAACAATTCTGGGAACCAAGCATTATATCAGGCAATTTATATTATAAAAACTAGGTATGTTTTGCCTGACCTGTGGTGGCACAGTGGGTAACAGCATTGACCTAGAATGCTGAGGTCACAGGTTTGAAACCCTGGGCTTGCCTGGTCAAGGCACATATGGGGAGATCTGATGCCTCATGCTCCTCCCTACCCCTACCCTCTGTCACTCTCCCCCTTCTCCTCTCTCTAAAAATCAATAAATACAATCTTAAAAAAAAAGGTATGTTTTATTTTCAAATATGCAACTTTTGATATTTATCTGACTTACTCAATACATACTTCCTATGAAATTAACTGAATTTAAGTATACTAGGAAAGTTATGAGATTAAAAAAGGTTTAAATTTGCCAATACATTTCATGTGTTAGCACAGAAAAAGAAAAGCGACTTCTAAAACAATTGAGTACATCAAACGAGATAAATAAACTAATAAATCAGATAATTCACTGACCAATGTTTTTTCATAAAAGTATCTCTGTGACCTTCTCTAACCTGTCTTATTCACTGTCATATATCTCTCTAACCCCCAATTTGCCCAAAATTATTTAATTATTCAAATTTCTCAAGCTAGCTTCACAGTAGCACAAAATCCCAACAGTAAAGGAAAGAAAAGAATGGAATTAAGATTGCCTCTTAATTTCTAAAGATAACCCACAAATCAGATTGATGACAACATAAAAAGATAAACTGGCCTATATCTGTATTTAAAAAACATCACCACTAAGACTGTTTAAAACAATTATCTTTTCTTTTTTTTTTTAGAGAGAAAAAGAGATACAGATGAGAAGAATTAACTCGTAGTTGTTTCACTTCAGTTGTTCACTGATTGCTTCTCAGACATGCCTTAACTGGGGAGGTGGGGCTCAAGCCAGTGACCTTGGGATCATGTCAATGATCCTACACTCAAGCTGGTGACCTTGGGGGTTTCGAATCAAGGACCTCAGCATTCAAGGTCAACACACTATCCAATGTGCCACTGTCAAACTAAAACTATCTTAAAAGATCCTGCTTAGCAGCGAAAATTACCCTCATACTCTATTACAACAGAGAGACATATACTATTATCTTTGTATTCTAAAAGCAATCTACCACATGTGTTTCCTGAATGTTAATAATTTTCTGTCCTTACTTACTTTTTGTTGTTTCTCTTTAAGGGCTAATTGGCTCTTTAATCTATCCACTAGATTTTTCATTGTCGTTGTTGGAGCTCTTGAATTTGCTTCTTTTTGAGCCTGAAGTTCAGATTTTAAACTCTGTGACTCACTTTGTGACTGATCCAGGCGGTACCTTAAATCCTCTACTTGTGCTTTCATTTTTTTAATTTCATCTGTATGGGTTTCCTGGAGCCTAATATAAGCAAACATATGCATTTAGTAGAATGGTTGCTGCAATTAACACTTTGATTGATGCAAATTTTATATTAAGAGCAAATGTTTAATACTAAGTATTCTTACAACCCAAGTCTTGATCCTAATGCAAAAGAAATTATTATTATTATTATTATTATTATTATTATTAAGTGAGAGGGGTGAGGCAGACAGAGAGCCTCCCCCAAACACCTGGCAAGCCCCCAACCAGGCGTTTGCTAGGCAATTGAGCTATTTTTGCACCTGAGATGAGGCCATGGAGCCATCCTTAGAGCTAGGGTCAACTTGCTCAAACTAACTGAGCCACGGCTGTGAAAGGGGAAGAGAGAGAGAAAAAAGGGGATGGGACGGAGAAGCAGATGGTCACTTTTCCTATGTGCCCTGACCAGGAATCGAACCCAGGACTTCCACACACCAGGGCAACGCTCTATCACTGAGCAAACCGGCCAGGGCCAAAAGAAATTCTTTATTGTACTTTACTCTTGATCTTAACATCAAACAGACTTTTTTCTTTCTAGTTTCTGTCGATTACTTTTGGTAATGACTGCATCAAATAATTTTGTGGCTCTAGACAATACAGAAAATGAACCAACAGCACTTTAAGTACTATGTGTCCTGTAAGATGTGACTATTTCCTCTTACCAGGGTTTCTCAACCATAGCACTATTGGCTGTTTGACTGCATAATTCTTTGTTGGGGGGCAAGGGTGAACTGTCCTGTGCAGTATAAGATGTTTAGCATCATCCTTTGCTTCTACACACAAGATGCCAGTAATACCTTCTAGTTGTGACAATTGAAAATGTCTCAAGACATTACCAAATGTCCCTAGGGGGTGGGAAAGGAAGATAGCATAATTACCTCGATCCAGAACCAGTGTTCTATACTGCCATGTTGCAAAGACAAAATGAACTTCCACAAAATTACATGTATTATTAATTTGTTTAAGGTTCCAAAGTCACTGGTACTTCAGCTATAACTAATATCTTTATCTACAGATATGGAAGTAGATATTATCAGCAGACATAAGTTATTTCAATTAATCCTATTGTTCATTCACATTTAGTAAGTCGATATACTAAATTATATCCAGTTCACTTTGTATTTAGATACTGCATTTATAAGGTATCAATATGGAGATTCAAATTATTAAACTTTGACCAGTGAAAAGATTGTATTAAACTATGAACAAGTGTTAAACACTCTGAGACTTATTGCTTACAGCAAAATACTTGTCAATTTAATCATCAAATTGTGAAAATGTAAAGTTTTACTAAAGACAACACAAAGAGCTATAATTTCCTAACACCCATTAATATATGTATTCTGTGGACAAAAACAGGGCATTGTAAGAAATCTAATTGAAAGTAGATTTCACAGGGTGATCTGATCATAAATTCCTGAGCAGGTCACGGTGGACAGTCACATCCCAAGTTTATAACTTCTTTAGTAAAAGGTTTTATCTTTGCTTTAAGCAAGACCTGTCCATTTTTTTTAATCTTTTTTTTTTTTTTTTTACATCAAGGTTAATACACCTTTAACATGACTCTTTTTCAGACCCCTGGAAGACAGCACATAATCTTGTTAATTATTTTTAGTCCAATCCCTGCCTTGCTCTCTCCCACCTTCATGTGATCCTCATTGCTGTTCCCTTCCTTAATCCCAAATGCAAAAAGAAACCACAAACTTTCATTCTAGGAAGCATTTTTTGGTCTGTAGAGATCTTGATTCCAAGTGTATTTCTGTTTGACTCAAACTCTGGTGATCCCTTATAAAATTTTCCTACAGGTTTGGATGTTCTTGTATCAAAAATACCAGTTTGCACATGGAAAATAAGAGTATAATTGTAGACTAAAATAACGTGGTAAAGTACAAAACAACTACTCAAGTATTTTAAGTGGCAAAACATTATATATTATAAGATAATTTCAAAGGATCATTATTTTCTATACCCAGGAATTAGGTCCTAAAGCAGAAGCAATTTTATGCTCTAAAAACATGACAAGAGACTTTATAAAAAATAACACTCATGTATAAAATTTAATAGAATGGGGACAATTAGATTAAAAAGATATCATATACTTCTGCTAATTCTCTTTTAAAGAACAATCTCTTTAGAGTGATAGCTTCTTAATAAATCAAAAGTAGCATTAATTGTGTCAGAGGAATCTTGAAATAAGTGAGTCAGGAATCAAAGGTTCTAGTAAGAGTTTCAGAGCAGGAACAGAGATATACGTCAGGAAGTTCAGCATTCTCATTTTTTCAGATAAGAAATTAAAGTGCAGAGATAGTTTGATAATGATTACAAATGCATACCTATAAACTTATTTTAGGTTTAAATTCTATATACGGATATACTGAGCATTGTTTAAACTCCAATGAAGAAAATGAATGCTGTAAACCTTGTACTATCACTATAATAACAATAGTTAATTTTTCATTCAACAAATATCTATTAAGCCTTTATCATTTGCCAAAACCTGTTATAGGTGCATAAACAAAAGTTCTCTATTTGTTGATTTACAATTTTCAAGTTACTTTTGTATAAAAGGGCATTTAGCCTTCAAATAATCTCCCGAAGAGAGCCAAGGTGAGTACTGTTGTTTCCACATTACAGCGGATGAAAAGAAACCTTGACGTGGTGAAAAACAGGATCTGGACTCGGTTCTGGGTTGGCACGTGAATCAGACTGACTAGATTCAAACTGAGATTTCCCCACCTCCTCCCAGGCATGTCGCTGAGCCTTCCTGCAGCCTAGTTTCCCACGTGAAAAACCAGGAGAATATAACCTATGGCATAAGTAGCTCTGAGGATAAAACAAGATAATACATAAAGTTTTCAGAACAGTGTACGACACAGAAAACAGGTTTATCCTTGTTCATTATTACTGTGTGCCTATTGTTCTAATGCATTTCTGAGGCTTACCGTAATTTGGTATTTTCAAATTCTTTGATTTTTAATTCAGTGATTTCTTTTTGTCTCTCTAAATCTTGAGATACTTTTTTTAGTTTGATCAAAAGTGAGGCAAGAGAGTCATCTTGTTCTGCTACTGTTTGTTCCATTTCAGCCAGACGAAGAAAATGCTTGTCAGTAGGAACTGGAGTAGGAGACTGTTTTAGTAAATCCTATGAAATATGAATAAATTAGCTATAAAGATGTACAACTCAATTTCATGCTTATTCCATAATTTTAATGTGGTTCCTCTAATATTCAAAAATAATATTTAATCTAATATAGGCATGAAAGCTTAAAGAAAACAGAAAAAAAGATCATATTCTTTGTATTCCCAGCATCTAGCACGTCTCTATATATACTGAAGGATCAATAAATGTGCACTGAATTAATGAGTTAAGAGCCAAGATTATAAGGTTTGCATGTTAGAAGATGAAAGATCATTTCACACACACAGAGGACAGACATCAAAAAGGCAAATATAAATTAAATTCAGAACATGAAAATCAATTAGATTTAGGTGAACTTATAATGAGCAGAATTTGAAAAAAAGACTGAGGTCTGATCATGGCAGTCTTGAAGTTCATGGCTAAAGAACATGAACGTGGTTTTATAAGAAGGAGTGAAATACTGAAAGATGTGTTCTCTAGACTCTAGAGAACAGAATGCTCAGAGCTGTGTTTCTAGAAGATTACTCTGGCAGCAAAGCACATCAGGATGGCTTCTAAGTCCGCCCCCACCCCCGATAAAAAGAGCTAAATTTTCAATTATATGGTCTCAAAAATCTATGAAGAATAGAACAAAATTCTTAGAATCTTACCGAGGCTGTTTGTTTGAATTTACTGAGTGAACTATCAGCCTGTAGTTCTAATTTATGATGAAGAATATGAAGGTCTTCCTCATGTTTCTTAACAATTTCTCTTTGCTCCTGTTTTACAGCAAATTAAAACTTTATCTTAATTATTATTTAAATAAATTCATATTCTAAAGATCTTAATATTTGTTATCTTCACTTTTCCAAAATCCCTATGAGATAAGGAAGGAACCATATCTGAATGTATAGATTTACACCAGTATGCATTTCTGCTAGTACACACTCAAGTTCACATGTTCGGCCTTAAATCATAATTTAATCTTTTTTTTTTTTTTTTTTTTGTATTTTTCTGAAGCTGGAAACGGGGAGAGACAGTCAGACAGACTCCCGCATGCACCCGACCGGGATCCACCCAGCACGCCCACCAGGGGGCGACGCTCTGCCCACCAGGGGGCGATGCTCTGCCCCTCCGGGACGTCGCTCTGCTGCGACCAGAGCCACTCTAGCGCCTGGGGCAGAGGCCACAGAGCCATCCCCAGCGCCCGGGCCATCTTTGCTCCAATGGAGCCTCGCTGCGGGAGGAGAAGAGAGAGACAGAGAGGAAGGAGAGGGGGAGGGGTGGAGAAGCAAATGGGCGCTTCTCCTGTGTGCCCTGGCCGGGAATCGAACCCAGGACTTCTGCACGCCAGGCCGATGCTCTACCACTGAGCCAACCGGCCAGGGCCATAATTTAATCTTAATATTAGAATAATATATATCCATTACCTTTTAATGTTTCTAAAATTTTTTTAAAAGGTAGATTTCCCTCTCAACGTTCTAGCAAATTTGACTTCACTTATTACTAATGTGACAGATTTCATCCTAACTTATTGATTTAATCTTTACTTATAAACTCAACTGGTATTTTTCATGGTTTCATCATGCCAGGTATTCGTGATTTAGTCAATCAGTAACAGAAAGATATATATACATAAACTGTCAGTTTTACTGACAAATCTGTGAAAGTAACAATTCCTAAATAGAGTCATTTGAAAGCAAGAAATGAACTACCACTTTGGGGCAGAATAATATTTGCATTTGACTAAAAAAGATGATTAAAAATAAAATAGCATAACATAATAAAATACCTCTCTGGCTTTTTCCAGAAGATGCTGATACTTTTTTAACACTTCTTCCTTTTGATTTAATCTTGCTTGCATGTTTGCAATGCTTTGTTGAGCAATTTTCAATTTGTGATGTGACTGTGGTTCGACCTCTTTTCTGTCCAGCTCAGCTATAAGCTTTTCTCGTTCTGCACTGGCAGGTAAATGAAGCCTCAGTTCATTGATTATTTTGTCTCTTGACAGAATATTTTGCTCTGCTAACCGTAAAGAAGATTCTTTTTCTTTTAGCTTCTGCAATGATCAAATCATAATAAATTATAGCTGTTCTTTTCAAAAAAGTTTAATTTGAATTTTAGATTAGTTATGTTAAAAAAAGTTTCCCTTTATTTTTCACAACACATTTATAGTAGCCAAAAGATATTAATAAGGTTAAACTGATTACACTCTATGTGACAGCTAAATTATCATATTTTATTTATAAGACTATCACATATGTTAGAAATTTCATTGTTATAAAGAAAATAAAATTTAAGGTACTTTATTTAGATCTTGTAGTTTTAGAACTAGAAATGTGTGATGGTGCTAAATTTAAAAAGAAAATGTAATAAATGGTTCCTTTGATTTCAGTCCATTGACGATCAGAGCACTAGAAGAGTAATTCATAAGTCAGCTGGGAATAAATATTGGAACATTAGACTATTGTGAAATCTGCAGTTTGTGAAAACAAAACAGAGAAAAGTGCTGACTCTTCACTCAGTGGCAATTCATAAATGACAAGTCTTACAATTACTCAAGAAAATCTGTTCCTTCAATTGACAGAAAAATGTACAACTTTATTAGCAAAACTATTTAAAACTATATTTACAATATGTTTATATGTAAACTAAAATTAAAATTATATTGTTCAAATTATTTTCAATATAATTTAATAAAAGAAGACATTTGATCCTCTTGATCAAGTTTAAGACCTAGATTAAAATAAAAAAATTCTAGCTCTCCTTCAAACCCTTTAACCACCCACAAAAGGAGTTACTAAAACTAATTCAGAGTATACAACATGCACTTCAAATAAAACATAAAAATAAATAAGGTTGAAAACAATTATTGATCATACAGAAGGTAGTATATTGCTCATAAAACAATCAAATGTTCTTTTTGTTTCACCACTACTGATCAGCATGCCCAAAAGTAATAATCATTAAATAAATAATGAATTCAAATTAGTCATATCTGTTGTTCTTTATTGGCTTTTAGAGCATGAGAGGAGAATAGAAAAAGAGAGTGGAATTAGCAAGATTCATCATTCTATGCATCGTCCCCATTAAAAAATATTACATGTAGGGGCAAAGTAGGTTTGCAGTTATGAGTATACAAGTTTATTCTTATTTATTATTTTATTTTCCATACGAACAACTGTAAACCTACTTTTGCCCCACCTTGTGCTTAAAAAATTCACATACCCAATAATACACTAATCAAAATGCAAATTTTTCTAATTACCTCTTCAAGTGACTTGCAGGTTGCCTGTGTTTCTAAAATTATTCGAGCATTCTCCTTAATTTTTCTTAGAGCAATCTCAAGTTGATTTGGAAGGGGCAAATTTGGGTCTGGCATTGATCCTGTAACCTCTTCAAACTATTAAAAATAGCATTAAAAAAACAGTTGTAGCATTGAGAAAAACAATATTAATACTTACAACTATATGACAAGACATGGTTAAACCGTACTTACATTGGAAATATAAAAAGGTAACAAATTAAAATTCCATCTGACTTTAGAAAATTTTTCTCTTGGGTAACATTATAGGCCATGCTACATGAGTAGCAAAGAGAATTGATAACTCATACCTTTTGTGCTGCATTTAGTATTTCATTTTGCCGATGTTCAAAAATATCTAGTTGACGTTCCAGCTCAACTTCTCTTTGATCCCAGGCCATTTGCCTTTCTTCATGAAACTGAAAAAACAATTGTCAGACATACAAAGAGACACTCACCAAGCAAATAAAAATTTTTACATACATTTTCTTATTTCATTTTCACAATCACCCTCTGAGGTCACTATTACTATTTTATGGGAAAAGGAAACAAACTACGAGAGGTAAAGGAACTTGCCTAAGATCTCAGAGAAAGGCAGACGTTGACTCATTATTTCAATCCATCCGTGCACCCACCATTCATCCACCCATCCATCTATCCATCCAAAACATATATCTTTAATGACATACTATGAGCCAAGCATTAGGCCATGCAAGCATAACAGTGAACAAAGCCAAGTCCTTTTCACCATGGAGCTAATATATTTACCAATGAGGACAGATAAAAGTGTTTATGTATTCCTCCTTTTTAAGTTTAAGACTACTATCTCAACATAAATATGTATTTTTATAGCAGTTTAGAAAATTAAAGAACAATATTTTATACCTCAAAAATGGAAGCTAAATTCATGTAGGAGAATAGATATATTCACTCATACAATGTTTCTATGTTTAAAATCTTAGCAACAAGACATCAAAATAAATATAAAATGAAACCTTATTCAGCTGTACAATTTCTTCTTCTAGACTACTGATTGTATGCTCATATTCAGAAATTATATTATTTAAATATTTTATTTCTTCTTTATCCTTGACCAATTCTCGATTTAGTTTAAGTTCTTGAAGACGAAGTTCTTCTATTTTCATATGCCAACTGGTTACCTAAAGATTTATAATTATATACACAAATGTAAATGCTATACATGTAAATAAATTTCTCCACAATCCTAATGACTTTAATTAAAATTAATGGACATTCTATAATAAAATATAAAATTATCCTTTGTTGGGCCACAGGGCAGTTTAGAATTTCCATAGAATTTTCTAAAAATATGTGGGTTCTTAAAGCATTCTTCAAATTATTTTTGAGTGGCTATCACTAACATTCACTTTCATTTATCCATTTGCTTTCATATACTTATTGGGTACTTACTTTAAGGATGTAATTAAAACTTTGGTTTTACTTTCAAAGATAAAAATCCTAAATATGCCTGACCAGGAGGTGGCGCAGTAGACAGAGCATCGGATTGGGATGCTGAGGACCCAGGTTCAAAACCCTGAGGTCGCTGGCTTGAGTGCAGGGTTGAAGCCTTGAGCAAGGGGTCACTCGCTCTGCTGGAGTTCCCTGGTCGAGGCACATACGATAAAGCAATCAATGAACAACTAAGGTGCCACAATGAAGAACTGATGCTTTTCATCTCTCTCCTTTCCTGTTTATCTCTGTCTCTCTCTCTGACTCTCTGTCTCTGTCAAAAATAAAAAATAATAAAAAAATTTTTTTAAATCCTAAATAATTCCCATTTAGAAAATAAAATTTAGTTGCAAGATAATAACTTTTGGCCCTGGTTGGTTGGCTCAGCAGTAGAGCATCAGTCTGGTGTATGGAAGTCCTGGGTTCGATTCCCAGTCCGAGCACAGAGAAGTGCACATCTGCTTCTCCACCCTTTCTCTTCTCCTTTCTCTCTGCCTCTCTCTTCCCCTCCCGCAGCCAAGGCTCCATGGGATCAAAGTAGCCCCCGGGTGCTGAGGATGGCTCCACATTCTCCACCTCAGGTACTAGGATGGCTCTGACTGCAGCAGAGCAATGCCCGAGATGGGCAGAGCATCGCCCCCTGGTGGGCATGCCGGGTGGATCCCGGTCAGGCGCATGCGGGAGTCTTTCTGTCTGCTGCTGCTCCCACTTCTCACTTTGGAAAAATACAAAAAAAAAGAACAAAAAACAAACAAACAAACAAGACAATTTTTCATTTAATTCCTTCAAGTAAGGGTAAAAAAATTACATTAAAAATGAATGGGGGCCTACTAATTATAAATAATTTTAAACAAATAAGATTGTGAAGAGAATTCAATTGATAACCACTACAATGTTAAAAATAATTATAATTTGAATTTAATTAATTTATATAAACTTTTCTGGAGTATTTAAAATTCTTTAATATTTTAAATTCTAAGCATTTTTACTAAAACCATTGCTTAGAGAGTCTCATTTTATTTTTATAAATAGATATTCAAATGGGCAAAGTCCCTAATTTATAAAATCTCTATTAATAAGTGATAATTGAAATATTGGTCATATATCAAACATATTTCACATAGGCACATATTAAGAACTTAAAATTACGTAACTCTTGGAAATGCTGAAGTTAAAAAGCAGTGTTTTACCTTTTGGGCTCCCCTGGCATCCTTTAAAGTGCTTATTAACTCTTCTAGTCCCTTTAACTTTAATTCCATCTCCATTGTTTTGTTCTCCATATTTCTATGTTCTTGTTGCGAATTTTTCATTTCTTGCATTATCTTCAGTTTGTCATTTTGTAACTGAACCATTGTTTTAGAGAACTTCTCCTGCTGTGCCAAGGGCAAAGCTCCACTAAACTGGCGTCGCAGAGATTGAACTGTTTGGCGCAGATGTTTTGCTCTGTTTCTGCCCTCCAAACGGGTATAATAGAGAGCCTGTTCTTTTTCATCAAGTTTCTGTTCTAAGCGCAAGTTAGAGGCCTCCATCTTCTGCAGTTTCGATGTAAGCGACTCTAATTTACGAAGAGCAGTAACCTCACTAATCTGAAGAGAGACGATGTGCTGGTGCAACTTGGCAATTAGTGCCTTTTCATCCGACTGTGCCTAATATAAAAAATGCATATATTTGTAGTAAATTTCAAGTTTTTACAGTGAAACTTATCAAGGAAGTAAGATTTACTAAATAAAATTTAAAAGTGTACTACATGAGATCCTACGAAACTCTAACCTTGCTTTAATACAAATTACCAAACATTATTGTTAAACAAAAAACAGAATCAGTCGTGTACCATCTGAATTTGAAATCTGCCTAACAGTTGGAATATTACCGCATTTTTCTTAACTTCCGTATGTAAACTATAATAATAACGGTATAATAATAATGGTATAATAATGTAGACAATGCATTTTTTAATTCTAAAAAATTTTATATGAGAATTTTAAAAAGCTACATAAAGCTGAAAAGAAATATTGTTATGAAAGATTTATTACTTCTCCTTACTATCTTAACTTTGATCAGCAGTCAGCACAATGTATTTGTAGACATTTAAATGCTCTTCTGTATAATAAATGGTATTTCAAATTAAATAACCTAATCAGGTTACCGTTAACAAGAATAAGAGCCTCTAATTGATATATTCTCTAATTAAAACTATAAAATCATCCCAATAATCTAATGTGAACATAGGAAAAAGAAAAAATCCATATAGAAGAGGTAAAACTATACATACCTGATAGTCTAACAGCTGCATTCTGATAGACTCTACTTCTTTTTCCCTGGATTGTTGTTGAGCATTCAAAATTTCAACTTGCCTTTTGGCAATGTCAGAAATCTCTCTCAGTCTAGGAAGTGATAGTTCAGAAACAATTAGGTATATATTCTATGTAATAAATACCAAAACTTCAAATTTTTAGACCCTTGGAAAGCAATTAGGTTCCAGCATCTCTTCTTTGTATGAAATACTAAAGCAAAGTTTCTTAAACTGTTTCATGAAACAGAATGCCATGAAAGTATAAAAAAATACTCCAGTCCCAATATCCCTCTCCTCTTGGAAATTCATAATATATAATATCTTATTAAATGTTGTGAGAAGTTTTAAAGTGAAAAATTATCAAAAACTATACATACACAGCATTTTAAAAATGTTATGGCCAAAGTACTCTTTTCCCATACTTTTTTGTCATTTTGTAACTGACACTTATTATCATAGTTTGGCATAGCTAGAATAAGGAATTAAGTAGCTTTATTTGATGTAAGTGTACATTAAGAATATAAAAATTTTAATTTACTAGGTTCTCTAGGTGGCTTAATATATGTTTTGATTTATTTTAATTTACAAGTTATCAGAAATATGAAAAAGATTATACACTTACTACATTTACAATAAATGGGGGGGGGTGACTGGTAGTGGCACAGTGGATCGAGCATTGACCTGGGACAATGAGGTCCCCAGGTTTGAAAACCAGAGGTCACCAGCTTGAGTGCAGGCTCATCCGGCTTGAGTACAGGCTCACTAGCTTGAGCATGGGGCTTCCAGCTAGATCGTGGGATCATCAAAATGATACCAAGATCACTGGCTTGAACAAGGGTCACTGGCTCAGCTTGAGCCCACCAGGCAAGACACGTATGAGAAGCAATCAATGAACAACTAAAGTGACTCAACTACAAGTTGATGCTTCTCATCTCTCTCCCTTCCTGTCAATCTGTCTGTCTTCCTATACATATAAAAAAGGAGGGGTGTGATGGTAATTTGTTAAATTTCCTATATGACAACTGGCATAAGATTACACAGGTAAAGTAGAGTGCATTTTACTCTGGGTTGGAATAAGTAGTTCAGTGTGACAGGCAAGTTAGGTTTCCTCATATTGATTAGAAACTCACTGACAGTTCTATGCTTTAATTAAAATATAATAAAATGAATAATATAATTTAGTTTATTTCAAAAGGTAAGGTCCATAAGGTGAGAGGAAGAAAGAAAAGGATCCTTCACAGTGAAAATGATTGGGAATGACTGATATTCCCAAAAGGATATCAAAACTCCAAAAAATGGCTATAACACTGGGAAAGCCATAAAACCCTTTTTTACTAATTATTTGTACTTGACAGATCAACTCAGGGATCCTCACACTTTTCTTTTTTTTTCTTTTTTATTGAATTTATTGGGGTGACATTAGTTAATAAAATTATGTAGGTTTCAGGTATACAATTCTATAATACATCACCTGCATATTGCTTTATGTGCTCACCACCCCCAGAGGGAATCTCATGTACTGAAGTAACACATCATTACAACAGAAAGTGAATACAAGCATCTATCTGGTACATAGTATTTATCCTTACATATAGTTCATATTCCTAGCAAGTAAACTGTTCCCATAAATAAAATGAAAGTAACAATGTTACTTCAAGGTTATTAAGTGTAATTTTATAAGTTAATATATGTTCAATACCTAACACAGTATATAAAGTAGACACCCAAAACTGAATCAAAATCTGAATGTTTCATTATATTTTACAGCAATCTTCTAAATAGGTGGAAGAGGTACTATTTCTGCCCTAATAAAATGAAAAAAACTTAAGTTTAATAAATTAATGGATCTTCCCTCCAAAAATAATTTAATATGAAGAAGAACTAGACCTCATAAGATCTTGATTCCCAGTTTAACTCTTTCTGCAACATTACTCCTGGACTCTGAAAATTTGAATCTTGAAAAGTGATTACTTCTTCAATATTATTATTTATACCTATTAAAAACCAATCTAGTTAATATTATTTAATCATGTTCTTCTAAAAAGGAATTAGTATTAATTAACACTAAAAATATTACCCTATTACAACTGAAATTAGGTTTCTTAAAAACAAATTAGAGTAGACACAGTTAATCAAAATGATCAGAAACTTTACATGCACTCACTTTGACACTTCAACTTTTAGTTCCATTTCGGTCTTCTCTAAATCTAGGATCCGTTGTCTATCAGCATCACTTACTGCCTTGCTCACACTATCAGCTAATTCATCTCTTAACATTTGTTCCACCTTCTGTGCTTCCAAGTTGATTTTGGTAAGCTAAGCAAAAGTAACAAAAATATTCAGATATATCAGTTTTTAAAAAGGTTTCCCTTTTAACTTAGCTTTTAGCATATTGCAGTTCTCTTTATGGTGCATTAGTCAAGATACTAAATTGAGTGTGAAATGATAAGAACAGATTGAAAAGGATAAGAGGGAAAGTGTCAGGAACAAATTACGCAAATTCTGGTAATACACCAACCCAGCAAAAGTCATTTATGTTAGGCAATTCACAAGCTAATAATATCAGAATCTCTGATATTCTTAATTTGCTAGGAATGTAGTATACTCATTATATTTTACTTCAATTATATCTCCTGTAAATAAATCTAAATAAGTTAATAAAATCTATATATTTATTGAAAGAATGAACAAAGTGACACCATGCTTTGAAAATTATACTGATTCTTAAGGTAAAACCAACATTACAAGTATGCTACTTGGTCATCCACTGTTAAGTATTTGCACACTGTATTCATTGCCACCGCCTTTAATAATTCTGACCATGTCAAAATAGTCTAAAACCTCCTATTGCAATATAAAGTCCCTGAGAGCAGAGATTACTGTGTATGGTGTATTGTTCCCTGCTGTAACTCCAGCCCACCTGCAGTGTCTGCAACAGGTACTCAATACCTATTTGTTAAATTAATGGATGGTAGTGGGAGGCAATTCCATTATTGAGCAAATAACCTTTTTTTTACATATTAAATGTAAGAAATAATTCACAAAAATATTTGCTTTTTAAACATTTATACATACATCTTTATTTTTATCCATTACATAAAACACAAGTAGTAGTAATATGCCACTTCAGAGATATAAACTTACACAATACAATGTCTACCATGACTAATTCCTTATTTTCTATTTACATGATAAAAATGATAATATCAAACCTCAGCGAATTTGGTTTCCAATTCAAAATTACGCTCTTCCATTTGTTTTAACGAAGTTCTTATGTGTTCATACATTTTTTGAGAATGTTCAGCCCGTTGTCTTTCATTTAATTCCTTCATCTCCAACATAGTGATTTTTTTTGAAATAGAAGCAATCTCACTATTGGTTATTGATTTCTTTGTCTTGTCCATGTTAAATTCATTTCCTATGTATAACAGTATTTAAGTCAATCTTATGCTGTTCTTATCAAAATTATATTCCAGATATTTTAGACACTGTATTCAATGGATGACACATGAGCCTTATGAATTATGACAGATATAAATTCTAGTCATAGTTCTGTTACTTCCATTCTGCCTCTCACATTTAATCTCTCTGGAGCTTAAACATTCTTTATCTATCAAATGATAATTAAAACTATTCCTCACAGTATTGTTGAAATAACAATGTAAAAGGTATAGTGTATATGATGTCACAAGCTGAGAATCAAAAAAGGATAAATATATTTTGTTAACTAAAAGGAGATAAACTATATAGAAGCAATTCACTTAAACAACAATATTTTGTGAATATAAGTGCAATGACTTTATTCAAAGTCTCACAGAGTCAAGCTGAAAGTAAAATATGAAGTCAAGCTGAAAGTAAAATATGAAGCCATATGATTTATTTCACCAAATAGCTTCTTTAACCATAAGTATTGATAGGGTTGTAGGTGGGGACCATGACCCCCTCTTCCCTTAAGTAGACACTGACAAACTGGATGCTCCAGGTCACTACCCCCGGGCATCTGGGTGACTAATCTGGGTGTGGAAGATCCCTTACTTTACTTATGGTTAATCTTACATAAATCATTGAAAGCTACATTTTTCCTTAATGACTACCAGCCCCCACCCTCGAATCTCCTACTTAACTCTACCTGTTAGAGAACCAGTCCCTGACCTCCGCCTCAGGAGTCAGCCCGGCAGATGACCCCCTAATAAACTTTTCTTAAACCTGAACTCGGAGCCCTGCCCGGTTAGCTCAGCGGTGGAGCGTCAGCCTGGCGTGCGGGGGACCAGGGTTCGATTCCCGGCCAGGGCACATAGGAGAAGCGTCCATCTGCTTCTCCATCCCCATCCCCTCCTTCCTCTCTGTCTCTCTCTTCCTCTCCCACAGCCAAGGCTCCATTGGAGCAAAGATGGCCCGGGCGCTGGGGATGGCTCCTTTGCCTCTGCCCCAGGCGCTAGAGTGGCTCTGGTCACGGCAGAGCATCGCCCCCTGGTGGGCAGAGCATCGCCCCTGGTGGGCATGCCGGGTGGATCCCGGTCGGGCGCATGCGGGAGTCTGTCTGACTGTCTCTCCCCGTTTCCAGCTTCAGAAAAGTACCAAAAAAACCAACCAAACAAACAAAAAAACCCTGAACTCGGGTGTCCTCTTTCAGCCGACCTTACAAGTATTACTTGGCCTTTGTAAACAGCTAATAGCAAATATTTTAACCTGACTTGTGGTGGCCCAGTGTATAGAGCAACAACCTGGAATGCTGAAATCCTAGGGTCAAAAGCCCCAAGGTTGCTGACTTTGAGCGAGGTAGGCTCATTGGCTTGAGCATGGGCTCGCCAGTTGAGTTCACGGTCACTGGCTAAGCATGGGATTATCAACATGATCCCAAGGTTGCTGGCTTGAGCAAGGGGTCACTGGCTCGGCTTAACCCGCCACCCTCTGCATCGAGGCACATATGAGAAGCAATCAATGAATAACTAAAGTGAAGAAACTATAAGTTGATGCTTCTCACTCTCCTCCTATCTCTCCTCTCTCTCCCTCTCCCTTCCTGTTTCTCTCTCAAAATTCAATAAAATAAAATTTTTAAAAATTATTTTATTAGTTATTACATCCTAATTATATATTATATATATACAAAATATGGCTTGTCTTTGCACACAGAAGTCTGTAGTTAAATAAAATAAGAATGAAAAAATTTTTTTTAGATATTTTATTTATTCATTTTAGAGAGAGAGAAAGAAAGAAAGAAAGAATGAGGAAGGAGCAGGAAACATCAACTCCCATATGTGCCTTTAACAGGCAAACCCAGGGTTTTGACCCAATGACCTCAGCATTCCAGGTCGACGCTTTATTCACTGTATCACCACACACCAGGAGAGAATGAAAATTGCTTAAAAAATTTACTATGAGAAGGTATCACATAGGATTATCTATCATTAGCTACTTAGTAATTTTTTGAGAAGTAAAAAACTAATATTTTTGTTTTGCACAACTGAAATGACCCAGGTTAAAACAAAATTTGGTATAGTGTTTTATTTTGGGGAGAATGAATTAATCATATGTTCAAGAAAGTCAATTATTTTCATGAACTAAACAGTGATTCATGATACCAATAATGTCCCCCCTATTTTCCTAGCTTCACATGCTTGAGTTTTATAGCTGAACTTGCTCAAAGAAATATATATATTATTAACATATATTTAAAAATAATATACATTACTATATACATTATTACTATATATTAAATATATTAGCATATCTTTATTATATGCTGCTTAAGTGTCTGTTTGTCACCGATAGCTTATTGGTTGCTTGCGTAACTGTACTAGCCAATGGGGTGAAGTTGCCATGGCATTCAAATAGTCCCTCCTTCTGGCATGCCACCTCACAAATTGAGGTTAAAAATTGGAGCAATTATTATGCTGTTAAGAAATCTTACCACCAGAAGGGGTCTTTGCAATGGTACAAGACTAGAGGTTCTCCAATTGAAAAATAATGTCATAATAGCTAAGTCTTTGACTAGCTCCTCTAAAGGTGAAATACATGTCATTCCAAGAATTGATTTGGCTCCATCTCAAACAGGGTTGCCGTTTCAATTGAGACATAGACAATTTCCTTTAAAACTTGCCTTTGCTATGACCATCAATAAGTCTCAGGGCCAAATGCTTAAGCGTGTTGGCATTTTTTTACCTGAGCCTGCATTTGGATACAGTCAACTTTATGTTGCCTGTTCAAGAGTTCGTGAAAGAACGGACGTAAAATTAAAAATAATTGATGGTCCTCTGCAAGGCGATCTTAAAAATGATGGAAAGATCTACACAAGAAATGGTGTGTACAAAGAGATCTTTGACATGTGAATTAACATTTTATTATTTAAATCATCTTTATTTATTGAGCTAGCGGTGGCTCTTAAGAAATGTACTGCCAGTGGTTTCCTTCATTGCACTTCAGGGGTCCCCAAACTTTTTACACAGGGGTCCAGTTCACTGTCCCTCAGACCGTTGGAGGGCCGCCACATACAGTGCTCCTCTCACTGACCAATGAAAGAGGTGCTCCTTCCGGAAGTGCTGCAGGGGGCCGGATAAATGGACTCAGGCGGCTACATGCAACCCAGGCCGTAGTTTGGAGATGCCTGCTTAAGCAATTAAGCAAGTAGAAGGGGGAAACCCCATGGGGCAGTAAGCAAAGGGGCGTCCTCGCCGCCTGCCCTGGGTAATTCAGTTTGATTTAGCAGACACCTTTGCACAAATCATTTTAATTATAATTTATAATATCTAGAACAGCGGTCATTTCGAATGACTGCCGGGCTTTCTAGTATTTAATAACACACATTATTATATATTAATATGTTAACATATTTAATAATATGCACTATTAAAATGTTATTAAACATATATGTATGTTTAAAATTAATAAAAAAGCTTTTTTGGTGTTTGTCTCAGTTTTAAGAAATATTTCATTTTATTCTGTGTATCTATCTCTTTAACCATACGATTTTAGAATAACTACTTCGAGCAATGATCAAATAAATAACAGTAATAGAATACTGAAAGAAGCTAAAAGTGTTAGTAAATCAGTCCATTAGAGACTCATTTAGGCAACCCTAGACATCATAAATGAAAGAAAAAAAACTGCACTAAATGTAAATATACAAAAAATATAAAACCCCTTCCCATTCATTTCTGTGCTACACTCTGATAATGAAGAGAGGCACGTCACAGGGGCTGCGGCAGATTAGCTATCTGTTCGGGTTTTTAGAGGAGGGTGGTACACACCACACTAGCACCAACAAACTCCTAGATGAGAAAAGCTAATAGTGACACTTTTAAACAAAGATATAAAAACAACAGGAAATAAGAAAAGCTTTTTGGATATAATGCCATGTATGGTAGAAATTAGAGTGTTTGGAAATTAAGAAATTTCTAAAGGAATTCAGACCATATTAAACAGAATGGGGTAAAAGAAACAGAAAACTTACTAATATTTCATGTAATGCTTTTTAGTTATTTTAAATGGTATCCTCTTTCACATAGGAGCTACATGGAAGTTAATTCACTTCAAATCTCTTAATGAATTAAATATTACATTCTTAAAAAAAATAGCTTATTATAGACTTCCCAATGTTAAGGCCTCTGTAAACCATGTATCTCAGTTACCGATATAATAACATGACTCTGTTTAGTAACACTAACCTTGAAATGCATTAGAGATCTAAGGTCTAGAAAATGAACATCTTAACCAAAGCAGCAAATTTATTTGAAAATTATAAAGCATAATGCCAGTGAGATAAAATTATTTAAATGCTATAAACAGAGATAATCATTTGAAAAACTAACATGGAAAATCCTAGCAGGAGTAATAGAGATTTAATACCCACTGAGATAATAATGTTAGATATACATGAAGATATTCATCACAGCACTATAAGCAGTAATACAATAAATAAGTAAAGCTAGTGATTTAACCGCCTGAACACAGAAAGACACTGCACAAATGTTTATAACTATAATGAATAAAACATGTAAATATTTTGATACCTACTAAATAAATACAGCATATGTTTATTATAATTTTTTTTGTGACAGAGACAGAGAGAGAAAGAGAGAGGGACAAAAATAGAGACAGATAGACAGGAAGGGAGAGAGATGAGAAGCATCAACTCTTCATTGCAGCTCCTTAGTTGTTCATTGATCGCTTTCTCATATATGCCTTGATGGGGGTGGGGAGATTATAGCAGAGTGAGTGATCCCTTGCTCAAGCCAGTGACCTTGGGCTCAAGTCAGAGACCTTGGGCTTCAAGCCACCAACCTTTGGGCTCAAGACAGCGACCATGGGGTCATATCTATAATCCCACACTCAGGCCAGAGACCCCATGCTCAAGCTGGTGAGCCCGCACTCAAGTCAGCAACTTTGGGGTTTCGAACCTGGGTCCTCTGTTTCACAATTTGACACTCTACCTACTGCACCACTACCTGGTCAGGCTGCTTATTATCATTTAAAGTATACATAATATTTAAGCATGTACAAGGTAATAAAAAAATAATAATAATATAGCCTGACTAGGCGGTAGCGCAGTGGATAGAGCGTCAGACAGGGATGCAAGAGGACCCAGGTTCGAGACCCTGAGGTTACTAGCTTGAGCGCGGGCTCATTTGGTTTGAGCAAAAGCTCACCAGCTTAGACCCAAGGTCGCTGGCTCAAGCAAGGGGTTACTCAGTCTGCTGAAGGCCCGTGGTCAAGGCACATATGAGAAAGCAATCAATGAACAACTAAGGTCTCACAACGAAAAACTGATGATTGATGCTTCTCATCTCTCTCCATTTCTGTCTGTCCCTGTCTAAAAACAAAACAAAACAAAATAATATAGTAGTGTAGCTATGGGTAAAACAGATTTATATTTTTTGATGCTATATGGTGATCTTTTAGTTTAAAAATATCAATGATATATTCCTAATATTACTTTATATATAGTGAAAGAACTCACAATACTGTCATTAAAATACAAGTATTTTAAAATTATCATCAATCTTGACTGTTAAATGGTTCAAAACAGCTAATGCTTAGTCATACATTTTTAACATAATTTTTATTTGGAAAAAAATATAATTTTATAACTAGAAACCAAATTTTGGTAAAGATGAGTACAAGGTATTATTCAACTGTCTGGTGAATTAAGCTATTAGGCAGAGAGTTTCTTTTCATCAAAATACTTCTTTTTCATTTGGTATAGAAAAGGACCTTTAAGTTAAAAAAAAAGGTCTCTATTAGATCTTAATCATTTTGTATTATCAGACTCATAGTACTTACCTAATTTAGTTTCTTGTTCCCATGCTTGTTCAATAGTGTAAAGTTTTTCCTTGGTAATCTCCAGTTCCTTATTTATAGACTCTATTTGTTGTTTTAGAGATGCATTTTCACACTGAATAAACAGAAACATCACTGAGAAATTATATTATAATTCAGAGTAATATCACAAAAATGGCACTGTCTTAACTTTATATAATATCTTCTAAAACTCACAATCCAGAGTTTTATTTTCAAAATGAGAAGTTCTGAGATATGTAGCTATATGCACATATAATACAAAACACTATTTAAAAATAATCAATCTTGCATATCGAATATGTGGTCCTAGCTGTTGCCATGCTCTTCTTGGTCAAACTACTCACAGCTTCATGACCTTCACCACTAGGGCTCACTTCCCTAATTCACACAAATAGTTACTGAGCATCACCAGCATGGTATATCAACAACAGAGGATACATGTCAGTAGTGAAAAGAAACAAAAAATTCTGGCTTTTAAAGGCCTAACGATTTGGTACCAGCCTCTGGGCATGTATGTGCGGTAGGAGTTGGGGAGGGCATGTAAGGCAGCATACAGTAAACAGGGAAACGAACAAAAAAAACCCATCAAAAATGTCAATATCTAGAAGGAAACAGAGCACATACATACCCAGGGAATAATAAAAGGAGGCATATGTAGATAGAGTGGTTAAATGAGGTATTAACCACAGAATGAGAAAGAGCCAGTCTTGACAAGAAACCAGCCATGAAAAGAAATGATATACTGGTAAACCCAGATGCCCTAAAACAGCAAAGAGTTTAAAGTCCTAGAGGACTTCAGGATAGTGAACAAAAATAAGAGTGAAGAAGAAGAAAAGAATTTTAAAAAGTAAAGAGTGGGTTAAGTTAAAGTTGAAAAAATAACAGGGGGAGATACCCACAAAAAGAGAAAATAAAAACAAACAACAAAATAAGAAAAACAAAAAGGAAAAAAGAAAGATAATAGTGGGCTATACTAGGAAAGGCATGGTATATCAATATGAGGAACTGGATTTAACTTAACTGGAAATAATTTTAAAAAGTTAAGGAGGAGGGCCTGACCAGGCAGTGGCACAGTGGATAGAGCGTCAGACTGGGATGCAGAGGACCCAGGTTCGAGACCTCAAGGTCGCCAGCTTGAGCAAGACCCCAAGGTCGCCAGCTTGAGCACGGGCTCATCTGGTTTGAGCAAAGCCCACCAGCTTGAACCCAAGGTTGCTGGCTCCAGCAAGGGGTTACTCGGTCTGCTGAAGGCCCTTGGTCAAGGCACATATGAGAAAGCAATCAATGAATTAAGGTGTTGCAACGCGCAATGAAAAACTAATGATTGATGCTTCTCATCTCTCTCCGTTCCTGTCTGTCTGTCCTTGTCTATCCCTCTCTCTGACTCACTCTCTGTCTCTGTAAAAAATAAAAAAAAATAATAAAAAAATAAAAAAATAAAAGTTAAGGAGGAGGCCCTGGCCGGTTGGTTCAGTGGTAGAGCGTCAGCCTGGCGTGCAAGGGGTCCCAGGTTCAATTCCCGGCCAGGGCACACAGGAGAAGCGCCCACCTGCTTCTCCACCCCTCCCCCTCTCCTTCCTCTCTGTCTCTCTCTTCCCCTCCCGCAGTGAGGCTCCATTGGAGCAAAGATGGCCCTGGCGCTGGGGATGGCTCCTTGGCCTCTGCCCCAGGCGCTGGAGTGGCTCTGGTCGCAACAGAGCGACCCCCCCGGAGGGGCAGAGCATCGCCCCCTGGTGGGCGGAGCGTCGCCCCCTGGTGGGCGTGCCGGGTGGATCCCAGTGGGGCGCATGCGGGAGTCTGTCTGACTGTCTCTCCCCGTTTCCAGCTTTGGAAAAATACAAAAAAAAAAAAAAGAAAAAAGAAAAAAAAAAGTTGAGGAAGTTTTAAACAATTATGGGATGCAATGTGGAAAATAAAGGGGTAAACATAAAAATCAGAAATTAGGAAGATATTGTAAAGTCCAGATGAGTGATGATGCTGGTTTAGACTATGATAATAGCAGTAAACATGGAGAAAAGAGGACACATATGAATTAAGTACATTTGGGAAATAAAAACGATGGCCCAAAGAAGTGACTAGAGAGTAACTCCAAGGTATCTGCCTTAACTAAGCAGATAATATGTATATACTGAAATAGGAATGACTATGAGGGGAATAGATAGACATCAGGAGTTCATTTTGGATACATAAAATTGGAGATCCTCTTGAAACATGAGTTGTAAAGTAGGTAATTCCATACAGAAGTCAGCTGAGAAGTCAGGCTGGACACATAATGTAGGTAATGTATTTATTTTCTCTTTTTGTGGGTAATATATAGCTATATTTTAAGCTCATTTATTCTTTCTTTTATAAAACACCTATGGCATGCCAGGTATTCTATGCACTAGACTTTAATGGTAAAACAATTCTATTCTAGAACTAGTGTTTTAGTGGGGCAGTTGGAAAATAAGCCAATATATTGATATAACACAATGTCAGGTGATAAGAGTTATAAAAAATAATAAAACAGAATAAAAAAATTATTAAAGGGGAGGTCATGGTGAAAAGAAAAGCAAGATAAGAGAATAAACTTGCCTTTTGGTGACATGCACAGTTACAACCCAGTTCTAGATACTGCAAATACATAGGAGAGAAACACACAAGGGCTTGGGGTATGCCACGTATCTTTCTAACCTTTCTTTTTTCCCTTTTACTTCCAGACTCTTTGAAAGTAAAACTCTGGTCTTATTCCAGATCCTATTTCCATCCCCCTGCCCTGGCATCGCACCCTCACACACTGCCATTTTCATCTCTAATCTTTACTCATTTCTCCCTATTGGCTCTCCATTTTCTCTCCCTCTCCCTTCAAACTTCATTGGTCTCATTTCTTTTTAAAAAGTGATAAAAGGGCCTGACAAGGTGGTGGCCCAGTGGATAGAGCATTGGACTGGGATGTGGAGGACCCAGGTTCAAGACCCCAAGGTCACCAGCTTGAGTGCAGGCTCATCTGGTTTGGGTAAGGCTCACCAGCCCAAGGTCGCTGGCTCGAGCAAGGGGTCACTCAGTCTGTTGTAGCACCACGGTCAAGGCACATATGAGAAATCAATCAATGAACAACTAAGGAACCGCAACAAAGAATTGATGTTTCTCATCTCTCTCCCTTCCTGTCTGTCTGTCGTCCCTATCTGTCCCACTCTCTGACTCTCCCTGTCTCTGCCACACACACACACACACAAAAGTGATAAAAGAAAACAAATCCTTCTCTTGATTCTAATTCAATACATATTTATTTTTCATTCTTCTATTATCAAATTTCCAATTTTTCTATTGCCTTATCACCCATTCCATTTTTGTATTTTCTAATCACCTACCTTGTACATCTTTAAAATTTGGAAATTCAATTTTAATTACTTTTATTCTCATGAAACTTTACTCTTTTTTTTTGCAATCTACATGTAAATTTATTCAAAATATGTAAGTGTGAGCTTGGGTTTTCTTGAAGAAAGGTTTTTGGGGCTAGCTGGTTTTTTTCCCCACCCAATATGGGCCTCCCTGGACCCAGACAGCTGTCTCTTAGAGGTTTTTAGGTCTTTTCAGCGAGTCTGGCCAGCCAGCCAGCCCCAGCTTTACATATACCAAGGCCTTGTCTCATGGGCTGCAGGAAGCTGAGAGGTAGATTCCTGGATAAGGAGGTCCTATCTGCAGGTGCACATCCCTCACAGGTGTGCTCACCTGTGAGGCTCCACAGGTCGGTGCTTGTTCCAGGGGCAACTATTTTGGTGCCAAACAGAGGTACTAAACACACACATGAATTAAGCAGAGTTCCTGATATCATGAGAGGTTAAATTTCAGCAGGGAAGGCAGACACAGAAACACATACAACATGATGGTATAGAAATAGCAGAACTAAGTATGAGACAGAGAACTATTGAAGACGGAGGGAGTGAGTTTGTTCTTTGAAGAAGGATGCTTCAGAAAAAAGGAAACTGTCTAAACAAAGTTTTGAAACGTGAACAGAAATTCACTGAGCAGATGAACTGGGAGAGGGGAAGAGCTTTCTAGATAAAAGAAAGAGCATGTACAAAAGAATATATGTAAGAAAAGACACTGTATTGAAAAACACTGGTAGTTCAGTTTCTAAAACACACACTGAGAAACTACTTAGAACATTATAGGAGATAAAGTGAGGTAAGTGAAGGCTAACCACAAAAGGAGCTTCGCTTTTATTTTATAAGCGACTGGCAGCTCTTGACAGGTTTTAAGCAGGAGAGTGACATGGTCAGATTCACGTTTAGAATTCTAGTGGCAGTACGGAAGATGTAACACTGGAGATAGAGATATGAGTAAAAGCTACCACAATAAAGATAGTAAAGAAAAAAGACATTGCCAATAGGGGTAGATACATGGTTCAGAACTATAACTAAGACACAGGAAGTAAAGGACAGAAAGGGATATAGTACAAGTAAAAATCATTTTTCTTTTTATTGATTTCAGCAAGAGAGGAAGGGTGAGAGAGAGAGAGAGAGAGAGAGAGAGAGAGAGAGACCGAGACAAGAACTTCGAGCTATTCTTGTGTGTGGCCTGACTGGGGATCAAACTGACAACCTCTGTGTTCAGGACGATGCTTTAACCAACTGAGCTATCCAGCCAAGTCCAAATACAATTATTTTTTAAATTTTGAAAAAATATAAAAAATACTCTTTGGGAAAATAGGTAAAGTTAAAATTTCTCACTGAATGTTATATATAGGTGATTTCCTACCTAACTTTCTAATGATAAAGAGAAGAGGACAAAGAACATTAAAAATGGGGGAAAAATGAATTATTACCACCTTAAATATTTAGAATTTTCTACAAAAATTAACATACTCATCTTTCTTTGGCAAAAAAGTTAAAAGTAATCTGATCACAATTACTTCTAGTTAGTATTAATAAATAATGTCACAGATAATTCTGTGGGAGACATTGAAAGCTACTGAAAATAATATTTTGTTTTATTGAGTATGTCCCCCTAACAAGTAAATGCTTTTGAGGCAACAGGTTTCTATCTCATTCCACTCCATTAGAGGATCTTAAAAGAGAAAAATAAGCCAAAAGACATAAACCCCTATTTCTGATGAGGAAGAGATGAACAGATCAGGAGCTCATTTTGCCTACTTTAAAAGGTATGGAGGTTAAGTGACTAGAAGAGTTATGTGGCTAGACAAAGGGTCTGGACTGTATTTATGGTTTGAATTAAACTTATGCTTCTTTATCCTACTCTTCTGTATCTCCACTATAAGAAAGAATGGGAATTTGCCAAACTCGTCCCTGGTCCAGGAGAGCCATTAGTAAGTATCTCAACCACTCTTGGCTACAATCATCACAAGGAACAGAAAAGCCAGGGACTATGAAAGAATAATTTGTTTTGGAAAGAAAGGTAAAAGAAAGAGATGGGTACTTAATGATGCTTCTTCTCCTGATTATAATATTCTATCTTTTCCTTATTCATTTTTCTTTTTTTGTTTCCTGGTGGAAAGAGGTTTGATTCAGTTAAATCATGCAGGTTGGCTATGGAGGACATGGATAAGTTGTCTAGAAGTCATTCTGCACTTATAGATATCACCAGTGAAAGATGGCTGATATAACAGGGCTCAAGGATTACACAAACTTACCTCTAGGTGTTCCAAGTTAGTTGTTCTTTGAACAAGCATATTATCTTTTTGCAAGATGTCCCTGTACTTAGCAGTAAGTTCATTGTATTGTTTATTGGCCAATTCTAGTTCAGACAGAGAAACGCTATTATCCATAACTTTTTGGAGAGCTGCAATCTTGAAAATGGCCATCTCCTATGTAAATAAGGATACAATAAGTTAAATTAGCGTAATTTTTATCTCGTAAAGCACTAGCCACTTTTGAGAAAGATAATACAACCAAAATGCAAAAATTTTAGAATCATTTAAAAAATAATATTTCTCATGCAAGAAAAATTATTGCAATACTAATTTCTTTCATATTAAGAAATAGTTATTTGGAAAATTTTAAACATAATAAAAATAAAGTGAGTCCTTCTACAACTGTCATAGTAAAATAAAATTCAGTTAATTGAGCAAAATTAAAAAGCAGCAGTGAAATACATCATTAAAATATATCTTTGCCTGGTTATTCTAAATTTCATAAGATTAAAAAAATAACTTCCCTTTTGACACCTGAATGGCAAAATTAGCTTTACAGCTTAGCTATTTCTGCTTATTATGGGTACAAAGACTATGTAACAAAATAATTTTTTTTTGTTCACAGAGAGGAAACATTATTTAGGGAGAAAAACACTCCCTTCTTCATAGCTATCTGTAATAAATAATATCAAAACCTTGAAGTTACTTGGCTTATGTTCTACTCATTAACTACATAGCTATAAAAAGTCACAATTCAAAGACATAGTACTAAAAAAAAATTTCTGAACTTTCAATTCTCTTCAAAGTAAGCTGATTAAGGAGTAAGGCAAGGAATACCAATTTTATGATGTGAAAACATAAAGAGTTTACAATAAAATTTATTCTGAAATAAATAAGGAAAAAATATTTGTAATGATGTTTCTGATCTCATTTTGACAATTTCTCTTCTCCATGTAAATACTGTATTTTTCCTCTCTATAAGCTGCATCTGACTATAAGACACACCTAGGGTTTTAAGAAAGAAAGAAAAAAAAAATTCTGAAGCAAATGGTGTGTTAAAATATTTAATAAAATAACGTATTTTTCGCTCCATAAGATGCACCGGCATTTTCCCCTCCACTTTTTTTGGGGGAAAAGTGCGTCTTACAGAGCGAAAATACAGTAAATGCACATTATTCTACAATACCCGCAAGATTCAGTTTCACTTTTTCTTTGAGGAGGGTGAGAGATATTATGTTTCCAATCCATTTTTAAAAATGCCTTGGGGGGTTCCAATTGTTGCCAAAAAACAATCCAGGTTGAACAATCAGGATGAAGAAAATTCTAGTTCTTTTTTCCCTTCTATCTGAAACACTACTGTATTTGTAATACCCCAAGAAAAGTATATCCTACAAAACCTTACAAAAAAATAAAAAGAACATTTCTTAAATATCAAAATTTCCTTATTATATGTCCAAATTGATAGATATATGAATTTACCAGAACTCCAACTGCCCTTTGTTGTCCCATCTGGCTGCCTGACCTCACCCTTTCTTACTGGATAATCGCCCTGAGGCAGAAGAGTTCCAGAAAGCTTATCAACTGCCCCTAAAAGAGTTCCAGGAAGCCGAAACCATAAAACCGTAAAAGGGAACATACTAAAACTTTTGACTCCATACCCCCTCAGGCTCTCCCAAACACTATAAAATTCACCTCTAGTCTGTAACTGGTGCCCTTCTCCCCGGAGAAGTGCCCGGCAGGGTTCCTTTCTTCCTTTCAATAAAGCCTGTTACTCTGGTCTTTTCGGACTCCCATGGATTCCAACATTTGGTGCCGAAACCCGGGACAGGGTACCAGTTGCCTGGACAATCCCTCTTTGCTGTCCAAACGAAGCCTGGCCAAGCAATTGTAGGTCGATTGGCCGGTGATCTGTCCCTGTCCTGAACCCCTGCCAGACCAGAAAGGTAAGGAGTTTTCTCCCTTCCTCTTCCCTGGTCGGCTTCTCTTTTCCACAAAATTTTCTCTGGTCGGACGGTTTTCTCTGACATGCCTCACATTTTGAAGGGTTTGACTTTCGGTCTCAGTGGACTGCATGGAAGACTAGGCACCTAGCCAAACCTTTCCACTCTCTCGGACTTCTTGTCCTCGGAGCTCCCTGACAGGTGGAGACAACCTCTATCAGGGACGACTCCCCCACATGGAGATTCTCTCCTCTTGGGACAGTGACAAAAGGTGGGGACGCGCCTCTTGCTCACCTGTCTCCACTATGTGCTCTTTAGAGTCTAAGCCTTCCAACCAGACCCCTCTAGGATGTCTCATAAAAAATCTCACTAAGTTGGGCCTCTCTGACCCTTAAGCGAAAAAAACTCACTTTCTTCTGTAACACGGCATGGCCCCAATACATTTTAGACAATGACTCCCATTGGCCTGAAAACGGGACATTTGATTACAATATTCTGAGGGACCAAGATAATTCTTGCCACCGGACTGGGAAGATCTCAGAAATTCCTTACATGCAGGCTTTCTTCTCCCTCCGTTCCTTTCCTTAATTTCTGTGCCACCTGTTCTACATGCAGGCCGTTTTTGGCCAAAGAAATCTCACCTAAAACCTCCGCTCCTAATATTTCCTTCTCTGCGGACTCCCAACTCTCTCCCCTTCCTGCCTGACCCCCAGGGGCACCCCTCTCTTGGGACCCCTCTCTGGTCCCTCTGAAGATCTCTTCCACTTGAGTGTCTTCCCTCCAGAAAGCCCCCTCCCCTCTCCTCAGAGCTCTAAATCTTTTTGACTCCTCTGACCACATGGCGCCATCACCAGCACTTTAACCTCCTCCTCCCGCAGATTCTGACCCTCCTTCTTTCCATCCAGCTGTTCACACTGTCCATCTGTCTGCTTTCTCTCTTCCTCCCCTCTATGCTAACAACTCCCTATCTCAAAAAACTTAAAAAAGCAGAATTGTCTATTAAACTGTGTGAGTAATCTGTTTTGTCTCTTTGTCAGAAAATATCTCTAGTATAATTTTAATTGAAACAAGCACGCTCATTTAAATTCCTCAATTCATAATTTGTATGTGAAGTCTTTATTTAATGTATAACTGTGTCTGTTTCTAAGGCCTTAAACCAATAATTGCCCGCCTCTTAAATCAAGGCTTACTCATCCCCATGGACACTCCCTGCAATACCCCCACCCTTCCTGTTTGAAAACTTTCACGGGCTTACTCCCTCGTACAAGACTTACACTTAATCAATGAGGCGGTAATTCCCTTCCATCCAGTAGTCCCTAATCTCTACAGGTTACTGTCACACATTCCCTCAAACACCATTCACTTCATGGTCCTAGACTTCAAGAATGCCTTCTTTACCATTCCTCTATACCCTGACTCTTACTTTCTGTTTGCATTCACCTGGACTGACCCGGACACTAATGCAGCCCAGCAACTTACACGAACTGTCTTACCCCAGGAGTTCAAAAACAGACCACACATGTTAGGGCGGGCACTGGCTCAGAATTTAGCAGCATGCAATCTTAAAATATTACTCTCTTACAATATATAAATAACTTACTCCTCTGCAGCCCCTCCCTGCCTGCCTCAAGGAGACACACCACCCTTCTTAACTTCCTCGCTGTAAAGGAATAGTGTGTCTTCTCTGCTAAGGTTCAACTTCACTCTTAGTCTGTAGCCTATCTAGGCATCACCTTAACCCCCACCACCTAGAGATCTCACCCTAGATCAAACTAAGACCCTTCACAGTCTCCAACCACCTACCACCACAGATCAAATCCTTTCTTTCCTCAGTCTAATAGGTTTCTTTAAACACTGGAGTCCCAATTTTGCTCTAGTAGTCAAGCCCCTCAGTGAGATCTTCTGAGCATGGCTTTTAAGGTCCATAATGGCCAAGGAAGTAACAGAAAAGGCAAATAAAGCCCAAAAGAGGTCAGAAAATACGAGCTTTTGGCATATGCTCTTAAAGGCTCTGGCGCCCTAAAGGGCTTCATAGGATTCCATCAGGGCTCTGCTTCAAGAGTGGAAAGAAAGGCCATTGAAACTAAAGCCTGCCAGGCTTTCCAGTCCCACTGTTTGACATGTCTGTGCTGTGTAAAAGGGACACGAGAAGGTAAGCTGCCCCCTTGCTTTATGGAGGGAGGGTTCACTCTCTTCTAGCCCTGCTCCAGCTACTTGTGACCTCACCTTGACCAGCATGCTGGGAATTGTCACTGAACACCCAAGGACTTCAATCACGAGCCTAAGGTATTTCTTCCAAGTAGCAGATAAACTGATCTCATTTCTTGTAAACACTAGGGCCATCTACTATGCTTTGCCTGAATATTTGTTTTATTTATCCCTCAAATCTCTACTGTAGGTATTGACAGTCTGATTTTGCTACTTTATTTAATGTATAGTGTCTCCATTATTCCTCTTGTCTCAGTGCCCATGCCTATTGTAGACTGGGACCTGCTGCTAACTCCAGCTAGAAGCAGTGGTCACTGAGACTTAAACTCTAGCTGCAAAGTGTAGAAATGTAACCACCCTTTCCCTAAGTACTCGCAGGATTTACAGGTTACTCAGCAAACTGTTCAAAGAGTATTCAAAAGGCGTTTCCAGCATTACATCACCCAAGGATTGACAATGTAATCACATGGACAGGTCCACACGCCGTGATCCTGACAACTCCCACTGCTGCTAAGGGCGACTCATTCCTCCGCCCTGACCATCTAGAGCTCAGAAACAGAGAAACAAAACCAACCCCTTGTCCTTCCATTCTTTATTCACCTCTCAGCCTGCTTCACCCAATCAGGGGCTTTCTACTTGTGTGGGACCAACACCTATATGTGTCTCCCTACTAATTACACAAAAACCTGTACCGTAGTCTATCTCACCCCAAAGATCACCCTAATCCTACCCCATGAGCCTTTTTCAATTCCTAGTACACTACCCGTCAATCTAAGGACCAAACGAGCTATACAGATAGTTCCTCTTTTTACTTTAAAAATTTCTATAAAAATAGGTTAAGGGGCAGGGGGACTGGCCACTGCCTTGTCTTATTCTCGCTCTCTCTCTCTCTGAAGCCCAAAGAATCTGTAAACATGGAATCGGTGGTTTCACACAAACTAGGTGTCTTGACTATTGCCTTTCATTGGTTCACTCACTCTCTTATTTATTTTTCTAACTTTTGGACCCTGCCTCTTACGTTTGCTCATTAGTTTCTTATAGAACCACATGCAGACTTTCGCCAATCAGAAATTTGGAAAAACCCCTTGTTCTCGATGCTAGCACCAATTATAGGACCAATCCTAATTTTGTGCCTAATTTTAATGCTTGCCTCTTTCTTTATCAAGTTCCTGCAGGCTCGAATGAAGGAAATCTCCAGGACTACCTACAATATAATGCTTTTACAACCCCTACTCTAACTACCCCAGGGGGGTTCACGAAGGAGGCCCCCAATAGGGATAACAGCAGAAAGTAGCTCCAGAAGATGGCCGATCCAAGACAAACCGCCTTCCTGAACCCCATACTCTCTCCTTCCCCCCAATTCTTTTTCTTTTTTTTATCATACCACAGAGTTGAGGAACTGGAGTTCTGGTAAATTCATATATCTATCACAAATAAAAATAGTTTTTATTTTTCAACAGGTTTCTTGTTGTATCATGATTCAGCTTTAAGATTATATTGAAAATAGGTTTATTAGCAAAATAATTTCACCTATTACTACTGTATTTAAAAGAGGATGGTAAGGCCCTCGAGTTCATTTTATTTTTACTTTGAATTTATATCATGCTATGTAAACTCAGACAGGTCAAATGAACATACATATGCTTGAAATAACTATATAATAAGATCAGATGTAAAGCAAGTTGCAGAAAAGTGCACATAGAGTGTAACTTTTTATGTCTTAGTATTTGCAAAAGGAAGCAAAGATAAGCAGTTGCCTATGGGGGGTGAAAGATACAGGGACAGATTTCTCTGACTTTATCTTTTGAATATGCAAATACCTCTATATTCAAATTCCTTTCTTTTTAAAAAAGGAGAAAAGTAATTCCTGAAATTGAAAATAAATGCATAACAAATGAGTTTCAATGTTTATTAAATGCATAGGTAATAATATAAAGGGAATTATCTGAAGTTAGTGTACAATATGTTACCTCTTAGTAAGAGACAGTCTAAAGAAAATAAAACCTGTAAAGAAATTTTAAACTATATAAATCTGGTAGCATTGCTGTTGTCACTACTGATACCAATACAAGATAATTATTTTCAAGTTAAAGTATAAATATTATAGGATAAAACAAGTAATTATCTTAATGTTAGATTTAATGTTATTTTAATAGAGACTTCCATGTAAGAAAACAAACACAAATACAAAACCAAAGGTTACTAAAATTTCTATACTATTGATATTTACTTACCTCACAATGTTAAATTTGAATTGGTAAGGCCCTGGCCGGTTGGCTCAGTGGTAGAGCGTCGGCCCGGCGTGCAGGAATCCCAGGTTCAATTCCCGGCCAGGGCACACAGGAGAAGCGCCCATCTGCTTCTCCACCCCTCCCCCTCTCCTTCCTCTCTGTCTCTCTCTTCCCCTCTCGCAGCCGAGGCTCCATGGGAGCAACGTTGGCCCGGGCACTGAGGATGGCTCTATGGCCTCTGCCTCAGGTGCTAGAATGGCTCTGTTTGCAACAGAACAATGCCCCTGATGGGCAGAGCATCACCCCCTGGTGGGCATGCCAGGTGATCCCGGTCGGGTGCATGTGGGAGTCTGTCTGACTGCCTCCCCGTTTCCAACTTCAGAAAAATACAAAAAATAAATAAATAAATAACAATATGAGGTTATGGTTTAAATTTATACATATTTTTCTGATGTGTCCACTGAAAAGAACTAGTACCAATGACACACCAACCACAATGACACTTAATGACCAATATTTTTGGTATCTAAATTGTTTCCCCATTAAAAAGAACCAGGAGTGGCCCTGGCCAGTTGGCTCAGTGGTAGAGTGTCGGCCTGGCGTGCAGGAGTCCCGGGTTCGATTCCCAGCCAGGGCACACAGGAGAAGCGCCCATTTTCTTCTCCACCCCTCCCCCTCTCCTTCCTCTTTCTTTCTCTTCCCCTCCTGCAGCCAAGGCTCCACTGGAGCAAAGTTTACCCAGGCACTGAAGATGGCTCTGTTGCCTCTGCCTCAGGTGCTAGAATGGCTCTGATTGCGGCAGAGAGACACCACGCCCCCTTGGTGGGCATGCCAGGTGGATCCCGGTCGGGCGCATGCGGAAGTCTGTCTGACTGCCTCCCTGTTTCCAGCTTCAGAAAAATATAAAAAAACAAAACAAAACAAAAAAGAACCAGGAGCTTGGCCCTGGCCGGTTGGCTCAGCGGTGGAGCGTCGGCCTGGCATGCGGGGGACCCGGGTTCGGTTCCCGGCCAGGGCACATAGGAGAGGCGCCCATTTGCTTCTCCACCCCCCCTCCTTCCTCTCTGTCTCTCTCTTCCCCTCCCGCAGCCAAGGCTCCTTTGGAGCAAAGATGGCCCGGGCGCTGGGGATGGCTCCTTGGCCTCTGCCCCGGGCGCTGGAGTGGCTCTGGTTGCGGCAGAGCGATGTCCCGGAGGGGTAGAGCATCGCCCCCTGGTGGGCAGAGCGTTGCCCCTGGTGGGCGTAACGGGTGGATCCCGGTCGGGCGCATGTGGGAGTCTGTCTGGCTGTCTCTCCCCGTTTCCAGCTTCAGAAAAGTGCAAAAAAAAAAACAAAAACAAAAAAAAAACCAGGAGCTTTAGGGAAATGGCTTATTCCAAGTGTAGATAAAAAGTATACAAGGTCAATCTTGGACATCTTATTGTGCCAGAAAAAAATAACAAGCTCTGAAGTTTGGTACAGAGAATAATTGACTCTTGTCAAAAGGAAACTAGAGATAGCTTTAAAGGGCTCCCACCATTGGCCAAAATTGAGACAAAAGAGCAATGACTCCAAGAGTTAAAGCACACTGACTATTTAAAAGTGTGTGAGTAGGCTTGACCTGTGGTGGCGCAGTGGATAAAGCGTCAACCTGGAAACGCTGAGGTTGCCGGTTCAAAACCCTGGGCTTGCCTGGTCAAGGCACATATGGAAGTTGATGATTTCTGCGCCTCCCCCCTTCTCTCTCTCTCTCTCTTCCCTCTCTATAATGAGTAAAATCTTTAAAAAAAAAAAAAATAACATTTAAAAAATAAATAAATAAATAAAATAAAAGTGTGTGAGTCCTAGGATACTTACAGAAAAAGTGGGAGCAGAGTGTGGGGCAGGATTAGGTATAAGCAGAGTACAACTCTCTATTCTGAAAAATGGTTTTTAAAAAGAAAAAAAATTAAGATTTTTATTATCTTCCTTTCTAATAGAAACTATATTTCAAGTAACCAAACAGCCTGGACTAATAAGGGAAAGCTCTTTATTTTACAAAAGAATATCTGCTAATAAAAGGTAGAGAGCAGGCCTGACCTGTGGTGGCGCAGTGGATAAAGCATAGACCTGGAAATGCTGAGGTCGCTGGTTCGAATCCCTGGGCTTGCCTGGTCAAGGCACATATGGGAGTTAATGCTTTGACTCCTCCCCCCTTCTCTCTCTCTGTCTCTCTCTCTCCCTCTCTCCTCTCTAAAAATGAATAAATAAATAAAAAATAAAAAAATAAATAAAATGAAAAAAAAGGGTAGAGAGCATAATATAATTAGAAAATCATAATTCTGCAATTCTTTAGTGAAATAATTGAGTTAGGAAACAACAATCATCAGTGGATGCTAAACTTATTAGGAAAATTGATGAAAAATTGGTTATTTGTGTGGTACCAAAATTTCACAACAGTTAACTAAAATCATTTAATAATAGATATATCTTTCTGTTAACACAGTAATCAATTATGGAACATGGGACTACCATTTTGGAGTGATGCAATATAAAGCATTACTTAAAAAGCAAAAAATATTACTTATAAAGTATTCTTGCCAAAAATGTTTAACTTGAACATAACCAAGGCTTTGAGGTAACTTTAGTAAATACAATGGATAGAGGAACAAGTTAGATTACACACTCAGAATCACATAAGTCATCAACATTTTTCAGAAAGGAAAAAATATAGAGGATTCTATATTAAAAAGATTTGTGACATGTAACACTCAAATACAATGCAGGGTCTCTTACTGGATCCTGGGACAACTGAGAAACTGTGAATATGGTCTACACATTAGATAATACAGGACTTCTTAACAATTTCATTAGGAGTTATTAAGTTATTGTGGCTACATAAAAAGAAGTTTGTGGGGTATTTTTTGTTTTTGTTTTTGTTTTGAGAGAGAACGAGAGAAGCATCAACTCACTGTTCTACTTAGCTGTGCCACTGTTTGTTTTTCATTTGTGCCCTGACTGAGATCCAAAGCAGGAACAGGAACCTCAGAGGTCAAATCGGAGCCTTCAGAAACGAGCCAGAACCCTAGTGATTGAGCTGGTGCCCTTAAGGTCAAGCTGGTGCCCACAGGATCTCAGACCAGCAACCTGGGAATGGGCAACCCTGGACTCCAGCTGGTGACCCTGGGACAGAGCCAGCAGCCCTGGTTGTGAGTCTGCAACCTCAGCGCTCCAGGCCAACAGTGTTCAGTGCTATCCACTGAGCAACTGGCCAGGGCAAAAGGTTTTGATTTTAGAGATGCACACTAAAATATGTAGGAGAGAAATGTCTGCAATTTAAATATTCTTATAAAAAAACAGATGAAGCAATTAGGCAGAATGTTAATAAATGTTAACTATTAATCCAGGTGACAGGTGTTCATTATACTATCCTTCATGTTTGAAAATTGTCAAAGTAAAAAAAAAACCACACACACAGATATACCTTAAATCGTTGTAAACATCCAATTTTTTCAGCAACTTCAGCTTCCATTGATATCAAGTCATTCTTCTGTTTCTCATTTTCTTTCCTAAGTTGGCGCTCCATTTCTACTAAAGTAGTATATTGTCTTATGAGTGTCTTTTCATTCACTTGCAAGACAGTAATTTTCCTACTATTTTCTGAAAGTGTTTTTTTCATTTCATCTGAATCCATCTGAAGAGTACTGAGCAAATTCTGCACAAAGACACATTACTTGTTAGATTTAGCTATCTTAGTTTGTACAATATTGTATATTGATTTTAAAAGTGTTTTACTTACATTATATTCTTTTACTTTTATAGCATCTTGTTGAATTTGATTCTCAAGTTTTTTCTTTTCCTCTTTCATTGTTTCAAATTCTGTTTTCCAGGTCTCCTTTTCACTAAAATATAAATACATAAAAATGATGATATGGTAAACCTAAAACATTTAAACTCAGTCCAGGAAGAGAGAACTTTAGAGTATGGAAATTTAAAGGTTTCATAAAACAAAACATACCATAGTTCCTCAGTACCTAATAACATAAGAAAGTCAAAATTCTACTCAAAAAGATTTAGCCTGGGAGTTATAATTTTATTTAATAAACACAAGGTAAAAAATTTATTTTATCATATCATTTTCATTATTCCATGAAACATCACTCTGCAATTGTTACAATATAACAATTGCTGCTGAAACTTATAAACATTTTATTAAAAATACAGAATGATTAGGAAAATAATTGATACCCCATAGTAATTCTAGACATCAAGTCTCAATATTTGACTCTACTCTTAAATTTGAGTGTTAAAAACTTGCAAAATCGGCCCTGGCCGGTTGGCTCAGTGGTAGAGCGTCGGCCTGGCGTGCAGAAGTCCCAGGTTCGATTCCCGGCCAGGGCACACAGGAGAAGCGCCCATCTGCTTCTCCACCCCTCCCCCTCTCCTTCCTCTCTGTCTCTCTCTTCCCCTCCCGCAGCCGAGGCTCCATTGGAACAAGGATGGCCTTGGCGCTGGGGATGGCTCCTTGGCCTCTGCCCCAGGTGCTAGAGTGGCTCTGGTCGCAAAAGAGCGCCGCCCCGAAGGGGCAGAGCATCGCCCCCTGGTGGGCAGAGCTTCGCCCCCTGGTGGGCGTGCCGGGTGGATCCCGGTCGGGCGCATGCGGGAATCTGTCGTACTGTCTCTCCCCGTTTCCAGCTTCGGAAAAAAACAAACAAAAAAAAACTTGCAAAATATTTAGCATACAAACAAAATTAGACTTAAAATAAGATGTCAGACACTGTTGCCTAATTAAGAGAAATTCCAGTCATCTGCAATCAGCTTGGCATAAATATGCTGTCATTCTCTATGCCACTGAATGTATAAGACTTGGACTGCTCATTAGCCTAATTCTGGCTACTGAGATCTAAATCACCATCTGGCAGAAGCCTTTGGAAAACAATTTTTCTTTGATCACCCCCCCCACTCACTCCCATGGAAAAAATATTTATCCAAAAATAAAATGTTATGTGGGAAAAAGTACCAGTCTTCTTCAATAGGTAAAATGACTTCATCTTCCTTGAACTCCTATATCTACTTTATAACCACAGTAAGAGATAATATGACCTACCCTATAATTAATGATGGGTTTCTTGTTAGATTATATAATAATCATCTTTAGTGTTCAAATCACTTTTTATCAGGTATTCTAATTACTACTAAGAAAATTATTCTATTGATGTAAATGGGATGGCTGAGATAAGGAGAAATACATTAGTTCCCTATGAAAATGTGAATAGTTATGATAGTGATGATGAAAAATGATGCTAACAGCTGACACAAAGTGTTCATAAATGCCATGATATTTCCAAAGCCTCATATCTGAGCATTTTCATATGACTCACTTGTTTTCTAACACCCCTGAGAAAAAGGTATTACTATCACAAAATTTTATAGATACTAAACTGAGATACATAAGTGGAGACGAAGAGGCAGGAGGGAAGGGTATAACAAAATACCTAAATACTTTTACGTTATGTTGATCATTAACAAGAATATGCTGCAATTATATGATATTTATAAAGTTTTGGCAACATTATACCTTAGATATTCTTTATATAATAAGCTTTGTTGGTGACGAATTACTGCAAATTTTCTGTTATAGTCTTCAAGAGAATCTTCTAAATCTTTTAGCTTATTTTCTTTATTTTCCAGTTCCTAAAAATGGGTGTAAAAATAAGAATAAAAAAGCATCAGAATAAATTTTAAATTTGAAGGTAGCAATTCATATTCTGGCAAGATTTTTGAAAAATATATAAAGAAGAATAGTCGTCATAAAAAGCACAGATCATTTTTATGACTATTTTGAGTAACTTAGTTTAAGGCATATGGAATGAGGCAATATGTGTAAAAAAGAAGCACTATAAAACAAGTGAAATTAATTTTACCATATATGGTAGTTATAGTGACGACACAAATGATCAGATACACTAGTTGCATACTTACCTCTAGTTATTCACACCCTTTCGTGAGCATACACACACATGCCTCCACTCCAATTACACTTTCCAAATAATTGTTTTCAAAGATGAAGAGACTGAGACTTAGAAGACTGAACAACTTATTCAACATTAAAACTCCTTAGCAGAACCCTTAGCAACCATTTCCTGAGCACTTATGCTGAGCTTGGTACCAAGCACTTTATATATATGTAGATGCAACACTGTAGGCCAGGTCTGTCTGACTTCCTTCACTCTATGCTGCCTTAGGATTGAAAGTCTAAGGACCAGTTTTATCACTTTGAACAGGTTTTCAGATTCCCAATCAGTGTCCTCTCTCTATTCTGCCACAGTTCTCATGTTTTTTTTATATAAAGGTAAAAAACAAAAAATGAACCTAATCTGAAGCAAGATGACAATGTCATAATGCCAATACTGTACTTAATGATAGTGTCCCCATATTGCAGAAAAATGAGAGAAACCAGAGTGCTAAAATTATGAATTTAAAAGTAATGTATAACACTAACTATACAGTGGTGTCCTAATAAGTATAAAGTCACCTGTCCCTCAGATAACATATAAATTCTAATATTAAGAAAATGATTAATATAATTTCCAAATATAAAAAGAATTTGATAATATTAACTCAAGAATGTTAAAAATTGAATTATCTAGGAAAAGGAAACATACTTCATTTTGACATATTTTTGTGATGGTATAGTAACGCATGTAATGTTATGGTATTCACACTTCAAGTGAAATAACGAAAGCATCTTTCATTAGGCCACTCATAATGACCACGATATAGATGGCAAAACTGAGAAACAAACACAGGGCAAATAATTTACATTCTAATTTGCTGATGGATTAACCAACACTTTAGAGGGCAACAAAAGAAGGAGATAAAAAATTTCTGTCTAAAAGCTTTTTCTTACACTTAAGAGGAACCATTTTAATTGTTACAGTAAAAGCAGCTTAAGACTTCAGTCACTTAATTGCTTTTCCAACCAGCGAGAAATAAAAGTGCTCACTTCATTTAGACGCAACTACCTTACAGAAGCTGTGAATTATTCTACCTGTCGATCATATATTTCATGATACCCATGTGAACAAGATGTGTAAGCATGCTACTCACACACATAAATGGAATAAATTAATTTTATTCATAACATTCCATATAACATCAAAATCCATTAAAATGTATCTGTTAATAGTCTAAGAACTCAAGAATACACGAAGACTAAATTCAAAAACATACTACCAATTGTTTGTTATTCACATGTAAATTTTTCAGTACCTGTAAAATATGTATTAAATATTCATTCAGAGAATTAATAATATTGGCACTGGACGGTGCTATTCCATCAGGTAAGTCTACTCCTTTAAAAACAACATTTGATCCTTCTGATTGTCGTAAAAGACTGGTTTCTTTCTCAAGATGATCTATCTGGAAACAAGCAGTTCAGAAATAGAATCATGTCTCTTAACCCTCAAAGAAGAAAGACAAATTTAAAAATTAAAGGTAATTTACATTTCTACTGAATATTTTCTAAAAGTAGATATATAAATGCCCAGCCAGGAATTAATTAAGTCATAATTTAATTTCTACTTAAAAATGCCTAATTATATACTTAGAATTTCTGCACTCTTTTATATTATAAGGCACTTATTTTTCCACTTAATTTTATAAGAAAAATTCAAACAGGTATTTCTTAATGTTGAAAGAATTAATTCAACGGGCATTTTCTCACAAATTAGTCATTTTTAAAAAAATTAAGTTTCATATTATACTTATGTTCAATGCTTAGCATTTCCCTTTATTAGATAAAATTCTGACCTTTAAATTTGCTTTTGCCAACTGCTGAGAATAATTTATAGTCTCCTTCCGAGCTTCCCTGAGCTCCTGCCTTAATTCTTCATTCCTTCCAGTAAGTTGATCAACTTGGGCTTTCAAATGGAGATTGACATCAAAGATTCCTTCTGCATTCTTTGATTCTATAGCCTAATAAATTTAGATTATATTGAAGAAGTGTAGAGAAAGACACTAAATTCATAGTTTGAAAATCTACTTTTAAATAAAATTTACATGTAAGCATTTTACTTTTCCTATCGCCATTCATAATAACAAAATATGCCAAATCTATTTCTTATTTATGAACTGAAACTTATAAAAGTCTATTTTTGACTTACAGCAATATTACCAAACATAGTAATTACTTCACTATAACAATAAACATCTAGCTAATCTTAGTACACTGGTCAACTATAATAGTAAAACAACCAGACAGGAATAAGATAACTAGGGTTCACCTCTTAACCAATCTCTTGCTAGCTGGACAGTGATTTAATTCTTTATACCTTTGTTTCCTTATCTCTAAAGAAAAGAAAATAATATTAGCTCTGTCAACTTCACAAGGTTTTTATATAGTCAAAATGAGATATATATGAAAATATTTTGAAATTATGCAATGCCTGATTTTTAAGCATGAGCAAAGGAATGAAATAGCTACTACATTCAATTAAGTGAATTTTTCATCACTTTCTCTTCCCAGTTGAAGCACAATGGTAAACAAAGGCAAAGAATGGTGATATAGTATTATCCAAGAGTGCCAGATAAGCAAAAATATGTCAAATATTAAAATATCAAAGCAGCTTCACTGGGCCTAATTCTCTGACAATCATATACCCATGTACCATATACACATCTACACAATTCATACATATAACTATATTTGGACTTTAAAAGAACTCTATGGATTAAACCTACTAAATGCATAATAAAGCTTCAGAAATGAAGGTAGAAAACAAAGTGGTAAGATGAGTAAAACCAAATGTAACTTCTTACTCAGGACGGTAATCTGTAATTTAACTCTGGGCAGCAGATGTATAAAGTAAGCCATTAACCTAGGAGATCAGAGCAGGCCATGTGAAGTAATAAATTATACTAACTCAGCAGGGATACCAGGAAAACAGAAGTAGGTAGAAGGGAAATTCTGATGGACAAGAAAACAGTTCTTAGTTGTCTACATGGTCTTTTGGTAAAATAAGAATAAATTAGACAGTTATTAGGGGCACTGAAAAAAAATCCTATAACAATAGACAGTGAACTGAAGTGTATAAACCATAATTATCTGATCTAAAGTGTCATTTCCTATAAATATTTTTTTGGAGGAGTAGCATTAGGTCATTTTAAGTTTTAGACAGGGCATATATTTCAGAAAAAAGACCAACAATCACCAATAGAAGCAGATAAAATCTATGGAAGCAGTGGTCTTAAGAAGATCCGAAGCTGTCAACTGAAATAGAATTTCCTGGGCTATTCATTTACTGAATACAGATTTTCCTTTGGAGAATAAAGTTTGATCTAAGACCCAGTATATCAGTAGTGGGTAGCATTATAGGCAAAGATGTTCACATAAAAAAACTGAAGAATCATTTGGGACATTCAAAATAGCAGAGGCAAAAAAAAAAAGAAAAAAGAAGTCACCAACCATAGAAGGACTTTTAAGTCCTTATATAGTAAATACAAAAAGAATATTTTTTGATGGCTAAAATCTTTACTGTAGCAATGCTTAATTCTTTAAACATTTTAAAATATTCTTACTACATTCTATTACACATTCAGTTTTGTGGCATAAGGTCGTAAGAGACCTACACCTCCACATTTAACAAGTAAATACAAAACAACTACTTAAAGGTTCAAGAAATAAACCAAAGTAAGCAGATTTTGAAGGGGTCTTGGAACTTTGAAAAGCGGACCAGCCAGGCGTGATTTGCCATCTGTAAGGCCTTCCTCTGAGGGCAGCCTGCGGTGGCAGTGGCCTGCTAACTGTCTGACCTAGAAAACCAAAGAACAGAGCAAGCCCTAAGCTATAGAAAGTGAGAGAGGAATCCCAGAAAGAAAAAGAACTAGCAAGAAGGACTTCCACAGTCTGTGTAAAAACCCTGCCAGGCCTCAGGCTGAATGCTGAAGCAGAAGAATGGAGGTGAGAGAGGAAAGTATAAGTGAACGTAAAAATCAATAGCGATTATGTCTGGGAAGCTTTTTATTTCTCCTTCAATTTTAAACCAATGAAGAATATTAACTGAGGAACAGAATAGAGACAGAGACGGGATCAAAGGGACCAGAGGAAAGCGGGATGAGAGGATGGGATGAGAGCAGAAACGCAAAATGGGAGAGGGTTGTGGGGAGGAGGGCAAGGGGGATGTGGTGGGGAACACGGGGGAGGGGGGAAGGTATTTGGGGGGACACTAGAATTTATGTACACCCAATAAATTAAAAGAAAATAAATTTTTTAAAAATCAATAGCAATTATACAATTGGGAGAAGATAAAGAATTAGGAAAAGTATACTTTCATTAGGAAAAAATGAACAGAACTTCAGGGACCTGTAGACAATATCAAAAGGTATAAAATGTTTCACTGGAGTTCTAGAGGGAATGGGACACAAGAATAAAGAAATTACTCATAGAAAACTTCCTAACTGTAGTGAATAACGTTAAGTAAACAGATTCAAGAAGCTCAGCAAACCCCAAACAAGATACAGACACATATATACTGTACAAATGTGTGTGCGTGCACGCACACACACCCAGGCACATTACAGTCAAACTGGTAAAAAAATATATAAAGTTTTGAAAGCAGCCTGAGGGGAAGCATGGGAATATTATATACAGGGATCAATGACTCAAATGACAGACAGCAAATGTCTCATCAGAAACTACAGAGACTAGTAGACAGTGAACAATATCATTAAGTGATGAAATAACAAAGTGAAACCATTAGTATGTAAAAATAACTTACATTAACTAGTCTTTCAAGACTAGGAATAATTAGAGATGTTTCTCCTCCTTTGATATCAGAATCTTTCTGTATTTCTTTAATAGCTTGCAATATTTCTTTCATACCTTCTTCAAGTTGTTCATTTTCTTCAACTAATTCTTTTACTAAAATGACATATTTTTCTCATTGGATGAATAGATCTTTTTCACAATTACATTATTCTATATAGATGACAAATAGTTCACATACAGTAAAAACAACCCATTTGTAAAATGCAAATACAAATAAATACACACAAAAAATTCAAGTACAGCCTGACTGTGGTGGCGCAGTGGATAAAGCGTCGACCTGGAAATGCTGAGGTCGCCAGTTTGAAACCCTGGGCTTGCCTGGTCAAGGCACATATGGGAGTTGATGCTTCCTGCTCCTCCCCCCTTCTCTCTCTCTCTCTCTCTCCTCTCTCTCCCTCTCTGTCTCTCTCTCCTCTCTAAAAATAAATAAATAAAATTAAAAAAAAAAAAATTCAAGTACAAATTCAGTGTGTGAACAGTTGAGCTGAATGGTATACCTATTGAAATCATATGCACACACATATATCTCACAGCTCAAAGAAATAAATCATAAGCATACTTTGTCTTCACTTTATATTAAATTTATTTTTAATTTAAAACGTTGTTTACTTTCATTAGAGAACAAAACAGAAGAGACTTCTTTATCGTCACAAAAAAATTCAGACTAAGAACATTCTCTGTATATAAATATAGTAGCAAGGCAAGCCAAATGGATGAAAGAGAGAGACTAACGTCTATATCTTATGCAGGAATTTAAGGCTAAAATAGATTAGAAAACATTGTATTAAAGTACTTTCAGGCCCATTATTTTCAGTATAGGATAAATACGCACAGAAAAAGTAAAAGATAATAGTAATTTACCTTTATTCTGAAACTTGGCTATTACCGTTGTACTCCTTTCTAAATCTCTTTCCTTTTCAATTAGTTCTCTTGAAAGAAATTCACTCTAAACAAAACATAAAGAAAACAAAATTAATTTCTTTACAAATATCACAATTGTTTACTTTTGAAGTTTTAAGAAAGTTGATCAATTGAGGTTTAACACACCAAATATAAGTTATAGAAACATAATAGCAGTCATAAAAATAAAATCTAAAAGGTAAAACACATGGTGATCCTCCTCCCATGTATGGCAAAAGGTAAATAAGATATAATAAAGGTTTTTGTCTTTAGTGCAATAATATCTTTTAATGTCCACACTACCTGTTCTGCCTGGCTTCTATAACGTTCAAGCTCTATTTCTGCATTCCTACTGTTTGCTTCCTTGATCAATAAATCCTGTGTTGTGACTTCAATCTAAAGAAATATTTAATAAATTAGGCAAGTAGATGAATTCATACCAAATGTACTGCATTTTTCAGATTTTTAAAAAATATAATGGGCCCTGGCTAGTTGGCTCCGTGGTAGAGCATCAGCCTAGCATATAGATGTCCTGGATTTGATTCCTGGTCAGGCACACAGGAAAAGTGACCATATGCTTCTCCACCTCTCCCCCTTCTCTTTCTCTCTTCCTCTCCCACAGCCATGGCTTGACTGGTTCAAGCAGTTGGCCTCAGGAGCTGAGGATGGCTGAGTGGCCTCTGCCTCAGGTGCTAAAAAAAAAAAAGGCTCCACTACTGACCAATGGAGCAATGGCCCCAGATGGACAAAGCCTCGCCCCCTAGGCCAGGTGGATCCCAGGCGGGGTGCATGCAGGAGGCTTTCTGTCTGCCTCCCTTCCTCTCACTAAAATTAAAAATAATAATAAAAATAAGAAAATAAGAAAATAAAATGGGCATAAATTAACATTAATGCACAAACATTAACAAAATCTTATTATAATCAGTATTTACAGAACTTCATTAGAAAAGTCATTTAAAAAAAGTTAATAAAAAAGCAATACCAGGAACGTAATTTAGAGGAAAGCTCACCTGAGAAATAAATACATGTTCTCTCTGCAGCTGTTCTATAGTATTTTCAAGTGAATCTATCTGAGATAATTCTGATTTTGCAGTAATAGGCATAGGGTCTGGAAGATTAACTTCAAGTTCACTTTTCAAAATCTTTGCCTGTAAGGGTGTTTCACTTTTTTGTTTTTCTTTCATACTATCAGCATATTTTATTTGGATATGAACCTGTTCATCTTCTGATGATGCTATTTGTGATTTATCCACATCAGCTTTATTACCATGAATCTGTTGACAAAATATTGCACATTTTTGCCTAAGAGATAATTTCTGTATTAAATCTGAAGCTGTCGTTAAGACTTGTAAAGATAAATTGCTTTTTTGTGTAAAACTCATATTCTCAGGCTCCTGATGGCTTTTTTTTTTCCCTGACGGCTTCTTGATACTTTCTTCAAAGAGTTGTCAGAAAGAGAGTATAGAAAGTAATTTATTTCTTCATTACTTTCCCTACTAAAGATATTGACTAACGATTCTGGATTTCCTAAAGATTGGAGACATGGTGCTTTAAAAATCTCCCTTATTATTATATCTTCTGGCAATATATTATCTTGTGTAGATGAAGAATGTCTAAAGAGACAGATGGATCCACTTCACTTGTTACTACACTCAGAGGAACTTCAGACACCATCCTTGATAATGATCCTACAGTCATATTCTCTTCTGCCTCTTTCTGATATGAGTCTGGAATACTATACTGAATGATGCTCTCCTATGCAGCAGCTCTATTTTATCTGAACTCGTAATCTGTATTCAAAGCAAATAATGTCTCATTAATCAATCCTTGAATGAACAGGTTATTCAAATTAAAAAAATTTTTATTTAACAACTATTAAAAAAGCAATGTCTAAAATGAGATAATGGGGCAGAAAGGAAAGAACTGACATTCTTTTTTCTCTTTGCTGTAGCAAATACTGCTTACCTTTGAAGGTGCTGCATTCATATTTTTGAGGCTCATGTAATCATATTTTCTTTCTTCTATTCTATTTTCTTGAGAATAGTTTTCTGTTAGGTTCAGGTCCTCAGCTATTAATCCTACATATAAAAGATATAAAGAATTAGACATAAAATAACTTTATTATTTCAATATTTTCATTCTTAACCCATTTATGCCTCATGTTCCATTATTGGAATGGTGGTGCCGTGGGAGTTATTTACATCCTCCTTTTCACACACGTCTGCCTCCTGGGGGTACGTTATCACATGGCACAGTTAGTCACTGCTGCAGATACTGGTGCGCAGGGAGTTTGTCAAAAGATGATGTGAATTTTTGGAAAATTTTGGAAGAACTGAATTTCAAAAATTTCAACCTCTGACATAAATGGTGTTGGGCAGATAAAATATATTATGCTCACTTTGTTGAGGATGGCGCTGCCCACGTGGAGGCCTGTTGTCCAGGTGATATTGGTTGCCCTTCTTGCTTGGAATGGGCATGATTGTATTAATGTGTGTTGGGGGCGGGCAGTGGGAAGGCAGGATCCTTATAGCCTGGGGCTTGGTTTTAGGACTAAGCCTTTCCCACCCTTCTTGATGTGGGGTAGTGCACTCTCATGAGGAACCCCATTATGCCTCAGTTAAGTGACTTTGTATCAGAGACTTCCTTGTTTATATATTGGATTAAAGGTTTTGGTTTCTACACTATAAAATGGGGCAGACCGGGAGCTTGTCCTCTTGGTTCCTGAGATTAGCATTAGAGGAGAGAGCAGAGAAAGGAGAGCAGAGAAAGGCCACATGGAGAAGGCCAGGAGAAGCAGCCAAGATGGCAGAATGGTAAAGGAGAAGTCAGTTTGTGCAGAGTTTGTGCAGAGAGAAGGAGATGGGGAACAGAGATGAAAAAGGCTAGTGAGATAGAAATCTTTGATTCTAGGAAACTTGGATAAGTCAGTAGCTTTGTGAGCACTGAATGAGTGGGTTTTGGAGCCCAATGTGTGTTTTTACTTGCCTGCTGGGTGCAAGCTAGGATTAAAGGTAATGGCCCACCAATTCTTGGCTCCGTTGTTTCATTACGGTCTGTCCAAATCCAATGCGAACCTGCATGGGCCAGGTGGCTGTGATGGTGACCGTGCCTACTGGCTTTACAAATGGGTTAAAAACTTAAATCAAGTTTTAACTCAAAAAAGAGGTAGAAAAATTATTTCCAAATCCTAGATCTGCATGTAGCCTATACAACATCCTGATTTAACTAATTTTTCTTGAAATTTCCTTTCAATAAGATATTAATATGAGAAACTAATATAAACTTTATCTTCTTTATCATTCCTTATCCAGGCTATACATGAAAGAGTTTAAGTACTAAAATGGTTAGAAGACACATATAAAGTAGACAAGAATCATGAATAATGAGAAAACTGGTGTAAAAGACTACTAAATTACAAAGATTTGCCCTTCTAGAAATTTTTGGATGTGTTGTAGAAACTAAAATGTTAAAAAAGAAAACACAACTTATTGGGGTGGTCCACAAATAATAGACTTTTCTGCAGAGGCCCTGAATAGGAACATAGAACAGGGACAGAGAGTTCAGTGCCCTGAGGCAAAGGCCACAGTGGCTTTACTGACAAAAGAACTGAATGCAGTACTCTGCCGAACAGCAAGCAGCACAGTAGGGATAGAATTAGCAATTCTGATTAAGCAGTGGGTGGGGACATTTGAGCTACTCCCTTGCCTTTTTGTAAAGTTCCCCTTCCTTACTTCCTCATTCTAGTCCTTGTATCTATTTGTGTGCATCAATAAATACCCATTAGGACTGGGGGTCAGGACCCTCTCATGAAACCCGTGAGGGGATTGCGAGGTCTCCCCCAGGTCCCTCGGGGCACTCCATGTGCTCTCCCAGTAGTCACTGTCTCCACACATTTTTCTACAACTTTTTGAAAAGTCCATTATTTTCAAAGTTTATTTGATGACATTCATTTACATAATCTTCTTCAGGCCATTATTTTCATTTATTAAACTTGTAGCAGAATCACAATAAGGTAGAGATAATATTTCTATCATACAGAAAACTTCAGAGCCAACAATTCATTTCCCAATGATTATTTTAAAGATTTGGAATAAATGGGTATACCTGAAGTTACAGTTCTTTTTCCTTTTTCTTGAGCCATTTGGCGAATTTTTTTTTTCAGGTCAAGTCGTTCTTCCTCTAGGCTTTCAATCTACAAAGTATAAACTTTTTAAATATTTTTCTTTAGTTCAACCAGAAAAATAACCAGTTGACTATTGCACTTACCTCTTTCAAAAGAATCTGGTTTTCGGCTCTGTACTGTTGCTGTTTTAAACTTTTCCTATTTCTAAATTCAGTTAAATCAATCATTGTCTTCGGTTCAAGGCCTAAAATAGAGAGTAATATGACTAAAACCTTAACAACATTCAAATGAACTACAAAAGTATCATATAGCAACTAGTTACCATCAAGCAACTGGTTATAATTTAAGTCAGCATCACTAAATACATAGGGTACATTTTGTGCATAAAGTTTCCTAATGTTTGAACTGTGACCCTCCAAGTTAAAACTATTTAGGATCTGTCTTCACTGTGTTTGGCTGTCATGGAGGCACTATAAATATAATAATTAAGAAAGAAACTTTGTGATAAAACAGGCTTGGATTCAAGTCCCGCTTTCAACTATTAACTAAGTCAAAGGTATAATACTGTGTGCACATCGTTTTTTGGCTGTTGTCAGGAATATAATAAAATCAAACTAAATAAAGGACTTAGTGCAGCACCTGCCACAGTCGTCATTATTTAATATCAATATTAAGAATATTGGCTGCTCTGCCTGAGGAGTAGCCACTCCCTGTTTCAGTGCTTCACTAATAAACTCCTTCACTTTAAACACACACACACACACACACACACACACACACACACACAATATATATATATATATCATCATGACTGGCCTGAGGCTCCTGGTGTGCCGATCTCCTAGCCTCCTTATTACTTAAGCATCTATGCTCTGAAAACCAGAAAGCAAAGTTGTTTCCAGTAATTATAACCAAATTTTGAAGCATATACAACACAGGACTGGTGTTTTTGACAGCTATCTGGATGGCTCAGTCATCTGTAGGAACCTCTAGACTGAAGCTGGTTGTGATTCGATAGGTCAAGCTATCGATCACTTTTAACTTGAGGTCCTGGAATGACTATGGGTCCTAGTGAGACACTCTTTTACAAATAAATAAACTGTATAAAATATTTATTTTTCCTTCCTCTAGAGAACAGTTTTTACAGATGATCATGTTAATTTTAAGAAACTATTAACTGGTATTTACCAAGCAAAATAGAATTAGTATTTGCTTTATTTTTACTTTAAAGTAGTAATTTAGATTGAATTTTTATAACATTAAAATGAGTAATATTCACTAATAAACTATTGAAATCGATATATAAACTCTTAAGCTATATTTACTAATTACTTCTTAGAATCAACAGTAACCTTAAACTACTCAACCAAAGAAAATACTTAGATTATAAAATTCAAGTACTTAAAAGTCTTAAAAAGATTTAAATAGTATTTCTAAATGTCCTCATGAATTCTTCTGAAACAAGGGCATTTTACATACTGACATGGATCAACAGATTTTACTGTTGTTGGAAAAAAGTAAAGGGTTAACTAACTTGTAATATGTGGTATTAACTTAGTAGACTTTCATTTCTTAATAAGCAATCATTACTGAAGACTGTGGCCTGCATAAAGCAGTGCCCAGGCCTGCCCGGCCACCAGCCCAACCCCATCAAACCCCCAAACTTACTTCAATCAGGGTAGCTCCACTTTTGTTTTAAATGTTTTTATAGAAGAATTTATTTGTAAAAAAGCATTCACCTCTTTAAAAAATAATAATAAACAATCAAAAAGAAAAACTGAAATGACATGACAATTAGGACTGAACAAAATATTACGTATGTTAAAAGATGACTCACCCACACGCTCTCTCAGTGCCTCGTTTTCATCGAGGAAATCATTGATACTCATCTCAAGTTTATTGATTTCCTTTGTCAATACTTCAATCTCACGATCTCTTATTTTAATTTGGTTTTTACAATTCTTTATTTCAGTGACAGCATCTTCTAAACCATATACTCCCTAAAAACATACCCAATCTAATTTAAATAGAACATGGTTTATTTGAATAAATTATCAAACTCATAAATTTACTTTCTCATTAAGTTTGATGGAAAGTGCACATATATTTACGGTTTATTTTTTATTGTGCTTTTGAAAAACAAATCAATAATAATGCTGCTGGAGGCACGCTCTCCCCTCGGGAGCATGCCCACACCTTTCTTCCCTCTCAGGCGTGCATCCCCTAAACTGTAAGGGTCCCCATGAAACTTGCAACCAGGGGAGCAATGGACAGCAGCAGCTTTCTGGGGCTAACCCCTTGAACCTGTCTCCAAGGCTTCTTTTCTCTAATTTTCTAGTGTAGGATCATTTCTTTCCCATAACATTTCTAGAGAGCCCCACCTAGCCTCTCCTGTTGCTGCTTCTATCCTAACGTCTTCCTTGTTTCACTGTCTCCAGCTTTAATAAATGTACTCTCAAAATTAAAAATAAGGATGATGATGATAATGATGGAAAATGAAAGAGCTGAAACTTCCGAATACAGTATCCTAATGGCAAAGTGACTCAGAATATTGCACGTAAAACACTTTACAAAATAGAGAAAAGTAAGGGTCAATCAGCGCTATCATTAGAATACGTAGTTGCCCGACTTAGTAGTAATCAGATTTAAAAATATAAAAAGTACAAAGTAAGGTTGTATTGGCATTGTAGGCAATAAAACTGTCTCTGCTGTAATGTTCATCAAACTAACCAGTGGTGTCACATCTACGTGGTGGCACAATGACACAGATTACAAAGCATCTAATCTTGCTCTCTCACCAAAGCTGATTATCTGGGCAAATGGTTTGAAAATAATTCTCCTGCCAAAAGGTAAATGCTACTTAAAAGTTTGAATAGTCTAGAGAAATCAGTTAGGAAACCTTTATCATAAGATATTTCTGGAATGTTTTTAAATGGTGTGAGTAAATGGCACAGAATAGTCTAAATGTGGTAGCAAGAAGAACTGCAAACTCCTTGACTGTCAGATAAAAATACATACCGATTCATAATCTTTTAATCGCTTCAGAGTCTCAACTAGTTCTTTATCCTTTTCCCTAGCATCAGCCTCAGCCAGTTCAGCAGTTCTCTCGGCCTCTTTAGTTTTCTCTTCTAAAATTTGAACCTTAGACTGAATTTTCATATAATGAGTCTGTTGAGAAAATGTTGAAGCACCTACAAGGTAAAAATAAAGAACATACATAAACTGAATTGACTATTCCTTTAAATCACTGATTCCAATCAATAAAATCTTCCTGGCTGAAGGGAGATGGACTGTAAAAAACTGCAAAACACTGCTTTACAAAGAATGGTCACTGTGCAAAGACAGCTAGCACATTCTTCTAATATTCACCCTCTTTTTCTCTTGTAACAGAATTATGGATTTTTAGCTGGACACTTGAAATAAACACCAAATTTCCACTTACACTTCAGCAGCCACATGCAGTCCTGTGACTAATGGGATACACACAGAAAAATCATATGAATATTTCAAGAAATGTGGTTAAAGAAAAGATGTGGATCCTTTTTTTTTTCTTTTCTCTCCCCTGACAGCTGGAATATAAATATTAAGGCTGGAACTCATTATTCTTAGAACATGAGATGGAAGCCACGTGTTGAGATAGGCAGAGTAACAAGAGACAGGATGGCTGATGGCTGATATTTGTGCAGCTATCACATGAATCCTCAACTAGTTGCCTCAATTTTGTTTATATTCTGGAAAAAGATGTTTCTTTCCTGTTTAAATCAGTTACATTTGATTTTCTGTCATCTGCAGCTACACTTAAATAGCTAAAAAAAAAAAAAAAAATCCTTCTTTATTATCTTACCAAATTGTTGCTAGACCAAAATACAGTATTCCTATCATTGTAAAATTTATTGACACAAATCATTTTATACTCATCCATAATAAACATCCACTGATTTACTGGGTATATAGGCACTGGACTAGTACAGACATTAGATGAGTGTAGATCCCATTAGTGAGTGAGACCGGCTCTCTGGAGGAACTGCTGGTTGAGGAGTGTGACAGCAGGTTGAGTTGTCCCCCATACCTAGTCTCCCTTCTCCCACACGCCCTCCATGTTCACCTGCCTGTCCATCAGTCTGTGCTCTTTGCCTCTTGCCCCCTCTCCCTCCACCTTGCAGTTTGGAAAGTAAACGTGAAGGGAAAGCTCCATTTTGGAAGAGGCAGACGAAGGCCACACCCTAGTGCAATGGTCAAGGTTCAGAGTTTTCCTAATTTTATTGCACAAGTGAGAAATAAATTTCTATCTTGATTTTCCACCATTTTTTTTCAGATCCGTTTCTGACAGCTAAACCTAATCCTAACCAATGAAGGGCAAAACATCATTGCCTGTCATATTTACAAGTTAAATTTAAGATATAGAGAATATTCCAGTACATAAATCTTCTGTGGGCTTCAGAGGTCATATGCTATGATGACTGAAGTGTCATTAGATAAGATCTCTTCCTTATTCAATAGCAGAGCTCAACCACCACTTTTTCTTCTACTGGTGTAATATATGACAACTACAACATCAATCATCCTTGTAAAGCAGTTTAAACTAAGCTCAAAGTATAATTTTAATACATATAAAACACACACACACACACACACACACACACACAGAAATATGTATGTCAGGTGGGCCTTGAGGCTGCTCAACAACCTAACTACATTTTGCAGCCTGTTCATTCTTCCACATGACCATTTCCTACATTCCCCTCTAGCTTCTAATACATCTAATATATCTATCTCCCCGTCCCCATCTTCAGCTGAGAACCCTGCTTCCTGTTCACTGAGAAAACAGAAGCAATCGGTAGAGAAGGTCTAGAAGCTCTCCGCCTCAGGACAGCTACGCAGCCACTGCATCTGCGTCTATACCCTCCACCTTCCACCCTGTTATGATGGATGAAATCCTGTGCTTCTAAGGCCAACGACTCCACTGGAGTACTACATCACATCCCGTTGTCTTCTCAAGAGTATTGCTCCAGAAGGTTCTCTCTCTCCCCGGCTTCACCAGTTCATTGTTCTTCTTTCCCATTAACCTAGAAGCATGATTATTTCTTCCACTTTAAAGATACTTCCATCACTCCTCTTTTCCCTCAGGCAACCACTCTATTTTTCTCATTTCCTTCATAGAAACACTCCTCAAGAGTCTATATCTGTTCTATTTCACCTTTAACCATTTTCTCTTTGACCAAAGTGGCCACTGCTAAATCCAATGGTCAGTTTGAGTGCTCGTGTTGCCTTAGCAGCTGAATGAACACAGCCCTGAACACAGTGGCTTATTCTCCTCCTTGATGACACTGCTCAGGCGGTTTTCCTAACTACATGCCGGTTCTTCCTCCCATCTCTCTGGCCATTCCTTTTCATCCTCCTTTGTTAGTTCCTTTTCATCTCCCTGCCTCTAAAGTAAAAGTATTTCAGGACTCAGTCTTTAGATTTTTCTTCTTAACCAATATTTTTCTCCCTCAATCTCAGTCAGCCTCATGATTTCAACTATCATTTTTATGTACATGGTTCCAAAATTTACATTTTTAGCCTAAACTGTTCTCCTGAACCGCAGACATTTCTATACAAGGGCTTTCTTAACACTTTCACTCCAGTGTCTGATAAGCATCGTAACTTTGACATGCCTTGTCTAAGTATCTAGTCATCACAAAACCTTCCTGTCCACAGCCCTCCGCAGTGTTCAACTAAACATCCTGATAACTCTTCCTCTCACATCGTACTTCTGATCTGTAGGCAAATTTTATTTCTATCACTTCCAAAATACACCCAAAACTGACTACATCTAAAAACTCTACTGCTCTTAGCTACTATTACCTCTCCAAAGGTTATTATTAATATTATTGCAATAGTTTTAGAATAGGCCTCCCTGCTTCTGCCCTTACCACTCCTATACTCTAGAGCAGATACAGCTAAGTCCAATTATATCACCCCTCTCTTCAGAAACTTTCTTTGGTGTCCCTTCTCACTTAAAATAGAAGCCAAAGTCCTTACAGTGAACTCTAAGGCCCCATAAGATATGGCTCCCGGTTACTGTTCTGATCTCATCATCTGCTACTACCTCACTTGCTCACTCTTCTCCCACCACAAAGGCTCCTTTGTTGTTCTTCACTCCAGCTTGGCACACTCCTGCTTCAGTGCCTTCACCTGTATCCCCACTGCTTAGGGACACTGGCATGGCTCACTCCTTCACCTGCTTAAGTCTTTGACCAGGTATCTTCTCAGTGAGGCTTTTGCCTCACTATTTATTTATTTATTTATTTTTATTTATTCATTTTTAGAGAGGAGAGAGAGACAGAGAGAGAGAAGGGGGGAGGAGCTGGAAGCATCAACTCCCATATGTGCCTTGACCAGGCAAGCCCAGGGCTTTGAACCGGCAACCTCAGCGTTTCCAGGTTGACGCTTTACCCACTGCGCCACCACAGGTCAGGCTGCCTTACTATTTAAATTACAACCACACCACAAACCACAACCACCATTAAGTCACTGATGATTACATACACACACATCACATAGATTTATTCTCTAGTTCCCCTTTGTGCCTTATTATTTTTATCTTCAGTAATTATAATAAATATGTCATAAACTTATTATGAATAGTTTGCATTAATGTGCTCTCATATAACTAGAGTATGTACTGCTGTGGAAGTATAAGAACACTGATGTTTTAAGGGCTTATCTTCAGACTGCTTGATGGGTTAGCAAAAGTACTACAACCCAGAGTAGAAAGAATACGATAAGACATTAAGTTAGGTAAGGTTAATTGAAATGTTGACAAGTCAAATTACTACTGAAAACTATCTTCAAAGTTGCCATATTGATCAAAACGTTGTCTTCATTTGTTGTTAATTATAAAAAAGGGGTTAAATAAATATAACCACCATTTGTCACCTTTTTCATATAGTCAACCTACTAATAAAGGTTAATGTAATTTTCATCAGAGAAAAATTATAGAAAATATCTCCATCATTTACAAATTTATACCCTAGTAAATATGCAAAGTAGTTAATACCCCAGTTTTATGAAAATAAAATTCAAAAAGAAAAGTCAATAACATATCTATTGATATGACATTTTACTTAAATTTAAAAGTATTTTAAAATGTAACAAAATATAAACTCACTATACACTTATAAAATATTAAATTACCTTTGTTTCTTAAGAGCTCATTTTTCAAATCTTCAATAATAAAAGTAGTTTTTTCCATTTCTTTTGTATATTGCTCTACTTGCTCAGTGAGCATCTTAATATGACTGTCTCGTTCTTGTATACCCTATAAAATATTTTTGAATATTACATATTACCTTTTCATTAATATCATCATATATTTAAAAAAAAAAGTGGGTCTTGTTTTTTTAACAAGACTGCAGAATATATTTTTTGTGGGTCAAAACTATGCATTTTTATTGTATATATTGCAATTGCAATATACAACATTAAGTATACTAATATTTAAATATTCAAAAAATAGTCTAATATTTAAAGATGATTTAATGGCTAACATTCTGACAAACAAATTCTAAAACTTGCTAATATTTGTGGTTTCTTGGGACTCCTTTTATGTTGCTTTTCCTCAAAATCCATCCAATGCCATTTTTACTATTTTGTATGTTTGTGTTTAGACCTGTGCATTCCCACTTATTTATCTTAGCTGTTGCCCCTATAGTAAGTACTTCATTCAAAATTATTGTCCCTTGGAATTGCTCTTATTCACCAAATATTTCCAAAATTTGCTTCTTTCTTTTGAACTATAAAGAACTATGAGTATAGAGCACAGATAATGACAGTGTAACTTCTTTCTATATGAATATATTTAGACTAAAAATGAAATCATTATGTAGTACAAATTATAACCATACTTTTAGCTTATTTCACATTGCACAGGATAGTTCAGTACTAAAATACCATATAATAAACTTTAATAACAGAGTATTAAGATATTTTTAAATTTTTTAAAGTTTTTAATAGTTTTATATTAAATAATTACCAAGCAAAACAATGGATACATTATCTGCATCAACATAGAAAAATATACAAAAAAATTTTGTTACCAAATCAAAACTTTAATTATTTTGTGGACTGGATGGTGTAAGAAACTTTGAAACTTTTTATTATATGTCCAATAATGCAAGCCATGATATTAGGCATAGCTGATATAAATAAGAAATGGTGCAAGGTTTCACTGCCAACTTTAAAGAAACTAGTTGATAACCCAGACTTCGAGGTTTTACCTGTTGTAGAGCCATAACATTACTTTTATCAGCATCAAGCTGGGCATTTTTCAGTTTCTCCTTCAGGTTATGTAACATTTGCTGGTATTCAATAATTTCATCATCTTTAGAAGACAAAATTAACTAGAAATAAATAATAGTATCTGGTAAATATGAGAAAAATTAATAAACCATTCCTTATTTATGATACTCTAATATATACCATCAGGGGATTTCAAAGAAATAAAGAAAATAAAATTTTTTGAAGTGAGAAAGTAACTTCTGAATAACCATGTTCCTTTTGTGTGTATGACCTGAAGGTCAAATAGAAAATGATTAAAAAATATACACTGTAGCCCTGGCCAGATGGCTCAGTTGGTTACAGCATCAATCACATACTCAGGGTTGCTGGTTCAATCCCAGTCAGGGCACACAATTACAAGAACAGATCAATGTTTCTGTCTTTTTCCCTCTCCCTTCCTTTCTCTCTCTAAAATCAATAAATAAATTAAAAAAAATACACACTGTAATTTCTGCTATTCTAGGAATAGCAAAAACAATCTCAGGCTTTCAAAACCCTTTCCAAAAACAAGAAGTTAGAAATACTTCCATGTAATTATAAAAAGATTTGTACAATTAATCCTTATGAAGAAAACACTAATGTGTCACTGAGAAGCATGAAATATCTTGAATGAATGAAAGGATCTTAACGTGTTATATGAAAGGAGAGAAGCTTAGTGCTCCCCTGGACAAAGATGGAGAAGGTTCTCAGGCCTGATAACATGCACAGGGTTAAGGCACTGCCATCTACTTCCTGACATCGAACCATTGTTTTTTAATACTGTAACACATATTGGAAAATAACTAGGAAAGTGGATCTTGAAAGTCCTCATCACATATACACAAAAAATGTAACAACTGTACATATGGTGAGAGATGTTAACTGAATTTACTGGGTGATGATCATTTTACTGTATATACAAATATCAAATAATTACATTGTATACCAGAAATTATTGTCATATTATGTCAATTATATGCCAATTATATATATAATAAAGGTATCTTGTGTTGTTTGCTAGTAGGACCAAATAATAACATCAACCTATAAATTAATTTATAAATTGAATACATACTCAATAAAACAATTAAGACATTTTTAAAACCTATTTCTAAAATTTGTACTAAAATACACATTTATAGGCCCTGGCCGGTTGGCTCAGTGGTAGAGCGTCAGTCCAGCATGTGGAAGTCCCAGGTTCAATTCCCAGCCAGAGCACACAGGAGAAGCACTCACCTGCTTCTCCACCCCTCCCCCTCTCCTTCCTCTCTGTCTCTCTCTTCCCCACCAGCAACCAAGGCTCTATTAGAGCAAAGTTGGCCCAGGTGCTGAGGACGGCTCCATGGCCTCCACTTCAGGTGCTAGAATGGCTCCAGCTGCAATGGAGCAATGCCCCAGACGAGCATAGCATCGCCCCCTGGTCGGCATGCCAGGTGGATCTGGTTGGGTGCATGCAGGAGTCTGACTGCCTCCCTGCTTCTAACTTCGTAAAAATACAAAAACAAAAACAAAAATATATTCATAGAGAAGTTTAAAAATTGAAAAATAATGATGTTTTTTCAAATATTTAGACATAATTAAAACAAATATACATAATTTAAAAAAAGATCAATCAACATTAAAAAAATTTTAAAATAAATTAAAATTTAACAAGAGTTTTGCATGTAATATAAATGGAACTACATTTTATTAGGAGAACACTATATTCAATAAATAACATTTATTTATTTATTTATTTATTTATTTATTTATTTATTTATTTATTTTTATTTTTGTATTTTTCTGAAGCTGGAAACAGGGAGGCAGTCAGACAGACTTCTGCATGTGCCCGACTGGGATCCATTCGGCATGCCCACCAGGGGGCAATGCTCTGCCCATCTGGGGCGTCGCTCTGTTGCAACCAGAGCCATTCTAGCGCCTGAGGCAGAGGCCATAGAGCCATCCTCAGCGCCCGGGCCAACTTTGCTCCAATGGAGCCTTGGCTGTGGGAGGGGAAGAGAGAGACAGAGAGGAAGGAGAGGGGGAGTGGTGGAGAAGCAGATGGGCGCTTCTCCTGTGTGCCCTGGCCGGGAATCGAACCCGGGTCTCCTGCATGCCAGGCCGACGCTCTACCATTGAGCTAACCAGCCAGGGCCTCAATAAATAACATTTAGATGACAGACTAGCTCTAGTGAATCCATATCTCATTCTTCATACCAAAATAAATTATATATGCTTCAAAGATCTAAATGTAAAAAATAAAATTAGAAGATACTAGAAAAATATAAGAAAATAATTTTATACTCAGAATCCTTTCTAATCATGATAAAAAGGCCAAAAGCCATAAAGAATACAATAAATTTGATTATGTACATTATATTTTAAAAATACTTCATAGCAAAAAATACCATCAAGCCAAAAGACAAGTAACAAACTGAATGAATACTTGCAATGTATATCACAATTTTACTTGTAGCAATTTATTCTACAGATAAACATTTTTAAAATAATGATTATACAAAGATAGTCATTGTTTCCAGCAGCAAAAATTGGAAACTTCCTAAACATCACACAGTATGGAACCAATTAAATAAATAACGTATCTATAAAGAAAAATTACACAGTCATTAAAAAGAACAATGCAATACTATATGCATTGACATAAAATAATGTTTTTTTATTGATTCATTTTAGAGAAAAAAGAAGGGAGAAGGAAAGAGAGAGAGGGAGAGGGAGAGCAAGGGAAGGAAGGAGGGAGAAAAGGAAGGAGGGAGGGAAGGAGAGAGAGAGAAAAATAGAGAAATTTCAATTTCTTGTTCTACTTATTTATGGATTTACAAGTTGATTCTTGTATGTGCCCTGACCAGGGATTGAACTGTAACCTTGACATATCAGGATGATGCTCTAATCAGCTGAACCACCTGGCCAGCGACAAACTAAAATGATGCTTTTAAAAAGATACAAACAAAAACAAAAGCAAAAGAATACATATGCTACCATCTCTCCCTCCAAAATTAAGCATAGTAAAAACAACAATTTTTCCCAGAGGTTGATAAACTATGACTCACAGGCCAAACTTGAGTCTGCTACCTGTTTTGTAAAGACTTATTAAAAAAGAACCTTGCTCGTTCATTACGTACTGTCTACAACTGCTTTCCTGCTATAACTGCAGAGTTGAGTAATTATACCAGAGACCAAATTGTCTAAAATAATTAGTCCTTGTCCTTTTATAAAAAGTTTACTGACCTCTAATTGATTTTATAGGCCTATGTCCAGTACTACTGCCTTTGTTTAAAATATAGATTACCTAAGCTTCCCAGATGATAACTAATTCCAAATAGCCAATAAGATTTATGTGAACCCAGTTAGAAACACTGATTATAAAAGTAATAGATTTTATAAAGAGAATTATTTATGGCCTTACTGGTGGTGGTGCAGTGGATAGATCTTCAATCTGGGAAACTGAGGTCCTAGGTTTAAAACCCTGAGGTTGCTGGCTTGAGCACAGGCTCACCAGCTTGAGCATAGGGTCACCAGCTTGAGTGCAGGGTTGCTGGCTTGAACATGGGATCATAGACATGACCCCACGGTCGCTGGTTTGAGCCCAAAGGTTGCTGGCTTGAAGCCCAAAGTCGCTAGCTTGAGCAAGGGGTCACTCTGCTGTAGCTCCCTGGTCAATGCACATATGAGAAGCAATCAATGAACAACTAAAGTGATAAAACTAATAGTTGATGCTTTTCATCTCTCTCCCTTCCTTTCTCTCTATCACTAAAAAAATAAAATAAAAAAGAGAATTATTTGTTCAGAATTTCAAGCCTTTCTTTAAAATATACAATCACTATAATCCAAGCTTCTGATTTGGTAAGTCTTGAAATATGGCTATGGTTAGAGAGTGGAGAGGAGTAAGAGACTTTTAAAAAGACATTTCTGCTGATTCTAAAAGATCCCTTTCCTTACTCCCATTCCCACTGAATGCCAAAAACCTGATTAATCTAACAGAAGGAGAGTTAGAAAAAAATGACTCTAAACTAAAATTTAACCTGGAAGTACATAACTACAAATATTGATCGACTTACGACCTATGCAACTTACGACCATTTGACTTTAGGACCACAATCGCTAGCCACTATTCCGCATCTGGCAGCTCAAGCATTGCCCAGCTGGGCGTACGACAGTGCGGACCAGCTTCCGGCAGCACTACCATCTCCACATGCACCATTTCAACTGTTATACCAGACTCAATACAGCAATTTGTGTTTTGTGTCTTGGATTATTTTTCATCAAACCCCTCCCAAGATGTCTATCAAGAGGAAATTGTCTTTGCAAATATTAAACCAGTTGTACTGGTAATGCAGTGTTTTACTTAAACCTGACAAATGTAAAAATAAAAAACAAATGGTGTAGAGATGATACAAATGGCAAAAAATGAACAAAGAAAATTATGATATATAACAATTATGAAAGAAAATTATGATAAAATATGACAAAGATTTTTATAACATCATTTCACAGTACTGTACATATAGCCTACTCAACTTATGACCAAATTGTGTTATGACTGGTCTGTTGGAACTGATCGTGGTCGTAAGTCAAGCACTAGCTGTACTGTATACAAGGTAACCATGATTTATGAAAAAATATTTAAATTTATTTAGAATTCTTCATTTTAGATGACAAATACTTTATATTTTAGACTTAGATTTCTCTTAAAAAGTCTAGTTTCAAGTTTAACTCATTGATGTGGAAGAGCTCATTCAACCATAAATAAGCTAGAGGACTATGCAGGACAGTTTTTAATTGTTTTTCTAGCTAAGACATTTTATACAGTTTTTTAAATACCTAACAAAAATGTCATTAACTATTACAAGGCCTTTAAAAGAAACAAAGACTAAGATATTGAAATCTAAACTACAAATAAAAAAGCCATTAAATCAACTGAAAAAGGTACCTTCCATTCTTCTACTTTTGCATTGACAGCTACCATGATTAAATCATCTTCTTCGTTTTTTGCTTTTAGAACATCTGTAAGCTCCTGCACCTAAGAGGAAACAATTATTTCAAGAATTGCTGCAAATTAGTGCAATATATACTCATTTATTACATGATTATTTATAAATGCATTATACATACCATATACATGTGCATAAACATATTTACATATACAAGTTCATATTTATTATTGAAATAGTTCTGTAGTTAGAAGTGACATTTAATGATTTCTGCATCTTTACAGTTGTATAATTATTTTTCATTACTAGAGGGTTATATTTTTAAGCACTATATTTTCTTAAATAAGTTTAATCCCATGTGTGAACAATATATTCGTTTCTTTAATATTTATAGTATACAGCGTGTCCGTAAAGTCATGGTGCACTTTTGACCGGTCACAGGAAAGCAACAAAAGACAATAGAAATGTGAAATCTGCACCAAATAAAAGGAAAACCCTCCCAGTTTCAGTAGGATGATGTGCCAGCATGTGCGCATGCGCAGATGATGACGAAACACTGCGTATACAGTGGAGCAGCCCACGGCCATGCCAGTCGAGATGTGAACGGTACAGAGGAAAGTTCAGTGTGTTCTGTGGCTCGCTAAATTCGAATCCGTGACCAAAGTGCAACATGAATATCAAAACGTTTATAACGAAGCGCCACCACATAGGAATAACATTACTCGATGGGATAAGCAGTCGAAGGAAACTGGCAGTTTGGTGGAGAAACCCTGTTCTGGTAGGCTATCAGTGATGAGTCTGTAGAGGCTATATGGGATAGCTACCTAAGGAGCCCTAAAATATCTGTGCGTGAGCCCACATCGAACTGCACTGAATAAGTATGAAACTGGGAGGGTTTTCCTTTTGTTTGATGCAGATTTCACATTTCTAGTCTTTTGTTGCTTTCCTGTGACAGGTCAAAAGTGCACCATGACTTTACGGACACACTGTATTTAGGGTGTAAAATAAAACTTTATGGTCCACAGAATTCCGAAGAGTCTTTGGTAGAAAATTCCCATAATTATTAGCTTTGCAGGACTACTGCAAAATTCATTCAGGTATCACCTATATGCCCATATTGGCAAGAATTATACAGTGTATGTAAGGGGATTAGATAAACAAATATGGAAAATATATCAGCAAGGCAACATATTACAGTATAAAATGACATATTATAGCATAAGACAAAATATTCTAGAAAGTTAAAGTACTATCTAGTTTCAAATAATGAGGCAACATGAGGTCTGCAAAAATAAGTCTAACAGGAATTCTTACTTGAAGCCGATAATGATCATTTTCTTTTTTTAATTGGTCCATTTCATTATCTGTCTGATGCACAATAGCTTTCATTCTATTATATTCATCAGTCATCTTCTCCATTTCCTGTACAGATTCTTCTAGATTTTTTCTCATTTCTTGATTTTGAACTTCAATTTTCTCATTAGCTTCTGTTAAAGTCTAAAAAAGTTAAAGACACCATGTTTAAAAACAAAGAAACTGAAATTTAAATTAAAATTAAATGGAGTCATAAGTATCTGTTAGAGAAAATAAAATTCTTTGTAGATCTTTGATAACCAAGTATTGTTGACCAATTAAACCAAATTAAATATCAAGAAAACTTTACCTAAAGATCTTAGTTCTTCTTAAATAATGTCCAAGATAGACATATAAAAAGAATAAATTTGCAAGAAGATCAGCAACTTTAAAGATGCAATTTATTTCATGTTTTACAAGTATAGATTTATACTAAACAATTTAACTATAGGCTAAATACTAGATTTATAAAATTAAAGTTTTATAAGAATCATTGATTCTTTCCATTTTACCTGAATTTCATCCAGATATTGAGCAAGTTCGTAGTTTTTTTTAGACAACTGAGATCGATAGTCATTGTCTTCCCCTCTTCTTGATAAAAGTGTTTCTTTTTGTGAATCTATTTGTTTCTGATAGTCAATAACATCTTGACGAAGTTGTTCATTCTGAAGGCAGACCAAATATACTATTCTATTAAAAAACTACTCAGGAAAACAAAATTTTATCCTCTAAATAGTGACCTCAGAACATTTCTTTCAAATCCCAAGATTTCACTCCCCTAAAGCCTCACCTTTTTCTTTAGACGTTTATTCTACAGAAAAGAACAGGAAAGAGTAATTAGAGAGGTAAATTAAATTGATACTTAGAAAGTAATAAAAAAAAAGACATTCTAGGAGGATGAGATATTATTTGGGATAAAAAAAGAAAGCAGGAATAGTACTTATCAACCAAAACAAAGAACTTGAATATGTTAAACAGATAAGAACTGCTATCAGGATAAACAATGCAAAAACACTATTTGGCTCAGAAGAGCCAAATAATAATTACATCAGGCAAGATTTTATAAACAAAAATCTTAAAAGAATGCTGGATAAAATAAGAGAAATAAGACAAACAGCCAGTCATATATTTCATTAGTAAACCAGCAAAAAATAGCTTATTAAACAGAAAGCAAGATTTATCAACATAGACCTAAGAAATGAATGTAATATTTAATGGCCTCACCTCTAGATTCATTTTCTATTTCCTTGAGATGAAGTCAATCATAAAATCAGCCAGTTTAAAAACACCACTTACTTAGATAATTCCAGTACTGGTTATAGTACAAATTTACAAAAAATATTTTGACAAGTATCTTTGTTGAACCACAACTACTAAAATTGTTTACCAACCTCTCTCCTTAATTTGCTGTTTTCATTTTCTGCTTCCTCATTTCGAAGGGCCAACTAAAATAAATAAATAAATAAATAGATAGATACATAAAATTCAGCAGTAATTCAATATAATGCCAGATTTTTATCTAATCAACTTAAAATTTAAATCTTCTCCAATAAAGTGATGAATATTTAATTACTAAGGACTTAATGTTTACCCAAGACATAAATAATAAGACAAAAATTTGAAAAATTAAGAATTAGGAAGAATAAAACAGGCTGAGTTTAAAAGATTATAAAAAACAAAAACCTCTAACCAAAAGATACAAAAAATAAAAAACATTATATCCACTGCCCCTGCTCAAATCCTAACAATGAGTAATGTTCTATTCAAGGTCTTTATCATCTCACAGCTGTTCTATGTCAGGGCTAGAATACTCTGCTCTCAGTAAACATTCAATTACTTACAAATATATGGCGGTACAACACAATGGTTAAAAAGAAGCAATCTGAAATCAAACTGGCTGGCTTAGCTTTATACACTTTGTCCAACAAAATCTAGTAAAGTGTGAATAAGTCATTTAACATCTCTGAAATTACTTTCTCATCTCATATGCTGATGTAAGTAAGAATCAAATATGATGTATACCCCATTCCCTTTGCCAGGCTCACTCCTAGTTCTGGTCTCAGTTTACAGATCACTTTCATAATGTCAGACTAATTTAATTTAGTATTACTCCCCAGAGTATCCCAAAATATTCTTATATACATATGTACCCCAGAGTATCATACTATCTGTATGTTACAATTATTATCAACAGTGATATCACTGAGAAACAATATAGCTAGTTGCTCATTATATCCCTAATATCTAGCACATTTGGCATGCTGTAAATATTCAGTAAAACTGAATGACCGGTTAAGGACAAAGAAGAAATTGTCAAAGCAAGTCATATCTGTATTCCATTTTAGGAAATATAGAAGCTGCAGAAGTACATAGGCCATATATTCAAGTTTTCTCTGTGTGTGCCTATGAATAAAGACAGTAGTCTACGATATGAATGAACAGGTAGCTCTGATGAGTTAATGGTGTGTGGTATGAAAAGTAAGAAGTAACTAATATATGGACTAGACAGAAAACCACACAGATGGACAACCCCCTAAGTAACTCTATCACTATTTGGCATAAATTGGATCCTTTATCATTATTAAGAAATCCATTGGTCTGTTATGTTTTACTAAATCAACAAAACAGATTAAGCTCTAAGAGCTTAATCCTAACCTTTAGGTGATTATCAATCCATACTTCCACTGCATGACTCTTCCAAATTATATAGTAAAATAGGTATATCAAGAATGAGGATGCATGTCCTTAAAAATCAATTTATGATGGATTCTCTTTAAATAGCAAATCACCTAATAATTACTGTTGTTCACTTAAAATTTAGAACTATCTATTCCTAAGAGAACAATGGGTAAAGTAAGATTATCAGGATGAAATACAATGAACTTATAAAGGGCTCAAAGGTAGAAAGAGCTTCTGGGCATCAGGGATGCGGCAGTTATCAGTTAGGCACCAAATTCTGTACTAAGTTTACTGACATCTGACGCAAAATAAAAAACATGTTATTCTCTGACAGGAAATACAAATTTATTGGTAAAAAAAAACACCTTTTTCCTCAAACAAAATTTAAGTAAACATTGCATGCATTATTTTATAAATCATAAGGACTAATATGAGGTAATCGCAGGCTATGCTTATATTATATAAAAGACAAAATGTCATAATTTAAAATATGAATTGATTTACACAATGCTTGCCATCAACACTTTACAAGAATGTATGTATTACATAAAGTGAAGTACTTCTGGAAATAAATCTGATTAATCATTGCTGAATACATAATGAAGAGATTGATTTCTAATTAATTACTGATATAAATACAAAAAACACCCAAAATAAACTATGGTAAATTTTTAAAAATCAAGTTTTTAAATACCTAATTTCTTCACACCAATTTTCCAAACCAAAGCATTAATTTCATGTAAGCAATTCTAATCCTGAGAAAAATGTACCCCCAATTATAAAGAATCCCCAAGTCATATTCACTAGAAGTACCTGGTCCATTACATTTTAAAGATACAACAACATAAATGTAATATAAAACCTTAGAGATCAGTATACATCAATTTTCACATATAAACACAATCATAAAACTTGATACTGTTATTAAGACAGAGGGTCCTCAGGTTATGACAGTCTCGTAATATGACATTTTAAGTTTACAGTGTTCACTCTCATAAAAACTTTAAAAAATTGAGACGTGTTTCAGCTTACACTGATAGCGTTGTACTTATGGACTACGTGGGTGAACTAGTTTGGTTGTGCATGGTGGAAGAATACGCAGCGACACGGCCTCTAAGTGAGGGAGTTGGCGTCTCCTGGTACGCTTATCTACACCATTTTGTACTGTTAAAAGCACAAGTGTTCCAGCAATCCCTCTACTGGGGATCTACCCCAAAAACTCAAAAACACTGGTACATAAAGACACATGCACCCCCATGTTCATTGCAGCATTGTTCACAGTGGCCAAGACATGGAAACAACTACAGTGCCCCTCAATAGAAGACTGGATAAAGAAGATATACATATATATAGTATATAACGGAATATTACTCATCCATAAGAAATGATGACATAGAGTCACTGACAACAAGGATAGACCTTGAGAATATTATACTGAGTGAAATAAGGAAATCAGAAAAAGCTAAGAACTGTATGATTTCACACATAGGTGGAATATAAAACTGAGACTTACGAACATAGATAAGAGAGAAGTGGTTACCAGGGGGAGGGAGATGTAGGGAAGGGGGGCTGGGATAAGGGTGTAAAGAGGGACAAATATAAGGACAGAAAATGATTTGGCTTTAGGTGATGGATATACAACATAACTATTCAAATGATGGAGTGATGTTTGCCTGAAATCTATATACACTTATTGATCAATATCACCCTGTTAAAATTTCCTAAAGAAAAAAACATTAAAAAAAGAAAAAAAGCACAAGTATTCCATTTGTGTTGCTTTGTTTGGTGACTTTTGGCCCTTAATATGGCTCCTAAATGAAAATCAGGGTCTTCAGATGGTAGTGATTCAAAGCCATCACGATGGATGTCACAGAGCTACTGACATCACATGGAGAGGAGCTGTCTGCTGACAACCTCAGTCAGCAGGAGAAGCAGCTGATTGAAGAGGAAGAGATAGAAATCCCAGAACCCAAGAGATGTACTACCAAGGGCTTGGCAGGTGGTTTTTCTATGGTAGAGGATGGGTTGGCAAAATTTCAGGCTAAGAATCCCAGTGATGACAGATTCAGTAAGGTGTACAGAGCTGTTAGTTGCCTTGCAATGCTATAGGCAGATTTTGGAAGAGAAGAAGTCACCTTCCAGACTATCCTGGAATTCTTTAAGGATAGAGAGGCCTGCAACAGATCCTGTACCCTCTACATCAGCTGCTTCTCGAGATGAAACACCTGTAGTACAGGTAGAATCATCTCCAGTATCTCCTGCGTGTTCCTTAGGAATCCTGATTCACCTAACCCAGTATCTCCAGCACCTTCTGCAGGTTCTCCTGCCTCTCCAGCTTCCTCCTCCCAATAGGTCACTCTCTCCCACCTTGCAATGCCCCTTCCAGTGGGCAAGCCAATCACAGGAATAAAGGTAAAGGATTTTATTTTTACACTCACTTTTTGTCATTTTTTCTGTTACATAGTACAGTGTACAGTACAGTACATTTATGTCCTTTTCCTTTCCCTGTGAATTAGTTGTGTTTTTATGTTCTAGAATATGATTTTACAACTATGTTACGATAGGTAAGTGACTTAGGCTAGGGTAGGTTTTAACTTACACCAAAATTTGAGTTATGTCACTGTTGTAGGAATGGAACTGTGTCATACCCTGAGGACCCCCTGTAATTATAAAAAGCATGAACAGATACTTTTTTAGGTAACTTGAACAGTTAATACTCATTTTAAAAATGTCCCTTACTTGTTCATTAACTTTTTTCTCTTTCTCTAACTCTTTTTCTATGTCCTCCAATTCTCTATCTTTTTGTTCCAATTGCTTTTCAAGTTGGCGAATTTCGTCACATAAAAACCGGGTGTCACGTCCACCTCCAGACTGTTGTGCCATCTTAAAGTAATGAACCAAAAGTATAAATTAATCTCATTATAGTTGGAGATTCAAATAAATCAACAACAAATATTTATCTTGACTTTAAACATGTATTATAGCCTGACCAGGTGGTGGCGCAGTGGATAGAGCGTCGGACTGGGATGCAGAGGACCCAGGTTCGAGACCCCCAAGGTCGCCGGCTTGAGCGCGGGCTCATCTGGTTTGAGCAAAATTCCACCAGCTTGAGCCCAAGGTCGCTGGCTTCAGCAAGGGGTTACTCGGTCTGCTGAAGGCCCACGGTCAAGGCATATATGAGAAAGCAATCAATGAACAACTAAGGTGTTGCAACGCGCAATGAAAAACTAATAATTGATGCTTTTTATCTCTCCATTCCTGTCTATCCCTCTCTCTGACTCACTCTCTCTGTAAAAAATAAAAAAAAAATAAAAAAAAATAAACATGTATTATAATCAGCATCAGATGTTTAAAATCATATTAGCTTAAGAAACATTTTTTTAAAAATTTAGCTTGTTTAAGCTTTAGTTCAGAGGCTGATAACCCCTGTAAGCTTTTCCTGAGCCACGCAGAGCTATGAAGAACTGACCGTGGTTGACTGGTGGTGGCAGAGCAGATAGAGCATCGACCTGGGACACTGAGGTCCCATGTTTGAAACCCAAAGGTCGCCGGCTTGAGCAGTAGTGGGGGCTCACCTGGCTTGAGTGCATGCTCACCTGCTTGAGTGTAGGATCATAGAAATGATCCCAAAGTTGCTGGCTTGAGCAAGGGGTCACTGGCTCGGCTGGAGCCAGCCACCCCTCTTCAAGGCATGTATGAGAAGCAAACAGTGAACTCAAGTGCCACAACTACAAGTTGATGCTTTTCATCTCTCCCTTTCCTGTCTCACTCTCCCTCTAAATAAAAATAGTAATAATAGCCCTGGCCAGTTGGCTCAGTGGTAGAGTGTAGGCCCAGTGTGTGGATATCCCAGGTTCAATTCCCAGACAAGGCACACAGGAAAGGCACCCATCTGCCTCTTCACCCCTCCCCCCTCACTTCTCTCTCTCTCTTTCTCTCTCTCCCACTTGCACGTGCGTGCGCTCTCTCTCTCTGTTTCTTCTCCTCTCCTGCAGCCATGGCTTGACTAGAGCAAGTTGGCCCCAGGTGCCGAGGATGACTCCATGGCCTCCGCCTCAGACACTAAAAAATGGCTCCTGTTGCAATAGAGCAAGGGCCCCAGATGGGCAGAGCATCGTCCCCTAGTGGGCTTGCAGGGTGGATCCCGGTCAGGACATGCAGGAGTCTGTCTCTGCCTCCCCTCCTCTCACTAAAATAAAAAAAATAGTAATAATAATAATAATAATAATAATAATTGACCATCAATTACTGAGGCTCTGCTATAGCTTCTGAGCCAGGATCAACTACAGAGTCACAGAACACAGACGATGCAGTATCTAGGTTTCCCCTGAGCATCAGAGCTCTAAAACCAGGCTATAAACAACTGGCACCTCCCACCCAGTCACTGAACCGTGGTGCTCTTAACCTGTCCTTACTCTCAGTCCAGAGTATTCAGACATGTGTTATCCAATAGAACTTACAGGATAATGAAAATGTTCTCTGTACTGTCCAATATAGTAGCCACTGTTCACATGTAGCTATTGAGCCCTTGAAATGTGGCTAGTACACTAAGGAACTGAATGTTTAATTTTAATTAGAATGAATTTAGATATAAGTAGCCACAGATGGTTAGTGCTACAGTATTAGACAACCCAGATTTTGATTATCTTTAAAATAAAAAAATTCTTGCAGCACACTAAATCCATTTCACTTCACATTCCTGTTGTTTTGGGTCATGGTCCAAAACATCAAATCCTTTGGTCATCTAATTTCTCTCACATTCATCTCTTCACCATACAGTTCTGTTACCCCTCTACCTTAACTAAATTTTCCTCATTCTCTCCCTCCTTCAAAAATTTTCCATTGATGCTCTTGAACATCCCCTTTCAAGATAAATTAATATTTCTCATCCTCAACCTTTCTATTGAATTATCCTTTCCAACTTCTTGCCTTAGCTGCAAGTGGTTCCTTTATTATATTAATATCTTGGGAACTCCTTCTTCATATTTATATGCAGGGGTCCTTGGATTACAACAGTTCTGTTCCTATAACAGTGACGTAACCCAAATTTTGGTGTACGTCAAAACACACCCTAACCTAAGTCACTTACCTATCCAAACACAGTTGTGAAATCATAATCTAGAAATAAAAACACAACTGAGCCATAGAAAAAGAATACTGAGTATTCTTCCACTGAGTGCATCAAAATAGTTTGCCCACATAGTCCGTAAGTACAACACTAATGGCATAAACTGAAACACGTCTCAACTTTTTAAAGTCATGAACTCACAATGTCATATGTCAAGACTGTCGTAACCCAAGGACCTCTTTGTGTGTAGATACATATATACATGTATATATATATATATATATATATATATATACACACACACACGCATATATATATATTATATTTAAGGTTTTATTGACTTTTTAAAAAATTTATTTTTAAAACTTTTATTTATTTTTTTTATTAAGAGGCACGTTGCCTCTTAATAAAGGAGGCAGGGAGGCAGTGAGGCAGAGAGACAGACTACCATATGCAACCCAACTGGGTTCTACCTGGCAAGCCCAAACAGGGCAATGCTCTGCCCATCTGAAGCTGCTGCTCTGTTGCTCAGCAACTAAGCCATTTCAGTGCCTGAGGAGAGGCCATCCTCAGTGCCCAGGGCCAACTTGCTGGAACCATTCCAACCACAGCTATAGGAGTGGGAGGGAGGGAGGGAGGGAAGGAGGGAGAGAGAGAGAGAGCGCGCATGCAAAAGGGAAGGTGGAGGGGTGGTAAAGCAGATGGTCACTTCTCCTGTGTGCCTTGACCAGGAATTGAACCCAGGACTTCCACACGCTGGGTTGATACTCTACCGCTGAGCGAACCGGCAAGGCTTTTATTTTCTTTTAAGAGAAAGGGAAGCTGAGCGGAAGCAAGAAGCACTTTTCATATGTGTAACCAGTGACCTCAGCATTCCAGACCAACCCTCTATCCACTGCAACACCACAGGTCAGGCATGGAACTTTTTCAATTGGGAAATTCTCATCTACATCCCATATACTTCAGCGTCAAGAGAAGGTGTTGATTTTCTTAACCAAACCTTCAACTTCCAGGCTATCATCTCTCCACCATTCTGCAAAAAAACTCCAGCTGTTTTGAATCACCCAGCTACCAGATCTGTACCTACTCATCATAGCAACAAACTAACAACCTCCCAATCACTAACAAAATTCATTGAGAATTTTTGGCACATGGCTCATAGCAAAAGCTACTCTAAGCAATATTTGTATCTATGTAACTTTCATTGTTGGTCTCTTCTTTTTAACTTGCTTCTTGAATTCAATGCAGCCACCCACTCCCATGCCCACACCAGGACCTTGTCCAAGCAGGAACATTCACTGATTTATTCCAGTGTACCTGCCCATTGACCTCACAGTACATTCTAATTCCTGACACCTCTTCTTCCTAACCTCTCCCCACCACCTCAATCTTGACTTCCTTGCCTATTCAGCTAGGATTTCATAATCATCACTTCTACTTTTTTCCTTCCAGTATCTCCAACAGCCCTAGTATATTCTATAGTAACTCTCAGGCCAAACACTAATACAGAATGGATCAGACTTCAGAATGCACTTAAGTATTTACTGAGAGTGGTCGGTCTTATCCTAGGAGCTGGAGATACAGTAGGGAATAAAAAAATAAAGTTCACAGAGTTAACACATAAAAGAATCAGGATTTGAACTCAAATTGTCTGACCCCAGATCTGTAATCTCTAGCTAATTTTCCACAATATTTCAAGCTTTATCTGACTTCCTTAAAATTGGAACTCATACCTATTCTTAATTTTAGCAGATGACCTCTCCATTCTCTCAACTTTCATGCATTAAACCTACAAACTAAAGGCTTCTATACACATCCATTCTTCTTTCCTTCCCCCCTTCAAAATCTAATCCATTTGTAACATATTCCTTCCCACATTCTCAGGAATTTCAAAGTATTCAGATCATTAACAATACATTCATATTTTGGCACCTGGCTTTCTCAAATGCTGTTTCTTCCACTATAACCTCTGTCACTTCCTCAAATTCCCATGTGCCTCACTACACCAGTTACTAGAAATCCTTTGCATATCTCTCCAGACCAGTAGTTTTCAACCTTTTACACTTGGGGACCAACAAAAATAAAAGAACTATTTCAGGGACTGTTCAGTATTATAGACCCAATGAGCTTAGCTGAATTCACTTACGATCAGGGTGATTTCTGCCACAGCAGTCCCCAAAATAATTCTATTTTCATTGGTCCCAAGTATAAAAAGGTTGAAAACCACTAGTCTAGACTATATGCTCTACAGGATGATTGAATGTTATTTGTTCACAACTAGATTTCAATTATTTTTTTATTTTATATATATATACATTTTTTAAGAAACAGACAGACAAGGACAAACAGGAAGGGAGAGAGATGAGAACCACCAACTCGTAGTTGTGACACCTTAATTGTTCACTGATTGCTTCTTCATATGTGCCTTGACCAGGGGGTTCCAGCTGAGCCAGTGACCCCTTGCTCAAGCCAGCGACCCTCGGCTCAAGCCAGCAAACATGGAGTCATGTCTACAATCCCACGCTCAAACTGGCAACCCCATACTCAAGCTGCTGACCTTGGGGTTTCAAACCTGGGTCTTTATAAAGTATCACAGGCCAATTCTCTATTGACTGTGCCACTTGGTCAGACTGGATCTCAATTCTTAATAGAATTTAAGGTACATGTAAAACATAATTGTAAAATATAACACTTAAAATGTAAAGTATAACAAATAATTATGAATACAATATCATTCTTGTGACATTTCCAGCCAGTCATAATTTAAAAATATGAAAATAATTCCAAATAATACAATTAACAATTACACCACAGAGAATACAAAAAGACATACCTCCAGTTCATTTTCCAGTTTCATTACCTTAGCTTTTAATTGATTTTCTATTAAAAAAAAGATAGATGATTTAATTGGTCAAATTTATTAAGCCTTTATATAAATTTCAATGAAAGAATAAAAATTTTTAAAAGATCCCATCACTATTGCAATTAGGTAATATAAGATAAAAAAAATTTACCCCAGACCCCTGAAGTAGGAGTTATTGTTTAAAATAAGTTGAATACACAAATATTAGACTATATTGAAGCTAATTCTCTATTGCCTAGTGAATAAACAGAATCCATATTTAACATCATAAACTTTTTCCAAGGTATTTACCAAATTTTGCTTGTTCTTCTCCAGCTTTATCAACTTCTTCGAAAGCTAGCTGTACTTCTTGAGCTTTCATCTAAACATTAAAATAAAAAAAGTGACTTTAATATTCTTTACACTAGAATGTAAGAACTGAAACAAGGATTTTATTTGCTGTCATAATACTGAACTGCCTGTCACATGGAGACATTCAGTAAACATTTAAGTGAATACATGATTTTCTTTCTGAAGGCTGTAATTTCTACATTCTTAAAAGAAACATCTTTGTTTCTTCTTTTCCCATCAAGTCTGACATCCAGTATTGCAGCCTTTCCCTCTGTAATGTTTCCCACTATAGGGGGTCTTTGGGTTAGCACAGTCTCGACATACCACGTTTTGAGTTTACAATGCTCACTCCCATCAAAACTTAAAAAAATTGATATGTGTTTTGGCTTATGCCGTTAGCTTCGTACTTATGGACTACGTGGGCGAACTAGTTTGGTTGCACTCGGTGAAAGAATACGCAGTATTCTTTTTCTGTGGCTTAATTGTGTTTTTATGTTCTAGATTATGACTTTACAACTATATAGGATAGGTAAGTGACTTAGGCTAACATGTTTTTTGACTTACATCAAAAGCTGGGTTACGTCACTGTCGTAGGAACGGAATAGTGTGGTAACCCGAGGACGCCCTGCATCTCTTTTGGTCTATGCTTTTCCACTGTCTTATTCAATGCTAAACGCCATTATTTTAGTTCATAATTTTATGTCTGATCTCCTTCATAATGTTATGTCTAAATAGCTTCAATTCCATTTGATTTGGCCTATTAACATACCTACTTTCTGCCATCCTAAGGCATAGTTGTATCTATTAATTGTCTCAAAAACCTTTAATGAATCCTCACTGCTGACAGCATAAAATATAACTTTAAGTCCTTAATAAGGCTGTCAAAGTATAGATACCTATCATTTCGTTTCTCTGCAAGCTGTTATAAACTCTCTGCACTTGTCTTAACTGTAAGAATATGCACATTTTCAATTCCAGATTTTATTTATGGTCACCTTCAGCTGTAGAATCTTCTTAACATTTTTCCACTGCCTTCCACTTACCTAAAACAATTCATCAGTCTTTGACCTTTAAAAGGTCTTCTCACACTTAACTCTCCTTCCCTACTAACAAATCCCTATAGTAGTCATCTCCATTTTTCATTTCTACCTTGGGATTATGCTAATATACTTAACATAGGACCTATGTTATTTTTAAACATGTCCATTCTGTTTCCCCTACACATCCTTTTCGGAACTTTAGAGCAAAATCTAGCAATGTTTTACAAACTGAAATTTTCAATCACATTTGTAGATATCTCATTTTCACAGAGATTAACTTATTTACAAACAGATCTTTAAATTTCTTATAGTCAAAGCTGTTAGTAAAACCTACTGCATACAAACCTTCATTAGTGACTGAGTGATTCTTAAAAGGTGTATCACATTCTCTTGACTTTCATTTTTTAGCTCACTTACTTCCACCTAAGTAAACAGAAAAGCAACTATTTTATATTTTATAACCCTTAAGCAAAACATAAAAATTCTTCCAGTTATACCAGTCAGTGATTTCAGGGACAACATACAATGATCATAATTGTACGAATGGATGTGTACGTTATTTATCAATTAAGCACCTTGGATAAGTAAACCACTAAATTATTTGCAAATTCTTCATGACGAGGCAGGTCATCCGGGTCCACTTTTATTATTTCTTTCCAGTTTATATTAGGCGGCATCTTCAATTCTTTAACGTTTTACCTTCTGTAAAAAAAAAAAAACCACGTTGGTATTAGCATTTTCAAGGTGAACATTACTGTTTTTACAATAATTTATAGTTTTTATAGATTACATTATTATAACTCTCTATGGTGTTAGGAAAGAGCTATGGCTCAACTGCTCAGAAATAAACAACTAAAATGAGTGCGTTTGGGTCGGAGTTAACAGCGCTGAAGCAAGAAGGCAGATGGACTGCGGCACAAGACAAGAGGCCGGGGATCTGGACTGTTGCACCGGGCCCCAAGGCTTAAAGAACCTGCGCGGGAAGAGATTTCGCAGCTCTTGTTCACCAGGATCCACCACGCCTGGCAACCAGCGGAGGCTTCTTACCTACCGCATTCACCAAGCCGGGCGCCGCGACTACGCGCTCCTCAGCGTGGTCCCAACAGACACTAGATCCTTCCAACTGGTTGTGAGCAAGGAGCAGCGGTAGCGGTTTCTAGGCAACACTATTCCCCACCCAACCGCGGCAGGGACAAAGTCCCGGATGCAAAAAGGAGCCTACATTTCACGACCGTGGGTGATACTTTACGTTTAGATACCCCAGTGGAGTCCTTGGACTCTGTGCTAAGGACGAGGAGAAGGCGTAGCATATGGACTCCAAATCCCAGGCTGCAGTTCTTCTTTGAGGCCTGTGCATCCTGGGAACTGAAGTCTCCAAGAAGCCGGGCCGGCCTTTCCCGGCGTGCAATACGAGAGGCTGGGGCGGCACCGGGATTGGTAGGGGATCTACCCCGAGGCGGGGGTGCAGCCGCGGCTCAGGCGCGTTTGTGCTTGTGACCTGAGCGAGGAGCACCATGACTGCCCCTCCGCTGGTGTCGCTCGCAGACCCGCTTTTCCTGAGGTTTCCCTAAGCCACCCCCTGGTGGAAGCTCTCCCAGGTGAGGTCGGGCGGTCGGTCAGCGGCGGGGGAGGAGTTGAGGGGAGCGGTTCCGGCTTAGGGGACGCTCTCACCATTGGGGAGGAGGGCCCGGTCCGAGTCTGAGGAGCCGGGAAGATCCCACCTTCCCTCGGGCGTTTGCAAGCTGCCCCCGGTTGGTGCTCTATATAAGAAAAAGGAGGGGGGGGAAAGTTGGAGGCTTTTTTGGTTTCAGGATGTGCACAAGTGGAGTGGCGGGCCGCGCGATCCAGGCCGTGGTTTGCGCGCGAGTGAAGAAGCGAGGAGACCCCGCCGGCTCCCACCCCGCGCGCCTTACCTGTAGCGCCTCGGTCTTGGGATGGGAAGGCGTACAGGCTGAGCTGCTGGCACAGGCTGGAGGCTCGGGAGAGGAGCGGAGGGTAGAACTGGGCTGGCCCTGCTGGGGGTGCGAAGAGCAGGGACCGCAGTGGTCACCGCTCCTGTTGCTGTCACTTGGTTACCGAGGGTGCCATTCTGTGAAAGCGCCTTCTCAGGTGTTCGCAACTCTTATTTGTGCAAGTGTTTCTCATCCCTCTGCGCTCAGCCATTCCGGAGTATGATACACCACTAGTAACTTACCCAAGAAGCTGTAGACTTGCACTCTAAATGGCACTTTTAACTGTTTGGACCAGTGCCTCTCATCTTTATCTGTTTTTTTTTTTTTTTTTAAGCACTTTTTTTTTTTTATTAGAATTGATGATAAGTTTTCCCATTAAAAATAAATAATGAGTTTATGGATAACACCTTGGCCGAAATGGCTTAAATAAAAAGTGCTGATTTTTGAGAGATACATTTAAAGACAAACATCAGATTTGTAGGAATGATAATTTTTTCTAATCCCTTACTGAAATATATAATAATGCCAATACTATTCATTACTTTTTTTAAACTTTGTTCTACGTTATATCTGCAGGATTTAGAACTGGAAATTTGTAACTTTTAACGAATATTCTTTTTGTTTATGAGTTCTTTTTTTGATTCCACATCTAAGTGAAAACATGCAATATTTGTCTTTTTCTGACTTATTTCACTTAGCTTAATACCCTCAAGGCCCATTCATGCAAATGACAAGATTTCCTTCTTTTTTATGGCTGATTAATATTCTGTTGTGTATATACACCACATTTTCTTTATCCAGTCATCTCTGTGTGAACACTTATGCTGTTACCATGGTTTGGCTATTGTAAACCATCTGCAATAAATATGGGTGTGCTGATATTTCTAAGAGTCATTTCACTTCCTTCTGATATATACCCAGAAGTGGAATTAGGGATAATATGAAGTGTTTTTAGTTTTTCAAGGAACCTCCCTACTGTTTCCCATAATGGCCGCACCAATTAAATTCCCACCAGTGGTGGATAAGGATTTAATCTTTTCCACATCCTTGCCAACACATCTCTTGTTTTTGGAGGACAGACATTCTAACAGGTGTGAGGTGATAGCTCATTGTGATTTTGATTTGCATTTCCCTGATGATTTGTGATGAGCAGCTTTTTATTTACCTATTGGCTACTTGTGTCTGCCTATTTTTAATTGGATTATTTGTAAGGGTGGGGTTGCTGTTGAGTTGTATGAGTTCATTATATAGTTTGAAGATTAGCCTCTTATCATATATATTTGCAAATATTTTCTCTTGTTCCATAGGTGTTATTCATTTTGTTGATTTCCTTTGCTGTGCAGAAGCTTTTTAGTTTGACATAATCCCACATGTTTCTTTTGGCTTTTGTTGGCGTTGCTTTTAGATCCGAAAAAGATCATTGCCGAAACCAATGTCAAAGGCTTATCCCGTTTTCTTTTAAGAGTTTTATGATTTCAAGACTTATGTTTAAGTCCTTAATTGATTTTGAGTTGGTTTTTTTTAAGTACTATAAGAAAGTGGTTCAGTTTCATTCTTATGCATGTAGCTCTCCAGTTTTCCCAATACCGTTTATTAAAGAGACTATCCTTTCCTCATTGTATATTCTTGGTCCCTTTGTTTATTTCTTGGTCTCTATTCTGTTTCATTGATCTTTGTGTTTGTTTTTATATCAGTACCATACTGATTTGATTATTCTAGCTTTGTTATTAAATCTTCATAGCCATACAGTGAGATAGGTGCTATTATTGTCTTCATTTCCCAGCTAAGTTGAGAAGATGAGTCTTGGAGAGGTTGAGTACTCTACCCAAACTTACGTAATGTGATTGAACACGGATCTCTGGCTGGAGGACACACTTATTACTGCTATACTGCCTCCTTGGGCATGCTGGGAACCAATATTTGTAAAGTGCTTGTACTTCAGTCTGGCAATTTATATTAAATATTTCATACTCTAATTGTATAACTTTGTTTACTCAAGAAGTTGGATTAAATATTCATTTTTAGTGTTTTTCATTCATAATTTATCATGCAGAGATAGGTATAAAATCTAATGTTTCTTTTTTTTCTTTTTTTGTATTTTTCCGAAGCTGGAAACGGGGAGGCAGTCAGACAGACTCCTGCATGCGCCCAACCGGGATCCACCCAGCATGCCCACCAGGGGGCGATGCTCTGCCCATCTGGGGCACCGCTCTGTTGCGATCAGAGCCATTCTTGTGGCGATCAGAGGCCATGGAGCCATCCTCAGCGCCCAGGCCAACTTTGCTCCAGTGGAGCCTTGGCTGCAGGAGGGGGAGAGAGAGATAGAGAGGAAGGAGATGGGGAGGGGTGAAGAAGCAGATGGGCGCTTCTCCTGTGTGCCCTGGCCGGGAATTGAACCCGGGACTCCTGCACTCCACGCCGACGCTCTACCACTGAGCCAACCGGCCAGAGCCTCTAATGTTTCTTGAGCACATTATTATGCCATATACTATGCTGAAAACTTCCTAAGTAGGAATCTTATTTCTACTGCAGCATCTTGGTTTTTTTTTTTCATTTATTTTAATTATTATTTCCTATTCTTTTGGTAGTTTTATTTTGTCTATTGATTTTTTTTTTTACCCCTACTTCCCTCACCCTGTTATTCATATTTATATTTCCAACAACTCAAGGTACTTGGTCTAATGGTTTTAGTCTCATTTTTCAAAAGTAAAAACAGGTTCAGAGAAGCTAAGTAATTTCCTGATAATTTAGAAAGCTAAGATTACAACCCAGATCTCAATTACAGTTCTTACTAAATACAGAATCTTGCTTAAATTTTATTATTTTACTCATTCTAAAAATATTTTTTGAGCTTGAAATGAGTTAGCTGTGGTATAGGTCCTAATGCACTGTAATATGTTTGTAACTAACTCTGTATTAAGAAATTTAACTCAAGTGCCCTGGCCAGTGCATGGTCCTGGAGTCACCAGCTGGACTCCAAGGTTGCCATTTGAGCCTTAGTCTGGGCACATATGAGTAACAGTCAATGGGGACACAACTAAGTGGAACAATGAACAGATTCTTCTCTCTCTCTCTCTCTCTCTCTCTCTCCTTTCTCCCTCCCTCCCTCTCTCCCGCCTTTCCTTTCTCAAAAAAAAATTTTTTTTAAGCTCAAGTGCTAATTCAGTCACACTTCCTATAATTTTAAAGAAAATTGCTAAAACTCGCCATTATTTTTCATCACATTTTCTTCATTAGTCAGTTTTCACCAAGAGAAAAGATTTATGTGACAATCTTATAAATGGCTTTATTACAGGAACACTTTTCTGGACCTACCTTCTTTCTTTGGGTTTTTATGAGCATTTTTATCTGACCAAAATTGCTTCACAAGAAAGTCTTGGCCTTGTATAATTGCGATCTTTGTTCTCTGTATCAATCAACCTGTGTTCCTTGGATGTTACTGCCATTACCGTTTTGCTGCCTTATCAAGAAAATTAGTTGTAGCCTACTTTTCCAGCTTCTAAAATAATGCAAGGTTATGAGTAATTTAGTATCCACTGTCTGTAAATGTTTTGTTTTGCTTCGTTCTCATGGAGAGGAGTCAGTGTGCAGCAAGCAGATACTTGTCTTTTCGCAACCTTTTTTTAAATTAAATTTTATTTATTTTAGAGAGAGGGGAGAGAGAGAGAGAGAATGGAGTGAAGAGCAGGAAGCATCAACTCCCATATGTGCCTTGACCAGGCAAGCCCGGGGTTTCCAACCAGCAACCTCAGCATTCTAGGTCGACACTTTACCCTCTGCGCCACCACAGGTCAGGCAGTCTTTTCGCAACTTGAGGAGAATTGAAAGATTCTTAGGAGTCACTGTGAATACATACTTTGTAAACTTAACAGGCAAAGTTTTATGAACTATAAAATAGTAATAATATAGAGTTTATTCTTATTGAAAAAGATAGAGCCATGAAATTATTGAACTGAGAGGACTTTCCTTTTAAGGCTAAATTTCCCAGGTTTGTATAAAATTTTCCTAAAGGCTTATTTTTTCCTACAGTGATACTGTTGTATTATTAGAAAAAGTGAAACGTTAATACAATTTTGTTGAAGGAATTATATTGTTTTGTATGTCTGTAATGTAGTTCATTTGCAGTTTATTTTTTTGTACATATATAGTGACATCCTGTTTCTGTAAGCAAACATAAATCAACCATCCCATCCACTAAATCACAAGCATCTGTGTGAATATGCTTGTGTGCCTAGAAAAAGAACTTAAAGTTTCCTGTCTTAGTCTGTTCATGCTACCTTTTTATTTATTTATTTATTTTTGTATTTTTCTGAAGCTGGAAACGGGGAGAGACAGTCAGACAGACTCCCGCATGCGCCCGACTGGGATCCACCCGGCACGCCCACCAGGGGCGATGCTCTGCCCACCAGGGGGCGATGCTCTGCCCCTCGGGGGGGGGGGGGGGTCGCTCTGCTGCGACCAGAGCCACTCTAGCGCCTGGGGCAGAGGCCAAGGAGCCATCCCCAGCGCCCGGGCCATCTTTGCTCCAATGGAGCCTTGGCTGCGGGAGGGGAAGAGAGAGACAGAGAGGAAGGAGGGGGTGGGGGTGGAGAAGCAAATGGGCGCTTCTCCTTATGTGCCCTGGCCAGGAATCGAACCCGGGTCCCCCGCACACCAGGCCGACGCTCTACCGCTGAGCCAACCGGCCAGGGCCCATGCTACCTTTTTAAACACAGTACTCAAGAGTAGGTAGATTATAAACAACAGGAATTTATTTCTCACTGTTCTGGAGGATGGTAAGTCTAAGATCAAAGCATTAGCAGATTCATCTGACCAGGCGGTGGTGCAGTGGATAGAGTGTTGGCCTAGGACATGGAGGATTCAGGTTTGAAACCCCGACGTCACCAGCTTGAGCTCGGGCTCATCTGGCTTGAGTCCAGGCTCACCAGCTTGAGCGCAGGGTGGCTGGCTTCAGACCAGAAATTGCTAGCTTAAAGCCCAAGGTTTCTGGCTTGAGCCCAAGGTCACTGGCTTGAGCAAGGGGTCACTTGCTCTGCTGTAACCCCCCAGTCAAGGCACATATGAGAAAGCAATCAATGAACAGCTAAGGAGCCGCAACGAAGAATTGATGCTTCTCATCTCTCTCCCTGTCTATCTGTCTGCCCCTGTCTCTCTCTCTCTCTCTCTCTCTCTCTCTCTCTCTCTCTCTCACACACACACACACACACACACAAAATCAGTAGATTCAGTGTATCTAGTGAGGATCCACTTCCTGGTTCATAAAGGTAGTCTTTTCTCTGTCCTCACATGGGCAAGGGATCTCTTTTCTAAGGAGTAATGCCACTTATAAAGGCCCCACTCTCAATATCTAATCACCTTCTAAAGGCCCTGCCTCCAAATTCCATCATATTGGACATCAGGATTTAGCCTGAAGTTTGTGGAAACACCAACATCTACTCTATAGCATTCCCACAAATACCATTTAACAGTGATGTATTTATTAAATGGTTATAGTAATGGCCTCTAGTGAATCATCCTTCCTCTATCTATATCCTTATGAAACAGTCTTTCCCCTAACCTCTATACTCTTGCAGGTAGCTCTTTTGGATAGAACCAAGATGACTCCACAACTGACCTGATGACTTGCATGAAAACTAGCACTCTCTACCTCCCTTGGAGAATCTTCAAAAATTCTTATTACTTTGACCCATTTATAACCTCACCAACATTGATTCTTGGTTTCTCTTACTTGATTGATAGTAAAAAGAAATATGCAGTAAACAGAGACTTGAAAAGAACTTTTTCACTGGGGCTTGCCTTTCTGCTTTCTTGAAATCACCCTTAAAGAAGTTCAGGCTAACCTGCTAGAAGATTTGACCACAAGTAGCAGACTAGCTTTCCAAGCTGAGACCCCTACTCTTTCTTCTTCTTTTTTTAAAATATTTTTTATTTATTCATGTTAGGAGAGAGAGAGAGAAAGAGACAGACAGACAGACAGAAAGGAGGAGCAGGAAGCATCAACTCCCATATGTGCCTTGACCAGGCAAGCCCAGGGTTTTGAACCAGCGACCTCAGCATTTCCAGGTCGACGCTTTATCCACTGCGCCACCACATGTCAGGCAAGAGACCCCTACTCTTAATCAAGCAGGATAACTATATGCACAAGTGACACCAGGCACAACCAGAAGTCTGCGTGTGTGTGTGTACACATGTAAAAATATTCATATAGATATATACCTGCATACACACCTGCACATATTGTGTATGTGTGTATACATCAAATAAAGATGTTTATATGAAACAATGGAGTTACAGTATTATGGGTCTCATGAGTCTAAAAAATTAGTAGAGTAGGCTGGCAGGCTAGAAACTCTCCCAGAGGACCTGATGCTACAAACTTGAGGCATAATTTTTTTCTCAGAATAGGTAACTTCAGTTCTGCTCTTACGGTGATTCAGCTGATTACATGAGGTCCATCCAAATTATGGAGTATAATGTCCTTTACTTAAAGTTATCTGATTGTAGATGTTAACCGCATCTACAAAATATCTTCATATCAACTCCTAAGTTAGTGTTATAATACTAGTGTTACTATTAGAACCTAGCCAAGTTGACATATTCAGCTAACCTTAATAGTGTGAATAATAAACATTTTCAATGTCATCTACTCAATAAAGATCAGTACATCATTGATAATCCACTTGGTACTTCTTAAATCGTTTACTCAATATGTTTATAAAGGGCAAAGATAATAAAATTTTAAAGAATTACCCAAGGGAGCTTAATAATGAGAGAGGGAGAGAGCTAGTTCTAGTGCATGCTTGTAAGCTCATTTGTGTGAACTCTTCTGAGGTTCTGCTCAGAAAAACCACCTGTGGGAGAAGAGGTTGGAGGTAGGGGTGAGGTTGCAAAGGCACTTCAGCAAAGAAAAGCTGGGTATCACCAGTTTCTAAGGAGGGAGTAGAGAACTCCCTTCTAATGAAGGAAGATGAAATAGAGATAAAGGGAACTTCAGATGACAGCCCCCAACAATGTGGGGTTTTGTTCCCAGAGAACCCTCAAACATCTGTGAGTCTCAACATTGGTTAAGTAAGTGGTTAAGTAAGCTCTTTTGCTTTTTTTCTCCTTTCTTTTTCCATTCTGCTTTAACTACAGTATTCAAAAATGGTGTTTAACAAAAATATAGGGTACTATCTCTAGGGGAAAAAAAGAGGAGAATAAACTACATGCCCATTCCATGATAACAGACAGGCTTCTCATTTACAGTGAGCCCAATCCTGGGGTAGAGGACAATCCCCAAAATTAAATGCTTAGATTTTTTATTATTGTTTAGGAATTGAACATTTCAATTACTGAATGAAATTGTTTTACAGCTTAAAGTGACTTTATAACTTTTTATTAAACTGTATTCAGAAATCATGATAAATATCTACTCAAGTTTTATAAAATAACTTTTATAACCTTGTCTTTCTTAAGCCTTTAAATTCATCCTAAAAATATTGTTTATAAAGTATCATGTCACTTTTTAAAAAAATAACTCCAATTGGAAGAACTAAATGCCCTTAATCAGCTACATTTAAAACATGGTTAAATTGCCTTAATTTAAAACTGCATTTGTAATTCTAATGTATTCATTTTTATTCAAGGACTTCAGATGCCAGACTTAACAAGTAAAACTTTCTCAGTGCTTAAACAACTTTTATAAAGCTAGTACATTAAAATGAAAAGAAAAAAAAACAACAACAACAAAAGAAAACTGTAAAGCCAGTAGATTAAATTTAACACTTTAGCAACTCAAGTTCTGTAAGAATTTTAATGCTATTTGTAAACTTGGCTAAATCATTTTACTTTTTTTTTTTTTTTTTTAGAATTTGTTTGACTAACAATACATGCTTTAGAGGGAGCAAGATCTCAAATGTTCTAGATAATAACAGTTTTGTAGATTTTCTTATGCCCTTGAAATTAGGAGGAGGAAATAGAAGGAAGATTATTTGGAGGTTGGAGAAAGCAAGGCGGGATTGGATTACAGCAGCAGTCAGGAGCCTATGGTTCGCGAGCCAGATGTGGCTGTTTTGATGGCTGCATCTTGCTCGCAGACAAATCTTTAATAAAAAAATTAATAATGTTAAAAATATAAAACATTCTCATATATTACAATCCATTCATGTCCTACTGCTCATGTTCATGGTTGCCGGTGGCTGGAACCAATCACAGATGTCCTCCAGGACAACACCAAATTTTTATTGGATAATGCGTAACGTACACAGGTCGTTATATGGCTCTCACGGAATTACATTTTAAAATATGTGGCGTTCATGGCTCTCTCAGCTAAAAAGGTTCCCGACCCCTGGATTACAGGATAGTTTGCTTTGTGTGCTCTTTTTTTTTTTTCTTTTTAAATTTATAGAGACAGAGAGAAAGTCAGAGAGCCGGATAGATAGGGACAGTCAGGAACGAAGAGAGATGAAAAGCATCAATTATCAGTTTTTCGTTGCAACACCTTAGTTGTTCATTGATTGCTTTCTCATATGTGCCTTGACCACGGGCCTTCAGCAGACCAAGTAACCCCTTGCTTGAGCCAGCGACCTTGGGTCCAAGCTGGTGAGCTTTGCTCAAACCAGATGAGCCCGCGCTCAAGTTGGCGACCTCGAGGTCTCGAACCTGGGTCCTTTGCATCCCAGTCCGATGCTCTATCCACTGCGCCACCGCCTGGTTAGGCATAGTATGTGCTCTCTTGAGGGTAGTATCTCAAAGGTGTTTTAACTTGGATGTACTGAAACAATGGACAGGGCTTGCTTAAAGGAAAGATAGATGTTTTACTAAAAAGTTACATGCCTGGGGCATTACTACCCACCATGACTTGCCCAGTTAGGAATTTATGATCTGATCACCCTGTGAAGTTACTTTCCATAGAACCCTATATTTTGTTCACAGTTCCTACTTTTGGTCATAAATCAAATCCGAAGGATGCATTGATGGCCGACTCTTTGGTTAGATAGTGTGCTAGGAAGGCTCATTCCTAGGAAGTCTCAGTATTCATTTTTTTTGTTTTGTTTTGTTTTTGTTTTTTTTTTAATTTTATTTATTCATTTTTAGAGAGGAGAGAGAGAGGGAGAGAGAGAGACAGAGAAGAGAGAGACAGAGAGAGAGAAGTGGGAGGAGCTGGAAGCATCAACTCCCATATGTGCCTTGACCAGGCAAGCCCAGGGTTTCGAACCGGCAACCTCAGCATTTCCAGGTTGACGCTTTATCCACTGCGCCACCACAGGTCAGGCCATTTTGTTTTATTGACGATTGGAAATGGAGCAATACTGTATCCATGATATCTGAGTTGAGGCCAAATTTTCCCAATATGGGAGGCAGTCAGGTAGTATGGCCTTTATTGCAAACAAACAAAAAAAAAGCACTGTACTACTTCTGTCCTAGGGACTATTGTGATCTGTGTTTTGCCTTATATGTCATTTTTCTAGTGTTACATTTACATAAGCTATGAAGAGTACTAACAGCTATCTTTTTTATTTTTAGAAGTTAGAAGTGGGGAGGCAGTCAGGCAGATGGGCGCTTCTCCTGTGTGCCCTGACCAGGAATCGTACCCAGGACTTGCACACGCTGGGCCGACGCTCTACTGCTGAGCCAGCCGGCCAGGGCCACTAACAGTTATTATCTTATACATACTCAGTAGTCGTAAACACTTGGACTATTTAGAAAACTCAAAGAACAAGTATAATTATTATGTTTTATATCACTAGCAGACAGATAAGGACCATCAAAATGGCTTCTGAATTCAGCATCAATTCATAGTTACACAGGCCTTGTCAATGTCTTGCGATAGCTGTCCCCTTCTGATGTCAGCAGCTTTTCATTCTAGAGGAATCTTTGATAATTGTTGTAGGCCAAGGTGAGTGTCAGAGATGGTGGTAGATGTCCATTTGATATTAGGTACCTTTTTCTGATGAAAAAATGTGAATCTATGAATTAAGCCTTTTAAGTTTAGTTGTACATGGATTAGTTAGTAACACCTGGTAAGAGCTTTTCCAAAGAGATTGGAAGGAGTCTTTTATCTGATGTTTCCTTCCAGTAGGTGAAATGTCCTGGTTTTAAGCCATGGTTTTTGAAGTCTTGTCTCCTGGGGTACACTCTCAAATGAATCAGTTACTAATTTATCAATTTATTTTAGCTGGTTGATAAGTCCATTAATAACAATGAACAATGCACAGTGCCTCCTCTGAGTAAGATTGGTTCATACGGCCTTTCTTCCAGATACATAGGGTAACCAATGACTATTTCATAAAGAAAAAGGCTGTGTTTATAAGGAGGGGTAGATCTTGGATTGAGGAGCACTCTAAGGAGATCTTTTGCCCAAGGGAGATTAAAAGCTGAAAATTGAGCTACTTGAGTTTTTTTTATTTATTTTGTGACAGAGACAGAGTGAGGGACAGATAGGGACAGACAGACAGGAAGGGAGAGAGATGAGAAGCATCAGTTCTTCGTTGTGGCACTTTTGTTGTTCATTGATTGTTTTCTCATATGTCCCTTGACCATGTGGGGGGGGGGGAGGATTACAGCAGACAGAGTGACCCCTTGCTCAAGCCAGCGACCTTGGGCTCAAGGTGACCTCGGGATTTCGAACCTGGGTTCTCTGCGTCCCTCTCCAATGCTCTATCTACTGTGCCAACACCTGGTCAGAGCTACTTGAATTTTAATTGTACCATTTGTATGTTCCACCTTTCCAGGTGACTGGGAGTGATAAGCACAATGAAAATGCTATACATTAGACAAAATGTCACAAATTAGTTTTATTATTTGCCCAGTGAAATGAGTACCTTAGTTACTCTGCAACTCAGAGGGAATTCCCCAACTGGGAATTAATTTTCTCAATAAAAATTTACCTATGCTTAAGGCTGTTGCTCTCCTTCAAGTGAATGCTTTAATCCAGTGGTTCTCAAACTTTTTGAAGTCAGAGCACATTTAAAATCTTATAAATAATTGTAGGCGCAATATATACAAATTTGTGAGAAATATGTTATAATAATTAAGTCAATATTAAAGAAAAATATAAAGTCCAAGCTTGCTTTTATGGTAATTAAACGAAATAAATATGACAAAATTAAATTTATTCTGACATTAAAAAAACATTTTTATGTTACATTTTTTGAGTTATTCTTTTTAGAATTTGTAAAAAAGGGGTTAAAAAAAAAAGTTATCTTTTTATATATATAGATACATTCTTAGTAAGATTTAGCAAATTCGGCAGGTCCAAGCGCAAATGTGATAAGTTTTTTCATTTTTGTGTTTATGAGAAACATGAGCCTGATGTGTCTTAGCGATTTCTTCAGTGTTTGGGCATATATTTGAAAGGCAAACTCTCACTTCCTTGTCAATACATTGAAGAATTCCTCTCTTTTTTTATTCTTAATTGTGTTGAGTGCAGAAAACCCCACCATACATATCATCTTAACTTTACACCAAACAAAGGATAAAAGAAATTTGCATCTAGTCTTTCTGGGGAACATGGGGGGTAGTGTAAACAATCCAGCACCACAGCTTAACAGCCTTTAGCAACCTAATCAGGCAAGTGAGGTGGGGGGTTGGGCAGACTGTCAGTTTACAGCCAATTCCCCACACCTCTGTCCCCCCAAAATCTAAACTCCAAACACTCTGTTGGTTTTTTGGTCCCTATCAGGCACATATTTCTCTGGAATACCATAGGGCGCACCTGGAAATCTTCTAGGGTGCACCAGTGTGCCCTGACGCACACTTTGAGAACCACTGCCTTAACCCAATGAGATAACATAGAACTCATAACTAATACATGTATGTATCCTTGAGATTGTGACATTTGGATAAAATCCTCAGATGGACCTAAAGGGAGTGAGAAATGTCCCTGGGATCCATGGAGTGATGGATTATATTTGGGACAGGTAAAACATCTAATATATATATTATGAACTAAGTGAGAGAAGGTTTCCAGTAATAGTATTGTTTACTCCATGAAGTCATATTTTCCAGGACCCCAATATGTTCATGCACATGTTGAAGCATAGGCAGTTGAATCCCAATAGGTAAGATTGTTTTCCTGTTGGGTCCAAGCAAAATTTGTTTGGGTTAAAGCTTTCCGTTTCTTGTTGCCATATCTTCTTTTTGTCTTCCGTAGCTATCTTTTGGAACTGTAATTGAGTCTGTTATTGATTTAACAGGAAACAAAGAACATTCTCAGGTCTGGATAATTTGCTTAGTGCTGCTTGTTTAGCTGCAGCATCAGCTAAATGATTTCCTTTTGCATCCATGGTGGTAGCCAATTGTCTTGTTTACTGTATGGTATATAATAATTCTGCAATATCTTTCCATTCTTTATAGACTGCCCTGAGGGAATAAGAAGCCTCATTATTTATTTATTTTTTACAGAGACAGAGAGAGAGTCTATATCAGAGAGGATAGATAGGGACAGACAGACAGGAACGGAGAGATGAGAAGCATCAATCATTAGTTTTTCGTTGCAACACCTTAGTTGTTCATTGATTGCTTTCTCATATGTGCCTTGTCCGTGGAGCTACAGCAGACCGAGTGACCCCTTGCTCGAGCCAGCGACCTTGGTGAGCCTTGCTGAAACCAGATGAGCCTGCGTTCAAGCTGGCGATTTCCGGGTCTCGAACCTGGGTCCTCCGCATCCCAGTTCGACGCTCTATCCACTGTGCCACCGCCTGGTCAGGCAGAAGCCTCATTATTTTCATAGCATTTCAGTCTTGAGCTACACCAAAGACAGGGTGACTATCAGAGTAAATATTGTTGTTATAAAGTACTGCACCCCAGATTCTGAAAGGCACTGTACCTCATTTCATCAAGTTCATATAGAGACACCCAGTCCAGATAAATTTTGAAGAGTTTTAGTAAAGGAGGAAATTTTAAATATGCTGGCCGCATATGGCTGACACGGGGCATCTGAAGGCCCAAATTGTGCAGTCCCCAATACATTTCAGGGGCTGTTTATATACCTTTGCTTACACAGGGGCAGGGGAGAGCATGACATTTGTCTAGGATACACAGAAACATTAAGATTTTCAAAGTAACACAATCAAAGATATTTACAAATCTTTCAGGATTCATCTTCCCTGGCTAGCCTAGAGGTATTTTACTCTCAAGATTCCAGGAAGGGGAGGAACTACAGTCAATGCAGGGTGGTATGTAAATTCTGCCTCCTATTGAAAGAGAAGATGTTTCTTGGTTTACCTTTATTTTAGATTTAAAACTAAATGACCCATTGTTCTTGCAGGCCAGAAACTTATACATTCTTCTCCCTTCCCTCCCCAAAGGAGGGACAGAACAGGAAAGCCTGACCTTTCCTCCCAGAATATCAATATTAATTTGTAGCTTTTTGGTACTTTACAACATTGGCTATTTGATCTTTGGCCATGACAGGCTCTGGTTAGACAGTTAAATTAGCTTGCTGGTCTGGTCTGTTTCAGGTAAATAAGAACTTTTCAGTTATATATGCCAAGAAGTTACTGCATATCCAGCTTAGTAATGTCCATTTATCTATCAGATAAGATCCGTCTGTAAGACAAATTAAGTCAGCATTATTAATAGAAGATTTCTATAACCATTTCTAGAAACAAGAAGGTAGTCATAGGGAATCACCCATTTAACCTTGAACCCTCTATGACTTGAATTGGAGAACTTTAGTTAAAAGCTCTGAGTGAATGTCTTTTGGATGCAAACACCAAGAAAGTGTGTGGGTAACCTTTGTGCAAACAAAGGAATGCATGTTAATGGACTATAGAAAATTAGCCTAGAGGTTCTGCTTTTTTTTTTTTTTTTTTTGTATTTTTCTGAAGTTGGAAACAGGCAGTCAGACAAGACTCCCACCCTGGCATGCCCATCTGGGGCGTAGCTCTGTTGCAACCAGAGCCATTCTAGTGCCTGAGGCAGAGGCCACAGAGCCATCCTCAGCCCCCGGGCAAACTTTGCTCCAATGGAGCCTTGGCTGTGGGAGGGGAAGAAAGAGACAGAGAGGAAGGAGAAGGGGAGGGGTGGAGAAGCAGATGGGCGCTTCTCCTGTGTACCCTGGCTGGGAATTGAACCCGGGACTCCTGTAAGCCAGGCCAACGCTCTACCACTGAACCAACCGGCCAAGGTAGCCTAGAGGTTCTAGATTGCCCCTTCCTTTGTGCTTGTTGATTAGCAAAACAAAAAGAATGTACGGACTAAATTAGCCCTTTCTCCACATCAACAAGAAATCTATTAGTCATTCTTTCCCCTTATCACCTGATCTCTGTCCCTTGTAATCCAGTTACCTTTGTTTTGATTCTGATCAATAAAAGCTGAGGGAGAAGGAAATTCAGGAGGTCTTTTTTGCCTCCTTTGGCAGTCCTCCCCCTCTTCCTCTTGGCATCAGTTTTGTGTCTTGAGTACGTTTTTTTCTGCAGGACACTGGTAGTTGCAGGCTAGAAACTACAGGTTGTCATTAATTTTTCTTTCTTTTTTTTTTTTAAAGCAAGTGAAAGAGATTGGGACAGACAGGAAGGTCAAGAAGAAGCATTGACTTACAGTTGTGGCACTTTAGATGATAATTGATTGCTTTCTCATATATTCCTTGACCGGGGGCTCCAACAGAGCTAGTGACCCCTTGCTCAAGCCAGCGACCTTGAGCTCAAGACAGTGACCCTAAGCTTCAAGCTAGTGACCGTTGGGTTCAAGCAGTGACCATGGGGTCATGCCTATGATCCCACTCTCAAGCTGTGTGCCCACTCAAGCCAAATGAGCCTACCCTGAAGCCAGTGACCTTGGGATTTCAAGCCTAGCTCCTCAGTGTCCCAGGTCAACACTCTGTCCATGGCGCCTGTTGGGCAGATAAAATATGTTATACTCACTTTGTTAAAGATGGCACTGTCCACGTGGAAGCCCGTCTCGCAGGTGATGATATTAGTTGCCCTTATGCTTGGAATGGGCGTAATTATACAGTGTGTCCTTAAAGTCATGGTGCACTGTAAAGGCAAGAGCCAGGACCAGGGCCACCATCAGAGCAGCCCAGCCCATGCAGGTTCGCATTGGATTCGGACAGTCGGTAAAGAAACAACGGAGCCACAAACTGGTGGGCCATAGTCTTTAATTCTAGCTTGCACCCGGCGGGCAAGTACAAACACACACTGGGCTCCAAAACCCACTCACATTCAGTGCTCACAAAGCCACTGACTTATCCGAGTTTCCTAGAATCAAAGGTTTCTAGCTCACCAGCCTTCTTCTCCTCAGTTCCCCATCTCCTTCCTTATCCCAGATACAAACACTACACAAACTGCCCTCTCACTCAGCACTCCGCCATCTTGGCTGCTTCTCCTGGCCTCCTCCACATGGCCTCTTTCCTCTGCTCTCTGCTCTGCTCCCTCTGCTCTCTCTTGCTAATCATCCCAGGAACCAAGAGAGGGCAAGCTCTCGCTCTGTCCCCATTTTATAGTGTAGAAATCCAAACCCTTAATCCAATATACAAAATAGGGAAGTCTCTAATACAAAGTCACTTTCTGAGGCATGATTGGATTGTACCACCCCACATCAAAAAGGGTAGGAAAGGCTTAATCCCAAAACCAAGCCCCAGGCTACAAGGATTCTGCCTGCTTTTAGACCACCCCAACACACATTAATATCACCTGGGCTATGGCCTCCTCTTGTTTTCTTTAACAAAGTGAGCATAATACATTTTATCTGCCCAACATGCACTTTTGACCAGTCACAGGAAAGCAACAAAAAACAATAGAAATGTGAAATCTGCACCAAATAAAAGGAAAACTCTCCCAGTTTCATACCTATTCAGTGCAGTTTGATGTGGGCTCACGCACAGATTTTTTAGGGCTCCTTAGATAGCTATCCCGTATAGCCTCTACAGACTCGTCACTGACTGATGGCCTACCAGAATGGGGTTTCTCCACCAAACTGCCGCTTTCCTTCAACTGCTTATCCCACAGAGTAATGTTATTCCTGTGTGGTGGCGCTTCATTATAAACGCGCCGATATTCACGTTGCACTTTAGTCATGGATTCGAATTTAGCGAGCCACAGAACACACTGAACTTTCCTCTGTACCATCCACATCTCGACTGGCATGGCCATGGGCTGCTCCGCTGTATACACGGTGTTACGTCATCATCTACACATGCACACATGCTGCCACATCATCGTACAGAAACTGGGAGGGTTTTCCTTTTATTTGGTGCAGATTTCACATTTTTGTTGTCTTTTTTTGCTTTCCTGTGACCGGTCAAAAGTGCACCATGATTTTACGGACACACTGTATTAATGTGTACTGGGGGTGGGCTGTGGGCAGGCAGGATCCTTGTAGCTTGGGGCTTGGTTTTGGGACTGAGCCTTTCCCACCCTTTTTGGTTTGGGGTGGTGCAATCCCATCATGCCTTAGATAAGTTACTTTGTATTAGAGACTTCCCGATTTTGTATATTGGATTAAAGGTTTTGATTTCTGCACTATAAAGTGGGGCAGACCAGGAGCTTGCTCTCTCAGTTCCTGAGATTAGCATTAGAGGAGAGAGCAAAGAGGAGAGCAGAGAAGGCCCCGTGGAGGAGGCCAGGAGAAGCAGCCAAGATGGCGGAGTGTTGAAGGAGAAGCCAGTTTGTGCAGAGAGGAGATGAGGAACAGAGGTGAATGAGACTGGTGAGGTAGAAACCTTTGATTCTAGGAAACTCGGATAAGTCAGTGGCTTTGTGAGCACTGAAAGAGTGGGTTTTGGAGCCCAGTGTGTGTTTTTACTTGCCTGCTGGGTGCAAGCTAGGATTAAAGCTAATGGCTCACCAGTTCTTGGCTCCATTGTTGCGTTACCGTCTGTCCGAATCTAATGCGAACCTGCATGGGCCAGGCGGCTGTGATAGTGGCCGTGGATACTGGCTTTACAGTGTCAGTGCCTGGTCAGTAATTAAAATGTAATTTGTGGGCATCTTCATCCTGTAAAGAAGTCAAGTTACTGGGTTAAGACTATTACATTAGGCTAAAGCAGTATTAGGCACAGAAAGCAGGAATACAGTATTTCATATGAATCCTGCCTGCTGACCAAATAATATTGAGTTTAGTGAGTTTAGCACAGATTCAGTGAGGATCAGAAATGGTTAAAGGACAATCCATAACCATCTCTTCTGTTTGTTTGAACAACATGGCTGTAGTAGCATGGCCCTCTGTAAGGCCAGAAGCCAAGGCCAGGGCCACCATCAGAGCAGCCCAGCCCATGCAGGTTCGCATTGGATTCGGACAGTCGGTAAAGAAACAACGGAGCCACAAACTGGTGGGCCATAGTCTTTAATCCTAGCTTGCACCCGGCGGGCAAGTAAAAACACACACTGGGCTCCAAAACCCAATCACATTCAGTGCTCACAAAGCCACTGACTTATCAGAGTTTCCTAGAATCAAAGGTTTCTAGCTCACCAGCCTTCTTCTCCTCAGTTCCCCATCTCCTTCCTTATCCCAGATACAAACTCTGTACAAACTGGCATCTCACTCAGCACTCCGCCATCTTGGCTGCTTCTCCTGGCCTACTCCACATGGCCTCCTTCCGCTGCTGGCTCTACTCTCTGCTCTCTCATGCTAACCTCAGGAACCAAGAGCGCAAGCTCCCGTTCTGCCCCCATTTTATAGTATAGCTTCACAACCTTTAATCTAATATACAAAATAGGGAAGTCTCTAATACAAAGTCACTTCTCTGAGGCATGATTGGATTGTACCACCCCACATCAAAAAGAGTGGGAAAGGCTTAATCCCAAAACCAAGCCCCAGGCTGCAATGATCCCCAACACACATTAATATCACCTGGGCGATGGCCTCACGTGGGCAGTGTCATCTTTAACAAAGTGAGCATAATACATTTTATCTGCCCAACACCCTCAGACAGAGAGGGAGCTCTTTCCTGATGAGTCTAATTGCTGGCTATAATGTCCTATAAAGTCTATGATGATCTCCATGCTTCTGAGTTACAAGTCCTAAAGCATTTATTTTCAAGTATGAAAAGGAAGAAAGGAATTTTATAATTAGAGTGTCCCAAAGCAGGAACTTTAGAAAATTTTTCATTTAGAGCTTCTATAGTGTAAAGCCAGTAGCCACGGCCACCATCACAGCCACCCGGCCGGTTCAGGTTCACATTTGTTTTGGATAGACGGTAATGAAACAACGGAGCCACGGACTGGTGGGCCATTAGCTTTAATCCTAGCTTGTAACTGGTGGGCAAGAAATACACACAGTGGGAAAACACTCCCCTTTCCATTCAGGGCTCCCAAAGCCATTGACTTATCCGAGTATTCCTAGAATCAAAGGTTTCTACGTCTCCAGCCTTATTCACCTCTGTTCCCCATCTCTTCTCTGCACTAACTGGCTTCTCCTTCAGCACTGGACCATCTTGGCTGCCTCTCCTCTCCTCCACGTGGCTTTTTTTCTGCTCTCCTCCTACATGGGCTCCTCTGCCCAATTTTATAGTGTAGAAATCAAAACCTTTAATCCAATATACAAACAAGTCTCTGATACAAAGTCACTTATCTGAGGCATAAATGGGATTCCTCATAAGCCTGCACCACCCCCATCATGCAACAGTCAAGGGTGTGGGGAAAAGCTTAGTCTTAAAACTAAGCCTTAGGCTATAACAACTCTGCCTGCTTACAGCCTGTCCCCCACACACAATGCAAACTATAAGCCAGCAAACATATATATTTACAAACTTATTTTACCAACATACACCTTGCTTCCGTTCAGATTCCATTGGATTGGATCAGGTCAATCTGATTTTAATGAGACATATAGAAGTTGTGCCATTAATGAAAAATGTGGGATCCAGTTACAAAAAGTGTCCAGTCAACCCTATAAAATCTCTAAGCTGCTTCTTAGTACTTGGGAGGGGAAAGGATAAGATTCCTCTGAGTCATTCACGGTTAATTAGCAGCCCGTCTTTAGGTAAAAGTTGACGAAGGTATTTTCTAGGGGCAAAAAGAATTGAAGCTTTCCTTGGATACCTTATGTTTTTTTATAGCTATCTATTGTAAAAGGTAAGTTGTGTTCTCTTAGGAGTTTAGTAATGTCTAGAGAGTAAAAGTATCTGAGAGAAATGGGTGGAACTCTATTCTGTATATCCCTGGGGTATTACAGTCCAAGTAAATTGATGACCTTCCCCGTTGATGTTACAGAGATATTGACTCTCTTAAGTTTCTTTACTGGAAAGATACAAAAATTATAAGGCCTTGTAAATGAAATTATAAGCCCCCTTTTTAAATAATCTTGTATAATGGACTTAATTCTAGCACATCAGGTTTTAAAGGTGTAAGCCAGTATCCACTGCCATCATCACAGCAGTCTGGCCCATGCAGGTTCGTATTGGATTCGAACAGTCAGTAAAGAAACAACGGAGCCAAAAACTGGTGGGCCATCATCTTTAATCCTAGCTTGCACCCGGCAGCCAAGTAAAAACACACTGGGCTCCAAAACCCACTCATTCAATGCTCACAAAGCTACTGACTTATCCGAGTTTCCTAGTGTTGGGCAGATAAAATGTATTATGCTCACTTTGTTAAAGAGGCCGTTGCCCAGGTGATATTAATGTGTGTTGGGGTGGGCTAAAGGCAGGCAGAATCCTTGTAGCCTGGGGCTTGGTTTTGGGATTAAGCCTTTCCTACCCTTTTTGGTATAAAGTGGTACAATCCTATCATGCCTCAGAGAAGTGACTTTGTATTAAGAGACTTCCCTATTATGTATATTGGATTAAGGGTTTGGATTTCTACACTATAAAATGGGAACAGAGCGGGAGTTTGTCTCTTGGTTCCTGAGGTTAGCATGAGAGAGCGGAGAGAGTAGAGCCAGCAGCTAAAGGTGGCCACGTGGAGGAGGCCAGGAGAAGCAGCCAAGATGGCGGAGTGCTGAGTGAGATGCCAGTTTGTGCAGAGTTTGTATCTGGGATAAGGAAGGAGATGGGGAACTGAGGAGAAGAAGGCTGGTGAGCTAGAAACCTTTGATTCTAGGAAACTCGGATAAGTCAGTGGCTTTGTGAGCACTGAGTGTGACTGGGTTTTGGAGCCCAGTGTGTATTTTTACTTGCCCGCCGGGTGCAAGGTAGGATTAAAGGCTATGGCCCATCAGTTTTTGGCTCCGCTGTTTCTTTACCGACTGTCCGAATCCAATGCGAACCTGCATAGGCCTGGCTGCTGTGATAGTGGCCCTGGCCGTGATTACTGGCTTTACACCTAGAATCAAAGGTTTCTAGCTCACTAGTCTCATACCCTGGTTCTTTTTATTTTTTGTTTTGTTTTTTTATTTATTCATTTTAGAGAGGAGAGAGAGAGGGAGAGAGAGAGTCAGAAAGAGAGAGGAGAGAGAGACAGGGGGAAGGAGCTGGAAGCATCAACTCCCATATGTGCCTTGACCAGGTAAGCCCAGGGTTTCGAACCGGTGACCTCAGCATTTCCAGGTCGACGCTTTATCCTCTGCTCCACCACAGGTCAGGCACCCTGGTTGTTCTTTCATGTAATTCTTCCTTACAGTCTGTCCTTAATTATAAATAAATATACAAAAGAAACTGCAAAACTATCATTCTCTGGAGTATCTGAGATCTTGCTTTCCAGCAATGTCATCAGTTTGCCTCAAATAACTCAAAAATTCTCTACAGGTTTGGATGTAGAAAACTGTCTTACACAGACGCCTTGTATATAAATAGACAAGTCTTTGGGAAAAATTAAACTATCTTTAGAATCATAGAGAAAATCCTTAGCATATATTAGACTTTTTAAAGAAATGCAAAATCCAATCCAAGAAATCAGGAAAGGAAATTAGCTGTACCTTTTGAAGAAAGTTTTCTTTCTTTTTTTTGTGGCAGAGACAGAGAGTCAGGGAGAGGGACAGATAGTGACAGACAGACAGGAAGGGAGAGAGAGGAGAAACATCAATTCTTCCCTGTGGCTCCTTAGTTGTTCATTGATTTCTCATATAAGCCTTGACCGTGGGCTACAGCAGACTGAGTGACCCCTTGCTCGAGCCAGCGACCTTGGGCTCAAGCTGGTGAGCCTCGCTCAAACCAGATGAGCCTGCGCTCAAGCCGGCAACCTCAGGGACTCGATCCTGAGTCCTCCACATCTTAGTCCGACGCTCTATCTACTGCACCACCGCCTGGTCAGACAATATAGTTTTTCAATTAAAACAAAAATTACACAAGGGCTTCTCTTAAATACAGAAGTGATTTACCATCTCTAAATGGTATAGATTTGTACACTTATAAGACAAAAGCTTGATGGTAGTTGTTTAAAGATTGGAGAGACTGAACAGGTATTTGCCTTGCTCTCTTGGCACCTGAGATTAGCATTAGAGCAGTGTAAAGCCAGAAGCCAGGGCCAGGGCCACTATCACAGCAGCCCGGCCCTTGCAGGTTCGCATTGGATTCGGACAGTCGGTAAAGAAACAATGGAGCCACAAACTGGTGGGCCATATTCTTTAATCCTAGCTTGCACCCGGCGGGCAAGTAAAAACACACACTGGGCTCCAAAACCCACTCACATTCAGTGCTCACAAAGCTACTGACCTATCCGAGTTTCCTAGAATCAAAGGTTTCTAGCTCACCAGCCTTATTCTCCTCAGTTTCCCATCTCCTTCCTTATCCCAGATACAAACTCTGTACAAACTGGCATCTCACTCAGCACTCCACCATCTTGGCTGCTTTTCCTGCCTCCTCCATGTGGCCTCCTTCCGCTGCTGGCTCTACTCTCTCTGCTCTCTCATGCTAACCTCAGGAACCAAGAGCCCAAGCTCTCGCTCTGTCCCCATTTTATAGTGTAGAAATCCAAACTCTTAATCCAATATACAAAACAGGGAAGTCTCTAATACAAAGTCACTTCTCTGAGGCATGATTGGATTGTACCGCCCTACATCAAAAAGGGTGGGAAAGGCTTAATCCCAAAACCAAGCCCCAGGCTAAAAGGATTCTCAACACACATTAATATCACCTGGGCGATGGCCTCACATGGGCAGCGTAATCTTTAACAAAGTGAGCATAATACATTTTATCTGCCCAACAATCCACCCCTATGCTCACTTTACTACCCATAATTTACATCACCAGCATTCCTGTGCAAGGAAATTAGAACATTACACAGATTACAACAGCAAAAATCATACAGTTTCAACAATTACAAAGGTACATTTCACCAGTCTCTGAGCACTTTGCCAAAAGCGCAAAATGTCCTCGGCCTTCTTTCTAGCCACGGGAAAAACTTCCCGGGGCAGGGGAGTGCTTCCAGCAAAGCCACCCCCCACCCCCATCAGGGTATTTTACATTGTCCAAAATCCATAATCCGTAAGTCCATCCAACAAAGGAGCCAATGCCCACTCCGGTCGTAGTCCAGGAAATCAGTCCACGCACATAGAGCGTCAGCCACCCCCCTCATCCCTGCCATCCTCGCAGGTCTTACACTGTCCCAAAGAGGAGCATGTGGCAATGGCAGTCAGCATTTCCATCTCTGCTCCAGAAAGCATGTCCAGCCCTATGTCCCAAAATCGCAGACCTACCAGGGCCGTAGTAGGTGCTCCTTCGAGCTGCACTCTCATTTTATGGAGACTGTGGATTGCAACTCCAGCCCAATTCTCCTCATCTTCCAAAGAGGACCTGAAAACACCAGCTCCGGCTGCCGGGCTCGAGCCCTGGGCCGCTGCCGCCTTCTGCTCCGCAGACCTTGCAGCTCCGGACCCAGCCTCAGCCTCAGCCCCGGCCTCCTGCCACTGCTGGCTCTCCACAACATCCAGGGCAATCTGCAACTCACGGACCTGTGAATCCTCCTCCAATTGCTGCTCCATTTCCAGGCAAATCTCGCAAACCTGGTCGGCCTCCTCCTCCAGCGCTTCCTCCAGCTCCAGGGTCAACATCAGTTTCTCCTATGTGTGCTCCAGCTCCTTCCACTGCTCGGTTTGCAGGTCCCGGGCAGCTTCTTCCACAGAGCTCTCAGTTTCCTCACACATGGCTGTAAAAGTCAGCCAGCCTATGATCCCCAAAAGGACAGCCATGGGGAACCCTAACACTAGCCAGTCTTCTACTCCACCACTCAAAGGCTCCTTGCCGAACTGTATCGAATCCTGCCGACTATGCCAAATGTAAAGCCAGAAGCCAGGGCCAGAGCCACTATCACAGCAGCCCGGCCCTTGCAGGTTCGCATTGGATTTGGACAGTCGGTAAAGAAACAATGGAGCCACAAACTGGTGGGCCATATTTTTTAATCCTAGCTTGCACCCGGCGGGCAAGTAAAAACACACACTGGGCTCCAAAACCCAATCACATTCAGTGCTCACAAAGCCACTGACTTATCAGAGTTTCCTAGAATCAAAGGTTTCTAGCTCACCAGCCTTATTCTCCTCAGTTCCCCATCTCCTTCCTTATCCCAGATACAAACTCTGTACAAAGTGGCATCTCACTCAGCACTCCACCATCTTGGCTGCTTTTCCTGGCCTCCTCCACGTGGCCTCCTTCCGCTGCTGGCTCTACTCTCTCTGCTCTCTCATGCTAACCTCAGGAACCAAGAGCCCAAGCTCTCGCTCTGTCCCCATTTTATAGTGTAGAAATCCAAACTCTTAATCCAATATACAAAACAGGGAAGTCTCTAATACAAAGTCACTTCTCTGAGGCATGATTGGATTGTACCGCCCTACATCAAAAAGGGTGGGAAAGGCTTAATCCCAAAACCAAGCCCCAGGCTACAAGGATTCTCAACACACATTAATATCACCTGGGCGATGGCCTCACATGGGCAGCGTAATCTTTAACAAAGTGAGCATAATACATTTTATCTGCCCAACAAGCAGAAAGTAGGTTGGAGAGCAGAGTGGGGCCATGTGGAGGAGGGGAGAGGCCAGTTAGTGCAGAGTTTGTGTAGAGAGAAGGAGATGGGGAACAAAGGAGAAGGAGACCAGTGAGCTAGAAACCTTGGATTCTAAGAACCTCAGATAAAGTCAGTAGCTTTGTGAGCACTGAATGAGTGGGTTTTGGAGCCCAATGTGTGTTTTTATTTGCCCGCTGGGTGCAAGCTAGGATTGAGGATAATGACCCACCAGTTCGTGGCTCTGTTATTTCATTGCTGTCTGTCTGAATCCAGTGCAAACCTGCATGGGCCAGGCTGCTGTGACGGTGGCCGTGGCTACTGGCTTTACAGAAAGGAAGAGGGAAAGAGAAGCATGAATCTGTTTCTGTATATATCCTGACAAAGGATGCAACCTGTAATCTTTGTGTATTGGGACAATGCTCTAACCAACCAAGCTATCTGGCCAGGGCTCACTCTGACCTCTCCTTTTTGACTCTTAATTTCTTCACTGGTAAGGTCTCTTGCAGTTGAATTGGTTTACCCAGATAATCCAGGAGAATCTCCTTATCTCAAAACTCTCAATTTGCCTGACCTGTGGTGGCGCAGTGGATAAAGCATTGACCTGGAACACTGAGGTCGCCAGTTCGAAACCCTGGGCTTGCCTGGTCAAGGCACATATGGGAGTTGATGCTTCCTGCTCCTCTCCCCTTCTCTCTCTCCTCTCTCTCTCTCTCTCTCTCTCTCTCTCTCTCTCTCTCTCTCTCTCTCCCCCCCCCTCTCTAAAATGAATAAATGAAAGAAAAAGATTTAAAAAAAAAAAAAAAAAGCCTGACCTGTGGTGGCGCAGTGGATAACGCACGTCGACCTGGAAATGCTGAGGTCGCTGGTTCGAAACCCTGGGCTTGCCTGGTCAAGGCACATATGGGAGTTGATGCTTCCAGCTCCTCCCCCCTTCTCTCTCTCTCTGTCTCTCCTCTCTAAAAATGAGTAAAGAAAAAAAAAGATTAAAAAAAAACCTCTCAATTTAATTACAACTGTAAAGTGTCCTTTGCCATGTAAGGTAACATTCACAAAATAGGGGATTTGGATGTGGTCAGTTTTGGAGACCATTATTTGGCCTCCACAAGTGGTGACACTAAAATGATACTGACACTACTCTGGCTAGAAAAGTCTATCATAGGCTTGTTTTTTAAGACTGTTTCAACCTTATTTTTATGGGTGGATTCTTTAGTATCTTCCAGTTTGAGTAGTTTTTTCTACTATTAACCATTCTCTCAATGAATCCTTTCTAAACAATGACTTAACTACCTATTGTTATGTAATAAAGTCTATTTAAAGCAGGGGTCTCAAACTCGCTGCATGTGCCCTCGGGCCGCGAGTTTGAGACCCCTGATTTAAAGTAAAAGTGTGGTACTGGGAAAAAAGGAAACAATGATTTAGATGTAGGTTATAAACTCATATGCCCCATAGGACAAGTGGATAGCATAAATTAATCAAATCAATTTGAGTGAACTGTAATGGACTGTTGTTAACTGGCTAATATGCAGGTATCATAAAATGGCATTCGAGACAACTGTTTAAAAGCCTTTTGGCCAAACTAAACGGCCTAAAGCTACAAATTTGGACCTATGATTTAGGTAATAATTGATCTTTAGATACATAAAATAATAAAGTATAAACTTTCTCTATATTACAGAAAATCCATGATCATTAGTTGTTTTTTCAAGTATTTGTCTTCTCACAAAGATTTATTTAGTTACTCCTGAAACACATCCTGCTAGTTTTTTGTTTGTTTTTGTTTCATTTTGGATTTGTTTGTTTGTTTTTAAGAGAAGGAGAGAGAGAGAGAGACAGAAACATCGAGCTGTTCCTATATGTACCCTGACCAGGGAATCAAACCAGCAACCTTCATGCTGCTGGAAGACACTCCAATGGAGTTATCCAGCCAGGGGCTTAATTTTTATTGAGTTTTTAAAGTGACAGAGAGAGGGGGGGAAGGGAAGCATTCGTTGTATATAGTTCCACTCAGTTGTGAATTCATTGGTTGCTTCCCATGTGTGCCTTAACGCGGGATCAAACCCACATCCTTATAATTTCAGGATGGCGCTCTTAACCAACAGAGTTAACCAGACAGAGCCCCTACTAGATTTTTTTTTTTTTTTTTTTTTTCATTTTTCTGAAGCTGGAAACAGGGAGAGACAGTCAGACAGACTCCCGCATGCGCCCGACCGGGATCCACCCGGCACGCCCACCAGGGGCGAAGCTCTGCCCACCAGGGGGCGATGTTCTGCCCCTCTGGGGCTTCGCCATGTTGCGACCAGAGCCACTCTAGCGCCTGAGGCAGAGGCCACAGAGCCATCCCCAGCGCCCGGGCCATCTTTGCTCCAATGGAGCCTTGGCTGCGGGAGGGGAAGAGAGAGACAGAGAGGAAAGCGCGGCGGAGGGGTGGAGAAGCAAATGGGCGCTTCTCCTGTGTGCCCTGGCCGGGAATCGAACCCGGGTCCTCCGCACGCTAGGCCGACGCTCTACCGCTGAGCCAACCGGCCAGGGCCCCTACTAGATTTTTAATGTTATCTTATATGTATATCCATTTCCCAGGTAACTTGAATTGTGACAGTTGATAAGTTCACTATCTAGTTATCTAGAAAGATAGGTATACAGATTAGGTATTGTAATAAACGTTTGAAAACACATGAAGGAGCAATAATTATGTTAGGAATATGGAGAGGTAATCAGCTAATACTTTTTAGAGGTAGATGACATTTAGCTGATATGTGAAGATTTAATTTTCTGGGCTAATTAGCATTCAATCTTTATTTTTACTTACTAGCCAGCTATTAAAATTGTACTTGTTTCAGGGAAAAAAGATATGTTGTTTATTCATCTTATCTTCATTTTTTCCCCAGATTTTGTGTACAAGTGCTTTGGGAAAATGGCTGATGTAAGCCTCAAGGAAGTAACCTTAATAGTGGGTGTGGTTACTGCCTGCTATTGGAACAGTCTATTTTGTGGTTTTGTTTTCGATGATGTTTCAGCAATACTGGATAATAAAGACCTGCATCCATCTACACCTTTAAAAACTTTATTTCAGAATGACTTCTGGGGAACCCCTATGTCTGAGGTAAGTAATTAATTGCTTATATATCACTTACAGGAATCTCAGATTTTAAAATATTCTATAGTTTATTATTCGGTATTCTTTTTTTTTTTTTTTTTTTTTTATATTTTTCTGAAGCTGGAAACAGGGAGAGACAGTCAGACAGATTCCTGCATGCGCCCGACCAGGATTCACCCGGCACGCCCACCAGGGGCGAAGCTCTGCCCACCAGGGGGCGATGCTCTGCCCCTCCGGGGCATCGCCATGTTGCGACCAGAGCCACTCTAGCGCCTGGGGCAGAGGCCAAGGAGCCATCCCCAGCGCCCGGGCCATCTTTGCTCCAATGGAGCCTTGGCTGCGGGAGGGGAAGAGAGAGACAGAGAGGAAGGAGGGGGTGGGGGTGGAGAAGCAAACGGGCGCTTCTCCTTATGTGCCCTGGTCGGGAATCGAACCTGGGTCCCCCGCACTCCAGGCCGACGCTCTACCGCTGAGCCAACCGGCCAGGGCCATTATTCGGTATTCTTGATCAACATCATCATAGTATTTAATATATTTTCCCCCAAAGATTTTATTACACATAACACATTGTAAAACATTGAATAGAAACTTGTAGATGTGATTATCGTTTTTAAAGCAGTACTTGTTTCTTTCCTGTTTGTGTGCCATGGCTTAATCTCTTAAAAAATAATACATGTGTGTGAAAAGCAAATATAAACGTGTCCTATCTCTTCTCTAATAGTTATTTTGATTTTCTATTGAGAACCTTAAAGCAGGGGTCTCCAAACCTTTTACACAGGGGGCCAGTTCACTGTCCCTCAGACTATTGGAGGGCTGCCAAATACAGTGGTCCTCTCACTGACCACCAATGAAAGAGGTGCCCCTTCCAAAAGTGCAGTGGGGGCTGGATAAATGGCCTCAGGGGGCCGCATTGCGGCCCGCGGGCCGTAGTTTGGGGACACCTGCCTTAAAGTTTAGTTCATTTTTATGAGGGTACTATTACTTTGCCAGTAACTTTATTTTGAAGGTCAGTGTTAAATTGGAATTAAATGCTTGTCAGTTTGGATCATACAGATTAGATTCTAATTTTAGTTCAACTATATAATAGCTGTGTGAAATAGGTTGGAATACAGTTTTTTAGGTGACAAGTCACAATAACAATAATGCCTTGAGGATAAATAAATGAATTAATATTTCTACGGTAACAGGCACATAGTTGTTGTAATTTAATCTATAATATTTTTTTATCATTAGAGATTGTCAATCTTTATTCATGGCCTATTTTTGCTTTCTTCAACTTGGGAAGTTTCACAAGCAGGGGGATAGAATCTTTCATTTCCCTGGTCATGAGCACATAAGTATTTTTTCCTTTTAAATAAGCAAACTTTATTTTCTTGCAGCCTTCCTGTTTTTACCCAATTCTAGCCTTAAAAATAAATTTTTTGATAACAAGGGGAAATTTGGTCCACTACTATAACATGCATTATTTTCTAGACAGTTTTTCTCTTGACCCCTCCCCGTTCTTACCCACAGAGACCCTTGAACTATGTGTACATTTCCCCATTTTACGGCAGTGTGTTTTGTGATTTAATCATGACATTGAGATTTTTTACCTGAAAGGTTAGCTGGCCAGGTTAAAGAGCTCATGAAAGTTACACCACAATATTAATACCATACTTTGTGATTTTTCTCAGCTTTGCAGATGAAAATTTGATTTTATTCAGAGCACCTATAAAAAAGGACATGCTAAGAAGTAATAAGCTCAGATGGAATGTATGAACAAATTAGAATAACTATTTATAATGAAGAGTGTTCCTCCCTGGTATTTTCTGATAGGCATCTTCTTTCCCTATGGGGAAATGTGCCACTAAGGAAAATTATTTTAAGTAGTATGTAGATGTCACTAGGCTTCTTGACAAGCCTAGAATTAGCACTTTCAAAGGCCTAATGGTTGATGTTATCAAATAATGATAGCCTGGAAGCTTGCACAGGCACAAACCTTTGTAATGGTATTTGTGCCATTGTAGATCTTAAAGATGCATTTTGGGCTTAAGCCATTCTCCTGAACTACATGAATACTACCATAGGGAATCTTTAGATTCCTGGTTCTCTCACTCTTTAGATTTATCTCTTTGGTAAGCCCATTCCTTAGATATATAATACTCTGTTTATTGATGTTCTCTTGTATTGCAACCCTGGCTATACATAGAATCTGACTGGGGCACTTTAAAAAAATATATTACCAAGGCTTTACTTTGAATTTATTCTATTTATTACAGTTATCTCAGAGTGGCATCAATATATTTTGTTCTGTTTGTGTTTTTGCTTTCTTCTTGTTTTTGTGGAATTTTGAGTAGGAGGGCAGTATGTAAGTTATATAGGTGATTGGTGCAGCCATGGTGGAGAACCACTGAGCTGTAACAAGCCATACTCTTCTGCCATTTGGCCTATCAGGTTTTGTGTTAAGGTAACTTCTGCAAATATCTCGTCTTACTATATTTTTCCATTCCTATATGGAGATTCACGTAAACGGAATTGTGAACTTATTTTTCATTATATTTGTGCTTCTCCTGTTGTCAACTAATACTGTAAGTAAATTTTCCTTGACTATACCTGAATGTAATAATGATCTGAATTGTCTTGTTTATAATGGAACTAGCTATTTTATTGTATTTTCATGGAATAAATTTGATATCTAAGCTAATGATTATGACAGTAGACTCTTACTTAAATGGATTATTAATGAATTTGGAAACAATTAGTTTTATTAATAATTTTTTTTGTTATTATCTATGGCATATATATATATCTAATAGACCTAACAAAGAATTATATATATACTACAATTAAAAATACCTATTGCCTGTCACTTTTTTTCTTCATCCTTTTAGCTGTCAAGTATGTTCTAATGGAACATTTCAAGCACTCGCAGTGTTTCTAGAACCTCTTTATGCCTTTTGGTTTTGGTACAGCTCATGTCATTGTGATATAGTGCCTTGAAAACAATGTTGTATGCCTGAATTGAAATAAAAAGAATGTATACACTGCCAGTCAAGATGGCAGCATAGGTGGACATGGCACTCACTTTCCCTACAACCACATCAAAACTACAGAACAACTATCGTTGAGAACCACCTGAAATCTGGCTGAACAGGAATCATACAACTAGGGCATTAAAGAGTACTAATAGGAGGTGAAGACACAGAAAGGGCTGCTCCCATAGCCACCTGTGGTGCGGTAGATAACTGCAGGGAGGAATATCTTGGCTGCATAGTTCCCGCGTTAGGTGCAAGGAGTCCTACCCCCACACCAGGCCCCCAAGCCCACGGTTTTAGTGCTGGGAAGAAAAGTTCCATAACTTCTGGCTGTAAAAACCTGCAGGAATTGAAGCTGAGGGCAACAGAGGGCTGCTGGAGTCCCAGTCAGTTTCTCTTAAAGGGCCAACATACAGACTTAACTTTCTCGAACTCACTCCCTCTGAGTTCCAGCACTGAGGCAACAGTTCAAAGGGTACCAGGTACATATGGAGAGGAACTGAATTGCCTGGCATCATAGTGAGAGCTGGGGCACTTTCTCCCAGACAGAAATGCTAGCAGAGGTCATTGTCCCTTTGATGAATCCCCGCCCCCCAGCCATATCTGAGATCCCATCAATCTGGCTCACACTGTTTTCCCCATCTTGGTGATTCCCTGAGCCCCCCACCCCCCACCCCTACCATCACCATCACACGCAAGTGGTTTCTAGGGGCTTTTTCCTGGGAATATCCTGTTGGCTTTATGCTTCAGATATTTCTAAAATCTCTCAAACAGCATCTGGCCTCATTGTGCCCCAAACCTCTTGCTAAGTAGCCCCAGACCTGGCATTAGTAGCATCCAGCCTTGGTTTACAGATTGGCCCCACTTGGACAGATTGCTTTGTTGCTCATGCTAGTGCTCCCAGGCATAACACAGGGCGGCTGACCTTGGCCTGCACCTCCCAGGAAACCCCAGAGCCAGCACACCCAGTGGACAACTTCAGAGCACATTGGAAAACCACCACCAAACCACCACCAAACCACCTCCTCAAGCAACACACTCAAGGGGTGAACTCTGGACACCAGAGCCCCAGTAAAGTCCTGCTCTTTGAGGTGGCATCCTGCACAGCTGATTCTTCAAGGTAGTCAGAGGTAGGTGGTTATATCCAGTCCTTGTAGCTGATCATCCTAGGGGTAAATCTCTCCCATTGATGTGCCAACAGCAAGCAAGGCTCAACTACAAGAGGAGGCTGTACACAGCCCACACAGGGGGCATAACTCTATCCGCAGCTTGGGTTATCAGGGAGGCTCTGCCACTGCACCCTCCAGAACACCTACTACGTTAGGCCACTCTATCAAGTTTGAGAGCTGTAGTAGTTCTACCTAATACACAGAAACAAACACAGAAAGGCTGCCAAAAAAGGAGACAAACATGTCCCAAATGAAAGAACAGAAGAAAATGCCAGAAGAAAAACTAAAGAAAATAGAGATAAGCAATCTAGATGAAGAGTTCAAAACACTGGTTATAAGAATGCTCAATGAACTTAATGAGAACCTTAGCAGCACAAAGAAGGACTAGTCAGAAATAATGGATACACTGACTGAAATGAAGAATAATTATCAGGGAATCAATGATAGCACAGAGGAAGCCTAGAATCGAATCAGCAATTTGGAATATAAGGAAGCAAAAATACCCAATCAGAGCAATAAAAAGAAAGAATTTTTTAAAAATGGGGATAGTTGTAAAAAGCCCGTGGAACAACTTCAAAAATATCAACATTCACTTCATAAGGGTGCTGTAAGAAGTGGAGAGAAAGCAAGAAATTGAAAACCTATTTGAAAAAATAATGACAGAAAACTTCCCTAACCTGGTGAAGGAAATAGGCAAGTCCAGGAAGCACAGAGAGTCCCAAACAAGATGAGCTCAAAAGAGCTCCACACCAAGACACATCATAATTGAAAGGCCAAGGGTTAAAGACAGAGAATCTTAAAAGCAACAAGACAAAACAGTTATTTACCTACAACGGAGGTTCCATAAGACTCAGCAGATTTTTCAGCAGAATTTTGCAGGTGAGAAGGGAGTGGCAAGGTATTTTCAAAGTGATGAAAAGCAAGGGCCTACAACCAAGATTTCTCTAACAAGCAAAAGTATCATTTAGAATTGAAGAACAGAAAAAACTTTCTAGACAAGAAGAAGCTAAAGGAATTTATCACCAGCAAACCAGTGTTATATGAAATATTAAAGAGTTTTCTTAAGAAGAAAAAAAGGACAAAAAATATGAATAAAATTGCAAAAAATACATAACTAACAACTAAATCTAAAAAATAATAATAATAAACTAACAAGCAGAAAAGAAAATAAAAAGAATGTCTAGGAATTAGCCAAGCAAGAAAAAACATTTTAGGTTGACACCACTCATGTTGTATGCAGTCAGTACAACAGAGATATCAAAATATACCTGATTTCAAAATGACCAGTGTTTGTTGCTTGTGCTTCCATATGTTCTCTAGTAAGGATGAACAGACTGAAACCTGACTGTATATACTGTATATACTGTAGTATATACCAAACTATGGTAAGGGGTAGGAGAGCAAGGAATCTCTCTGAGTGTGCATTCCCTTACGTGAATTACAAGAAATAATATTTTATGTGTTTTTCACCTGTGTGTTTTATTCTGAAATCTGATTTGATTTTGTCTTAGAATAAAAATATTTTTATTTAAATATGACTTTTAGTTTATAATGAAATTTAGAACTTTGTATAAAATTTGGTATGTTGCTGAGGGAAACTACAATTGCAAAGATGTCTATTCATTCTAAGAAAGTTTTTGCCCCTTGTGTTCTCTGTGTAGTATTTGGGGATTTTCAGTTTAATACATTCAGGTTTATACATTATGAACATGTTTTTCATAAAACAACTAGATAGTACCTTTTGGAGTTGTTTCTCTTTAAACTACTGGTATTTTATTCTTATATTTCCTTTTAAAGATCTAGGCAGCAATTATATATAAATACTTGTACTGTATTGGTAATAGATTGGGAAGCAGGCTTTGGAGAGAATCTTGTGCTCAAATTTAATGCCACTATTTTTCTATTTTAATCTGTATACTAGAGAAGAATTATTCATTAAACTTTGTTCCTCTACTATTACTTAGCTGACTACCATATATATTAGAGAGGAATTGGCCTTGTTTGGTGATTAAGGAAATAGTGTATTGTGTTATTCATAGGGCATTTCATTACTTTATTGCTATTTCTCAGCCAAATAATATATACTTTTAATGGTAAATGCAATGATGAGTTTATATACCCCAAAGGACCAACATACTTAGTAATCAGTGGTTGTTTTTTCCTTTTAGGAAAGAAGCCACAAATCTTATCGTCCCTTAACAGTATTGACATTTCGCCTAAATTATTTGCTCAGCGAACTGAAACCAACGTCATATCACCTTCTAAATATGATTTTTCATGCTGGGGTCAGTGTGATATTTCTTAAAGTCTGCAAACTTTTTCTGGACAACAGAAGTAGTGTGATTGCTTCTTTACTCTTTGCAGTACACCCAGTACACACAGAAGCAGTAAGTAAAACTGTAAATTAATGTTTATTTCATTCTTTTTACAAAGTCTACACAGTAATTATAAAGGTATATATATATTTTTTAAAATCATATTTAACCGTGACTTTATTTTTTTTTTTTTTATATAGAAAATTAAGTTAACAGAGTGACACTGATCAATGAGAGTACATAGGTTTCAGGCAAACATTTCTATAGCATTTGAACTGTTGATTATGTTGTATACCATCACCCAAAGTAAAATCATTTTCTGTCACCTTATATTTGTCCCTCTTTACACCCTTCCCCCACTGCCTTCCCCCCTTCTCCCTCTTCCTGGTAACCACTTCATTTTTATTTATGTCCATGAGTCTCAGTTTTATATCCCATCTAAGTGTGAAATCATACAATTCTTAACTTTTTCTGTTTTACTTATTGATATTTTACTCACTATAAGGTTCTCAAGGTCCATCCATGTTGTCATAAATGTCACTATGTCATCATTTCTTGTGGCTGAGTAGTATTCCATAGTATATATGGACCACATCTTTATCCAATTCTCTATCAAGGGACACTTTGGTTTCCATGTCTTGGCCACTGTGAATAATGCTGTGATGAACATGGGGGTTCATGTGTCTTTACATACCTATGTTTTTGAGTTTTGGGGGTAGATACCTAGGAGAGGGATTGCTGGGTCATACAGTAATTCTATTCATTATTTTTTGAGGAACCACCATACCTTCTTCCATAATGGCTGTACTAATTTGCATTTCCATCAGCAGTGAATGAGAATTCCTTTTTCTCCACAGCCTCTCCAACACTTGTTATGAACTGTCTTGTTAATAATAGCTTATCTAACAGGTGAGGTGATATCTCACTGTAGTTTTGATTTGCATTTATCAAATAGCTAGTAAAGATGAATATCTTTTCATATATCTATTGGCCATTTGTATGTCCTCTTTGGAGAAGTGTATGTTCATGTCCTCTTCCCCTTTTTTTCTTTTTGTATTTTTCCAAAGCTGGAAACGGGGAGGCAGTCAGACTGACTCTCGCATGCGCCCGACCGGGATCCACCCGGCATGCCCACCAGGGGGTGATGCTCTGCCCATCTTGGGGCGTCGGCTCTGCCGCAATCAGAGCCATTCTAGCGCCCGAGGCAGAGGCCACAGAGCCATCCTCAGCGCCCGGGCAAACTTTGCTCCAGTGGAGCCTTGGCTGCGGGAGGGGAAGAGAGACAGAGATGAAGGAGAGGGGTAGGGGTGGAGAAGCAGATGGGCGCTTCTCCTGTGTGCCCTGGCCAGGAATCGAACCCAGGATTCCTGCATGCCAGGCCGACGCTCTACCACTGAGCTAACCGGCCAGGGCCCTCTTCCCATTTTTTTTTTTTTCTGCTGAGATCCTTTTATTGAAGAATCAAATCCATATGCTTGTCCCCACAACCGTCCCAGACAAACTGCTTCTGTATGTGGTGTCTGCTGAGGGAAATGCCTGAGCACCCGGCGGACTCAGCACTCTCCATACTTGGCCAAAAAGAGTGCACTGCGGCTCTTCACAACGCCATTGCAGAACAAACATTTGTTGCCATACACCACTCCATCAGATCCACAGTGAGGCATATATTCCATAGTGCACATTTCAGAATAATTGCTGCACTCAATACAACGATCATCATGCAGTTTTCTGAGATAAAGTCCTTTTTCCTGGTTCTGCATGCAGAACATGCATTCATTGCTGTATGTTTTCTGATCAGAGCCACATATCGGTTTAAAGTGCCTTGGGCATGCAATCCTGGAGCTTTTACTCAGGTACTTGGAGCAGTCCACCGCCATCCCTGGGGCTGGTGGAGAGACAGCCCAAGCAGTGGCTGCTAGAGCAAGAATGGCAAAAGCAGAGATGGCCTTCATTGTGATGATGAGCGACAGGGTGTTTGAGATACACAGCTCTGAGCAAAGAGTAGGATTTACAGGTTACTCAGCAAACTGTTCAAAGACTGTCCAAGAGGCGCTTCCAGTATTACATCATCCAAGGACTCTCTTCCCATTTTTTAATTGGACTGTTTGCTTATTTATTGCTGAGCTTTGTGAGTTCTTTGTATATTTTGGATATTAACTCCTTATAGGAGCTGTTGTTTTCAAATATCTCCCATCTAGGCTTCCTATTTGTCTTGTCAGCTTCTTTTGCTGTGCAGAAGCTCTTTTGTTTGATATAGTTCCATTTATTTTTGCCTTTACTGCCCTTGTCTTTGGGTTCAAATTCATAGATTGTTCTCTCTGGCCAAGGTCCAAGAGTTTAATATCTATGTTTTGTTCTATGTAATTTATTGTTTCAGATCTTATATTTAGGAGTTTGATCTATTTTGAGTTAATTTTTGTGCAAGGAGACAAACTATAGTCAAGATTTATTCTTTTGCATGTGGCTTTCCAATTTTCCCAGCAGCATTTATTTTCTTCATTGTGTGTTTTTGGCTCTTTTGTCAAAGATGATTTCTCTATATATATGTGGTTTTATTTCTGGGCTCTCGATTCTGTTCTGTTGGTCTGTATGGTTGGTTTTCTGCCAACAACATGCTATTTTGTTTACCGTAGCTCTATAGTATAATTTGAAGTCAGTTAGTGTGATACCTCAGCTTGATCTTTTTCCTTAGGATTGCTCTGGCTATTCGGGGTTTTTTATGGTTCCATACAAACCTGGTAGTTTTTTGTTCTATTTCTTGAAATACGATTTGGGATTTTGATGAGGAGTGCATTAGATTTGTATATCGCTTTGGGCAATATAGCCATTTTAATTATATTGAGTCTTCCAATTCAAAAACTTGGAATATTTTTCTGTTTCATTGTGTCTTTTTCAATTTCTCTCAGTAATGTTTTGTTATTTTCAGAATATAGGTTTTTCACATATGTTATTAATTTTTTTACGAGGTATTTTACATTTTTGATTGCAAATGTAAAAGGAATTGTTTTTTTTTTTTTAGTTCATTTTCTGAATTTTTATTGTTGGCATATAGAAAAGCAATAGAAATTTTTTTTTTTCACAGACAGAGAGAGTCAGAGAGAAGGATAGACAGATAGGAACGGAGAGAGATGAGAAGCATCAATCATCAGTTTTTTGTTGAGACACGTTAGTTGTTCATTGATTGCCTTCTCATATGTGCCTTGACCAGGGGGCTACAGCAGACTAAGTAACCCCTTGCTCAAGCCAGCGACTTTGGGTCCAAGCTGGTGAGCTTTGCTCAAACCAGATGAGCCCACGCTCAAGCTGGCGACCTCGGGGTCTCAAACCTGGGTCCTCCGCATCCCAGTCCGATGCTCTATCCACTGCGCCACAGCCTGGTCAGGCGAAAAGCAATAGACTTTTCTTTTCTTTTCTTTTTTTTTTTACAGAGAGAGAGTCAGAGAGAGGGATAGATAGGGTCAGACAGACAGCAACGGAGAGATGAGAAGCATCAGTCATTAGTTTTTCGTTGCATATTGTGACACCTTAGTTGTTCATTGATTGCTTTCTCATATGTGCCTTGACCGCGGGCCTTCAGCAGACCGAGTAACCCCTTGCTCGAGCCAGCGACCTGGGGTCCAAGCTGGTGAGCTTTCGCTCAAACCAGATGGGCCCGTGCTCAAGCTGGCGACCTCGGGGTCTCGAACCTGGGTCCTTGGCATCCCAGTCCGACTCTATCCACTCACTGTGCCACTGCCTGGTCAGCAATAGACTTTTGTATATTGATTTTGTATTCTTCAACTTTACTGTATCAGTTTATTGTTTCTAATAGTCTTTTTGGTAGAGTCTTTGGGGTTTTCTATATACAAGATCATGTAATCTGCAAAAAGAAATACCTTTACTTCTTATTTCCCTTCATGGATGCTGTTTATTTCTTTTTTGTTTTTGTTTTGTTTTAGTTAGAGGTTGGGAGGCAGAGACAGACTCCTGCATGTGCCCCAACCTGGATCCACCTGGCAAGTCCACTAGGGAGCAATGCTCTGCCCATCTGGGGCCCTTGCTCCATTACAGCTGGAGCCAAACACTGAGGCAGAGGCCATGGAGCCATCCTCAGTGCCTGAGACCAACTTGCTCAATCAAGCCTTGGCTGTATGAGGAGAGGAGAAGAGAGAGATAGAGAGAAAGAGGGAGAGAAGTGGGGCTGAGAGGTTGAAGAAGCAGATGGTTGCTTCTCCTGTGTGCCCTGGTCGGGAATTGAACCCGGGACATCTACATGCCAGGCCAATACTATACCACTGAACCAACTCTGGGTGCCTTTTATTTCTTTCTCTTGCCTGATTGCTCTGGCAAAACTTCCAGAATTATGTTGAATAAGAGTGAAGAGAGTGGGCATCTTTGTCTTTTTTCTGATTTTAGAAGAAAAGCCTTCATTTTTTTCACCATTTAGTATGATATTAGCTGATGGTTAGTCATATATGGCCTTTATTATGTTGCGGTACTTTCATTCTATTCAGATTTTATTGAGTGTTTTAAACAGAAAAGGATGTTGTATCTTATTGAATGCCTTTTCTGTATCTATTGATAGGATCATATGATGTTTGTTCTTTGTTTTGTTGGTATATAGTGTATTACATTGATTGATATCCATATGTTGAACCATCCTTGTGCTACTGGAATGAATCCCACTTGATTGTGATGTATTATTTTTTTTAATGTGTTACTGTATTCAATTTGCTAGTATTTTGTTTAGGACTTTTGCATATGTATTCATTAGAGATATTGATCTATAGTTCTTTTGTGTGTGCGTTTTCCTTGCCAGGTTTTGGTATGAGGGTTATGTTGGCTTCATAAAATGTGTTGGGGCATATTGCTTCTCTTTTTTGGAAGACTTTGAGAAGGATAGGCACCAAATCTTCTTTGAATATTTGGTAGAATTCACTAGTATAGCCATCTGGTCCTAGACTTTTGTTTTTTGGGGAAAATTTTGATAGTTCTTTTTCCTTTCTTTCTGCTTATAGGTCTATTTAGGTTTTCCACTTCTACTGGAGTCACTCTAGGAAGATTGGTTAGTTCTAGCAATTTATTCATTTTCTCCAGGTTGTTAAATTTGGTAGCATATAATTTTTCATCTATTCTACTGTGATCCTTTGTATATCTATGATGTCTGTGGTAATTTTTCCTCTTTCATTTCAAATTTTTTTTATATGAGCCCTTCCCTTTTTTTCCTTAGTCTAACCAGTGATTTATGGATTTATTATCTTTTCAAAGATCCAGCTCCTTGTTGTTTTAATCTTTTCTATAGGTTTTTTTTTGTTCTGTATTTCATTTAGTTCTGCTCTAATTTTTACTATTTCCTTTTTTCTGCTGACTTTGGTTGCCTTTGTTCTTCTTTTTCTGGTTCCTTCAGATGTGATGTTAGGTTGTTTACTTGGGATCTCTCTTGTTTCTTGATATAAGCCTGTAATGATACAAACTTCCCTCTTATTATTGGTTTTCCTGCACCCCAGATATTTGATATGTCATGTCATCATTTTCATTTCTCTGTATATATCTTTTGATCTTTGCTTTTATATCTTCTTAGACACAGTCATTTTTTAGAGGTATGTTGTTTAATTTCTACATTTTTGTGGGATTGTTTTTGTTTCTGTTTTATAGTTGAATTCTAGTTTCAAAGCCTTATGATGAGAAAATATGCTTGGTATAATTTCAATCTTCCTGAATTTGTTGATTTTAATTTTCTTGCCCAGCATTTGGTCTATCCTTGAAAATGTTTCATGCACACCGGAGAAGACTTTATAATCTGACCTTTTGGGATGAAATAGCCTGTAAATGTCTATTATGTCCATTTGGTCCAGAGTGTCGTTACACACCAATAAATCTTTATTGATTTTCTGTTTGAATGATCTATTTATTCCATCAATGGTATATTGAAATCTTCCAAGTATGATTGTGTTTTTGTTTGCTTCTATTTTTAGATCAGTTAATAGAGGTCTTACATATTTTGGTGCATATATATATTGAAGTATTATGTCTTCTTGATACAGTGTCCGATTTATCATAATGAAATGTTCATCTTTGTCTATAGTTACCTTTGTTGTCTTCAAGTCAGCATTATCAGATATGAGTATGGCTATACCTGCTTTTCTTTGGATATTATTTGCTTGGAGAATCATTTTCCAACCTTTTACTTTGAAACTACCTTTGTCCTTGGAGTTTAGATGTGTCTCTTGGAGGCAGCATATGGTTGGGTTTTGCTTTTTGATCCAATCTGATACTCTATTCCTCTGTATTGGTGAGTTCAGTCTATTTACATTTAGGGTAATTATTGACATTTGAGAATTTCCTATAGCCATTTTATGTTTTGTTTTCTGGTAGCTCTGTGTATTGTTTAGTTCTTTTCTTTTTTGTTTCTGTCACTTGTTTTTGTTTGGTGGTATTCTATACTTTATTTCTTTTTTTTTAAACTATATTTCAATAGTGGCTTTTTGTGGGTGGTTACCTCCTTTAGATTATTAAGAGAAAATTGCTGATATGTACAAGAATCCTTTGTTTATGAGTACTTCTGCATTCCATCCTCCTTTGCTACTACAGATCTTTATCTTCTCCCCTTTTGTGTTATTGTTGTCACAGAATAGCCTTGTTTTTATTGTGACCTTGTTTGAGCTTTTACTTTTTGATTTGTTTTGGGTTTTTTTTGTCTGGTCAAATGACCCCCTTGATCATTTCCTGCAGTGGGGGTTTTCTGATGATAAATTCCCTCACCTTCTGTATGTCTGTAAAAGTTTTCATTTCTCATATTTGAAGGATAATTTTGATGGGTATAGTCTTCTTAGTTAGTAATTCCTCTCTTTCTGTATTTTGAATTTTGGTTCCACTCTCTTTTGGCTTGTACAGTTTCTGCTGAGAAGTCTGATGATAACTAATGGGCTTTCCTTTGTATGTTGTGTTCCTCTTTTTGCTAGCTGCCTTTAGGATTCTTTCTTTGTCATTGATTTTTGACAGTTTTATTACAATGTGCCTTGAAGTAGATCCGTTTGGGTTTTGGTAACTTGGCATTATTTGTTTCTTGGATTTGAAGCTCTCTTTCCATGGTCTTGGGAATTTTTCATCAATTATTTGTTTGAATAGGCTCTCCATTCCTTTCTCCCTCTCTTATATATCCATTTTTCTTATATTGCTCTTTCTGATGGAGTCAGACAATTCTTATAGAGCTCTCTTGGTTTTTTAAATGCATGAGTCTCTCTCCTCTGAGTATCTCTAGTTGCCTATCTTCAATGTCACTGATTCCTTCCTTTATCTGGCTTGTTCTATTAGCCAAACTTGCTACCTCAATTTTCAATTCATGTATTGAGTTCTTCATCACTGTTTTAAAAGTTTCAATATCTTTGGTAAGGTGCTTGGTTTATTTTTTGAGCTCATTAAGTTGCCTACTAGTGTCTTCTTGCATCTCATTGAATATTTTTAGAACTTCAGTTTTGATTCCTCTCTCATTGTAACTCTAAGGTTTCCATGTAACTGAAATTTTTTTCTGGAGATTTTTCATTTTCTTTCTGAATTACATCTCTGTCTTGTGTAGCCATGGTATTTGATTTCTTCTTCCTGATGACATTGAGACTGGTATTGTTAAGAATCCTAACAAGAAAACAACCAAAAAACTGAAAATTTCTAAAAAGTACAATAAGTAATTGACAAGTTTAAAATATGATATTATGACAGTAAAAAAAAAACACACAAAATAAGATCAAAATAAAAAAAAATCACAAAGAAACCCTGAAAAAAAAATAATTAAAGAAAATGAAATTTTAAAGGGAAAAAATGAAGGAAAAGTTAATTTTGGTTTTGACAGGTTTCCTCCATTAAGTGTTACTGTATTACAACTTTTAGCTCTGTGAAGTTCCTGGGCTGTCTGCTGAGATGTTGCTGTCACAGCGATGTAAGCAGGGCCACAGTTGTGGTGGTGGTAGGGCATGTTGTGAGGGCTTTTCAGCTTCGGCTTTATGGCTTCAGCTTTCTAGCTTTCTGGCTCTAGCAATGGTGGTTTCAGGCTTCCGGTCACACTCCTCCCCACATCTTAACAGACCTGGGGACCAGACATGGGGCACTTCTGTTCTTCAGGGGAGAGAATAGCTCTGGAGAGCCAGCTGGGGGTTTTGTCTCTACCACTCTCAATACCATGAGGTGAGGGAGGCAGGATCTGGGAGACTGGGGGGCTGCACTTTTAGTTTTCTCTGTTTCTGCCGAGTGCAGGCTGCAGACAGATCACGGGAATACTGGCCACAACCACATACTCTGGCTGCTTTGGTAGCTTGGTTTATTTGCCCCTCTTTCTCATTGCTCCTTCCAGAAGAAGGAGACCCTCTCTGGGTTCCCCTCTCTGTACCCCTCAGACATAATCCAAACAGCCTGAGCTTCCCTCCTCCCCACAGCAGACCATGAATGTGTTTTATCTTCCACCCTCCTTTTACACCATCCCACCTTTACTCCATTCAGTGATGGATCTTTCAGAAGTACATGTGAGCTCAGCTGGAGTTCCATCGCTGTGTTATAGTTGTTCAACTTGTGGAAATTTCAAGGGGGGGAGTTCAGCAGTATCTCTCACACAGCCATCATTCCAACCAAGACTTTATTATAGACACTTTTTTCTTTTTCCCAGTGAGAGGAAGGGAAATAGAGACAGACTCCTGCTTGTGCCCCAACCAGGATCCATCCAGCAGTCCCCACCTGGGGCCGTGCTTGCAACTGAGCTATTTTTAGCACCTGATGCAAGGCTTCAGTGATCCATCCTCAGTGCCTGGGGCCATAGCACTCAAAACAGTCAAGCCATAGCTGGAGGAAGGGAAGAGAGAGAGAGAGGAGTGGGAGGGGTGGAAAAGCAGATGGTCACTTCTCTTGTGTGCCCTGCCTGGGAATCCAACCTGGGGCATTTACACGCCAGACTGACACTACCACTGACCCATCTGGACAGAGCTATTATACACACTTAAATTACTGCAATAAATCTTAACTCCCCAGTGCATGGAATCTAATTTTTTTTTTTTTTTCCTGAAGCTGGAAACGGGGAGAGACAGTCAGACAGACTCCCGCATGCGCCCGACCGGGATCCACCTGGCACGCCCACCAGGGTCGACACTCTGCCCACCAGGGGGCAATGCTCTGCCCCTCCGGGGCGTCGCTCTGCCGCGACCAGAGCCACTCTAGCGCCTGGGGCAGAGGCCAAGGAGCCATCCCCAGCGCCCGGGCCATCTTTGCTCCAATGGAGCCTTGGCTGCGGGAGGGGAAGAGAGAGACAGAGGAAGGAGGGGAGGAGGGGCATCAATAAATACAATTATTCGTAACTAAATGTTCTATTAATATAAATTTTAAATATTTTTAATTGCCATTGATTTCTTTTCAAAGGACAGAAAATAGTAAATAAGACAAATTTAATGAGACAAAAATAATACCAAAATTATGCAAACGTGAGCAGACATCCTAACAAATGATGATACTGAGTAGTTTTATATTGTCTGTTGCCATGTGTTTCAAAATTGTGGGCTGTTTTTACTGATCCCAGTATGTCCATCAGCTCCTACCTACCAAGAAATAGTCAAAGTATAACTTTTTCTTCTTAACCTTGAAACTCCAAAATTGCTTCTCAGCAGAGTAAGGAGGATGTTCAGTTGCTTTGCTTATTTCTAAGCAAAAATTTATATATAGTGTGTGTGTGTGTGTGTGTGTGTGTGTGTGTGTGTGTGTGTGTTGGGCAGGAGTTGTGTCTTCCATTATCTTGAAACTTTTGGTCTTAGTATTTTTCCATACATTTACAAAAATGAAAGGTTGTTTACATTCACAGTGAGTTCAGAACTCTTTAAAGGGAGAGGGTACTGGTGTTTTATATTTAAATATTTAGAATGTAAAAGGACTCTTTAAAGTTTAGTATTTTTTAAAACTTTAATTTGCAGACTTATGAGACATAACTTAATTGAATTTATGATATTTTAAGAAATATTTAAGAAGTACTTAGCTTTTTTTTTTTAAGATTAAGAACTATACTAAATATTGTACTATATATAATTATGTAAGATGTTACCCTTGAAGGAAGCTGGGTAAAGGTTGCATAAAACTTGACTGTATTTGTAATTTCTATATGTCTGTAATTATTTCAACACTTCATTTAGCCAAAAGGCTGAGAAGCAATAAATAATTATTTCAAAATTGAGTTAATAAAAGAACTTTAAAGAGTCACTAGTAAATTTATTTTTATGGAAGATATACAAATTCACCACATGAGGGCACTCAAAGAATGTCTAAGAAACGTACACTTGAACAGCAATTTAGTTTCTCGTTAATGTGCTATTTCTATTATGTACAGTTAAATTTTCAAGATGTTCTTCATTAATATGACCCCCTTCCTATCCCTGTTTAGGTAACCGGTGTTGTAGGAAGAGCAGAACTTTTGTCATCTATCTTTTTTCTAGCTGCATTTTTGTCATATACCAAATCAAAAGGACCGAACAATTCCATAGGTAAAAGTCTTAATGTTTAATTTTTCTTTCTGTAGCTGTAAATTTGATTAGGTAATCTTCATCTACTTCAGTGTTGCTTATAAAATGTATGCCACACTTGGGATTTATTGTTATATATTGTACTACTTTAGCATATATGGCCATACAAAAGTATGCCACATTGTCAATATTAAAATTTCTTGCGTGCAGTTTATGTTTTATCATGACTTAACAGATTTTATATTATTTAATTTTTTTAAAATTACTCTAGGATATTAGAATTTTAGGGTCATTATTCCATTTGCTATTACATGTAAATGATATAAGTACCAATATTTTTAGTTGTCTTTTTGTAAATAACAGCCCTGAAGGCTGTGAATTATATTATTAGGCAAAGTAAAAAGCCTTTTACAGAGCATAACTTTTATTATTTGTTTATCATAGTTCACCTATTTATTGAGTCCCTGCCATGTGTCTTACTCTGAAAACTGCTTTGTATATATTAGTTCATTACTGCTGATGATACCTGGCATTGTCAGAAAACAAGTTCCCAGCAATAAAAATGGGTATTTACAAGCATGGACAGAGTGGGCATGAAAGAGGCCTTACCTAATAGCCTTAATCTCTATTTGATTGATTTTAAAATTTAACTCTTGAGTTTTCCCCCTTCATTCTTGGGCAATTTTTTGTCAGTATAGACCCAAGGTGCCCATGATAAGCCTGACTTTGTGTGTAATGAAACTAAAACTAAGATTCAAGAGATGTGATTTAAAGTAACTGTCTTCTCAGATTTGTAATACAAATAGGTTTGACCCTTGCTGCTATGAACATGCCTTCTTAAAACAGTCTGAATAGCAACATAGCATAGAGATTAAGAACATGGACTCTAGAGTCTGGTTTCACATTCCAAATCCACCATTTGCTACCTCCATTTACTTCTTTGGACAGATTACTTAACCCCTCTGTGCCTTAGTTTCTTTATCTATAAAAGGTAGGTGATAAGTAACTTTTCCTACATGTTGTGAAGATTAGAGTGATGCTGGATGGCCCTTAGGGAGGCCAAGGGAAGCGTCAACACAATACCAGGGTTCGGGTTCTTGTCATCACCCAGGAAAGGATTTGAGAGTTTGACAGAAAGATTTAGCAAAGTGCAGTAAATTGATTAAAGCGATAGTATGTACTCAAGTGACACCGAACAGCCTTGGATAACAAGACACCCCAATGGAGTCTAGGTGGAAAGGTTTTCATTAAATGTGGTTGGGCCCTGGCTGGTTTCTTCTGTGATAGAGCATCAGCCTGGCATGTGGATATCCCAGGTTCAATTCCTGTTCAGTGCACACAGGAGAAGCGACCATCGGCTTCTCCACTCCACCCCTCTCCCTTCTTTCTCTTTCTCTTTCTCTCTCTCTCTCTCTCTCTCTCTCTCACTTCCACTCCCCTCCCATCCCACAGCCATGGCCCGATTGGTTTGAGTGAGTTGACCTCAGGCGCTGAGGATGGCTTCCTGGCCTCTACCTCAGGCTTAAAAAAAAAAAGTCACTTGGTTGCTGAGCAACCGAGCAATGCCCTGGAACATAGCAATCACACCCTAGTGGGCTTGCCCTGTGGATCCTGGTTGGAGCACTTGTAGGAGTCTGTCTGCCTCCCCTCCTCACTAAAAAAAAATTTAACAAAATAAAAATAAATGTCAATGCCCTGGCCAGATAGCTCGGTTAGAGCATCATCTGGAAGCCCGGGGGTTGCCAGTTCGATCCCCAGTCAGGGCACATACAGGATGGATCAGTGTTCCTGTCTTTCTCTCACTCTCTCCTGTCCTCTCTCTCTAAAGTTAATGAAAAAAAATTAAAAATAAATAAAAATAAAAAAATAAATGTCAAGGAGGGGGTAGGGTGGTCCTTGGTTTCTGACACTAGTGTGGTGACTGCCCATGCCGCTGGTCTTCGTCCCTTCTCTCCAGGTAGTGACTTCTTTTTTGGTCCTTCTGAACTGTCGTAGTGGTATGGGGAGTGGGGGGGACCTCAAAACCGTAATGCAGATTTATTAAAAAGATATTATAATGGCCCTGTTGGTCACTTTTAGCTCAGTGTAGCCATGAAATTTGGTTGGAACTAGTTTTGTTTGTCTTAATTACAGGAAATTGAGGAGGGATAGCAGGGGAACAAGTGGTTAACGAAGGTCAAATCTACGATGTTTCAGACAGTATGGGAAAGGGGAAGGATTGACCTTGAGGCCTTTCTTCCTTATACTAACTTTTTTACCTCAAGATGAGTTAAGCATGTTAAGGCATTTGAAACAGTACATGGTTTATAGTAAACAGTGTGACTATTTTTCCTATTGGCCTTTTATGCAATGAGAGGTAGTTCAGTAACTAATATGAAATTTCCTAAGCAAAACATGAATGATAAAGTTAGAAAATACTATTACCAAGATTATGATCAGGTACCTGCCTTCTTCTTTAACTGTATCTCCTGCCATTTTTTCTCTCGCTAGCTTTGCTATAGCCAGATAGACCTTTCTCTTCCTCAAACAGGAGTATACTTGCTGTTCCCTCTTTTTAAAAATTTTCTTTACTTAGATCTTCACATAATTGTCTATATCACATAGTTGTTTATATCATTAGGCCTCTCAGCTCAGTGATTTCCCTCTTAGGGAAATCTTTCCTATCTTAACTAAAATAGCCTTTCACTTTATTATATTTTGTATTCCTCATAATTTTACTTGTTTTTTTTAATGGTTTTATATTCTTTTTTTTTTTTTTCTTTCTGAAGTGAGAAGCAGGAAGTCAGAGAGACAGACTCCCGCATGCACCTGACCGGGATCCACCCAGCATGTCCACCATGGGGCGATGCTCTGCCCATCTGGGGCATTGCTTCCTTGCAACCAGAGCCATTCTAGCACCTGACGCAGAGGCCACGGAGCCATCCCCAGTGCCTGAGCCAACCTTGGTCCAATGGAGCCTTGGCTGCGGAAGGGGAAGAGAGAGAGAGAAAGGAGAGAGGGAAGGGTGGAGAAGCAGATGGGCGCTTCTCCTGTGTGCCCTGACCAGAATCTTTTTTTTGTACTTTATTTTATTTATTTATTTTTTATTTTTTTGTATTTTTCGAAGTTGGAAACGGGGAGGAATGCGCCCGACCTGGATCCAGCCGGCACGCCCACCAGGAGGGGATGCTCTGCCCATCTGGGCGTGGCTCTGTTGCAACCAGAGCCATTCTAGTGCCTGAGGCAGAGGCCACAGAGCCATCCTCAGTGCTTGGGCCATCTTTGCTCCAGTGGAGCCTTGGCTGCGGGAGGGGAAGAGAAAGACAGAGAGAAAGGAGAGGGGGAGGGGTGGAGAAGCAGATGGGAGCTTCTCCTGTGTGCCCTGGCCGGGAATCGAACCTGGGACTCCTGCACGCCAGGCCAACGCTCTACCACTGAGCCAACTGGCCAGGACCCTGACCGGGAATCTTTGCCCGGGACTTCCACAGGCCAGGCCGATGCTCTACCTCTATGCCAACCGGCCCGGGCCAATGGTTTTCTATTCTTTATAACTCCAGTATCTTCCCTTTCTTTCTTTAGAATTATTTGTTTTAAATTATTGGTCCGTCTCTTCAAGTAATTCTGATTTAGTAGTATATGTTGTTATGTTTGTGCTCTCTCTTTGTGACTGTTGTACCCTTTAGTTATCTACTTATTTTGGCTGTGAGCTCAAGCCACGTGATCTCCTAAAGTTACTGATCACTCTGACTCTGACTGTTAAGGAGAAAGACCAGGGCCACTCTCTGTCCACCCTGTGATTCATTAATAAAATCCAGGATGGGGAGCTCCAGGTTCTTCAGGGCCACTGTTGATCTCTGTTGTTGTTACCATTCTACAAAACACCTCATCTGGTCCCTTAAAAAGAATCCGCAGGCCCTTACCAGGTGGCTCAGTGGATTAAACATTGTCCCAGTACATCTAGATCATGGGTTCGATCTAAGGTCAGGGCACATACGAGAAGCAATCAGTAAGTGCACAGGTAAATGGAGCAACTAAGTGGAACAGTGAGTTGAGGCTTCTCTCTCTCTCTCTCTCTCTCTCTCTCTCTCTCAGATCTATGGAAAAAGTTTTTTAAAAGAATCAGAATTGAGTGTCCTGGCTAGTTGTCTCAATGGTAGAGCATTGGCCCGGCATGTGGAAGTTCCAAGTTTGATTCCCAGCCAGGACAAACAGGAGACGTGCCCATCTGCTTCTCCACCCTTTCCCCTCTCCTTTCTTTCTTTCTCTCTCTTCCCCTCCTGCAGCCAAGGCTCCATGGGAGCAAAGTGTGCCCCAGGCACTGAGGATGGCTCCATAGCCTCCGTCTCAGGCACTGGAATGGCTCTTTTTGTAGAGGAACAACGCCCAGATGGGCCGAGCATCACCCCCTGGTTGGTTGGCATGCCCAGTGGATCCCGATCAGGCGCATGCGGGAGTCTATGTGTCTGCCACCCCCCCACTTCTAACTTCAGAAAAATACAAAAAATAAAAATAAATAAAAATTTAAAAAGAGGATCAGAATTGAGAAGAAGCTAGTAGGTCTACCATTCTTCTGTATTTAGATGGGAGGTTTGTGGAAGTGACTGCCTAAGGGTGGCTGGTGAGTTTGCATCTTTCAAAATAAACCTACCCTTTTACTCTTCTGTTTTACATGCAATCCCTCATAACAGCCTACAAACACAAGATAATTTTCAGTTCTCAAGGTTGTATTTTGAGGATTGGTTTTGTTACTGTGTTTTTGTTTTGTTATCTTAGAAGCCATAGTTCTCGTCACTTAATCTGTTTCTAGGGATGTTTTTTATGGAAGTGGCCAACAAGTCCACAGGTTATGCTTAGTTCACCACTTGACCAAAACAAAAACCAAATCCCATTGCTTTCTATCCCTTCAGCCTACATTACTCAGAAGGTTCATTTCTAACCTGAAAAAACATAATTTACATTTTTTTTTTACCCCTTTATTATGCAACATTCATTAAGTTAGATAACTTTCTCTCATTTTTTATCTCCATTTCCTAGAATGGTTCCTGGTAAACAGTAGGTGTTAAGTATATAAAGGTATTTATTTAGGAAATACTCAAGTGAATGAATATAATGTATTTTACATTCTAATTGAAAAGATGCCAAACCTGTTTTGTACCTCTTTCTCTCTCTCCTTTTAACCCCTATAATATTTCCTTACTCCACATTCTATAATTTTATACTTGAGACTACAAAGAATTGTGCCATTATCTTTGTATTTTCCATTTCTGTCTAGTGTATGTTGTAGTATGCAAAAATTTTTATTTTTCACTTTATTTGATCACTTTAACTCTCTTATTTGTATCCCATACCCTTTTTATAAGCAGGATACATACCAGGGCCTTTGCACATACTTTTCCAATACTTACAAGTTTCTGCCTATCAGTAGCACCACTCACCTTCCCCACTCCTTTTAATTTTCTTTCACTTTCTTCTTTTTTCTATAACATTTAGGTCACCATTTGACAAAATATATCTTTACTTGTTTATTTGATTGTTATCAAGGCTCCTTCACAAAATGTACTAGATACTTAAAATAACTATTTGAATGCATTTGAATATTTGAAAGCTGAAAGTTGTATCTTTACACATTTGATACTTGTAATTTTTTTTTTAAAGTATTGTTAACTAATTTAGAAGTTACTTGTTTTGGACAGAGTCACACATGGTAATTTTAGCCACAGTTATCTGATTATAAAATTTAAAGTGTATCTGTTCATTCTGTTCATACAGTAACTTAGTCACCAAAAGTTAAAGAACCAAAGTGACTGGTTTCAGTAAAGGTTTTGCCTTTATTAGAGCTATGAGTTGCTGAGACTGAATCCAACATTATGGAGGGCAACTGTTTGCTTTCTCTTAGTTGGAATGGAAATACAAATTAGTAAAAAGGCTGAATTTCATCTTAGAAGAACCAAGCTAGTCATTGTCTCCTTATCATGCATCACTTTTTAAAACCTCCAAAATTCTTTCCTTATCTTAAAAATGGGCATGATCGTACATGTTCTCTATGCTATAGTGTGATTTTCGAGATCCAATGAAATGACATGTGTTAAACTGGTCTTATAAATTGTTTAATACATTTTTAAAATACCTGTTTTCAAGGCTCTAATTTCCCACTAATTTTTAATACATGTATCTGATCATACTATACTCTATGTCAGTGGTCGGCAAACTGCAGCTCACGAGCCACGTGCAGCTCTTTGGCCCCTTGAGTGTGGCTCTTCCACAAAATATCACGTGCGGGCACTACCTCGATAAGGAATGTACCTACCTATATAGTTTAAGTTTTAAAAATGTGGCTCTCAAAAGAAATTTCAGTTGTACTGTTGATATTTGGCTCTGTTGACTAATGAGTTTGCCGACCACTGCTCTATGTCATTCCCTCCCATACTTTATGCATACATGCCGCTTTTCCAGTGTTTCCATTCATATTATATAGCCTTCATAGTCCAAATTTAAGTTAACTTGTTTTGTAAAGAATCACCTACTGATTTCTTTCCTTTATGAATTACTTGTTGAGTTTAGCATGGTCCTTCAGCCGTGGTACAATGTTACATCAGTATTAATGGTTCTGACCTAACTAAGAATATGACATTATTTTGAGGAGGAATGCTGTTATACTTGCTATCCCGTAAGTGTTTTAGGGATAGGAATTTTTAAGTTGTTTTTTCTTTCAGTAATTGTAGTCAATAGAGTATACTTTAAAATTAAAAAAAAATTCAAAATAAATGAGTTTATGTATTAAGCCCAGTGTCAAAAGAAAATATATTAGATATATGAGTTGTGTTCTTATTTCCTCCTAGATACGTCAATTATTTGAGTTTTGCTCTAATATTTTTAATGAATTAAAACAGGTCACACATAATACTTGCATTTTTTTTAAAACTGGAGAAAAAATGGAGGTCATATTTTCCAATAAGAAAACTGAAGCTCAGAACAGTTGCCCAAAGTCACAAAGCAAGTTAGTATAGATCTGGAATTACTCTCACAAGTCATTTTTCTTAATTAAATTACTACTAAGTAGTAGAACTTCGCATAAGTTGATGTGTAGTAGGTTTTTCATTTACATAGAACTTGGAAATATTCTTTTGTGAATTTTTAAAAGAATAGTATTGATTTAAATGTTTATTGTTGTGCTGGCCAGTTGGCTCAGCAGCAGAGTGTCAACCTATCATGTGGAAGTCCCAGGTTTGATTCCCAATCAGGGCACACAGATTCCATCTGCTTCTCCATCCCTTCCCCCTTCTCTCTCTCTCTCTCTCTCTCTCTCTCTCCCCCCCCCCCTCTCTTTCCCCCTCTCTCCTTTTCCCTCCTTCTCTCCCTCCTTCTCTGCCTCCTGCAGCCATGACTTCTGTGGTTTGAGCAAGTTGGCCCCAAGCACTGAGGATGGCTCCATGGCCTTGCCTCAGGCACTAAAATAGCTCAGTTGCTGAGCAATGGAGCAGCAGTCCCAGATGGGCAGAGTAATGCCCTTAGGGGGCTTGCCAGGTGGTTCCTGTTCAGGGCGCATGCGGGAGTCTGTTTCTTGGCCTCCCCACATCTCACTTAAAAAAAAAAAAAAAGTTTATTGTTAACCTGTTTCAGTTTTTAGTGTTTTTTAGTCAAAATGGTACTCTTTCTGACCTATTAGTTTTCAGTTTCAAGTTTTATATAAATGAAGTATATTGTTATCTGTATGCTAAATTTAGGTATGTTTTTATTTCATATTGATAGTTCATTAATTATGACCCTCAAATCTTATGTTTCTCTTCTCCCTATTGGCCACCCTACATTTGGTTTAAAAGTTCATACTTGGTTAGATAATCTTTATCTCCACAAAAATTTTTTAGTTTAAATCAGCGATTTTCAACCAGTGTGCTACAAGAATTTTTAAAATACACAATACTCTTTTCCCTTCGATTGCCAAGTAAAAAAAATGATGACAGCCAACATAAATAGCCATTCAGTATGAATGAATCAAAATTATATCTATTTTTTTTGTCAGGTCAGCAAAAATATATATTTTGGTGTGCCTTAGAATTTTATTAATTAGTTGATGTGTGCCATTAGATAAAAAAAAATTGAAAATCACTGGTTTTAATTATACATCTTGATGTTCTGTTTTGGAATCCATAAAGTATAAATTACTTGAAATATTTAAATATATTTTAAAATGTAAAGTGAATGAGAAATAGCACAAATGTAAATACCACAAAGTTTTTCGGTAATGTGTAATAGTTATCTAGCTTAAAATATCTTTTTGTGGTATTATAAAATTATTTTGTGTAGCTTTATATTTTTCTGTCCTTAAATTGCAGTGTGGACTCCAATCGCATTGACAGTGTTTTTAGTGGCTGTCGCAACATTGTGTAAAGAGCAAGGAATAACAGTTGTGGGAATTTGCTGTGTGTATGAAGTATTTATTGCGCAGGGGGTAAGAAGAAATTTAAATTTTTGTTGCTATCTTTTATCCTATTTGAATCTGATTCTAATAAATATTTTCTAAATGTACTATTATGTACATGTCTGATTTCTAGTAATACCAGAAATTTTCACAAAATTCACATTTTTTCCACACCCACTGAAAATTACCATTTTATAATACCTTCAGTTTTTGTTTTTGTTTTAAGATTATATTTATTGATTTTATAGAGAGAAGAGAGGTAGAGCGAGAAGTATCAACTCATACTTGCTTCATTTTTGTTGTTCATTGCTTGTTTGTTGCAAGTGCCTTGACCCGGCAAGCCCAGGGTTTCGAACCAGCGACCTTAGCATTCCGGGTCGATGTGCTATCCTCTGTACCACCACAGATCAGGCACAACTCCAGCTTTTTAAAGGCTGCTTTTTAAGTTTCAATAATGGAATTGTTAGGCAATATGGAATACTTTACAACATAGAGATTATTGAGCTCATTTTACTCATTATTAGTTGCACAAACTGTTACATATTGATTTTATAATTATAGTCAAATTCTATTTAATCTTATGTTTAGAAAGTACTACATTGTTGAAAACATTGTAGTATGTGGTTAATTGCTTAAAACTTTTTTCTCTTCCAGTATACTTTGCCATTATTATGTACTACTGCTGGACAGTTTCTCCGTGGAAAGAGTAGTATTCCATTTTCTATGCTGCAGACATTAATAAAACTCATTGTTTTGATGTTCAGTACACTATTACTGGTTGTGATTAGAGTCCAGGTTATTCAGTCCCAACTTCCAGTATTCACCAGGTATGAATTTTATTTTTGTTGATGTTGTTTTTCCATCCTTTCAAAATTAACTTTGGATATTGTTTTCATGTCTCGAGTTCTGTTTGAGCTTTTTTTTTTATGTGCTCTATATCTCTACATGATCTGGTGCTTTCATGTTCTTATCTACTAATTTTACCTGTGTCATTGTTGGTCAGTTTAGATTGAATAATTTTTCTTCTTATGGATTATATTTTTCTGCTTCTTCCCATGCCTGGTAATTTTTTAATAGGTGCCATATATGAATTTTACCTTAATGTATTCCTATAAATAGTTTAAACTTTGTTCTGGGATACATTTATATATAAAAATTGTTTCATCTTCAAGCCTTGCATTTAAGCTTTCTTTTGTGAGATCATAGTAGCATTTTGGTCAGCTGATTTTGCTCCACTTCTGACACGAGACCCTTCTGACTACCCAATGTACTGAATTATGAGGATTTCCACTCTGGCTGCTGAGGAACTATTCCTAGCTCTGTATGTTTGGGAATTTTTGTCTAATCCTTTCAAGAGGATCTTTCCTAATTGTATTAGTTTTCCTCGAGCTGCTATAACAGATCACCAGAACGTGGGTGACGTAAAGTATCAGAAGTTTGCTCTCACCAGCTAGAAGCCAGAAGTCTAAATTAAGGGTGTCAGGCATAGTTCTTTCCTTCGGAAGGCTCTGAGGAAGGATCTGTTCTGAAACCTTTTGCAAGCGTGTGGTGGTTGTTGCAGTCTCTTGGTTATTGGTAGGCATGTTGCTGCATCACTTCAGTCTGCTTCATCTTGCCTTGGCCTTCTTCCCTGTGTGTTTCTCTGTATTCCATCCTCGGTGTATAACAATATCAGACACTGGATTTATGGCCCAGCTTTATCCATTATGATCTTGTGTTAACTAATTGCACTGGCAAAGATTCTATTTCCAAATAGGTTACCTTTGGGGTGCTGGGTAGATGTGATTTTGGGAGAGTCATGATTCAACCCACTATACTGACCTTGAGTATTTCCTCACATAGCACACTGACCAGTTCTCATCAGCACAGAAAACTGGAGAGAGACCCCCCTCAGTGGATCCCCTGAGTTTTCTTTCTCAGCAGATTTCTTCTTGATATTCTGCCCATGAACCCTAGCCCCCTGAGCTCTGCCTGGGTTCGCTCTCGCAGCTCCATACACTAAAAACTTTGTCCAGATACTAAACTCTCCAAATAGTCCAAATAGGGCTGTTCTTCCTCTCTCAGATATCACTGTCCTTTGCTTGATGCTCAGTGTGTTCAAAACAAAAATAAAAATAAGAAAAGTTTTATATATCTTGTCCAGTTTGTAGTTGTTGAAAGCTAGAAGCAAAATTTATAGTGCATTTTAATAATCGATGTATATCGATTTTTCCTAATCTAACATTTAGCATTTTTTCCATTATACCTTACTTGCCTAAAATTTATTTTATTTTTTTTTTAATTTTTATTTATTCATTTTAGAGAAGAGAGAGAGAGAGAAAGAAGGGGGGGGAGGAGCAGGAAGCATAACCTCCATATATGCCAGGGGTCCCCAAACTACGGCCCGCGGGCCACATGCGGCCCCCTGAAGCCATTTATCCGGCCCCCGCTGCACTTCCGGAAGGGGCACCTCTTTCATTGGTGGTCAATGAAAGGAGCACATTGACCATCTCATTAGCCAAAAGCAGACCCATAGTTCCCATTGAAATACTGGTCAGTTTCTTGATTTAAATTTACTTGTTTTTTATTTTAAATATTGTATTTGTTCCCGTTTTGTTTTTTTTACTTTAAAATAAGATATGTGCAGTGTGCATAGGGATTTGTTCATAGTTTTTTTTATAGTCCGGCCCTCCAACAGTCTGAGGGACAATGAACTGGCCACCTGTGTAAAAAGTTTGGGGACCCCTGATATATGCCTTGACCGGGCAGGCCCAGGGTTTTGAACCGGCAACCTCAACATTCCAGGTCGACGCTTTATCCACTGTGCCACCACAGGTCAGGCGAGCCTAAAATTTAAATGAAATTTTTTTATTTCCTTTTCAATTTTATTTCAGTGACTGACATTGTTAGCAAGAATTTTTCTTTTTTTAACAAAAGGCCAAAATGTCATTCATGTTGCTATCCATAATAGTGCATTACTGGTTAGAATAAATATTACTCTGATAATTTTATGTCCAACACTATCCTTGTGATGATTTTTTAATATTCTATTGTTACTCCATAAAGTAAATTGTAATATGATTTGATTTATTTTGACATGTACCCTTTCTCTATAGTTGAATTATTTAATCAGCTATCCTAAATAAATTGTTAATTGTATGTAATAAATGAACTCTTAATTTTACATTACAGGAAATAAATCTTTGTATTTAGTTCAGTTATTTTGAGACTTCAAGTCCAGATTCTCAGGATTTATTATTTTTCATATATGTAGATATTTAAATATGAAAAAAAAATTAAATGACATATTTGTTAAAATAATATTTACTTTTTCTCAGTCATCTAATATTTTTAAAAATGCCAAATAGAGCGTCGACCTGGGACACAAAGGTTCCAGGTTCAAAACCCTGAGGTCGCCAGCTTGAGCATGATATCATTGACATGATCCCATGTCACTGTCTTGAGCCCAAAGATCGCTGGCTTGAGCAAGGCGTCACTGTCTTGTCTGGAGTCCCCTGGTAAAAGCACATATGAGAAGCAATCAATAAATAACTAAAGTGACAACTAAAAGTCAATTCTTCTCATCTCTCAGCAATCACTGAACAACTAAAATAAAGCAACTACAAGTTGATGCTTCTCATCTCTACCTTCTCTCTCTCTCTCTCTCTCTCTCTCTCTCTCTCTCTCTCTCACACACACACACACACACACACACACACACGCATGCACGCACACACATACTATAAAATATAAAAAATAAGACCAATTCAAATAAGTGGTAGAAGTTGACATCTCATTCACTTTCTCATTTTAAACTGAGAAACTGGGTTTTTTTCTTTATTTTATTAAGTGAGAAGCGGGGAGGCAGACAGACAGGCTTCCGTGTGTACCAGAACAGGGATCCACCCAGCAAGCCTCCTACCCTACCGGGTGATGCTCTGCCCATCTGGGGCTGCTGCTCCATCGCTCAGCAAGGAAAGCTATTTTAGCGCCTGAGGCAAGGCCATGGAGCCATCCTCAGTGTCAGAGGCCCAACTTGCTCAAACCATTTGAGCCACGGCTGCAGGAGCGGAAGAGAGGGGGACAGTCGAGAAGCAGATTGTTGCTTCTCCTATGTACCCTAACTGGGATTCAAACCCAGGACTTCGAAACGCCGGGCCGTCACTCCACCACTTAGCCAACCAGCCAGGGCCGAGAAATTGGTTTTGAAAGGACTATATGTTAATATAGTCAGTACAATTTAGAACGTAGCATAAAGAAATAGAAGTGAAGTTATTCTTTTGAACTGCACTTTTAAAAATGATTTTACTTAGTTTTCTATAAACAAGCTAAATTAATGAAATGTACATTAAATCTATTATGGCCTGCAGAAATATAAACTGTAATATAAGTTTATATTAACATATACTAGGATAAAAAGAAGAACACAAACGAAATGTTACATAGGCCTATACAGTTAGTACTTTGGGCTGGAAATTTGGTTTTTAGCTTTCTGAAGTCTAAACAAAGAGGAAAAGGTCATAGTGATAGATAGTTTCTCTATTAGTTCCAAAAGAAACTTCTCACTAGAAAAACATTGGTTAATATTCTTAGAAGCATTCATACATCACATACAATAATGAATCTTACCCAACTTTTCTTATTAGTGTTAATCAGAAGGTTATCATTTAATAGAAGCACTTATGCAGAGAATCACATTATAATATGAATTTCTGAATTCTGATAAAATAACAGATAACCTGCTTGCCTTTCTATCAGTTCTTCCTAACTACCACTCCTTTCAAGTAGACATTTTATGAAGATTATTTTAAACTTTGGCAGGAATCTGAAGTATTCATAAAATATTTGTCTTTTCAACGAGACTACATATAAAATATTACTTTTATTACTGTTCAGTGTTTCAGTTATAAATTTGATGTTTAGAAAGTGGTTTAGTTTGAATAACATTTCTTTTTATTCTTTACACAGATTTGATAACCCAGCTGCTGTAAGCCCAACTCCTACAAGGCAGCTAACTTTTAACTACCTCCTTCCTGTGAATGCTTGGCTTCTGTTAAATCCTTCTGAGCTCTGCTGTGATTGGACCATGGGAACAATACCACTTATAGAGTCATTTCTAGATATTCGCAATGTTGCCACATTTACTTTCTTTTGTCTTTTGGGGGCTTTGGGAGTATTCAGTCTCAGATACCCTGGTGATTCCTCCAAAACTGTTTTAATGGTAAGAAACTGTCTTCATTTTTCAGATGATACTATATTCCATTGATTAATTAAGAGATTGCCTTTAATTCATCAAAAGGTTTTTGTTGTTGTTTTTAGTGAGAGACAGACAGGAAGGGAGGAAGGGAGAGAGGTGAGAAGAATCAACTCATAGTTGTGTCACTTTAGTTGTTCATTGATTGCTTTATCATATGTGCCTTGACCAGGGGGCTCTAGCTGAGTTAGTGATCCCCTGATCAAGGCAGTGACCGTTGGCTTTAATCCACTGCCTTTGGGTTTAAGCCAACGACTGTGGGATCATGTTATTGATTCTACACTCAAACCAGTGACCTCGTGCTCAAGTTGGATAAGCCTGCGCTCAAGCCAGTGGCCTCCGGTTTTCTATCCTGGGACCTCAGAATTCCAAGTCGACTTTTTATCCGCTGTGCCACCACTGGTCAGGCTCAAAAGCATCTTTCTAAAAACAGAATCATTCTTCAGATATATACATTGGTAGGATACTGAGTAGTATCATGGTAGTATTTTTTTTTTCAGATTCAGTATTGCCTCAGTAGAAAATCATTAATTTGTGATTCATGGAGAAAGTATTAATAACACATTCTTTCCTCTCAAACTTAGGAAGCTGAAGAAACAAATTATTCAGTTAGGTACTATGAAACAAATTAGTGTAACAAAATATGGAAGCATATGTCCATAGAAACAGATGTACTAATGAAAGCTAACTTATTTTTTTCCACAGATTATGTGTGCTAGTTATTTGTGTCCTACCTTTTTAATGGCTTTATATCCTGGAAACCATATACCATCCCATTTTTTAAATTAAAAAACAAAAACCATTTTTGAGATTTTTAATTTTAATTAGAATTTCTTAGAGGTCGTAGAATAAAAGACTAAAAGACGATTGATTTAAAGGGAAGCAGTTTTATTCTTAAATGTTTACTAGCTTACTACTTAAATTTATTACTGTTAAATGTATGTAATCGTCAGAATATTATGCAGAGTAATGCTGAGGTATAAAGGTAGTAATCTGGTCTTGACTGAAGCATACCTTATCAATTTACAATATGATGTGGTTACTTAAAATAGTAATATAAAAACTGGCGTGCTTAGCTATTTTATCACTTTATGGGTTTTGTTGAAACCTATTAACATCTTTTTTGTCAGTTTACCACATGAGCATTAGTGCATGTATAAAACTTATCAGTGTTGTATTTTAGATAGATTTTGAAAAAATACTTTTAATTTAATTGGATGAGCTTTAATTATAAGTTCTAACATTCAAGACTTCATTTCACCTTGTTGACATACATTTTTGTTATTATCCCTAAGTTGCACACTGTATGTTTAAATTAATATTCTTTATGATATTAAAAATGGTTCACCCGTACATTTCCAAATTAAATGACAAAATATTTGGATTTGACTCTTTAGTGTTCATATATTTTTTAATTTAATAAAATATCTTTTTTTCTTTGTAGGCGCTTTGTTTAATGGCATTACCATTTATTCCTGCATCAAACCTTTTTTTCCCAGTTGGATTTGTTGTTGCTGAGCGAGTCCTGTATGTCCCTAGCATGGGATTCTGTATTTTGGTAGCCCATGGATGGCACAAAATATCAAACAGAAGGTGAATTTAAATATTAGTTTATTTAATGCTTACTATAGAATCAATTGTGATATATTTAAGTATTTAAAATGTTTATTTAGTTCACTTTTATAAGTCATACTTTTATACCTCTTTTTCATCTTAATAATCTTGTTTTTCTGTAATTCGAGTTAGGAAAGCTTCATAGCACCTACTACATCTGATGTTCTTCATATTTATATAATTTTATTTTACAGCTTGAGACAAACTTTGAGTCAGATGCAATGAAAAAGACATTATTGAGACTAAAATTAAAAATGACCATTGCCACTCCATATGCAATGAACTAAGATATAGTCTTCTTAAGTGAGTCATACTGAGGGTTTTTTGGGTTTTTTTTATATTTTTCTGAAGCTGGAAACAGGGAGAGACAGTCAGACAGACTCCCGCATGCACCCGACCGGGATCCACCCGGCACGCCCACCAGGGCCAATGCTCTGCCCACCAGGGGGCGATGCTCTGTCCCTCCGGGGCGTCACTCTGCCTAGACCAGAGCCACTCTAGCGCCTGGGGCAGAGGCCAAGGAGCCATCCCCAGCGCCCGGGCCATCTTTGCTCCAATGGAGCCTTGGCTGCGGGAGGGGAAGAGAGAGACAGAGAGGAAGGCGCGGCGGAGGGGTGGAGAAGCAAATGGGCGCTTCTCCCATGTGCCCTGGCCGGGAATCGAACCCGGATCCCCCACACACCAGGCCGACGCTCTACCGCTGAGCCAACCGGCCAGGGCCCATACTGAGTTTTTAGTATAAGTAAAATACAGGGTGGGGGAGAGTAGGTTTATAGTTCATATGGAAAGTAATATAATAATTAGTAAATAATAATACAAGAATACTGTTTTGTGTACTCACAACTATACTGTCGTTTGCTGTCATTACTATATTCATAATCACCATGATCTAATTCCCTTAAACTAACAGCTAAGGAATAGAATAGTCAAAACTATATGTATACAAGAAATGGTCATTGTCTTCTCTTTCTCACTTCCAATCACCTTTCAACCCATAGTATTCTGACTTCTTTCTATATCATCTGCTAACATAGATAACAAATTGCTTCCTGGTAGCTAAATTCAGTCAATGCTTTTATTTAAAATTTATTTTCCAGACTGTAAAAATTCTCTCTCTTGATTTTTTTTCTCATCTGTTTACTTCTGCTCTCTCCTCTGATTTCTTCTTGCTATGGCTGCTCACTAAATATTATTTCTCAGAGTTTTATTCATAGCTATTTTTCTCACATTGCATGTTCTGCCTGGATGATCTATTTCATCTATGTCTGGAATTTTCGCTACGATCTCCCAAACCTTTTCCCTTAACTTTAACCCATATTTCCTGTTATAATCAGTACCAGTTTTTTTAGTGTCTGTTATGTGCCAGATGCCCTAATAGGCCATTTAAATTTGTTTTCTCGTTTAATCTTGACACTCATTCCTTAACTCTATTTTGCACATTTTATAATTGAACATCAGGCCCTGGCCAGTAGACTGAGTGGTAGAGTGTCGACCGGCATGTGGAAGTCCTGGGTTCGATTTCTGGTCAGGGCACACAGGAGAAGTGGCCATCTGCGTTTCTACCTCACCCCCTCACCCCCCTCCTCTCTCTGTCTCTCTCTCTCTCTCTCTCCCTCCCTCTTTCCCTCTCTCCCTCTCTCTCTCTCTCCCTTCCCTCTCTCCCCCTCCCTCCCGTTCTGTTGGTTCAAGCACATCAGCCTCAGGCACTGAGGGTGACTCCATTGAGCCTCCACCTCAGGCCCTAAAAATAATATTAGTTGCAAGTGGCCCCATATGGGCAGAGCACTGGCCCCAGATGGGGGTTGCCGGATGTATCCTGGTCAGGGGGCATGTGGAAGTTTGTCTCTGTATCTACCTTACTCTTTCTTTAAAAAAAACATTGAAGAACATACAGGTTACATAAAATATGCAAGATCACACCACTAGTAAATAACAGTCTTGATTCAAATGTATGTCTCTTATATCCATGTTCTTTCTGCTTCATGCACTCCTATTCCGGTTAAGTGTAACTATCAAAAAGAAAAAAATTGAACTGTGTTACCAGGACAAAAGCACACATAGAGAACATTAATACTAAATGAGATCATAGGGATTATTGAAATATAATCATTTTTTTGTAGATAAGGAATTGAGTATCAAATAATTAGTCTAAAGTGCATAAGTAATTTCCATCTATTTTTTAGAGTTAAGTTTCTCTGACTTAAACAATTCTAGCTTTAAAATGTAAAATTATTCTAAGAATCTCATAATAATCTGGTATGTAATTGTAAGCATAAATGTTTTTAAATGTAGTCAGTGATGAGACTCCCCCTTTTTAAACTCAAGTAAGGATATTCAAATTGTAGTGAATGGTATAAAGGACTGTAAATACAAAAAGTCATAATTAAAAGCTGGTTTTATCAATTTTTTGTTATTAAGCTTTTGAAATAGCATTAAATATTGGAATATTTAATGTAATTGAAGGTTGAAGGGGAAGGTAGTGATCAGATCTTTAAGTTTTTGTTTTTGGACCCTGTGAAGTTGGATAATTATTAGAATAATTTCTATTTAGAATAAATTCAGACATGACATTGGGAATATTTAACATATTTCCTTTGTTCTTAATAAAATGATTTTGGTGATATAGGCAATCTTTTTTGTTTTGTTTTGTTTTTCTCTCAAACAGTGTATTTAAAAAGTTATCCTGGGTTTGTCTGTCTTTGGTGATATTCACTCATGCCTTAAAAACACTCCACAGAAACTGGGATTGGGAGTCTGAATATACGTTGTTTATGTCAGCTTTGAAGGTAATGTATTATCCAGAATAACAGGAAAGTATGTTATCAGTTACTTTTTTTTTTACTTTGGTGACAGAGAGAGAGAGAGACAGATAGGGACAGACAGGCAGGAAGGGAGAGAGATGAGAAGGATCAACTCATAGTTGTGGCACCTTAGTTGTTCACTGATTGCTTTCTCATATGTGCCTTGACCCAGGGGTGGGTGGGACTACAGCAGACCAAGTGACCCCTTGCTCAAGCCAGCGACCTTTGGCTCAAGCTGATGAGCCTTGCTCAAACCAGATGAGCCCGCGCTCAAGCTGGCAACCTCAGGGTCTCGAACCTGGGTCCTCCGCATCCGGGTCTGACGCTCTATCCACTGCACCACCGCCTAGTCAGGCTGTCATCAGTTACTTTTAATAACCATGTCCAAGATGCTTTTATACTTTTAATTAGGCATTTAACTATCAATATTTAGTACTTCACCAAAGTTAATAAAAATAATTTGTTTTTTGTATAATATATACCTTAACCAGTGGTCTGAATAGTATCTATGTCCACAGCACATATGAATAATTCCCTAAATTTTACACAATCATTAGAAACTCAAATGATAAAATCTCTAAATAAGAATACTACATTTCATTTCTTCTTAAGGTATGCATTTTTAACCTTTTAACATCTCTGAAATTACAATAGGTCTCATAGGAAAAGGCATCTTACAATTAATTAGTGAGCATTTTTCTTTCTTAATGCTATGTAAAATAATGTTGAGTCTTAAAATAAAGAGTGGCAGGTTACAGTCAATAAAATAAAATGCATGGCAACAAGTGGCGGCCTGTGTGGACGATAACCAACTAATGGATATAATACTATAGGGAAGATAAGAACTGGCAAGGATTAATATAGCATTTCTATGGAATGGACAGTGTAAATAGGAATAAGGTTTTTCTAAAAATCATAGTTTCTATGAAAGTTATAAAGTAAAGATTTTTTTTTCAGATGTTCCCTTACCAATGCCTCTCTTAATAAAATCTAAATTCTGTCCCTGGCTGGTTGGCACAGTGGTAGAGCGTCAGCGCAGCATGTGGATGTCCAGGGTTAATTTCCAGGAAGGGCACAATTGGTTTGAACTCATAAGTTTCAGGCCCTGAAGATGGCTCTGTGGAGCCTCCACCTCAGGCACTAAAAATGGCTCAGTTGTGAGCATGGCCTCAGATGGGCAGAGCATCTGCCCCAGATGGGGTTTGCCATGTGGATCCAGGTCAGAATGTATGCAAGAGTCTATCTCTCTATCTCCCCTCCTCTCACTTGGAAAAGAAGAAAACAAAATCTAAATTCTTAACTTCCTTTTGGCTATTTCAGTGCTCTCAATTGCCTGGCTTTATTTGAATCACTGCCTCATTCCAGTAATCTGTGTGACTTCTTGATTTGACATCTCTTTAAGATCAGATGACTGTCCTCTTATACCACTCAGTAATTCCACTGGCTTCTTTAGCTGAGAAGTCTGCAAACATAAAACCTCATTACCATTATTATTAATTCACCGTTCTGAATTACTAGTGAAGCCCCATGAATAGTCTCAGTCACTGTAGCTAGATCCTTAGCTAGGTACTGTCCTTTACCTACAGAAAAAACCATTCCTGTCTTTGAACTCTGAAAGCACAGATCAAATTAGAGCTTTAACCCCGGGGTTCGAGTTTAATAATAAGTAATTAGTGCAATGTCTGAACATATTCTCATGTTCAAATACCATTTCTCCCAAACAAATACAAGTAGTAGAGCAGTTTTCAAATAGCACTATGGTTTGATCAGATAAAATTTTTAGTAAAATTCTAATAAAAAAATAGGTGAAATTAGACTGCTGTGGTTTCAGTATGTTGATGTTGAAAGGAGGTGTGTAAGTCTGGTGAAAAAGTTTTCACTTGGCTTCTTCCTCATCTCCAAGGATATCTCAGTGGTATAACAAACTCTATTCCCGTAGTATAACAAACACATTTCTGTATTAACTGGAGTCAGACTGTTTTTTCTTGGAGAAAATCTGAATGATTTTCTTTTTTCCTGTTTCATTGAAATGTAATTGGCATAAATTTTTTATAGTTAACATCTATCAACTTACATTTTTCCTTGTAAGGAGAAATATTAAGATCTACTCTCTTACCAACTTTCAAATCTACAATACAGTATTGTTACTGTAGTTGCCATGCTGCACATTACATGCCCAGAACTTACTTACCTTATAACTGAAAGTATGTACCTTTGACCACCTTCACCCATTTATGGACATCTTCGTGGAACATTCCATTCTTAATAGCATATCAAACAAATATCTTTGTTAATTGGAGTCATTATTTTAATTGTAACCAATTTTTATCTATATTTATATATTTAAGGTAAATAAAAATAATGCCAAATTATGGAATAATGTGGGTCATGCTCTGGAAAATGAAAAGAACTTTGAGAGAGCTTTGAAATACTTTTTACAGGCTACCCGAGTTCAGCCAGGTAAGCATTATTAATAAAATGAGTTGAAAAATTTATTCACTTTTTAAAAGCTTGATTATATTTGAGGAAAATAAGATAGGGTTTATTTTTAGTGATTTAAATATTACTAGTGTTTAACGCTGGCTTATTTTGAATTTGATTATGTGTTAGAAATATTTATATAAGATATTTAAGGAATTTTTTATTAAACCTATTGGGATGAGATTAATTAATAAGATTATATAGATTTCAAGCGTACATTTCTATATCATCTGTTTGTTGTATTGTGTGTTTGCCCCCCAGAGTCCAGTCTCTGTCACCATACATTTGACCTCCTTTACCCTTCTCTACCACTGCACCTCTTCCCTCTGGCAAGCACTGTCCTGTTGTGTGTCTGTGAGTTTTTGTTTGTCTTGTTTGTTCGTTTGTTGCTTTCAGTTTTATATCCCACATATGAGTGAAATCATAGGGTTCTTGGTTTTTTCTGTCATGAGTTATTTTGGTAGCATGTTATTCTCAAGATTCATTAATGTTGTCACAAATGGCAGTATTTTATCTTTTCTAATGGCTGAGTAGTATTCCATTCTGTATATGTACCAAATCTTTATCCAGTCATCTATTGAAAGACATTTTGGTTATTTCCATGTCTTAGGCACCGTGAACAATGCTTCAGTGAACATAAAGGTACATAATCTTTACAAATTGTTTTTAGATTTTCTGGAAGGTATTCAGAAGAGGGGTTGTTGGCTCATACAATAGTTCTAGTCTTAATTTTTTTAGAGAACCTCCATACTGTTTTCCATATTGACTGTAACAGTTTACATTCCCAACAGCAGTGAGTGAGGGTTCATTTTTCTCCAGTCTTTCCAACATGGGTATAGAAGGAAAGTATATATCTCAATATAGTAAAGGCCATATATGACAGACCCTCAACTAATAAATTATATTCAGTGGTAAGAAACAAATGTTTTTCCTGTAAGATCAGGAAACAGGGCAAAGAAATCCAATATTTTGTGTGTGAATTTTTTTTGTTTATTTTTTTGGTTTGTTTGGTGGTGGTGGTTTTTTTTGGAGAGAGAGAGGAAGGGAAAGAGATGATATGTATCAACTCGTCACTTACAGTGACACTTTAGTTTATTGATTGCTTGTCATATATGCTTTGACCAGGGGCCTCCAGCCAAGCCAGTGACCATAGATAGGATCGTGTTGATCCCATGCTCAAGCTGGTGAGCCTGTGCTCAAGCCGGCGACCTCAGGGTTTTGAACCTGGAACCTCAGCATCCAAAGTAGATGCTCTATCCACTGAGCAACCACTGGTTAAGCAGGAAATCCATCCTTAATACTGTTATTCAGCATAGTTCTAGAAATCCAGGCAGAGCAATCAGCAAGAGAAAGAAATGAAAGGCATCCAAATTGGGAATGAAGAATTAAAATTGTCACTTTTTGCAAACGACATGATTCTTTATATAGAAAATCCCAAAGATTCCACTAGAAAACTATTAGAAACAGTAAACAAATTCAGTAAAGCTGCAGGATACAAAATCAATGTACAAAAACCCATTACATTTGTTTATACTACCATTGAAATTTCAGAAAAGTAAATAAGAGAAAACAATTCTTTTGCAATTGCAACAAAAAAAGAATAAAATACCTCAGAACAGACATTAAGAAAGGATATGAAGGACCTATACACTGAAAACTATTAAGACATTAAGAGAAATTGAGGATGATACAAAGAAATGGGATTTAAAAAAATAGTGGAGTTGTGGTTGGCATGATGAGCAATTTTGGTAAATACAAAAGCCTGTAAGAGTGAGTTTAGGAGAGTGAAGGAGGAATAATTGGAAGTAACTGGTAATGAAAACTCTTTGAAAAGGTATTTAAGGAGTGGTGGTGCTAGTTATGGGATCTAGAGAGGGTAGTAGGATGAAAGGGTTTTCTGTTTCATTTCAAGATGGGAGAAACAAAGCATGTGTGCATTGATGTTGGAAAGGGTAGTGATTCAAGCTGAGGGAACGGATGACGGTCAGTGTCCTTGAATAGATGAGAAGAGATAAATAGAATCTGGTACACAGGTTGAGAACTTCATTCAGTCACAAGATCGATAGCTCACCAGTGGTAACAGGGAAGACAGTATATGGACATGGATATGGGCAGGTGAATAGATGACATGCTGGAAGTTTCTGGAAGTTGCCCTTTTTATGCTTGTTTTCTCAGTGAAATAGGAAACAAACTCATCCATAGAGAGTGAGGAAGGGGTGAGAAGTGTTGGAGATCTCTTACCAATAAGAGAAGGTGTGAAGCAATTTTCTAGGTTAGTACTTCATAAACTTGGAGATCCTGTAATGCATGGTGATTGTTTTGATTTATATTATAGAGGTTTAAGGTAGAACCTGAAGTTTCGCATTGCTATATAAGTTCATAGATGACTTAGCCCATGGATCACACTTTGAGAAACAAAGATCTAGGAAAGCGTAGACTAAACTTGACCAGGCAATGACGCAGTGTATAGAGCATTGGCCTGGGACGCTGAAGACCCAAGCTCAAAACCCCAACATCGCCAGCTTGAGCACAGCTCATCCAGCTTGAGCGTGGACTCACCAGCTTGAGTGTGGAGTCGCTGGCTTGAGCGTGAGATCATAGACATGACCCCATGGTCGCTGGCTTGAGCAACAAGTCACTTGCTCTGCTGTAGCCCCCACCCCCCGGTCAAGGCACATATGAGAAAGCAATTAATATACAACTGGATGCCACAACAAAGAACTGATGCTTCTCCTCTGTCCTTTCCAGCCTCTCTCTCTCCTCTCTTTCATGTAGATTGGAAAATGTGGTATAATTGGCAAGCAGCTCTAGCACCCTAGGTTAGAAATACTTAAAATTAAGCCAGTTATATATATATATATTTGTCTCCTACTACTTTATGGCTGCAGTGGTACAGACATGGAAAATTCGGTTAAACAGGATTAAGATTTTGTCACATGTATTACTAATCAAGAAAGGGATTAAAGGGATGATTATAATAATGGAACAGAGAATCTAAAATAGTTAAGATGGGATGGGAGGGAGGGTGAGGTAATGGAGGAAAGGTAATAAGATCAGTGATTTAAGACCTGAAAACCTGTTGGTATCTGAGTACAGTTTAACTAGAGTATCAATACTTTTCAATAGGAATACTGTACAAGTATGCCGAACTGTATTTCAGGATATGCATCAAATTTTACACGCACACACCAAATGCCATCATTACTTTCCATTCAGAATGATGACCAAAAGGTACCCCCCACTCACACATTTCTAAATGTCTTTGGAGAACTAGGGAGTGGCAGGCACTTCCCCCTCTTTTACCATTAGCTGTGACTGTGGCCAATGAAATAACTAAAGGGAGAGGAGGTGAAAATCATTGGAAGAAAAGATACCAAGATCACGTAGTAGCAGATTCTCCTCTGTAAATTTTGAACTCACTAAGACTTTTGACAACCGTAATATTGGAGAGAATGACAAGGAGCTGGGAGCTGTGCCCAAAGATTGGTGACTGCAATAAGGAGGGACAGTAGATAATAGAGTTTAATGACCTGAAGTTCAAAGATAATTGACTTTAGGTGGAGGAGGGATGATCTAGAGAGCTAAGGATCAAGGAGGACACTGACAGTTTCTCTAGGCCCAGTGTTGCGCAAGATCAAAGAACACGACACTGCTTGGATGAGCCACAGTGTAAACCATGTCCACGAGGCAAAGCCAAATTTCAGCTAGACAACGTTGAAGAAAATTTGTAGAAAATAACTGATAGAGGGTGTTATGGGGAGGGGGGCAAGGGAGATGTTGAGGGGAATACAGGAGAGGGGGGATGTATTCGGGGCAACACTAGAATCTGTGTAAACAAATTAAAATCAATAAGAAAAAAGAAAATAACTGATAGTCTAGCTATCCATTTTTATCTCTAGCTCTCTAATTTTATCTCCTGGCTCATTATGTAATTTAGATTTTTCTAGAAATACAGGGTATGAATCTTGGGTTTCCTCATCTCTTGGCCTTTGGTTATGTTCTTTGAGCCTAGAATTCCTCACTTCTCCCATCTTTCCCATCGGCCTTGAACCATATCCTACCTACCTTTTATAACCCATCTCACATGGCTTCTTTTCTAAAAAAACTCCTGTATTTCTCATCTTTAAAACGTTTTACTTCTGTCTTTCCAGTGAAATTTGTAATTTTCTATTTAGTGTATATCATATTTATTTGTGTTTATTTATTTAAATTATTGATTTATATCTACTGAGAAGCTCCCTAGGGGCACTATGGACATCGTCTTCATCTTCATACCCCTGCATCATCGAATCATCGAGCACAATAGTCAGCAGTCACTGCCAGTGGTAGTTTAGTACTTTGTAAAGTCTTTTAGATGCCTTCTAGGAGTTTTTTAGAAGCAAGATTATCTTTTTTTTTTTTTTTTTTTGTATTTTTCTGAAGCTGGAAACGGGGAGAGACAGTCAGACAGACTCCCGCATGCACCCGACCGGGATCCACCCGGCACGCCCACCAGGGGCCACGCTCTGCCCACCAGGGGCGATGCTCTGCCTCTCTGGGGCATCGCTCTGCCGCGACCAGAGCCACTCTAGCGCCTGGGGCAGAGGCTAAGGAGCCATCCCCAGCGCCCGGGCCATCTTTGCTCCAATGGAGCCTTGGCTACGGGAGGGGAAGAGAGAGACAGAGAGGAAAGAGGGGGGGGGGTGGAGAAGCAAATGGGTGCTTCTCCTATGTGCCCTGGCCGGAAATCGAACCCAGGTCCCCCGCACGCCAGGCCAATGCTCTACCGCTGAGCCAACCGGCCAGGGCCGCAAGATTATCTTTGATGCCAGTCATACAGGGACCTTGAGACTTAAAAGATGTTTTTTGGGTTTTTTTATTTGTTTGTTTTTTGTTTTTCCTTGTATTTCTCTGAAGTTGGAAACAGGGATAGACAGTCAGACAGACTCCCACATGTGCCTGACCTGGATCCACCCGGCAGGCCCACCAGGGGGCGATGTTCTGCCCATCTTGGGGCGTCGCTCTGCCACAATCAGAGCCATTCTAGCGCCTGAGGCAGAGGCCACAGAGCCATCCTCAGCGCCTGGGCCAACTTTGCTCCAATGGAGCCTTGGCTGCGGGAGGGGAAGAGAGAGACAGAGAGGAAGGAGAGGGGTAGGGGTAGAGAAGCAGATGGGCGCTTCTCCTGTGTGCCCTGGCCGGGAATCGAGCCCGAGACTCCCACACGCCAGGCCGACGCTCTACCACTGAGCCAACCGGCCAGGGCCTTAAAAGATGTTATTTAATCCCCTCTGCCTTATCTTTCTCATTTCTGAATTGGGATAATAATTATTTTCATTGCATTGTTGTAAAGGCTAAATTAAATGGCATAGGTGAGTGTGTATATGCCTGTTTAATTTTATCTAGTGAATAGTGTGCATATCACAGGATGTTGCCAGGTGTAAGCACTTAGTTTTAAAATAATTTTTTCTTTCATTGTCAATTGTCACTTTTTGCTGTTTTTGAGATACTTACTGAGCCTATCTCCTTTAGTATGACTTCCCTACCATACTCTAAAAATCGCTGTTTCTAATAAGCCATGGGCTAGGAAGACAGGTAAACCGGTTTATTACAATTCATTATGAAAAAGTACATAAACTGGAAACATTGAATTTGGCATTGAGAGGCTTCTCAGATTCTTTGATTTTTAGCTGTGTTCTTCATAGATAAGATAAATGAAATGACACATAAGGAGGGGAATCAGGATTCTTTTTGTCCTTGTTAGATTCACAGATACAGATTTATAAGTCTGAAGATAAGGGGAATATTCAAGGCTAGAGATAAAAATTTGGAGTAACAAGCATAAAGATACCCTTTAAAACCCTGAAACACTATACCATCACATAGATTAGGTATCCATGACATTATAAATTTAACTTTTAAAAAATTCAGTCTACTGGCCCTGCCCGGTTGGCTCAGTGGTAGAGCATCGGCCTGGCATGCAGAAGACCCGGGTTCGATTCCCGGCCAGGGCACACAAGAGAAGCGCCCATCTGCTTCTCCACCCCTCCCCCTCTCCTTCCTCTCTGTCTCTCTCTTCCCCTCCTGCAGCGAGGCTCCATTAGAACAAAGATGGCCCGGGCGCTGGGGATGGCTCCTTGGCCTCTGCCCCAGGCGCTCGAGTGGCTCTGGTCTCGACAGAGCGATGCCCAGGAGGGGCAAAGCATCGCCCCCTGGTGGGCGTGCCGGGTGGATCCCGGTTGGGCGCATGCGGGAGTCTGTCTGACTGTCTATCCCCGTTTCCAGCTTCAGAAAAAAAAAAAAAAAAACCACAAAAAATAAATAAATAAAAAACCTTACTAAAAAAAAAATTCAGTCTAAAACTTTTCTCACTTAGAATAAGAATATAAACTATGCAGTAGTCTTTGACCATGCAATATGTGTATCACATAAATAATGACTGAATTGCTTCTGTTTTGGTGGTTACAAGTGTTTAAAAAAAATCCTAGTTTACAAAGAGAATATTTTTGCCATTGGAATCACAGTTTCCATAAACACCTTTACAAGACAAGGATAGGTTTTTCTCAAGAAACAACAGAATTCTCCAAGGTGTGTTATTGCTGTAAAATCAATATACATATATATTTTTTTTATCTAAGTTCAGTCTTTGAAACTGTTTATATCAGGAACTGTCATTCAACCTGGAAGCCAAGCCATCAAGATAAAAACAACTTTTTAAAGTGTTTCTAGGAATTTTCAAGTGTTTATAAGTTTACCCTTTTAAATACATTGATGGACAATTTTTGGATAGGAAATATTAGAAGACAACATAGATGCTTGGGCCATTAATGTGGGAAAACTCAATAAACATCACTGTTGGAGAATTGCCTGATACTTGCTGGTCCTCAGTTCCATTGAATTAAAGATGGACCCTAGATTCATGCTGCTGTGGGCTTGGATAGTGCACTTATAATAGCAAGATTGTTTGAAATTCTATAGCTTTTTAGTCATTTGAATGTCACTGATTTTAACATCTTGCTTGCTTTTCTTATTGTTTCTTCAAATTAAATTTACCAGTAATACTGTTTTCTCCTCTGCAATCCTAAAACTTTATAACTTAAGTCTGTCATTTTATTAGCTGTATTAAGGAATCCTTTTGATGCCAAAGCCTATCTAATGGCTATCTTTGTTCTTTGAGAAAGTGGGGCTGCCATACTCTAATGTCTGAAATATTCATGGACGGCAGTATCTCCTTAACATAATTCTAAGATCCTGATTCAGCAGGTAGCCATTTTTCTAGCTTTTCACCCAAATAGTAACTGCTTTTGTAAGATTGGTTGGGACTGATTTCAGTCACATTTTAAATACTTAGCTGACAAAATTATAGTTATGTTTATCTACACTTTAATATTTTTTTAGGTTTTATGTAATCTTAGTTATTAGTTTCGGATCTCTATAGTAAATATTGATAGTATAAATTTACCTGATATTTAAAAATATTGAGCTATATAGAAGAAAAGACACCTACTCTGTGTGTACTTGTTAGGGCAGTGAATTTAAGCCTTGGCTCTTCATCAAAATTACCTTTTAAACTTTTCAGAAACATTTTTGTAGATCCTATTTCTGAAGATTCTATTTTGATTGAGTTGTATGGGGCTAAGGTATCAAATTTTAAAAGCAGCCCTTTTTTGGAATGGCTAGCTAAGCATTGGGGGGAGCGGGCTTGACCCTTCTCTTCAGACCCCATGAGATTCAGCAATACATCTAGAAACAGAAATCAGCTTCCTTCCCCCAGTCTTGTCCCCTAGTTTTCTAACCAACCCTGTAGTGCACCTGGCAGTTTTGGTGCAGTGCACACAATTGCCATCCTGAAATGTAATGTAGCAAGACCTTAGGACTGTTACTCTCCTCCTAGGGGAATGCATAAGATATATATCCTTGGCCCCTATGTGTCCTGGGAGTTGCAGGGAGAGATCTGTTCCACAGTTGCAAAATCATCGGTGTCACAGGCAAGTAGTAATCATAATTTGAAACCTTGTCATGTCTGGTCAAGATTCATGTTGCCTAAATTTGTCTGATGTAAGATCTTCTCCCTTCCTTCTACCTTTATTCCAGACCTTTGAAATATTTACTGGGAATTGTATCTTAAACCTTCATATCCTTCTTATTTTAATTGCACATTTTTCTACTCCTGAATAAATTTGCTGAAGATTTGATTTTACATTTCAGAAAATGGAACAAAATTTCCTGACATTTTAATACAACATTTTAAAAGTTTTAAATACATTATATAGGAATTTGTCAGTCATTTCATAGAAACAGACTGCTGCATATTAAGTAGTATTATATATATAAGTCCTAACATTCCATTATCTTGCATTCCAACCACATTCACAAAATTTTTGAAAATAAAATTACAAAGTTTTTTTATATCTCTTTTGCTCCTATCCACTATGGGTATGGGTGCATAATCTGTTAGTTATAACACTTGAAATAATTCTAGAAATTATGATGATCCTTTTTACTTGTAGGTCCATTTACTTTTAGAATTGAGCCATATTTTTTATGTAAATTCCAAACTCTGAGATTAAGGAAATGGAAGCAGACCTTAGTATCGTGTTTTAAAGTATAGTGAAGAAAAGTGATGTAACTTTCTCCTTCTTTCCTCTTATGTCTTAAACCATCAGGGGTCCATTCAAATAGTTTTTTTCATGTATATGTGTATTTTCTGTCTTTGTAATACTTATGTAATAATTTGTTAATGTCACATTGATCATAATTATAGCAAGTTGTATCAGAAGAACTTTAAGGATAAATGCTACTTTTGCATTTTTTTGCTTAGTGTTTTTGTTGCTATAAACATATCCTTTTAAATAGTTTACATTGAATTCTATTCACTGTATTTGCTAACAGATAATTTCTTTAAAATTTTAGATGATATTGGTGCCCACATGAATGTAGGAAGAACTTACAAAAATTTAAATAGAACCAAAGAAGCTGAAAAATCTTACATGATGGCTAAGTCGCTTATGCCACAAGTAAGTTGTCATGACTTATTTTTATTGTATCATGTATACTAATTACACATATTGAATAAGATTATATAGCCTGACCAGATGGTGGTGCAGTGGATAGAGCATTGGCCTGGGATGCAGAGGACCCAGGTTTGAAACCCTGAGGTCGCAAGCTTCAGCGTGGGCTTACCAGCTTGAGTGCAGGGTTGCTGGCTTGAGTGTGGGATCACAGACATGACCCCATGGTCACTGGTTTGACTGGAGCCCCCAGGTCAAGGCACGTATAAGAAAGCAAACAGTGCCCTGGCCAGGGCACACAGGAGAGGCGCCCATTTGCTTCACCCCTCCCCCTCTCCTTCCTCTCTGTCTCTCTCTTCCCCTCCCGCAGCGAGGCTCCATTGGAGCAAAGATGGCCCGGGTGCTGGGGATGGCTCTCTGGCCTCTGCCTCAGGCGCTAGAATGGCTCTGGACGCAACAGAGCCATGTCTCAGAGGGGCAAAGCATCGCCCCCTGGTGGGCATGCCAGGTGGATCCCGGTCGAGCGCATGCGGGAGTCTGTCTGACTGCCTCCCCGTTTCCAGCTTCAGAAAAATGAAAAAAAAAAAAAAAAAGCAAAAGTGAGCAACTAAGGTGCCACAATGAAGCATTGATACTTCTCATCTCTCTCCCTTCCTGTTTGTCCTTTCTGTCTCTCTCTCTCTTGCTTAAAGAAATAAATCTAAGTGAAAATCCCTATGTTTTCTTCAATTTATCTATATAAAAGTAAGGTGTCCAATGAACCGTCTATTTTGTAAGTTTTTTGTTTTGTTTTTGTGTTTGTTTGTTTTTACAGAGACAGAGAGAGTCAGATAGGGATAGACAGGAACAGAGAGAGATGAGAAGCATCAATCATTAGTTTTTTGTTGCAACACTTTAGTTGTTCATTGATTGCTTTCTCATATGTGCCTTGACCATGGGCCTTCAGCAGACTGAGTGACCCCTTGCTCGAGCCAGCGACCTTGGGTCCAAGCTAGTGAGATTTTGCTCAAACCAGATGAGCCTGCACTCAAGATGGCGACCTCCGGGTCTCGAACCTGGGTCTTCCACATCCCAGTCCGACACTCTATCCACTGCATTACTGCCTGGTCCGGCCTATTTTGTAAGTTTTATAAAGGATTACATTTACTTTTCTAGCTCAATTAAAACTTTTTGTATAGTCTTTAAAAACTAAATTCATAAAATCATGAAACTTTTATATTCTTGATTATAAGTTCTCATTAAGTTACTTTAAATGAAGAGAATTGTATTTATGTGCATTAAATGCTAAATCTGGCATTGTTCATACCAAAAAATAAAATAAAGTGGATACATCTCATTGCTGTATTATCTTCACCAGTGGTCATGACACAAAAATCAAGATTAACATGCTATCACGATATAGTGTCAAAGTTGGAAAGTCTGCTTCTGTCCTTGACCAGTTATGTATCATTGGAAAAAATAGTTTCCCCTGGGCTACAGTTTTCTCAATTGTAGCATATATTAATACTATATTAATAATAATAGTAATTAAATGATTGGATAGTTTGATAAATATTTTAAAAACAAAGTTGGACCACATATCTTAAGAATTTATTCCTAATTTTCTAAAGTTAAATTGTGTTCAGTATAGATTTTTATCAGATACAATTTATTCTATTCATTGAAAATTTGAATAATCTTTACTTAACTTGAATAATCAATGAGATAATTTTATTTTTTCACTCCACCAGACAAATGAGGTTTCAATATAACTATGAAATAAAATGAACTGCTCTGTTATCACAACCAGGAACTATTTTGCTGACAACATGAGAGTGGCCTGGTTTAACTACTACACTAGACAGAAAGGAGTCCTGAGTTCTTTTTCTGGTCTGGCGTGAAAATTCTGATTTATATGACTTCATAAATTGATATAACAAATGAAAAGCTAATCATAGTCTTTTGAGCTGACATGAATAAAAAATAATCTTTAGTGCAAGAAAATATCAATATTTTATTTACATGTGACTACAGATGCTTTCACATTTTTTATGACTTATTTTAATATAGTAGCAGTAAAACTAATAATGTTATCTTTTTATGTTCTTTGTATATTTTAAATAAGCTACTAGGTCTACTTACTTTTGATTTTTATTTGGTAATGAAATACCAAATTAGGAAAATGCCTTTTCTTCTGAACAGATTATTCCTGGTAAAAAATATGCAGCCAGAATTGCCCCTAATCACCTAAACGTTTATATTAATCTGGCCAACCTGATCCGAGTAAATGAGTCCCGACTGGAAGAAGCAGATCAGCTCTATCGACAAGCGATAAGCATGAGACCCGACTTCAAGCAGGCTTACATTAGCAGGTATTGTAGTTCACTGTAAGCTATCGTTATAGAAGCTTGAAGCTACATCTGCATGTTACATTTTGACTGTTTTGGCTAAATTAGTTTTTTTTCCCCTCAGTAATTTTAGTTGCAACCAACAATATAAAAAATCACCCATTTTAGCAAATGTAATTGATTGATTAAAATTGACAAGGGAGTCTATAACTTACAATAGCAAACTTTAGGTTTTATATGAAAGAAAAGTTAATTTCATTTGCTTCTTATCAAATTTATTTTATTTGAAACACCTGAAACTTCCATTCTCTAATAAGTACTTCTATATCCAATTCTCAGAAGCTTTCTTAAATAGAAACTGAGAATTGACTTATTGATGCCTTTACCACAAACAATCTTGTAGTTCTTAGTAAAAATAAATTTTTGGTATCACATGGTGGAACTTGATATATTTTCCCATGTGTGTGTTGACATTTTTTTTTTTTTTCATTTTTCTGAAGCTGGAAACAGGGAGAGACAGTCAGACAGACTCCCGCATGCGCCCGACCGGGATCCACCCGGCACGCCCACCAGGGGGCAAAGCTCTGCCCACCAGGGGGCGATGCTCTGCCCATCCTGGGCGTCGCCATGTTGCGACCAGAGCCACTCTAGCGCCTGAGGCAGAGGCCACAGAGCCATCCCCAGAGCCCGGGCCATTTTTGCTCCAATGGAGCCTTGGCTGCGGGAGGGGAAGAGAGAGACAGAGAGGAAGGTGCGGCGGAGGGGTGGAGAAGCAAATGGGCGCTTCTCTGTGTGCCCTGGCCGGGAATCAAACCCGGGTCCTCCGCACGCTAGGCCGACGCTCTACCGCTGAGCCAACCGGCCAGGGCTGTGTTGACATTTTATTTGAAATATAATCATAATTTCTGACATGGTTTCTTTGGGGAAAATGCATTTAGAATTTACAAGTTTTTAACCTTGTCATTATTTGGAGGCCATCTTTGTTGTGCCTTAATCCAGTACTTTTTGTAATTCACTAGGTTTAGTGGGGTTTCATCTGTAAATAAAAGCTGTCATGTGTTAATACATAAAAAATTATTCAACAGTCTCATAAAAAGATAACATTTTGGACATTCATTCTAGAAGTTTTGTAATCAAGGATATTAACAGTTCATTTGACTTCATTTCTACTGAAACTTTAGAATAGTAGTATAATAAAAATACTCTCATAATTACTTAAATTGATTTGCATATATATACTTAAATCAGAATGATGTTTTAAGGTCTCTAACAAGAAATAGAACCATAGTAGAAAGCTTTATAAAATAGTTTTCAAACTATAATCTTCACTTTCAGAAATGTTTCTCAAAGTTATCTGTAGGTGGCACTAATACCCCTTTTATCTTACCTGATCAGCTTTTCCTTTCTTTTTTTTTTTTTTCCAATGAATGGTCATTTTATAAGAATACATTGAAGATTTTAATATAAGAAGATTTAAAAGTTTTCTAATGTTATCTTTTTGTATAGTAATAGTTCTAACATAGATTAAAATATTGGAATTTCCCAATCACTACTATTTCTATATTTTTTCTTCAAATGCTATTATTTGTTCTCTTAACAAATTGATCTCTTACTCTGGTTGCTGTCATTTTTCTAAAATAGTCTAGTGTACCTCCTTTCAAGATATAATCAGAGAACAGAGTTTTTTTTCTCTCCCCCTTTCTTGAATACCTCCCCACATCTAACCACTAAAGTCAAATATGCTTTTTCCTTCTTCAATAATGTTTGAGAATGTATCAAGCCAAATTTGCCAAACTAATGAGTTTATTAAACTCACTGGGGTAACATTTCATTTTCAGGTATACATGGTTATAATTTGAAACCTGTACACTCTGTTGCCCACCCAAAGTCTAGTTTCCTTCTGTCACCATATATTTGAGTTTGTTTTTGCTGTTTGATTAGTTCCTTTTTGTTTAATTCCATGTATGAATCAAATCATACTTTTTTGTCCTTTTTCATCTGACATTCATTTTTTTAATACTTTCAAGATTTATACATGTTGTCATAAATGGCAATATTTTATTCCTTTTCATGGATAAGTAATTATTTTTTATAAAATAAAAATAATTATGTAAAAAATATATATGAAATAATATATAATATAAAAAATATTTTTTTAAAAATACATACCATATCTTCTTTTTCCAATCAAAACCATCCGTGGACACTTATATTTTTTGTTTCCAGGTTTTGGCTGTTATAAATAATACTGCAGTGAACATAGAGATATAGATATCTTTATGATAAATGTTTTCATATTTTTCAGGTAAATACCCAGAAGAGAAATTGCTGGGTCATATGGTGGTTTTAGTCTTAATTTTCTGAGAAACCTTCATGCTATTTTACATAATGGCTGCACTGACTTACATTTCTACAGACACTGACTGAAGATTCCCTTTTCTTCACATCCTCTCCAACATTTGTTATTTCTTATCTTTTCTATAATAGCCATGCTGACAGGTTTGAGGTGGTATCTCATGGGGATTTTGATTTGCCTTTCCCTAATAACTAGTGTATTGAACAGTTTTTCACACATCTGTTGGCCATCTATGTATCTTGCTGGATAAGTGTCTAATCGAATCAAGTCCTCTGCTTATGTATTAATCTGGTTGTTTTTTGTTGTTGAGTTGTGTGAGTTCTTTATGTATGTTGGATATTAGCCCATTTTGGAGATATGGTTTGCTAATAATTTCTCCCATTTGCTTAATTGCCATTTTCTTTTGTTAATATTTTGCTTTGTTTCTATTGCTATGCAAAGGTTTTAGTTTGATGTAGTTTCAATCCTTTATTTTTGCTTTTACTTCAGTTTAGGGTCAAGTTCACAAAAACCCCTTTGACACCAGCGATCATAAGTTTAGCACCTATGTTTTCTTTTATGTATTTTATTATTTCTGGTCTTACATTGAAGTCTTTAATCCATTTTGAGTCAGCTTTTGTATATGGTGTAAGATAGTGGTCTAGTTTCATCTGCTTGCATGTGACTTTTCAATTTTCCCAACACCATTTATTGAAGAGACCTTTCTTATACCATAAGCATTTCCTTTATGTAATTACGATTCTTCATAAAGGTTTTTTTTCCCCAATGGTTACATGATAATTTCTTTAGTGGGCAGATGTATCATTGTTTATTCCCTTAGTAGATAGCTGTATCATTATTTACTGGATTTGAGAAGCATAGGATGGAATTTGGTGCATGAATTTGACTATTCAATTCCTCTTCTTCCTGATAGAAAATATACACAGAGGTCAATAAAGAGGCAGATGAGATGCAAAGTACCAAACCCACATTGTGGTTATCAGCCATGGATCAGAGCAAAATGCTGAGTGTTATCTGGAGAGAAGGGTTGACAAAAAGTTGGACAAAAGAATAAAATGTTCTTGGTTTCAGCTTTGTAAGAGTGGCAATCTAGAGTCATATCCATACTGTTTTTGATAATTGTAGCTCTGTAATATAGTTTTAAGTCAGGGAATGTGATAAATACAACTTTGTTCTTTTTTTCTTAGTATTACTTTGGCTAGATGGTTATTTTTGAAAGAAAGTTTTAATTAAAAGGCAAAAAGAGAAAACTGTGAATATGTGGAAGCTTAATTAAAACTTGTGAAAAATAATGTCTACAAACTGGCATGGTAATTTTGTAAGTAAAACTTGTGCTTGATTTTTCCACAGAGGAGAATTGCTTTTAAAAATGAATAAACCTTCCCAAGCAAAAGAAGCATATCTTAAAGCACTAGAGCTGGACAGAAATAATGCAGATCTTTGGTACAACTTGGCAATTGTTTATATTGAACTTAAAGAACCAAGTGAAGCTCTAAAAAACTTTAATTATGCTTTAGAATTAAATCCAAAGCATAAGCTAGCATTATTCAACTCTGCTATATTAATGCAAGAATCAGGTATGTTTTCTCAAAATATATCTATATTTAAACACATTGTAACTTGAAATATACCATATTTCCCCATGTATAAGGTGCACTTTAATTTGGGGACCCAAAATTTGAAAAAAAAATGTACTACATAAAGTTATTGAACTCAAGTTTTATTCATCATAAAATTCATACAACTCCTCATCACTGTTAAAACTCCCATCCATTAGCTTGTCCTCATCTGTCTGTTGATGGATCACTGTCTTCAAAAATAAGTGCAAAAACAAGCACGATAAACCGGGAAATGCAAATTTAAAAAACCTACAACCACTGTATAAGACGCACTCAGTTTTTAGACCCCAAATTTTTCAAGGGGAAATGTGCGTCTTATACATGGGGAAATATGGTAAAACCTTAACTTGAAATATAGTTTATATCAAAACTGTATAAATGGTTTATATGTAGAACATTTAACTTAAACTTCTCAGGTAATATGCACTAACTCATAAGATAATACTAATTGTAAGTTCTTCTGGTATATGTTAAGACTAATTTTTCAAGCAGTCTATTAAGCGATGCCTTATTAATTTATTTTGTCATTTTGTGCACAGAAGTAAAATCTCATACATAAATATATTGTTCAAATAATCATAACTTGTAAAATTTTTTCCATAGTTATTTCTAAGGAGCCAAGAGCATTGTACATTTTAGAAAATAATATTTTTTTATCTTCTCAATTTATAAGACCAAATACTTTTGGTACTATTATATATTCAGTTATATTGTTTTCTGAGATATTACTGTAATTTCCTGTAATTGCTATGATTTATCAAAATTAAATTATGATAAATTAGCATTTTTGATAATGTTTTAGTACTATTCAGAAGGCAGTGTATATGATTTATAAGCTTTTATATTTGGAAAATCTCTATAGTTAATTTTTACTTTTTTAAAACATTTACAAAAAATGAATGGATCATAAGTTCTTACTTATTTTAGAGCAGGAAAGACCTGGTTTATTTTTGCCCATTTTCTGTTTAGTAGATTAGAGAGTAAGGACCAAATGGATACAATGACTACCCCAACACTGTATAGATATATTAATAATTAGTCCCAAGATAGGAACTTAAACCTCCTAATTCATTTTCAAGTTTTCTATACCCATCATATTATTAAATAAAAGAATATAGGGAGAGCTTTTTTTTTAGTTGTTTGTTCGTTTGTTTGTTTTAATATTTTTCTGAAGCAGAAATGGGGAGGCAGACAGATTCCTGCATGCACCCGACCGGGATCCATCCGGCACACCCACCAAGGGAGTGATGCTCTGTCCATCTGGGGCATTACTCTATTGTACCAGAGCCATTCTAGCACCTGAGGCAAAGGCCACAGAGCCATCCTCAGTGCCCGGGCCAACTTTTACTCCAACGGAGCCTTGCTATGGGAAGGAAAGAGAGAGATAGAGAGAAAGGAGACGTGGAAGGTTGGAGAAGCAGATGGGTACTTCTCCTGTGTGCCCTGACCAGGAATCGAACCTGGGACTTGCACACGCTGGGCCGACGCTCTACCGCTGAGCCAACCATCCAGGGCTATAGGGAGGTCTTTATGCCTGGTATTCAAAAAGTATAAATTTAGAGAAGAGCTAATATTTTTGTGAAGTTAGCTAACCTTAGTAATCATGAAAGGGCCTATTATCCAACATAAGATTGTCCCTTAAAGTTTATAGTTGTAGAACTTGAATTATTGTGTATTCATTTGCAATAATCTCAATAAATATTTGTTTACTAAATCTTAATTTATATTTATACTTACAAACTTTATATTTAATGGTTTTTCTTATCCTTGAAATGTCCTAAAGAATTTGAATTAACATACAAAAATTTTATTTAGTATGACTGGAACATTTGTTTACCCAATAATAGTTAATGTTTACTAAGCATTTTTACATGTATTATATAATTCTAAGAAAATTCATAAATTAATCCAGAGAAGTTAAATAATTTGTTCAGTGTATGAAGTCACAATGTTAACAGAATCAAAACTGAATACATGTGTGCTGGCAAATGTCAGGCCTTTTCCTATCCTTAATTCTCTACTCCTCTGCTGCTCCCTGTTAGCTTCTAAACTATAAGGAGATATTTGCTCCTTTTGGTTCTTGAGGCACTCTCACTGCTTTAAAGGAGGGGACTTGAGCTATTATTTCAGTGTTTCAAAACAGTCTTTCCTATGAAGACTTGAAGGTTTTGCTTTCTGCTTTTTGTGATTTAGGTACAGCAATTACATTTTGATGCCGTCTTTTTGTAATCTAACTAGATAAAGTATAGCTTTATCCCTACGAGTTAATTTATTTGCTTACAATATAATTTTTTTCTTTAAAAAAATTCTTTTTCATAGGCGAAGTTAAACTCAGGCCTGAAGCTAGAAAACGACTTCTGAGCTATCTAAGTGAAGAGCCGCAGGATGCTAACGGTTATTTCAATCTGGGAATGCTCGCCATGGATGACAAAAAGGACAGTGAAGCAGAGATGTGGATGAGGAAAGCCATAAAATTACAAGCTGACTTCAGAAGTGCTTTATTTAATCTGGCTCTGCTGTACTCTCAGACTGCAAAGGACTTAATGGCTTTGCCAGTTTTAGAAGAGCTACTCAAATACTATCCTGATCATATTAAGGGTCTCATTTTAAAGGGAGACATTCTCATGAATCAAAAGAAAGATATACTTGGAGCAAAAAAATGTTTTGAAAAGATTTTGGAGTTGGATCCACGCAATGTGCAAGGAAAACATAATCTTTGTGTTGTTTATTTTGAGGAGAAGGACTTATTAAAAGCTGAAAGATGCCTGCTTGAAACATTGGCATTAGCACCACATGAAGAATATATCCAGCGCCATTTGAATATAGTTAGGGATAAAATTTCCTCAACTACTTTAATTGAACAACCAATATTCCCAATTAAGAAGATTGCAGGTGTACACAGAGACAAAATGCCAACTAAAAATGTAAAAGAAATAAGAAGTGAACCCAGATCCACAGAGGTAATAAAAACAAGTGATAATAATAGTCAGTCTAAACCCAACAAACAATCAGGGGAAAATATTGACAAAGAGACCACTCACAAAACAACAAAAGAAATCAAAGAAATTGAAAAGAAAAGAGTTGCTGCTTTAAAAAGGCTAGAAGAGATTGAACGTATTTTAAATGGTGAATAGCATTACTTTTCATTATGTAACAATTTCAAAGAACTTCGATCTATATCATGTGATTGCTTATGGGAGCTTTGAAAAAGAGCAGATTAATAACAGTCTGTCATGAGCTGCTTCTAATAGGGTCAAAATGAGATTTTTATTAAAGACCTGTCTCACCCCAGTATGTGTATTATAAAAGATATGGCAGTAGTTTTCTGAGTTTTGCTGAATATAGTAGGAATATTAAATTATAGGTGGCCAATTTATATCTTTTATTATAGGAGGAAGATTCTTCCAGCAGAGTAAGCTTGACTACTCAATTAAAATAGTCTGAGGCCTGAATGATAATTCCTTGCAGGTAGAGCCAACATTTGCTGTTTTATTCTGTGAATTCTATTCATTAGCTAAATTTATTTTTTCTTTACCTGTTGGAATCTGGCTATGGATTGAAAACACTTATTGAACACTTTCTTTTGCTTCAGTGACCTTCTGTTTAACCAAGGGACTTCTGAAAAAGAATATACTGGCTTTATTTGTATTCTTTTGTTGATTTTTAGAAGGGATGTCAGATGAAACATTTAAAAGTAAGTTATATAACACTTTAGCTTAAGAATGTTATTTTCATAAAGGTGTGCTTGTCCTTCACTTTAAAATACAATTTTTAATCTAGTGAAGTTTTAAATATACACTTACATACAACACATTTCTAGTGGTGCTCATATATACTGAATTTTTATTTTTTTAACATACTTAGGATTTCAAAGCATGAAACACATAATCATGATTATCTTTGATTTACACTCCCCACACTGTTCGTGTTTCTTTGGGTCATAGTAATATTAAGAAGTCTCAAGAGCTAAAACTTCAAACGTTTCAGTAGAAACATAGTTTCTCTTTCATCGTAGTGTTATCTCTAGTATTATTTGAATTTTAATTTTGTTTTCAAAACTCTCAATTATTCTTAGATACCTTAAAGAATTAAATTGAGTTCTATTTAACTGAAGGCAAACAATGTGACAGTTTATTTTTAAACACTAAGTTCTTAATCTCTTGTTATGGTGTATATTTTTATTGATATTTATTTTGACTACTGAACTTTCATAAAAATTTTAAAGCTGTTTTAATTTTGTTAATTATGAAAGACAAATTACTGTTGCATTTTCTGTGTGTACATGTATTATCATTTAACCAAAATTCTATCGTTTTTGGCCTACTATCCATCTATAAAAGATAGACTAATACTAAATAAGTTGGTCAGTTGGTTTTAGCACATTTGAACCTAAAAACTGTTAGGCTAAAGAATAGATACAAATCAAATTTATTAACTTAAATCTGATATTTTTCTTGATTTAAAATGCATTTTAAATGAATTTTATAATGCTTAATAAAGTTGGTTTTGACTTAAAATTTTAAAATTAACTGTTCTGGGATAACAAAAAATTTCTCATGCAGTATTTCAAAACTATTTCTTTTTAAATAACTAATTTCTAATTATGTATGTTTCAAAAACCATGTCTCTGTAATTTTTTTAAAGAAATGTTTTATAAATAGGTCACAGGAAATATGGTCTGCATTAATGACCCTCTTGTACTAGATTCCCCAAGACTCTTTCATGAATTACTAGGCAATTTAAAGGAAGCACTAGATACTAATGGTAGTTCATTCTTGATATAGGAGATTCTGTTAACCATTAAAGCAATACTTAATTTTAGTTTGTAAATTATGGCTTTGTGACTTCAAATAAATAGTGGAGAATACCTCATATACTATGACTTGAAAAATGACATCAATGTTATTCTTATGTTCTTTCCACATATTTTGAGAAAAAGTTTCTGAATGTGTTCTCTTTCGTTAGAGTAGCAAGTGAGAGTAGTTCAGAAAAGTAGAAGGAAATCCGTCATGACAGCAGACCATAATAAAAGCTTTGAGTAATATTTTATTAAAGTTATAGAACTATTCAAGAGATAAAAACTATACTGCTCACAAAAATTAGGATATTTCAAAATGAATATGAAGCTATAAAATATCCTAATTTTTGTGAGCGGTATAAATATTATCCAGTGATTTTTGTAGAAAAAAGAATTTCCACCTTAGAATGGTGCCTACCATGTAGGAAGTGCTTATATATTTTAATTCTAAATATATTTAAATCAGATCTAACCTGAGTAGTAATTTTTCCTAATCACATTTTCTCAACCTTCGCCATATATTATAATCATCTGGAGGACTCTTAATATGAACCCACCCACAAGAGTTAAAGCTGAATTTTTTAGGGTTGGGGCTCTAAATTTTTCCAAAAATTCTCCAAGTGATTCTAATTGGTGGTCAGGGTTAACGACCACTACTTAAATTCAAGAAAATTCTCTTATCTCTCCTGTATTAACTTTTTAAATAAGTAATATAACCCAGTGAAGTTTTGATGTGTTAAGTTCCATTAAGAAATATGCTCTTCTGATAACTAGTGCAGTAAATCCTTATGTAACACCACCAATAGGTCCTTTGAAATGACGTGTGATAAAACCAGTTTTACCACAGTCTAATTGATAAGTTACTCTCCTACTGCATATTTCTGATCAGAAAAACCTCACCAAATTACTAAATGAAGACCTAAAACACTTCTAATATTAAACGTCGAATTAAATGTGAGTTATACCTACATTTAAGAAAGATTAATGAAAACAGATAAGAGAATTAGTTTCCAACTCGTTCCAGTTCAAGGTTAAGGGAGGTCGGAGAACCTCCTAGCAGCTCAGGGCACAAAATAGACACCCATCCTGGGCAGAAGACCCTCCCATTGTGGGGCACACTTCTGCCCACACTAAGATTGGGGCAATATAGAACTCCAGTTAACTTCATTTGCACATCTTTGGGATACAGGAGGAAATCTAGTATCTGGAGAAAACCCACACAGACATGGGTGAATGTGCAAATTCCACAGTCAAGTGGCCCAGCTGAGAATCGATTTTTTTTTCCTCATTATAACATCAAAAGGACATCGAACATAATGTTTCTTGAGGACTAGCTGTATTTATTCCATCTTAAGTTACATCGACTTTATGTGTAAGATTATTTTATCTCCTTAAACTCGTAATAAAAATTTATTCAGGCTGTTCAGGTGAGAAAAGGTAATATTTTTTTGTTTCTTTTCCTTTGAAACTGCTTTTTTAGGTAAATGGAATGTAGGGACATTTTAGCCCAGTTCTCTAACTGGTGGTACAGAGTTGTGACTGTATGTAGGTTTGGAAAAGAAAACTTACCATAGGCTTGTGTGCTGGTGAAGGATGTAGTTTCAGTTCTACTGTTTCACAAAAGACTCTGTTCTCCTGGAGTTCTAGGAAAGCTCTGACAATCCCCAAGGGGCAGTGACGTTATTCCTTCCCTGCTTCGCAGAAGGAAGAATTAAGTTTTTCATTGATTGCTTCTGTATGTGCTTCCTTATGAACATTCAGAATTGGGAGCTTTATCTTATAATTATTTCAGGAAGTAATCTTAGGAGGTTGATGACTCGGAGTACAAATGTGTTTGCAATTTTGTGTTTACTTTTATGTAAATATTTGGTATGTGAATTACACAGTTTTAATAAAGTGGATTTTATTACATCTAATTTGAGCTGTCAACTTCATATTATAGAATGCTTCTTTAAAGATACTTTAGTGAAAAATATGAAAATATAGATTTGTATGTCAGTTTATACTTCAGAAATCCATATATTTGTCATTTATTTTTTTTAAAGCCTAATTGTATGCATGACTAAATGATATTTAAAATGACCCCCTCCAATGGTCTGGTATCTTTGTCTAAAATTTTATCTGTTAGAAACTGTCAACCATCCATGTTAAGAGTTCATAAGAAAGTAGTTTACGATTGTATGCATTTTATATTACTGTGGTGTCTCTGTGTATCATATTTCCAAATATTCAATATTAAATTGATAACTTTTAAAACCTTAATCCAAATGGCCTTTAGTATTAAAATGAGAAAGACAATATTGTATCAGATTTCTGCCCCCATGAAGAAAGGTGAGCTGGCAGGTGGTTTTATTACCAGTCATCTAAGAAAGGTATGTGTTAAATTAGTTCTTAATAGGCCGTGGCTGGTTGGCTCAGTGGTAGAGCATCAGCCCAGCGTGTGGAAGTCCCAGGTTCGATTCCCAGCCAGGGCACACAGGAGAAGCGCCCATCTGTTTCTCCACCCTTCCCCCTTTCCTTTCCCTCTATCTCTCTCTTCCCCTCCCACAGCCAGGGCTCCATTGTAGCAAAGTTGGCCCAGGCGCTGAGGATGGCTCCATGGCCTCCTTCTCAGGCACTAGAATGCCTCCAGCTGCAGTGGAGCAACACTTCAGATAGGCAGAGCATCGCCCCCTGGTGGGCATGCCGGGTGGATCCTGGTCAGGAGCATGTAGGAGTCTGCCTCCCTGCTTCTAACTTTGGAAAAATACAAAAAAAAAAAAAGTTTCTAGTGATACATTTTTCACCCTGAGTGATTAAGAAAATGAGATAAACTGAAATGTGTACTATTATGCACATACACAATTAGATGTCAGTGTAGTGAAATAGAGTTTAAGCTATGGATCTGCCTGGATCCAAATCCTCGTGCCACCCTTACTAGTAAAATCAAGGGAAGTTGTTTAACCTGTATGTTCCTCATCTACAAATTGTAGGAAATACTTTTCTTATAAAGTTAATAAGACATATATAGATATAATAATAAAGTGACAGGTATCTTTATAACTCAGTAGTGCATACCAGGCCATGCACACTGTAAATAGGTTTTATTTGACAAGGACCAGAAATAACATCACTTACTGGGATCTTTAAAAGTCCTGATTTATTTGATGATTGGCTTGTTTTTATATGGTGCCAAGAATGACACTTGACAGCTGTAACCTGTGGTGCTCTATCCATCCAGGGCTATCATCACTACATTTGATTGAGGTTTGATGGTAATTGCAGTATTAGACTAGGAAAGCTAAAGAACAAAATGGTTTTATCTTTGCTAGACTGGTCTTATTAATGGACAACTTTCCTAACAAGTATTAACTGTTATCAGGCATTAATACCTATTTCAAGACTGTGGCAATATGTTTACATGTCAAAAATTTTGTTCTATGCCATTTTTAAATTGATTTCTTTAAATAAATCCAGTAAAAGGAAATATATATTTATATTAAATATATTAACATTAAATTGCTTAGGCCAGTTACTGACACCTAGTAAATAATAGATGTTAATACTAATGTAATTGCAAGACTTAGACTTGCATTTAATGCTTGTGATTTGATTTATATATGCGTTAGCAGAAATAATGTCACTGATGGTCATGATAGCAACAAATTATTAGAAATCTAATGTTAATGCTTATTCATTAATCATCTAAGTCAAAAGGTAAATAGGTAGCCTAAAATAAAACATTTATTGAATATTTAATTAGATTATTGAAATATACAAATAAGAACTCAAAGTGTGACATCTTAAAATTGTACTTTCTTGATCTTTTGCTGTTCACTGCCATCAGGGACATAGCCTAAGAGAAAGTATAATGCCTAAAAGTCTCTAAAGATTTGATCTCATGTAAATTCATTTCTTTGTAGCCCACTTTCTTCATGAATAACATTGTGACTATGCCAATGGATAGCATATCCCATCAAATAGTATTATATTACGTAGAAACCTGGTACCATCATGCTTATGCTTTGAACAATTTACCTTTCACCAAACCATTGTAGTATGCCCTTAAAGAGTTGGTGGTGAAAACTGTCTTGCCTGACTCAGTGGTGGCACAGTGAATAGAGCACTGGCCTGGGACGCGCAGTATTCAGGTTCAAAACTCCGAGGTCACTGGCTTGAGCGCGGGGTCACTGGCTTAAGTGTAGGATCATAGACATGACCCCATGGTCACTGGCTTGAGCACAAGGTCGCTGGCTTGATCAAGCAGTCAGTCACTGCTGTAGCCCCATGGTCAAGGCACATGTGAAAAAGCAATTAATGAACAACTAAGGTGCCACAACGAAGAATTTCTGCTTTTCATTTCTCCCTTCCTGTCTGTCCCTTTCTATCCCTCTCTCTGTCTGTGTCTGTCTGTCCGTCTCACTCAAAAAGAACAAAAAACTCAGTTTCCTTTACTCCTTCCTTCCATCATACTAAAGTAGGAATGACAGCTGGGTCTTGTTAGCCATCTGAACAGTTCATTTAAGTGAACCTCTTGCTTTGTAAAGTTGCAGACAGTATAGTGGGAGTTATTTGAGGGTTATGGAGTTTGTCCACCACTGTCTATTTAAGCAAATAATTGAGAGAGGCCACAAGAAAGGTTTTGTAACTACAAGGCCACTTCTGACCAGAGTCCTCTTTTTGATGGGCCCTGGCAGGCCAGATGACTGTACTTGGGAATTGTTTCAGTCTCCAGGTTAATGAACAAGATAGATTCTGTAGGTTTAAAAATGTGTAAATATATGCACAAAAAGGTAAAAATAAATACTATGTTAAGGCAAACATCTAAGTTGCATTTAATAGGTAAATGTACTTGTTCCAACTTCCATACAAATTCAACCTAAGAACAAACCTACAGAGCCTATCTCGTTTGTAACTGGGGACTGCCTTTACCTGGATTGTCCTCAGAATGGGGCCTAGGCCCAATAGCAATATCTATAAAATTCCTGAGCAGTGGACAGTGTGTACATTTTTTTTTTGTTTTCTGTGTGTCCATTTTAACACATGGTCTCTGTGTTGCATAATTTCCTTCATTGGGTCTACAGTGTCATTTGCTGTATTCTTTTTCTCTGCCTGTACCTTAACTATCAGTGTTCTCTCTTCCAGTCTTTTATTGTCCTCTTCTTGGAACAGTGGTTTCAGCTGTACTATATGATTCCAAGGCTTCAGCCCAGATTTTCTCTAAGCTCCTGAACCATGAACCCAGTGGTCTAATTGAACATTACATACACAGGCATTTATTTCCCCCAGTTTCTTTTTCAAATCTTATGCTTATTAGATAAGTTAACTGTCTAAGAAAGAAAGAAAAAGAAAATTTATACAGCTTAAAGCAGGGAAAGAAGGTAGGGAATAGACCAAAAGGACAAGAGATCTTGCTAGTGGTTTATCCAGTCTAAACACTGGCAAAATTTAAGATATCAATAGAGCAAATATAATTCTGGGCTTAAGAGAAAATCAAATACTACAAATATTTACAAAGAATCTATGATTTAATCCACCAGAAGAAAATTCTATCCAGTGGAACAGAGGAATGTGGATAGGGCAAATAGGAAATGCAATACAAGATTTTAGACTAAAGGACTAATATAGCAGTAATTAAAATGAATAAATGAGTTAAACCTAACAAATGAGGAGTTTTTCATATTTTAATTCAATTGAATTTTATGGAATATATATTGAACTAAATATATTGAAAAATAAAAGGTTCAGCAATGTGTTGTCTGCAAAACACTTAAAAATATATAGAAAAGTTAATAGTATGACAAAACATGTTTACCAGTAAATATGAACCAGAGGAAGCTGGAATAGCAATTTTAGTACATGACAAATAGAATTTAAGGCCAAAAGGAAAAAGGGCATAATGGGCAAATGATCTGTTCTGGTAAGAACAAGAAGATATGTCTAACCATAAGCATAATGTTGCAGTAATACAGCCTAAAAGTAAGCAACAATAAACAGTATGGGGAACAGATAAATTAGAAATTGTAGCTGGAGATTTTAATGAAACCCTTTGATCAACTAATAGATCACTCAGAAAAAAAGGCCCATGTGATAAGTTTTAACTAGTTATATAGAATTTCACACGATGCAGAGAGAATATTACTTCCTAGTACACAGAATATTTACAGAAGTACACTACCTATCAAGCCACAAAGGAAACCTCAGTACATTCTAAAATACTATGATCTTTGACAATAATGCAAATGTTCACAGCTTTATTCATGGGAACACGAAGCTGGAAACAACCCAGATACTCTTCAGCCGATAAATGGATAAACAAATTGTGATTCAGTCAAACAATGAAATACTGTTAGCAATTGCACACATGCACCAAAAACAAAACAAAATAACCCGATTTATACAACTATATGAATCTCTGAAAGAAGCCATACACACAAAAAAAGTATTTACATGTAATTTTAGAACAGATAACTAACTTATCGTGATGCCTAGAATTACAGGGTGGGAAGGAGCAAAGGAGCCCAAGGGAACATTTTGGGGTAATGAAAATATCCATGATCCTGTAATTCTACTCTGAGGTTGTACTGGCAGACAAAATACAAATACATACGCATTAAAAGATACAAAAATAATCTGTACCAGTATTACTTGTACGAGTCCCAACCTCGAAATAACCAAAACATTCATGAAAAGTGCACAGAATAGGTAAATTATGTTACATTCATAACAATGAAATGCTATGAATATACAGGGTGAATACGAGAGTAAACTCACGTACTCACAACTGTAAACCTACTTTTGCTCCACCCTGTATAATGAATAGATTGAACTGCTATATGTAACAGCATGGATGGATCGCACAAATATATTGGATAAGAAAGCCAAACACTAAATTACTACTGTATGATTATATGAAGTTCCTAACATGGCAAGATGAATTTGTGCTGTTAAGAATTAGGGTAGTGGTTACAGTAGGGAAGGAAAAGTTGTTTATTGAGAGAAAGCATGAGATGGGCCTCGATGCTCTGGTATTGCTTTGTCTCTTGATCTGGGGAATGTTTGCATGCATAGGTTCAATTTTTGACGATTCATTCAGAATATGCCTTTTTCTGGATGTATAATAAACTTCAAAAAGAGTTCAATAATATTAAAAGATGCACTTAAGGAAATGAAAATGCAATAAAAATTTAGGTGCAATATATACCAAAAAATCTTACAATCCCAGTTTAGTAATAATATCAAGGTAGAGAATGACTGGAAGAGTAAACAGTAGAGTGTAAATTTTTTAGACAGCTTTGTTGAGATATAACTGACATACAATAAACAGCTCACATTTAAAGTATACCGTTTGTTCAGTTTTGTCACATATGATATATACACCTGTGAAACCATCACACTCATGGTAGTCAACCTAGTCATCACCCCTCAAAACTTCCTCATGTCCTCTGTAATCCTTCTAGTCTGTCTCACTCTCAATGAGAGTAATTCATTCTCTTCTCAGGCAATGACAGCTTAGATAGAAAAATGTTAAAAAGGCTTAAAACACTAAACACCAACTTTCTCAACTCCCGTTCTTACTAAGTCTCTCACCTCTGCTTTTGCTTGAGTCAGTGTTAGCTTGGGGCAGAGCACTTGGCTTGCTAACCCTTGCCAATCCTGCTACTGTAGTCAGAATTCTTAGTGCAGGTAGAAAGGACCCCCCCACACACATACACTCACACACATACACACACATGCATGCACAAATCCACTGATCCCTTTGTTTTCAGAATAGATCTGGCTTAAAACTTTTTCATTCTTAGAACTACCATATGACCCAGCAATTCCTCTACTGGGTTTCTACTCCCAAAACTCAAAAACACTGGTACATAAAGACACATGCAGCCCCATGTTCATCACAGCATTGTTCACAGTGGCTAAGACACAGAAACAACGAAAAAGCCCTTCAACAGATGACTGGATAAAGATGTGGTACATATATACTATGGAATACTACTCAGCTATAAGAAATGATGACATCAGATCATTGACAACAAAATGGAGGGACCTTGATAACATTATACTGAGGGAAAAAGTAAATCAGAAAAAAAACTAAGAACTATATGATTCCATACAAAATTGAGACTCACGGACATGGATAAGAGTGCAGTGGTGACCAAGGGGGGGGGAGGGAAGAGGGGGAAGGGGGTGAGGGGAGGTGAGAGGCATAAAGAAAACCAAATAAAAGGTAATGGAGGGCAATTTGACTTTGGGTGATGGGTATACAACATAATCAAATGTCAGAATGATCTGGAGATGTTTTCTCTGAATCTATGTACTCTAATTGATAAATGTCACCCCATTAAAATTAATTGTTTAAATAAATTTTTTTAAAAAACAACAAAAAAACCTTTTCCATTCTTATTTTACCTTAATAAAATATAAAATGCTAAATTTTTCAAAACAAGTTCTTTTGTCCTGTTGCTTTGCTCAGCACAAAGCAGTCAGTAGACAGTTTAACCCCTTGTTTTACTTACAGTTGATTAAAATGCTAATTTCCAGAAATAGAATTGAATGGTCCACATTATGTCTTTTTAGGTGCAGTTTTACCAGTTTCTAACAATATCATTGTGACCTAATTTCTTGCCTCTAAGATCCGCCTACTTGGTCTTGGTTCCATTCTTTCATAGGATCTCTTTTTATAGTGGGACAACGGTCCCCCTATTTTTAAACTTACATGACCTCATTGTAAGTCAATGACATGTTAACAAAATTGTGGGCCATTTTATTGGCTTTTATTTGGTCAAAGTCCAATTCCTAAGTGAATGACAGTAGATGAGTCAAAACCAAATGGTGAATGACTAAATGATTTAGTTCTGAAACATATGATCTAGCCTCAGTCCATACCTTCAGAAACACATGGACTAATCTCATGAGGGAGGGGCCTAAATTCTCCAATGGCAATTTGTAGAAGTGAAGTTTAGCCTCATTGTCAGAAAATGTATGTATGTTACAACTAATAGAATTACAAACATTTTATTGACTAATATTTGAAAATAAAAATTACTGCACAAGACAGAGATAAGAATTTGCATTTGTGTGTTCTTCAGCAGATGAATGAATAAAGACTGGTATAACCATACAATGAAATATTATTTTGTAATAAAAATAAAGTATTGATACATGCAGCAACAGATATACAGCTCAAAATAATTATTCTGAGTGCATCTTCGTCAGCTTGGGCTGCTATAATAAACTAAAGACTGGGTGGCTTAAGGCAACAGACTGATTTTTGACAGTTCTGGAGGCTAAGTCCAAGATCAAAATGTCAAGTTTGATTTGTGGTGAAAATTCATTCCTTGGTGTGCCGACAGCACTTTTTTGTTGTGTCCTCTAATGGTGGGAGAGATAATTCTGACTTCTCTTCTTAAAATGGCACTAATTCTATTACAAGGGTGGGGTGGGGGTGGGGGACAACATCCTGACCTCCAAATACTATCATGTTAGGGAATTTGCGAAAGACACAGTCTGTAGCAGGGTGGGAGGAGCCAGACAAAAGAAATGTATGGTTTTATTTTATAAAACTGTAGAAAAGGTAAGCTAATCTATAGATGCAGAAAGCAGATCAGTGACTTAGTGTTTGCACATGTGAACATGCATGAGACACCAAGTAGCCTGACTAGTAGTACTGAAAATCTGTTTAGTAATAAACAATTTGTAATGGGCCATACATCTTTTAAATTTATATGCTCCAGACACCTAGGTGATCAGATGAAATTTAAATAATTTTAGTTTTTAATCTATGATATTCATACTTATTATTTGGGAAGTTGTTTGCTAACTACACTTAAATTAAGAAAATATTTATTTAGGTAATAATAATAGTTATCAATTATTGACAGAAACTATCCTAGGAGTCTAAGTACATTTTCTCATTTGATCCTCACATCTAAAGGGACTGAATTATAATTTACATTTTTAAAATGATAAAATTAAGGTTTAGAGAGGTTAAGTATAATATCCAAAGAAACAACTAATGGAAAATTCAGAATTTGAATTCAGATGTAACTGACTATAGAATTTGTTCATTCCACATTCCATTACATTTTGCCAGTTAATTAGTGAACTCTCATTTAAAAAAAATTTCTCTGCATAATAATAATAGCTGTCATATATTGAGCACTGACTTTAGCTTGTCAGATAAACTTCCTAGTGTAAAAACAGACACATCAATGAATGACCGCAATAGTATCTGAAAAAAGTACATATATTTAAAACAGTTATCCCGAGGCTCACGCTGTGAGAGAGATGAGGAAACTGAGCCTGAGGAAGAGCAGATTCAAATGCCCTCCCTCATAGCCTCTCTTTCACATGCCCATTGGATGAAATGACAGGTGGAGCAGCCTATGTTATGTAACTTAATTACTCTTTCTCTCCTGAAGCATGCAATGTAATTCAAATGATTTCAGTGTGACTGGAATGGAATTCCAGTGTGCTGCAAACATGGAACAGTAGTAGTGTTGAATTTATCCCTCTTGCACTGAAAAGTCACTTTTCAGCACAATGGCCAAAGTTTGTATGATGGAGTAAGAAATGCTCTTTATACATGATGTCATTTACTCCAGACCTTAGGTCCATTTTACAGGTGAAAGACACAAGGTTCAGAGAGGACAAGCACCTGCCCAAATGTGTGTCCAAACAATGAATTTTTTTATAAAAGTGGCAGGTTACATATGAGTATGTAAGTTTATGAATCAGTTGAGTGTCTTCTCCAGTTAGTTACAAGTTCCCTAGTATAGTGAGAGTGGTCACTGAATAAAGGCCCCCATGAAAATATAGCCATGAAATCACTGGCATCTGTAAATGTGTTACCTTATGTGACAAAAGTACTTTTATAAATTTAATTAATTTAAGGGTTTTTCGATGGGAGATTATCCTGAATTATCTTGGTAGACTCAATGTGATCTCAAGGGTCCTTAGAAGAGGGAGGCAGGAGTCTCAGGAGACAGGCGGAGATTAACAATGGAAGCAGAGGTTGCTGCCATATGCTTGGAAATGGAGGGACCAGGAGCCAAGAAACCCGGCCACCTTTTGAAGCTGGAAAAAGCAAAGATTCTCCCAGGAGCCTCCAGAAGGAAAATAGCCTTAGAAACACCTTGATTTTAGACTTCTGACTTTCAGTACTATCAGAGAATACAGTTGTTCTAAACCACTACATTGGTGCTGATAGCAGCAAGAGAAAACATACATTGATTTTATCCTTTACATCTTGAGAAGGGAGTTCGAAATTCAGATGTTTCTTTCCAAGATTCCATTACTTTTCAAACATGATGACTTTCCCCTGCTTATACTTTAGGTCTCTCTTGGGCAGTGCTGTGGTAATACTCACAAATCCAAATATTCATTCTCTCTTTTAAAAAAATCGATCAGCAAACATTTATGTTTTATGCCAAGTTAGTATAATATAATTCAGGTGGGAAGATATATCCAACATATTTACCCAAGAAGAGGACAGAATCCCAATCTTATAAGATATGCTCAGAAGTATTTTCATGAGAATATGAATACCTTATCTTTTGAGACTGAAATTTATAAACTCAACATTAAACTGGATGAAATTAGTCATCAGAAGATATAAGCTGGATTTAATAACATGTTTCTAAAAGTAGGTTGCTATTGGATACAAATGTCTTCAGAACCAAAGGCAAAGTAAAGAATATTTTAAGAGCTTATCTTGATAAACTGGTCAAATCCTCAGGAAGATGTAATACTGTGTACTAGGCTTAATTAATCAGAACCCTGTGCTGGTTTGCTCAAGCATATCTCTACAGATCCTAACTGTTTGAGGCATGTCGAAGCACTCAGCAAATATTTTTGAGTGGTTAAATACAATTTCTCTCTTAGATGGTTTAAAATTCTTAAATTTACAAAATATTTAATACTATGTATGACATTGGTGCAAAAATTTATATACTAACTAATGAAAATAAAAAAACCAACAACCATATTCTAATAAAAAAAAGTAACAACACTACCATCTACTGATGCTTATTGTAGGCCAAGCACTGTGCTAAATTTCTTGACATGCATTATCTTCTTGAATACAATATCAATTGCTGTTTTCATCTTTCACTTTTAAGGAAGCTAAGACTTAAATGGGTCAAAGTGGCAAAAACAGGTTTTCTGTGGTCCCAAATCCTGTGTGTTTATCTGCTCCATGATGCTAGCTTAAATAATTTAAAATGTGATAAAGGTGGCACTTAGTTCATCAGGAAAATTTAATTTTAAATATATGATACCAGGATGACTGTTTAAAGCCTTTGTCATATCATTTATCAAAATTAATTTCAGACATAAAGAATCACTAAGTTAAAAAAAACCTGATGCATTTTATCAAAAAGTTAAAACTTTGTACTTTAAGAATATAATAGGCCCTGGCCGGTTGGCTCAGCAGTAGAGCATCGGCCTGGCGTGTGGGGGACCCGGGTTCGATTCCCAGCCAGGGCACATAGGAGAAGCGCCCATTTGCTTCTCCACCCCCCCCCTTCCTCTCTGTCTCTCTCTTCCCCTCCCGCAGCCAAGGCTCCATTGGAGCAAAGATGGCCCGGGCGCTGGGGATGGCTCCTTGGCCTCTGCCCCAGGCGCTGGAGTGGCTCTGGTTGCGGCAGAACGATGCCCAGGAGGGGCAGAGCATCGCCCCCTGATGGGCAGAGCGTCGCTCCCTGGTGGGCGTGCCGGGTGGATCCCGGTCGGGCGCATGCGGGAGTCTGTCTGTCTCTCCCCGTTTCCAGCTTCAGAAAAATACAAAAAAAAAAAAAAAAATTAAAAAAAAAAAGAATATCATAAATAAAAATCAAACCTAACAGAATATTTGAAATATATACTATATAATAGCCTTACCTATTATATATTACATATTACATGATATTGTTTAGTGTTCCAATATTCAGGTACTCTTGCAAATAAAAAGAAATGAATAATTCCTTCAGTAGAAGATGAAGTAACAGATAAACAAAGTCCCCCACAAATGCGAACAAATTGTCAACAGGTATATTAAAAATGCTTAACCTCAGGAGTAATCAACAGATACAAAAAAAAAAAATCAAAATGGTTTTCTTCCCAATCGAATCAGCAAGGATTTAAGAAATGGTAATACCAAATATTGCACACATGGAAGGAACATGCATGTCCATAAAAAAGTAACAGGAATGTAAATGGATATAGCCTTTTGGAGGGAATAATTAGAAAATGAGGTTGTTAGGTTTGAAATATGTATACTGTTTGATCCACCAATTTCATTTTTGTAACTTTGTCCTAGAAAAAGAAATATGTAAAAATTAAAATACAAAGTACATTACCTCAACATTGTTTATAATATTAAAAAATATTAAGGATGTTTACAGTATAGTATTAGGTGAAAAAATCAAATGCTAAATAAATTCTTTTAAGTAAATATTCTTCATACCATGTGTATATTTCTATTTATCCCAATTCATGGGGAAAAGTACTTTATATTAGTTGCCAAAGTGTTAGCAGTGATGTATTTCTAAGTGAATAGGATTGTAAATGATTTTTACTTTTCATAATCTTATTGGTCTATATTTTATAATTTCAAAAATAAATATTTTCTTGTCAAAAATTAAAAAATAAAAGAAAAACCAGAATTGATAAAAGAACGAGGTTACAATCACCTCCATTTCGAGTCTATCATGTACTCCGCCCAGCTTAAAAGACCTTGACTGACTTATTTACTGCCTAAAAACCCAAACACTTGCTCTTGGCATCTAAAGTCATTTCACATCTGGTCATACTTACGACACTGACTTTCTTATTCACCTCTGCATCTCCTGGGTCCTCTGAATACTTTTGGAAAATTCCAAGCCCTTTTTGTCCTCTGCTGAAGAACTTCTAATCTTATTTCTCTGGAAAACATCACCTCCTCAGTGAAGGCTTTCCCATTTCCCTAAGAAGGTTTAGTGCTTTCTCAGCTAGCTCTCAACATGTTTTCAAATAATGGGCCTGTTGTCCTCCTAGCCCCTGTCACCGCACATCACAGGCTTGCGACATTCCAGATAAATACAAGTAACATACAGGCAGCTATGCTTTCCCTCTCTCTCAGGAGTTGAAAGGGTTGGCAATTAGAGGTAGCTTCAGATCAGATAGAATGAAGCAGAAATTTGTAAAAAATAAACAGTTTTTTTTTTAAATCAGAAGCCAATGTAAGATCATCACATGAATAATTAGGTATTCTTTGCACGTAATTAGACATAATAATTTCGGTAAAATTCAAAATGACAGTTTAAAGTTCTTGTAAAGTAGTAGCTCACAGGAGCCTTGCTAAGGGGAAATTTAACATAAACATAAAAAGCAGATGAACGGATAGATTGATGGACAGATGGACAGACAGATAGAATGAATAATAGATAATAATGTGCCATTCTCCTTGATTACTCATCAATGGAACGATGGTCACGAACTATTCAGAAAGTACATTCAAATAGTCTCTTTCAAATTCTTTTCCTGGGTAACTTTTGAGTGTTTGGGGAATGGCAATGTGTTTTCAAATAGCATGCTAGTTCAAATCAGTTGGGAGTAGCTGCCTGCTGTTCTATGGTGGATCATCCCTGTTCAGCAGAAAGGAAGGGTGTGATCAGTGGCAATGGGCAAGGCATAAGGAAGTGACCGGCAGTACATGCCACCCCTGGGCATGTCAACCTCTGAAACACTTCGATAATGGGAATTTAAGAGGTGTGGGGCTGTATAAACTTTCCTCTTTTGCTCTTTCATGCCTTGATTTCTGTCTCATCTTGCAGGGTCTGTGTTCTTGGATAACATCCCAAAATGATGTTTCTCATCATAGTCAAGTTCTATATAAACTCATGCTGATAAATTAAAACACCTTTTGTCTTTAGAACCTTGAACATAAATAAAAAGATAGGATTAACATGGTACATTTTAATGAGTCAGTAGGTAAAATCACTTCAAGCAACTCAGTTTGTTCTAGTGGCTGAATAAGCAACGTTTCTTGGTAATTTGGCTACTAGCTTGTACTAATGAGCTGTTTAAAAATAAAAGCAATTTGTGGAATTATTTGGCTGGGGTATTCAAAAACAAGTTGTCATGCTAGGTCTTGTTAAAAGTTCCTCTGTAACAAATTCAAAGATATACAATATTATTAACTGTGTCTTGGCAGCTCATTTTCTTCTTTTATAAATAGTCAAAAAAAGCAGCTCTGGTTTATTTAATTCTCAGAAAAGAAGAATTGGAACCATTTAGCCTGTTTAATATCAAAAGCTACCTGACCCAAAGGAGAAGCAAGAGAAACTTCACAAAACACTTTAGTTACATCATCCCATACACAACAAACCAGTGACTGCACATAAAATGGATTTTTTTAAAAGCCCTAAATGCAAATTTTATGACACTCATTTATTGTATTATTTGTCCCTTTTAGAATTTTATTTTTTAATTACAGTTTACATTCAATATTATTTTGTTTTAGTTTCAGGTGTACAACATAGTGATTAGACAATCATATGCTTTTTTACAAAATGATCCCCCTGATATTTCAAGTATCTGCCTGGCACCATACATAGTTATTACAGTAATATTGATTTTTTCCTTATGCTGTCCTTGACATCCCCAAAACTATTTTGCAACTACCAATTTATTGTCTTAACTCCTTTAGCTCTTTCACGCAGCCCCCAACCCCCCTTCCCTTGGGCGCCCTTTAATGCTCTTTCTCTAATTTTTTTTCTACCACCCATTAAGAACTTCTAGGAATTAATTCCTTGTTTTTTGCTTCTCTCCCTTAATATTTATCTTTTTCAAAAACTCCTCCATCTTTATGGTATGATTTATCAACTTTGTATGGATTGATTGCTAAATATTTACCTTAAGTTCCAAACTTTCTATGAGCATAGATCAATCATTCTCATAACAAACACTAAACTTTTATCTTTCTCTCCAGAAAATGATACCTTTTAAAAATATACTCATCCATTCATTCTCCATTGTATCTTTACCTATTATCTCCCATTTGGATCTTTTACCAGGACCTATAGAATTCATACAAGTGATCAAGCTCTATTCATTTCCTGAATTCCTCCTTTCTCTGCCTAAACTTTTCTTAGTTTAACTTCAGCTATTCTTTTCAGAACCTGAAGAATTAGGCTACTACATAGGTAAATTTTGATTGGCGATGATGAGAATTACAATTTAAAAAAATTGCTCTGGTAAGCCTGAACTGTGGTGGCATAGTGAATAAAGCAACAATGTGGAACGCTGAGGTCCGTGGTTCAATACCCTGGGCTTGCCCAGTCAAGACACATATGAGAGTTGATGCTTCCTGCTCCTCCCCACATTCTTTCTCTCTCTCTCTTTCTCTTGTTTTCCTCTCCAAACTGAATGAATTTTCTTTTAAATTGCTCTGGTAGACCAGTGTAGATAATGGACAGTAGGAACATACCTAAAACACAATTTTAATTCTTCAGTGAACTTCGAAGTGAGTAAAGAAAGAAAGATGTGGGTCATAATTACATGTTGGCATCTGATTATGACATTCTATGTTATCTCTTCCAGAGAACAGTCATATTTAAAATGGCCCAAAAACAAAGTAAAGGAGGAAGAAAGTATAATACGGTACCTGTGCAAAGTGGTGTGTGGTATTCAGAAAATTTATTCTGGTTAAATGAATAGTCAATCAGTTGGATTCATGGTGAATATATAAGTGATCATGAAAGGGCCATTTGGGGTTATATTTTTTTCTCCAAAAGTAGCTTTCTCAGGACATTTGCATTTGTATCATGCACCTAGCAACCCAATTTATTTCTGCTCATCTCTTGTCTTCCCTGACTAACCACATTTTATTCCTATCAGTCTCCTATGTCACTTTAATATTGTTCTCTTCTTGATAACTGTCATGTGATAATTCTGTGTCATTTCATTTGTGCTTTCCTTGACTCCCCAGAGAATAAACTTCTTAATGTCAGAGACTGGACTTTCTAGATCATCTCACAATCCCTAACAGAATGCTCTATACAGTAGCAATCTAAAAAGCCTTGGTGCCTTATTCTGAAGTTCTAATCAAATATGTTACCAATGATCGTATTTTAGAAAGTATCCAGTTTATTCTATGTTATCAGTGCTTCATTTTGAACATGTTGGGTTGTTTTGTTTTATTCCATTCTGTGTGTGTGTTTAATCCACAATTTTTACTTTAGGAAAGTTGCCTTTCATTTCCAGGAAGCAAACGTTCCCAGAAGATCAATCTTTTGTTTCTGTTTCCAATACACTGCCCCTTCCCATGATGTAAATTTCCAGATGTTGATGCGTTTTCTTCAACATCTGTTTGCAAAGTTTGATATTTTGTTTTCTTCATTCACAAAGGTCCTGAAATTGAAAAGTGTTTAGTACATGTTGCAAATAGTTTTAATTAAATCACTTCTTAAAGACTTGATAAGAATATTTTCTCACTTGGAACTTAACTATGACTAGTACAGACTCTGACATCTAGAAGAAGAATTTTACACTGCTCACAAAAATTAGGGGATATTTCAAAATGAATATGAAGTGATAAAAAAAGAAGCATTTGTTTTTTTTTAATTAAACATCAGAAAAGCAAACAAGTCAAAGAAAATTGTTCAATTATGCAAATGAGAAGCAAAACCAACTTTTATTTTATTGGTGAAAATGCACTATTCAAAAGACTGAAAGTACTGGAGTATTTGCAAGTTATCTGATCTTGAAAGTGCACATTCTCTAATTTCCCAGCCCTTATAATATCCCTGCAACACGATTTGCCCAAATGAAAAGCCTGGAGAGCCATAGGATGCCTTGAAGCTGGTCAAACGCAGGCGACAGTGGCAACAGCACTTGGAACATCTCAAAGCAAGAGTAGCAGACTGGAATCATTTCAAGGACTGGCACAGTATGCAGAAGATGAGGGCAGGGTCGCCCATCTGCCACAACAGCAAGAGATGACCGCTACTTGACCTATTGGCAAGAAGGAACAGGAGCAGCAATGCAACTGAGCTGTGGGGATAGTTTCTTGTGGCCACTTGACAGATATGCACCAAGACCATACAAAATCAGCTCCATCATGTTGGACTGCATGCTCAGCGACCAATGGTGTGCATTCCATTATCTGCCGGACACTGTAGAACCCATAGAAGGTGGGCTGATGAGCATTGTCATTGGACCCATGATGAGTAGTCAACTGTCCTCTTCTCTGATGAGTCACAGTTCAGTCTGCAGCTGACAATCTTCGTGTCCTGATCTGGCATGAACGAGGAACATGGGAGAATCCACGTTTCATATAACAAAGAAACTTCTTCAGTGGTGGTGGAATCATGGTATGGGCTGGCATCAGCATTGGTGGTCTTACCAACCTCCATGTCATCAGAAACAGATTGCTGACTGCTGTCAGATATCAAGATTTGGTTCTGCACCCTATAGTGGTACCCTATGCTGGAGTGGTTGGAAACAACTCTCTTCTCATGGACAATAATGCAAGGCCCTCCATGCACATCTCTTTAACAACGTGCTTCAGGAGGCAGGAATCAAATGCATTGACTGGCCTTCAGTTCTTCAGACCTGAATTCCATTGAACATGCTTGGGGATGCACTGGGAAGATGTCTGACAAATGGTCCCATGCCTCCCACAACACTTCTAGAGCTGATAGTTGCCCTGGAACAAGAGTGGCACAGGATCCCACAGATCCTGTCCATGCCCCATCTCTGTCAGTGTGTTGGAGCAGTCTTGGGTGACCATACACCCTACTGAACAGTCAATGTGTGGCACTCTCATCCAGCTTGACAACCTTCTGTTCACCCCCACCAATATGTCACTTGCTACTCAATCACGATAATTGAGTTTGCGTCTCATTTGTATAATCAAACAATTTTTTTTAATAATTTTATTTATTTTAATGGGGCGACATCAATAAATCAGGATACATATATTCAAAGATAACATGTCCAGGTTATCTTGTCGTTCAATTATGTTGCATACCCATCACCCAAAGTCAGATTGTCCTCTGTCACCTTCTATCTAGTTTTCTTTGTGCCCCTCCCCCTCCCCCTTTCCCTCTCCCTCTCCCCCCTCCCGCCATAACACAACTTTTTTTGACTTGTTATTTGCTTTTTGATTTTTTTTACAGAGACAGAGAGAGAGAGTCAGAGAGAGGGATAGATAGGGACAGAGAGACAGGAACGGAGAGAGAAAGATGAGAAGTATCAATCATCAATTTTTTGTTGCAACACCTTAGTTGTTCATTGATGGCTTTCTCATATGTGCCTTGACTGCAGCCCTTCAACAGACTGAGCAACCCCTTGCTCAAGCCAGCGACTTTGGGTCCAAGCTGGTGAGCTTTGCTCAAACCAGATGAGCCTGTGCTCAAGCTCGTGACCTCGGGGTCTTGAACCTGGGTCTTCCGCATTCCAGTCCGATGCTCTATCCACTGCACCACCACCTGGTCAGGCATCATTTGCTTTTCTGATGTAGATATTGAGTATTGCTTTTAAAATTATACAAGTTTAACTTTTTTGGTATTATGAAAGCACTTTATTTTGAATTTTTAATATTTTTCCCAGTTTTATTGAGACATTAACATATAACATTGTATTAATTTAAGGTATATAACAAAATGATTTGATATATGTATATATTGCAAAATTCTTGCCACAATAAGTTTTGTAGGTTACATCCCCAGAATTTATTTATCTTATAGCCAGAAGTATTTTTTTAATTTTAGAACTTACTTTATGGCCTGACCAGGTGGTGGTGCATTGGACTGGGATGCAGAGTACCCAGGTTCGAAACTCCAAGGTCACTGGCTTGAGCACAGGCTCACCAGCTTGAGTGTGGGGTCACTGGCTTGAGCGTGGGATCATAGACATGACACCACGGTCACTGGCTTGAGTCCAAAGTTCGCCGGCTTGAAGCCCAAGATCTCTGGAGTGAGCCCAAGGTTGCTGGCTTGAGCAAGGGGTTGTTATAGCCCCCCAGTCAAGGCACATATTAGAAAACAATCAACGAAACATAAGGTGCCGCAACGAAGAATTAATGCTTCTTATCTCTCTCCCTGTCTGTCTGTCTGTCCCTATCTGTCCCGCTGTTTGTCTGTCTCTCTCTGTCTCTGTCACACAAAAAAGGAACTTACTTTTCATGAACATAGGTGTTTGCCTTCTTGTGAGTACAGACTTTGTATACAAAGTTATTGACTACTAAGTTGTCATATGAAATACTGAAAATTTTAAATTACCCCTTCTACTATGGAAAATAGTTGAAACACTAGAGAAAAGTGTTGATTATATAGTTTATTAAAATTTTTGTGTTAGTTTTCTACTGCTGTCATAACAAATTACCACCCACTTAATGACATAAAAACAACAGAAATTTATTCACTTACAGCTCTTTGGGTCTTGCTAGATTAAAATCAAGGTGTTGACAGGGCTGTGTTCCTTTCTGGAGTTTCCAAGGATGAGTTCATTTCTTCACCTTTTCCAGATTTTAGAGGCCACCCGCATTCTTTGGCTGGTGCTAGCTTTCTTCCCTCTGCAAAGACAGCAATGTGGGTCAAGTCTTTCTCAGGCTTCATCTCATTGTCCGTTGCATCTCTTTATTATCACAGCCAGGAAAGGGCTTCCATTTTCAAGCACTGATGTGATTAAATTAAGCTCAAAAATCTACACAGTGCCAGCTTAATTTTGATACATGAAAAATTTAAAATTATAACAGTGTACATAGAAGCCCCTGCCTTCAATCTACTTCAGGCATTAACAAGATAATAAATTCAGCCTCAAATCTGACCCTTTCCCTTGAAGTCTTTTAAGTCTCTATTATCTGTAACTGCCTTTTAATTATATTTTCTCTTTACAAATAACTGAGAAGACAAAGGAAATTGTGAAAGATAATGAGGTAGAAATTTATTTCCTGGCCTTGTAAATGAACAGAAGAATGTTTCTCTATGCCCAGAAGAAATTTTCAGACTATAAATCTGGATATTAATTGAAGGTGTCAAATGAATAAATATGGATGAATTAAGCTATTGAAAGTTAAAATAAAATGTGTTTGGATTTGCATGCAGCACTATTTATTTAGGTAGACTTCCAAGCATGTAAAAATAAATTTTATGAGAAATTATTCTAACAGTTTTGTCTTATGTGTTACCATGTTCAACTTGGAATAAAAAAGGCTTTGAGTAAGGGAATTATTTTAATAATTCCATGAGGATATCAGGAGGGGGAGGGAAAAATACTGGAGGCTGGATTAAGGAAAATTTAACTGACTTAAAAATGATTGACAGTGGTTTGATTTTTATATTTTTATTTCAAGTCAAGGACTCTGGTGGAAGTTGTCCCGTCATTCTGAAGATAGACTTATGCTAAAAGCCCAAAGAAGACCAAAGGGAAGGAGACAATGAAGTCAATGGAAGAAGCCAGGTAAGTGTCAATTCATAATCTCAACCCCTGTGACACTCAGAAGTTTACCTGAGTTATAAATTTTACTTTTTGAATCTCCTGGTACAGATCAAATCCTTTCAACATCCACAGGAAAGGCCAGTGGGTAACTTTGAGCAAACAGCACTAGTAGAAATGGCTTTAGAATGGGGAAGGCAGGTAAAGTAGAATAGCAATTACTGACTCAAAGATAAAACCTGAGATTGTAATCTTTCATATGTTTCTTTCCCAATCCCTCTTCTCCCATTAATGCTTCAAATTCTCACTCATACCATATACTATATACTTTATAGCACACTTAGACTATGTATTATGTATCAATATATACTATATATACTATGTACAACCTATATAAAACCAATAATAGTACTATAAAGTGTACACTCTTCAAGAGTGTAAAATATTATAATGGGTAGCCAAATTTGTTATAATAATGACCACAAAGTACCATGTTTGTGTAAGGTATTAGATTAAACACTTAATAAAATTTAATTTAGTTCTCACAAAAATCTTATCAGGAAGGTTTCAGTGGTCTTCACTTTACAAAGTGAAAACCAAGGCAACTTTTTCAAGGTTATACAGATAATAAGTGGTAAAGCCCAAACTGTATACAGATTTACTTCACTTGAAAGTCTTTCCCCTTACACATTAATTAGTGTAGTACCATTTAAAATAATAATTAATCTTCTAATAACACATTATTCTTAGTTTTACTTCCAGATCAACTAGAACACTTCCTAAGTACTAATTTTTTGGACCTGGCCAGTTGGCTCAGCAGTAGAGCATTGGCCCAGCATATGGAAGTCCCAGATTCAATTCCTGGTCAAGTCACACAGGAGAAGAGACCATTTGCTTCTTCTCCATGTCTCTCCTTCCCCTCCTCTCTCTCTTTCTCGCTCTCTCTTTCTCTCCCCCTCTTCTTCTCCCACAGCCATGGCTCGAACGGTTTGTGCACGTTGGTCCTGGAAGTTGGTGATGGCTTCATGGCTTTGCCTCAGAAGCTAATAGCTCAGTTGCTGAGCAATGAACCAGCAGCTCCAGATGGGCAGAGCATCGCCTGGTAGGGGCTTGCCAAGGTGGATCCTGATCAGAACACATGCAAAAGTATGTCTCACTGCCTCCCTGACTTCCACTTAATTTTTTAAAAAAGTACTAATTATTTTCTGTAAATATAATCTTTCAAGTTGGCTCACATCAAATGATTTTAAGCTAAAATTTCAGTATAGATCAAAGAGTTAACGTGAGACTAAAGTACTGAAATTTTAGCTCAAAATAATTTGATGTGTGCGTCTGAGAAAAAGAGTGAGAAGGAAATTCCTAATTAAATATTATAGGTGAATTCTTGCTTGACCCCTACCCTTCCAAAATTATTGCAAATGAGCAACAATTTATAAACTAGAAGGGGCAAAAAAAATTAGAGGTGATAGGACATAACAGATGTCAACAAATTTTTGAAGATGGGAAACAGATCAGTTGGTTCAAAGCAGGAAAAGCAGAAACCTGTTTTTTTAGAGAGATATGTCAAATGACTGACCATTAAGATTCAGGAACCAAAAGCATTAGGCATTCGGGAGGGTAGAAAGATTATTTGAAAGTCTACAAAAAGCGGTTAAGCATCCTGATTCCATCCTTACCTTTTGCTATTGTCGGCCTTCCTGCATCTTGGTGGTATAAAGGAAATTTGTTCTCTGCAGATGTTGAATCAGACTGGCACTGGCCTTAAAGACATATACAGAAGACTTGATACTTAACTAAAAGTAGACAGAGTGAAATATGAGACCCCAATCCTCTTCCCATATTAGCTCCCAAAGTATTCACAATCAAGCCTATGTCATCCATCAAACACATTTCTTACAAAGAGATTGGAGCAGTACTTTCTGGAGAAATAGACCAGTCTAAGAGGAAAGTCCTACAGATTCAAAAAGTTAGGGGTCCTACAATAACTTCTGTGGTCCCATCCAATCACCACATAGTCATAACCCTCCAATGAACACCTCTTACCCTTGCATATAGCATGTCCAGTCATCATTTTAGTGTCTCAGTCTTAAATATGAATGAATAGCCGAAAATGAAGATGAGGCAAGGTTTTTATGACACTTTAGTGTATAATATTATGTTCATGTATTTCAAAGTGCTCCCATTTTATAGCTCTTATTTTAACAAAGTCTCAAAGCAAACAAAATTACATTAAACATACCAGATTCAGATATTGAATGCCTGCCTGGAAGTTAATTACTTATTTTTTCTTCACCATCTTCCAAGGAATTGCCCTCTTGTCACGTTTTCCACCAAACACCATTCACTAGCAAGTCTATTTTTCTTACATTGGTGAGAACAATAAATATTCATTATATTACATGTCCTGGTCAGTTGGCTCAATGGTAGAGCATTGACCTGGCGTATGGATGTCCTGGTTTCAATTCCTGGTCAGGGCACACAGGAGAAGAGCTCATCTGCTTCTCCACCCTTTCCCCTTCTCTTTCTTTCTCTCTTCCCATCCTGCAGTCATGGCTCAATTGGTACAAGTGCATCAACCCTGGGCACTGAGGTTGGCGCTGTGGAGCCTCTGCCTCAAGTGCTAAAAATAGCTCGGTTGCGATCATGGCCCAAGATGAGCAGAGCATCGGCCCCAGATGGGGGTTTGCCAGGTGGGTCCCGGTCGGGGCACATGCAGGAGTCTGTCTCACTATCTCCCCTCTTCTCACATGAAGGAAAAAAAAGAAAGAAAGAGAGATACATTGTAAATAAAGTAATTGTCTTGATATTTACTAGAATATGCTTATGAAGAAGATTTTTTATTCTTTTGAAAATACTCAGGGAGCAATGTACTCTACCTATGTTAATAAAGAAAATTTATCAATTTTTCACTTATGATAAAAATGGATTTTTGCCTAATTTGGTTACTTCATACTCAAATATATATTTCAAAAGATAACTCTAGTTTTTATTATTTGTCCTTATAAAATAAAAATCATTGGCTATAAAGATAATTGGTGCAGTTATCAGTTATCCTCAAGAAGAATATTTTGGATACACATCTTCATTCTGTTCTCCACAATGATATGTAAGCATGAGGCTGGGTCAAAGTCTACCTAAACTCAGTAAAGGTTTATTTCTCTAAAAGTTACCTTTAAAATACTAATTCTAAGGAAACAACAGTAATCGAAGCCCCTGCCATTTGGAATATGATATAAATCTCATCTCTATACATCACCAATATTTTATTTTAAAATTTGTAGGTGACATTTTGAAATAACCTGTCAACTCATTCATTTACTTTGCTTCAAAAATTATCTTCACCTACTGGTAGTTTTTATTTCACTGAATCATCATGCTTAGTTTTATGGAAACATAATCAAAATATTTATTTTAAAAGATAATCTTAAAACAAATGGCCATTATAAAGACACATGGCAAACATTGGTTGTTTTTAACAAGAGCAAATCCTCAGACACATTGGGAAAAGTAATCTCTGAGCTACGTTAAAATACTGACATTGAGTTTCAAATAATTTTTAAAACAAGTTACTCGCTTCCACTTCCTTCAGAAACTACATAAAAACATTGAAAGCATCTGAGGGACTCCCAATAGAGAAAGAAAACATTTTTTTCAAGTAAAATCATTACTTACCAAAAGATAAATCAGAACATTTTTCTGATCCAAAAAACACACTAAAGAAGAAAAATTCTTCTGCAATACATGTACAACTTTTTAACCACATATTTTTCTCAAATTGTATCTGTAAACTGTATTTTTAAACGATGACTTTAAAAGAGTTTTAAATGATATGCCACAATTATATTCATAGTAAACACAAAAAATATTTAGTTAATATCCTAGTCAGCTTCATACTGATATAAGCCAATGTTTTCTCTACTCTGATTGCCAACCAGAATTACACAGGGAGCTTTTTAAAAAATACTGATGTCCAGGATCTGTCATAGACCATTTAAATCATCATCTCTGAAGGTGATTTCTAGACAGTTATTTTGTTAATGAGTTTTCAGCAAGCATTGTGAACAAGCTTGAAACATATGGAAAAATTTAAAAGCTCAACAAAAAATAGGAGACATCAAATTAAAATTTTAGAACTGAAATATATAACAAATAAAAATCTCAGTGGATAACTCAACAGCAGAATAGAGTGGGCAGAGGAAAAATATCAGTGAACTTGAAGATAGATATTAGAAATGATTTAATCTGGACAACATAGAGAAAATAGACTGAATAACAAAAGAACAGAAACCCAGGGACCTGAAAGACTATAGTAAAAGAGCTGACATTTGTGCCACTGGAGTCCAGAAGGAGAGTAGAAGGAGGATGAAGCTGAAAAGCAGTTGAAGAAATAATGGCTGAAAATGTCCCAAATTTGGAAAAGTTATAAACTTACACATCAAGAAGCCGGGTGACGGTCAAAGAAGTTAAACCCAAAGTAAAGTTGCACAGATGTGTCTCTGCCTTAACAGCTTTTCTTCCTTTTTCCCCCCAACAAATTACTTTTATTTAAAAGAAACATTAAAAATAAATGCAATATTAAATTTCATGTTAAATACAAATAAAAGGAGCATGCATACTTTACATTGAAATCCACAAAGTTAGTTGATTAGACGACAGTAAAAAAACTGGCAAATGGAGCACTTGCTGGTGCAAATTGTAAATGTTTGCAACCTGAAATCAAAACAATAAATTAGGTTTCTTTAAAGGAAATTTAAGGAAATCAAATATAGATGTCAAGTAGTACCAACAGCATTGAGCCCATAACTTATTCTAGTTACCAAATGTTAAAAAAATGTTATGTGCTTTTCATTCTCAAAATGTTAGTGTGCAGCCCTTCTTACAAATGTTGAGAGACAAAAAAGAGAAAAGGTTAGTGAGACAGAGAAGCTGGAAACAGACGGCTTAGGCATCCAGCCTCACTTTGTTGAAATGTCAAACGTTTCTCTTCATATCCTGTAAATAAATCGATACTTTCTTCTAAGACTAATTTTTAAAGTCTACGCATTACTCTGTTTCCTGCACACCACAGGGAAACTCAGTTTTCACTGGGAGTTTCACCAGGAGACCACAGGCGATGCACAAAGCGGCCCACTCGCACACTGGGTAGGCCTGGCATTTGCCTGGATTCCAACAGCTCCAACAGAAATACAGGATGCCTTTATGCGTGCATACACGACCAAACCACAGGCTACAACAGGCACAGAGAAGACACGATGGAAATGCCCGCCTGTGTTCTCTACCACAGCTGAGTCTCTTTTCTTCATGTTCAGGTGAGAGAAAGTTCCTTTCACCTTTTCCAAGGCAAAGATGCTGGTATCATTATTCTACATAAATCTGGTTATAATGTAAGAACTAACATTTACACATCTGTTTATTTCCCCATTATAGACTCTGAAAATGATGAAATCTGTTGTCAAGAACAAATTTCAATTTGTCCGTCCTTTTCTCAACCCAGTCCCTAAGTTTGTGTGGAGCCATGACTACAGGTGCAAGGAAGCAGTGAACCATTAAAGCTAGCGTCACAGTTGAACTACACATAAAAAGCCAGCAGTCAGGCTTGGGCTGCTCAGCTTGTCTTGGGTCATTTCTAGAAACTGCATGAAGACATCCCGGATGCACTCCCACATGGGGTGGAATAGGAATTTGTAGTAGCTCTGTCTGCACAAATCGCAATGACAGGAGTTGGCTTTGTTCCAAAGGCACAAATGTGTAGAGAACCTGATCTAAAGCGTGGAAGAACTCCACTTGGAACTGAAGTATTTTGGAAGGAAACTGGCTTATGCCAAACTAAACTTGTTTATTCCTTTTTGAAACTTTAGCAGCAGAAATGTGCACTGCGCTATGGTCACTGGACGCGCAGATGAGGGACATGTCCTGACTGAAGTTAATGCAATAAATATTAGTTGCTTGAGATCCTTTTCTATTCCCTGGATAAAATGCTCTGATGAAGTAGCAAATATTCTTAGAAGGTCCCCTTTTTCAGATGTGGTTGCAATTCTCGTTCCCTACAGGTTAAGCGCAATGCAGCTCAGAGCGCCCTGCGGGCAGGAATGTCCACAGGGGCTTCGCAGTGCTGGCCAGGTCCACCAGCTGCACGTGGCTGTGTATGTGCCCAGGATAGCCAGGAGGGAGTTGTTATGTTCTGCCGATAGAAGTCGCGGGGGATCAAAATTTATCAAAAAGAATATTTATTTGAGGCTTGTTTGAGTTGTGGGAGGTCCTGTCTTAAGGACACCAGTCTCCAGAGCAAAGGTAAGGCAGAGGTTATATAGAGGAATGGTTGGCACAGGTTGCTGGTATCCAATCAGGCTTGTCCATCAGTCTGGCGATGTTCTCAAGAATGTTCCCAAATGTTCCTTTGTGACCTCTGGGATGGAATGTTCCTTTTGGCCTGAGGTTAGAATTTACAGAAACGATCATGATTCATGTGTAGTAAGTTATTTTTACAACTTGATTAAAACTGGCTTGGGACTAGACCATTGTGATTATGTTAGGGTCAGTTATTTTCGTTATTTTAACTGAAATGGACAGCTGCTGGGGACGGCTTTTAGCTTAGGACTAACAGTTACTATTGGGGCACAGGACACAAAAAATTTTAGGGTTATAGCCAGTTTCAAAAAGATGTACAATTGGTGGGGGTTGTGTATGAATATAAACACCTTAATCATAGAGTCCAAAACAACCACAAATCTATCTCCCTGCAATTTGACCATCCTGACCTCTCTAGTAAATTCTATTTTAGTAACAATTTTCTTTTTCAGGTCGTCCCAGATCATCATTTTGCTGGGAGGGGATTTTGGCTTTTTTCCCACCACCAACTAAAGCTCAATAGTTGCAGCGAATAACATTTCATCACTGCCAACTCCTCCTTCTAGAGATTTTTGTTTCTCTTTTTCTTTCAGTGGATTCGTGTTGTACACTCACAAATCATTTTTCATCCAACATGCAAAACGTCCGTGGTTCTGGTTGAAGCTGGGACAGAGCAGCCCACTGTCCAGGAGTGTTCCAGGGCAGGAGGATCCAGGTGCCACCCCTGGGGGTCCGCCGCTAGTCAGCGCCACAGATACAGCTCTGGGAGGCCCGGTGATGGGGTGCTGGGTGCCGCCAGGCCTGCTGGGAGGGAGCCACAGCTGGATGTCCTAAGTGCGTGCGTGCGCACACGTACACGTGCAGCCAATAGCCTTTCTCCTTCCGTTGGTCACTTTTAGCAGAGATTGTTTTTTAACTGTGACTAAGTTTTGGGGCATATATAAAAGAAATAAGTCATTACTCCAGTGAGTAAAATATGGAACCGGATTTCTCATTCTCACTGTGTGTTCTGTTGGCAATGGGGGAAGGTCACCTGAGGAACCACCCACATCCATGACCGCCAAAAGAAACGGCCCAGGAGCATCTGTCAGCCAGTGAATTTTTGCCACAACCTATCACTCCACCACCACCCTACTGACGCTATAAATTATCCCCCTCCCACCCCTCCACCCTCTGCAGGGAGAAGCTGCGCGACTTCCCTGGCCCCTGTCTTGCAGAACATTGAACCTTCCCTGGAGCACTCTAAATAAAGCTTTTGCTTGTCCACACTTGGTGGCTATGTCCTTCTTTCTTCCTCGGTGGAAAAGACCTTACATTTGTTCCTGAAACCTGGGAGGAGCTTGAGCCTGCAAGGGCCACTCCTGTCCCCTTCCCTTCTGAGGAAGACCAGGGACTTCCGATCTCCCACCCACTTCGGCAGGTGGTGCGGTAAGTCCCCTTCCTCTGGCCTCCCCTCAGTTCTTTCTGACTCTGAGACTCCCTGTCCCTATGCGTCAGGGACCTCCTACCCTTTCCAAGTGCATGTGTGCCCCTGGAAACATCCTGGACACTCCCACTCTGCCTGTCTGGTGGCCACAGATTGAGTTGCGGGATGCCAATTCTCACCCCAAGGCTGAGGGCGGCCATGGGGGCACAGGAATCTAAACCTGACTCAAAAACACCCCTAAGGTGCCTTATCTGGAATCTCTCAAACATAGATCCCTCCCTAAAGAAGAAGAAACTGGTCTTCTTCTCCACCGTGGCCTGGTCACAGTATCCACTGGCTAACCAGACCAGGTGGCCTCGTGAAGGGACTTTCGACTTTAACAACAGACAAAATAAATTTAGTGGTATAAGAAAAAGCAATATCTATTATAATAAATAGATATCAGTTTGGAAGAGAAATTCAGAATACTAGATCTTAAGATGTAATATAATTTAGACAAATAAAAATTCTTAGAAGAGTCAACCAAGTTGTAAGTAACATCAATTCTAATTTAGCTTTCCTATAATAACCAAGTAATTATTTAATTTAGAAATTGTCAGTAAGTCAATACATGTGGGCCAGCTGTGTTAGGCTTGCTGGTGGGGTTAATAGCTGCAAGCACTTTGCCTGATTGGTGTGTGAGCGTGTGGCTGTGTCACGTGTGTATGGCCTATATAAGGCTATGGGTGCTTGCCCTTGAGAGAGAAAAGGGAATTGTGGATGGCGGATTGCCTGCCCGCTGACACTGTGAGGGGCCATTCTTGCTCTTTGTTTGCCTGAAAAGCAGTTTCCCCCACCTGTGTGCTTGTCTGCAGTTGTGAGACTTTATTAATAAACACAATAGCCCAAAGTTTTCTGGCTCTGCAGTTTCTTTACCATCTTCCCAAATCCAGTATGAACCTGCCTGGCCTCAGCCACCAGCATTATAATACACATTGGCTTTTAATAGCAGATCATATATATGGTTTTAATCCACAATCAAATGACATCTGTTTTAACGTTAAAATGATTTTGAGAAACAGGTATTTTAAATAGAAGTATTTTTAAATGTGTTATCCTTCTGATATACAAAGTAAAACTTCCAAGAAATGTATTATATGAAATCATAGAGAGTAATACATGAAAGAGAACTTTGTGCCTATAGAGTCTTAATTTAGAGAAAGAGTAATGTAAACTAATGGATTGATCAGATCTATAATGCAAAATGGAAACTGGAAAGATGGTAGCAAAGAGAGTAAATCTAATAATCCAAGTAAGCTCATGAGACATTATCCAGCCCATTTGAGGTTTTAGGGTCATAGTGTTGTGGGATGAGTAGGAACCAGATGAAAATATCTCAATAGATATCTTACTCACTTAGAGGCAATATATACAGTTTTGCTTATAGCAGGTCATCTGGAAAAACAACTTATTTAAGCTGGAGGAGAATTTTGAATATTACATTATATTATGTAGCATGCCCAAATTAGATGTGTAACATTTTAGGGAATGAGAACCCTAAATATTTTCTATATAATGCATTATTATCTTCTGAAACACTCCAAGGATTTTTCTAACATTTAAATAAAATTCCTTAATTTTCTGTTATAAACCAACCATATATAAGGAACAATTTTTTTCTGGAGGATGAGTATATTCTGGTCCTTAATAACAGCCTCCACAAGGCAAGACAAACAATAGTTCATTTAGTCAAATATATTTTGCTGAGTTTGTAGTCCAGTCATCTTAATAAATTCTGGAATATACTAGTAAATAAAGTCTTATCCTCATGGAACTTATATTAAAGAGAAAGAAAAAAGAAAATTATACAAGTAAATATATAGTAGATAGTGATAAGTGCTATAAACAAAAGTAAAGTAAGGTAGTGGGACTTTTTTTTTTAAATGGAAGTATTTTAAATAGAATAGGGAAAACTTTTCCAAGATGCTTATATTTGAGCAAAAGCCCAAAGAAGTGTGAAATATATGATAAATGAATAAATACATAAATACCTAAGTATAAATAAATTATACCTCAATAAATAAACACATAAACAAATAAATGTTTTGTTTATAGTAAGGGGCAAGCAAAGTGTAAGATATACAAATTACATCACCATTTGTTTGACATATGTATATCCCAAAGATTTATATTCTCTAGGCAATCAAACTTAACTCTAGTGTCAGTCCTCTCAGTAGAGAATATTATCTTGTGTAAATTAGTAAAATTTTATGTGAAGTGAATTAACCTTTTTATATTTACTAATTGATGTATAATGAATCACTTATTAAAAATCTGTTACTCCCTAGTTATTTACAAATAAATTTTATTATAAATTACTATATTCTCACTGACATAAAAATCAGACAATTAGAAATGTTACCACTGGGAAGAATCTACCCAACTTCATTAAATAATATTTAAAGAGGTAATATAATTTTATAAATGATACAAAAGAAAAGTGCTTTGAAAAAATACTTTTATTTTATTTTTGACTTTAAAAATAATAATAGTAGTATTAGAGTACTTAACATTTTTTCAAATAAAAATAACATTCCTAAACTGCTGTGTCCTATAGAACGTACTTCAAGGTAGAAGAGGAACTACCATAAGAATTGCATGTTTCTTTGGATATTTTCGAGAGAATTGCATGGTCTTTCCTCACACATTCTATATCTTAAGTCAGTGTACATTTAACAACCTTCTATTTATTTATTTATTTATTTTACTTTTAAAAATTGATTTTAGTTTATTATGTTTACATAGATACTAGTGTTGCCCTAAATGTATCCCCCTCCCCTGTATTCCGCTCAACATCTCCCTTACCCCCTCCCGATAGCACCCTCCCCCTTCCTTTCAGCTTTATCCCATCCTATCATTCCCTTTCCCTCTGTTCTCTTTTCCTCTGGCCCCTTTGATCTCTCCTCTGTCTCAATTCCATTTTTCAGTTCACATTTGTCATTGGATTCTTCAAATGAGTGAGATCATATGATATTTTTCTTTTTCTGCCTGGCTTATTTCACTTAACATAATAGTTTCCATGTTCATCCATGTTGTCGCAAAAGGTAATATTTCCTTCTTTTTCATGGCCCCATAGTATTCCATTGTATATATGTACCACTGCTTTTTAATCCACCCATCCACTGACAGACACTTGGGCTGATTCCAGATCTTTGCTATTGTGAACAATGCTGCCATAAACATGGGGGTGCATTTCTCCTTTTGGAACAGTGCTATGGTGTTCTTAGGGTATATTCCTAAAAGTGGGATAGCTGGGTCAAAAGGCAGTTTGATTTTTAATTTTTTGAGGAATCTCCATACTGTTTTCTTTTTATTTTATTTTTTTGTATTTTTCTGAAGTTGAAAACAGGGAGACAGTCAGACAGACTCCCACGTGCACCTGACCGGGATCCATCTGAGGCGTCGCTCTGTTGCAACCAGAGCCATTCTAGTGCCTGAGGCAGAGGCCATAGAGCCATCCTCAGTGCCCGGGCCAACTTTGCTCCAATGGAGCCTTGGCTGTGGGAGGGTAAGAGAGAGATGGAGAGGAAGGAGAGGGGCAGGGGTGGAGAAGCAGATGGGCACTTCTCCTGTGTGCCCTGACTGGGAATCGAACCCGGGACTCCTGCACGCCAGGCCGATGCTCTACCACTGATCCATACTGTTTTCCATAGAGGCTGCACCAGTCTGCATTCCCACCAGCAGTGCAGGAGGGTTCCCTTTTCTCCACATCCTCGCCAGCACTTATTCTGTGTTGTTTTGAACAACCTTCCATTTATTATCTATTAACTTCTAATCTATATGTAGTTTGAATTAAAACATTTTTTTGCTCATTGTTTGTTTGAGACAATACTCTATATTTTGTTGGTTTTCCCAAGTCATTTTTCCAGTTAATTTTTTTCTTAATGCATTATTAGAGTAAATATTTTCAAATATTTTGAAAGCAAGTATACCTGTTAAAGTAATTTAGTGAAACCTAATCAGTGATTTATAGCTTTTTCAATAGGATAAAAAAAAGTTAAGATTTTTAAGAAGCAGTTTACCAAAACAATTGTTTCCTTTCAGAGTTTATGAAGAACTATTCTAAATCTTCTCAAATAGTAGGGCAGCAAAATGTCAAAACAAATTTTAACTTTCACCATATGTGTGACCTATTCAAATCCATGTGAATCAAGCTAAATATGCCAAATAAAGCTTAAATACTTAATACTGTTGTAGCAGAACAGCAAGAAACAGATGTCCTGACACACAATCAAGAGGAAAAATTATGGAGACTATTATGCTAAGTGAAATAAGCCAGGCAGAGAGAGAAAGATATCATATGACCTCACTCATATGAAGAATTTAATGAACAATGTGAACTGAGGAACAGAATAGAGGTAGAGGCAGGATCAAAGGGACCAGAGGCAAAGCAGTCAGAGGAAAAGGGGAGGAGAGGGTGGGATCAGAGAAGGGAAAGAGATTAGTGAAATTATATATACATATTAGGCCCTTATCTGAGCTGTTGTTTGAAAAAATCATTTCCCATTTAGTTGGCTTTCTGTTTATTTTGTTATCAGTTTCTCTTGCTGAGCAAAAACTTCTTAGTCTGATGTAGTCCCATTCATTAATTTTTGCCTTCACTTCTCTTGCCATTGGAGTCAAATTCATAAAATGCTCTTTAAAACCCAGGTCCCTGAGTTGAGTACCTATGTCTTCTTCTATGTACTTAATTGTTTCAGGTCTTATGTTTAGATCTTTGATCCATTTTGAGTTAATTTTTGTACAGGGGGAAAGACTGTAGTCCAGTTTCATTCTTTTGCATGTGGCTTTCCAGTTTTCCCAGCACCATTTATTGAAGAGGCTTTCTTTTCTCCATTGTGTGTTGTTGGCCCCTTTATCAAAAATTATTTGACTATATATATGTGGTTTTATTTCTGGACTTTCTATTCTGTTCCATTGGTCTGAGTGTCTATTTTTCTGCCAATACCATGCTGTTTTGATTGTCGTGGCCCTATAATAGAGTTTGAAGTCAGGTATTGAAATGCCCCCAGCTTCACTCTTTTTCTTTAGGATTGCTTTGGCTATTCGGGGTTTTTTATAGTTCCATATAAATCTGATGATTTTTTGCTCTATTTCTTTAAAAAATGTCATTGGAAGTTTGATGGGAATTGCATTAAATTTGTATATTGCTTTGGGTAATATAGCCATCTTGATTATATTTATTCTTCCTAGCCAAGAACAAGGTATATTCTTCCATCTCATTATATCTTTTTCGATTTCCCTTAACAATGGTTTATAGTTTTCATTATATAAGTCCTTTACATTCTTTGTTATGTTTATTCCTAAGTATTTTATTTTTTTTGTTGCAATCGTGAAGGGGATTATTCTTTTGAGTTCCTTCTCAGTTGTTTCATTGTTGGCATATAGAAAGGCTATTGACTTCTGTATGTTAATTTTGTATCCTGCGACCTTACTGTATTGGCTTATTGTTTCTAGTAGTCTTTTTGTGGATTCTTTGGGGTTTTCGATGTATAGGATCATATCATCTGCAAAAAGTGATACCTTTACTTCTTCTTTTCCGATATGGATGCTTTTTATTTCTTTGTCTTGTCTGATTGCTCTGGCTAGAACCTCTAGTACCACATTAAATAAGAGTGGAGAGAGTGGACAACCCTGTCTTGTTCCTGATTTAAGGGGGAAAGCCTTCAGTTTAGTGCCATTTAATATGATGTTAGCTGATGGTTTATCATATATGGCCTTTATCATGTTGAGATATTTTCCTTCTATACCCATTTTGTTGAGAGTCTTAAACATAAAATTGTGTTGTATTTTATCAAAAGCCTTTTCTGCGTCTATTGATAAGATCATGTGGTTTTTGTTCTTTGTTTTGTTGATATGGTGTATTACATTAACCGTTTTATGTATGTTGAACCATCCTTGAGATTCTGGGATGAATCCCACTTGATCATGATGTATTATTTTTTTAATATGTTGTTGTATTCGATTTGCTAGTAATTTGTTTAGTATTTTAGCATCTGTATTCATTAGAGATATTGGTCTGTAGTTTTCTTTTTTTGTGCCATCCTTGCCTGGTTTTGGTATGAGGGTTATGTTGGCCTCATAAAATGTGTTTGGAAGTATTGCTTCTTCTTCAATTTTTTGGAAGACTTTGAGTAGAATAGGAACCAATTCTTTTTTGAATGTTTGATAAAATTCGCTGGTATAGCCGTCGGGGCCTGGACTTTTATTTTTGGGGAGGTTTTTAATGTTTTTTTCTATTTCTTCTCTACTGATAGGTCTGTTTAGGCTTTCTGCTTCTTCTTGACTCAGTCTAGGAAGGTTGTATTTTTCTAGGAATTTATCCATTTCTTCTAGGTTGTTGAATTTAGTGGCATAAAGTTTTTCATAGTATTCTACAATAATTCTTTGTATATCTACGGTGTCCGTGGTGATTTCTCCTCTTTCATTTTGGATTTTGTTTATATGAGTTCTTTGTCTTTTTTCCTTGGTAAGTCTTGCCAAGGGTTTGTCAATTTTGTTGATCTTTTCAAAGAACCAGCTCCTTGTTCTATTAATTTTTTCTATAGCTTTTCTGTTCTCTAATTCATTTATTTCTGCTCTGATTTTTATTATCTCCTTTCTTCGGCTGGTTTTTGGTTGTCTTTGTTCTTCTTTTTCTAGTTCCTTAAGGTGGGAAGTTAAGTGGTTCACTTGGGCTCTCTCTTGTTTGTTCATATATGCCTGAAGTGATATGAACTTCCCTCTTATCACTGCTTTTGCTGCATCCCATAGATTCTGATATGTCGTATTGTCATTTTCATTAGTCTGCATATATCTTTTGATCTCTGCACTTATTTCTTCTTTGACCCATTCATTTTTTAAAAGTATGTTGTTTAGTTTCCACATTTTTGTGGGATTTTTTTCCTCTTTTTTGCAGTTGAATTCTAGTTTCAAGGCTTTATGATCAGAAAATATGCTTGGTACAACTTCAATTTTTCTGAATTTGCTGATGTTGTTTTTGTGGCCCAACATATGGTCAATTCTTGAGAATGATCCATGTACACTGGAGAAAAATGTATACTCAGTCACTTTGGGATGAAATGTCCTGTAGATGTCTATCATATCCAGGTGCTCTAGTGTTTTGTTTAAGGCCACTATGTCTTTGTTGATTCTCTGTTTGGATGACCGATCTAGAGCCATCAGCGGTGTATTGAGGTCTCCAAGTATGATTGTATTTTTGTCAGTTTTTGTTTTAAGATCAATAAGTAGCTGTCTTATATATTTTGGTGCTCCTTGGTTTGGTGCATATATATTAAGAATTGTTATGTCTTCTTGATTCAGTGTCCCCTTAGCCATTATGAAATGGCCATTTTTGTCTCTGAGTACTTTTCCTGTCTTGTAGTCAGCATTATCCGATATGAGTATTGCTACACCTGCTTTTTTTTGGATGTTATTTTCTTGGAGTATTGTTTTCCAGCCTTTCACTTTGAATTTGTTTTTATCCTTGTTACTTAGATGAGTTTCCTGTAGGCAGCATACAGTTGGATTTTCTTTTTTAATCCATTCTGCTACTCTGTGCCTTTTTATTGGTGAGTTTCATCCATTTACATTTAGTGTAATTATTGATACTTGTGAGTTCCCTATTGCCGTTTTATATCTTGCTTTCTGTTAGTTTTGTGTCTTGTTTGATCCTTCTCTTTTGTTTTTCTATCTTTTGTTTTTATTTGGTTGTATTCCATACATCTTTCCTCTGTTGCTATCTTTTTTATCTCATGTGCTTCTGTGGTGGTTTTTTCAATGGTGGTTACCTTTGAGTAATGAAAAGGGTCCCTACCCTGTTCATTGTAGTGAACTATTTTGTGAGTACTTTTGCACTCCATCGTCCTTTGCTACTGTTAATCTCCATCTTCTCCCCCTCTTTCTTTTTGTTGTTGTCACAGTTTAAATTTGGTTTTATTGTGTTCTTCTTGGAGCTTTTACTTGTGGCTCTGTTTTTTTTTGTTCTCTGTATCTGATTGGAGAACCCCCTTTAGTAATTCCTGGAGTGTAGGTTTTCTGATGATAAATTCCCTCATCTTTTCTGTATCTGTGAATGTTTTTATTTCTCCTTCATATTTGAAGGATAGCTTTGATGGGTATAGTATTCGTGGCTGAAAGTTCCTCTCTTTCAGGACTTTAAATATTGGGGTCCACTCTCTTCTAGCTTGTAGAGTTTCTGCTGAGAAATCTGATGATAATCTAATGGGCCTTCCTTTATATGTTGTATTCTTCTTTTCCCTGGCTGCCTTGAGAATTTTTTCTTTGCTGTTGGTTTGTGTCAATTTCATTATGATATGCCTTGGAGTAGGTTTGTTGGGGTTAAGAAAACTTGGAGTTCTGTTTGCTTCTTGAACTTGAGGCTTTAGTTCTTTCCACAGGCTTGGGAAGTTCTCATCTATTATTTGTTTGAGTATGTTCTCCATTCCATTTTCTCTCTCTTCTCCCTCTGATATACCTATTATTATTATGTTATTCTTTTTGATGGAGTCAGATAATTCTTGTAGGGCTATCTCATTTTTTTTAATTTTTGAGTCTCTTTCTTCTTCTCTCTGTTGTGCCTCAAGTTGCTTGTCTTCTATTTCACTAATCCTCTCTTCTATCTGACCTGTTCTATTAGCTAAGCTTGTTACTTTGTTTTTCAGCTCGTGAATTGAGTTTTTCATCTCTGTTTGATTTGTTTTTATAGTTTCAATTTCCTTGGACATATATTCTTTGTGTTCATTGAGTTGTTTTCTGAGCTCCCTAAATTGCCTTTCTGTGTTTTCTTGTATATCTCGGAGGATTTTTAGGATTTCTATCTTGAATACTCTGTCATTTAGCTCCAAGGTTTCCAATATATTAAATTTTTTCTCCATAGATTTTTCCTCATCTAGCTGTGTTACCTCTCTTTCTTTTGTATCCATGATATTCGATTTTCTCTTCCTTAATGGCATCTGAGGGTGGTTTTGTTGATAGTATTAATGAGATTTAATAAAGAATAAAAAGTTTAAAAAAAATAATAAAAAAAATAAAAAATCGAAAAGAGTTGTTTTTTTTTAAAAAAATTAATAATGAAATAAAGAAAAATAAAATAAAATAAAAATTAAAAAAAAAAGGAAATTATTCCCCCCCTCCTTTTTTCCTCTCCTCTCCTCTCCCCTCTTTCTTGAGAAAATCTTGTGGTGGACTGTGAATTATAACAAACAATGCCTGTGATGGAGGGCCTGAATTGGGGAAAAGTAATAAAGGGGCAAAAAAAAAAAAATAGAAATAAAAAAAAATAAAAAAAAAGAGCATATTGACCCACAAAAAGCAAATAAGGAAAAAATTTGGGTCAAGAATAAAATGATTTGCTTTTAGGTGTTGGTTGTCTAAGAGTTATGATGAGAGGATTAAGAGGAAAACGGAAAAATGGGGGGACAAATTAAAAAATTACTATTGTATTTAGTGGAACAAGAACTAGATAATATGGAGAGCCAGGGATGGGAGCACTGCTAGTGAGTTAAAAAGGTGAAGTAAAAACCCCCCAAAATGCCACAAACATAAATTTGAGTCCCAGATAAGATAATTTGTTTGTTATTGAGGTTTGAATGAGAGGAGATGTAAAGGAGAAAGGAAGAAACTAATATAGAGGGAGAAAAGAAAGAGAGAGAGAGAAAAAAAAGAGGGAACCACTAAAAGAAGAAAAAAGAAAGGAGAGAGAGAGAGAGAGAGTGAAGGGTTTTGGAGTGCAACCCTCATAGAGAGAAAGGAAGAGAAGAGAAAAGATAATGGGAGATGTAACACTTATGGGTAGTGTAGTTCAAGGAGAGGAGAGAGTAAGATCGGTAGAGAGTTAATCGGCCAAATTGGAGGAGGAAAAAAAAAGTATCAAGAATGAAGATAAGAGAAACAAACGAACAAATATAATAAAATGGGATAGGTTATAAATTCTGCAGATTATTCTTGATTTTGAGAGGTTATCTTCTTGCTTTTTCTTTTCTCTCCCTCTTCCTGGTCGGTGACTCTGTACCCCGGGTTTTGCCCCTTTGGCACGCTCACGTGGAGGTTTGCAGTTGATAAGTCTCTATGGCAATGTCATGTATTGTGCTTTAGTCTCGTTGGCAGTCGAAGCTCATTAGCATTTATAGGCTCCGACAGTGAGAGAGTCCGTGTTCCTGGAGCCTTTCTCCTAGTCTTTCCTTCCTCAATTAGTAGCCTGATAATCCAGCTATGGGGTTGCTGCTGCCTCTGCCTGGATAGTAAGAGGCTCAAAGAGCTGGCAACTCCCCACTCTATTTCCACTCAGCACAGGGCTCTGGGTAAGGCTCAGTCAGTCAGAGCTGCTAGCATAATCAGGCGGGCTTTCCGCCCACTCAAAGACCTCTGGCTCTGCCACTTTGTCCGGTAACACAAGCGGGCGCCCACTTCCGGGGCACTTGGAGGAAACTCTCACTCACTGGCTGCGCGTGCAGACCAGGATATCCGGCCAGCAGTCTCTCACTCTGAGTGAAACCCCCAACCGCAGGGAAAAGTTGCAGCGTTGGAATTGAGTCTCGCTCTGTCCCCGTGCGCTGCTTTTGCAAGGCGCTGGGGCGGCCCGAGATTCTGCTTTGGCCCACACAAAGGCCCCTGACTCTGCCCCTCTGTGCGATAACACGGGCGCGCACTGCCGAGGCACTCGGAGGAATCGCTCACTCCTTATCTGCGCGCGCAAACCAGGATATGACGCCGGCCGCGTTTCCCTCTGAGTGAAACACCCTCCAGCACGGAAAATCTCCACCGTTGGAATTAGTTCTCACTCCCTCCCGTGCGTGGCTTTCCCAGGGCGCTGGGGCTGCCCAGAGACTCTGGCCTCGGCCCACAGAAAGGCCTCTGACCCTGCCTCTCCGTGGGGCAACACGGGCACCCACTCTCGGGGCCTAGGAAGAAATTCTCGCCCACTAACTGCGCACCGACCAGGAGACCGGGTAAAATGGCCGCGCCGCTTCTCTTTCTTTGTTTGGGTTTGGCGCGAGTGTTAGCTTGTATTGCCCGGGTTGCCACAGGATCAGATTTTCCTCGGCTTGGATCTCCGTGCCACAGCCTGGTTCGGCCGTTTGTGTCGCGGCCTGGATGTATTCACCCCCTTTGCCCGCCTCAGTTTCTATATTCACAGTTACCAGAGAAAGCCGCCCTGTTTAGGTTAGTGAGGAAGGCGGAGCATTTCTTACTCCCTATTTCCTTCGGGGTTTGGTTATATTTTTAGCCAATTTTTCACTCAATCATACCTTTGGGTGTATTGCGAAGCATCTGGAAGCTCCAAGTATAGGTTTTTCTGTTTCTGGTTGAAGATCTTGTTGAGTTTTGGGGGAGATTTATCGGTATCGCTTCCTACCCCGCCATTACTCTGACATCATCTCTTATCTGGCAGTTTTAACTATCCTCCCTTAATTTTAGATATTCCTTTCTTGTTTGAAAAATTTTTTTCTAGTTATAAAAAGGAGCCTCTGGTAACAAGGGTCCAGTAAAGTGACTAAAATTTCTAAAGGCCCTACTGGTTTTATTTATTTATTTTTTATTTATTTATTTATTTTTTTATTTATTCATTTTTAGAGAGGAGAGAGAGAGGTAGAGAGACAGAGAGAGAGAGAGAGAGAGAGAGAGACGGGGGGGGGGAGGAGCTGGAAGCATCAACTCCCATATGTGCCTTGACCAGGCAAGCCCAGGGTTTCAAACCGGCAACCTCAGCATTTCCAGGTCGACACTTTGTCCACTGCGCCACCACAGGTCAACCCTACTGGTTTTAGAGCTACTTTTTTTGCTGCTTGATCAGCTGCCTAATTTCCTCTTGTCTCTAGTGAGTTTCTTTCCTGGTGCCCTGGGCAATGAATAAGGGATGCAGTCTCTGGTAACCAAATGGCTTCTAGTAAGGCTAAAAATTCTTCCTTGTTTTAATGTCCTTACCAGAGGACGTCAGAAATCGTCTCTCTTTGTAGATTGCTACATGAACATTAGCAGTAGTAAAAGTATATCTACTGTCAGTATAAATGTTGACCTTCTTTCCTTTGGCTCTCCTTAATGCCTGGGTGAGAGTGATAAGTTCTGCCCACTGAGCCAAGGTCTCATGGGGCAAGGCTTGGGCCTAGATGACCTTATCAAGAGTCACTACAGATGTTCCCACATGTTGAACCCTATCTAAGACAAAACTGCTACCATCTGTGAATAGCTGTTCTTTTACACCAGCTAGGGGTTTATCAGTGAGGTCTGGCCTTGCAGTTTGAACAGAGTCTAGTATCTCAGAGCAGTCATGCAAAGGGATGCTTAGATCCTCGTTAGGCACCGGGCTTGCTGGGTTGATAGCCTGCGTCTGGATGAAGGCTGATCTATGAGCAGAGTCTGATACTGTGTGCTCCTAGATTTAGACATCTACCTTTCTTGCGTTCCTTTAGGCAAAGTTTTTACTGCATGTGGGGCTGTCAGGAACAGTTCTTGCCCCATAGTCAATTTATTTGCCTCTCTTACTAGTATGGCAGTGGTTGCTGTGGCTCTGAGACAGTTTAAAAGCGTCTTGTTCCTTATCTGTCCAAATTAACTCTTGGGTTCCTGCTGTATAGGAGTATAAAGGCTTGGCTATCTCTGTGAATCTAGGGATCTATAACCTGTAGTGTCCAATTGCTTCAAGAAATTCCTGAAGTTGTCTCTTGCTAGAGGGAGTTGGGATTCGAAAGATTGCCTCTATATGACTGGAGGAGAGAGTATGCTTCCCCGCCTCAGTGAATTCTTAAAGCCCTGTGGTAATCTGGTCTAAGTTAGTTGTCCTGAAATGCCTGCCTCTGGGTCTCTCTACTCAAAGGCAAAGATGGGCTGACTTACAGGGGGCCAGGGGAATGCTGAAGAAAGTATCTAAGACAGTGTAAAATTTCAAGTCTGGTGACAACAGGCTCAAGAGAGTGTAGGGGTTAGGCACAGTGGGATGTATTGTCTCAACCTACTTATTTACTTCCAGTAAGTCCTGGACTGGATGATAATCTTTGGTGCCTGACTTCTGAACAGGCAGTAGAGGGATATTCCATTGGGATCGACAAGGAACAAGAATACTAGCTTCTAACAGTCTCTTAATATGAGTACTTGCTCCCCTGAGAGCAGTCCAAGGAGGACAGTAGGAACAGAGTGAGAAGCTCTAGTGCCAGTGAGGAAGTCCACTGGGTAGCCCCCTACTTGTAATGTTACCTTGGATTCCTGGGGCTAACAGGAATGGAGTTCTGTACCTGCTAGTCCTCCTTTAGATTAAGGACTCTTGGGGTCTGTATGACTTTTATTTTATTTTTGGACAGTCTTTCCTCTAATGTCCTTCTTCTTTTTATTCTGATGTTCTAAAACAGCTTTAACTACCTTAGTCATCTTCTTACCTGTTTCTCCTCAAGGATGTCTCTATTATTATAAACTTTCTGAGCTACCTATAATAACTGGGAAATTACCATCCCCAGGAAGCCTTCTCATTTTTATAGCTTCCTTCTAATATCTGGAGCTGACTGTGACACAAAGGCTAAGTTAACTGCCCTAGCATTCTCTGGTGCTTCAGGGTCTAGAGCGGTGTAGATCCTGTAAGCTCCTTGCAGTCTCTCTAAGAAAGCTGAGGGAGTTTCCTGAGGGCCCTGGATAACCTCCGACACCTTAGACAAATTCATGGGTTTCTTAGCAGCCCCCTTGATCCTGGCTAACAGACACATGAAAAGTGTTCAAAGCTTTCTGTCCTGCAGTAGTGTTAGAGTCCTATTTAGGCCAGACAATGGGGAACACCTTCTCAAGGTGGTCCTGATTGTCCTCCTCAGAGCCATTTCTTCCTACTATGACAGCTTTTCTTGCCTCTGATTTTATTCTTTTTCTCTCCTCAGTAGTAAATAAGGTAACTAAAAGCTGCCGGCCATTGTCCCAAGTGGGGTGATGTGTGTAAGGCACAGATTCCAACAGTCCTGTTAGAGCCTGAGGCTTCTCTGAGAAAAGGGGATTCTGAGCCTTTTAATTATACAAGTCACTAGAGGAAAAAGGAGTGTAAACAAGATAAGGCTCTTCCTTTTCCTTTCCCTTTGCTAATGGGGCTTCTCTTAAAGGTAAGAGTGGCTCTGCTTCCTATTTCTTTTCTTGCCTCTTAGTCCATCTTGTTAATGGCTCTGGGCTTTCTAATTCAGTGGAGCTGACAGAGAAGGAAGATATGGAGGGGGCAATTCTGAATCTTCCTGAACAGCTTGTAAAACAGGGACCTTCTTTTCTGATTTTTTTGGGGCGGTTGCTAGCAAAACATGATGACCATCTCTGACAGCATAGCCTTTCAGCCAGGGAGGGGGATTCTCTACTAAGGCCATCCACTGATCTATATATGGGAACTATTCTGGGTGGACTGGTGGCTTAGCTATTATTGTATACATTCTATACAGCTCTGACATCTCTAGGATCTAATGAGCCCTATTGTGGCCACCCTACCCCAAGGGAGGGCCATTCTAGTTCACAAAGAATTCAAAGTCTCCCTTTGCTTAGTTTTATACTACTATATAATCATCAGAAAATCCAATTTTGAAATTCTTAAGCATACACTCAAGAAGAGATTGACTTTTACTTAGCCCTTCCCTCATTGTTACAAAGAATATGAGTACAAATGAGCTTTTGAAGATCAAAAAGGGATCAAGAACCGAGGTTTGTGCCAGTTTTCTAAAATGTCCCTTGTTGGATCATACCCTGGAGAATCAAAGGACAGAGAACTTTCAGACAAAGGGAAGGGGGTGCCCGTGAGGAGCCACAAACTGGAAACTTAGGCTCAGGTACCCGAGCTCCTTATTCACACATTTACTCAGGGGTTTCCAGCATAGAGACAGAATAACAAAATAAAAGTGAAGAATGAGATCTCAGCAGGAGCAAAATCAGAGAGGGACCCTTGAAAATAAAGGTCCTCAATCCAGTGAAGAATGCAGGAAGGAGATCCTGAAGAGGGACTAAACCAGGAGGTGTCCTTTAGAATAGCCTGTAAAAATAAACAAAAGCAACAAAACAAGCTGAGGGCAAACATATGAGAGAGCAAATCCAAACGTGTCCCGGGGATCTTGAGATGGGACTATTTGGGGACTGAATGTGTACTAAATATACAAGAAGATTCAGTCCAAGTGACTTCACTGATGCAACTCTGCTAGTTAGAAAATATATAAGCTTGAAAAGAGGCTTCCTTAACTCCTGGGTTTGTTTTTTCCCAGTATATATATCAGATGTAGTAGGAAACTGAATTGAGGAAATGAAAGTATTATCGTCATTACTTTTTGATGAAGACTTGCTTTGTGTCAGACCTTGATCTCACAGCATCATTTTAATTACATTATTTGATATTCACAGTTTACTATAGGTAGATGCTATCATTATTCCAATCTTGTAGAGGAGACATTTGAGACTTTGGGAGATTAAATTCCCAGTTCCTAAAGGGTAGAGCTAATGACACCTATTACTTTGATGTGTTTGGTATCAGAGCTGTAATTAGAATAATTTATAAACCAGTATTCTTTTTCTCCCTCTTATCTTTCAATTTATATATTTTTTCTTCTAAAATCCACCATGATGTCATGTCCGTCATACTTAGTTTTGACATTTGCTTATCTTGTTTTGTTTTCTTTCAGACTCCAAAAGTGTCAGGGCTCAGAATTTAATTTTTTGTGTTTGATTATTTTAGTTGATATTTATTTTGAGATGAAAATAGCTTTATTCAACAAACTATTATCCAACATACTTAAAAATTTTGTCTTTAATATTTAGGACCCTGGGGAGGACTAGTGTGCTAGTTTAAGTTTTTACATTTCTAAAATCCTTTTTTTTTTTATGTTATCTAACTCCAGAAATTCTAGAAATTTGTTACTAACTGGATCTTTTCCTTTTTAATATCTTTTATATAATAAGTACAAATTTAACAAAGAACATTGAAGAACATTTACCAAACAATAATTTTGAGAACTTAGTGACAGAATTATTTTTAAAACACCTGAAAATCCAATCTATGTTCTAAATGTTTTAAATTAGAGCTTGAGTGCTGCCTACAAATCCTATAAATTCCCCAGATCACATTTCTTTTACTCTTGATTCTTTTTCTCTTCTAATTCAAACTTGTAGAGAGAATAGACTATAATCACTCTTTTTAATATGTCTTTATTTTCTTTCACTGCTAACAGCTTCCTTTAGCCTCTGACATACTGAAATTTTTGTTGTTACCAATAACCTTTAACAGTTAAACCAAAAGAGAGCATTTTTGTTGGTGTCTTTCACTTTTTCTTTGTTGATCTTTAACATTGTTGTGTACCCTAATCCTTGAAAGACTCCATTGTTTTTTTTGTTTTTTTCTGAAGCTGGAAACGGGGAGAGACAGTCAGACAGACTCCCGCATGCGCCCGACCGGGATCCACCCGGCACGCCCACCAGGGGGCGACGTTCTGCCCACCAGGGGCGAAGCTCTGCCCCTCCAGAGGGTCGCTCTGCTGCGACCAGAGCCACTCTAGCGCCTGGGGCAGAGGCCAAGGAGCCATCCCCAGCGCCCGGGCCATCTTTGCTCCAATGGAGCCTTGGCTGCGGGAGGGGAAGAGAGAGATAGAGAGGAAGGAGGGGGGGGTGGAGAAGCAAATGGGCGCTTCTTCTATGTGCCCTGGCCGGGAATCGAACCCGGGTCCCCTGCATGCCAGGCCGACGCTCTACTGCTGAGCCAACCGGCCAGTGCCAAAGACTCCATTGTTTTCAAGTCTGTGATATCATACCTCCCTGGATTTTCTTCTGCACATCTTTTCTTATCTCTTTTGTGGTGTTCCATACTTCACTTAGTAAATACCAGTGTTTCATATAATAATTTCCTAAGTTTTCATTATTATTTCTTTTTTTGCACTCTCCCTGTGGTAATTCATCCATATCCATACCTTTTATTAATGTGTATAAGCCAATTATGACCAAATCTGTATCTTTAACCCAACCTGATTGCTGAGCTCCAAATAATTAGTGAATCTCTGTGCTTAGAAAATTTTCAAACGAATTCAGCTCTTTCAAATATTCTCACAAATCTATCTTGATGAATAATATCCACATATATCTACTCTTTAACTTAAATACATGGGAATTTTCTTAATACACTTATTCAGGATATTCAGACTATATCTGCAGGATTTACATCCATGAATTCAACCAACCACAGGTAAAAAAAATTCAGAAAAAAAATTCCAGAAAGCGAGTGACGTCACGGAAATGGCGCCATGAGCAGCGCGTCCGACAGATCTCCCCAAAATCACAACAAATTTATCAACTAGAAACAGAAAAATTTATGCTCGGAGCATTCCGGAGTTCCACACAAACTGAAAGCGAAAGGACTGTTATCACTTGAATTTGAGAGACGAGGGTGTGGAGGAAGCTAACTACCGCAGGGACGTTCATACAAGCCGCGGAGGGAGCGCGCCTGTGTGCTATCAACAAGACCACCCTCAGATGCCAATAAGAAAGAGGAAATCGAATATTATGGATACAAAAGAAAGAGAGGTAACACAAATAGATGTGGAAAAATCTGTGGAGAAAAGACTTAACATATTGGAAGCCTTGGAGCTAAATGACAGAGAATTTAAAATAGAAATCTAAAAAATACTCAGAGAAATACAAGAAAACACAGAAAGGCAATTTAGGGAGATCAGAAAACAACTCAATGAACACAAAGAATATATTACCAAGGAAATTGAAACTATAAAAACAAATCAAACAGAAATGAAAAACTCAATTCACGAGCTGAAAAACGAGGTAACAAGCTTAGCTAACAGAACAGCCCAGATAGAAGATAGGATTAGTGAAATAGAAGGCAAACAACTTGAGGCACAAGAGAGAGAAGAAGAAAGAGACTCAAAAATAATAAAAAACGAGAAAACCCTACAGGAATTGTCTGACTCCATCAGAAAGAATAACATAAGAATAATAGGTATATCAGAGGGAGAAGAGAAAGAAAATGGAATGGAGAATATACTCAAACAAATAATAGACGAGAACTTCCCAAGCCTGTGGAAAGAACTAAAGCCTCAAATTCAAGAAGCAAACAGAACACCAAGTTTTCTTAACCCCAACAAACCCACTCCAAAGCACATCATAATAAAGATGACACAAACCAATGACAAAGAAAAAATTCTCAAGGCAGCCAGGGAAAAGAAGAGTACAACATATAAAGGAAGGCCTATTAGATTATCATCAGATTTCTCAGCAGAAACTCTACAGGCTAGAAGAGAGTGGACCCCAATATTTAAAACCCTGAAAGAGAGGAACTTTCAGCCAAGAATACTATACCAATCAAAGCTATCCTTCAAGTACGAAGGAGATATAAAAATATTCACAAATACAGAAAAGATGAGAGAATTTATCAGCAGAAAGCCCCCACTCCAGGAAATACTAAAGGGGGTTTTCCAACCAGATTCAAAGAACAAAAGAAAACAACACCACAAGTAACAGCTCCTCCAAGAACACAATAAAACCAAACTTAAACTGTGACAACAAAGGAAAAAAAGGGGGGAGAAGATGGAGATTAACAGTAGCAAAGGACGATGAAGTGCAGAAATACTCATAAGATAGGGTACTACAATGAATATGGTAGGTACCCTTTTCATTACTTAATGGTAACCACCCTTGAAAAAACCACCACAAAAACACTTGACTTAAAAAAGGTAGCAACAGAGGAAAGAAGTATGGAACACAAACAAACAAAAACAAATGATAGAAAAACAAAAGAGAAGAATCAAACAAGATACAAAACTAACAGAAAGCAATTTATAAAATGGCAGTAGGGAACCCACAAGTGTCAATAATTACACTAAATGTAAATGGATTAAACTTACCAATAAAAAGACACAGAGTAGCAGAATGGATTAAAAAAGAAAATCCAACTATATGCTGCCTACAAGAAACACATCTAAGCAACAGGGATAAAAACAAATTCAAAGTGAAAGGCTGGAAAACAATACTGCAAGCAAACAACACCCCAAAAAAAAGCGGGTGTAGCAATATTCATATCTAATAATGCTGACTACAAGACAGAAAACGTACTCAGAGACAAAAATGGTCATTTCATAATGATTAAGGGGAAGTTGAATCAAGAAGACATAACAATCCTTAATATATATGCACCAAACCAAGGAGCACCAAAATATATAAGACAGCTACTTATTGACCTTAAAACAAAAACTGACAAAAATACAATCATACTTGGAGACCTCAATACACCGCTGACGGCTCTAGATCGGTCATCCAAACAGAGAATCAATAAAGATATAGTGGCCTTAAATGAAATACTAGAACACCTGGATATGATAGACATCTACAGGACACTTCATCCCAAAGCGACAGAGTATACATTTTTCTCTAGTGTACATGGAACATTCTCAAGAATTGACCATATGTTGGGCCACAAAGACAATATCAGCAAATTTAGAAAAATTGAAATTGTACCAAGCATATTTTCTGATCATAAAGCCTTGAAACTAGAATTCAACTGCAAAAAAGAGGGGGAAAAACCCACAAAAATGTGGAAACTAAACAACATACTTCTAAAAAATGAATGGGTCAAAGAAGAAATAAGCGCAGAGATCAAAAGATATATACAGACAAATGAAAATACGACATATCAGAATCTCTGGGATGCAGCAAAAGCAGTAATAAGAGGAAAGTTCATATCACTTCAGGCCTATATGAACAAACAAGAGAGAGCCGAAGTAAACCACTTAACTTCACACCTTAAGGAACTAGAAAAAGAAGAACAAAGACAACCCAAAACCAGCCGAAGAAAGGAGATAATAAAAATCAGAGCAGAAATAAATGAATTAGAGAACAGAAAAACTATAGAAAAAAATCAATAAAACAAGGAGCTGGTTCTTTGAAAAGATCAACAAAATTGACAAACCCTTGGCAAGACTCACCAAGGAAAAAAGGCACAGGACTCAAATAAATAAAATCCAAAATGAAAGAGGAGAGATCACCACAGACATCATAGATATACAAAGAATTATTGTAGAATACTATGAAAAATTATATGCCACCAAATACAACAATCTAGAAGAAATGGATAAATTCCTAGAACAATACAACCTTCCTAGACTGAGTCATGAAGAAGCAGAAAGCCTAAACAGACCAATCAGCAGGGAGGAAATAGAAAAAACTATTAAAAACCTCCCCAAAAATAAAAGTCCAGGCCCAGACGGTTATACTAGTGAATTCTATCAAACATTCAAAGAAGACTTGGTTCCTATTCTACTCAAAGTCTTCCAAAAAATTGAAGAAGAAGCAATACTTCCAAACACATTTTATGAGGCCAACATAACCCTCATACCAAAACCAGGCAAGGATGGCACAAAGAAAGAAAACTACAGACCAATATCTCTAATGAATACAGATGCTAAAATATTAAACAAAATACTGGCAAACCGAGTACAACAACATATTAAAAAAATAATACATCATGATCAAGTGGGATTCATCCCAGAAACTCAAGGATGGTTCAACATACGCAAAACGGTTAACGTAATACACCATATCAACAAAACAAAGAACAAAAACCACATGATCTTATCAATAGATGCAGAAAAGGCTTTTGATAAAATACAACACAATTTTATGTTTAAGACTCTCAACAAAATGGGTATAGAAGGAAAATATCTCAACATGATAAAGGCCATATATGATAAACCATCAGCCAACATCATATTAAACGGCATAAAACTGAGGACTTTCTACCTTAAATCAGGAACAAGACAGGGTTGTCCACTCTCTCCACTCTTATTTAACGTGGTGCTAGAAGTTCTGGCCAGAGCAATCCCACAAGACAAAGAAATAAAAGGCATCCATATCGGAAAAGAAGAAGTAAAGGTATCACTTTTTGCTGATGATATGATCCTATACATCGAAAACCCAAAGGACTCCACAAAAAGATTACTAGAAACAATAAACCAATACAGTAAGGTCGCAGGATACAAAATCAACATACAAAAGTCCATAGCCTTTCTATATGCCAACAATGAAATATTAGAAAACGAACTCAAAAAAATAATCCCCTTCACGATTGCAACAAAAAAAAATAAAATACCTAGGAATAAACATAACAAAGAATGTAAAGGACCTATATAACGAAAACTACAAGGCATTATTAAGAGAAATAGAAAAAGACACAATGAGATGGAAAAATATTCCTTGTTCTTGGATAGGAAGAATAAATATAATTAAAATGGCCATATTACCCAAAGCAATATATAAATTTAATGCAATTCCCATCAAAATTCCTATGAGATTTTTTAAAGAAATGGAACAAAAAATCATCAGATTTATATGGAACTATAAAAAACCCCGAATAGCCAAAACAATCCTAAGGAAAAAGAATGAAGCTGGGGGCATTACAATACCTGACTTTAAACTATATTATAGGGCCACGATAATCAAAACAGCATGGTATTGGCAGAAAAATAGACACTCAGACCAATGGAACAGAATAGAAAGCCCAGAAATAAAACCACATATATATGGTCAAATAATTTTTGATAAAGGGGCCAACAACACACAATGGAGAAAAGAAAGCCTCTTCAACAAATGGTGTTGGGAAAACTGGAAAGCCACATGCAAAAGAATGAAACTCGACTACAGCCTGTCCCCGTGTACTAAAATTAATTCAAAATGGATCAAAGACCTAAATATAAGACCTGAAACAATAAAGTACATAGAAGAAGACATAGGTACTAAAATCATGGACCTGGGTTTTAAAGAACATTTTATGAACTTGACTCCAATGGCAGGAGAAGTGAAGGCAAAGATAAATGAATGGGACTACATCAGAATAAAAAGGTTTTGCTCAGCAAGAGAAACTGATATAAAAATAAACAGACAGCCAACTAAATGGGAAATGATATTTTCAAACAACAGCTCAGATAAGGGCCTAATATCCAAAATTTACAAAGAACTCAGAAAACTCAACAGCAAACAAACAAACAATCCAATAAAAAAATGGGAAGAGGACATGAACAGACACTTCTCCCAGGAAGAAATACAAATGGCCAACAGATATATGAAATGATGCTCAGATTCATTAGTTATTAGAGAAATGCAAATCAAAACTACAATGAGATACCACCTCACCCCTGTTAGATTAGCTATTATCAACAAGACGGGTAATAGCAAATGTTGGAGAGGCTGCGGAGAAAAGGGAACTCTCATCCACTGTTGGTGGGACTGTAAAGTAGTACAACCATTATGGAGGAAAGTACGGTGGTTCCTCAAAAAACTGCAAATAGAACTACCTTATGACCCAGCATTCCCTCTACTGGGTATATACCCCAAAACCTCAGAAACATTGATACGTAAAGACACATGTAGCCCCATGTTCATTGCAGCACTGTTCACAGTGGCCAAGACATGGAAACAACCAAAAAACCCTTCAATAGAAGACTGGATAAAGAAGATGTGGCACATATACACTATGGAATACTACTCAGCCATAAGAAATGATGACATCAGATCATTTACAGCAAAATGGTGGGATCTTGATAACATTATACGGAGTGAAATAAGTAAATCAGAAAAAAACAAGAACTACATGATTCCATACATTGGTGGAATATAAAAATGAGACTAAGAGACATGGACAAGAGTGTGGTGGTTACCAGGGGTGGGGAAAGGGAGGACATGGGAGGGAGGGAGGGAGAGAGTTAGGGGGAGGTGGAGGGGCACAGAGAACTAGATAGAGGGAGGCGGAGGACAATCTGACTTTGGGCGAGGGGTATGCAATATAATTTAATGACAAAATAACCTAGACATGTTTTCTTTGAATATATGTACCCTGATTTATTAATGTCATCCCATTATCATTAATAAAAATTTATTAAAAAAAAAAAATTCCAGAAAGCTCCAAAAAGCAAAAGTTAGGTTTGCCACATGCTATGCACTATGGTGAATCCATGCTAATGAAGTGATATGTAAACACACCCTGTGGTAGCCTATACACACATACAAGTTATATGCAGATACTATACCATTTTATATAAGGAACCGAAGTATCAGTCATTTTTGTATCTGCAGTGCTCCCGGAACCAGTCCCTTCTACCCTGTGCAGATATGGAGAGACAACTGTAGTTTTCATGTTTGTTTGTTTTTTAATTCTTCCTCTTTAATATCTTTCCCAACTGCTCCAAACTCTTCATTGCTACTAATACTGCCTTAATTCAGAATGACCAAAGTTTATAAAATAGTTTCAAACAGTAGAAAAAATCTGAAAGCAAGGATGGCATATAGAAGCCTATATACAACAGGTAAAAGCACATTTATTTTGATCAAGCAGGAACAGAAGACTCAAAGCGCTATTCATTTCATTTCCCGTTGTGACACCTCTGTATCCTTTAGGGCTTAGCAGCAATATAGTACTTTTAAAACTCTGCCTTCATATTTCTAAGTGAAAGAATCCAGACCCTCAAAAGACTACAACTACAGTATATAATTCCTTTTACGGCAACCTTGAAAATAAAAAATAGATAACGGATCATTAGTTGCTGGAGATTAAGAAAGAAGGGAGCAAATGGGTATCTAGGAGTCACACAATGGAATTTTCAGTATGACAGAACTGTTCTATATTGTACTATTGTTATGGGTAAGTTTTTAGAAGTCAGAAAAGAATTTACAAATAAGTCGGGGAAAGACCACAATGAACATTGTGGTGCTGGATTAGAGTTAGAAATTATAATCTTGTGTTTATTTTAGTAGATAGATAAATACAGATATGTGTGCATTGTTTGTATATAAACATGTTTCCTAGTTCTGTCTGCTGAGAAGGCCTATAAGCAGTGACCTCCTAATAGCAATAAATATGCCTAGTGCTGAGATCTTGGTGTCTAAACACAATTCTCCAATAAAAGGGATTGGGCTCCTGGGGAAATTGTTATACTAGGGCTGGTCAGGGAAATGAAAAATAAGCCGAAAGTATTGTCTAATACTAGAAAGTAAGGAAATGCAGATAGATGATAAATCAAGGGCCCCCAAACTTTTTACACAGGGGGCCAGTTCACTGTCCCTCAGACTGTTGGAGGGCCGGATTATATAAAAAACTATGAACAAATTCCTATGCACACTGCATATATCTTATTTTAAAGTAAAAAAACAAAAGAGAACAAATACAATATTTAAAATAAAGAACAAGTAAATTTAAATCAACAAACTGACCAGTATTTCAGTGGGAATTATGCTCCTCTCACTGACCACCAATGAAAGAGGTGCCCCTTCCAGAAGTGCGGCGGGGGCCGGATAAATGGCCTCAGGGGGCCGCATGTGGCCTGCGGGCCGTTGTTTGGGGACCCCTGTGAATGATGATAGATGATGATGATAGATAGATAGATAGATAGATAGATAGATAGATAGATAGATAATAGAACGCAGAGTGCAGAGATGGAATCATATTGAAAGGACAAAAAAAGTTTACTTGAAAGAGTTCCCAGTGGCAAATGCTAGAACAATTTGAACAAAATAATTAACAATAATATTGGACTATAACAATCCTCCAAATATATGATTATGTATTGATATAAATGAGTGACTAAAAAAATGGAGAAAAGAGATAAATCTTCCTTACAGAAGGATTCCAAATAATAGATGTAGAAGAAATGATGGAAATAGAAAATCACCATTAGAACATCACAGTAATACTTGATATCATACATGATCCACTAATGTATGATATACTTAGTGGGCAAAACTTCAAGGAGAAACAGAATATTTGCAAAGACTCAAATGATTAGGGGATGCTACAGAAATTTTCAATGGCCTGTGAGTGGGTACTTAAGAATTTTTTTCTAAGATGCAAGTATAAAATTTGTGTTATTTTTAGTTATATTTAGCTGTGTACCCATAGTTCCTTGATTATGACTTGCACTATATAGGCCATCTGATACTATTGCTTTTTGTACACTAGTGAAAAATGAAAACTAACAAATGTCTAATAGTAGAATTTTATCACATTATATTTATATATTGAAATATACAGTGGTACCTTGACACATGAGTTTAATTCGTTTCATGGCCAAGCTCGTGACTCAATTTGCTCATGTGTCAAATAGAATTTCTCCATTTATTTTAATGGGAATGTAATTAATCCATTCTGGCCCCCGAAAACCACACAAATTTTCTGTTTTATGTGCTTTTAAATAAGAAAATGTACTTTATAAATAACAAATACATATATATATATAGATATATATACACACATAATAAGAGAGAATGTAAAGAAATAAAATGGTTTATGAAGTGTATTTTCCTTCAAGTCAGGCAAAGATGCTGGCAGAGGGGGAGGAGACTGATGGAGGAGATTTTCATTTTGTGCAATATCGCTTAACATAACTTACTCTCTACACACTTAACATTACACTTAATTGCAAAATTTAACTTATACACTATATGATATGTACTTTATTGCTGAACTTAATCACTATTTTTTTACTTTGCTTCATCATCATTATTTTCTTCACTGACTTTTGGCTTTTTTGCCACACTTTCTTCGCTTTTACTTAGAGGCCGTGTCAACAAAAACCTTTCCATGGAAGTTTGTTTCTTCCTCCCTTTCAGAATGTTTGGCAGGCCATCTAGTGGAGGGTGACGGAAGCTGGTGATTTAAATATCCGCTCGTGACTTAAAGCAAAAAATCCACAAGTGACTGCTTGTCTCTCAAATTGCTTGTGATTTAAAGTGATTGTGTGTCCAGGTACCATTATACTGCTATTAAAAAACATTTTTGGGGTCAAAACTATTTAATGATACTGGAAAGTGATCATGCTAAAGTAAGTATGTAAAAACAAGATACAAAGTATGTATGTACTATAAACACAGTTTTATCATTCAAAATATGTACTTAAACATAGAAAAAAAATATACTGCTCACAAAAATTAGGGTATCAGTGAATGTGTAGATACTCCAATACTTTCAAATACTTTCAGCCTTTTGTATAGTGCATTTTCATCAATGAAATAAAAGTTGGTTTTGCATCTCATTTGCATAATCAAACTTTCTTTGACTTGTCATTTGCTTTTTTTTTTTTTTTTTTACAGAGACACAGAGAGAGTCAGAGAGAGAAATAGATAGGGACAGACAGACAGGAATGGAGAGAGATGAGAAGCATCAATCATCAGTTTTTCATTGTGACACCTTAGTTGTTCATTGATTGCTCTCTCATATGTACCTTGACCGCGGGCCTTCAGCAGACTAAGTAACCCCTTGCTCTAGCCAGCGACCTTGGGTCCAAGCTGGTAAGCTTTTGCTCAAACCAAATGAGCCCGTGCTTAAGCTGGTGACCTCGGGGTCTCGAACCTGGGTCCTCCACATCCCAGTTCAACGCTCTATCCACTGTGTCACTGCCTGGTCAGGCATCATTTGCTTTTCTGATGTTCTTGTTTAATAAAAAAAAAAAATCAAATGCTTCCTTTTTTTAATCACTTTATGTTCATTTTGAAATATCCTCAAATTTTTGTGAGCAGTATATATGAACAGGTTAATAGTGTTTGATTGGAGTAGTAGAATTGCAGGTGATCTTTTTCTTTTTTATACTTTCCTCCAATGAACATGTGTTTGTTTTGTTACCAGAAAGAAAGAAACAGCAATGAAACAAAAGCAACTTCCATGTTGACATTGTCTCATTTCTTCTTGTTGGATCGGGGTTAGGCTGCCCTGGATGCAACAAATGTCGGCACTGGGTGTGGCTCCCAAATGTCCAAAGGAAAGGAGAGCAATCCTACCAGAGGCAGTCTAGAGTAGGAAGTGTCACAGGGTTGAGCATTTGTCAAAAAAATTATTATGGACAAATAAAATCAGGCAAACTGAATGTACACACCCAGTTCAAAAGGTAAAACATGTAACTTTATTGAAAGCCAGAGCCAAGAGTCAGAGCCAGATAGAAGAAAAACAACAACAACAACAAAAAGATGAGAAAAGGAAAGAATTTATGAGGCTCTTGATGATTGCCATGAATTCTCAAAAAAGGGCTTGTAGCTCATTTTTGTTTGGATTACTGGTTCTCAGGAGATTAGGCTGATTTAAATGCATAGTGTTAAAATAGGGATTAAAACACCGAACTCAAAATATCCAATTTCATTTTACAATTTTAGTTTACTTTGAAAAACGCCTACATTTCTATTCTTTTTCTTTTTGCTACACCCTCATCTGTCAAAATTTCTAGATGGCCTAGCTCAAGTTTAACCTCCTCTTTAAATTCATTGCCCCCAATTGAATGTGATTTCTCCCTTTTTAAAAGTCCTGCAGATTATATTAAGACAATTTATAAAGAATACAAATATGTCAGCACAATGACATAGCAAACTGGACTTTCAGGTTTGAAAACTTACAGAAGCCTGGGTTGACATATATTAATTATGCTGCTTTATATGACACATTATGTGTAACTTTTAGTGAACTAGCTTAATGACAAAGTACTACAAACATGCACATATTTATTAAGAGAAAAATGTAAGGAAGATTGTCACCCACTGCAAATATACTTCTCTTGGAGACTGTATTTTATCTTAGTAGCTAATATTTTCACATACCTGCAAGGTAGTTTCCTGCTTGCTTTTGAGTCATAAATTATTCTTTAAAAGCTGGATTACTTCCCACTGTCAGAGTTTGCAGATTAAATTGTAATCTAGAACACTTCCTTCACCTAGTCTGGTAAGATTTAATTCAGGCCTCCAAGCCGCTGACATTTCCCAGTTAATCATGTAACAGTAATTCTGTTGAGATTAGTACTGAAGAGGGAAATGGAACAGACTGTCATATTTGCAGTTTAAAGAAAGAGAGCTATCACCAAATTGTCATAGCTGTTTTTTCTGACATTATACAGATCTTTGAATTAATGAAATGGCTTCAATATTTCTGATGTCTAAAGGTTTTCCTTCTGGGCTTTGATAGTCTCTTTATGACACTGTTGACATTTCTGATTATGTTGTGTTGCTTCTAACAATATGCAAATCAACTTTCTGTTCTTGTTAATTTATGATTAACCTCTTTACTCAAAAATGAACTTTTAGGCATCTCACATAACAAGGTTATACATCTTTTTATAACTTCTTACTTCTCCATCAGGGAACCCCGTGGATACCTTCAGCCACTGCTGCTATAAAGGTTCTCTTATTGCATCTGAAGGTGAAGTTTGCTTCTCTCTCACTCACCTCTGGTATCCAACCACCCACCAGTACTTCTCAGGGCACACAAAAAAACAATTGAAAATAGGATACAAATTCCTGGGATTTTAAATGGTCTATACATAGTATGCCCTTTCTTTGTGCAGTGCATTACCAATTGAAAAATAGGGTGTTAGAAAGTAGAGATTACAATATTGTATTAATTGCTGCTAACCTCTTCAAGTCATGTGAGAGCTAACTAGCCTGAAAAGAATGTCATGCTTAGCCCCTGGCTCCTATCTCATCTCCTACCTATGTCCTGGGAAAGTTCTTCTGTGAATAGCTTTGGTATTGAGAAGCTAATTTAACCTTTCTGTCTCCCACTGGTCTGATAGAGAAGGAAGAAAAGACATACAAATCCTCAGTGATAGCAGATGAGTGATATAAAATATGGACCAGTAACTCTCAACCATAATGGAACCTGCCAGCTTCTTCCCAGGAGGCGTGCTTGAGGAGTAAGGCAGGAGGCCAGGAGTTAATGTTAGGGAAGTCTATCTGCTGGAAAGAGAAGTAATGGAAAATACAAGTACTCCTCCTCCTCCAGGAGATAGGAGGAAAAGGGGGAGAGTTTGTAGTCATGGAAATCAAGAGAAGAGAGTGTTTCAAGAAGGAAACAGTTCAGATGCCACCCTTCCACATGACATTCTCGGTCTGGAATTTTTTAAACTCATGGTCTAACAAGCTGGTATTTCTACTTTAAGGCTCAGCCACATGAGATTTCTGTAAGAGCTTCACTAGTTTATTTAGTCAGAAGGCAGGTAGTTCTACTACTTGCATTGCAATTGATATTGTCTTTTAGAATTCATCATATGTCAGTGTAATTGTTTATACCTCTTTCTTTCTTTTCTTCTTTCTTTCTTTTTTTTTCTATTAGAGACAGAGAGAAAGGGACAAAAAGGGAAGCATTTAGTTGTTGTTCCACTTGGTCATACATTCATGAGTTGCTTCCTGTGTGTGCTTTGATCAGAAATCGAATCCACAACCTTATTGTTTCAGGACAACGCTCTTAACAAACTGAGCTAACTGGCCAGAGCCTGTTTATATCTCTTTATTTCCCACTATAAACTGTACCCTGCATTTTAAATGACCAGTATATTTTTGCTTTAGAATGTTTATCACTGCATGAATATCAAAAATTTATTAAATACATAGGTTGGAAATAACCTAATATCCATTATATGAGCAGTTTTAATACATTCTGTTATAACCTCAAATGGAATACTAGTTATATTCTAAAAGTCATGTTTTTTAAAAGAATATTCAGTAATACAAGAAAAAATCATAACATCATAGGTAGGAAAAAGAAAAGCTACAAAATAGTTTATAAAAACTACCTATCGATATTTAAAAATCTGTACACACATATCTATATGTGAAAACAAACAATTTTTAATAGAAAACATACCAAAATAATAACTATGTTTATGGGTGGTTTTATATTTTCTCAATGCTTTTCAATTTTTTCCAAATAATAAAAAATATAATTATAAAATACATGTAAACTACGATTCATTGGCTCCCTCCCTCTGGTGCCCAGTGCTCTTCACATCATTGACATTCAGTAAATTTTGCTGAATTGCTAGGAATATTGAGACCACTGGTTTGTTGACATTTTTCAAAGTTCTCAGTTATTCTTTTCCTATAAATTCTCTGGCAAGTTGATCTGAGAATATTTACTTAAAATTTCTTTTTCTGTCCATTCTTCTTGAAATAAAACATACCAGATAGCTTCCTGTTATCTGAGGGATGAATCTTCAGGGTGCCAAATTGAGTAGACCATCTGCCAATTCCTATTAAAACATGCTTTTTGGTTTTAACATATCCAGATTGATTGTTTTCAGTTTTTCTTCTAATGCCTGTTAATTTTCTTTTTCTGTGCTCGCTTTTCTGCTACTCCACCCACTCCAAACAGCATTCATTCTGGGTATCTGTATCAGACAGTTCATGAAGAAGATTAATATGTCTTAAAATAATTATTCTTATTCTATTGTTAAGAAATTTGGTATCCTCCTTGTTCTTCATATGAAGAGATGTAATTGGCCAATTTCCCACTGAGCTGAAAGAGGCTCACAACTCTTGAACTCCTTTGTCTCAAAATAGTTTGCTTTTATATTAATACAAATTGTCTAAATTGTTGCATTATTTCTATGACTCCTTCTTAGTAAATTTATTTGTTAAAATTATTTAATACTTTTTCAATTTTTTTTTTGTATTGACAAGGTTTTCTTTTACCAGATTTTTCTGCATTGCCAGTATCTTTATTTAACTCTTTGTATTGATAACCACAAGTCGTCATGATGGGTAGCTACCTATTATAGAGGGTAACAGCATGCTCTTTTAAAAATTATTTTTATTTAATTTATCGGAGTGACATTGGTTAATAAAATTATATAAATTCCTACATCATTTGTATGTTGTAGTTCACCACCCCAAGTAAAGTCTCCCTCCATCACCACCTAATCTATTGTCCCTCTACTCTCTTCCACCTCGGTACACTCTTAAAATTTGCACAGAAATCTGTGGCCTAGTCAATGTTTGGTATAAAATTCTTTAAGCTTGCCAATGAAAATCTGTCTTCACAACTGAACCACTTTCCCTCTAGTTTTATAAAACAATAACAGTAAATGCCATTCATGTTTATCCAAAGTCTCTCCTCAGTTGTTTTTTAATTTATTTTAATTTGTGTTGACATGGTTTTACGTATCCCACTCAATATAACACCCTCTATACCCCTCAGTGTGGCCTCCCATACCCCATGCAAAGTCTCTTTCTACCCCTGTTCCCCCTTCTCTTCAGTTTTAATATTACTTTGTTGTGTTTTACTTTACGACTTTCTTCTATTTTCTAAATATGAGAATATACTTGTAGTTCTAATGTTAAAGGGATGACAGATCTAGTTTTCCTTGGTGTCATAAGCAGCCTCAAAGAGAGCTTCCAATGATTCTTGCTTCCTGGGATTTGTACCCTTGCATAATTCTTTCCTGTAAGTGTAGGTTGGACATAGTAATTCACTCTGTTGAGTAGAACATAGTAGAGATGGTAGGACATCTCTAATAAGATTTGGTTGCAGAAAGACTATAGTTTCTACTTGGCAGTCTCTGTAACTTTCTTGCTTGCTTGCTGAGGGAAGCTAGGTGGCATATTCTGGGCTACCCTATGGAGAAGCGGATGTGGCAAGGGAAAGGGAGCCAGTGCAAAACTGAGGCCCTCAGCTCAACAGCCCATGAGGAACTAAATCTTATGAATAGCCATATTGAGGGAGCTTGGAAGGGAATCTTCCGCCAGTTGAGACTTCAAGAGAGACCACAGTCTTAGCCAACACCCTAACTACAACCTCATTTAAAAACCTTGAGGCAGGCACTACTTTAAGATACACTTGGATGTCTGACCCCCAGAGATAGCGAGATAATAAATGTTTCTTTTTCTTCTGTTTTTCCTAAGGAAGAGAGGGGGAGATGGTCCAGGGGATATAAATGTTTCTGATTTGAAGTTCTAAGTTTTAGAATAATGTGTTCAGAAGTAATAGAAAACTAAAACAACTGGCCCCATATCTTTTCTGATATTCCTGTATAAGGGAAGTTTTACAAGTGTATTTTTATAATTATTTCACCATAAAAGGGGGCTAATTTTATAATTATAAGATTTTGGACTATAAGATCAGAACATACCATCTTGGTTAAAAGCAGTAGATGTAACCTTGCATTTTCTAGCAAATGATTAATGCAATATGTCTAATTCCTTGTGCAAATACTGAGCCAACAAGATGTAGTCCTGTGTCTTACGAGCTAAACACAGAACTATATATGTTAATGAGAAATCAGTTCTCACTTCTTAGTAACCAATCTTAAGGAAGATGAAGCAAAGAATACATGGCTTCTGTTTCTATAAATAGAAGCTGGAGGAAGAGGATAGAGGGAAGAACTCTAATATTAAATTCAAGCACAGGCCAGGGCTGTAGGATTTGGCATACGACATTCTGCATATTCAAACCAACTTAAGAAGTATAATTCTACTTCTTGGTTTAGTCCTAGAGCAAACCCAATTGTGGTCAAGCCACATTCTGAAAGGACTCTTAAGCATCACCTCATCCACTTCTGCCTCAAAAGAACATGCTCTGACCATGAGGATTACCCACTTCAGTGATACAAATTGGGGCAATGGCTCAGTTTTCAGTGTTTATCCTGTGGTGTGTCAATGTCACCACTGCCTACCTCAAAACACTTGACTTGCCTGGCTGATCTGTGCAGGACAGAGATGTCTGATCTAAGTTTTGCAATTCTAATTCTGTTTCTTGGAATTACAAAACTTGAACAGAGGCAACTAGAAAATGAAGATTACGAGCACTGGGATAGCTAATATCAATACTCAAGAAAAAAATTCAACAGTTTCTGATGTTGAAGACCCAGAGAGCCTTTTCCTCCAAACCTTGTCAAGTCAGGATGATGATTCAATATGTTTTCCACTTCTGTGTGTAATCTTAATAATCTAATACATTTAACCTTCTTGCTTTAGTCATTTTCAGAGATTTAACAGTTCTACCTTGACCTCCCTTATTTATTCACTTATTAAATAAACTTCTGCTTTAAGATCTTACCTGTTTCAAGTCTATAACACATAGATGTGTTTTAAAAAATGGACTATTTCTATAACTAAATTAGCTAGGATGTTTTCTTTTTGGTAATAAGTAAGTAAAACTTTATTATAATCATAGATCGATGGGGATGACTGCTCACAAAAATTAGGGGATCAGGGAACGTGCAGATACTCCAGTACTTTCAGCCTTTTGTATCGTGCATTTTCACCAATGAAATAAAGTTGGTTTTGTATCTCATTTGCACAATTAAACAACTTTATCTGACTTATCATTTGCTTTTCTGATGTTCTTGTTTAATATAAAAAAATAAAATGCCCTTTTTATCGCTTCATATTTATTTTGAAATATCCCCTAATTTTTGTGAACAGTGTATAAGACATACTGGTAAATAATTTAAGCATTTTTACTAGGTATCTTGTTGATTAGTTTTTTTCTACAGCCCCAATTAACAATTTTTTTCACCTATTTTTAAAATTTATTTTTGACTTCTGAGGTAATTTTACATACACACATAATTATATAGTTAATGAAGTAATATATTCAAGTGTTTCATGATTCCACTTATATGAAGTATGTAAAGTAGTCAAATTCATAAGAGCAGAAAGTAAAATAGTAGCTGCTCGGAGCTGGGGAAGGGAGAAATGGGGATTTGCTGTTGAGTAGGTATAAAATTTCAGTCGTCCAAGATGACAAAGTCCTAGAAATCTGTTTATAGTGCCTATAGTTGGCAATACTGTATTGTACTCTTAAAATTTTCTTAAAAGAGTAGATCTTATGTTATTTTTTTACTACAATTTTTTAAAAAGTCTATTGTCAAAATGATATTGACACACGTCAAACAAAAAATAAGTGCAGTTATGACTTCTGAAGAGCTTGCATCTTAACAAATGTAGATATGGAAAATATTCTTAGAAGACAAATGATAAAATCTTGAGTCCATTCTAAAATCCAGTGGAAGTCTGTGACCTCTTGGTCCATAGGACACAGCTTGAGACCAGATCCGATAAGGTTGCACACTGACTTCCTGTGAGTCTCACGTAGCTTTTGTGCAGTCACCCAAGAAGTGGCCTGAATCATCCAGTCTTTGATTAAAGCTACATCAGAGAAATTCTCTTAGTATTGTAATTTATTTAGGGTCAAAAAAGCAAGATAGTATTTTAGTCTAATGTTATCTTACAGGTTTATTATTACAAGTTAGTTATTGTGAAGATTTCTTACATCCTCCTTAGAAAAATACAACAGCATGAGCTCTCAGATAATTTCAAATATTTTGTCACACTTTATTTATTTTTATTTAGCAATTAAATTTAATGGGATGACATTGGTCAATAAGAGTACATAGGTTTCAGGTGAACATCTCTATAGCGTTTGAACTGTTGATTGCATTGTCTCCTGGATTTTAACTGCTCCTTTATTTCGGAAAGTCATTTTCAGGTCATCCTGGCACAGTTCCATATCAGTGTAGCATTCTAAGGCTCACAGGATTTTTACTTTGATGGATGAATATGTATGTTTGTTTGGTTAACTTTGCTTTGTGGCTGAGCAGCTGTTTCCTTCTGGTTTTGAAACTAGGTTGGGTTAAATTAAAATGACGTTGCCATTTTGTTTCTCCTTCTACTGCTGCCATTATGTGGGAGGGCAAAACAACTCCAGGCATTTATTCAACAAATATTTATTCAGCCCTCACTGTATGCCAGAAACTGAGGATAAGGTTGTTAACAAAAAATACTGCAGTTCCTTCACAGGAACTTATGGTCCAGGGAATCTAAAATGGTGACTCACTTTTCCCGAAAGCCACCCAAATTCAAAGAGGTCTACTCTCCAAGTAAAGGGTTTTTAGGGATACTGCTTACTTTCTTCCCCCGAACAGCATCCCACTTTTGACTGTGGAAGGTATGTGCCAAAGTTGAGCATCTTCCTTTCACTTAGAGCAAATATTACTTTAGACAGCAAATATATTTTAAATTCCACAGTAAGTGATTTTGGCAATTTGATAATTTCTTTATATTCTTTATATTGTTTTATGTTGTGCTCATTTTTTTTGGTCAGTGTGCTATGCAAGTATATCTATTCCATCATCTTTCCTGGAAGTCTCACTCAATTCAGATTCAAATTTACATGTTAAAAAAGTGAATGACAACCTCATTCCCCTAATCTTTGCCATCTGTTTTGATCACTAGTTCAACTGCTGTTCAAAATTATTTACATAAGTGCAGAAACTAATTTTATATTTTATGAGTGAACTTTTTTCTTTTCTTTTTTTTTTTTTTAAATAAATTTTTATTAATGGTAATGGGATGACATTAATAAATCAGGGTACATATATTCAAAAAAAACATGTCTAGGTTATTTTGTCATTAAATTATGTTGCATACCCCTCACCCAAAGTCAGATTGTCCTCCGCCACCCTCTATCTAGTTCTCTGTGCCCCTCCCCCTCCCCCTAACTCTCTCCCTCCCTCCCTCCCATGTCCTCCCTCCCCCCACCCCTGGTAACCACCACACTCTTGTCCATGTCTCTTAGTCTCGTTTTTATGTTCCACCAATGTATGGAATCATATAGTTCTTGTTTTTTTCTGATTTACTTATTTCACTCCATATAATGTTATCAAGTTCCCACCATTTTGCTGTAAATGATCTGATGTCATCATTTCTTATGGCTGAGTAGTATTCCATAGTGTATATGTGCCACATCTTCTTTATCCAGTCTTCTATTGAAGGGCTTTTTGGTTGTTTCCATGTCTTGGCCACTGTGAACAGTGCTGCAATGAACATGGGGCTATATGTGTCTTCATGTATCAATGTTTCTGAGGTTTTGGGGTATATACCCAGTAGAGGGATTGCTGGGTCATAAGGTAGTTCTATTTGCAGTTTTTTGAGGAACCACCGTACTTTCCTCCATAATGGTTGTACTACTTTACAGTCCCACCAACAGTGAATGAGGGTTCCTTTTTCTCCACAGCCTCTCCAACATTTGCTATTACCCATCTTGTTGATAATGGCTAATCTAACAGGGGTGAGGTGGTATCTCATTGTAGTTTTGATTTGCATTTCTCTAATAACTAATGAATCTGAGCATCTTTTCATATATCTGTTGGCCATTTGTATCTCTTCCTGGGAGAAGTGTCTGTTCATGTCCTCTTCCCATTTTTTTATTGGATTGTTTGTTTGTTTGTTGTTGAGTTTTCTGAGTTCTTTGTAAATTTTGGATATTAGGCCCTTATCTGAGCTGTTGTTTGAAAATATCATTTCCCATTTAGTTGGCTGTCTGTTTATTTTTATATCAGTTTCTCTTGCTGAGCAAAACCTTTTTATTCTGATGTAGTCCCATTCATTTATCTTTGCCTTCACTTCTCCTGCCATTGGAGTCAAGTTCATAAAATGTTCTTTAAAACCCAGGTCCATGATTTTAGTACCTATGTCTTCTTCTATGTACTTTATTGTTTCAGGTCTTATATTTAGGTCTTTGATCCATTTTGAATTAATTTTAGTACACGGGGACAGGCTGTAGTCGAGTTTCATTCTTTTGCATGTGGCTTTCCAGTTTTCCCAACACCATTTGTTGAAGAGGCTTTCTTTTCTCCATTGTGTGTTGTTGGCCCCTTTATCAAAAATTATTTGACCATATATATGTGGTTTTATTTCTGGGCTTTCTATTCTGTTCCATTGGTCTGAGTGTCTATTTTTCTGCCAATACCATGCTGTTTTGATTATCGTGGCCCTATAATATAGTTTAAAGTCAGGTATTGTAATGCCCCCAGCTTCATTCTTTTTCCTTAGGATTGTTTTGGCTATTCGGGGTTTTTTATAGTTCCATATAAATCTGATGATTTTTTGTTCCATTTCTTTAAAATATCTCATAGGAATTTTGATGGGAATTGCATTAAATTTGTATATTGCTTTGGGTAATATGGCCATTTTGATTATATTTATTCTTCCTATCCAAGAACAAGGAATATTTTTCCATCTCATTGTATCTTTTTCGATTTCCCTTAACAATGCTTTGTAATTTTCATTATATAGGTCCTTTACATTCTTTGTTATGTTTATTCCTAGGTATTTTATTTTTTTTGTTGCAATCGTGAAGGGGATTATTTTTCTGAGTTCGTTTTCTAATATTTCATTGTTGGCATAGAGAAAGGCTATGACCTTCTGTATGTTAATTTTGTATCCTGCGACCTTACTGTATTGGTTTATTGTTTCTAATAATCTTTTTGTGGAGTCCTTCGGGTTTTCGATGTATAGGATCATATCATCAGCAAAAAGTGATACCTTTACTTCTTCTTTTCCGATATGGATGCCTTTTATTTCTTTGTCTTGTCTGATTGCTCTGGCCAGAACTTCTAGCACCACGTTAAATAAGAGTGGAGAGAGTGGACAACCCTGTCTTGTTCCTGATTTAAGGTAGAAAGTCCTCAGTTTTATGCCGTTTAATATGATGTTGGCTGATGGTTTATCATATATGGCCTTTATCATGTTGAGATATTTTCCTTCTATACCCATTTTGTTGAGAGTCTTAAACATAAAATTGTGTTGTATTTTATCAAAAGCCTTTTCTGCATCTATTGATAAGATCATGTGGTTTTTGTTCTTTGTTTTGTTGATATGGTGTATTACGTTAACCGTTTTGCGTATGTTGAACCATCCTTGAGTTTCTGGGATGAATCCCACTTGATCATGATGTATTATTTTTTTAATATGTTGTTGTATTCAGTTTGCCAGTATTTTGTTTAGTATTTTAGCATCTGTATTCATTAGAGATATTGGTCTGTAGTTTTCTTTCTTTGTGCCATCCTTGCCAGGTTTTGGTATGAGGGTTATGTTGGCCTCATAAAATGTGTTTGGAAGTATTGCTTCTTCTTCAATTTTTTGGAAGACTTTGAGTAGAATAGGAACCAAGTCTTCTTTGAATGTTTGATAGAATTCACTAGTATAACCGTCTGGGCCTGGACTTTTATTTTTGGGGAGGTTTTTAATAGTTTTTTCTATTTCCTCCCTGCTGATTGGTCTGTTTAGGCTTTCTGCTTCTTCATGACTCAGTCTAGGAAGGTTGTATTGTTCTAGGAATTTATCCATTTCTTCTAGATTGTTGTATTTGGTGGCATATAATTTTTCATAGTATTCTACAATAATTCTTTGTATATCTATGATGTCTGTGGTGATCTCGCCTCTTTCATTTTGGATTTTATTTATTTGAGTCCTGTGCCTTTTTTCCGTGGTGAGTCTTGCCAAGGGTTTGTCAATTTTGTTGATCTTTTCAAAGAACCAGCTCCTTGTTTTATTGATTTTTTCTATAGTTTTTCTGTTCTCTATTTCATTTATTTCTGCTCTGATTTTTATTATCTCCTTTCTTTGGCTGGTTTTGGGTTGTCTTTGTTCTTCTTTTTCTAGTTCCTTAAGGTGTGAAGTTAAGTGGTTTACTTCGGCTCTCTCTTGTTTGTTCATATAGGCCTGAAGTGATATGAACTTTCCTCTTATTACTGCTTTTGCTGCATCCCAGAGATTCTGATATGTCGGATTTTCATTTTCATTTGTCTGTATATATCTTTTGATCTCTGCGCTTATTTCTTCTTTGACCCATTCATTTTTTAGAAGTATGTTGTTTAGTTTCCACATTTTTGTGGGTTTTTCCCCCTCTTTTTTGCAGTTGAATTCTAGTTTCAAGGCTTTATGATCAGAAAATATGCTTGGTACAATTTCAATTTTTCTAAATTTGCTGATATTGTCTTTGTGGCCCAACATATGGTCAATTCTTGAGAATGTTCCATGTACACTAGAGAAAAATGTATACTCTGTCGCTTTGGGATGAAGTGTCCTGTAGATGTCTATCATATCCAGGTGTTCTAGTATTTCATTTAAGGCCACTATATCTTTATTGATTCTCTGTTTGGATGACCGATCTAGAGCCGTCAGCGGTGTATTGAGGTCTCCAAGTATGATTGTATTTTTGTCAGTTTTTGTTTTAAGGTCAATAAGTAGCTGTCTTATATATTTTGGTGCTCCTTGGTTTGGTGCATATATATTAAGGATTGTTATGTCTTCTTGATTCAACTTCCCCTTAATCATTATGAAATGACCATTTTTGTCTCTGAATACTTTTTCTGTCTTGTAGTCAGCATTATTAGATATGAGTATTGCTACACCTGCTTTTTTTTGGGTGTTGTTTGCTTGGAGTATTGTTTTCCAGCCTTTCACTTTGAATTTTTTTTTATTCTTGTTGCTTAGATGTGTTTCTTGTAGGCAGCATATAGTTGGATTTTCTTTTTTAATCCATTCTGCTACTCTGTGTCTTTTTATTGGTAAGTTTAATCCATTTACATTTAGTGTAGTTATTGACACTTGTGGGTTCCCTACTGTCATTTTATAAATTGCTTTCTGTTAGTTTTGTATCTTGTTTGAATCTTCTCTTTTGTTTTTCTATCATTTGTTTTTGTTTGTTTGTGTTCCATACTTCTTTCCTCTGTTGCTACCTTTTTTAAGTCAAGTGTTTTTGTGGTGGCTTTTTCAAGGGTGGTTACCATTAAGTAATGAAAAGGGTACCTATCATATTCATTGTAGTACCCTATCTTATGAGTATTTCTGCACTTCATCGTCCTTTGCTACTGTTAATCTCCATCTTCTCCCCCCTTTTTTACCTTTGTTGTCACAGTTTAAGTTTGGTTTTATTGTGTTCTTGGTGGAGCTGTTACTTGTGGTTATGTTTTCTTTTGTTCTTTGAATCTGGTTGGAAAACCCCATTTAGTATTTCCTGGAGCGGGGGCTTTCTGCTGATAAATTCTCTCATCTTTTCTGTATTTGTGAATGTTTTTATATCTCCTTCGTACTTGAAGGATAGCTTTGATGGTATAGTATTCTTGGCTGAAAGTTCCTCTCTTTCAGGGCTTTAAATATTGGGGTCCACTCTCTTCTAGCCTGTAGAGTTTCTGCTGAGAAATCTGATGATAATCTAATAGGCCTTCCTTTATATGTTGTACTCTTCTTTTCCCTGGCTGCCTTGAGAATTTTTTCTTTGTCATTGGTTTGTGTCATCTTTATTATGATGTGCCTTGGAGTGGGTTTGTTGGGGTTAAGAAAACTCGGTGTTCTGTTTGCTTCTTGAATTTGAGGCTTTAGTTCTTTCCACAGGCTTGGGAAGTTCTCGTCTATTATTTGTTTGAGTATATTCTCCATTCCATTTTCTTTCTCTTCTCCCTCTGATATACCTATTATTCTTATGTTATTCTTTCTGATGGAGTCAGACAATTCCTGTAGGGCTTTCTCATTTTTTATTATTTTTAAGTCTCTTTCTTCTTCTCTCTGTTGTGCCTCAAGTTGTTTGTCTTCTATTTCACTAATCCTATCTTCAATCTGGGCTGTTCTGTTAGCTAAGCTTGTTACCTCGTTTTTCAGCTCGTGAATTGAGTTTTTCATTTCTGTTTGATTTGTTTTTATAGTTTCAATTTCCTTGGTAATATATTCTTTGTGTTCATTGAGTTGTTTTCTGATCTCCCTAAATTGCCTTTCTGTGTTTTCTTGTATATCTCTGAGTATTTTTAAGATTTCTATTTTAAATTCTCTGTCATTTAGCTCCAAGGCTTCCAATATGTTAAGTCTTTTCTTCATAGTTTTTTCCACATCTATTTGTGTTACCTCTCTTTCTTTTGTATCCATAATATTCGATTTCCTCTTTCTTATTGGCATCTGAGGGTGGTCTTGTTGATAGCACTAATTAGAGTTAATAAAGAGTAAAAAGTAAAAAAAAAAAAAAAAAAAAAAAAGGTAAAACACCCCACAAAAAAAAGAAACAGTAATAATTTATTATTTCCCACTTTTTTCTTTCTTCCTTTTCCCTCCTCTCCCCTCCTCAGGGAAATATCGTGATGACCTGTGAATTATATTATGCTAAATGGTACAAAAACTGCCTATAATGGAGGGCCTGATTTGGGGTGAAGAGTTCAAGGGGCAAAAAAAGGGAGTAGGGACCTACTAAATGCAAAAATAAAAATAAAAAAAATAAAAAAGGAAGAAAATCTTAGACAAGCATAAGATGATTTGCTTGTAAGTGATGGTCGACTAAGAGATATAATGAGAGGGATAAGAGGAAACCAGAAAAAAGGAGGAAAAAAAAGGAATAATAAAGAAGAAAAAAATAAAAATAATAAGTAAATATCTGTTGTATTAAGTGGAGCGAAGACTAAATACAATGGAGACCTTGGGTTGGGAGGAATGCTAGTGAGTTAAAAAGCAATGTAAAAAGTACCCAAAATGCCACAAAAATAAACAAACAAACAAGAAAAAAACAAAAACAAAAGCGAAAAAGAAAAATAAAGCCAAAAAAACCCCTTGAGTCCCAAATTAACTAATTTGTTCGTGATTGAGGATTAAATGGGAGGAAAGTAAAATGAGAAAAGAAAAAACGAATAGAAAGGAAAAAATAAGAAAAAGAGAAAAACGAAGGAAGAAAAAAAAAGGAAGAGAAAAAAACAAAATAAAGCAAAACAAAAAAAAAAAAAACAAAAGAGGAGAGAGTGAGAGTTAAGTGTTTTGGAGTATAACCTTAAAGGAAGGTGAGGATGAAGAAGAGAAATAAAATGTAACACTCATGGGTAGTGTAGTTCAAGAAAAAGGAAGCATAAGATGGGCAGAGAATAGAAGGACCGAGGTGGAGGAAATAGAAATAATAATAATAAAGGCAATAAGATAGAAGAAACAAACAACAACAACAAAAAAATTAGTGGAATAAGTTGTAAAGTGTGTGGATTTTTCTTGATTTTGAGAGGTTAACTTCTTCCTTTTTCTTTTCTCTCCCTTTTCCTGGTCAGTGACTCTGTACCCCAGGCTCTGCCCCTGTGTCACACTTAGGTAGGGATTTGCAGTTGATGGGATTCTACGGCAATGTCATATAATTGGCTTTAGTCTTGCTGGTAGTCAAGGCTTGTTGGCGTTTGCAGGGTCCAACGATGAGAGAGTTTGCTTTCCTGGAGTCTCTCTCCTAGTCCCCCCTTCCTGAATTAGCAGCCTGGTGATCCAGCTATAAGGCTGCAACTGCTTCTGCCTGGGGAGTAAGAGGCTCAAAGAGCTGGGAAATCCCCACTCTATCCCCACTCAGCGCAAGGCTTTGGGAAAGGCTCTGGCAGTCAGAGCCTCCAGTGTAATCAGGCAGGCAGGAGTGGGAGTCAATTGTTGTCAAGGTAACTGTTTAGCACCTAGCATTCAGTTGGACCACTCAACCCAGGCTTTCCACACTTTGTAGCCTGTTTTGGCTGGGAAGAAGAGGCACTAGTCTCTGCTTGCGACTAGTGTAGTATAGATCTTATTATCTGCCAAGTCCCTCTTGTTAGCGTTTATCCCTGAATATGGAGGCTCTATCAATCAGAAGTTGCCCCCGCCCCTTTAGCGAGAGGCACTAAAAAATATCACGCCTCTTGTCTTGGATCGCTGAACTGAGAGAGATCTTATCAGTTAGAACCCGTGGGTGCGCAGATTTCATGGGTTAAGCTAATTTCAGTGATTGGGTCCGCAGCTGTGCTCCCGAAGGTATTTCACGCTGCCTGAGCGCCCCTCCCCCAACGCTTGATTGTTAGCTTGAATGGCTGGGTGAGGTGCCCCGCCCACGGAGAGAATCTCCCAAGTAGGGAAGACCGCCTTGGCGCCTCTCCCGCTCCTCCCGCTGCTGGCGGCTGGGGCGCACCGGGCACAGGATAATGGGGCACCCTGGGTGTGCGGGCCAGTAGGGCGCTCTGGGCGTGTGGATTGCCCAGGGCACGCGCGCGAATGGGGTGCTCCGGGCACCGGTGGCTGGGGTCTCTCACTCGCAGTGCGCGGGCCGCTGGGAACGTTAGCGGTGCTCGCTCTGCAACCGGACCGAGTGCGCGCCAGCGGCCGCTTGCCGCTCCCGAGTGCAGGCTGACTCACCACAGGCGCACTCCCTCCACGGCTTGAATGAACGTCCCTGTGGTAGCTTCCTCTACACCCTCCTTTCTCAGATTCAAGTGATAACAGTCCTTTCACTTTCAGTTTGTGTGGAACTCCAGAATGCTCTGAGGATAAATTTTTCTGTTTCTAGTTGATAAATTTGTTGTGATTTTGGGGAGATCTGTCGGACGCGCTGCTCACGGCGCCATTTCCGTGACGTCACTCCTCGAGTGAACTTTTTTCAAACTTTTAAAAAAATAGAAATTGTCTTTACTTTTACTTGAATATATAATAAATATGTTTATAAATTTTTAAGTGATAATAAAAATACTTTTAAAAGAAAAAATACCATTTTAGTTCTTCATCCAAAGATGATCAGTATTAATAGTTTATATACTTTATATATCTTTCAAAACATTTAGTAGATATACACACACGTGTACAGAGACACACACAATCTGCCCCCTCCTTTTAATTTAAGTAATTAAAAATATTTAAACCTAGAAAACCACTTTATAATCAGCTTTTATCACAGAACATATATTATATTTTTAGATTTCAAAAATATATAGATCTATAGTGTTGTTTTACTGCCTGCATTTCATGCCATAATTTATTCATTTAACTCTCATGTTTAGATTTCCTTGAATAGTTTATTCTTGGGAAATCTCATTCAGGTACCCTGTATCACTTGAAAAATTTGAGATCTGTTATAAATTTTTAAATTTGTTTGTTCTATTTTAATATTTAATAGAAACTCACCTAGCCCATGAGTTTTTAAGTATGCATACAGTTAGTAATAATTATACTTCAGTATTGTATTATGAAGTAACATTGATTTTATACTCTTTCTTTTCCCTATGCAACAAACATTGGCAATTTGGATTGTACATTTTTCTCTTGTCACTTCTCATTAGTTTCAAATTGCTCTCTTCCCAAATTTAATAATGATTACTTCACAATGAATGTATTAAATCTGAACTATTTCATAAAAGCAGCCACCTCCCAAAGTCAGAAAGGGAAAGGCAAACATGACACTCATCCAGGAACCAGGGCATTGCCGAGGTAACTCCATCATCTATCTCTTTCTTCCACAATATGAGATTTGGCATTCTTGTCTACTCGTTTCCCAGGCTGCAGCCAGGAGAAGGGAAGAAGAGAAGCATCTCCTCCACTCCCCATACACACTCAGACAAACACAAACAATGGCAAAAGTATTGGGGATTTATCAGAGTCACATCTAGTTCTCGTCTCCCAGACCTTGGTACTTTTATTATGATCTTAGTTTAGGGGGATAGGGGAGGCAAACGAGGGAGGCCTTATAATCTTAATAAAGTAGGGAATAATGATAACTAGAAAATTGTTTAAATTTTACTTTATGCCAGGAATTGGTTTGTCTTTTACATGTGTTAGCTAATTTAATTATATAGCAACCTCATGAAGACATCACCATCATTATACACACTTTATAGATTAGGTAATTGAGGCATGGAAATTTTAGCAACTAAATTCAAACAAAAAGATAGTGAATGGCAGAACAGGATTCAAACTAAGAGAGCTTCACTTTAGAACTTCCCCTTTCAATCACTTTGCTATGTCCCTCTCTATAGCTTTATCAAGTCGATTAAGTAAAATGTATGCTTGGCAGCCCAGCCACGTAAATTTGTGACAAGACTAATCTGCTTACCTTGGATTAGGATTAATCGCTAGAATCAAACAACATAAAAGAAATTGATTATTGTTAGACCCTAGAGACACTGTTTTAGCTCCCTGACCTCAAATGACATCATCAGTACCATCAATGCACTATGAGGCCCAAGGACATCCTTCTGGACCCTTATTCTCCTAGTCTTTCAGAACTCTTAGCTGGTGGTCCTGCTACTGCCAATCACTTGCAGATCCTGCTCAACTGCCCTTTATCCCATTGTTATATATGTTGTCATTACCACCACCATATCTTGCTACAGATTGCAGGCACCAGTTTTGCAATCAAGGGCATGTGGATGGAGTACAAAGCACATTCCTAGCAGCTGTGGCTGATGTAATGCTGTGAGAATACTCCAGCTTCCGGAAGCCTCCTGGGCATACCGAGGAAGGAAGCTCACCCACTATAAGGAAGTGACTTAGTGCCAACCACGCAGCTCCCTGATCTTTTCAGCCATTGGCTATGAAGGACATGCTGTAACATCCTATTGGCTGAACCCATGTATATAAGCTAGTTTACTTCCTGAATAAAGTGGATCTGTGTCACTGAACCTGGTCCCCGGAGTCAGGTCTTTGCGTCTCTGTTGTCCTCACCCCCGGCAGGACTTGTCCACAAGGGTGGGCCCAGTGAAATCAGTTTACTTGCACACTTCCTGAAGCAAAGCTTTCTCTTCCTTTGTAGCTGGGGCCATATTGGGGCCACTTCTCTAATTTATCTTGAGTGTCCATAACACTCTCTTCTATTGAGGAGGGTTTCACCTTCAGCCCCGGAGGAGCTACCTTCTTCATCCTTTATTCTTAGTTTTTAAGAGTCAGCTCAGTATCAAGCCCCACTGTTAACCTTTCATCCCCACTTTGCTATTTGCTTTCCATAGTTTTTTAATGAAAAGAAGTAGAAATTTCTTTTTTTATACCCATCTAAACTCATTATATTGATAGATCCTTTTCCAAACTTGTATCTTTAGCTTCCATTCATTTAACATGTTTAATTTATATATTTCACTTCAAAACTTTTATGACACTATCTCCAGTTCTGAGTTTTATTAAGTGGCTTTATATTAGGTTGAATAAATGAAATTTAATAATTCACTCCCTTTGGGTCAAGATATAGTTAAGTAATTGTGACATCTGTATTCTATATTACATAAATTATCTAATATGAGAGGACAGTGTACTATAAAAAAATCTTTTTCTACAAAATATATTTTATTTTAAATGAACTCCAGACAGCAGTACCATAGAATCATAAGAGAAAATTCAAGGTTGATAGGGAAAATAAGAAGAAAATTTGCAAACTACAGCATTAAAAATACCTAAAAACTTATATAAACAATATGCTTATTGGTATCATAAAAATTTGTGTAAAACTTTTAAATGTTTGAAAATGGAATAACTATTCAAGGATATATTTATATGATAGTGATATTTTTAAAAGGAGTATTTAGTTAACATTATAAAGCAACTAGGAACAAATAAAAAATAATAAATAGTGTGCTACTGCAAATTTGGTGAAGCTACCACTAGCCAATTTATACTGCTTTTTCATTCTTCTTCAATTATTCTCTGATCAAATACTGAGGAACTAAGCAGGAGTTTTACTAATCGGCTATTACTGTATAGTAATGCTTTATAAATAATCCCAAATCTTAGCAGATTATAGTCACATATATGTGTAAAATATTTATATATATCTATCCCACTTGTGGATCTGTGGGTCAGTTGAAACCTGTCTCAGTTCAGCTGGGCTTGGTTGCAGGCTGCAGTGTGACACCAGGTAGACTTCATGTGTCTTATTTTTAAACTATGCGTTCCTTCTCATGCTAGGGCAGAACTGCAAGCACAGAAGACAAATTATAGGAGCACATTTAAAACTCATGTTCACGTTATGTCCACTAACCCGCCATTGGCTGGGGTAAGTTGCTTGGCTAGGATGAATATCAACAAATCAAGGAAACACACCCTGCTTGCGGCTAGTGGGGGCACTCCAGCATTAGATGCAAAGACTGTGGGTGCATAGTTTTATCACAGAGAATAAGTATAGAATTGGAGAAAACAGTCCACTTCACCACTAAAAGAAACAGAATTAAAATGTTGTAAAGTTCAGATCTGTCAGGGAACTAGAAAAGTCAATACTTTCTGTTAGATAAGTCCAGCATGCATGTTGCAACCTCTATAATATACAAGAAAAGAACAGGAGAAGTATATATGTGGCATTACAGAGCCTGGAAAGGCATATATGTATATGAACGTTGAGGCAATATGGAGCATACAGTCGGGAGATGGAAGCAGCTCTGGAAACTAGTTAACTTCAAGGCAATATCAATATGCTGTCTGTATTTTGCCCCTCTGTTTTAGGCCTCCAAGTTTGAGCACTGTTTCCTGGGATTGTCTTCCTGACAGAAGATTCTGAACAGTAACTATAATTTTTTGTGATGAAAGTAGATTCATGTGCACGAAGAGTCAAACTTGAGCAGGATGTTTGGTCTCAGTATCTCAAGCAGCTCCTTTCGTGCCAACCAGAAAAAGGTCACGCGGAGCCAAAAAGCGAAGCCCGCACATGGCAAGCAGTGAATGTCATTCCTGCTGGCACTTCTCTCAGCTTAAAGGGTCACAGGGCAAAGGGATCAAATAGCTGCCTGTGTGTTTTGCTATTTGTTACAGATTCTCCATCTGTATTTAATATTCACTGGAGCCAGGTCAACACAGAGGTCAATAACCAGTCAGAAAGCAGCATGTTATCCAGTGCTCAGGATACTGATTAAGTACCAGGAGGAACAAAGTTTTGGCTATGTTCAATCAGAAGTCATGATGTGAATGTGTTTTTATTTAGAGAATGGCTGAAGACAAAGCACTCTTTAAAGATATTATAGCAGTTGAAAAGTCAACAATAGTTAAACATAATGACTAATTAGATCATTAGCTGCTTTGTATTTTTCATTGAGATATATTTTAAGATGAATTTCTAAAGTAGCATATGATGGTTTAGTATAGCACTTCATTAACTGTTAGTAATGGTATTTGAATGACCAGTAGAGCTAATTTTAGTCTGTCTAGTTCCTTCTAGACAGAAGTGCACTTCTCTCTGATTCAAGGTATTTAACCAAATCTTACATATTTCCAAGGCCAGAAATGTTTGCTCAGTTATTACCTGTGCCAAAGCTTTCCAAACCTTCCAACTTTGGATTTCCATGAAGGAACTGGATACTACCTTCATAATAATCATTTACTTTCTTGTCTTTTGCTATAGACCATCATGAAACCTTAAATTTAGGGTTTTTTATTTCATCTTGATTTTGGCTCCATGGAGAACCTTTCACTTTTATTTGGTAACTTTTCCTTCTTATTCTCCAAGTTCAAGTGGTCTCTCCACTCCCTTTCTTAACCTCAGGCCACCCTCACTCTGAACTCAGCAGGAAGGAGGTCTTTAGAAAACTCCCTCAACTTCTTCACTCTCCACCCCTTTACTTCTGTGTGTATCACCTTCATTCTTAAAGCAGGTGGGTCCTTTTCCCTGAGCACTGGATCCTGCACTGGAAAATCAACCACCTGAAATGGCCTCTTTTATTTCTTTAATATCTCTAAAGTTGCCTGTAGTTTAAGTTGGTAAAGTAGACCCATTTTTTCCTAAAACTCTTCTTGCTCCTAACATTACTTGTCTCCTGAATCAGCCCCCTAAGTCAATGATGCTAATTAGACTTCAGGCTGGAAACCGCAGTCTTCCTAAATCTTCCATCATATACCTTGCCTCCTGTTATCTTAACCTTCCAAAAAACTCACTCATGTAATAACCAAACCCTACAAATTCTACCTCAGAAAGGCTTTTTAATTTGGTCTTCACTTCATTTCCAATCAGTTACTGCTTTTTTCCAGATGCTCATTTTCGCTCATTTCAGCTTTAGCCACTGCCTCCTGACTCGGTTTTCTCCGATCAGTGTCTTCTTTTACTCCAGTTCTCTTTCTACATAACAGTGGAAGGAGGAAAGGAGAAAGGAAAGATGAGAAAGAGAGAGAGGGAGAAGAGAGAGAGAGAGAGAGAGAGAGAAAAGAGAATAATGTTGATTTTGTTCTTTCTCTGCTTAAATATTATAGTTATTGTGGCTCCTTGCCCACAGGTAAAAGTGCAACGTTTTTGGCTTACTCCAAGTCACCTGTCACATTCTGTAGCTCATCTCCTACTCTGATATCATTTACACTACTCCTTAATATGTACCCTAATGCTCTTCTCAAAAAAATTCTTAGTGTTTCCTGACTAAGCCAAGCTTGTTCACAAATTTATGACTTTTGATATATTGTTCCCTCTGTTGCCCTGCCTGAAATTTTTCACCTGGCATACCCTACTCAGCTTTTCCACCCCAGTTCAACTGTCACTTTCTCATAGAAGGCTTCTGCTGACTTCTTTAGTGAAGCCTTTTATGCTCCCCTATCACACACTCATGCCTCTCTTGTTGTACTTCAAATTGCAAATGATCTGTGTTTCAATAATCAGGTATTTTTTCATACAGTTTATACCTGCTTAATGTCTGTTAAACTATCATATTATACTTAATTGCTTCTTATACTCTGTGTCTCCACTAGATGCTAAACTTCTTTAGGCAGGATCTGTATCTGTCTTTTTCATTTCCTTAATTCCAGAAACTATCATATGTTTAGCACATAATAAATGGTCAGATATGTTGTGGAATAAAGATTCCATTCATTCCTCTCCATTCTTCACTAGAAAGAGAAGGATCGCCCCACACCTCCAGCATCTAATGATCTAATGTTATTCCTGCCACATAGGGTGATTTCATACATACTTATTGAACTAATGAATTTCCTATGATTATATCCTAAATCCATTTTGTTGAGCTGTTTTTCAGAGAAAGAATGATAATTAATTTAGGAGCTAAATACATTAAAAACAATGTTCTCATTGAGTAGATTTGGTCAACTCTACATTATTTACAATCTGAATTTTTCTGAGTCTATTTCAAGGACAACTTCTTAACTTTAGAGTCAGTTAGATATCATTAATTTATTCAACCACTAAATTACAATTGTAAATGTTCCCCCCTTTTTGAGTCATTTTAGGTCCAAGAAATTCTCTGAGTACTTAATCTTGAAAGTAGAGTAGTGCTTGGCCAAGCAATTGTTATGCCCAGAAAAGGTTAAACATATCAATGAAAAAAAAGGAGAATGCTCTGATTCGTTAACCTTACGCCTTTCATTAATTACTTTAGTTCCTGGAGGTCTTCCTCTCAATAGTCTGACCTATGAGTGGCCTGAGGTTGGGCAGGTAACTGTGGGCTAATGCTGATAGTGCAGAGTCAAATGGAACTGTCTCATGGGAAAAATATGACACTCCCCCCTCCACTGTAGCTTATGCAACTTTGTGAAAAATACATTCATCATTTCTTTTTCAAAGCTTGGGAAATTTTATTTTCTGTTTGCCTTGATTTTTCTAAAAGAAATGAAATATCTCCCAAATACATCATATATTTACAGGCTAATTATTTCTAACAACCCACGTGTATTTATTGGAATCTGCGTCCCCTGCTGTGGAAGATTCAAAGCAATGCTATACAAGATTTAGTCCCTGAGCTACTCCAGGAGCTGACAGTTCCGCTGAAGACAAACTGTGTTGCCATAAAGTTTTTTTCCCTTTCTCCTCCCTTCCTCCCTTCCTCTCTTCATTTTTTCCCTCTTTTTTACTCTCTCTCTCTTACTCTTCTTTCCTCTCTGCCTGCCTCTCTTTTCCTCCCTCCCTCCCATTTTCCCTTCTCTTTCCCTTTCTTTCTCCTCCTTCTCTTATAATTAGAAAACTCCATATTTGTAGATTAGTATATATTTGTCCTCAGAACATCTGATTGACTTGCTGTAACTCCTTTTGATAGGGGAACTCAAGAGTTAGAAATTTACCTTTAGTAATAGTAGCTTTTAGTTATAAACAATAAGATTAACAATTAATGTAAGTAAAAATCTTTGCTCCAGGTGCTGGATACATAAGTGGGTCGATGTGACTTCATAAGGCTGCAAACAACCTACCTTAGTGCCCTAGGGCCAAGAAATTCACAAGCAAGATGGTATCTAAGTCCCAGTGCTTCAAGGATAGAACACCCACCAACAAGGATGCAGAAACAATTCCTGGTCAGCAGATGAAAAAATGTTAACAGAATCCCTGGACTGCAACTTTTATTTAATTAAGTTTTCCCTAAATTCCAAACCCCTTACCTACCCTTTTCTTCTCTTTATGAAACCAGAAAAATATCTGTGTTCATGCTCCCTGTCACCACTCAGCCAAATAAGTAGAGACAAGATTGAATCTTTATGGGTGCTTTATTCAGGTGGCTGACAATCTGAGAAGATGGAGGTTCTGTACTCAGCAACCATCTTAACACCTCACCTCAGCCAATCTTTTTTATAAGGGGAAGAAAGGCACAGGTAAGGAGTTTGGAATTTAGGGAGAAGTTTCTAGCATTTCTTCATCTACTGATGAGTACTTCTTTATCTGCATCCTTGTCAGCAGATATCTTTGGAGCACTGGTGTTTAGATACCATCTTGCTTGTGAACCTCCTGGGCTGGGGGCACAAAGGTGGGTTGTTTTCAGTCTTATCGGGTCATGTAGGTCCATTCATGTATCCAACTCCTAGAATACAGCTTTTTACTTGCATTAATTATTAAGCATAATGTTGGTCAAATAAGTTTGTAAAATATGATTTTATGTTTGCTTGCTTATAGTTTGCATTGGAGCTAAGCAGTGCCAGGTTTAGATGGGTCTATGAAATTGCAAATTATCTTCTTGTTTGGGAAAGGCCATTGTTTTGCTAATGTTTGCTGGAGGAGAGGTTTTTGCAACAGAACGTTTTGAAAAGAGAAAGGAGAAGAAGGAAAAGAGGCAGAGAGAAGCCATGTTTGCAGAGTGAGAGCAGGGAGAATGCAGAGTGCTGAGGAAGAAGCCATGTTGGCAGAGAAAGGAGAAGGCATACAGATGGGGAACCAGAGGTGAGGGGCTTTTGTGAGCTCTGCTGAGACTGGTGGCGACTTTGATTCTAGGAGAAACCAGAGAATATTCTCCTGGTTGTGGAACTGGATAATGTGTCAGTGGCTTTGAGAGCCCTAAGTGAAAGGAAAGTGCTTTCTCTTTGTGTTTGCTCATCGGCCGGTGAGAGACTTTAATAAAGGAATGGCCCACCATTCTTTGGTTCCACTGTTTCTTTACCATTTGTCTGAATCTAATGAGAACCTGCGTATGTATGGCCACAATGGTGGCGACTACTGGCCACACACATATTGACTAAAACTAAAAGCAACTATTACTAAAGCTAAATTTTTAACTTTCAATTTCCACCTATCACAAAAAGGTTGGCTGAGATGATGTCTTAAGATGGTTTTGTGATACAGAATCCCTATCTTCTCAGATCACTGGCCATCTGAATAAACCACCCATAAAGATTCAATCTTTGTCTCTACTTATTTGGCTGAGTGGTGACAGGCAGAATGAACATAAATGTTTTTCTGGTTTCCTTATGGTCTTTTTCTAACCTTTTGGCTTCTTTCAGTCCCACAAAAGGAAATTGTCATTTAGGTAAATTGATTTCCTTGCCATGGGTGCTGTAGACAAGTTAGAATATTCTGTTCCAATAAAAATGTCGACTGTTTCTCTATTTATGATTTAATAGGTTCTAAATCTAGGAGATAAAAGCAAGGCAATATAGACAAAAGTGTATGTTTATTTAGCATGGAATTTCTTAGTTTGAAACTTGATCTTTAAAAATAAAAATGGTTGAAAAGAATTTTAGTTTTCCTAAGAGAGTGTCAATAAGTTTGCCTTGGGGATGACATCAGAGTAATGGTGGTGTGAGAGATACGCCTGATCTCTCCCCTTGAAATTTCAACAAATTGAACAACTATAACACAGCAAAGGAACTCCAATTGGGCTCACAGGTGTACCTAAAAGATCCATGCCCTGAATGGACTAAAGGTAGGACATGTTGAAAAGGTGGGCAGAAGCCTGACCTGTGGTGGCGCAGTGGATAAAGCATCAACCTGAAAAGGTGGGCAGAAGATAAAATGCATTCATGGTGGGCTTTGGAGAGGAGAGGAGACAAACCTGAAGTGACTGGGGTTTTTTTAGTCTGCTGAACTATGGGGAAGAGGGAAACTTGGACTCTCTGGCTTTTGTCTGAGGGGTACAGAGGAAAACTTGGAGTAAGTAGGTCTCCTTCTGCCAAAAGGAGAGGTGAGATAGTGGGGTAGAGGGGGAGATAAACCAAAACTGCCAGAGCATGGGGTCATGGACAGTTTTCCTGTAGTCTGCCTGTAGCCCACACCTGGCAGAAACAGAGAAAATTAAAGTGCAGGAACCAGCCTCCCAGATCTGTCTCCATAACTTCATGGTACAGAGAGTGGCAGAGACAAACACCACAGCTAGCTCCCCACAGCTATTCTCTACCCTGAAGAACAGAGGTGCTCCATATCTGGTCCCTAGATCTGTAGAGTTGTGGGAAGGAGTGTCCAGAAGCCTGAGATTACCATTGTTAAAGCCATAAAGCCCTCACAACATGACCCACCTGCCAATGTGACTGTAGCCCTGCCTATATCATTTCAACAGCAACATCTCAGCAAAGGACAGCCAAGAAACTCACAGAGCTAAAAGTTGTAATACAGCATCACCTACTGGAAGAAACCACTCAAAACTGGTTTATTCCCCCCCCCCCTTTTCCCTCTTTTTTTTTTATTCTTTTTTCTTTTTCTTTTTTGAATATTTTTTTCTAATTTTTATACTTTTTAGTCTGATTTTATTGTAAGTGTTTTGTATTCAATTTTTCTGTTTGCTTTCAATTTTATCTCTGGCTTATTCTCTTATAATATTTTAAATATTTGTATTTTTATTGTATATTTACTTTAATTTAAAATTTTTTTGGTTAGGGTTTTTAGCAATATCACTCTGAAATGCCATCAAGAAAGGAGAAATCAAGTACCATGTCTACACAAGACAGAGACTTAGTTCAAAAAAAAGAGAAAAATCTCCAGAAAACAATCTAATCACATGGAAACCTTGGAGTTAAATGACAGAGAATTCAAAATAGAAGTTCTGAAAATACTCAATGATATGCGAAAGATGCCAATAGGCAACTTAGGGAGCTCAGAAAACAAATTAATGAGGAAAACAAATACCTCCTCAAGGAGACTGAAACTTTAAAAACAGAGATGAAGAACTCATACATGAACTGACGACTGAGGTAACAATCTTAGCTAATAGAACAAGCCAGATAAAGGAAAGAATCAGTGACATCAAAGACAAGCAACTAGAGATGCTACAGAGAGAAGAAGAGAGGAACTCACAAATTAAAAAAAATGAGAAAGCTCTACAAGAACTGTTTGACTCCATCAGAAAGAGTGTAAAAATAATGGATATATCAGAAGAAGAAGACAGGGAGAAGGCAATGGAGAACCTATTCAAACAAATAATTGAGGGGAATTTCCCAAGTTTATGTAAAGAGTTATAGCCTTAAATCCAAGTGGCAAACAGAACACCAAATTACTGCAATTCAAACAGATTTACTCCAAGGCACATTGTAATAAAATTGCCAAAAACCAATGACAAAAAAGAATCCTCAAGGCAGCTAGCAAAAGAGGAACATAACATATAAAGAAAAGCCCATTAGATTATCATCAGACTTCTCAACAGAAACTCTACAAACCAGAAGAGAGTGGACCCAAACATTCAAAGTATTGAAAGAGAAGAATTACCAGCCAAGAATACTATATCCATCAAAGTTATCCCTCAAATATGAGGGAGAAATAAAAACTTTTGTAGACATACAGAAGCTGAGGGAATTTATTACCAGAAGACCAACACTGCAGGAAATACCCAAGGAGCTTTTCAACCAGAATCAAAGACTAAAACAAACCAAAACTACAAGTAAAAGCTTCAACAAGGTCATAATAAAAACAAGGATAATCTGTGACAATAATAACCTAAAAGGGGAGAGGGTAAATATTTATAGTAGCAAAGGAGGATGGAGTGCACAAGCACTCATAAGACAAAGGACTCTTGTACAAATAAACATTTTTCTCTAAAAAACTTAATAGTAACCACCCCAAAAAAGCCTCTATTGAAATACACAGCTAGAATAAAGAAGAGACAGGGAAAAGAAGTATGGAATACCACCAAACAAAAACAAGTGACAGAAACAAAAAAGAGAAGAACTAAACAATACCCAGAACTACCAGGAAACAAAACATAAAATGGCTATAGAAAATTCTCAAATATTAATAATTACCCTAAATGTAAATAGACTGAACTCACCAATACAAAGGTACAGAGTATCAGATTGGATCAAAAAGAAAAATCCAATTATATGCTGCCTTCAAGAGACACACCTAAGCTACAAAGACAAAAGTAGATTCAAAGTGAAAGGTTGGAAAACAATTCTCCAAGCAAATAATATCCAAAGAAAAGCAGGTGTAGCCATACTCATATCTGACAATGCTGACTTCAAGACATCAAAGGTAACCAGAGACAAAGATGGATATTTCATTATGATAAAGGGGACATTGTATCAAGGAAACATAACACTTCTTAATATATGTGCACCAAACCAGGGAGTACCAAAGTATATGACATCTACTAACTGATCTAAAAATAATAGCAGACAAAAAAATGATGATACTTAGAGATTTCAACATACCATTGATGGCTTTAGATAGATCATCCAAACAGAAAGTCAATAGAGAAATACCAGCCTTAAGCAACATTCTGAACCAAATGGACATAGTAGACATTAATAGGACATTTCATTCTAAAATGTCAGATTATACATTCTTTTCTAGTGTGCATGAAACATTCTCAAGGATAGACCAGATGTTGGGCCACAAAACAAAAATCAACAAATTCAGGAAGATTTAAATAATACCAAGCATATTTTTGGACCATAAAGCTTTGAAATTAGAATTCAACTGCAAAAAAGAAGTAAAGAAACACATAAAAATGTGGAAATTAAATAATATACATCTAAAAAAATGACTGGGTCAAAGAAGAAATAAAAGCAGAGATCAAAAGATAAATGCAGACATGAAAATGACAACACAACAGCAAAATTTTGGGGATGCACTAAAAGCAGTAATAAGAAGGAAGTTTATATCCATATAGGCATATATTAAGAAACAAGAGAGATCCCAAGTAAACAACCTAACATCACACCTTAAGAAGCTAGAAAAAAACAAAACAAAACAAAGGCAATCCAAAGTCAGCAGAAGAAAGTAAATAGTAAAACTTAGGGCAAAACTAAATAGAATAGAGAATCAAAAAAACTATATAAAAATACAACAAAGAGCTGGTTCTTTGAAAAGATCAATAAAATGGACAAACCACTGACTAGTCACTAGACTCACTAAGGAAAAAAGAGGAAGGACTCATATAAACAAAATTTGAAATGAAAGAGGAGAAAGTACCACAGACATTATATATATACAAAGGATCATAGTAGAATATTATGAAAATTATATGCCACCAAATTTAACAACCAAGAGGAAATGAATAAATTCCTAGAACTATACAATCTTCCTGGACTGAGTCACAAACAAGTGAAAAACTAAATAGACTTATAAGCAAGGAGGAAATAGAAACAACTATCAAAAACCTCCACTCTCAAAAAATCCAGGAACAGATGTTACACTAGCAAATTCTACCTAACATTCAAAGAAGATTTGGTACCTATCCTTCTCAAAGTCTTCCAAAAAACAGGAGAAGAAGCAATATTCCCCAACACATTTTAGGATGCCAACATAACCCTCATACCAAAATCTGGCAAGGACAATACACACACAAAAAAAACTACAGACCAATATCTCTAATGAATAAAAAAATAAAAATTTTAAACAAAATACCAGCATATTGAATACAACACACCAAAAAAATAATACATCCCAATCAAGTGGGATTCATTCTAGGAGCACAAGGATGATTCAACATATAGACATCAATCAATGTAATACAACATATCAACAAAACAAAGAACAAAAACATATGATCCTATCAATAATATGATCCTATCAATAATCAAGATCCTATCAATAGTTATGTTGGCATCCTAAACTGTGTTGCAGAAAAGACTTTCAATAAGATACAATATCCTTTTGTTTGAAACACTCAATAAAATTAAATAGAAGGAAAGTACCTCAACATAATAAAGGCTTTATATGACAAACTATTAGCTAATATCATACTAAATGGTGAAAAAAATAAAGGCTTTTCCTCTAAAATCAGGAACAAGACAAGGCTGCCCACTCTCACCACTCTTATTCATCATAGTTCTGGAAGGTTTAGCCAGAATGATCAGGCAAGAGTAAGAAATAAAAGGTATTCATATCAGAAAGAAGAAGTAAAGGTATCACTTTTTGCAGATGACATCTTGTTTATAGAAAACCCCATTGTAGTTTTTATTTGCATTTCTCGAATAGCTAGTGAAGATGAGCATTTTTTCATATATTTGTTGGCCATTTTGATTTCTTTTTGGGAGAAGTGTCTTTTTATGTCATATTCTCATTTTTTTATTAATTTTAATGGGGTGACATTGATAAATCAGGTACATATGCTCAGAGAAAACATCTCTAGGTTATTTTGACATTTGATTATGCTGCATTCCCATCACCCAAAGTCCAATTGTATTCTCTCACCTTCTGTTTTTTTTTTGTACCCCTCCCCTCCCCTCAACCCCATCCCTCTCCGTAACCCCACACACACACTCTAGTCCATGTCTCTGTGTCTCATTTTTATGTCCCACCTATGTATGGAATCATATAGTTCTTAGTTTTTTCTGATTTACTTATTTCGCTCAGTATAATGTTATCAAGGTCCATCCACGTTGTAAATGATTCGATGTCATCATTTCTTATGGCTGAGTAGTATTCCATAGTATATATGTGCCAAAGCTCTTTTTTTTTTTTTCATTTTTCTGAAGCTGGAAATGAGGAGAGACAGTCAGACAGACTCCCGCATGTGCCCGACCGGGATCCACCCGGCACGCCCACCAGGGGGCGACGCTCTGCCCACCAGGGGGTGATGCTCTGCCCATCCTGGGCGTTGCCATATTGCGACCAGAGCCACTCTAGTGCCTGGGGCAGAGGCCACAGAGCCATCCCCAGCGCCCGGGCCATCTTTGCTCCAATGGAGCCTTGGCTGTGGGAGGGGAAGAGAGAGACAGAGAGGAAAGTGCGGCGGAGGGGTGGAGAAGCAAATGGGCGCTTCTCCTGTGTGCCCTGGCCGGGAATCGAAACCGGGTCCTCCGCACGCTAGGCCGACGCTCTACCGCTGAGCCAACCGGCCAGGGCTATGTGCCAAAGCTCTTTAATCCAATTGTCCACTGATGGACACTTGGGCTGTTTCCAGATCTTCGCTACTGTGAACAATGTGCCATAAACATGAGGGTGCATTTCTTCTTTTGAAACAGTGCTATGGTGTTCTTAAGGTATATTCCTAAAAGTGGGATAGCTAGGTCAAAAGACAGTTCGATTTTTAATTTTTTGAGGAATCTCCATACTGTTTTCCACAGTGGCTGCACCAGTCTGCATTCCCACCAGCAGTGCAGGAGGGTTCTCTTTTCTCCACATTCTCGCCAGCACTTATTCTGTGTTGTTTTGTTGATGAGTGCCATTCTAACTGGTGTGAGGCGATATCTCATTGTGGTTTTAATTTGAATTTCTCTAACGATAAGTGATGAGCATTTTTTTATATGCCTATTGGCCATCGGTATGTCCTCTTTGGAGAAGTGTCTATTCATTTCTTTTGCCCATTTTTTGATTGGATTGTTTGTCTTCCTGGTGTTGAGTTTTACAAGTTCTTTATAAATTTTGGTTATTAACCCCTTATCAGATGTATTGTCAAATATCTTCTCCCATTGTGTAGTTTGTCTTTTTATTCTGTTCTTATTGTCTTTAGCTGTGCAAAAGCTTTTTAGTTTGATATAGTCCCATTTGTTTATCCTGTCTTTTATTTCTCTTGCCCATGGAGATAAATCAGCAAATATATTGCTGCGAGAGATGTCAGAGAGCTTACTGCCTATATTTTCTTCTAAGATGCTTATGGTTTCATGGCTTACATTTAAGTATTTATCCATTTTGAGTTTATTTTTGTGAATGGTGTAAGTTGGTGGTCTAGTTTCATTTTTTTGCAGGTAGATGTCCAATTTTCCCAATACCATTTATTGAAGAGGCTGTCTTTACTCCAATGTATGCTCTTACCTCCATTGTCAAATATCAGTTGTCCATAAAAGTGTGGGTTTATTTATGGGTTCTCAGTTCTGTTCCATTGATCTATATGCCTGTTCTTATGCCAGTACCAGGCTGTTTTGAGAACATTGGCCTTGTAGTATAACTTGATATCTGGAAGTGTGATACCTCCCACTTTATTCTTCCTTTTCAAGATTGCTGAGGCTATTTGTGTTCTCTTTTGATTCCATATAAATTTTTGGAATATGTGTTCTATATCTTTGAAGTAAGTCATTGGTATTTTAATTGGTATTGCATTGAATTTATAAATTGCTTTGGGTAATATAGACATTTTAATGATGTTTATTCTTCCTAACCATGATCACAGTATAATGCTTCCACTTGTTTGTATCTTCCCTGATTTCTTTTATCAATCTTATAAATTTCCTAGTACAAGTCTTTAATCTCCCTGGTTAGATTTATTCCTAGGTACTTTATTTTTTTGGTTGCAATGGTGAAGGGGATTGCTTCCTTAATTTCTCTTTCTGACAGTTTATTGTTAATATATAAAAATGCCTCTGGTTTCTGAATATTTATTTTATATCCTGCCACTTTGCTGAATTAAGTTAGTTATTAATTAATTATAACTAAATTAATTTTTAGTTAAGTCAAGTAGTTTTTTGACTGAGACTTTAGGGTTTTCTATATACAATATCATATCATCTGCAAATAATGATAGTATTACTTCTTCTTTCCAATTTGGATACCTATTATTTCTTCTTCTTGTCTGATTGCTGTGGCTAGGGCTTCCAGAACTATGATAAATAAGAGTGGTGAAAGGGGGCACCCCTGCCTTGTTCCTGATCTTAAGGGGATGCTTTAAATTTTTGCCCATTGAATATGATGTTGGCTGTGGGTTTGTTATAGATGGCCTTTATCATGTTGAGGTATGTTCCCTGTATTTCCACTTTGCTGAGAGTTTTGATCATGAATGGGTGCTGGATTTTATCAAATGCTTTTTCTGCATCTATTGAAATTATCATGTGGTTCTTCTCCTTCCTTTAGTTTATTTGATGAATCACATTGATTGATCTGCAAATATTGTACCAGCCTTGCCTCCCAAGAATAAATCCCACTTGATCATGGTGTATAATTTTTTTCATATATTGCTGGATCCGGTTTGCTAATATTTTAGCATCTAAATTCATCAGGGATATTGGCCTATACTTTTTTTTCTTTGTGTTGTCTTTGCCTGGTTTTGGAATCAGAATTATGCTCGCCTCAATAAAGGAGCTTGGAAGTCTTCCTTCCTCTTGAATTTTTTGAAATAGCTTGAGCAGGATAGGAGTTAGTTCTTCTTTGAATATTTGGTGGAATTCACTTGTGAAGCCATCAGGCCCAGCACTGTTTTTGGGGGGGAGTTTTTTGATAACTGCTTCGACCTCATTTGTTGTAATTGGTCTGTTTAGGTTTTCTGATTCTTTCAGATTAATTTTTGGAAGATTATATGTTTCAAGGAATTTGTCCATTTCATCTAGGTTGTCTAGTTTTTTGGCATACAGTTCTTCATAGTATTTTCTTACAATATTTTGTATTTCTGTTGTGTCAGTTGTTTTTTCTTCACTCCTATTTCTAATTTTATTTATTTGAGTCCTCTCTCTTTTTTTATTGGTGAGTCTGGTTAAAGGTTTAGTGATCTTGTTTACCTTTTCAAAGAACCAGCTCCTGGTTTCATTGATCCTCTGTATTGTTTCTTTAGCCTCTATGTCATTTATTTCTGCTCTGATCTTTATTATTTCCTTCCTTCTACTACCTCTGGGCTTTACTTGCTGTTTTTTTTCTAGTTCTTTTAGATGCAGGGTCAAGTTGTTTATTTGAGCTTTTTCTAGCTTCTTGAGGTATGCCTGTAATGCTATGAACTTCCCTCTCAGGACTGCTTTTGCTTTGTCCCATAAATTGTGAGTTGATGTATGCTCATTATTGTTCATTTCTAGGAATGTTTTATTTCTTCTTTGATCTCAGTGTTAACCCATTTGTTATTTAATAACATGCTATTAAGTTTTCAAGTGTTTGAGTATTTTTCAATTTTTCTGTTGTGGTTTATTTTTTGTTTCATGCATTGTGATCAGAGAAAGTGCTTGATATGATTTCAATCTTCTTAAATTTCTTGAGACCATCTTTTTGCCCTAATATGTGGTCTATCCTAGAGAATGTACCATGAGCACTTAAAAAAAATGTATATTCTGCTGCTTTAGGGTGAAAGGTTCTAAAGATATCTATTAAATTGAGTTGATCTAGTGTGTCCTTTAAGTCTGCTGTTTCTTTGTTAATTTTCTTTCTTGAGGATCTATCTAGTGGTGTTAGTGGGGTATTGAAATCCCCTACTATTATAGTATTGCTGTTGATCTCACAAAGCAATACTTTAAATCCATCAAAGTCTGCTTTATATATTTAGGTGCTCCTATATTAGGTGCGTAGATATCACATTTATAACAGTTATATCTTCCTGTTGGATTGCTCCCTTTATCATTATGTAGTGACCTTCTTTATCTCTTACTATAGCCTTTGTTTTAAAGTCCATTTTGTCTAATATAAGTATTGCTACCCCAGCTTTTTTTCATTTCCATTTGTGTGAAATATTTTTTCCATCCTTTTATCTTCAGTCTATGTGCATCTTTTGTTTTAAGGTGTGTCTCTTGTATACAGCATATGTATGGGTCCTGTTTTCTTATCCAAGCGGCTACCCTATGTCTTTTGATCGGATCATTTAATCCATTTACATTTAAGTTTGTTATTGATATGTAGTTGTTTATTGCCATTTTATTCTTTAAAACTGTATTCCTCTTTTGCTATATTCTTTTTCTCCTTTGATCTGTTGACAACAGGCCCCTTAGCATTTCTTGCAGCATTGGTTTGGTTGTAGTGAATTCCTTGAGTTTTTTTTTCATCTGGAAGCTTTTTATTTCTCCTTCAATTTTAAACGAAAGCCTTGCTGGATAAAGTAGTCTTGGTTGTAGGCTCTTGTTCTGCATTACTTTGAATATTTCTTGCCATTTCCTTCTGGCCTCAAGTGCTTCTTTTGAGAAGTTGGAAGTCATCCTTATGTGGGCTCCTTTGTAGGTGATAGCCTTTTTTTCTCTAGCGGCTTTTAATATTTTCTCTTTATCACTTAGCTTTGGTATTTTAATTATGATGTGTCTTGGTGTAGATATCTTTGGGTTTCTCTTTAATGGAGTTCTCTGTGCTTCTTGTACTTGTGAGATGTTTTCCTGCCTTAATTGAGGAAAGTTTTCAGCTTTGATATATTTGAACAAAGTCTCTATCCCTTGTTGTTTCTCTTCTTCAGGAACCCTTATGATGCGGATATTATTTCTCTTCATATTGTCACAGAGCTCTCTTAGAGTTTCCTCAGACTTTTGAATCTCTTTTCTTTTTTCTGCTCTGCTTCTGTGCCTTCATTTATCTTGTCCTCTAACTTGCTGATTCCATTCTCAGCTTCATCTATCCTGCTTTTAATTCCTTCCATTGTGTTCTTCATTTTTGATATTGTATTTGTCATTTCTGACTGATTCTTTTTTATTGTTTCAATTTCAATGTCCTTTTTTTTTTGTATCCCTCTGAAGCTGGAAACGGGGAGAGACAGTCAGACAGACTCCCACATGTGCCTGACCGGGATCCACCTGGCATGCCCACCAGGGGGCGATGCTCTGCCCCTCTGGGGTGTCGCTCCGCTGCGACCAGAGCCACTCCAGCGCCTGGGGCAGAGGCCAAGGAGCCATCCCCAGTGCCCGGGCCATCTTTGCTCCAATGGAGCCTCGGCTGCAGGAGGGGAAGAGAGAGACAGAGAGGAAGGAAAGGGGGAGGGGTGGAGAAGTAGATGGGCGCCTCTCCTGTGTGCCCCGGCCGGGAATCAAACCCGGGACCTCTGCATGCCAGGCTGACGCTCCACCACTGAGCCAAACGGCCAGGGCCTCAATGTCCTTTTTTATATTTGCTATCTCTATATTTAGGTTTTGTAATGACCATCTATTGTTGTTCTAATATCTTTGAGCATCCTAACAATCATTATTTTAAACTCTGCTTCTGGTAGTTTGGTTATATCTGACTCAATCAGGTTTTTTTCTGGGGATATCTCTTGATTCATTTGTGTTGCATTTCTCTGCCTTCTCATTTTTTCTGTGTAAAAGAAGGTTTTGGCCACTGGAATCCACTGAGTGTGACCTATGTAGTCCCTAAGTGTGGTCTGTCTGCAGGCCCGCTACCCCCTCTGCTGTTGCTGCCTTAGGGCGTTTGGGTATGGACATTGCTGGTGCCTGCCCACTGGGTTGTTGCTGTGGTTTCTGCCTCTTCTTCATGGTAGTGGCTGTGATCATATGCTCGGGTGTACAAGCCTTGGTGGCCTTGGCCTTTGCCCCACCCCCATGGGTGGCATTATGCTTGGCCCTGAAGGCAGGGGTGAGCACCTTTGCTCAGCTGCAGGTCTCCTCCTGATTCTGGGCTTTTGCCCCACTCCTACAGGAGGAGCCCGCTTGTGGGAAGGCTGCAAGCCTTGGTTCCACAGGCCGGGGGGACTGTGTGCCCAAGCTCAGTATTGGGATTCTTCCTGTTCTGGGCTTTTGGCTCCACCCCTGTGGGAGGAGCTGGCTCCCAAGTCAGGCCACAAGCCTCGGTTCCGTGGGCATGGCAAGGCTGTGCTCTTGTGCCCTTGTTCAAGGGCGGGTCTTAGCCCCTCCAGGGTTCCTACCCTTCCCCCGCAAGCTAGGTTGCAGGCGGCCCGCAGCTGGGCTTGACCACTTTTGCATGTCCCCTCCTCCCCAGCCGGGCAAGACTGAGCTCACACCTGGGACTCAGTGGTGGCCAACTGGCTTCTGCCCTTACCGACAGATCCAAGGTTCTGTGTCCCGCTGCCACCCACCCTCCGGTGTGCCCTCAGCTGTGTGGGTGGGGGCGCTGCAGCTCAGACCCTAAGACTCACTACTGTAGTCCCGAAAGCTCTCTCCTTCTAAGTGACTCTGCTCTGAGTGCCACTGGAGAGCTTGTTTGGCTGGTATCCTGCTTCCCTTTGCTGGTATTGCTGTTTCCAGGGGAAATATTCATTTCATATTTGGGGAGTGACTCATCCCAGGGGTTAGGGTGGCAGTCTCTCAAAATGTTTCTCCCTGTGCCTCCTTGATTACACTCTCTTCCCACTGCTCCCATCCTCTCCTCTCTCCCTGTCCCCCAGAGCCCTGGGTGAGTGATTGTGAGAGAGGTTTTTTGTGCAGCCCCTTTAAAAATATCCTGGGTCTGAGAAATCAGTCTCTTTTCCCCAAACAGTATCCTATCTTGTTTCCAGCTAAATACTGTCCATACACCTCTTCTAGGCTCTGGGGCTTCAGGCTGGGGCTTTGTTCCTGGAACTCAGGACCTCCCCTCTCTGCTAGACTCACTTCCCGCCATGTGAGTCTCTCCCGGCTGCTGTTTGCTCCGGGGAGCTAGGCAGCCCTCTCCGCATTTCTGCTTTTTCTACCAGTTTCAGTGTGGCTTCTTCAGTGTTCCTTGGTTGAAGAGTCCTCTTAGTTTAGTCCAAAGTTGGGTTTTCCAGATGATGGTTCTGAAAATTAGTTTGTAATCCACTTTGGTTCTGGGAGGTGGAAGTTGGTACGTCCGCCTACCACATCGCCATCTTGTCTTCTCCTTTTCTCATTTTTTTATTGAATTGTTTGTTGCTGAGTTTTGTGAATTCTTTATATACTTTTATTATTCGCCCCTTATCTGAGCTGTTGCTTGAAAATATCATCTCTCATTTAGTTTGCTGTCTATTTATTTTGTTGACAGTTTCTTTTGCTGTGCAGAAGCTTCTTAGTTTGATATGGTCTCATTCATTAATTTTTGCCTTTACTTCCCTTGCCTTTGGGCTCAAATTCATAAATTGTTCTCTCCAACCAAGGTCCATGAGTTTAGTACCTATGTTTTCTTCTGTGTAACGTATTGTTTCAGATCTTATATTTAGGTCTTTGATCCATTTTGAATTAATTTTTGTGCAAGGAGATAAACTGTAGTCAAGTTTCCTTCTTTTACATTTAGCTTTCCAATTTTCCCAGCACCATTTATTGAAGAAGCTTTCTTTTCTCCATTGTGTGTTTCTGGCTCCTTTATCAAAGATGAGTTGACCATATATATGTGGTTTTACTTCTGGGTTCTCTATTCTGTTCCACTGGTCTGTGTGTCTATTTTTCAGCCAATAATGCACTGTTTTGATGATCATGACTCTGTAGTATAGTTTGAAGTCAGGTATTATAATGCCTCCAGCTTCATTTTTTTTCCTTTAGTATTATTTTGATTATTCAAGGTTATTTATGGTTCCATATAAACTTAATGATTTTTTGTTCCATTTCTTTAAAAAATGACATTGGAATTTTAATGGGAATTGCATTAAATTTGTATATTGCTTTGGGTAATATAGCCATTTTAACTATATTGATTTTTTTCTATTCATGAACAAGGAATATTTTTCATTTCATTGTTTTTTTTTTAATTTCCTTTAATAATGCTTTGTAATTTTCAGTATATAGGTCCTTTACATTCTTTCTTATGTTTATTCCTAGCTATTTAATTTTTTTGTTGTTGCAACTGTAAAAGGGATTATTTTTTTGAGTTCTTTTTCTGAGGTTTCATTGTTGGCATGTAAGAAAGTAATAGACTTCTGTATATTAATTTTGTATCCTGCGACCGTACTGTATTGGTTTATTATTTCTAATAGCCTTTCTGTGGAGTCTTTGATGTTTTCTATATACAGGATTATATCATCTGCAAAAAATGAAACCTTTACTTCTTCTTTCCCAATATGAATGCCTTTTATTTCTTTCTCTTGTCTGATTGCTCTGGCTAGAACTTCCAGCACTATGTTGAATAGGAGTGGATAGGGTGGGTAGCCTTGTCTTGTTCCTGATTTTAGAGGAAAAGTTTTCAATTTTTTATCATTTAGTATGATGTTAGCTGATGGTTTGTTATAAATGGCCTTTATTATGTTGAGGTATTTTCCTGCAATGAGATACCATCTCACACCTGTTAGATTGGCTATTATCAACTAGACAGGTAATAACAGTGCTGGAGAGGCTGTGAAGAAAAGGGAACCCTCATTCACTGTTGGTGGGAATGTAAAGTAGTACAACTATTATGGAAGAAAGGATGGTGGTTCCTCAAAAATAGAATAGAATTACCATATGACCCAGCAATCCCTATACTGGGTATATACCCCAAAACTCCAAAACATAGGTACATAAAAACACATGTACTCTCATGTTCATTGCAGCATTGTTCACAGTGGCCAACATATGGTAACAGCTGAAATGTCCTTCAATAGAGAATTGGATAAAGAAGATGTGGTGCATATATACTGTGGAATACTACTCAGCCATAAGAAATGATGACATAGTACCATTTACGACAACATGAATGGACCTTTGGAACATTATACTGAGTGAAATAAGTAAATCAGAAAAAGCTAAGAACTGTAGAATTCCATACATAGGTGGGACACAAAATTGAGACTCATGGACATAGATAAAAAAGTGCAGTGGTTACCAGGGGGAAGGTAAGGGTGGAGAGGGAAGGGGGTGAGGGGAAGAGTAGGGGATTAAAGAGAACCCAAATATAGAGTGATAGAAGATGATTTGACTTTGGTTGATGGGTATACAGCATATTCGACTCCCCAAATGATATGGAGATGTTTTCTCTAAATCTATGTACTCTGACTGACCAATGTCACCCTGTTAAATTTAATTGTCTAAATAAAAATAATAAATTGGAAAAAAATTCTCAAACTAAAACAACAACAACAACAACAAAACAAAACAAAACCCCAAGAACTCCACCAAAAAAACTATTAGAAATAATAAACCAATATAGTTTCAGGATACAAAATCAGTATACAAAAGTCCACTGCTTTTCTATATGTCAATGATGAAACATCAGAAAATGAACCAAAAAAAATTCTGTTTACAATTGCAACAACAACAAAATACCTAGGAAAAAATTTAAGAAAGGATGTGAAGGACCTATATACTGAAAACAAAAAAAATATTATTGAGAGAAATTGAAAAAGACACAATGAAATGGAAAATTATTCCATGTTTATGAATTGAAAGAATCAATATAGTTAAAATGGCCATAGTACCCAAAGCAATAGACAAATTTAATGCAATCCTCCTCAAAATTCCAGCATCATATTTAAAAAAAATAGAACAAAAAATCACCAGGTTTGTATGGAACCATAAAAAACCCTATATAGCCAAAGCAATCCTAAGGAAAAAGAAGGAAGCCGGAGGTATCACACTACGTGACTTCAAATTATACTACAGAGCCATGATAATCAAAACAGAATGGGCCCTGGCCGGTTGGCTCTGTGGTAGAGCGTTGGCCTGGCATGCGGGGGACCTGGGTTCGATTCCCGGCCAGGGCACATAGGAGAAGCGCCCATTTGCTTCTCCACCTCCCCCTCCTTCCTCTCTGTCTCTCTCTTCCCCTCCCGCAGCCAAGGCTCCATTGGAGCAAAGATGGCCCGGGCACTGGGGATGGCTCCTTGGCCTCTGCCCCAGGCGCTAGAGTGGCTCTGGTCGCAGCAGAGCAACGCCCTGGAGGGGCAGAACATCGCCCCCTGGTGGGCAGAGCGTCGCCCCTGGTGGGCGTGCTGGGTGGATCCCGGTCGGGCGCATGCGGGAGTCTGTCTGATTGTGTCTCCCGGTTTCCAGCTTCAGAAAAATACAAAAAAACCCCACAAAACAAACAAACAAACAAAAACCAGAATGGTATTGGCAGAAAAACAAACATCCAGACCAATGGAACAGAATTGACATCCCAGAAATAAAACCACATATATATGGAGAAATCATCTTTGACAAAGGAGCCAAAAACACACAATGGAGAAAAGAAAGCCTCTTCAATTAATGGTGCTGGAAAAATGGAAAGCTACATACAAAAGAAAGAAACTTGACTACAGTTTTTTCCCCTGCACAAAAATTAATTCAAAATGGATCAAAGACCTAAATATAAGATCTGAAACAATAAATTACATAGAAGAAAACATAGATACCAAACTCGTGGACCTTGGCTGGAGAGAACAATTTATGAATTTGAGCCCAAAGGCAAAGGAAGTAAAGGCAAAAATAAAGGAATAAGACTATATCAAACTAAAAAGCATCTGCACAGCAAAAGAAACTGACAAAACAAATAGGCAGCCATCTAAATGGGAAATGATATTTGCAAAGAACAGCTCCAATTAGGAGTTAATATCCAAAATATATAAAGAACTCACAAAGCTCAGCAACAAACAAGCAAGCAATCCAATTATAAAGTGGGGACAGGACATGAATAGATACTTTCCCCAAGAGGACATGCAAATGTCCCACAGATATATGAAAAGATGTTCATCTTCACTAGCTATTTGAGAAATGAAAATCAAAACTACAATGAGATACCACCTCAAACCTGTTAGATTGGCTATTATCAACAATACAGGCAATAACAAGTATTGGAGAGGCTGTGGAGGAATGAGGATTCACCGCTGGAGGGAATGCAAATTAGTACAACCATTATGGAAGAAAGTATAGTGGGTCCCCAAAAATTTCCAACAGAACTACCATATGACTCAGCAATCCCTCTACTGGGTATCTACCCCCAAAACTTGAAAACGTTGGTAAGTAAAGACACATGCACCCCCATGTTCATTGCAGCATTATTCACAGTGGCCAAGACATGGAAACAACTAATGTGTCTCTTAATAGAGGATTGGCTAAAGATGATGTGCTAGCCTGACCAGGCAGTGGCACAGTGGATAGAGCATTGGACTGGAACATAGAGGATCCAGGTTTGAAACCCTGAGTTTGCCAGCTTGATCACAGGCTCACCAGCTTGAGCATGGTCTCGCTGGCTTGAACATGGGATCATGAATATGAACCCATGGTCGCTGGCTTGGAGCCCAAGTTCACTGTCTTGAGCCCAGGGTCGCAGGCTTGAGCAAGGAGTCACTCACTCTGCTTAGCCCCCCAGCCAAGGCACATATGAGAAGGCAAACAATGAACAACAAAGGTGCTGCAATGAAGAGTTCATGCTTCTTATCTCTCTCCCTGTCTGTCTCTATCAGTCTCTGTCTCTCTGTCTTTGTCACATTCACACAAAAAAAGATGTGATACATAGATACAATTCAATACTACTCAGCCATGAGAAATGATGGCATAGTGCCATTTACTACAACATGGATGGACCTTGAGAATATTATACTGAGTGAAATAAGTAAATTAGAAAAAGTTAAGAACTGTATGATTTCACACATAGGTTGGATATGAAACAGAGACTTGAGACATAAATAAGAGTGAAGTGGTTATCAGGGGGAAGTGGTTAACAAGGGGGAAAGGAACATGGGGAAGGGGGATGGGGTGGGGGTGAGGAGAAGGGTGTAAAGAGGAACAAATATAAGGTGATGGAAAATGATTTGACTTTGTGTGATGGGTATACATCATAATCAACAGTTCAAATGATATAGAAATGTTTACCTGAAACCTATATACTTTTATTGATCAATGTTACCCTGTTAAAGTTAATTTTCTAAATAAAAGTTAAAATTAAAAAAAGCAATATGAAAATATCTTTAAAAAAATAATAATATTTGCCTTAAAGTGAATCAGCCTAATCAGAATTACTTACTCTAAGTCACCATGTTTAACTTTGCTATATTGGCCACTGGCCAGTTGGCTCAGTTGTAGAGCATTGGCCCAGCATGCGGATGTCCTGGTCTAGATTTCTGGTCAGGGCACACAGGAGAAGTGCCCATCTGCTTCTCCACCCCTCCCTCTTTTCCTTCTCTCTCTCTCTCTCTCTCTCTCTCTCTCTCTCTCTTCTCCTCCTGTAGCCATGGATCGACTGTAGCAAGTTGGCCCTGGGTGCTGAGGATGGCTCCATGGCCTCTGCCTCAGGTGCTAAGAAGAACTAGGTTGCTGAGCAATGGAGCAGTGCCGCAGATGGGCAGAGCATTGCCCCTAATGGGTTTGCTGGGTGAATCCCAGTTGGAGAGCATGCAGGAATCTGTCTCTCTGCCTCCCCTCCTCTCACTGAATAAAAAACTGTTTTCACACACTGATGTAGTGGTCAGTTAAAAAGTATCATGACTTTTTTTTCACTACTAATGACACTAGTAATACTAGTACTACTGATACTGTTTGAAAACTAGAGAGGATCCTTTTTTTCTTTTTTCTCTTAGACCAATATCTCTTTCGACTCTCTGCATCTGGTAATTGTTTCTTGAGAAAAGAAGAAAGAGTTGAGGCTCTCATGATCAGAATGCTCATGGGAGTGCTCTGCAGATGTGAACTTCAACTGTTAAATGTGTCACAGATGAAAATGCCATGAGTCATAAACAGACATCCTTAAACTTTGAGAAGAAAACATTAAAGTTAATTTGGAACATGATACTGTGCCTAAAATGAGAAAAACTTCAGAGAAGAGTGCAAAGAGGGAGTATTAGGATTAATGCCTAAGAAAAGAGAGAAAGGCAAAGACAGGGAACCGAAAGGAAGGAATAGAAAGCCTTTGAAAGCAAACGTAGTCTATTTAATATTTTCAATTAAGACTGAACTTGAATGCCCATTCAAAGTCAAGATAAATGTTAAATCCTCACAATATAATTGCTTCATAGGACAGTGAAGTTTTTGTTTTGTTTTGTTTTTCAGTTATTTGGTTAGTTACCTCAACTCATCTGCTGTGAATGGACTCTTTAAGTTCATTGAAATTCAGTATTTTTCTTTCTCATACTTTTAACATTCTATATTCCCTACCCAAACAGGGAGAGCTCAACTTAATTTCCCTTTATCCTTGTTTAGCCAAGATCATATGCTTCAGTAGTTAATGGATGGCAAGTAGTTAGATAGACATGAGTAGAGCAAAGACAATGTGCCAGGTATAGGAGGTCACCAGGGCCAAAAGCACCAGGTGCCTAGCAATTGGTAGAATTAGGAAAACAAAGGGTAACCTTTTCTCCCCTAGCACATTGTTGGTCATGAGGTTTAGATTCCATGACCTTTTATATTGTTGATCATGTGGTTTGGACCCTCCCCTAATCTTTCCTCCCCTGGCATGTTGCTAGTCATGTCAGTTAGACCCTCTTGTGGGGAAATAAAAGGGAGCCAGAGAATATCCCTTAAGCAGTAAGACCCCAGGATAATGACGTTCTGACCCACATCAAATATATCTAGACCTAAGTTTTGTTTCAGCTCGAGGCCCAGAAAAGCAGCAAAACCAGACAAGTGATGCCACAGCTGACTTGAGGGCCAGCTGCATTACTTAATGACCCCCTGCCCTGGTGCTGACCAATCAGTAGAGACCATGACCCTGAAAGGACACACCTGGAAGGCTGATGAATATTCTAGTGGAATGCTCCCCTGAGAGCTCCAGATAAATACCCTCAAGACAGAGGAGCCAGTGCAGCTCTCCCTATGGGGCATGTTCACACCTTTCACCATCTCTCCAGACACACATTCCTTCCTTGCTCCTTTCTCCAAAGCTCTGATGACCCTTCTTGTGTCTCTGTAACTTGTTTCCTGAGCCCATTTCTTCTACAGCTCACTTCTACCTCTGTGACTTTCTAAATAAACTTCCTCCTATTGTTTGAATCCTGGCTCTACAGTCTTTCTAAGCCAGATCTCAAGTACCGAGGTTGCTAAACCGAGGTTCAATCTGACTCCACCAGTCTAACACCCGGTGCCATCTTGCTGCCAACGAAAACACAATCTTCTATAATAATATAGAGGCATTGTGATAAAAAAAACAACAACAACAATTCCTTGTCCCCTTATAAATAACCTGCTTCAGATAGCTGGGGTTTCTAGTGAATCTCCATTTTAATTCAAGCATTTACTGCTTTACCTCAGTGGTGTAGTATCACCAGGACCTCAGACATACTGGGGTTTGACTTAGAGAGGATTCTGCAGCACAGAGAGCAGTTGGGGAAAGAAATGTGGTAAACTGTTTATATTTTGCATATGTTGTTAACCTTATCTCACTTAAAACATTAAGTTGATGGAAGTTGTCCTCCAAAATGAATTTTAACTCCTCAGAAGAATTTCAACAGAAAATAGACTGTGAAATGCATTTTTTAAGTAGGAGGCTCAACATTTCCTAGTCGAATGTGCTGAGATTTACCCCCAGGAGAGCAGATGGGACAAGTCTGGAGGAGGCCAAGTAATGTGCTATAGGGCAGCTGTGTTATATAAGGCTTCTTAGAGCACAACAGCAATTTCCCTGTATTCCACAAGTTTAATATTGAGAGTTTTTGTTATCAAATACCTCAATCTGTTCATTATTTTAGACTTTATGTGATTCAGTTTTTCCAGTATTTACTGTTATAGGAAATTGCTTATTTCATTCAAATTTTCACATTTAATAGGTTAGAGTTGATAAAATAATCATCTCACTTTTAATTTTGCACCAACTGGTGGTTTTAATATATATATACTTAATATATATATATTATATATATTTGCATGTTCTAGTTTTTCTCTTGAGTAATCTCATCAGAGGCTTTTCTACATGTTTCTTGGTCCTCGTACAGAATATGAGTAACTATTGCCTTCTGATTTCCTTCTTTGGGTTTACTGGGTTCTTTTTAAAAACTTTCTAAATTGCATACTTAGTTCATTGCAGGCTTTCTTCTTTTTTAATGAAAGCACCAAAAGCTATAAATTCCCCTTAAAACACCATTTCCTCCATATTCCACAGTATTAAATATCTAATATATTTGTTATTTGGTTTAAAGTATTTTTCTAATTTATAGATTGATTTTTCCTTTTAACCATGAATTATCTGGAATTATATTTTTAAATGTTCTGAAAGTTTTTCAATTTATATTTTCAACGTCTAACTTAATTGAAGTGTGGTGCGAGAATGTGTGCTATAAATATCTTTACTTTGAAAAATATTGGCCCTGGCTGGTTGGCTCGGCGGTAGAGTGTTGGCCTGACATGTGAATTTCCTGGGTTCAATTCCCAGTCAGGACACACAGAAGAAGTGACCACCTCCCCCTTACCACTTCTCTCTCTCTCCCTCTCTCCCTCCCTCAGACATAGCTGTAGAATGTTCCACATTGGAATGTTTTCTCATGGTGTTACCTAACTTTCCTTTAATATCCCTATATTTTCAGAGAATTCAGATTTAAGGCTTGAATAGACTTAAATTTAGATTCTTCTCTTTTTTTTTCTAAGTAAGAACATTTCAAAAGTCATTCTATGCTGACTGATCACAACCACCTCACATCAGAAACCACTTATTTCTGCCTTTGAATGACACTGAAATGGTTTCCTCAGTTCAAATGGGGAACACTTGATTTCTTCACTTTAAAATTTCCCATCAACTTTGTATTTGTTTTAACTATCTATTGAAAATTCATGCCTGAGTCATTTACTTCTAAAAGCATTGCAAAAATAGTAACTTTCTAATTACATCCTTTGCCTGTTGTAATAGCTAGAATGTTTCAATGGAGGAACATTGCCTTCATCTACCAGGGCAATTTGCTTTTTCTATCATACAGTTCACATAGAAAATCAGGATAAAGCCTCAATATTTTTCTTTAATTATCAACTTCTGGAGAAATAAGTTGGAGCCCCAGCAACCCCAATGGTAAATGTCTCTTTTTGTTGTTGTTGTTGTTCTTTGTTGTTGCTGAATTTATTTTACATATAAAGTTGTGTAAATTTAAGATGTATTGTACAACATGTTAATTTGATTCATTTATATATGGTAATATGATTGCCATTGTAACAATATTTACCACGTTATAACATTACATAATTATCCTTTCTTTTAGAGGTTGGAACAACTAACATTTAGTCTCTTAGCAAGTTTGATGATTATAATATAATAATATTGTTTATATTCATTATACTGTGCATTAGGTCTCTTTGACTTGCTTACTACTTGCTGCAAGTTTGTACCCTTAAACATCATTCTTTTCCTCTCAACACCCATCCCTGGTAACCACCATTTTATTTTTTTATTATTATTATTTTTGGTTATTTTTTTTAAATTTGTTAAAGAATTTCTTCTGGACTTTAATTATTAGGTTTATTGGAGCCTCCCTTCTGGCTAAAAAACACTTCTCTCAGCTTCTCTTCACGTGACCAAAGGGGATCAGGAAATTCCAAGTTCCGAGAGGAGTATTCAAAAGACGAGAATTAAGTTTACAGATGGTCCGTGAAACATAAAATAAATAGGACATGAATCATTAAAACGTAGATGGCTGCTAGTAGACGCACTCGGGTCCGGGAATAACACACTGAACGGAGGACTCGCTTCCATCCAGCACCACTCCATGACCTTCGACAACTGTTGCCTGGAATGTCTATTGACACCTTCTGCTCCTGAGTGCCGTAGCAGCCAATGAGAGGAGTCCGGGCAGAGTCCCATTCACTGTGCTCCAACCGTCTGATCTGCTCCTCAGCCGCAGAGAGGGCGCTCTCAGCAGCTACTCTTTGGTCTCGTTCTTCAACCAGAAGTTTCTTTAAATCATTCACCTCCTGTTTAGTGTTGCTCAGCTCCTTTTGGGCTTCTGTTAAACTTAGTTGTGGGTCCTTCATTTCTTCAGTCTCACTCTTCCCGTGAGCTCCATTCTGGTAACCACCATTTTAGATTCAACATATAAGTGATATCATACAGTACTTGTCTTTCTCTAACTTACCTCACTTAGCATTATGTGCTCAAGGTCCACACATGTCACAAATGTCCTCCTTTCTCATGACTAATATTCTATGTATGCATACATACCACATCTTTTTTATCCATTCACCCATTAATAGGCATTTAGGTTGTTTCTATATCTTGGTAAATGTTTTATTAATTATCTTTGTGGAAGATGAGGATAAAGATGTGGTGGCCATTTGCTTATACATATTTTTTATTCTTAACAATCAGGTTGTAAATATTTTTAAAGTGATCTCAAACTTTGAATTTAATTTTATAAATATGTTTAAAATATTATGTATATGTATATTTGTGTTTCATTGGTTTAAATGTTCGCTGTTAATAATACCTAGCAACAGTATCTACATTGCTGATTTCTTAATTTGGCTTCACCTATTGTGTTCATACACAATGATAATTTGAATATACATTCTGTGTCTATGTATCTTGCATACCAAGCGCACACATGCTGTATAACCTCAATTTAACAGATCCTAAAATTCTTTTTATTTATTCATTTATTTATTTATTTATTTATTTATTTATTTATTTATTTATTTATTTATTTTTCCGAGGTTAGAAGTGGGGAGGCAATCAGACAGACTCCGGCATGCGCCCAACCAGGATCCACCAGGCATGCCCACCAGGGGGCGATACTCTGATCATCTGGGGCGTTGTTCCACTGCAACCTGAACCATTCTGGCACCTGAGGCAGAGGTCATGGAGCCATCCTCAGCACCCAGGCCAACTTTGCTCCAGTGGAGCCTTGGCTGTGGAGGGGAAGAGAGAGATAGAGAAGAAGGAGAGGGGGAAGGGTGGAGAAGCAGATGGGAGCTACTCCTGTATGCCCTCACAGGGAATCGAACTTGGGACTTCCACATGCTCGGCCAATGCTCTACCACTGAGCCAACTGGCCAGGACTGGTCCTAAAATTCTTTATTTAATAACTCTTTTCTTTGAAAGATTCACAACCTGATGTTTCCAATCTACCAGTGCTCCCCCCTCCATTTACCGTTATTCTATTCCTTCTTAAAAAACACTTTTTATTTTGGCATGACTCATACATAATATATATGAACTATTAAAAATAACAATAATGTAAATATCCAAGTGAAACCATGTGAATAATGTGAATATTAAGAAATAAAATGATATGATGGTAGCCCCAGTGTAATCTTCCCATCTACAGTACACTTTTCTCTCTCACTCCCCAGAGGTAACTCACAGCCTCAATATTTTTACTTTTCTTTATAACTTTATCAAATGTGTATGTAATCACAAAAGAATACATTATTTAAAATGGCCTTTTTCAAGTCTTATACTAAAATTAAAATGCATATATTCCTATATACATTTAAAGGGCTCAATTCTATGGTTATTAAAATTACCCGTTTGTTAACAAAAAAAAGTAACCCAATTTTAAAAATTGGCAAAGGACTTGCATAGAATTTTCTCCAAAAAAGACACATAAATGGCAAATAAGCATATGAAAAGATTACTAATCACTAGGGAAATGCAAACTATTAAATCTACAATGAGATTTCACCTCATATTTGTCAGAATAACTACTATAAAACCCCCCAGAAAATAGGAAGTGTTGGTGAGATGTGGAGAAAGTGGAACCCTGTGCATTGTTAGTGGGAATGTAAGGTACAACCCCTATAGAAAACAACATGGCAGGTCCTGGTCAGATAGCTTGGTTGATTACAGAGTTGTCTCAAAGCAGAGAGAGATTGCTGGTTCGATCCCTAGTCAGGGCACATACAGGAACAGATCTGTGTTTCTCTCTCTTTTCTTCTCTCTCTCTCTCCCCCTCTTTCCCTTCCATTCTCTCTAAATTCAATAAATAAATAAAAATAAAATAGAATTACGATATGATCCAGCAAGTCCACTTCTGGGTCTATACTCAAAAGAATTGAAGTTAGAGTTTCAAGGAGATATTTCTACATATAGCATCATTGTTCACAATAGCCAAAAGGTGGCAGCAACCTAAGTGTCCATCAGTGGATGAATGGATAAACAAAATAAGCTATAAACATACAACGAAATATTATTTGGCCTTTAAAAAGGGAGGGTATTCTGACACATGCTATAACATAAATGAACCTTGAAGATACAATAATAAGTGAAATAAACCAGTCACAAAAAGAAAATATGGTATGATTTCATTTATATTTATATGTTGTACCTAAAGTACTAAAATTTATACAGCCAGAAAGTATAATGGTGGTTGCCAGGGGCTGAGGGTGGAAGAAATAGGGAGTTGTTGTTCAATGGGTATAGGCTGTTAGTTTTGCAAGAAGAAAAGATTCTGGAGATTGGTTATACAACAAAATGAATGTACTTGATGACTGAACTACCACTATCATCTATTAATTCATATAACTTTTTAATGTATAAAAACTATGTTTCTTAATGTATGTTGCTGCTATATAAAATTTTAGTAGTCTTTGAACATTGATTTTCTATATGACAGCATGACTAAACTCTTAATACTTATTAATATTTCTATAGATTCTTTGGAACCTTATATTTCAAGAACCAGATCATGTTTATAATTACATATTTTTCTTGACAAGCTTTATTATTTCTATATTTTTCTTTTTTAATACTGCAATTATTGACCATTGTATATTTATAAGTAATCCAGTATAATATTAAGCTTCACTATAATATTGAATAGGCAATAGCATCTTTGTCTTGTTTCTAATTTTTAAGCAAATGCCATAACATTCATTACTGTCTCTGATGTTTGCTGTAGACTTTTTATTTAAACCTTTTATTAAAACAGTTTTTCCTATTTCTACTTTGTTGCTATTAGCATTGATGTATGTTGATTTATATCTAATGCCAATTTACATTGGTTATTTTTCTTCTTTAATCTGTTAAAGGAGATTACATAATGGTGAGTTATATTAATAGATTTTGTAATGTTAAGCAATCTTTGTCATTATACATTATCTTTTGTATATGTTTCTGAATTGAGTCATAATGTTTTTCTTAGTACATTTCATTAATTATGTTGGTCTGCAAAGTTACTTTTATGTACTATCCTTGTTTGGTTATGCTGTTAAAGTTCTACTAGTCATTTACAATTTGTTGTGGTATTTTTCTCTTTATTCTGTGGAAGAGTTTGTGTAAAATTGTAGTTACTTTTTTAGGTGCTTTTTTTTGAAAGAAGTTTTAAACAATAAATTCATTTTCTTTTATATTTATCACTGTTTTTCCTATTCATAGCTTTAAAATTTATTTTGCTAGACATTAGTATGAGCTTCTTCTGGTTAGTATTTACATTGTTTGTGCTACATTCTTTTAAGTTTCTTTCAAACTTAATGCTTTTTTTTCATGCATATTATTGTATATTTGTACTGTTTTTATTTTTTTCTAAATTAATCTTATTGGAATTTATTTTATTTTTTTCAGTCTCTTTATTGAGTCTTGTGTTGAAAAAAATGCTTGCCCATATTTTTGGTTTTTCTTTGTTGCACACACAAGGAAGGGTTACCCTTACCTGCACTTTGAGTTTAAGCATGGTCATGTGACTTTCACTGGCCAATGAAACAGGAGGATATGTGACTTGTGTCACTCCCAGTTGAGCAAATGTTCATGTTCTCTCCGACCGTTGTGGAGAATACAGAAGCATCTTGTTGAGACAGAGGAGATAGTAGAAACTGTTAACCTGAGATCTTGAGTGACTTTCATGAGCAGAACCTCCCTGCTGACTCCTGGTGATAAGAAGTATGAGATAGAAATAAAGCTTTGTTACTTATAGCCACTGATGTCTTGGTTTTGTTTTATGGCATAACCAGCCTATCCTGATTGTTAAAACAACATGTTAACATATGTTATAATTCATGAGGGTATATTGATTTCTATTTTATGACTTTATATAATAGTTTGGATGTTTGCACTATTTCATATTTAAATTAAGTTAAATTTAAAATAATGTTAAAAGAACAATGTTTTTTATTTTTACATAGATTTGCTCTGTTTTATAGAATAGGAAATTGTAGGCTTGCAATTAACAATTTGTTCCTGTGTCAAAACTGCAAAGCAAATCCCCAAATATTTAATTCAAAATCCTCAGGATTATAGCCCATTAAAAACACTTTTATTTTCTTTAGTTGAATTAAACTTCCTTATTTGCTCCAAAATAGAAGGTTACTAATTAGTGGGCTTGCCTATCTGCTAGTCTTAGGATTCTTGCCCTGGATTGTATTGTGGGAGAGAGGATATAATCCCTACAATGCTATAATTATATATACACAATGTTATAATACCTACAATGAAATACCTGGGAAAGGTCTATGAATCACTGCTCTGAAACTACATTTTATATAGTGGTCATCTATCTATTCATTAGTTCATGCTCTTCTCTGTATTCCAAGAATTCTGATAGACCCTGCCATCAGGATGCTTATTATGGGCTATGGGCTATATCTTAAGTGCATTCCAGAGTTTTACTGACTCTAGACCAGTTTTTTTGTTACTCCCTAAACTTTGAGAATCTCCATGCCAAGTAGGTACTATAAATATGGACTCAGAAATTTCTCACAGGAAAACAAGAGTCCAACCAGAAAGAGGCTTGTCATAAATACCCAGCCCTGGCCGGTTTTCTAGTGGTAGAGTGTCAGCCCAGTGTGTGGATGTCCCAGGTTCAATTCTCAGTCAGACACAGAGGAGACGTGACCATCTGCTTCTCCACCCTTCTCCCTCTCCCTTCTCTCTCTCTCTCTTTTCCTCCTGCAGCCATGGCTCAGTTGGAGCAAGTGGGCCCCAGGTGCTGAGGATGGCTTCATGGCCTTGCCTCAGGCACTAAAATAGTTCAGTTGCTGAGCAACGGAGCAACACCCCAGATGGGCAGAGCTTCCCCCCACCCCCATAAGGGACTTGCTGGTGGGTCCCTGGTCAGGGTGCATGCAGTAGTCTGTCTCTCTGCATCCCTGCTTCTCACTTAAGAAAAGGAAAAGAAAATAAATACCCAGAAATTCCTGTCTCTTTCTGACATAGTGGATAGATTTTTATGAATCTTTTTTTTGTGTGTGTGATCTATTTGTTTTTGTTGGTCAAGCTTCTCAGAGCACAGGCTTTAAAAGAGAACTCATAGTAATCAACACCAAAAAATAAATAGCTACTCCAATTAAAAAATAGGCAGACGACCTGAATAGACACTACAGACACTTCTCCAAAGAGGACATTTAGATGTCCAATAGATATAGAAAAAGATGCTCAATGTTACTAAACATCAGAGAAATGCAAATTAAAACCACAATGAGAAAAAACAAACAAACACAATGAGCTATGACCTTATACCTGTCGGAATGGCTATCATCAGTAAATCCATAAATAACAAGGGTTGGCAAGGTATATACTGTTGGTGGGAATGCAGATGGGTGTGACCATTAATGAAATCAGTTTGGAGTTTTCTCCAGACTGGTGGTTGCCAGAGGAGAAGGATATTGGGGGTCTGGATGAAAAAGGTGAAGGGACTAAGAAGTCAAATTGGTAGGTATACAATAGTCATGGGGATATAAAGTACAGTGTAGGAAATATAGTCAATGATATTGTAATAACTATTATATATATGGTGCCAGGTGAGCACTAGAAGTATCAGGGGGGACACTTACTGAAATGTGTGATTGTTCTGCCTCTATGCTGTACACTTGAAACCAATTTAAAGTGGTGTTGAAGGCAAACTGTTATTGAAAAATAAAAATAGCCTGACCAAGCAGTGGTACATGCAGTTGATAGAGCAACAGCCTGAGATGCAGAAGATCATGGTTCAAAACCCCAAGGTTGCTGGCTTGAACATGGGATCACAGACATGATTCCATGGTCACTGGCTTGAGCAATAGGTCATTGGCTCGGCGTTAACCCCAGGTCTACAAGGCACATAGGAGAAAGCAACCAATGAACAACTAAAGTGCTGCAACAAATCATTGATGCTTCTCATCTCTCTCCCTTCCTGTCTGTCTGTCCCTCTCTCTTCCTCTCTCTTTATCTCTGTCTCTCTCACTAAAAAAGAAAAATTGTATTTTCTGTATTTTATGGAGTATGAAAACACCAGTTCCTAGATAATTTTTTATATATAACCTGTTCCATGACATCAATAACAAAATCCCAGTAAATGAAAAGCCCAATAACAAAAGACATCAAAATCCCAGTAGAAAAATGGGCAAAGTACAGAAAGAGTTCAGAGAAAAAGAAGTATAAGAGATCCTTAAATGTATGAAAAGATACTCATTGCTACACATAATAAAATAAATGCAGATGTGAGATGCCATTTCACATCTATAAGACTGGAAGAAATCCAGAAATTTGACAAGGGCCTTGTGCGTCTATCTGCAGAGGAAGACACACCCCTTAGAGCAGGGGTCCCCAAAATTTTTACACAGGGGGCCAGTTCACTGTCCCTCAGACCATTGGAGGGCCGGACTATAAAATAATCTATGAACAAATCCCTTTGCACACTGCACATATCACACTGCACATATCTTTTTTTTCTTTTCTTTTCTTTTCTGAAGTTGGAAATGGAGAGGCAGTCAGACTCCCTCATGCGCCCGACCGGGATCCACCCGGCATGCCCACCAGGGGCTGATGCTCTGCCCATCTTGGGGCGTCACTCTGCTGCAATCAGAGCCATTCTAGCACCTGAGGCAGAGGCCACAGAGCCATCCCCAGCGCCTGGGCCATCTTTTGCTCCAATTGAGCCTCGGCTGCGGGAGGGGAAGAGAGAGACAGAGAGGAAGGAGAGGGGGAGGGGTGGAGAAGCAGATGCGTGCCTCTCCTGTGTGCCCTGGCCGGGAATCGAACCCAGGACTCCCACACGCCAGGCCGATACTCTACCACTGAACCAACCAGCCAGGGCCTGCACATATCTTATTTTAAAGTAAAAACAAAACGGGAACAAATACAATATTTAAAATAAAGAACAAGTAAATTTGAATCAACAAACTGACCAGTATTTCAATGGGAACTATGCTCCTCTCACTGACCACCATTGAAAGAGGTGCCCCTTCTGGAAGTGTGGCGGGGGCCGGATAAATGGCCTCAGGGGGCCGCATGCGGCCCGCGGGCCGTAGTTTGGGGACCCCTGCCTTAGAGTGCCGCTCGCACTGTCATACGGTACAAACTCTATGGAGGGCAGTAAGTCTCAAAATAATACTAATTTACTCTATGACCCAAGGATTCCATAGAAGTTAACCCTGTGGGTATATTTACAAATATATATGATGATTTCAGCAACCTGTGTACATCAATAAACGATTGCTTTCCACACAAAGGAATATTATGTAGTGCTTTAAAAAACAAAGAAAGTTTCCGTGTTCTGATGTAGAAATAGCTTCAAGATACAATTTGGCCTGAAAAAAAATAGATCACATAAGATTGCATACAGAAGGCAGGCTATCTTTTGCATGTAAGGAAGAAACAAATGTACGTTGATGTGTGCATATTATTTTCTAGAAAACACTGGGTGGCTTATAATAAACATAATATGTTACCCATAGGAAGAAGGGAAAGTGATGAATGAGAAGAGGGTGAAAGTAAAATTTATTATTAGTTTTTCTTTAACCATGTGGATGCATAATCCATTAAAAAACAATAATAAAAAAAATAAAATCACAAATCACTAGGCCCTAGCTGTTAAATCACAGGTCAAAGAGTTCTTTGCACCACTCAGGTGCTTATCATTCTAGCTTTAAATGTTCTCTGGATTTCTGACACCTGGGATTTTTATTTTCTTTTGCACTCAGCTTTTTGACATACCTCGTTTTATTGCACTTCTGCTTTATTGAGCTTTACCGATGTTGTATTTTTTACAAATTGAAGGCAAAACCCTCCACCCACAAAATGATTACCACTGTCTTTATTGTAATACATACTTACTTTATTGTGGTGGGTTGGAACTGACCCCACAGAGTCTCTGAGGTATGCCCAAATTGAAAACTTAAAAAAAAATGTGTTATCCAGCTTTACCATGCATTTGCAGTGAAAGGGGTGCTCCAGTTGGTTGGTGTCCATAGTCCTGGAGTCCCATTATACTCATAGGGGTAAACAGCCAAAGCGATTTCTCGCGGTCAAAGAGCGGAAGGATTTTCATACTGTAGACTCACATAGGGCTACTTATGGGTTGCACAGGATATGTGTCACTGATACTTTGTGATCATCCCTTCTTGAAGAGCTAAATAAAAGCAAAAGTCAGAATTTGTCTTATATATATTATGAAATTTCTGATGCATCATGTTATGGCTGTTTTTCCTTGTTAGTTGAGTTCTACTCTTTATGTTTACTTTCAGATATTTGAATATACACTACATCAGGGGTCATTTGTTCTGTATTGCATGTTTGAGCCCTAACAATGTTTTAACATTTGACTATTTTTCTAAATTATATAAAGTAGTTGAACCAAGGCTAATTAAGTCTTCTATTCTTCAGATAAAACTGAGCCTGCAGAATCTCTGAGGTATCCCTAAATTTTTTTAAAAAATGTATTATCCCAAGGGAAGATAAGCCTTCATTTCTGATACAGCTCCATCCTGAGACTTGTGAAGAGGGTGGAGCACTGTAGGAGGCTTTAGGGGCTTTGCCCCTGTTAGAAATTGAGATTGCTGTTGGATCAATGGCTAATTTGTCTGCTACACTGATTCCTATATTATTCCTTAGGATCCATAATGTGAAATATATAAGTAATTTAAAAGGAAGGATCTAAAAAAAAGAAACCATGTTGTTATGGATTAAATTGTATCCCACAAAAAAAGATATGTTGAAGCCCTACCCCTTAGTACCTATGAAAGTGACCTTATTTGGACGTAAGGTTTTTATAGATGTCATCGAGTTAAGATGAGGTCATCCTGGATTAGGGTGAGTCCTGATCCCATCTGAGTATTGTAAGAAGAGAAGAAACCAGTGACAGATATGGAGGAGAAACCATGCAAGGACTGAGGCAGAAATCAGAATGATGCAGCCCAAGCCAGCAAAGGCGATTTCTAGACACCAGGAAGAGGCAACGAAAGATCCTCCCTAAAGCCACCAGAGAGAGCATGGCCTTTCCAGCACCTTAATTTTAAATTTCCAATGTCCAGAACTCTGAGAGCATAAATTTCTGTTGTATTAAGCCACCCAGTTTGTAGTAATTAGTGGTGTAGTAATTAGTAATTGTAGTAATAATTGAACAACCAGTTCTCTGCCCTACTGACTATTTTAAGTATTAAAGAAAACACTGATATACCAAAAGGTAGTTTATTGTTTTATGCATTTAATACATAAATAAGAACAATAAAAGAGGTATAAAAAACTAGATTATGTTATAAGGAAGAGTTAATAATACCTGATAGAAAACAATAAAACTGTTATTTCAGATATTTCCATATTGCTTTTCTTTTTTCTTTTTTTTTTTTAGCAAGAGAGAGACACCAGCAGAGAGAGGGACAGACAGACAGGAAAGGAGAGCGATGAAAAGCATCAATTCTTTGTTGTGACACCTTAGTTGTTCATTAGTTGTTCATTGATTGCTTTCTCATATATGCCTTGGGGGGGGGCTCCAACTGAGCCAGTGACCCCTTGCTCAAGCCAGTGACCTTTGGGCTCAAGCCAGAGACCATGGGGTCATGTCTATGATCCCACGCTCAAGCTAGTGACGCGGGGGTGCTCAAGCTGGTGAGCCTGTGCTCAAGCCAGCGATCTCAGGGTTTTGAACCTGGTTCCTCTGCATCCCAGGCCACTACACCACTGCCTGGTCAGACTCCATATTGCTTCTTGATTGTCATCCTCACTAGCAACCTTTTCACCTATGGACAGAATGAACATCACTATGGCCGCTTAGAATAAGCTGTTGTGTAGATGAACATTAAAAAAAGAGTAAGGAATGTAAACTTGTGATGTCCACATTGGGCAGCTGCCCAGGCACCCACCTTAGAGAGGACTCTGATTACAAGTGCCGTTTTAACAACCAGTTTACTGAAATCAACAAAAAGTTAGGTATCGGTTCTACCACATTGGTGTGAACTGGCTGAATCTGATCACTGGTAGTAATGTGTGATATACAGCACTCTAGGAAACTGAAGACACAAGTGGAGATCAAAATGTGTCGTTTACATGGTCTTCACTTTTAATCACAATCATCCCCTTGGAGATGCCTAAACCTTGAGAGGATCCTGCATGGAATCAAGATTGGGAGAGCAGTCACGTGGGAAATGGTGTCACTATTTCCTTCTTGGAGCACTACATCCATTAAAAAGGCCTCTTTTTTCTTTTTAGGGTTTTGATGTTAGAAGTGTTTACTTTTATCAAACTCTTTGGTCAGTAGGGTAGAAAATATATACTAAAAATTTTGTTACAAAAGTAATATATATATATATATATGCCTGACCTTTGTTGGTGCAGTGGATAAAGCGTCAACCTAGAATGCTGAGGTCGCCGGTTCAGAACCCTGGGCTTGCCTCATCAAGGTACATATGGGAGTTGATGCTTCCTGCTCCTCCCCCCTTTCTTTCTCTCGCTCTCACTCTCTCTCCTCTCTAAAATGAATAAATAAAATTAAAAAATTTTTAAAAAATATATGACTTTTATGTAAATATTTATACTGAAAAGTATTCTTCCCTCTTCCTATCTATATCATACTCTCCAGAGGGAGGCACTGTGAACTAAAACTTTAATGTCTTAGAAAAGTTTTATGGACATATAAACATTTTCAAAGACAGCTGTCTAAACACACACGTGACTGTATTAGACACAACAAACTGTGCCTTCCTTTCTTTACCATAATTTGGTTATTCTTTTATAGTGACTCATAGAATCCATCTCATTTTTTAAAAAATTGTATGGTGTTCTATTGTAAGGTTGCTTAACTAATATACCAAATATCTATTTATGGGCATTTAAATTGTTTGCAACATACCAATCATGCCACAGCAAATGTGCTTGTGTGCATATATTTAAGGATTTGGATATATATATCTAAGGACAACTTCATAGAACTAGAAATGTACAATTTAATTTTGATAGCTATTATCAAATAACTACTAAGGGGAAATGTTGATACATTTTTATATCATCTAATTCCTACAGCTAATTCAGAGTTCTTGAATCCATTAAATAGTAAAATCACAAGATTGATTTGGAAAATTCATTATCAAGCATACACTGAATTTTTAATTAAATTAAGTAAGTAGTCATTAAATGTTTTAGGAATGAGGAAAGGAGTCTTTTCTATAGATCTTGACCTTCATTCTCTTTCCATCAAAAAAGTTAGAAATGTTCTTAAGTATCTTTCCAAGGAAGCATTAAGGAGTTATTTTGTGGCAGAAATTTTCCAGAAATTAACTCAGAAGAAAGAGAGCTTAGTGAAATCCTCTATCTGTGAAGATTCTGTTACAGCAAATAAATAAAGACAGAGCTATAGCACATGAACCACTATAGATGAAGGCTGTTCTTATGCCTTAAATTTGAACACTTTTGTTTAACTTTGAGACAGAAATAGGTGTGGTTTATATATCACCTCTAGTACAATAAAAACAACTGATTGGTCCAGGATGAATTATCTCTGTGACTAATGTGAGAAGCAAAAGAGGAGCAGTAGATATGAGTATTACCAATTGTCCTAGAAAAGAATTGATCACTGACACCAAAATATATAGCTCTGAGCTATCAGTATTTTGACAGATATTTATGCCCAAGTTCTAGGTGTCTAAATAGCATGGAGCCTGAGCAGGTGGTGGCACAGTGGATAGAGCATTAACCTGGTATACTGAGGATCCAGGTTTGAAACCCTGAGGTTGCTGACTTGAGCATGGGCTCATCTGGCTTGAGTGTGGGCTCACCAGTTTGAGCATGGGATCTCTGGCTTGAGCATGGGGTCTCCAGCTTGAGCATGGGATCATATCATAGACATGACCCCAACGTCCCTGTTTGAACCCAAGGTTGCTGGTTTGAGCAAGAGGTCACTGACTCAGTTGGATCTCCCCTCTGGTCAAGGCATCTATGAACAACCAACATGCCACAACTATGAGTTGATGTTTCTCATCTCTCTCCCTTTCTGTCTGTGTCTGTCCCTCTCTCTTTTCCTTTCTCTCTCTCTCTCTCTCACAAAAAAAATAAATAAATAAATAAAAATGAGAAAAAAGCATATATTGTATATTTGTAATTATTGGCCATCTTACATATAATAGATCTCAGAATATATCAGTATCTCTCTTATTCTTTTAAAATTAATTCTGTAATATGGTTTGCTCTTTTAACTCATTAAACTCTGAATCTTTGTTAAACTTATAGGCAAAAATCTTCTTTCAGCTATTGTTTCTGTGGGAAATATCTACGTATGATTTTATAGAGATTTGCAATTCTCTAGAGTGTAGCATACAAATTGCTCTAAGCAACCTAACCTTTTTATAAAACAGTGCCCGATTCAGATGTGTATGGCAAACCATAAAGTTCTCTGTCTTGCTAGCCCATCCCTAAAGTGTGAAAGGACACATTCCTACAAAACATGCTTGCCTGTATACACGTGTGCATGATGGAGATAGCGACAGTGGGGGTGAGAGGCAAGAGACATAGATTCCCTTGTGCTGGGCCAGCTACTCTGCAGGGTTTCTTTGCCTTTCTAATTTTGTGGTGGGACACATGACTGTCTGTCTGATTAACCAGCTGGCTTGACTCTGTCCATTTACACTGTCCTGTTTATTTCTGTGGAGTTGGATCCCATCCTTGTTCTCCTTGTGTCTCATTTTCAAGAATTCCTGGTATGATTCAGTTTTGTAGCTCACTTTTTCTCCCATAAATTCTCTCTATCTGGCTCATAAATAGCCACTATCTCATTGAGTTTCTGTGGAGTCTGTTTCTCACTGTTTCCTCCTCTCAATCATTAGGGCTATAGCTTTAGTCCATGTTTTGCCCACAACTCATACTAATTCTACCCAGCAAACTTGACCCCAATCCCTACCCAGCATGCTTTCTGGTTAACAGAGCACACCTGGGTAGTAACTTCTTGGAGCAAGAGTTGACTAATTAATGGCTTATATAACTGAGGGGTAGGATCCCTAACATTTCCAGATGGTAGGGTAGGAATAGCCTCCAAAACTCACTTTTTTTTCAAAGTCCTTCTATTCTAAAGCTTGTTTTCCCAAAGTTATTTATAATAGATTTCAGTTATTAAAACAACCATTTTCAAGTAATAGATTATTACAAAATAAGCAGGAAATGATGATTCAAGTATTTTAATTTTGTAAACAGTTTATGGTGTGTTATGAGAGAGAAGAAAGAGTTCTCAGAAGTATTGTAACTATCTGCTTTGCCAAACTTTGTCTTTCATCACAAAGTGGAATAATAAAGGTCTGAGAGTGTTGTCATCAGCACAATTCATTGATTGTATCTGGTTAAGAATTTGCTTAGAGATGATAATACAAAATGTAAATGTGTGGATTGCTTTCATATGTCAAATGTTCATTATGGTATGCTGACCAAGCCAGAGACTCAGTAGTCACACCTATCTGAGTTGGGCTGAAATTTTAGTGGGCCACTTACAAGTTGTATAACATTGAACAGCTCGCTTGACTTCTCTGAGACTCATTTTGTTTCATCTGCATTAATGGTTGCTTTCAAATGTCTAAGTAGAAAATGATACATCAGGCACTTAGCACAGAGCTGATCAGAGTAGGTGTCCAAAATGCCATTGCTATGATCCCAATCTTTTTTTCAACAATAAACAACTATTCATTCAAATACAAAACTATAAAAGCAAGCTGATCAGATGTTATCAAACTTCTGTTTTTTTATTCTTTCTTCTGCAATATAACTCTTGGCATGAACATAGGATAACAACATAAGAATGACACCAAAGAAACCCGAGAACTTCAAGATCAACAAATTATAGGAGATGGCTATGAAAAAGGAAACAATTGAAGAAATGGCTAACCAAAAATGGAACTGATTCTAAATAACTTTTAACAAGAAAGAAAAAATATGAATAAATACAGCAAAATTATCCCCACCTGGACTTTTCATTTAAATGACATTTGGCTGTTAGTTCCCAATGCCTTTTCCCTTACTTCTTACTGAAATATCTATAAAAATATCACATAAAAAAACACTGAACACTAAAGTTCATAGATAAGCTAAGTGAAATAAACCAGTCAGAGAAAGACAAGTAACACGATTTCAGTCATATGTGGAATCTGAAGAACAACGACAACAGCAAAAGTCCATAGATGATCTAAAGCCAGATTCTAGAAGAAGTCATTATTTAGTATGTAAGAATTGATATGATTAGAGAAAAGAAAGCTTACTAAAGTTCACAGGTGACCTTAGAAGTCACCCCGATTTCACTTTATAAATAGAGATGATACTTTGTACCTGTCCCACTGTGTGTTCATGGACTGGATACTGATACCAGAAGCAAGCAGAATATTAAGCTACTGTCCTTCTGTCATGCATTTATTACATTTTGGGACAAACAGAATGGTGTTGTTGCGCTTTTTTTTTTTTTTTTGCCTCCTGACTCTTATTCTTTGTTTATCTAGGCAAAATAAGAAAATCTCAGAAAGTCTAGTACACTAGCACACTGAAAGTCTAGTAATGAAGTGTTATTACATAGAGGTGTAGTTTCCACAAATAAAACACTATAGTAAGAATTGCTGGCTTTCAGACATTCCTAGAAAAAACATGTCCTGGGAATTGCAGTAATTTATACAGTTTATCATTCAGAAGTGAACAGAAAATTTTTTGTAAGATTTATAGCACCTGCATGGTACATAGCTAAACCAGGCATATCCTCGCAAGAAACTGAGAATTGACTCAGCAGCTATTTATATCCACTTTCTCTCCAGCTATAGATTTGAAAGAGAGATTTAACCATTATCCAAGAATGTATGGATGGAACCAAAGGCAATCCACATGATTTGTCTGTTGACAGATATAAAATCTGAAAAGATATGGCCTTATTCAACAATAGCTAAAGAAAAACAGAAACAAGAGACACCAATGGAAAAATAGTGCAGAGCAAGGGAAATGAAATAGCAATCGAAAACTCTTAAGAAGAGAATATTTCTGAAAACAACCTAAAATAGAATTTATTCTAAAGTTTAGAAAATGAGTAGACACTCTCAATAGAATGTAAGAGATCTTGGGCCTGACCTGTGGTGGCGCAGTGGATAAAGCATCAAGCTGGAATGCTGAGGTCGCTGGTTTGAAACTCTGGGCTTGCCTGGTCTAGGCACATATGGGAGTTGATGCTTCCTTCTCCTCCCCCCTTCTCTCTCTCTGTCTCTCTCCTCTCTAAAATGGATAAATAAAATCTTAAAAAAAAAAAAAAAAAGAGGTCTTGGGCTCTTTGAAACAGAAGCAGAAACTCACAAGGAGAAAACACAATTAGTTAAAAGAATAGCAAGGGAGTAGGATGCAGGGGAGATAACCAAGTAAGGATTTCAAGGAACTAAGAAAAAGATAACACAGTTAAAATTCATTGCAGAGGCAAAGAAGTAAAAACAATATTTCATAGAATTAAGTCAGTTATACAGTCGTCTCTCGCCATATCGCAGTTCTCTTTTCACGGTCTCACTGTATTGTGGATTTTTAAATTGTATATAACTAATTTTGTATTGCAGATTTTTAGCAATATTGCAGGATTTTGCAATTATATAGATATTTTTATATATTTATTATTTTAATTATTTTTGTGGTAAAATAAGCATTTTATAGCTTAAAAAATTGAAAATAATATAAAAATATAAAAAATATTAATTAAAACATATTAGTATTCACTGGTGAGTACCCATACAGAATTTTACATGTTAAAATTACGTAGGTTTAAGAGTGTATAAAGTGTTTAAGAGCATAGGAAGTGTTTATAAGAGTGTGGAAAAGGTTAATAACAGTGTGGGAAAAGTTTATAAGAGTGTGGGGAGGGTTTATAGATCCTTAAAATATATTTAAATAATAAAATAAATATGAGGTCACTACTTCGCGGATTTTCGCCTATCACAGAGGGTTCTGGAACCTAACCCCCACGACAGACGAGGGACCACTGTATAAAGAAACTTCTAAAGCTTTTCCAGAATACAGAGGCAAATAACAAAGATGAAAAAATTATGATAGAGACAATGAAAACATGGCATAAAAAAATAAAGAATTAACATATATGCAATTATGTAATTAATATGTGTGTAATAAATTTGTCAAGAAAAAAACCAAATCAGAGTAAGTAATAATGAAAAAGATTAATAAAAAATTTTTATGAGCTATAAAAATTTTCTTCTGAGTTATAAAAGAACCTACAATATATCCAAAATGCTTATTATATTCTGGGAAAAGTCAATAAAAAGAGAAACATTTAGATACATGCTGGAGTAATTTTTTAGTTATAATCATAATTTAAAAGTCCTCTTTTTTGTTCAGAATACAGAAAATGAATAAACAAAACAGTAATAAAATTAAAATTAGGATACACTCAGACTGTTTATACACCGGTAAATACCAGAATAGTAAGCAACATCTAACCATAACACCATTTAATTAAATACCTTATGCATGCCACATTCTTACACATTTTATATGCTTTGCTGTAATCTTCACATTTCCCTCTTCTGAGATGCTTTAATTGGCAACTTATGTCCCCAGTGTTGGTATGTTTTTGAACCAAATAAAAAATAGAAAAGAAGCACATGTTGATGTTACACCAAATGAAACTGCAGCTGGTAGAACCTCATTTCTTGGTAATCAGGGTGCAAGAGACAGGGTAGAGAAGTTGCAGTTGAACACAACAAATGAGACAAACATGTTTCTTGTATTAAACAAAAGTAAAGGACAGCATAGCTGAGAAAGAACTACAGCTGAGGAAGAGGGCTCTGGTTGTCAAAGAGTTGACTTAAAAATTATAAAAAATATTGTTAAAATTGGAATGAGAATTGCAGAATTGATAGATTATGAGTAAAGGATAATTTAAAATATTGAGAGGAATACACTGAATATTTGAAAGCAGAACTATTAAAATTGGGTTTCTTATTTGTTTGTTTGTTTTTTACAGAGACAGAGAGAGAGTCAGAAAGAAGGATAGACAGGGACAGACAGACAGGAACGGAGAGATGAGAAGCATCAATCATTAGTTTCTCATTGCGCATTGCAACACCTTAGTTGTCCATTGATTGCTTTCTCATATGTGCCTTGACTGTGGGCTCTCAGCAGATGGAGTAACCCCTTGCTTGAGCCAGCGACCTTGGGTTCAAGCTGGTGAGGTTTTGCTCAAACCAGATGAGCCCGCGCTCAAGCTGGCGACCTTGGGGTCTCGAACCTGGGTCCTCAGCATCCCAGTCCAACGCTCCATCCACTGCGCCACTGCCTGGTCAGGCTATAATTGGGTTTTAATCAATTTTCATTTCATGTTGAAGACATGACTTAGAAATCTTGGGATAGAAGGGATAGATGGAAATATACAAGTGAATAGTAGCACTGCATAGAGTAGTAGGTTCCTAGCATCTGGATATAATTAATTGGAGAAGAGTGATTTGAAGGAATTTGAAGTTCCCAGAATAGTTCTAATTTTACATATTTTGTTTTCTTGATAAATTATTTAACTAACCAATGCATTACAATGTTTTTGTCAGAAAAAATAAGATAGTGATTGGCCCTGAACAGTTGGCTCAGTGGATAGAGCATTGACCTGGCAGGTGGACATCCCAGGTTTGATCCCTGGTCATCAGCATACACATGAGAAGCAACCATCTGTTTCTGTTCCCTTATCTCTTCCCATCTGCTTCTGTTCCCCTCTCTCTTCCCCTTCCCTCTCTTTTCCCCTCCCTTTTCACCTTCTCTCTCTCTTCCCCTTCTGCAGCCAGTAACTCAACTGGTTTGAGCATCCGCCCTGGGCACTAAAGATAGCTCATTGGTACCAGCATTAGCCTCAAGTGCTAAAAATAGCTCGGTTGATTAGAGCATTGGCCCTAGATAGGGGTTGCTGGGTGGATTCTTGTCAGGGCGTAAGTGGGAGTTTGTCTCTTTATCTCCCTTCCTCTCACTGGAAAAAAAAAAAAAAAGATCATGATAGCTACAGATTACTGTAATAGTTGAGAGATAAAATGTAAAAGAAGACAAATGAAGAAACAGAAATGAGGATTGTTAAAGGCTGAGTTTATATGCCTTTTACCATTTAAAAATATTTTGAAAAATGTTAAATGTTTAAGGACATAAGGAAACATATGTAGGTGGCTCACTTAGGTAAATTGTTTGACTACCTTTAATAAATTTGCTGACTTCCATTAATTTACTGAATGTTATCCCAACAGGGTCTTTGCAATAAAAATATTGACATTATAGTTTAAACTATTGATTGTCTACTCTAAATGCAATAACTCTGTACATGTGATGAGAAAAGAACCAGTTAGATAGGTTTGGTTCAGTTTTTTATGTGTGTGTGCAGCAAAATAAGAATTTAATAGTAAAATCTTGAATAATATTTGGCAAGGGCCTACTTTTCATTGTGAAAGATACTCACTGTCACAAAATGTGGTATAAAGCTGATAAAAACGGCCAGATGGTCATAAACTATCTTAATAAAGAACATAAGACCAAATAGGTTGGAATGTTCTTGTTAGATCTTGCCATATTTTCTTGATATATCATTGAGTAGTCATTAATATTTGAATTATAAAGCCTCTCAATACTTTGATCATATCTATGGGCCTTCTTCTCAGGAGAAACACATGTCCATGAAACATTTTCATGTTTTAAGCCCATTCCTGGAACTTGGAAGATTTTAAATGACAGGTTAAGAATCTTTATTGCAGTGTAATATCTGAAATATTACCTTTCTGTGCTCATAAACTAACCAAACTTCACCATTAATTCTCCCTTTTTATTCTCACTAACTCTTCTTCTCCCCCTTATCATCAATAGATCTATTCTTTTTTATTAAAAATTTTTATTGAAGTATAATTAAATATAGCATTATATTAGTGCCAGGTATATGGATAGATGTTAACTACACTGATTGTGGTAATTATTTGATTTATTGAGTTTTAAAGCACTACGTAAGTGTGTTCAAACATATGAGAGATTTTAACATCTAAGAATTCTCAAATAACCACAAAGACTTTAGCTCTTCCTTACGTGTCACAAGTTGAACTTCTTTTTGGTTAATTTCAGATTCATCTTCAGGTGTGAGTCCATGGTTAACATCTGATAGCATGATCCTTGAGATAAAAAAAAAATCTTGGATATGTATCCAAATTCTAGATACAAGATAAAATAACACTCTTACTATTCATTGTAATATGAATTTTAACTCTTGAAATATGAAAGGCCAAAAACTGTTAAAAATTCTGGTTAATTTGGTTTAAACAGTTTTATTGAGATATAATCAACCTACAGTATCTTTTTTATTTTTAAGTCTACATTTTAAGGTTTTCTCACATGTATATACCCATTAAATCATAACCATAATCAAGATAATAAACATACCTATTTCTTCCAAAGTGTTCTAATGCCCCTTTGTAATATCTCCCTCTAGAGACTTCCCCCTCTCCCACTCCCACCTAACCTAAATGATATTCAGGTAATCACTAATTTGGTTTCAATTATTATAGATTTGTTGGTAATTTCTAGACTGTTTAGTAAATAAAATCACAGTGCATGTATTTTGTTCTGTTTTAGTCACTTAGCAAAATTACTATTTTAGGATTCAGCCATGTTTTTGTGTGTATTAGTAGTTTATCTTTTTATTGTTATGTCCTATTTCATAGTATGGATACACCACAATGTACTTCTCCATTCATCACAAGCCAAGGAATATGGAAAGCCTCTAGAAGGTGGAAAAGGAAAGAAAATAGATTCTTCTCTGGAAACTCCAGAAGAAACATAGCTCTCACAACCCATTTTAACCTACTGACTTCTAACTACTGACTTCTAGAACCATAAGAATATATTTGTGTGGTTTAAATTTGTGGGATTTATTACAGTAGCAATAGGAAACAAATAAATTGCCTTATATCAAGTTCAGGAAGTTTCTTTGTATTTCTAGTTTGCTGACAGCTTTTATAAGAATTGGTGTAACCTAGCCACAACACTTAGACAAGAGAAAAATTGGAAAGGTGTAAAACTGTTATTTGTACTTAATATAATACTATATAGAGAGAACCTAAAGAGTTCACCAAATACTATTTAACTGATAAGTAAATTCAGTAAAGTAGCAGAATACCAAATTAATATTTAGAACTGGTTACATTTTTATATACCAATAACCAACTATCAGAAGAAAAAAATTAAGGAAACAATCCATTTACAATTGCATCAAAAACATACCTAGAAATATATTTAACCAAGGAGGTAAAAGATATGTACTGGGGAAATTATGAAACATTGAAGAAAAAATTGAAGAAGATATAAATAAATGGGAGCATATATTGTGCTCACAGATAGGAAGAATTAACATTGTTAAAATGTCTATACTACAAAAAGCAGTCTATATATTCAACACAATCCCTATTAAAATATCAATGGCAATTTTCACACAACCAGAACAAATAATCCTAAAATTTATATGAAACTACAGAAGACCCTGAATAAGACCAGCAATCATGAGAAAAAAAGAATAAATTTGGAGGTATCACACTACCTAAAATCAACCTATATACTACAAGGTCATAGTAATCAAAACAGCATGGTACTGGCATAAAAACAGACATAGATCAATGGAACAGAATAGATAGCCCAGAAATAAGCCACGCCTATAAAGACAATTAATGTGTGACAAAGGAGGCAAGAATATAAAGAATACACAATGCAGTAAAGACAGTCTATTCAATAAATGGTGTTGGGAAAACTGAACAGATACATGCTAAAAACTAAAATTAGACCACCTTCTTATGCCATATACAAGAATAAACTGAAAATAATTGAAGAGTTAAATATGATATCCTAACGATAAAACTCCTGGAAGAAAACATAGGTAGTAAACTCTCTGCCATTGTTCCCAGTAATCTCTCTCTCTCTCTCTCTCTCTCTCTCTCTCTCTCTATATATATATATATATATATATATACACACACACATATATATACGTATATATATATACATATATATATGTATATATATATATAATTCCTTGACTAAGGTGAACAAAGTAAAAAATAAACAAATCTGACTACATCAAACTAAAATGGTTTTGCACAGCAAAGCAAAGGAAACAATTAATAAAATGAAAAGACAATGTACTGAATGGGAGAAGGTATTTATCAATTATACATCCAATAAGGGGTTAATATCCAAAATTTACAAAGAACTAATACAACTTATCACCAACAAACCAACCAATTAAAAAATGGGCAAAGTACCTGAAAAGAAATTTCTCCAAAGAGGACATACAGATAACCAGTAGACAAATGAAAAGATGTTCATCAGAGAAATGCATCCTAAAAGCATAATGCAGCCCTGGCTGGTTCGCTCAGTGGTAGAGTGACGGACTGGCGTGTGGATGTCCTGGTTTGATTCTCAGCCAAGGGCACACAGGAGAAGTGCCCATCTGCTTCTTTACCCTTCCCTCTCTCCTTTCTCTCTATCTCTCTCTTCCCCTCCTGCAGCCAAGGCTCCATTGGAGCAAAGTTGGCCCGGGCGCTGAGGATGGCTCCATGGCCTCTGCCTCAGGTGCTAGAATTACTCTGGTTGCAACGGAGCAATGCCCCAGATGGGCAGAGCATCACCCCCTAGTGGGCTTGCCAGATGGATTCCGGTTGGGTGCATGCGGGAGTCTGTTTCTCTGCCTCCCTGCTTCTCACTTCAGAAAAATACACACACACACAAAAAATAGCATAGTGTAGTATCACCTCACACTAGTCAGAATGGCAATCATCAATCAATTAATAAACAACTGTTGGCTAGGATGTGGAGTAAAGGGAACCCTCATGTGCTGTTGGTGGGACTGCAAATTGGTGCAGCCATTATGGAAAATAGTATGGAAATTTTTCAAAAAACTAAAAATATAACTACCTTATAAATGAACAACTCCACTTTTGGGTATTTATTTGACGAAACCCAAAACATTAATTCAAAAGAACATATGCATCCCTCTGTTCATTGCAGTGTTATTTACAATAGCCAACATATGGAAGCAATCCAATTCCTCATCAATATATAATACAATTGAATAAAGAAGAAATTGTTCATATATACAATGGAATATAACTCAGCCATTAAAAAGATTGAAGCCTTACCATTTGCAATGGCATGGATTGACCTAAAAGGTATTATGCCAAGTAAAGTGAGTCAGACAGAGAATGAAAAGATAGATGATTTCACTTATATGTGGAATCTAAAGAACAAAATAAACAAAACAGAAACAGACTCATGGATATAAAGAACAAACTGATGGTTTCCAGATGGGAGGGGGTTGTGGGGCTGGGAAAAAAGGTGAAGAAATTAAGGACAAATTGGTGGTTACAAAATAGTTATGGGGATGTAAGGTACAGCATAGGGAATATAATCAATAATATTATAGTAATTATGGATGGTGCCAAGTGGGTACTAGATTCATCAGGGAGAAGACTTTGTAAATCATATAAATGTCTAGCCATTATGCTGTACACCTGAAACTATTATAACACAACACAATCAACAGTTCAAATGCTACTGAAATATTTAACTGAAACATATGTATACTTATTGATAAATGTCACCCTATTAAATTTAATTTTCTAAAAAAGGAATATTAAATGTAATTGAAATATAAAAATAAAAAGGGGCAACTTAATAAAAGATTTGTTGTGAAAATTTGGCAAGTGCTTTGACTACATCTATTGAGATGATCATATGGTTTTAATTTTTAAATTTTTGTTGATATCGTGAACTGTTAATTAATTTCTAATGTCACACTGATTATGCAATTAACCCCATTTACTCATAGTATATTAACATTTTTATTTATTGTCTGATTAGATAAAATTTTATTAAGAATATGAGAATAGTGTTTTTTTTTTACTTCATTTTCTGCTAATATATTTGGTTATAATACCAGATTTCCTTAAGTTTAACATTTCAAATGAGTTTGTGCAGTCAGTATTATTTATTCCTAAATGATTGGTATAATTCACTAGTGAAACTACTTGGGCTTAGATTTTTTTTGTTGTTGTTGTTGTTTTTAATTTTTATTTATTTAATCATTTTAGAGAGAGAAAGAGAGAGAGAGAGAGAGAGAGAGAGAGAGAGGAGCAGGAAGCATCAACTCCCATATGTGCCTTGACCAGACAAGTGCAGGGTTTTGAACCAGTGACCTCAGCGTTCCAGGTCAACGCCTTATCCACTGCGCCACCACAGGTCAGGCAGGCCTAGCGTTTTTTATGTGGGAGTTTTGTAAACTACAAGTTCAGTTTCTTTACTTGATATGTTGTTATTCAAATTACCTATTACTTCTCCAGTGAGTTTGATAGATTGTACCTTTCAAGAAATTTTTCCATTCACCTGACTTATCAAATTAACTGACAAAAAAGTTGTGCATATACTTTTCTTATTATTCTTTTCACATCATGGAATTTCGAGCCCTATTTTGTTCCTCAGTCTTGATATTGGTAATCCATTTTCTCCCCCTAAGTGAGCCTGGTTATAGGTTTATCAATTTCACGGATATTCTCAAAAAAGCTGTTTTCGGCTTTATTGATTGTTCTATATTAGATTTCTGTTTATATTTCATTGAGTGATTGGTATGTACATTGATGTTTATTATTTCATTTCTTCTTCTCACATAACAGTCTTTTTTTATTTTTCCATTGATTTGAGAGAGAGAAGCATCAATTTATTGTTCCACTTAAATTTTCCATTTAGTTGTGCACCCAGTGGTTGCTTCTCATATATGCTCTGACTGGGGATCAAACCCATGACTTCAGTGTGCAAGGATGACACTCTATCCACTGAGCCACCCAGCCAGAACCTCACATAGGGTCTTTGCTCCTTTTTCTGGTTCTACTGAGATGACCATATAGTTTTAATTATTTTTAACACAGTGACGTTAATTTTTTATAGGTGTTTCATAAGTTAGAAGCTGAAGTCCTTAATTTCAGATCTCCTTTCATCTCTAATATAGGCATTTATGTGTCTAAGTACTGCTTTAGCTGCATGCTACAAATTTTGACAGATTGTGTTTCTATTTTCTTTCAGTTCAAAATACTTTCTCATTTCTCATTTGATTTTTTTTTTAACTTGGCTTATTTAGAATTGTGTTGTTTTATTTCCAAATATTTGGAGATTTTTCAGATATCTGTGTAATTGATTTCAAATTTAATTTCATTGTGATCAGAGAACATACTTTCATGACATGGGTCATTTTAAATTTATTGAGACTTCTTTTGTGGCTCAAAATAAGGTCTATCTTTAATATACTAAAAATAGCAATTATTGTGCTCTTTATGGCTATCATGTTCTATAAATATTAATTAGGTCATGTTGTTTGATGATATTTTTTAGTCTTCCACATCTTTGGTAATTTTCTCTCTACTTGTTTAATCTTTTATTTAGAAGAAAGTGTTAAAATTATAGAAAGTTATTGTTTCAAAGTTCTGGAGACTGGAAGACTTCACTCAGGGTGTCACAGAGCCCTGTTCCCTCTTCTGGTGGCAGAGAAGGAACTGTCCGTGCCACTCCCCTACTTCCAGTGGTCTCAGGCATTCCTTGGCTGTGGATGTATCACCTCAGTCCTCCGTCTTCACATGGTGTTCTCCCTGTGTCTGCGTATTGCCTTCCTCTCTGTGTGTAGCTCTCTTGTCTGTCTCTAATTTTTCTCCATAAAAAAGGGGCACTAATCAGATTGGATTATAGCCTACCCTGGTCTTTAACTTGACTACTTCCATGAAGATCCTTTCTCCAAATAAGGTCACATTCTGAGATATTGATGTTAGGACTTCAATATAGCGATTTTTTTTTTTGAGGAGACATAATATAACTCATAATATGGTTATCACTCTTTTAATGTCCAATTAGACAATCACTGTTTTAATTGAGATTTGACCTTTTACAGTGTAATTATTGATATGGTTTAGTTTTAATCTATAATCTTACAATTTGTTTTCTATTTGTTACATGTTATTTTCTTCCCTTGACCCATTTTTCTGCTTTCTTTTGGATTAGTTTAGTACTGATAGATTCTACTTAATTATTTTGCTGCTTTGTTATCAGTAACTCTTTGTTTTGTTATTTAATGACAGCTGTATGGCCTTAGAGTATACATCTTGAATCCAATATAGTCTTCTTTAAAGTAGTAAAGGAATCTTATAGGACAGCAATTTTCAACCTTTTACATCTCATGGTGCACATAAACTAATTACTAAAACTCTGCTTCACACCAAAGTGTATATAATTTGCTGCTCTGACAAAACAATAGGTATAATTTTGATTCATTTACACTGGGCAGCTATTGTTTTGTTGGCTGTTGTCATTGTTTTCATTTGACAATCTAAGGAAAAAAGAGGTCAGTGCCCCTGACCAAATAGTCAGGTATTACATGTTTTAAAATTTTTTTGTGGCACACCAGTGTGCCTCTTGGGGAACAACACTTGAAAAATCAATTATAGCGGGCCCTGGCCGGTTGGCTCAGCGGTAGAGTGTCGGCCTGGCGTGTGGGGGGACCCGGGTTCGATTCCCGGCCAGGGCACATAGGAGAAGCGCCCATTTGCTTCTCCACCCCCCCCACCCCCCTTCCTTCCTCTCTGTCTCTCTCTTCCCCTCCCGTAGCCAAGGCTCCATTGGAGCAAAGATGGCCCGGGCGCTGGGGATGGCTCCTTGGCCTCTGCCCCAGGCGCTAGAGTGGCTCTGGTCGCGGCAAAGCGACGCCCGGGAGGGGCAGAGCATCGCCCCCTGGTGGGCAGAGCGTCGCCCCTGGTGGGCGTGCTAGGTGGATCCCGGTTGGGCGCATGCGGGAGTCTGTCTGACTGTCTCTCCCCGTTTCCAGCTTCAGAAAAAAAAAAAAAAATCAATTATAGCATATTTTCATTTTGCTCCTCTGGGCATTTGTATTACTGTTGTCATATGTTTTAATCTACATTTGTTAGAAACCCAATACTATAGTGCTATTATTCTTGTTTTAAACAGTTATTTTTAAAGAACTTTACATAAGAAAATTATATTTTCCCATATATTTAGCATTTCTAGAACTCTTTATTTTTGTGGATACAGATTTTATTTAATATAAGAAAATAATTAAATGAAAAATATCTCTAATCACCTAAGAGTAACTAAGAATAGCAAAATATGTATAATATCTTTCTTTGAGCTGGTGTAAAAATTTTTTAGATTTTAATACCAATATTTATTGTGTTACAAATATACTAACAGTCCATTTAGTTTAAAAATAATAGTTATAATATGTAATAAATTCCAGTGGGACCATATAAAAACTTGAGAATGTAATTACTGAAGAAGAATTCCTTTGATTAATTTTTAAAACAGTCAGTCAGTGCTTTACATTCATTTTCATATTATGGCAGACAGAGAAAATGATAACATCGGGGTGACATGCTGAAATAAACTGACGAGACTGCTTGGTGGGTTCATGAGCTCTGACTATCTTTGGTTCTTTAAAATCCCCCAGGGAGTATAAGTATCAATATTAGTATAATTATGACCTATTGAGAAACTTCATATTAAGCCACACTATTTCATGTGGTTATTTCACTGACTATCAGCCTTATTCTAGCTCCATTTAATACATCTTTATTGTTTTTTGTCATATTGGACTGTGAGAAACAGCAGCAAAGCCTAACCTGTAACAATTTTTATCTAACTTTGGCATGCTTGAGGCTCCAGCTTTAAGGAACATAAGAAATGGTAGCCAAGTGCTAATAGTTACCAAGGGTAGAAAACATACTTTGTCAAGGGGTACAGTACCTGTAACTTCTGGTACTTATGCATATTTTTATGTCCATGATTACATCTGACAAGAAAATAGATTTATAATTGAATAAAAAAATATAAAAATTCTAAACCTAGAGAGTAATATTGTCATTTTTTTAAAAATTCATTTAAAAGTAGAACATTTCTCTTTCTAAAATAAGCAGAAGGAGAACCAAAAAGTATGGTGTCCATGAAAAACAGCAACTGGGAAGGAGACTGGAAATATTTCACAGATTAAATTTACCTACCTTTGTATTCAAGTTAATCAAATTTTACTGAGACTTTAAAGCACCTAATTATACTATGCAATGTTTCCTGTTTCTGGATTAAAATTGTAGCTCATCAGTTTCCTTCTGAATTTTTTATAAGGCTTTATCTAGGGGAGCCATAGCCATGGTTGGCAAAGACTCACTCTCTTGCAAGGAAGTACTTTGATCAACAATAATGTTAACAAGGATATTAGTCTTTTCTTTCTAAATTCAATACTATCACAGTCTCCTAAAAGTAATAAAAATAAAGTATGATGCTTGGTTTGTACAATGAAGCTGTTGTGTTTGAATACTGAGAGTAACCAGGGTGCTGTTGAAAGAAAACTTAATCTAATAAATCACGGGTCTCTGTCCCAAGTGTAAAATCCTTCCTAAATGAAAATGAGAAATGTTTGAACTTGAGTAGCATTCTTGTTTTGAAGACTAATCTTTCCTGCATCAGCTTTGACTTCATTGCTTTAATTAATTTTAGTGCCAGCCATCTGTCAGTTTTCAATGAAATAAAACCATTATTATTTTTCATTTCTTGAAATAATGGCTGGTTTAACTTTTTTTGCACTAAATATCAAAATTAGAAGGTACACATTAAGCCCCACTTTCAACATGGCCCACCAGAGTAATACACTTATTACAGTTGATGTACATACATGGACACATCATAATCACCTGCTCCATAGTTTACATCAGAGTTCACACTTGGAGTTTCACATTCTGTGGATTTGAACAACTGTATGATTACATATACTCATCATTATGGTATCACAGAGAACAGTTTCACTGCCCTGAAAATGCTCTATGCTCAACCTATTCATCTCTCCCTTTCCTTTTCCCAACCAATAGCAACCACTGATAGGTTTACCGTTATCATAGCTTTTCCTTTTCCAGATTATTATATAGTTGGAATCATAGAGTATGTAGTCTTTTCAGATTGGCTTCTTTCACTTATTAATATACATTTAAGTTTTTAGGCATAATAGGTCATTTCTCTTTAGCTCTGAATAATATTCCATTGTCTATATTTTCTACAGTCTATTTATTCATTCACCTTGGTTGTTTCCTAGTTCCAGCTATTATAAACAAAGCTGCTGTAATGCTTTGGGTCAACATGAAGCAGCATGTTTGCTAGATCACTTGTGAAGTAGTATAGTGTTATGTAAAAATAGGTTAAATTAGTTGTAATGTATATTACACGTAGGGGAACCACTATAAAAAGTACAGTGATACCTCGGTTTCTGTCGATAATCTGTCTGAAAACACTCAGCGAAATCTGAAAACGACGATAACTGAAGTCAATGAAAACCGAGGCATTACTGTATAAATAACATGCTCACAGACAGTATGAGTACCTCACAATAACAAGATAATTCTAATTCCTTCCACCTGCCCCTTGTATCATTGCTTTCATTCATTTCACTGACACATAAGCATATAGATACATACATATATACATATATATGCATAGTTGAATGCATTGTTGCTATTATTATTTTGAACAAATGACTGTTAGATCAATTAAAAATTAGAAAAATAAAAGTTTTTATTTTATTTTATCTTCACTTATTCCAACTCTGATGCTCTTCCTTTTCTTAATATAGCTCCAAGTTTCTTTCTTTTCCTAATTTTTTTTAAGATTTTTACTTTTTTAATTTTAATTTTATTATTTTATTTTAGTGAAAGGAAGGGAGGCAGAGACAGACTCCCGCATGTGCCCTGACCGGGATCCTCCCAGCAAGCCCACTAGGGGTCGATGCTCTGCCCATCTGGGGCCCTTGCTTTGTTGCAACAGGAGTCATTTTTTAGTGCCTGAGGTGGAGGCCATGGAGCCATCCTCAGCACCTGGGGCCAACTTGCTCTAATTAAGCCTTGGCTGCAGGAGGGCAGAAGAAGAGAGAGAAGGAGAGAGAGAGAGGCAAGAGGGGGAGGGGTGGAGAAGCAGATGATCGCTTCTCTTGTGTGCTTTGCTCAGAATTGAACCTGGGACATCCACATGCAGAGCCAATGCTCTATCACTGAGCCAACCGGCCAGGACTTAAGATTTTTATTTATTGATTTTATATATAGAGAGAGAGTGGGGAGTGAGAAGTACTAACTTATAGTTGCTTCACTTTAGTTGTTCATTGTTTGCTTGTCATTTGTTCCTTGAGGAGGCAAGCCCAGAGTTTCAAACCAGTGACCTCAGCATTCCAGGTTGATGCTTTATCCACTGTGCCACCACAGGCCAGGCTTAAATTTGTTTTTAATTGATTTTAGTGAGAAAGGAAAGTAGAGAGAGACAGGTACATTGATCTGTTCCTGTATGTGCCCTGACTGGGAATCGAACCAGCAACCTCTGTGCTTTGGGACAATGCTCCAACCAACTGAGCTATCTGTCCAGAGCTCAAGTTTCTGTCTTATAGCATTTGCTCTCAGTCTAAATAATTTTCTTAATATTTCTTGAAGGTAGATACACTGACAACAAATCCTCTCAAAATTTTATTTGTTTGAGAAAGTTTACACCTCTATTTTTGAAGAATAATTATACATAGTATGGAATTTTAGGTAGATTGGTATTTTTTTCTCAACACTAAATATTTCACTTCACTTTCTTCTTGCTTGAAAGTTTTCTGAGAAGTCTCTACAGTAAGATGTTTTTTCCCTCTGGATATTTTCAGGATTTTCCTTTTATCTTTGATTTTCTGTAGTTTGAAATGTCTAGGTGAGAGGGGTTTTTTGTTGCTATTTATTTGGTGGGGTGTTTTTATTTTTGTTTGTTTGTTTGTTTTGGGTCATTTTCATTGCTTAGTGTTCTCTGAGCTTACTTGGTCTATGTTTTAGTGTTTGACATTGATTTAGAGAAATCCTCAGCAGGAGAGAAAAAATATAGAGGAGGCCCTTGGGTTACGACAGTCTCGACATACGACATTTTGAGTTGACGATGCCCACTCCCATAAAATCTTTAAAAAAAATTGAGACGTGTTTCAGTTTATGCCACTAGCATTGTACTTACGGACTATGTGGGCAAACTAGTTTGGTTGTGCGCCACTGAAGAATACACAGTAACATGGAATAGTAGTGAGGGAGTTAAACTTTTTCTGTGGCTTAGTTGTGTTTTCATGTTCTGTTGTAGATTATGATTTTACAACTGTGTTAGGATAGGTAAATGACTTAGGCTAGGGTGTGTTTTAACTTACATCAAAATTCACTGTCATGGGAACAGAATTGTGTTGTAACCCAAGGATCCCCTTTCTCTGCCTTTCAGAGTTGGAAAATTTTATTGAGATCTTCTCAATAAAAGCTCAGAGACTCTTTCCTCAGCTGTTTTCAGTCAAATAATAAACCCATCAAAGACATTCTTTACTTCTGTTATAGTGTTTTTTATCTCTAGCATTAGTTTTTGGTTCTTCTTAGAATTTCCAGCTCTCTTATACTTTATGTTTAGAGCCTTTAGCATCTTTTTTTTTGAAATAAATTTTAGATATATCTTTATTGAGATATATCGGACATTGTAGGGGAAAAGGCTGCAGTTAGGCTTGTTCTCTTGTTTTCTGGCTACAATCACTTTATATAATTAGTGATGTAAGCACGTGGCAGAAAGCCAGTTTGTGTGCGCAGTCTATATAAGGCTACAATACTTTCCCGGGACAATTTTCCTCTGTCCTTTAACCTGCTGCTGGGAGGAGCAGTTTTCCCCTGCCTAATCCAATAAACAGGAATGGCCCAGTGCCTTTTGGCTCCATGGTTTTTCTGTGGTCTGCTCGAATCCAGAGTGAACCTGCCTGGCCTTGACCACCAGCATTACAGACATATAAGATTGTGTAAGTTCAATGTGTACAATGTGATGATCTGATATATGCACATACTGTGAAATGATTGCCACATTAAGATTAGTTAATGCATCCATCAACTCACACAGTTACCATTTTTGGTTGTGGTGGTGGTGGTGGTCAGGACGTTTAAGTGCTACTCCTGTCTTAACTTCCAAGAACAAAATACAGTATTTGTTAATGACAGTCACCATGCTCTACATTAGATCCCTAGAAATTATTTGTCTTATAACTGGAAATTTGTGCTCTGACCAACATCTTCTCCTTTCTCCTACCCCGCCCTCCTTATAGCCCCTGGCATCCATCAGTCTACTTTGTTTATATAAGTTTGAGCCCTTAGCATCTTAATCACAGTTGTTTTAGATTTTATGTCTGTTCATTCCAACATGCCTGCCATATTCAAGTCTGGGTCTAAGTCTCTGTCTATTCAAAACTGTATTTCTTGCCTTTCACTGTGTTTAGTAATTTTTCCCTTGCTAGCTAAAAATTATATACTGGGTAAAAGAAACTACTATAAATATAGGTCTTTGATAATGGTGTAAGGTGTCGGGGGAGGGGAAGCATTCTCTAGTCCTATGAGTAGGTTTTAAGTCAGGTGTCTCAAACTCGCGGCCCGCCGAACAATTTTGTGCGGCCCATAGACTAATCCACAAAGTTCAAGAAAAGTGTTGCGTAACAGTTGCCTTTTGTAGACCTAGTGCGGCCCGCCAAACGGCTGTGATCTTGCTCTGCGGCCCACATGCTGAGTTGAGTTTGAGACCCCTGTTTTAAGTCTTTAGTGAGCTTGTACTCTGGGCTGTAAATCTCAGGCTGGCTTCTCTCTCTCTCCAGCCTCTTCCTCTTAATTGGGACAGGACAGTTAGAAGCAGCTGGAGTTGGTTGTCTTCCCCAGTCAATTAGGTCCTGATAAAACCTTAGCAGTTAGGCTCCAGTTAAGTAGTTTCACTTGCGGGCAGACTCTGTTAAGAACAGAGCACTCTGGCTATTTCAACATGGTTCCTTTTCCTCTACCCCTGCCAGAAGCACAAGGCCGCTTTCCCTCTGACATCCACTGTGAGAACCTGATTGAACTACTGGAGGTAAAATTCACAGAAGTGTGGGGTCCCGGTTATGACTGTGTCTCTCTGTTGTTTTTGTCTCTCAGACTTGTCCACCCTGAGCCTCCAGCACTTTGTCTATTATGGTTTGATTTCCTTTCCACCTCTGTGCTCCTGAGTGCTCTGGTGATTGTGATTCTCTATATTCTTTTAGTGGTCTCTATAACTTTGGAAACTGTGATTTACACTGTGACCTCACTTTTTTTATGAAGGTAAGAAGAGTTGCCATTCCTTCAGTTTGTTCAGCTTTTATTTTTCTTATATTACTTATTTATTACTATATTATTTATCTTTATACACAAGTCAGAAAAAGGATATAGTTAAAGTGAATAGCACCATCAATCAACTGGATGTAATTGACATTTATAGATTACAACAAAGATAGAATACACATTCTTTTTTTGTAGTATTAGCTGTATTTTTTTATTATTATTCACAATTCTTTTTTTTTAATTTTTAATGGGGTGACATCAATAAATCAGGGTACATATGTTTAAAAAAACATGTCCAGGTTATCTTTTCATTCAATTATGTTGCATACCCATCACCCAAAGTCAGATTGTCCTTCATCACCTTCTATCTAGTTTTCTTTGTGCCCCTCCCTCTCCCCCTCCCCCTCCTACTACCCCCTTCTCCCCTCGCCCCCATAACCACCACAGTCTTGTCCATGTCTCTTAGTCTCGTTTTTATGTCCCACCTATGTATGGAATCATGCAGTTCTTGGTTTTTTCTGATTTACTTATTTTACTCTGTATAATGTTATCAAGATGCAACCAATTTGTTGTAAATGATCCGATGTCATCATTTCTTATGGCTGAGTAGTATTCCATAGTGTATATGTGCCACATCTTTATCCAGTCATCTATTGAAGGGCTTTTTGGTTGTTTCCATGTCTTGGCCACTGTGAACAATGCTGCAATGAACATGGGGCTGCATGTGTCTTTACGTATCAATGTTTCTGAGTTTTTGGGGTATATACCCAGTAGAGGGATTGCTGGGTCATAAGGTAGTTCTATTTTCAGTTTTTTTAGAAACCACCATACTTTCTTCCATAATGGTTGTACTACTTTACATTCCCACCAACAGTGAATGAGGGTTCCTTTTTCTCCACAGCCTCTCCAACATTTACTATTACCTGTCTTGTTGATAATAGCTAATGTAACAGGTGTGAGGTGGTATCTCATTGTAGTTTTGATTTACATTTCTCTAATAACTAATGAAGATGAGCATCTTTTCATATATCTGTTGGCCATTTGTATTTCTTCCTGGGAGAAGTGTCTGTTCATGTCCTCTTCCCATTTTTTTATTGGATTGTTTGTTTGTTGTTGAGTTTTATGAGTTCTTTGTATATTTTGGATATTAGGCCCTTATCTGAGCTGTTTGAAAATATCATTTCCCATTTAGTTGGCTGTCTGTTTAATTTGTTGTCAGTTTCTCATGTAGAGCAAAAACTTCTTAGTCTGATGTAGTCCCATTCATTTATCTTTGCCTTCACTTCTCTTGCCTTTGGAGTCAAAGTCATAAAATGCTCTTTAAAACCAAGGTCCATGAGTTTAGTACCTATATTTCCTTCTATGTACTTTATTGTTTCAGGTCATATATTTAGGTCTTTGATCCATTTTGAATTAATTTTAGTACAAGGGGACAAACTGTAGTCGAGTTTCATTCTTTTGCATGTAGCTTTCCAGTTTTCCCCGCACCATTTATTGAAGAGGCTTTCTTTTCTCCATTGTGTATTATTGGCCCTTTATCAAAAATTATTTGACCATATATATGTGGTTTTGTTTCTGGACTTTCTATTCTGTTCCATTGATCTGAGTGTCTATTTTTCTGCCAATACCATGCTGTTTTGATTGTCATGGCTCTATAATATAGTTTGAAGTCAGGTATTGTAATGCCCCCAGCTTTGTTCTTTTTCCTTAGGATTGCTTTGTCTATTTGGGTTTTTTTATAGTTTCATATAAATCTGATGATTTTTTGTTCCATTTCTTTAAAAAATGTCATTGGAATTTTGATGGGAATTGCATTAAATTTGTATATTGCTTTGGGTAATATGGCCATTTTGATTATATTTATTCTTCCTATCCAAGAACAAGGAATATTTTTCCATCTCATTGTATCTTTTTTGATTTCCATTAACAATGCTTTGTAGTTTTCATTATATAGGTCCTTTACATTCTTTGTTATGTTTATTCCTAGGTATTTTATTTTATTTTTTTTGTTGCAATTGTGAAGGGGATTATTTTTTTGAGTCCATTTTCTAATGTTTCATTGTTGGCATATAGAAAGGCTATGGATTTTTGTATATTAATTTTGTATCCTGCGACCTTATTGTATTGGTTTATTGTTTCTAGTAATCTTTTTGTGGAGTCTTTAGGGTTTTCGATGTATAGGATCATATCATCTGCAAAAAGTGATACCTTTACTTCTTCTTTTCCAATATGGATGCCTTTTATTTCTTTATCTTGTCTGATTGCTCTGGCTAGAACTTCTAGCACCACGTTAAATAAGAGTGGAGAGAGTGGACAACCCTGTCTTGTTCCTGATTTAAGGGGGAAAGCCTTCAGTTTTATGCCATTTAATATGATGTTAGCTGATGGTTTATCATATATAGCCTTTATCATGTTGAGATATTTTCCTTCTATACTCATTTTGTTGAGTGTCTTAAACATAAAGTTGTGTTGTATTTTATCAAATGCCTTTTCTGCATCTATTGATAAAATCATGTGGTTTTTGTTCTTTGTTTTGTTGATATGGTGTATTACATTACTGTTTTACATATGTTGAACCATCCTTGAAATTCTGGGATCAATCCCACTTGATCATGATGTATTATTTTTTTAATATGTTGTTGTATTCGATTTGCTAGTATTTTGTTTAGTATTTTAGCATCTGTATTCATTAGAGATACTGGTCTGTAGTTTTCTTTTTTTGTGCCGTCCTTGCCAGGTTTCGGTATGAGGGTTATGTTGGCCTCATAAAATGTGTTTGGAAGTATTGCTTCTTCTTCAATTTTTTGGAAGACTTTGAGTAGAATAGGAACCAAGTCTTCTTTGAATGTTTGATAGAATTCACTAGTATAACTGTCTGGGCCTGGTCTTTTATTTTGGGGAGGTTTTTAATAGTTTTTTCTATTTCCTCCCTGCTAATTGGTCTGTTTAGGCTTGGTGTTCTCTTTGCTTCTTGAATTTGAGGCTTTAGTTCTTTCCACAGGCTTGGGAAGTTCTCTTCTATTATTTGTTTGAGTATATTCTCCATTCCATTTTCTCTCTCTTCTCCCTCTGATATACCTATTATTCTTGTTATTCTATTTGATGGAGTCAGACAATTCCTGTAGGGCTTTCTCATTTTTTTTAAATTTTTGAGTCTCTCTCTTCTTCTCTCTGTTGTGCCTCAAGTTGCTTGTCTTCTATGTCACTAATCCTATCTTCTATCTGGACTGTTCTATTAGCTAAGCTTGTTACCTCCTTTTTCAGTTCATGAATTTTGTTTTTCATCTCTGTTTGATTTGTTTTTATAGTTTCAATTTTCTTGGTAACATATTCTTTGTGTTCGTTGAGTTGTTTTCTGAGCTCCCTAAATTGCCTTTTTGTGTTTTCTTGTATATCTCTGAGTATTTTTAGGATTTCTATTTTAAATTCTCTGTCATTTAGCTCCAAGGTTTTCAATATATTAAATTTTTTCTCCATAGATTTTTCCTCATCTATCTGTGCTACATCTCTGTCTTTTATATCCATGATATTCGATTTCCTTTTCCTTAATGGCATCTGAGGGTGGTTTTGTTGATAGCACTTCGTTTTCAGTGTGGGACTTGTAGACGCTCCAAGGATAGATTTTTCTGTCTCTGGTTGAAGAACTTGTTGAAATTTTGGGTAGATTTATCAGTAGTGCTTCTCACGGTGCCATTTCTCTGACGTCACTGTTCAGCTTTTTACTTTTTGTAAAGATGAAGATGCCGTGGTGACTTCCAGGTTCTGGCATACTAGAAACCAAACCAGCAGTGTCTTTTTCTTAACCAGTCTATTGTACAGAGTCTTATTAGCTATGTGAGTTTCATGGGATTTTACTGAGCCAGTCTATTATAGTCCCTTTACCACCTTTCTCTGCACTCTGCAAATTGGGGATGAGAGGTAGAGGATCTGAGTCAGTCTTTTATTTTTGGTGAGATTGCTTGCAAATGGGGTATCTACTTCTCTATGGAGGTGTACAGTATTTGGATAGCTCTCTTTTTGTGATATTAGCAGCCGTTTTTAATATATGGATTCATGAATTTATTTGGCATTGTGAAATCATGATATTCTATCACCTTTTGTATTGGTTATTTGATTCACTTGTCTAAAAAGAAACCTGTACTTATGGTCTGTTTGGTCACCACAAGATGCAGGTGATACAGGAAACACAGAACTAAGGTGTGAATGTTTCCTGTTATTTACTAGTTTATAAGAAAATGCCCTGTTTGTCTAGCATTCTGTAAAGATGCACAATGAGTGGTACCTATCATTATGAACTCCAGGATTAAGTGCACTCATTGTGATTCACTCTATCACAGTTAGTATCCTCACAGAAGTTCAGTTTTTCCCATCTGTGGCCAGAGGGTTTTAAACTTTGTTGTTCTTATTTGACATGATTTAATAGTCTTTGGTATCCTTGCTATCTGGTACATCAAGTTATCACATGTTCATCTTATAAATTTCCCAACACAAACCTGGAATTGGAAATCACCCATTTTGCTAACCTGTTTTTATTTTCATGAAAATGTATTTTAAGATCATAATTGGGATAGTAGGAATATTTATCACAACTAAGCAGGCTATTTGATAATTGTTTTGGGGCCTTTCACTGGAAATGATAGATGATTTATCTGTGTCACTATCTAGATATTGCTATAATTTCAATTCCTTATGTTTTAGACCAGACCTATTCAAAGTACTCCTCCGCCTTAAGCCGACAGCTAGCCAGAAGTTGATCTGTATTGGGTCCATGTCTAAATTGTGTTTAAATCCTAGCTTTGCCACTTATTTATGTGACCTTGGGAAAGTTATTTGACCTCTCTTGAGATCAAGTTCATCAGTAATTGTAGTAGTGTACCAATATGTTTCTGGTAATAATGTTATAGTTAGTATATGGAATGAGCTTAGAAGAGGACCTGGCGAAATAAGTAAATCAGAAAAAACTAAGAACTATATGATTCCATACATAGGTGGGACATAAAAATGAGACTCAGAGACATGGACAAGAGTGTGAGGGTTATGGGGTGGGGGGTAGGAGAGGAAGGGAAATGGGGGAGGGGAGGGGCACAAAGAAAACCAGTTAGAAGGTGACGAAAGACAATTGGACTTTGGGTGATGGGAATGCAGCATAAGGAAATGGCGGAATAACCTAGAGCTGTTTTCTCTGAACATATGTACCCTGATTTATCAATGCCACCCCATTAAAGTTAATCAAAAAAAGAGAGGACCTGGCATATAAAAGCAGTTTATGTTAGTCATTATATTCATCCAAAAGCAATATATAGATTTAACATTTTAAATTTATTCAAATGCTCTTATATTTGCACAAAATTTTGAAACTTTTTTCACTCATCATTGTATTTTCATAATCAATCAAAGTTGGTATTTAAAGAATGTCTCATTATGAAATATATGGTAATAAGTAGATATATATGTATATGTATATTTAGTTCTTCCAAGAAATCTCATTCATTCTCATACATTCAGTTAAAACATATGTATTAATAACTACAAAATATATTTTAATTTCAGTTTTTTCCTAAACTACCAATCCTCACACCTCTCTAGAGTAGACTGAACATAACGGCCATAAAACTATATTACTCAGTGCCTCCCATCAAGAGGCAGAAACTATTTTCCCCCTTCCTTGGGCTGACCTTGAGATTCAATAAAATGTGGTAGAATTTATCTTGTGCCACTGTGACACTAGACCTTAAGGGTCCTAGCAGTTAACATTTTTACTCTATTGAAAATTACTTTGTAAGAAAACCAGTCAGGACTTTTGGGGGATGAGAGGATGTGTAGGGGAGTTCCAGGTGCTGACAATGAGCCAGAACCAACCTCCAGTCCAGTTTAGCTGTTAGAATGACTACGGCTACATCAACACATTTTCCTTTGTTGCTTTTGTGCTACAACAGCAGAGTTGAATGATTGTGTTAGAGACAGTATGACCCACAGAGTTTAAAATAGTTGCTCTCTGGTCCTTAACAGAAAAAACTTGCTTAACATTATTTTAAGCTAATTGTTTGTTTGTTTGTTTTGGTTGGTGTGTTGGGTTGGGGGTTTTGTTTTTTACATGAAAATAGATAGCTGGTGTACTCTGCTATTCTCCAGGCCCAAGTCTGTCCTTTCTCCTGCATTTAATAGCTCCAACAATATCCCTATCCATTTCTATTAACTAAAACATTAGTAAGCATTTAAACATTTCTGCATTCTTTCTCTTCCATACTTCCCTATCACCAAATCTTATCAAACATATATTTCTCATCTCTGCTGGATATATCTCTTTTATAACACTTTTATTCATGTTCCTATAAAATCTTTCCTGGATAACCACTGTTGTCTCATTTAGTCATTATTTATTTATGACATAAAACTATATTTTGATTAGATACTGGACATAAACAGATTGATAACTGCAGTACATGTAATCAACAATAAAATAGTGTAGTAAAAGTAACAAGCTGATAAGTGCTGAAGGAGATAAACAGATAATCTTGTGGAAGGACAGAAGGGGCATTTAATTCAGGCCAGTTACAGAAGAGCTTTCTAGTTAAGGTATTGCTTGAAATGACACGAAGTAAAAAGGGGATTCTATACAGAGAATTAAAGGTACAGTGACAAGAAACAACAAAATTTGTGGAAAGAAACTGAAAGAGGTTTAGTGTTGCTGGAGCAGGGAAAATGGATGTGGAGAGTTAGGCATGAGCTAAATCATAAGTTTTATCCTGAAGATTCACACACACTTTCTGTGGGGGTACCCAGACACATTTTGTTTCAAATAAATTAATTTGGATATCTTTAATTTTCATATTCACTAAAATTGATCAGCCTGAGAATGGTTTATATTGATAGGTAAATCATTGGTGTTGGTTCTTATTTCCTACCTCCCTTTATAACTACACCTAGCCTACTGGGAAATAAAGAGAAGGGAAAAAAGAAAGCATAGCATGGGTCAGCTGTCAGATTATTGCTTCTTAACTTCAAATTCAACTCTAGCACCCTGCTTGTGATCCTGGAACTCAGTCTTGTAAACCTTTCTCCTTTGCCAGTCAAGGGCTGTGGACTAAGGCTTGACAGAAAGAGGCTTCCTTTCTGAACTTGGGTGCACCCATTCTCAGCGGGTGGCTGCAGTGTGGGACAGCTGGCAGCATGCAAGATCCACAGTGGTGCTCACCTCCCAAGTGTGCCAGTCCCAGCCTGTATTTTCCTTTCTGCTTGCCTTGGTCTGGGTATCATGGACAGACTGACCCATGATTACCCCGGTAACTTCACCACCATCCACTAGGCTGCAACCACACCATCTCCAAAGGGTCTGAATTCCAGCTTTGGGCAGGGGGCTATTTACAAGTTTATTCTTTCCTTCAATACTCTCTGCCAGCCCTACAATATATATATATATTTTTACCATTCTCTTTCATTTCTTTTTAGTAATGAATTCATTGTAAATAGTTAATATTTCTTTTCTTATATCATACCTCTTCAAATTACTGAGTGCTTTCTTTCTCTTGAAGTGATCCTGAATGATACAGAATACCATTTAAACACCCAAACTATTTATGGGGTGGCCTCCTTATCAAGAATAAAGATTTTAATATGCCAGAAAATGAGAAAATTTGAAATCTTGGGAAGTATAATATGTTATGTTAGCCACACTAACCCATGGTGATTTCTTTTTTTTTTTTTTCTGAAGCTGGAAACGGGGAGAGACAGTCAGAGAGACTCCCGCATGCGCCCGACCGGGATCCACCTGGCACGCCCACCAGGGGGCGACGCTCTGCCCACCAGGGGGCGATGCTCTGCCCCTCCGGGGCGTCGCTCTGTTGCGACCAGAGCCACTCTAGTGCCTGGGGCAGAGGCCAAGGAGCCATCCCCAGCGCCCGGGCCATCTTTGCTCCAATGGAGCCTTGGCTGCAGGAAGGGAAGAGAGAGACAGAGTGGAAGGAGGGGGGAAGGGGTGGAGAAGCAGATGGGCGCTTCTCCTTTGTGCCCTGGCCGGGAATAGAACCCGGGACTTCTGCACGCCAGGCCAATGCTCTACAACTGAGCCAACCGGCCAGGGCCCCCATGGTGATTTCTTATGTTTTCCCTGCCTCATATAAATTTTCTCTAAGACAGATGTGATGTTAGAAGCAGAGTGTTATGCCTGAATTGGAAATTTCCTGAATTAAGAAATATACAAGAGTGGGGAAGTAATAGTATCATGTCGTATTATGGTAGAGCACAGGAAGCAGACTTTCTCCTTTATAAAACTAAAAAAGAACAAAATCTATGAAACAACGGTTTTTTGTATATTGGACAACAGTCCATGCAGGACAGTGATTCTTCAGAAGAGGAAACAAGTGAGTTGGACCATAGAATCACCTGTCTTGTAACCGGGATTGAGTTTCCAGCACAGGACAAGTAAGTGGTACCCAAATCGAGCCTTCTAATGCACAGGATGTTGAACAGAGTGGACAGAAGAATATTGCCCAGTAAGGGGCCAAATTAGCCCCAAAGGAAAGACTTTTTGGGAGCTTCTAACAAAATTTAAATGCATATCCTGAAGAAATCAAACTGTTTCCAACTAGTTTAATTGTGTTCTAGAAAAAAAAATATTAAAGACTGCCAAAACAGAACAAAATCCAACACTTTAACAACATGATGTTCACAATGTATAAAATCCTGTAAAAAATTAATAGACATGCAAAGAAATGAAAAATTATGACTCATAATGAGAATAATCAGTCACTACAGAAACAAAACAACACAGATAATAGAATCAGTAGACAGGTGAATGTTTTACAGAGTCATGTTAAATCATCCATTCTGTTGGAAAATGAAGTGAGATATTTTCTAGAACAAGTTGTTCTGAATTGGTTGGTTGGCCTGACCATTAGGATTGGTTTTGCCAATTCATTTACACGGTGATTATTTTTTAATAATAAGCTAGATCTATAGTTATGTTGTTTTGATAACAAATAGAATTTTAAATTCAACAGGTGTGTGGTTTTATGTCCTCACCCTAGCCAAATTCCTCTGTATTTCATTCCACTGATCTACATTTTCATAGGGTCATGCCTTTGCTCATAGAACTACCATTGACTAGAATGCTTTCTTTCTAATTTTGTTTCTTTTCAGTAATTTGCTGATGTCTTTCCTCTAGTAATGATGTAGCTAGAACCTGAATGTTGGTCATCTTATGCTGAGTCAAATGTAGCAGATTATCAGAAGGAGGTTTCTGAGGAATAATTCTAAATAGGGGAAGTATGAATAGAATATTACACTTAACATAGGCTTTTTTTTTTTTAACATAGGCTTTTTAATATAGTACCTTTTATGAACTTGGTGCTTAGTTAGGTAACAATTTTGCCCAATAGTAAGGAGAATGGGTGAAAATTAGCTTAGATGTGTGGGAATTTGTGATGTGTTTTTTCTGTCTTGTTCTTCTCTCTCTTTGGGTAGCTATGTACTGAAACTGGTATTTAATTGCTATAGTGTTCCTTGTTCACAATTGCTTTTTATGTATTATTTAGTTTCACTATTACTGAGAATTGCTTTAAGAAAAAGAAAACATCAAGCAATATAGCTGTATATTCTTGTATTTTTTTCAAAAAAATCACTGGAATTGCTCTCTAAGCTATTTTTTAATTTGCATTTGCTTTTCCTAGGGTCAGTGCTCTTTGGTAGAAAAGAGCACTTCTAATGGTACAGTAAATGTTTTAGATTTTTATTTCCTCAGTTTATATGTACTCTATTAATTGACATTCACTTTTGCTGCATTCATCTATTTTATTTACTGGCAACACGGTTTTTAAGAGCATGATTTTATTTGGAAAAGATCTAGCAGTCTTTCCCAACTGTTATATGTTGAAAAGATTAAATACATCAGAAAACTTATTTGAATGATTATTTTCAATTTTTTCATAGTAGGTACATAGTGAGTACCATTCTAAATGCATAGAAGATGAGTTAACTTGTTGCATAAAACAGAAATCTTAAGACATTAGGGCTTAATTCTCATAGAAACTGGATGTCCTAGACAAAAAATATGGCCAAATGATTTCTTGTTTTTCTTTTCTTCTTCTTTTTCTTTTTTTTTCCTTTTTCTGAAAGATATGTCTTACTGAAACAGTATCATGGGATTTTTATGTTGACTTTTGTGATAAAGTACACAGATATGAACCAAAGACTTTATTTTGTTATTTAAAATGCACATGATTTCCTCTTTTCTATTTAACTATATTGTAGACAATAGTTTTAACATTACTTCCAAATGTTGAATCCAGTAAGAAGAAATATTTTTACAAGACTCCTAGTACTGGAAAGTTAAAAATAATAGACTCTAGGGAATAAGGATGAAAATATATTTTAGATATTTAGAACTAGAAGAGTTCACAACCAAATAACTAAATATTGTAAGAGTATTGGGCTATCTTCTTTCTTTTTTTTTTTTTTTTTTAACAACTTCTAAAAGCAGATATCTACTCCATATCCTTGATTCTTATATAAATTTGAATTTTACAAAATCATTACAGTTTAAATGCTTTATATCAAGTCCTAGTACAGTACATGCTATAGAGAAGGCACTCAATAAATATTAGTTTTCTCTTCTCTTCCTCCTCCTCTTTCTCCTCTTCTTCCTCCTCTTCCTCCTCTTCCTCCTTTTCCTCCTCTTCTTCCTTCTCCTCTTTTACTTTTCTTGCTTCTCTCCTTCTCTCCTTCTGTTCTCAGGAAGGAAATTATATGCATGTGCCCTATGTGTAAAAAGATATTTTAGAGACATGGAAGACAAGAAAATGTTTTTTCTAGAATAGCAAGAAAGCATACCATAGCATCAAGCCATATAAATATATCCCCCATCAACTAAAACATATTAATTCTCTTCAAGTTGATACCTGTCAAAGCTGTTTTAGGGATTACATCACATATTTGAATTGTTTTGTTTAGATTTGTTCTAACAGCCCTAATAGCTATTATACCTCAATGAATGGTTAAAGGTCATTGGAAGAGAAGGAAAATAGATGTAAAATTTTCCCTGAATTAGAGATTATGAAGAAAATTTAAGAATATACAAATTCTTCTATTTAATGGAAACTTTGAAGATTGGGAAAAAAGGAACTAATATTTATCAAACGCCTACTCTGTATAAATATTTTGCTTTATGTCAGTTGTCTCATTGAATCCTTAAGATTATACTTTTTTCAAGAAAATAAAAGAAAACCTTTATTTTTTAGAAGAATTTTAGTTTCACAGTGAAACTGAGAGGAATATACAGAGATTTCTCATATAATCCACATATATGCGGCCCCTTCATTATCACCAGAGTGGTATATTTGTTACAACTGATGAATCTGCATTGACATATAATTATCACCCCAAGTCCAGAGTTTATATTATAGTTTATGCTTGAATTTGTATATTCTGTGGGTTTGGACAAATGTATAATAATATGTATCAATCATTGTGGTATCTTACAGAGTATTTTCATGCCCTAACAATCTTCTGTGCCTCAGCTATTCACTTTTTTCTCTTTCCACCTTGGCAACCACTGATCTTTTTGCTGTATCTATAGTTTTGCCTTCCCAGAATGTCATATATTTGGAATCATAAAGTATATAGACTTTTCAGATTGTTTTTTTTTTTTCACTTAGTAATATGTTATTTTCTGGCTTGAAAGATCATTTCTTTTTAGCACCTTATAACATTCCATTGTCTGGATATACCAGTTGATTCTCCTACTGAAGGACATATTGACTGCTTCCATTCTTTGGCCATTATGAATAAAGCTTCTATAAATATTGACATGTAGGTTTCCTGTGGACATAAAATTTCAGTTCCTTTGTGTAAATATTAAGGAGTGTGATTTCTTGATTGTATGGTAAGAGTGTGTTTAATTTTGTAAGAAGTGTCACCTGTCTTCCAAAGTGGCTGTACCATCCTGCATTCTCACAAACATTTTATGAGATTTTCTGTTGATCCACATCCTCACTAGCATTTGCTGTTGTCAGTGTTTGGGATTTTGACCATTCTAATAGGTGTGTAGCAGCATCTCATTGTTGTCTAAATTTGTAAATAGCTTTTATTTTTCTTTTAAAACTTTCATCATGCTTATTTTACTTTAAGTTAGTCATTAGGACAAAATTGTCACTTTATTATTAAGTAGTATTTTTCTGTATTTTCAATTACTATATTTTGAAATACAAGCAGAAAATGCCATTTTCTTTACATTTTTATTTTTTTACAAGTGTATTTAAATTAGTTTTGATAACACAAAAGACTATTTGGAGTTATTTGTTACTAATAAATGCTTTTAAATTGCATAAGCCAAAATAAGAGTTATTCTCAATGTTCAGTTTTTGAATCTTTGAAATATTTATAGGCATTTGTGCCTGTAAATTGTGCTGTCTAAATTGAATTCCCACAGGCCCACCCACTTTAGCTCCAACTTTATAATAATAACTGGCATGTTTCATGTTTATAACCACATTTTAAAATAAATATTATAAATATATATAATTATTAAAATCACAAAGATTCTCATAAAAATGATCATACATATTCATAAAGTTACTAAACATCCCAGTTTTCCCAGGACTGAGGGATTTGGGAATGCAGGACTTACAGTGCTAAAAATGAGACATACCAGATGAAGCAGGATGACTGATCACACCTCATGTATATAGTATATTTGGGGAAACATGGCATTATCGCATATAATATTCACTCAGTCATTCAATTAGATATAATTACATCTCTTCTACAGATGAGATTCTAGACCCAGTGCATGTGGTAAAACAGCTACCATGAAATCAAATTGCTATTGAAATTCAGGTCAGGCTGGCTTTAAAGTAGAAGGATTTTTAAAATATAACATTTTTCACCTAGCACATTATCTAAGGGGAAAATAAAATATTGACAACTGTGTCTAAATATTTTGGTAAGATAATTTTAGGCTTTTAAACTAGACCTCAAATTCTTCTTAACTGGCTTAGAATGTCTATGGGAGCCTTGCATAAACTCAGGGACATGGTCTTTTCAGCTGCCACAGTGATGCCACCCTGTCTTCCTTCTTCCTTTATGCTTCTTGTCTGTGCTGTCACTGCTGCCCCTTTTGGTCCCTTCCTAAATCATGCTCCCTTCTACTCTACATCCCTGTTCATGTGGCTCTTTCTCAACTGCTGTGTATTCTTATTATTTTGCAGAGATTTTTTTTTTTTTAATGACAGGAGAGATGATGGTGAGACAGACTCCTGCATGCATCCTGACTGAGATATACCCGGCAACCCCTGTCTGGGGCTGATGCTTGAATCAACTGAGTCATTTTTAATGCCTGAGGCTGTGCTTAGATCAACCAAGCCATCCTCAGCACCCAGTGCCGCCACTGGAGCCAGTCGACCTACTGGCTGTGGGAGGGGAAGAGAAGAGAAGAGGGAGAAGGAGAGGAAGAAAAGCAGATGGTTGCTTCTCTTGTGTACCATGACTGGGAATTGAACCTGAGATGTCCATATACTGGGCTGACACTTTACCTATTGAACCAACTAGCCAGGGCCTATTTTGCAGAGATTTTAATGAGAAATAATTTTACTTTCTGTGAGAGCTTCTCATTCTAAATCTTTTATGGTAAAATATGGGAAGATCAGGGCTAGACAATAAAATAAGCAGAAATATTCATCTTGCTGTGGATTAAATATTTGTATTGCCCCCAAATCCAACTTCATATGTTAAAACATAAAGTCCAATGTATTGGTATTCAAAGGTAGAGCCTTTGGGAGGGATTTAAGTCATGAGAGTAGAGCCTGCACGAATGAAATCAGTGCTTTTATAAAACACACCCCAGGGAGTTCCCATGACCTTTCTGCCATGTGAGCAAGAAGGCACCATCTGTGAACTAGAAAGTAAGCTCTCATCAGACGCTGAATCTGCTAGAGCCCTGATCTTGGTCTTCCCAGACTCTAGAACTATGAGAAATAAATTTCTATCATTTACAAGCCTCCCAGTTTTTGGCATTAATGTTTTAGCAGCCTGAATGGACTAAGACAATTTTCAAAAATTTTCCTCTTCTTTCACCCAAAGCAGTTATCTTGAACCAGTGTCTTTTCAACTCTGCCTTCTAAAAGGAACTCTGCCATTCCCTTCAGAATCTTTCCACATGCTCAGAATCTGTCAGCTGTCTGCCTCACTGGCTCTCCAGAACTTGCAAGGTGATGTCCTGTGGCTGTTGAGAACTTGAAATCCCACTGGTCCAAACTGAGGTGTGTCAGAACTGTAGAACACACACAAGGTTCTGAAGATTCAGTGTGGGGAAAAAAGTAGATCTCATTAAAATATTTTCTATTGATTTCATGATGAAATTAAAATCTTTTGACCATGGAAGGGTAATGAAAATATATTAAAATTAATTTCACTTGCTGTTTCTTAAAAATGTGGCTATGAGAAAGTTTAAAATGACGTAGGTGGCTCACATTCTTATTGGATAATATGTTGTACAATATCACAACTCCCTCACATATCTGGGATTAGAGAATTTATCTACCAGGAGAGAACCCTACCATCCCTCTTTTATTACTTCCTTTCTCCCTCCCTCCCCCCCTCTTTGTATCCCTTCCCCCTCCCTCCCTTCATCCATTTATCCATTCATTCATTTAACCTATTATTTGCTAGGTTTTATAGATATAATGATGGGAGAATAGTTATTTTCTTTATGGATCATATAATTTAGTAAAGAAAAATTTATTAACCAAATATTCCACCAGAACATGTGTTAAGTTGGAAAGGCTTATGGGCTATGAGATGCATACAGTAGGGGAAACTGACTTGGGCTGGGCCTAGGAGTCGAAGGTCTCACTAAGGGATTGGGTATTTGGTCTCATAGCAAAAGTGAGTGGGATTAATTAGATCACAGTATGAAGAAAAGAGGGGTGAGATCATTCCATATGATCCTTTTCGGAGCCTTGGAGCAAGATGGCCCATGGCAACAAAAGAGAGTAAGAAGATTCTTCAAGATGAGACTGGAGAAAGAGTTAAGGGTCAAACCAAAACCTTCAGGAGACAGGTGGCTGAGAATGAGGGAAAACATTGGCAGTATGTCTTGAAAAGTTGTGTCCACACATTAAAAGCTAGTAGGTAATTTGTGTCAGGGTAAGGAACTCTGTAAAAAGTCTTTTTGTTGTTGTTGCTTGTCATATTGTTTGCTTTTGATCTTTTGGCACCAATTACAGATTTGGAAATGTGCTGTGGAATGTGGTAACTTTAATGCCAGAGCTATTGTTTTTCTTTAGAGTTTAGTTTCAGAGTTCCTTTTGACAAGGTTATTCTGATTTAATCATGCCAAACGCACAAGGTTGTAAGAACAGGGAGAGAAGGCTGCTCTGGAATTTACATGTAATCTCTCTACCTCCAGCTCTGAGAGCCAGAGAGAAATCTAACTGAAAGAGCTGAAACCAGGGCTTTTGAGGGGAAAGAAGAACACTTTGTTGGTCATTCTTTCTGATTAGAAAATTTTTTTCTATATGAGCTGTTTTCTGTCCAAATCTTGGTGATTTAGGGGGCATTTTTTTTAATGAAGTAATAATAATTGTGGTATTATATGCTAAGAAGTAATTTAAGTTATAAAGTACAGTATAAAAGTTATTTCTGTGTTCCTTAATTAGGGAGGACCACAGCTTCCCACTCAAATACTTTCCACATTATTTTATCCATGTTCTTTTTTATTTTTTACTCAAATGTATGAGGACAGAAAAAAAAAAAACACCCTCACATCGAAAGTTACTAAAAACCACTTCCCGTAGCTCTAAACTTTATCCACTTTAACTACAAATTATTCTGGGAAAAGGTCTATAAATAACCGCGAAGTTGAGGAATGCATGGGAAATTAAAGTTAATACAGAATGCACTGCTTGAGTTTTTTTGTTCTTCTTCCGATTTTTGCTTTTCCATCAAACAACTTTGTCTTGTTTATTGGGCAACACCTGGTTAACTGCTTTGGAACATTATATAACATTGGGGAGAATGACCTGTGTTTTGACCCTCTGTGCATATCATGTTCAAAATAATCTTTAGCATATATGATATTGTAATTTATAACAAGAAATATATATTTAGTCTTTGTCCTTTTCTGGAACGGAGCTCCTGAAACCCTTGAAATCTAAATGATGAGAGCAGTAAAGGTATCTTGTTATGTCAATGAGGTGCCCTCTGGATCTCACTTTAGAATGGGGGCCGGTTGCCTGTCAGGCTTCCCCAAACTACGGCCCCGCGGGCTACATGCGGCCCCCTGAGGCCATTTATCCGGCCCCCCACCACACTTCCAGAAGGGGCACCTCTTTCATTGGTGGTCAGTGAGAGGAGCACTGTATGTGGCGGCCCTCTAATGGTCTGAGGGACAGTGAACTGGTCCCCTGTGTAAAAAGTTTGGGGACCCCTGAAAGAGGGTTGGAACTTTCTGTCTGCTCCCTTGACTTCAGGGAGGAAAGAGGGGCTGAAGGGTGAATCAATCCCCAAGTGGCCAGTGATTGAATCAGTAATGCCTATGTATTGAAGTTTCCATTAAAAACAAAAGGAGGGGGTTTAGAATTTCCAGGTTGATGGATTCAGGGAATAGCCAGGAGATTGGAGGGCCAGGGGAGGGCATAGAAGACTCGTGCCCTTTCCTTACGTTTTGCTCTGTGCGCCTTTTCCATCTGGCTGTGCCTGAGTTATATCCTTTTATAATAAACTGGTGTTCTAGTAAGTAAAGTGTTCCTCTAAGTTCTGTGAGCTGGTCTGGCAAATCAGTCAACCCCAAGGAGGAGGTTGTGGCAACCTCTTGATTTACAGACAGTTGATTAGAAAGAAGTACAGGTAAGCAATCTAGATGTAAGGCTAGCATCTGAAGTCGAAAAAGGGGGTTATAGTCACCGGTGGTATGTAGCTGATGGGTCAGAAGCACTGCTAATAACGTGGCCTTTCAACTGGTACCAGAAGTAGAGAGGGAGTGGTAAAGTCTTGTGGCACAGAACTCTCTACCTGTGAAAGCTGATGTTGTCTCCGGGTAGGTAGTATCAGAATTGAGCTCAATTTCCAGACAGCCTGCTAGTGTAGGAGAATTGTTGGTGTGATAAAACCCCACCCCCAACTCCCCACACATTGGAATTGGGTCCAGGAGCCCCGAAAAGCATACCTGTAGCAAAAATAAATACCCACAGGAAACTTGTTACTGTGGCTTTTGTTTGTTTGGGAAAGCCAAAACTTATTTACTTATTTATATAAAATCTTTGAGAAACTTTTCAAAATAACATAAAAAGTAAACTGGACACCAAACAGAGACTTTGCAAATAGAATAAATATTTTAACAAAGGTTATTAATAAGAATATATAACTGAGAAATTGTTTATTAGAAAATATGCTAATTTTGGAGTTGGAGTGGATTATCTTACACTGCTCAAAAAAACTAGGGAATATTTTATCACTTCATATTTATTTTGAAGTACTCCCTAGTTTTTGTGAGCAGTGTAGTGTGGATTTGCAGGTTTTCATTACCTTCTCCTTTCCCCTCTTATTGCCAGATGCTGTCAGTTTTGGTGCTTGTTAATAGCTTTATAATTCTTTTTGCTTGTACTGTTTTACTCTTTTTCTGGAAGAAAAACAGAGACATTATTAAAATTAGTAAAAAGCTGGATGAGTCTATCCCACTTAAAGAAACAGATTAAAATCTGGGCCCAGCTACCTCCCTATTGTTTTAAATGCACACAAAATACAAGGGATTGCCTCTAACAGTCGCAAATACTAAATGCTGACTTCTAGCCAGGACCTTTCATACCCATCCAAGCATTTCCTGGGTTAGTAAGGGCCCAGGAAGCTCTAAATGAGAAGTTTAACTTTGATAGTTTAACAAGAAAATTTCTACTAGGTTAATTTTATAAGCATTTCCTCATTCACATTGGACATTTAAGAACCTGAGTTGTCAAATACTAATCTGTATACTTCCAGGATATGTGGTAGATTTTAAAGTATCATGATGAAGATATTGAAAGACAGAAAGTCTGAGTTTTCTTTCTAGGAGAGTCTCCTTAGAATGTGTTAAAAAATCTGAGATAACCATATCAAGACTAGGTTCCTGCCTTTCTCTGCTGATTGTAAGAATTTTGCATTTAAGACTGTTGGGTAAGCACCATTATGATTGCTTTAAAAAGGGTTAGTCAGAATGGCAGTTACTAAGGTGACCAACTTTTTTACAATAAAAATAAGGACAAAAATAAATTGAAGGAAACATTATCATAAATAAAACATTTTATTCATTGCAATGATAATATACTATAATATGATAAATGCACAATAAAAACATTTGTAGTATTTTATATTGTAGTTATACTTAGATGCCTATTAATTTTTAATAATAATTGTAAGAGGCCCTGGCTGGTTGGCTCAGCGGTAGAGCGTCGGCCTGGCTTGCGGGGGATCCGGGTTCGATTCCCGGCCAGGGCACATAGGAGAAGCGCCCATTTGCTTCTCCACCCCCCCCCCCTCCTTCCTCTCTGTCTCTCTCTTCCCCTCCTGCAGCCAAGGCTCCATTGGAGCAAAGATGGCCCGGGCGCTGAGGATGGCTTCTTGGCCTCTGCCCCAGGCGCTAGAGTGGCTCTGGTCACAGCAGAGCGACGCCCCGGAGGGGCAGAGCATCGCCCCCTGGTGGGCAGAGCGTCGCCCCTGGTGGGCATGCCGGGTGGATCCCGGTCGGGCACATGCGGGAGTCTGTCTGACTGTCTCTCCCTGTTTCCAACTTCAGAAAACAAAACAAAACAAAACAAAAAATAATTGTAAGAAAAAAGTACTCATTTAGATACAAATATGTCACATCACACACAATGGATCGACTCTGTATTGATTGAATACAGATATTTACAGATTAGTCTTCCAATATCAAAAAGGAGGATCTGTAGGAGGACACTTTTCGAGGAACTTACAAAAGAAGGACTGTCCTCCCTATAGGAGGACGATTGGTCACCTTACAATTATATGCAATCCCTGGGCTAATGTGTTGATAACAAATGGGAAATTGCATTATCCTTCATTTCTTCTGTTCTTTGCTCTGGATTAGGAGAAAGGAACTCTCAGGTCAGCACATCAATCGTTCTGTACAGTAACTTTAACTGTGCAGGTCCCTAACTCTTAAGAGAGAAGTCTTGACAATAAGTCTGCAGTGGTTTTCTTACTTGAAAATTAGATCGATTCAAACTAATCAAATTTTATTGTACTGCTCAATATTCCAGACTCTATGCTAAGTTAAAGACACAGTGTAACTGTATTAGTCAGGGCTCTCCACAGAGACAGAACCAATAGGAAACTCTCTTTCTGTTGCCTTGGCTGAAACATTGAGAATGATGTTTGATCAAATATCTGGACACTGTGGCCTAGCCAAGTTCATAAAAAATTAACTCTCACAGTAACCAATAACCTAATAGGTTTCAAGATATTGGCAGTCTAGTGGGTGAGAGAGAAGTTTAATGCAAGAATAGCATGATAAGTGTTATGTTGGAAGCACAGGGTGCTAGGAGGCCTTGTCTACTTTCAGCAGATGGAAAGGCTTCCTGGAGGAGGTGACATTTAAGCTGATCTGGATGTGCTTACATATAGACATTTCTGAGAAGGGAGAAGGTATAGAGAAATGAGAGTTGGAGGTAGATTGCTTGCTAGGCAGAGACCAGACCCTGAGATGAAAGAGAGCTTGGCTTATCCATAGAGATGCAAATGCTGTTGCTCATGATGGTTGGAGCTTAGAATGTGAGAAGATGGGAACAATAAACTAAAGAGGTAAATGGGTCCAACCATTAAAGGCCTAGAATGCCATATTAAGGAATTTCCAGGTTCTTTGTCAGGTAAGGTCCCTTCTCCCTCTTCACCCTGTTTCATCTCCCATCGAGGCAGAGTGAAGCTTCCCAGGTCCACTCTGATGGATGAGTTCTACCAATAATTTCCAGTAAGACCAAAATCCAAACCCTGAGTCACTGGTTTTATCATTCATCCCATTAGCAAAAGGAGCTCATCCAGCTGCAGAACAGCTAACAGCAGCATAAATTCTTGAGAATCATATACCACTAACTGTTACGCTTCCAAAGATTTCACTATCCAGCCATGAACCAATGAACTGTTATCATATGCTTTTCATCACTCTCTATATTGTCCATTCTGGATGAGTATTTTGATAGTTCACATTAATTAGTAGAGAATAAAAAGAGGATCCCACACATCAACCACTCTTTACAGACACTATACTCTGTGCAAAGCCAGAACCTGTGCTAAATGTTGGAGGGTAAAAAGATAAAGGTTAATTTCTGCCTGGAGGGATGTTAGGGTCCAGCAGGACCCCAGCTCAGGCTGACTATGGAGGGGAATGGCTGGGATTTGTTGGCAAGCTTCTGTTCCAAGTATTTCTCTACTCTTTACTAACCAAGTAGCTTTGGGCAGAAAGTTAATTGTTTCCTTTGAGTCACCTAATAATCATGACTCATCACCTCACAACTCAGCTTTTTTTTCCCTATGAAATGAGGATTGTAATTTCCTTGCAAAGAATTTTTTTAAAAAGTGAATTTATTGGGGATGATATTGGTTAATAAAATTATTTAGGTTTCAGGAGTACAATTACATAATACATCATCTGTATATTGTATTGTGTGTTCCCCACTCCAGGTCAGTCTTTTCTTCAGTAGATTTGGTCTTTGTATTACAGAGATGTAGCTTGAGACTATTTATGATACCTCAATGCCTATGCTGTTTATATAGCCTTGTATTAGGTGGCAGTTGGGTAGAATATTGTTATATAAGAGGTCATGGTATAGCAAATTTATCAGTTTAAATTTGGCTGTTTTTATATTTTCATGAATTAGAATCCATTTTCTGGACATTCAAGGTATTTTTGGTTGTTTTGTGCTTTTGTTTTTTATTTTCCCTGCATGCTTTTCTTCAGATTTCCAAGAAACAAACATAAATGTTTTAACTGTGTTATTTAATCCTATTTGAAATGTATGTTTGCTATGTTAAATACATGCTGTTCCCCAATTTACCATATTTCTTTGTCATTTCTCTGTGCATAACTAGATTTTAATATGACAAATGTAGTGAGCAGTTTCCTACCCTAAGAGGCTTCCTGGCTCCAGTGTTTGAGAGCCTCTGAAGTTGTCTGCCCAGTGTTCCTCAGAAATAGATGCATAGCTCTTGCCTAAAAGTACCCTTAAGAAACTTGGAAAGGCTTTTATTGATGCTGAGTACTTGAAGATAGTAATTAACATAATAATGTTTATACCCAGCAATAACACTTTGATTTAAATAAACTCTTTTGGTTTGAGAAATACTATAGTATCTGATTTGCTTTTATTCTGAAAACCAAAATATTTCCTGTAGTTTAATAACCTTCCAGAGCCAGAAAACATAGCCACTACTCTTAATCTGAAAAGGAAATTTTAATTTAACACCTTATTTAACAATGCACAAGAAAGAAATAATCAATTTGAGTTGATTATCATGGTGAGTTATCATCTACTCCCTGCTGGGTCAGCTAATCAAGTTACTTATTAAATGTTCTGATTTCTAGAAAATCTTTCGGAATTTTGTTACATTGACAGCTGTGGAAAAGGAAGTTTTTGTGATTGAGTAAACCTTTGGGGCAAGGTCAATACTACATGATCACCTTCTGTTTTATTTTTGTTTAAAATATCAAAATTATATTAAAGTCGGTTACAATAGACCCCTAAATTGCGTTCTCTTTTCTTGGAAATTCAGACTGTAGGTTTGCATGTGATTTGTCAACATTCTACATATATACTCCCTTTCTTCTACCTCTTTATTTTCTAAGTGATATCATCAACACTCATTGCTGTAAATATCACATAACAAGGCTCTCAGATACAGACCTCCATTCAAAAATCTTGTTTGAACTTTACGCTTGTATGTCTAAATGTCAGCCTAATATTTGAACATTAAGTCTCATATTTAACATATCCCAAACCAGATATTTTTCCCCCACCCCTGAGCACTCCAGGTATGGTCCAAATCTAACTTTCCAAACAGCAGTATCTATCATTGGCCAAGTGAAAAACATGGGCATTATCTTCCTCCCAATCCACTCACCCAACTCTATTATTAAAACATTTACCAGCTATGGTCAATTTTCTATCCCAAGTATATGTTCATATCTTCATGACCACTCCCCTGTTTCACACCATTAACCACCTCTTGGTTAAACTACCACTTATAAGTCTAAATTTTCACTCCTGGAAGGCCGATTTACTCACCTTCTTAATCTTTCTCATTTCTATTCATCTCACCATAACCAAAACGAACATTTAAATACAATTTTCTAATCACATCAGCTGCCTTGACTTAATATCCTCCCAAAACTTTCCACTGTGCTTAGAATAAAGATGAGATTACTTAGCATGATCTGTAAGGTTCCGCCAAGTTCAGGCTCTGCCTACTCTCCAACCACACGTCATGCCCCTGTGCCTGTTGTTCATTATTCTCTAGCTATACCGGCCTTTGTTGAGTTCCTCCCTGTGCCAAGCTCACTTCTGCTTGCACATCTTTGCCCCTCACACTTCACATCACTTAGAAATCCATGGATGCTATCTTCCATTCTAAAATAGATCTTCCTTCTTAGTTTCCTACGATCTCATCTTTTTACTTCAGAGAAACAATATAACTATTATTTAATTACTGCTTCTTTTCTGGCTATGAGCCTTAAGCTCCATGAAAGCAGGGGAGACGGCTGGTTTGTTTACGGCTATTTTTCTGGCACCAAATAGCATGCCTAACATATAGTTAGTACTCAGTATTTTTGAGTGGATAAATGAATGAATATCCAGACCAAAAAAACCAGGTAAAATCTTTCACCATGAAATCGTGTTATCACATTTCCTTTTATTTTTTTGAAATGTCTAGCTTTATTTAGGTTCTTTTTAAAAAAAAAAAAATATTTATTGATTTTAGCCAGAGAAGACGGGAGAGAAACAGCAACATCGATCTGTATGTGCCCTGACTGGGGATCAAACCAGCAACCTCTGTGCTTCGAGCTGATACTCCAACCAACAGAGCTATCTGGCCCAGGCTATTTAGGTTCTTATAGATTCATCTGAGGGAAGGTAGTAATGAGTAAGGAAAATTAAATAGAAAATCTTCAGCTTGACTGGCGGTGGTGCAGTGGACTGAGCATCGCCCAGGCCCCAGTTCAAAACCCCGAGGTCACCATCTTGAGTGCGGCTCCTTGGCTTGAGCGTGGGGTTTCTGGCTTGAGTATGAGATTATAGGCATGATTCTAAGATCGCTGGCTAGAAGTCCAAGGTTACTGGCTTGGGCCCTAAGTCACTGGCTGAAGCAAGGGGTTACTGGTTCGGCTTGAGCCACCCCCCAACCCCAGCAATCAATAGACACCTAAAGTGGAGCAACTAGGAGTTGATGCTTCTCATCCCTTTTCTTCCCCATCTCCTTCTCCTTTCCTTCCTGTCTCTCTCTCTCTAAAAGTTATACTAGAAAGAATCTTTAAAAATAAGGGTCTAACAGTCTACTTGAGTACTTAAAACAGGGAAGAGCAGATTTGGAGAATGTCAAAGTGGATTGAGTCCAGCAACCTCATCTTCTTTCAGTTTCTTTTGTTTTCTTTTTAGGATAATTATGTAATGTGGTAGAGGTGTTAATTATCACTACAATGGCAATCATATTATAATATATAAATGTAACATGTTATATACCTTAAATATTCACAATATTATATGTTAAATATATTTCAGTTAAAACAAAATGAAACAGAATAAATGTTTCTTTCTCAGCCAAAGCAATCACATTTGGTATTATTATTAATTAAATGTTGTTGCTGAAATCTCAATTCTTTCTGTGGAGTTAAGAAATTTAAACTTGCATATTGTTGAAGGCAGGAGTCTTGCCTCTCTAGAGACACATGAAGATCTGGGAGGCTTATGTGATATGCATGAGATAAGAAAAAAACCCTTACCTGTTGCTCCTAACTTAATTACTCCCCACATGCCTACACAGCCCCGTGACTAGAGGCTATTCTACTGCTTTCAGGCTAAGCTTGTGCAAAGGAATCTTTGCTAATACCATGAGCCTGTAGATCTAGACTTTTCAGGGACTCAACAGTAATTTCATTGTGAAAATGTGTTATTTCCAAGGAGCAGGACCTGAATCACTCTCCTCATCATTCTATTCTGAGCTCCAGACTTCGGCTATCATTATAAATTTGGGTCTAACTAACCCAAAGTAAAACATGTTACACTACCTGAATGGGTTTGTTAATTTATGGTTTTATAAAAGACACAAGTTATTATTGTAAAGGATAAACCACTATATGGATTTGGAAGTGTTGACCTTTTACTATGCTGTTGATAGAAATATACATGTTTATCACCTACCACCAAGAATATATGGTGAAGATCTGTTATACCCTTCTAATCCTGCTCCACTAAGGGATTTTGTGAACACTCCTGTTTGCATAAATAAATTCCCTCTCCCCCGCCTCTGTTTGTCTCCCCAACCCTGTCTGTCTGTCTGTCTCCCCATCCAAATTCTATTGATCTGCTTTTTTGCTTTTTTTCATTATTTATTCCCCTATACCTTATTCTACCACACCCAGTCCCTACAGACCTACTCTTTTTAAATTTTTTTTTAAATTTATTTTTCAAGAGGGGAGAGAAAGAAGCAGAGAGAGAGAGTAAGAGAGAGAAAGGGAGGAGAAGGAGGAAACATCAACTCATAGTTGCTTCCTGTATGTGTCTTGACCAGGCAAGCCCAGGGTTTTGAACCGGTGATCTGTGTTCTAGGTCAATGCTTTATCCACTGAGCCACCACAGGTCAGGCCCACACCTGCTTCTTTATACCCCATGCCATTTTGTATTTAAATTATTTCCTTATACTGAGATTCTTAAAAGGCAGTAAAAATTTTAAATAAGAGGACTCATCAATTGGATATTTAATTTTTCTAAAATATGCATTTCTGTTTCAGAATACTTGAAAAATACTGAAAGGCATAAAGAATAAGTTAAATATCCTATACTCAACAATAGCCATCAGATCCTTATTATAACTGTTTAATATGCCCAGTTCTTCAAAATGCTTTCTGTCAATGACCCATTAGCCAGGAATGATCTTTTCTTAATATGTGAAGTTTTACTGCTTTCTGACCCTTGCTGAACACTCTGACTATTACCTGTTTTCTACAGGCCCTGAGGAAGTGGAATAGACTTTATGTCAGCTTCTTTTGGAAGAAGACCAACTTCCAGTCTCCACTGACAAAATTTTTTTCTACTGAAGAACATTTTCAGTTCATGGTTGATATTATTAAATACTGCCTCTGAATGTAATACCATAGCTGCATGACTAAACATTTTATCTTTCCTCTCACATAAAGTGATACTTTAGGTGTAGAATTAATATTCATAAAAAAAATAGAAGCAATGCATAATCCAGTGCATCAGCATGCAATATAGGCAGCTCAAAGTAGTGATCGTATAACTCTGAGTGATTCTAATGTTGCATCCACTTCTGCCCTTAATGGCCTGCAAGGGGAATGTAGCATAAATGAGAGGTACATCTTTGTTGTTTTGGTCACATAGAGTTGGGGGATTTTTGTTATTGCATTGTAACCTAGACTGTCCTAATTGATTCAGCTACCCTGATGCTGAAATCTTAAAGTGCAGGTCGTTTTTCCTTTTTTGAAGAAGCTCTATACTGTTTTCCACAGTGACTTTGTCCACCAACAGTACACATAGATTCCTTTTTCTCCACGTCCTCCCCAGCACTTGTTGTTTGTTGATTTATTGAAGATACCCATTCTGGAATGTATGAGACAGCTCATTGTGGTTTTAATTCCCATTTTTCTGATGATTAGTGATGTTGAACATTTTTTCATATGTCTATTTGCTATGTGTATGTCCTCTTTGTAGAAGTGCCTATTCCAGTCCTTTGCCCATTTTCAAATTAAATTGGTTGTCTTCCTAGTGTTGAGTATTATAAGTTCCTTATAAATTTTGTATATTAACCTCTTATCAGATGTATTGGCAAATATGTTCTCCCACTCAATAGATTGTCTTTTCATTTTGTTGATAATTTCTTTTGCTGTGCAAAGCTTTTTAGTTTATTGTAGTCCCATTTGTTTATTTTGGCCTCTGTATCCCTTGCCTGAGGAGATATATCAGTAAAAATATTGTTGCGAGATATGTCTGGTATTTTACTGCCTATGTTTTCTTCTAGGATTTATATGGTTTTGTGACTTACATTGAAGTCTTCTATTCAATTTTAGTTTATTCTTGTGTATGGTGTAAGTCAGTAGACTAGTTGCATTTTTTTTTTTTTTTTTGCAGGTAGCTGTCCAATTTTCCCAACACCATTTATTGAAGAGACTGTCCTTACTCTATTGTATGCTTTTGCTCCCTCTGTCAAATATTAATTGACCATAAAGTCATGGGTTTATTTCCAGGCTCTCTGTGCTGTTCCACTGATCTATATGACTGTTCTTATACTAGTACCAAGCTGTTTTGATTACAGTGGTCTTGTAGTATAGTTTGATATCAGGTAATGTGATACCTCCAACTTTGTTCTTCTTTCTCAAGATTGCTGAGCCTATTGAAGATCTTTTTTGGTTCCATATAAATTTTTGGCATATTTATTCCAGATCTATGAAATATGCCATTGATATTTTAATAAGAATTGTATTGAATCTATAGATTGCTTTGGGTAGTACAGACATTTTAATTATGTTAATTTTTCTAAAATATAAACATAGTATGTGCTTCCATTTATTTGTATCATCCTCAATTTCTCTTTTGAATATCCTGTAATTTTCTGAGTATAGGTCTTTTCCCTCCTTGGTTAAATATTAATATATTCCTAGGTGCCTCATTTTAAATAGGATTTTTTTTTTAGTTACCCTTTGTTATAGATTGTTGTTGGTATATAAAAATGCAACTGATTTCTGGATATTTATTTTGATTCTACCACTCTACTGAATTCATTATCAGTTCTAGTAGTTCTTTGGTGGAATCTTTAGGGGTGTCTATATACTATGTCATGTCATCTGCAAATGACAGTTTTACTTCTTCCTTTCTAATTTGGGTGCCTTCTATTTCTTCTTGTTTGAGTGTTGTGGATAGAACTTCCAGTACCGTATTAAGTAAAACTGGTAGTAGCAACATCCCTGTCTTGTTCCTGATCAGGAAAATGCTTGTGGCTTTTGCCCTCTGAGTATGAAGTTGGCTGTAGGTTGGCTATATTATATATATGGCCTTTATTATATTGAGGCATAATCCCTCCATTCCCACGTTACTGAGAGTTTTTATCATAAATTGGTGCTGGATTTTATCAAATGCCTTTTCTGCATCTATTGATATAATCATGTTATTTTTATTCTTCATCTTGTTTATGTGACGCATCACATTTATTGATTTGGAAATATCAGAATGAGCCCTGGCCAGTTGGCTCAGAGATAGTGTTGGCCCAGTGTATGGATGTCCTGGGTTTGATTCCTGGTCAGTGTACACAGGAGAAGTGCCCATCTACTTCTCCACCCCTCCCCCTCTTGCTTCTCTCTCTCTCTCTCTCTCTCTTTCTCTCTCTCTCCCCCTCCGGCAGCCATGGCTCGATTGGAGCAAGTTGGTCTCAGGCCTGAGGGTAGCTCCATGGCCTTCACCTCAGGTGCTAAGAAAAGCTTGGTTGGAGCAATGGAGCAATGTCCCACATGGGCAAAGCATTGCCCCCTAATGGGCATGCTGGGTGGATCCTGGGTGGGGAGCCTCTGGGAGTCTGTCTCTGCCTCCCCTCTTCTCAATGAAGTAAAAAAAATAGAAAGAAATATCAGAATTAATCCCACTTGGTCATGGTGTATGATCTTTATAATGTACACCTGGTTCTGTTTGCTAATATTTTGTTGAGGATATTAGCATGTGTGTTCATCAGGGATATTGGCCTATAGTTTTCTTTCTTTGAAGTGTCTTTATCTGGTTTTGGAAATATGATAGTGCTGGCCTTGTAAAATAAACTTGGAAGTATTCCTCCTTTTGAATATTTTGGAATAGTTTGAGAAGAATGGGTGTTAGTTCTTTGAGTGTTTGGTAAAATTCATCTGTGAAGTCATCTGGTCCAGGATATTTTTTTTGCTGGGAGGTTGTTTTGTTGTTGTTGTTGTTTTGTATTTTAAATTACTGCTTCAATTTTATTAGTTGCAATCAGTCTATTCAGGTTTCCTGGTTCTTCCAGATTCAGTTGTGAAGATTGTATGTTTCTGGGAATTTACCCACTTTGCCCTGTTTGTCCTACTTGTTGGCATATATTAATAGTTGTTTATAGTATATTCTTACAATCATTTGTATTTCTGTGATGTTAGTTATTACTTCTCCTCTTCATTTTTGATTTTATTTATTTGGATCCTCAAATATTTGTCACTGTTGTTTATGTTTTCAAAAACCCTGCTCTTGGTTTCATTAAATTTTTTTTTATCAATAGTTTCTATGTCATTTATTTCTGCCATGATCTTTATTATTATTTTCTTCCTTCCACTTTCTATGGAAGTGGAGCTTCTCCTTGCTTCCTTTTTTTAAATTTTTATTTATTTATTTATTTATTTTTCTAAAGTGAGAAGCAGGGAGGCAGAGAGACAGACTCCCACATGTGCCCGACTGGGATCCACCTGGCAAGCCCACTAGGGGGCAATGCTTGGCCCATTAGGGCCGTTGCTCTGTTGCAACCGGAGCCATTCTAGTGCCTGCAGCAGAGACCACAGAACCATTCTCAGCACCCAGGCCAACTTTGCTCCAGTGGAGCCTTGGCTGCAGGAGAGGAAGAGAAAGATAGAGAGAAAGGAGAGGGGCAAAGGTGGAGAAGCAGATGGGCACTTCTCCTGTGTGCCCTTGCAGAGAATCGAACCCAGGACAGCCACATGCCAGGGCGACACTCTACCACTGAGCCAACTGGCCAGGGTTCCTCTTGCTTCTTGAGGTAGGCCAGTAATATTATGAACCTCTCTCTCAGGACTGCTTTTACTGTATCCCATAAAGTTGGGTTATTGTGTGATCATTTTCATTTGGTTCCAGGTAACTTTTGATTTCTTCCTTAATCTTATTGTTAATCTACTCATTATTTAATAACATGTTATTTAGCCTCTGTGTGTTTGGGTGTTTTTAGTTTTTTATTGTCATCAATTTCTAGTTTCATACCATTGTGGTCAGAGAAGAAGCTTGATATGATTTCAATATTCTTGAATTTGTTAAGACTTACTTTGTGTCCTAACATGTAACCTATCTTTGAGAATGTTCCATGTACACTTGAGAAGAATGTATTCTGTTTTGGGATGAAGTGTTCTGTAAATATGAATTAAATTCATCTGATCCAGTGTGTTGTATAAGGTCACTGTTGCCTTGTTGATTTTGTTTCTGGAAGATCTACCCATTGATTACAGTGTGGTGTTAAAATTCCCTACTAAGACTGTGTTACTGTTGATCTCTCCTATAATACCCATCAAGATTTTCTTTAGTTAGATGCTCCTATGTTGGTTCATAAATGTTTACCAAGGTTATATCCTGTTGTTAGATTGCTCCCTTTATCATTACTAGTGTCCTTCTTTGTCTCTTACTATAGCCTTTGTTTTGAAGTCTATTTTTGTCAGATATAAGTATTGCTACTCCACTTTGTTTTTCATCTCCATTTGCATAAAATATTTTCTTATATCTCTTTACTTTTAGTCTGTGTGTATCTTTTATACTGAGGTGGGTCTCTTATAGATAGTATATATATGGGTCTTATTTTCTTATCCACTCACTACTTATTCATCCAATATTCTTTTGATTGGAGCACTTAAGTCATTAACATTTAAAGTGGTTACTGATAGGTACAATTATTTGGCATTTTATTCTTTTAACTATGTTCCTTTTTTCTTTCTTCTTCTTGAAGAAATATATATATATATATTGAGAGGCAGAGACAGACTCTTGCATGCACCCACCCAGGACCCACCTGGCAGACCCCATACGAGGCAATGCTCTGCCCATGTGGGCCACTGCTCTGTTGCTTGGCAACTGAGCTATTTTTAGCACCTGAGGCAAGGCCATGGAGCCATCCTCAGAACCGGGGGCCAACTTTGCTCAAACTATTCAAGTCATGGCTGCAGGAGCAACAGAGATAGAGATGGGTGGGAGAAGGATGGAGAAGCAGATGATTGCTTCTCCTGTGTGCCCTGACCAGGAATCAAACCCAGGACTTCACATGCCAAGCCAACACTCTACCACTGAGCAAACTGGCCAGGGATAATATTTCTTATAATACTGACTTGGTAGTAACAAACTACTTTAGCTTTTTCTTGTCTGGGAAACTCTTTATTTTTCCTTTTTTAAAAAATGAAGCCTTGCTGGGTAACATAGTTTTGGTTGTAGGTCATTACTTTTCATCACTTTGAATATTTCTTGCTAGTCCCTTCTGGCCTGAAATGTTTCTCTTGAGAAATCAGCTGACAGTCTTATGGCAGCTCCTTTATGGGTAACTAACTGTCTTACTCTTGCTGCTTTAAAGATTCTCTTTGTCTTTAACATTTTGCATTCTCATTATGATGTGTCTTGATGTGGGTGGGCCTCTTTGGGTTCATCTTGTTTGGGACTTTCTGTGCATCCTGGATTTGTGTCATTTTCCTTCACCAGGTTAGGGAAATTTTCAGTCAGTATTTCTTCAAATAGGTCTCGACCCCTTACTTTCTCTCCTCTCCTTCAGGTATCCCTATGATGTGGATTTTATCATGTTTCATGTTGTCCCAGAGGTTCCTTAAACTATCCTCATTTCTTTTTTCATTTTCCTGCTCTAATTGAGTGTTTTCTGCTACCTTGTCTTCCAAATTGCTGATTTTATCCTCTGCTTCATCCAATCATTTTCTTTCTAGTGTATTCTTTATTTCAGATATTGTAGTCTTCATTTCTGACTTGTTGACATGGTTTCTATGCCCTTTTTTATGCTGGCTGTTTTTTTGTTGAAGTTTTCAGTGTCAGTGAGTTTCATGATCATCCCTATAACCTTTTTTTTTTTTTTTAGCTCTGTAGCTGGTAAATTACTTGCCTCCATTTCATTTGTTTTTTTTGTTTGTTTGTTTTTCTGGAGATTTCTCCTATCCTTTCATTTGGGGCATATTTCTTTGTTTCCCCATTTTGGATGCCTCTTTGGGTTTGTTTCTATGTATTAGGTACATCTGCTATAAGTCTCCATCTTGGTTAAATGGCATTAAGTAGTAGGTGTCCTGTGGGGCCCAGTGGTGCAGTGTCCTTGATTACCTGATCTGGGTATGTCTCCAGGAATGTCTCTTGTGTGGGTTAAGTGGACATTCCTGTTGTAATTGTGACTTCATTATTGTTGCCCTGTTTGTGTGTGAGGTAGATCCTTTGGCTGGCTCATTGTGAGGATCAACCATGACCATAGTGTATGAGCTGCTGTGCAGGTTCTGACCACATGAAGCATAATTTGCTTATGCAGGGTCTGGTACCTGCCAAGATCTCCCTTTTAATATGCCATTTGTAAAGCTAATTAGATCCTAGTCTATTGTTATCTGAAGCTGGCACTGGGAATATTGGTTCTGGGGCTTCTTGGAGCAGACTCTGGTGTAGGCCAATGTCAGATGCTATTTCTGACTGGTTCTGGACAAACTCTTTGGAGCTATAAATGATCCACAGTTTGTGGCTGCTCCGCTGGGCCTGGGTGCACAGGAGGTACCAAGATGTGCAGCAAGCGCAGCTTTTACCAGCTCTGGGCCCAGGGGCAAGCCAGCAAAATTCCTAACGCACCCCAAGATCCACTTTCACCTGCCTCTGCCTCCTAGCTGCCTAATAGGTTCAGTCACTGAAAAAGACTCTAGTGTTATCCAAGTTGCATGAGATTGGCTCTCAGTGATTCACCAGGTAGGGGGTGTGTGATGTTCACCAGATTGATGCAGGTTTGAACTGCCAGTGCTGGGTCTGAGGTAACTCAACAAATGTTCCAGGGTATACCAAGTCTGCATGCCACCTGTGTGGTGCCCACAAACCTTTGTCATGGGACGGGGTCTCAGAGAGTCATCAGGCTGAGGCCAGCAGTGTTTATCAGGCCCAAACACCTCCAGATTTGGCTATGTGAAGGAAGGGCTCTGCACTAGTTAGGCATGTGAGGGGAAAAGGGCCTCATCCTGGAGTCACACAACCTAGTTTGTCCAAGATTCTGCCAGGATCCAGCCAGAGGTCTACTGGGTGGGGTTGCTAGGTTTGGGAGGGCGGGGCTAGTGAATCTCTCAAAAGGGGAGGTGTCAATCAGGCTTAGGGGAAGGTGGGAGGAGTGGCCTCTGTCACAAAACCACACTACTCAGCCTGTCCCAGATTCTGCCCCAACCTCAGCAGAGTAGGGTCACTTAGAGCCCAGGGGGTGAGGCAAGAGGATCTACCAGGAGGGACAAGGCACCAGTCAGGTTCACAGAAAAGTGTGTGGAGGGGAGGGGAATGGCCCCCACCCCAAATTCACACCACTCAGTCACTGACATTCCCTGAGTTTGCCTAGAATTCTATACACTGGTCCAGGCAGGTGACTCCTCTACAGAGCATGACCTCCCAGGATGGGGTGACAGTGAGTCCAGAGGGTGGGAATATACATTCCCCCAGGCCGATGGCATAAGGAGGGGAGTGTGCCACCCAAGAAAGGTGGTGTCTATGGTGTGGAAGAGTGACCCAGCACAGGGTCCCAGTGGCTGTCCCTTCAGCTCTTTCCCCAGGGCCAGAAACCCCATTCTCCCCTTATACAGCTCACATGTGCTATACCCTCCATGTGCCAGACAAAGGCTGTGAATGAGAGTTTGTGCATTAACGCTTTAGGCAGGCACCTGTGTCTCTAGCAGACTGCCATCTCTCGCTGGCACCTAGAATTCCCTTTGATTTTCACAGGGCACCTCTTTCTGGCTCCAGTGTACTGGGCTGGGAAGCCCAGTGTGGGGTTGAGACCTCACACTCCTCACGGGCAACCTTTGCACTGAAATATCCCTCTGGAATCTCAGCGCCTGCCTGTGAGAGCGGGCCAGCCCATTTTGCATCTCCACCCTTCCTATCAGTCTTGGTGTGACTTCTTCTGTAAACCCTTGGTTATATAAGATTCTTCTTCAGCTAGTCTTCAGTTGGTTTCTCAGGTTGATTTTTCTATATTTTAGTTGTAATTCCAGTGTAGTCCTGAGAGGAGGTGAGTGAAACATTCACCTACTCTGCTGCTGTACTGGATCTCTTAAATCTCTTAAGGACTTTACACTATATCTACAATGTTTTGGTCATTTCCTTTAGTTTCCATGGATTTCTTAAGTACTTAACTCAGCAAGGTCTGAAGATATCCTTTAAAAAATTAAACAAAATTAAAATAATGCTGCTCTAGAGACAGTGATTCAATCTTTTAGTTTGGTGTAACTTTGACCTTTTATGTCCTTGTAAAATTTTTGTAGCAAAAGTTATTGCACCAGGATTTCCAGAAAGTCTAGTTATTGTTTGCAGATGATAATGCATGTGAGTGTTTGAATATTTTCTGAAGGCAGTTTTTCTGAGATATCTTCAAATTAATAATTCCCTTAAATCTGTCTTTAGTGAACTGATTAAAATGCAAGTAACCAAGGTGTTAACTATTTTTAAACAAGTATATTATATGATACATTGACATTTTATAATCCAACATTTTATAACAGTTAAGCAATAATAAAGCCACAGTGCTTACCTAGAAAAAGAGAAGTAATGTGGCATATATTTAGAAATCTTCAAGGAGGCTGTAATTGTGTGGTACCATAATACCAACAGAGACAATGAACTTGAAGTTTCATTAGAAATGCTCATATAATTTACCCTCATGCACCCCGACCAGGATTCACCCAGCAACTGCATCTAGGCCAATGCTCAAATACCAAGCTATTTTTAGCACCTGAGGGTGATATACTCCAACAGAGCTATCCTCAATGTCCAGGGCCACACTGGAACCAATCAGCCATTGGCTATTAGAAGGGAAGAGGGAGAGAAGGATGAGAAGGAGATGGGGTGAAGCAGGTGGTCGCTTCTCCTGTGTGCCCTGACTGGGAGTGGTACCTGAGATGTTTGTACACCAGGCCAATGCTCTATCCACTGAGCCACCAGCCAGGGCTGCCATTGTTCTTAATGAGAAAACTACTTAAAGCATACTTATAAATCTACATACAATAGTTACAAAAAGTAAAAATTGATCAATTAGCAGATTATATATAGGCTGACACTTTTAAATGTAATTTATAAATTATAATTAACACAAATTATTAAAAATTTGTTAAACCTTCCACAGTGATAAAACAGGAATTCAATTTTTCTGGGATGGTTGTTCTTAATTTCACTTTTAATTAGTCTGCTTAAAAAATAAAACTGTTAGCAAGACTGGGTTCTTTTTTTGTTTTTTGTTTTTTTGTCTTCACAGAGTAGTATTCATAAATCCAAAGTTGTCTAGTTTCTGTTGTGAACCAGTAAGCATTACTAACACATTAAGCTAATAAACACAGTTAATTCCTGATGTGAACTTCTTGCAGGAGTCAAGTTGAGTTTGTGCTTTGATTCTGTTACAAACTAGTTTTCTGAACTGGAGCATCTCAATCCATCGGAGGCTATTTCAACATCTGCAAGAGGAGGTGAAGGTGGAGGCTGCATCAATGGCTGTGAAGTCGGCTCCAGCTTTTGCTTTCTTCTTCAAGCCCATATGGTTTCTATCATTTTTAAACATCACATTTGTTTTATTTGATGAAGAATTGAGTCCTTAAAAAGAGTTATTTAGACACTTTTAAATCCTAGATCAGTGCTCCCAAATCTAGACCTGGCAGAACATTGACCACAATCATTGAATATAATTACTTAATTGGAGACTTTCCTTACCCATATGCTAGTCATTAGCCTGTTTTCTTTTATTTTTTTATTTTATTTTTGTGATAGAGACAGAGAGAGGGACACATAGGGATAGACAGACAGGAAGGGAGAGATGAGAAGCATCAATTCTTCGCTGCAGCACCTTAGTTATTCATTGATTGCTTTTTCATATGTGCCTTGACCAGGGGGCTACAGCAGAGCTATTAAGTGACCTCTTGCCTAAGCTGGTGATCTTGGGCTCAAGCCAGTGACATTGGAGTTATGTCTATGAACCCCACGCTCAAGCCAGTGAGCCCATGCTCAAGTCGGCAACCTCGGGTTTTGAACCTGCATCCTCTGTGTCCAGACTGATGCTCTATCCACTGTGCAACCAAGGTCAGGCTGTTTTCTTTTATTTTTTATTTTATTTTATTTTTAACTGAGAGGCAGGGAGTTAGACTCCCACAAGCACCCCTATGAGGATCCACCTAGCAAGCTGCCTACTAGGCAGTGCTCTGCCCCTCTGGGCCACTGCTCCATTGCTTGGCAACCAAGCTATTTTAGTGCCTGTGGTGGGGTCATCCTCAGTGCCTGGGGCCAACTTTACTCAAACCATTGGAGTGATGGCTATGGGAGGAAAAGAGAGAGATAGAGTGAGAGTGAGAGGAGGAAGGGTAGAGAAGAAGATGGTTGCTTCTCCTGTGTGCTCTGACCAGGAATTGAACCTGGGACATACCAGGCCAGCATTCTACCACTCAGCCAACTGGCCAGGGCCAACCTGTTTGCTTTTAGATCCATTCCTCTGTCTCCTGCTTGGCTCTGCTTTTCAGGGGTTGCACAGAGCAGTCTACATTTCCCAGGCTCCCTTGCCACAGCAGCCATGGAGGATCAGCTGCCCACCCACCCTTCAGGAGAACCTGCCACGGGGAGTTTGGGAAGCTGCAAGCATCTGCTGTGGTGCCTTGGGATCTGCATCAGCTTTGGAGCCGAGGCCTCTTGCTAGCTAGGCAGCCCTAGTCAAGGACTGAGCCTGGTGCACACAAGACCCCTCTATGGGGAATCTGTGCTGGAGGAAACTGTCACACCAGTTGAGTTTTGCTCAAACCTACAACAGTCTGGTTCTAATGCTCTGATCTGTGCCCTGCCCTTTTACAGGCATCATTCTGCACTGGGTCTGGATGTTTTCTCTGCTACTGCTTTTCCTTCTCCCCCCTATCTTTCGTAGGTAAATTTACTTCCCGCAAACCTCTTGCATTTTGAAATCCATCTTGACGTCTACTTCTCAGAGGATATTGACTTACACATTTGTCAATTACTTCTGACTGTGTTCAGCCAGTGAAATATACTAGACAGACATGGGAAGGAGGCAGGACAAGAGGAAATGGGAAACACCTTTCCCTCTCTCCTCTGTTGGTGGCATTGTCGACTATGGCTGCACCTCCTCTGTGGCACCAGCCCTGGCCAGAGGGCTATGTTCCTGTGGGTCTCAATTCCTGTCATAGTAATGGGCTTCCAGGCTCCAGAAATACCACCTACTCCCAACTGCTTTAGGGGTAATAATAGTAGCTGCCTGTTATGGATAGCATCTTGGTTGCCTCACCATCTTTTATCCCAAAGATCATATGGTTAAAAGTAGTTGCCAAGCACTCTCTTTCGCAGAATACTTTGGCATCTTCTTGTTTCCTGGGTTCTGGATCATTGAGGGAAGAGTCATTCCTAACTCTTCAACAGCTTTCTTCCAGACTTCCTCCTAGATTGGCTCTTTTGCTAACTGATTGCTTCCCTCTTTTCTTCTAGAAAGCTTTCCTTCTCTTCCTCTCATCTGACGCCCAGATGGAGGTATACAACACCTCCCTCTCCAGCCATGGGGTTCAGGCATGAAACCCAGCCTTGGACAATCAGAATCTTTTTCCAGGAATTGGTAGGGATTTTGGGGAAAGAGGACTCTCCTTTGAGTTGGTGACCACCAAGGACTATGCAACGCTGTACCTTTCTGGGGCCATTTCCTGGAAAAAGCCTGTCTTGAGAGTGGGGGAAAACATCAAAGAAAACCAACCTAAGAGATAGAGACCTGATAGCTGATAGAGACCTTCTAAGCCGCTGGATGAAAGTGGGAAGAGAGCACTGTTACTGCAAAGTACATCCCAGCACATAAAATTCTCAACTTGTTTTTCTTTATTTAAAAAAACTAATTACAGTTGCCATTCAATTTTATGTTAGTTTCAGGTGTACAGCCAGTGGTTAGACATTTTTATAACCTATGAAGTGATTTCCTGGAAAGTCTAGGACCCACAAACACCATACATAGACAGAATTCTTCAATTGTAAAAGTCTTTTCCTTTCTGCTTGCCAAAAGGGAGTTTTGAATGGCATTGTTGGTAGAAGGGACAATTGTTAAAGATAAAATTAATTTGGGGTCACAGGCACAGAAATGAAGGACACAGCTGAGTGTCAGGACGATTGCTAAAGAGTGGGAGAACTTTGAAAATGCCCAGCAGAAGTTGACTTAATGCCACATTTTTATTTGAGTTTCTGGCCCTTTCTGTCACCTATGATGTTTGCACCGTTCATTCTTTTTATTTTATTGTGACAAGTCATTTCTAACTCTTTGAAGTATTCATTTGTGTTGACAGCCAGTTCCAACATCTATGACTAAGCTCCCTGGCTTCTTTGGAATTTTTTTTTTAACCAGATGTCATACATTGGAGAGGAGAAGCTTGCTGAAGATCAAACTGTTTATTCATTAAACAGTAACATTATTTGTAGTAGGAAGTGAAACAGATTTTCAATGCCTATGAGTGAACTGTTGAAAATAACATCTAAACAATCATCCATTTCCTTAATTTTGAGTGAATTGCTTTAGTATGTGTTTGATTAATGTCATTGAATACTTACTCTGGCCCATGAATGGATAGGTTTCTGAGAGCACATCAACATCAACTGAAACTGAAGATCAGTAATATTTACCAGTTTGAATAAATTTAACTGTACTACTACATCCCCATGACTTGTTTTTTACCAAGAAGTTTGTACCTCTTATTTCCCTTCAACCTCTTTTCACCCATCCTCCTACCCTCTTCCTTCTGGAAACCATCAGTTTGTTCTCAGTGTCTATTAGTCTGTTTCTGTTTTGTTTTATTTGTTCATTTGTTTTGTGTTTTAGATTTCACAAATAAGTGAAACCATCCAGTTACTTGTCTTTCTCTGTCTGACTTATTTTACTTAACATACTCTAGATCCATCCAATTTGTCACAAATGGCAAGATTTCATTTTTTTTATGGTTGAGTAATATCCCATTTTGTGTGTGTGTGTGTGCACGTGCACATGTGTGTGTGTGTGTGCGTGCATGCATACTAGACATACCACATCTTTTTTATAGATTCATCTATTCATGGACATCTAGGTTGCTTCCATAGCTTGGCTATGATAAACAATGCTGCAGTGAACATAGGGATACATATATCTTTTTGAATTAGTGTTTTGGATTTTTTTCACATAATTGCTAGGTTGCATGGTAGTTCTATTTTTAATTTTTTGAGGACCCTCCATACTGTTTTCCAGAGTGGCTGTGCCAATATACAGTCTCACCAACAGGGTTCCCTTTTCTCTGCACCCTTGCTAACACTTATTTGTTGACTTTTTGATAATAGCCATTCTGACAGAGATGAGGTAATATCTTATTGTATGTAGTTCTAACTTGCATTTCTCTGGTAATTAAGGCATGTGTCTGTTGGCCTTCGGTATGTATTCTTTGGAGAAGTGTCTATTCAGATCCTCTGCTCATTTTTCAATCTTATGGGTAGATTTGTTGGTGTTAAATTGTATGAGTTCCTTATAAATTTTAGATATTAACCCCTTATTGAATAGAAATCATTTGGAAATATCTTCTCCCATTCAGGACGTTGTGTTTTAATTTTGTTGATGGTTTCCTTCACTGTGCTAAAGTTTTTTAGTCTGATGTAGTTTCATTTGTTTATTTTTGCTTTTGTAGCCCTTGCCAGAGGAGATATATCCGAACACATATTGCTAAGACCAATGTCACAGAGTTTACTGACTATGTTTCCTTCTAGGATTTTTATGATTTCAGGTCTGAGATTTAAGCCATTAAGTCATTTTGAATTTATTTTTGTATATGGTGTTAGAAAATGATCCAGTTTTATTTATTGGATGTATCTGTCTAGTTTTCCTTATTCTTTAAGAGATTGTTGGCCCTGGCCCATTGGCTCAGTGGTAGAGCATCAGCCTGGTGTGTAGATATCCTGAGTTTGAATACTGGTCAGGGCATACAGGAGAAGTGACTATCTGCTTCTCCACCCCTCCCCCTTTTCTCTCTTTTTCTTTCTCTTTCTTTCTCTCTCTCTCTGTATTTCTTTCTCCCCCCCCCCCCCTGCAGCCATGGCTTGATTGATTCAAGTGCATTGCCCCAGGTGCTGAGGATGGCTCCATCAAGCCTCCTCCTCAGTTGCTAAAAATAGATCGGTTGCGAGCATGGCCTCAGATGGGCAGAGCATCGGCCCCAGACAGAGGTTTCTGGGAAGATCCCACAGAATGTATGTGGGATTCTGTCTCTCTATCTCCTTCCCTCCCAGTTGGAAAATAAAATAAAATAAAATTTAAAAAAAGATAGTCTTTTCTCCACTGTATATTCTTGCCTCCTTTGTTGTAGATTAATTGATCATATAAGTGAGGGTTTAGTTTTGGACTCTATTCTGTTCCACTGACCTATGTGTCTATTTTTATTTGTGCTAGTATCAGGCCATTAAAAAAAGAAGAAGAATTTCTTTAATTTTTCCATTGACTTGAGGGAGGGGGAAAGGGAGAAAGAGAAAAGGTAAGGGAGAGAGAGAAGCATCAACTTGTTTTTCCAACAGTTGTTCCATTTAAGTTGTGTATTCACTGATTGCTTCTTATACATGCCCTGGTGGGGGATTGAACCTGCATGTTCAGTGCTCTGGGTCGACACTTTATCCACTCAGCAATCCAGCAAGGGCTTCAGGCCATTTTGATCATTATAGCTTTGTAGTATAATTTGAAATCAGAGAGCATGATACTTCCAACTTGGTTCTACATAGACATATATGTTTTTATACATTACATTTTATGATATTACTATGTTTGATAACAAGTAAGAAATATATATTTTATGTAGACTGATCTTTCTTCCAGCAAGATTCTCTTTCTCTTATTGCAAGGGGAGGGTGTCTAATGAGAAAATAAGCTCTTAATTCCCATTTGTCTATCGGGGGAGGGGGGACCTGTAAAGCCTTATGCGTGGAATATCTTTGTCTTGCTAAATGCAATTTGTAGATGTATATCTCCTTGATTGACCTGAGCTCCATGAGTACAGAGATTGTCTGTGGCCTTCTTTCTGGTCTGTTCCCAGTGCCAGGAAAATGCCTTGCTCAGCATAGATGCCCTAGCCCTATCTAGTGAAGTACAGTGTTTTCCATAAAATTATTATTTTCCTTTTCCTCTTGCATCTCTCCAAAGCCAGAAATGGGGAGAGACAGCCAGACAGACTCCCGCATGCACCCGACCAGGATCCACCCGGCACGCCCACCAGGGGGCGACGCTCTGCCCACCAGGGGGCGATGCTCTGCCCCTCCGGGGCGTCGCTCTGCCGCAACCAGAGCCACTCTAGCGCCTGGGGCAGAGGCCAAGGAGCCATCCCCAGCGCCCGGGGCCATCTTTGCTCCAATGGAGCCTCTGCTGCGGGAGGGGAAGAGAGAGACAGAGAGGAAGGAGAGGGGGAGGGGTGGAGAAGCAGATGGGCGCTTTTCCTGTGTGCCCTGGCCGGGAATCGAACCCGGGACTTCTGCACGCCAGGCTGACGCTCTACCACTGAGCCAGGGCCATAAAATTATTATTGAATGAATGCATTCCTCAAGGTTTTTAATCAGATCAAATTTAAAACCTCTAATTACTTTTTGATTTCTCTATGAGTTCGGGTAAGTTACATCTCTAAGACTAATTTTTCTCATTATAAGATTTTCTTCATAAGGTTGTACTGCGGATCAAAGATAGATAAAGTACCCAGCGTGGCGCCACCCACCTCCATGGCCGCCATCTCAGGCCTCCCCTGTAGCACTGCAGAAATAGTATAGAACTTGTCTTAAAAAGCTAAGAAGTTCCTGGTGATCTTCTTATTCTGTCAAGTGGGGTGTTCAGGTACTCACCCCTGGTTATTACCCCACTGCAGAGTTCAGTTGGAGAGGAAGGACTGAAGACAGAACGGCTCCTAAGGCCAATTATTTATAAACCAAAGTGTGATACAAGTTTGCAGCACACAAAGGAGGGTGAGAGGAGGCGGAAAACAGTTCACTGCATAGACCACAGTGCTCAAATTTAAGAAGTGGGGTTTGTTGGGCCACTATAAGGACACACGAAGGGACACCCAGATCACTCACACCTTTTCCCATGTTCCACATTAGGTCTCAATGAACTTTCCACATCCATAAGGTATTATAACAACATGTCAAGGCAGTTTTAGATTTAATGGTAGAATGCACATTCTAGTGCAAGGGGGATAAACTTGGAGCTGGGAAGAAACGAATGCTCCTTCCAGTTGAGAAGAAACAGGAGGCACCGAAATTTCAACTGCTGTCAGAGCAAAGGAAAACAGTACCTGGATGTTTGGGGATTCCTTTGGCACTGGTCTGTAATGAGGTAGGGAACTGAAGCCAGACACGGGTTGTTTTGATTTTGCCAGCCAGAGGAAAAATTTAACATAATGTTAGGTGTGTTCTTTTTTGAAGTTATCCCCCACCCCCTTGCAATTTCAAGATTAATTGGTGTCTCCTAGATTGCTAATTAACAGGGAAAAAAAATAAAAAGAAGATACAGTAAATAAAGTCAAATAATTTGTTCAGCCACTAAAATTTCACAGTCGAGCTTTGCAGTTTCTGTGAAGGGATGAGATGTTTAGATAGCCCGTTTTCTGCAAAAAGTCATTTTGTGTTTGCCCCTTGCTTCATGTTCACCACTTGTAAACAATCCTTTCTGCAAACTCTAACTTAGAATGAAATTTCCTTTCCCTCCCTCTCTCGAGGTCCAGTGTTTCCTTCTTTTCAACAAACACTTATTGAGCATTTGCAATTAGGTAGGTACTCCATTAAAAGCTTTTAAGGCATTATTTCTTATTTTCATAATAAAGTTGGGAGGTAGATTATATTTTTCTCCATTAAACAAGCTACAGTTACTAAAAATTAAACCTTAGGGAAGGTAAGAAGCTTGTGTAAAGCCATGCGAGTAGGAGGTGGAGAGCTAGGCCTCATTCTCATGGTAATTCCATACACTGTGTTCTTAAACACTGAGCAATGCTGTTAGTTGTGTGTAGAGAACATCGGCGTAGCACGATCAGTGTTTTTATACATACATAAAAGGTGTGAGTAGTCTCATAAATATCAGAAGGTTGCATCACACATTTTGCCAAATGTGCACTTTTACAAGTCAGAGAATGGTTGAGCATTTTAATATGAAAGGTTGGAACCTTACCTTTCCAAAACAGCTTGGCTTGATTTGATGTAACATGCCTTAGTTTTCGACATTAAAATTGCAAAATGTTACTCTCTAATTTTTTAGGTCTCTAGGCAAGTAGTGAAGTGATGAAGAATGCAGAGAACTTTAATGTGTAATTAAAAATACCTTCAGGTGGGCTGAAAGCTACCTTCTTTGCTGTGTATTTACCCATTGAATTGCAGAGTAGAGTTGGCATCGCTTAGCAAAAACTCTTTTTGTTTTGTCTACTTAGGCCTGTGTTCTTAGTATTGTTTGAAAGAGATTACTTTAGCACAGAAAAAAATTATGCACTGAAGTTTTTATTAAACCAATGTACTGATGAAGCTCAGATGTTTAAATAGACTGTCCAGACATGAAATAAAGAGAAGTAGCCTTTTATTTCTTACTTATCCAATAATATTCCAGGTTATACAGGATGAATACATATATGAAAACATATATAGTGCCTTGGAAAAGTTTAACTACTTTTGGACCTGTGACAGGAGTTACACATGTAGTAACTTGTTACAATTTTGAGTGTTAGTTATTAAATACTGCCTTGTAGATCTTTATCTAGCTTGGAAAAGTATAATCATCTCTTTTCTGGCAAGAAGGCATTGTAGGCACAGTTTTTTTTTTATTGTTTTTTTTTAATTGATAATATTGTCTGCTACACATTTCAAAAGACTTTTTGAGGCTTTGCCTTGTGTTAGAAGCAAGCTCCAGCAACTCCAGTTATGTAAGTGATGCCACAATTATATAATGTTGTGTTTTTCAACAAAGCAGAATATCCTTAGACTACAGATGAATTCTCTCGGGAAATTTAAGATTGCACAGAAGATTAAAAACTGTTAAGACTAGAACCTCAAAAAAGTATAGTACCCAGTAAAGAATATATACTCAGTTAGAGTGGACACTTCTGTGTATGTGCATATGTATATGTTTTCCCAGAGTAAAGATTTCCCTCTGTTGGTTATCTCATGGGAACTAGACTTGAAGATTTAAATGTCACCACATTGTTATATGTGTTATATTTTTGGTATGTAACCCATACCAAAGTCATTGCTTCTTATTTTTATTACCTGAAATTTTCCTCAGATATTGCTTTCAAGTATTTTTTATATGAAGAAGTTGATAGAGTGATCAAAGCACTTCAACTTTTCAATTAATAGTGACTACCGAGAAGCAGCAATGAGAATCTGGCCTCAATGCCATTGAGAATTTGGGTCTCCCTGAGCTACCCAAGGTTAATACTATACATATAAAATCTCTTCAAACTTCTATTACTTTTAATAAAGGTATTATAAAAGGTACAAGAGAAAAAAGAAAGACTAAATGTGGAAGAGATTTGGTAAATTTTTTTCAAAGCCTTTAAATATGATTTAGTAAATAAGTGCTTCTGCATAATAATTTTAGTAAGTAGTTTCTTCTTCCTCCTATGAAAAATATAATTAATAAATACTTAAAGAATATTAATAAATAATATAATTACCCTGTCCACAATTGAATTTGCATGGCATGCTTTTCCTATTAAATAGTTCAACTTTTTTAATAAAATGAGGATAATTCTATGATAAAAATATTAATAAAAAGGAGTGTTAAGTCCAGAGCATTTTCTCAATTTGTTGAGATTTTGCTTCCCAGCTGTTGCCGACAGTTTGGCTCAAATAAACTCATAAAAAAAAAAGGAGTGTTAAGTTATTTGCCTGTCTGGAGCACCCTCATGCTCCAGTTAGCATGTGAAAGGTCCCACTGGAATCGTCAGTCAGAGTTTGTTGTGTGTGTGTGTGTGTGTGTGTGTGTGCTCAGAGAAGTCTAGGCTGCATATATAACTCTGAAAGCTATTGATGCAGAGATGAAAACCCAAAGTATGGGACTTGGTGGAATTATATGAACAGGGAGTATGAATTAGGGAATAAAAGATGTCTAAAACTGAGCTTGGTACAACACTAATATCTGATGTTTAAGTCAATGAGAAATGGAGTAGCAGACTGAGAAGGAGTGGGGAGAGAGGTAGGAGGAATTTCTCAGGAGATCAGGCAAGAGCATGTTTTAGAAATAAGGGTGTGGCCCACTGAACACTACTGAGAAGTTAAGTAAGACGAAGAAAAAAGTGTTTAGATTTAGTAATAGGTAGGTGTCATTAGCAATAGGTAGATCACCAACAGCCCTTGTGTCTTAGGTGCCCAATTAAAGTGCCCTTCTAGTCATTGATAACTTTAGGAATATTTATTTCAGTAGAATGATATAAGGAGTCAAATTTGGATAGATTAAAGAATGTGTAGGAGGCAAAAAAAATGGAGACATTTGGGGTAAATTTTTTTTTTCTGAAGTGAGAAGCAGGGAGGCAGAGAGACATACTCCTACATGTGCCTGAGCGGGATCCACCCAGCATGACCATTAGGGGGCAATGCTCTGCGCATCTGGGGCCATTGCTCCATTGCAACCAGAGCCATTCTAGCCCCTGAGGTGGAGGCCATGGGGCCATCCTCAGAGCCCAGGCCAACTTTAGCTCCAGTGGAGCTTTGGCTGCGGGAGGGGAAGAGAGAGATAGAGAGGAAGGACAGGGCCAAGAGTGAAGAAGCAGATGGGCACTTCTTCTGTGTGCCCTGGCTGGGAATCAAACCCAGGACTTCCACACACAGGGCCGACACTCTATCTATTACTGAGCCAACCAGCCAGGGCCAAGGGTAAGTAATTTCTTAAAAGAAGTGTGACTATAAATGGTAGGGGAGTGTAGGACAATGGCTAGAATGAAATGTAAGTTTAAAGGATTTTTTAAAGGTGGAAGACAAAGATGAATATGTCCTATGGGAATATCTGGCAGGGCAAGGGAGGGAGAAGAGATACAAGAAAGAAGGGCATGCAAAGGAGCAAGTCTTCTGCAAGGATCCAGAATAAAGGGGGGGCAGGCAGTTGGGCTCTAAAGAAGAGAAGCTTTAACAACTGCAACAGGGGAGGGATGGGGAGAAGGTAGAGTGCAATTGTTATTAAATATAGATGTTTGCCAATGGAAAGTTAAGGTAATTACAATCTAAAGTAGGAGGTGAGAATATTTTCTGGCAATGAAGGGGTGAGGTAGAGGTGTTATGGATTGAAGTGAGTAAAGAAGGTGTGGTGAAGCAGATGGTCACTTCTGTGTGCCCTGACCGAGAATCGAACCTGGGACATCCACATGCTGTTCCAACACTCTACCACTAAGACAACCAGCCAAGGCCTATTAGAGTCGTCTTTAGCTAATGGTTGGTTAATTTTTTTTTTACCTCTTCAAATACCCAGATCTTAATGTTGTTGATTTCTTTTATTATTTTTCTGGTCTTTGCTCTAATCATTATTATTTCCTTCCTTTTGTAACCTTAGTCTTGGATTGTTCCTTTTCTAGTTCCTTGAGGTATATAAAATTAGGTTGTTTATTCGTGAAATTTCCAGTTTTTGTGCTGTTACTGATTTCTGGTTTTATGCTGTTGTGACCATAAAAGATATTTGATATGACTTCAGTCTTTTTTTTTTTTTTTTGACAGAGACAGAGAGAGAGAGTCAGAGAGAGGGACAACTAGGGACAGAGAGACAGGAAGGGTAAGAGATGAGAAGCATCAATTCTTCATTGCAGCTCCTTAGTTATTCATTGATTGTTTTTCATATGCACCTTGACAGAGAGGCTATAGCAGAGTGAGTGACCCCTTGCTCAAGCCAGCGACCTTGGGCTCAAGTCAGTGACTGTGGGGTCATATCTATGATCCCATCCTCAAGCCAGCAACCCCGTGCTCAAGCCGGTGACCTTGGGGTTTTAAACCTGGGTCCTCTGCATCCCAGTCTGATACTCTATCCATTGCACCACCGCCTGGTCAGGCTGATTTCAGTCTTTTAATTTGTTAAAACTTGTTTTGTGGCCTAACATCTGATATATCCTGGAGAATGTTCCATTTGCATTTGAAAAGAATGTTTATTTTGTTGCTACTGAGTAGAATGTTTTTATAAGTATTTTGCATACATTTGCTATATAGAATTGTTCAAGTCTACTGTTTCCTTATTTACTTTCTGTCTAGATAATCCAGTGTTGAAATGGATATTGAAATTTCCACTATTATCGAATTGCTATGTGTTTCTTTCTTTAGTTCTGTTAATAGTTACTTTATATATTTAGGTGCTCAGATATTGCATGCCATATATTTACAATTATAGCTTCTTGATGAATTGCCCCCTTTATCATCATAATGACCGTTTTTGTCTCTTATGACAGTTTTTGACTTAAAATCTATATTGTCTGATGTAAATGTAGCCACTTATCCTCTCTTGGTTTATATTTGCATGGAATATTTTTTTTCCATCTATTCACTTTCAACCTGTGTGTGTCCTTAAAGCTAACATGATCTCTTGTAGGCAGTATATAGTTGGATCTTGTTTTTTAAAATATATTCAGTTACTCTATGCATTTTGATTGAAGAATTTTTTTTAAATAATTTTATTTTTTTAATGGGCGACATCAATAAATCAGGATACATATATTCAAAGATAACAAGTCCAGGTTATCTTGTCGTTCAATTATGTTGCATACCCATCACCCAAAGTCAGATTGTCCTCTGTCACCTTCTATCTAGTTTTCTTTGTGCCCCTCCCCCTCCCCCTTTTCCTCTCCCTCTCTCCCCTCCCCCCGTAACCACCACACACTTATCAATGTCTCTTAGTTTCACTTTTATGTCCCACCTACATATGGAATAATGCAGTTCCTGGTTTTTTCTGATTTACTTATTTCGTTTCGTATCATGTTATCAAGATCCCACCATTTTGCTGTAAATGTTCCAATGTCATCATTTCTTATGGCTGAGTAGTATTCCATAGTGTATATGTGCCACATCTTCTTTATCCAGTCATCTATTGATGGGCTTTTTGGTTGTTGCCATGTCCTGGCCACTGTGAACAATGCTGCAATGAACATGGGGCTGCCCGTGTCTTTACGTATCAATGTTTCTGAGTTTTTGGGGTATATACCCAGTAGAGGGATTGCTAGGTCATAAGGTAGTTCTATTTTCAGTTTTTTGAGGAATCAACATACTTTCTTCCATAATGGTTGTACTACTTTACATTCCCACCAACAGTGTATGAGGGTTCCTTTTTCTCCACAGCCTCTCCAACATTTGCTATTACCTGTCTTGTTAATAACAGCTAATTGAACAGATGTGAGGTGGTTTGATTGAAGAATTTAATCCACTTACATTGGAGTAATTAATGATAGGCAACTAATGACTTACTATAACATTTGGTTCATTGTTTTCTGGCTGTTACATAGTTTCTTTGCTCCTTTCTTCCCCTCTCGCTGTCTTCCTTTGTGATTTGATTATTTCATTTTGGTAATATGCTTTGATTCATTTCTTTATTATATTATATGAAATAAAAAGACCATGAATTTGTAGTCTAGTTCTGATTACTGAGAACTGTGTTGCACATGAGTGTTTATAATGGGACTGTTGAGATGTCTCCTAAAGACACATAGTTTGCAAATGTCAATTTCCTTCTCCTGTCCATGTTTGTTTAATACTTTTATAATAAAAAGGAAAGAAATTGTCTAGGTTTGAAAGTAAAGATGAAAACTGAAGCAAAAAAAAACCAAAAAAGTGTTTCTTTTCTTTACGTTCCTTGATGCCGTGCATTGCTTTTTACCTTTGAAGAAGTAGTCAACTCTTTTAGTCTTTAGTGACTGGCTTTGTCAGAGACAGACCTTTACTGGTCAATTCAGTTAGATATTCTGAGGCTCTCTCAGACTTTTTGTATAAATATACTCACTTTTATTGTTCCCTTTTAGGGGGTATATATTAGGATTCTGTGCTTTCTCTCATTCCTGCAAAGGTACTAAGAGCCTCTTGTTTATTTTCCCAGAAGTGTTCAAGGTCATATTTTTCCTAATCCAGCAGAATTGAGCAGGCTGCTAAGATCTGCACCTGTTACTGAGATCCATGTGCTGTCTGCAGGGATTAGCACATGCCCTCTGTATGGGTGCATCGGTCTCTGCCAGGAGATGGCATGAGGGATGCCAAGGATACACGCTGGTTGGTTGGTTAGTGGGGCTGTCTGCAGGCAAGTTGTTCACTGGAGTTCAGGAGGGAGACTCTCTCAGTGAAATCCCTGAGCTGATTAGCAGGATCCACACCCCGCTATTACGATTTATGCACTAGTTTACTGTGAGGCTCTACCTATTCTACCTGCTTTTAGCTGCCCCCAGGTGCTTCAGCCAAGCCCATTCCCTAAGCATTGGTGTGAAGCTGGACAGAAGTGGGCCTCCCGGGCCACATCCTACAAGGCTGAGGAAGCCAGGTGCTCATTTTGCTCTCACTTTTCCCAGTGGAAGGATTGTGGGCCCAGGGAATCTCTCCTGGCCTTGGCTTTGCCCTCTCAGCTGGACTCTGGGGTCCCATACAGGTATTCTCACCTGTGGGTAGTGGCCAAATTGTGTTTTTTTGGGAGATGAGAGCCAGAACCTTATTCCATCTTGCTGATGTCATCCCTATAAAAGTCCTATTTAAAAGTGTTCCTGAATTGTTAATAATAGTAATCAGTACTTAAAGTGCTTTTCATGGAGTATAATTGTTTAAATTCTTAAAACATCTTCTTGAAATAGATACTATAATTTCCACTTTGCAGGATATTTAACCATTGTCAGAAAATTGAAGTTAAGACTAATACCTCATATAGTTAAACAGAAAACCCAAACCTGAACCTTGGTCCTTCGTTATTTAAAAGAGTGTCCTTAACTTTTGCCATGTTTTCCTAATAGATAACATATATTTTGATAGTTATTTAAAATGAGAAGGTTAAGACAATATGGCATAACATTTTATAATGTTAAACATCTGTTTATAAAATATTTAATATTTATTTGGTTGATCCTCCAAGAAAAGCCATTAAATGCCTATACAAATTTTAATATTAATACAGACTGGTGCTTATGGCAAAAGTACTTACATTACTCTTAAATTATTTTGGAATTTATGTGATGTGGGTCAGTGCATTTTTTTTCTATGAAACTTGTACCACTCACTCCACAGCACTGTGCAGTCTATACTGAGTGAGATGCCAGATGTGATGCTGAACTTGAAGCACCTCCTTACTGAGTTTATTCAGGAAATAATGGAAATGTGCTTTGATAGGAAGGAAAGAACATGTGCCGTTGAACTATGGACACATGCTACAGCATCATACAACTCCTGTGCAGGATTATTAGGGTTTTTGGAGGAACAGATGAAATCCAAGGACAAAGGTTCTTCTGGATTTGGCTAAGAAGCAGCCACCCAACAGCCAGCTGGTATCCAGGCTGGATACAAGAGGAAAACAAACTTCATCTCATTTTGCAATCACGATAAAGTTTTTTAATGGAATAACAAACTAACGAAAACACATAGTGCCCTATTTTACATACTTTACTGCTTTCGTTAATAGGCAAACATAGCAGCTGTTATTTTGGGTTTACTTGTATGAATTGTGAGCTAGTAGGCATTTGTTGATCATTTGTCCATTTAAAGTCAACTGTACAGAGCAAAGTAGCAGGCGTGAAGACTGATGTGGACCAGGATCTGTGAATTAGTTGTGATGTATGCCAGGAATTGCTGGTTTCATTCCTTTTGAAGTCCTGCATACTGATTAAGAGAAGGTTAAGGCCCTGGCCGGTTGGCTCAGTGGTAGAGCATCGGCCTGGTGTGCAGGAGTCCTGGGTTTGATTCCCGGCCAGGGCACACAGGAGAAGCGCCCATCTGCTTCTCCACCCCTCCCCCTCTCCTTCCTCTCTGTCTCTTTCTTCTCCTCCCACAACCAAGGCTCCATTGGAGCAAAGTTGGCCTGGGTGCTGAGGATGGCTCTGTGGCCTCTACCTCAGGTGCTAGAATGGCTCTGGTTACAACAGAGCGATGCCCCAGATGGGCAGAGCATTGCCCCCTGGTGGGTGTGCCGGGTGGATCCTGGTCGGGCGCATGTGGGAGTCTGTCTGATTGCCTCCCCATTTCCAACTTCAGAAAAATACAAAAAAAAAAAAAAAAGGTTAAAATGAGGGTATTTTCAAATACAGGCTATAATTGAAAATCTCATCTTTTTTTCAATCTCCTGCTAACTAAACTCATTAGTGATTGTTCAGGTTCATGAAAAGTGAATTATTTTTTCCTGCAGTGAAGTTTCAGAAGAAAGAGACATTGAAATATTCTCTTTGATTCCATGACTATTACTTAAATCTCCTGCCAATCCTATGTCAAGTGCCGTTTCTCCCATATCTGGAGGCTTACTTCTATTCTTAAACCTAAACCCGGTCTTCTTAGTACGGGAAACATCTTTATTTCTCGATTTTAAAAAAATATTATTTTTGAAGGTGTTTTCTGTGATCATATCTCAACTTTTTCCTTTTGACCAATACACTGTTTTGTATCCCAGCTTAGTAATTAGTTGTCCAATGCCTGATTCTCGTCTTTTGCTTAAACCCCTATCATGATAATCTGTTTCCAACATCCTTCTATATTTGTGTTTTTCAGCTAAGACTGTGCATCAGAATGAACTGTGAAAGTTTCTAAAGCAGATTTCAAAGCCATACCCTTATCAAATTTGTATTTAGAAGGTCAGGACTGGGGTCCAGGTTTTCATTTTTTTAATGTTCACAAACCATTACCTACTGATAATGACTTTCCCCAAGAGTTTGCTTCGTCTCATCTCTAGCTTCCATTCTACCTTTGTCAAGTAACCAAGCCATAGCCTTATGATACAGAAATGAAGATTGCACCATTAGTGCCGGGGCAGCAACATCAGAAAGAAAGGCATTTTCAGTGCCTTGCTTTTTTTTTAAGCTACATTAACTGGGTGAGTGAAAAAAAAAAAATAAAAAGGCGGAGCTACGGAGATGGCTGTTTAAGGAAAATAAATTCCTTAAAGTACCGCGATGCTATCGGGTAATGGGTGGGGTTAATGTAGTAAACCGATTAAGTCCATAATAGGCCAGTATAGTTTGATCTTGTTTTTGGGGTTTGGCAAGATAATATGATTATACTTGGTAGGACTTAACGGGGGGTAGGGGGGGTTTGTCTAAGCAAACCAACGCGTGCGTGCGTGCCCCTACACCTGCGCGTGCATAGACCTGTGCGTGCGTACACCTGCACGTGCGTACACCTGCGCGTGCGTACACCTGTGTGTTAGTCAGAGGATCATTAAGTTGTTGTAAAGTTATTGTGAAAAATAAATGGGTGTTTATATTTCAGTCTTCTGTTTTTGCTGTTATTAAAAATGATTAGGAAAAAGAATATATCAAAGAAAGAACTTTAAAATAGCATGTGAAACTTGTTGAAATCCTTAAATTTGGAGCGTTCACAAAATATAAATATATAAATGTATGTATTTAATACATATATAAGAAAAAATGTATTTAATTACACTCACACACCCACTTTGGCTCCCATCTAGTCAGTAAGTCTGGAGGGAGGCTCAGGAGTATGCATGTTTAAAAACCACAGATGGTACAGATGGTCTTTGGACCACATCTTGAAAAAAAATGGCTTGAACTGACTAACATTGTACATCTTAGTTTTCATCTTGATATTTTTTTTTACCATTCTTGTTTTTAAACATTCTTGTCTGACAAATATAATTTTTGTCTCTATGAGTAAAATATATAATCATTGAAAAATCAGATCTTACTCTGAACATAGTGATTATTTTATTTTTATATTACATTCTATCAAAAAGCTATGTCTCTTGATTTTTTTTAATAAAAAGGAATAATGCGCTTTATTTTTTCAACTATGCATTGTGCTTAAGTATTACTAGTGACTTGGCTGGCTGAGGCTGGGGCACCACCTCCACGTGGTGGCAGTGAATAAAAAATTGCAGGTGTAGTTTTTGGCTGCTGATTCCACACCCATGCTTGTGAAGCTCCCACTCCAGAGAGTCTGCTGTGAGCAATTCCATTGACAGATGTATTTGGAGGAGTCTACAAGTTCATGTTAAGGTAGGGTCTTTTTTTTTTTATGGTGGTCCAACCTCATCTCAGCTCTGTGTATAGGCACGAGCATTCTATTCTTTTTTAAAAATATTAAATGTACACAGTTTGAAGGGTTTTAAAGACTAACAAAAAAAATCAAGGTTGAAAAATGAAAAGAGTAATGTTGACAGAATCTTTTTCCTAGTGCAGACATTATTATTATTATTATTATTATTTTAATCTCAAGAAATTATTGTATTTTATTATATTTTAGTGGCATCAACAATACCCTTATTGGTCTGTCTTTTTATGAACTACCAAACTGCTCCATTGTGTAGATAATAATATATATCAGGTCTCCCAGATTTAGCAGTGTGCTGTGGAATGTCTACACCTGGCCAGGAGACTGCTGGATGTTTTTAAAGTCTTATTCTTATACTGCTACTCTCTTTTATCCCTTTGCATTTATATTAATATCCAGTGGGAGAAGGTAATTTTAACTTTGGAATATCTTGTGCAAGTCCTTTCCACCAAGATGATACTTGCTTCTGCCTTGCCTGTTGGTTTACTATAAAGATTTATATACATTTTGTTGAAAGGTACTTAAGTAATTATTAGGACTAGCAACAGGACAAAAAGGAATTACAGGATAAAAATGCAGTATGAGAGGACAGGGTATTATTTTTGCAAAGGCTTACTTTGTATTTTATCAACTAAATGGAAGTAAATTTATGATTTCAAAAGTAACTAAGGCCATAATTGCACATTATCTTATGATTGTAATTTTATTAACATACACTCCTCTTATTAGTGGGGAAAACTTAATGTTCGAATAATTCCTGAGACCGACAACATATTAACTGCAAGTTGAACCACTGCAAGAGAGCATAGTGAGTAGGAGAAATGCAGATCAGAGTAAGGTCCTGGAACAGTGACTGCTATAAAATAGCAGAATGTAAGAACTAAACACAGATTTTCATGATTCTTAATCTTTGTTAAAGACCAGCTTCTGAGTGGGCTCCCAGACAGATCCCTGCTTAAAGATTGAGCTTCTTACTCACTTTTATTCATACTACAATGCTTTTAAAAGGCCATATTTGGGAGCACCTAAACTTGTAATTAATCCCCTTGTATCTGTGTGTAATGACATGTATTAAAGTGCTCCTTAATTCATGGTTCTGCTCACATTTATTCACTGTGACAAAGAACTGATTACTGCCTAATGCCTGCCCAAGTCCCTGACAAGAATATTACAATGATAAAAAAGAAAAAAAAAATCTAAGTCCTGTTAGTTTTTTGAAACAAAATGTTTTCACTTATAAGTAAAAGTAGTAGTCTACCTTAAGTTGTGTGGGAAAATATTTTCATTGTTCTTAAACAGAAATTAATCATTCCCATTTGCCAGAGGGAAATGCAAGTGAAACAAGACTACACTAAACGCCATCTTTAGAGTACAGGAAACGAATAACAAAGGCATGTTCCCACCTGATCATATGTAAGCTAAAATAGTACTATAAATTCTGGTTCTGTTAAGTCATGGAAAGACTATTTTGTTCTGCTTAAATGTATTCTCTGAGAAGTATTTATGGGAAAAATGATCAAACCTTCTCCCACCATTGTGTTTTGAACAAGCATGGCGAAAGTAAACAAACAAGGATCTTCCTCTCTTTCTATACACTTTTTGGCTGTTGATTCTGAACTCTGTGGTTGCTGAGTTGATGAACACAATTGTAAAGGTTTCGACAGGGATTCTCCTTGCTTTAAAATAGGGAGATCAAGCCTTTAAGCCTGTGTCTCCCTCAACTGGGGTTCAATTTAGTATCCAACCCTCAGCTGTCCTAAACCAGAAGAGGGAAGGGACAGCTCCCAACATGTCATATCCTACAGGTTTGGGTGGGCAGTACCAGCATTCCTAGGCTGCAGTCTCATGTTAGACTGATCTGCACATGCTTAGCTCAGTCTATGGTACATTCTCTGTAGGCAAAACTGACATTCACTTTAGGGTAGTAAAGACCTGGATACACCAATACACATGCATGCACATGAGCACACACACACTGTTTTAAATGGATGAGGAGAAGACATGCAAGAGTCCTGAAGGTTTTATTTTTTGTGTATGCTTAGATACAGTATCTTGCATACCAATGATAATAGCTATTGGCGTTTTTCTTAAAGGGCTCTCGCATGCCCACATTTGCTCACTGTGGGTTTTCAGGCCATGTGATTGATGGACAAGCCAGTGAACACATTTTCACTGTATTAAACCTCCATAGGGCATGGCATGTATCAATGTGGTAATGTTGTAGTGTCCAGATTTAATATAAAACCAGTATAAATAAGCGCAGTTATATACTCTTTATGAAAGTGCTGAAGTATGAGACTGAGTTAAGAATTGTAACGGAGTGATAATGAGCAGCTCAAAAATGTATTAGTCAAATCTTGCATGCAACCTATTTTAAGAGGTGTCATAGACATGTTTAAGAGGTTATAAAATTAAAATAAAGTAACAAGTAAGCATTTTATTTGTTTAACTTTTTCAATGTTTATTGATTTTAGAGAGAGACAGGAACATCAATCTGTTCCTGTATGTGCCCTGACCGGGGATCAAACCAGCAAGCTCTGTGCTTTGGCACAGTGGGCTAATCAGTTGAGCTATCTGGCCGGGGCAGCAGTTTCTAAGTGAAAGTGTTGATACATATATTTTGAGGAACCAACCAAATATGCAGAAAACAATCACCAAATAATGGAGGATTTTTTCTTTCTAACAGTAAATACTGGTCTCCTCATTCTCAAAATCAAAGCTATATCTTCCTTAGATGCTATAAATGCCTCCAGTTGCTATAACAAAGAGCACATTGAAACAAAATTTAGCCTGGTTAAAAAAAAGTAAGACACTCCTATTTTTCTTTATTTTGGTTTTCAAAAACTTGATTATTACATAGGCAGTGTTGATTAAATACAGATGTCACAATGACTTAAGGATTCATTTGAAAAGAGGTAAATATATATTTACACACACATGTATACACAAATGCCAATATGCACACACATACCTATATTGATATACATTATTTTCTTTGTTGATTCGTGTATAACTAACTACAATAAGACTATAGCTGGTCCCATAACTAATGCCCAGTTTTTCCTCATTAAAAAATTAGTGAGAAACCTGAAGCATTATGGTCAAGGTAATAATAGTCTCTGTCTTGTCTTCTAACTATCCCATAACAAATGCTGTTTGTGCTGGGAAGTCCACATCTTATTTTTTGGTTTTACTTTTAAATATGTCTGTGTACTTTTTCTAAGTACAGCTGTGTCTTCATTAGTTAATTTTAACGAGGGCCTTGCTTTCCTCTTATGCCCTTTGCAAAATACTGGCCCCTTTATTTTCTAAACATAGTCTCACTGGCTCTAGCTTACTTCCGTGCTGTCTCCTACACCTGAAGAGTCTGGGGTCCGGGACTCTTTGCTCTTGGTAGCTCTTCTTCCCAGATCACTGTTCTCTGCTGGTCTTCTCTATCACTGTGGTACTGAAGGGTGGAGGGATGTATTTAAAAATATTTGATATTTTTTAAAGCAAAAACCTCACTGTATGGAATGGATTAAAGCAAAAGACTATGACTAGCACGAACAGGAAGTAACACATCACGTAGCAAAGATAACTCCCATCTGGGAAAAACATTGAAACAGCCAGGCACTGTGACTGAAATTTCAAGACAAGAATTAGTGTGACTCGCAGCTCTTTCATGTCTGGAACGTTTGTCTAGCCACAGCGTGTGCCTACAGAGGGAAGCCTGGCGAGAAGAGGAAGCTGCCTTGGTTGTTGTTTGTTGCTATTGTTGTTGTTATAATAGGGAGATTGGAAACATAATAGGGGTTCCTTGGAAATAGGAATCTAGCTGGTGAGTTAGGAAGAAAGCCCGGTATGAAACAAGGGGTGTGAGCTAGCACCCTGCAGCATTCACAGATGTCGCAGTGGTCTGGAAGGGTCTGCCAACACCTGCTGGATTGTGCTTCCAGTTGAAGTGAGAAGGGAACATTAAGACATGCTTACTAAGTAGCCAAACACCAGAAGCAGACATCCTTGCCTCTCTACCCAAGTGCCACGTTCCTCCCAGTTTTCTATGTCCGCAGAGAGAGCCCTTTTCACAGAAGGAAGGCAAATGCTGAACACACTTCCCCAGCTCCGGCTGCAGCCCAGACACGGCATTAATCCTGCACAGGCTAATGGAGTCAGAGGGATGTACTGGCCTTCCGAGAAGACTTTTCCCTGATGGGAGACATGCAAAGATGAATGCCCGCCTTTCTGCTTTGGACATTGTCATCTACGGGACATGATAAGTGGAGCTATTGCAGCCAAGGTATTACACAGAAATTGACCTAGATCTCTGGTGCCTTTGGACAGGGGCATCAACCCAGGGGGATTCCTGCTCTCAGATAAAAATAACCCCCTGCATTGAAGTCACTTTGAGTTGAGTATTTTGTTTCTGGCAGCCACAGGCGTGCTTACTGGACAAAACCGTGCCTGCCACTTGTAATATGATCCCTTTTGATGTTTATAATCATCCCACTAATGAAGAATTATCCCCTCACCCCCAGCCTCATTTTAGGGATGACGAAACTGAGGCTCAGAGAAGTGAGGGCCTTGTCCAGTGCCCTCAAGCCCCTCAGTGCAGAAGCCAGGGTTTGAATCTGTGTGCCTGTGCTGGACTTTCTGGGCATCTCTAGTTCTCATTCGCTTTCTGTGCCTGGTCGTATCACACTGCCTCTGTGTATAGCAAATATTTACCGACTGAGTGTTCAAGCCGGACTGGGAGTGGAGACAGGTGTGTGTTTGTTCTGAGACTGGCAAGCACTGTAAAAAGTAAGGATTAAGCATAAAAGGCAACTTTTGTTGTGTGGCATTTAAAAAAAAAATGAGAATAATTTTAGATGTTTCTTTTTTAGGGCAGAAGGTTAGATATAATTAGATATTGGGTCGTGAATAGAAACTTAGCTTTGCAAAAATGTTTTTTGAAAACGACATGACTGTAATACTTTGTACTGTGCTCTACATTCTACCCTACAGCTCTGTTTCCCAGTCCTCAATTCTCTACTCACTCCCAAGTCTATCATCTTGGTGACAAGGAGTTGGAAGTCTGTCTCTAGCAAATGATACGTTGTTTTCAAGTCTTTCCATTTAGAACCCCATGGAACACCTGTAAAGTGGGAGAGAAACTAAAAACAAAGAGCAGTGCATATTGTATTTCTCTTCTTAATAACTGCTGGACTTTTAAAAAGGGGATTTACTCAACAAATTCTGTGAGGCCCTGGGCAGGTAGAACCTGATTATTGTGTATTTAATAGTGGGCTCTTCTCTAATACAATTTTTTAAAATGATATATTTTCTTGCTGGTGTCATCTTCTCTGTGCTCTTCCAGATGGGGGACCATTGTCCTCGTTATTATGTCTCCTGGGCATCTGTTACTTGTTCCAGCCATATCTTTACTGCATAGCATTTCTCCTTTGGGCATTTCTATTCCTAAACCTTATCTAATGCTCTCTTGGTAATCTGAATTAATGCATTAATGGTGATTCAAAGTTAAATTATTTTATAATGTATAGGTGAGATGGAAGGCCTTAACCCAGAGTAGTGACTCCTTTGGTGTGGACATTTTATGCAGTCAGAAGATTCCTCTGAGGGAGCCAGAAGAATGCCACGTGGGCTCTTGTGCCCACCAGCCACACACAGTGGTGGTGTGTCTGAGATCCTTAAATCAAAAACTGAAAAGTGAACAGGAGAAAATACAGTGTGTTCTTCGCTGGGAAATAGAGGTTTGGAAAACACGGGCTTAAAGATATCATAATAAGGTGACAAAGCTTGGCCAGCCACTGGTGCTTCTATAAACTCATATGAACACTACAAGCAACAAGAATGGGAAAAATAAATAAGAAATTCAGTCTTTCCTGTGTCTAGCCCAAGCCATCATCATCTATTAATTGGAATTAATGAGATAATTAATTGGTCTCCGGTTTTCACTCTCATCACCCTTTCTCCGTCTGTTCTCAAATTAGCAGCCTGTTATCCCTTTAAAAGCTAAATTAAAATGGACAAAGGACCTGAACAGACACTTCTCCACAGAGGACATACAGATGGCTAATTGACATATGAAAAGATGCTCAACATCGCTAATCATGAGAGAAATGCAAATTAAAACCACAATGAGATATCACCTCATGTCTGTCAGAATGGCACTCATCAAGTCAACTAATAAGTGCTGGCGATGATGTGGAGAAAAGGAAACTGTCGTGCACGGTTGGGGGGAATGCAGACTGGTGCAGCCACTGTGGAAAGCAGTAGGGAGTTACCTAAAAAAAAATTAAAATGGAACTACCTTATGACCCAGCCATTCTACTTCTGGGAATATATTTGAAGAAACCCAAAACAATAATTTGAAAGACTAAATGTACCCCTATGTTCACTGCAGCTTTATTACAGTAACCAAGATTTGGAAGCAGCCCAAGGGTCCATCAGTAGATGAATGGATAAATGCTTGTGGTACATATACACAGTAGAATCCTACATAGCTATAAAAAAGAAGGAAATCTTACCTTTTGCAACAGCATGGATGGATTTGGAGAGCATTATGGTAAGTGAAATAAGCCAGTCAGAGACAAACACCATATGATTTCACTCATATGTGGAATCTAATGAATAAAATAAACTAACAAACAAAATAGAAACAGACTTATAGATAGAGAACAGACTGACAGCTGAGAGGAGAGGGTTGTGATTCTGGGTGGTACATGTGAAGGGATTAAGCAAAAAAAAAAAAACAACTCAGGGGAAGGGGGATGGGGGAAGTAGAAGAGGATAAAGAGGGATAAATGGTGATGGAAGGAGACTTGACTTAGAGTGATGAACACACAATATAATATATGCAAATGATATATTATAGAACTGTACACCTGAAGCCTATACAATTTTATTAACCAATGTCACCCCAATAAATTCAGTTTTCATAAAAGCTAAATTTAATCAAGACACGCTCACAGTCCTCCAATTGCTGTCCTGCTTACTCAGGATAAAAGCCAAAGCTCTGCCTATGGCTTTAAGGCCCCACCTTCTTTATCCTCGCTTACTCTCTCTCTCTTGCCACTCCAGCCATACTAAAAATAGAAGAAAAATCCTCATTTTAACCCACAATTATATATATATATATATACAGTGACTTATATATTATATATTATATATACAGTGACTTTTATTTGTTTAATTTTGTTTTCTTCTATTGTTTTCTAAATTATCCTAGTGATATGACTATGGATATTTGCTTATTTAATGACTTTGGTTACAGAAAAGTAACACTAAACCATATTAAGTTAATAAAAATTTTATTCTGACCTCACTTTTCCCCTAGAGGCAGCCTGTGATTTGTGACCTGTCAATACTTTCTGCTAGAATGAGAAACAAGCGAATTGAGAGGTCTTCATTGAGCCATCCAGTTTCTTTATCAACATTTATCCAAAGGTAATATGGCATCTTTTGTGTTTCACTAAATTCACATATTAAATGAAGAGCATCTATGGAAAGCAGATGCTCAGCTGACTGAATCATTAATCACTCTATTCCCCATAGAAAATAGGCACGCATAGTATTGACCTAGAATTCAGATGTATTACGCAGGGTTTTTTGTTTGGTGTGGGATTGTTCTAAAGAGAGACACAGCAATCCCTCCCATTCTGCAGGTTGCTTTCATTGTGACTTTTACTCCTCGCATCAGACTTTCTTTGGATCTGAGCTGGCCTTGTGACTTCCTTAACTTGTAAAATGTTGCAGAGAGGACATGAATAATTTCTCAGCCTAGTCCTTAATAAAGAGCAGTTTCTGACTTCATCTTGGAAGCCAGCTACCATGTGAGGAAGTCTACATTACCCAATTGGAAAGCACATTAAGAGAAAGGCCCTGGGGATTGAGAGGCCACATGGAAAATATGCCAAGCTCCCCAGAAAACAGCACCAACTGCCACACATTGTGGGTGATGACATCGTGGATGTTCTAGCCTCAGCTGGGCCCGCTGAGAAATTCAGTCACCTTTGTGAGCCAGCCAATACTGTCAGGAATCACCCAACTGAGCCCAGTCAACATATAGAATCATGAAAATTCATTCATGTTGTTGTCTTAAGCCAAAATGTTTTGGGGTAGTTTGTTACATAGCAAGAGATTGCTGAAATATTTAGGATATAAAGTTAAAACAATTGATTGGGTAATGGCATTGTTAAATTTTTCTTGAAAAACAATTAAGAAATGTCCCCCAACCCCTTTGAGTTTAACAAGAAATGCTGTGTATCATTCTTTGCTGGACCACACCGTGTAATGAAAATCCAAAGACTGGAAAACAATTGAATTTTTAAAAACGGATCAAATCTTGTGCGTGTGCCCTTTATCACCTGGGAAGTATATACAGCCCATGTCTCCTCTGCTTTATGTGTCCTGTCTCTGGTTTGTTCCACTACTTACTGATCTCAGGGACTTGAACCCTCACATGACAGTCAACCTTTAACTATCTCTGGGCATCTCCTAAGGACATGTACTCACAAGTACTGTTCTCCAGTTGTTACATGCTTTCCTTCTTTCCTGTGGCAATGTCTGTTTGCTGAAGAAGCCTCTGCCCCACTGAGAGCATTTCAAAGCTGCTGAGGACTCTGTAGTGCTTCTGTGAAGCTGTTTGTTCCTCTTCTGAAGTCACCAACACCATCCAGATTTTATGACTATAGAATACAATTTCTTCTTTTCCGGTCGATCTTGCTACTGCCTCCAGTGTCCTTTCCTAAGGTCCATCATTCCACAGTTGTGAATATATATTTTTCTACCTCTTCTCCCCCGATGCTGCCTCTAAATGCTACAAATTGGCACTGCCTTGAATTCCCATTGCCCTACAGAGATTTTAGTGAAACTTCAAATGTGTTTGTTCTCTCCCTGTGGCATAGACATCAATCAGGCTAGGTCAGTTAATGATCTGAATAAAGGTCACTCAGCTGACCACTCTTCCCTTTTGAGGCTCCTGGTCTTGACTCTGTTTTCCTTAGAAATAAATTATTTCCCTAGAGACTCTCTGGTCCCACATGTCCTCCAGAGATGCCAGCTATACAGAAACTGAAGGCTCAATATCAGCCAGCTGCACATTGTAAAGGTATCAAAAGATCACTATTCTCTACCCTTACCAAAGTTATTTTCAGTTACTCATAGTAGAATGGTATTAGAAGGCCAGAGACTTCTGCATGCCCCAGTCTGACACTGACTTGATTGTCCAAATAAATATTAGTGCCTTGGTGCTGATGCTTTCTCTAATTGTGTGTTGCAATCATAGCTATGGGTAGAGGTTTCTGAAAATGTAATACTAGCAGCTGTGTTTGATCATGGTGATTCTTAATATCTGTTTTTATGATCATCACTTCTCTCCACTGCCTCCAGCAATCAATCCCAACCACAGTAGAGATTCTGGAAAGCAGCAGGTCCTTGTAACTCTTTGGCATAAAGGTCAATTCCTGTAGAAGCTGTTTACAGAGGAAGTTGCTAAGAGTTGACTGTGTGTCTGTAGGGCCTATGTAAATTTGTCCTATCTGTTGTCAGCTTGTAGCTCCCTCAGCATTTGGACAAAGATCAGAATCACTCTCTCACTGGAAAAAAAAAAAAGAGTTTAGAGCTAGTTCAATCTCCCTTTGGAAACTATACCATATCACATTTTTTACAATGAATTTACAGAAACTGTCTTCAGATGCTGCCAAAAGATAAGTTAATATACTGCTCACAAAAATTAAGGAATTTTTCAAAATGAATATGAAGCAGTAAAAAAAAGCATTTAATATTTTTATGGAAGAAGAACGTCAGAAAAGCAAACGACAATTCAAAGAAAGCTGTTCAATTAGGCAAATGAGGTGCAAAACCAACTTTTATATTTCATTGGTGAAAATGCACTATACAAAAGGCTGAAAGTACTAAGTATCCACACGTTCCCTGTGAATTTTTGTGAGCAGTGTATATGTATGACACCACATTGTGTTAGGTCGCAGAGGGACTCAATTCCTTTAGCTATTGTCAGTCCCAGAACACAAACCTATTGGTGGTACAGGGGCAAGTACTCGGCAGTGTGACCTCTGCAGACTGCAGAAAGTACCCATCAGCAGTACCTGGTAGGGCTGTATGCAGTGGTGGGATTCAAATAACTTAACAACCAGTTCTGCCCTAATGACCATTTTAAGTATAAAAAAATAATATACTTAAAGGTACCGTATTTCCCCATGTATAAGATGTACTCTTTTTCAAAAATTTGGGGTCTAAAACTGGGTATGTCTTAAACAGTGGTGGTAGCTAATGGATAGGAGTTTTGACAGTGATGAGGAGTTGTATGAATTTTATGATAAATAAAACTTGAGTTCAATAACTTTATATAAACATTTTTTTTTCAAATTTCAGGCCCCCAAATTAAGGTGCATCTTATACATGGAAGCATCTTATCCACTGGGAAATACGGTAATTTATTATTTCATGATTTAATACTTAAGAATAAAAGAGGTACACAAAACTAGATTATGTTATAAGAAAGAGTTTTAAAGTAGTAATGAAATAATATTCAATAATACCTGACAAAAAAAAACAATAAAACTGTTAAGATATTTTCATATTGCTTCTTGACTGGTATCCTCACTTGCACTTTTCTTCACTTTTATTCGAGCATCATTGCCTGTGTGATTTATCCTTAACCATCTTTTCACTGTAAGACTAGGATCCCATTCCTTTACCTATGGATGGAATGAACATTTTTAGGGGCGCTTAGAATACACTGTTGCACAGGTGAATGTTAAAATGAGCAACGAATGTAAACTTGTGATTTCTACATTGGGCGCTGCCCAGGCGTTCACCTTAGAACCCTGATTACAAGTGTCATTTTAGCAACCAGTTCACCAAACTCAACAAAAAATTAGGTATTGGTTCTGCCAAACTGGTACGAACCAGCTGAATCCCACCACTGGCTGTATGAACTTACACACCTCATGTCAAGATCAGCTAACTAAGGCTGATCTTGACACGAATAGCACTCTTCTCCTCTCTGCTCTCCTCCCGTCAGTATCAGTTCTGATCCTTTTATGCTTGAATTAATGGTTTATGTACTACACCATATTTTTAGAAGCAGTTAAGGTATAAATATTTAATAAGTAAGTATATTAAAAGTTTTTATCTATTTATACCATTATTCCCACTCTTTTCATAAAGAACAGAAGCATCTATTCAGATAAAATATCTAACAGGTATCTATAATACCTCAGACAAAAACTAATTGACCTGAATTTCCTAAGTTTTGATCAGCAAGTGATTATCAAGTGTCTGTCATGTGCCTTTTTGTCTGAGTAGTTGCATTTAGAATACTGTAATAGGTAAAAATTATCTGGCTCCAACTGAGCCACAGTTACCAACACAGCCAACCTCCTCTCCTAGCTCCACCTTCCTGGAGAAGGCATACCATAACTTTTCCCAAAGGCCACAGTAACTTATCGGACTAGTAGATCCTTCTTTAGAGTCTGAAGTTATCTTCTAGTTTCTCTGATAATTTAATGCTCTCATGGAAAGAGCAAAAGGACTGCTCTCAGGTAGTGTATGTTTTGACTGATCTTTAGAGACACTGATTTCCTTCCTGTTGACTTCCGCATCTCACTCTCCTTCCACTCCTCAACTCTGTGACAGACTCTTTCAGTTATGACATAGAGTGAGAATTTCAGTCCGGTTAGACGGGTATGAGTGCCAGACATAAGATAGTAGGGAAGAAATTTGGACATAAATGCTTCTATCATGTTGGAATTTTTTTGACCATTTCCTTCATAGCAAACTTCATGAGGCCTAAATTTCATAAATATTCTAGGCAGCTGTTTCCATGTAGCTTAGATGTCAAAATTTTAACTTAGATCAGGGGTCTCAAACTCAACTCAGCATGTGGGCCGCAGAGCAAGATCGCAGCCATTCGGCAAATACAAGCAGGCCCCTAGGCTTACTTAATTTTATCCAAAATATTTTGAACTTCGTAGATTAGTCTGCAGGCTGCACAAAATTGTTCGGCGGGCCGCATGCGGCCCGCGGGCCGCAAGTTTGAGACCCCTGACTTAGATTGACTCGATATCATAATTATTACTGTTAATTTAAACAATTTTCTTCAAGTTACTTAACATATTTTGTGAGGCTTTACTGTACTTCTTAAAGAAAACAGTTCTGTGTTTAGTATTCCTAAGACTTTCCTGGCCTGTAGCTCTATTTTCAAGGATCTTTGTCGAGCTCTCCCGATGGTGGTATTAAGGAGGCAAACTTAAATAACATTATATAATAGCTACATTTCTCGGAGGCACCTCTTTAGAAATTAAACTTTGGACAGATGTCTTTGAAGTGAGATTTTGCTCATGTACCTAGATGATCTTAGTCTCAATTAACGAACAAATTGCTATTGTACATCTACTATGCACCAGTTCTGAGACAGGTAATTTGAAAAAGTTAGAAATACTAAATATGCTTTCCTTCTCTAAAAGCACTAACAGTCTATTGGAGGGAGAATAGATGGTTGAGAATAAGAAAGTGCCTCCTTTCAAAGTTACTCCACCACTTCAGCCAAGTACTACTTAGCGCCTTGGGTTTCTCTTCTGTAAAACGGATTAATAATAGTACCCATGTTATAGATCATCTTTGGAAAGTACTTAGTTAGGGATGTGCCTGACATATAGCGAACATTCACATAATATGTCAGCCCTTATTGTTGTTTGGTACTCTTATTGCACTGAGAGGTGAATGTCACTTTGGTGATGTCATTTTGACTCACTAATCTAGATAACAGGTAAATTTTTAATGATGCCCCTCATGTCTTTCAACTTTAGGAAAAAAGAAAACATATAATATATGCTACAATATTAGTATTATTTATAATCTTTATCATTTTTATAGCTGAAATTTTAAACTACTAGATATACAAATGCCCCTTTTCAAATAATTTTTGGCTTTATTTGTTATTGGGATATAACTGGCAGGTAACATATAACTTTAGTTGTACAACAAACATAGTGATTTGATATTTATGTGTATTATGAAATAATGACCACAATAAGTCTCGTAAACATCTGTCCTCAATCATAGTTAACAAAATTATTTTTCTGCGATGAGAACTTTTAAGATCTGCTCTCTTAGCAACTTTCAAATATACAATTCAGTATTATTAACTATAATCACCATGCTGTACATTACATCCCCATTATGGATTGATTTTATGACTAGAAGTTTGTACCTTTTAATCCCCTTCCTGCATTTCAAACAACCCCCTACCTTCTGCCTCTTTAAACCATCAATCTATTCTCTATCAGTGAGCTTGGTTTTTGTTTAGTTTTTTAGATCCACATATAAGTGAAATCTTCCCATATTTATCTTTCTTTACTGACTTACTTCACTTAGCATAATGCCCCCAAGTTCCATCCATGCTGTCGTAAATGTTTCCTTCTTTTTATGACTGTTTAATATTTCATTCTGTATATATGCCACATTTCATTTATCAGTTCATTCATCCATGGACACTTAGGTTGTTTCCATAGCTTGACTATTATAAATAATGCTGCAATGGAAATGAGGGGGGGATGCAGATATCTTTTTGAGTTAGTGTTTTGTTTTCTTTGGCTAAATACCCCAAAGTAGAATTGTTATATCATGTGGTAGTTCTATTTTAATTTTTGAGGAACCTCTGTCCTGTTTTCATAGTGGCTACAACAATTTACATTTCCAACAACAATACATAAGGGTTTCCTTTTCTCTACATCCTGCCAACACTGTTATTTTTGTCTTTTTGAAAATAGCCATTTTAACAGGTGTAAGGTGATACCTCATTATGGTTTTGATTTGCATTTCTCTGATAATTAGTGATGTTGGGCACTTTTTCATACGTCTGTTGACCATCTGTGTGTCTTCTTTGGAAAAATGTCTATTCAGGTCCTCTGCCCATTTTTTAATTAGATTGTTTGTATTTTTGCTATTGAGTTGTATAAGTTTTTTATATTTTTTGGATATTACCCCTTATAAGATACATGAATTATAAATATGTCCTCCTATTTTGTAGGTTGCAGTTTTATTTTGTTGGTTTTTTTCTGCTGTACAGATGCCTTTTAGTTTGATGTAATCCCACTTATTTATTTTCTAACTTTAAAGTAAAAAAAAGTCACTTAAAAACTTTTAGAAACTGGCCCTGGCTGGTTAGCTCAGTGGTAGAGCATTAGCCCAGTGTGTGGAAATGCTGGGTTTGATTCCCTGTAAGAACTCACAGCAGAAGTGATCATCCACCCCTCCCTGTTGTCTCTCTCTTTCCCCCCCCCCTGGTAGCCATGGCTCAAACGGTTTAAGCAGGTTGGCCCTAATTGCTGAGGATAGCTCCATGGCCTCACCTCAGGCACTAAAATAGCTCAGTTGCTGAGTAACAGAACAGTGGCCCCAAATGGGCAGAGCATCCCCTGGTAGGGGGCTTGATGGGTGGATCCCAGTCGGGGTGCATGCAGGATCTGTCTCTCTGCCTCTCTGTCCCTCATTTAATTAAAAAAACTTTTAGAAACTGAAGAAAATTGAATTCTATTGCATTTTAATTTTTTTGTTATCACTAAAATTGAATGTTATGAACTAAGTTCTGAGTATATCAAGATCATTGATTGTAGTAATAGTTCTATGAAAAATGTAGAGATTTTTTTAACTAGCAGTTTTTTTTTAACTTGATTAAAGCACATCCTTCAAACTTCATTTTTAAGAACATAAGTTGATAAATTGTCTATTTTATTCTTAATTATCCAAAATGATAGTTTCACCCAGTTAATTACAAACATAATATAAAATCTATCAGTTATGAGTTAAATAAATATTTTAAAATCTGACATATATCGTCATAGTTATCTTTGCCTAGTAGCTTATTGGTGGAGTTTCAACGGTGATAAGTTCATCTTAAAGGATGGGTAGTCGGCTTGCACAGCTCATTAAATATGCATCCTTAAGAAGTTGTTTCTCAATACTTGGTAATATTACTTTGTTGATGTTAATCCTGGTTCTTTTAAAAGAATAAGCATTTCCTCTCAGTTCTTGTTTTATTATAAATGTGTTGTGCTGAACAAAAGGTCATTGTTCATAACCATTTTATAAAAGGGATTTTTAATTTATTTTTGGCTTGCCATTGTTTGCTGTTAGAAGATAAATAATCTACCTTCCCTGATAACTGAGTACCCCCACAAGAATGAGGAGGGGCAGGGGTGGGTAATGTTCATTTTCTCTTGTGTTTTAAATTCAACAAAAGTATGTCTCTATTGTAATTTATCACAGAAATTTTCAGAAGACAATCTGACCAAAACACAGATTGATGGATAAACAGTAAATTCTTGTGAGTTCACAGACATAGAGTTTAATAGTTAGGCATTCTAAATTTGAAAAATAGTGTTTTTAAAGTGTCCTTGTACTGGTAAGTAGATGAATAATATTTTATCCCATGATTTATATGTTTTTATCAGGTAATTTATATATTTTATCAATATGTTTTAAAAAAAACAATTTGAAATTATATATCTATTCAATACATATGTAAAATGTATAAATCTAGGAAAATTTAAAACTTTATTATATAAAAAAGCTATAGTCCTTTACAAAAAAAGATTACAGGGGGTCCTTGGGTTATGACAGTCTTGACATATGATGTTTCGAGTTTACTATTCTCATTCCCATAAAAACTAAAAAATTGAGTTGTGAGTGTTTTGGCTTATGCCCTTAGCATCGTACTTATGGGCTATGTGGGTGAACTAGTTTGGTTGTACGTGGTGCAAGAATACGCAGTATTCTTTTTCTGTGGTTTAGTTGTGTTTTTATGTTCTAGATTATGATTTTCCAATTGTGTTAAAATAGGTAAGTGACTTAGGGTAGGATATCTTTCGACTTACACCAAAGTTCAGGTTATCTCTGTCATAGGAACGGAACTGTGTCGTAACCTGAGGACCCCTGTACTGTAAGATAATTTACCTTTCCGAAAAGACAAGTAAACTTGAAACCAATCTTTGGGGAAAGAAAGAGAAAAATAAAACATTTCTAGAATTGTAAAGCAGTCTTTGTCCAAGGAGTCCTAGGATCAGAGATTATACTTTCACATTCTAAACTGTTGGTTGTAAAAAAATTTGTTTTAAATCATCAGAGTGGGATTCTAATACATTTTTGGGTAAAATCATTCAAAAATACCTGTAACCACTAAAATCTAAACATATTTTAAGTGTTGAAACAAGACCTTTAAAAATTCTGAAGTTTACTATCAGCATGGCTGTGTTTCATGAAAGCATGCTACACTAGGCAGTACGGAAGACATGTGAGTTTAAAGTGAGGGACGAGGGCTCTGTTCTCTAATTTCAGTTTTGAGGATTATCTCACACTGTTAATGATGTGATCTGCAGACAAACAAAAATAAACTAATGCAACCACATTCTATATATTTAGTTTCTATTTGAATGCATCCCAGCCAGATGCATTCATTACGTAAAGATTTGAAAAAAATGTATTGGTTAAAATAGGGGAAAAGTAATCTATAATAATTTTTAAAAATCTATCTAAAGTGTGTGAGATTTAATAGAAGTAAATCTAAAGGCATTTTCAAATTCTATCAAGGAGCAAAAGAAGAGTAACATTCAAATCGATACATGTTCATTTTATGAGACAATTATGAGATTAATTCTTGCTGATGAATGAAATTTCCCAATCAGATTCATTAAGGTTGTTTCAAATAGCTAGGTTTTTTAATGGCTTTTCTTGCCCAATCTTCCTAAAGCACTTATCCTATGTTACTGGAGTAAAGTTCAGCCTGTATCTGTCTTCAGTGTTCAGCAATACCCTTTACTTTGAAAAAAAAAAAAATCAATAGATTCTAATTTGTTAAACCTGAGTAAAGCTGTTCTGAAACACAAATCCTCTGCTATAGTGGAGATTTAAGGCTAAATACAAAAATAAAATAACCGAAGCCAAAGTCCATGGAAAATTGTATGGGAACATCAGTTACAACAGAAGGCAGTGTGACTCTATTAAATATTTATGGAAGTATTTCTAGAGAGACCGGTACTTATGCTCAGAAGGCAGTCGAGTGGATATGATCTACAAGGGCATTTTTAACCAAGATGCTTTGAGCTAATCTAGTCTTAAGAAAAATTTCTACTTTTAATTCAATTCCACAAATATTTCTTCAGCAAGAGAATTCAGTGCTTGTTGTACAAGAGAATGGAACACTCTGCCAACTGCACTGCTTTGAAAAAATAGAACATCTATATTTAACCTTGCACAAAATTCTTAACTAACCTGGGCCTGAGGTTCTCCATCTGTAAGATGAAGAGATTGGACTAAATGATATCTATGATTTTATAAATCTATTATTATGAGATTGACTTGGACATAGTGATGGCAGATTACTGTTTGCTTTTAACCTACACCTTGACCTCACTACTAGGGCAGAAACAGAAAAGCCGCAGATTCCCTCTGGGGGAAGGTACAGCAGCGATTAGAAGAAGGAATGTGTGCAGGGTCTAGAGGACAGAGATAGAGAGAGCATGGGCTGGAGCGGGGAGTCCAGGGCGAGGCTCTGCCACTCACTCATCACATGATTTTGGACAGTCACTTTACCTCTTGGGCCTTCATGTTCCTCATCTGTACAATGAAAAATAATGATTGTATTTACCTAATCAGGTTGTTTTAATGATTAAATGAGTTGATGTATTTAAAACAGTAAATATTCAATAGGATTAGCTATTATATGACTATTCTGGTTAAAGTCTCAGGGACAGATGTCAGTCAGTGGCCTAGTTTCAAACCCAATCACTGACATATGCTAGGGCAGGGGTCGGGGACCGTTTTGGCTGAGAGAGCCATGAACGCCACATATTTTAAAATGTAATTCCATGAGAGCCATACAACGACCCATGTACGTTAGGCATTATCCAATAAAAATATGGTGTTGTCCCGGAGGACAGCTGTGAATGGCTCCAGCCACCCGCAACCATGAACGAGTGGTAGGAAATGAATGGACTGTAATACATGAGAATGCTTTATATTTTTAACATTATTATATTTTTTATTAAAAATTTGTCGGCGAGCCAGATGCAGCCATCAAAAGAGCCACATCTGGCTCACGAGCCATAGGTTCCAGACCCCTGTGCTAGGGCATTGTTTAGTTACTTTAATTAGTAGTAGCTACCTCACAGGATTACTCATGGGTTTATAGATTTATAAATAAACATATCTATATCTATATCCACATCTATATCTCACCTGCAACAGTGTCAGTGAGCAACATATACTATAGTAATGTCACGAACTCAAATATTGTGAGATGGATGAAAATGTATGCTTATATAGAAGTCTTCAGGTATTAGGATTCACACTTAACAGTTCTACGAGTTTAATTGTAGTGAGTTTTTGCAAAATATTCAGAGTAAGAATTTATAGCTTGAATACCTAGCATAGAGTAAATGATCAGTAAATGGTTATTGTTATTATCATTAGGTGCATTAAATCCTTTTCTACAAAATTGGAACAATATTTCTTGGCTTTTATTGAAAGTTTAACTTTGATACATAGTAAAATCACTTTGATAATGGAATAAATTTCAAATGATAAAGGTTAAAAAATGTTCTCATAATCTAAAACAATGTTACAAATTTGGCAAAGTAGCTTAAAGAATTTTTAAAAGATTAACAATGATAGTTTAGTAAGATAGAGTTCATTGGAATGAAAAGCCATTCTACTTTAAATTCATTTAATCAATTAAATCTCCAGTAGTATAGAAAAAAATAACAGAAAGCTCTTTGGCAGCTAAAATTCTCTGTATTCTTTGCAGAAACTGCAAAGTCTTTAAAAAGGAGTTAATTTTCCTTGGCTGAAACTTGTTACAAGTGCATAAAAATCATTGTCTGAAGAGACTGTTGTCCATGTATTGACACTGGGTGTAATTAGAGGAGATGTGTGTCCAATTCCATTAGTAGGTCTTTAGAGGATGTATATGCTATTGAATTAGGTTCATAGTTTATACATTCAGTAATAAAGAGTTTCTATAAAATTCTTTTATAGAAAGATGTCATGTGACTGCTATGTGAAAGAATTTGTATAGCTAAATATGATATGTCAGTTAGGTCAGGGAACTCAGAATAAATATTTCAACTTATTGTTGGGAGTAAGGCCTTAATAACATTAGAGTATACAGTTAGGTGCATGACCCTCAGATATATAACGAAACAGCTGTTGACTCTAGCAGTTTTCTAAGTTGATTTCTTGCCTCTCCATATATGCCATATAAAATTCCTTTGTGCAATATACAGCTCATGCATACCCCAAATCAAGAATAATCTATCTACTTATAACTTCTTCCCTTTCCCATGCTAAGCATATTGAACTAAAGAGATTAAAGGTGGCATTATTGGGGAAGAGTTTGCTTTCAGTTAAAATAGAGTAACAGGTACTAGATTTACTCTCACTTCAAACTACTAAAAACCTTGACAAAGAATAGCTATATCTATAGATCTGTGTATCTATATATCTATATATCATAGATAAACAAACAGTTTTTAGACACTGAAGACCAGACAGTGCAGGTGATCCCTGAGACAAACCAGGTGAGCCTTTCCACTGCCCCAACCTAGAGCAGAGAATTTCCAAGGTTCAGTGTAGGGAGAGGAAAGCCAGGTGGAGCTTGAACTCTCCCTGAGTTGAGGAGATAGAGCTGGGAACCTGGGGAAGACAAGTTGGTTAGTGTTTTCGGGACAGAGTCCCCGAAAGGAGAACCCTATAGAGCAGGGGTCCCCAAACATTTTACACAGGGGGCCAGTTCACTGTCCCTCAGACCGTTGGAGGGCCGGACTATAAAAAAAAATCTATGAATAAATCCCTACACACACTGCACATATCTTATTTTAAAGTAAAAAAAAATGGGAACAAATATAATATTTAAAATAAAGAACAAGTAAATTTAAATCAACAAACTGACCAGTATTTCAATGGGAACTATGGGCCTGCTTTTGGCTAATGAGATGGTCAATGTCCGGTTCCATATTTGTCACTGCTAGCCGTAACAGGTGATATGACGCACTTCTGTCACCGGAAGTAGTACTGTACGTGAGCCATGCTGCGCTTTGTGGCGCCGCCACATACAGTACTCCCGGAGCACAGGATGCATCCTCTCACTGACCACCAATGAAAGAGGTGCCCCTATCGGAGGTGCAGCGGGGCCGGATAAATGGCCTCAGAGGGCCGCATGTGGCCCGCGGGCTGTAGTTTGGGGACCCCTGCTATAGAGAGTGCAAGAGTTGCAGGGATCCGCAAAGGGTCCCCACCCCATCTCCCCAGTCTTCAGCTCAGTACTAAGCAGCACAGGAAAAAAGCAAATTATTCAAGTTGAAAGATAGCATCCCCCCAAATGAGCAGAGGGAATAGTCCCTGAAATTGACATTGGACCAGGAAAAGTTTGTGCTTCCCCCAGCAGAGTGGACATAACTTATAGGGTATCACTTTGGTAGTGAAACAGAATCAGCTCCAGACTACAGGCCGAGCTAACCTAGCTAACAAAACTTAAAAGCCAGCCTCAAAAAGTTCAAACTGTTTACAAATAACTGCATCCTAGACTATGGCCCAGAAAAGATTTATGGAAATACAAAAATATCTGGTGAAACATAAGGTAAAAATCACATCTGACATCTAATAAAAAAAATTTCCGGTTATGCAAGTAAGGGGATGTAAAGGAAACTCAGGATAAATATTTCAACTTATTGTTTGGGAGTATGGCCTTAATACTCCTGAGTATCTCCTTTAGTCTCAATACTCAACTCACAGAATGCTTTACTTCTGACACTTCCAGCTTTCAAATGGGGGAGAATTTTTTCTACACCAGGTAATTTCGTGACACCAGTTGTGTGTCCTACAATTTAACTTTATCATGACACCATCTTCCTGGAGTTAGTGTCAGATCCCACAGGTTGGGGGCTCAGTCCACAGACTGCAACTGCAGCCAACCTCAGATGCCACGTGCAAGTCCAGGTTCTTACCTGTGCTTCTGACCAACTGGCTATACATCAGAGATTCCCATGGCCACCTCTTGGGTCCAGTTAATTTCCTAGGGCAGCTTACAGAACTCAGGATAATATTTATTTACTTAGATTACTGGTTTGTTATAAAAGGATATAACTTGGGTACATCCAAGTGAAAAGATGTATAAGGTATGTGGGAAGGGGCTTGAATAACATATCCTAGTATACCAGTCAACCAGCATCTTCATGTATTCACCAACTTGGAAGTGTTCTGAACTATGTCCTTTTCAACTTTTACAATGTTTAAACACACACACACACACACACACACACACACACACACACACACTTGATTAAATTAGTGTGCCACAAGAATTTTTTTTATTTTAATTTGTTGTGTTTACATAGTTACAAGTGTACCCCTGAATATATCTCCCTCCCTTTCTCCCTCCCTGTTCTCCTTGATACACCCTTTGGCCCCTCCCCTCCATGATTTACTATCCTGCCCTCTATCTCTCTGTGTTATATGTATATATTTTAACTAATGTCTTTCCTTTCTTTGTTCCCTTCCTCTCATCCCCTTTCCCTCTGGACTCTTTGACCCCTTCTCTGCCTCTCTTCTGTTCCTCAGTTCACATTGTTCATTGGATTCCTCATATGAGTGAAGTCATATATTTTTCTTTCTCTGCCTGGCTTATTTCACTTAGCATAATAGACTCCAGGTCCATCCATGTTGTCGCAAAGGGTAAGATTTCCTTCTTTTTCATGGCCGCATAGTATTCCATTGTGTATATGTACCACAGCTTTTTAATCCACTCATCTAATAATGGACACTTGGGCTATTTCCAGATATTGGCTATGATCATCTTGAAAGAAAACGGGCAGTAAGCTCTCCAACATCTCTCACAGCAATATATTTGTTGATTTAACTTCATGGGCAAGTGAAATAAAGGACAGGATGAACAAATGGGACTATATCAAATTTAAAAAGTTTTGCACAGCAAAAGACAACATGAACAAAATACAAAGACAAACCACACAATGGGAGAACATATTTGCCAACACATCCAATAAGGAGTTAATAACCAAAATCTACAAAGAACTTGTAAAACTCAATGCCAGGAAAGTAAACAATCCAATCAAAAATTGAGCCAAAGAACTGAATAGACACTTCTCCAAAGAGGACATAGAGATGGCCAATAGGCATATGAAAAAATGTTCAACATCACTAATCATTAGAGAAATGCAAATTAAAACCACAATGAGATACCACCTTACACCAGTCTGAATGGCACTCATTAACAAAACAACACAAAACAAGTGCTGGTGAGGGAGTGGAGAAAAGGGAACCCTATTGTACTGCTGGTGGGAATGCAGACTGGTGCAGCCACTGTGGAAAACAATAAAGAGATTCCTCAAAAAATTAAAAATTGAACTGCCTTTTGACCCAGCTATCCTATTACTAGGAATATATCCTAAGAGTAACAAATTACTGATTCAAAAGAAGAAATGCACCCCATGTTTATTGCAGCATTGTTTACAATAGCCACAAGAATTTTAAATCATACAGTACCTGATTAATTAGTCAGGGCCACTGACCTCTTTTTCATTAGATTATCAAATAAAAATAAAATTGCAACAACCAACACAACAATAGTTGTCTGGTGTTACTGAATCAAAAGTATACTTTTTTGCCTGACCAGGCAATAGCACAATGAATAGAGCATCAGACTGGGATGCCAAGGACCCAGGTTCTAAACCCCAAAGTCACAGGCTGAGCATGGGCTCATCCGGCTTGAGTGCGGGATCGCTGGCTTGAGTGTAGATCATAGACATGATTCCATGATCACAGGCTTGAGTGCAAGGTCGCTGGTTGAGCAAAAGGTCACTCACTCTGCTGTAGCCCCACTCCCAGCAAGGCACATATGAGAAAGCAATCAGTGAACAACTAAGGTGCCACATTGAAGAATTGATGCTTCTCATCTCTTTCCCTTCCTGTTTGTCTGTCCCTATCTCCCTCTCTCTGACTTTCTCAGTCTCTGTCAAAAAAAAATATACCTTTTTTTTGTCAGATAAGCAAAATTATATATATATATTTGGTATGCTTCAGAATTTTAGTAATTAGTTCATATGTGCCATGAGATATTGAAAATAATCATTGGCCATTAGAATTTGAACTCATTCTTTAGCCCCTTTTTCCTCCCTGGAGGTCTGGGGGCAAGGGGAAGCTGAAAATTCTAACCTTATAATAACATGGTTGCTTTCCCTGGTAATTGGCCTCCATTCTTAGGGGCATTCCAAAAATTACCTCATTAACTTAAACTCACATGTGGTTGAAAGAGGTTTGTAATAAATTACAAAAAACACCATTATCTTCCTCTTATTACTTAGAAAATCCCAAGGGTTTTAGGAGGCCAGAGCCAAAATGAGGACAAAGACCAAATATATATTACTTATTGTAAATCACAATATCACAGTAGAAATAACTCATTATGTAGAACAAAATTGATCAATGGAAACAGTTCAAAGTGACTCAGATAACAGACTTATTAGGCAAGGACACTAAAACTGTTATAAAACTATAGTTCATACACTTCTGGAATATTCCATACATCAAAGAAGCTAGAGAAAAGATTGAGCATGTTAAGTCAGATATGTAGAAGGTGTGAAAAAGGCAGACCCAGAATGACGTTCTAAAGATGTCTGAAATAAAAATATACTTGGTGGGGTTAATAGCAAATTAAACACTGCATAAAAAGCATTACTGACTTAAAGACATAACAATAAAAATATCTGTAATTAAACACAGAAAAAAACCTAAAAACAAATTAACAACATATAGTTATATAGGATATAGGAAGTTATATAGGGTAACTTCAAGAGGACAAGTATAAATGATAGCAAAGGTTCTGAAGGACAGAAAAAAGAATAGACAAAATATTAAAAAAAAAAGACATGGTTGAACATTTTGTAAATTTGATGAAAATTATAAATAGATACAAGAAGTTCAATGTACCCAAAGTAATAGAAACACGAAGATGCTGCCTGACCAAGCAGTGGCGCAGTGGATAGAGCATTGGACTGGGACATAGAAGACCCAGGTTCGAAACCCTGGGGTCTCTGGCTTGAGTGTGGGCTCATCCATCTTGAGCACGGGCTCGCTGGCTTGAGTGTGGGGTCACTGGCTTGAAGCCCAAGGTCACTGGCTTGAGCAAGGGGTTACTCTGCTGCAGTATCTCCCCCCCCGCCCCCGTCAAGGCACATATGATAAAGCAATCAATGAACAATTAAGGAGCCAGAACAAAGAATTGATGTTTCTCATTTTTCTCCCTTCCTGTCTGTCTGTCTCTATCTGTCCCTCTCTCTGTCTCTCTGTCACACACACACATAAAGGAAACATGAAGATACTATCCCAAAGTATAGTAATCAAATTATATAAAAGCAGTAATAAGAAAGGAAAATCTTAAAAGTGCTCAGAGGGAAAGAACACATTGCATGTAGAGGAGACAAGAAAGACAACAGATGTCTTATTGAAAACGATGTGAGCCAGAAGATGGTAGAGAACCATATTTAAGTGATTGAAAAGAAAAAGAAATCCTGTATGTGTGGGAGTCTATAAATTATATTTGGGAAGGTAAAATAGACTTTCTTAGATACAGAAGCATGGAAGGAATGAATCACCAGCACAAATATCTAAGGAAGTCCTTTAGTCAGAAAGAGAATCATACCAGGTTAAAATCTGTATTCACACAAAGTTTTGAAAAGCATGTGGTAAATTTGTGGATAAATATAAAAGGTATTTTTTATTTTAAAAATCTCTTTAAAAACTATTTGTTTAGAATGGAAAAAAATCAATGTATTGTGGGGGTTCAAAACATATGTAGAAGATGAAAATGTGCTGTTGTAAGGGTCTCATCCTGTATATGACATGGTCTAATATTACTTGAAGGTAGACTGTGATAAGTTCAAGATGTATACCATAAGCTCTAAAGTCACCACTGAAAAAAACACAGTAGTACCAAATAAAACAATGGATGAGTTAAAAATTAACATTTTAATAAGCATAGAAAGAATGAACTTTCATAGTCAAGAAATGGGTTTTCCAAAATTATGTAACTCTTATTTGTCAGTTACTTCGCTCATAAGCCCATGTCTTGCCATTTTGAGAAATCTTAATGATTTCCAGTTTAAAATGCACATTTTTATCAGCAAATTTAGTTTATTCAGGAGTCTTTTCCCCTTCCCTCTTCTCCTTCATTCCTTCCTGGACTAGATGCATGTCCCTGTGGGCATTGTCCTGATGCCAGCAGAGGGCAGCCAGACCCTTGGATTCAACTTGAACCCTGTTATTATTTAACTGTTCTGCAACCATAGGCTGCTTACTTGCCCTTTGATTATGCTTCTCTTTCCTCATCTGTAAAATGGGTATATTAAAGCAGCACCTTTGAAAGATTATTGTGAGGATTCAATAAGATAACTTAAGAAAGCACTTAGCACAGTAGTCCACGTAGGAGTGGTACTTGTACTATCTGTCTGTGACACTCTCCGCCCTTGCCAAGTCCGCTGCGGATGTCCCGGCCCTGCCCGCACCGGTAGGTCTCCCTCAGCAGCGGACTTTGCCTTCTGTCTTTGTTAGGTCCCGCCCTCTCAGTCAGCATTTCTACACTTGCCTAGGAAATTTCAGAAATCCTTTTCCAGTTTTTCAGGACTCTGTGATGCAGTCCTATAGTCCAGTCTTCAGGGCACTTCACTCCACCATTGCTTCTCTACTCGTCTGGCAGAACTTGTATCAGAGCCGGATACGATGTCTCCCAGTGTTTCTCTGGGCCACCAGAATCTAGCTTTCAAGCCTAATGTTTCTAATACGAATAAAGCCTTCTATTTTGAAACTCAGTGCTAAGCAGTGACTTCTTTGATCTTGTGAAAGCCACCCTCCACCTGGCAGTGCATGTAGCCAGCAAACACTGCATATATGCTGAGGACTGTTAATAGGAGTAAGCAGAATGATGAGAGGCCCTGGCCGGTTGGCTTAGTGGTAGAGTGTCAGTCTGGTGTGCAGGAGTCCCGGGTTCGATTCCCGGCCAGGGCACACAGGAGAAGCGCCCATCTGCTTCTCCACCCCTCCCCCTCTCCTTCCTCTCTGTCTCTCTCTTCCCCTCCCACAGCCAGGGCTCCATTGGAGTAAAGTTGGCTGGGGCGCTGAGGATGGCTCTGTGGCCTCTGCCTCAGGTGCTGGAATGGCTCTGGCTGCAACAGAGCGACGCCCCAGATGGGTAGAGCAACCCCCCTGGTGGGCATGCCGGGTGGGTCCCAGTAGGGCGCATGTGGGAGTCTGTCTGACTGCCTCCCCATTTCCAACTTCAGAAAAATACAAAAAAAAAAAAAAAAAAAAAAAAGGAAGAAGAATGATGAGAAGAAACCTAATGATATTGCCAAATATCATCTGCTCCCACTTGGCAGCCTGGAATCTGCTCTACTGCACTGGAAGTTACTCATTTAATTTTAGCTGTTACTAGTAACACATTATTTATGACCAGAAAGGGTTGTCCCTCCAACAATGTACTGTGAGGCCACAGGGAAGTACTTATGCCTAAGACACTGGGACAATTTGTTTCCACACAGGAGGAGATGCACATTTGGAGAGTCCTGGAGGCACATCTTCTGAGGTGGCTCCAGAGGCAGATTAAGGTCGGTTGAGGCCCTGGGCACAGAAGACAATATTGGGCCCCTTTAGAAAAGAGAGAGAGAAGTAAAAATACATGTTAACCCTATTTTTAAATAAATAAAAAATATTATGCACCATTAATGTTAAAATTGCACATGTGAAACCAAACTTGGTGTAATTAGAAAAAAGTGTAAAGTTGGGGTTTTGTGGGGCCCTTTGGAAGTTGGGGCCTAGGGAGTCCACCCTGAGCACCGCCATTAACTTCACCACCAGGTGACTCTAAACATTCCTAGAAGCTGCAGTTGCCTTTTCATTCAATTGAGAAAAAACTAAAGTCTATTATAAGACAGTGGGCCATCTGCTAAGATGCAGCTCAGGCATGTCCAAATCCATGAAACTATGTCTTTCTGATCATTAAAGCTGAAATGACCTCTCTCTGCATGTTTTCCTTGTGTGATTATCACACATCGACTTATGGGATAGTCACTCACATAATCTTCTGATCTCCTGTGGTAGTCTAGATGCTCCTTGAGCAGTGGGCTTTAGTCACACCTCAGCATTCTCCGCTGGACCTAGCAGGTTCCTAGGGGAAGCTGCTGCTGACACCACCACCATTACCACTACGTAGGAGGAGGCCACTCCGGAGATAGCCCCAGGCACTCCACAAATACGATTTCCCTTAATCCTCACGGGACACTCTAAGATACTCATTGTTTCCCCATTTTATGGGCAAATTAATCAAAGTTCAAAGTAGTTATAAGATTTGTGCAAGGGCACAAAGCATAGAGTCCTGGTTCTATCTAAACCTTTGTGGCTCTCATGCCTTATTTCCAGTCACTACAATAGAATGTGTCCTCCACATAACACCTCTAAGTGGTGACTGTTTCTAAGCTTGTCTCCTTTCACTGTATCTAAGCTTTACAAACTCTCTGGTGGTCAGGTGGCCCTGGAAAAGCATTTGAACACAGGCTAATAGAGACAGGAATTGTGAATATTGAAATAAAAGAGGTAAATTGACAGCATTACCAAATATACAGTCCAGTGCTTTAGAAATGCCTGTATAATTTTTATAAAGAGTAGTTAATAATTATTCTTAATACATATCTTGTGAAGTATGATAAGTTTATGCAAAATTTTATAGCAAGGAGAAAAAGGAATTCAGAGGAAGGCATCTAAATGCTCTTTAAATTTTTTGATCTATATTAGCCAGAGTTACATTTTTTCATAGACAGTGAGAAGTTTGAGGTCATAGCCACTAATTGTGGTGTGGAACTTCTGGCCTGTGGTTGGCATTTTAAGAAGTGCTAGATTGCATTCTATTGCAAAGAGCCATGTGACTTCTGAGCAGAAACCCGTGGTGAAGCAGGCAAAGCTTGTCCTCTCTGTACTCACTTCCCCTTTGTACGGGTTCTCTCCCTCCCTTTTCCCTCCCATCCCAGTTCCCAGTGCTCTGCTCTAAGTGTCCAGAAGAAAATAAATCACTAATGCTTTAAGAAAAATTAGTCTGAGAATCTGCAATTACCCCTAAGGGATATAATTGAAAAGAATAAATCCGTAGTGATTGTTATAATTAATAGTGGTATTTCAACCACTGTGGCTTCTGCATAAAGGAATTGTTTTTGTACGAAATTATACCATTTGAGAGGCAAATGGCACCACCAAATCTTTTAGCCCCCAGACCTGCCTTTTCTGGTGGTCTTAGCACTCTAAATATGGTAGGGAAATAGTTTTCCACTAGCCGTATGTGAGGACAGGTGCGATTCCAGATTCAATTCCATACTAGTATGGAGAGGCTAAAGTGCTGCTAAGTGCAGAGCAAGAAGAATGGAAACGTACAAGGTGCTTCTCTGTTGGGGTGTGCCGCTGCTGGCCTCACTGCTGACCTCCCGTTATGTGTCAGGGAAGAGCACTTTTGGCTGCTGGACAGGAAGAAATCATATAATCAATAAAGTAACCAATCGACAAATGAATGGACTGTTACAGTCTGCAAGCCTCTGTGGCAAATTTTCCAAGGGTTGCAAAGATGATTTATAAAGCAATAGCAATATTCCTGTTTTTTAGTAGTATATGATAACTATCAAATAATACAGCTACAAGAACCAGAGGAGAAAGCAATCCTGTGGTTGATGTTGGTCAGGAAAGTTTTTTTTTGTTTTGTTTTGTTCTTAAGCAGTATTTACCCTATTGAAAAATACTGTAAGAAAATAATAGAATCCTCAAGTCCTTTTTTTGTGCCAGGACCTGTGTTAAACTCTTTACTCATATTATATGTAAGGGCTTAGCCAAGTTGTGGCACATGATAAATGTTCAAAGAGTGTCATAGTTCTTATAATTGTGTTACTCCTTCCAAACACTTTCAGGGGGAACAATTATTTCCCTATACGTATTATAGTTAAGAAAACTGTGGCACATCAAGGTCACATAACTTGTACCAGACATACAATTAGTTAGTGTGAACTCAGACAGATCCAGAGTCCATGCTCTTAACCATACTCCATATTGTATGGAATCAACGAGATTGATTAAAACAAAAAAAGGCACAATTGTGTGTATGTGTGTGTGTGGGGGGGTAGATCCAAGAAACAACAGGGGCTGATTAACAGAGGTGACAAAGTTCCACTCTTGTTCAATAGGTCAGGAAGTTGACTAGGGTTGCAGACTTCCGTTGAAAAGCCATGAGGCATGGCTAGAAAAATAATTTAGAACAACGTACAAAGGGTTTTGAATATTAACTGGGAAGGGTAGTAAAAGAATTTTCAGCTTCAGACTATATTTATTAGGTGGAGTGTCAACAATTTTTACACTTACTCTACCTGGAGACAAAGAAATATTTATAAAGATTAAGCTAGGGATTATATCAGGGCCAAATTCTCCATTAGACCAAGTAGGTACAGTGTGTAGATCCCACAGTATTTTTAGGGGCCACCAAAATGTTTTAATTTTATTTTAAATCAGAAGGATATAAATGTAATAAACATAAATATAAAATAATGAACACAGCCTAATATTTATACCAACATAGTTATAAGGTATAATTGTTACTTTTTTTTTTTTTTAGTAGAGAACAGGTCAAATGTGCTTGTCCCACAAAAGTCATGCTGCAACCCTGGATGTTATGCTGAATCATCTAGAGGAGGGAGTGACTAAGCATAAGCATGACAGGGAACTAAGAAAATCATTATGCATGAAATAATACAGGCTTTGATTCTGTGGCCATGCCAGTACAAAGAAAAATAAAGATACTACTAATAAAAAGCTCATACAAGTTGTGAACTGCCTCTGTTTGGGTGTGTGGTAGAGAATGGTGGAGAATAAAATGTAAGTTTTCTGGCTCAAGGTAGTGGGCTGATGTATACATTTACTTTTGCTGTGTTCCAACATTTTTTGACAACAAAAAGATATATTTTTCAATATTCATAATAATGCTGATAAAGTGAAGCTGTCTTTGGTAGGCTAGAGGAAGTTTTGGGATCTGGTTGATAAAGAACCCAAACTGAAAAACCTGAAAGAAGTCCAGGAGAGAGTTGTGGGATCCAGGTCAGAAGAAACAAACCTAGGAATAGAAACCCTGCAAAATGACAGTATAATGATTAATGTAAAGGATTATGAAGTAACCAAATCAGTTTTATGTAGGGCAGCTGACTGAAATGTTTGCCTCCAGGATATAAACCTAATGATAGCTTTCAAAGCAAAATGGAGAATCTGCTATCCCCAGTTAGGTGCTAAAAAGGAGCAGTAATAGCTCAACATGGTGTAGATGCCAAAAACAAAATAGTGCAGAGCCTGGGTAACTTTAAACCCACACAGACACGGCATAGGGTGAGAGGGAACAAATGCCTCAGCACAGCCATGAAATAGACGTGTGTTTACCTTCTTCCATATTTTGGTATTTAGAAGAGGTCCTTGCCTTGTCTGCCAGTGAACACATCAATCAGCATAGTCTTGCCCTTTTTATATTGAGTCTAATCAGATTTCCCCATTACTTGGAGAATGGGCTGCTAAGAAATTTGACATATAGCCCTGGCCAGTTGGCTCAGCGGTAGAGCGTCGGCCTGGCGTGCGGGGGACCCGGGTTCGATTCCCGGCCAGGGCACATAGGAGAAGCGCCCATTTGCTTCTCCACCCAACCCCTCCTTCCTCTCTGTCTCTCTCTTCCTCTCCCGCAACCGAGGCTCCATTGGAGCAAAGATGGCCCGGCGCTGGGGATGGCTCCTTGGCCTCTGCCCCAGGCGCTAGAGTGGCTCTGGTTGAGGCAGAGCTACGCCCTGGAGGGGCAGAGCATCGCCCCCTGGTGGGCGTGCTGGGTGGATCCCGGTCCGGCGCATGCGGGAGTCTGTCTGACTGTCTCTCCCCGTTTCCAGCTTCAGAAAAATACAAAAAAAAAAAAAAAAAAGAGAAATTTGACATATAGAAGCTTTAAGAAAACCTATACTAGCTATGTATGCATATGAATGCAGTCTTTCATGTTCAAATCTGTAAGAATAAAAAAATTCTATGCATTATCATAAAAGATAATGTAACAGAAAATCGGACCTGTAAGAAATGTAAACATTGAAATTCATCCTCAGATAGATTGAAGGGGTTATTAAAGTCATGAATCAAATACAAGCAACTGGGTGGGTGGGTGGGGATCAGAGAAGTAAAAAAAAAAGTTCTTACGCCCTGGCTGGTTGGCTCAGTGGTAGAGCATTCACCCAGTGTGTGGAAGTCTGGAGTTTGATTCATAGTCAGGGCGCACAGGAAAGTAGACCATTTACTTCTCCACCCCTCCCCCTCTCCTTTCCTTTTCCTTCCTTTTCCTTCCCTTCCCTTCCCTTCCCTTCCCTTCCCTTCCCTTCCCTTCCCTTCCCTTCCTTTCCCTTCCCTTCCCTTCCCTTCCTTTCTCCTTTCTTTCTCTCTCTCTTTCTTCTCCTCCCACAGCCATGGCTCAATTGATTCAAGCACATTGGCCCCAGACGTTGAGGATGGCACCATGGAGCCTCTACCTCAGGTGCTAAAAATAGCTCAGTTGTGATTATGGCCCCAGATGGCGGTTGCTGGGTGGATTCCAGCTGAGGTACATGCTGGAGTCTGTTTCTTTATCTCTCATCCTCTCACTTTAAAAAAAATCTTAGAAACTAAAAATACGATTGCAAAAACAAACAAGCACACATGTAAACATATACATATGGGTCAAAGAACAGAACAGGTGGAAATGAAGGCCACATGAATAATGTGAGTGATAAAGTTAAGGAAACCTCCCAGAACATAGAGAAGACAAAGAGATAGAAAATATTAAAGTGAGATAACTTAAGAGCTATGGGGAATAATACCAAGTTTTAATACCCTCCCCCCTGCAAAAAAAGGAGGAGAAAAAACAAGAAAACAGAGAGGCAGTTATAGATATAACTAATAAAATTTTCCTGAACTAAAGAAAGATCCAAGTGTTCAAATGGCAAAGTTTTTGATGTATTAACCAGGAGTAAGGAAACACATACCGTACATATTCTGATACATCTTGATGACATTTTTTAATTCGAAGAATAGTAATTTTTTTAAGTTGCCACAGGAAAAGAAACAAAGCAAATAACTGAAATTCAGACTGGTATTGGACTTCTCAGCCTTCACAGTAAATGCTAGAAAAACGCAGCATGGCCTCAGTGCCCTGAAGGAAAAAGAATTTGTAATTAGGACTCTATACCCAGCCAATAGTTTGCAAATATATGAGAAACATGAAGATTTTGTTGGAATGAAAAGTCACAGTAGATCATTTAGAAACGAATTATTGAAGATATATTTCACTTATTCAAATTTAATCCACAAAGAGGACATGGAATATATTATAGTATACAAATATAGATATCATTGACTATACTGTTAATCCTAAGTAATTATTGAAAACTTAGCCATTAAGTATAGTTAATTACAAAAATAATTCCTAACATAGTAAAGGCATTATATATAGTGGATGAATGAATATAACTACAAATGGTTTAAAAAGTTATATGGAAACTATAAGTAAGATAGAGGATATATGAAAACCAATTTCTCTGTAAGCCTGAAGCTATTCTAGAACATAAAGTCTACCAATTAAACAAAAACATGAGAAATTGAAGAAAAAGTGAAATAAAAGCATGTTAATGGTATTTCTTTTTCATAGAAGAGAGAATAAATGCTCTTTCTTTATATTCACTAAAAATTAAGGTGGATTTGGATCTTAAGACTTTAACATTTATAATGAAAATAATCTAGCATTTAGAACTTCCAAACCACTCAAAGTGAAAAAAGAGGCACATAATATGGGTTTCATTTAGCAGAAGATAGAAAAGAAAATGAGAAGAAAAATGACAATGAGATGGAGGAGAAGGGGGAAGAGTAAACTTCATATAAGAGATGTCATAAAACAATTAAATATAAGGTGTCAGGGCATAAAATATACTATCAGGGACCACAATAGATATTAACAGATGAGATTACCAAGTAAATAATGACTCTGAAGCAAAATTAAATATATTTTAAAAAATGAAATACCCAAGTACATGCTGGATACCAGAGATCAGTCTAGAACAAAATGTTTCCCCATTCTGTGGATCTCTCTTTCTCACTGGGATGTTTGTGGACTCTGTTAAAGAACAAAAATCTGGGAAGCAAGTGAGGCAGAAAGAATCTAAGGGGCTTGCTGAATGTCTGATATAGACACTCAGAGGAAAATTGACCATTTCCAGTATCTATATATATTTGAAAACAAGTAGTACTGGACAATATTGGTAATTAATTATGCTCAATTAACTATGAAAGATTTAATTAACTGAAAAAATATAGCATTGAAATACACACAAAAAGGCAGTAAGCTCATACAGTTATTTATTTATTTATTTATTTATTTATTTATTTTTTCATTTTTCTGAAGCTGGAAACAGGGAGGCAGTCAGACAGACTCCCACATGTGCCCAACCAGGATCCACCTGGCATGCCCACCGGGGGGTGATGCTCTGCCCATCTAGGGCGTCGCTCTGTTGCATCCAGAGCCACCCTAGCGCCTGAGGCAGAGGCCACAGAGCCATCCTCAGCGACTGGGCCAACTTTGCTCCAATGGAGCCTTGGCTGGGGGAGGGGAAGAGAGAGACAGAGAGGAAGGAGAGGGGGAGGGGTGGAGAAGCAGATGGGCACTTCTCCTTTGTGCCCTGGCCGGGAATCAAACCCGGGACTCTTGCATGCCAGGCCAACACTCTACCACTGAGCCAACCGGCCAGGGCCAAGCTCATACAGTTTTATTAGTGACTTCAGTCAAACCTTCAAGAAACAGATACTTCTCATATTAAATTGTCCAGGTCATCAGAAAAGATGAAAAGTCTCAAAAATTATTTTACAATGTTAACAAAATATAAGCAAAAATGATACAAAAATAATTTATAGCCTAAATTCGTTTATTATAAAAATATAAATGAAATAATAACACATCACCTACATCATGATTTAAAAAAATAAAACACCAAGGTCAAGAAGGATTTACATATAGAGTGCAAGGATGGGAGGGAGGGTCCCAGATGACACAGAGGAATAAGGGCAGGAATGAGGAGAGAAAAGGAAGAAATTGCTTTGGGGGGCTATGGCCAAGAGTTTAAGGAGTGGTTTAATGATTTGGCTACAAGTTTTCTAACAACCTTTGGAATAAAGTAGTTTTTAGTATTTACTTTGGCTGAGTAGGGTTGGAGACAGGATAATTCTGCAGTCTTTGCCAGGATTTCAAATAGAATGGTAGAAGAGGTTATTTTCAATGCTTGAGATGAGATCATTCCAAGGACTTCACTTCCCAAAGAAATTAGCTGTAGCCCGTGGTGCCAGTAGAATAAGCCACCAGGCTAGCTCAGTACTATACCTGATATGTTTATATATGCTCTCAACTTCTTGCAGACATTTTGAGAGGGAATACCTTTTTTTTTTTTTTTTTTTTTTTTTTTTTTTTACAGACAGAGAGTCAGAGAGAGGGATAGACAGGAACAGAGAGAGATGAGAAGCATCAATCATCAGTTTTTTGTTGCGACACCTTAGTTGTTCATTGATTACTTTCTCTTATGTGCCTTGACTGTGAGCCTTCAGCAGACCAAGTACCCCCTTGCTCAAGCCAGCGACCTTGGGTCCAAGCTGGTGAGCTTTGCTCAAACCAGATGAGCCCGCGCTCAAGCTGGCGACCACAGGGTCTCAAACCTGGGTCCTCGAACCTGGGTCCTTCACTTCCCTGTCTGACATTCTATCCACTAAGCCACTGCCTGGTCAGGCAAGAGGAAATACTTTTTTTAAGAAGTAGAAAACATTACACTCAGGCTATAAACCCTAGTTTATACATCTTAAATACAGGCCAGAATGCAAATATACCTATTTCCTAAATCCTGTGCTAACAAAGGCCAAGGTAAGGAGGCTCCTGAGATTTAGAGTCTGAGCTACAAGGACGTTGATGGTACTCAAGGCAACGATAGGGAATTTAAAAGGCAGACAAGCTTTGGAAGGATGTTAATGGGTCAGATTAAAAGTGACCAAGTTTTGAAGGATTTCCACGAGTAAATATCCTGCAGACAGTATAATATGTGAGACTAAGTTTTGGAAAGAGAAGGATCAGGCTAGGTTTATTGATTCAGAAGATATCACACAGAGGGAAACTAGTCTAACTTTTGAGAATATATGATCTAAAAGACAGATGAGCTGAAAAATGAGCTTACAATGAAGACAACTCTACTAAGGTAAGCCAGGGAAACAAATAGAAATATCAGGAAGAAAAATTCCTCCTGAGCAAGGGAAAAGAAATACACGGAGATCTTGTGATATTTATTTATCCCATGACCTATGTATAAAATAGATTAAATAGTCCTCACACTGCTGGTGCTTTTTCATTTGACTTAGAATGCCAACAAGAGGTTCAAAAAAGATATTTTGATTATTTGGAAATACTAAATTTCTCCCACAATTATCTCCACATTTTTTTGGTGCCTTTCTGTATCTCCTCAATATCCTTCACCCTTTGGCTCATAATTCAGGTTTTTCTGTGCCAGAAAAGCCCTTGTATAGCTGTCTAAGTATCTGCTTGAGGTATTCCACTAAGAGAGGTTTATCTGAACTTTCTAAATGCTGGGGATACAGCAACGAACCAACGAAATTCTATGTGTTCATAGTGCATTCTAGAAGGCAGGACAATACACAAATACATACATAAGTGATACCTTGGGGAAAAACAAGTGCATGGGAAAAAATAAAGTCAGGTAAGGGCCACAGGCATGCTGCAGAGTCATGGGGATAGCTGCTGTGTACATTGGAGAGTTGGGGAAGACCTCTCTAACACAATAGCTTTAACCAGACACCCAAAGTAAGTAAGAGAGTTATGGGGTTCTGGTGGGAAAGAGCATTTGTGTAAGGAGAGCAGGACAGCCCTGAGGTGAGAGAATGCATGGAGAACCATAGCTTCTGGAAGAAGATGAATAAAAGGAAGTATCACAGAATCCAAGGTTGAAGTTGGTATGGGGCCACCCTGTCCACCCTTGTAAGATACAGAAAGGACATTCAGTTTTGAGCTGGATGAAATGGGAAATCATTCTAACATTTCACAGAGAAGAGTGAAACAATATAATTTATGTTTTAAAAAGATCACGGAGGTTTCTTTTTAAAGAACTTTAAATAATTTGTTTATAATTCCATGCCCTAGCTGACACAATTTATGTCTGGAAACCCCCATCCCAATGTAATGCTATTTAGAGGCGGGGCCTTTGTGAGCTAATTAGGTCATGAAGGTAGATCCCTCATGAATGGAATTAGTGCCCTTAGAATAAGATGCCAGAGGGCTAGTTAGCTCTCTTTCTGCCATCTGGTGACTGAGGAGAAGTCAACTGTCTGCAACCTGGAAGAAAGCTCTCACCAGAATCTGACCATACTGATACCACATCTCAGAATTCCAGCCTCCAAAAGTTTGAGAAATGCTTGATGTTTAAGTTATCCAGTAGTTTGTTTTAGTGGCCTGAATTACAAAATTAATGTATAGTTCACATAATGCAATAATCACTGCTGGTTGTCCCCCAGATATATCCTTTCTTAGTAAATTACTATGATAGGGCTGCCATAAAAAGTACTGTATACTGGGTGGCTTAAATAAGATACATTTACTGACTCACAATTCTGGAGGATGGAAGTCTGAAACCCAAGTGTCAGTAGACTTGGTTTCTTCTGAGGCCTCCCTCCTTTGACTTGTAGAGAGCTGTTTAGTCCCTGTGTTGTTACATGGTCCTTCCTCTGAATGTGTCTGTGTTCTAATTTTCTCTTCTTACAATAACATCCATCATACTAGAATAGGGCCCACCCTAATGGCCTCATTTTAATTTAATCATCTCTTAAAATATCCTATTTCCAAATACAGTCAGATTCTGAGATATAGGGGGTCAGGATTTTAACATATAAATTTTAGAGGCATACAATATAGTCTATAACATAATAAAGTTGTGGCTACAATGTAGCTGCCAAGCTGTGGACTACATTTCTCAGCCTCCCTTGCAGCTAAGGTGGACATGTGACTAAAATGTCACCAAAGCAGTGTGCACAGAAGTGATGAATTTCATTTCCACACTTCCAGCAAATCTCATATAAAATTGCAAATGTATTTTTTCATGCCCTTTTCTTCTCTGTCTGGCTAAAATGGCAATGAAGAGAACAACCTTGGAAGATAAGATGGTATAGCGTATGCCAGCCTGGGTTCCTGGTTGGCAGCATGAAAAGATATGGAACACCTAAACTGAATTGTGACATGAGAAAGAATAAACTGCTGTATTCATTGAGCCATTAAATTATTATTGAATTCCTTGTTACAGTTGTTCATTGAATCTTTTTTTTTTTTTTTTTTTTTTTACAGGGACAGAGTCAGAGACAGGGACATACAGACAGGAACGGAGAGATGAGAAGCATCAATCATTAGTTTTTCATTGCACCTTGAGACACCTTAGTTGTTCATTGATGGCTTTCTCATATGTGCCTTGACCGCGGGCCTTCAGCAAATTGAGTAACCCCTTGCTCGAGCCAGCGACCTTGGGTCCAAGCTGGTGAGCTTCTGCTCAAACCAGCTGAGCTTGCACTCAAGCTGGCGACCTCGGGGTCTCGAACCTGGGTCCTTCAGCATCCCAGTTTGAAGCTCTATCCACTGCGCCACCGCCTGGTCAGGCCATTCATTGAATCTTAACTAATATACATACACCACTGTGACTGACTGACTGCTATTAACTAAAGGGAAATTTGAATATGCTCTGGCAATAAACAATCCGACAGTCAAAACCTATGAATCCTACACTTTGTCCCCAGTGTTGCTCAATGTCCTGTGGGGGAAGCTATGGATAAACATTCTCTGATGTGCCACCTGCCCATAGGGAATGGCACAGATCTGCCTGAAGGTAAATGGTGGAAACCTACAAGTGAGAGATGGTATTTGAGCTGGACTTAGAAGAAACTGCAATAGATTCTTACATATGGATTCAAAATATAAATAAATACAGCTTATTAAAGATATAGCTAGGACAAAATATAGAAAAAATAAATTTTAAGGATTGTTGAATGAAGATAATTTCCACGAGTTTAAAATTGGTATTGAAAGGAAACCTTCATGAGAAAACCATTGCCAATTTTACTATGTCAGGTGAAAATCAGTAAGGCTTTTATTTAATCAGGAACTCTGATTAGCCTTGAGGAAGACTGTCTGAACTGCCAGGTGATAATACTAGCTTGGTTCCTGGAGAATGTTTAGAGCATGGACAAGCCCCTGGGTGGGAGTGAATAGTTGTCATCTGTCCTGAGGCAAGAGCAGAGAACAGGTGGTCTTGAGGCTGTTTTTTGTCTAACAAGGATGAGGAGGAAAACTTTGTGGAACCCAAAACAAGTGTACTGCAGTAGCCACTATACATGGGTTATGTAATTTAATCCTCATGGTTACTCTATTATTAGGCCCACCTTACAGGAAAGGAAACAGATCCCCAGAAGTGAAATGCCCAAGATCATGTAATTAATTAGTAAGTGGAAAAAGTGAATTCAGTTTGCCTCTCATGCCCATATATATTTTTTTTACCATTAAATCTCCTATTTTAAGTTTTCAATAACCACTTGATTGTTGTGGGACTACCTGAATCCTCACTGGTCACACTTAGTTCACAAACTTAGGTCCTAGAGACCAGTGTCTGGGCTCTGCAGCTTAGCTGTGTTTGCATCAAAGCTTCTTCCACTCGTAAGATGTATGAACATGAGTGAGTTATTTAAACCTCTTTTACCTTGGCTTTTTTCTTTTCTTTTTTTGTAAAATAAGTTATAATACTACATAGAATTACTTCATGTACAATACATAGAACAACTTTAACACATAGTAGGTACACAGTCTGTATTAGCTAGTAACACAACAGAATAGAATATTCTTTCTTTGAATGTTAAAATTTAATTTTGCAAATTGTTTCTTTGTATGCAATATAAATTGGCACAATAAAAAGCAGAGGCTGGAACCCATTATACAAGAATCAGTAAATATTTTAAAGATGACTTTATAGTTTATTGGTCCCAAGTAAAATATTATGGAACTATAAATCACAGATGAGCAGGTTAAAATATTGAACACTTAAACTTTTGTCACTTTAACTCTTTGAGTACCACATCTACTTTTTATTTTGAAAAATGTATTTTAAAGGGATTTAACTCTGATAAGGAAAGTAATTCTCAATTTAATTTTTGCTATTTACTGCCTTTGGGGCAGCTGTGTTAGGCTTACTCACTGGCTTGCCGGCTGCAAGCCCTTTGCCTGATTGGTGTGTGAACGTATGGCTACATCATGTGTGTATGGCCTATGTAAGGCTATATGGGTGCTCACACTCAGGTGGATTGCGGATGGCGGATTGCCTGCCTGCCACTGGGAGGGGCCATATGTGCTGTTTCTTTGCCTGAGAAGTGGTTCTCCCCCGCCTGTTGCTCGCCTGCTGTTGGGAAACTATTAAACAGAATGGCCCAATGCTTTTCAGTTCCTCAGTTTCTATACTGTCTGCCCGAATCCAGTGTGGACCTGCCTGACCTCGGCCACCGGCATTACACTGCCCCACAGACCATTAAAATCCTACACTGAAGCAAGAGTTGATCCTGTTGTTTACTGTTTCATTGGTTTTCACTGCTCTTCTTTCTGTCCTCATGTCTCACGTTTTTCATTGTTAATTTATACTTCCAGGTTTCAGATCTCTTCTTCCCTTCCTCTTCCCCTGCTCTGGAGTCCCCACATCCATATGGGTTGACCCTGTGTCTGAGTGCTGTTTCACTGATTGGTCTCCCCTGTGTCTAGCTGTGGCTCTCAATGCAGAGTGTGCACACTCTTCCTGAGGTGCAGCAGCAGGCTAAATGTTCTGCAAAATCTACATAACAATTATCAATCATTGTTAGCCTTTAATCCAAAGTGTCTCTTGCTGACTCTCTCAGTTGAGGACTAGCTGTTTGCTGTAGTAATTTCAATTGCTCAAGTGTTTTCTCCTTACCCAAGGTGACCTTATAGTAAAGTGGGGTTCCCCTATAAAGTATGTTAAAACCAGAGGTGTAAATGGGATTTGGGGTCACCCTACTTGTGGGGCAGCTGTGTTAGGCTTGCTCACTGGTATACTGGCTACAAGCGCTTTGCTTGATTAGTGCATGAGCTCCTGGCAGAGGCATGTGTGCATAGTCTATATAAGGCTATGTATGGGTGCTTGCGCTCGAGAGATAATAGATTACCTGCCCACCACTGTGAGGCATCATTTTTGCTGTTTGATTGACTGAGAAGCAGGTTCCCTCCGGCTCCATAGTTTCTCTACTGTCTGCCCGAATCCAATGTGAACCTGCCTGGCCTTGGCCACCGGCATTATTACACTACCCCATCTCCAGATTTACCTGATCATCAGTAAAGGAGGTAATACTCCCAGCCCAGAATTATAAACTCTGTTTCTGCTTCTTTCATTCTTCTTAGCTATTTGTCTCCTGAAATTTTTAAATGTACAATTTTTAAACAACAGACACAATAAAATTGAAACTCAGTAGTACCATTACAATTATCAACAACTCATGTAAGTTTTAATTTGGTTTGAGATTTAAAGACAATAATAAAACTAACTTATGGAAATTAATTTTGTTTATAAAATGTAATGATATTTATAATCTAGTAGTTCACCCTGCATATATACTCAACTAAAATGTGTACATGATTTTACATACATATTCAAGAGTATGTATAACAGTATCTTCAGTCTCAACACAATGGTTCCTAGCAGAGGCCACTGTCTATGTAGTTTGCAATTCTCTCATGTCTGCGTGGGTTCTCTGGGTACTGAGTTCCCTCTCACATCCCAAAGATGTGCATGTTAGATCACTGGTGTGTCGGCATTGTCTCAGTCTGAGTGAATGTGTGTGTGTGGGGTGTGAGTGCCCTTTGCAATGGAAGGGTGTTCTGTCCAGGGTTGAGTCTCACCTTGTGCCCTGAGCTACTGGGGGAGATTCTGGCCACCCACCAACCAGAATGGAAGTGGGCGCGTTACAAAATTATCTTTGCTTATACTAATATTTTTTATATGTAGGTAGAGCTCACATTCATTTCTATGTTTAATGTTAGAAGTGTCTGGGGTCCTTATTTAGAACTTTGATCATGTTTTTGTGACCAGAAATATGCTGTAGGACCTTAACGTTTTTTGTTTTTTTTATGTTAAGATTTTATATATTGATTTTAAAGAGAGAGAGAGAGAGCATAGGTGGGGAGGGGGCTGTGAGGAGAAGAAAGCATCAATTTGTAGTAGTTACTTCTCAGATGTACCTTGACCAGGCAAGCCGGGGTTTCAAACTGGCCACCTCAACCTTCCAGGTCATTGCTTTATCCACTGAGCCACCACAGGTCAGGCAGAACTTAACTTTTACTTATATCAATTAACCCATAATAAAATTGGTTTTATTAGAAGTTGTTTTTCTGAAAGTCAAAGTTTCCAAGAACCTATCAGTGATGTTAAGTGAGGACTTACTGTATATTTCTCATAAGAAATCTGGCATTACTTGTTTAGTATATGGAGATCAGGCTCCTAATCAACCAATAAGAGAAACAGAAATTTCAAAAGATTGAAAACATTGACAGAAAAAGTCACTAAATTTTGAGTGGAGCACTCTTTATAGAAGAATACAAAAATTAATAGTACAGATGAGTACAAAATGAGTATTTATTTAGGACAAAAAAGAAATCACAAAATAGCTTTGTAGTAGGCAGTTAAAGAGGCGTGAGCAGAGCAGGAACGATGTGCCAAGTGCAGAGGGTCACCAGGGCAGAGAGCCCTGAGTACCGAGTATAAAGCTGTGTCTGAGGCCGAATCCACACTGGATTCGGGCAGACGACAGAGAAGCTGCGCAGCCAGAAAGCGTTAGGGCCATTCCATCCATTTAATAAAGTCTCACAATGGCAGAGAAGCACACAGGCAGGGGAAACCTCTTTGCTTGTACACAAACAGCAAGAATGGCCCCTCACAGTGGCGGGCTGTCAACCCGCCATCCACAATCCCCCATCTCTCTTGAGCACAAGCACCCACAGCCTTATATAAGCCATACACATGTGGCGCTGCCATGCGCTCATGCACCAATCAGGCAAAGTGCTTGCAGCTGGTATCAGTGAACAAGTCTAACACAGCTGCCCCACACGGAGCGAACGGGAAAAATGATAGCGCCTTGCAGGACCACTCCCCTAAGCATGAACCCCTGGAGATGACATCTAGACTCCAGCTGTGTTTCAGCTCCAGGCCCAGAAAAGCAGGAAAACCTGATGCCATGGCTGACCTCAGGACAAGATGTGATGATTAATGAGCCTCCCTGGTGCCGACCTATCAGTGGAGACCATGACCCTGAGGGGATACACCTGGAAAGTTGGTGAGTAGTCTATTTGGATACTCCCCTGAGACCTCAGGATGGCGGACCCTGCTGGCTCTCTCTGTGAAGCATGCCCAGCCTTTCCTCACCCTCTTCCCGACCCCCTTCCCCTAGGTGCATTTCCCTGCCTCTTTCTCCTTACCTCCAGGGCTCCTTGTTGTGTCTCTGTGACTTGTTTCCTGAACCCGTTTCTTCTATGGCTGACTTCTACGTCTGTGACCTTCTAAATTAACTTTATTTTATTGTTTAAGTCTTGGTTCTGAATTCTTCCCTAGCCAGAACTCAAGTACTGAGGTTGCTGAACCGAGGTCCAACACCTGGTACTGTTTTTCTGTCACTAATAGTTTTACTAACTACCTGAAACACATCTATAAAACTAATTTTCCTACACGTTATAATTGCAAATTCTTTGATTGCCTCTACATATGATATATTTTCTCCAAGAGATTACAAAGATTTTTTTCCCTCTGTTATGGTTGATTCAATAGCTTATTTATTTTAAATTCATTTTAGAGAGCAGAAAGAGGGGGAGAGAGCAGGAAGCACAAACTTCCATATGTGCCTTGACCAGACAAGTAGACAAGTGCAGGGTTTCGAACCAGCGACGTCAGTGTTCCAGGTCAACGCTTTATCCACTGCACCACCACAGGTCAGGCCATCATTAGCTTTTTATTTTTATGAAAATGTGAGATTTCTTACACAGACATATTTACTGTTTGCTGTATTACTACAAGCTTAGGCTCTATAAACACAGTGATTCTGATAAATTGTATTTGTTTCAATTACCATAAAAATGTGTGATGCTTTTATAACTTTATATTATGTATTATAGAATATACCCTTTACAGCCAACAACTTTAATTTAACTAGGAATTTTTTTTTAAATTTTAATGGGCTGACATTGATAAATCAGGGTACATATGTCCAGAGAAAATATCTCCAGGTTATTTTGACATTTGATTATGTTGCATACCCCTCACCCAAAGTCAAATTGTCTTCCGTCACCTTCTATCTGGTTTTCTTTGTGCTCCTCCCCTCCCCCCACCTCCTCCTCCTCCTTCCCCCATCACCATCCCCCCCATAACCATCACACTCTTATCCATGTCTCTGAGCCTCATTTTTATGTCCCATCTATGTATGGAAACATATAGTTCTTAGTTTTTCTGATTTACTTATTTCACTCAGTATAATGTTATCAAGGTCCATCCATGTTATTGTAAATGATCCGATGTAATCATTTCTTATAGCTGAGTAGTATTCCATAGTATATATGTACCATAGCTTTTTAATCCACTCCTCCACAGACGGACACTGGGGCTGTTTCCAGATATTCGCTATTGTGAACAATGCTGCCATAAACATGGGGTGCATTTTTCCTTTTGAACCAGTTCTATGGTGTTCTTAGGGTATATTCCTAAAAGTGGGATAGCTGGGTCAAAAGGCAGTTCAATTTTTAATTTTTTGAGGAATCTCCATACTGTTTTCCAAAGTGGCTGCACCAGTCTGCATTCCCACCAGCAGTGCAGGAGGGTTCCCTTTTCTCCACATCCTTGCCAGCACTTATTCGGTGTTGTTTTGTTGATGAGCACCATTCTAACTGGTGTGAGATGATATCTGATTGTGGTTTTGATTTGCATTTCTCTAATGATTAGTGATGTTGAGCATTTTTTTCATTTCTTTTTTTTTTTTATAAATAAATTTTTATTAATGTCAATGGGATGACATCAATAAAACAGGGTACATATATTCAAAGAGAACATGTCCAGGTTATCTTGTCATTAAATTATGTTGCATAACTATCACCCAAAGTCAGATTGTCCTCCGTCACCCTCTATCTAGTTTTCTTTGTGCCCCTCCCCCTCCCCCTTCCCCTCTCCCTCCTTCCCTCCAGCGCCGCCTCTCCCCCCCTCGGTAACCACCACATTCTTGTCCACACTCTTAGTCTCGATTTTATGTCCCACCAATGTATGGAATCATGTAGTTCTTGTTTTTTTCTGATTAACTTATTTCACTCCATATAATGTTATCAAGATCCCACCATTTTGTTGTAAATAATCCAATGTCATCACTTCTTATGGCTGAGTAGTATTCCATAGTGTATATGTGCCACATCTTCTTTATCCTGTCTTCTATTGAAGGGCTTTTTGGTTGTTTCCATGTCTTGGCCACTGTGAACAATGCTGCAATGAACATGGGGCTACATGTGTCTTTACGTATCAATGTTTCTGAGTTTTTGGGGTATATACCCAGTAGAAGGATTGCTGGGTCATAAGGTAGTTTTATTTTCAGTTTTTTGAGGAACCACCATACTTTCTTCCATAATGGTTGTACTACTTTACATTCCCACCAACAGTGAATGAGGGTTCCTTTTCTTCACAGCCTCTCCAGCATTTACTATTACCTGTCTTGTTGATAATGGCTAATGTAACAGGTGTGAGGTGGTATCTCATTGTAGTTTTGATTTGCATTTCTCTAATAACTAATGAAGATGAGCATCTTTTCATATATCTGTTGGCCATTTGTATTTCTTCCTGGGAGAAGTGTCTGTTCATGTCTTCTTCCCATTTTTTTATTGGATTGTTTGTTTGTTTGTTGTTGAGTTTTATGAGTTCTTTGTAAATTTTGGATGTTAGGCCCTTACCTGAGCTATTGTTTGAAAATATCATTTCCCATTTAGTTGGCTGTCTATTTTGTTGTCAGTTTCTCTTGCTGAACAAAAACTTTTTAGTCTGATGTAGTCCCATTCATTTATCTTTGCCTTCACTTCTCTTGCCTTTGGAGTCAAATTCATAAAATGCTCTTTAAAACTCAGGTCCATGAGTTTAGTACCTATGACTTCTTCAATGTACTTTATTAATAGTTTCAGGTCTTATTGAATATATTTAGATATTTGATCCATTTTGAATTAATTTTAGTACAAGGGGACAAGCTGTAATCCAGTTTCATTCTTTTGCATGTGGCTTTCCAGTTTTCCCAGCACCATTTGTTGAAGAGGCTTTCTTTTCTCCACTGTATGTTGTTGGCCCCTTTATCAAAAATTATTTGACCATATATATATTTTTTTATTTCTGGACTTACTATTCTGTTCCATTGGTCTTAGTGTCTATTTTTCTGCCAATACCATGCTGTTTTGATTGTCATGGCCCTATAATATAGTTTAAAGTCAGGTATTGTAATGCCCCCAGCTTCATTCTTTTTCCTTAGGATTGCTTTGGCTATTCGGGGTTTTTTATAATTCCATATAAATCTGATGATTTTTTGTTCCATTTCTTTAAAAAATGTCATAGGAATTTTGATGGGAATTGCATTAAATTTATAAGTTGCTTTGGGTAATACGGCCATTTTGATTATATTTATTCTTCCTATCCAAGAACAAGGAATATTGTTTCATCTCATTGTATCTTTTTCGATTTCCCTTAACAATGGTTTGTAGTTTTCATTATATAGGTCCTTTACATTCTTTATTATGTTTATTCCTAGGTATTTTCTTTTTTGTTGCATTCGTGAAGGGGATTATTTTTTTGAGTTCGTTTTCTAATATTTCATTGTTGGCATATAGAAATGCTATGGATTTTTGTATATTAATTTTGTATCCTGCGACCTTACCGTATTGGTTTATTGTTTCTAGTAATCTTTTTGTGGAGTCTTTGGGGTTTTCGATGTATAGGATCATATCATCTGCAAAAAGTGATACCTTTACTTCTTCTTTTCCAATATGGATGCCTTTTATTTCTTTCTCTTGTCTAATTTCTCTGGCCAGAACTTCTAGCACCACATTAAATAAGAGTGGAAAGAGTGGACAACCCTGTCTTGTTCCTGATTTAAGGTGGAAAGTCCTCAGTTTTATGCCATTTAATATGATGTTGGCTGATGGTTTATCATATATGGCCTTTATCATGTTGAGATATTTTCCTTCTATACCCATTTTATTGAGTGTCTTAAACATTAAGTTGTGTTGTATTTTATCGAATGCCTTTTCTGCATCTATTGATAAGATCATGTGGTTTTTGTTCTTTGTTGAACCATCCTTCAGATTCTGGGATGAATCCCACTTGCTCATGATGTATTATTTTTTTAAATATGTTGTTGTATTCGATTTGCCAGTATTTTGTTTAGTATTTTAGCATCTGTATTCATTAGAGATATTGGTCTGTAGTTCTCTTTTTTTGTGCCGTCCTTGCCAGGTTTCGGTATGAGGGTTATGTTGGCCTCATAAAATGTGTTTGGAAGTATTGCTTCTTCTTCAATTTTTTGGAAGACTTTGAGTAGAATAGGAACCAAGTCTTCTTTGAATGTTTGATAGAATTCACTAGTATAACCGTCTGGGTCTGGACTTTTATTTTTGGGGAGGTTTTTAATAGTTTTTTCTATTTCCTTCCTGCTAATTGGTCTGTTTAAGCTTTCTGCTTCTTCTTGACTCAGTCTAGGAAGGTTGTATTGTTCTAGGAATTTATCCATTTCTTCTAGATTGTTGAATTTGGTGGCATATAGTGTTTTGTAGTATTCTACAATAATTTTTTGTATATCTATGATGTCTGTGGTAATTATTCCTCTTTCATTTTGGATTTTGTTTATATGAGTCCTTTTTCTTTTTTCCTTGGTAAGTCTTGCCAAGGGTTTGTCAATTTTGTTGATCTTTTCAAAGAACCAGCTCCTTGTTTTATTGATTTTTTCTATAGTTTTTCTGTTCTCTATTTCATTTATTTCTGCTCTGATTTTTATTATTACCTTTCTTCGGCTGGTTTTGGGTTGTCTTTGTTCTTTTATTTCTAGTTCCTTAAGGTGTGAAGTTAAGTGGTTCACTTGGGCTCTCTCTTGTTTGTTCATATAGGCCTGAAGTGATATGAACTTCCCTCTTGTTACTGCTTTTGCTGCATCCCAAAGATTCTGATATGTCGTATTGTCTCTTTCATTTGTCTGTATATATCTTTTGATCTCTGCACTTATTTCTTCATTGACCCATTCATTTTTTAAAAGTATGTTGTTTAGTTTCCACATTTTTGTGGGATTATTTTCTTCTTTTTTGCAGTTGAATTCTAGTTTCAAGGCTTTATGATCAGAAAATATGCTTGGTACAATTTCAATTTTTCTGAATTTGCTGATGTTGTTTTTGTGGCCCAACATATGGTCAATTCTTGAGAATATTTCATGTACACTAGAGAAAAATGTATAGTCTGTCGCTTTCAGATGAAGTATGCTGTAGATGTCTATCATATCCAGGTGCTCTAGTGTTTCATTTAAGGCCACTATATCTTTATTGATTCTCTGTTTGGATGAATGATCTAGAGCCGTCAGCAGTGTATTGAGGTCTCCAAGTATGATTGTATTTTTGTCAGTTTTGTTTTTAGGTCAATAAGTAGCTGTCTTATATATTTTGGTGCTCCTTGGTTTGGTGCATATATATTAAGGATTGTTATGTCTTCTTGATTCAGTGTCCCCTTAATCTTTATGAAATGACCATTTTTGTCTCTGAGTACTTTTTCTCTAATGTCTTGTAGTCAGCATTATTAGATATGAGTATTGCTACACCTGCTTTTTTTTGGATGTTATTTGCTTGGAGTATTGTTTCCCAGCCTTTCACTTTGAATTTGTTTTTATCCTTGTTGCTTAGATGTGTTTCTTGTAGGCAGCATACAGTTGGATTTTCTTTTTTAATCCAGTCTGCTACTCTGTGTCTTTTTATTGGTGAGTTTAATCCATTTACATTTAGTATAATTATTGACACTTGTGGGTTCCCTATTGCCATTTTATAAATTGCTTTCTGTTAGTTTTGTATCTTGTTTGATTCCTCTCTTTTCTTTTTCTATCATTTGTTTTTGTTTGTTTGTATTCCATACTTCTTTCCCTTGTTGCTACCTTTTTTAAGTCATGTGCTTCTGTGGTGGTTTTTTCAAGGGTGGTTACCATTAAGTAATGAAAAGGTTACCTACCATATTCATTGTAGTACCCTATCTTATGAGTGTTTCTGCACTTCATCGTCCTTTGCTACTGTTAATCTCCATCCTGTCCCCCCTTCTTTTTTTTTGCTTTTGTTGTCACAGTTTAAATTTGGTTTTATTGTGTTCTTGGTGGAGCTTTTACTTGTGGTTTTGTTTTGTTTTGTTCTTTGAATCTGGTTGGAAAACTCCCTTTAGTATTTCCTGGAGTGGGTGTTTTCTGATGATAAATTCCCTCATCTTTTCTGTATTTGTGAATGTTTTTATTTCTCCTTCATACTTGAAGGATAGCTTTGATTGGGTATAGTATTCTTGGCTGAAAGTTCCTCTCTTTCAGGGCTTTAAATATTGGGGTCTACTCTCTTCTAGCTTGTAGTGTTTCTGCTGAGAAATCTGATGATAATCTAATAGGCTTTCCTTTATATGTTGTAGTCTTCTTTTCCCTGGCTGCCTTGAGAATTTTTTCTTTGTCTTTGGTTTTGCCATTTTCATTATGATGTGCCTTGGAGGAAGTTTGTTGTGGTTAAGAAAACTTGGTGTTCTCTTTGCTTCTTGAATTTGAGACTTTAGTTCTTTTCATAGGCTTGGGAGGTTCTCGTCTATTATTTGTTTTAATATATTCTCCATTCCATTTTCTCTCTCTTCTCCCTCTGATATACCTATTATTCTTATGTTATTCTTTTTGATGGAGTCAGACAATTCCTGTAGGGCTTTCTCATTTTTAAAAATTTTTGAGTCTCTTTCTTCTTCTCTCTGTTGTGCCTCAAGTTGCTTGTCTTCTATTTCACTAATCCTACCTTCTATCTGGCCTGTTCTATTAGCTAAGCTTGTTACCTCGTTTTTCAGCTTGTGAATTGAATTTTTCATCTCTGTTTGATTTGTTTTTATAGTTCAAATTTCCTTGGTAATATATTCTTTGTGTTCATTGAGTTGTTTTCTGAGCTCCCTAAATTGCCTTTCTGTGTTTTCTTGTATATCTCTGAGTATTTTTAGGATTTCTATTTTAAATTCTCTGTCATTTAGCTCCAAGGTTTCCAATATATTAAATTTTTTCTCCATAGATTTTTCGTTATCTATCTGTGCTACCTCTCTGTCTTTTGTATCCGTGATATTCAATTTATTTTTCCTTAATGGCATCTGAGGTGGTTTTTTTGATAGTATTAATGAGAATTAATAAAGAATAAAAAAGTTAAAAAAATAAAAATAAAAAAGAATAAATAAAAAAATTATTATCCCCCCTTTTTTTCCCCTCCTCTTCTCTCCCCTCCTTCTTGAGAAAATCTTGTGGTAAACTGTGAATTATATTGTGCTAAATAGAACTAAAACTACTTATAATGGAGGGCCTGAGTTGGGGAGAAGTGATAAAGGGGCAATAAAGGGGTTATGGACCCACAAAATGCAAAACAGAAAAAAAATTGGGTCAAGAATAAAATGATTTGCTTTTAGGTGATGGTTGACTAAGAGATATGATGAGAGGAATAAGAGGGAAACAGGGAAAAGGGGGAAAATGAGAAAATTACTATTGTATTTAGTGGAGCAAGAACTAGATAAAATGGAGAGCCAGGGTTGGGAGCACTGCTATGAGTTAAAAATGCGAAGTAAAAAACCCCCAAAGTGCCACAAAGAAAAATTTGAGTCTCAGATAAAGTAATTTGTTCGTGATTGAGGATTGAATGAGAGAAAAAGTAAAGAAGAAAAGAAGAAACTAATATAGAGGGAGAAAAAAATAAAAGAAAGAGGAAAACACAAAAAGAAGAAAAAAGAATAAGAGGAGAGAGAGAGAGAGTGAAGGATTTTGGAGTGCAACCCTCATAGAGAGAAAGGAAGAAGAAAAGAAAGAAAATGAGTAATGTAACACTTATGGGTAGTGTAGTTCAAGAAGAGGAAAGACTAAGACGGGCAGAGAATGAAACGACCAAAGTGGAAGAAGAAGAAAACAATCAAGACAAGAAGATGAGAGAAACAAACAAACAAACAAAAAAAATGGAGAAGGTTATAAAGTCTGTAGATTTTTCTTGATTTTGAGAGATTATCTTCTTGTTTTTTCTTTTCTCTCCCTCTTCCTGGTTGGTGAATCTGTACCCCGGGTTCTGCCCCTGTGGCACGCTTAGGTAGAGGTTTGCAGTTGATAAGTCTCTATGGCAATGTCATATATTGGGCTTCACTCTCGTTGGAAGTTGAGGCTCATTAGCATTTGCTGGCTCTGCCAATGAGAGAGTCCGTTTTCCAGGAGCCTCTCTCCTAGTCTTTACTTCCTGAATTAGCAGCCTGATGATCCAGCTATGGGGTTCTGCTGCCTCTGCCTGGAGAGTTAGAGGCTCAAAGAGCTGGCAGATTCCCACTCTATTCCCACTCAGCGCAGGGCTCTGGGTAAGGCTCAATCAGTCAGAGCCGCTAGTATAATCAGGCGGGGCTTTGGCCCACACAAAGACCTCTGACTCCGCCCCTCTGTCTGGGAACACGGGTGGGTGGGCACCCACTCATGGGGCACTCGGAGGAATCTCTCCCACTATTTGTGCTCCCTGACCAGGATATCTGGCCAGCTGCCTCTCACTCTGAGTGAGGCGCTCCGCCCGCATGGAAAAGTTCCAGCGTAGAAAACTTCGCTCCCACTCACTCCCTGTGCGCTGCTTTTCGGGGCGCAGGGGCGACCTCAAGACTCTGTTTCGGCCCACAGAAAGGCCTCTGACTCTTTCCCTCTGTCCGGGAACACGGGCGCCCACTCCTGGGAGAAATTTCTTGCCCACTCTCCACGCTCCCAGACCAGGAGATCAGGCTGGCTGCCTCTCATAGTGAGGCGCCCCGCCCGCACGGAAAAGTTCGAGCGTAGAGAATTTTGCTTCCACTCACTCCCCACACACTGCTTTTTGGGGCATAGGGGCGACCCCGAGATTCCAGTTTCAGCCCACAGAAAGGCCTCTGACTCTGCCCCTCTGTCCAGTAACATGGGCACCCACTCCCGGGGCTCTAGGAGGAATCTCTCGCCCACTTTCTGCACGCACCGACCAGGAGATCGGGGCGGATGGCTGTCCCAAGTGCCTTTCTTTGTCTGGATTTGGCGCCAGTGTTAGCTTGTGTTGACTGGGTTGCCACAAGCACAGTTTTTCCTCGGCTTGGATGTCCGTGCCACAGCCTGGTTCGGACGTTTGTGCCGCAGTCTGGTTCTATTCATACCTTATGTCCGCCTCAGTTCCTATACTCCCAGTTCCCAGTGAAAGCAGCCCTTATTTAGGTTAGTGAGGAAGGCGGAGTGTTTCTTCCTCCTTATTTCCTTCGGGGTTGATTATATATTTAGTCAATTTTTCGCTCAATCATACCTTTGCGTTTAGTGTGGAACTTCTGGAGGCTCCAAGGATAGATTTTTCTGTCTCTGATTGAAGATCTTGTTGAATTTTTGGGGAGGTTTATCGTTATTGCTCCTTAGGGTGCCATTTCTCTGACGTCATTAGCTGTTATTTCTAACCAGGAATTTTTAAGAAGTGTATGCTCCACTTACATTTTACCTAACAAGCAGGAAAAATTTCCTGCGGATTGGCCTCTTTTTTCTCTACTGCCTATTTTTTTTTCCAGACCCTGAACACAGGACAAATTTATAATGCAAACATCTTGTGTTAAGACTGGCTGAGTTGCCCAGCAGGTAATTACAGTATTCCTAGTTGCCTGTGCTAGGACAGCTAGCGAGAACTTGAATACAGGTAAAAGTGATCAATATATTCCACTAAACCCATATTAAATGTATGTCCAATTCAACTTCTCTGTCGTTGAATCTCAAACACTCATGACTGATTCATCACCCTCTAAACAAGGGGAAACATGATAGACACTAAAGTGGGGAAGAAAAAGATAATGATCTCCACCAACTACTGTTATAATATCATACTGTGGGGAAGCTGTGTTAGGCTTGCTCACTGGTTTACTGGCTGCAAGCCCTTTGCCTAACTAGTGCGTGAGTGCGTGGCAGTGCCACCTGTGCATGGCCTATGTAAGGCTTTGGTTGCTTGTGCTCAGGGAGAGGGTATTGTGAATGGTGGATTGCCTGCCCATCACTGTGAGGGTTATTTTGCAGTTTGTTTTCCTGAGAGGTGATTTCCCCTGCCTGTGTTCTTGTCCACCATTGTGAGACTTTATTAAACAGAATGGCCCCACCCTTTCTGGCTCCGCAGTTTCTCTGCCCAAATCCAATGTGAACCTACCTGGCCTCGGCCACTGGCATTATACATACTCGTGAATTTTTTATATAAACAAGTGACCATATGAACTCAAGTGCTAGCTCCCTTACTAGTGCTTGGGAAGACGCTGGTGCAAGCTTCATTGCTTCTCTGGAAATCCACCTTGGCTTCCTACTTTGTCTCGCTGGTTGCATTTGGCTTCTCTCGGATGCGAGCTCTTCATCTTTAATTACTGTGAAAACACTGCACACACCTGCGGTAGGCTCCTTTGTCAGCTGAATTGTCTTCCCACAATTAATAAATTGTGTGGCACTATTTAAGTTTCTCCTTCAGTGACTTTTTATAGAATTTCATGTGCCTTCCCCTTAGATGGCCCATTTTAGCTGGGTGGACAGCAGCTGGTGAGGTATTGGGCTTTTGTTATCATTCATTCTTAGATGACCAGCTGAGCACAGTTGGGAGGCAGCCATTAAGCTCTGATGCAGCAAAACTGGCTGTGCTTCAAGGCCTTAATGGATTTCTCTTGCCATTTGATGTAGATTTGATACCAGTGAATAGGGTGGAGCTTCTATGGATACCCATGCAGCAGCAGTAATTTTAGTCTTTACGCTAATTACACAGTTCTTGATTCAATTCATCACTTGCCCAAACAGGAACTGCTTTTATTTATATGTGCTGACTCCTGACTCAATTTTACACCCCCCAAAAATTACTCAGAGCTTTTATTCTCTTTCACTCTGTAACACAGATTTACTTAACAATATGACATACACTTGTGCTTACTGCAGATTTTGCAAGCACCTATCAGAAGAGTGACTAAGGAAAAGATTTACCTAATAAATTAACTTTTGCATTCTAATGATATTCTGTGCTTTTTCTTCAGACTAAATATTATAAATCAGTATGGTGTAAAACTTTTGCCTACAGCACTAAAATTCATTCAAATTGCCAATGTAGGATTAAATGATATGAATTTCTTTTATGTTAGCACTCAGAATCTTTAGATTATCAAATAATGACAATGACTGAAGAAGCTCTTCAGTTTCTTTTTTTTCCCTTCTTTTTTTCCAAGTGAGAGAAGGGAAGATAAACAGACTCCCACATGCACCCTGGCCAGGATTCACCCATCAACCCCTCTCTGGGGAAAATGCCTTGCCCATCTGGGGCCATGCTCACAACTGAGCTATTCTTAATGCAGAGGCTCCATGGAGCCATCCTCAGTACCCAGGGCCAATTTGCTCAAACCAATTGAGCTATGGCTGTAGGAGGGGAATATATATACACATATATATATATTATATATAATATTTATATATATATGGAAAGAGAGAGAGAGAATGGGGAGAGGGAGGAGTGAAGAAGCAGATGGTCACTTCTCCTGTGTGCCCTGACCAGGAATCAAACTTCTCCTGTGTGCCCTGACCAGGAATCAAACCTGGGACATCCATACACCAGGCCAACACTCTACCACTGAGCTAACTAGCCAGGGCCACTCTTCAATTTCTAAATAATTCTTAAATTTAGTCATACTGAAGAAGTACATGTAGTCAGTATTTCAGACAAATTATTTCACTTAATTTTCATAACATAACTTTAAGAAAGGCTGTATCATTCCTGATTTAAGGAAAGCGAGTCTCATAGAAGATATATATTTTTTTCAAGTTCACATAAGAAATAATTGGTGGATCTGATATTCAAATTTGGGTCTGCTGTCATCAAGGTTTTACCCTTCAGAGTTAGTAGTTTGGTAAATAAGAGTAAACCAGAAGGAAAGACTTATTGTTTTTAACAATACTCTCAAATCTAGAATAAACCAGGATTTTATTCCTATATTTGGATAATTGGAACACTATTTTTATCACCTCCCAATGTTAGAAGCAACCCTGTCGTCATCATGCTAAAAATTCAAGTCAATATTTGTTGGGCCATATTTTTTAGTAAATTAATTTTTCTCTGGCCATTCTAATATCTCTTATGCAACTTTACTTAAAGTGTGGTCATATGCCCAAGGATCTTCTGAGATGTTTGTTAAGTGGAGTTCTGGGGCCCATCCCAAACCTACAGAATCAGACTCACTTGGGCTAGTGTCAAGAAATCTACATTTTAAAACTGATACTTAGATTGATTCTGAAGAGCAGTAAAGTCAGACTCAGGAAGCGCCAATGCTCTTCATTAGGCCTGTGCATCAATATCCTGGTTCTTCTTCATCAAAACACATGGTAAGATTCCATTTCCCTGCCTCCTTGAAGTCAGGTATTGTCATGTGACTTCCACTGGCCCATTGAAGTGAGTGGGAGTGATGTGTGCTCCCTACCCTGGATGCAGGAGCCATCTACATGGCAGGTAGTGGTGGCTTTGCCAGCCTGTATTCCTGTATGATGCTGGAGGCTCCCAGCTGCTCCTTAGCGCAGCTAATGAAGTGAAAGACTGGTCAGATGCTCGTGATCTTCCAGTATTCATCCTGCACTTGTTCCTTAGTTCTAAAAACAGCTATTTTGTCAGTCACATCACTACCCAGCTAAAAGATGAAATTTTTCAATCTACCTTAAAGCTAGATGTAGTGATTATATTAAGTTGGGGCCATGAGATGCAGGTGGGAATTATATTTTATTGCCAGTAAGTACCCTTAAAAGATGATGGTCCTCTCACGTCTTATCTTTATTCAGGCTTCCTGGAATGCAAATGTAGTGACGAGAGCTCCACCAGCTTTCTTGGGCTATGAGGTGAGTTTTAACGTGCAAGCTGTATTCAGTAGAGTACAAAGATACAAGGAGACTGGCTTCATAGCACTGTGACTCTTTCGTATTTCCTTGAAAAGCCTACCCCTGGATTTATCTTATTGGAATGAGAATTCTGTGTAAATCATGATTTTTTAGATCTTTATTTCTAACCATGGGATCTTACCCACTTTGATTCAAAACATTAGATCTATTTGTAATTACATGCAAGCTGACTCTGTCACCGACTAACTATATCAATTTGGGCAACATACTTCCTAAAAGTGAGGGCACTTTTCCTCACTTGCAGATTGCGAGTACTACAGTTTCAGTTCAGGTGAGCTAATGGAGGCATGGTAGGGTACTTGTCTTCCAGAATTGGGGCCTGATTCCATGCATGTCAGCCCATCTTCCAAAATGATACTTCACATTTTCGGGCCAACTTTGCCAGCTCACCTACAATCAACACAGCACTGATCAGCATCCTGTCAAGATGGATGGAGTTTAAAAGTGAAACTAAGAGACATTGATAAGAGTGTGGTGGTTATGGGGGGGAGGGGGGAATGGGAGAGGGAAAGGGGGTGGGGAGGGGCACAAAGAAAACAAGATAGAAGGTGACAGAGGACAATCTGACTTTGGGTGGTGGGTATGCAACATAACTGAACGACAAGATAACCTAGACTTGTTATCTTTGAATATATGTATCCTGATTTATTGATGTCACCCCATTAAAAAAATAAAATTAAAAAAAAAAAAAAAAAAAAAAAAGATGGATGGAGTTCGTGAGGGGTTGCCAGACTCACTCAGAAACGCTGAGGAATGATTTCTGTGAATTCACCAAAGATCCATATGCTCCAGGAACTTCCAACTCACCTCTGAGTACATTTCTCCTGGTACTCATTTATTTAATACGAATTCATACTGATCCATTTCACATAAAACATTGCTCTTTTGTGGCACTCCTAATCATCAGCTGTTGTAGAATTCTGTGGTTGGAAGGGGATTTAGAGCTTATAGAGTTCAACAACTGGATTTTACATTTGAGGAAAATAAGCCTCAGAGAGAAAACATGACTAATCAAGCGTCACTCAGCTAAGCTCAGGTTAGGAATGAGAGCTCCTGACTCTCAGTCCATCATCTTGTCTCTAAACCGAGCTTTTCTGAAAGGTCCCTTCATACACATCTCCTCCACTTGAACTTTATCTTAACTCCATAGCATCTACTCACTCAGCATTTAGCTGAGATCTTTTAAGCCAATCTGAGTTTTGCATCTATTCTAGTCTTATCTCAGTACCTCTCCAGCATTAAAAAAAAAAAAAAAAAGTGTTTTTTGTTTTTTTTTCCTTTTTGATATTTCTCCTGAATTCCTAAAGCAAATGGCTTCTTTAATTATTATCCTTCTCTTTGGGCATCTATACTCTGTCCCAACCAGTGATTCCCCTCCGGCTTATAAATATATTAAGCCTTTCCTGTCTTTAGATAATTTATACCTTTTAATGTTTTAAACAGAATTTATTGGGCTTTCAAATTCTGAGCTTTCAAATTCTTCTTCATTTTCTGGACAGTTTTGTTTCAGAGATGTTTATTCCAGATCTTTTATCACTTCATTACTTTGTCCTTATTTATATTTTTTGTCATTCTCTGGCTCTCCCCCTCCTCCTTATCCCATTTTCCTGTTGTTGATGTGGCATATCTTTGAATTCCCAACAGCTAGCATAGTGCCTAGCATATATGGAATAGTCTGTAAATAGATTCTGAGTAAAGAAATTAATATAAATAGAATAGTCAATGAATGGTTAAAAATCATGATGCCACTAGGAAATCTGACAGCTCATTAACTATCCTTAAATTGGAACCAGGTTGTCTGTACAAACATACAAGTTAAATTACATACAGAGGAGGAGCTCGATAGCTTTTTATATGCTCACTGTGAACCAGTCTTTGTTCTAAGCATTGCTGCATTTAATCATAATAATGTTATTATTGTCATTATTATTGTTACAGAGAGTGCTCAAGATGGTCTAGGCATCATTCAGATCATTCATTTGTCTTCACTAGAACTCTATGAGATAATCACTTTATTACCATAACAGGCACATAGAAAGAAATAGCTTCTGCATTCAAACAGCATGTGAGTAGCAGAGAGAAAACTTGGACTTACATGTTCTGACTCCCGAGTCTATACTCTTAGCCCCTCACACCACAGTGCTTCTCACCAGGGAGCTCACAAGTGAAGCTGATGCCCATAAAAAATAAACTCTACATTCTTTCCAAAGCACTGTTCCAACAACATCTTTTCCACCAGCTTGCATGGTAACTGAAATTTTTATTGTTTAGTCATAATATCTACAGAAGGCACTTTTGAAGGAATAATAATAATAATAAAACCCTCCATATGGGGTAAAGGGCATAAGGCCCTAACCAAACATTAATTTTTACATAAAACTTTTACATAAAATAACGGCAGATAAACATAATTGACCTTGGCAGACTTTTGAGGCAGTAGAACATGAAACAACAAGTTGAGTTTTAAGATGTTGGAGAGACTAGAGAGTCTTGAAATGTCAAAAGAGTAGAAACAAAGACAGAGTAGGAATGAACGACCAAGTTAGGATGGTTACACTGAAAAATATTTGAAGAAAAGCAGGGATAGCAGATTGTAAATCTGGACAAAGTAAAAAGGATTTGCACTTGCTACCACCAAAGTATTTTATGCTGTTTGCCCATTTTTATCTCAGCTGATAGAGCCTGATTTTGAATATAGTTATTTTATTTTATATCCTGTACCTCACTTTGTGTTGTATCATTGGGACTAACAATTTCTCTAGCTCTGGCTGCCTATTTTAAGAGGAATGATAAACATAATTTAGATAGTTTTTTCTTACCTGGAAGAATAGTCTCTAATTTTATAATATAAGTCTAATATAATACTGAGTCAAATACAGAGTATGTTATAGCTATTTTTTTTTAACATCAAAGTGTCTCCATATACTGAGATGCTCCTGTGAGGATCAAAATGTTGCTTCAAAATACAGCCTTTGAGCTAGGTATGTTTGTGTGAGAGCCAATCTCTCCTTTTATTTCATACCTGCCAACCCTGTGCCTCTAAGCTTTTAATAAAAAATAATTTGTGTAAGCAATCTTTTTAGTAATCCCTCATGTATAGAACCTCATGTTTCATGTTTTGTAAAGAAATATAGCATCATTTGTTATCAATTTAATCTTATGAGCCTTTCAATCAGTAAATCCCTTATGTTTTCTCTATCCAGTGAGGTTTTACATGTGTTTTAGACATGAATTATCTATTTTTGTTAGTAGTTCACTGATTCTGTAAGTCATAAATCTGGGTGAAGAACTACTGAAACTTTAAATCTTCTTAATCTCAATAACAAACACACAGAAAAAGGAAAATTCCTAAGTGAACAGCAGCTAATTCCATGTATTTAGAAGAGCAATAGTATCCAGCATTCCTCTAATCCATTGGATTTTAAAGCCATTCAAAGTTCTATAAGAACTTAGTTCACCTCAGGCAGCCCAACGTTCTCTGGAAACGGCACTCAGGAAATACAGAAAATGGTCTTGTGTTTTCTTTCCTTTTAGTAAAACTAAATGGCAAGCTTAGGCACTGGGTGGATACTTTCTAACTATGCATTCACAGAGGTGCTAGCAGTTACATTGATTTCAGATGAACTTTAACTTTCATTTTACAAGACGCTATCATAGAAACAGCCTTTGGAGAAGTGCAACAGGATATCAAAATGTGGTTCTTCCTGTCTGGGAATGTAGGCCAAGGCCCTGAAGCTGAGACCAGCAAGTGCAAAGCACTCCCATGGTTAAAGAAAGACCGTTTATAAAGGAAGTGGCAAAAAGCAATTCTATCAAAGAATTGAGTAAGCAGTAAGTGATGGGAGTTATTTAAAGAGTGACCCATTCCTCAGCTTGAGGAAACCTTCCCAAGAGAGGCAGACTTCAAGAAAGCAACAAAAGTCTTTAGCCTTTGAGCTTTGAATTCAGGAAAATATAGAAACTAGGACCTGGCTTATGTCTGAAAAAGTTAAATGACTTGGAAGTTCTAGCAAAAGCCGAGAGAAGAAAGAAAATTTGAAAAGGAGCAAGGGGAACCTTCATGTGCATTAAAACAAAGGCATGTCTTTTCTATGGACCAGAGGTGGTCCATGCAGGTAGGTTGCCGGGAGCCCTTTTGACAGGTTTTCCCTCCCCAAACAACCTGGAGTGCTAACCACCAGCCCGAGAGAATGGATTTACAGAGGCCAGAGGCTTGTGAGCAATCATATCGGGGTGGCTAGAGGACATATCACTAATCCAGGAAGCAGCAATTGGGCATCCCAGCAAGATGGACTCCAAGAGACCCTCAGAAGCATCCTGTGAAAGAAACAAATGGTCAGCTGACATGCAGAAGGCACCAACACCTGTGCAGTCAAACAAATCTAAGAGAACTTGCTTACCACCTTATATTTTTTTCTTCCCCCTGCTCCAGCCCTGGAGGGCCCAGAGTTAGGAGAAGGAGTAGCAGGTCAAAGTGAGGAAATAATGAAGAAGTTATAACTGTCCTCTCTGCATCCTGGGGTAAGCCTGTGCAGGGGGAGGGGGAAGACTTAAAATGGAGAAGAATGAGCAATTTAAGTTTCAGTTGTGGGTTGGACTGGCTTGTAACTTTGGGCTGAAAAAATGAGATTACGTTGGCCCTGGCTGGTTGAGTCAATGGTAGAGCGTTGGTCTGGCACATGGATGTCCCAGTTCAATTCCTGGTCAGGGCACACAGGAGAAGTCTGCTTCTCTACCCCTCCCCATCTCACTTCTCTCTCCTCCTCCTGCAGCTATAGCTCAATTGGAGTGAGCTGGCCCCAGGTGCTGAGGATGTCTCCATGTCCTCTGCCTTAAGTGGTAAGAAGAGCTCAGGTGCTGAGCAATAGAGCAGTGCCCCAGATGGGTAGAGCATTGCCCCTTAGTGGGCTTGCCAGAGGGATCCCAGTTGGGGTGCATGCAGGAATCTGTCTCTGCCTCCCCTCTTTTCACTGAATAACAAAGAAGAAACTAGAGAGATTACGTTTCTATACCTGACAGTGTCTTAAAGCTGTGACATTTCTGGAGATTTTATGCAGGAATAAAGAAGAGTGAGCCCACAGAATCGGTTTAATGGGGAATATTCAGAAGCAATAAATTTGCCTTCAGCTTGAACTCTACTGAGTGCAATTCAACAAACTAGTTTAAATCATAAAGGTTTAGAGGGAAGAGAATTGGAGATAGTGTGGTTATAAACCAAATATCAGTTTCTAAAGCATTGCAATATTCCTTATCACAAAGGTCCTTAAGATAAAGTGAAGAAATTTAAGAAAATCTCTTTGGGCTTTGGCCAGTTGGCTCAGTGGTAGAGTGTCAGCCCAGTGTGTGGATGTCTGGGGTTTGATTCCAGTCAGGGTACACAGAAGAAGCGACCATCTGCTTCTCCACCCTTCCCCTCCTCCCCCTATCTCTCTCTCTCTTTCTCTCTCTCTTTCTTTCTTCCCCTCCTCTCCTGCAGCCATGGCTTGATTAATTTGAGCATATCGGCCAGGGCACTGAAGATGGCTCCATGGAGCCTCAGCCTCAGTTGCAGGCATGGCCCCTGATGGGCAGAGCATCAGCTTTGAGATAGCATTGGCAGAAAGCTCATCTGATAAAATTAAATAAACATATTTCTGATATAAGTCTGTCAGGATTACAACAGTGTAATTTATTCTTTAAAGGGGGTTTTAATAAATTAACACCTTTGATCTAAAAATCTGGGAACTAACCTAATTTGGAGATAAGTGCCTGCATCTTCAATGTGGCTGTAGGACATTTTTCCTTTTCCTGATCTCACAGCAGCATCCAAACACATAAATTGTTTTTCTCCTTTTAAAAAGATTCATCTTCATTATCTTTCATTAATACATAGCTAGGGTTGTTAAAAAAAATAGAAGTAATTTTATTTTCCATTTGCACATCAGAACATTGGTTTTTCAGCAGAAGGAGAAACAGCAGGAGGGTGTGGGGAGAACGTAAGGTGAAAGAGAAGTCTCTGAAATTCCAGGAGGCTTATGAGATTAGAAAACTTATATTCAAAATATAGTTTAATTTTATATTTTGGAAAAGAAAAGATGCTTGTAAATTTCAAAATATAAAATATAGACTGTCGAGCAATTGAGATCCTTAAATTTATCCCAAAATAGTTTTTTTTTCCCAAAAAGATTAATAAACACCAATTTAGAGAAGATTCTCTAGCTTTCTTTAAGTGTATTTACTTAATTGGAATGATACAGGTTCAGTCTGGATCGTCAGCCTAGGTTCACCCTTTCCTGAAGTGGTATATGTGTGTGTGTTTAATTACTTTTATTTAAAATATTTTTTAATCTTCTGGGGCATGATCTTTACTCTGTCACAGGTCACAGCTGAGCCTGACTTCCAATGGCCTTTGTCCAGCTCTACCGAGTTTCCCGAGTTCCATTCGCCATAGTGCACAGCTAAAACGGGCGGTTCTTTGATCGGCCACTCTGGAGCTGTGATTATGGTCGAGTAGTCAACAACAATTGACTGCAGAAAGGTGAACTAAAAAGTACTCTGCAGTGAAAGCTCAACATGACACTCCAGGAAAAACCGGAGGTGGGGGGACAGGACCCAGACCATCGGGCCCTCTTCTGCGGCAATAGAAAAGGGAAAATGGTAGAGCTATCTAAAATAGCAGCCCATAGAGTAGCCAGAAGTAATAGCTTTATCAGGAAATCCTCTGTTCTTAATCTCTATTAATATAAAAAATAAAGGTGCTATAAATGTGTTGAAAGCTAAAAATAAAAAAAGTTACATTACAATCATAGTAACAAAGAGTATAGACTCTCATTACTCACACTCCCCTCATTTCCCAGGCCAGTACTGGAACAAAGGATTAAAATGATTAACTGTCCATTTATTCGTTTTATTACTTTGTTTTTTCAAACAAATTGAAAAGAATTCAATTTGTTTATTACAAATCCAATTTCTAGTAAGGTTTTTACCTTTTTTTTTATCCCTGAAGTGAGAAGCCAGGAGGCAGAGAGACAGACTCCCACATGTGCCCAACCAGGATCTACCTGGCAAACCCACCAGGGGGCGATGCTCTGCCCATCTGAGGTGTTGCTCAGTTGCAACCAGAGCCATTCTAGTGCCTGAGGCGGAGGCCATGGAGCCATCCTCAGCGCCCAGGCCAACTTTGCTCCAATGGAGCCTTGGCTGTGGGAGGGGAAGAGAGAGACAGAGAGGAAGGAGAGGGGGAGGGGTGGAGAAGCAGATGGGCACTTCTTCTGTGTGCCCTGGTCTGAAATCGAACCCAGAACTTCCACATGCCGGTCCAACGCTTTATTACTGAGCCAACCAGCCACCAAGGTTTTTATCTTTAATGGAGAAATAAACTCTCCTTCCTCTTCATTTTCTCCTCCCCATTTCTTCCCTTCCTGAAAAGTGCAGCCCTAAAAGCCATTAAGTGGGGTGGATTAAGGTGAATGTCTGTGCTAGGGTGAGGGGAGCTGCGATGACCCAGTATCGCTAAGTGCGAGCAGGTGAGCAGAGTTCCCCCAGAGTGGGTCAGATGCAAGGGGCCAGAGCCCCAGCAGGATGAGGGCATCACACAGGAGAGCAGCCCAGAGCATGAGCAATTTGAGGTGTATATTCATGGAGAGTGCTAGGGCATGAAATGCCAGAGCCTAAGTGGGAGTGTCAGATGTGGTGCAGGTAGTTAGAGAGCAGGTGGGACAAGGAAGGCATCTGCATGGTGGGGTGACTCAGTATCGGGTGTCGGGGTTTGGGTGAACGGAAAAGGCGTCCACACATGGAAGTGACCTGGTATATATGGGGTGTTGGAGTCAGCTGAGAACATGGAGGGTGTCTATGTAGGCTGTCACGGCAGGCTGACCTGAGGTGTCAGGACCCAAGCAGGATTAGGGAGTGTCCTTGTGGGAAAGTGTTTCATCCCAACAAGGTGAAGAGGGCAAGGTGAGGAAGCTCCTCTCATGAGGGGAGTCAGCACCCAGGCTAATCTCATCTCAAGATTCTTTACTTAACTTTATTCGCAAAGAACCTTTTTCCAAATAAAGTCACATTCACAGGTATCTTTTGAAGGTTCACTATTCAGATCACTACACACACTAAAGTATTTGGGGGTGATCAGGGCACCATGCTGGCAACTCATTCCCAGATAATTTAGAAAAAATATTTATATTGTACTTCAGATTTTTTTAATAAGTTGAGACTGTTTCAAAATTAGAAAAAACATAGTAGAGGAATATTTCTGTCGAATTAGTTTAGTAGTAGATAGGACAGAACTGAGTGAGATTTTCTCAGTTTGAGATCCACCACTGACCTTAGTGTGTGATTTTGGGCAGGTCACTGAACCCATTTAAACCTCAGTTTCATTGTTACAAAATGGGCATAGTAGTACTTACTTCATAGATTTGTGAGGATTAATTGAAACAATGGTTGTGAAGAGCTTAGCAAAATGCTTACCACTTAGTAAACAGTTAATGAAAGTTAGCTAATATTATTATTGCTAACATCATCAACATCATTAAAATGATCTAACCTGTACTTTTATACAGTAACTAAAGATCAGAGAGATGCTTGCAGTCTGATAAAAAATTCCAGAATTTAGCAGGCCAGTAAGATTTGTGCTGTAGTTTACCAAAACCATACATTCTTGCTTTCTTCTCATAACTGCTATTAATTGTGTCTTGCTTTTAAGCATTGAGTTTGTGGGGATTTGACCTTCAAATGTCTCAATCTAGCCATTCAAAGATCTGGAGATTCTCAGAACACAGCCTTATTATCATGGTTAGGTAAGTGTCTATATTGGTTGTTGTATCATGAGTACATTCAGTGACAAGAAACATAAAGCAGCCTGGCCTGTGATGGCACAATGGATAAAGCATTGATCTGGAATGCTGAGGTTGCCGGTTTGAAACCCTGGACCTGCCTGGTCAAGGCACATATGGGAATTGATGATTCATGCTCCTGCCCCTTCTCTCACCCTCTCTCTCTCCTCTCTAAAAATAAAATAAATTTTAAAAATCATAAAAAAAGCAAAACTTGAGTGACTAAAACAAATGGAGATTCATTTGTCTCACAAAACAAGAAGTTAAATCAAGAAGTAGGTAGCCCAAGCCTCATGAGGAATTCCACTGTGTCATCAAGGACAATCCTGGGCACGCTCACTTCCACTCTTCATCGCCCTATAGTCACAAGGTGGTTTACACTCTGTAGGCATGACAAGAGGAGCACAGATAAAAGACAGATTAGAGTCACTCCGTTTGAGTCTGTCTTTCTATATGTTTTTAACCAAGAGAGTAAAATTTCCCAGAAGCTTCTATCCACCAGACCTTCCTTCTATCACCTTGGTCAGAACTGGATCACATGATTTCCCGGGGATAAATCACTGCAGGATGGGAGAGGGGGCAAGAGGAATGGCATTACTGTAATCCAGTGGTAGTCAACCTGGTCCCTACCGCCCACTAGTGGGCGTTCAGGCTTTCATGGTGGGCGGTAGCGGAGCAACCAAAGTATAAATAAAAAGATAGATGTAACTATAGTAAGTTGTTTTATAAAGATTTATTCTGCCAAACTTAGCGAAAATCCAACATAAAGTACTTGGTAAGTAATTATTATTATATGCTTTAACTGCTGTAACTCTGCTTTCTAAATTTTATAAAGTAAAGTTACTTCCCTACTTTATAAATCACTATTACTGTGGAACCGGTGGGCGGTTAGAAAATTTTACTACTAACAGAGATATAAAAGTGGGCGGTAGGTAATAAAAGGTTGACTACCCCTGCTGTAATCAGTTCAGATGGTTTATTATTCATTGTCCAGAGCTGGGACAGGGAGCAACTTTCCTAGTAGGACCATCCTTTGCAGGCCAGAAGGAAGTGGAAATAAATATTCAAAGTGATGAAAAGAAAGGAGGAGAAGGAGGAGGAGGAAGAGGGGATGGAGTGGTGATGGTGTAGGAGGGGAGGAGGGGGAGAGGGAGAGGGAGGAGGTAAAAAAGTATGAACAATGAAATGGCAATAAATACATATCTAACAATAATGAATCTAAAAAACAAAATAAATGAACGAGTTAAACAGAAACAGATTCATAGTTACAAAGAACATTTTGACAGTCGCCAAATAGGAGAGAAAAGGTGAAGGGATTAAGAAATACAAATCAGTTGTTATAGAATAGTCATGGGCATGTAGAGTGCAGCATAGGGGATACAGTCAGTCATATTCCAATAACTATGTATAATGTCAAGTTATGTAATGTCTAATCACTGGGGTGTACACCTGAAACTAACATAAGAATCTATGTCAACTGTAATAGAAAAATAAAAAAGGGTTTAAAAGAAGAAAATGCAATTTATCATCAGATCCTTCTTAAAAAAAAATTAACCCAAGATATACTAGTAACTTAACCTGTTTACTGTTAAGCAGTTGAGATGCAGAATTTTAAAAATACATTAGCATATTTTTCAAATATGAATATAGAATAAGAACACATTGAATCCTTTTTAATTAAAGATGGGCTAAAAACTATTAAATGAGTCCCAGTTCGGGATGAAAAACTCAGTGTTGTAAAGAAAGAAAAATTCTCATTGTGTGAGATGAAATCTACTCTAATGTCCTTAAGGAGTGGGGGAGACCACGTTTCTGTCTTCAAGAGCTGGAAAAACCTAAACTAAGTAGAATATAAATCCAGAAACTATTTCTCAACATGACCTTAGAGCATCATTTAGTCCTGCTTCTTCTTTGCAGATACGAAAGGACTGAGGCCCAGAGAGAGAAGATTAGGCATGTTTCCAGAGGGAGCAAGATTGTTAGAGGAGTTGGAACTAGATTTCAGGCCTATTGACCCCAATCTCATGTCCTTTTATCTGTAGCCCTCTAAGGCTGAGCTGGTACAATAATTTGGAGAAAGGAATTTGTAGTGATTTATCTTGATTCCTGTTCAGAAAAAATAGGAAGCTAGAGAAATTTTTTGGAGAGTCTAACCTCTTATTAGGAAGGGAGGAGCAGAACTGAAGAATTCTTATCTCATGAACAGAGAAATACTATAGATATGAATGCTCGGTTTTACATAGCCAGTAAGCCTATTAAAATCCTAAACCTGTTCATTCTCTTCCTCCTCTCCTCTTTCTCCCTCCCTTTGTCTCTCTTCTCTCTCTCTCTCTCTCTCTCTCTAATATATATTTATGAAGCACTTATTTTCTATCTGGTACAACAGGATATAAAGTGGAATCCCACCTTCTGTACAAACTAGGTTTTAAAATCCGTTTCTAGATTATATGAATGATCACAAAGAATCAAAATTAGAGTTCACAGTTTACCAAGAATCAGCTGTCTCACTGTAGTTCAATGCAGTTAGTTTTTCCTCCAAAATTAGAATGTATGGCCTCTCAGATGAGCACTTGATTTAAAAACCATGATTGTTAATAAATGCTATTTTTTACACACTCACTAATTGTTGTGAGATACATGTACAGTGGAACAGATAGAAATCAAGGCAGATTTTGAGAATTAAAAGGCAACATTAAATCTCCCACCTCAATTCAGTCTGAGATCTTTGTTTATTGAATAGAATGGACAGCATAGTTGCTCATACTTTTGAAATTTTCTATTTTTTAGTCTTTTTTTCTTTTCAAATTCTTTTTAATAGAATATATATAACTGAAATGTGTGTACATGGCACATTGCTATAGATAAATTAGATGTATATGACTGTGTAAATATAGAATTACAATTCAGTAGCTTGTGCATTGCTAAAAGTAAATATCAATTTAGATCTGGAAAAAGCAATTTACAAATAAAGCATTGCTTCGGGGTCAGTAGTGAAAGATGATAGTTTATTAGGAAAAGAAAACTAATGAGAAGCTTCTCCTCCCTGCCAAATGTCCTACATGTTTTCTTTTAAGCCCTGTAAGAGTTGCATGAAGTAACTTTTATTATCCTTAGTTAATAAAAATAGAATCAGTTCAAGAACTTCTCTAGATTATCCAGTTCGTAAGTGGTGGAGTCAAGATTCGAACCCAGTTTTGTATGACTCTGTGTGTTTGAGATAACAGCATCTTATTCACCAGCAAGGCAACACAAATCAAGAGCCAATGCATGAAATTCCTTTTTATGTAGAGGCAGGGGAGAATCTCCCTGGTCTCCAGCCAGGAGTTACTTATCTATGGCCTCCTGAGCAACTGCTATGTTTTAACTTGAGGACCTTCTGAGCATATATTTTTCTGATATGGTAACACACATTGTGGTCTTTACTTTAAATATTATTTTGTATTAGTTTTGGGTGTATAGCATAGTGGTCATACAATCATATACTTTACCAAATGTTTCCCCAGAATGTACCCATTTGGCACCATACATAGTTATTACAATATTATTTGACTATATTTCCTATGCTGTCTTTTATATCCCCATGATTATTTTGTAACCATCAATTTGTATTTCTTAATCCCTTCACCTTTTCCACTCAGTCCTTCAACCCCATTCCCCTCTGGCAACCACCAGTTTGTTCTTTGTGTCTATGAGTCTATTACAATTTTGTTTATTTAGTTTTTAGAGTTTATATATAAGGTCTACCAGAAAGTTCTGTCCGTTTCTATCACAAGTTTCGACACATAAGCACGTTTATTTGGTGTATGTGTGCCTCTCTATCTTTATCACTTAATGTATACATACTGACGTAGCAAATTAACTAAAACAAAGTTGATTCACATTAGTCTTATGTGTGAAGTGATACTGTACCCATGGCTACTGATAAAGTTCATTTACGCCACTGTAATTTTTATGAATTTCAACAAGGAAGAAATGCTACAGAAGCATGTCTGTTGCATCCACCATATTCCCCGGACTTAGAACCCTCCGACTATCACTTGTTTTTGTCCTTACAAAATATTTTGAAGGGCAAAAAATTCAAAAATGAAGAAGATATCAACCAAGCACTGGTTCAATTTTTCACATCAAAAGATAAAACATTTTTTCAAAAATGGGATATACAAATTGCCCTCATGCTGGCAAGAAATAATTAATAATAATGGCAATTATATTATTTAATAAAGTTTATTGATGGTAAGAAAAATTTGTATTTTGTTTTATTCCAAAAATGGACAGAACTTTCCGGTAGACCTTATATAAGTAAAATCATAAGGTATTTGTCTTTCTCTGACTGACTTATTTTACTGACCACAATACCCTCTAAGTCTATCCATCCTGTTGCAAATGGTATGATTTCATTCTTTTCACGGATGAGTAATATCTATTGTATATATGAACATATCTTTTTCTTCTAGCATTCCTTTTACAATACTTACAGTCAAATTTGTAGCCCATCTCTAACAAGGTCAAGAATCTGCTCTATTGATTTTTGGCTTAAATATCACTCCTACTTTCATGCGAGTATTTTATGTTAGTTTATTTTATTGGATTGTTATGAAGTAATTGCTTCAAATTCTGCCTATAACAAGGTGTGATCTAAAGCAGTGGTAGTCAACCTGGTCCCTACCGCCCACTAGTGGGCATTCCAGCTTTCATGGTGGGCGGTAGCAGAGCAACCAAAGTATAAATAAAAAGATAGATTTAACTATAGTAAGTTGTTTTATAAAGATTTATTCTGCCAAACTTAGCGAGAATCCGACATAAAGTACTTGGTAAGTAATTATTATTATATGCTTTAACTTGCTGTAACTCTGCTTTATAAATTTTATGAAGTAAAGTTACTTCCCTACTTTATAAATCACCATTACTATGGAACTGGTGGGTGGTTAGAAAATTTTACTACTAACATAGATACAAAAGTGAGCAGTAGGTATAAAAAGGTTGATCTAAAGAATAAAATAAGAATACAAATATAATCTCTGGCCAGTTGGCTTAATGGTAGAGCATTGGCCTGGTGTGTGGAAGTCTTGGGTTCGGTTCTAGGCCAGGGCACACAGGAGAAACACCCATCAGCTTCTCCATCCTTCCCCCTCTCCTTTCTCTTTTTCACTCTCTTCTCCTCCCACAGCCAAGGCTCCATTGGAGCAAAGTTGGCCCGGGCGCTGAAGTTCGTGCCATGGCCTCTGCCTCAGGCGCTAGAATGGCTCCTGTCATCAGAGCAACTGCCCAGATGGGCAGAGGATCGCCCCCTAGTGGGCATGCTGGGTGGATCCTGGTTGGGCACATAGGGGAGTCTGTCTGCCTCCTGGCTTCTAACTTTGGGAAAATACAAAAAAAAAAAAAATAAGATCATTCAGTCAAAATATGACTTTGATAATGACTAACTTAAAAATAATAAACTCAAACTATAGAACTATATATAACAGTGATATTATACATACTATATTTTTCATTATTGTTGACAGTAATAATAGCATTTGTGTGTTATTTGTAAGGAATGGGAAAACTACAAAGAAAGAATTTGACTCTTTATAGAAATGGATATTCATTTTTTTCCCCACAACCAGTTATACATGCTGTGTGTTAGGCATTAGGCAAGACCTGGGGGTAAAAAGATGAATGAGATATTCTCAACCCTTAGTTATAGGTAACTGCCATAAAGAGTGATTAGTGCAATAATAGACACTTGTTCAAGACATTCTGAAATTAATGCAATAAAATGACTGAATTCTTAGCCTTTAAAGTCAGAGGGATCTGGATTTAAGATAGTTCTAAAGTGTATTATTTTCCTAGGGATGCTATAACAAATTATCACAAACTGGGTGGCTTAGAACTCAGTAATTTATTTTTTTCACAGTTCTGGAGGCCAGAAATTTACAATCAAACCATCAGCTGAGTTGGTTCCTTCTGGAGGGACCGAGGGAGAGTCTACCCCATTGCTCTCCTAGTTTCTGAAGGCTCTGAAATCACTGATATTCCTTGGCTTGTAGACAATGCATTACTCCAACCTCTGACTCTCTGTGTCTCTGTCTTCACATGACCTTCTTGAAAGAGTCATTGACTTTAGGATCCACCCAAATTATATCTGCAAAGAGTCTCTTTATAATTAAGGTCATATTCTGAGATTCTGAGTGGACATGAAATATGGAGAAACACTATTCAGCCTGATATATTCACTTAGTTATATGAGTTTAAACAAAAACTTAACTGCTCTTTCTCATCTGTAAAATGGAGATGATAATAGTAGCCATCACCTAAATTGTTAGGCTATTTAAATAAAGCACATAAAATACTCAGCATACTATTTAGCACAAAATGATTGCTGAATAAATGCCAGCTAGTAGTAGTTTTGAGAACTATTGAGTCCAGTTCTTTCTCTAATGATAATGTTTTGGCAATGTATTTGAGAAGTGTCCAATTTTATTTTCTAGTCTATGGTATCCATCCAGCTGAATAATTTAGGTTATTTCTAAAACTTTGCAGTGGAAACTTGTTTTATGTTAACAAGAACTCTCTGAGGGGTATGGGTGTGCCAAGTATTGCATAATCATAAGGATCAGAAATCTCAAAGTCATGTATCAAAAATTTGGAAATAGTTCACTTAAATTTGATTTTTAGAAAGTATAAAACTGTTTTCAACTTTTCTAATGAACTTTCCCTTAAGCAATAACTATTTTTTTCTTTTTCTTTTTTTTAATGAGAGAGAAAGGGAGGGGCAGACAAGGATGAACAGACAGGAAGAGAGAGACATGAGAAGCATCAACTCATAGCTGCAGCACCTTAGTTGTTCATTGATTGCTTTCTTATATGTGCTTTGATGGGTGGGGGCTCCAGCTAGGCCCATGACCCCTTGCTCAAGCCAATGACTTTGGGCTCAAGCCAGCAACCATGGAATAATGTCTATGATCCCATGCTCAAGCCAGCGACCCCGCGCTCAAGCTAGTGAGCCCTTGCTCAAGCTGGTGACCTTGGGATTTCAAACCTGGGTACTCAGCGGCCCAGGTCAATGCTCTATCCACTGTGCCACAGCCTGGTCAGGCAAGCAATAACTCTTTTTAAGTAGTATGATAAGATTAGAGAATCATTCTGATCACCAAGAGCCAATTTCTTATTATATTAAAACATTATTTCATGAATATTTTAGTTTGCTTTATTTATTTTTAATAAACCTTATTTTTAGAGTAGTTTGAGTTTACATCAATATTGAACAGGGGGTGCAGAGATATCCCATGTGTTCATTGCTCCCACACATGCAACATTCCTCATTATAAATATCCCCCATCAGAGTGGTACTTTTGATGACCCTACATTGACACACCACTATCTTCCAAAGGCCATAGTTTACTAGGGTTCACTCTAAGTGTTTTATATTCTATGTATTTAGACAAAATTTTAATAGCATGTGCATATAACTATAGCATCATAAAGAGTAGTTTTACTGCCTAAAAGTTCTCTGTGCTCTGCCTGTTCATCACTCCCTTCCCACTCACCCAAGGCAACCACTGATCTTTCTACTGCCTCCATAGTTTTTTCCTTTTCCATAATATTATACACTTAGATTGGCTTCTTTCACTTAGAAATATGCATTTTATTCTTCTCCACAACTTTTCCTGGCTTGATAGCGTGTGTCTTTGTAGTTCTGAGTAGTAGTCCATTGTCTGGCTGTACCACAGTTTATCCATTCACCTGCTGAAGTACATCTTGGTTGCTTCTAAGATTTGGTAATTATGAATAAGCTGCTATAAAATCCATGTGTAGGTTTTTCTGTGGACATATGTTTTCAACTCCTATGAGCAGATATGAAGGGGTATGGTTGCTGTATCCTATAGTAAAAGTATGTTTGGTTTGGTAATAAACTGCCAAATTGTTTTCCAGAGTGGCTATACCATTTTGAATTCCCACCAGTAATGAATGAGAGTTCCTATTGCTTCACGCCCTCTCCAACATTTGGTATTGTCAGTGCTCTGGATTTTGGTCACTTTAATAGGTGTTTAGTAGTATCTTGTTGTTTTAATTTTTATTTCCTAGAGGACTATGGTTGTAACATCTTTCCTTATGCTTATTTGCCATATATATATACATATATGTATATTTGGTGAAATGTTTATTAATGCCTTGGCCCATTTTTAAATCTAGTTCATTTCTTTATTGTTGAATTTTAAGAGTTCTTTGTATATTTTGAATAACAATCTTTATCAGATATCTTCTGCAAATATTTTCTTCAAATCTGTGGCTTGTTTTTTCATTCTTTTGACATTGTCTTTACACATTATAATTTTTTAATTTTGTTAAACTTGAGTTTATTAATTAATTTGTTCATGGATCATGTCTTTGGTGTTTAGAAAATTATTGCAATACCCAAGATCATCTAGTTTTAAAATCTATGTTATCATCTATGAGTTTTATAGTTTTGCATTTTACATTTGAGTATATGATCCATTTTGAATTAACTTCTGTGAAGGGTGTAATATCTACGTCTGGAATCCTTTCTTGCATGTGAATGTCAGGTTGTTCTCTCACCATTAGTTATAAAACTATCTTTGATCCATTGTATTGTTTTTGCTTCTCTGTCAAAGATTAGTTAACTCTATTTTCTGTAGGTCTATTTCTGGGCTTTTCATTCTGATCCATTCTTCCATTTTTTTATTCTTTCATTGTCTTTATTATTATAGTTATAGCAAGTCTTGAAGTTGAGTGCTGTCAGTCATCCACATTGTTTCTCCTTCAAGGTGGCTAATCTGGTCTTTTGTCCCTTCATATAAACTGAAGAATTGTTTTGTCAATATCCACAAAATAATTTTCTGGGATTTTGATTGGGATTGCATTGAATCTATAGATGAACCAACATCTTAATAATATTGTCTTCCTGTATCTGAAAATGGAACATTTTCATTCGTTTGATTTCTCTCATCAGAATTTTATAGTATTTCCTCAGATAGATTTTGTACATATTTTGTTAGATTTATACCTAAGTAATTAATTTTGGGGGGTGATAATGTAAATGTTACTGTGTTTTTATTGTTAAAGTCTACTTGTTCATTGCTGGTATATAGAAAAGTGGTTGACTTTTATACACTAAACTTGTGCTATAGACAGAATGTTTGTGTCTCAGAATTCATATGCTGAAAGCTAATTCCCAATGTGATGGAATTAGTAGGCAGGGGCTTGGGGAGCTGATTAATTAGGCCACGAGGGCAGAGCTCTAATATATGAGATTAGTGTCCTCATAAAAGAGACCCTAGAGAGCTTCCTTGCTCCTTTTGAGTACACAAGAGAAGACAGCCATTTACAAACAGGAAAATGGGTCCTTACCAGAAAATCAGTCTGCTGTTACTTTAATTTTTGACTGCCCTATCTCCAGAACCATGGGAAACAAATGTATATAAGCCACTCAGTCTATAGCATTTTATTATAACAGCCCCAACAGACTAAAATACCTTGTATCCTATAACTTTTCTATAATTATTAGTTCTGGAAGGTTAGTTTGCTTTTGGAAATTGATCTGATCTACCTAGACCAATTTAAAAAATTATAAATTAGAACTAATGTTTATTGAATGTCTCTACTGTATGTATGGTGTTGTTCCAAACACTAGGGAATAGGTCAATAAAAATAGACAAATTCTCTACCCTCATAGTGCTTCTCCTCTACGGGAGACAATAGATAACATAAATATAAACCTGTAATGTCTGTTAATGAAAGGAGTAATGAAAGGAAAAAAGAAGGAAAGAGAATGAATGAGGAGTCAGGTATGCTCCTTTAGGTAGGTGGATAAGAGAATGCTTCATGGAGAGGATATGACATTTCAGGAGAACCACAGCTGAAGAGAGGGAGCTGGACATCCAAATAGCTTCGAAAGAGCATTGCAGGAGAAGAGAAGAGCAAGATCAAATAGTCTGAGAGGAGAAGGTACATGCAATGTTTCAGAAACAGAAAGGGACTTGAACAGAATGAGCTAGGGCAGGTACTGGGGAGGAGCGGGATAGAGTGGACTGGAGGAAGTTACATGAGAGATGCTATTTATCCTCGTTGCAGACATCTCATTCAAGGCTCTGTCCCCTTCATGCAACTCTGTGCCCAGACATGTGCTGCACCAACGATAGAGATTTTCCTCTATGGCCATCTCTCAGGCCAGGGAATTTAATGTCCACCAATGGCTCCTGAGCCTTTGGGGAAAATTTTCATGATGAAAATGACCCTGAAGAAGGAACCTGTATGTCTAAAAAGAAACTTGTTTAACAATGGTGAGATGTGGGTCTCTGTGAGCAGGGACATCATTTCATTTCAAGAAGATAAGGTTGGCCCTGGTGGGTTGGCTCAGTAGTAGAGAGTCAGCCCAGCGTGTAGATGTCCTGGGTTCAATTCCTGGTCAAGGCACACAGGAGAAGCAACTATCTGTTTCTTTACCCTTTCCCCCCTCTTTTCTCTCCATCTCTCTCTTCCCCTCCAGCAGTCAAGGCTTCACTGGAGTAAGGAGGCCTGGACACTGAGAATGGTGCCATGGCCTCATCTCAGGCACTAAAATGGCTCGGGTTGCAATGGAGCAATGGCCCCAGATGGACAGAGTATTGCCCCTGTGGGTTTGCCGGGTGGATGCCAGTCAGACACATGTGGGAGTCTGTCTCTTTGCCGCCCCGCTTCTCATTTCAGAAAAATATATATTAAAAAAAAAAAAAAAGAAAAAAATGAAGAAGATACAATTAACCTGAAGATCCAATGAAGGAAAGTAAAGACAGTGAGGAAGACACAGTTACTACAAAAGCAGGGTTCTTCTTAGTACAGCTAGATGCTATCCAGTTTCAATCATTTCCCTGTTGGCTGTTCTTTCACAATCTGTCTTTACATCATTGATTCATCTGTCAGTAACTTCTTCACCAAGGATGTTGACTATGTTTTTTATTTTTATCCTTCCTTTTAATAGTTTTCCCACAACCATAATTCATTTCTATGTGTATGACTCATTTAACACTCTAAGCCCCTTTTCTTGAAACTTTATAATCTTTACCTATAACCACTCACATGGCTATCTACACCTATAATATCTTGAACCCTCTGATTTTTCTTTGAGTGAGCTCTCGACCACTTCTATTTCCTCAATGGAAGTTTTCTTTTTGCTTTCATTGTGATATTCCCTTTCCCCAACTTATTATGAGCTTCTAGTTAGAGTCTACGCTTTATCTTCTGCTTGTCAGACTCACTTTCAGGGCTATAAACATCCTCCAAGTTTGTTAAATCAAACCATATCTCCATCTGTTCCAGCTCCCTCAGAATTCTGAGATATCACTAACCTTCACATTTATAGTATTTTATTACTCTCTGAGCTTGTGTCTAGGCACTGCATGTGAGTTTCTAACCTTATTTTATATCTTGAGTTTTCCCTTGGATTTTCCCTTAGTCTGTGGTGCCTATACACCTCTGGATAAATATTGTTCCTGAAATTGTTCAATCTTGAATCCTATCTTTACCACAACCCCTATATGTGAATCTGTTACTGATTTTACCCCCCTACCACCACCACCATATATATAATCTAGATAGCTCCCTACCCAGGCAGAATACCAGGCTCTTTATGGCATTTATATACTCACCAGTCCACTTTTTTCTCTTACTCTTTTTTTTTTTTAAATATGATTTTTTTTATCAGGTTTTTTTTAAATTTTATTTATTCATTTTAGAGAGGAGAGAGAAAGGGAGAGAGAGAGAGAGAGAGGGAGAGAGAGAGGAGAGAGAGACAGAGAGAGAAGGTGGGGAGGAACTGGAAGCATCAACTCCCATATGTGCTTTGACTAGGCAAGCCCAGGGTTTCGAACAGGCGACCTCAGCATTTCCAGGTCAATGCTTTATCCACTGCACCACCACAGGTCTTCTCTTACTCTTGATTCTTCAGTGTAAGGCAGGGGTCGGGAACCTATGGCTTACGAGCGATGTGGCTCTTTTGATGACTGCATCTGGCTCGCAGACAAATCTTTAATAAAAAAAAAATAACCTTAAAAATATAAAACATTCTCATGTATTACAATTCATTCATTTCCTACCGCTCATGTTCATGGTTGTGGGTGGCTGGAGCCAATCACAGCTGTCCTCCAGGACCACACTAAATTTTTATTGGATAATGCGTAACGTACACGGGTCATTGTAAGGCTCTCATGGAATTACATTTTAAAATATGTGGCATTCATGGCTCTCTCAGCCAAAAAGGTTCCTGACCCCTGGTGTAAGGTATACTCCATTAATCTCTAAATCTGGATCATCCTACTCATATGTATTTTCTAATCTCATTCCAGGATTTCTAAACACTGTTAAAGAAAAGTGTGTAATTATTTTGGTTGGGCTCCATTGATTACCCTCAATGAGATGAGCAGTTCTTTCACTCATTCCTAGTCCTTTACACATTCATATCAGTAACAGTTTATAAAGGTAACTCCCCTTCCCCCCAAATAAAACACTTTATGGTTCTTAAGCTCATAATGAACAAAAAATAACCTGGTTTCATGAAACCTAGAATTTGTATATCTTACAAAAACACTCTCAATTTCACTATTTGCTCTTTCTTGCATCATCTTTTTCTCTCCCTCTGTATTAGCTAAGGTTTTTTGGCTAGAATGACACAAATGGATTCTCCTGGCAGAGGATGGAATTTATTAGGAAGATATTATGAGATTATTGCATCAAAAAGAAGCCTGGAGATATGGTCTTGAAAATTTGTCAAAATCAAGGAAGTCACAGGGGATATTAAAATCTCTTTGATAGCAAAAACAGCTTGGTGTTCCAAGCCTGACCTCTGAGATGAACCTAGTTGTTTCTAGTCCCTTGTCACTCTGCCCACTATTAGACCTACAAGAAGAGAACACCCAAGTTACTCAGCTTGGGTTATAGAAACTGCCTCTTGACTAAGTGGAGGCAGGGCTGCCAATTACACACCCATCAGACTGTCACCAAAGAGAATCAGAGTGGTGTGAAGAATGGATAATGAACATCATGCAGTCAAAACACAACAGCAATCCACTCTATTTCCTGTCTCTGATGAGGAATTGGTTCTACGTTTTTCTAATTCTCCCACAGGGTTCTTTATTCAATCTTTTGTAAGATTGCTTCTTAACCTCCAATATACTCCTTCTAATCCTGGCTTCCTGATGTCTCTATTTTATTTATTTATTTATTTATTTATTTATTTATTCCCTGTGGAAAATCATTAAGCATTCCAATCCTCCAAATTAGAGACCTCAGAGGCAACTTTGTCTCTTTCCATTTCTTTATCACCAATGCCCAGTTAATTGTTTTTAACATTGTATTGATATTATGGGAAAAATACTTCTTCAGTTAAGTTGATTTCTCTTTGCTTATTTCTTCAAGCTGTCATGGACTATTACAATAACATCTCAGATGACTTTTTATTTTCTACAATTTTTTTCAATTCAGTTTTGGATATTGCTTCCAGAATTATTTTACTAAAGCAGGCACAATACCAAAGGGAAAAAATATAGTCTTATCATGATACTTTTCTTGCTTTCATAAAGGTCAGTGGATTTCTAGAAGTTCCCTGATGAAGTCTAATCTTTATTATGCAGGGCCCTAACTCATCTGGCCTCACTAGACCCTTTCCAGAATCAGCTCCCTTCAATTTTCCTTTAAACATCCTCCCAGTGCTCATCCCAATATTTTATGTTTGCACCTGCTGTTCATTTTAGATAATATGATGATTTCCCCAACAATTCTTTCACCCATTGGGTAGTGATCATGGATTTGGAGGGAGAACGCCTCCACCTCCAGAACCCTGGCTATTTTCATCCAACTATGGCAATCCATTTCTACCTGCCAGTGTGATTGATTCATATAAATCAGGGTTAAACCAATTGGGCTATGGCATATCCATGGCCAAAGAGACTGGTTGAAAAAAAAGCTTGCAGTCTGAGAAAAGAGGGTACCCACTCTTCTGAGAACTTCCTCCATTCTCCCGGATATTATAGTGTGAGTGTTTGAATCTTGAACCCTGACGGCTACTGTGCTCTGAGGATGGAAGCCAGCCTGAGAACAAAGCCATTCTGGAGGTGAGGCGCCTAGAGAGAGCACCAGGGTGACTCGATGCCACCAGTCATGAAGCCTGCCTGGCCTTGGGCCCCAGTTTGAGAGTCGGTGTGTCTGTCTTCGACAAAACCATTCTGAGTCAGGTTTTCTATTACCAGCTGTTCAATGCATCCTGATACACTGTTCTCCATACTTAGCATACCCTCTCCCCCAGTTGTTTACTTGAAAAATGACTACACTTCTTTTAAGGCCAGGCTAACTTGGCTCAGCCTCTGTGACGCCTTCTTTATTCTTGGGCCACAATCACGTAGGCTTTATTTAGCTCTCCCACTGAACTTCGTTGTTACTCCTAGGAGTTATTCATTCAACATATGCGGGGTTGGGCAAAAGTAGGTTTACAGTTGCTGATTTGGAAATAATACAATACTTAATAAATAATAATACAAGAATAAACTCTGCTTCTTGGAGTCACAACTATTGGGTTGGGGAATAAGTTCGTAGCGTTTTTACCTGACTTTTATTTAAACAAAAAACAATAATTATATCAATAAGTTAATCAATTATATATTCGCCGTTGCTGTTTACAACCTCTTCCCACCTCTCGACCAATTTCTTGATGCCGTTCCGCCAAAAATCACCTGGTCTGGTGTCAAAGAAGTTGTTGAGCCAGTTTTTAAGCACCTCTTTGTTATCGAAGGTAACGCCCTTCATATGGTTTGACAGGGAGCGAAAAAGATGGTAATCAGTAGGTGCAAGGTCCGGAGAATACAGCGGATGCTGAAGGACCTCCCATTCGAGCTCTTGGAGTGCGGCTTTGACGACTTGTGCAACATGGGGCCTGGCGTTGTCATGAAGGAGTACGGTTTGACCATGTCGATCAGGTCTTTTCAGTCGAATAGCCTCATTCACGCGGTATAGCTGGGCAATGTAGAGCTCCTTGTTGACCGTGGCATTCTTTTCGAGCATTTCCCAGTTCTTCATCGAATTCAGAAGGCCTTCCGCTGCGGCACGTGTCATCGACGTCAAAGTCGCCATTTTTGAACTTTGCAAACCATTTCCGTGCTGTAGACTCGCCTATGACACCTTCTCCATACACGTCGCAAATGTCCCGGGCTGCTTCGGCAGCTTTTTGACCTCGATGAAAAGCAAAGAAGAGCAGGTGTCGAAAATGTTGATTTTTGCCTCCTGGGTATTCCATTTCTAAGCCTCAAAACTAATAAAAAATTAAATAACTCAAAAATACAATTAACATAGTTTTGTAGAGCAGAAAGAGTTTTATTGAATGAATACTTACCCTTTGCCAAACAGCAAACAAATCATTGTAAAATAAAAGAAAATATAAAAATGCTACGAACTTATTCCCCAACCCAATATAAACCTACTTTGGCTCCACCCTGTATATTTACTGAGCCTTGTGTATGTACCAGGTTCTTTTATACTTTATACTTCTTTTTTTTTTTTTGTATTTTTCTGAAGCTGAAAACGGGGATAGACGGTCAGACAGACTCCCACATGCGCCTGACCGGGATCCACTCGGCAGGCCCACCAGGGGGCGACGCCCTGCCCACCAGGGGGCGATGCTCTGCCCCTCCGGGGCGTCGCTCTGTCCCAACCAGAGCCACTCTAGTGCCTGGGGCAGAGGCCAAGGAGCCATCCCCAGCCCCTGGGCCATCTTTGCTCCAATGGAGCCTCGCTGTGGGAGGGGAAGAGAGAGACAGAGAGGAAGGAGAGGGGGAGGGGTGGAGAAGCAGATAGGCGCTTCTCCTGTGTGCCCTGGCCGGGAATCGAACCCGGGACTTCCACATGCCAGGCCAACGCTCTACCACTGAACCAACCGGCCAGGGCCTACTTTATACTTCTTTAACAGGTTCTTTTATAGGTAACATAGAAATAAGCAAGTTGACAAAAAGTCTCAGCCTTCAGAGAGCTTATATTCTATGGGGCATGACAGGAACTCATCACCAAAAATATAGTAAGATGTGGAAGAATATAAAGTATTATTGAGATAAATAAACCTTGAAAAGGGAGCTAGGGAGTGCTAGGGAAAGACTGAAATGTAAAATAGGGTGGTCAGCGAAAGTCTCACTAAAAATGTGAAATTTGAGTAAAGATATAAAAGAAGTAAGAAATTAGCGGGATATCTAAGGTAGGCAGTAAGGCAGGAGTGTATAGATCATGTTCAGTGTTAGTGTATCATTGAAGAGCAAGTCACGAGTGTCACAGAACAGGAGGGAGGGAGAGAGAGAGGGCGAGAGGTAGGAGAGGGGGTCAAATTAAATATTGAGGCCAGATTACAGAAGACCCTGTAAGCCAGGGGTTGGAACCTATGGCTCGAGAACCAGATGTGGCTCTTTATGGCTGCATCTGGCTCACAGACAAATCTTTAATAAAAAAAATAATAATGCTAAAATTATCAAACATTCTCATGTATTACAATCCATTCATTTCCTACCGCTCATGTTCATGGTTGTGGGTGGCTAGAGCCAATCACAGCTGTCCTCTGGGACAACACCAAATTTTTATTGGATAATGTGTAACATACACAGGTTGTTGTATGGCTCTCACGGAATTACATTTAAAAATATGTGGCGTTCATGGCTCTCTCAGCCAAAAAGTTTCCCAACCCCTGCTGTAAGCCATTAAATAAAGCTTACAATAAAGGATTTGGGCAGAGAACAGTTTGGCTCTAACTTCTTAAAGGCTCATTCTGGTTACTGGATTTAAAATAGACTTTGTGGGAACATTTATCACATTATAAAATTATTAGCTTTTTTATTTCTCTGTCATTTCCCCCTAAATTGATTGTAAAAGCTACAACTTGTTTTTCTTTCTTTTATAATAAATTTTAAAAATATTTTATTGATTGATTTCAGAGAGAGGTAGTAAGATTGTATTTGCTTTACTTCAGTTGTTCACTGATTGCTTCTTGTATGTGCCTTGACCAGACAAGCCCAGGGTTCAAACCGGCGACCTCAGCATTCCAGGTCAATGGTCTATCCACTGTGCCACCACAGGTCAGGCTAAAACTTGCTTTTCTTAATATGCTTGTATCTTGCAAGTGTCTGAGAGACTTGATGGACAATCACACATTTTCTGAGTTAGTTCCATTTCCTTTATTAGGCTTGAGAGAAATGTATATATTAAATGAATGTGGAAAGATTACCTTAAGCTTAATTTCTTAGAAGAGCAACACTAAATTGATAAAGGCAGCACAGTGTAGGAAGGGAAAAAGAAAAAAGTTAAAGAAACTTGCACAGAGTAAATAAATATTTGGTAGGGTTTTAAAATAAATAATAACTTGTCCCTAGATTTTTTAAACAAATTAAGATCCAAAGGAGTACAAAATTCTATCTTTCTCAGGTGTATTAGTCAAACATCTAAAATGACACCAACTATACTATAACTCTATATGTATGTCTCCATTAAAATGAGAGTGTAGCTGAAATGTTGGTTAGTTATTTCCCAAATGGCTATATAACTGTAGCATAGACAGATCATCAGGTAAGTATCCTGAGTTAAATAAACTTGTCCCCTGAATCTACATTAAATTATATGTTTGAGCCATGTGTGTTAATTCAAAATACAAATTTGCAACTTCATCGAATTTTTAGACACCTGATAGGTTTCACTGAACTTATTCTTTTGGACTGTCATTTATCTGGCATTTGAAAAGCTATATTCACAAGTTTAGCTAGAAAATATTTATCAGCCCTGTGGCAGCAGGCATTGGGAATGTCCTCCTGGACATGTGCCGAGGGAAACAAGCCGTACAACTGCTCCGCTCCCACATAATCCCTCTGGTTCTTTGAAACTGGATGACCTTCCTGGGAACTTTTTACTGTGGCCTCTGTGGGTGCCAAAAGCCCACAAAGCTTGCTGGGTTGTTCTCATTCAAATACCGAGCTTGCTGGGTTCTCATTCAGGCGCCTTTAGATGCTCTTCCTTCTTGTTCAGTGAAACTGCTAATTGGCACAGGAAATATCCCTGCTTTGTCCATTTTCTATAGAAGTTGAAAATGCTTCTACCTAACTGTGCTGACAGAAGTATATTTTCAATAGCATAAGTGCCGACATTTCAATAATAACTTTGGGAATAAAATAACACAAAGAGTAGAGTCGGTTAGTCTTAAACAGACTCATGCCACAGAATAAATGGTTATAAGCACGAATCCTTTGAAAGGGGGGGGGCTAAAATATGGGTGCTTGAAATATAGTTATTAAAAGTTGTTAAATGCTGTACATATTGCCTTTCTGTCCTTATGCTCTTTGATTTAATTGGTCCATTTTTACTATTACACATTCAATCTGTTTGCTACTAGTTATAAATAAAAGGGCATGTTGTGGTCGGTTTCCAAGGAATATTTTTCCATCAGCTCAAGAAAACATGTGACATTTGCCAAGATTGGAGAAAAGTGTCCTCATATTTGTCATTGGCAAAGAGCCCGTCTCCCATATGTATGAAAGAAAAATACAAACAACAACAACAAAAACTCCAAAACCTTTCTAATTAATATTTTTAGGTTTTGCCTGCTTCTTCTAATGGACGTGTATAGAGGGACAGGCAGTGAGCTCTTGGGCTGTGTTAAAATTAATTGAAGCATTTTTAATCCAGTCCTAACATTATGAAAGTTTATGTCAAATTGCCAAAGCTATCTTAAAATCTTTATAACACATTGAATTCAAGTAGATGCATAAAGGTTCTGTGGGCCTTTAGAGTATAACGATGCTCATAAACTATGATGTTTCATGCTTTAGCTGGGATATTCCATATCAAATATATTAATAGAAGCAAAGTCCATTCAAAAATATTATTAAAAAATAAGAGATTGTTAATATTTGTGAGATTTTGGAGTAATCCCTTAGAACAAGATAGTAATTCATGATATCACTGTCCTGTATTTAAAAGATCATGACAGGGTGACTGACAAGGATGTTGGTTGTATACAGAAAATCTAGTCATTACTAGTCTTTACTGTGCTTTATGTATAAGAAGTTCATTCATGCTGCCTGTTTCTAGTGTTAGAAAGTATTTGATTCATTGAAATTCTGCGTGTCCACAATATGTCTGGAACTGTGATATGTAGTTGAATGGATGAAAAAGAAGTCTCCTGGAGAACTTTTGTTTAGGTCCTTTTTGAATTGTGATTTCTAATTCTTGCCAAATTTTTTGTTGGAATTAACTTTTAAAGGATAGTTTCTAAGGGCAATATTTTATGCCTCCCCAAATTAAAGATCCATTAGTTTATGAAACAAACCTAAAAACAATTTTCAAGATCATAGGAAGTCAAAGGGTTGGTGCTTGAAAAGAAACATGACAGATAAAGCAGAATTGACAGTTCTATAAACAGAGACAAAACACACAAGGGGATTTATGTGTGGCAGAGCTGTTATTTCAAAGCACTAGGGAAAGATCAATTATTTAATCGGCAGTGTTGCAACAGCAGCTAGCCAACTGGATAAAGATCAAACCATAATTCTATCTTAGGGCCCTAACAATTTTTTTTGTAAAATAATGATTTATAATAATATAATAATAAAAAGAACCCTAATAAATTTTAAAATTTTTGAATGTAATTTTTTCTTTATTTAGGGACATGAAGTGAATGAAGTCTGCTTAAACATAAAATATCACCTATAGGCTATAAAGAAAATGAAATGGGCAGAATTGACTATATAAAAATTTTAAGTATCTATGCAGCAAAAGCCTCATAAAAATGTCAAAAGAAAAAAGACAAACTGGGAAAAATAAGTGCTAAACATAAGGGAACTAATTTCCCAATATGCAAAAAAATATTTACAAACCAATGAAAAGGTGACATCTAAAAGGAAAATTGGCAAATATATAAACAGAGTTCACCAAAACAGAAACATTAATGACCAATAATCATCTGTGCCACAAATGCATGCTGAAACCCTATGTGTGCCAGAAATTTCAAGATACTTGGAATAAATCAGAGAACAAAACAGACAAATTTCTGTGCCTGAGTACATTCTGTCATGAGAGATAGTGGTGGTGAAAACAATAGATAGTACACCTAATTAATAATTACACAATATGTCAGAGCCACGGCTCCGGTGCCATGTGCCAAGGCACCCTGAGACACTGCAGCGAGATTGCAGAGATGACGCGGGTTATCGAAACCTGCAAGGGAAGTACGGCCCCATCTACCAGACAATGAATAAATCACTAGCTGAGGTAACTCAAAATTTCAACATTAGATCATACTAAGTTTTGATGACATCAGTCCTTTTTAAGGCCAACATTTCAGTGGTTGCTATGTTAACAAGAAAATACTATACAAAAAAAATCAGTGTGTGTCTGGAAATAAGGGTAGTGTTGTCCATTAGGATTCCAAGTGTTGACGAACCATTCAAGGTCCAAGAGGCAACACATCCTACTAGTAATATTAAGAATGAATAATTAATTAATAATTAAGAATGAAATATAGCAGTGGCCAGTTGGCTCAGCAGTAGAGCATCGGCCTGGCATGTGGAAGTCCCAGGTTTGATTGCCGGCCAGGGCACACAGGAGAAGTGCCCATCTGCTTCTCTACCCTTCCCTCTCTCCTTTCTCTCTATCTCTCTCTTCCCATCCCATAGCCAAGGCTCCATTGGAGCAAAGTTCGCCTGGGCGCTGAGGATGGCTTCATGGCCTCTGCCTCAGGCACTAGAATGGCTCCGGCTACAGCAGAGCAACACCCCAGATGGGCAGAGCATAGCTCCCTGGTGGGCATGCCAGGTGGATCCTGGTAAGGCACATGTGGGAATCTGTCTGCCTCCCCGATTCTAACTTAGGAAAAATACAAAAAAAAAAAAAAAAGAATGAAATATAAATGTTATTTTCTTTCAACTTATATGTATTAGTTTTTCAAGTGAATGTTAAGTTGTTAGGACATAAATACAGGGTATGGCAAAATTAGATTCACAGTCATGAGTACACAAACCAGTTTATTCTTATATTATTTATTATTAGTTTTTGTACAAATAACTGTAAACCTACTTGCCCCACCCTGTACTTATTAAGTTGTTTGGTTCTAACTATTTAATAAAAGAATTGCTAGATATTTCTTTTGGCCAGAGTTGCTGTGAAAATACTACTGAAAGACTAAGAACACCGTAAATTAAGTTTAAGAACTTCTGTGTTAGAGGATGGTAGGTATTATAAAAAAAATGCAAATCACACTAAATTGGTCTGAATGCTAGAGGTAGAACAGGGTGCACTGCTATTTTAAATAGCATGTATAGGTTGGGCTTCACTGAGAAGGTGACATTTGAGCAAAGGCTTGAAGAGGTGAAGGAGAAGGAGAAAGCCACGTGGATGGCTACCTGCAAAAAAGTGTCCCAAGCAGAGGGCAGAGCCAGTGCAGAAGCCCGGAGATGGGCATGTCTTTAGAAAATCCAATCAGCACAGTACAACTGGAGCAGAGTGAGCCAAAAGGAAAGTTGTAGGGATGGTAAGGTCAAGTGGAGGTCAAGAAGACAAGTCACAGAAGCCACTGAAGAACTTTGGCTTTTGCTCTGAGAGAAATATAGAGTTGTTGTATTTTAAAATAAGCTTTTTAATATTCTTACATTCCAAAATAAATGGAATAGTTTAAAAAATATTCAACTGTTCTGATAATTTAATAAACTTTACACTAGGTAGAGTTGGGATAGATAAAGTTTGAACTATTTTATATGTGTCAAAATTCACGTGTGTGTGTGTGTGTGTGTGTGTGTGTGTGTGTGTGTGTTTAAATAATTGAATATGGTTAAGAAAATTTTCTTTGAGGTGAATCATTTAATGACATCATTGCTTAGAATGTAAAATTGTCCTTCAGAGTAGTACAGGTTTCATACAAATGTTTCATTCCCCAGCCCATTTTTTCCCCACAAAAGAAACCCTTCCAGTAGTTAGGCAAAGCAATGCCCAATTTTTAAATTAGAAAATAATTGTGCATAAAGAGTAGAGGAAGATAATTGATTTTACAGTAATATTTACCATCAACCATACAAAGAATTATAAATGAGTTATTTTAAAACAGTTATCTTTAAGGTTACATTATTTTCTGAAAGCTTTTAAAGGGAGTGTTTGTTAATAATACATTTAAAAATATTTAAATGACAGATATTTTGCATTATATCAATAATACATGAGTATGTTTAATTACATGATTTCCTTTTGCTTGAGATTAAAATTGTAGATCCAATGTAAATACCATACTTGAACCGAATTCATTTCAGAATGAGAATTAGTGTATTTACATACAAATAAGTACTAAAATCACTCTTGATATTCAGGAAAAAATATATATGCTTTCAGATCTACTGAAGTCACAAAATATTATCTGTGTAAAATTTATCCTGTTGAAAAACAATTTTTAACTGTAGCAAATACTAGTCATAGAATAATCTTCAATTAATAGAAATATAAATCTAGGGCATAACTTTTAATATTTTCAAAACTTCATTTGGATAATAGCAACAAAAAAAAACCCTCTTTTTAAAATATTAAGTTAAGCAGGGGTTTGTGTTTTATGTTTTGCTTTTGAGCTTTATTTTGGCAATAAGATTAGAAATTCAGTTTTGGATGTTAACTTTGAGATTACTCAGATATCCAGGAGGAGAGGGATGTGGGCTGGATAGATTATTTGGGTACATTTGCTCTATTTGTGTTATTTAAAGTAAGTAAACGAAATGAGATCACCAGGAAATGAGTGTTTTCCACAGGACAGGGCCAACCACTGAGACAAGGGACACTCCAATGTTGACAGGACAAGGAGAAGATGAGGAAGGAAGAGAACGAGCAGGAGCTGCTAGTCAAGGAGACAAAACAAGACTGAAGGGCACCATCAAATGCACAACAAATGCGGAGTCTGCACTGACCATTGATATTTATTACATAAGAATCTTGAAAAGAGGAGTTTCAATGGAATGATGGAAATAAAAATCCGTTGGGTTTAACAAAGAATGCAAGGTGGAGAGGATTTCAACACCGGTAATCCCACAGGTAAATTAGATCAAGCCTTTAGATAAAGAAAACAAACTAGACAAAATGGTTAAAAGAAAAATTCCGAGGTACTGGAAACCAAAGAAAATTCAGAGAGATATGCAAAGCATGAGGGGATGTCTATTTTTTAGGGATAACTGCTGATAAGAGAACTCAGTTAAAGGTTAAGAAGCTGAGTTGAACTTTCAATAAACTCTCAGGGCTGCTTAGTAAATATTGACTTCGGGGATTGCCAAGATTGAGCCCTGCTTAAAAAAAAAAAATCCCAAGCATTGAGTTGAAACCCTAAAGGTGTTAAGAGTGAGTAGAAAGAGATGGACCCTCCCAGGGACCCAAATTTTGATTTCAAAGATCTCAATTACTGATTAGATTAATTCCAGCAATGGGGAGGGGGCTAATTATGCCCCCTCAGAGAATATTTAGCTATATCTGCGACATTTTCTGTTATACTGGGGAAAGGATGCTACTGGCATCTGGTGGGTGGAGAGACCAGGGATGCTGTTAAAACATCCTAAAATACTCAGGACAGCCCCCACAATGAAAATGATTCAGTTAACAATGTCAGTAGTGCTGAAGATCGGAAACTCTGGATTAAGGTGATCAGAAATTGCTAGGGACCCTAAATGCCTCCAAAAAGTAGTAAAATATCTTTAGAATGGAAATAATGCTGTTCTGGGACTCAAGCAATATTTGCATTGTTTGTACACAATGTCTCTTGAGAAGTCAAAAATAATCAGGTACATGAGAAGGTAAAACATTAGAACAAAATTGAAAGAAACATATGCAGACTGACTAGGCGGTAGTGCAGTGGGAAGAGCCTAGACTTGGGATGCTGAGGACCCTGGTTTGAAACCCCAAGGTCGCAGACTTGAGCCTAGGCTCACTGGCTTGAGTGCAGTATCACAGGTTTGAGTGTAGGTCATAGATATGACCCCATAGTTGCTGGCTTGATCCCAAAGGTCACTTGCTGGCTTGAAGCCCAATGTCACTGGCTTGAGCAAGGGGTCAAGGCACATATGAGAAAGCAATCAGTGAACAACTAAAGTGCCACAATGATAAGTTGATGCTTCTCATCTCTCATCTCTCTCCCTTTCTGTTTGTCCCTATCTCTCTAAAAAAAGAAAAAAGAAAAAAAAGAAACATATGCAGATACATAGTGAAATTATCTCATGAATTTTATATTTTTTACTTTTTAATTATGGAAAATTTCAAGTATACACAAGTATACACAAAAATAGACTTATTTATCAAAAATAAAAACCCATTTATCATTTAGAAATAACAATTAACATTAACATAAACACTTATTTTATTTATTCTGTACTATGACCACTGAATTATTCTAAGACACTTTAATAATATTTTGCTTATTTTTCAGCATATTTCTAAAAGATTAAAGAATCTTTTTTTAAATATATGTTATGGACTGAACATTTGTGTCTCCTTCATTCCCGCCCTTGCCCCTCCACATACGTAGGTTGAAGTGCTAACCACCAATGTGATGGTAGTTGGATATGAGGCCTTTGGGAAGTTTCTAGGGTTAGATGAAGTCATGAGGGTGGGGCCATAGTGATGGGATTAGTGTCCTTAGAAGCAGAGACGCCAGAGAGCTTATTCTTCTCTCTCCCCACGCACACACAAAAGAGTAGGGTATGTGAGCATGTGAAGAGATGGTGCTGTCTGCAGGCCAAGAAGAGAGCCTTCCCCAGAATCTGACCACACTGCTACCCTGATCTTACACTTCCAGTCTCCAAAATATAAGAAAATAAATTTCTATTGTTCAAGCCATCCAGTCTATAATATTTTGTTTATGACAACTAGAGCTAAAGAATCTAATATTAATAATACCATTATCACTCCTTAAGTGAAAATAAAAACTTTACAAATAATTCATTATCTAGCCAGAGTTTTAATTTCCTGAATTGCTTCCTAAACTGTTCTAGATGGATTGTGAAAATTAGGACCCAAACATTTTCCCAGGACAAATCTACAAAACTAACTTATTCAGAGAAGTTTAGCTTCTTGCTTTTTCCTTCCATAGGAGTCAATTCCTCATAGGGTATTTTTTTTTATAATGTAGCATTCTGTATTATAAATATAAGATACACATAATTATCTTCATAAAACTTTCCCAAGTCTAAGATAAATAGCATATTTACATGTTTTTTCACTGTTTTTGATATGTTATTTTTTGTTAGTTTGCTTAATGTCAGAGTAGTTTAAATTTATTTCTTCAATTATCTTTATTGACTTTGTTTCATATCTATTTTTAATTTAAATAGTATCTGTATGGCCAATGGCCACCACCATTGTGGGCATGCAGGTTCTCATTGGATTCGGGCAGATGGTAAAGAAACAGTGGAGCCAAAAAATGATGGGCTATTATTTTGTTTATTCAAGTCTCACACTGGCTGACGAGCAAACACGCAGGGCATTCAGGGCTCGCAAAGCCCTGACACATTCTCTGGTTCCACAACCAGGAGAATCTTCTTTGGTTCCTCCTAGAATCAAAGCCCCCACAAGCCTCAGTAGGGCACCCAAAGCCCCTCAGCTCTGGCTCCCCATCTGCATACCTTCTCTCTCCCTGAACCAACATGGCTTCTCTCTTCAGTACTCTACATTCTCTCTGTCTCCCTCTGGCAATATGGCTTCTTTCTGCCTCTTCTCCTTCTTCTCTTCTGCATAAACTCTTTTCAGAACTTTCTGGCAAGAAAACCTTTCCTCCAGTAAATATTAGCAAAACAATGGCCCTTCCCAAGCAGGAAGGTAATTTGCAATTTCACAGACCCACATATACCTGGCACTGCCCAGCCCCCAATGCAAACTATGAGTGAGCAAACATAAAAATCATATTTTACAAACTTATTTGACCAACAGTATCTCAGTTCTTTAATAATTAATACAAAAACAACAGAAAAGGGATCCTTTATATCTATATTTTATGTACAAATCATGAGTTTGTAATTTCTCATTTGTTTTTATAAAAATTTCAAACATCTTTCCAAACTGAAGTTCAATAATGTGTCTAAATTTTATCATTTTTCTTCTCATGCATTTTGACTTTTTGTTTTGAGTCTTTAAAATATATGTTAGAAGTCTTTAAAATGTCATTATATCCAATAGCCTTATACTGGGAGACCATCTTGTTACACAGAAACTCTTTAGAATAGGGGTCGGGAACTTTTTTGGCTGAGAGAACCATGAACACCACATAGTTTAAAATGTAATTTCGTGAGAGCCATACAATGACCTGTGTACGTTATGCATTATCCAATAAAAATTTGGTGTTGTCCCGGAGGACAGCTGTGATTGGCTCCAGTCACCCGCAACCATGAACATGAGTGGTAGGAAATCAATGGATTGTAATACATGAGAATGTTTTATATTTTTAACATTCTTCTTTTTTTTTATTAAAGATTTTTCTGACAGCCAGAGGCAGCCATCAAAAGAGCCACATCTGGCTCGTGAGCCAGAGGTTCCTGACCCCTGCTTTAGAAAGTCCAAGTTTGCATGTGTTTACTCCATCAACAAAAAGAATCTGAAAATAAAAAATATAACAGTTGCAGAATATGAAAAAAAAAACCTAACAATTTCAGGTAGTATAGAGGCTGCTTTGACTTTGATGAGACTAAGGGAATGAATTGAGCAAGATTCTCTGTGTTTTTACATGTGTCTTTCAAAAAAGAAATGCAGCTACTCTGTGAAAAACTGTTAAGAGAATGAAACGACTGATAGAAAGTATATGTAAAACACAGAGATCTGACAGAGGACTTGTATCTGAAATATACAAAGAACTCTTAAAATTCAACAATAGCAAAACAACCTAATTTTAAAAAGGATAAAAGATTTGAATGGACACCTCACAAAAGAAGATATACAGATGGCAAATAAGCATATGAAAAGATGTTTAACAGCATTTGTCATTAGGAAACTGCAAATTAATGCAGTAATGATATACTATTACCAGTCTATCATAATGGCCAAAATCCAAAACACTGACAGTAACAACTGCTGGCAAGGATGTGGAGCACCAGGGCTTCTCACTCAGAACTGCTGGAAATGCAAAATGGTACATCCACTTTAGAAGACAGATGAGCAGTTTCTTGTAAATCTCAGCACAGTCTTAGCACTAGTCCTGCACTAGCGCTCCTAGGTGTTTACCCAACTGATTTGAAAACTTATGTTCACACACAAAATAAATGTTTATAGCAGTTTTATTCAGAGTCACCCCAAACTAGACACAACTAAGATGTCCTTAAGAGATGAATGGATAAACAAACTGACACATCCATACAATGGAATATAATTCAGTGATAAAAAGAAGTGAGCTATCAAGCCATGAAACATAGATGAATCATAAGTATTATACATATGGTTAAGTGAAAGAAACCAGTCTGAGAAGGCTATAGACTATAGGATTTAAATTATATGACATTTTGGAAAAAAGAAAAAACTGGGAAGACAATTAAAAATCAGTGTTTTTCCAGAGGTTCAGGGGTTGGGAGGAACACTGACTACATAAAGCACAGGATGTTTTTAGGACAGTGAAACAATTCTGTATGATACTGTATGGTGGATATACAACATTATGCAATTGGTAAAACCAGTACATCGAGAAGTCTAAAACATGTGTCTTCACATACAGATTATTTTTGGCTCTACAGACAGCAGTTTTGTTAACTTCTATTGTGTTTCCTCAACATTAAGAGAAAAAAAAATACACGGTTAATGACAGTATACTCTGCATTACTGAGTATGTTCTGTTTTAGCCAGGCATTTATGAAATCTGAGTCTTCCACTTACATTTTTACACACTAAGTGATGGGATTTTAAGAATTTTCCACAAAGTGGCTCTGGTTCTACTCTTTTCAAACCTTGCTTCTCCTCTATAACCCACATACTTCTGGTGCAAGGTCCACAGGATATGTTGTTATCCAGCCTCTGGCCAAGCACCTTTGGGTCAGGGTGTCCGAGTGAATCGACACATTGGTCAGTGGGAGTGTTGCTGGAACCTGGTCTCACACCAGAACACCCACTAATACCCTAAAGACAGATGGAAGTAGCTGCAAATTTTACAAAAATATATGACCGTGTGGACATATTGCTAGCCTCTCTCATAGGACCTGTAAAGAAACTCTCAGGGTGAGTCCAGAGTTTTGGCTTCACAGAAAATGAACCTCTGGTGACCAGGAATCTTTAGAAGTTCTTTTTTATTTTTTCAGTTTTCAAGGTGAAAATAGCAATCAAGATTATGAGCTAGGCATAAGAATGGAAAATGAGTAAGGTATGCATAGTTAGCTATGAGAATGAAAAAGTGGCTAGACTAGGGAAATATAACCTTCCACCATTTACAGACACGTATAAATACTGTATTTACAGGTCAGATATTTTTAAGTATTTGCCATAAAATAATATGAAAGAGGGAGTGGATAAAGGGTATAAATAGGAGATAGATAAAACAAGATCATTCAGGAGTTGAATAAGGTTGAAGCTAAGTATGGCTATATGGGAGCTCCTTACAGTACTCTGTCTACTTTGGTATATTTACACTTGACACTTGAACAATGCTAAGGTTAGGGGCACTGACCCCCCCAAGTCAAAAATCGGTGTGCAACTTTCACTCCCAAGAAACTTATTACAATTGTCCCTCAGTATCCACAGGGAGTTGGTTCCAGGACCCCTTGCAGACAGCAAAATCTGAAGATGCTAAAGCTCCTTACATAAAATGGCATGGAACAATGCCCACAGTTGGCCTTTGGCACCCATCGAATCCCAGCTGTGGATTTCAATCCATGTTGCATTGAATCCATGGATGTGAAATCTGGGGATATGGGCCAACCGTGTATTTGTTGAAAAGAAAATCTATGTATATGTGGAGCCATGTTCTTCAAGGGTCAACCGTATTTCAAAATGTCCATAATAAAATATTGCAATAGGTACTCTCTTATCTATTCAGATCAAATTTTATTTCAGTTCTATACCCTTATTTGTATTAAATTTGGGAATTCAGTGGTGTAAGTATTCTTGGTTCTAGACGTCATGTAATTTATGGCTTAAAGGGAGAAACAATCACAATCCTTCAAGCATATAATGAGAGGCTTATGAGATGGACTGAGGAGGGCCTTGGAAGCCATGTTGAGGAGTTTGGGTTTTATCCTGAAAATAATGAGAAACCAATGAAGTGTTTTAATCGGAGAAAAATATCAGGTGTCTCCACTCTGTACGGTCATTCTGATGAGAGGAACTGATTGAAAAGGGCTGAATAGTGGAGGGGAGTGACCAGTTAGGAGGCTATTACATTTGTCTAGGCTTGTATTGGTGGGAGTTTGATATAAAGGTTGAGCAGAGGAGTGAGAATCAGCAAAAAAATGTAAAAAAAATGGTAAGGAGATCAAAGGTGGTGTCATAAAGCTGGGGGACTTGGCCTCAAGAGTCAACTACCAACCACGAGTTAAGCAGGGTGATTATTTATTGCCTAAATCACGTAAGTCACAATGGTGTTTGATCTTGCCATTCCTCTTAGAAACCTATGATGGCTTCCCATGGCCCCTAAGAATGTCTGCCCCTTCTTGTTGTGGCATCCAAGGCTCTGGTCTCTTCTCTCTTTACAGCCCATTGTGCATTTTATGCCTAGGACACATTGGTTTGATTTGAGTGAATAAGCCAAGAAATTGTATAAGTTTCTGCTCTCAAGAACATTGCTCAGAATGAGCCTAACTCTCCTTTGTGATCAAAATTAGTTTCATCTCTGTGTTAACCTAGACTCCCACTTCTCCATGATCTCCCCTCATCGGTATCCATTTCTCTTTCCTGTGTGCCCTAAACACATTAAATAGACTTCAGTTTTGCACTTAGGTAGTTAATTCAGTGCAGCTTTATATCTAAAGTGGTTTTCATACCTCCTCTCCAACTAAGTTAGAAACCTGTTGAGATCAAACAATATGTTAATTTGACTTTATCTTCCTTGATTATCTTACCTATTTTAGTGACCAATAAATATTCATTGCATTGAAATGATTTATCCTCTTCTATCCATATTATAACAAATACATATTATTAATCTAGATTTAATAACAAAATTTCCATAGCTTAAATTTAAAAACTAAAACTATGTTGAGAACATGTGTGGTAACATTAAAATATCAAACGACAGGGAAAATTTATGAGAGTGCATAAAATTCTTTATTTAGAACAATAAAGTATATGTATATATAATGTAATTTCAAATTCAAACCTGTATAAAAAAGGTCAGGACATATACCTATTTTAAAAAGTACACATACAGTATATACACATACACATCACATTTTACAACCTTTTTTATTTAACTTGTCATAATAAAACTATTTAGAATAGTGTTGACATACATTTACATTACAATATGCAAACTCAGATTGGAATGAACTAGCAATATATCTATCTGTGCATCCATCTAAATGTCTGAATACTTTTCATGTCCATTGGTTTAAAAGTTGTGGCACATGGGACACTATAATCACATTAATTCCTAGAACATAGGAGAATAGGATATGTTGATTGGAAAATTATTTAGTGAGTCTTACAGCTCAGAAATCAAGTAACTGAAAATACTATGGTTTTTAGTTTAAACAGTTAACTTTGTTTTTAAAAACATTGTAAGAATGTAATTGGAGATGGCAGTTATCAGTTTGTAATGCTTAGCAAACATTTTAGGATCATAAATATCCACTTTAATATGGATTATTTCTAAAACACTGGCTTGTTAGGAAATAGAAGTACTATTATTTTATCTTTACAAAGTCATTTCCAGACGTATTCATGGAAAGCAGCAACACCATCCATTGTGTGATCTGACATCACAAATTAACTAATTAGAATTTCAATGTGAATGTTTATATTTTAATGCCAGTTTCAAAATAATAGTTTCAAAGACAAGCTAGCTTACTTTAAAATTCTTATCCCACTTTCCAACTTGAAATGAAATTTATGAATTAGCCTTTTCCAAATGGATTCTAAATTATCTTTTGGCATTAAAAAAACTTTATAAGCATCTTACATTTTCGGCTCTTAGCTTTTAAGGAAATGAGAAGAGGTAAATGCTTAGTCTGGTATATTTCCAAATGTTACACACATCTTATAGTATCTCTTCCTGACTAAAATGTAGTAGTTCTTTCATTCTTCAGAGGAGAACCAAAAACATTTATTTAAGCAAAGGAAAAAGCCATCTCTTGTGTACATGGTTATCCAATTCACCCTACAGGAGAACTGAATTTCACTTTTACTAATGGACCCTATTTACATTACAGACAAGAACAACAACGACTTTTTATGTTCAAATTGCTTATTCACGTAGACCAGAGTTGGATATTTTGCATGGGATAGTTTCAGCTCTATTTTGTCTTCATTGTCAGTCTTAGGTTTCCCACCTAACTTGTGACCTCTGAGTTCAGCATATACTGAAACCCAATGAGAGGAAGGAAGTGATTTACCACTATCAGTTAATTGCAGAGTAGAGACATCTTGCAATTTTTCCCAACATTTATCCGACTATGCCAAACTGCCTTTTGGAAAATAATTTTTAAAGCAGCATAGATATGGAATGGCTAAACGCCCTATACTGGAATTACATTTTGAAATCAAAACCTAGCTACAGAAAAACATTAAATATCCATGAATTCTGAATAGATTGTTTTTTGTTCATTTCAACTGAATTGGAGTTCCAAAATATGACACAAAGTTTCTCCCAAGTATTTTAAAGCTAATGAAAGGTGTTTCTAATTAAAAACAAACACCTCATTACGGAAACATACTTTTTTATCTTTCACATACTTAATCCTTTTTAAAGAGGGTAGGTTACTTATCCTATTATTGTATTTTAAAACACCACTTTGTCTGACTCATTAAAAAGTGGCAGTGTAGTAAGCACATTAGAATATAATACAAAACCAGGACACTTCAGCATCACTGGGCAGGAACAGTTTCTCACAGAGCCAGTTTCTTTATAAACTTCGGTTCCACCTAAGAGGTGCAAAGCTTTAGGTATAATTTAGAATTGGCAGGCTTCTGAGATCAGTTTAAAAGGCAATTCTGAAACACGGATTTATGAAGACTATTCAGAACCCATATTGGATAAGACAAAGCAAAGATGTATATTATATATATATATTTTATCTTAAAGCAGATATGACACAGTTAATGCCCAAGCCATTGGCATCCAAAATAATGTTCGGCATTTTTCTATTGTTCGTGCATTTAATGGAGCTTCAGGGTTTTAAAAATTGATAATCCATGTAACTCTCAATGAACCACTACATTTAATCAGGCAGAATATATCTCCCCTTGCCTCCCATGCCAGATATCATAACTTGCTGAATTTCTTTATTTAACTCTATTGATGTAGGACTCTGTCCTTGAGCATTAAACCCAGAGACTAGCTGAGAACAAAAGTACATTTCTTGTACTCTCCAACTCATTAAACAGCATCGTCACATGAAAATCAAAACCATTGGTGAAACAAGTCAAACTATTAAGTATCAATCAATCTTCTCAATGTACTCACGACCTACTCCTATACTCATATTAATCTATGTCTATTTTCCTCAAAACAATCAATGTCACATGCCGGAGACAGGTCCTTTCAGCAGTTAAACTGATCTCTGGTTCTATTCCTCATTGATTATACCATGGAATATCTGAGGGCCTAAATAAGTTAATGCAGCTTCCCAAAGCGCTGGGCTGTAGCTTAGAAAACTGACGAGTGAGGAATCACAGCACTTTGGAGAAGGGTTCGTAGAAATCATTGGGCTCTTTGGTACAAAAAAGAGCAAAGGCCACATATTGAAGTTGTATTTGGATGAGCTATGAAGATAAGCTAAAATCCAACTACACTAGAAATTCTTAGACTTGAGAAGCCAAAGGAAAGCTAGTAGTTTGTCATGCCCTTTTGTATCACTACATGGAAATCGGTCAGCTGATGGTGGTAGTACATGGCAATACTATGAGGATTAACTTATAATATGTTCATGATATAGTAAAAGAATCTTCATCAAACTAAGCCATAAGAAATCATTCTCTGACTTTAGTCAAATGTTCCTTTGACTGTTAAAAATAAAATTGGCAAGGGAAATTCATATAATGTCTTACAAGTTCTAGTTTAAAAGCACAACGTCCATCTTCGGAATTTCTGCCAAATTCACTCTTAATATGACAAACGCTGTCATACATTTTAAATAGCAAACTGACATGCATAACTACATAAAACTCTTTATTTTTAATTCATAAATCTTAATGGATATAGAGTGCCTGATTTTAAATAAATGGATCCTTTAAACAGATAATGGTGATTATACTATAAATAAGTAGAGTTTCCTGATTCCTTGCATTCTTGTAAAAGCCCAAGTAACCAAGTTTCAACACCCATATCAGCGTGTGGTTATGGTTTTCTAACCTTAGATACTAGATATCATAATTTATTTTTAACTCTCTCCCATGGTAGAAATTGAAAACGGGACATTCACACATTTAGCAATTTCTCCTAAGTCCCTTTGCAAAAGTACAAATTCTGTAATAGTTTTAGAACATAAACATTTTGTAATATATTTTGCAAGCATGATTTATACACTCGACAGTGGTCAAAGGAAAAGGCCGACTTCAGCAGGGTTGACAGATGTCCTCCTTGGCGACTGTCCTGCTGTTCAGTGTTCATAGCTTCTTCATGCAATGACTCTTTTGGGGAGTCTCCCCTCTGCAAAGGCGTCACTGTTCTAATTCAGTACTGGCTCCCCTGCATGGACAGATCCAGCCAACCACGTCCATTCGCCTAATGGGATGTGGGTGATCACGGTTTACACCAGGAAGAGCCTGAAATCAGATTCACATCCTCAATCAGTGCTACAAGGCTGACAGGATACCTACTCTCTCTTCTACTGCTTTTCATACGAACAGTGGCTGATGCTATTGAGTTTCTGTCTTTAAAATTCTTCTAGATCCCTTTGAGGAAAATTGTTACCCCAACAATCCAGGCTGAACTCTACTTGAAGGGACCAAGATTAACTAAAAAATGTAGGTTGTAACTGAAAATAAAGCTATGTGGCTTTTCAGCAATTGGACAATTCTGGAGGCATGCAAACTGGGCGTGCAGTCCAGGACACGTGCTTTCTCTCCCAACATCAGCTGCAGGTTCTAAAGGACACTACAAGTCCCTCAGGTCCGTAAAACAGAGTCCTGCTCCATGCAAGTTCTTCTTTATAGATGATTAATTCAGTGCTGGCTTCACAGTAAAACACCTTGTTCCAATTTATGAATCATCCATATAGAGTCATGGGTAGCAAGAACAGGGAAAGATGCGGTCTGTTACTTAAGACAGAATATGAATTTGTTTAAAGCTGCTTCATTTATGAAGCAAACATGAACTGTTACCTGCCTAGAGAGAAAAGACAAAAAGAGAGATTAGGGCGTATCTGCTTTCTGCCTCTTTTACATTTTCAATAGCTGAATTCATATGACTATAGAATTAGTAACAAACTTACAATGTATGCTTCACTTACGCAGCCTAAAAGAACTCAGATAAATGTTTTCCTCAATGCAATGATTAGTTTCTATGATCTCCCTGGTAACACAAAACATCCTATGAAATGAACTTATTGTTTATTGTCTGTGTGCTCCTATTGAGTGTAAGTTCCATGAGGACATGGAGCTTTATCTTTTTTACTTGCTGCCATACTCCAATACCTAGAACAGCACCTGGCACAAAATAATACTCAATAAGTATTTCTTGCACATAGAAATGGATGAATGAATACCCTAAACTTTCATATTCTCAAACAGGCCACTGATTATCTCTGTTTGTGGTAAGAGGGTTATCAACCTATGTAGCCTTGAATTTCTCTAACAACGCTATGAAAACGTAGCAGACAGGTGGTAAGGGCAGAGGGTGTGAAGGACAAAGGCAGTGTTAGAGAGAGGTGAAGTGGAAAGAGATGGAGTAGCGTGACAGAGACATCTGGGACAGGTGGAAAAACTGGTCAGAGGCCACCAGCAAGTAATAGACTCCTGGATACTGAGCAATGCCAGTGTCTAGACTGCCTGGCATTAGCAATGGCTTCTCCCAACAGAGGAAATAACAGCAAGATCTCATTCAATACTGTCAGACAAAGACAGAAATCCTACTACCACAAAGCCTCCGGGATGTTCATTTGGCCTTAGCACAGTTTATTGTACTTGCTGAAGCAGGCAAGCCAGATTTTAGTTCTGTGCTGGTGTTAAACCACTGAGATTTGGACTCGGCTTTCTAATTTTGCAACTTTCAAGTGAAATATTTGTATTTCCTTATCTATTTTTTTAATTACAGACAGTATCTTTATGCTATCTTCAATCACAACCCCTAAATAAATGTACATTTTTGCATTTCTTCCCTACTCACTACTTTCTCCCTATCTTGGTCCTTATTTATCAAACCCTGGTTTTAAAATGTTTGAGATCATTGCACAGGTTTTGTATAAAATTCCATAGTGTGAGTGATAAGAAGTGTAATATTTTTTCAAGTCTTTCTAAATACATGGAGAATTCTAGGAACTAGAGAAACTTTATTTAGAAAAGCAGAATTAAATCCTGAAGGAAAATGAAGAAATATTAGAGAAAATATCAGAAATCCAAAATATATAGCAGATATTTTAAAAATTAAGCTTAGTTAGAAAAGCAAAAGAGAATTACAGAAGAGCAAAGTGATATATATCTATACAGATTATCTATCTATCTATCTATCTATCTGTGGCTATAAATATTTAAAATCCTAAATTTAAATATAGAAAAGCAGGCCTAACCAGGCAGTGGCGCAATAGATAAAACGTTGGACTGGGACACGGAGGACTCAGGTTTGAAACCCCAAGGTCGCCGGCGCAGCCTCATCCGACTTGAGCATGGGCTCACCAGCTTAAGTGTGGGATCATAAACATGACTCCATGGTTGCTGGCTTAAGCCCAAGGTCACCATCTTTATCAATGGGTCACTCACTCTGCTATAGCCCTGCCCCGGGTCAAGGGACATATGAGAAAGCAATCAACAAAAAACTAAGGTGCTACAACGAAGAATTGATGCTTCTCTTGTCTGTCTGTTCCTATCTGTCCCTCTCTCTGACTCTCTATGTCTCTGTCAAAAAAAAGAAAATGTATAAAAGCAAGAATAGGACTCTATTTCTGATTTTGTCCCTGGATTATTTAGCAAAGAAAATAAACTTGAAAGCTGATGACTGTTTTTCCATACAAGAAAACTATAATTTTTGTAGTAAGACCCTGGATTTTTGCAACAACCTCATGAAATAAGCAGGGTGAGTATTATGATTCCCTCACTTTAGTTGTACAACCAGGGCTTAAAAGACAACTGATTCATTCAGGAACACACAGCTAGTTAAATGTTCAGAGCCAAGGCTTGAACCCAGGTCTAATCCCTTCTAACCCTCTGCATCACAATGTGTCTATAGAAAGAGAGCTAAAAAAACAAACAAACAAAAAAAACCTCCAAAGCTCCACAAATTCTTAGGAAATACCTGGTAAAGGGTCACATGCTCGCCACCTGGCAACCATCATTCCCATATCCTGCATGCTAAATGACCAAGCTTGACTCACACTTATCTGCTTTTCAATCTGAGGGTCTATTATGTTCTTAGATCTATAGGAAACTTCCAGGTTGTTTCTTTTAGGAAACCTTTCTACCAGCCACATTATAAGAAGTCTTTCCTAATATTACCATGCTGAGATACATCAATAAACACTGCTCACTACAGGTCTACAAACTCATGCCAAACTGGGCCTTCTGGGTGACTACGCAGTCCTTCTACCAAGCTCTCAATTAAAATTCTTTGTAGATGACTCCCAAATCTATTATTTGCAGCCCCTACTGTTCTCTGAATTTGTCTAACATATCTGGCCACTAGTCAATATTTACTAACTGCTCCTTCTATTTTCTTTTGATGGCACACCATCTGGAGTCCCAAAGACTCCAGACCACCCTTAGGTAGTCCCTGTAATGTCAAACCTCATATCTCATCAGCAACTAGTTTATTGAGTCTTTTACTGCAATGTCTCCAAAATGGCCCATGCTTTCCTGCTTCTGTGGCCCTGACTCTAGTTCAGGTCATCATTCTCTCACATCTGCTTAGAAGGTCATCCTCCTAAGTGGGACTCCCTGACTCCAGTACACCACTCCCATCCATCTGCCCTCACTAACAACTGATTACTTCCCTAAAACTCGGCTTTGATTGTATCGCTCACATCTTTTCTGAACCCTCCAACAGCTCCTCATGTTAAAGTGTAAGACCTATACTTGGAATTTTTCAAACTGATCCTACAGTTTCTACTCAGCACTTGAAATCTTTATGTGTGACCTCCACTGGAGTCCAACTGAACAAACTGACTTTGGAACATGGTCTGTGCTTTTGGCCTTTCGGACTTTGTTTATTCCATTTGCACTATCCAGACAATTGGTCAATTTGCTGCAGAAATTGACCAATCACTTACCATCTAGCTCAGTTCTAATACCACCTCTATTACCTGAACAATGAAACCTTTCCTCTGTTGCTAGTGATCTCTGTCCCTTCAGATAGAGCAACTGGAAATGGGTGTGCATTGTACAACTTGAAGGAATGCCACATCCTGTACAAGCACATGCAGTGGCCTTCCCTTGGATCTCCTACTGAATTTTGCCTGTGAGTTCCTTTAGTTACTTTTTAAACTTTGTAAACTTCTAGTTTCCTTTTTAAAATAGGTTATTATGCATATGTCCTATTTCCTTTTGTAGGCTATAAGCAATTTGAGGATACAACTAGGTTATATTAAGCTTTGCATCCGACAATGCACCAACTAAGAGTTTGTCGGAAAAATGAAGAGTAAAATTTTCCTATATTATGTTGCATTTTATTTCTTTCCCTTACATTCTGCTATCCACAGTCCAATAAATGAGAAATTCTTGTGGGATGCTACATATGGCTACTTGGCATCAGCTAACTGACCAAGTGGGTTTTTATCTTTTCTTTTCTTTTTTTTTTTTTACTTTTCCGAAGCTGGAAACGGGGAGGCAGTCAGACAGACTCCCGCATGCGCCTGACCGGGATCCACCCGGCACGCCCACCAGGGGGCGATGCTCTGCCTATCCGGGGCGTCGCTCTGTCGCGACCAGAGCCCCTCTAGCGCCTGGGGCAGAGGCCAAGGAGCCATTCCCAGCACCTGGGCCATCTTTTTGCTCCAATGGAGCCTCGGCTGCGGAAGGGGAAGGGAGAAACAGAGAGGAAGGAAGGGGGGCGGTGGAGAAGCAGATGGGCGCCTCCCCTGTGTGCCCTGGCTGGGAATCGAACCCGGGACTCCTGCACACCAGGCCGACGCTCTACCACTGAGCCAACTGACCAGGGATATTTTCTTATAGATATTTTTCATGTTTAATGTCAGATAAACATAGCTTTGGAAGCAATTTCTCTTAGAGGCAATTTCTGTTGTTTCTAGGTCATGATCTTACATTCCTTCCATGTTCTTTTCTTGTATTTAAAATATCAAACTCTCCTCTTCATTTTCCAATTATACACTATTTCCTTCAAAGAGCTAACAAACTATTCCATTGCTTTCTGTTCTAGTGTTCCAACAGTTGTCCCGCTTTCATGTTTTAGGTAATGAAACTTCCACTGCAGGGAGAGAGATCCACGCCAGAGATCTGTGTCATTCTCCCGTGCTTTCCCCTTTTGCTGTTAACCAAGAAAAATGAATATTATCCCTATTATGTCTAATTTTTAAAATCAATAATTACAACTCCCCATTTCATTTCTATCTTGGTACTTTTTACTACTCTTATTCTTAGTTTTCAGCAGATTACTTCTGTCACACCATGGTCCGTCTGCTCTCCCAAACATTTTCCCCAAGTTATACTCCAAGTTCCTTGGAAGTTTTAAACTTGTCCTGGTGCAGGGCCAAGCCAGAGGCTTTACTCTATGCAGTGGGCACTCAATAATGATTACACATGATACACATTTTGACTCTGGAGTCTAAGATTCATGACAATGAGCTGCCTCCTTTTTCTTCCTTTATCCTATCTCCAGCATTTGACTTATTTACTTCTACGTACGCAAGTCTATTTTTGGTTTTATTTCCATAAATTTTATTCTCACAATATTGCAATACTCTTGAGATATTCATCTCTCCATTCATTTACTGAACAAATATTTATTCATCACTTACCTACACTATTTATTCAACATTATATACTTTGGTGGGATTCCAAAATGAAATTCAGAAACAAACCTGCCTTCTTTTAAGAGCTTATCTTTTTGGAGAAGACACAAAATGTCTACACAAGAAACTGCGATGTCCTGCTAATATATTAGTATTATATGTCATATGAAATGTAACACGAAACACAGAGGGCCATAAAGAGAGATTACTTTCATTAGGGTAGTCGGCTTTTTAGAGGTGGTAGTATCTGAGCTGAGTCTTGAGAGAGCTTGGCAGAGATTATGGGTAAGGTGCTTTATGAAGGATAATACCACTTTGTCATTTTCTACTGATATATGATAAATGTTTTTCTAAAAAATTCAGGACTTCTTTTTTAACCTGTCTACTTTGATTTGTCTTATACATGGATAATATTTTATAATTTAGGAAAATAAATTAATCATTTCCCATATGAGTATATTATCCCTTGCTGTGTACACTGTACTGTTCTATTTACGAAAATCAGCAAATCAAACACACACATGCACACAAAATAAAAATATCTTCTTAAAAGTATTAAAAATTTAAAAAATTATTTTATTGAGGCAAGAATATATGAGATCTACCCTCAACAAATTTTTAGGTATACAATATAGCATTGTTAACTATAGGCATAGGGCTATAGAGCAGGTCTTACTATCTTTTTACCAACTTTCACTTAGGGTTTATTCATTCACTCAACAAGCATTTACTCATTTAACAAACATATATTGAGAACCTACCATATGCAGATATCAAGTAAGGAGACACAGTAAGAACCAGACAGACTCAGTTCCTGTCTTTGACTGTTCCTCGAATAGTAAATGTATACCTAAGTTGCTTGACTACAGTTGCTTTAAAATGCCATCTCTTTTTCCTCTTAAACAATTGCCCTGGGTTTTCCCATCAGAATCCACTATCCAAATGTCACAGGACAAATGTTACAATTAAAGCCACATGATTAAAGACCAGTGTGCAAAAACAGGATCCCAGCAATGTAATCCAAAACCAAACAGTGGACATTACTTGAGCCTTTAAGACTCAGTTAACCATTTAATGTGCGATTTGTGGACATCTAGCTTAAGGAAACTGAAATGGCACACAGAGAAGATATAGTGAGGCTTGTGTTGGGCTTGAAGGGCAGAGGAATTGGTTTCCAGGAAAAAAAAAAAATGACTTTTTTCCTTGGGTAATATGACTCCAGAAAATAAAAAGAGTCGATCTAAGTGTGTATTCACTTACATTATTTGACAGGAAATAAATGAGCCTAGAGAGAAGCCAGGATTCACGTTTTGGACATAGTGACCAAGGGCATGATTAAAGGCAAAAATGAAATCTGAACATTAACAAGGTTAAAAAGTATTAGAGAAAAATGAAACATAATTATTGTATCATGTTATCTTGGGTTGTTAAAAGTGATGCTCTAGGCCCTGGTCGGTTGGCTCAGCGGTAGAGCGTCGGCCTAGCGTGCGGAGGACCCGGGTTCGATTCCCGGCCAGGGCACACAGGAGAAGCGCCCATTTGCTTCTCCACCCCTCCGCCGCACTTTCCTCTCTGTCTCTCTCTTCCCCTCCCGCAGCCGAGGCTCCATTGGAGCAAGGATGGCCCGGGCGCTGGGGATGGCTCTGTGGCCTCTGCCCCAGGCGCTGGAGTGGCTCTGGTCGCAATATGGCGACGCCCAGGATGGGCAGAGCGTCGCCCCATGGTGGGCAGAGCGTCGCCCCATGGTGGGCGTGCCGGGTGGATCCCGGTCCGGCGCATGCGGGAGTCTGTCTGACTGTCTCTCCCCGTTTCCAGCTTCAGAAAAATGAAATAAAAAAAAAAAAAAAAAAAAAAAAAAGTGATGCTCTATAACTGTAAAAGTGAGCCTTCCTAGAGGAGGCAAAAGGCTCTGTGACCCATTTTCCTGGTAAAGTTTTAAACAAGAGATAAATGTCAGAATCTGGGACAGAAGTGAAAGTTGCAAGGACAGTGACCTATAAGGAAAAGGCCAAGATCACCACCACTGACCGCATCCACATGGTTTAGGAGAGTAAGCAATCCTCTGACCTGAGAGAGTACAGGGAAGAACTCAAGAGCATGAGAGAACACCGATGCCCTGTAATCAATGTGCCCAGGATCCCACAGGCATAATAGAATTAAGAGCCAGTTAGCAGAAGTGAAAGTGAGAAGAGCATGGATCAACGTTGGACCAGGTTAGTGCCTTTCAGGGTTCTCCCAAGAGGATCTGGAGTTTGGGAGCTGGGAGAGGAGATGTGAACATCAGTGCCTGCCTTCAGGACATGTGTTCTCACTCTCCTTTTCCTCACAAGCCCTCTGCAGACCCATACGATCACAACAGGATCTGGAGTTTGGGAGCTGGGAGAGGAGATGTGAACATCAGTGCCTTCAGGACATGTGTTCTCACTCTCCTTTCCCACCACAAGCCCTCCACAGACCCACGCGATCACAACAGGATCTGGAGTTTGGGAGCTGGGAGAGGAGATATGAACACCAGTGCCTTAAGGACATGTGTTTTCACTCTCTTTTCTCCCACAAGCCCTCTGTAGACTCACACGATCACAACAGGATCTGGAGTTTGGGAGCTGGGAGAGGAGATGTGAACATCAGTGCTTTAAGGACATGTGTTTTCACTCTCTTTTCTCCCACAAGCCCTCTGTAGACTCACACGATCACAACAGGATCTGGAGTTTGGGAGCTGGGAGAGGAGATGTGAACATCAGTGCCTGTCTTCAGGACATGTGTTCTCACTCTCCTTTCCCCCACAAGCCCTCCGCAGACTCACATGATCACAACAGGTGTCTGCCACTGGCTTATATATTCAGCGCATCCTGGGATCTGCACTGTGATGAGCCACAATGATTACCAGTCATGTGGCAGATAGCACTTTACCTTGACAATTTCCCTCTCCTGACTGTAAGATATTTTGAGCTTTTCTCCTTTTCCTTAAAATGGCAAAGAAATGTTTTTAGGTTTTGCTTGTTTTAGCATCTAACAAATGAAATAACTTTTTCTATCATACTACAGTAACTACACCTAATTGAAACTGATTTTGTCTATCCTTGCTCTCTTAATAATATTTTATTTTAGTTCTAATTGATTCTATTCTCTTGTGAAATTTATTTTCTGGCCTCAAAAATAGTAAATACTTAACTGTTCACTTTTTATGTATCTCCCATTCAAGATGAACCTACTCATCAGGACTAACATTGCTTTGCCTTTCAAAGCTTCAGAACATAACAATGGATTTGAAATGCACAGTTCAATTATGTAGCAGCTTTTCAGTTAACATACTGACATCAGCTTAATATAAATAGAAGACAATGCATTTTGTTTCTAAATTTTAGTATCTAAGATGCAGTATAGTTCTCATTAAATCTTTCAGCTTGAATTCTAAAAACTTACCAATGTACAAAAGTAACAGTGTTGATACAAGCCACAATTACACTTCTTGAAACTCTCTCTCTTTTTCTTGCAACATACTGAAAAACAACAAGAAAAATGCTTATTTACTTTTGGACAGAGATTCTGAAGTACACCATGATCTGACCACACCATGATCTGACCATTGTAAAAGGCGCCCCACCCCATAAATTCAATAACAAAAGGTTGCACAGTTAAGTAGGGAGCTTACCTTCATAAATATTACTATAAGGAGGAGGGAAGACTTTATCTGAGACTATAGTCTCCCCAAATAGTTTATAAAATTCTCTACGCATATACACATACAAAAAAATGCTTATATGCACTTAACATGTGAATATATATATGTGTGTATATATATATAGATAGATAGATAGATATAGATACACACACACAGGCATACACTTGAGAGAAAATAACATGACAATCAAAGCATCAGTACTGGGGCAATACAGCAAGGTAAACAAGTGATCAGGGTCAGCTACAGTAAATGGAAGGTATCTTAAAACAACTTTTATATTTAGAGAAAATATTGAATAGCCAAATATATTAAGTATGCAAAAAGAAAATCACATAGAGCAATGATTTTCAACCTTTTTACACTTGAGGACCAGTATAAAAAGGATAATTATTTCAGGGACCACTAATGCAGAAATCACCATGAGCACAAGCGAATTTAACTAAGATCATTGGGTCTATAATCTTTATACAGCATCAGGATGATTTACTCTTTCATGGACTGGCAGGAAATTTCTGGTGGCTGGTATGTAGGCCAGCAATTGAAAACCACTGACATAACAGAGTATCATGACTAAGTTTGGGGTGATGGGCTTACAACACAGTGTGCAGGTGCTGGTTTATTGAGTTGCGCACCTGAAACCTGTACCCCCAAAAAAGTCAATAAAAAAGTAAATAAATATTTTAAAAGATTTTTTTCATATCAAAGGTAAATAAGTAAATAAAAATTTTAAAAAGATTTTTAAAAAGTATCTTGACTAGGAAGTGATACTATGAATCAAAGTTTATGGAAGAATGAGATAAAGGTAGAGTTTAGAGGGGTTAAGAAAAAGAGAAACTTTGTGGCAGCAGCTCAGCCAAAACATAATAAAGATGTGGATGAAGATAATCACTGTTGGCAAAGAAAGGGCAGAGCTTGTAAGGGCCTTGAGAGAGGAATCAGTATGCCTCAGTAAAAGGGTGGAAGAGAATAAGCAAAGATGCCTACCGAGCTCCATGACCAGGAGACTGAGCAAGATTGTGCTTAGAGGAATAAGTAGAGAGGACCACTTCTGATTCCCTAAGAAGGATGTGAAGTTATTCTACAGGTAAATGGAGATGTAGGCTTGCAGAGAGAGTTAGAGGTTAGGAGTGTAGACAAAGACTTGGAAGACGCTGGTTGGGAGCTGCTATTATAAGAGTTAAGAGTGAACAATTTCTATTTATTTTTTTTAGAGGAGCGTAGATAGAGAGACAAACTCCAGCATGCATCCTGACTGGGACTCATTTGGCAACCCCCCATCTGGGGCCGACGCTCGAACCAATCAAGCCACTGGCTGCGAGAGGGGAAGAGGGAGAGGGAAGGAAAAAATAGATGGTTGCTTCTTATGTGTGCCTTGACCAGGGATTGAGCCCAGGACATCTGCACACCAGGCTAATGCTCTATCTATTGAGCCTACTGGCCAGGTCCAAGAATGAATAACTTCTAACAGATGTTATGAGCATGTTACATGGTACATGAAATGACGATGTCAAGCTTACTTGCATACACATTTATTAAAATAAAATACCTTATCTCATTATCCTCTTCATTAATCTGTATATTTTCAACTGCCCTTGTAAGATTTGGTTGTTTCTTCTGCAAAAAGAACAATGATATGTGATAAAAATATCAATGTATCAGATAGTATTTAAGAGGTAAGTGGTCTCCACTTTAAAAAAGTATCTTGTTTTTATGTTTAAAATAAAAAGCCACAAACTTTGTATCAGTAACTCCAATAGCAGTTTTCCTCAGCATGCAAAAATGTGTCTCCAATAGCAATTGTAAAAAGAAAATGCATGGTATTATCAACTCAACATTTTTAGAATGTTGGAGGCAAAAAATGTAATAAGGAAACTGAAAGATTTAAATAATAATCAAATTCGAAAGACATTTCAAAAAGCTGAGTCACAATGATTTAGCACATTTTAAAATTTTAGACAGGCTGCAATAAGAAGAGAACAAAAGAGTAGAAATCCAAAATAGTAGATAATACAAATGCCGTATCTGTTTGGCCTTAAGCATATCTTAAGATTTTCAGCATATTTTCTTTTGAGTTGTATCTTTCACTTTCTTATTTAAAGTATTAAAACCAGTTGCCCCTTCTTCAGTGTGCATTCTCAGCCACAGCAGTTGTCCCCAGAGCCTAACAAGGCGTTGGGGAGAAACCTTTCTAAGATTTCAATTGCCTTGAGTCTATGTGAAGGTTAGTCTTCACCGATTTTATGATTTTTCTTGGTGAGATCCTTCCTCAGAACAGGGCAGTTTGTTTGCTAATCATTTATGTAAATCTGGTAAGAACAATCAATATGTAAAGTTTAGAAAGTTTCTGATTAAGAAAAAAAAGAAAAAAGAAAAAGCAACACTTACCTTCCAGTATAAGGCTCCAACACCAAAGCCAATTACGAGAGAAAAGAACACCGCCACCGCCATGGCTGCCCACTGTAGGCTGGCGTCGCCAATGGAATTCGAGGCCTTCCCTGCAATGTGAGTAGCACAGTGGTGAACACAGCACAGGACGCTAGAGGTTTGCTCTTACTGCTCTGGCACTTCCGAACTGTTTCCACAACGTGCTCTTGACCTGTCTCTGTTTAAAATATTCAAACTGCTGATTTTTCTGCTGTGTATGGTTTTGGAATAGCAACACAAATCCATGTAGTCTCCAAAAAGTCAATTGAAAAAAGAAAAAAAAAAACACGCCACAAACAAAAGGAGATTTGACTTAGTTAATATTGATGCATAGGGAATACAGATTTGATGTATTTCTCGGGGGATGGGGGGATGATTTATACTACCAAGCAAATCCATCTTCTACGGCTTTATCTTCTAATATCTTTCATTTTCTCATTCTCAACATCTAGCCAAGCAATTGTAAAGATGGCATTTTATAACCCAGATCATAGTCTGCATGCATTAAGCTCTGTCTGGCCTGCCACAAATATTGTCATTCTATGTATAATGTGGTTAGACTACTTTTAGGTACCCCCTGCATAGAATTATGGTGTTTCCTCATTGTACATTCAACGCACACTTCCTGGATGTTAGGCAGGAACCGGCACTGTGCTAATGGACAAGGTTTGATTTCTCAGACTTTTTATTTTGGAAAGTCTGAGACCACTGAACATTAAAAAATGGCTGAAAGCACCAGTATCTCCCCATTACTTGCTCTAAATAAGTAACTTAGAGAGAGAGAGAGAGAGAGAGAGAGAGAGAAAGAGAGAGAGAGAGAGAGAGAGAGAGAGAGAGAGAGAAGTCCTAAATTAGCTTGGAACGCCTTCCTGTTCCTCTCCAACAAGGGTCTCTACCATCCAGCACAGCTTAACATTTGGACAGATATTTCTCCGATTCCTGACGGGGAACAACTTTGTAATTTGAAAGCACTGACATGTGCCATTTTGGAAGTTAAAAAAATCTCAGCTTTCTTTTGAAGAGGCAATAGATTAGGAAATTATACATTTTCAATAATTCTATGATAAATATAAACTAATCCAAGATAAAGTGACTGATTTTGGCTATGATACTGTACCAGAATATTTGAGTCGCTGTCGGCCTACAGTCACCTATTGAACATATAAAGTACCTAAATATAGTACATAATATAAAAGAACTGAATCACTATATGTGTATCAACATTTACTAGGAAAAAATATACTCATAAGTTTAACCTGAGAGTCAAAACACAATCTCTTATCTCTAGTGAGAACAGGAACTGCCTATTTTCCCACCATTTATAAATTAAAAGTAGAAAATTCGCTAATTTTCTATGTTCCCATAGGGGTTCTAATAATAGGGAGTGTGTGTGCTCACATGTGAGCGTGCGTACGTGCATGTGTTGGGGAGTAGTGAGTGGTGTAATGTAGTGAAGGGACAGTGGGACTGGGTAGACAGGTGGGGGCCTTCCATTCACATAACAATGAATTGCTCCTTTAAGACTTGATTAAGCTTGTGTGACCTACCCCACCCCATATCCTACAGGGCCCAAGGAAACTACAGTTTAGGCATCTTCAATTGGAGCTCAACATGAATTCTCTCACCAAAATAAGCCTGAGTTATAAAATGGGATTCGATATAACTGAAGTGTTACTATTATTACAATAATACCATTATTTTAAGGGTCATGTGCACTAGCCTGGGATTTAATCACTGTAAAAGTTTTCTATGAGAAAAGGGATTCAAAATGATAAGCAATTCCTACAGTTTTAGGAATTTTAATTTTACTCTCTATAAATAAACTGGTGGTCTTTGTACTTGGTAACATGGATTGCTGGTGCGTAATTTTGGTAGATTTGACCAGGTAATATTCTTGAGGGGCCCTAACCAATGACTACTGAGAGAACAAAGAAAGCTATTGATATTTTTTTTCCCCAATACCAAAGGAAACTAATGAGTTAGGATGGTGCAGTGGAGAATTCCACACACTACATCTGGGAAGCCAGATGTCCTGAAATCAAGGCAGCTGAACACCATGTTCTTCTTGTTTTATCCAAAGGCCAAATCTTGACTTGCACCATTCAGACCAGAGAAGAGACCACACACACTAGCAAAAAAGCCTAGAGAGTAATGTATTCTGGCAGTCATCACTTAAAATTATCCTCAGGTAGAAGAAGGGGCAATGCCACGTTGGAGGAGGAACCTAACTGAGGCGTGTTCCTATCTTCAAGCTCTCAGAGTACTGTGACTTTTTAACCACTTTGAAAGTTCCACCCCTGGAACTAGGGCCCCAAGCAAATTCCTGGAAACTGACTGTCCACCAGCAGCAGCCCTCCTGCAGGGCACAGGGCGGGAAGGGCCTGGTCAAGACGGGGAGGAGAACCGGACGCAGGAACTGAGCATCACTTCCTACAGATGCCAAGGTTTCCTCAATTTAGTTCTTTCTTCTGTTAATTCAAGTGGCTTAATAGCCAGGCCTTTGGTTCCCTCTAATGCTACTGCCATCTCTCTTGCATGGAGAGAAAAAAATGATATTAGAAAAGGCTTGCTTACACCTCTCTCTCTAGCCTGACTCCCAACACGTGCTACTGCTGTTACCCACCAAAGGATCCGTGAGATTTGAATTGGGTGTCTCAACGCCCATGTGAAGGGTATCTGGGGCCAAAGCCCAAGCCAGAAACAAAGCCTTGCTTTTATGTAATGATTGCCCAAAGAAACTTTGTGGAATGAGGGAGCTCATCTGGATAGGATTTGAGTAATCCCAAGTTCCTGGGTTGTTAATACAGTAATTGTATCTCAGTATTACAAAAATGGTCCACCGTCCAGAATTTGTGGGAACTGACTTGTTTGGTTTGATTAATAATACCCAACATCTGTACAAATACAGAACGTAAAAAACTGTGCTACAAATTTGCTGAACTCCTTTTCTGAGTAAGTCTGTTTACAAGTATCACTCCTGTGAACAGGGATCTTGGCCCTTAGAAAACACGCTATGCAGTGCTGCCTCCTAGTTCAGATCCGAAGCTCACCATAGGCTTGCCAGTCACTGACCCACAGCCTTAGTGCTTCTAATAGTTCTAATCATTAATGATGAACACATACTGCCCATAAGGCATGGCTCCAAGTATACACGTATTAACATTTGAAATTCATAGAAACCCCACGAGGGAGGTACTGTCCTCCCTTTGATTAGGGTTCCAGAGAGAATACCTTGCCCAAGGTCACACAGCTAGGCAAGGCCTGGGATATAACCCCAAGGCAGTCCGACTGGACTATGTCTAGAGGAGATGTATAAAGTAATGTCAAAGTAAGGATTTCCTCCTATTTCATTTAAATGCTGTCTACAAGGATCGCAAATAAACATTTTAAAATATCCTTTTAGCCTGGTACATAAGTTATTACTGTAACTTTGAAAATACAACTCCCTTTGCATGACCTGGATTCTCCCTTAGAAGCTAGAGAGGAGACCAACATTTCTGGACTGCTCCTTCAAACAGCCCAGAGTCCCCTGGTTAGCACAGCTACTTTTTGGCTGTTATCCTTGAAAACTAGCATGCTTTCTTCACATTTTTCTGACCCTATTCCCAAAATAGTTCTCCCTCCTGTCTGCTACCACTAAAAACATTTACATATGTCTATTATTATATATATATTAAGTTGACTCTCTCAAAACTTAACTATCCTTGATATCTGAGGAGGACCCCCTGTAGATACAAAAAATCTGCAGATGCCCACGTTCCCTTTATGAAATGGAATTGATCAGCGCACACAGTGGGTCTTCCACATCTGTGAACTCCCAACTGCAGACAAAATTAGTTCAGGTAGTTACTGAAAAAAAAGGTCCATGTATAAGTGAGTCTCCGCAGTTTAAACCAGTGTTGTTCAAGGGTCAACTGTATATTTTATACATGCATAAGCATAATATGTGAATATAACAAAATACTGAGCATCTTATTTATATCTGTTTCTCTTACGATAATGCAAGCTCAAGAAGAGCTGGTCTGATGCAGGGGTATCTAAGTGACACATTTATGAGTGACATCACCTGGCTAAAAGCTGCATACTGTGCAAGTCCTAGATTGTTCACAAAAAGGACCAAAAAAAAAAAAAAAAAGGCAAAAACACAAGTAAAGATGACTGACCATTCCTTTTGCAATTTAAAAAATTCCCTCATACTCAGAGGCATAGGACTGAAGAGGTGTTTTGCATTCACTTTGTCTTTTAAGGTATGTAGGAAAGACTTTTGCTTCCAACCATGTGGTAGCAGACTAGCCTTCCCAACCTAAATAATTATTATACTAGACAAATTATCTGAGGCATTGTTTTCAGACATTAGCCAATAGGCTATACAAGAGTGTAATCCTGGCGAGAGTGAAAACACACACAACAAGGCCCAGGATTGTATGTACTGATTTTCTGGCTAGGAGGCACCTTCCGACTGAAGCATGGAAGATGGAACCGAAGTAGGCCTCAGTATTCTCACGGAGGCAGGAAATCAGGCTGAAGTTCAGGGTTTCTGACATGGCCGGAGGGTTGTAGAGCAGGGTTAGTTGGAGGAAAGGAGCCAAGAAGACAAGGAGCCCCAGAATTCTTCAGAAGAGTCCCCTTAAGTCATTGGTCAAATAATAAGCTATCTATACTCAGGGAGAGACTTCACAAAACCTGACAATAAACAATACGATGTCTGGAAGCTATGACTTTATCAGAGACCGTGACAGTCATTCAGAGACCAAAGAGTTCTGACGAGTATGGAATGGAAAGGTTTTCTGGCTACTAAGTGACCTAACAGGCATGTAGTGTATACAGAATGGATATACTCAGGACAAAGGGATGAGTCACATCCTGGTAGGATGGGCAAGACAATGAGAGATTTTATAATGCTACTCATAATAGCATACAATTTAAAACTTATGAGTTACTTCTGGAATTTTCCATTTAAAATAGTCAGGCCACAGTTGACTATGGGTAACTGAAACTACAGAAAGCAAAAACTACCGTGGTTGAAATGCCCACTGGAACAAAACTCAACAGTCTCTAAAGGACTGCTACAAAATCTAGGTGCTCACTAACGTAGTATCCATCGTATCCAGCACATTTTTAATAATTAGCAGCCATCTAAAGGGAAATGTGATGCATAATCAGAGAGAAAAAAATAATCAGTCAATAGAAAATAATCCTGAGATAACCTACATGCTGAAATTAAGGACAAGAAACTTAGAGCAGCTATTATAACTGTATCCAAGAGCCAAAACTATAGTATTGTTGAATATCATATGAATAGTCTGTATATTCATGAATAATATGAATACATGGAGGAAAATCTCAGCAGAAAAATATAAAATGTGGTCAAATGGAAGTTCTATAATAAAAAGTATAAGCTTAGAAATGAAAACCTGCCCATGATCCAAATCCATAGAATGTAAAACACCAAAAGTGAACCTTTTGTAAACTATGGGTGATAATGATATGTCTATGCAGGTTCATCAATTGTACTAAATGTCCCACAAGGGTGGGGGCAGGAGATATGTGAGAAACCTCCGTACCATCCTCTCAATTTTGCTTCAACTATTCTAAAATTTTTTTTAATTAAAAATGTCAACAAAATGAATTAGATGAAAAACAGCAGATTGGTGATGGCAGAAGACAGAGTCAGGGAACTTTAAAACAGATAAGCAGAAATTATTCATCTTGAAGAATGAAGAGAGGTTTAAAAAAAGAAAAAGAAAAACTGAACAAAATCTCCATGATCTGTGAGACAATATCAAACTGCCCCATATAAGTGATTTGTCTCTCAGAAGGAGATGTGGGACAATAAAAAATAAAAAGTTATGGGAAAATCTTCCCCAAATTTGGGAGAAATAAACTTACACCTTCAAGAAAGATAAACACAAAGAAAACTACAACTTGGCTTAGTTAACCTGCTAATCAGAAGAAAATGTGGAAAGAAGGCAGAGGGAAAAATGTCCTAATACATACAAGAAAAAAACATATACAAATGTTGGTTGCCTTTTTGTCAGAAACAATATAAGCAGGAGGACAGAGTAACATCATTAAAGGACTGAAAGAAAAAAATTCTGCTAATCTAGTAAATAATACCTGTAATACTAAAGAAAAAAATACATATTTCAATTAAAAGAAAAAAAGATTATGGCCAGCAGATATGCACTACAAGAAAAGATAAAGGAAGTTATTCAGCCTGGAAGGAATGAACACTGGATGGAAACTTGGATTTCCAAGAGGGAATGAAGAATACAAGAAATAATAAATATATGAGTAAATAAGATGATGATGGTTTAAATCAGTAATAAGACTCCAGCAGTGTTTGTAACTATGAAGGTATATATGTCAGTGCAGCACAAAAGATGGCTGGGGGTAAGAGGCAGTATCCTGTTTCAAGGTTCTTACTATTTTTTGAAGTGTTACAGTATTAACTCTAAGTAGGATATTATGAGTCAGGATGCATATCGTGTAATTCCTAAAGCAACCACAACATAAGGCCAAGAGGTGCTGTTGAAAATCCCACAGAGTAGATGGAAATGGCGCCGTGAGCAGCGCGTCCGACAGCTCTCCCCTAAATCACAAAAAATTTATCAACTAGAAACAGAAAAATTTATCCTCGGAGCATTCCAGAATTCCACACAAACTGAAAGCGAAAGGACTGTTATCACTTGAATCTGAGAGACGAGGGTGTGGAGGAAGCTACCGCAGGGACGTTCATTCAAGCCGCGAGGAAGTGCACCTGTGGTGAGTCAGCCCACACTCGGGAGTGGCGAGCCGCCGCGAGCCGCCGCGAGCCGCTGGGCACGCGCCCGGTCCGGTTGCAGAGCGAGCACCACTTACGTTCCCAGCGGCCCGCGCACTACGAGTGAGAGTCGCCAGCCACTGGTGCCCGGAGCACCCCATTTGCGCGCGTGCCCTGGGCATTCCACGCGTCCAGAGCGCCCTACTGGCCCGCACATCCAGGGTGCGCCATTATCCTGCACCTGGTGCGATCCAGCCGCCAGCGGCAGGGCGAACGGGAGAGGCTTGGGAGATTCTCTCCGTGGGCGGGGCACCTCACCCAGCCATTCAAGCTAACAATCAAGCGTTGGGGGAGGGGCGCACGCAGGCAGCCTAAAATACCTTCGGGAGCACAGCTGCGACCCAATCACTGAAATTAGCTTAACCCATGAAATCTGCGCACCCTCGGTTCTAATTGATAAGATCTCTCTCAGTTCAGCGATCCAAGACAAGAGGCGTGATATTTTTTAGTGCCTCTCGCTAAAGGGGCGGGGGCAACTTCTGATTGATAGAGCCTCCATATTCAGGGATAAACGCTAACAAGAAGGACTTGGCAGATAATAAGATCTATACTACACTAGTCGCAAGCAGAGACTAGTGCCTCTTCTTCCCAGCAAAAACAGGCTACAAAGTGTGGAAAGCCTGGGTTGAGAGGTCCAACTGAATGATAGGCGCTGAACAGTCACCTTGACAACAATTGACTCCCACCCCCGCCTGATTACACTGGAGGCCCTGACTGCCAGAGCCTTTCCCAAAGCCTTGCACTGAGTGGGGATAGAATGGGGATTTCCCAGCTCTTTGAGCCTCTTACTCCCCAGGCAGAAGCAGTGGCAGCCTTATAGCTGGATCACCAGGCTGCTAATTCAGAAAGGGGGGACTAGGAGAGAGAATCCAGGAAAGCAAACTCTCTCATCGTTGGACCCTGCAAACGCCAACAAGCCTTGACTACCAGCAAGACTAAAGCCAATTATATGACATTGCCATAGAATCCCATCAACTGCAAATCCCTACCTAAGTGTGACACAGGGGCAGAGCCTGGGGTACAGAGTCACCGACCAGGAAGAGGGAGAGAAAAGAAAAAGGAAGAAGTTAACCTCTCAAAATCAAGAAAAATCCACAGACTTTACAACTTGTTCCACTAATTTTTTGGTTGTTGTTGTTGTTTGTTTCTTCTATCTTATTGCCTTTATTTCCTCCACCTCGGTCCTTCTATTCTCTGCCCATCTTATGCTTCCCTTTTCTTGAACTACACTACCCATGAGTGTTACATTTTATTTCTCTTCTTCATCCTCACCCTCCTTTAAGGTTATACTCCAAAACACTTAACTCTCACTCTCTCCTCTTTTGTTTTTTTTTTGTCTTGCTTTATTTTGTTTTTTTTCTCTTCCTATTTTATTTCTTCTTTCGTTTTTCTCTTTTTCTTATTTTTTCCTTTCTATTCGTTTTTTCTTTTCTCATTTTACTTTCCTCCCATTTAATCCTCAATCACGAACAAATTAATTTGGGACTCAAGGCTTTTTTTGGCTTTATATTTCTTTTTTGCTTTTGTTTTTATTTTTTTTCTTGTTTGTTTATTTTTGTGGCATTTTGGGTCCTCCCAACCCAAGGTCTCCATTGTATTTAGTCTTCGCTCCACTTAATACAACAGATTTTTACTTATTATTTTTATTTTTTTCTTCTTTATTATTCTTTTTTGGTCCTTTTTTCTGGTTCCCTCTTATCCCTCTCATTATATCTCTTAGTTGACCATCACTTACAAGCAAATCATCTTATGCTTGTCTAAGATTTTCTTTTTCTTTTTTTTTTTTTTGCATTTAGTAGGTCCCTACTCCCTTTTTTTGCCCCTTGAACTCTTCACCCCAAATCAGGCCCTCCATTATAGGCACGATATTTCCCTGAGAAGGGGAGAGGAGGGAAAGAGAAGAAAGGAAAAAGGGGGAAATAATAAATTATTACTGTTTTTTTTTTGTGGGGTGTTTTACCTTTTTTTTTTTTTTTCTTTTTACTCTTTATTAATTCTAATTAGTGCTATCAACAAGACCACCCTCAGATGCCGATAAGAAAAAGGAAATCGAATATTATGGATACAAAAGAAAGAGAGGTAACACAAATAGATGTGGAAAAATCTATGGAAAAAAGACAACATATTGGAAGCCTTGGAGCTAAATGACAGAGAATTTAAAATAGAAATCTTAAAAATACTCAGAGATATACAAGAAAACACAGAAAGGCAATATAGGGAGATCAGAAAACAACTCAATGAACACAAAGAATATATTACCAAGGAAATTGAAACTATAAAAACAAATCAAACAGAAATGAAAAACTCAATTCACGAGCTGAAAAACGAGGTAACAAGCTTAGCTAACAGAACAGTCCAGATTGAAGATAGGATTAGTGAAATAGAAGACAAACAACTTGAGGCACAACAGAGAGAAGAAGAAAGAGACTCAAAAATAATAAAAAACGAGAAAGCCCTACAGGAATTGTCTGACTCCATCAGAAAGAATAACATAAGAATAATAGGTATATCAGAGGGAGAAGAGAAAGAAAATGGAATGGAGAATATACTCAAACAAATAATAGACGAGAACTTCCCAAGCCTGTGGAAAGAACTAAAGCCTCAAATTCAAGAAGCAAACAGAACACCGAGTTTTCTTAACCCCAACAAACCCACTCCAAGGCACATCATAATAAAGATGACACAAACCAATGACAAAGAAAAAATTCTCAAGGCAGCCAGGGAAAAGAAGAGTACAACATATAAAGGAAGGCCTATTAGATTATCATCAGATTTCTCAGCAGAAACTCTACAAGATAGAAGAGAGTGGACCCCAATATTTAAAGCCCTGAAAGAGAGGAATTTTCAGCCAAGAATACTATACCCATCAAAGCTATCCTTCAAGTATGAAGGAGATATAAAAACATTCACAAATACAGAAAAAATGAGAGAATTTATCAACAGAAAGCCCCCACTCCAGGAAATACTAAAGGGGGTTTTCCAACCAGATTCAAAGAACAAAAGAAAACAACACCACAAGTAACAGCTCCATCAAGAACACAATAAAAGCAAACTTAAACTGTGACAACAAAGGAAAAAAAGGGGGGAGAGGATGGAGATTAACAGTAGCAAAGGACGATGAAGTGCAGAAATACTTATAAGATAGGGTACTACAATGAATATGGTAGGTACCCTTTTCATTACTTAATGGTAACCACCCTAGAAAAAACCACCACAAAAACACTTGACTTAAAAAAGGTAGCAACAGAGGAAAGAAGTATGGAACACAAACAAACAAAAACAAATGATAGAAAAAGAAAAGAGAAGAATCAAACTAGATACAAAACTAACAGAAAGCAATTTATAAAATGGCAGTAGGGAACCCACAAGTGTCAATAATTACACTAAATGTAAATGGATTAAACTTACCAATAAAAAGACACAGAGTAGCAGAATGGATTAAAAAAGAAAATCCAACTATATGCTGCCTACAAGAAACACATCTAAGCAACAAGGATAAAAACAAATTCAAAGTGAAAGGCTGGAAAACAATACTCCAAGCAAACAACACCCAAAAAAAAGCAGGTGTAGCAATACTCATATCTGATAATGCTGACTACAAGACAGAAAAAGTACTCAGAGACAAAAATGGTCATTTCATAATGATTAAGGGGACACTGAATCAAGAAGACATAACAATCCTTAATATATATGCACCAAACCAAGGAGCACCAAAATATATAAGACAGCTACTTATTGACCTTAAAACAAAAACTAACAAAAATACAATCATACTTGGAGACCTCAATATACCGCTGACGGCTCTAGATCGGTCATCCAAACAGAGAATCAACAAAGACATAGTGGCCTTAAACGAAATACTAGAACACCTGGATATGATAGACATCTACAGGACACTTCATCCCAAAGCGACAGAGTATACATTTTTCTCTAGTGTACATGGAACATTCTCAAGAATTGACCATATGTTGGGCCACAAAGACAATATCAGCAAATTTAGAAAAATTGAAATTGTACCAAGCATATTTTCTGATCATAAAGCCTTGAAACTAGAATTCAACTGCAAAAAAGAGGGGGAAAACCCCACAAAAATGTGGAAACTAAACAACATACATCTAAAAAATGAATGGGTCAAAGAAGAAATAAGCGCAGAGATCAAAAGATATATACAGACAAATGAAAATGAAAATACGACATATCAGAATCTCTGGGATGCAGCAAAAGCAGTAATAAGAGGAAAGTTCATATCACTTCAGGCCTATATGAACAAACAAGAGAGAGCCGAAGTAAACCACTTAACTTCACACCTTAAGGAACTAGAAAAAGAAGAACAAAGACAACCCAAAACCAGCTGAAGAAAGGAGATAATAAAAATCAGAGCAGAAATAAATGAAATAGAGAACAGAAAAACTATAGAAAAAATCAATAAAACAAGGAGCTGGTTCTTTGAAAAGATCAACAAAATTGACAAACCCTTGGCAAGACTCACCAAGGAAAAAAGGCACAGGACTCAAATAAATAAAATCCAAAATGAAAGAGGCGAGATCACCACAGACATCATAGATATACAAAGAATTATTGTAGAATACTATGAAAAATTATATGCCACCAAATACAACAATCTAGAAGAAATGGATAAATTCCTAGAACAATACAACCTTCCTAGACTGAGTCATGAAGAAGCAGAAAGCCTAAACAGACCAATCAGCAGGGAGGAAATAGAAAAAACTATTAAAAACCTCCCCAAAAATAAAAGTCCAGGCCCAGACGGTTATACTAGTGAATTCTATCAAACATTCAAAGAAGACTTGGTTCCTATTCTACTCAAAGTCTTCCAAAAAATTGAAGAAGAAGCAATACTTCCAAATACATTTTATGAGGCCAACATAACCCTCATACCAAAACCTGACAAGGATGGCACAAAGAAAGAAAACTACAGACCAATATCTCTAATGAATACAGATGCTAAAATACTAAACAAAATACTGGCAAACCGAATACAACAACAAATTAAAAAAATAATACATCATGATCAAGTGGGATTCATCCCAGAATCTCAAGGATGGTTCAACATACGCAAAACGGTTAACGTAATACACCATATCAACAAAACAAAGAACAAAAACCACATGATCTTATCAATAGATGCAGAAAAGGCTTTTGATAAAATACAACACAATTTTATGTTTAAGACTCTCAACAAAATGGGTATAGAAGGAAAATATATCAACATGATAAAGGCCATATATGATAAACCATCAGCCAACATCCTATTAAATGGCATAAAACTGAGGACTTTCTACCTTAAATCAGGAACAAGACAGGGTTGTCCACTCTCTCCACTCTTATTTAACGTGGTGCTAGAAGTTCTGGCCAGAGCAATCAGACAAGACAAAGAAATAAAAGGCATCCATATCGGAAAAGAAGAAGTAAAGGTATCACTTTTTGCTGATGATATGATCCTATACATCGAAAACCCGAAGTACTCCACAAAAAGATTATTAGAAACAATAAACCAATACAGTAAGGTCGCAGGATACAAAATTAACATACAAAAGTCCATAGCTTTTCTATATGCCAACAATGAAATATTAGAAAACGTACTCAAAAAAATAATCCCCTTCACGATTGCAACAAAAAAAATAAAATACCTAGGAATAAACAACAAAGAATGTAAAGGACCTATATAATGAAAATTACAAAGCATTGTTAAGAGAAATCGAAAAAGATACAATGAGATGGAAAAATATTCCTTGTTCTTGGATAGGAAGAATAAATATAATTAAAATGGCCATATTACCCAAAGCAATATACAAATTTAATGCAATTCCCATCAAAATCCCTATGAGATTTTTTAAAGAAATGGAACAAAAAATCATCAGATTTATATGGAACCATAAAAAACCCCGAATAGCCAAAACAATCCTAAGGAAAAAGAATGAAGCTGGGGGCATTACAATACCTGACTTTAAACTATATTATAGGGCCACGATAATCAAAACAGCATGGTATTGGCAGAAAAATAGACACTCAGACCAATGGAACAGAATAGAAAGCCCAGAAATAAAACCACATATATATGGTCAAATAATCTTTGATAAAGGGGCCAACAACACACAATGGAGAAAAGAAAGCCTCTTCAACAAATGTTGTTGGGAAAACTGGAAAGCCACATGCAAAAGAATGAAACTCGACTACAGCCTGTCCCCGTGTACTAAAATTAATTCAAAATGGATCAAAGACCTAAATATAAGACCTGAAACAATAAAGTACATAGAAGAAGACATAGGTACTAAAATCATGGACCTGGGTTTTAAAGAACATTTTATGAACTTGACTCCAATGGCAAGAGAAGTGAAGGCAAAGATAAATGAATGGGACTACATCAGAATAAAAAGTTTTTGCTCAGCAAGAGAAACTGATATAAAAATAAACAGACAGCCAACTAAATGGGAAATGATATTTTCAAACAACAGCTCAGATAAGGGCCTAATATCCAAAATTTACAAAGAACTCATAAAACTCAACAACAAACAAACAAACAATCCAATAAAAAAATGGGAAGAGGACATGAACAGACACTTCTCCCTGGAAGAGATACAAATGGCCAACAGATATATGAAAAGATGCTCAGTTTCATTAGTTATTAGAGAAATGCAAATCAAAACTACAATGAGATACCACCTCACTCCTGTTAGATTAGCTATTATCAACAAGACGGGTAATAGCAAATGTTGGAGAGGCTGTGGAGAAAAAGGAACCCTCATTCACTGTTGGTGGGACTGTAAAGTAGTACAACCATTATGGAGGAAAGTATGGTGGTTCCTCAAAAAACTGCAAATAGAACTACCTTATGACCCAGCAATCCCTCTACTGGGTATATACCCCAAAACCTCAGAAACATTGATACGTGAAGACACATGTAGCCCCATGTTCATTGCAGCACTGTTCACAGTGGCCAAGACATGGAAACAACCAAAAAGCCCTTCAATAGAAGACTGGATAAAGAAGATGTGGCACATATACACTATGGAATACTACTCAGCCATAAGAAATGATGACATCAGATGATTTACAGCAAAATTGTGGGATCTTGATAACATTATAAGAAGTGAAATAAGTAAATCAGAAAAAAACAAGAACTACATGATTCCATACATTGGTGGAACATAAAAATGAGACTAAGAGACATGGACAAGAGTGTGGTGGTTACCAAGGGTGGGGGGAGGGAGGACATGGGAGGGAGGGAGGGAAAGAGTTAGGGGGAGGGGGAGGGGCACAGAGAACTAGATAGAGGGTGGCGGAGGACAGTCTGACTTTGGGCGAGGGGTTTGCAACATAATTTAATGACAAAATAACCTAGACATGTTTTCTTTGAATATATGTACCCTGATTTATTAATGTCATCCCATTACCATTAATAAAAAATTTATTATAAAAAAAAAAAAAAAAAAGAAAATCCCACAGAGTAAATAAAATACAATGAACATACACATATATACAATTACACACTTTAACCCAGAAGAGGAATGTAAAGAAGGAACAAAGGATCAATAAATGAACAGAAGCAAACAGGAAACAAATAACAAAACGATAAACCCATACCAAACCATACCAATAATTGTATTATATATAAATGAATGAAATACTAATTAAACATTAGAAAAACAGGATAAAATAGCAAGGCCCAAGTATATCCTGTCTACCAGAGATGTACTTTAAAAAGAAGAAACAGCCAAATCCACAATGAAAAGGCAAGATTTTTAATTCCCCTTCTCGCAGTAACTGATAAAAGATTAGACAAAAAATTTAATAAGGATACACTATAGAAGATCTGAACAACACTAACAACCACTCTGATGAAATTTGAGAATGCTACACCTCATACCTGAGTAATACACATAAATAATTCTCAAATTTCAAAAGATTACAATGCATGTTCCCCAACAATAACAGAATTCATTTAGAAACCAGTAACAATAGTAAGATATCTAGTAAAAACACACTTTTGACTTCAATCAACCCATGAATCAAAGAGGAAATCGTAAGATGTTAAAACTATTTTTAAAGAAAAAATAGTGGAAACATCAAAATGTATAGGATGCAGCTAAAGCGGCTTACAAGGAGATTTATACTTTTAAGGTTCTTATATTAGAAAAGAAGAATGATTTAAAAAATCAATAATCTAATTTTCCACCTTAAGAAGCTAGAACAAACTGAGCAAATCTTTATTATATGCGGCTTAAGTGTCTGTTTGTCACCGATAGATTATTGGTTGCTTGTGTAACTGTACTAGCCAATGAGGTGAAGTTGCCACGGCATTCAAATAGTCCTGCCTTCTGGCATGCCACCTCACAAATTGAGGTTAAAGATTGGAGCAATTATTATGCTGTTAAGAAATCTTAACACCAGAAGGGGTCTTTGCAATGGTACAAGACTAGAGGTTCTCCAATTGAAAAATAATGTCATACTAAGTCTTTGGCTCCTCTAAAGGTGAAATACATGTCATTCCAAGAATTGATTTGGCTCCATCTCAAACAGGGTTGCCATTTCAATTGAGACGTAGACAATTTCCTGTAAAACTTGCCTTTGCTATGACCATCAATAAATCTCAGGGCCAAACGCTTAAGCGTGTTGGCATTTTTTTACCTGAGCCTGCCTTTGGACACGGTCAACTTTATGTTGCCTGTTCAAGAGTTCGTGAAAGAACGGACGTAAAATTAAAAATAATTGATGGTCCTCTGCAAGGCGAGCTTAAAAATGATGGAAAGATCTACACAAGAAATGTTGTGTACAAAGAGATCTTTGACATGTGAATTAACATTTTATTATTTAAATCACCTTTATTTATTGAGCTAGCGGTGGCTCTTAAGAAATGTACCGCCAGTGGTTTCCTTCATTGCACTCAAGCAAGTAGAAAGGGGAAACCCCATGGGGCAGTAAGCAAAGGGGCGTCCTCGCCGCCTGCCCTGGGTAATTCAGTTTGAATTAGCAGACACCTTTGCACAAATCATTTTAATTACAATTTATAATATCTAGAACAGCGGTCATTTCGTATGACCGCCGGGCTTTCTAGTTAAACCATAACAGAATGAAGGAAATAATAAAGTTTAAAAATCAAAGAAATATAAACAAATAAGAAGCCAAAAGTTTTTTTTTTTAATTGAGAGATTGGAGGCAGAGACAGACTCCTGAATGCACCCCAACAGGGATCCACCCAGCAAGCCCCTTAACCAGGTAATGCTCTGCCTGTCTGGGAGCCATCCTCAGCACCCAGGCCAACTTTGCATGAACCAACCATTCAAGTCATGACATTGGGAAGGGAAGAGAGAGAGAGAGATGAGGGGAGGGGTGAAGCAGATGGTTGCTTCTCCTGTATGCCCTGACCAGGAATAGAACCCAGGACTTCCACAGGCTAGGCTGATGCTCTACCACTGAGCTAACTGGCCAGGGCCCAAAAGTTGCTTCTTTGAAAAGATTAATAAAATCCATAATTAGTAGGAAAGATCTTAATTGACTAACACACATAGAGTCCCTTTACAAAACTTGTCAGATCTGAAGTATTCTGTAATTCAGAATATGAAGAGTTCTGAAGGTTTGGTTCTGCATGTATTGTATATTATATATATCCTCAGTGAGCAACCTGCAATCAAACACATTAATATCCTATAGTAAAATGTATAAATATTCACTTTTAAAAGGAAAAAGGTGATATATAGCCTCATTTTAATTTACGTCAAGTTTTAGGGGCAAAGATTCCCAAACAAATTGGATATTAGAGGTTCTTTTAAAAAAATGTCCTGAAATGTAGAACTGCTACTGTGGATTTGTAATAAAGTCATCGCTTCTTTTTACTGACAACTCTTCTATGTCCCTAAATATATGACAGTGCCCTATTACTAAGTCTTAAAATTTAGATTTTCTTAGCTAAGATCACAGCATGAATTTTTCTTGTACAGCTTCCATGAGACTGGGTCAGAATATTCAGTAAATCTAGTAATCTTTGCCAGGATTTGAAAAGAGGACCTTAGATTTCCAGGAAACTGAACTCCTGGCCAAAGAAGACAGAAATTTCAGGGAGAGAAGCCTATTCTCCTCCAACATATAACTGTATAGTAAAATAACAAAATCATCAAATTTCAAACACAATATTGATATATACAAAATTGAAAGTATCCTTGGAATTCCACACAACTAGCATTTGTACTTTCCATTTTCAAATTCCATTTTTGTCAGGCAAATTCTACACGTAACACATTTTAAGTCAGCAATGAGAAAAGCTTAACTCATAGTTCTAAAAGTAATTTCATGTCTTATTTAAAGTAATCTTAGCAGAAAATTAATTGGCTCAACCATTATCTCAAATTTCAGGGAAACCCAATTCTACAAAGCTAATATTTCCCAAGAAGACCAGTGATGGAACAGTATTAACAGTAATAATTGTAGAAATTTCCTTTAGAGCCCATGCAATACTCCTAGGGATGCTAATTGGAGCCATGCATGCATTAAATCAGATATATGTACTTACTATTACTGCTACTGCTGTCATTCCTAAGGGAGTTGGCTGCAACAGGGGGATACATAAATGGTTTTGTGACACTGACTCTGGAATCTAAATAGAAAGCAATAACGTGTCAGTGTTGTGTGGCGAGTTAAATAAATTACAGAGTTCCCAAAAGGCCAAGTGCAATACCAGAGTAGTTTTGCAGGTCCACTTCCTGACTCTAGATTATTCAGATCCTATTGATTTCATGCTGAGTCCTGCTGTTCTAGTTTTATTGAGACATTTACCAGTCACCTTATAGAACAAAGATTCATTGCTCATATAGGCTAATAAAAGTAAGAAAATGCAAACCGTTCATAATCGGTCATATAAGAAACAGTGATGTAATTAAGATTTTGTATTATAGGGACTCTGGGGAAAGTGTGGGGGGAGGAAGAAAGAGTCTTAATACACAATAACCAGTGAAGACCAGAATTCATTGATTCAGAGTTAGACCATTTTAGAAAACGATCTGAGAAGGGGACATTAAGAAGGTGGGAGATGAAGAATGGTATAGTTGTGCTTTACTGACAAATATCAAATAAGAAAAATATGAGTCAATCATTTTCTTACACACAACTCTTTAATTTGAAAATTATGAATGTTGTTTTGGCTTAAACATTGGCTTAACCATTCATCTCTTTTCTGCTTAATATTTGCTTTTATATTAGATGTAACACACGTACATCTTTTGGTAGATTCTTATCTATATATAGAAGAGTCAAGCTTGCTTTTCACATTTAAAATTAGAAATGCTTCCACATCTTACCTTTTCCAGGACTTAATGTTGAGGAAACCACACATTCACTAGTTTTAGGTGACACCATCTGCAAGTCCTTGAAGGCATCGATGGATCTATTAAAAATTCTAAAGAATTCTTCAGGGGTAAACAGCTTGGGTTCTAGGCTCTCAGATAATTTTTTTGCATTCTAGAAGAAGAAAATAACAGGATTATATTTTTCAAATAGTCTACAGATTTAACTGATGTCAAAATAAAAGACTATGTCCTTCAAAGATTCAAGGAAAACTTTTAACACTCTTAGACAACTGTTTTAATATACATAATTCAAAGTGTGTACAGGAGGATAGTGACCCCATTCAGTTCAGTTTGAGGCTCAACCCCAGATAAAAGGAACAGGATGGGCAGTAGGGGTGAGTAAGGTGAATTCAACATCATAACAATGAAATAAGCCTAACTAGAGGCATTGCTTTTTAAAGATGCTCATTAAAATCATTATTCCTTACTAAAAAGAAAACCTCTATAACACATCCTCCAGTCAACCATTAAATACTGTTGACGCTAAAACACTAGCAAGGACTTGGATAGAGCTAAGGAGACTCTTGTACATGATGGAATGATGTAAACTGGCACATCTGACACTATCTGGTACAGTTGGACCCAGAAATTCCACTCCTAAGCAAACACTTAGTGAAGCTTTTGTATTTATGTACCATGAGACATGTAAGAAAGTTCTTACACCAGCAGTGTTTATAATCGCTTACATCAGTCAACAGGAGAGTGGTTTAATCAATAGTGGTATGTTGAATCAATGGAGTACTATATAAGCCAGGGGTCCCCAAACTTTTACACAGGGGGCCAGTTCACTGTCCCTCAGACCATTGGAGGGCCGGACTATAAAAAAAAAAACTATGAACAAATCCTTATGCACACTGCACATATTTTAAAGTAAAAAAACAAAACGGGAACAAATACAATATTTAAAATAAAGAACAAGTAAATTTAAATCAACACACTGACCAGTATTTCAATGGGAACTATGCTCCTCTCACTGACAACCAATGAAAGAGGTGCCCCTTCCGGAAGTGCGGCCTCAGGGGGCCGCATGCGGCCCGCGGGCCGGGCCGTAGTTTGGGGACCCCTGATATAAGCAGTAAATTAACCACAGCTATCTGCATCAAAGTGCATAAATCTTATAAATATAATGCCGAGTGAAAGAAGTCACACAGAATAAAGAGTGATTAGTTTCTAAAGTCCCTGCTCCAAAACAAATCAAAGCTATATTTTAGAAATTTATAAATGCATGACTCTCTATAAAGAAAATCAGCCAATAATAAGAGTTAACACTTTAGCTGCACTTACTATGTACTTCTTTGTCTAAGTGCTTTATATATTTACTCAATCTCCAAAAAAACTTGAGAAATACCACCTGCTTGAATCTCCTCAGTTCCAGCCAAAGTGTCATGATCATTAAATGCATATTCTTAGGTAGTTGGAATGCTCTTTCTGACATCGCCATTTACTGAACACCTAACTCATCTTTCAAGCTCCAATGTATTTATTATTTCCTTCATGACACCTTGTCTGATATACCCTACTTTTTGTGGCCCCTGCTTCTTATCAATACCATCAGCACACTATTTGTACTAATATGATATAAAAAGAGATGTTAACCATTGATTGTTGAAAACATTCTGAGTCAGACATTAGAATTGAAAAAATATAGTGATTAGGTTATTAGCATGATGAGAATTCTGAGATTGGAGAATACAAATGAACTGATGTTGAGTCTTAAAGGGTAACTGGAATTTCAAATAGAAGGAAATACTTATTATGATACAGAATCATATTTAAAATCTTAAGTTTAAAACTCTAAAAGAACTATAGGCTAAATGGTGGCTTGTGAACTCTGCCAAAGCAGGTGTCCCAAGACCTATTCTATTATAGATACAATGTTATAAAATCATCATAATAAAAATATTAACATCTGGCCTGACCAGGTGGTGGCACAGTGGATAGAGTGTTGGACTGGGATGCGGAGGACCTAGGTTCAAGACCCCGAGGTAGCCAGCTTGAGCACGGGCTCATCTGGTTTGAGCAAAGCTCACCAGCTTGGACCCAAGGTCGCTGGCTTGAGCAAGGAGTTACTCAGTCTGCTGAAGCCCATGGTCAAAGCACATATGAGAAAGCAATCAATGAACAACTAAGGTGTCACAATGAAAAACTGATGATTGATGCTTCTGATCTCTCTCCGTTCCTGTCTATCTGTCCCTATGCATCCCTCTCTCTCACTCTCTGTCTCTGAAAAAAAAATTAACATCTGTTTTTCCAGATGCAGTGCCAAAGCAGTCATCACAAATCATCTAATGTCAATTTTATGTGATGAATTATTGTCTCATTTCAGGCATGAAGATAGCATAGACGGGTGAAGTTCACAATACTAATTAGTGACAGAGTCAGGATTTGAACTCCAATTTGTACTGGATTTAATCTCTAGTGGTATACTGCCTCTTCAATATGCTTGAACCCAGATCATTACCATGTTCATATTATGAAGTGGGTAATAACAAATCATACTATAACTTGGAGATGTTAAAATGTGCTTCTTTGTTATGATATGATTACTATACGTAAGAGGTCAAGTTTAAGTGTTCATTATAGACAATTTTCCATTTAAAGGTAAATGAACATTTGTAACCTAGTAGGAAAGTTATGAGAATTTCATTCACTTATGAAATAAAGTTAGTATTATCTATTTATTTAGTAAGAGAGACAGAGACAAAGAGAGGGACATATAGGGACAGACAGAAAGGAAGAGCGATAAAAAGCATCAATTCTTTGTTGTGGTACACTTTAGTAGTTCATCGATGCTTTCTCATATGTGCCTTGTTTGATCCAGGGGGATCCACCCTACCCAGTGACCTTTGCTCAAGCCAGCAACCATGGAGTCATGTCTATGATCTCAAGCTCAAGCTCAAGCCAGTGACCCCATGCTCAAGCTGGTAACTCTCACTCAAGTCTGTGACCTTGGGGTTTTGAACCTGGGTCTTCTGTGTCCCAGGCTGATGCTCTATCCACTGTGCCACTGCCTGGTCAGGCTAAAGTTAGGATTATTTTTATATTGTGTAAATCAATTTTTATATTTAATGACAACTTTAAAGTCTTAATGTACATTTCAACATCAGCATAACTACAAGCATCTTTCTGTGCTCATCTTTCAAAATATCTTTAAATTACAAATTTACACATTAAAAACATATATCACAAATCAAGATGCCCCCACCCCACAATCAACATAAATTTTAGAGAAGAGTAGTAAACACTAATCCCAATGAATATAAAGTTACCTCAGATGAGTGTTGTTCCATGCATTCCACAAGGTCATCCACTATTTTCCCAAGTTTGTCTATGATAGAATAATTACTCAAACCTTCAGAAATATTTGAAAACTTTTCCAGAAGTTCAGTCAGGCTGACTGACAACTGTACTACCATTTCGCTTATCCAACAATGACTAGGCTGAAAGAAATTGAAAGAAAGGAAGAAAAAGCATCCATTTTAAATACAGTATAAACTTGGAGCGTCCTTCAAAGACATCAATGTTGCAGTCACTGACTACGGACAAAGGATTTCCTTATTACCACAACAGGTCAGTTGTTCTGTTTAATTTAGACTGAACATCTGTTTCATAATTTAAAAATGCATATAGATTAGAGGAAAGCATCGATAGTAAAGATTTTGCTCTTTCATGGAAGTAAATTAAGATGAGACCAGCCAACTCTTACCCTGCACAAAGTTCAGGTATTATTGGAATTTAATGCGATTGAAAAATATTTATTCTGTATTCAATGTGTTCTTAAAAGAGCTTTAGGCAGAGAGAGACTTAACGAAAAATTATTGGGAGAGAGAGTACTAGCCCTCAAGAAACCTCTAGTCTTTTGGTTGAACTGGAATATGAAACAATAGATAAATAATAGCTGATGTTTCTCAAGTGTCGGATAGGTTTCAAGTCTTCTTCATAGATGAGTTCACATGGGTGTTAGAAAAAAACAACAGCTTGGCAGAAATATTGTCTGAGAGAGAAGCACTTTTTCCTTATTGGAGGACCCACTACATAGTTTTGAGGGTCAAGAACAAAATGAAAATATATTTAATGTTCAAAAACTTGTTCAAAAAATGATTAAGAATTTCAAGATGGTGCCAGAAAATGCTCGCTGAAGCAAGCATGGAGCCACGCTCAGAAGCTAGCCATGCCCCCTGGTTAGAAGCTCAAGCCTTAAAAGTCAGGCACACCTGGGCTCAATTCAGTGGAGAAATTCCAGGTACACTACATAAATGCTCTCAACCACGTGCCCGTATATTAAATGGAATAATGGAGCAAGGGAGTTGTGGGGTGAAAATGTATATAATTTGAATATAAGTTTCATGAGGGCAGGATTTTTATAAAATCTTGTTCTCCACAGTATCCCTAGGGCCTAGAACAGTGTCTGGAATAAGGGAGTTGCTCAGAAATTGCTGCATGAGTTAATAAAAAACTAATGAATGTGAAAAAACACATCTGGGCTACACTTGCTGTAAATGTTTCAGGCTTTGTGTGCCAATAGGCAACACTCAATGACATTATGCAGGTGTGTTCATACGATAGCAAATTTCCACAAACTTTTTTTTTATCACAAAATTAAAAATGTTAAGAAATTGAATAGGATTTCCTTTGCATAATAATTGAATTTACATTCTTTTCTAATACTGAGATACCAACAAGAAGAATGGAATTCTTTATTTTGGGTGAACATATTGCTTAGTTGAGGTTTGAGGTTAGTATTCTCTATCATCATCTAGATTGCAAATGTTCACCTATAAAAACCAACCTCAGCTGGCTGGCCAGCCAAAATGAAGCAGCAGACTGGATCTGACCTCCGGGATGCAGCTGCTGACCCCCACTATGAATGGCTGTGGGTCCATAAAGGTTTAGATTGTTAGGAAAAACTTCTTAGGATATTAGAATTTTAATATTTTAAAAATTAATGTGATGTTATTTAAAATTAATAATTGGCCATAAGTTTAAGTACTTCATATATTTTAAGACTATCTTTTCTGTAAGTACAGGCTCTGATTTTTTTGTTCTTCTTTTCCAAGTGAGAGGAGGGGAGATAGAGAGACAGACACGCACATGTGCCCCAACCAGGATCCACCTGGCAACCCCCATCTGGGGCCGCACTTGCAACTGAGCTTTTTTTTTTAACACCTGAAGTGGAGGCTCCAGCTTGAACCAACTGAGCCATGGTTGTGGGAGAGGAAGGGGGGGGAGGAGGAGGAGGGGTGGAAAAGCAGATGGTCACTTCTCCTGTGTGCCCTACCGGGAATCAAACCTAGGACATCCACATGCCAGGCCAACGCTCTACCTACCGCTGAACAAATTAGCCAGTGCCTGATTTCTTTTTCTTTTTTTTTGTTTTTTTTTTTTTGTATTTTTCTGAAGCTGGAAACGGGGAGAGACAATCAGACAGACTCCCGCATGCGCCCGACCGGGATCCACCCGGCACGCCCACCAGGGGCGATGCTCTGCCCACCAGGGGGCGATGCTCTGCCCCTCCGGGGCGTCATTCTGCCGCGACCAGAGCCACTCTAGTGCCTGGGGCAGAGGCCAAGGAGCCATCCCCAGCGCCCGGGCCATCTTTGCTCCAATGGAGCCTTGGCTGCGGGAGGGGAAAAGAGAGAGAGGAAGGGGGGGGCGGGGTGGAAAAGCAAATGGGCGCTTCTCCTATGTGCCCTGGCCGGGAATCGAACCCGTGTCCCCCGCATGCCATGCCGACGCTCTACCACTGATCCAACTGGCCAGGGCCTGATTTCTTTTTTTAACTCTGCTAAAATATTAGTGAGAAAAATAAGACAATTATTACAGATAGCTAAAATTGACTTGGCTTATTAAGGTCCTAAATAATTAAGTATTTCTTCTATTGTGTTGAAATCACAAAGAGTAACTAATGCCATATAAAATTAATTAAATCACTAAACATTATTTTTCTATTTACCAGCAAAGTATCACTATAGGGGAAAATCAAGTAATTTATTCTAAATTATACAGGAGGCCATTTTAGATTCATTTAACAAAAACAGTTTTAATTAATATAATACAGCCAAAAAAGAAACTGGTTTATCTACAGATAAGCTCCAATTCCTGGAAGCATTAAATGTCATTCAAAACTTTTAGGATTGTTGGCTCTGGCTTCCTTTAAGTAGAATAAACAAAGCCCCAGTGTAAATTAATTCAATTAGGCCATTTCATTCAACTCATCAACCAAGTTCTTCAAGACTATGTTCAGAATGGATTCTTTGTTTTGTTAAATCAAAGCTTATCTCAAGGACCTGCAAGTTCATGTTTGCATCATGTACAAGTCTTTCCAAGCTGTCAGTCTTTTCTTTGGGGGTGAACTGCTCTCCAAGTTTCTCTCCATTTAGGTGGATGACAATTGCCCCTAGATAGTCAGCCCTATCAGCAAGGGGCTGATTACCTAGAGTATGGCATACAGCACATACTATAAATACAGTCTGAGTAGTATTTATAAGGTAAAGAGCCTTTCTCAATTATGCACATTTTTCTGAGGCAAGCAGAATCCACACAGTAATCTCTTTAAACTCTTCCTTTGCTCCACCCACTGAACATGCTTGCCTAGCCTCCTCTTGGATCTTCTGACATGTAGGAACCCAAATTACATTCCCTTGTTCCAAATTCAACCAAGGTACTCCTTTTGTTACTATGGTCTTTGCCTCAAAATGAACAGGTTCCTTTTTTTGTTGTTGCTTTTCTGTGGTTAAGGTAAAAAAAAGATTTTGTTTATACTATGTATCTTATTTTAAAACTGGGGAATGCTGGTGCTTACCAATATTTCTGTTTATCTCTGTTTTTAACTGGGCTCCATGTTTACATTCTGTATTCAAGTCCTTTTTTAGCTGTAACTACACCCTCCCTGCCACCCACCCTCTCGTCTTCACATGCCGTCTTCACATGCCTCATCAGCAGTCCAAGCAATCAACTTTCCCCAGTAAAAATTTCAACCGTAAACCTGTAATTTCTTACAGTTAAATCATGGAACTCCTACTATCTAATCCTACCCCAGTAGCTGTCTTTTTAAAGTACTGAACAATTTGTTGATAGGATATGAACTTCTGGACTACACTGCTGAAAAATGTATTTCTGAAAGTCTTGTATTTCTTTCATTATTCATTCTTGCCATAATTTCCTTGGAAAAGAGTGTACAATAAATTCAAAGTTGTAGCTTTTTGGTAACTTGTTTATATAGTTACATTTTAGCTTCTTAAAATTCTTGGGTTTATTAAAGATAAAACTGAGGTAAACAAATAACATTAAATATTAGCCAGTTTTGACCAGTCTGCCTGCAAGAGAGGTAACCAGTTTTCACTAGAACGCCAAGCAGTTTGGTATTTTCTTTTTAATTAAATATAGTCAATGATTTACAAAGAGAACAAAACACAGCAAACTAAATATTTCATTTGTGAGATGATAGGAGGACTTTTTGTTGTTCAACTCTTCCTAGATTATGATTAGGAAATGAATGATTAAAGGTTGTGGAGTTGAGAATTGTAATTTTTTTCTTTGCCTTAATAACAGGCATTATGGTCACTATGTCTTATATTTCAGAGACCATTTTAAACTGAAATACTTCTATATAAATATGAACGCACAATATTCAGTAGAAGAATGAAGATATAAATAACGTTCTTTATTTCACTAGTAGAAGAATGTGAAGGATTAGGAAGTTGATAGCTACAGAGGAAGTCAAAGCAGTGAGGTAAAGAGTACCCTTCACATTCCTGCAGTACAGGTAATGTAGTTTTATTTACCCATATACATTAAAAAGGAAATAAACTCCTTGCTTTGAAAGGGAAAACATGTCTGGCTTTTCCTTAACTCCATAGTCTCAATTTCTTATCTCTTTCTTGGTGGCATCTGTCTGACATTTTCTGGGTTAACTACAGCCATTCTAGCTAAGACTGCTGAAATAACATATCCTGTCTATTCCTATATATTTATAACATGTGTCATTCTAGAAAGTTAACTGACCAATGATAATCAGTATCTCTGACCTGCTAGCACGCCCCTACCACTGAGGAGTTGGTTAAAAACTGTGAACTTACTAAGGTATTTTAAAGTACCACAAGCACCAAATTAATGATGTAACTAAATGATTTTTTAAAAACATATAAAAACTACTATAATTGAAAGCATTCTAAACATAACTAGGAACATTAATGCTTCTGAAGATCAACAATGAAAATATCTAAGCACATTCTAAAACAAATAAATTTAAAATAGATGATACATGAATTTCATGATACATGTGATATAACACTTCTGCAGTTTCAGAACTGGTCAAGCTAAGACCCAGGCTGAAATAAATTCTGAGCTTTAAAACACTGTGGAGACTTGCTAATAATTCTGGCAGGCTTTCTCCTTTCCACCTTCCTGCTTCATTCAAGAAGCCGTTCTGGGTTATTAGTTGAAAGAGTCTGACACATTATTCTGCACCCAGCTTATATGCAGAGGAGTCACTAGGAACAGTCACATAAGCTTTATGGAAACAGAAAATGAAGGTGGACAAAACATACTAACATCAAGTCCTCAACATTGTCATAGGTTCTGCAACTTTATGCAAAAGGACATAAAATGTCACCAATTTTACTAGAGGCTGATTTACATTTATATTTAGCAAGAGTTAAGTTCCTATCAACATCATAATTGCAAAACAACGTCATCGAATGAAATGACCTTATTCAAGGGCCTGCTGTATAACATTTCTTCTCTGGGTGCACCTGGCACCATTTTTCATTTGGTAGCTATTCCTAGAGATACCTGTGTGCTTGCTTAGTGGGCCTATGGTCAAGGTTTACACCACGAGAGGGTTCTCTACAAGGGTGCTGAGGCAAATATCCTTTAGAGATCTAAAGGAGGAAAGCCCTGGCTCATCTTAAACTGTGAGGCCTCTGAGGAATAGTTACAAGAGGATTCACCCAGTCTTCTCACCCCATTAATCTAATTACCAGTATTACTGCCCAGTTTGTGTATCTTTGTTTCCTTTAATATATGTCTTACCTCAGTCTTGCCAGAATTAGAGCGAGGAATGCCCAGTGCACAAAACATTCCCTTTCTTTTCCCCTGGGCTTCCAGCATTTGCCTCCCAGCTGAGCAAACCCTGAAGACTCTGAAGCCATGCCATTAGAATCACAATCGTTTAGATCTGGAAGGGGTACTGAAGACCATGTGGTCCAGTTGCCTCAAGATTATAAATGGGAAAACCAAAGCCTAGAACAACAACGTGGCTTGTCCATGGTTACACCACAAATTTGAACAGAAATACGGGAAACAAGACCCTAGAGCACACGACTAGTTCTTTCATCAGTGAGTATAGTCAAAGCATACAAATTATTTTTTCTTCTGGGTTCACCATGATTCTGTGGTCAAATATCTGGATCAGGTGCACTGGTCCTTAAGCTCAGTTCAGAGATCTCTAGGTAGTGAAATGGCTAATTCTATCTCAGTTCAATGAATCCAGACTGGTACTGATGAAAGCCAATTTCTCCCAGCAGTTGTTACAATCAAATAACAAATGTCAATTGCCATAAAGAAACTCTCCTGGTTTTGACTTTTAGGGCTAGAAAGCTGACTCTCTCCTGCCACTCTCAAATGTTCCATTGGCAGGCAAATTTAAAACAACCCTATAAAAGCACTTTCCAAAACATTATGTGCTCCTATTACTAGTGTAGTCTCCAACAATCTTAATTCTCTTTTGGACGAGCTGGGTGTTGTCCTGATTTGTTTTAGTTCTCTCCCTAAACAATTAATTTGGGTATTCAGTGTTCACTTTAGGCATCCTAACTTTGTGTTTTCTTCTTTGAGTTGAGATGATGTAGAAACCTCAAGCAGATTAAGACAGTAATCAGCCCAAACACTTTGTGTTGTTTCCCAGGGCAGGTCTATAAATGGCCCCTGAGCCAGACATAAAATAGCACAGTGAGGAAGGAACAGCATGGGGAAGGGAGGGGAGTGGAGGGGAACAATGATAGCCTAGAGGCTCAATTTCTAGTCCCACCTCTGCTAACACACTGTGATTTTAGACAAGTGATTGAATCGATTCAGGATTTCAGTTTCTCCATCTGTGAAATCAAGGGGTCTGTCTAATCTGTGCTGAGCAAAATGGGGCCATCATTTGAAATATGGCTAGTGTGACTAAAATTTTAATTTTAATTAACTTTGTTTTAAAAAATCAGTACTTGATTGGGTGACTGGAAAACTTTTAAGTGTGTTTGGAAAGTCAGGTGTGTGAATCTGTATTTTCATGAAAATCTAAACATAGAGTAAACATTTCTGATGACAATTTAGTGTCTGAATTAGAATGTGCTGTGGGTGTGAAATGCACAGTGGATTTTGAAGAATATACAACAATGTAAAACAAGCTGAATAAATGTCACACATTTCCTATATAATAGAAAACTATTCCATTAATAATTTACATAGATTATAATATAAAGTGAAATGAAAATATTTTGGACTAGATTAAATTTATTTACTTAATTTCACTTGTTCTTGTAATATTTTTTTAATGTAGCTACTAGACAATTTAAGGTAACATAAGTGGCTTCTATTATATTTCTATCAGATGTAAAGGTATAGATGTTCTGAATAGTATCTCAGTATAATCACTTACTTATTAAAATGGAACCTGTAGTTTTAAATACACATAAGAGCCACCTAAAAAAAGACCATTTAATGTTATATTTTATTCATTTAACATTTTATATTTATTCCTTTAAAAAATACTTATTATATGAGGGGTAGAAGTAGATAATTACAGTGTCTATTTGGCTGACTTCTATTTCTATAGTAAGTACTCCAAATCAGAGGAGTCAACCCTCAGGATCCCTCCTTACAGTGACTAAATTTGCTCTTTGTCCACAGCTGATTGGACAATGGCAGACTCCTGAGCTAGACGGGCCAATCAGAAAACCCCTCCCTAAAACTGGTAGTAGTGATAGGAACAGGTAATCAGTCTCTGTGCAGGGCTGAAACTGTAACATGAAAATTTGGGAGTGCCAGGGAAGTTATAAGCCACCAGGTAACTGGAACTGAGGAGACAAATTCTGCACAGAGCAGCATGAGACAGAGATGCAGAAATGGGAAAAGGAAAATTAAGTAGCTTTCCAGACCTAGCGAGAGTCCCTTCGTGAGGTCCCTTTGCCCTTGACTAGAATACCACTCTTCAGTGTTCATACATAATGGGACTGTTTCCTATTGTTAAACTTGAGTTCATGACTGTTAGTGAGAATCAAAGGATTCTAAACAAATAAGATGGGCTCCCAAGATTTGGAAATTAAACATTCTGCCAACAGTTAAACACTAAATGGTAAGTAGTTTTTGACTAGCTACTACCTGTTTGAATGGTGAGGAAATTCAAAGTGAAACATTTAATCTCTAATCTTTAAATAAATGAAACACATATAGTAAAAAGAGAAAACTTCACAAAATAACTATGTCTACACCTCACCCTTACTATATGTAAACTATTGATATGACTTGGAATTTTTGTATCTTAATTATTTCTCACAACATTACCTTGAGACAGATATATAACACATGCAATTTTAAACAGGTATGCAAGCAATATATGATCAGGCATCCAAAATGAATAGTTTCTGGATAAATTCTATAGAAATTCAGAGATAACTAACTAAAAGTACAGTCCACAGACAGGAGCCATGTCAGTATTATTGAGCAGCACCAAACAAAAGACACAGAGTAGATGTGATGTCAATCTGTACTGGCCAAATGACACAGGGCCGAGAACCTGGCCTGAACAGTAGGGCGTGGCCTTTTGAGAATAAGGAATCTTAAACTGACCTTGGAGGAAATGACTATTAAGATGCTTTTATTTATTTTTTAAGATTTTATTTATTCACTTTAGAGAGAAGAGAGAGAGAAGGGAGGGAGGATCACATGTGCCTTTACCAGGGAAGCCTAGGGTTTCGAACTGGTGACCTCAGTGTTCCAGGTCGATGCTTTATCCACAGGTCAGGCATGATGCTTTTAGCCCCCAGATATTGCTTGATTCTGTGGGTAGAATTTGGATGAGCAGAGGCAGGGGCTTCCTTGCATAGGAAAGGAGCACTAAGTCTTGGAGTTGAGAATAAGCACTGTGATTTTAGATGGCAAGGAGTCATCCGGCTGGGGTGGCAAGTTTGTGTTGGGGAATAATGGATATTAAGATGAGGTGGTTAGGGGTGGGGTGAGAGTGTGGAGAGTCATGAATATCAGTCAGGAATTTGGCTTTCAGCCTTCAGTCACTGGGAACAATGAGAAAGTTCTTGAATATAAAAATGTCTCAATAATAACAGAAGGCTCAAGGAAACCATGGTTCCTCAAAATTGCATAATACAGCTCTCAACCAAAGATCTTATACAAAATGAACACCTATCTAAAAGAAGATGATAATAACACAGTGGTGCAGATATTGTGACAAGTTACAGGCATTCACCTCATCTCACCGTATTAATCTTGTGGATTCTATTCAGGTCAAATCTGTACCTCAGGGAAGTTACAAGCAACTACATGTTGGGGAACTTTCCTCCTTCCTTCCACCTTCAGTTTCTTTCAGCCGATATTTAGTAAGTACCTATCATTTCGTAAGGCAGTGAGGTTATGAGAGCAAAAATGGACAATTCCTGCCCTCATGAAGTTTATAAGTGGACAATTATCAATGAAATAATTCCACAAATAAATGAAAAACTGCTCCTCAGAGGAGGGCTGGCCAGGGAGTTTCTAATAGGACTGGTCTGCATCAAAGAGGAGAGGGAAGGAGTGAAACTGACGTGGAAAGAGTCAGGAGTTACCTAAACAAGAGGACAGACCAGCATCTCAGGCATAAGAGAGATGTGCCCAGAGGGGCCCTGCAGACAGGAACATGTGGGCTGAGGGGCTCAAAGGATGCGGAGAGGCGCCAGATCAAATGGCTCTTGGAGGCTCTGGTTTAAGGAGCTCCTTTTCCCGTTTCCTAAGAGCAGCCATTTGAAATATACAAACGAAGGGATAAAATGATCACCTGAACTTTTTTTTTTTTTTAAATCACTGTCGACCCCCAAAATCGAAACCTCAAATGATGAGTTCTGGAATAGCTGGAGAAATATGAGAAGCCCAGAAGCAGCGGGGCCGGGCAAAAGAAGGTGAAAATAGCTGAGAAGTGAAATCACACATACCTGAGGAAGGGTGTTGCAGAAGGAAGATGGCTGGGAGGCATATGGATAGCGTAAGGTTACATAGCGCCAATACCTTGTATAACGTTGCTTAATTTAATCAAAAATTGATGTGACAGTCAAGACTCGTTTAGGTAAGAATCATCAATAGATACTAAAGCTACGGGAGGAACTTTGATGAGGAATTGATGGTCTGAAAGGGCTTCCCCAAAGATTATCTATTAGTTGTTAATGAGTAAGTAACACAGCAACTGTGGAACACTTTAAATTAGCCAGGTGATCAGAACAAACAGCACGAGGAAGGGGAGATGGACACGGAATACCTCTAGGTGTGATAACCTGAGGACATATCATCACTTATGTAGCACAGAGCCTTGAAATGCATAATCTGAATATAACCATTCAGAAACATCAATTGTTTCAAAGAGAAACATTTTATTTAAAGGGGAGGGCTGTATTACTAAAAAATCTCATTCTCATAAATACAAACCAAGGCTCAGGAACTCTTAAAGGAAATGAAACAGACATGGTATTAGTTTCTGTGAACTCAGTGGGTCTAAAACAGATACATTATTTTATAGTTCTCGAGGTCAGAGTCCAAAATATGTCTTAATAGGTATAAATCAAGGTGTTCTGTGGGGCTGCATTTCTTCTAGAGGCTCCACAGGACAATCCCTTTCTTTGCTTCTTCCAACTTTTACAGGCCATCTGCATTCTTTGGCTTGTGGCCTCTTCCTCCATCTTCAAAGTTAGCCATGTATTATTTTCAAATCACTGTCTCTGGCTCTCACACTCCTGCTTCTCTCTTACAGCAATTCAAGTGATTAGACTGGGCCCACCTGGATAACCCAGGATACTCGTCCCATCTTAAAATCCATAACTTAATCACATCTGCAAAGTCCCTTTTGCCTTGTCAGGTAATATATTCAGAGCAGGAAACATGTTTGGGGAGCTATTATTCTGCCTATCACACTGGATATAAAAATGCAAATCATGATCCTAGATTGGTTCTTGTACTGGGAAAAAAAAATGCCAAAAAGCAAAAATATTTGATAAAATTGAAATATAGGCAGTAGATTGAAATATTCCAGTTATTCCTAAATTTGTTGAAGCTAACAACTACACTGATTATGTAAGAAAAAATAATTTACTTAGGAAAATACACACTGAAGTATTTAGGGGTAAACAGAAATTATAGATACAATTAACTCAACAGGTTTAGAAAAATAATAAAACATACAAAAATGTGCAAAGAAAGCAAGCATTCAGAAAAGTAAACAAGGCAAAATGTTAAAAATAGAATCTAGATTAAAGAGCATATGGGTGTCCTTTGAATAGTGTTACTATATAAAACTTTTTGGTAAATTGGAAATTATTTCCAAATAAAAGGCTAAAAGAAAACTGATGAATATATAATTTACTTTAACTAAAAACCGATACTTTTTTTTTACGTAAATACCATAAGCAACTCATAGTTTATTTCATTTTACAGATATGAAAATGACTGAAGATGTGTGGCACAAATCAGCATCTTAATTTTTGTTCTTTCCACAATAACTACTAGGAAACGGAGAGGCTCAGAAATGATTCGGACTTTTCAGGTCAGGAACTTAAAAGAAAATCTTAAGTCTGGCAATAGTAAGTACAGCTTCAAGAAGTTTAAAATAGAATTGGTCATTTATCCTTAGATTTAAATATCAACTGGTTGATCCACCCTGCTATTTGTGAGAGAGAACCTGCTAGGTAATTTTCTAGAGCAGTCCTTAGAAAATGTAGCCTCTCTTTTTCAGGTGTGTGTGTGTGTGTGTGTGTGTGTGTGTGTGTGTGTGTGTGTGTGTGTTTCTGAAGTGAGAAGCAGGGAGAAGAGAGACTCCTGCGTGTGTGTGTGTGTGTGTGTGTGTGTGTGTGTGTGTGTGTGTGTGTGTGTGTTTCTGAAGTGAGAAGCAGGGAGAAGAGAGACTCCTGCATGTGTGTGTGTGTGTGTGTGTGTGTGTGTGTGTGTGTGTGTGTGTGTGTGTGTGTTTCTGAAGTGAGAAGCAGGGAGAAGAGAGACTCCTGCATGTGCCCGCCCGACCAGGATCCACCCGGCAAGCCTGCTAGGGGGCGATGCTCTGCCCATCTGGGGCGTTGCTTAGTTGCAACTGGAGCCATTCTAGCACCTGAGGCAGAGGCCACAGAGCCATACTTAGTGCCTGGGCCAACTTTGCTCCAATGGAGCCTTGGCTGCGGGAGGGGAAGACATAGAGAGAAAGGAGAGGGGGAGGGGTGGAGAAGCAGGTGGGCGCTTCTCCTGTGTGCCCTGACCAGGAATCAAACCTGGGACTTCCACATGCCCGGCCAACGCTCTACCACTGAGCCAACCAGCTAGGGCCTGTATTTATCTCATTTTTAAAATGCATTCTAGTCTTGAGCTTTCTCCTGCTCAGAGCCTCAGGCAGCATTTTATTGCTTTGGACCCAGAGAATTTTTCTGGTCCCTATTTTCACTCCCACTCCACCCTTTATTGTTTAAAGACAAAAGATAAGCAGCTGGGACTTTGACGCCGGCAATAATCAGGGGCCTGTCCACTGGGAAACTCCTCTGATCTTGGCAGGAACTACTATTTTCAAATGAAGGTAAAAGAAAGCTTAAAGCCTGTTTCTGCCCAAAGCCCTCTGTGTGGGCTTGTTTTCCTTGCCAACTGTGATAGCCAAGAACTGAGTTACTCCAGTTATGCCAGGGTGGTGTGCCAAGATCAAATAATAGTGGACTTCTCTCAATTACAGAGACAAGAAGAAAGCATGTGGTGGCAATGAGTCACCTTTATTTTTACAAGTTTGGCTCTTGCTATCACCAGCCAATACTGAAATCTGTGATTTAGCACAATCTATGATTATACCATTATACAATCACCTATTTCATTACTTTCAGTGTAACACTTGTTTTCCAGAGAGCTGCATGCTTTCTCTGAGTGAGTTCAGCAACCAGAGACCTGAAGTGCTTCTTCAGTCAGAGTGGGTACATCTTCACGACTTGGATGCTTCCCTTCGAAGCCTTTCCCTCACTAGTGTGAGTATTCAGATAACCACAGTCTGTAATGCAGGCTTCAATCACATGACCTGAGGCATCCTTTTAATACTGTCACTGTCAAGTTGTAGAACCTTGGGCAAGCTACTTCCGGGTTGTAAACCTTAGCCTGTCCTTCGTAAAACAGGAGTCACCTTAGCTATCCTGCCTCCCTCACAGGGTTTCCTAATCATCCGAGGAGACGACTATGTGAAATCACTTTGAAAACAGCCAGATAATTTCTCCTCAGCTGCTATTAAAGTTTTTGAACATCAGGCTAACTTGACATGTGTTTGTTTCTTAAACTGTCTGGGTAAGTGCTGTTTCTATAGTTTTTCCAAAACAAATACTTGCTACCTGAGTGAAGGAATGATTAATCAACTTCCAGGATGTGATGGTTTTACATTCCTATCTCCAGAGAACTCGCCCTAATTCAACAGGACAGACATTGACCCAGACTTGAGGATAACTGGTTCAACATGAAGACACATGTTCAAAGGAGTTCAGAGCAACTTTCAACGGTTCATGCTAAAAGGCTTCCTTTAATAATGAAGAGACAGATGACTTTGACTCTCTTGATATGATAACCAGTAATCTTTGAGACACTCTTTAAGCACAAGCACTTAGTGGTGTGCTTCAAACACTTACACTGGTAATAACTTTGATTGACTCATCCCAAAAAATTACTCAAAGCTTATGACAACTTGCATGGGGTGGACGTGTAATAAATATATGGTAATTTAAAGAAAGATGTTTACTTGTAGAGTAAACCCAGTGGTTTTGCATGAACTCAACACAATATAGTAGTTAAAATGAATTAACATGAAGCCAACACATTGTATCTCAAAGGCATGTTGCAATACAAGCAAGCTGCAAAGTGGTATATACAGTATAATGGCATTAACATAAAATATGAAAATTGCAAAAAAACACAACTATCTTGCATATGGATGCACAATTCGCAGTAAAAGTATAAGAGCACAAGGACTACTGTGCTGTGCTGCATGACACAGCTCCAAGAGGAGCTATCCTCACGCCAGGTCTTAAATGCATGCCTTGTAATAAAACATTCCACTCAGAATATTTGTTCCTAAGAGACAAAGTGGGAACTAATGGAGACAGGAAAGGGGAATACCAGGGGTTTAACTAAATCATTGCACAGTGGTAGGGTCAGAAAGCTATGTGATGTTACACAGGCATTATACTTCTGATGCTGGAAATATTTCTTCATATATGAATTCTGATACTATGTAATAAAAAATAATTAAAATTTATTGGTTGCAGTAACAAAGGAGTTATTTATAAACATAACCTCATATTTTAAAACTATTTTCTTAAGTGAGAAGTGGGAAAGCAGAGAGAGAGACTCCCACATGCTCCCAACTGGGATCCACCTGGCAAGGCTATTGCTGGGCAATGTGCTGCTCATCTAGGGCCGTTGCTCAGCAATCAAGCTATTTTAATACCCAAGGTGAGACCATGGAGCCATCCTCAGCACCCAGGGCCAACTTGCTGTGGGAGGGGAAGAGAGAGATAAAGTGAGAGACAGGAGAGGGGGAGTGGTGAAGAAGCAGATAGTTGCTTCTCCTGTGTGCCCTGACTGGGAATCAAAGCTGGAACATTCACACGCCAGGCCAACACTCTACCACTGAGCCAACCTACCAAGGCTATAACCTCATATTTTTATTGCAAGGTTCTAAGAACCTATATTACTAATAAATTCTGAGGTAAAATATTTTGTATTCTCAAATTAAATGGGAAAGAGACTTATACAGTACCTTTTCAAGTATAAAAAAATCAACAGTTTTACACTCAAGCCTTTTCTGGGGAGAGGTGAAAGTGAAAAGTGAAATTTGCGGCTAGCTCCAGGAGACAATGAGCAAACTTTCAAACCTCAGATAATTTCTTCTCTCAATCACATGATCCCATCTCTTTTATCAGCTACTAAAATGAAACTCAAAAAATGTTTACATACCAAAACGTCCATCCCGGGGACATACTTGAGGGTTATCTTATAGTCTTTTGGAAGATTTGCCACCTACAGACACACACAAAAAAATCCATACATATTAATAGGTTGATTTTAGTTGTTCGAAGAACACATACAAATCTGTCATGTTTTTAAGCTACACAAAATTTTAATATTTACACATATAACAATTTTTCATTCTTAATTTCCCTTTGTAATCAAAGGCAATCTCCAAAAATAAAGTAAGTGATAATACAAATCTTTTTGAACTCCAAATCAGTTATGTGAGTTTTGGAAACATAATCTGAATTGCAAATTCCATCTGTAGTCTTGGAATTCCCTTCCAAGACTATTTTTCTACTTGTTTCTCCATAGTATCAGGAATACAATATATTTTTCTTGTTGGTGTTTCTCAAAGTAATATGTCAACATCACCAGGGAACCTGTTAGAAATACAAATTCTCGGTCACACTAGACCTACAGAATCTTACTGAACAAGTTTCCAGATCATTCTGACCAGTGCTTAGTTTGAGAACTACTGTTCTCTGTTGTTCTTAGAAAAAAAATGTCAGGGAAACTTCTAAGGAATGCTACTTATGGGATGAAGATGCTGTATAACTTAAATAACTTAGAAAAATCCAATTCTGTGATATAACTTAATCCACTTACCTAGGGATGAACATTTGAGATGCCTCAAATATTTACCTAATTTCTTTTAAATGCTTTAAAGATATATCTAATACACTGTCTGAACTATGGTGGTGCAGTGAATAGAGCATCGACCTGGAACACTGAGGTCGCCGGTTCGAAACCCTGGGTTTGCCTGGTCCAGGCACATACAAGAAGAAAATAATGAACAACTGAAGTGAAGCAACTATGAGTTGACTCCCACCCCTCACACCAGTCATTATGGCATAAATTGAACAAGCACCTGATCTGGACCCAGGGAATCTGAAAAAAATCTAAACTCTGTACTTTGGTGTCTCTCATCTGTAAAATGGACATTAAAGTACACATGTCAAATTGTCAAGAACTGAGATAAGGGAACGTATCAAATGCACCACAAATGTCCAATCCATACTGAGAGCTGTATTGGCAACTGCCTTCCAAGCATACAAAGTTCTAGGTTCTCTCATATCCTTTCCTATATCCAGCACTAGCTCTGCCATCCTAGCCTTCCAGCACTGTGAAAATTTCTGAGTAATATAGCCAAAAACAGATTTGGTGCATTGGGTATTAAAACAATTGACAATGTAAAATGTGTTTTTGCACTATTATAACTTCAGCAGATCCACCTTCTTTGGCAGACTTACCTGCCCATCATCCTATCTCTAGAAACTTTACTGTTCCCCATAGTAAGCTGGGATCTTTTTTTAAAATTAAATTTATGGGATGACTCTGGTCAACAAAATCATACCGGTTTCAGGTACACAATTCTACAACACATAATCTGTACACTGTATTGAATGTCACCACCCTCAGTCAAGTCTCCATTCATCACCAGTATCCCCTCTTCCCCCTCCTCTCACCCAACCCCCTCCCCCAGCAACCACTATACTGTTGTCCATGTCCATGCGTTTTTCTCTTTTTTCCCTTTTTTTGCTCACTCTTTCCACAGCTCCTCACTCAGACCCTACCCCTAAGAGAAGCTGTCAGATCTCTATGAGTCTGTCTCTGTTTTGCTTGTTAGCTCATTTTGTTCATTAGATTCCACATATGAATGAAATCATACGGACTTGTCTTTCTCTGACTGCCTTATTTCACTTAGCATGATGATCTTCCAGATTCATCCATGCTGTTGCAAAGGATAAGAGTTCCTTTCTTTTTATGACCGAGTAGTACTCTACTGTGTATATGTACCACAGTATTTTTATCCACTCATCTACTGATGGACCCTTGGGCTTCTTTTAAATCTTGGCTATTGTAAACAACATTGCAATGAACATAGGGCGAGGATGTAGAGAAAAGGGAACCCTTGTGCACTGTTGGTGGGAATGCAGACTGGGGAAGCCACAGTGGAAAGCAATATGGAGTTACCTCAAAAAATGTAAAAAAGAAAAAATCTTTAAATGGAACTGCTTTATGACCCAGCAATTCCACTTCTGGGAATTTATATATAACAACCTAAAATATTAATCTGAAAGAATGTAAGTTAGGCCTGACCAGGCAGTGGTGCAGTGAATCCGAATAGAGTGTCGGATTGGGACACAAAGGACCCAGGTTTGAAACCCTGAGGTTGCTGGCTTGAGCATGCAGGGTCACCAGCTGGAGCTCAGGGTTACTGGCTTGAAGCTCAAGGTTGCTGGCTTTAGCAAGGGGTCACTCGCTCTGCTGTAGCCCCCCTCCCCCCCCCCCCCCGTCAAGGCTTCTATGAGAAAGCAATCAATGAACAACTAAGGTGCTGCAACAAAGAATTGATCCTTTTCATCTCTCTCCCTTCCTGTCTGTCCCTATCTCTGTCTCTCTCTCTGTCAAAAAAAAAGAAAGAAAACAAAAGAGAATGTAAGCTGGGATCTTGTATGTTTGCTACACTAGGTCATCTCTGACAGACTTCCATAACACAATCCATGTTTCTCCTTGGTCTTGCCAACAGCTTCTAGAATCTGAGAATACTTTGGTGAGAAAATAATCCAGGCAAAGGCATAAATGTAGTCGACCCCTGAGTGACACCCCACAGTCGTTAGGGGTGTCGACCCCCATGAGGTTGAAAATTCATGTTTAATTACTGGTCAGCCCATAGATTCTCAATTAAGTACTGAAAATACATAGTTTAAGGGGTTGCCAATATAGTAACTGATTCCATTGTGCTCACTACCAATCTACTTCCAGCCTCAAGCCCAATAGTTACCAAATATTTACCACGTGTCAGGCACTGTGTTTGCTGAGGCCTTACAGTGCAAGACTGCATCCAATCCTCAGATCCCTGTAATATGTTATCTGCATTTCACAACTGAACAGCTTGAGGCTCAGAGAGGTGAAGGAACTTGACTAATGTCACACAGTTACTGTGTGTTAAGTCTGCACTAGAACTCAGCCTTCTGACAGCAAAGCCTCCCTTGCCTCTTAGCTCCACTACAAGTTTCGACCCACTTTCTGCACATCTGTCCTGGGCATTTCCACTCATGAATCTCCCAGCATCCCTCCTCATGCCATCCCCAATACATTAATAAAATAGTAGACACCTTGCTGCTTATTGAAAACATGTCTGATACCTGACCTGTGGTGGCGCAGTGGATAAAGCATCAACCTGGAATGCTGAGGTCGCCAGTTCGAAACCCCAGACTTGCCTGGTTGAGGCATATGCAAGAAGCAACTACGAGTCAATGCTTTGCACTTCTCTGCCCCCCCCCCCATTTTCTCTTTCTCTCTCTCCCCTCTCTCTAAAAATAAAACAAAACAAAAAAAACAAAACATGTCTGAGATGCCACAAAAGGAGGCATTTCAGTTTTTTAATTGAGGAGTTACACTCTTGCTTCTTACACTTACACATTTCTTCCTCTCCCACCACGGCTTCCCTCGCTTCTTTGGTCTTTGGGATCTTCATCCCCATCTTCGGAAAGCAAAATGACGTAGTCATGTTATGTAAGCCCTGGTGGCAAAGGCACAGCTGGCACCTCTGCAGGTGTAAAAGCTGGACTAAACCGAGCAGCAGCATTTTTTCCTTATGAGTCAAGCAGGTAAAGTGAAGCCATTCCAGAGGGCAAGAAGCGGCAGCTGCTCTGAACACACACTGCTTGACAATCCACCCTGTCTTTTACCCCTACTTACATAATCCACACATAGAGAATCGAGCGAGTTAATATTCAGAAAACTCAGGATCTGGGTATATACACCTAAAGAACAGGAGACACGTAAGGGATATGCTGGCCAATTCCATTTTGTTGGTAATTTCTATATCAAAAGATTGATTCGAAGAAGTCAAAGAAACCTTACAAAAAGTTATCTGACCAACACATTGAAATCTCCGTACCTTAGCAATTGGAGGGTATATAATAATAAGTAATTTCTGCATTAGACTGATTTAATGATATTTAATTCCTGATGGGATTGAAAACTAGTACTTTTGAAAAATGCTTTACAATTAAAAAAAAGTCTTCATAAATAGTCTCTACCACAACTCCTGAGATATATATTGTGAAGCCTGTTTTGCAGAGGAAGACATGGAAATTCGAGAGGTTAGCGGGCATCTCAAGGTCGCAGGCATCAGGAGTTCCTGGCGGAGGTGGGATGCAACTCCCGGCTCTGCGTGCTGGACTCAGCATGGGTGTCTCTCCCCTTCATTACTTTCTTGGCTTGTATTGGTTCCTTTCCAATTACATTTGGGAGAGAATTTAGGAAGTCAAATTGTAGATTTTTATGGTCAGTTCATAAACTATTATATTACTTTCTAAGCATTATGGTATGCTGACCAGCATTCAGGAAGCACAGATAGCCCTAAGATAAATTCAGCTTCTCTGGTGGATGTTGATGGCTGGTAAGTCTGACAGAGCAGAGGGAGCCTTTGGCCTGGAACTTGGAAGATGTTCCATTGAAGCAGTTAGTGTATTGTGGGAATCACAGCACGAGTTTTGGACACATGGCTCAGACTGGATCCAGGCCCTGCCACGTGCTAATTCAGACACCTTGGGCAAGTAACTTAATCTGCTTTAGCTTCCATTTCCACATGTGTAAAATGAAAATCATAATCAAATTTAACTCATGAATTTATAAAGACTAAATAAGAATTAATGCCAGACCAGGTGGCGGTACAGTGGATAAAGTGTCGGCCTGGGATGCAGAAGACCCAGGTTTGAAATGCTGGGGTTGCTGGCTTAAGCGCAGGCTCACCAGCTTGAGCGTGGGGTCACTGGCTTGAGTGTGGGATAATAGACATGACCCCATGGTGGCTGGTTTGAAGCCCAGGGTCGCTGGCTTGAGCAAGGGGTCAATGGCTCGGCTATAGCACCCTCAGTCAAGGCACATATGAAAAGCAATCAATGAACAATGAAGGTGTCACACAAAGAATTGATGCTTCTCACCTATCTCCCTTCCTGGCTGACTATCCCTAACTGTCCCTCTCTCTTTCTTGCCGAAAAAGAAAAAAAAAGGCTTAAGTGCCACATTTAAATATTTAGTGCTTCAGCATGGCATGTGAATAAGTCTTTCTCACAGTGCCTTTGGGAGACCTGGGACAGAACAATCCAACTTCTGTAGAGAAGGAGGTAGGAAATAGACCAGGACAGCCAGGTCTGAGAGGGGCCTGAGTGTGGGCTATGCAGGCACAATGGGAGGCAGTGAAGTTTCAGTGGGACCAGTTCTGCCACCAGAACCGACAGCAAGTTCTGCCTTAGGCACATCACTTCCTCTCAGGGGAACTTCTACTTCCCGTCTGTAAAATGAAGAGAGTGAACTAGATAGCTACTGCAAATCAGTCTGATTTAACTTCACATGTAGGCAGGAGTGCTACACTGAATGCTTAGTTTAAGAGGGAATGGGATAGTAAACTTAGGAAAATTAGTCTGGAAAGGTGGATTAGAGCAAGCAGAGAACAGAGACGGGAAGCAGGTTAGCAGTTTAGAAGCCTCCTGGGAAAGTGCCGGACGTGCGTTCAATATTTACACAGAGACTGAAGGCTGTACAAGCAGCAATGCAGTTTAGATTCCAGGGAAGTATTCTGTTGGTAGGTTAAATGGCTAAGTAACCAAGGCTACGGATTTAAAACAAATCTAGTAAAATAAGTTCAAGGCAAAAATAAATAAAGTAGAACCTAATTGATGGAAAATATTACCAAAGCCCAAATTATCCCAACAAACTTTGTTATTTGGTGTCCAAAGATGTCAATACTATACCAGATCGTAAAATGCACAAAACTGCAAAAACAAGTCACTTGATGATGGGCTCACTTTACCAGGTGGGCCCTTTTACTATCTATTTTTTGGACATCTGAAGAATTAGCCATACTAGGTGACACCGGGGGAGGGCGGGCTGTAAGAGAGTAGCATACGAGAATGCTGGAGACTCAGCCAAGAAAACGTCTTTGCCAGCCAGATAGACACTGGCTACATGGCACACCCTGCAGGTGTCTGGACTCAGGAGAAATATTTATTTAACTCCCTCTCTAGCTCACAGTACAAACCTTCAATCTCATTCTATCAGTGGTTGCTTGGACATCCTTGGCAAGACATTTATCTCGGTTGTTTCTCCCAAGTTCGAGGTCAGAATCAAAATGCAGTAGTAGTAACTCATGACTCCCCTGACTCTGTGCACAAAAAGTGCACATGAGACTCTTCTCTGGGAGAGAGTCCACAGTTTCCAAAGTCTCCTCAGATCCCGAGGAGGATCACTGCTATGGAGGGAAAACTAACAAACTCTACTTTGGTAATTAAACATCACCGTTCACTCAGGTACAACAGCTTCATGGTACATTGGTTGCTCCAGTCTTCTGAAATAACACTGGAGAAAGTTTTTTGCTTTTTAAAATTTTCTCCTTGTAAGTCATGTCCCATTAATAGTCACTAAAACTCTAAGTAGCCAGGTCAATTAACCTTTTGTTTTTCAAAGGTATCTATGTTTTTTTTTGTTTGTTTTTAATAATAGCTCAGTTGATGGTTAGAAAAATTAGATGACAAAACTTTACTAGACTTTGCTGGGTCACCTTTTCTCAGTGAAGAATACAGAAAAAAGTTAGCTGACCCTTCTTTCAAACAGAAGAGAGAATATTTCCACAAGACCAGGAAAACCATGAATCCCTGAGATTGAGTTTCATTCTACTGATTTGTACCCTGACCTGGAAAAGGCAGAGCAATTTCACCTTTGCAAGATCGGGCTGGGATAGCTACCTGCCTTAAAGCATTTTGAGAAAGACAAAAAACCACTTAATAGATATTTAAAGATAAAAAGGTTGTTAAAAAGCAGCCAAGTCCATTTAATTAAATTCTCCCAGATGAAGGAAAAACTTCATCACAAATGAAGGCAAGGGTAGAAAGAAGTAAAATGGAAACTAATTTGAACCAGTTCAATATTGGGATATTTTCTATTTCCTTGACACACGTTATGACTTCATTTAAGGTGCACTAATTGACTTTCTAGAATATGTTTGCTTCCTAATCATAACAAGTCACTACTACCTAAGAAATAAAATTCAATAGGTTAGCCTGGCCTGCGGTGGTGCAGTGGATAGTGCACTGACCTGGAACATTGAGGTCACCAGTTGGAAACCCTGGGCTTGCCGAGTCAAGGCACATACAACAAGCAAGCAATGAACAGCTAGAGTGAAGCAACTACTTCTTGTTATGCCCCCCTCTTCTTTCTGTAAAATCAATCAATGAAAGTATCTTAAGAAAAAAAAAGTTTAAAAAAATTCAATAGGTTACAATAATAATTCTTAAATTACAGTTGACATTTACATCTAAATTAAGACCTCATAAATTATGAACTGGGTTCTTATGCTCCAGACCCAGAGACAGAGATAGATAGTTATGGGTTCAAACCTCCATTCAGTTTCCTATTTCCAAATGAGGATGGTCAGCTTACTCACCGTCAGCTTCCTAACCAATAGACAGGGGCTAAAAGAATGACTCCTAGGATCATGAGGAAGAAAGGAATCCACACAAAGTGCTTCACGTGGTGCTTGGATATCACACAGGAACTATTGCTTCGCAAGTCAAGGAATAGCAGTCATAGCACCTAATTGTCTATCCCATCAAAAGAGAACAAACAGTTTTTTCTTCATGATAAGATTGACATGCTTATATAGCCAGCCATCACAAATATTATTTCTAGGACACTTCTGTCCTTTCTTTGAATATTAAAAGACGTAATTTAGTTTACCTAGAGAAAGACATTTCTCCTGAACCCAGGAGAAATTAAAATGCTAAGTACTGCAAATAAAAATAAACTTTAAAAACACTCCAACTACAAAATCATTTATCTTGAAGGTCAAACAATATACGAGACCTCTGCTTTTAAAGAGAACGCATGCTTAGAAAAGCTTAAAATTCACCCAGAAATAACAAGACTCAGAGATTTCAATCCTCCATTTTAATGCAGTGGTAATTCTATTTGAAAAAATAATTGTATTTGAAAAAAAAAATCAGAATTATTCAAACTGTCCATTCAAAGTGTGAAAAATCTGTTATCTGAGGGTATTTTAATTTCCCATTATGTTCAACTCCAAGAGTTATATAATATTAATATAACCTACATAAAATAAGTACCTACCACTTAAAATACAATAAAAACCATGAATTCCTAAGATTTAATTCTAGTATCTACTGATTTGTACCCTGACCTGGAAAAGGCAGAATAATTTCAGCTTTGCAAGATCAGGCTGGAAAGCCACCTGCCTGAGAGCATTTTGAGAAAGACAAATAACCACTTGATAGATATTTAAAGATAAAAAGGTTGTTAAAAAGCAGCAAAGCCACATTTAATTAAATTCCCCCAGATGAAGGCAACAGAAGGAAGAGGTAAAATGGAAACTAATTTGAACTAGTTCAATATTTGGGTTCCTTATATTAACACAGCCACTAAAAGCTGCAGCCTAACTGTCCTCTAGACACAAGGTTTAAAGTTTGATTCATCCTCTTCCCAGATACTTGACCCTTTCTTTAGGTAGGTCTGAGTTTGCCATTTAAAACAAGTCTTGCAACATTTTTCAGAAACAAAGCAAAACGCTCTGTAAATAGATGAACTATCATGCTGAGTAAACATGCCAGAAGGATTTCAAATGAAAGCCATGGGGACTGGAGGGGGTAAGAACAAAGTGTTCAAGAAGAAATTAAAAAGGAAAAAAAAAATGAAAGCTATAAGTATGTGCTTCAGTGACATGGGAATCACCCCAAGCAAACGAATGTAAGTTTTGTGGGTGAAGTGCAGTTGCCACCTCGTATAAAGGCAGAGCTGGCAGCGCCTGCAAGGGGATGATTTCAGTTGAAGAAATTACTGTGAGCACAAGGCAAAAATGTACTAGCAACTCACCTTCTTTCCCTCAAATAAAGCTTACCAAGGCTATACCCGCAAAGGAAATTTCTCTCTTTCTATATAACCTCCTGTAGTTAAGCCATTACTGAATTAATCCAAAAGCTGTAACCTGAGGAAGTATTGTTATGGACTACAAGAACTTCAGAGCTAACAACGGTTGCCCCAAAGTTATCTACTTCAGTAGCTATCTTTCTGAGGGAAGCAGATGCATGCCAGGCCCCTCACCTCAGAAATTCACATAAACCACACAGAGGGATCATCTGGAGTTCCACTTTACAAGGGTTTGAAGTTTCTGGCTCCCAGGTTAAGAACTCTTGATCAACGTCCTTGGCTCCTCATTTTAAAAACCAGAAATTGAATGTGGGAAAAATGCAGGGATTTATTTGTCCAACGTCACTCACCTGAGTTAAAAAAGCCCATGAACCTGAGGTCAAGATGTTTTGCCTCCCCTGTTCCTTAGAGAAAGGCTGTGATTATCCATATTCATAAAACTCAAAAGTCATTCACGTTGCTATTTGAATTTGTGAAATTAATGAATTTTCGTTTAAGCATAGGAACACAGCCTCTTTTCAAACATAAAAAAATCCAATATTACTTAACCAATGTCACCCAACTAAACTTAAATGTAAAAAATTAAAAAAAAAAAACCCAACATTATAGATATATGGCCTAAGCATTTCTGGTACTTCTATGTAAGTAACTGTCACCTGGGATGCTAGTCAAAAACATTAACGTTCCTCTACCCCATCTCCATAAGTTAAGACTCAGTATTTAAAAAGAAAGAAAAGTGTGTGTGAGAGAGAGACAAGACAGCCGGGCAGACAAGAAGGGAGAGAGATGAGAAGCATCAACTGATAGTTTCAGCACTTTAGTTGTTCATTGATTGCTTCTCATACGTGTCATGACCGAGTGCTCCAGCCAAGCCAGGGACCCCTTGTTTAAGCCAGCGACCTTGGACTTCAAGCCAGTGACCTTTGAGCTCAAGCCAGCGACCATGGGGTCATGTCTATGATCCCATGTTCAAGCCAGCAACCCCACACTCAAAGTCAGATGAGCCCGCACTCAAGCCAGAGACTTCGGGGTTTCGAACCTGGGTCCACAGCATCCCAAGCCGGCATTCTTTCCACTGTGCCACCACCTGGTCGGGTGAGCTGTACTTTTAATAAGGACTCTAAGAGAAGGTTCTCAAATGATAGCCCACAAACAATTGTTTAAAGCAGTCACTTTCAAATGTTTTTCATAAGTTTGATTCCTTTTTCTTATTTGGAAACCCAGACACATAAATAAAAGCAGAACGTCTGGACGGGCTGTAGGAGCCCAGTTGAGAAACCACTCTTCTAGAAGACTCAGCACCAGTAACGGGACCAGGAACTCATCTTCCATGCACTTGGGTCTCAGTTTCCTTAGTTATAAAATAGTTTACCTATAATGTCTCTAAATTCCCTTACAGCTCAGGTATCCTAGGATCCCACAAACACCATTACCATCACCACTAACAGCTGGTATCTAGCAGGCACTTGCTATGTTCCTAGCACTGTTCTAGTAAGTTATTTAACCCTTGCAATCGCTCTATGAGGTAAAGTATATTTAATTGACTATACTGATGAGTAAACTGAGGTACAGAGAGTTTATGTGATAATAACTGGGTAAAAAATCATATATGCATCCTCTTATTAAATTTAACCCACAAAATTGGGAACTAGGAACTGAAATTTAGAAAGGTAGTTACTTATCCAAGGTCAAAGAACTGAGATTTAAAACTCAGGTCTGCTTGATTCCAAAACTCCATTCTTTTAACCGTAATACTCACGCAGGTTGGGTCCCATGTTCCACACCATGAGATCTCTGAAATGGCACCATTTATGTGTTGTTCCTGTGGTGGCTTATCTCCCACTTTGAGATAAAAGAGTATTTTATGTTTTTCTGTTACCCACTCTATGAAATACAGGTGGTGAATTATGTAGGTCTTTATTCAATTAGAAGTGATCTTCTGAGTTCTTTTTTTTTATTAACTTCATTTTTTTTTCAATAATCCAAAGCAAACATGCTAATTCTACTAGATCAACTCTTAAAATTAAAAAATTTTCCCCTGAGTCAGTTGCTAGAAGGGAGATATAACTCCTTTTTAGTTTAATGATTTCACAGTCATCCTTGGGGTGAGGACTTATATTTCAGTCTCAAGAGGAATAAGCATCTCTTTCTGGGCACTTCCTTCTCTTCCATGCTTCTAGCCATTTTCCATTATATCAACGGATAGGAAACAGATTGGAAATAAGTGGGTGGTTAATAATAAGAATGGAAATCCTTGGAAAGTGTTTAGAATACCTGCTTATGCCACTTGAAAATACTGATTGACATTTCACAGGACGTGGTGCTCAGTTAAGTAGTACACCTCTACACTTAGCAAAAATTAACGCTGATAGGTCATCTTTCTTATATACCATGCTACTCTGGGATACGCTCGGCCTATGGTCAGATACACCATCATCTCCCACTATGACTCAGTGCCCTCATATTTGAAAGGTGCTCCCTGGGACCACTGCAGGACGCTCTAGCTCATTCTCAGATCCACTGCAGTCCCAGCAGTCCCAAGAGCTCTAATTGCCAAGTTGTGACCCACTTTAAGCATAGATTGGATCCTTGTATTAATCTAACATCCATATATGCCTAAACAACATCGATAAAACTAGTCATAATAAAAAACTGAGATTAAATCCAAGTTAAGATACTTTGGTCTCTGAAGTTTGACAGAACAGAGCATCTAGAGCAGTAGTTTTAAACCTGCTTTCAGAAATGTCCTAACAATGTCAATGCCCGGAGCCCTTCCTCAGAACCACTGAAGCAGTCGGGCCCTGACACCTGCAATTTTAAGAAGCACCACAGGTGATCACAGTTCTCACCACAGTGGAACACATCAAACAAAACATTAAATTAAACTTAAACGTCAGTCATCCCACAAATATTCAAATGAATGTTTTCTACTAATCCAAAATTTAGAATATAAACATGTTTTCTTTTTAATATAATTTCTTGGGTCACAAACTAATAAGCAACTTGATCTTCAGGGACGGCATTAAAGAATACTTTTAAACCTGTGCCTTCTGTGTCCTGAGGAATCTGCATAAATTGTGTGTGTGTGTGTGTGTGTGTGTGTGTGTATGTGTGGTGTGTGGGTGGGTATGTGTATGTGTGTGTGTGTATGTGTGGTGTGTGGGTGGGTATGTGTATGTGTGTGTGTGTGGGTGGGTGTGTGGGTGTGTGGGTGGGTGTGGATGTGGGTGTGTATTCCTAACTCTGCACTGAGGCTAAGCTAGCAAGACTGACCACAGCATTAAACTTCTGTTCTGCAGTTCAACTATGAACCCAACCTAAAACAGATAAACTGGGAAAAGTATATCAAGAGTAAGAAAGATAAAAATCTCAGTAAATGGACTTCCTTTTCTACATGTTACAACAACCCTCATTTCTTTCTTAGTCTCATATCACCTCTGTTCTCTCTAGACAATATTCAAATAACTAAGAGTTGTTGGGTATTTTAAACCAGTAACTTACAAACATGTCTCTCAAATGTTGTTCACACTTTGTACCTCAAATGAGCATGTAAAATTTCCCCCAGGTCATCTGAGATGGGAACAATGCATTCCAGATGTTGGTACTATGCCCTCTGTCTCTGTGGTCTGCATTTTAAGAGAAGCATGGCACGGCTGGCAATGCCTCAGGGCACCAGTGTGGAATGGCTTTTGCTGAGGGAAGAGTTCCAATGTGGTGAACATTGGAGATGAATGTGGTGAACAATGGAGATGAATGTGGTCAACCTTTGAGCAACAGATCACGCCTCCAATTATGTTGCTGAGGAAGCACACATATGCCCCCATACGACACGGTGGTCTAGCTGTTGGAAGGGAGAAAGTGGCCATCTCAGAGCTCCTGTGGTTAGGCTTGTTACAGAAAGGTAGGAAGGCATGTGAGGGGAAATAAAACATGCTGAGGAACCTTCTGAAGGGCGGATGGGGAATGAGCTATTGCTGGGAAGGCCAGCAAAGAAACAGTCAATGCAGCAGTATGCCATGGCCAACAGATTCTGTAAGACCTGAACTATCATCCGACCTGCTCTCTCTATAAACCCTCCAGATAATGCAATGATATCCTTCCTTGTCTTAGAAAAATACCAATTTGGAGCTAGAATAAATGAGCTCTTTTCAAAAAGCACAAGAAAAGAGTCACAGCTACTGAGAGCATCCCTTACTTACCAATCTTGTCACGTCTTTCACATCATCAGTCACACGGTTCTTGCAGATCCCTGTAGTTTTGACGAGAGGATTCAAGAGCAGCAGTTGAAGATAAATGCAGGTGATAATCCAAGTCTAAATGAAAAGAGAAAAACTGCTGGTGACTATCAGTGAACATCTGTAATCATTTAAACTATCAACATCTTATGTGTTAATGGGGAAATATACAATCTACCTTTTAATGCTTTTGGCTTAAATACAATTAAATGCTGATCATTCAAACGATGCTAGTCAAACTTTTAAAAATATTCTCAGTTCAACGTAGTTTTGGATTTTTCATTTCAGTGACATTATTGTTAACTTTTGTCAAAAGCTCTCTACAGCCAATTTCTAATGGCAATTAGGAATAACTTGTAGCAACATGTAAAGAATTTGTCACTTAAGGTGTTTTCTAAAAAGTAGGGAAGGCATTAAATTCAGACCTTAAGGCACCAAATGAAACTTTCTGTACTTTAGAGGTGGACTGTTTGGTATCTAGCAGCATTACCCTAAGCCATGTTTTAATCCAGAAGTCTACAATAGCACACCAAGTTAAAGTGAGGGAGAAATATACATTTTTAGATCTAGGATAGGATTTAACTTAATTTGTGAGACATCAAAAGAACCATAGTTTTGAATCACAGCTCTTTAGCTATTTAATATGGAAAAATATTTTCTTACTCAATAGAAGATATTCTTGAAACCCAGCATGAAGTAATCTCACACTCACACACACAACACTCATCTCTCTTTGAAAATAACGTTTAAAACCATGTATTAGTTACTTTTATGTGTGACTTGTTTTTTATTACAGTATATTTTAAGTTTTTAAGAAATTGGGGATCTAATTTATTTTCATTATCTTTACAACATATCATACAGCAGCACCTTGCATATAAAAAGCTCTTAAATAAATATTTTGCTGGATCAGTGACCAAGGTAAAAATAGACCAGTACTTCAAGCTGAATACTTATTTACTGAACACGTATTATGAGACAGGGACTCCGCCAGTCACTAGAGTAATAAAGGCAATAGAGATGTCCTCCAAACTCAGAGGCAAGTACATGAGTAACACCCACACCTTGAGATAAATGATTTGGGAATACAAAGGAGGAAACAATGAAGCCATTAACCTTAAGGGGGAGAGAACCTGTGGCCGGAAGACGGCGCCAAGAAAAACCAGAAAGACAATATGCCTGGCTGGGGTTTGGAGGAGAAGGAAGTGTTTGCAGAAGTTGACAAGGAAGGGAGGATAATTCCAGGGGAGAAATAACGGGCATGAGCAAAGGCCTGAGGATGTGAAGAGATCCTTTATGAGTTACATCTGTCTGTGACATCTTAAAAATTATACAAAAGTCTGTCTGCACATGGCTAGAAATCTTTCCTATTTTATGTAGCTAGTCATGTATGTAAAGCTAGATTATTTTAAATCAATATCTGCAAAATAACAAGATATTACACTATTACACTGCACCAAATGATGATTAACATGTACTAAAATTTCTAAGACTACAACGCTACCTACACAGAAAATAGGGTCTTGTGAACACAAGTAAAACCCTTTTATTGTTTTACTATTGTGATATCTTAGCAGTCCTCCTGCTTAATTTTTTGTAAGGCTATTTCAAGCACTGTGGTCACACTCTTCATAGCACCATCTCCCTTGGACTCTTTCAAGACTAAATTGTGTAAGTGATTCCTGTTTGGGGAATTCTTCTTATTGGGCAATGCCAACATATGAAATCTCCTCTAATAAAATCTTCCTTCATATATGCAAATATAATGGATTAAACTCAAGCTTTCTTTTGCTTAATAAGTACTAAGATCTAACCTCCCTCCTTTGAAATATATTTCTCCAAGCCTCTCTTTCATGATATGACTTGAGAATCCTCCCAAAAGATCTCTGCAAATGGCCAATCTCACTAATAACCATATTCATATTCTAGGCTCTAAGAAACAGAAAGACAGAAAATTCTGTAACTTCTCTTCACTGTGTCCTATTTCTGACAGTGAGAAACACTAAAAAAACATTTGTTCACTCACTCATTCATTCAGAAAATATTTACTGAGCACCTAGTGTGGGCCAGGCACTGTCCCACTTAGTAAAAGGGGAGGGGGCAAAAATCCCTGGCCTCATGAGGCTTATCTTCTAGTGAGGGAAGGCAGATTATAACCAACAAACGTAGGTAGCTAGATTACAGAGAATGTCAAAAAAGGGTTGAGTGACATGGAAAAAAAAATTAGGTCAAGGTAAAGGAAACTGGGATTAAAATGCCTACTCTGCTCTTCTAGGAGTAATGATCTTAGATTCAAGTTGACAATCACACTCACGGGCATCAGAGGCTCTACTTGGCACCAAGTATACTACTAAGCTTTAAAAAAGGATACAGAGGGCAACAAAAGAGTATGCCCAGCACCGGCACAGCAGGGGCCTCATGACTCCAGGCAGGGGCAGGCAGTCCCTGATTGCTGCATCTCACTGAACTCTTGGGACGTGCATGGCAGTGGCAGATGATATTGGGTGGGCAGCACCACTTTGGGGGCTTCTACCTTTGTAGTTGACTAACCCTTTCAGAAGCATGTGATGAGCTTCCATTCATTCTCCATCACAGATACCTCCCACCTCTATTAGTCTCAACAGTAAAGTATGGACAGGTACTTGTTCTGCTACCTAGAAACCTCAGCAGGATTCTCTTGAAGTATAGCTATACTCCTGTGCATTGCCGAGTTCTTAGAGCAAGGAGGATCATAGAGAGGGTCCGATCCCCAGGCATCCCTGAATCTAGAGAAAAGGACCCAGAACTGTCATCTCTTTCTTTCCAGAGCTGCAGTATGTGGGGAAACAGCTTGAAATGTTAAGCAGGGTGATATCTGGGGGTGTCTCATTGGGAAGGCAATGTTTTATCAAAGCTTGGATAGCGCTGAGGGAGTGACCTGTGCAGGTAACTGTGGGAAGAGTACTGGGGACAGAAAAGCTGATGCAAAGGCCCTGAGGTCTATTAAAGGAATCTGCTTTGTTCAAGGAGCAGGAAGAGTAAATAGGGCGGGGGTGGGGACACAGAAGGTGACAACATCCAAGAGAATGGAGAGACAGATCACACAACCTCTTGTACCCCACTGTTCAGAAGTTTAACATTTACTATGAAGGAAAGATTCATGGAAGAACTTTGAGCAGAGGAGAGACAGGATGATAGTATTTAAAAAATTTTTTTAAACCTCAGAAACTGTTTTGAAAGAATATTTACTTGCTTTTCTTCTTCAATATCACTTGGAAGCTAATAAAAATCCACTACCAGCCCCAAATATAATGTGTGTCACTGAGAAAAAGATGACCTTGTGACACAGTCATGTAAAATAACATGTGCAACCCTGTCTGTGTCCGCTTCCGCCTTTTCCTCTGACCTTCCAGTCATGTATAAGTAAACTCTGTGCAAGAGAAAAATTAATCTTCTGTCATGTTAAAAAAGAAAAAAACTGGCAGTTTCTTACAAAACTAAACATATTTATACCATATGACTCAGTAATCATGCTCCTTGGTATCTACCCCAAGATGAGGAAAACGTGTGTGTCCACACTAAAACCTGAACACTGATTTTTTTTAATCAGTTTATTCATAATTGCCCAAACTTGGAAGCAACCATGATGTCCTGCAGTAGGCGAATGGAGAAGTCAAATGTAGTTCATTCAGACAAGGACTATTACGCGGTGCTGAAGAGAGGAGCTATCACATGAAAGGACGTGGAGGAAACGCAAATTCACAGGACTACGTGAGATACGCCAATCTGAACAGGCCACATACTATGATTCCAACTACAGTGACCTTCTGGAAAAGGCAAAATTATGGAAACAGGAAAAGGATCAGAGGTTGCCAGGGGCTGGAGGGGGAGAGATGAATAGGCAAAACACAGAGAGTACTTAGGGCAGTAAAAGTATTCTGTATGATTCTATAATCGTAGGTACGTTATTATATATCTGTCCAAAATCACAGAATGCACGCCACCAAGAGTAAGTAAATGCGAATGCAAACTATGAACTCTGGGTGACTAAGATGTGTCAGCGTGGGTGCATCAATGTAACAGATGGATTGCTTCGGTGGGGGACACTGAGAGGGAGGCCGTGCCCGTGCGTGGGGGCAGGGGGCATATAAGAAATTTCTGTACCTTCCTCCCGATTCTGCTGTGAACCTAAAACTACCTTAAAATAATAACGTCTTTAAAAAAAAGATTGGTTTGATTACTGGGGTGAGAACAGCCTTTAGGTTAGCCATAAGTAGAAACAAAGAGACAATTAGGGGCTATTGCTCTAATCCAGTGATTTTCAACCTTTTTCATCTCACGGCACACATAAACTAATTACTAAAATTCTGCGGCACACCTAAAAATATATTTTTTGCCCATCTAATAAAAAAATAGGTATAATTTTGATCAATTCGCACCAGATGGCTATGGTTATAGTCGGCTGTTGTCATTTTTTAAATTTGACACTCTAAGGAAAGGTCAGTGCTCCTGACTTTTTGCACATTTTAAATCTTTGTGCAGACACCGGTGTGTCTGCTGTGTCACACAGGATTGAAAATCACTGCTCTAATCCAAGCAAGAAAGGGATGACCAAGCAATGCAGTGACCAGGCATGCTCAGATTCTGGGTGACTCATCAAGGCTGAGCCAGTAGGCTATCCCAATAGCTAGACTGTGATCTGAAAGAGACAAGAGTGACCCCAATAATTCAGGCTTGATCAACTGGAAGGGTGGCATTACTATCAACTGATATGGAGAAGGCTGAAGATTGAGAAGGTTTAGAGGACAAATCAGCAGTTGAGCTTTGAGTGTGCTGAGTTTGAATGTCTTTGAGATAGCCTACTGATGATACCAGTCAGGATATTTGAATTTGGATTAAGGAAGGAAGGTTGGCTGGATATACCGGTATGATAGCCTTTGATATATAAGTCAAATTATAAGCAGAAGATTGACTGAAATCATCAACAGATTGAGTACAAGGAGAAAAAAGAAGCAAGGACTGAGTCACAAGGTGCTCTAACCTTAAGAGTTCTGGCAAGAGATTGTTTTGGGCTCACAAAGGAGCCCAACAGAGAAGTCAAAAAGTAAAAGGAGGTCAAGTAGAAAACAGAAATCAAAAATCAAAACACCGTGAAAATTCTGGGTTCGATTCAGTCAGGGCAGAGGAGAAGCAACTATCTGCTTCTCCACCTCTTCCCCTTCTCTCCCGAGCTTTCTCTCTTCTCCTCCCACAGCCATGACTTGAATGGTTCTAGTGAGTTGGCCATGGGTGCTGAGGATAGCTCCATGGCCTCTGCCTCAGGTGCTAAGATAGCTCAGTTGCCAAGCACAGAGCAGTGGCCCCAGACAGGCAGAGCATTGCCCCATAGGGAGTTTGCCAGGTGAATCCTAGTCAGGGCACATATGGGAGTCTGTCTTTCTGCCTCCCTGCCTCTCACTTAGTAAAGAAAAAAGAAAAACTACCTAAAATCAAACTATGTCACATACAACAGGTTGAGTGAGATGAAGACTGAGAACTGATCACTGGATTTAACAGAATAATGACAGACATCACTGGTGACATGAACAAGAACATTTTTACTGAAGTGGTTAAGGGAATAAAGCTAGTCTGGAGTGAATGTAAGAGATAATAAAGTAATTATGAACAGGAATATAGATAGGTCTTTTAAAAAGCTGTCCTTCAAAGGAAGGCAAACTAACAAACGAAAAAAGTGGGGTGACACTTGGTGAGGAATTGTGGAGTGGTATCTATGAGACAGTGGAAATACCAGGATGTCCTATGCCTCTGGGGGTGGTCCAGGAGGCTGCAATTGGTGATGTGAGTCAGAAGAGAGGGAACGGCTTGAGCACTATCGTTAAGAAGGCAAGACAGGGTTAGATCTAGATCTCAAGTAGAGGGCAGCATCAATATTATTTTTTGCACCAGTTCTATCCAAACATCTGTAAAGATAGGATTTTGCTCATTGCATATGAATCTATTTGGTCAAATCTGTTAATACGCTCAAATATTTCAGATTAACGTATATTTCTTGAAGCATTTTATTTTAAAGGTATTAAATAAACCCATGGTTTAATTTTGTATATACTTTGCTACTGGGTAAGGTATATGTACCTTTTGTAAAATTCAACAACACACTCAGGCATATGTAAATATTTGGAAGGAGGAGCAGTCAAGGTAGAAATGCACAACTAAGAACCCTGCAGGGCAGCAGTAATACTTTTGTCAGTAATCTCAGGAGAGAGATAAAATGTGGAACCTTTTTCTTTATATGGAAGAGTGATTTTTCAGTATTAATTATTCTATACAGAAATCTTTCTAATATATAGCATACACACTTCCATGACTTCTTAAACAGTGGGTAGAAATATTAAACTTTGCTTTTCTTTGATGAGTCAAGTTCATCATCTAAAGAGAAGGCTAAATAAGCCAGACACAGAAAGTTAAATAACACATGATCACACTTATATGTGGAATCGAAAAAATTAAAATTAAAAAAAATAAAAAGTTGAACTCATAGTAAACAGGCAGCAGAATAGAATGGTGATTACCAGAGGCAGGGGGAAGGGAGTCAAGGAAGATACTGATCAAAGTGTACAAACTTTCAGATATAAGATGCATAATTTCTAGAGACCTAATGTACAGCAGGGTGACAATAATTGATAATACTGCACTGTGTAGTTGAAATCTGCTAAGAGAGCAGGTCTCCAGTGTTCTCACCACACCTCCCACACATACACACACACAACAAGGTAACTTCTGTGAGGTGATAGATATGGTATGTTAATTAAACTGTGGTAATCGTTTCACAATATATGCATATATTAAAACATCACATTATAGATCTTAATTATCTACATCATTTCTATTTGCCAATCGTACCTCATTAAAGCTGGGGGGGGGGATATCTCGGTTACATTGTTGTGCCTGTCATCTTCCAAGTAGCTCCAAGTTACTGTGCTTATCTAAGTGTCGGTTTCTTTCTCAGTTTACCTGTAAACACGCCTATTTCTAGCCTCCATAGTCTTGATGGTGAACACAGCACGTGACCCATCCTGGGTGCTTAAGGCAGGCAGAATAATGGCAAAAGGATGGCCGCATCCTAATTCTGGGAACTTATGGCTCAATTGCCTTACATGGCAAAATGGACTCTGCAGGTGTGATTAAATTAAGGGACCTTGTGATAGAGAAATTCTCCTGAGTTCTCTAAGCCCACTGTAGTCAGCCTGGTCCTCTGAGGGCTCTGGCCAGAGAGATGCGATGATGGAGGGAGGGTCAGAACGATGTGACAGAAGGACATGATTTGCTGTTGCTGGCACTGGAGAGAAAGAATAGGGGCCAAGCATCAAGGAATGCAAGTGGCTCCTACAAGCTGAGAAAGGTCAAGGAAACAGTCACCCTTCGAGCCTTCAGCAAGGAAAAAAGTCCCACTGATCCCTTAATTTTAGCTCTGTAAGCACCATTTTGGACTTCTGAAGCTCCAAAACTCTAATAAATTTCTATTGTTTTGATTCACTCAATTTGTAATAGTTTGTTACAGCAGCAATAGAAAAATAAAGACGAGCTTAATAAACTTACTCTCTGAATGAATAAACGGGGTAGCTGCTGGTTCCTCAAGCTGTTCCTGGTGAGAAAAAGAAACTGCCCTGTGGGTATTCTGGGCCCCTGACCCGGCTTCAAGCAAAGCAGCTCAGCTCTGTTTTATTTGTTCATGCTTCTGGGTAAGATTTTGTTTAAACAAAGGTTTCCAAGGGCAAGAAAGGAGAAAAAAAAAGAAAAAGAAAAGAAAAACATGCTTTTGAAAGCCGGTGGTGTGATGGCAGACTACAGAACCTGCATCCAGAAAACCTCTGAGCCCCTTAACGTGAGACTGCAAACAAGCCAGTTAATCCGCTGAACAGCGGTTTATCAGTCTTTCAAATGAGAATAACTTTTCCCTCACCCAATTCATGGAGTGCTGATGGGACTCAATCAAAACTTTTCAAATGACAGGTGCTGTGCATTTATTTCTTGGGATGTTTCTGGGTTTTAGATTGCTGGGAAACAGTGCCTCAAACTGTTTGCATAAAACCGTGCAAAGAAAGGACTTAAAGTTAATCCTCTCTGAACAAAGGCTATGACCTTTACTGAATGGGTACTCTGACTCTCATTTTGGGTTCAGATGCATTTTTCAATTTATTCCTTAGTTATGTGTGTACAGTAGCTTCAGTTAATGAACCAGTGAATTCCAATCAAGTGAAGTGTTCCAATATATCAACAATATATTTATCTCTGTTTTCTTTCTCTTCCTCTTTAACTTCTAGAAACTCCATCAAAGGAATAGGGGTGTCTAAACTTGTGGGTGTGTGCACACACGCTATTGGAGATAAAAGGGTGAAACAAAATGTCCCTGTGTTTGTGACTTCTCTAAAATGTATCTTTTTGGTTTACGTAGTAATCTTAATCATCTCACTGTCTTTTTCCGTAACATTCTCTGCTTCTGCACATGGATTCTACTTTGGCTACTTTGTTTTAGCCTTGTACAACTTTTCTCCGTAGGTCACGCTCATTGTGTGATAACCTTTCATTTCATGATAACCTTTCATTGCGCAGATATACTAAGCTAATCTTATTCTTGACGGTTCTAGATCTTATTTTTATTTAGAGACGTTTGTGAAGTGTCCCCCCATGTACTCCCCACGACACACAAAATTCCGAGAACCCTTTTTGTTGCTGAAATTTGCCTTCAAATTATTTACATGATGAAAAAACTAATGAGACATCTGTAGGCACTGTTAGAACTGTGCAGCAGAAACAGTCCTGGCAGAGGGAAGCGATAGGGACTAAACTTCACACTCAGTTGTGAATGACAGATATAGCAGGTCTGTTTTGGGGAGGTTTGAACAGTGGCAGATAGTACTGGAAAAGTACTTTAAAGAGGGGGGGGTGTATGGGCAGGGGGGGTACAGGAAGATGAGGCTGGAGATCCGGAAGGCAAAGGACTTACCTAACTCTCACCTGTGTTGAGAATCTGTCTCAGAAGACCCCAGTGGAATCATCAGTTCTTCCTAAACTTAAGAGCCTTCCTTACAATAAAAAGCCACATGCCAGGATAAGGAGCTGCGATGCCCCTAAAGCAAACTATTTACTCAATCTGGACATGTGTTAAAACACAGAAGTGACTCTGCAGACTTCTTCCTTTGGTAGAAATGAACATGTGTGCAGTCCAAGAACATCAGGGGAACATATGCTGTTCAAGAAACCAAAAGATTCCAAACTTCTAAACTTGGGGGGGGGGGATCAAACTTTTCTACCACTGTGAGAAGCGATTTTAAAATATGCCTTTCTAGGGTCCACCTTACAGATACCTCATAGTCCAAAATGTAATGAACTGTCACTGTAGCTCATTTCCTCTATACAAAGACTTACAAAATGGTATTCAGACTGCCCTGAACAAATCAGCGGCAGCTGCCAAAAACAACATCCATCTTCTCTTTAATCTCGAATGCCAGCTAGTGAAGCAGGCAGTAGCCTCGTAGTTCCAAATGTGCTTTGGAAGAGAGCCAACTGGCCCGGCTACCCAGAACCAGGAAGGCAAATTACCAAGACACAGGTATAGTAATCAGTCCAGAGTTCAGGTCTTCTGAGTTCATATAAACCAGATCCTTCAAAAATAGTCTTAAAGGAAACCCACAAAAGATTCTTGTTCAGTGAATAACCATTTAATTCTATATGAGCTTGTCCTTCAGGTTTAAATTTTTTTTTTAATTTACATTAAACACTAAGAGAAAATACCCAATCATACTACACAGACTCTTCTGTAGTGACTGTCCAGTAATCTCAAAGGGGCCAAAGGACACTTCGCAGACCTGTTTGTTTTTAAACTTTACTGCTATCGGGAAAGCAGATGCAAACAGTATAGCTAAGTGAAACTCAAACTAGCCTGAAATCCAGATTGGTACACTAACTTCGACCTCTTTCCAAGTAGAGCCTTTCATGAAGAAGTTAAATAAAAGTATTTTAAAATGTGGATAATCACTAAAATATGTAGTGGATTTGCTCTTATATCAAATACTGAACATCCTAGAAAGGAAATGCTTAACATAAAAAGGATAATGGTTTTAATGTAAAAGAATTTAAGGATCTCAAGATATTCAATCTATGGAAAAATTACCCTATGACAGTCAGTCCTAACTCCAAAGGAAAATACTATTTAAAGGGAAAACCACTTGTATATACCGACTCCCACTAAGGGCCACATATAGGATGAGCAGTTGGCAGATTCTATTTCATATAACCTTTCCATCCACTATGTGGATATTATTACCCCATTTTCCTGGTGAGTAAAATGGGATTCAATGAGATGAAGTAACTTGCTCATGGCCACTCTGCTAGAAAATCCCCAGGCTGTGTTTAAATGAAGACCTACACAATACTGAAGTAAAACTACAGGGCCAGTCAGAAGTAAAACTGATTTCACTTAGATTTAATGAACTACTTAATTTCATTTCAAATGCCTATGCCTTGGAAGGTACATAGGTCCTTTTATCTAAATCAGTTTCTAATTGAAACCACAATGCCAAGTTATTACTATGCTGGGTAAACAAGCAGTGCAGGTAAATCAAGTTACACTTTGCTGTAGCTTAAAAAGCATCACATAGCTAGAGGGAAGGGAGACACCCAAACAACAAAGCGATAAGTTCTTCCTTCTGATAAATACAAAACCCAGTCCTTGCAGACTTTTAAAAAGAGTTACTTATTCATCAACAAACACGTCTAAGAACCTGATAATTAAACTACATGAGATACAGACATAGAAGATGCTATCTTTGGCTTCCAAAAGTTCCAACTCCGAGGGACCCCAGCAGGGTGATAGAGTGTGAGAGGGGCAGGGCCCAGGAGGGACAGATAAATCTGACTTTGGGGGCTGGGGATGGAAACTGAGGGAAGGGGTGAGAGATAGCTCCTGGGAGAAGGGGACACCTTTTCCCTCTGTAAGTAGGAAGAAGCCAGATGAAAGGGAGCGGAAGGAAGACCCCTGATAGGAAGTAGCTGTGCTCAAAGTAGTGAAGGCACATTTTCACTGAACTTCTGGATGATGATACCATTGAAAAACGAGTTTCAAGGAATAAGCAATAATAGAGGAGGCTAGGGAACGCGCTGAGGCCCTGGCAGCTCTGCTCACCGACTCGGATTTTATCTCAAAGGCACTGGAAAGCTCCTGGGGGACTTCAAGCTGGGTTGGGGGATGTAAATCGAAATTTGACTTATTTTTGAGAGGTTTTTATCATCAGAATAAATGAGAGACTGATGGGAGACAACAAGCCTATGGAAGGGGAGACAGGAGACCAGTTAGGAGGTCACTGAAAGCCATCCAGAGTGGAAGTGAGGAGGCCCCCAGCTCTGCCAGCAGCAGTGGGAATGGAGAGAAAGAGACAAGTTGAACAGAATATGGAAGTAGACTAGAAGAACTTGGGTGACTGACAGAAAGGGAGAGGGTGTTAAAAGGGGAAGCATCTCAAATGACTTCCAGGTTCTAGTTTGGGTGACAGGAAAAAGTGGTGCTATTCATTAAGCCAAGACATTTAGGAGGAGAGGTAGCAGCTGGCAACTGGAAGTTATCACCAAAACCCCTGAAGAATAGCACCGTATCAAGGGGAGGAAGACTTATCTGCACCAGGAGACAATGACTAGCCAAATACAATGGAGATAAAAATCGAGATTGTGAGATATTGTGGTCAATGGAAAAGAGTGTACAAAATGGAGAGAATGATCAATAAAACAAGCACTAAAAGATGTCAACCTGATGGCTGTTGAAGGGGACCTAATGGAGTTGACTTGATGAGGACAGGTTCCACTGAGTGAGTCAGATCACAGAGGATGGACCACAAGCGTAAATGAGTATGGGGAAATTTCAAGGGTCTGACAGCTTGCCTAGAAAATAAAGAAGGCAGCAGGTAATATCCGGAAGGGCTGGAATGTTAACTTCAGTCTTTGTAGACAGGAAGAGAGTTCTGAGAGAGTAGGGCTAAAATGATCAACTAAGCTTTCCTCTTTCTTAAACAGCCTGTCTGCTCATGAGGAACGGCTCATCTGTGGTTAGTGACAGCCAGGTGAGCTCAGAGGCTCTGCCACCATGTCACCATATGAAAATCCCTACAAATGACTTCGACTTCAGGCTGGAATCTAAAGCCTAGATGTTCACGTTCTGCAATTATTTTTGATAGAGACAAACATGATAGCAAATGCAGTACAGATGATTTCATCAGAAACAACGGTAATATATAGGTCATTAGCTATTCATAAATACGGGTCTTTAGCAATTAAATAAAAGTAAAGGGGGCAAAAAATCCCCCTTAACAGTATAATTCTCTGTATTTTAGGGAGATGCCAGTTGATGACTAATTCTAATCAATTTCATGAGGGTGACAGCATGCAACAAACCAAACAAGTCTAGCATACAGGTGGATGCTGGTTCACTGTAGAACCTGGATGTACATATCTGTTGCCAAGTCTTTTGGCTATATGAACATATTTTCAAAGAAATAAGAGAGACAGGGTCACAACACTGGCCAAATTCTAGCAGCACAGCAAACAGAATTCATGACAGTTCTGAGATTCACGCACTGATCTTCAGCAGTGCACCAGCACTGGCTCTTTCTGAATGGCACAGTTCGTGCTTATGTCAAATAGTTGCTCTTACAATTGAACCAGCAGAATAAGCTTTCCAAACACAGCTACAAAAACATAAATCATAATTCATCCTCTTCCAACTATGTGACTCACATCTGAAAGTGTAAGCCCATGAAAATCAAATGCCCTGCAATTCTTCAGACTCTCAAATCTTTTGATCTCCTCATAACTGAGAGATGGAAAATAAGTGTTGGGCTCCTGTTGCTATCTGATCCCATGTGTTGAATTTGGACTGAAGGCCTGAACCACCTAGAACTTCTCATGTGTTTTCCCCTACAGTTGTTAAGTAAATGCGTTCAGATGTCCTGTCAGATCAGCTACTGGGGGTGTAACAAGTATAGTCTCATACGGCCTTTAAATTCGAAGAAAACTTATTGTCAGGAAGCAACTCAGGATATCTCCAACAGTTTTTTTCCCCCCCAGCCTGGGTTTTTGGCTACATCAAAATAAATGAAATCTTTGGACTCTGCTTTACCTGCCTCCAAATAACATCAAAACTAATGTGTTAAAGGCATGAGCTCAAAAACGCCCACAGCTTTGGTCATTATTTTTATCACATCAGTTCACGAGCCCAATTTGCAAAGGTCACAGACAAGCTTTCCCAATTATGCCATGTATGCCAGACGCACCAGGACAGAATAAACTGTTGAAATGCCCCACCCCTCCCTCCACGGAAGGTGCCCTGACTGCAACAAGGGGAGTTGACTGCCTGACGTTTAGATTAAAGGGTATTTATCAGGGGTATTTACAGGGGTCCTCAGGTTACGACAGTCTCGACATATGACATTTCGAGTTTACAACACTCACTTCATATAAACAAAAAAATTGAGACCATTAACGTTATACTTACTAACTAGATGGGCAATCTAGTTTGGTTGTGCGTGGCAGAAGAATATGCAGTAACACAGCATGTGAGAGAGGGAGTTGGTGTCCCCAGTATGCTTACCTACGCCATTTTAGACTGTTAAAAGCACAAGTGTTCCTAACATTTGTGTTAGGTTCGGGTAGGATATGTTTTGACATTCACCAAAATTCAGGTTATGTCACCATCATAGGAACAGAACTGTGTCATAGCTCAAGGACCCCTGTACTCAGAATGCAGATTCCTGGGCACCGTGAGGTACCCAATTTTCTGAAGGTGTAACTCAGGAATGTGCACTTTTAACAAGCCCTTCATGTAATTCTTAGGTAGTCTCTAAAGTCTGAGATAGGCTATTTAGGCTGTACTAGTTCAAGGGTGCTGTTTCATTAGGAAAAACACACAACCAAAAAGATCTGAAAGGTGTACATATATACAAGGTGGCATTTGGTGCATATCAGATGCTCTCGATTTAGAGAACTCTGGAAAAAGAAAAGTTCAGTGTAGTTGTGCGCTGGATCCTGTGGACTGGCTCTGTCACTTCCCATTCCAGCTCTCCCCCAGCACAGCCTTCGGTGTCATAACTGCACAGCTAACACCTGTATTTCTGGGACTCCTTTGCATGTTGTGTCGCTATAGCTCCAGATGGGCTTAGAATTCGCCAATTGGGCACCACCCCACAGCTTTTGGTATGGGGAGAAAACCTTGACATGAGAAGTTGAAGGCTAGACACACATTTTGCCGGCTTGGGTAGTGTTGGGGGCCACAGGACCACGCTGTCAGCAGCAGTAAGAGCTCCCTGCACCGGCTGTGACAACTTAACAGGGTTCTAGTGCTGGTGTGTTCTGGAAGCTCAGCCTGTTCTAGCCCTCCCAGTGGTTTTAGAAGCCAAATGCATTTCAATATATCCCTTTTTGTTTAGCTAGAGTAGATTATACTCTCTGCAATGAAACCTTAAGTAATACTAGGAGAAAAGAACTTAAGTTACTAAGCATTTATTTTCCAGATTAGTCTAACTTTACCTAGGAATTTTTTATTCCTATTTCAAAATTCAAATTGTAGAATAACCACATTTAAAAAATGTTTTTAAGAGCAATGTTTGATTGGCAATCCATGAGAATGTTGGTGCAATGCTACCACTTGAAGCACCATAAAGCAGTTACCTTTAATCACACCCAGGATATGTTCTTCTGACAATCTACCTACTACCTGAAGCACAGTAAATTACAAGTTCATTGGTTATGAAAGAGATGATGTTTAGAATAGAACAACATCAGCAAAAGTGAGACCTAGATGCAAATCATTGTTCCTTCTCTTACATGCTGTTACCTGAACAAATTATAGAAACTCTCTGAGCCTCAGTTTTCTTGGGGTGTTCACATTTTTTTGACTTTATATAAGACAAGTTATATAAAAGCATACATAACAGGAACGGCATATTACAGATCATGACATGACTTGTTAATGCTATAGTTATTGTTTTCTCATTCTTACTAAGGCTTTCAATGTAGACTTCAGAATTTTAAAGCTATACTAACAGTGAATGTTCCAATCCCACTAATGTTCTGCCTTCCCATAGATTAAAGATCAGCACAGGAAGGTGATTAAAAAGAGGTTGTGAAACTGCCACCTGAGCTTGGATTGGATCAGCTGCCCCCAAAGCAGGCAGACTCAGCTCCTCCTGGTGTAAAGTGAGGCCCAGTTGTTTGGGCAATGGGTGAAAGTTAACCTAAATTGCAGAGTTTCAAAAGTCAACTTTAGCTTCAGCAATAAACCCAAGACAGCTTTAGAAAATAGTGCGTTTAACCCCATGCATGGAGAAACAGTAGAGTGGGAGGCTCCTCTGCAAAGTTACTTCATCTTCCTGTGCTTTAGTTCCCTCACCGGGAACATGTGTGTGACACAGAACCTACCTTACAGCCTAAATGCTTTAGGACTAAATGGAGCTATGTGCTAAGATACTTGGTACAGGAGCCAAAAATAGCACACCTTCATAGATGTCCACTACAGTTATCATCACTGATGTCTTTTCAACCACAACTAGAACAACTGTCCCCCAGTAATGGCATTTCCAAACTGGAAGCATGGTGGTTTAAGCCGGAAACCAGGGCACCATCCTTGATTCTTTCCATTACTCTGTTTCCATCTCCAGTCTGTCAAGTTCTATCAGTTCTATCAGCAAAATATCTCTACAAAAATTCCCTTCTCTCCATCACTCCTGCCTGGAAGACTGAGAGCACCCTCGAAATGGCCTTCTTCGCTTTTTCTTATAATAGTGTGGTCTTCTGGGAATAGAAAACATCACGGTCTGCTTAAAATCTCTGAATGCCTTTGCATTACATTTACAATCAAGTGTGAACTCCTAACCAAGGCTTACAAGGTGGTAAGGAACATTCTGCTCACAAAAATTAGGGGCTCTTTCAAAATGAATATGAAGCGATGAAATAGCCCCTGATTTCTGTGAGCAGCACAGATTTGCCCACCTCCATGCTCCTCACTTACCAGGCCCCCTCTCCTCACCACATTCCAGCCGCACCAGCCTCTTTCCTGCTCCTCCAGCACCCAAAATGTATTCTGCTTTTAAGCCCTTTGCACGTGGTGCTGCAAGTTATTTCCTTCTTGGGTTCTGCAAAAGGCAAGTCCTTGTATTTATTCAGGATTCAGTTCAATATCACCTCCTCAGAGCAACTTTCCCAGGCAACCTAAGTAGCTTCAACACTCATATCACTGTTTTATTTCAACAGAAACAAAATATGCATCAGAAATTATCTTCATAGCCCCATTAGTTTACTCCTTAATCACTTGTACCCTCTGACAAGAATATAAATGGTGTGAGGGCAAGGATTCTATTATTTTTGTCCATAGTTCTTTGCTCTAGCATTTTGAACTCATAGCACGTGCTCCTTCACATCAGTGGGTTGCAGGCATTGAAAACTGCTACTAAAACACTCACAAAAATGCTCCTCAGGGTCAAATTCTCTTTTGTGTAGTGCAAACCCTGGTGGTTGCAAGTTCTAAATTGTTTAAAAAGTGAATATACTCAGTTTATAAAATGGGGCACAGGTCAGCCTGGGTACTGCAGGATCCAATCCCCAGCAGAGGGTGTCCGCGTTCACACGACAGCATTGCAGTATCACCCACCGGGTTTGCTTATTCTGGGTCTCCTGTGCTCGAGTTTGAGTGCCATAAGACAGGTTCTTTCAGTTCCTCCCTGTTTTGCTCACAGAGTAGTGCCAAGCACAGAGACACCTCTCAGAAGTACTATTTAAATGAGTGAATGAAAGATAAACGTAAGAGTTTTGTCATCATTTGGGCACCAACCATAGTCATACTTCTATCTTGGGTCCAATAACTGCAAAATCCTAATGATGAAAAGTATAATGTTACAATAGTCTCTTAATTATCCAAAATACAGCATTAACTAAATGCTTCTCAGTTTGAACTTGTAACCATTTTCTTTCTACCTTCAAATACTTCTCTAGCTTCATGAAAATGGAAAATCAGTATATAAAAACAGGGTTAGACTGTAAACTCCATGAAGAAAAGGAACAATGTAACTGTTTTTGCTCACTATTGTATCTCTAGCCTCTAGGCAGTACTTTGCTGGTAGTAAGTGATCAATAAACAATTTTTAATAAACAATCAGTGGAAAGTATGACAAAAAGCCAATATACTGACCCCGCCTTTAAAAACCCCAGAGCTCCCTTTCTAAAGGAACTAGGTGAGTATAACACAGACTCACTTTCTCTTTTGTTGATCCAACAGGGGCATATATATATTTTTTAAAGGTAGATATTTTCTACAGTAAGTTTAGCTGAAGTCTCTGAGAAGTCAATAATGCTAGAGTTTATTTAGAATTCGGTATAATATGCAACTATAAATTTCTCCGTTTCCCCAATGAGACGCAACCTGTCAAAATGTCTACAGCAGCCATTCATAAAAAGGAAAAAAAAATTATTCATGTTGACTAGGCCCTGGAACACACAAGGAATATGATTTCACTTGAGGGCAGACATGTTCAGAAGTGATGACACTGGTTAAGCTTTTAAATGCTAATCTTATCTCTTCCCCAAACACTGGTTGAGTGTTATCTATCTGTCATCCCTACTACAGCAGGCAAAAAACACAACACAACAAAACTCAGAACTGAATCCCTTGTTACCAAGACCCGCTCCTACTTTGACTAAACAATAAAATCGGCTACCTCTTCTTCAGAGTAATATGGGCATAAGATTGCTGCTTTCTTCTCATATGACTTGCTTTCTTTTATTCAGATTTTCCAACAAGATATCCACGAAGTTAGGCTTAGCATGTTCCATCATATTAGTACGCAGGGAGAGACTCTGAATTCAGCAGAGAAAAGAAGATATACAACAGAAATAAAAGGAGAAGCCTTTTTACAATCTATCAGGATGTGAGGACAGACCTTTTTTATTATTTTAAAAAAGGTCCCGAGTTAACACTCTTTAAAGTAAATAGAAACTACTTGGGTTCTGAAATTCTTCCTTGAAGAAGACTCAGGATGATTATCAATTAATCTTCCTAATTTAAAAATAAAAAGAAGAATATGAAGAACATATTTTAAACCCTCAAGTCCATCCTCAAAAGAATGCTGGTGGGGGCAGGGAGCAGAGAGAAACGGAACTTTCCTCTTGGGGCAGAAAAGAGGGTTGAGTGAGTAATAACCACACAATCCAATGGGCTCCTTCTCAAAGCAGCTGCTTTGCTGAGAAATCAAACAGGCATGGAGGAATAAATGAAAGGGACTGGCTGGAGAGCAAAGAGATTCTTTCACCATATGGAAGAGAATGGGACCTACTTCCCAGGAAATGCAGAGAGGACCTTGTGAGCAGTGGACCCAGCTCAATGAAATTCGAAAGATATGTTGCAGCTGCTGTAAGATTTAGGAGCCAAATCTGCACAAATCATTTTGCACATCTACTTCAATACTTAATTTTGGTTTGTTATCTCTTCTCAGGCACGGTACTCTTTGGAGCTTCTGTTTATAAACTGAGCCAGGAGATAGACTTTGCTGTTTGTGATAGGATATTATTTGAAACTTGAAAAGCTGTATGGGTGCCAGAAATCCTAACCTTAATGAGGTTGTGTAACTTAAAAAATGTCAGAACTTGTAAGACTTGGCATTGAAAAAGGATCCCACAAATGAATATTTTTAAGGACACAAAATCTCTGTAATGTTACTTTAGAGCAATGTATTATAAAGCAGTACTATTATTATTGCCTTGGTAGCTTCTGATCACAGATTAAATCTGCCTTGTAACTACAAGTGAAATTTAAAAATGTCATTTTCTTGTTAATCCTCCAACTTTCTTCCTCCATATTTAAATATATCTTTGATCTTAAGTACCGAAACATTATTTTGTCTAAATTGCTTAACCACATCTGTCTTAAATCAGTAAGTACCATTCAGATTGGACTGTCTAAAAATTCTCAAATTGTCATATTTGTCTTTCGTCACTTTCTAGAGATTAAGCACATATATGCAAAACCTCACAATATACTGCCCTTGTCTACTGCACTGGCTAACTATTAACCAGCACAAACGGTGGAAAGAAAATATGAAAGGAAGCATCGTGAAGGGTGTGATCTGGGAGAAAGAATCCATTTACTGTATTTATCAGTCTCATTATTATATACTGCTCATAAAAATTAGGGGATATTTTATAGCTTCATATTCATTTTGAAATATCTCTTATTTTTGTGAGCAGTGTAGATAAAAAAAACACTTCTATACACACACACACACACACACACACACACAAAGATGACAGTAGCACCAGTTATAAACCAAAGCATTAGCAGGAGTACACACATCCAATTTCAGGCTAACTTGTTCTGAGATGCTGAGCAATGTGCTCGGCTTCTCTAAGCTCCCCATCCCTTCTGTAAAATGGAATAACCCCAGTACCACCCTCGCAGGTAGAGAGAATTAGGGGAGATAGCTCAATACTCTTAGTTCAGAACCTGGCACATCGAATGAGCATCAGAATCAACATTTTCTTCATCATCAACAGTACTTTGTCCAAAAATCTTTTCTGGCTCATAAACCCTGAGATCAGCAAGCATTCACTGGTGTTCAGCCACTGTATTATTCCCTCAAAGATGGCAAGCAACTTGCCCCACCCTCATCTTTTATAAAATTCCTAGTCTCCACTCTGATCTGCAACCCAAGCGACTCATTTATCACTTCTTGCTCTGAACAGAATTATATTTGAATAGTGTGTGTGTGTGTGTGTGTGTGTGTGTGTGTGTGTGTGTGTAGCAGCGCTCCATGCAGTTATATTTGTTTCCTGCTGTCATCAATGCAGAACAGTAATGTTCTAATGTTCCTCCTACTTTCCCAATCACCCTCCTTGCTGTCAAGCCATGTGTCGACGAGGTCAGTAAGCATAAAATTGCTAAATCCACAAGCCCATGCTTAGAATGCTGACAGATGTTCAGTATGCTGATAGTAAAAGATTCTGTCAAAAATACACCTGGCAGGATTCATTAACTTATAGTTTGGTTCAGATCATCTTTATCAAGATTTTGGTGTCATACCACCAGCTGGGGGTACCGATATGAGGCAATTTAGCCAGAGAGACAGGTAAGTAAAACAGATAATTTTGGTATGTTTTAAGCAGCTTGTTTTTTTCGGTTTTAAATTTTTTTAATGCTATAGGAGCACAGGGTAAGGTCTCTACACAGAGTGGGAATAGGGGCAGGGAAGAAGGGTGAAAAACATTAGACGGGCTTCTGAGAGGAGGAACTCTTCTCAGCTGGACAACTAAGAGGCTGTCAGGGCCTTCGGGACTAAGGGCAGAGCCGGTGGGTATGTTACTGTACCACTGTTCAGTTAGGTGTCACTGGAATGAAATTTATTAGTCCGGGAGTGGTGGAGATAAGCACCAGCCAAATCACAGACAGCCTGTATAATTGCTGAGGGTTTGGACTTTACCCTGCAGGTAACGCAAAATCAGTGGAGGATTTTAACCAAGGTAGTTACATGGTCAGATGTCCACTAGATTGTATGCATTAGAGAGAATCTTTAAAATTACAGAATTCACCATTTGTTTTGTTGGATAATGAAATGAATGCTTGGAGGGACTAACAAGGGGCCCCCAAACTTTTTACACAGGGGGCCAGTTCACTGTCCCTCAGACCATTGGAGGGCCAGACTATTCAAAAAACTATGAACAAATCCCTATGCACACTGCACATATCTTATTTTAAAGTAAAAAAACAAAACGAGAACAAATACAATATTTAAAATAAAGAACAAGTAAATTTAAATCAACAAACTGACCAGTATTTCAGTGGGAACTATGGGCCTGCTTTTGGTTAATGAGATGGTCAATGTGCTCCTCTCACTGACCACCAATGAAAGAGGCGCCCCTTCTGGAAGTGCAGCGGGGGCCGAATAAATGGCTTCAGGGGGCCGCATGTGGCCCGTGGGCCATAGTTTGGGGACCCCCAGACTAAACTATATACCAATACTACACAATTAAACAGAGAACCAGGATCTCTGGTGCTGTCAGCGAGTTCTTCTGACTTTCCTACATTACCCTCAAATGCCAGGGCACAAGTTTTCAGGGAAAGGCACAAAATTAAGCACCTTGGTAGTCCAGCTCTTCTGAGCAATTTATAAAAATAATACATGCTAATGACTGACTGTCTCATTCTCCTCTGGGTCTTCAAAGAATAAACTTAAATATTTTTTCCCTTTTTTCATTTAAAAGAGATTATACTTCTTGATTTTAGTCTTGGCTCAGGTTTGTGTTAGATCCTACTCTGAGCTGAACTGAAAATTATTTCCAACATTGCCAACGTGTCTGGGTTAGTAACTTTATCATTAAGGTAGCGAGAGTCAAAGATTCATTCAAGAAACCACTGGAAACAACCTTTAAATTATACAATGTCAGAAAACAGAAGCTGCTTTCTGTCTTTCACAAGTGCTTGAACAAATCAGCACTCCATCACAAGGGACATAACAGTTTAATGTTCTATCCAAGAATGGAATGCTTGTTTACCTGAAGTCATGAACTGATAAAAGTAACTTGCATCTGTCCTGATGGATACAAAACTTACTCAAAGATTAACCTGGACAATCCATTCCTTAAACTCTAAACACAATCACCCATAAGAAAATAAACCCTCAGTTCATAATGAAAAAAATCCTTGACGGCTAACCATACACACTTACTAAACTCAACACATGCCTCTCCACCCTTCCCAAAAAGCTGTAAATGAAAAATTGAGTATTGCCTCACTGCAGCTAGCATTTATCTAGGTTTTCTGGGTAACAGGCATGGTAGTAGTCCTTCTCATAGGTACTGGCTCATTTAATCCTCACAACCAACTAAGGAGTTAGAAACAATCACAAACCTACTTCATTTGAAAAATGAGAAAATCAGAATGTTAGAAGACTTAAGTGACTTAAAGACATCTAATTTGAGAGATGACTCCGTTTCTGAATCTGCAAAGCCACTAATACATAGTATATATATGTAGTAGCTGAGGATCATTTTGGAAGACATTAATAAACACAAGCTTTCATGAATTTAGAAAGTTTGGATTTTTTTATCACTCAAGGCTAAGAATGATAATATGACCCTAGGCCTCTGAATGGAACTGCCCTCTGTGTAGAGAACTGCTCTATCACTTACCTCCCTGGCAGCCCAGACATGCGCCAGCATCTTCAGTTTCAAAGGTCCACGCTGACCACAATTCAGAACCTTCACTAATCTCAGTTCACAGTTACACAATTCCATTTCCCAGAATCACTCCTAATCTCTCCGGGCTTTTCAATGACCACAGGTTTTAAATTATCACAGCCATCGCACAAGAGCAGCACAGGGACAGAGTAGACAGTCTGATGCACACTGATCTGTCTGCTGGCATGAGCCAGTCCTTAAAGATTAGAGACACTACTTACTGAACATCTGTTCTGGGTACATTTCCATATATTATCTCATTTAATCTTTGTAGTCTTCTAACTTTGTAGTGTTACCCCGTGATACCCGTGAGGGCACTGGGACCCAGAGAAAGAAAGTAAATAACATGCACATGGTCTAGGTGAAAAATAGAGCGAGGACCCAGGCGGCATTCTGTCTGACTCCAAAGTCCACACTCCTTCAAGAGTCTGTGAGGTCCATGCATCAAACACTTTGCACAAACAGAAGTCAGAGCCTAACAGTATAGCTGGAAAACATGTGGTAGGTCTGAAAAAAAAAACACAACACAAAACTTTTTTATAAGAGTAAAAATCTGTGAGTGACAATCACAAAGCAGGCACGCAACATAATATTTCTAGGATAAAAAGGTAAAGAGGGGAGGAAACCAGAAAAGGAGGGAGAGGAGAGTAGGGAGAGGGAGGGAGAGCTGCCAAGGATTATCAGTCCATTCCACAGAAGAGGAAAGTCAGTTAGGAAAAGGTGAAGCAAAGTTAAATAATTTGCCTAAGAACTCTTAGCAAGCCAGAGTCAAGAGCCAGAGGTGAAACCTAGGTGCCTTTGACACAAAGCCATGTTCTGTCCATTTTTCCCTTGACAAGAGGCTATATTTCTGTTACTGCTTAAAAGGACTCCTCCTCGCAGTCAGGGGTAAGTAGCAAATCACCTACCAATTCACGGGAAGGGCAGGGCTCACGTTTGCTCGCTGCCCCTCTCCAGTTCTAGGCATAGCATACAGCTTAGGAACACAGGCTCTGGTTCCAGACCGTCTGGTTCAGAAGCAGCAGCTCCACCTCACATTAGCCCTGTGACCTTGGGCGCAGGGTAGAAAGAAGTAACTCTGCTCTAGGTAAACGATCTTGAGATTATAATAATACACTGTTAGCTCTTGTTCACTGTTTGTTATGGTAGGGCATGAAAACAATAAAATTATTCAGGACTAAAGAGAATTTAAAGCCTGAGTTATTTGGATAAATGGCTCCAGCTTTCCCTTCCATTCAGACTGCAGAGGCTGGTAATGTAGTCACTGTCTTTAAGAAAGGAGCTGTCACTATGGATAAGAGTACCCTTTGTTTAATGCTAATGATAACAGTAAACATTTATTTAGTACCTCTTAAGTGTCAAGCACTGGACTAAGGACTTTTTTGTGTTTTTTTTTCTTCATTTAGTCTTCATAACCACCTTTAAGAAGTGCACTCTTGCTGGCCATGGGAGACAGGTGGGGAAACTGAGGCTCAGAGGATTCTGTGGTGAGCCGACCAAAGCAGGCTGTGTAGCCGCAGGCTACGAGGTGTTTGGTTCCTCACACCTCGGCTGTGTTGTCTCCTTCACCTGCATTCAGATGATGCCAGGACATTTTGGCTAACACGTTCAGATCCACTAAACTGATAAGTAAGGCACACAGCGATGTTGCGGACAAGGGCACTTCTATAGTCAGTCGTACATGGGCACTCCTATAGTCAGTCGTCTGTTTAAAAAATCGTCACGTCAAAATAGAAAATGAACTACAAAGCAAAGGTCATAACTTAAGTGGCTGGTAGTTTTTAAAACCAGAGGCATAAGCATAAAGATACCATTACTAAATAGTTTTCTAATAGGCTCACCGCCACTTAAGACTGTCTCTGAAAACAGAATGGAAACAGGGTCAGAACCCACTGATTAAAGTGACCCCTGAAGCACCTGTTTTCCTAAGAGTTTATTTTGAAACACAATTTTAAAATATTTCAAAACCTGCCCTCTGCTGACAAAAGTATGATTTTATTTGAGAGACACCAAGATTTGGGCAATAATTCTTAACTCCATAAAGTCAAATGGTATGTTCGCATCTGGGAAGGGGCCTCCCTCACAACAGTCAGACAAGGCAGGCATTTGACAGCTAAGGAGACTGAGGTGGGAGAGGCTGGTGACCAGACTGTGACGTGTATCACAACCACTTACAGTCCTGGGCTCGGGAGCTGGGGCAGAAGCTACCTGTCACTCACCCAGACACTCAGCTTTCCTGCCTCAGTCTTCCCCGCAGACAAAAAGCTGTCGTCTCCACACACAAATTTTAAAAGAACTAGAAAAGTCACGCTGTACCGACTGTACATGTATGTATGTATACCTAAATATGGATGCATTCCACTGAAGTGGTTAAGTGGAATCTAATCTTTAGAATTCAATAGCCTTGGCTTCAAATCCAAGCTTCTTCACTTCCTTGCATTTTATTTTTCTTTCAATCTCGGGCAAATTTTCTTAATCCCTCTGAGCTTTAGGTTCCTTATTTGTTAAAAACTGTAATATAAATAATACTATTTACTTCATGACATTTTTTTTTTCTGCTAGAATCAAATGAGATATACCTGTTCAGTTTGTGGCATGGTATCTCATCATAGTGAGTAATCAACAAATACGTATTAACTTATTAACTATGATTTCCTTATTCAGTAAGCTGCTTTCTTTTTAAACTGCTTGTCTTTTGGCCTGTTTCCTTTCACAATAAGGGGAGAAAGGTATAGGAGATAAAACTGGAGGAAAAAAATTGTTTAATTTGCTAAGTGTTCTTATGAATGTTGAAAAAGGTAGATAACATATAAATAGGGCAGTTAAGGTATTAATCTCCAGGGATTATTTTAATTTACTTATTCATGCAAAGGCAGGAATTGCTAACAATGAATTTGTTTCTTAGAGCACTTGGATTTGCTGCAATGTTTCATGATTTACTATTCTAGCAGAGAAGGAAATGATTACTCACTAAGTGCAAGTCACTGCATCCTTAGTCAATCTCAATTAATACTATTAACAGGTTGTTATTTCTGAACCTGTTGTAAAGATTGGGAAAGTAAAGTTCAGAAAGAAACACTTACTGAAGGTCACACAGCTAGTACGTGGCAAAACCAATACTGCATTTGATCTATAACTCAATCCAGTGTTGTCTGTTTTCTCACCAGGCCGCCAGTTTTGCTTAGTAAATGGTAGTGCATATTTACAGAGAACCAAGTAGCCTTTCTAATCATCAACAAAACACATTTCTGTATATAAAAGACCCAGCACAGTAGTTAAAAATCTTGAAGGGAGGGAGGGAGGGAGGGAGGGAGGGAGGGAGGGAGGGAGGGAGGGAGGAAGGAAGGAAGGAAGGAAGGAAGGAAGGAAGGAAGGAAGGAAGGAAGGAAGGAAGGAAGGAAGGAAGGAAGGAAGGAAGGAAAGAAGGCAGGTGCAGGTAGGCAGGCAGGCTTTGAAAAAATTTATCAGGACCTAACAACCTGAACTGGGCATTTACTTCCTCCACAACACATTGAGTATCTAATATGAACCACTCTGCTAGGCAACTGGAATCATAAAATTTTTTTGTCCAAATTCCACTACTGGCAGTTGTTTTTGTTTTCTTTTACAGAGACAGAGAGAATCAAAGAGAGGGACAGATAGGGACAGACAGAAACGGGGGGGGGGGGGAGATGAGAAGCATCAATTCTTTGTTGCGGCACCTTAGTTGTTCATTGTTGCTCTCATATGTGCCTTGATGGGGGGTGGGCTACAGTAGACCAAGTGACCCCTTGCTCAAGCCGGCGACCTTGGGCTCAAGCTGGTGAGCCTTGCTCAAACCAGATGAGCCCATGCTCAGGCCGGGGACCTTGAGGTTTTGAACCTGGGTCCTCCACGTCTCAGTCCAGCGCTCTACCCATTGCAACACTGCCTGGTCAGGCTGGCAGTTGTTTTTAATATCTGAATTGCATTTGTTTTTGATTCACTGTTCCTATAAACAGAATCTGCATCTTTGAGGTACCGAATAAGCCACACTAATGGACTGTGGCTGTGCCAGTGAAAAGTCTTTGGGTGTTAATCTTGGCAATAAACACTTGGAGTTGGCAGGGCAAAGGCCTTATCTGAGCTTTCTCATCTGTGAAATGTGATTTAAAAAAATCATCCCTACCTCCCAGAAGAGATGTTCTCCCAATTAATTAATCTTGGAACTGGCATTCCTACTGAATGCCACTCTGTTATCATCTGGGCAATTTGATTTTAGAAAACAATGATGGGAACTCTTTAAAATGGCTATACATTTAAATGTCAAAATTTGCATATACTACAGTAAGTTTCATTCCCTGGACCTGGATCATTTGGGTGTGGCATTTGTACAGAAGTAGAATAATAAATGGTCAAATCGGTTTTGGATTTAAAAGTCTACCGAGACTGTTTAAGAATTTAAAAAAAAGTCAAGTTACAAATGGGGGGGGGAGGGGGAGAAGTACACTATTTTCTAAATATTAAGATACAGAGTACTATGGCCCTGGCACATTATAAAAAGTCACGTACTAAGTTTTAAACACACTTTCTGAGGCAGGGTTTAAAAATTATTTTTTAATGTTATAATTTGCAAAAACAATGAAAAGATTATAGAAATGCTATTTTGTAGTGCTTTTGTACATAAAATTAATTTCATCCAATATTAAAAATATTCTAATAACCTCTTTCCCTTTCCATGAATGTCTTTGACTCCTTCATAATCTCTGCACTTCAGTGCCTACTCTGGGCCACCTGAAGGCAAAAAGCACCAGCCATGCACCCTTTCACAAGCAGTGAAGCACATACTGTTAGTCCTCAGTTTAACAGAACTCATCAGATATCTCTGTGTAGGGCTGGCTGAAGAGAACAGCTTTCTATATGGCCAGACATCCAAACTAAAGCAATCACCGAGGTTTTACAGTTGGTCATCAAAAACAGAAATCCCTAACGTATTGACTATTTCAGAAGTATCAACTTGTTGGTTTACACAGAACCACAGATAATGATGTGTGACTGCTGAGGTTTGTTTTACAATCCTTGGGTATTCTAGATCACATTAGAAATTGTTTTATATGAAACACTTCTACCCTTCCCCCCTCCCTCTTAATGTTCAGCAGTTAATATAAACTCTAACAGCCACCCATATGGATAACACATGCCAGGAGAAGAGTAAGGACTTAATAACACAACCCACTTTTTCTGCAACATTCTGCTTGGAAATCAAGGAATCCAAGTGTTTTCACAAGGCAGCTGTTTAGAAAGGCTTGAGAAAGGGACTCCCAGTAATCAGGGCAAAACTTGGCACAAGGGGGTCCCTCATGACAGACAGCCACTATTAAATTGTAATTTTTAGAGGTGACCTGGCTTACTCAAACACTGATCTATCCTTTACATTCTAAGCCAGTGATGAAGTGCGCTTAAATGAAAAGGTTGTTGGATTCAGAAATTTTACGTCCAGTTGAAAAAGAGGCAAATGTTCTAAGTACCCACCATGCTTTTGTTCAGATGAACTATTCCTGAAAGGGTGGCAGTGCTAGTAAACAAGACACACACAGGGCCCCCCTTGCTGCGTGCTGTCCTCCTGGTGGGCAGCCTGGCACGTTATGCAGTGCGGGTGCCCTTTTGCAATGGGGAAGGAGGTTGAGGCTTCCTTTTTCAAGTGAGCACTGACAAGGGGTTGGCTCTTGCACTTGTCTTTTGCGCCCTTTTGCACTGTCACCCTAGAAAGCAAAGGCATTCTTTGCAAGGCAACTGTCCAAATTTGAGCTGCTCTCTGTGCACCCAGAACACAGAAAAGGCACCTAAACTGCCCCCCTTCAAAACCACATTCTGTTCAGTAGCATTCAAAGCCCCAAGGCAACAACTACACCTGCAAAGCCAAGTGCTGAATCCTGCACCCAGATAACCGAAAGAGCTACTGCTGCCTTTTTAATTGTCTGGTTCACTGCCTCCATTCTGAACTTTGCTTTAGTGGTAGCTCTAGACTCTGCCTACGCTCTTGTCATCGTCACTGCTGGAGGACTAGTCCAGCTGATCTTTGAATAGTCTCAGGTCAACAATGAGAAGAAGACTGTCATGGCTTCTGTGTGCTAAGGAAAACCTGCTGCTAGCTACTGGTCTTGCCCCAACTACCAGCTAAGTTCAGCCCTAGATAGAGGTGAAGGAAAGGAGGTAGGCAAGAAGCATTCCTGAGAAGGTACTGGACCTGTAAAAGTCCTGGGCAAAGTGTCTTCCATGGCAACTCTCTTTCCCTGAGGCAGGAAGGCTGCTCCCTCCTTTTCCTGCCTGTTTCTAGCTGTAGACCTCTCCTCTCCACTATCTTCTGAGGATTAACGCTTGGGTGTGACCAGAGATACTACTAAGATTCAGTGACTTGCCCAAGACTTGCCCAAAACGTGCCTAAGACTCAGTGACTGCTGGTGCCGCCAGAGCAAGAGCCAAGCGCAGGACCTGATCCTCTGATTCTCCACACTGATGCTCTTTCTACTACAAGAGCAGGCTCTCTCTCTCCATCTCCTGCGGTGTGCACAGAGATACTGCATACAGCAGGAGCAGAGAAGACAAGCACATATGGGGAGGCATTCATTACCTTTTGTTAGCCTGTCTCCTCTGTCTGCCTGACTTTGCCTTATATCCTTCCTTAGAGGATTTAAAGATCAGAAGACAGAAAGTAAAGATCCTCTTCAACGATGGATATTGCTAAAATGGGAAAGTGTAAATACCATTCTTGTTAAGAGAGAAATATCAAGTAGCAGCAGGTGAAATGGCTAAAAGCAGAACAGTCTAAATTGAAATCTCCTTCATTTCTTCCCATTGGCTGGTTCATAATTATAAAACAATGGTTATGATTTGTATTTGCTCCAAAGGAATGGCTACGTGCACCTCAGAACAAAAGGAAGCTTACATGCCATCTGGTTCAAACCTCTATTTTCCTAGTTCCTCCGAAATGGACAATTTTAGAACTGAAGACACTTAGAAATCACCTAGTCCTACTTTCTCATTTTACAGTTGAGGAAACTGAGGTTCAGAAAGAATCAAATCCCTTCCCAAAGTCATACAGTTTAGTATGTATGTATCATATCCAGCCTAATATAAGAACTCTATCTCCTAATCCCCAAGGCAATGTGGCAGCCTAGAAAAACAGTAAAATGTAGCCAAAAGACAAAGAGAGCAACATAAAAGTCTTTCTTTAGATGAGACATACTGAGATCTTTAAAAAGAACCACGAGGCCTAATTATAGGAAAATCACCCCACCCCACCCCCTTTTTTTTTCTGGACAGAGGAAATAGGTAGAGATGTGATCATAACAATTCTCTCAGACTCCCAGCTCCTGTATACAGTTTTTCCTGTGCCCATAATTAAGTAAAAAGGCAAAAACATTTTCCTGAATCTATTAAATCAGTAAGGATACAGTCAATGGTTTCTATGAGACAAAGTCTATACAAAATAACCTTGAAAACAGCATGTATTATAAAAGCATCCTGGTGTTTTGCCAATTTGTTTCATAAATTGTTCTGATTACACAGGTGACTTACATCCAAAAACAGTCCCTTGCAGCTGCTGATTCATGTAGTAGAAAACAAAGATAAAGGATCACTCTTGAGAGATTTACATAAATGCCTTACCCTAATTTACAAAAGGGAACATAGTAATAATAAAAAAAATCTCCCAAGCTTTCGTAATGGATAAAAAAAAATGTCACTGCATGTTGCCTGGGAAAGACAATAAAGACACCGGGCAGAAATGAATGCATGGCCTCACTCAGAAGAGCAAGTGGGAGAACACCAGGGACAGAAGCTAAATCTCTAGTCTAAAATAAAATAACCCTTCAGCATCATGCAAAGGGAACTTACAAAGCAAGAGTGCAAATGTGGAAGTGAATCAGAGATGTTGAGAATATTTCCATGTTCTATTGCTGTTTTTAATTCTAATTCTCTCACTCATTTCACATTTAAAGACTGGACACTTCTCATGCCACATATAGCCTTTGTTTTCATTCATTCCTAGTTTGATGTGTGTTAATTACAGTCTATAAACAGATAACAGCTGATAATGGGTGGCAGTGAATCCACAGGCTCAGATTTATGAAAACTTGGTCTCTGTGCTTTGTTGGTTAAGCAATTTACTTGCAATTGCCAGTTTTTCTCTGGGTTGTGAGTGAGCTGGAAGGCAATTCTCTTCTCAGGAACAATAAATTCAGACTGTTAACTACAGTAAGCCACTATTCTTGGATAAAGATATATATATATATATATAATTGTGTTCAAACCATACAACCACCATGTGAGAAAACTCTGTTTCATAACCATCATACAAAATGGAATTCCCAAGAAATTTAACCATTTGTCCAAGGTCATTTGTCTCACTGGTGGTAAAACAGTAATTAGAATCTAAGTCTTCAGAAGCCAGAGCCCAGCTAGGATCTTTCCACTACACCTGAGGTGCTCTCCAGACAGACAGGGAAAGGGCGCAGGGAGTGGGTGGGCTTCAACAGACCACACATAAAATATCCACTATTCAGAGTAGCCATTTGTGCAGGGATTTTGTTGTTGTTATTGTTATTTCTGATGATGGAAAGATTTAAATCACCTACCATTAAAGAACAAATGTGATTCACAATTTGCTATGTTCAAAGCAGCAGTTAGACATAAATAAAATTTAGCAATTTTAATTGGTTTGGCTCAGGGCTTCAGATTCCATATGGTTATGTTCCTTGTTTTATGTTAAATGTAATTGACTTAGCACTTCAGTTTTAAAATCTTGGCAGAATGTATCAATTAAAAGCTACACAAAATAGAATTACTCAAAGTACATATTCCAAATTGAGTGATTTTAAGGATAAGGTGAAGAAATGCTCTTTTCATAAATGATTTTCTCCCTACAAACCTGTATTATCACCCAGATGACAAACTTCATACAGACAAAAGAGAGGTGTTTTCTTAGAACGGAATTTGCTCCTTTGAGAACTAATGCCTAAAACGGCCTTTTCTACACTGCTTGTAAAATAAATTTTTTCTTAATATTCTTAAAATTTTTAAAACTGACAGCAGTAACAAAACCTCTCACAAACCATCTCTAAACTGAAACGTAAGTACCTCAATAAATATGGCGCTAGGCCAATTAACTCATAGCACTTTTTAAAATGGTCTTGCGAAATATGCTGCCCAAATGTTATTTAATATACCAGTATATCAGAGTAGTACATTGAAATAAATGATTATACATCAAAATAGATGTTCTTTCTGAACCTAAGCCACAATTCCCTTCAAAAAGTGAATGCACACAGTATGAATAAAATGCGATCAGAAATCTGAAAACTGTAAAATACATTAATTTCTGGAGACTTGTGGTTAAACTTATTGTTACAATTGCTTCTGGTAGCTATTGTCCATGTAATTTTTTTCTTAATGGGTCCACCACACATGTTAAATAAATGAAAGAAAGACATTTATCGAATCCCAAATGGCTGTTGATGGAATTTTCACTTATTTAGCTTGACAGAAAGGTCAGAATGTCTGTGGAGTATCTATGATTCTTGGAGAGCTGCATAATTCAAATTAAAGTATACTATGTATTACTATTACTAAATTTTCATTTTAAATCTTGCCTTAAAATAAAACTCTTCTATTGAGGTCATCTTTATAAATGACCATTTAAACTATTGATTTAATACATATTCCTCGCTGGCAAGAATAACATTAGATTCTGTATAACAATTCATCTTACTTCTTAGTGTTTTATTTCTTTACGCTATGTTGCATCCATACAAAGTTACACAGAAAATTTCTTGACCCTTTTGGATTAGAAAATTTAGTAATACGAACGAGGATCTAATCTTCTTCCCCCCATTTTCATGGATTATTTTATTGATTTCACGCTATTTGCAGTGTCTCCCTTTACAGTGACAAGAACGTGGAATTGCTAGAAGTATCCTTAAAAGAAACCTTGAAGGTCATTAGATCCCATGCAATGAATGCCTTCATTCAACAAGGGCCCTGCCCTCCTATGCCTGCAAGTCCTTTAACATCAGGGAGTTCCTCTAAAGGGCTTGCACTTTAACTTGGTCCGCGCAGATCACATTTCTAAAATACTTTGCTGTCTCAAATGTCCTGGTTGGCAGGACTGAGTCACTAACACCATAACATTTCAGACTAGATTGACCTCTTTCTAGTTTTCAATGGAATTATTCCGTGTAATCAGATTTACAGGGCCACATAATCAAAGTGAGAAAGGAGATTACAGAGCTCCCCATTCGTTTCGCAAAGCAAGGGTGCAAGGATCATCAATCCTACTGACTCTCAAAGTGACATGATAGTACCTCCCGCCTTTGGAGTGTTGGTCATTAACCCGATCTGTTTCCAGTGCTCTTGTTTAAATAGGAAGGTTTAGGCTCTCTTCCTGAACTAGTAGAAATTCCTCCACTCAGATCTCACAACCACCATCCATGTGAGCAGATGCTACTATAACAAGGAATTGGTTCCCTGCCCTTGCTTATTATTCCTGCAAAGCAAAAAACTCGTACAAATCAAGCAATTACACTGAAAGTTCTCTTTCCTTGCCAGTCTTTAACACTTGCATTTCAACAGCACGCTGTGGTGATCCCAGGTGTGGCCTTCAATGATAAGCCAAGCTGCTTTCAAGATAGGAATGTGCACTCCTGCTGCCCTAGAAACCACACAAACCTTTCTGCCAGGCAATGTCCCTTCCTCCTGCCCTTTTCCACGCCGGTGCAATGGGCTTGATTCTTCCTGATTCCTTCTGAATGCGTACATTTCCCAAGCCTAGATATCTATTTAAAATATGATACGAAGCGTGTCATTTAATACAGTATTTTCTGCACATTGATGCCTTCATTCTAAACTGACGATTTGTACAACCCCCGCCCCCCCACTTCCCTCTTCCCCCAACACTTCAAACCGTTCGGCACATTGCAGGAATTGCAGTCTCGGATAGAACCTCTGGGCGGTGAAAGAGCAGCCTTACCCAGCCCTGGGCAGATACACACAATTCCAAATGGGAGAAGGGAGAAGAGGTAAGAAGTGCAGTGGCGAAAACTGGGGATTGGAGTACCGGTGGGAGCCCTTTCTAAATGACAAGCCACTTACTTGCTTCAAGGTGAAAAAAATCTAATTGTACCCCTGGGCGGTGCTTTACCCAGTGTTTAAAATGTATAATGCACAATTTAGAAGCACTGAGAATTACCTCAATACTATCATTAGAGGTGCCCATTAAAAAAAAAAAACACACAAAACTTGCTCTTCTGTAATGAAAGAAGATGGGTGCAAGGTCGATGTATTACCCCATCTAGAGCTCTCGAGAGAACTCCCCCAGAGCTGCAAACCCGGCAAATGCTGCGGGGAGCCAAGTTTCCCCGGCTGGCCGAACAGGTTCTTCGCCACGCGGAGCGCTGCTGCTAAGGAACTCGGGGTTCGCTTCGCTCCCGCGGTGGTCCCAGCGTCCGCAGGCGCCGCGCGCCCACCTGGGGGCTGCACAGAAACCTAGGCGCGAGAGCGAGCCTGGCGCACGGGGAGCTGTTTTGTAATCTCCCGGAATCCACGAGAAAATGTCTCCCGTGCAAAAACATGCCTTTCCATGAGAACTTTTCCTGACAACTCTGCGACCAAAGAGCAGATCCCTCCTCCTTACAGGAACTGCGGTTCTCTACTGACAGCTCCAAACTTAACGGCTGTGGCTGCAAACTTGACACGGACTCCCTCTCATCACTCCCACACCTCGTCCTCCTTGGCTCACCCGGCCCGGGCGGCTCCAGCTCGCACTCCACGCCCGCCTCCCCCGCACCTTCTTGGCGGATCGGGCAGACCCAGCTCCGCACGCCCAAGCAGCCCGTGCCGGGACGCGCCGGCCTCCGGGCGCGATTTTCTTGGAGAGCTGGCGAGCTCCTGGGCGCGCCCTACTCACTTGTGTCTTCTTCATAAGGAAAGGCAGCGCTGTGATCCCGCACAGGCAGTGTTGTGGCGACTCCGTTTAGCTGTTCTGGAGCTCCAGCATATTGCACGAGCAGCGGCTGCAGATAGTCCACGCATTGGGTAGCCCGAGCGCAGCGCTCTCTCCACGGCCAGTGCTGCCTGCAGCGATCCCGGTCCCGTCGCGAGGCGGCGAATAAGACCCCGGCCGGCGCGCCGCCAGCACTTTTATATTGCTCCCTCCCGCCTGCTCCGGACACGCCTCCTTCCCTTCCGGAGCCCCAGGGAAGCGAAGCCGGGCAGTGGCGCGGGGGGGAGACCCGGGAGGGCGGTCAGAGCACCGTGAATGCCCCAGAAGTTGGATAGATCAAGCCGAGCGCATCCGCCCCGCCTGGGGCCCCGGAGGCGTACGGGCTGGAGGCCACGAGGGCGCACGGCCGCGGAGGGAGAAGCTTAACAACCTGCAGCCGCTGCTGGCGCTGCGCGCGGCGCTGCGAGTCCCAGCTCGGCCTCCCAGCTCCTCGGGGGCTCACCTGGCTCCGCCCGGGCAGACGAAATACTTCGCGTGTTGGCAAAGGCTCTGAGCTCCCTCTTTTATGCATAGATCCTTCGGCAGGGGACTCCGCTGGGAGCCTAGCAAATCATTCACCCTGCCCACCTGCTTTAGAGAATTTTTTAAAGGAGCTTAATTAGAATTTAGATCATTGTCTTAGCTCTCTATTTTTTAAAACAATTACTTTAGGGGACAGATATTTAATAATTAAAAGAATTGTTGACTCAGGTTAAAGTGTTGCTAAAGAAAATGCTATTTTCAGAGGGGTTCACTGCTGTTTCTGTAGAAATTGAGATTCAAAGAGAAGTAATAGAGTAATAATTGTGCCAATCGCCCAAACAGCAAGTGTTCTGAAAGCTGTACTTTTTGTTAGAGAAGTTTTTGAAATCGGAAAGATAATGTAACAACAATAATAGCAGACACAATTATTTGATGCACTTAATTACATACTAGGCACCATGCTAAACATATTATTAAATCTTTCCCCCCAAATCTATTGTAGCGGTGTATTATTTTTATACCCATTTTATAGATGAAGACACAGAGGCTTACAGACGTCAGATTTCCCAAACCACAACTAGTAAATGGCAGAGCTCTTTTTGAATCTAGCGCCCGGCTATAAAGCTTTTTTTTAAGTACTTGAAACAAATATTTTCTTGATTCTCCAAAACCCTTTTATATTTTTCTTATAACTGGAGACCATTGAAAAAAAGCATTTTTATTTTTTTAAAAGAAAATGTTAACTAGACATTAACATCAATATTTTTTTTAGAACAAGAATAATGTGTAAAATTAGGAATTAAGTGTCTTAATAAGAGAGTAGGATTCCAAGTTTGCCTTACTTAGTTGAGAGTGCCTTCATTAAAAACGATTGAGCCAAACCTATAACCGTGACAGAACAAGAAACTAGCCAAAATTTGAAGCTCACTGTTAGTTTTCTATTACCACAGTAACAAATAACCATAAACTTAATGGCTTAACACAACACAAATTTATTATCTTCCAGTTTGGAGGCCAGAAGTCCAAGATGAATCTCACTGGGCTAAATACTGGCAGGGCTACTGCATTCCTGAGAGAAGTCCTAGGAGGAGATTTTTTCCTTGCCTTTTCTGGCTTCTGGAAGCTGTCCCTGTCTTTGGTTCATAGCCTCCTTCATTATCAAAGTCAGTAAAGGTGAATTCAGCCCTCCCACAACAATCCATTTTGACCCTACCTTCTGCTTCTCTCTTCTTCTAAGCACCTTGTGATTACGTTGGGCCCACCTGGATAATTCAGCATACTCTCCCTACTTTAGTCACCTGTTTAGCAATATTAATTCCATCTTAATTCCCCTCTGCCACATAACATAACATATTCACAGGTTCCTGGGATTAGGATGTTGACATCTTTGGAGGGCCATTATTCTGTCTACCAGACTCAGTAGCAAAGAAGTTTGTGGAGAACATAGAGTAGAAATGCGGGCTAGGCATGTTACTGTGCATGCTTCATCAAGGGCTCCACTCCAGGAGGCTCCGAAGTTCCCAGCGAGAAGACTGCCTCCCTCATTAAGAAAAGAAATGTTTGTTTGGCCCTGGCCGGTTGGCTCAGCTGTAGAGCGTCGGCCTGGCGTGCAGGGGCCCCGGGTTCGATTCCCGGCCAAGGCACATAGGAGAAGCGCCCATTTGCTTCTCCACCCCCCCCCCCCTCCTTCCTCTCTGTCTCTCTCTTCCCCTCCCGCAGCCAAGGCTCCATTGGAGCAAAGATGGCCCGGGCGCTGGGGATGGCTCCTTGGCCTCTGCCCCAGGCGCTAGAGTGGCTCTGGTCGTGGCAGAGCGACGCCCCGGAGGGGCAGAGCATCGCCCCCTGGTGGGCGTGCGGGGTGGATTCCGGTCGGGCGCATGCGGGAGTCTGTCTGACTGTCTCTGTCTGTCTCTCCCCGTTTCCAGCTTCAGAAAAATACAAAAAAAAAAAAAAAAAAAAAAGAAATGTTTGAAAAAAAACGGACCAAAAGCAAAGTTTAATGTATTAAACAATTGCTTTTAGTTTTAATCAACATGGTACTGCAGAGCATTTTAAGTGGAAGTAGAAAAAAGTCTGAAAACAGAAACAAATATGACAGTATTGGAAAGTTAACACAACCAGCCTTCAGGAGTAATATTGCTCTACCGGAGTTTCCAAACAGTTGAATATATATTATGCACAAAGGAGCTACACTCCTGAAATGTACCATTATAGTCCAATAAAAAGGGAAAAGAGTTTGAGGGTGACTGGTTCTATTTCAGATTCTACTGCAGGCTCTATGATCTTGCCTCAAATCAAAGGTCTAGCAGTGTGGCATGCATAACTATAAAGGTTCCCAAGATGATTTTAGGTGGTATGAAAATTTGTTTATTTTAAACATTTGCATAATTTATATTCAAATGAATGTAAATTATAATGTATATTTTTAAATTATACTATATAGCATATAACACACAAACACACACACATACATATATATCACATCAAACAGATGATTCCAACTTGTTTTCTTAGAAAAAAGTTTGAAGCGTCAATTTAAAGTCAGTTTAATGTGTAACACTAAATCATAACTAGTAGTAAAGGAGAGTGTATATAACAAAAACCTCGAGGTTGGTAGAACTACTGAAGCTTGGGAAACATCAATCCAACCATACTTGTGTGAAACCAATAGACTGGAATGGCCTAATAAGTTAGATGAGGTTTAAAGAAACCAGGGGGTCAACCTTTTCATTCAGCTCAATAATTCATCTCAATACTTAATATAGTCTTCTCTTATAGTGCACCATCTCTCTTCTCTCCCCCCTCCCTCCATTCCTCCCTTTCCCTCTCAGTTCTCTTGGTCCCATCCTCTCATCTCCACAGTTAATTGGCTCTGGCTATATTAATACCACCACTGTCTTTCTCATCCATAACTCTGTATCTTTTCTTTCTTTCATATTGCTGTACTAGAGTAGCTATATGATCATGTTATAGAGATAAAGAGAATTAAAAAAAACGTATCAAAGGGATTGAAAAGAGTTAGTATGCAAATCATAGATAGTAGGCAAGTTCATCAGAAGGTCAGAAGTGGTCAGAAAGACTGAGATTTCTGTTTAAGGGAAGCCTTCGAGAAGAGACACATGCCAGAATCCAGTTCCTCAGCAGAGAAAAACCAGGAGCTACTTAAAAGTGAGCAAGAGGCACAGCTATGCCCCAAGTGGATATGAAGCATGGGGAGTTTTTTCTTTTAGAAATGAAAGGCCCTGTTATAGGGTACAGAGAGTTCAATATTTATAGTGGAATGAAAGTCTCTCTTTCCTTGTACACTTTCAATGCTAGTGGTGCATCATGTTGTTTTTGATCAATCTAATTGTTGAATAACTTTTTAAAAAGCTTAAACAATTGTTGTTAAGAAACAGGTTCCCGCCCTGGCCGGTTGGCTGGCTCAGTAGTAGAGTGTTGGCCGGGTGTGTGGATGTCCCAGGTTCGATTCCCGCTCAGGGCACACAGGAGAAGTGACCATTTGCTTCTTCACCCCTCCCCCTCTCACTTTTTTCTCTCTCATTCTCTCTCATTCTCTCTCTTTCTCTCTCTCTCTCTCTCTCCCCCTCATCTCCTCCTGCAGCCATGGCTCAATTGGAGGGAGTTGGCCTTGGGCACTGAGGATGGCTCCACGGCCTCTGCCTCAGGCGCTAAGAAGAAGAGCTCAGTTCCTGAGCAGCAGAGCAATGTCCCAGGTGGGCAGAGCGTTGCCCCCTAGTGGTCTTGCCTGGTAGATCCTGGTCCAGGCACATGAGGGAGACTGTTTCTGCCTCTCCTCCTCTTACTGAATAAAAAAAAAAAAAGAAAGAAAGAAAGAAAAGAAAAGAAACAGGTTCCTTTTAGTAAATAAATCTTCTTCAGGTTTGTTTTGTGCACATGAAACCTTTTTTATTTCTTCTCCACTTTGAGGCTGCCTCTGTTAGACACCCTTGTTGTTTTCAGCATACTTCTAAAAAAATGGCACCCCTAACGAATGCCCATATTGTCTGATGAGGTCAGGCCAGAGGGGAGCCATCCATTCCCATCTTTGGAGGAGGTGGAAAAGAAGGACAAAAATCACTCTCTGATCATTAGCTCCTCTGTCAAAAACTGGTAGCTTGTCATTGCTTCTGGGATAAAAACATAAATACCTTCACAAAGGCTTCAAGGCCAGGGCTGGCCCCTGGCTGCCTCTCCAGAGTCAGCTCACGCTATGCTTCCCTGCTCCAGAGACAAGGGCCTTCTTTCCATCCTTCATAATTACTTCTCACTCAGAACCTTTGCAAATCTCCTTCCTTTTGCCTCTGCTTAGCCCTCTTTGCTCAACCCTCTCCTGTTGGCTTTGTAAATATCTTCTCAGCCTTTAGATCTTAACTCAGTATTTCCTAGAGTCCCTTCCTCAGGCAAGGTTTCTCTAACCTCTGTCTCTGTCAGCTCCTTATTACAAACCTAAGTATGAATTCCCTCTCTTTTGTAGCCTTTACCAAACAGTGGCAGTTTGACATTTCTTTGTGTGGTAATTTGATTAAAGTCACTGACTTGACTCAAAATCAATGACTTTCACTCATTATTTTATATTCAGTGTCTGGTACAGTGAACAGGAATCTCTTAAATATTTTTCTAATTAGGTCACCAGTGGCAGACGTGTGTCAGGAACTGGGCTAGGTCCTTAGATTATACTATGTCACTAATCTCTCTCAGCAGTCATGTAAGGGAGATAATTTTTATAAGTGATAAATAAGAAAACCGAGGATCAACAAGTTAAGGTTATTTATTTAAGATCCCTCGGTCAGTAGGTAGAAAATCATGATCTAACCCAGGCACCTGGACTGTGGTTAGGACTCTTTGTCTGCCTATACCCTTTCCTTTTCTTCTTCCTCTGCTACCAGGACCCCGCTTTCTTTTGTAGATTTCACACTCAATCCCGTGTCTTTCAGGGAGATTGTCATTCACAAGGCTCTGCTCTCCCCACACACTCAGCTATGCGAATGTGTTTAGGATCCAGGTTTGTCTGGCCGCCTGATTGGTGAGGCATGGGACACCACCTGAGGTGTGCCAGTCAGAATCCACTGTGGGCATCGTCTGCTAAAGGCCACTGGAAAGGTAACCTCTTTCCTAAGGCATTGCCAAGCTACAAAAATGTGAAGCATCCTTTATCCTATAAGTGTGTGATTTTTACCATCCTTAAAAATAAGGTTTTTTTTTTAATAACTCAAAAATTTCTAGTATTCAAAGAATACCATCAAACCAATTTGTTTAGTTCAGTTTTTCTTTTTTAAATTATGAAATAAAGATTAGCAAATATTGCCAAAGAGAATAAGTACTTAAATTATGGATAGTCAACCTTTGTTTGCATTTATACTGTGCCTAAAAATTAATCACAGGTGCAATGTAAACATCAACAGTAAATGATTATATTCCTGAAGAAAAATGAATCTGTATTATACCGGATCAAAAGTATTATTTAATTCTGGTGAAATTTTGGAAATTCTTTATAATATTAAGTCAGAATGTTCTATTCAGTGTTATAAATAAATATTGATCATATATGAGATAGAATTTGATTGCCAGCCAAAATAAAAAAGAACTAGTGACCCATGGAAATAATTATAGTATAGACAAATTAGTATACTCCATGCCTATCAAATGATCAAAAAGGTTTTAGCCATCATGACCCAATGACATATAAGATTATTAAAAAATTCTAAAGGAATAAACTTTCCTAAACAATCTAGGCAGAATTTGAGTGAAAAGAAGTTCAGTGGGTCTTAGGGAAATTCCTCTTCTACTGAAAACTATGAATTCGACTTTGCAGAAATAACTCATGCTATGTATTTGTTAATTTATACTAAATATATATTTGAATACCTCCTGATGGCATTAGTAATTTCCTCTGAAACAATATTTATTTTTATTATCACTGGACTACTTCAGAGTCTCATGAATCTCACCTACACTATTTCAGCCGATTCACCAGTGGTCTCGTCTCTGGTCCTTTCTTACTCCAGTCCATTTCAATATCACTGCTAATGTTACAGTACCATCTATAAAAATCTCATCACCCCAACTCACTGACTTATAAATACCTTTTGATTTCTGAGAATAAAATCCAAAGCTCTTCACAGTTTGGCCGTAATATTTTTAGTTCCTAGACTCATCTATTGTCCTAGCCACTTCCTTCCAACTAGCTATGTTGGACTTCACGACATTGTCTCTTCCACGTCTTTGTTGCTATATTTATATGGTTCTTTACAATGGAGTAGCTTTTCTTCTATTTTCTTTGACCTGAAATCTCTTATTGCCATTCAAATCCTGGTTCATTCCATCCATCCATCACCACTTATCTCCCCTTTACCCTCTTTCACTCCCTCGCCACTCTTTTTTCCCTCCTATAATCACCTGGGAAGAAGACTTGACTTGGGGTGATAAATATACAATGCAATATACAGATGATGTGTTACAGAATTGTGCAGCTGAAACATATGTAATTTTATTAACCAATGTCACCCCAATAAATTCAATTTTAAAAATAATAGAAGTGGCCCTGGCCGGTTGGTTCAGTGGTAGAGTGTCGGCCTGGCGTGCAGGAGTCCCGGGTTCGATTCCCGGCCAGGGCACACAGGAGAAGTGCCCATCTGTTTCTCCACCCCTCCCCCTCTCCTTCCTCTCTGTCTCTCTCTTCCCCTCCGGCAGCCAAGGCTCCATTGGAGCAGAGTTGGCCCGGGCGCTGGGGATGGCTCTGTGGCCTCTGCCTCAGGCGCTAGAATGGCTCTGGTTGCAACAGAGTGACGCCCCAGATGGGCAGAGCATTGCCCCCTGGTGGGCATGCCAGGTGGATCCTGGTCAGGCGCATGCGGGAGTCTGTCTGACTGCCTCCCCGTTTCCAACTTCAGAAAAAAAAATAAAAAAATAAAAAAAATAATAGAAGTAAAGTTAAACTCCTGTACAAGTAAAATAAAAAATCCTGGTTTAAAAAGCACTTCCTCTTTGAAGCAAATAGTTATTTATTCCTTACAACCTTAATTAGGTTTACAATTAATGGGAAAATTAATTTATAATGCATGAGATCTTGCTGAGGGAAGGAGGGAAGAGTATTGCTCAAAATGTACTGAGTGAAAAATCAAAAGGTGCTGTGGGTATTTGATGGGAACATTCATGTTTGTTTGTTTTTCTACTAAAAGTGTAATAAGTATATTTTAGTCAAAACTTATTTTAATAAAAAGGTATAATTATTTAATTTATATAAGCATTTTTGTTCATGTCTTCCTAAGCCTTAAAGGTTTCAGAAACAATTCCACTGGGGAACAAAATTTTTGTTTCATCCACAAAAACACTTGTTCTTACCTAATTCGAGTGTGCTGATCTCAAATATGACATTAGTTTTTCTCTGTAAACTAGTTTTTTGCAATTCAAGATTTTTGGTTTTCATCTTATTGTAAAATTTTCAACATTTAGTTTAACATAATGAAGTAGAATGTCTTCTTGGGAATCATCTTTGTGAAAATATAATAATTTATATAATGCAGTAAATACACTAATACACTAAAAGATATGATTGCATTAGAATTTGTCTACAATTTCAAAATAGAACATATTAAAACACTTATTTTAATCATAAAATTTGCGTAAAACTTATTTAAATTCTATTCAGGCAAAAATTTGTGTTTGTAGCTCTTGTGTTTGTGTACTTGTTGAGGACAATCTCGTTTGATGCTCCAGCAGTAGTCTGCTCATCACTAATAGCTCCAAGATTTTTAGGAAACTTATCAAGGTGACTGTTCAGGAAGTGAATCTTAATGCTCATGTTACATCCAATGTCGCGGAAAGCCAATAGCATCCTTTGAATCAGAAGTTCATAGTTTTCTGCTTTTTTGTTGCCAAGGAAGTTCTTTGTAACTGCCACAAAAGACTGCCATGCTGCTTTCTCCTCCTTATTGATCTTCCTGGCAAATTCTTCATCACATATGAGGGTTCGAATTTGAGGTTCATCGAATACACCTACTTTTATCTTCTCGAAAGACAAGGCAGGAAAAGCAGAAATAATATATTGAAAGTATTCACTTTCTCTATTCAAAGCCTGAACAAACTGCTTCATGAAGCCAAGTTTGATGTGAAGTGGGGGAAAAATGATCCTGTCTCGATTAACTACGAAGTTCATTCGCAATATTTTGCATCCCTACTTCCAGAGCTTCACATTTCAGCCACTCCTTCTGTGTCCAGTGTTTCTCCTGAGCTCAGCTGTCCCACAAACACAGAAAGCAAGGATACTTCGTGAAACCTCTCTGTTGTCCTAGCAGAAAATTTACCATTTTAAGATCCACACAAATGATCCAGTTATACTCCTCATACTTCAGAAAGTTGAGGACAATTTTTATGTCATTATAATCTTCTCGCAGATGAGTTGAATAACCCATTGGAACCGTTGCATAATCATTACCGTTGTGTAAGAGAACACATTTTAGACTCCGTTTAGAGCTGTCAAGAAATAGTCGCCATTCTGTTGGACTGTAAGTAGTAACACCTAGCTGACTGAGAAGATTATTGATATCATGACAGTAAACAAAGTGTTTGTCTTTGGAAAAAAAATCCACAATTTGTTCACACTTCCTGAAATGGGATACTTAAGCTGACCCGTGAAGTACATTCTTTTCTTGAAGCCTGGAGACTAATAACTCAGCTGCTTTCTTTGATAGGCCCAAATCTCTTACTAAATCTTTCAATTCGGGTTGGCTAAACTGCTGAGGGGTTAATGACTGCTTGGCTTCAGAAGAAGACCCTTCAGATTCTACAACCATTTCCTCATGCATTTTATCAAAATACACTTAATCACCATGTTCACTTTCTTCATCCTTAGAAGAAATAAAACCATTGAAAACTGGAACCGGGAGTGTCTCAGAGTGTGGGATAGGTCGTATTGCTGAAGGAATATTAGGATATGAGATCATATGCCGTTTTTTCTTGCCAATGCCCTTTGTATGGATCAGACAGAAATAACAGTCACTGCTGTGGTCCTTAGGTTCATGCCAAACCATGGGAATACCCAAAGGCATTCCTTTGCATTTTTCTTTTGTCTAGTCACGAAGCATTTCCTCACAATTATGACACACAATATGAGGAGCCCAATTCTTGTCTTGATTACCAAGAAGAACTTGAAAATAGGCAATATATGCACGTGTCACAAATGATGAAGTATTGCGCCTCTGACGTTGAAGTGTGTAACAGCCACATATATAACAGAAGGTGTCAGGATTGTTCTTACATTTACACCTATTCGAAGAAGCCATGATTCAATCTTAAAACAAAATAAGAGGGTGTTTTTATCAGATAATAATTTTTTACATTTAAAAACAACTACAATTATGTAAAAGTGATGTTTGTAAAACATTAATTGCCTTGTGGTTATGTTCAATCCAAGAGTCGTTGCCCTTTAACTCCAATTTAAAAACCAATGCAGCCTGACCAGGCGGTGGCGCAATGGATAGAGCATCAAACTGGGATGCCAAGGACCCATGTTCGAGACCCTGAGGCCAGCTTGAGCGCGGGCTCATCTGGCTTGAGAAGAAAAAAAAAAAGCTCACCAGCTTGGACCCAAGGTCGCTGGCTCGAGCAAGGGTTTACTCGATCTGCTGAAGGCCCGCGTTCAAGGCACATATGAGAAGGCAATCAATGAACAACTAAGGTGTCGCAATGAAAAACTGATGATTGATGCTTCTCATCTCTCTCTGTTCCTGTCTGTCTGTCCCTATATATCCCTCTCTCTGTCCCTGTAAAAACCAATGCATGCCATTAACTGTAACAAAAATAAATTAAAATTGCATAAAAACTAGACCATACACCAAAAAACGGATTTCAGATTTGGAATCAGCAATGCAGAAATATATAGAAACAGTTCTAAAACCTCATGAAACAGAAAATGAGAAAAAAGTTGTTCTCCAGTGTTATTTCACAACATGTAGGTTTTAAAGCTAGAGAAGAATTGTGATACTATGTAGTTTACACAATTAATCTAGAGATGAAGACACTGAGGCCACAGAGGGCCTGTTTGAATGAGAGTAGAACCTGCATTACCAGAACTGACTTATGAAACACTTTGTAGCTAGTCCGGAAGCACTACTTCCAAGGAATCAAGGTTAAAGAGTAAATATTCCACCCTTGTTTATTGTAAAGGGTGGTTTATTATTAATAAGTCTATGACTGTAGTAGTATTCAGAGAGGAATTTCTATAGAAGAACAGAAAGTAGAATTGATTTTTCAACTGATATATACATTCTTGGAATCTGCTTTTTTATATTCTGTATTCTCAGCTTATAGGAGACTGCAGAATACATATACACCTTAGATGCTGAAATAACATAAAATAATACTGCTTTTATATATCCCTCTTCTTCATGACATCTTAAATATATATTACCTAGTTGTACATTTTTGCATATTTTTCCTGATTATGGCTTTCACATGTATCTTATAACTTCTATGTGTATTAGATAAATTATAGTAATTTAAGTTGGTGTTTTGGGCAATGATGCTATTCTCTTCAGTTACCTGATTTTAAAAGAGATTTGTGGCCTTAACTGTGGCAATGTTCTTTTTATGTTCTACTTTTGAAATGCATGTTCTCTAATGAATCATTTAAATGAGAAATTTCTAGAGTATTGCTTATTTCCTAATTGACAAGTTTGTTCTATAGAACTTTTGAACGGCACAGTTAATAAAGAGTGTAGAGACAGATATACTATTTTATACAGCTCTGTCACAAGTTGTAATGCAACTCCTTAGCTATCTCTTCTCTAAAAATTATAAATAGGGTACACCACAACAGCTGTCACGTATTTGGGAATTTCTCTTTCTTTCTTTCTTTCTTTCTTTCTTTCTTTCTTTCTTTCTTTCTTTCTTTCTTTCTTCTTTCTTTCTTTCTTTTTGGCTTGGTGGTGGGTGATAAAGAATAGATTTGACATTAACGCAGCTAGGGACCAGATAGCTTTATATTGTGGGTTCCACAGTCTGAAGTAAGAATTATAGATACTTTTTTGTTTTCACGGCGTGTGCAACTTGCTTAGACAAGTAGCAGATTTTTTGTGTCTCCTTTCAATGTCATCAGACCACTTATCAAGTTTGGATAAAAGACATTTGTTAACAATGTACCTCATTGTCAGTGTTTCTCCTCAACTAGAAACTGAGTGTTTGCTCTGACCCCATCCCAAGAGGTTATGGGGATCTTGACCAATTTTCAACCTATTCTTGAGGGAAAGCCTTGAGGAAAGAGTTGGTTTTCAGAATTTAGAGATCCAGCCTTAGAATGATTATAAGCCCTACACATAATCATTAGCCACATACACCAGCCACCTTCCTTTGCTTTATTCCGTTTTCATTCAAAGATGTTATTCCATGCTGTGGAGACTCCCTGGCAAATCCCAGATACCAGCTTTCTTATTCTGAAGACAGCATCCAAGGTGAGGCAGTATATGAAAATAAAATTATCTTTGTTGTAACCATTGTTTTTTAAATATTTATTTTCTTTGTTATTTATAAATAATACATACTTAAATTGGATTATTGCTTTGATATCCTCATTTATCTTAAAATATGCTGCATGGTATTGTGTGTTAGTTAATTGAGAATGCATCCAGGCGCTGTTAGCATTCTACTCAAGAATTTTAGTTGAGAGCTGGCCAGCTAACTTTCTCACTAGAAATTCCATGCTTGAGAAGATACTAATGTAAGCAATTCCCTTATCCATATCTTTTATACTATCCACATCTAGCTTCTTCATAGATGTTGGAAATATGTTAGAAATGAGAGTGTTAGGCATTATTCATTAATAGCATACTCTATGGCAAAATAATATTTTAGAAGAAAGAAATGGTAGCTTATTGAGCACCATCATGAATGTAAGACAAAAGCTCTCCATAAAATTAAAGCTCTTCACGATATATGCATTGGCTAAAATTATTTTAGAAACATAGACATGAAGACAATATAGGAAGTCAAGGAGGCCTGAGACCTTTAACAGTAGGAATAATGCTTGAGACTTCAGCCCTAAACAGACTGGTGAGACAGCCACTGGTGTTAGAAGATGAATTAGTTTTGAGTAAATACTTCTTGCAAGATGGTAATGGGAGCACTTAACTCTACCAAGAGCTGAAACTTATTAATCTTTAAAGAATATTTTGTGGCCTGACCTGTGGTGACACAGTGGATAAAGCATAGACCTGGAATGCTGAGGTCACAGATTTGAAACACTGGGCTTGCCTGGTCAAGGCACATATGGGATGCAACTACTACGAGTTGATGCTTCCTGTTTCCCTCCCTCTATCTAAAAATCAGTAAATAAAGAAAAAGAAAAAAAAAGAATATTTTGTATGAACTGAGTTGTGTCTATTTGTCAGTATATTGGTCTTTGTGTATTATAGAATTTTGTTTATGATTTGCTTTCAATATGATCTGGTAGCTACATAATCTACCATAAAGAATCTAAGAGTTGCACATGTTAAATTGGCTTGAAGTCAGTTCATAATTGTTTATGGAGCACTTACACAGTGCTAAGGACTTTGCATATATTATTTAATCTTTATAGTATCTATACAACAATTCTCACAGTGCTCCTTACACGACTGTTATTGTTTATGTCTATGCATAGTGTGATGCTAATTATTGTCATTATTTAGAAAAAGAGAAGTAAGATGATCACATCCACCTATGAGGTGGTACAACTGTCTTGTTTTACAGACAAGGAAATGAAGCCACATGGGTAATTAAGTGACTACTCAAGGTCACAGAGCTAGAAAGTGGCCAATCTTGGATTTAACCTGTGCCTGAGTGACTCTGAGAGCCCATCCCTCTAACCACAGTGTTTTATTGCATCCCTTAATGAGTCTTGTTAAATGGAAGACTTGGTGGGCTAAGAAGTGAGTTAAATATTTCTTATAATACAGTATTTATGTTGCAGTTTTCTTATAATGTGGTTGAAAGGTAGAAAATAACTTGTCAAGTCGTAGGGCATGCTGGGTAGCTACCAGGACTATAGAATAATTAAACACCTTTCAAAGCAGTACTCTCAGCATGGAAAATGTCCTTAAGGACTTTGATTTAAATGACTGATTTCATGACAATGAAGGGCTCAGAAAGCTGAACAAGGTTCTTTTATGAAGAGCAAAGGAAATAGTTAGGCTAGCACTGAGTCTTTTCAGGGCAAACATTAGAAGATGAAGATTATCTGTGCTGATTTCTCCCCTAATCCCTGTTATTGAGTTTCTGGTTACTCGACCTGATTAGAGCTTGTACAATATCATCTCTGTAACCTTTGTGTTTGTCAGTTTATCTTGATCAACTATCAGTGCAAAGTGAGAAGCTGCCTTTCATCTGGTTTCCAATGGTGCTACCTAGAAAAAAAAAAAAGAAAGCTAAAAAGTTCTCATTGATCAGAAATAAAGTAGTCAAGGTATTACAGCACTGATAGTGAGCCTGGAGAAGGTATTTGAAGAAGGAAGCCTTCCTAGGGAGAAGGCTCACTAAAGAATAGCGACACCGTAGGATATTGCAGACAAAGAGGGTTGTCTAAAATCTTGATTATTTGCAGTGGAGCCAGGTTTTCCTACTTCAATAAGAAGTTTTTGTCAATTCATCCTTATGCTGACACTGTTCTCTTCCTAAATCCAATACTTCAAAGATCTGACATTGTTAAGGAAGATAATCCTTGAACCCTTAGCAATATAAGGAGACCAGGAAAAAAAAAAAAAAAAAAAGAAAAGAAAGAAAAGAAAGTGTAATGCTACTTTACCTTCCTATCTGGGAAAGAAAAAAGTGAACAAGTTTGATTGTAGGAGGCCAGTTAACTCAGGTGGAGGGAATAAAGGAACTATGTAGCCAAGGAGTGAGGAGAAAGTGAGCAAGGAAGTTGTAAAATACTGAGTGAGGTATTTTACAGCTGTTTATTAAAAGAAAGAAGGAGGTGCACTGTGTTTATCTAACATGCTTCCTTTTACACTGTGTCATAACAAAAAGTCATTAGCTCTGAAGTCAATAGACCTGGGTTTAATACTGACTTGACCACTTACTTTCTGCCTGGTAAATTCAGGGCAGATTCTTTAAATTCTGTGAGGCTCAGTTTCCCCATAGTTTAAATGGAACTCCTGGCATGTGTCTCCCAGCCACGCTGCAGCCTGCACATGTCATTAGTGTCCGGTCTAACTGTGGGCAACTCAACCTCTCTGAACATCAGAAACTCCATCTGTAAAATGGGAATAAAAATGCTTTCTGGCTCCAATCGAGAACGTATGTGGACAAAATGCATAGGATTGCTGCTTTTGGTAGGTTTTGTTCTGTAAGAGCTACCTAGTGGTGGCGTTCTAAAGATTAGGTAGTAGTATATGTATTTCAAGTCCTAGTTCATAGTACCCAGACAATAAATGGAACACAAAGGCATTCAGTAAGTATTAGAACTACATTATCAAATTCACACAAGCTTTGTCAATGGCTTACTTAGTGCTTGCTTTCATAAAGAATACTATGTGACAGAGCAGACAACACATGAGACCACAATTTCTTTTAAAGATTACATTTTATTATTTATTTATTTACTTATTTATTTATCTTAAGTGAGAGGAGGGGAGATGATAGTGAGACATACTCTCGCATGCACCCTGACCAGGAGCCACACAGCAACCCCTGTCTGGGGCCGATGCTCGAATCAATTGAGTTATCCTCAGCACTTGAGGCCAACATTTGGACCAACTGAGCTATCTTCAGTGCCTGGGGACAATGCTCAAACTAATCAAGCCACTGGTTGCGGGAGGGGGAGAGAGAGAGAAGGGGGAGAGAAAGGAAGAGAAGCAGACAGTTACTTCTCATGTGTGCCCTGACTGGGGATCCAACTGGGGGCGTCTGCATGCTAAACTGATGCTCTATTTATTGTACTAAACCGACTGGCCAGGGTGAGACCACAATTTTTCACATTTAAATTGTCTTCTCCATTTCTTAAAGCATGATCATATCCTCAAGGAGGAGACACATATACCATGCTTCCTATTTTTCCAGAAAATAAGGCTGAGATCCAGAGAAATTTAGTGATCTTGACTAGAGATGCTATGACTAAGTAGGGGAGTCAGGCCTGGAATCTGGATTCCTGAATTCTGTCCTAGTGATCTCCCCATTATACCACACTGGCATTGTCCTACGGGTCTGGCCTACCTTTCTAGAAATGCTCTGTTAGGGTAAACTTTAAAAGCAAGATATAAAGATAGGCTTTCCTCTTATGAGTTCACGATGAGTTGATCTCCTTGGCTTATGTTACATTTTTTATATGTAAAAAAAGATAATGAATTCTTTGTAAAATTTGAAAGGAACAGAGAGAACACACATTTGCTAAACTGAGTGGCCTCCTGCCACTATCACTTCGGAGCATTGAACTAATTTAAGACCTTTGAAGGTTGAAAATTAGCAAAATATTTTGACATTTTCCAGAAAGAAGAATTGAAATTTTTAAGATCACAAATCAAATTTGTCAACTCTAAATAGCTAAGGAAAAATATTTTGATTAACAAAGGAAATTGGAATATCAACAGTTATTCAATTTTCTTTGTAATATGTCTACTTATAGTGCATGATTACTGACTACATATCACTTAGAAGCACTGCACTTATGAGTCAAGCCCAAAGTGACTTAGATTCCTCAATATATTGATATGTACCCAGCTAAATACTTTAAGATTTTATAACATGTTTTTCTTTGCAATATTAAAATACTTTTAGAAAGTAACAAAAACATAAAGCATTGTATAAGTGTAATATACTATCTATTTAAATTCAGTTAACCTACAATAATTTAATTCAACCTCTAATGGTCATTGAGAGCCTACTTACTCCCTAGGGCAGTGATTTCCAACCTTTCTCATCTCATGGCATATAAACTAATGACTTAGTTCTGCGGCATACCAAAAAAATATATTTTTTGCCAATCTGACAAAAAGACTAGGTATAACTTTGATTCATTCATGGACAACTATTGTTGTGTTGGCTGTTGTCATTTTTTTTATTTGATAAGGGAAAAAAGGTCAACACCCCTGACTAAATAGGTAGTGTATGTTTTAAAATTCTTGTGGCACACCAGTTGAAAATCATTGCTCTAGGGCATGATGCTGGCCCTGCGATAACTAAGGTTTCTGCTCTTGAGGAATTCAGTGTCTGAGTTTTATGGTAATAAAAGCCTATAGTTGCTAACTTTTATTGACCTTTTTCTATGTTAACCACTCAGTCAAGGGTTCTGCAATATGTTTTATTTAGTACAGCCACTTGAATCCTTTGGAGATAGCCTTTTAATAGCCCCATTTTATAGATGAGGGAAGAGTGGCTTAGATTGAGATTAAGAAGTTTATCCAGGGACACACAGGTCATAACTGGTTCAGTTAATAATTAAGTTGATATACTAACATAAATATACAGACAGAAACCTACATACACAAGTAAATACAAATACTCGCAACTTGTATTTTTTAAAATATCAATGTTATTTTTCTTTCGTAATTGAAAGAAAGAAGTTTGTGTTGTTGTTGTTTTTCCTGCCAGTTTATGCGTAAATAATGATTAGTGATAGTAGTATCACCACTATGCAGAAAGTGGAGTGGACTCATCCTCCCAGAGTCGTGCAAAAGTCTTTTATAGCTATTAAATTGTTTCAGATGCTCTGACCCTAACACTGCATCCTATTCATTTTTTAAATGATAAATTATAACCTAAATGATATTATTTATTTATTTATTTTTATTAAGTGAGAGGCAGGGAGGCAGAGAGACAGACTTCCATGTGCACTCTGACCAGGATCCACTGGCAAACCCCCTACAGGGTGATGCTCTGCCCATCTGGGGTCACTGTTCCATTGCTCAGCAACTGAGCTATTTAGAGCCTGAGGGGAGGCCATGAAGCCATCCTCTGTGCCCGGGACCAACTTGCTCGAACCATTTGAGCCATGGATGCAGAAGGGGAAGAGAGACAGAGAAACAGAGAGAGAGAGAGAGAGAGAGAGAGAGAAAGGGGGAAGAGGAGGGATGTTGCTTCTCTTGTGTGCCTGGACGAGGAATTGAACCTTGGATATCCACACACTGGGCTAATGCTATACCGCTGAGCCTACCAGCCAGGGCCCCCAAAAGATATTTAAACTTTAGGTTGACCTTGCAATAAAACTTTTCATCTTCAACTGCCGTATTTTTCGCTCCATAAGACGCATTTTTTTCCCCAAAAGTGGAAGGGAAAATACCCATGTGTCTTATGAAGTGAATGTTCATATTTTTTAGCTGCTGTGGGGTGCTGTGCCAGTAAACACGTAGAATAGGGTCGGGAACCTATGGCTCGTGAGCCAGATGTGGCTCTTTTGGTGGCTGCATCTGGCTCACAGACAAATCTTTAATAAAAGAAATAATGTTAAGATATAAAACATTCTCATGTATTATAATCCATTCATTTCCTACTGCTCATGTTCATGGTTGCGGGTGGCTGGAGCCAATTACAGCGGTCCTCCAGGACAACACCAAATTTTTATTGGATAATGCATAACATACACGGGTCGTTGTATGGCTCTCACAGAATTATATTTTAAAATATGTGGCGTTCATGGCTCTCTCAGCCAAAAAGGTTCCTGACCCCTGATGTAAAATGAGCGCCAGCTGGAGCATAATTATACCTGCCAGGGCGGTGTGCAGAACCCCGGCATCTGCTGAGTGATCTCCTAGTTCCAGTTTTCACAGTTGCATGCAGCGCAGGAGGGAAGGCGAGCGTCGTTGTGTGGGTGCATTTATCTGGCATCATCAAGGGCAAACGTTGAGAGGCCCACTGCAGTGGTGGAGGGTTGCGCTGCAGCTGCAGGAGCTTAGAGTGAAGTGTTGAGGTCACTTGTTGGCAGTCTAATAGTATTTCATTGGCTGGCTGGCAGGTAGGGGAGGGGCCAAGGATGAGAGGCACGTGCAGTGAACTGGGAAGCCCATGGGAGCACAGGCAAAGCAGGGGCAGGCAAAGCAGGCTGTGCTGCTCATTGCCATCAGTTTATTCCAGCTGTAATCCAGGTAGTTTACCTATGTAGTGACATTAGAGTAAAAAATAACTGGACTTTCCCTAGTGCAGCCGCAGTGGGGTTCAGGAGAAAGGATAGATTGATGAAAAAAGTTTGGTCCAAATATCCTAGAGGGCTTCTGAAAAAATCTGCCCAACTAGTGCTTGACCAGTTTAGAGCACATATTAGTAAAGCCACAAAAAAATTTTAAAGAAGTTAAGACTCATCTAGCTGTAATTCCTGGGGGTCTTACCAGCCAGTTGCAACCTCTCCATGTTTTCATCAACAAACCATTTAAAGTCTTTATGCGAGAAGAGTGAAACAAATGGATGGCTGTGGATAATCATGATCTGACACCAACTGGACGAATGAAGAGACCCACTACCGCTCAAATTTGTGAATGGGTGAAAACATCATGGCAGTCAGTAAAGAATGAAACCATGGTACAGTCATTCAAAAAATGTGGCATTAGCAATGCCTTAGATCAGGGGTCCCCAAACTTTTTACACAGGGGGCCAGTGCACTGTCCCTCAAACCGTTGGAGGGCCAGACTATAAAAAAAAACTATGAACAAATCCCTATGCACACTGCACATATCTTATTTTAAAGTAAAAAAACCAAAATGAGAACAAATACAACATTTAAAATAAAGAACAAGTAAATTTAAATCAACAAACTGACCAGTATTTCAATGGGAACTATGCTCCTCTCACTGATCACCAATGAAAGAGGTGCCCCTTCCGGAAGTGCAGGGGGGGGGGCGGATAAATGGCCTCAGGGGGCCGCATGCGGCCCGCGGGCCGTAATTTGGGGACCCCTACCTTAGATGATGCTGAAGATGGATGGTATCATATATGAAAATAGCAAAGAAAGTGATGCCAGTGATTGTAAGCAACTGAGCTTCTTAAATTCTGACACTAGCGATGATGAGTTCCTGGGGTTCGCGGACAACTAGAAGAGTATTTGAACATTAAAGTCTCTTCTCATTTGTTAATAACAGTGCTAATGATTGTTAATACTGATATTGAGTTTACATTGTTGAAATATTATTGTGGTATATTTTATTAAATATTTTAATACATTATTTGGTTCAGAATATTTTTTTTCTTATTTTCCTCCTTAAAACCCTAGGTGCATCTTATGGTCAGGTGCATCTTATGGAGTGAAAAATACAGTATATTTATGCTTTCTCTAGGAAATTGTGGTAATAACATACTTTGAATATATTCAGAACTGTTTATTAAAAAGGGGTCCCAAATACAGAGGACCTTAGCTATGAGGTCCTGCAAGAGGAGCACAAATGTAAGAGGGAAATGCAGGAAAACATGAGACTCTAAAAAGAATAAACTTTGCCCCATTTTAATGAAAGTTTCAGATAGAAAACTCTTAGAATATTTAGAAAAATATTAGAGATAATTCCACTCATTCATTTAAATAGTAAATTGAGTGACTATATTAGTTTCCTAAATTGCTAAAGAAAACTACCACTGACTAGGTGGCTTAAACAACAGAAATTTATTTTCTTACAGTTCTGCCGGCTGGAAGTCTAAGATCACAGTGTCAGCTGGGTTGGTTTCTTCTGAGGCCTGTCACCTTGGCTTGTAGATAGTTCCACTCTTGCTATGTCCTGACCTCGTTGTCTCTCTGTGCATACGAGCCCTGGGTATCATTTTGTGTGTTCAAATTTCTTGTTAGGACAGCAGTGAGCTTGTATTGAGGCCCATCCTATTAGCCTCACTTTAATGAAACTACATCTTCAATAGCTCTCTTTCCAAATTCAGTCATATTCTAGGAACTGGGGATTAGAGCTTCAACATGAATTTTGGGGAGACACAATTTAGCCCATAACAGGGAACTTTAGCTATGAAGAGCTGGGGGTCCTTCCAGATCTAGAATTTTATGCATCTTCTTCAAAATTTTCACTGTATGTAAATTGACCACAGTCTAAATTACTGATATAATCCTTTTCTTTATTTATTACAAATGACATTCCTAGCTGCTTTTCTTACTACCCAAAGAGAGGATCATAGAGCACTGCTCTGGGTTCTCCTTGTGACTGAAGGAGAAACTTTCACAATGTCCAGAGCCCTTGGTGTCCTGTAAACGAAGGGGGAGGATGACCTCAAATCCCTTGCAGCAGGAACCCGCTTAGGTAGCCCAGCCTTGACTTGGAAATGGAACAAGTACATCTATAAAAGGACAAGGGATGACGTCTGCACCATAAATCTGAAGAAAACCTGAGAGAATCTGTTGGCAGCTTGTGCTTTTGTTGTAACTGGAAACACTGCTGGTGTCAGTGTCACATCCTCCAGGAACACCGGCCAGCAAGCTGGGCTGAAGTTTGCTGCTGCCACTGGAGCTGTCTCCATTGCTGGTCGCTTCACTCCTGGAAGCTTCACTAACCGGATCCAGGCAGCCTTCCGGGAGCTGAGACTGGTTGTTACTGATCCCAGCGCTGTGCACCAGCCTCTCAGAGATGTATTATGTTGACGTGCCTGCCATCGCTTCGTGTAACACAGACTCTCCTTCTGCAGGATGTGGACACTGCCATCCCTTGCAACCAAAAAGGGCTCACCCAGAGGGTCTGATGCCATGGGTGAGGGCTGGGGAGTTCAGCACATGTGTGAACTCTCATAGGAGGTCATTCCTGATCTCTAGTTCCACAGAGATCTTGAAGACATTGAAAAAGAAGAGCAGGCTACTGCTAAAAAGCCTGAGACCAAGGAGGAATTCCAGGGTGAATGGATTGCTCCAGCTTCCGAGTTCACTGCTGCTCAGCCTGCTCATCTGCAGGTGCCCTGGTGCCTATTCAGTAGCTCCCTTCTGAAGAGTGGCGTGTTCAGCCATCCAAAAGACTGGACTGCAACCACCACTGCTTAGGCCACTGAACAGATAAGAACAACCACTGAATTGTCTTAAACAGGTTGCTGTTTAAGGTCTTCAACCTTAAATAAAGTTGCTGAAAATTAAATAGTTTCTTTTAAAAAATGACATTTCTGAATTAGCCATTGTAATACATTATACGAGTGTGTGTGTGTGTGTGTGTGTGTGTGTGTGTGTGTGTGTGCGCGCGCGTGCGCTTTTGAGTAATGGAGAAATAGACAACCATGGTTATATCTACCTTTTATTTACTCATGTTTATAACCAAAAGTATGCATTTATTTATTGACCAATTAAATGTGACCAAATGAATAACAAAAATTACACATTTTCACCATGCCAAAAGCATTTTAAAAACCCCAAAACATTTAACTTCCTGTTTTAGATGAACCTACAATTTCATGCTGCATTCAACCTGGTTTTTAAATACATTTATATAGACTTAAATATCTGCAGTGGTACTATGAGTTATGTCATTCCAAGTGCATTCAATAAGAGCCCTATTGTTGGGGATTTTGTTTTCCAAATAATGGCTGTAACAACATTTTTTAATCCCACAGGCCATTGCAACTTCCCAGTCAGGAGAAGTATATGTGCTTTCCCCTTCTTTAAAACTTGGTGGGTCTTTAATGGTCTCAATAAGTAGAATGGAACAGAAGACATATTATGGGACTTATGAAAATAGGTCATAAAATGCAACATGGCAGTTCCCTTTATTTGCTTAATTGACTATTTTTAGGCATGTTCTTCAAATATATGTTTGTTTTTTTATGCTTATAGTTCAAAGTTTTACTTCATCTCTTGAAAATGATTCATGTAATACATATTAATGTTCTCATGTAGCACATTTGTTTGCCATTCTGTAAACATAGCCATCTGTTGTTATTGTGGAGATAATATCTTATAAATCTTGAATTATTCTGTCTTAAACTATGACATAAACCAATATAACATAGTAAAAATTTCATTAATAACCTCAGGTTGGCTGTTATTGACCATCAATATTTTTCTTCTCTAGACCCATTTTCTCATCCATTAAAAAAAAGGGGGAGGTATTACTAAATTTGTATATTTTAGACTATATCACTGTAAAATTACCTAAGACATTTGTTATAATGGTTCGGGTCCCTTCTTGTGGAGAGTCAGTAGATCTGGAGAAGGGATCAGGAGCCTTTCTTTTTTTTTTTCTTCCTTTCTTTCCTTTTCTTTTTTATTTATTTATTTAATTAATTAATTTTTTTACAAGACCCTGATATGACTCCATGGTCCACCAAGTTTTATTTTATTTTTTTTATTTTTATTTTTTTTAGTATTTTTCTGAAGCTGGAAACGGGGAGAGACAGTCAGATAGACTCCCGCATACACCCCACCAGGATCCACCCGCCACGCCCACCAGGGGCGATGCTCTGTCCACCAGGGGGCGATGCTCTGCCCCTCCGGGGCATCACTCTGCCGCAACCAGAGCCACTCTAGCGCCTGGGGCAGAGGCCAAGGAGCCATCCCCAGCGCCTGGGCCATCTTTGCTCCAATGGAGCTTTGGCTGCGGGAGGGGAAGAGAGAGACAGAGAGGAAGGAGGGTGGGGGTGGAGAAGCAAATGGGCGCCTCTCCTATGTGCCCTGGCCAGGAATCGAACCCGGGTCCCCCGCACTCCAGGCCAACGCTCTACCACTGAGCCAACCGGCCAGGGCAGTCTACCAAGTTTTGAAGTAAATTCTAGTTGTGCAATTCTTAAATATAGGAAGATTAGAAACTAAATAGAATTATTTGAGGGGCTGGGTGATAAAGATGAAGGGATTAAGCAAAAAAAATTTACAGGCACAAACAGCAGTGTAGGGATTGCAGGAAGAAAAAGAGGTTGTGGGAGGCGGTAGAGGGTAGAGGAGGAATAGATGGTGATGGAGGAGACTTGACAAGGGGTGGTGAGCACACACTGCAGTATACAGATGATGTCGTGTAGAACTGTGCTCCAAAAACCTGTGTAACTTTATTAACCAATGCCACCCCAATAAATTCAATCAAAAACTTTTTTAAAAAAAGGAAAAAAAGAAAGAAACATTTTAATCATCATCAACAATGGGAGTCAGACATACCTAATTCAAAAGAGTTAATAATACCCAAATTTTGTACTTTTGGATTCCAAATGAGTTTTGCATTATTTTGTCTATTGTTGTATAATCCTCATTAGTCTTTCTCATTGATATATAAAAATTAGCATTAACAAGATTCTTATCAATCATGTATACTAACATCAAAAAATTTTTATAAGATACACTTTTTATATGATTTAACAATTTTACTCCTCAGACAAATGAACATGTACACAGATGTTCATAAGTTCTTTATTTGTAGTGGCTAAATAATGAAAACAACCCAAATTTTCCAACAGGTAAATAGATAAACAAACTATTATATATCCACACAGTGGCATACTGCTCAGCAATTAATAGAAATCAACTAATGATATACATAAAAACATAAATGGATCTCAATGATAATTATATGGCGTGAAAGAGGTAGACAAAGAAGAGTATGCACTGTATGATTTCATTTATTCAAAATGTTAGCAAATGCAAAATAACCCGTAGTGACAAAAAACAGATAACTTTTTGCTTAGGAACTCAAGTGGTAAGGGAGTAGGTGAGAGAGATACAACAAATATATGGGAAACTTTTGGTTTGATAAATATGCTTATTACTTTTATTAGTCTGATGGATTCATGACTATATATGTACATATACCTGTCAAATTGTATATGTTAAATATGTCCCTCTTTGTATGCTAAATGTACCTCAAATAGCTTTAAAGAAAATATAAAAATCTTTAAAAATCAACAAAAGGTATTTGACAATTATGCAAAGAAAATTTTAAGACAAAAGGTATATAATATTTATAGGACATTTTATTAAATTCTTAGCAGAATTTTTATACCTGTATTAAATGGCATGATGGATATTTTAGTTTCCAATTGTTTAATTATGTTTTATTTGCCTGACCTGTGGTGGCGCAGCGGATAAAACACTGACTTGGAACACTGAGGTCACTGGTTCAAAAGCCTGGGCTTGTCCAGTCAAGGCACATACAAGAAGCAACTACTATGAATTGGTGCTTCCTGCCTCCCCCTTCTCTTTCTCTCTAGAATCAATGAATAAAATCTATATCTATATTTATATATCTATATATCTGAGTATTTTACAATGGCTTTATTTTAATTGAAATATAAATCTATGTTCATTATGCACAATAATACACAAATAAATAATAATGCATATTTAAAAATCCAAGTATAACCAATATTAGTTTATTGTTACAGACCTATTCACTTTACTATCTTGCTAAAATTGCAGTTTTCTAACCTGAATTAATGCCAGTCACTTGTTTACCATATTTTCTCACATTTGATATGGGCAATGATATAGGTCATAAGTGGTGAGATGATCCTAAGAACCAGAGAAAGTCTGAAACCAGATAAAGAAATAAAGACATAAACTATAACAAAAAGTGCTCAATGTTTTAAAAAAATTACAGAAGTTACAAAAAATTTATTAAAAACAAACAAACAAAAAAACCCCTAGCCTGACCCGGTGGTGGCACAGTGAATAGAGTGTTGACCTGGGACTGAGGACCCAGGTTCAAAATCCTGAGGTCTCTGGCTTGAGCATAGGATCATAGACATGACCCCATAGTCACTGCCTGAGCCCAAAGGCTGCTGGCTTGAGCAAGGGGTCACTGGCTTGGCTGGAGCTACCCCTCACCCCCCCAACCCCCACCAGCAAGGCACATAGGAGAAAGCAATCAGTGAACAACTAAAGTGCCACAACTATGAGTTGGTGCTTCTCATCTCTCTCCTTTCTGTCAGTCTGTGTCTCTGTCTCTCTCTCACTGAAAAAAAAAAAAAAGAACAACTAAAAAAACCCACATGAATTGCCTGGGGCAACTCATCACTTTTAGTGGCTATATACTGCATTCTTATAGATCACCTGTGTTTGAGAATACTAGGGTTATTTAATAGTAAAAAGGCTATTTGAGATGGCACTTGAGGCAGGATAGAATTTGAACACTAGGATTTGATTTGGATAGAAAACATTCTATATTAAGGGAATTATGTAAGCAAAACCAGAGATGGAGAAAAACACCAGATGCCTATAAAAAATTTGACTGGTATAGGGTGGCTTTCATAGTACTGTGTGAAGACCAGTGCCTGGAGTATGGTTGGAAAGGTAGATGGGGATCAGAACAGATTTCACACACTGTCTGATGTAGTTAGACTTGAGTTTGTAAAGATAATGGGGAGCATCAAAAATGTTGTGCATATTCATGTCATGATAAGATCTATATTTTAGGAAAGTAAAGTAGCAGCAGAGTGTAAAAGAGATTGAAGGGCAGAGAAAACAAATACTGCTCCAAATAGTTTTTCTTCCTTGAAATGGTCACCTATGTTGCCAAAGACGGTTTCTTAAGCAGACAGCATATTTTCTTATTAAAGAGGCCAAGGAAGAACAGTGAGTTATTAGCAATGGGTTGAGGTGGTTGAAGAGCTAGTGACTGAACCTGTTTCATACTCTGAAATTGATTATACTTTGGTCAATGGGGATATTTATCCACCCTGCTGAGGCAGCTTTTGACGGGGTATACTCCCGTGCTAGGATAGGGGCAGAAGCAGGTGAGGATAAGTAAAAGAGGCAGGACTAAGAACTTAGCAGGCAGAAGGATCAGGTCAGCATGATGATACAGCAGGTCCTCAAATAACAGTTTTGTTCAATGTTATTTTGCTATAGGTTGATGCAGGAAAAAATAATTGATGCCAGCTGACATCACTGCCTGGAATATCCACGTTCTATCCACGTTTGTGTGGGACTTTCTGGGTACTCCATTTCCATCCCACATCTTGAAGATGCATACGTTAGATTCATCTGTGTGTCTGAATTGTCCCCGTCTGAGTGAATGTGGGTGTGAGCAGTGGGGGGGCTCAGCCAGTTCACACCGGTTTGGCAGAACAGATACCTAATTCTTCATTGAGTTTGGCGAACTGGTTAAAATGGCACTTGTAATCAGGGTTCTCTCTAAGATGGGCACCTGGGCAGCTGCCCAATGTAGAAATTACAAATTTCCATTCCTTACTCCTTTTTAACATTCATCTGAGCAACAGCATATTCTAAGTGCCCGTAGTAATGTTCATTCCATCCATAGGTGAAAAAAATTGCAAGTGAGGATGCCAATCTAGGAGCAATATGGAAGTATCTTAAATAACAACTTTATTGTTTTTTGGTCAGGTATTATTTAATACTTTTTCATTAATATTTTAAAACTCTTTCTTATAATCTAGTGTTGTGTACCCCTTTTATTGTTCTTATTTAACTATTAACTGCATGAAATAATAAACTACTTTTTGGTACACTGTTTTTTTATACATAAAACAGTTATTAGGGCAGAGAACTGTTGTTAAATTATTTGAGTCCCACCACTGGGTGTGTGTGAATGCACACTCTGCTGGAAGGGCGTCCTGTCCAGAGCCGGTCCTCACCTTGCACCCTGAGCTGCTGGGGCCTGGCCACCATGACACTCAACTGAAATAAGGATTGGATTGTAAGATCATTCTCTTATTGTTTTATATTAATCTGCCTTAAATATTTGCATAGCTCACATTGATTTCAATGTTTAATATTAGGAGCATTTTGGTTGTTGTTTAGAAATGTGGTGAGTTTTTTGTGGTTAGAAGTATGCCCTAAGAACTTATCTTGGGTAACATTAGTTTCATAATCCGTCCTTTTGTATCAAGTCAGTTTCCCAGAACCTATAGATGATGTTAACTTACTGTACATTTGTGGGAATTAGATAAAACAGGCATCGACATGCAAGTTCTCCAAGTTACACCAGGCAATGGGTTAGAAGCAGTGCTGGGGGCAGGGAGGCCACTGGGGTGGGGGAGGGGAAGAACATAGGTAGCGTGTTCCAAGTTCCCCCATGAGCAATCAATGTCAAGCTACCAGAGTGTGATCATGGGCTTGTAGAATTTTTAAAATTTTAATAGCCCATTCTTTTTAGCTCTTTGAGCCAGCTCCAGCATACTGCCAGTAGTACCACAGAGATTTATAACTCAGGCAGGGTCACGGCCCAGGGATCATGGACTTAGGCAAAAAGACCAACTGAGAGTGGTCTGAATCCAGGCAAAGCATCTGGCTGACACGTACAGTATCATTAGCAAGAAGCATCTGGCCCTGGTTTTGAAAATCATCGGAGCCATGGCCTCTGTCTGCTCTTCCCTTTAGTCTCTGTGGGGGTAGGTCACAAGCAGGTGGAGGCGAGGCCAGAGCGGAGAGCAAGGGGCCTCAGAAGCATCATCTGGCAATTCCCATCTTTCTCCTGGGTGGATATGCTGGGTTTCTGGGTTATTGGTGGGGCCTTGGCTCCTCCCTTTGATTAAACACTTATTCTCAAGTCTACAGCTTGATGGGTATAACATATGTAAAGGAAGCTGCTGAGAGGAAGCGTTTCATCATCTGGTAGTGAGTTGCCTGCCTCTAACCAGCTTTAGGAATGAGATAAAGGAAATAATTTGCCAAAAAAAAAAAAAAAAATCTTCTAGCCTCTATTTCTCTCCCCTTGATTAATGTTCTGTCTTGCTTGAAGCAGTCTTCATTCCAAGTGACAACATTCACAAATATATAGCATTATAAGAATATTTTTGGCTTACATTTTCAAATGGGAGATTTTAGTGTTTAAATCTGTGAATTTATATCATTTAATTCCCAGAAGAAATTTACCACTTAAATGACAAAATGGCTGTAGTTTTTATCACTTAGTAAGTCCTTAAAATTAGGTGTCCTAAACATTCCAGTTCCTTTCTGAGTCTGGCCTCACAGTACAGGTTTAGTAATATTACTCCCATTAATAATTTCTGCCGGTTAGTTATAAGGTAAGAGAAGCCCAGATAAGCTTTTAAGAATAAAAACAAAATATAAAACAAATATAATAGAAATAGTGTTTTTCTAAAGATACACATCACCTTACACCACAAAAATTGTTGACATGATTTAAAAACTAATGCATGTAATATCAATTATGTAAAATCATCAGAAGTTATGGAATTGAACATCGTTTGTCATTGGACTCTATGTCTCTTGTGAAGGGCAAAAACGAGATTAAAAACCAAAAATCTTAAATATTCATTTAAAAAGTATCCAAATTGCCCTGGCCGGATAACTCAGTGGGTTACAGCATTGTCCCAAAGTGTAGAGGTTGTCAGTTCAATACCTGGTCAGGGCACATATAGGAACAGAGTGATGTTCCTGTCTCCTCCCTCTCTCTTTTCCTCTCTCTAACACCAATAAAATAAACATTAAAAAAATAATAATAACAAGCATACCCAAGCCTACTGCCCCTTCCCTTTCTCATTCTGTAACTCTCAGCTCTGGGCTGCTTCTACTGTTTCTTGCTGCCAAGCCTGCCTCAACCTGACTGAAGAGTACAGGTCCAAGCCTGTCTCTGATAACGTACCTGAGCCTCTTCTCTTAAGTCCTCCCCAAGGCGCTAGGTCTTCAAGCTTTCTCTCATAAAGTTTGGAGGCTCTACCGAGAGAAGCATGAGCTTAGAACTGTGTGCCTGAGTTGACAACATTGCTGTCCTGTTCCTTATGAATCCACACACACCCCGTGGTAGGCCTCTCTGTGAGATAGAAGTTTCTTTGTTTATCACACAATTAAATACTATTTATTCCCCTATTTCTTTATCCTGAAAAATGATGGGAAGTTAGGTTTGGTGTCCTGTATCCCTGGATTTTGTAAGAAGCCACCTCTGGAATACAAGCCAGAATTATGCCACCATGAGCCATTTCTTGACTCTTTTGTTTAAAATTACCCCCCTTCAAACCTTTGGTCATTCTCCCAGACTCTCTATCCCCTTTTCAGCTTTATTTTCCTCCCTAATATTTATCACTGACTGGAATGTCATATATTCTACTTACGTATTTGTCTGACATTTGTTTTTTATTTTATTTTATTTGCGCTAGAACGTAAATTGCAAAACATCAAGGTTTTTGTTTGTTTTGTTTACTGTTGTACCTCTGGCATCTAGAGCTATGCCTGGCACACTGTAGGTACTAAATAATTATTGAGTGCATGAATGAATGAACAAATTCTGGAAGATAGGGTTTAGACTTGGCAATTGCATTCAAAGCTATGGCTTTCTAATGACCAGCTTCGCAAGAAATAAGATGTCAATAATTTCCATGCATTGCTATTATTTTTTGGAAATATATGCTTCATTCATTTGTTCATCCATTCATTCATTTATATTCATTCATCTGTTCATTTAACAATAAACATTTATTAAGAACCTTTTGTATATAAGGCACTGTTTTATATGTTAGGAGTTGGTGCAGAGTTCCAGGTCAGAGGTTTACTAGGATGAGTAGAATTAGAAATGATGTGGGTTATTACAGTCTACTTAATGGATGCTTATTCACATGTTGGATAAAAGAAAATGTGAATGAATGCTGGAATAAGTGTCCTGACACAGGTAGATATGAAGTGGGAGATGTGGGTGTCTTTAAGGAGGCTGTGGAGGGGTGTTGCCAGGCATGGATTTTCAGAGGAGAAGGCATTTATTTTAAAGATTGAAGGAGGTGTTGGTGGCAGAATTCACTCTGGGCTGTGGGAACTGAGTGTTTAAAAACATAGATGAGAGCCCTGGCCGGGTTGGCTCAGTGGTAGAGCGTCGGCCTAGCGTGCGGAGGACCCAGGTTCGATTCCCGGCCAGGGCACACAGGAGAAGCGCCCATTTGCTTCTCCACCCCTCCGCCGCGCTTTCCTCTCTGTCTCTCTCTTCCCCTCCCGCAGCCAAGGCTCCATTGGAGCAAAGATGGCCCGGGCGCTGGGGATGGCTCTGTGGCCTCTGCCTCAGGCGCTAGAGTGGCTCTGGTCGCAACATGGCGACGCCCAGGATGGGCAGAGCATCGCCCCCTGGTCGGCAGAGCGTCGCCCCTGGTGGGCGTGCCGGGTGGATCCCGGTCGGGCGCATGTGGGAGTCTGTCTGACTGTCTCTCCCTGTTTCCAGCTTCAAAAAAAAAAAAAAAAAAAAAAAAAAAAATTAAAAAAAAAAAATTTAAAAACATAGATGAGAAATGTTATGGGATTTTGTAGAATTGCTGACTTATTTGTGATGAGAGATGAGGCTGAAAGGTAGGTTAGGGCAGGAGAGTATTTTAAGGATTAAGATTAGAAAGTATCTTAAGGATTTTAAATTTACAACCTGTAGGTTATGGAAAACCATTTAAGGTTATAAAGTGGGTGCGATATATATGTTATTTAAATTTTTTTTTTGCCCTTGGCTGGTTGGTTCAGTGGTAGAGCATAGCCAGGCGTATGGATGTCCTGAGTTCAATTCCTGGTCAGGGTATACAGGAAAAACACCCATCTGCTTCTCCACCCCTCCCCCTCTCCTTCATCTCTGTCTCTCTGTCTCTCCCCCCTTCTCCTGCAGCCATGGCTCAGTTGGAGCAAGTTGGCCCCGGGTGCTGAGCATGGCTCCATGGACTTGCCTTAGATGCTAAAATAGCTCGGTTGCTGACCAACAAAGCAAGAGCCCCAGATGGGCAGAGCATCACCTGGTAGGGGGCTTGGTGGGTGGATTCCAGCTGAGGCACATGCAGGCATCTATCTTTCTGCCTCTCTGTTTCTCACTTAAGAAAAATAAAAATAATAAAAAAATTTTTATTAAATTTATGGGGGTGACATTAGTTAATACAATTATATAGGTTTCAGGTGTGCAATTCTAAAATACATCATCTTTTGTATAATGTATTGTGTGTTCACCATCCCAAAGTGACATATATGTTATATGTTTCAGAAACATGAACATTTTTGATGCAAAATGTTTGAGACTGAGGAAGGAGAGAGATTTTTTAGAGGAATGTATGCTGGGAACCATGACTTTGGTCCAAGTAAAGATAACAAGGACTAAGGTAATAGCAACGGGAGCAGAGAGGAAGTGAGAGAGGAAGTAAGTGTTTTGGAGGTGGTTTGAGGGGAATAATAAGGTAAAGGGCAGAATGAGGAATGGTGCTGAAGCTTCTAATTCAGGGAACTTACCCATATATAGTTTTATCCTGAACAGATATGAGTAATACATGGGGTAAAGAGAACAGGTTTGGCAGAAAGATGGGGAAGGAGAGTCCAGTTTATTGTTAGATGTGCCTTGCTTGTTTTGCCAGATGCCTCTAAAAAGGTGAACTCCGGGTTTAGCATCAAATGGGGCTGTGGATGAAGATTCGGGTGTCACTGTTGAGTCGATGGGATTTATGAGCTCTATCAGATAGAGACTACAGGACAAAAATGGAAGCACTCCTAGGGTGGAATCCTGAGGTAGAAGAGTATTTAAGAGAAACTGGTAAAGGTAGAGAATGAATATTCAGTTTCACCAGAACCACAGGAGAGAGAAGGGAGGGGGGAATCTTTGCAGAAGAAAAAAAGAGTCAACCAAATTAAAAAAAAAAAAAAGTAGAAGTCAAGAGGGTGAAGTTTACCAATTAGGAATCTCAGGTGACCTAAACAAGAGCCATTTCAGTTGGGTGCTGGTGGAGACAGGTCTGGAAGGTGAAAAAGCAGAATGAATGCTATAGGTTTTATATGAACGCACAGCAGCACCGTCACTGCACCCTTAGCCCCGTCCCCATGCAACCCTGCTCACGGAAACAGCAGCTTCTCAGTCATGCAGGGCTTGCGGGTTGAATTAACTTAGCACCTTGTGTTTGCACGAGGACTCCATAATAGCATTCACGAGTTTGCACCATGTGACTGCCAGCCCTTTCTCTTTTTTAGCAACCTCACAAATGTTTTTTTTTTTTAATATGAATGAGGCACATCAGTTACCCAAACATATTCAAGTGAGCGAGGTCCAGGAAGTCTTCATTTCTAAAATAATAAAGGGCAGTCACACATCCTGAGGTGCCCTTGATTTAAGTTTGCTTGCTTCTGTGCTGGTGACAGTATCCTCTGTCACCTGTCTGATGAAAAAATATATATTACTGAGATCAGTTTATAAGAAGAACTTTCCACAAGTAAAAGGTCAGTGAGTGTGCACATACCTATGTATCTTTGTATGTAAACGAATAGAAACATTGGAAGGGGACACAACCAACAGTTGGCAGTAAGTACTTCAGTTTTTAATTTAGATTATTCTTCCTTTTTAAAATTTTCAATAACCATGTATTAATATATCTCTTGTACAACTTTTTTAAAAGATGCGGTATCTTCTTTATGTGAGACACTGTCCTTTTCACCCCTAGCCCCACACAAAAGATTATATAACATTTGTAATGGATGGAGGGTCTAAATTAAATATAGTTTCTACTTCTTGACAAGTCGGCCTTAATCATGAGCCTGTTGGTAAAGGGTGAAATGAGAGAAAGGCTAACCAAGAATAGAATAAAAATGTGTGTAAGTATTGTGAGCCAGCCAAATTTGGTGCTCTTTTCAGCAGTCAAGTAGGTATAGGACATCTTCCCAGAGTGTGGTCCATTTGCCTTTGAATCACAGAGGGGCACTTACTGGAAATATATATTCCCAGGTCCCACTCTTGGTCCACCAAACAGGGTGCTCTGAGGCTGAGACCTCAGTGCTTGCATTTATTTTTATTTTTATTTTTTCAGAGCTTGCATTTTTAGAGAGCCCTGTTGGCGGTTCTTAGGTATACCGATATTTGAGGATTATTGGTACATATAAGAAGCCTAACTTGGGAATACGAGGGCCAAACTTTTTGTCCCAACACTTACCATCTGGGTGGCCTTGCACAATAGCTTACCTTCTCTGACCCTCACTTTCTCATCTGACAATTGAGCTTTCCCTGTGGGATTCTAGGATTTTAGGATTTGTTCTAGAATTCTGATTTGTATGATTGTAGGTGACATAGCATTGTTGGAAAAAAGAAACAAAAAAAACCTTCTTGTTATCATGTTTCTATTTGTGCCAGATCCTGCCATGTAAGAAGACACCTTTAATAAAATCATGTTTATTGTTTCACACTTTTAAAATTTGGGCTTTTCAAACCAGTAGGTGCTTATCCGTGACAGGAATTCCTGCTGCTAATGGTCACGAGTGTCAGTCATGGGGCAGCATCCTTGCCAGGGCGGTAATATAGCCGTCATTAAAATTTCCTCTGTTTCTTCTTAACTTGTAAATATTTAGACTTGATGTGTCTGTAAAGTGGCTCGGGAAGGAGACAAGGTTGGTGGAGGAGGCATGGGGAATAGAGGGAGTGTTGTAAACATAAGAAGTTTAATTCCTTAGCACAAAGTTCATTAAAACCCTAAGCTGCCATTAGTGTGGGTGTGATTCCTTCCTCTGGCTCGTTTCTATGTTTAGTAATAAACGTCTGAGTCTTCTGCGAGCTTGCTTTGCCTTGGGTTGGGCACTTTGGAGCAGATTCCCTGTCTGCTGGCAGCATAGGGTTAACTTGGTGAAATGGCCTTGGAGTTGGACCCTAATGAGAAAGTTGGAGCAAGGAGTTGGACACTATCAGGATAGAAATTCTGCCTTCTGCTGACCTTGGCTCTGCTTCTAACTTAAAAAAAAAAAAAAAAAATAGAAGGAAGACTGTTGTACTTTTGGTATTAACAATACACAAATGTGTGAAAATTTCTTATAATTGTTTAAAGTTACAACTGTTAAGAACATAAAAAGGTGGGTTCACTGTTATGGTTAATACTCTCCTGAATTTGGTATAGCCTGACGTAGCACAGCCGCAGTGAAAAAACACATACATGCACACACATACGAACATTACCCTGAAGTTTCCTAATGGTATATAGGGTATCCGAGTCCCAAGCTGTATTTTGCAAGACCTTGTGTGTTGTCTTTGCTGGTTCCTTTTCTTTTCCAATCTGAGGACCATTGACCTCCGTTTCTCACTCCCCGTCTCCCTCTCTTCTTTCCCCTTTTGAAAATTCACATGTCTAATACATGTGAGCCCCAATAGCACCTTTTCACAGACAGCGGTGATTTTATACATGCAGTGGGCGACATTTTTAAAGTGCAACTATTTATTTATAATTTGTGGTGAAGGGAGGTGGGAGAGAAGCCAAATTCAGTTAAGAGTAGAGATTCTCCTTTTTTGTTTGGAAAAATCACTGTAACAGGATTATTGCTTATGTAAAGGCCAAGTCCAGAATATGTCCCATGAGAGAGGTTTGCACAAAAAAAGAAACAGTTACTATGCTAACTAGTGAAAAAAGACAGTATTCATTGGATAAGCAGGCGATTCTGAGAGGTTGGTAGGCTAACTGACTCTTTGCCTTCTCTGGGTGGTGGATGATAGGAATAGGCTACATTGGGGGATGATGGGAAACAGAGTAAAAGACCTGATTTGCCGAGGTCTGAGTGTCAGCCTGATGACCAGTGGAAAAGGAGAGATTTACAGGTAAGGAACTTGTCCTGGAAGGATGTGACCCACAAACTCGAGTAGCACTAATGACATCTGAAATTTTGTTTCTGTTGTTCTCATCTCTTTATTTATACTTAAATTTTCAATTAATTTTAATAACCTTGGAAACCTGGATTAAACTTAGCTGAGGGAGATTCTGAGTTGGTTCTTTGACCACAGTTGTTTTGAGTTCATAATATGAGGGTAGCTACCTCTTCTGAGGCTAATGTGGAAGCAGCGACATCCTTCCCAGGGATGCCATCAGTCCTCACATTCTATGAGTAGATCAGCAACAAAGAAAGCATCGTGTGAAAGAGCAAGAAATCAGCTGTGACACCCAAGGTTGGCTAGTGGAATGTACATGTCTTCTGCAAGAGTCTCTGTAAAACTAAGAAAGGGCATCTGAAGCGGACATGGAGATCTACAGTCATGCAAGGTGGAGAGCTGAACGATTTTTATTTAGGTGTTAGGGAGGTTTGCAAACTTGGGAACTCTCAGTCTAGTCATAGTATATTGCATTTTCAAAATTCCTCACTTATTCATTTTAAATATTATACTTATATATGCTATAAATTAATATTTTAAAAATTTCCTTAAATTCCTTTAGGTAAGGATACCCTGTGAAAAGTGGTATCATATAGTAACATAGTCTATGTGATGGTACAGGGGTAAATTTTATCCAGATACACAAGGTCACTATTTGATTGCAATAAAAGAAATGAGTAATGTTGGACACTTAGAGTGACCTCGTGGAGGTCATCTAACTTTTAAAGGAATTTACTTGATTGACAGATCGCATAAAAAAATTTTTGATGAAAAAACAATCTGACTTTGTAATCAGTCAGTGCTGTTTTCCACTATCCTTCATTGATATAATGCCTGCTTTGCAATCTGTTTTTTCTTAGTCATGGCTTTCTTCTCCAGAATTCTCTTCAGATTAAGAAATACAAAGCCATACTCAGTAACAGTGAATCATGAATAAAAAATTCATAATCCATAGTCACTTGAGAGGTCTGAATTTTCCTTTTCCTCCTTTTTGAACTTTTCAGTTTAAAAATAAGTATAGACACTGCTCTACTTATTAAATTAATTAAATTAAATTAATTGTCTCAAATTATTGGCATCAAGCTAAAAATCATCTCATTCATATTCGCCTCATTCCAGCCCTAACAGTGAGGGTTTTATAGATAATATTCCTTAAGCATACTTATTTTTAATCTTTGGGGAAAAAGAATTCTCTGTTATTGGTCAACATCCAGTCCAGATCCTGGGATTAGAAAAACCCTGGGTATTTATCGTGGCTGACACTTCACACACTACATCAGCGGTTGAATCAGGAGTCAGGGGTCTTACAAGGAGACATAAATTGGTGCCACAAGCCTGGCGCCAGGCGTGGACAGGGCCTGCTGCGCAGTCATGACCACTGCTCTGCTGTCAAAATGATTTCCAAATCTTATGACCTATCCCCTGCCCTGAGATACACAGTCAGTCATGAATAAACTCGCTGTTGATTGGTCTTCTTGCTTTCGTGTTCCATTCCCTTTCTAGCCTTCCGTTCTTCATTTTACTTCATCAGTAACTAAGGGAAAAGCGGAACGTGACTGTTGAGAAGCCTTCCTGAGGAGCCCGGATGAGATAGGAAATGTGAAAGGCTACACCCTCAGAAAATGCGGACATTTGAAAGGGGATTTTAGAGGAGGAAGAAGGTGTCGAGAAAGAAAACTTGGGAGCTAGCAGAGTTCCTCACAGGATGTATGACAAAAAAGGGGACAGTATGGGTGTCACCTGGGAAAGAAAACACCAGAGCTGCAAGAAAAAAAAGAAGTCAGGCTGAGAGAACTGGTTAGGGAGAAAACAAAGAAATTAAGAGGCTGGGAAAGAAAGCAGAGGAAGCATGCATAGAAAATAACCATGTCAGTCTCTGCTAAGCAATGAGACATGCCTATTCTTTTTTCACACCCGAGCTTTCTGTAATTTAACGGCCTTCAAAGCAGAAGTGCTCCCAATAAATAAATATATATATATTATGAAATATATTAAAAAGAAGTTTAATTATTAGAAAGCCCGATTTCCTTTTTTTCTCCTTATCCATTCCTCAGAACCTGGATATACCTCAGAAGATGTTTCTGAAATCATTATTTTTAATCCTCTTCTTGTTTGCTCTTATGACCCAGCACGGTGTGGACTAAAGCACATTGAGTTATACTGGAGAGATGCTAGAGGGGAAACCGGCAGTGAAGGGGATGCGATGTGTCCTTAAAGTACAGGTGTCCGTTAAGTACGGCAGCCTCTCCCCCCCACTCCTCGGCAGCCCCTCCCCCCCTCCTCACCTTCACGGCAGCCCCTCCCCCCCACTCCTCGGCAGCCCCTCCCCCCCTCCTCACCTTCCCCCTCACCCCCGGGCCAGCGAACGACTGGAGAGGGAATGGGGCAGAAACAGCTCTGGTGTCCATGCCGTAGTCTCAGAAGTCACACCCATCACTTGCTTCCACTCACCGTGGGGCTTACTCAGCTAAGGTCACCATCAGTATTTTTTCTTTTTTACGTTTTTCTGAAGCTGGAAACAGGGAGAGACAAGTCAGACAGACTCCCGCATGCGCCCGACCCGGATCCACCAGGCACGCCCACCAGGGGCGCCGCTCTGCCCACCAGGGGGCGATGCTCTGCCCCTCCGGGGCGTCGCCATGTTGCGACCAGAGCCACTCTAGCGCCTGGGGCAGAGGCCACAGAGCCATCCCCAGCGCCGGGGCCATCTTTGCTCCAATGGAGCTTTGGCTGCGGGAGGGGAAGAGAGAGACAGAGAGGAAAGCGCGGCGGAGGGGTGGAGAAGCAGATGGGCGCTTCTCCTGTGTGCCCTGGCTGGGAATCGAACCCAGGTCCTCCGCACGCTAGGCCGACGCTCTACCGCTGAGCCAACCGGCCAGGGCCTGTATTTTTTTCTTAAGTTGGATTTACTATATATGTTCAATTTTTAAATGAACTGCACAAGATTTACTTACTTCATGGATTACCTAAGGCTCCTTTTTAATTTAATATCCAAATAGGGTTTTAGGGTCTGCATTTCTTCTCATTGTGCAGTTACTATGTGATTATGAAGAAGGCTGTGGAGTGTGTCAGCAAAACATAGGAAAGTTTAATGTGAAAAACAAAACTCAAAATTACAGAACGTCTAAAATAAAATATAGTGTGCTTTAGATTGCCCATGCTTTGAGATTAGTTCTGTTGTAAAAATCACTCCTCTTCATTAGCGTGGATAACTGCCTTCTGACTAAATTCTGGGTCCTGAGACTCACAGGATAAACAAGAAAAGTATCAAATCCAAACAAATCACTGACAGATGCATTCTTAAATGACCAAACATACAATTCTTTTCTAAAATCACCCTTGATCTCATTTTAAAATCTAAGTAATAGCTTTAAAAAAAATGTTCTTTCAAAAGCTTCTCATTTTCTGTACTTATGATATGGTGTGTTAGAGTATTATATACACATTTTTGCAAAAATTAGGCTACCCTGCCAAGATCAATATTGTGCAACCCTCAGTCTAAACTATCATAATGGCCCAGAAGTAAACTTACAACAAGTAAAAAATAATAATAAACAGCACTTTGCAAACAGCATGATCAGCAAGGCAGACATTGCAATGTAGTCTTAATAGACATTCAACACATACCTTATCATTTTTTAAATTAATTTTAATTTGTGTTAACATGGATTCAAGCATCCCACTGAATACAATACCCTCCCCCCTCCCCCATGTCCCTGTCTATACTCCCTTTACCGTCCTCCCCCCAACTCCTGCCTCCCCCCTCTGGGACCTGCTGTCCTGCTATCTGTATCTCTGTGTTATGCATATATAATTTCACTAATCCCTTCACCTTCTCTGATTCCATCCCCTCATCCCCCCTTCCTTCTGACAGCTGTCTCTCTGGTCCCTGTGACCCTGCCTCTGCCTCTATTTCATTCCTCAGTTCATTTTTTTTTTTTTTTTTTTTTGCATTTCTCTGAAGCTGGAAACGGGGAGAGACAGTCAGGCAGACTCCCGCATGCTCCCGACTGGGATCCACCCGGCACGCCCACCAGGGGCGACGCTCTGCCCACCAGGGGGCGATGCTCTGCCCCTCTGGGGCGTCGCTCTTCCGCGACCAGAGCCACTCTAGCGCCTGGGGCAGAGGCCAAGGAGCCATCCCCAGCGCCCGGGCCATCCCTGCTCCAATGGAGCCTAGGCTGCGGGAGGGGAAGAAAGAGACAGAGAGGAAGGAGGGGGGGGGGTGTGGAGAAGCAAATGGGCGCCTCTCCTATGTGCCCTGGCCGGAAATCGAACCGGGGTCCCCCGCACGCCAGGCGACGCTCCACCGCTGAGCCAACCGGCCAGGGCCCCTCAGTTCATTTTGTTCCTTAGATTCCCATATATGTGAGATCATATGATATTTGTCTTTCTCTGCCTGGCTCATTTCACTTAGTATAATAGTCTCCAGGTCCATCGATGTCATCGCAAAGGTAAGATTTCCTTCTATCTTAAAAAGAATATAAAAAGAAAATAGTTTTGCTTATATTTCAGGCTATGATCTAAGAAATAGCCCTCATTTTTAAGTTTTTATTTTTTAGAAAAGAGGACTAGTATAATAATATGTCCTCTTGATGGCTTTTGTTAACTATATTTACAATGGTCAGCAACAGCATCTGAAGTCTTTCTGTTCTGCTCTAGACTGTGGTTGGGTTCCTCTAAAAGTTTGCTTGGTCATCCTTCCACTTGAGGTCATTGTGTTGGTTAATTCTATGTGTCAACTTGACTGGGCCATAGGGTACCCAGATATCTGGCTAAACATTTTTCTGGATGTGAAGGTGTTTTCTGAGTAAAGTTAATATTTGCATTGGCAGATGAGAAAACCAGATTGCTCTCGTCGATGTAGGTGGGCCACATCCAATCTGTTGAAGGCCTTAATACAGGGGTCCCCAAACTTTTTACACAGGGAGCCAGTTCACTATCCCTCAGACCGTTGGAGGGCTGGACTATAAAAAAAAACTATGAATAAATCCCTATGCACACTGCACATATCTTATGTTAAAGTAAAAAAACGAAAGGGGAACAAATACAATATTTAAAATAAAGAACAAGTAAATTTAAATCAACAAACTGACCAGTATTTCAATGGGAACTATGGGCCTGCTTTTGGCTAATTAGATGGTCAATGTCCGGTTCCATATTTGTCACTGCTAGCCATAACAAGTGATATGATGCATTTCCAGAGCTGTGACACGTGCGTCCTGCATCACCAGAAGTAGTACTGTACGTGAGTGACACTGTGCTTTGCAGCGCCACCACATACAGTAAGTACTCCAGGAGCACAGGATGTGGATGCATCCTGTGCGCCTCTCACTGACCACCAATGAAAGAGGTGCCCCTTCCGGGAGTACAGTGGGTGCCGGCTAAATGGCCTCAGGGGTCCGCATGTGGCCTGCGGGCCATAGTTTGGGGATCCCTGCCTTAATAGAACAAAAAGTTTCAGTAGGATGTAATTTGCTGGTTCTGCCCAACTGTCTTTGAGCTGGGACATCATCTTCTCTTGCCCTTGGAGTTGGACTTAGGTGGGAAATGATGCCATCAGCTCTCATAGTTCTCAGCCCTTCAGACTCAGACCCAAACAACTCACTGACTTTCCTCAGTTTCCAGTTTGCAGACTGCAGATCTTGGGACTTCTACACCTCCCTACTTGCATCAGCTACTTCCTTTTAATACATATTTTTACATGTATATACATCCTATTGATTCTGTTTCTCTGGAGAACCCTGACTAATATAGTCACCTATTTAGCTTTTTCAGGAGATTGTCAACTGAAGCTATGCCTGGCTATAAAAACACAACTTTCAACGATTTGTACTCTCACCCTGCAAGGTCTCTTGAAAGAAAAAGTTCTGAGAGGGAAAGTGAAGAAGAGCCATTCCATTCGTGGGCCTAGAAACAGTCCCAAGGCAACCCCATTTAAACAAATCACCAGAGCAGGGAAGAGCTGCTCTGAACTTCCTTCCTCAGGCTCATTTCATGTAGCTCTAGATGCTCTTTGCCTCTGGCTGCGAGTCCCAAAATGCTTTTAGCGTCTGGCAGTCCCTTGCTCAGTTCCCAAGTGTTGATGCTCAGCCACTGGAGAACTCAGCCTCTGGAAGTCATTTTTGCTCTTGTTATTTCCAAAGCCCACCAGTCTGGCTGCTTCTCCTTGAGCTGCTTCTGACTTGCTCAGGGGTCATTCACAGGGATGGAGGGGCTTCTGGAGACCTTAGAATCCCATGGCATTAAAAAAAAGTGCATATAGTCCTGGCCAGTTGGCTCAATGGTAGAACATAAGCCCAGTGTGTGGAAGTTCTGGGTTCAACTCCCAGCCAGGGCACACAGGAGAAGTGCCCATCTGCTTCTCTACCCTTCCCCCTCTCCTTTTTCTCTCTCTCTTTCCCTCCCACAGCTCCATGGGAGCATGGCCCAGGTGCTGAGGATGGCTACATGGCCTCCGCCTCAGGCACTAGAATGGCTCTGGTTGCAACGGAGCAATGGCCCCAGATGGGCAGAGCATTGCCCCCTAGTGGGCATTCCGGGTGGATTCCAGTCAGGAACATGCATGAGTCTGTCTCTTTGCCTCCCAGCTTCTCAATTCAGGAAAAAGAAAAAAAAAAATGCATATATATCTTTTTCTGGGATACAGATCATATGTATTTTTCTCTGTCAGATTTTCAAAAAGTCCAGGGACCCCAAAAAAGGATCTTTGTCCTAGGGAATTGGTACACTTGCTGGTTCCTTAAGGCATTTGATTTTTTTTTTCTGCCCCAGGGAAGAAATATCAGCTCAGTCAAAAGCACTGTTTGTTTTGTTGAGCCAAAAGGAGTTCAGCAGTATCTTAACACTTTCTTAAACAATCTTGCTTTCCTTTTTAACTGAGAAAGTTGTACATACTTATTCCTCAGGATATTAAAACTTCTCAGCCATTTCAGATCAAGTAAAACTGCTCAGGGTTAAGTATAATTGTATATTTGTTTCTCAGGGAAATACTCTAGTCTTTAAGCTTTTGGAATAGGGCACATACAAGTTCACTATTCAAATTTTATGATAGCTTGTCTTTCTTAAACATACATAATTAGTAAAAGATGTATTTCCTCACTTCTTCCTACTTGTCTCCTTTCTTCCTCCCACCTATATTTGGGGGCATTAAAGTTCAATGTCGGAGTTTCCAGTGACTTCAAGTAAGTTCTTACTGAGTGTCTCTGGTTTTTGAATGCCTGGAGGTTTAGTGTTGTAAGCTGCAGTGACAGGAAAAAGTATGTTTTCCCAGGAACAGTGCTGCAGTTCATTTGCATTCTGCCAGTTTGCTGCTATCCACCATGGTACCTTGGAAGGTTCATTCTTAGTTATGTTCCTGTTGCTTAGCTAAAGGACTGCTTGTTGTCTGCATGGAACTGTCCGTCTAGCAGGAGAAAGAACTACACAAATAAACACTGATGATGAAAAGTGACAATAACTATAATAATGATATTTGTAAAGTGCAATGGAACTGCAGCCTGGGGAGCGATGAATTCTGCTTCCACATGTAGGGGTCGGGGAGGGGAGGAGGAAGGAAAGCTACTAAGAGGAGAGGATTTTTCCCCGAGTCCTGACATGAATATAATTTGGCCCAAGGGTACCAAGAAGGAAAGGAATAAAGGAAGATCTAATAACTGTAAAATACTCTAAGACAAAAAAAAAATCTAGAAAAACATTCTTTTTTAAACTAATATTTGGAAAACAATTAACATTTAAATAAGGGTGTTTAAACATTCCTATTAAGCAATGTCATAAAATGCTTATTTAAGACCAAGAAATTCTGTACCAATTTTCTTTTTTTAAAAGTAGGAGAGCAGTTATATGTGTTTAATGCCTTATTAGTTTTAATTTTAAAAATCATTTTAAGGCATAATTTTTCTTTTGTGTTTAAATTAAATCCATTCTCTTCAAACAGAGGCATTTTAATTTTCTCCTTTGTTTAACATTTATAGAATGTTTAAAATACTTTAGCTAATTTATATTTACTCTCTTAAAAGATTTAGTAAATCCTTCTTATGAAATTTAAATGAATATTTCTATAAAACAGATGATTTGATTTATTACAAGAGTTTATAAGTTAGACTCATTAACACACTCCTTACAAAGGGCTGTTCTAGAAGATATTTGATTTAATTTTTTAAAGTTGTTAAAGTTAGTGGTCAAAACTTCCTGAAACAATTTGTTCTATCCCAACAAAGTACCAGAGCTTTGTGTTTTTAAAAAATTTTATTTTCTTAAAGTGAGAAGAAGGGAGACAATGAGACAGACTTCTACATGTGCCGCAGCCGGGATCCATCCAGCAACTCCCATCTGGTGCCAATGCTTGACTGTCAAGCTATTTTTAGCACCTGAAGCTGCTGCACTCAGACCAACTGAACTATTCCCAGCACCTGGAGCAACACTTGAACCAATTGAGTCTCTGGTTGCAGGAGAGAAAAAGGGAGAGAGGGGGGAGAGGGAGAGGAAGAGAAGCAGAGGTCACTTCTCATGTGTACCCTGACTGGAAATCAAACCCATTATGTCCATACACCAGGCCAACGCTCTATCCACTGAGCAAACCATCCAGGGCAGAACTCTGTATTTTTAATGCTCTTATAGATTAGGGTTATTTTTGGATCATTATTTGAGGAAATTTATTTTAAAACATTTACGTACAATCATTTATGACCTCTTATTTAAATAATAGTTCAATGACCATACATTTTTTATTTTCAAAACTCTTTTCTTATTCACTATTCTCTTTAACAAAATCTTTGCCAATTGGTTATGTATTTTTTGTTGATTTAATGGCAGCTGCAACTTCTGTCTAAATTAAAATAAATTTGAGTACCTACAACACACCAGGCAATGTGCTTAGTATCTATAACAAAGTCTTGAGGAAAAATAAGCCTGTAGAGAAAGAATGATAGTGTAATTGGGTTTATTAAAACAAAGTATACATAATGTGTAGAAGACTCAAATTATGAAGCACTCAGTCTGTTACTAAAGAGGTGAGATGGCTGGGAAAGGTGGCAGAGGGGAGAGGATGTTGGTGAAAGACTGTAGGAGAATTAGGAGAAGACTATTTTAGTTGAAGACAACATGATGAACATAGTGAGTATGAGGAGTGATGAGAAGTCCTATGGGGAAGAAGTAAGGTTGAGAATGAGGCTGGGGCATGTTGGTAAGGGTCTGGTGTACCACTGAAGCTGAAGAGAAAATGGCATGTACTAGAGAAATCACCTTGGTAACAGAAATGAGACTGAACCCCTCTCAGAAAAGATCTATGGCAAGAATACCAGTTTGTAGTTAATTTAGGAAAATAAATCAGTTTGTTCTGAAATAAACTTATATCTGGAATAACAATGTAACAAGATCCACACCTATCCTGTTTGACTCAAACCTACCCTGAAATACCATCCTGTTTCCTTTGGAGCTGCTACAACAAGGGGTCTATCAGGATTTCTGGTTGTTTCTTTTGTGGGAAATGAGTAGAGAAGAACAAAGATTGGTTGGGACCAGAAAGTTCTATTATCAGAGCAAACATCTTATTGACCGAACTGCAGAATTATAGAAAGGTGGTTTAGTACATGTTAACAAAGTACTTGATAGAACAAGTAGTAAAGCCAAGTTCTTTGTTTGGTAGAGTGGGATGATTCAGGTTATAACAATAATAAAAAAAGATCATTTAAAAAAATGCTATAGATGGTTCTGGATAAATTCATGATAATAAAAGGAAATGTTTGAAAATAAATAGATGGATATTTTTCATACCAAAAGCTACCATGAGATTGTAGAGAACCTCCCTCTTGATGCGAGAGCTCAGAACAGGGTAGACAACTGAACAGACTGGAAATAACCCACATTTCCCATATTTTTCTATTAGCTTCTAGGAGGAGATGAGATACATGCCCTCTTGTGGTAGGGAATAAAAGGGGAAATAAAAAGAGGAAAAGGGCAAAGCTTTTTGGAATTTCAATCCAATCAGGAGAATGAATCTGACATTGAGAGATCTTTAGACTATTCAGATATTGTGTAGGAGAAAAAAAAAATGTTTCTTATTCTTATAACAAAAAACATGCAAAATGAATGATGACTTAGAAGGACAGAGCTGTCTAAGATATATTCATTTCAAAATGCTCAAGTTTATTCAGCCAGCAAATCATTATTAGTTGACAATTTTATGCCAGTCACCACGCTCTCGCCTCTTCCCTTCCCCTTTCTTTTATTTTACCACAATAAAAAAATAATATTACAACTACATCTCATCCTGGATGTTCTCTGTTTCTAACATATTTACTTCCTAGAAATCGTTCCCTACTCTGGCTAATGTTAGTGTCTTTCATTTCCTCAATATTTCTTAGTTGAAATTAATCTTAACTAGGCAAATAACCCAACAGAAATAAGCTGTTTGACACATAACATATTTCTATAAATTAGCTCTGGAGATCAGAATGAAATAGTAGTTTAGATATGTAATAAAAGTAGTAATAACAAATTACATTTTTCTAGACTTGGTCATGTTAAAGACTTATTGAACATTTTAACTTTATATACCAATATAATCTCAAATAAAAATCAAAATACACATATAATGTATTTTGAATCAATTATATCTTTAAAAAATATATATCTCTGGAACTTTTCAGGTGATTTCTCTCTTTGACTGGATTTTCCATTGTTTTTCAGCAACTCTACTGCCTAATGGCTAATAGTCTTAGGTCTTCTCAAATTCAATAGCAGGAAAAGTTGGAAGTGAAAATAACAGTCCCTGAGTGTTTCTGATATTTCAGGAAAGTGCTGGTCATTTTACAAAATTCTTCCTCCTTTCTTTACTAGATTAGTAATACCACTATTCATTCTATTTCCCAGACTTAAAAATCGGCCACTAAAAAAAAAAAAAAAAAAAAAAAAAAAAATTAGCCACTTACCATTTTTCCTCTTCCATTATGTCTATCCTCTTCTTCTCTCCCTCATTGGTCGTTAGTTCTTGTAAAATCTTGTGTCCCTTCTGTCTAGTCTGTTTACATGTGAGTATGGCTTTTGAGGTTCCCATATTACCTATTAACCCTGTGAGTAGTGAGTTTTTTTTATGCTCGCTGACCCTAGGAGTGAGTTTTTCCTTTTCAGAAAATGAAATTAGTTCCAGTTCCAGTTTTATTAACTTAAAATCATGTTTTTTTTTTGATAACCAATTTATGAAAACAAGAAGAACATACATTTGCCTTTTTTTATAATGTTGCCTTACACATTTTTAAAATAAAAATTTTTGTTACCTCATGCAATTCTCGCGTACCTCCCATCTGAAAATAAAGAAGTATTGTTATTAGCAGAATCTCAAATATGTACTTGTATATGATGATATTCTTAGGACAATTTACAGGTATTTTTACTTATTCCTTATGTTTAAAAAATTTCAAACTGTGGTATTCCTCAAAACATGGTTGCAGGCAAAGTGGTTTGTTACATTCAATGCACATCACCCTGGTGTCCCTCCGTTTACGTCCCTTTTTGTAGCGTGCTGACATACGAAGCATTTTTGTTGAGGCTTATCCTTTGAGGCTGTTGCAGGGACTGGCTTTGGGAAGTGACGCCCTGAAAGATGAAGGCTGTCTCCTACTGACGATGGTCGGCCTCCTCTGGGTGATTTCCTCTCTTTCACAAACTCCTCCATAAGCTGATCAGTGAGCCTCAGTCTGAAGTCAGATAGCTATGGTCTTCCTCCAGTCTTCATCTGATACACAGTGTATGAGTTCAAAACAGCAATGTCAATTTCATGAAAAAAGTTTTATATACCATTTCATGGTTTTTCTTACATTTCCTGTGAAATTTATTTGCATATCAGCCTTGACAATCAAACCCATATTCTCATTATTCCTAACCACACTTAGTGGCTTGGTAATGCTTTGCCCAGTAGTGTAATCACTTTTGCCAGTTTCAATCATTAAGTCCTCCTGAACTGTAGTTAGCATGTTGACCTCTCTTTTGTCACGCCATCTCTGAGCTAACATGATTATAGTATGTCTTGAGATGCATTCGCCCTTTTTAATATTCTCCAGCTCAAAGCTTAAAGACATACATGTATGATCGTACTCTGGATGGTCAGGAGGCATGAGGACATACATGAACGTTCGTACTACTCAAAGGGTTAAACATTCTCCCTTACCTTGGAGTTAAGAAAGGTTACACCACCTCAAAAGATGCCTATTATCTCAGCTTGTTGGCCCATTCAAAGCTGGAGGCTGGAGGCTTTGCTCTGGACAGCGTTCATCCATTTTGGTGTCTTGGACTTTCCATGAGACATGTAAGGCCTTGATGTTTCCGGTTTATTTTCTCAAACATTCCAGGCCCAAGTACATGTGAAGGACTGCTTCCTCCCAGGCTGTTTCTCAGTCTCCCCAGAAGTGTCCTCTCCTCCTGAAGTCAGGACATTTCTCCTCTCTCTTTCATGCCTGTGAGACTTTCTTTTTATAAAATAATCCAGGTCATTTTAAATTAAATTTAAGAACAAAAATCTCTAGAACACAAAAATCTTGTGTGTCTTTTAGAAAAGGAGAAGGAAGATGGTTCTCGTTTTCCTGATGAGCCCACAGAAAAAGTTAGTACTGTTTTACTTCTTCTTCTGATTGGCCAGTTGCATTGGTTTAGCAAGCGTTCCTACTGTAATGGTGGTAGAGGCTCCTAACTACATTTAACTATTCCTGATTTAAAAAATGAGTTTCAAGACCTTGCAGACACTGCCACCCTGGAGCCACTGGTGTCTAGCCATGGTCAACACTATGTGTTCTTCCTTTGAAATCACCATCAACTGCAAGACCTTGGGCCATGTCTCCTTTGAGCTGTTTGCAGACAAAGTTCCAAAGATAGCAGAAAACTTCTGTGCTCTGGGAACTTGGGAAATAGGATTTGGTTATGAAGGTTTCTGCTTTCACAGAATTATTCCAGGATTTGTGTGCCAGGATGGTGACTTTATACGCCATAAATGGTGCAGGCAGCATCAAGAGAAATATTTGATGATGGCAGTTTCATCCTGAAGCTTACAGATCATGACATATTATCTGAGGCAAATGCTGGACCCAACACAAATGGTTCCCAGTTTTTCACTGCCAACACTGAGTGATTGGAGGGCAGGCAGGGGGCCTTAGGCCAGTGGAATCAGGGCCTGGCTATTGTGACAGTCATTGAGGCTTTGGGTCCAGGGTGGCAAGACCAGCAAGAAGCTCACCATGGCTGACTGGACCAACTCTAATAAACTTGACTTGTGTTTTATTCATGCCTCCTGTAAGTCAGAAGCACACCTTCACCCGCATCTGCTGGGACTATCCTATTATCTCTGTGTTCTCGCTGCAGTTTTTTGATTTTGTATTTTCCTTATCTCCCTCCAAGTCTAGCTGGATGGCAGAGTTCAGTTTATGATTATGAAATAAAAACTAAACAACAGCAACAAAAATTGAGCTCCAAAAATGGGGAGTTTGTGAGTAGAGGTCTCTCAGATTGTGTCTTTTTTATTTTTGGTTAGCTACAAGTTTTGAGCAAACCCCTTATATTTTCGTTATTTTTTAAGTGATTTCCTGTTTTCAATTTTATTAATTTCACTGTAATTTTTACTATTGCTCTTCTTCTACTTGCCTTAAGCTTGCATTGCTCACTTTCCCTAGTTTCCTAATTTAGTTCCTGATTTTATATTTTTATCCTTCTCTAATACATGCTTTTAGCACTATAAATTTCCCTCTAAGCACTGCGTTTGGTGGGTCCCACAAGTTTTTATTGGTTTTATTTTAATTTTCATTTAGTTCAAAATATTTTTAAGTTTTTTGAGATTTCTTCATGACCCATTAATTTCATTTTTGGAATAATTGTAAAGGCACTATTATCTGGAGTTTATTAAATACCAAATTGAATATTTATTAAATGTCAACCACAATAAATAAATAAGCTAAAAACTCAAAGTTTTGTATTTTTTGTAGTATAATAAATCAAATTTCTGTTTACCCAGGTTTAATTACCATATAGAAAAAAACACCCTATATATTTAATTATACCGTAATGAATCTTAGCCCCTAAAATAAATAATTTAATTTTGCCTTTGAGTAGGATTCTAGCAAGCTATTGATATTGCTATTTAAGAAGGATTTACCTGTGAACTATTCATGTTAAACAATGTCCAGCTCATTACAATGCGAAGGCTTATCTCTACAATACTATAATTGACATTATATATCTTGAGGTATATAGTGCAAAACATGGTCAGAATTGAACAAATGCCTCATCTGACTTAATTCACTCAAATAAATTATACCTAAATGTTAAAAAAAATAATTTAGTTAGATGACGTAATTTAGCTGTATAAATAAATCTCTGTCTGGCTCTGTGAGCACAACAGCTGCGGTTTTATCCTGCTCCACGAAGTATTTGCAGCCCTGCATTTTGAATCCAAGGGTATAGGTCTCTGCTCCTTCTAGTTTGTGGACTTGGTCTTTCCCTCACTGCTTGTCCTTTCCTCCTGTTACTAAACTTCAAATTACCTGGGCATCGAACAACATTCCTTATACTACTTTCAAAGAATTATCTCCTGGCTCTGGTCTGTTTATCTGGCATTTGACTTCTCGCTACCCTTGACCTCAGTTATTTGGGTAAGGAAAAGACTCTTTTAGAAAATCACGACAATAAGAATAACAGGAGGGGGATGGGCCCCTCTTGACTTTTCTTAGTTTTGTCTTAAGTTTAAAGTTGAATTAAAAACATTCAATTTTTTTGGAGGCTTATTTAAAGTAATAAATAAACCTTGTGGGAGAAAAGATAACCTCCCAGTTATGAAATGCTAACTCATAAGTATGTTCCATTACAATAAATTATCTAGCCTTGAAGGAGCTTTTAGAACTTCAGCATAAGAATCATTTCTAGAGTGAAGAGAAGAAATTGTTTCGGTTTTTTTTTGTTTCCAAAGCACGATTACAAAATGTTTCTCCTGCTGTCTAATGCTTTTCAAAATCATAGTGCAGGGAAGAATCCTTCCACTTCCTCTGTTGAAAAAGGAAGGAACTGAAGTCATTAATGGTTCTGATGAAATTAGGAAATTTGTACTCTCCCTAGTCCCAAAGAGAATACGTTAAAAGTTTTAACAGCTTAAAAGTCTCTCTCAACTTCTCTCTGGGTTCATTAAGAAAACACATGAGAAATTCCCATATGGAAAGTATGGATTTCTCTTTCCCCTAATCACATAAAGTAGCTTCTTATCTTTCCTCTCCTTTCTGCAGGAGTGAACTGGACAAAACCACAGGCTACTGTGTGTTTCATTGCATTCCTTCCCTCTCCACCACCCATTAATTAATTGCTTTTTGCTCATATACAGAGGTAATCAGCTCTTAGGCTTCTAGAAATGTGTTGACCCCTTTCTCCTAAGTATATAGACAGAGCCTTTTGCCAAAGTTTCTAGGCACTTTTTCAAAGATTCACAGTCTGTAATGAAGATGGGGGAGGTCACAATCAGTAAGAGCAAAGCCCACAGCTGCTTGGAGAAACACTGCCAGATAAGAGCAGCTTTGAAGGAGAGACCTGGAGATTGTGTCAGCAAGCATGGCTAAGGCTTCCGCAGGTTGGGGGAGGCTCACTTCCATCTAACATTATATTATGAATCTAAAGGTTTTATTCTTCTTTAATGAAATGTTTATATTCCCTGTGGGACACCAAACAAAACTTTTCTTTCAAAAGAATATTTGATTAAAAGTACTCACTCAGGCTTTGAAGTAAACATTATTTTAGGATCTAAGAGAATCAGGGACAATGATCTCCACAAATGTCTTATCTATTAGAAATGAATGCATAGTCACACTCTTGCCTTTCCTGCAAATATCTTCCAAAGGCATGGGTAACTTTCAGGTTAGTAATCTATTCTGTGGTATATAATTTCAAATAAAATCTGATTTTTGTTCTTATTTTCCCCCTATGTCTTTGAGCATTGCTTATAAAAAAAAGTTCAGAAGCTGATACAGAGCTTGGTAATGTATGAAATTCATGTGTGTGTGTGTGTGTGTGTGTGTGTGTGTGTATTCATACTGATGTATGGAATTTAAATAAATGTCTACATTTTAAACTTTAGATTTTTTTGGTGGTCTGTATGATTTTCTTGTTGCAATATTGCCTTCTCACTTATATTTTCTCTTGGACTAACATTAAATTCAGTTTCCTTTCTGAAGAATACATACTGGGAAACCAGCCCAGAGGAGGCAGCTTAGAGCTGCACCTACACATAGCAGGTGGGAACGTACGATGGCTAAATGACTAAGTGAAAGGGTATTGCTCAGAGAAGCCCTGTAGAAAACAGAGTTAAAAAAAAAAGGTTTTCTCAAATATCAGTAATTGAGAACATTATTTATTTAATATGGGTAATTGTGAATATTTAAAAATTTTTTATCACTAGCATATTACTATTGTTTTATGGTGCAAATGAAATATGTATGTATATAAATAAATGTATACAATCATTTTAATTTGTTTTAAAACATTGTTAAGAATGTTTAGCCTGACCAGGCAGTGGTGCAGTGGATAGAATGTCAGACTGGGACTAAGGACCCAGGTTTGAAACCCTGAGGTCACTGGCTTGACTGCAGGCTCATCTGGTTTGAGCAAGGTTTACCAACTTGAGCCCAAGGTCGCTGGCTTGAGCAAGGGGTTACTTGGTCTGCTGTAGCCCCGGTCAAGGCACATATGAGAAAGCAATCAATGAACAACTAAGATGCCGCAACAAAGAATTGATGCTTCTCGGCCTGACCTGTGGTGGCGCAGTGGAAAAAGCGTTGACCTGGAAATGCTGAGGTCACCGGTTCGAAACCCTGGCCTTGCCCAGTCAAGGCACATATGGGAGTTGATGCTTCCAGCTCCTCCTCCCTGTCTCTCTCTCCTCGCTGTCTCTCTCTGTCTCTCTGTCTCTCCTCTCTAAAATGAATAAATAAAAAATTAAAAAAATTAAAAAAAAAAAAAAAAAAAAAAGAATTGATGCTTCTCATCTCTCTCCCTTCCTGTCTGTCCCTCTCTCTGACTCTCTTTATCTCTGTCACACACACACACACACACAAAAGAATGTTTAATAAATATTAAATTTACCTAGACAATACATGAGAAAAATAAGGCCACAGTTGTCAACAGTGCATAGTTTTTGCTAAAGCAATTTTAAAGCTTCTGTTCTAAGTCAGTTTTCATTCAGCTCAAATGCTCTTTGATATTGGTTTGAAACGCTGTTGAATCAAGACAAAGAAAGGAAGAAAGGTTACTTTTGTTCACAGATTTAATCCTTACATTTTCTTTCCCTCTGTCAAAATATATTTGTCAAAAATCTTTCTTTCTGGCTGTATGTTTTTAACAATTACCCCTGGCTATTTTGAGAATGGTGCTATTTTAACATCTTTACTTCATGTAACACAAGACATCTCTATAGCATCTAGAAAGATTTGATTGATACACTCAGGATACGGTAAAAGCTAATTTGAGAATTTTTACCGGGAAGCGAGGTTGTAGATATTGAACAGGAAAATATTGTAAATGTTCACTTTTATTATTTAGTTGATGCTCCATGAATTATATTGATATACCTATTTCTCTAAAGTTGAATCTTCAAGTTGTTTTTGAGCATTTAACTCCAATAAGCATTTATATATCTAAAATTAATGTTTAAAAGCAAAATTATTGGGGCTAAATATATTAGTATATTTTTCTTGATAACCTATTTTTGTATGCTTTTTCAGAATAGTCGTACTACTGTACTGTGCTAACTAGGCATCGCCTGTATGTGACAGTAAGTAGCAGTTTTCCCAGAGGGAGCTATAGAAAAATATTGATCTTGTCTGAGGTTATGCAGCAGCTGGAATTTAGAGTACAATGCACAGACGCAGATGACTATGTTCACAAAAGCCCTCAAAACAGTTTCAGAGACCTGCCTTGTGCTTGGTGGGTGACTGTATTGCGTCTTTATTTATGCCCCACTTTATTCCAGCAAGTATTTCAAGATGACTAAATGTATCTCTAACAATGATTCAGAACACACTGCACAAAGCTGGGTGGAACAGACCTCAAATTTCCTTCCAAGAGGAAGATAGTGCATGAAGCAAAAGCTACGTAAAAAGTCCTTTAATTCCAGCTTCTATGTGGAGCCGGTGCTACATAAAGCTAAGATAGAGGCAGAATTAGTCCCCTGGCATTAGTTTCACATCCCTTTTGGAAAGCAGTTTTGCAACTACATTGTAAGTCACAAAAATATGCACATGTTGACTCATTAATTTCAGTTATGAGAATCCTAAAAAATAAATAGACTATTAAATTTGATGCATTAAATGTCCATCATAATATTGTTTATAATAGTCAAAACTTGGAAATAACCTAAATTTCCATCCAAGAAGAGAAACACTAGATAAATAGAATTATATCTACTGATTAGGACAGCAATTTGGACATTAAAGTATGATTATTAATCACTCTAAAAATTAATATAATATAATGATCAATGAAAAGGCAGAATTTAAAATATCCTATGTAGTGTGACAATAATGTGTTAAAACAAAAAAAGATCATGCCTGGCCTGTGGTGGCGCAGTGGATAAGGCATTAACCTGGAATGCTGAGGTCGCCGGTTTGAAACCTTGGGCTTACTTGGTCAAGGCACATATGAAAGTTAGTGCTTCCTACTTCTTCCCCACTTCCCCCCCCCTCTCTCCCTCTCTCTCTCTCTCTCTCTCTCTCTCTCTCTCTCTCTCTCCCCTCTCTAAAGTGAATAAATCAAATCTTTTAAAAAAATAAAAGATTGTGTTTTAAAGAAAAACATGAAGTCAAATAAAATAAAAATGTTCATATTCACTGTATTAATTAATATGAGGGCAACTTTGGGTAATTTTTATATTTATTTTTGTTTACTAAAATTGTATTATGGGCTTATATGACTTCCAAATAAATTATTTTGATGAATAATTAAGCCTCTTTATCTGAATAATCTCATTCTTATGTTTTAATGTAATATTAAGAAATAGGAAATACTGCTGTCAGAAGGTTACCATCTGGTAGGTATTCCCTAGCTGGACTGTGGTGGACATAGGGACTCCTGCCATGGCAAGACTGCTGCAATCACAGAGAAGAGTGAGCTTATGAGGGGAGATGATGAAAGCTCACAGGGTTGGAGAATTTAAGAAGAGTCAACAGTCGAAAGCTGGAAATCAAACTGGGGCATGGCTTATGCAATCTTTGTAAAAGGATTGCCCTACAGAACCAAGATCCCATATGCACAGAACCACTGAGTGCCTACCAATCTGTGCTAGGGCATGCCCAAATTCATTTCTTTTTTTTTTTTTTTTCCTTAACAGGGACAGAGAGAGAGTCAGATAGGAACAAAGAGAGATGAGAAACATCAATCATCAGTTTTGTCGTTGCGACACCTTAGTTGTTCATTGATTGCTTTCTCATATGTGCCTTGACTATGGGGCTACAGCAGACCGAGTAACCCCTTGCTCGAGCCAGCGACCTTGGGTTCAAGCTGGTGAGCTTTTGCTCAAACCAGATGAACCCGCGCTCAAGCTGGCGACCTTGGGATCTCGAACCTGGGTCCTCCGTATCCCAGTCCAACGCTCTATCCACTGCATCACCACCTGGTCAGGCCCAAATTCCATTTCTGCAGATGTAAAAATGGTCTTTAAACTTTCTTGCTTGTCAAAAAACAAACAGAAACTAATAATGGTCCCAGCTAGCTGGAATGAAAATCCCATAGAATTTTCTTTGAATATGGCAAGAGAGAACTCATTTTTTTTGTGTGTGAACCTTTTATTTTTCCAAAATTGGTGTTCAGTGCTTTATCCATGTTAGTTTATATACTTTACACAGAGCTCTGTGAAGTAGGTGAAAGCATTCTCATCTTACAGAGGATGAACTTGAATCCTAGAGAAGTCACATTTCTTGCTAAGGGGCACACAGCTGCTGTGGAATAAGGATTTGAATCCATGTCGGCAAAGCCCAGGTACTTTCTAATATTTCTGATGGTCAGAGGGTGAAATAACTCAGAAGTTTAAATCTAGTGAATTATTATTTCACTTTCACCCTGGGGCACAAGGCAGATAAAATGAAATTCTATCACTCTCTGGAAAGCAATATTGTGGAGTTATCGTATACCATATACATGATAATATAAAATACCATATTTACTCAGGTGGATTCAGGATCATTGGAATGTATCTAGAGTCAGACCCACATTCAAGATAATATTCATAGCACTGGCCTGACCTGTGGTGGCACAGTGGATAAAGTGTCAACCTGGAACGCTGAACTCACTGGTTCGAAACCCTTGACTTGCCTGGTCAAGGCACATATGGGAGATGATGCTTCCTGCTCCTCCCCCTGTCCTCTCTCTTTCCCTTTTTCTCTCTCTCTAGAAATGAATAAATAAAATCTAAAAAAAATAAAAGTAATATCAATAGTACTAATGACATCTGTAGAGAAAAACTTAGATGTTGCCTCCAGTCTTAAGAAATTTAGCATCTGGTAAGAGTCAGATTGACTCATGTTGATGAAAGTACACGTTTCAAGAGCTCACTTTTCAAATTCAATCCAAACCAGCCCAGGACAAACTGCGGAAATCAGACCAAAACAAAATAGCTCTCACAAACAGCTGTGACATTGTTATACAATGTAGTAATGCAGAGTATATGGTCAAGCAATGAAACAATTACTGACCAGGCATTTACACACATGGTTATATTTATGTAGAAGAAAAATATCACACATCAGATACATGTTCTTGTAAGTAGGTAAGTTTCATATGTATTCATTTTATTTGGTAGTTTGCATTTTATCAGTATTACAGCTTTTGCAGGTGTGATCTTTTTCTAATATTTTACCCATTTCATGGACAATTTTGCTTTACTTCAGAATACTTGTTTCAATCTCCCAATAGCCATTGCCCCTGGCTCTCACAAAAAGGACATTTTTCTAAAATCTTCTTCAAAGTCAAATATTTTAAAAATGCTAACTTAGTCATACTTTGTCATTGATAGATCTACTCAATAGTTTCATTTTTAAAAATAGCCAAAATTTAGCCAGATGCCATGATGCTTTGATGTGAGTTTCAGTTTATACACTTACTAGAATGAAGCTAGCTCATCTTAAAGTAGGAGATATGAATTGAGCGCAGAGTTGGTCAGTACTCTGAAAGCAACAAAATCTAATTAGAGCTTGAATTTTGACAATTTAGGCCACTCTTCCTATTACTGAAAGGTAGTTAGTTGCCTTTGATAGATCTGCTGTAGTAAAGCAGCTGAGATAACCCCTCTCCCTTCCTTAAGACTATAACATCTGACTTACTTAAAATATGATAAACATACCTGAACCTATCTACTTGAGAACCATTTTCAGTCATAATTGAAATGCACAAGAAAAAATTGACAAGGGGAAAAAAAGCACTGAGTTGAAATATCAAGATTTTATTTAGTATCCAGCACATTGAGGACCATTGTAATCTCTCTTTCTTTCCTTTTGTTTTTTTGTTTGTTTGTTTGTTGTTGTTGTTTCTATTCTCTTTCCTGCTAGTTCTACTGTTCACTCCCAAAGGCTCTCTCTTCCTGAGCATGGTAAATATTACATTGTGTGTTCCTACATCAGCCCAGCCCCTATTTAACTAGCCTCTGCTTTTCCCAACTCTTCACACCTAGATTCATTGATTTTATTCCCCCTTGATCCATTTCCTGAGCTGACGCTGGTTCCACAGAAAATATACCTATACTGTTTAATACTCTACTCCTGCCAGCCTTTGGGATTTAAAAAATAAGTTACCAAGAAGCCAACCTGAAAAGACTACATGTTGTATAATTTTAACGATATGGCATTCTAGAAAGACAAAACTATGGAGACAATAAAAAGATCAGTGGTTGCTAAGGATGCAGAAAGGAAGGAACGGATAGGCAGAGCACAGAGGATTTTTAGGGTAGTGAATATACTCTGTGCAATACCATAATGGTGGATACACGTTATTACACAGTTGTTCAAACCCATAGAATGTACAACAGTAACCATTAACAGTACTGTAAAGTATAAACTTTGGGTAATTATGATGTGTCAGTGTAGATTCATCAGTTGTAACAGATGTACCACTCAAATGGGGAACGTTATTAATGGAAGAAAACTGTAGATTTAATGCTTCCACTGTAAGTTAGTTTATGGGTTGTTTTGCTATTCAACTTATAAAATCACTTTTTATTCCTGACACGGATCATAGCCTCCAATGCTTGATTAAAAAAAAAAAAAAGAATTCATTCATACAGAGAAGTTGTTTTTTGATTAGACTTAGACTTATTGTATATTCAGTGTTCAAGCAGCTGGGTCTCTGAAGCTGGTATTCAGTTTGTCCCTCACTCAAAGGTGAAGAGGGATTGAATAGTTCCTGGGTTGGAAGGCTCTGTGAAAGCAAATACTTATCTACTTAATTAAGATAGGGTTCTAAATCTCTAACAGTCCTGAGGATGGATCTGGATCGTGTATTATTTCATCTACAAGTTGTTTTCAAGAGACTCTGTCTAAATCTCAGTGTCCAGTAATTCCCAGAAGACATCTGGATATCATTTATTTTATAATGGATTGAGTTCAAGAATAAGGAAATTAACAGGCTTGTTGACTACGAGTTTAGTTAAGGAAACTGAATATGCGGGAGGCATGGACTGCAGATGACAGTTCGTTTACTCATTCACATGGTTATTTATACAAGAAGTGTGTACTGAGTACCTTCATTGAGCCCAGTGAAGTACAATATGCCCTGAACACACAGTTGATAAAAGGGACATGGTCCATTTCCTCATGGAACTTACAGTCTATTAAAAGAAGTAGTAATAAATGAAACAACTAGCATTGGAAGAGGTCATTGAGAAGATGTGACCACAGGCTGGGTTAATGAAGTCCAATTTATAATTTTTATTTTTATTATTCATTTTTTAAAGTCCTGTGTGAGAAATATTTGCCTAGTGCAAAGTTGCAGAGATTTTCTTCTATCTTTTCTTCAAAAAAAATTTGTAACTTTAGCTTTTGCTTTTAGACCTATGGTCCATTTCAAATAAATTTTTGTGTGTAACATGAGGTAAAAGGGCCGAGGATAATTTTTGTCTCCATATGGATATCCAGCTGTTTGTTCCAGCATCATTTGTTCAGAAGACTAACTTTTCCCCAGTGAACTACTTTTTATGTATTTGTTGTAAATTAACAGACATATGTAAGTGGGTTTATACGTGACTTCTCTATTTTGTTCTAGCAAACTATTTGTCTATCCTTATACCAATATCACAATTATCTTGGTCACTGTAGTTTTATAGAGTTTTTCTTTTAATTTAAAAAAAAAATTATTCATTTTAGAGAATTGAGGTTGAGAGAGAGAGAAAGAAGCGGGAAGGAGCAGGAAGCATCAATTTCCATATGTGCCTTGACTGGGTAAGCCCAGGAATTTGAAACGGCAACTTCTCAGCATTCCAGGTAGATGTTTTATCTACTGCGCCACCAAAGGTCAGCCTAGATTTGCAGAGTTTTAAAGTCAAAGAGTGTAGGTCCTCCAACTTTGTTCTTAAAAAAAAATTATTTTGGCTGTTTTAGACCGTTTATATTTCTACAAAGTTTCAAAATAAACTTGTTAATTATATTTTATAAGCCTGCTTGGATTTTGATTATAATTACATTTCATTTCTATATAAATTTGGGGGAGAACTGAATTTTAAAATGTTGAGTTTTAAATTTGTATACATAATAAGTCTCTTTTCTTTCACTTCTTTGCACTGCTTGTCATTTTTAATGTACATGCCTGCACAGGTTCTGTTTGTTTTGAAACTATTGTATTTAGTATTATATATTTAAAAAAATTATTTTCTAAAACTTTGTTGATAATAGGTTTTTTTATAATTAGCAGAAGGCAAATAATTTTCAAGTTTCTAGTATCATGGTACATTTGAATAGCACAGACAAGTCTGACTGCTGTATGGCCATCTAATAAACATATCATCTTTAAGGTGGAGAAATTAAACATACTTCTACCATTGACAACAGGCACATGCAATAAAATTAATCCATGTTTCATGATATTTTATTTATTTGTGTGGGATATTATTTCAAAATTTCTTCTCTAAGCTTTTTTATTTTGCACCCCCTTCTATTAGTAAAACCTTTGGAGCACACATCCTTACAAGTGAATCTTGAGAAATTGATTTCTTGATTATATACACATAATTCTGTACTAATTTATTGCCTAAAGGGCATAAAATATGGACATTTTAAAAGGTCAAAATAAAAGTACATGATGTTTTAAAATGTACTGTTACTAGCAATGGCTTTATGCTACCATTAGCTAATTTCTTAAAGCATGAAATATGTGTAGAAAAAGTCTCTTTGTTAACAACTGTGCATGTAAATTCATTGTTTAATAGTCTTCTTCATCATTTGAAATTCTCTGACTGTCTTCTTGTCAGACTAGATTAGGGTGTCCTTGTCTTTAATCTTGTATCATAAATAATGAACAGCTTGTTCCAGGAGGACAAGTGTCAGCGCTGCTGTTCTTTCTGTAATTTGCTTGTGCTGCCTCAGTGGCAATACTCTCAATTTGTAATTTATTTGCCTAAAATATTTTTAAGCCATTTGTCCATTTTGAACATTAGGCCAGCTACATCTAAGTTAATTATTCTGTAAATATAATGAGTCTACTTAGACTGCAACAATCTGGAAGCTAACAAGTGAATAAGGAATCATGCTGCAGAATTCTCCTCAATTCTTTCACTGGACTTCTTGCTTATAAGCTTGACATCAACTTATCTGACCAAGATAACAAATGACATCAGTTCCAGCATGTATTAAATACTAACAAAGCTTACCTTATTTTTAATTGTTTAGATTAAAAAATAAACGTAAATAGAAATAGTAATTTTTTCCCCCTATGCTGCAATGAATCATCTTGGAATTCTCTGATATAAGCATCCCCCTGCCCTTGAGAGTCCAATGGTTTGGCTGGTATAGCTCCCACGTCCATGTCATTGCATTTAATTTATCTGCCAGCCAGAATGTTTCATACAAAAATTAAATTAGAATAACAATAAAATAAAACAACCTCCTCTTCTAAGTTCCCTATCCCAGCCAGCTAAATCATAATGTATGCTACTGGCCATAACATAAAGATGAATTTGGATATTCTTTGAAATTCTACACATTTGGGAACAACAATATAAAGCATATGTGTTTCTGAGGTCACATAAAAGTTTAGTACCTTCTGATTCCACAGATTATTTTATGGGAATCTTTGGTAAAGCACAGATTTGTTTAAGTATGGTCCAACAATTTTCTAAATATTTCTAGGTTTTGTTTATTAATATTATATAAACACACATATACAGGGTTGGACAAAAGTAGATTTACAGTTGATACGGAAAAAGATATGCAGGTTATGATGATTATAATAGCATTATTAACTCTTCTGTATACTCACAACTGTAAAGCTATTTTACCCATGCCTGTATATTCATTTTTCTGTTTTATCCTACTTTTATGTTATTTTATACAATTTTTCAGGAAAAAAATGCAAACAAATTACATGGCATGGGTTTTTGATTTCAATATTCTTGCCAATTTGATGAGAAGCTAAGAGGTTTATAAGTGAAGTATCAATAGAACAGCAAAAGAAAAAAATGTAGATAGAGTCAAAACAGGTACCTATTCCCACACTAAAAGCAAACCCATACCCTCCTCAGTGTGACCAGAAAAGAATTTAGGATGAAAATACCCTGATGGGAAGCAAATTGGTTCATCTCAACCTGGTTCTTTCTAGCTGGGACATCTCTGCTCACACATCGGAGTACTGGGTTTTGTTGTAATGCAGACAAATGTCCCCTTAGGGTGACACTACGGAACATGAATATGATCAGAAATCAGAGAAAGGAGAAATGAGTATGAATCAAAACCAGTCAGGAAAGTAGGAGAGGACAGGTGCTAAGCAATGCTGATTTGTCATACAACCTGCTATTCTTACTTCAACTGGGTCTTTTTCATGCTGAGCAATCTTCTATTTATTTGTTGTTAATTTTCTAACACAAGGATTGCCAAAGTATGGCCCAGGGAGCAAATGCAGTCTGCAGTTGTTTTTGTAAGTTCTAAGAACTGAGAAAAATAATGGTTAAAGTCTGTGAAAATTATATAAAATTGAAATTTCAGTTTTCATAAATAAATTTTATTGAAACATTTTATTGAAACATAAATAAATTTTATTGTTTACATGTCTATGTCTACTTTCACACTACAGCTGCAGACGTGAGTGGTTGTAACAGGCTGTGGTCCACCACACCGAAAATACCTACTGTCTGAACCTCTCTATGTAAACTTAGCCATCTATATATGGTTGCCTGATCTTTCTTTCTGGCTTGAACAAAGTTTATTTTCTTTCTTTTTTTTTTTTTTTTTTTTTTTAAATAATTTTTATTTATTTATTCATTCATTTTAGAGAGGGAGGGAGAGAGAGAGAGAGAGAGAGAGAGAGAGAGAGAGAGAGAAGGGGGAGGAGCAGGAAGCATCAACTCCCATATGTGCCTTGACCAGGCAAGCCCAGGGTTTTTTTTGAACCAGCAACCTCAGTGTTTCCAGGCTGACGCTTTACCCACTGCGCCACCACAGGTCAGGCCAAAGTTTATTTTCTTAGAGGAGACAGGAAGAGAGCTAATATATATTTATGGCTCACCTGTTAGGTAGTTCACCTAGATCTGATAACAGCTCTATTAACACTCCATTTCATAGATTAAGGAACTAAAATTCAGAGAGTTTAAGCAATTTAAAAGATTGTCTAGAGGTAGTAGCTTTTGGAGCCAGGTCTCAAATACATACTTTATTGTATCATGTTATTTTTCACACTCTCCTTTGTCCAAGAAAATAGATTTGTTATGCCAATCCAAAAAAAAAAAAAAAAAAGATGAAAAAAATTGTGGGATTGTGGGAAGGGAGTCAGCAATTTAATGAGTAGCTCGTTGGTCACCAGTGCTGGTACCAGAAATCCCACCAAGCTGTCTCAGCAAGACCAGTTCTGAGTTATGACAGAAAGGTAGACTCGAGTACTTCTCATCTGCTCATGAGCACTTGCTCTATAGACCTACATTCTCCTAAGAATGAAGGCTCTTAACAGGAAGACCCAAGTCATTTATATGAACATAGCTTTCCATGCTATTTAAATAAATCTTTATTACATAAAAGAATATGAACCTTAAACTGTATTCTACAAATGGGCCCTTCCTGATTTTCCAATATACAATTAAAGTAGCTCAATTTATCTTTCTGGGCCTGATGGAGCAGAAGGCACCATCATGGAAGTCGACAGCCCCCACAACAAAGACCAAAAGGTTCGGCCAAGGAGCCCAACTACCTACGTAGGCATCTTAAGGCTGTTGGTTAAACTGTACAGACTTCTGCCTGGACAAACCGACTACACCTTCAACCATATGGTGCTGAAGAGGCTGTTCATGAGTCGCACCAACCAGCTGCCTGCCTGTTTCTAGGATGATTCGGAAGATGAAGCTTCCTGGCTGGGAGGGCAAAGCCCTGTGGTTATAGGGACTAAAATTGATGATGTGTGTGTCCAGGCAGTGCCCAAACTGAAGGTGTGTGCACGTCCAGTGAGCAGTCACATCTTCAAGGCCAGGGAAAGATCCTCACCTTTGACCAGCTGGCCCTGGACTCCCCCCAGGGTTGTGGCCACGGTGTTGCTTTCTGGTCCTCCAAGGGCCAGAGCTGTCCAGGCATTTTGGCAAGGCCGCAGAAACCCCTCACAGCAACCAAACCCTACCTATGACCCAATGGCTGGAAGTTTTAGCGCGCAAGAAGCTCACAGACCAGCTGCGGCTTCAAAAACTAACCCCAGGTCCTATCTTATTAAAAAGATTTTGGAGACTGAAAAAATGAATCAAGTAGCTCAATTTAAAAGCCACTCTCCCTCCCTCTCTCTTTCTGTTTTTTTTTTTTTTTAATAACTGCAGATAATATAGCAGCAGTTGTAGCAGTGGGAATCTATTAAAGCAAATTATTTTTGTCATTGATTGATCTTCAAAGGCATATTTCCTTTAGAAATTTGTCTTTGAAAAAATCAGTGAAAAATGAATAGTGCTTTGACTGAACTAAACTGCAATATAGTTTAAACATTACTTTTAACTATGTTTTCAATTGATCTAAATTGTTACAGCTAAATAGACATTCAGAGAAGTTAACAAATATTTAAGATATTAAAAATAAATATTGGCCATATTGTAACCTATTCATTTTCTTTTTACAAGTCCATATGATCCAAATTTGATTTGGAAGGATTAAAATATCTCTGTATTGCTATCAATAGATTCCTTATTCCTTTCATTATTTTTCTCCATTTTTTAGGTCAGGTTCTTTTCTATAATTTTTCCTCCCTAGAAAGTAGAAATGTGCAAGTGCGTATTATTTTCCACTTTCTTCCTTACTTCTGTTCTGCCCACCTGCCTCCCCAGGAGCAACCCAGTGTGCCCCCCTCAATTCCCATTGTATCGTTCCTTAGTAAGCAAACTGTGAGGGGAATACTCATACAGGTACATGGGCTGTGATGCATGTGCAAGCTAGGACAGAAGCCACAAAATCAGGGACACTAACGGGAGGTTGCACAAGGTCAGGTAGTAATCAGAGTGCCAGAGATGAACACTTTAAAGATAGAAATTCTAAGAAAGTAGGTTTATTCCTTATATATTTGGGTCACTAAAGAGATGTTATAAAAGTCTTTTTTTTCAGTGTAGTAACATCTAAGTGAGCAAAACAAAAACAACAAACAAATAAAACTATAAAAAGTCAACATTAAGGGATCATTTTCATAACTGTGCTCTATCGACACAGTAAAATTTCCTTTGTCTGTTAAAATGGTACTTAGAAGCCTATGCTCAATAGACCATCAAACGGAATAGAAAAATAGCTATGAAATGATGTAAGTGAAAATAGCAGAGTTCAAAATAGCATTCTTGGATTACAAGAATGTTGCTAACCTGGGCAATTTAGGCAGAAAGAGGAGGGGAGAGGGAGAGGGAGAAAGAGAGGGAGAGATAGAAAAGAAAAGGAAAGATTAAACAATGTTGACTACTTTGTTGAAATAATTTCAACAAAGAGCAGAGGCTATGAATGAGTCAAAGAATGTTTTCTACTTTCATGAAGGTTGAGCGATATGCCTAGAGAATTTCATTATGATATTACCAGATTTTTTCTTTTAATACCTTCTTCAAATGAAGGGAGACATCATCGTTTTATTAGTTGGGGAGGTAGATGGATATATTTTTAAATTACTTTGAAAGTATTATCTCAGATGTAAAAATCTTTTCTTCATAGCTAACCTTAAAAAAATCTAAAAGTTGAGAAATAACCTTTGAGTCACTTCAGCTTCTGTGATTGCAGTCTTTCAGTGAAAAACAAAATCTCACTTAAGAATAAAAAATATCACAGCTATTAAAAAGTGAGAAACTAAAAAATGAATTCTAAAGAATAAGACATTTACTTCATTGATTTTTAAAGGCACAAAGTTATTCAAGCCTGTTAAAATTATAAAGTTTATATATTGTTTTTGGGCTTTATTATGCTATTTTAATTTTATAGAATTGTGCAAAATGAGATAGTAGACCATTGAAATATATATATATGCTCACATAACAATGTTTTGTACTATTTTAGTACAAATTAGACTGTGGTTTCTCTTATCATAAAAAAAATCGAAGTTGATACCATTACTGATTATAATGCTAACTATAGAAATAGAAGGTTTTATTGATTTTGAAAAAGTACATTGTATTAATGCTCTTTTTTACATGTGGTTGTAGAGAAGATAATTGTACTGTTATTATCATCCATATTGATAGTGCCTGTGAATGTTAAAGATTTGCAGATATTTGTAAGCAGATACTGATGAAATGAGAGGTGACAGATCTCTTTGGAAGACTCACCTAGTTGAGCCCCCTTCCCAATCTCATCTTTCGGGAGGATCACTGACATTTACACATAGTAAAAGTGTCCTCTATCCGGCAAACGTGTGTGATCATAGGCATGTCTGGTGGGGGTAGGTTTGTCCAGTGGTTTTCAGGGTTTAGGGTGGTGAGAGAACAGCATCTATATCTGGTTAGACTCATTTATAGTCTTGGAACAGTAGACGGCCTACCAGAAAGATAGAGTGAAGTTGCCCAATCTCTTTGTTGGCTCTGATATAATGCACTTAAAACTTCTTTATATTGCATGCCTTTCTCAGCATTGATCTTAAAATAAGAATGTGCATGACAAAAGACATGTGTACTTTGGAGGCAGATTTAACGGCGGGCACACCAGGCGCACACCCTGGGCCCCGACTTCTGAAGGGCCCCGCAAAACCCCAACTTTACACTTTTTTCTAATGACACCAAGTTTGGTTTCATATGTGCAATTTTAACGTTAATAGTACATAATATTTTTTATTTATTTAAAAATATGGTTAACATGTATTTTTATTTTCCCTGTTTCCCTCTTTTTTTTAAGGAGCCCAATATTTTCTTCTGTGCCTGGGGCCTCAACCGACCTTAATCTGCCTCTGTGTACTTATCATTAAGTGTTACTCTAGGGTCAGATGATGGTATGTTCCCACATTGTAGATTTTTATGGTCTAATAGCGTTGTTCAAAATTCAGTAAAGAAACATTTTAAGAAAGTGTATCTTCAAATCACATAAACTTATTTTATTTATTTATTTATTTATTTTTCATTTTTCCGAAGCTGGAAATGGGGAGGCAGTCAGACAGACTCCCGCATGCGCCTGACCGGGATCCACCCCGCACGCCCACCAGGGGCGACGCTCTGCCCCTCTGGGGCGTCGCTCCGTTGCATCCAGAGCCATCCTAGTGCCTGAGGCAGAGGCCACAGAGCCATCCCCAGTGCCCAGGGCCATTTTTGCTACAGTGGAGCCTTGGCTGCGGGAGGGGAAGAGAGAGACAGAGAGGAAGGAGAGGGGGAGGGGTGGAGAAGCAGATGGGTGCTTCTCCTGTGTGTCCTGGGACTCCTGCACACCAGGCCGATGCTCTACCACTGAGCCAACCGGCCAGGGCCACATAAACTTATTTTTAGATTCTATACTCACAAGATTATCTTAGATTTATATATTTTTTACCTTGATAAGCACTACAGCAATGGTAGTAAAGTCTTTAAAATGCTTTTTTTCTTATTTTAATTTTGTTAAATTATATTTGCATACAGTTTAAAAATGAAATAGGTCTAATAGGCATACCATATTTCCCCATATATAAGACACACCCTTTTTTGAAAAACTTGAGGTCTAAAAACTGGGTGCGTCTTATACTGCGGTTGTGGCGTTTCAAATGCCATAGATGGAACTGAGGACGGGGCAATATAAGAAGACAGCGATTCGTCACCAGACACACATGAACAAAGTCATGGATGGGAGTTTTGACAGTGATGAGGAGTTGTATGAATTTTATGATGAATAAAACGAGTTCAATAACTTTATGTAATACATTTTTTTTTTCAAATTTTGGGCCCCAAAATTAAGGTGCGTCTTATACATGGGAACGTCTTATCTATGGGGAAATACGGTGCTACTCCTGGTCCCTCTTCTGGTTCTTCACCGCCCACTACTATTTATTTTTAGTGTACCCTAAATCTCTAAATAACATTCTTAAATTAACGGACTTGAATTTTCAGTTGTAGGTGATCCCTAATGTGAGGGAGAAGGTTAGGTCTCTTCCATCCCTAGGGCACTTCAAAGTGCACCCCCCCCAACACATCCTCTCCATCGCTTTCTATCCTCTCAATAGGGTTAGTCTTTAGTATTTATATTATTAATTGTTATGTAAACACTTTTACAGGTGAGCCATATTGTGTATTATGATGATATTTCTCTCTGGTAAAACCTTTATTACTCATGGATTTAGCAATTGTCTCATTTTCAATTGTTTACTTTCCTTGTATCTCTTGCCAAATGACCTCCAGGTCATTCAAAGTAATAAACAGAGCAGGTATTTTATCAATGCATTCTTCTTAGTCTCATCTATCTTGAAGCCTGACGTTCTTCTTCTCAAATCAGATTGGGAGATCTCTAACTCTGCTGGCAAACTGCTACCCTGGGATATTTCTCCATCACCCTGGATGCTCTAATTACTGCTTTTATTATTCTATCCTGTTTCATGGATCCCACATCTTTCTTTTACTTGTTTTACTTTCTGGGTGTATATCTAGATATGAAAAAATCAAACCAGCCCCCAAAAATTGATTCAAGTTTTCAAATATTTTAAATATTTAATAATACCTGTAATCCAAACTGAATGTATCAAGTTAATTACAACAATTAAAATCAGTCTTTAAGATGATGACTGACTCAACATACTTGATTTGGTTGATGCAAATGATCCACACACTACAGATTCTGTTTTTTAAACTTTGATTTTTGGTTCTAGGTTAATGGAAGAAATTTTCTTTTTTTTCACACCTTTACCTTGCAGCTCAATTTGTAAATTTCCTTGTCTAAAGACACAGAATTCGCCTGACCAGGCAGTGGTGCAGTGGATAGAACGTCAGACCAGGATGCTGAGGACCCAGGTTCAAGCCACCAAGGTTGCCAGCTTGAGCGCAGACTCATATGATTTGAGCAAAAAGCTCACCAGCTTGGACCCAAGGTCACTGGCTTGAGCAAGAGGTTACTCAGTCTGCTGAAGGCCCGCAGTCAAGACACAAATGAGAAAGCAATCAATGAACAACTAAGGTGTCGCAACGAAAAACTTATGATTGATGCTTCTCATCTCTCTCCATTCCTGTCTGTCTGTCCCTATCTCTCTCTCTCTCTCTCTCTCTGACTCTCTCTCTGTCCCTGGAAAAAAAAAAAGACACAGAATTCTTTTCCTTGTCTCTTAATATCCCTATAAAAGTATAAAAATAAATTCACCCTAGACAAAAAGCCCAAGGTTCTTGACATTTACAAGATTTTTATTTTTTCTCTTCTTCATATCTTCAAGTTGTTGCCAAATTTTGGTTCTTTCTTTACAACATTTACAGAGACAGGCTCTACTTTCTTTCCTTTCTTCTGCAGGTTATACCTGAGTACATTTTTAGACAGAAACTTGGTAACTGATTCTTGGAAGTAGCCTGACTCATATTCATATAAATAGTAAATGTACAAAATTGCCAACAATTATTGACTAATCTTCTTTCTTTTCAAGTGTGATCCTTTTGTTCATGTGGATAATCCAGGTAATCAAACCTGGGTGGTTGATTTAGTCATCTTGTAGACATTTGTTATTGCTGTTTTATCTAAACATTCAGCAAATATAAAGGAATACGTAGTTCCTTGGCTAAGTGGGACTTATCTTAAACACACTTTTAACCGGTATTATTTTTAATAGAACCTTTATTTCACTTTCAGAGGTAGCTGCTACGAATACTGCTTAAGTATTATAGACTGAATCCACCCACATCCTATGAACAGAGAACCAAGGGTTTCAGATGGGGGGAACTGAGAAAGAAAGTCAGTATTTTTTGTGTACCTTTTATGTATTGTGCATTATGGTAGAAACTTTCTTATTTCACATCTACTAGAATGAAAACTATGTGGATAGGGATTTCATTTGGTTCACTACTATATCTTAGGTGCTTGGGACAGTGACTGACACAAAGTCGGCTCTGAAAGAAAGAATGGATAGATGATGATAGCATCTTGTTTAAAATTCTGAAAGTAGCCTTTATGCAATGTTATCAAAAAGCTTAAGTAGTTTGCTTTCATTCTCATAGCTAATAGTAATAATTAGCAGGTGAGATTCAAATCCACACCTATATGACTCCAACTTTATACTTTTCAAAGACATTAAATTGGACTTAATTGGATGTTTCTTGTTTAGAAACATGTCTTACATGGTAACCACAAAACACAAGAAAATATCAAATGTGTGCAAAAATAAAAATAAAAATAAATAAACAAAAGAAAGGTTGCTTACATAAGTTTAAATACTTTTATATGTTACTTTAAGTCAGCACAAAACTTAACACTTAGTTTAAAATTTTCTTTTAGCACAGTCTACCCTATTGTCTTCCTGTGAGTCTTAGGAGAGTTGCCAAAGGGTGTGGTGCTCAGTGGTTAGGTTTTTCGGTTTTCAGAAATCACTCATGTTGTTTACTTCAGCTTCATTGTAATTAAACAATGATCTGCTTTAGACATTAGCACTTGACAAAGCACTATACAAAATATGTTATCTGCATCTGATAAAATGCAGAATTCATAAAGAGAAATCTATCAGTCTAGTTCAGAAATTCCTGATACAAGTTGTTTCAGTATCTCAATGTAGCTTTAAAAAGCTCAGAGGTATGGGGACCTGCACATTTATTCCTCTTGGTATTTAATGGACTGAGCATATCTATTTAGTACCTGCTCCCCTAAATGAAATGCTAATTAAAACTCCATCCCTAATTTAGTTTTTTCTTTTTAAATTACACACACAGAAGTTTCACTTTTAAAATAAGTGCAGTGATATCCTGTAAAAAGCAGTGGACTTGGCAAAGCTGACATGTTCCTGAGTCAGAGCTTGACCAATCCCAGACCTGGGAGAACTTAGCAAGTCATGTAGTTTCCTTGTGCTTAAACTGATCGACATGTAAAATGTGGACCAAGATTCGTGCGTTAACTGTCTCTCGGGACTGTTGTCAGCATTCGATGAGAGAATGTATATGATAAAACTATGTTACATATTGTAAAACATTAATCAAATGCTTTTTATTAGTAATAACATGATGAACATTTGGATTCTTGACAACTTTCTTGGTAAGCTGTCCCTAAGCTTTATGAATGGTATAGTATCACATTTTCACTATAATCAATAATAATCCATTCTTTTCTTTCATTTTCTCATCTTTTCTTTCTTACTTTCTTCTGAAAACAGATTTGAGAGAGGTTGCAAGCAAAATAGGTACATTATATATGATTAACAAACAGGAGTAAAAAGAAGTTTGGATAATGAAAAGTGAGTTCTAACTAAACACTCAGAGTTAATATAGATGATACTAAAACTAAGTATAAATTTTGGATTATAGAACTTGATGTGAATAGTATGATAACTGCTGTTTGTTAGGATGATGCAGAGGCACTGCCAGTTTCTAAACAGAATTCTAATTCCTCTAAGCAAAATGCATCTACTCATGTCACTCTGTGCCTTCGGACATTCAATTAATATATAATGAACACCTCTGATGGGCCTTACCCTGTGCCATGAGGGACCAAGTGGACATGCCTTGACATCAAGTCAATTTGGGTGATAAATCCAGCTATGAAGAAAACACATACCTAATTACTTAAAATATACATTCTCATAAATTGTCATACATAAATTGAGGGAGAAAACTGGATTATATGAAAGGGAACAGCAGGGACAACTCATTTTGATTTGTGGAGAAGGTCAGAAACATGCTTTCCAAGGAACTATTTTAAACATTTATAACTTTCTAGAGGTTATTTATTGGCCCTTTTGTTCATTTATTAATCCATTCATTCAACTAATACTCTGGGATCTTTTGCTACAAGCACAGGAATTTTTTAAAAGTGATATTGAAGGGAATGGGAGGTGGGTGAAAAAAAGGAAGGGGTTAAGATGTGCAAATTGCCAGTTATAAAAGTAGTCACAGGAATATAAAGTCCAGCCTAGGAAATATCGTCAATAATATCATAACTACAATGTATAGTGTTAGGTGAGTACTAGATTTACCAAGGTGCTCACTTTGTAAATTATGTAAGTGTCTAGTCACAATGTTGTACACCTGAAACTAATCTAATATATGTCAACTGAAATTGTAAAATTAAAAAATAAAAATTATAAAATTAATAGCTTTTAGACAGCATTCTATATCATACATTGTTTTAAGAATTTTATGTATATAAACTACTTTCATTCTGGTAATATTTCTATGAGGAAAGAAATATTATTTTACCCATTTTACAGATAAAGAAACTGAGGAACAATGAATTAAATGACTTGCCTAACTCAGGTCAGCAGTTTGTGAGTGGCAAAGAAAAGATTCCACTCCATAGTCTGATTCTACATTACACACCGCTAAGTACTACCTTATGACCTTCACTGAGTTCAACAATGAAGAAACAGAAATATGAGGAGATAATGCAATGTTCTCAATCCTAAAATAGAGGTATTTAGATGGAACTGTGGGGCTACAGAAAAAACCTACCTCTGAATAAGTAAAAGGGCATGCTTTTCAGGGAAGTGTATGTTTGACTTAAGTCTTGAAGTGTGAGGAGTTAGGCTAAATTGCTATTCTAGGCTGAATAAAGTAATACATTCTTTGAAACTTGGAAGCTGAAAAAGGTGAAAGGGTGGGGGAAATCTGCAGGCCTAGAACTGTAAAAATAGGTGCCTGCTTTGTGGGAAGTGCATTTGAGTGTGGTTCTCATTTTAAGAAGTGGTGTTGGGGACGTAGGTCAGGGACACGTCACAAAGGGCCTTTTGAGACAGACTAAGAAGTTTGTGCTTTATCTTGAATGCCATGCGGGAAGCTGTTCTAAACATAAAGATCTTCAAAATGGTATAAAATGAGTTTTAGAATGATCATACTAGCAGCAGCATAGGGGATAAATTGGAAAAGGTAGGGGGACTGATTAGGAGGAGACTGGCAATAATTGGATTACAGAGGATAAGGGCCCATAATAAGGTTGGGGTAATTAAGAGGAAGATATAGATTAAAAACTTACTTAGAAGAGTAAATGTAAAGGATTTGGAGAGACACTTAGATGAGAATTTTGAATAGAAAAGTTGTAGTTTAGGATAGTTTCCAGATATCTAACGAGAGATACTGACTATATAATGATGCCATTTACCATATTATAGAAATAAAGGACTAGAGCAGATCTGAAAGAAATTATGATGAGATCTCTATGAGATGGCAGATATCTGGTAGGCAGTTGAACATAGTCACGAGTTGCTTAATGATGAAGATACATTCCGAGAAATATGACGTAGGAGACATTGTCATTGTGCAAACATCAAAGTGCACTTACAAACCTAGATGGTATAGCCCAATGTTTCTCTACCTCTGGTCCATGGACCAGTACCAGTCAATCAAAAATTTTGTGCTGGTCCACGAAAGAGTTAAACACTCTAATGCTATATGAAGATTATAGACCCAATGATCTTAGTCGAATTCACTTATCCTCATGGTGATTGCCACTTTTTAGCCTTGGTATCATTGATGAAAATATGATTGAAGTTGTCTTACATATCTTTGGGACTTGTCAGCTTGTTCAAACTTTTGCACTGTGCAGACATTTACAAATCATGCTCAATAGACAAAAAACTATTTGTACAAACTTATGTAGTATTCAATGCATCATACAGGTGCAGATAGGAAATCAATCACCAGCTTGTACCATGTTACATTGTTATGTGCAGCAAGATAAGCCTTTATTTGTTGTGCGTTTTTGTTTCTGGCTGGCTAGGTTATGTGCAGGCTCTAACTCCCACCCTCTTTCTTTGTAGTTTTTTTTTTCTCACGCTTGTGCAAATAGTGTTGGGGAAAATTTATGTAGTGTTTAATGCACCATACATGCAACATTTAGAAATCAAGTACCAGTTTGTACCTTAAATGCACTATTGTGTGCAGTATGATAAAACTTTATCTGTTGCTTGCAAGTTTCCTTTTCTAGCCCTCTTCCTCTCTCAGTAGTACATTTTTTTTTCATGCTTGAGCAAATAGCCATGCATGTATAATATTTGCCTGTTCAGATATGTTCATATTGTTTGTAAATAAATTGTTGTGTGTTTTTGTGTCATGGTGCTGTGAATTTTAAATCCTACAAAATGGGAAGAAAAGAACAACAAAATATTTAACCTTTGCAAAAGCAAAAACAATAGTAAAAAAAAAGTAGTGATGACTCAGAAAGTAAACCTAGTATTAGTGCTTCAAGCTTAAAAGAAACAGTGAAAAAAAAATGTGTTGATAATTTGGAAGATGCAATAGAAACCAAAAAGGGATAAGGAAGCTTTGTTAGGCAGTACAATAAGGAGTATTTTAAACTTGGTTTTATTGTAGCATTTGGTAGTAAATTATCACCATAGCCTTTCTATGTAGGTTCTGAAATGTTGTCAAATGATGCAATGAAACCTTCCAGACTTACTCATCATTTACATTCGAAGCATAGTGATCTTATTGAGAAGCCACTGGATTTTTTTTTTGGAAGATTACACAACTAAATGAAAAGTTAGAAAATTCAGATGAAAAAAATAATGACTAGTGACAAATTGCTGCTTTGAGCATTTTATTTAGCTGTCTTTTGAATACTGAAAACAAACAAAAAAGTTCATTACTGGTAAAGAATTAGTAAAGCCTTGCATCTTAGATGTTACTTGGGAAATTTGGGTCCTCAAGCTACCCAAAATTTGAGGCTATACCATTTTCAGACAATACTATTCAGAGAATAATTAATATAGCCAAGAATATTGAAAGCATACTGTAGAAGGCATAAAGAAATGGAAAGTTTTGCCATTCAACTTGACGAATCAACTAATATTAGAAACTATGCTTTTCTACTTTGCTTTGTGAGGTATATTGACAATAAAGACTTGAGGGACAAACTACTCTGTTGTCTTGATCTTCGTGATTGGACCACTAGTTCAGAGATATTTAATGGTCTTAATGAGTAATATCAAGTGGATGGCTTAGGCTGGAGTATGGATAGACAGTGCTATGAACATGATTGGACATCACTCAGGGGTAGCTGTGAAAATAAAGGGCTCTATACATCCAGAAATGTAGTCTATTCACTATATGATTTACCAGAAGCATTGAGTTGCAAAGAAATTTTCCCCTGAACTGAACACAATGATGAATGACGCAGTAAAGAATGTTAATGATATTTGTAGTCGAGGTTTGAACTCCAGACTGTTCATGACACTATGTAAAAGCATAGATTCACAACTCCAACATTCCTTCTCGATACAAAAGTGAGCTGGCTCTCAAGAGGAAGGGTTTTCACACATATTTTGACCTGAGAGAAGTGATACAGTTTCTGAAAGGATGAAATTCTGTATTAGTAGAGGTTTCCTTGAATGAAGAATGGATGGCTACACTTACATATATGGCAGATATATTTAGCCTCTTTAATGAACTAAGTATTTCTTTTAGGGGTTTAACACAAACATTTTTACATTAAGAAATAGGATGGGTGCATTTGAAAAGAAACTTGTTCTTTGGGGAAATCACAAACTAAAAGAAGATGTAGAAATGTTTCCACTTTTCCAAGACTTTCTGATTTCTGCAGACATTAATTGGAAATTCATATTTAATATAATAAGTCAACATTTAAGAGTCTTAGTTTGCCCTGGCCACTTGGCAAAGCGGCCAGTTTTGCCCTGGAGTATGGAAGTCTTGGATTCGATTCCCAGCCAGGGCACACAGGAGAACTGCCCATCTGCTTCTCCACCCTCCACCCTCTCATTCCTCTCTATCTCTCTCTTCTCCTCCTGCAGCCAAGGCTCCACTGGGGTAAAGTTGGCCTGGGCACTGAGAATGGCTCCATGGCCTCTGCCTCAGGTGCTAGTATGGCTCCAGTTGCAGTGGAGCAATGCCCTAGAGGGGCCAAGCATCGCCCTCTGGTGAGTATGCCGTTTGGATCCCGGTCAGGCACATGTGGGAGTCTGTCTGTCTGCCTACCCCCCCACCCCGCCCACTTCTCACTTGAGGTGGGGAGAGTGTTGGTTCAAAACTTTGACCATTATCACCTTGAAAATGAATATTCCTATAAAGTTAGCCTCTGAATCAATAGCCCATTCATGGAAGATACCAACTCATGCTCCCTTAATCATTGTGAAAAAGAAAAACTGTTAGATTTATCTTCTGATATCACTTTGGTGTCCAAACACAAAATGCAATCATTGTCACAATTTTGTATATCACTGGAAGAATACCTCTTAGTTACAAAGCTATTCAATTTTAAATTGTATTTTCTACTACTTATTTGTGTGAGACATTTTTGGCGCTATCACTAATAAAAAACCAAACAGAGAAACTGAATGGATGTCAATACAGCACTTTGTCTCTTGGAAACAAAACTGCGGCCTTAGTTATCAATTTTTGCAAAGAAGCAACAGCAGATTTACTTGAATTAAATATTGCTTCTTAAAAATTTTCTATTAAAAATTTATCTTTTATGATTCATCTGCTTATTTTAGAGAATTTTCATTTTATATTAATAGTATTATAATTAAAAGATAATGCATAAAATACTAATAATGATTTTGTTTTATTTTTTTAGATTTTAATGATTTTTTTGTTTGATTTTTTTAGATTTTATTTATTCATTCTTAGAGAGAAAGGAGAGAGAGAGAGCAAGAGAGAGAGAGAGAGAAAAGGGGGAGGAGCAGGAAGCATCAACTCCCATATGTGCCTTGACTGGGCAAGCCCAGGGTTTTGAACTGATGACCTCAGCATTCCAGGTCAATGCTTTATCCACTGTGCCACCACAGGTCAGGCTTAATAATGGTTTTTATTATTGCCTTAGTGGTCCCTAAAATAATTCTCCTATTTTCACCAGTCCCCAAGTGAAACAAGGTGGAAAACCACTGGCATAGCCTACTTTACACCTAAGCTGTAGGGTATAACCAGTTATTGCCAGGCTACGAGCCTGTACGTCATGTTAATGTATTGAATAGGCAATTATAACACAGTGGTAAGTACTTGGGTGCCTAACATAGAAAATGTATAGTAAAAATAAAGTATAAAAGATAAAAATGGCACACCTCTATGGGGCACTTATCATGAACGGCACTGTCAGGATTAGGAGTTGCTGAGGTGACTCAGTGAGTGAGCGTAGAGTGACTGTGAAGGACCAGGACATTACTGTACACTGCTCTAGACTTTATACACACTGTGCTCAAGGCTACACTGAACTCACAAAACAATTCAAGAGTAAATCAAGCACAAGAGAAAATGATGCAATCAAGAGATGAGGTAAACCCAAGATATATAACCCAAGGATAACACAACCTGTTGCTTTATAGTGCACTTTATTTTATAACTAGAAAGAGTACACTCCAAAATAATAATAAAAAGTATAGGAAACACATAAACCAGTAACATAGTTGTTTATTTTCCTTACCAAGTATTATGTACTATACATAATTGTATGTGCTGTCCTTTTATATGACTGGAAGCTTGGTAGGTTTGTTTACAGCAGCATCACTGCAAACATGGGAGTAAGGCACCATGATATATATATATATATATATATATATATATATATATATATAATATATATATATAGCATTGCCCATGCCATATATATATATATATATATATATATATATATACATATATATATAGCATTGCCAGGGCTGCATGTCCCTAGGTGATAGGAATTATTCAGCTCTAGTATCATCTTATGGGACCATCACTGTATATACAGTCTGTAGTTGACCATGATATCATCATGCAGTGCACAGCTATATGTGAATCAGGAACTTAGATGCATGTTCTGGGGTGAAACTATAGACTTGTAACTGTACTTAAAATCAGGAAAATGAGTGAGGTCATATGCCATTTTTCTTTCTCTGACTGGCTTATTTCACTCAACATAATATATATTTATAGTTTCCAGGTCCATCAATGTTGTTGCAAAAGGTAGTATTTCCTTCTTTTTCATGGCCTCATAGTATTCCATTGTATATATGTACCACTGCTTTTTTTTTTTTAAATTTCCAGTTTTAACTTTTTTAATTCTTTAATACAGTTCAATTTTTTTTAATATTTTATTTATTGATTTTTTAGAGGAGGAGTGAGAGAGAGAGACAGAGAGAGAGAGAAGGGGGAGGAGCAGGAAGCATCAACTCCCATATGTGCCTTGACCAGGCAAGCCCAAGGTTTCGAACCGGCGACCTCAGTGTTCCAGGTCAACGCTTTATCCCACTGCGCCACCACAGGTCAGGCAGTACCACTGCTTTTTAATCCACTTGTCCACTGACGGACACTTGGGTTGTTTCCAGATCTTCGCTATTATGAACAATGCTGCCATAAACATGGGGGTGCATTTCTTTTTTTCAGTTGGTGATATGGTGTTCTTGGGATATATTCCTAAAAGTGGGATCACTAGGTCAAAAGGCAGTTCGATTTTTAATTTCTTGAGGAATCTCCATACTGTTTTCCACAGTGGCTGCACCAGTCTGCATTCCCACCAGCAGTGCAGGAGGGTTCCCTTTTCTCCACATCCTCGCCAGCACTTATTCTGTGTTGTTTTGTTGATGAGCGCTATTCTGATTGGTGTGAGGTGGTATCTCATTGTGGTTTTAATTTGCAGAAATATTACCTTTTGCAACAACATGGATGGACCTGGAAACTATTATGTTGGGTGAAATAAGCCAGGCAGAGAAAGAAAATTCCTCACTCATTTAAGGAATCCAAGGAACAGTGAGAACTGAGGAACGGAATTGAGACAGAGGAGGGATCAAAGGGACCAGAGGAAAAGAGGACAGAGGGAAAGGGGATGATAGGATGGGATAAAGCTGAAGGGAAGGGGGGAGGGCACTGTGGGGAGGGAGGCAAGGGAGATGTTGAAGAGAATATAGGGGAGGGAGGATGCATTCGGGGTGATCCTAGAATCTATGTAAACACAATTAATTAAATAAAAATAATTTGAAAAAAGAAAAATTTGAAAGAAAAAAATCAGGAAAATGATTAAGGGAAATTATATATAGTAATAAGAAAGGAAAAGCCACACACTCAGCTCTAGGGAACAGTGGCATTTAAGGAGCAAACAAAGAAGAGAAGGCTTTTATAGAAACTGTGAGTGTGACCAGAGAGGAGAAAAATAGGAGAGATTAGTGTCCTAGAAGAGAAAAGAGAATTCCATAAAAGAGGATGTGGCCAATAACTGTGTTTCAAGCTTAATTTTGTTAAAAGGCATCATTGAATTTGGCAATATGGATGTAACCTTTCATTTATTCACTCAACCATTATTTAATAAGAGATTACTACATGTCAAGCACAATGAAAAACACTAAGGATACAATGTTAGCAGAACAGATCATTGCATCTCTATTCATGATGCTTGGCCTCATAGGGAGTATTTATCAAGTAATCTCTCAAGTAAACACCCAGAATCAAGAGACATCTGCCTGGATAGTGGAAATTTCCAGAAGAGAAGTCCCCCCCCCCCCCAAAGCATCTTTGAATTGGCTTTCAGTATGAGCTGAGTCAGAGAGTACAAAATGATTTATGATGGTTCGAGTTCAAGTGAGGCTTTCCTTGCCATCTTTCCTCTTTCCTGTCAATGCCTCCCTCATTCCTTTCAGGCACAAATTGGAAAGAAAGGGGTCTGAAGCAGGTTGTCGTCTGGGGAGAGAATAGTTAATGCTAAAATCACATTTGGAGTTTTTATCAATGTGTTGGACAAGACATTCTAGTTATGAATAGAGCCTGAATTTAAGACATAAACTTACAGCATGACCATCTATTACTTAATTTTAAGCAGAAAAGCCATGGGATTGGCCAACGTTTTTCTCAAAAGGCAGGGGAAAATTACCCTGAATGAATTTTAACTTTATCCATGAGAGGCAAAAACGAAGTTACCTTTGCTAATATGTCAGGAGTTATGAACTAGGGAGGATTACAGCAGGTTGAAAAGTGATAAGAGGTGAGGGGTGAAAATAAGTGGCAAGCTCCTTTTCCAAATATACTCAAAAGAGAAAAAGTATAGGTTGGGAAAGAGACAAGCCATGGTGAGTTTTCTCTTTTAAAATATTCAATAAATTTGAGTTTATTTATAGTAGTTCTCTTATTCATGTGTTTCAGGACCGCTAGTAGATGCCTGAAACCCATACATACTATTCTTTTTTCTATATGTGAATACCTATGATAAAGTTTAATTTATAAATTAGTCACAGTAAGAGATTAATAACAATAAGATAGAACATTATAAATATATAGACAGTGTACAGATGATGTGTTGTAGAATTGTGCACCTGAAACCTACTTAATTTTGTTAACTAGTATCACCTCAATAAGTTCAATTAAAAGGGGGAAAAAGAACATTATAACAATATACTGTAATAAAAGTTATGCACATGTGGTCTCTTTCAATCAAAATAGCTTGTCTTGTTTTCTCCCTTTTTGTGATGATGTGAGATGATAAAATACAGTGTGGTAAGCTGAAGTGAGGTAGGTGAGTGAGATGTTACTAAACTAAACTAAGGGTCAGTTGTATACAAGCACTGTTCTTCTGTGACAGTTGATCTGGTAATCAAGGTGGCTACTAAGTGACTAATGGACTAGGCTATATATGATGTGAGTATGCTAGACAAAGGGATCATTGAAATCCTGGGCACCACACAGCCAGATGGCACAAGAATTCATCGTGATACCCAACACAGTGTGCAATTTAAAACTTATGAGTTGTTTATTTCTGGATTTTTCCATTTAATAATTTTGATCCATGGTTGACTGCAGGAAACTGAAACCACAGAAAGTGAAACTGGATAAGGAAAGACTGCAATACATGAAGAGAAAAAAGTAAAGAAATCCTAGTGAGGAGAGAGTGAATGAATCTTGAATGCATGCTAATTCATGAGTTACCTAGAACATGTAGTTAAACAAAACCCCTCCTTTCTGAATCGTGAATATTAGCAGCACAATCAAGAAACAGCATGGTTTCTTGACTTTATAAATTATCTTTCTTTCTAAAGTCTTCAAGTTTATTTTTTGTCATCTGCAAGTTAAATAATTCACTCTTTCTGGCGAAATCACTCTAATTTAGCAATAACTTGTAACATACCTACAATCTTGGAGGATTGAGTAAATATATAAGCTTCAGGACAAATTATTTTAATCACTTTTATCATAAATTTTATTCACTCTTGAGTTTTCAGCAGCTTTAATAGTGCCTGATGCATAATATATAATAAGACATATTTGGTGAATGAATAACTTATGACTAATAACAGAAACCTAAAAGATTGAATAAGAATGAGTGGAAGGTCCCACAGAGAAAACAATAATAACAAGTCATAGTCTATTTGAGTCAATCAGTTTTAAAAATCAGAGATCAATAAGCCTGAAAAAGAATTTGATCTTCAAATGAACATTAATTGTGTATGCATTCAATATACTTTAAGGTGAAGGATTACTTACTGAATTTTAATTTATTAAAAATGAGACTGATGTGTAGGTTTTCTTATCTTTTGCCTTTACCAAAAACTCTGTAAAATAGTGAGAATAGATAAGAAAAGAGAATGGGAACATGTGTATTCAAAGATGTAATAGAATATAAATTTCTGTAACCATAACATTCCTTCAAATATTTTTAAAGAGAAGTCTATTGATATTTCATAAGCACTATTTCATACTTTAACCTAACTATGACACTATTAAAATAGAGGAAATGATTTAAACTCCGTTATTTCAGAACTGTGCTTATTCATTCAGTCATAGTGGAGTATTTTTTTTTATATTTTATTTATTGATTTTTTTAGAGAGAGAGGAGTGAGAGAGAGAGAGACAGAGAGAGAGAGAAGGGGGAGGAGCAGGAAGCATCAACTCCCGTATGTGCCTTGACCAGGCAAGCCCAAGGTTTCGAACCGGCGACCTCAGTGTTCCAGGTCGAGGCTTTATCCCACTGCGCCATCACAGGTCAGGCCTACAGTGGAGTATTTAGTTGTTTTAATGCACACAGTTTAACAAAATGAGTGCATCATGAACTATATGGATACAGAATTCTGACACTGGAAATTATAGGCTGAACTCACAGAGATCATTATTACACCATTTTTATTGTATAGTATCTCTTTCTGCATTTTTAGCATATCAATGGCATTCCTATTTATTATTGTTGGCTATTTTAAAAACTTAACCACCAATTTTAACAATAATTATTATATTTATAGAACACTGACAAAGTAGATACAGTTATTCTCACAGTTACAGGTTTTCTATAAATAAAGGCAATAATTATCATAGGAAACTGATATTTTTCATATGAATGAATAGAGCAGAAGAGTGACACTTATTTCTTAAGATTTAGGACGTAAAAAAGTAGCTGGTTAGAATGTTCATCTTTATATTTAACAAGACTTTTAATAAGATCACCCTAATGGTTACTGTATGCTAAGCAATGATTAAACAAGAATAGGAAATGTGACATTCCTAGTTAGTAATACTACTGTTAAATGATTTTTCATTGCACTATTTCCTTGGGTAAGGTTTTAAATGGAGATCTATCCTAGGATAGTATCTCTGGAGAAGATACATATTTATTCCTTTCAGTCCTTTGATTAGTCGTTCAAGGCACACTATTCATAGTCTGGATTTTGCATATCCTAAAGCTGATTGGCAGAGTATTTCACGGTTTACAGATTATTGAAGTTCATCTGTGCTTTGGTTGGCATTTTCAAGATTCTTCCTCTTTCTTCCCCTTTGTCTCTGTTTCCCTCTCACCTACTGCTGCTTCTTGAAATCATCTTCCAAGTAAACTACTTACACTAAAATTCTTGCTGCTGGGTCTACTTTTAAATAAACTAACCTAAGACAGAGGTATTCCTAATTGAAATTTATGTGGTAATATATGTAAGACAAATAGCATTCAAATCTATAGGCATCTTTGGAAAGAATAATGATGATGAGGTTGATAAAATTAGTGTCATTTTATTGAATGCCTGTTAGGTAAGTATGTGCCAATAACTACTCTAACATTTTTGCATATTAATGTAATATTCCCAACATCTCCCCCTTTGAAGTAATTTTATTGTCATGACCATTTGATAGGTGAAGATACTGAGGCTCAAAGATACTAATTCACTTTGCTGAGGTCCCATAACTAATAATTGTTGGAGTCAGGACTTAAAGCCAATACTCTAAAATCTCACAATCATCAGAAAGTCCCCCCAAATTGCAAATTCCTTAAAAAATTAGGTCTCCCCAGAATATATGTAGGTATTTATATATATCCTTGTAAAACATAGGTATTATTTTAATATTTTATTTGTTTGGAATCTTAATTTATGTTGGTTTGTGCTGCTTCAAGTTTCATAATAGACACAAAGGTTTTGTTTTCTTTAAAAAGTAATTGAAAACAGTATGGAGATTCCTCAAAAAACTGAAAATCGAACTGCCTTTTGACCCAGCTATCCCACTTTTAGGAATATACCCCAAGGACACCATAGAACGGCTCGAAAAAGAGAAATGCACCCCCATGTTTGTGGCAGCATTGTTCACAATAGCGAAGATCTGGAAACAACCCAAGTGTCCGTCAGAGGACGAGTGGATTAAAAAGCTTTGGTACATATATACTATGGAGTACTACTCAGCCATAAGAAATGATGACATCGGATCCTTTACAATAACATGGATGGACCTTGATAACATTATACGGAGTGAAATAAGTAAATCAGAAAAAAAAACTAAGAACTACATGAATCTATATATAGAAGGGACATTAAAATGAGACTCAGAGACATGAACAAGAATGTGATGGCAGCAGGGGTGGGGGGTGGGGGGTGGGGAGTGGGGGGAGGGGGGAGGGGGTGAAGAAGGAGAGAGGGGTTGGGGGAGGGGAAGGGCACAAAGAAAACCAGATAGAAGGTGACATTTATCAATGTCACTGCATTAAATTTAATAAATAAATTAAAAAAAAAAGAAAATACAAATTTAACCCTAAAGTTATAACTCTAAAGTAATAGTTAATGTGAAAGTTTAAATAAAGTACATTTTATAAAGATATTTTACTCAAAAAAAAAAAAAAAGTAATTGAGGCCCTGGCCGGTTGTCTCAGTGGTAGAGCGTCGGCCTGGTGTGCAGAAGTCCCGGGTTTGATTCCTGGCCAGGGCACACAGAAGAAGCGCCCATCTGCTTCTCCACCCCTCCCCCTCTCCTTCCTCTCTGTCTCTCTCTTCCCCTCCCACAGCCGAGGCTCCATTGGAGCAAAGATGGCCCGGGCGCTGGGGATGGCTTCTTGGCCTCTGCTCCAGGTGCTAGAGTGGCTCTGGTCGCGACAGAGGGACGCCCCGGAGGGGCAGAGCATCGCCCCCTGGTGGGCAGAGCGTTGCCCCCTGGTGGGCGTGCCGGGTGGATCCCAGTCGGGCGCAAGCGGGAGTCTGTCTGACTGTCTCTCCCCGTTTCCAGCTTCAGAAAAATACAAAAAAAAAAAAAAGTAATTGAACTTTGACCATGGACAATGGTAACCACTATAAAAAATTCTTCAAAAGGACACAGGAAACTTGAAGCATGGCATTCACATGAGTCATTCACTACTTGCAAATTTACTTTCCCTAAGAAGACTTAAGCCCAGTAGGTTAAAGAAATAAAGTGATAAAAAAGAATCTTATTTGTGGTTTGTTTTAAAAGGAGGAAGTTTTTATTATTATTATTATTATTATTATTATTTTTAATAAAAATGGATTCTATGTCTTAACACTAACAAATTATAGATGAAACTTATATTCGTTGAATAGCAAAGAACCTGACCTTCTTAGCCATCATTGGTTGAAAATTAACCAGACAAGATTGTGTAAACACAGGAATTCCCCTGTGACGGAAACAGAAATATAAGTAGGGTTTTCAAGATTTAAAACATCCACTATCTTCTGAAATTCAATTGTACTAAGTCAATTTGGAAATTTTTGGTACCTACTAAAGAAACAAAAACATTGTCATTAATCACTTGTATTTATTTTGATAATATCATCATCGTGGTGAAAGAAATACCAAGTACCATTTTAAAGAGCTTAAACACTAATACTCGGCAAATATTTGGCTAAGGTTCTCTCTCTCTTTCACATGATTACTAAGTTTAATTTGACTGTTACACCCAATTCTGGCTTATAAAAATAAATAAAATGTTCCTATCAAAATGATATTGTAATGTGAGTACAGGTTTGTTGCTGTGTTTGATACAGCTCTAGAAAAAAGTTGGTACCAAATGCACATAAAAATAGTTTTAAACCCTAGCCTGGTAGCTCAGTTAGTTAGAGCATCATCCCAATGCCCAAGGTTGTGGGGTCCTTTCCCTGTCAGGGCACATACAGGAGTCAATAAATAGGTGCATAAATGGGTGGAAGAACAAATCAATATTTCTATCCTTCTCCCTCTCTCTTTGTCCCTCCATCTTTAAAATCAATCAATAAACAAAAAGAAATTTTTTTTAAGTTTTAAGGATTAATACAAATATAGACTGGTAATTTCTCAATGCAGCTTAGAGGTTGAGAACAAGATGCTAAGAATTTATGAGTCTTCCTAATACAGGAAGTCCCAATGAATAGGGCATTTCCCAAATACAGATGACCACCCCATCTGGCTCACGCAAGCAGAAACTCCTTTTCTGATTCTCCCAGCGACCAGACTACCCAGGTGCTACAAACTAACTCCTAGGGCCCAGGGAGGGAAAGTGGGGAAAGATAACGGGAAAAGTAAGGCAGGCAGTTCTCACTGCTGCTCAGAGGCTCTTGCTATAGCTCCTTCTTTCCTCATCCCCCAAGGCCTCTCCTCCCATCTTTGGTTTCCCCATCTCCATCCCAGAAATCCTTGCCGGTGGGCAGAATAGACAGCACTTTACCCCATTTGCTGACAGTGTGGGTGAAGGTGAAGCCACAAGGGCCAGCAGTACAGTGTCAGGGTTCTTCCCAGCAATCCAATTTGCAATCTACAAATCATCTTCTTGCATATTAAAAAACAAAATGTAGTTATTAATGGCAGTTCATTTCTACCTGTAGCACATTTCATTGTAAATTAAACAAGTTAGTGTGTTTGGGCATAAAAGCTAACCACCATTTGTGTCTTTTTAATTTTTTAATGGGGGAAAAATGCTCTGAATTCCAAACAACTGTCTTACAAATGACCATTGGAGAGATGGAGACAGGAAGTATTTGATAAAGTCACAGGGAATATGTATTGCTTGGCTCCAAAGTCAGCAGAACAACTAAAAGGAGGGAAACTTTGGTTGACCAAGTCACATGCATATCCCTTTCATGTGCTAGGTATAAGGGGTGGGGTTTGATTGGCAGCTTCTGCAGGCACGTACTGTCTCCACCACTGTGATTATAACTAGACACAGCAGTTTCTTTTCTCAACTTTAATAATGATTAAGACATTTATAACACCTGGCATTAGCTCTCTAGGCAGCCATACCAACAGCCACCGTCACACAAACCCTCCCCTCTGTTAATTACTGGTCCAGCATGAGTGAATGGAAACTATGCCCCTTGGGAGACTGAATGGGAGAAATATCTGCCCGACAGGTTAAAGCAACAGGACTTGCCAGGCCATTATTGTTGCTGGTAAATATCGCAGAATTGGCCAGTTGAGGCTGTGTGGTCAAACTAGCTTAAGACCTCCAAGTGTTTCTGGAAACTGGATATGGTCCAGAGGTTCTGCAAAGCTTTAGAAGGGGTGACCTAATCCAATTTTTCTTCCTGTTGGTGTACCTGAGCCACTGACGTTTTTCTAGAAAGGTGTCAGAAATGGACCAGAGGTCAATAGCTACTTAAGTAAAACTGGTGTTTAGGGAAAGCTCTTTAGATAGGGAAGAATTTAAACCTAAGAACCCAATGTTCTCAAGCATCTCTTCTTCCCAAGGTCAGCAAGAATAAAGTAAGATGCATGAAGGATTTAAATAACCCAACTGCCTGGATGGATCTGGATAGAGTTTTAGTCTTGCAGAAGTCAGTGGGCCTTGCAGCTAGAGGAACTGTCCACATCACTGGTGAAGAGCAAAGGCCAAGATTTAGGGATGAGAGAGAGAGGGGAAAAAAAACAACCAAAAAAACAATTCACAAGCAAAATCAGTCTGTGAAGAGACCAAGACCAGTCCCTTGCCAGTGAAAGGCAGATCACCTCAGAAGATCGAGGTAAAAAATTTCTCCATAAAGCATTCGCCCAAGAACATTTTGGTTTTATTGACAATTACCAAGGAAAAGCAATCAAGATGTTTCAAGAAGAAACTTCAGAATACACTGAACCTGAGTGCAAAGAGGCTGCAGGTTTCAGCAGCAGTGGTCCCAACAACAGAGACTCGTGTTTCAGCTAATGTCCAATGTACAGGTTGGTTTTGGCTTTCTTTCCAAAGCTTTAAACTCTACTACTGCGTGAAGATATTCTTAGCAACCTTATTGGCTAGCAGATTGCCAATGCATACTTGACAGCATCTGAACCCACCTGGTGGGAAGACCAGTGACATTTTTGGGTCCCCAGTGACTGCCACTTTACCCTTGGAACACCCAAAAGAAACCCAAGCACCACGTGCTCTTATATGGCGGAGAAGACCCAAAATTAGACCCTATGCCTTAATGAGCACCTTGCCCAGACAAAAGCCTGGTGAAAAAGGTGGCCCAAGAGAAGCAGATCATGCCCAGGAGTCCCAGGAAACACCTATGGTTGACAGCCATGAGCCTGGTTGGACCCACGACCTTGATCTCACAATTAAGTCCTGAATCCACCTGGATGCAAATCCAGATCTTCTAATAGAGAAGCTATTGCTTCCCCTGTAGCCAGACAAGAAACTCAAAGAGATAGAGTAATATGATCAATGCCATGATAGCAGCATAAACATAGTATCCAGGTGCCAGGAAATAAACACTCAACCCAAACTCAGAGAAGTAAGGAGAGAGGGAGAGGGACAGAGAGAGGGAGAACTCCTCTGGCAGATGTTATCAGAACATAAAGTTAATGGAGGCAAAATATATTCAGCATGATTTATCCAGTTACACTAAAATAATACATTAAATCTCAAATTTATATATGGTGATATATTTTATAGAGTCTTTAACTACAATGTCATATTTCAAATAAAATGTGTTGAAAGTAGAGAGGCCAGATATTCAGTTGGTCTATTTCCTTTAACATTTTTATCAGTGCATAAGTTTGTATGTATTTTCTGAATGTGTAAGTTTTTGATGATCTGTGAAATAAATTCAGAATAGACAAGCCTCAGGGAATCAGATAAACTCTTTGGCTTCATTCATGGGGCTGAATTTCTTCAGACAGTGTGTGCAAATAATGTATTCAAGTTAAGTTCTTACTAAGAATGGAAGCAATTATCCATAGAGGGATAGCAGACATGCATGATCACAATGCATTTTTTGGATCCAAATTCCTTGAAGGCAGGCATTATATTTTATGCTGTTTGTGTATCTACCTCAACACATTTAGCATAATACTGATTGTATTAACTGTCAATAAATACTCATTAAGTGATTGATCAATATCTCACTTTATAGATTTGAGGGTCATACTTCAATTTATTGTACACCTGGTCATTCAATCTATGGTCCTTCACTTTGATGTTGTGATATTAGTGATTTTCACTACACTAGGCTACTGGCCCACCTCACTTCTTTTACTATTTGTAGTTTCTTCAAGCCCTGTGATAACAGAGTGTAGAGTTTGTAGTATCATACCACCTGGAATTGTGGAATTATGACTTTGTGTAGCTCTAAAATTAGCTTAAGAAAGGATGTGTGATAAAGCCTTAGAAGCTATCCATTATTTCCTCTAATTGCAACACAAAACACTGTAGCCTCTTGTTTGTAGCTCTCTGTCTCTGTCACCATAACAGGTGTTAACAGAAGAGATGGGAGGAGCAAATCACCGATGTGATATTCACTCCCAGTTTTAGAAGCACTCTTCTTTTTATGAAATTCTCTGATTCTTATGACATAAAATACATTTTCTTGATCATTGCTAGTGTTCTAAGGAGCTTGGGGCTTCCTTGAACCTCTTAGCACCAAAGGTTTTGTTCCCTCAAAAGCAGTACAGCTAGATTATAGAATACCAATCTATGTAAACCCTGTATATCAAGTTTAGAGGAAATTTGATGGCCAGTTATCTTAAGATCATAGAAAAAGTGGGTGATTACTATTGGTCCACATAATACATAAGGAAATTTAGACTGAGAGACAACTGAAATGGTGCCTGGTGCGGCAGAAAAGAAAATAAACTATAACAACAAGAGCAGATTTGAAAATCCTTGTCCATTAAATAAAGAATCCAGAATGGCTCCTCTAATTCCCATGGGCGTCCTTCAAAAATCCTACTCATTTTCTATGACACTGCTTCTAACCAGCCAACTCTGGCTCTCCAAAATCTAATTAAATGGTCAGCCTATAAATGAGGTGGCCATTTTATTTAGAATATAGAAAAATATTAGTAGCCTTCAGTACTTCATTGTAGGGCCCTCTCGTTCTAGCACAAACTCCCAAACCTCTTCTTTTCTTCTAGCACTAGCAATATGTACCAACTGGGGGGCATTTTATTAAGCAGGTTTTCAATGCATGCACTGCATTGAAATACATTAGTTCGCCTCTTCCCTGGTCTTGCATCAGGGTTTGCAGAGCTGCTTTGAAGACTACTCTCCAACTGAGTTCAGAGAAACAACGAGTAAGACAAGAAGCTGGTGTAAAGCCTGCGATCGGTGACGACAATAACCTGGTTGGAAAAATAGCACACTGATATCCAGCCTCTTATGGAAGCTTATGGGTAAATTGCTCCGAGAGGACAAAGTCTTGCTTGGAGCCACCTGTTTCCAAAAGTCTTTTCCTTGCTCTTTAGCTTGTCAGCTTTCCTGAGGCCAGCCAGGGTTCAGGAGCTAGGAGAAGCCCATTTGTAATGCTCAGACAGTCTCCAGTCACAGGTGACAGATCATGCAAGAAACAGGAAACACACAAAATATGCTCCATCAAATTGTTTCAAAGTATTTGTCAGTACATTCATTCATTCATTCATTCTCATTTTAATGAAAAAGTAAAGAACAAACGAGAAGAAACCACAGTTCCACTACATTTAGGTTTCTATAGGATTCAGGTTCTTCATTTTCCTCAAAATAGAAATGCCTCTTATATTACACATCATTTGATCCATGGGAATAGAGGTAGCTGCTCATTTATTTCAGTTTCTGCCCCTTCCCAACTTGGTTTAGAAGACAAAAAAAATACCTTTGTCCTCTTTGAACTACAGTAAGGCAGGCACAAGTCTGACATGGAATGACTTCTGCAAAAGTACTGATTAAATCTCTCTTTCTTCTCAAGATGAAAAGAATCTTTAAAAAACAAACTGAGGTTTTATATCTGTAGGTATTAAATTCTCCCTGTGCATTTGCTTTAGTTCAATGTAGCATTGTGTGGTTTACTACAGCTTTCATGTAGCAGATCCAAAACCCTTGTGAAGTGGAAGATAATGGCAAGTGTGCTGTAGGGTTTTAAAGATTCTGTTTCTGAAGCCGGCAAGCAGCCCTTTGCAGAGAGAAGCTCCGTGCTGATGTAAAAACTTTCTTTTATTGGCTGCTCTTTAATTCTCTGTTCACTTTAGGAATTGCTTCTCACAAATAAAATGTCTGATGGCTATTTTTTCCTCTCTGTCAGGCCTAAAGCAGAAGTTGCCAAATTTAAGGGTAAATAAAAACCACCTGGAGTGTATGCTAAACTGTTGATTCCTGGATCCTTGGCTAATATACTGATTTAGTAGATTTGGAGGGGAGACCCAGGAAGCTCCTTTGTAAATGAGCATTCAGTTGACTCTGATGTAGGAGGTCATTTAGAGAAACACTGGCCTAAATTAATTCTGGAAAAAAGTGAACATGAGGACATTCAGCAGCTCTCTTTTCAAGATATATTTTCTAATTCTGAGTTCTTTTGTATTACAAATTGTCATATGCAGAACCATAAATCATTTTTAAAAAATAGACTTAAAAGAATGATTACTTTGCCTTCCAATGGGAATTATGAATACTATGCAACAACATGTAATGGAAAAGCAAATTAATCCACTGGTTTGATTACAAAGCAGTACAGAGATTTCATAAAACCTGATTATGTGTCATGAAATCCACTTCTTAAAAAGTTCCTTCGTGAAGATAAACATACAGTGCAGATTAGTTGAAAAAGTAAGATTCTGTCGTGTGTTCTAACTTGTTGGCTGTCAAGCCAGCATACACTATGTGCGGAGATGGCAAATTGCCTACCATTCTAGTATAAATGTTGATGTGCCCTCCCTCCAAGAAACCTACCACAGATCCTTTCTATTTCGGGTCAGTTCGGGGTTGTTGAAGGAGAAGATGATAGTGGGCCCTTTCTGACAATACCTGGAGACCAGGCACAACTGGAGAACTTGTAGTGAAACTCAGAAATGAAAAAGAGAATAGAAAACATCCCAAGTATTCTGGTGGACCCACAGTGGAGCTGCTCAAACCCGACTGACCAGCTGCCAGTAATGTTGCCAGCTTGAGGAATTGGCAGCCTGTCTACAACACTGGAGAAATGCTGTATGTATGCCCACTGTAGTTCCATGTCACACAAACAGACCCCGAGCAAGATTAATCTGGATTTACACATTCTTGACTGGTTTCTAGTGTTGATGTGCTTAAGAATTTTCAACCCTATGGAATCTAATATTGCTAAAAATATTAACTCTTTATCTTTCAATCAGTTAAAACTGCATTGTAGAAATTAGAAGCAGCACAGTGATTTGGAAAGTAGGTTCTGGATCTAGAATGTCTAGATTGATAGACTGGCTCTACCAGTTTTTACCTGTTAGCCACTGAGCATTATTAAAACAACATTCTGTGCACTAGAATGTTGTATTAAGGTATAAAATGGTGATAGGAGATATCCTATCTATGGTATGAAGTATTATAGGATTCATAGGAGGGTTAAATTAACTAACATGCACGATGCACTTAGCATAGTGCTTGACACAGAAGAGGTGCTCAATAAATGTTTGCTTTGTTATTTTTGTTATTGTGACTGGTAGAAAAGATGGTGGGAAAGTGTATTGAAATATATGTTATGTACAATAAAATGCACACATTTTTTTTTCCTGAAGCTGGAAACGGGGAGAAACAGTCAGACAGACTCCCACATGCGCCCGACCGGGATCCACCCGGCACGCCCACCAGGGGTGACGCTCTGCCCACTAGGGGGCGATATTCTGCCCCTCCGGGGCATCGCTCTGCCACAACCAGAGCCACTCTAGCGCCTGGGGCAGAGGCCAAGGAGCCATCCCCAGCGCCTGGGCCATCTTTGCTCCAATGGAGCCTTGGCTGCAGGAGGGGAAGAGAGAGACAGAGAGGAAGGAGGGGGGCGGGGTGGAGAAGCAAATGGGCACTTCTCCTACGTGCCCTGGCCGGGAATCGAACCCGGATCCCCCACACGCCAGGCCAACGCTCTACCGCTGAGCCAACCGGCCAGGGCCAAAATGCACACATTTTAGGTGTACACTTCAGTAAGTTTTGACAAATGTATATACCTGTGTAATTGCTACTACAGTTACTATATAGATTATTTCCATTATCCCAGAAAGTTCCCCAATGTGCAATCTTTCACCCCACCAACAGCCCCCAGGAAACAATCTTATTTCTAAAACCATAGCTTTGGGGACCTGAAGATGGCAGTGGAGTAGGCAAATGCACAGACTCCCAGCTCACACCACCAAACTGGATTACAAATTAATTTAGAAACAATCAGCATGAAAAACCAACTCTGGACTACAAGACCAGCTCTCAAAAACCAAGGAGCAAAGAAGAAACCACATTGAGCCTGGTAGGGAGCACTGAGGAGTGGTGAGTCTTCCCTGCTTATAGGAACAAAAGGGGTGTGAGGCTGAGAGCCCAGAAGGGCTCTCATTCCAAGGAAAAGAGTAGTAAATATTGATCACAGCCACTTGCCTGGGGACCTGGGATCGAGCTGTGTTGAAAGGGCTGGCTTATCTTCCAAAAGGAAAGGGGGGAGAGAGGGACAGATGGTGACTGGCAGAGGAATGCATGGGAGGACCTGAGAAGCTGACTCATCCAGTGCTGGAGGCTGCCATAGCTGGGGGAGGGGTTGATCCTTCCACATAACATTAGACTAAAGTGCTTCCAGATCATACATCTCCAGACATCTCTCCAGCTCCAATCAGTGCAACAAGACACAGCTGAAAACAAGAAGTGGGGAGGAGGGGAAGTAACTCAGATCTCCATGGAGATCTGAGATACACCTCCCCCTACTGAAGCAGAGAAAGCACCCCGCCCCCAGAGAGAGTAACTGGCAAATAAGGTCTTCAGAATCTCAGGTTACACCCACCGCATTCCTGGATACAGTTTCAAATAAGCTCCTTGCTGAGATCACTAAACAAGACTACAAGTGAGAAGAAAACAAACAAATCAAGACTTCAAAGCAGCCCAAATCCAAAAGTGGATTACAAATAACAGCTGATGCCAATCCAAGAAGACCTAGAAATAACACAACTGAAAATTTGAGGCAGACAACACCAAAACAAGACTCAATCAGCCCTACAAACAACACACCCAAACACACAGACATAATAAGAAGACAAAGAAGTGCAATCCAAATGAAACCACAAGAGAAATCTCCAGAAAAAGAACTGACTGATATGGAAATAACCAAACTGCCAGATGCAGAGTTTAGAATAATGATTGTTAGGATGCTTAGGGATCTTACAACAACAATGGATGGTCATTACAAACACCTAAATAAAGAGCAAGTATAAAAAAAGACATTGAAATATTAAAAAATAATCAGTTGGAGGTGACAAATACAGTATCAGAAATGAAGAACACAATGGAAAGAATTAAAACCAGGATGGATGAAGCTAAAGATCAAATCAGTGAGTTGGAGGACAAGATGAACAAAGGCATGAAAGCAGAGCAGAAAAAAGAAAAGATACTAAAAATGTCTAAGGAAATTCTGAGAGAGTTCTGTGACAACATAAAGAGAAATAACATTCGCATTATAGGGGTTCCTGAAGAAGAAGAGAAAGAACAAGGGATAGAAACTTTATTCAATCAAATCATAGCTGAACACTTCCCTAAATTGATGCAAGAAAGGGTCTCACAAGTTCAAGAAGCACAGAGAACTCCATTAAGAGAAATCCAAAGAAATCTACACCAAAACACATCATAATTAAAATACCAAAGCTAAACGATAAAGAGAAAATATTAAAAGCTGCTAGAGAAAAGAAGACTATCACTTACAAAGGAGCCCCCATAAGGATGACATCCGACTTTTTAACAGAAACACTTGAAGCCAGAAGGGAATGGCAAGGAATATTCAAAGTAATGCAGAACAAGAGCCTACAACCAAGACTACTTTATCCAGCAAGGCTATCATTTAAAATTGAAGGAGAAATAAAAAGCTCCCAGAAAAAACAACAACAAAACACAAACAAAAAAAAATTAAGAATTCATTACAAACAAACCAATGCTGCAGGAAATGTTAAGGATGTTAAGGGACCTGTTGTAAACAGATCAAAGTGAAAAAAGAATATAGCAAAAGAGGAATACAGCTTTAAATAATAAAATGGCAATAAACAACTACATATCAATAATAACCTTAAATGTAAATGGATTAAATGATCCAATCAAAAGACATGGGGTAGCTGCTTGGATAAGAAAACAGGACCCATACATATGCTGTCTACAAGAGACACACCTTAAAACAAAAGAAACACATAGACTGAAGGTAAAAGGATGAAAAAAGTATTTCATGCAAATGGAAATGAAAAAAATCTGGGGTAGCAATACTTAAATCAGACAAAATGGACTTTCAAAAAAGGATATAGTAAGAGATAAAGAAGGTCACTACATAATGATAAAGGGAGCAATCCAACAGGAAGATATAACCATCATAAATATACCTAATATAGGAGCACCTAAATATATCAAGCAGACTTTGATGGATATAAAGGGTGAGATCAACAGCAATACTATAATAGTAGGAGATTTCAATACCCCACTAACATCACTAGATAGATCCTCAAGAAAGAAAATTAACAAAGAAACAGCAGACTTAAAGGACACACTAGATCAACTGGATTTAATAGATATCTTCAGAACCTTTCACCCTAAAGCAGTAGAATATACATTCTTTTCAAGTGCTCATGGTAAATTCTCTAGATAGACCACATGTTAGGACACAAAAGCAGTCTCAACAAATTTAAGAAGCTTGAAATCATATCAACCATTTTCTCTGATCACAATGGCATGAAACTAGAAATCAACCACAACAGAAAAACTGAAAAATACTAAAACACATGGAAACTAAACAGCATGTTATTAAATAACAAATGGGTTAACAATGAAATCAAAGAAGAAATTAAAAAATTCCTAGAAACAAATGATAATGAGCAAACAACAACTTAAATTTATAGGACACAGCAAAAGCAGTCTTGAGAGGGAAGTTCATAGCACTACAGGCATTCCTTAAGAAGCTTGAAAAAGCTCAAATAAACAACCTAATCCTTCATCTAAAAGAACGAGAAAAAGAACAGCAAGTAAGGCCCAGACATAGTAGAAGGAAGGAAATAATAAAGATCAGAGCAGAAATAAATGACATAGAAGCTAAAAAAAAAATACGGAGGATCAATGAAACCAAGAGCTGCTTCTTTGAAAGGGTAAACAAGATTGATGAACCTTTAACAAGACTCACCAAGAAAAGAAGAGAGAGCATTCAAATAAACAAAATTAGAAATGAGAGTGGAGAAAAAACAACTGACACAACAGAAATAGAAAATATTATAAGAAAATACTATAAAGAACTGTATGCCAAAAAATTAGACAACCTAGGTGAAATGGACAAATTCCTTGAAACATATCATCTTCCAAAAATCAATCTGGAAGAATCAGAAAACATAAACAGACCGATTACAACAAAAGAGATAAAAATACTTATCAAAAAACTCCCCAAAAACAAAACTCCTGGACCCAATGGCTTCACTGGTGAATTATACCAAACATCAAAGAAGAACTAACTCCTATCCTTCTCAAGCTATTTCAAAAAATTCAGGAGGAAGGAAGACTTCCAAGTTCCTTTTATGAGGTGAGCATAATTCTGATTCCAAAACCAGGCAAAACAACACAAAGAAAGAAAATTATAGACCAATATCCCTGATAAATTTAGATGCTAAAATCCTCAACAAAATATTAGCAAACCAGATCCAGCAATACATGAAAAAATTATACGCCATGATCAAGTGGGATTTATTCTGGGGAGGCAAGGATAGTACAACATTCGTAAATCAATTAATGTGATTCATCACATAAACAAAAAGAAGGAGAAAAACCACATGATAATTTCAATAGATGCAGAAAAAGCGTTTGATAAAATCCAGCATCCATTCATGATCAAATCTCTCAGCAAAGTGGGAATACAGGGAACATACCTCAACATGATAAAGGCCATCTATGACAAACTCACAGCCAACATTATAATTAATGGACCAAAATTAAAAGCAATCCCCTTAAGATCAGGAACAAGGCAGGGGTGCCCCCTTTCACCATTCTTATTCAACATAGTACTGGAAGTCCTAGCTATAGCAATCAGACAAGAAGAAGAAATAAAAGGCATCCAAATTGGAAAAGAAGAAGTAAAACTATCATTATTTGTAGATGATATGATACTGTATATAGAAAACCCTAATGTCTCAGTCAAAAAAACTACTGGACCTAATAAACAAATTCAGCAAGGTGGCAAGATATAAAATTAATACACAGAAATCAGAGGCATTTTTATACATGAACAATGAATTGTCAGAAAGAGAAATTAAGAACACAATCCCCTTCATTATTGCAACCAAAAAAATAAAGTACCCAGGAGTAAATTTAACCATGAGGTTAAAGACTTATACTCAGAAAATTATAAAACATTGATAAAAGAAAACAAGGAAGACACAAACAAGTGCAGGCATATAGCATGCTCATGGTTAGGAAGAATAAACATCATTATAATGTCTATATTATCCAAAGAAATTTATAAATTCAATGTAATACCAATTAAAATACCAATGACATACTTCAAAGATATAGAACACATATTCCAAAAATTTATATGAAACCAAAAAAGAACACGAATAGCCTAAGCAATCTTAAAAAAGAAGAAGAAAGTGGGAGATATCACACTTCCGGATATCAGGTTATACTACAAGGCCATTGTACTCAAAACAGCTTGGTAGTGGCATAAGAACAGACTTATACATCAATGGAACAGAACAGAGAACCTAGAAATAAACCCACATCTTTATGGACAACTGATATTTGACAAAGGAGGTAAGAGCATACAGTGGAGTAAAGATAGTCTCTTTAACAAATGGTGTTGGGAAAACTGGACAGCTACCTGCAAAAAAATGAAACTAGACCACCAACTTACACCATGCACAAAAATAAACTCGAAATGGATAAAGGACTTAAATGTAAATCGTGAAACCATAAGTATCCTAGAAGAAAACTTAGGCAGTAAGCTCACCAACATCTATCGCAGCAATATCTTTGCTGAATTATCTCCACAGGCTAATGAAATAAAAGACAGGATAAAAAATGGGGCTATATCAAACTAAAAAGCTTTTGCACAGCTAAGGACAATATGAACAGAATAAAAAGACAAACCACACATGGGAGAACATATTCGATAATACATCTGATAAGGGATTAATAACCAAAATTTATAAAGAACTTGTAAAACTCAACACCAGGAAGACAAACAATCCAATCAAAAAATAGCCACAAGAAATGAATAGACACTTCTCCAAAGAGGACATACAGATAGCCAATAGAAAAATGAAAAAAATGCTCAACATCACTAATCATTACAGAAATGCAAATTAAAACCACAATGAGATACTACCTCATACCAGTCAGAATGGTGCTCATTGACAAAACAACACACGATAGGTGCTGGCGAGGATGTGGAGAAAGGGGAACCCTCCTGCACTACTGGTGGGAATGCAGACTGGTGCAGCCACTGTGGAAAACAGTATGGAGATTCCTCAAAAAATTAGAAGTGGAACTGCCCTTTGACCCAGCCATCCCACTTATAGGAATATATCCCAAGGACACTATATCACTAACTGAAAAAAGAAATGCACCCCCATGTTTATGGCAGCATTGTTCACAATAGCGAAGATCTGGAAACAGCCCAAATGACTGTCAATGGATGAATTGATTAAAAAGCTTTGGTACATATATACTATGGAATACTATGGGCCTATGAAAAAGAAGGAAATATTAATTTTTGCAACAATATGGAGGGACCTGAAAACTATTATGTTGAGTGAAATAAGCCAGGCAGAGAAAGAAAAATATCATATGACCTCACTCATTTGAGGAATCCAAGGAATAATGAGAACTGAGGAATGGAATTGAGACAGAGGAGGGATCAAAGGTACCAGAGGAAAAAAGACAGAGGGAAAGGGGATGATAGGATGGGATAAAACTGAAGGGAAGGGAGGAGGGCGCTGTAGGGAGGGGGCAAGGGAGATGTTGAGGGGAATAAGGGGAGGCATTTGGGGTGACCCTAGAATCTATGTAAACACAATTAATTAAATAAAAAATAATAAAACCATAGCTTTATTTTATATGTTTTTGAATTTTGTTTAAATGGAATAAAAAGTGTTCTTTTATGTGTTTGGCTTTTTTCACTTCACATGATGGTTTTGAAATTCATCTTTGTTGTGTATATCAGTAGTATGTTCCTTTCTATTGATAATTATTTAAGTTTCTTAATATACTACAATTAATTTGTCTAATCACTTGTTGATGAACATAGAGATTGTTTTATATATAAATCATTCAGGTTTTTGCTACTAGGAATAAAACTGCTCAAACATTCATGTACATGTCTTTCTGTGAATATGTTTTCAATTATTTTGGGTAACTGCCTAGAAATAGGATTGTTGGGACATAGGGTACATGTATGGTTAAATTTACAAAAACTCAAAAGTATTTTCAAAAGTGGCTATTGTATTTTATAGTCCCACCAACAGTATATGAGAGATCCATTTATTCTACATCCTAAATATTTGGTATTATATTTAATTTTAGTCTTTCCAGTTAGTTCAAAGTGATATTTTATGGTTTTAATTTGCAGTATGGGTTTAATGATGAGTATCTCTTTATTTAAGTTTTGGAAATTTTTTTTAAGTATCTGTTAAAGACTTTGGAATATTTTTTATTGGTTTATATTTTTATTACTGATTTGAAGGAGTTTTTATTTAATCTGAATATTTAAAATGAATTACTATCTCAGCCTATTTATTACCTTAATGTCTTGTTAGGAGCACAAGTTTAACTGATAGAATATAATTTATTATTTTTTCTTTTATGGTGAAAGCTTTTTACATCCTAAAAAAGATCTTTACCTACCCCAATTTGTAAAGATATATTTCTATATTTTCTTCTAGATTTTATAGTGTTAGCTTTATATTTAATTTGATGATATATCTGTAGTTAATTTTTCTGTATTGTAAAAGTTGTTTTGTTTTTTATTTTTATGTTTAGTCAATTGTTCCAACATGATTAATTAAAAATAAAAAAATAAAAAAACAACTCTCCCATTGAATAATGTTGCTACTTTATATTTGGTTGACCATATAAATGTTTGTCTATTTTGAGCCTCTATTTTTTCATTTATCTATTTCTGTCTTTATACTGCTACCACATTTTCTTGGCAAACATAGCTTTACAGTATATTTTGAAATGAGGTAACACAGATTCTTCAACATTGTTACTTTTTCAAAATATTCTAAAATTTTTTGAAAAGGAGGACTACTTAAAGTACTTTATAGTCTCTTAATTATTGTACAATCAGCTTGTCAATTTCTCCAAAAGGTCTGCTGGAATTTTAATTAGTATTCCATTCAACCTATAAATTCATTAAGAATAATTGACATCTTAACAGCAGTGAGTCTTCAAAACCATGAATAATTTATTGTTTCAATGTAGAGAACTTACATATCTTTTGTTTGATGAATTCCCAACTATTTTATGTTTTTGTTGCTATTCTAAAACATTTTACATTGTGTTTCCTGATTGATCTTTATTTTTTTCTATATTTCTTTTATACACTGTGATTTTGCTAAATTTACTTTGTAAATTCTAATGAATTTTTGGTAGTTTCTTAGGGTTATTTATATACATAAACAATGTCTGCATATAAAGATAGATATCTTCTTTTTTCAGTATGGATGCTTTTTACTTATTTATTTTTATTTTTATTTTTTATTTTTGTTTTATTTTTGTTTAACCCAGGATAGGATCTCTAGTACAATGTTAAATAGAAGTGGTGAATTCAAATATCTTTGCCTTTCCCAGTTTCAGAGGAATTAATCATTATTAAATAAAAGATTAAGGTATTAATGTTATAAATATGTATGCTATTGGGAAAACAGCTGTGTTAGGCTTGCTTGCTGGTTTACCGCTGCAAGCACTTTGCTTGACTAGTGCATGAGCACTTGGGAGCGCCACGTGTGTATAGTCTGTTTAAGGCTATACAGGAGCTTGCGCTCAGGGTGGATGGCACACGGCAGTTTGTGATTGCCTGCCCATCACTGTGAGGAGCCATTTTTGCTGTTTGCCTGAGAGGCATTTTCCCCTGCCTGGTAAGTAAATGCTAATATCATTATAAAATACCCCCCTACCCATGGTGATAGTTCCTATATTGAAATATTTATCACACTAAATTTTTTAGACTTAGGAATTGGATAGTATCTTTCTTTTCTTTTCTTTCTTTTGTTTTTTTTTTTACTTTTAAGTTGCATGTGCTATTTATTTATTTATTTATTTATTTATTTATTTATTTATTTATTTATTTTAGTGAGAGAGAGAGAGAGACAGAGAAACAGGAAGGAAGAAAGATGAGAAGCACCAACCCATAGTTGTGGCACATTAGTTGTTCATTTATTGCTGATCATGTGCCTTTATATTTAAAATGCATTTCTTTCAAATAATATCTAATTGAGTATTAGACTTTTAACAGGTCTGACAATCAATTCCTTTTTAGGACTCTATTCTAGCTCTTCTGAGAGTTTTACTATTTTGGGGAGGTATAAGTCTTGGTATTATTTTTTAGTGGTTGCTTTAGAGATCACAATATACATATTTAACTTATCAAAGCCTATTTGAATTAATACTGTTATACCACATATAATTTAAAAACCTCAGAACAGTATAATTCCAATTATTTTTCCTCCATTATTTGTGATATTGATGTCATCTCACATTCCAGGGCTTATAGTCTTAATATAGATGTCACATATTTACTTCTACATCTATTATAGACCCCATAATACATATTAATTTTTACTTTAAATAATTTATTAATTTTTACAGAATTTTAAATTAAAAAAAATCTTGTATAGTTACCCACATATTTACTATTTCCACTGTTCTTCACGGCAGTGGTGCTATTCAGTACTTTTATGGTGTAGTCTCACTCCATAAAGACACATCTGTTGTATGCAGAGAAATGCTGCTTTGCAAGGATGAGATGCTATCTTTGCTTTCACTCCCTTAAGGTAAAATCTGAAACAGAGATTCCAGTTCAAGTGATTTATTAGGGGAGTATTCTCAGGAGAAAGGCTGTGCTTGAAGCTGGATAGAGCAGGGGAGGAAAAGCTACGCATGACTCTGGTTTCAGATGGAGACTAATATCATTTTGATTCTGTGGGGAAGGTCTGGAGTGCCGATTATATCACAAAACTAGTTCTATATTGAGCAAGGGTGCCAATCTTTTGCACATTGCCTCAGTCAGTTGTTGGCTAAAGTCTACCCCCTCCTGCTTTCAGGAATGGAGGAGTGCACAGCCTCCTGGGTCAGGTGGCTCCTCTTACCTGGAGACTGTTCTCTAGTGATGGGGCAGATGTCATTAGATATCAGGCAAGATCTGGCCAGGGCACCAAGACATCCACTACAGGGCTATCTTTTAGGATTTACTATGCTCTTTAAACCAATATCCACTGTTTTTCGACATGTCCCCAAGAGGTATAATAAAGAGGTTCACAAACTAAGGGTTGATGATAGAAATGGACCTATTTATTCTCTGTGGGGAAAACAGCTGTGTTAAGCTTGCTTGCTGGTTTACCAGCTGCAAGCACTTTGCTAGATTAGTGCGTGAGCACCTGGCAAGCACCAGGTGGGCACAGTCTGTGTAAGGCTATAGGTCCTTGCACTCAGGACGGATTATGGATAGCAATTTGCAGAGTGCCTGCTCACCACTGGGAGGGTCGTTTTTGCTGTTTCTTCACTTGCTGTCATGAGAAGAAGCGTTCCCCTGCCTGTTTGCTCATACACCCGCTGTTGCAAGACTTTATTAAAGGGTAATTGCCGAATGCTTGCTGGCTCTACAGTTTTTACCCTTTGCCTGAATCCAATGTGGCCCTGCCTGGCCTTGCCCACTGGCATTTCCCTTTCCCTTTCAGTGAACTACCTGGGGGGATTTGTGTTCTCTGTCTCCACAAGTTTAGGCTTAGTGGGTATGGGGCGGCTGTGTTAGGCTTGCTCACAGGGTGACTGGCTAGAAGCACTTTGCCTGATTGGTACGTGAGTGTATGGCAGCACCACAGGTGTGTGGCCTATAGAAGGCTGTGGGTGCTTGCGCTCCAGGGAGATGGGGGATTGCAGATGGTGGATTGACTGTCCACTACTGGGAGGGGTCATTTTGCTGTTTGTTTGCCTGAGAGGCGGTTTCCCCTGCCTGTGTGCTTGTCGCCATTAGGAGATTTTATTAAACAGAATGGCCCGATGCTTTCCGGCTCCACAGTTTCTTTACTATCTGCTCGAATTCACTGTGGACCTGCCTGGCCTTGGCCACTGGCATTACAGTGGGTCTAAGGTCTTGGTTAGTAGGGGGGATGAGGTGCTTCCATCAAGAGACACAGTACGAGTTTGCCTGATTTAAAGGTGCAGCTGCCATCTGGCATTTTGAGTTCCCTGTGCCAGTATAAGAGCAGGCACAGAAAGGATATATCCTGGCAGGAATAACTGATCCTGGTCTTTGTGAGGAAGTGTGTGGCTACTATTATATATGGGGCTGGGTAGACTGTGTCCAGTAGAACAGTGAACCACTGGGCCATGCTTTGCTCTCTTGGTACCCCATTTTAGTTGCATATGGGCATGTAAGGCAATCATGGCCTGATGAGGCCGTCATAACCGGGGGTTCCGCTCTCAGGAAAGAGAACCTGGGTCACCCCAGTAGACGAGCTATTAGACAATAGAAGTGCTATGCTAGGGCTATGGCAAGCTAGAAGGTGAGTATCAGTTTTGTCTTGGAGGTCAGTATATGTTTTGCAGCACTGGGGACTCTAGTCATTCCAATAACACTTCCCTCATAGGCTTCCCCAGGAACTCAGATCCTAGTGCTCTGGGCATGCTGAAACTAGTTGGAGAGAACTTATGTGAAAGCAAATGCACCTGAGTGATACAAGCAGTGGGTTGTAATCGTCTCTGTGGTGACTCAGAGTGTCACCTCCTCATAGCTCTTTACTGGGCAGGTCTTTTACCCCCCAGCTGATGCAAGTTCAGCTGGTAAAAGTTTACAGCTGCCTCTCTTTTTGAAGAATTGCCCCTGTTAGGGTCTGACAGGAGCCAATTCAGAGTAAGCTGCTTCAGTTGTAGAAAATGATTGATGTAGAAGCTCAAAAATCTGTTCTTTGTGTCCCCGTGAGGGAGTAATGCTGCTGGCAGATTTAGTCCCCAGTTCTCTTCAGACTAGACTAGTTGATTCTGTATCCCTGCATCTGAATTCCTGCCCCACATTATGCTTCTAGAATATCTGGGCTAAGACAGGGTGAAAATTCACTTAACTTTTCAGCTTCTAGAGATCCTTGATTTTTTTTTTTTTTTGCCAGATGACTAAATACATTTTGAAAGGTTTTAGAAATATATTATTCATCAGAAGGGTTAGTATCAGTTTCTCATTCTCTACAGTGTCAGAAAATGTCAGTTTTCTCTCTGTCCCTGTTTTATCCAGACTGTTTTCTTAGTCATAATATTATTGAACACTTATTATGTACCTGGCAGTCTTCCCAGGATTTACATGTATTAAACCATTCAATCCTACTCATTAACCCAGGGGTCGGGAATCTATGGCTCGTGAGCCAGATGTGGCTCTTTTTTTTTTTTTTCTTTTATAAATAAATTTTTATTTTAATGGGGTAACATCAATAAATCAGGGTACATATATTCAAAGAAAACATTTCCAGGTTATCTTGTCATTTAGTTCTGTTGCATACCCATCACCCAAAGAGAGATCGTCCTCCGTCACCCTCTATCCAGTTTTCTTTGTACACCTCCCCCTCCCCTTCTCCCTTTCCCCCCTTCCCTCCCCCCACCCCCCGTAACCACCACACTCCTGTCCATGTCTCTTAGTTTCGTTTTTATGTCCCACCAATATATGGACTCCTGCAGTTCTTGATTTTTTTCTGATTCGCTTGTTTCACTCTGCATAATGTTATCAAGGTTCCACCATTCTGCAGTAAGTGATCCGATGTCATCGTTTCTTCTAGCGGAATAGTATACCATGGTGTATATGTGCCCCATCTTCTTTATCCAGTCTTCTATTTTTTTTTTACAGTGATTAAAAGCCTTTAAGCAAACTCTTGGCCAATACAGCAAGAATCCATAAAAGAATAGTGTACTTAACATGTTCACCAAGTCCAAATTGGCCCCATCACCATGCCAAATCCCTGAAAAATGCAACCCAACCACAGTTCAGTCTGTTAGGAGCTGTCACAGGGAGCAGGAGTCCAGGAAAAGTCCACACAGGAAAAATCCGCATGGCACTGGAATTGTTGTCACCATTCTATACTTTGCAGCTCATGTCCAAGTCCCAGTGACTGCTGCTTCTAGCTGGTAATGATTCAGGTAGACTGGAAAAGCCATTTGCAGCATGTGTGGATATGGAGCTTCTGTTCTCCTCTGCCTGGAGAGTTGAGACCAGGTTGCTTTTCCCTGGAGCTCTGCGACTGTGGCATGATAAAGAGAACCTTGGGATACATTACAGGTGTGGCTCTTTTGATGGCTGCATCTGGCTCGCAGACAAATCTTTAATAAAAAAATAATGTTAAAAATATAAAACATTCTCATGTATTACAATCCATTAATTTCCTACCACTCATGTTCATGGTTGCGGGTGGCTGGAGCCAATCACAGCTGTCCTCCAGGACAACACCAAATTTTTATTGGATAATGCATAAGGTACATGGGTCATTGTGAGGTCAGGAAGTAAACTTCCCTCCTTTTAATCAAGTAGTCAGCTAGCTAATTGCAGAAACCCTTTTGATGAGAAGATGGCTAAAAGAAAAAAGGATGAGGAGTATTGTACTTTTCAGCAGGAATGGACAGAGGAATTTGCCTTTGTGGAGAGAGCAGGTTCTGCAGTGTGTCTAATATGCAATGATAAAATTGCATCGATGAAACGGTCAAATATAAAGTGGCACTTCGACACATGCCATACTACATTTGCATCAAAATATCCAGCAGGGGACAGCAGGAAGAAAGCATGTCAAGAGCTACTGTGCAAAGCGCAAGCTAGTAAGCAGCAACTCCGTGTTTGGACCCAACAAGGTGACAGGAATTTGGCTAGCTTTGCTGGTGCTTTAGCAATTGTGAGAAATGAAAAGCCATTCACAGATGGGGAGTATGCCAAAACATTCATGTTTGATATTGCCAATGAAATTTTTGACAACTTTTTGGATAAAGACAAGATAGTCAAATGAATAAAAGACATGTCTCTCGGCAACTTCATGATCATACCATAATGATGGCAAATCAAATTGAGAAAACACAAGTGAAGGACATAAATGCAGCACCATTCTTTTCTCTTGCTTCAAATGAGTCAACAGACATAAGCCATTTATCCCAGTTCAACGTGATTGCAAGGTATGCTGTTGGTGACACACTATGTGAGGAAAGTTTTGCTGTTTTGCCTATGAAAGAGACAACAAGAGGGGAGGATTTATTCAAGTCTTTCACTGAGTTTGCTAAAGAAAAAAAATCTACCAATGGATAAACTTATTTCAGTGTGTACTGATGGTGCTTTGTCCATGGTGGGGAAAAACAGAGGATTCGTAGCGCTTCTTCATGAACATGAAAAGAGACCCATCCTAAGTTTTCACTGCATCCTACATCAGGGGGCACTTTGTGCTCAGATGTGTGGCAAGAAGCTTGGTGAGGTGATGTCACTGGTCATTCAGGTGGTCAACTTTATTGTTGCCCGAGCTTTAAATGATCACCAGTTTAAAACACTGCTGTATGAAGTTGGGAATAATTATCCTGGTCTGCTTCTGCACAGCAATGTCTGTTGGTTGTCAAGAGGGAAGGTGCTCAGCTGTTTTGCGGCTTATCTGAGCAAAATCTGGACTTTTCTTGAAATGAAAAACATTGAGCATCCTGAGTTAGCTAACACTGAGTGGCTCCTGAAGTTCTACCATCTTGTGGACATGACTGAAAATCTGAACCAGCTCAATGTGAAAATGCAAGGCATTGGAAATACAGTCTTATCCCTTCAACAAGCAGTGTTTGCATTTGAAAACAAGCTGGAGCTCTTCGTTGCAGACATTGAAACAGGTCGTTTACTACACTTTGAAAAACTGGAAAAGTTTAAAGATGCATGCAGAGCAGGTGACCCTGCTCAACATCTTGATCTCCAGCAGCTAGCGGGCTTCACATCTAATCTCCTGCAGTCATTCAAAGTGCGCTTTGGAGAATTTCATGTGCACACTTGTCTTTTTAAGGTCATTACCTATCCACACGAGTGTTCAGTGGACAGCGCCGACCTGAGTTACATCCCCGGTGTCTCTGTCAGAGATTTTGAGCTACAAGCTGCTGACCTGAAGGCCTCAGACATGTGGGTGAATAAGTTCAAGTCACTGAATGAAGATTTGGAAAGACTTGCATGACAGCAAGTAGAGTTGGCGAGCAAACACAAGTGGGGACAAATGAAAAAACTTCAACCCGCGGACCAGCTGATTGTCAAAACTTGGAATGCACTTCCTGTCACATATCACACACTGCAGTGTGAGTATTGCTGTATTGACAATGCTTGGCTCTATGTATGAATGTGAGCAGTCTTTCTCACACCTAAAGAATGTTAAGACCAACCTACAATCACGTTTAAGGGATGGAAGTCTCAACGTCTGCATGAAGCTTAACCTCACCACATATCAACCAGACTACAAAGCCATCAGCAAAAGCATGCAGCACCAGAAGTCGCATTAATGGTAAGAAGTACTTTATTCATCATTGGTTAGCAACAGCATAACAATGTTATTAAAAAGAATTCAGAGATTTACTGTACTTTAAAAGTGTAGGTCTTACATAAAATGCACACATATACTTGTACTTAGTGTTAAACATATTGTATAGCTCTCATGGAATTACATTTTAAAATATGTGGCATTCATGGCTCTCTCAGCCAAAAAGGTTCCTGACCCCTGCATTAACCCCATGAGTTAGACATAAAGACTATACCCATTTTACAGAAAAATAAGGTAAGACACACAACTTAAACAACTTTCACAAGCTCACATAGCTGGTAAGTGGTTAAACCAGGATTAAACTCAGCAGTGTGGGTTCAAGACTCACAACACTACTGTCTCTCCTTTGGAGTTCCCCAGCTAAATTCTTCTGTATTTGTTTTACATGGTACTAAAGTTCCTGGGAAAGTATTTGGAGCATGGTTTTCCTATCACCCAACCCATATATTTTATAATACACAAGGTTATGTTGAGCTCTACATAGAATGAAAAGGTTCTGTGGCTTACCTGGATTTGTTGCTTTCCAAGTTTTGCTCCCCCAGGGGTGTTTGGTAGCCACTTTATTACAATGAATTATGCTTGCAGCAGTTCATATCTGCAATGGAAGGAAACACTGAGTCAGAACAATAATACTAACAAAATAATAATTAAAGAGAAAAGATTTGTGATGTTTTCATCACATCCTGCATTTTATTACCACTAACAGATTTTCCTGAATACCTTTTATTTGCCAGTTATTTTCAAATATTATCTGTAAAATTTATTACAACTCTTTAAAAAAGCATTTTTTAGACACTGAAGAGGTATGTGTTGAAATGAATGATGAATGAAATGTTAAATGATATTTTACTAGCCAATATGCCAAAAAATATAATGATCACAAGGAGTTTACTATAAGTCAGAGCCATGTAAATAGTGCATTGGACAAAGTTTTTCTAATAAGAAAGAAAGATACCCAATTATAAAATTTAGTAACATAGAAAGAGAAAAGAGATTTCTGCGTAGAAAATAAATTATTTATTTTCTTATTCTCATCATTCTCATGAAATTGTTCTTTTAAATGTCTCTCGTGAGACCCATATTGCATTATCTAATGTTCACTTCTCAGGCCTAATTGTACTCAGCAACATTTCATGCAGTTGATGATTTTCTCTTCCTAGAAACATTTCTTTTTTTGGCCTCCAAGACACTGCTCTCTTGCTTCATCTCCAACCTCCCTGGTCACTCTTTAGTTTCCTCTGTGAAATCTTTTGATACATCTCCTACATGTGTAGAACTGCCGAGACTACCACCCACACTCCTTCTCGTTCCCTCCACATTCATTGATTGATCTCGGCCAACCCACGTTCATATGCCTAGCCTGGCCCTTCTGTTTGCTTGCAAGACTCATATATCCAACAGCTACTTAACATTTCCTCTTAGTCTCATTGCTGCAGTCTAGTTCAAGCCTAGAGAATTGCAACAGCCTCTGGCTTCCATTTTTATGATCTATTCTTCTTATGGAAGCTAGAATGACCTTTAGAGTCAACTAGCACCTATGCTTCTCAAACTATTTCAAAACATTCAAGAGGGGAGAAGACCTCCAAGCTTATTTTATGAGGCCATTATTATCCTGATGCCAAAACCTTATGTCCCTGGTGACTTGTGAGCTGCTTCCTCAGCACTTGAGCTCATAGCAAGTGAGTCTGTCAGTGAGTCAGTAGGTCCATGCATGGGCCCTCTAAGAGGACCCCAGCAGCCTCCCATCTCTCTAAGCCACAATCTCTGCTGCTTTTCACAGCCAGAAGTTGTGGGGACTTCTCTTCCTGGCGCTGATTCCTTGACTGGGGGGCCTGGTGTGGGGCTGATACCCCTCGCACCTCAAGGGGTCATTTGAAGCTGCCATATACCTCCTGAATTTTAACCACTACCTATAGGTATGGGACCAAACCACTTTTTGTCTCTGCCACCCCTACTAGTTTCTACATGACTTCTGTATATTCTTAGTTACGGGATTTCTGTTTAGCTAAGTTTTAGGCAGTTCTCATCGATAGTTCTCCTATAGTTTCGTTGTAATTTTGATGTGGTTTAGAAGGATGTGAGTATAGTGTTTATTTACTCCACCCTCTTGACTAGAGCCTAATGAAATTGTATGTACTTCAGTGCTTGACCTATAGGAGATGCTTAACTGTATTATTTCCCTTCTCTTCCAGCCTCCCACTTATCCTTTTTGGGTGTTAACGAGGACTCAACTCCACCCTTTTAGGGGTGGCTGAGTGCTCTTTTTAAATACGTTTGTTAAAGCTTCTCTGGCCTCTGCAAATCCTCATAGACTCTGCTTCTCATTTGCACAGTTCTTTCACTGTTGAGCTTTTGGGGCCGCACCTATCCTAATACTGTCCTGTACACTTTCTTTCTTCCTTTCTTCTTTTCTTCTTTTCTTCTTTTCTTCCTTTCTTTCCTTTCTTCCTTTCCTCTTTCCTTCCTTCCTTCCTTCCTCCCTCCCTCCCTCCCTCCCTCCCTCCCTCCCTTCCTTCCTTCCTTCCTTCCTTCCTTCCTTCCTTCCTTCCTTCCTTCCTTCCTTCCTTCCCTCCTTCTTTCCTTTTTTCCTCCTTCCTTTTTAAGTGAGAGGAGGGGAGATAGACAGATTCCTGCATGAGCCCCTATCGAGGTTCACCTGGTAACCCCCATCTGGGGCCCAATGTTCAAATCAACCAAGCCCAGGACCGAATATCGGACCAACTGAGCTATCCTCAGCACCTTGCTTGGACCAACCAAGCCACCTGCAGTGGGAGAAGAAGAGAGAGAAGGGGAAGAGGGGAGAGACAGAGAAACAGATGGTCATTTCTCTTGTGTGTCCTGACCAGGGATCAAACCCGGGACATCAGCATGCCTGGCCGACACTCTATCCACTGAGCCAACTGGCCAGGGCCCACTTTCTCTTTCATTATTTTGCTGCTCTTACTGCTCTGGCTACTTTAGTTGCTGAATTAATTGCAACTCTCAGAATAGTAATAAGTACAAAAGTGTTTACCTTACTGCCTATAAGGTAAACACTCAATACGTAATGACTGAATCTTAAATAGCCACCTCTGATTCTGCTGCTTGTCACTCAGTTTCCTGTGGAGCTCCTTTTACTGCCCCACTGAAGGCTGCACAGCGGCTGCACTCTGGTGGGCATGTGTTGACTGGATGCCATCTTTTGCTTTAGCTTTATCAGTGCTGGTATCAGAAAGAAAAAACAAACAACTGAAAATCTCAAGTTCTCTGTTTATGGTACTTCTTAGTTTTTGCCTATAATTCAGGTATAAAGCAACCAGCTACTCCTAGATGTAGGGACCAACGAAAGATCTTTACATTTTTTTTGTGTGTGACAGAGACAGGAACAGATAGACATGAAGGAAGAGAGATGAGAAGCATCAATTCTTCGTTGCGGCACCTTAGTTGTTCATTGATTGTTTTCTCATATATGCCTTGACTGGGGGGGCTACAGCAGACTGAGCGACCCCGTGCTGGAGCCAGCGACCTTGGGCTCAACCTGGTGAGCTTTGCTCAAACCAGATGAGCCCATGCTCAAGCTGGAGACCTAGGGGTCTCAAAACTGGGTCCTCCGCGTCCCAGTCCAATGCTCTATCCACTGTGCCACCGCCTGGTCAGGCACTGATCTTTATATTGTAATTGTCCATTTCTTTTGGAGATGAGAGTGCTATACATGGTGTTCAGCAGATATTAAATTATTATACACATTACATTATTAAAACATAAAATAAAATTGAGCTCATGTTTTAGATACTGTCCAAACAGAAGGATAATACCATAATGTTGTTTCATCTTCAACAAGAACTATTGGTAGCTTTGATGTTATAGGTTTCAGGGTTAACAGTTATTTTTTTCTTTATTGTGAAAAAATTGAAGCCAGAAATATGATAATAAAAAAAAGGAATGAAATATTTTCAGGCACTATTCAGCTCCCAAGGTGTTATTTTTCCTTCTCTATACCTAGAGTTTTAAAAATTCATCTTGCAACAGAAATCAAATATTCAGTGAAGGCATTTATAACTATTAAATGAGAATCAGATGTCTTATGATTTACTATTATATAGATTTATAATATTGGACATTTATATTTATATTTTGTCATTCCAAAATTCATGACCTCTTCTGAAAAAATACTTTATTTCTTCTTTGTGGAAACCATCCCTTCACCACTGTCGACTGAAGGGGCTTGAGTGAGGTAGACTACATATATTATTTTTCTTGCCAGCCACTCTAATTTGTTCAGAGATAGGCACAATCTTATTTAAGACCAGCTATACTGGTAAGGTTTATAAGCTCTATTATTACTTTGGAGTTGCTGATAAAATGGCCTATTATATTTCAGTGATTCTAGTGTGTCCTATTTTTACCCACATTTTAATATCTCTGAGCTTGGGTGCGTTTTACAATTTATAAGAAATTGTTGCTATTATTTAAGGGTCAGCATCTGTCCTTTCTTACTGGTACATAAAATTCCTTTAATTTTCCTTACAATCAGTGATGATATAAGTCCCGTGAAATATGGCACACCTGGAGCTTCTGGAAGTTCCATCAGGAGGGCTGAGAGGGTCTAAGACAGGGGATCAAGCGAAATGGAGCGCTGATGCTATAATTTAGATGCTGTTGTATCCAGTCATTTCTGAAGGTAATGCTCAAGTTCTGCACGCCAACTAACTTCTGTCTCACGCTGCGCACAATCTGTTTGTTGGTGTTTAAACATGAGCTCGTGGCTCATCTTTCACCTTTAACTGCAAGCCTTCTGACTAAAGAAGCCTGTGAGATAGTATTAGAGCCCAATACTTGAACAAAGAGAATGCGACTGACATTTACAATCACTTTCTCTTTCTCAAACTTAATTCAAAAGAGATAATAGACATGAAGCCATTTGAAGCATCTAAAACATGTGACAAACACAAATAGGTCAGTAACAAGCATTTGCTGTCAAGAAATCCTGAAATGTTTTATAATTCATCAGCTATCATAATCCTTAGACACATTCTGAGTCCTGTGAAACAGACCAAGGTTCTCAGTTGCCCCTAGAATAAAAATGACTCACAGACATCGCTCTTTCTAAGAAAAACAAATTCTCACATGCTTATTAAGATTTGGAGAATTACAGATAAGGCACATTTCAGCTAAACTTTACCAGTATACACACTACAAAGGACATGATGAATGGGTCACAGGATGGGACTGTATGTAGAGAGTGCAGGGAATTAGGGACTAGAACTTTAAACCATCCAAAATACAATTTACATATCAAAGTAAACTGTGGAACTATAGTTTTGGAGGTCAAAGTGTAGTGCAAACTCTAAAATTTTCTAGTAGCACTATCATGAAACTATTTTGACTATAGCCTCTTCTACAAGCAATCAAAAAGATTTTCTAAAATTTCAAGTTATTTGGTACTTATAAAAACTTAAAAATGCTTATAGGAAGGAACATATGTGAAGATACTCTTGCATCTTGTTCTGATGCTTCTAGATAAACAGTGCCTCTGTGTAATTAGCATATGTTGGCTTTAAGCCTTGCTCCTAGCAATGCTCTTCAAGTGATTAGGACTATCTGAGTAGTGCTATGATCCCCTAGGAATGTATTGCTTGGTTTTTCTCAGAACTGTTATGAAAATGACTAAGAATGAATAAACTAAAATTAAGGAACAATGCTGTCTCCCAGTTAAATGAACAGAACGAATGTGTATATGTTCAATCATGTTTGCTGTACTGAGAACATTTCTTCTCCCCCCTTTTTTTTTCTTTTCTTCTTTTCCAAGTGAGAGGAGGGGAGATAGAAAGACAGACTCCTTCATGTGCCCTGACTGGGATCCACCCAGCAACTCCTGTCTGGGGCTGATGCTCTGCCCATCTGGGGCCATGCTTGCAAACAAGCCATTTTTAATGCCTGAGAGGGAGGCTCTATGGAGTCATCCTCAGCACCAGACCAATATGTTTGAACCATTCGAGCCATGACTGTGGGAGGAGAGAAAAGAGAGAGAAAGAGAGGGAAGGGGAAGGGGAGGGGACGGGTGGAGAAGCAGATGGTCACTTCTCCTGTGTGCCCTGACCAGGATTGAACCCAGGACATCCACATGCCTGGCCAACACTCTACTACTGAGCAAACCAGCCAGGGCCCTAAGATAATTTCTTAATTAAATTGTTTAAATAACACTATTCCGACCCTAAGTCTTTTAGTCTTTATATAAAATGGACAGTGTGCAATTACCATTTGTCCTCAGTCTATTTTTCCTTTAAAACTATGAAAGAGTGACAGAAGATCACCTCTATATAAAGAGGGTATGGACAAGTCTTTAAGAAATTACTTAACATCACAGGCAAATTCAATAGGAATCAAAGCCATTCTTTTTTGTTTTTATTAGCTTTTTTCAACTTTTCCTATCACAATGAGAAATTTACATGCTACTAACCTTGTTGAGATTACTATCTTTTTAATGGTCTATTAAAAAATATTGAGCCAAACTCTTGAATGAACACTTTTGTTTCTAGAAGGAGAGCAGTGTTTGATTAATCAAACATATTCCAATATACCCACAACCCTATCTTGCAGAAAGAAGATTCCAGCTGAACAACTTTGAGGGCCTCCATCCATGACTGAACACTCTCTAGTGATTGTTTTATATTCCTTAGGGACAGTTGTCTTCAGGCATTACTAATATAAGTAGTTGTTGATTTTTTTTTAAGTGAGAAAAAAAGAGAGGGACAGATAGGGACAGACAGACAGAAAGGGAGAGAAATGAGAAGCATCAATTCTTTTTTTGTGACACCTTAGTTGTTTATTGATTGCTTTCTCATATGTGCCTTGACCGAGAGGCTCCAGCAGAGTGAATGATCCCATGATCAAACCAGTGGCCATGGGGTCATGTCTATGATCCCATGTTCAAGCCAGCAACCCCACACTCAAGCTGGTGAGCACTCACTCAAGCTGGTGACCTCAGGGTTTCGAACCTGGGTCCTCTGCATCCCAGTCCAAAGCTCTATCCACTGTGCCACCACCTGGTAAGACAGTATTTGATTTTTATTTTTTTTATTTTTTATTTTTTTTGTCTTACCAGATTTTTCATATTTATTATTATTATTATTATTATTATTATTATTGTATTTTTCTGAAGCTAGAAACACGGAGAGATAGTCAGACAGACTCCCGCATGTGCCCGACAGGGATCCACCCGGCACGCCCACCAGGGGGCGATGCTCTGCCCACCAGGGGGCGATGCTCTGCCCCTCCGGGGTGTCGCTCTGCCGCGACCCGAGCCACTTTAGCACCTGGGGCAGAGGCCAAGGAGCCATCCTCAGCGCCTGGCCATCTTTGCTCCAATGGAGCCTCGGCTGCCGGAGTGGAAGAGAGAGACAGAGAGGAAGGAGAGGGGGCGGGGTGGAGAAGCAAATGGGCGCTTCTCCTGTGTGCCCTGGCCAGGAATCTAACCTGGGACTTCTGCACGCCAGGCCAACGCTGTACCACTGAGCCAACCAGCCAGGGCAGGACAGTATTTGATTTTTAGACACAAAATTTTACTTAGGAGTTATGATGTGTACAGCATGAATAAAATGATAAAATTTTAAATAGTCCAGTTAAATGCTATGCAATAAATTAAAATTAGACTATTTTTTAATTCAAAATATTTTTTAAATTTTTTTAATTATTATTTTTTTAGCAAAGGATGTAAATGTGTCTGATTTTAGACATCCCAAATCTTCTCTGGTTCCAAAATATCCTATAGCGGTTTGTCAACCAGGAGTGACTGATTCACCTTAGCTGTATTGTTTTTTCAGTCATCTTGTTTTGTTCTCTTGTAGTATAAATTCTTGAGTAATTCTTTCCATGGGTTACTCATTATTATTACTACATCTATGCTTTTCTGGTCCCTATAAAAATACATATAAGTTTATTTGCTCATTCTTCTGAACTTTTTTCCCCCTGAATGCTTTCTTTAAAATTTTTCCCTTTCCTTTATATCTACCACTTTATTCATTTTATATCCTCTTTCATGAGTTGACCACTTGTTTTACTTTTGTTTAGCTAAATTTGCTTTCTGTTTGTGTTCTTGGTGGAAGAGGCCAAAGCAGTAAGTATATATTAGTCAGTAAGGAAAAGCTCTTTTGGAGAATAGAAGGGATTGGTATTTCAGAAAGGGTAAAAGACCATCTACTCTAGTATACAAAGTAAATAATTCTACAGTGTTTCCTGTTTCTCTAATTTAAGGCAATTGAAAGCAGTGCAGCTTACTTGACAAAGAGCTGAACAGTTGCATGACATTTTAATGGTATTAAGAGAACACCTCCTCTGCAGCCAGACTTCCTGGGTTCCTCATTCCCCCATCACTTAAGACAGGGATCCCCAAACTTTTTACACAGGGGGCCAGTTCACTGTCCCTCAGATCATTGGAGGGCCGGACTATAAAAAAAAAAAACTATGAACAAATTCCTATGCACACTGCACATATCTTATTTTAAAGTAAAAAAACAAAACGGGAACAAATACAATATTTAAAATAAAGAACAAGTAAATTTAAATCAACAAACTGACCAATATTTCAATGGGAACTATGCTCCTCTCACTGACCACCAATGAAAGAGGTGCCCTTCCAGAAGTGCGGCGGGGGCCAGATAAATGGCCTCAGGGGGCCGCATGTGGCCCGTGGGCCATAGTTTGGGGACCCCTGACTTAAGAGCTCTGGGTATGTATTCCTTAGAGAGTCAATGCCATGCACCTGTTCACTGCTCGCTGTGTTCTCTGTCTCTGCTTTCTCATTTTTCATGGTCCTGACCCTGAGTCTCCACCTTATTTCAACAACTAAATTTGACTCATAAGCTAGACTTTGTTACTGACCATCTACCCTCTGAAAGACCAGAATTTAACCTCCCTAGAGTTCTCTAACTTTATAGCTTTCTCCTGAGAGCTCTACTTCAATATTAATGTCACAAGTTCCTACGATTCATTTTTCATTATCCATTACACCCTCACGTAATTTTACTTGCCTTCTCCAGCCTAATTCTGTGATTCATCATTATAATCACCTGTTCATATGTCCTCAAGCCTTCTGAGTCTCTCTTGCTCCATCATGATCACCTCATCAACCAGATCTTCAGCCCACCCTGTACCTGTAGCCTCATAGCAGAATGTGGCTAAAGAAAAAGTATGCAGTTGGGCTGACTGGTCTCCTTTCACCATAACTAAACTGCACCTGAATCTGTGCCCACATACTCTGCCTTTTCTCCTAGAATGATACCTTCTAAGAGATAAGACCGTCCCCACCTTGTATATTAGCCCTCTCCCTTCTTATCTACTCAAGAACTTTGTTCCAGCCATCGGTTCCCTGTTTCTCCGGCACCATCCATTTTTCCTCTCAACTTGATCACTCACATAATAATTCACATGAATAGAAATTTCTCTCATTTTAAAAAACATCTCTTGAGCCGCCTGACCTATGGTGACACAGTGGCTAGAGTGTGAACCTGGAATGCTGCTGAGGTTGCTGGTTCGAAACCCTGGGCTTGCCTGGTCAAGGAACATACGACAAACAACCAATGAACAGCTACAGTGAACAACTACTTCTTATCCCTTACCCACCTCTCTCTGTAAAAGCAATGAATAAAATATATATTTTGAAAGATCTCTTGAGTTCCTCCTTCCCTCAATCTTCATTTCCATTCCTATACAGCAAAATTCCACCAAAGAATTGTCTATATTCACTCTCTTAAAATGCTTTATTTGCATTCTCTTTTGAACAGTTTCCAATTAGGCTTTTAACCCCATAACTCAAAAGTGCTGTGGTTAAGGACATGGAAGACATGTATGTTTCTCAATTCAGTGATCAATCTGTCTTCATCTTACTTGAGTAGTCAGTGGCATTTGACAGAGTGCATTTCTATGTCCTGCTTGAAATACCTTCTTCAGTAGCTTCCAGGACAGCATACGCCCCTAGATTTGCTAACCACTTTCTTTTATTTATCCTGTTTTCCTGAATTTTAAATGTTGGCAGGACTCAGGGTTTAATTCTTATAAAAAAATTTGTTTCCTGCTAGATTTCCACAGTGATCTTGTCCAGTCTTGTAATTTTTAAGACCATCTGTAACACTGATGGCTCCCAGTTCAATATCTTGAATCCCTTTCCTTCTTCAAACTCTTCAATCTAACATCTCTACTTGATGGAGTTACCTAACTGGCGTGTTAAACTGAACCTTTCCGAAACTGAACTATCAATCTTCCTCTAAAATTTGTTCCCCTCCACTCTTCCCTGTTTCCTTAAATGGTAGTTTTATTCTTCCAATTACTCATACCCAAAACCTTTGTCAAAATATACTTTTTGTAAAAGATGGGAACATGACTTTCATACAAATATAAATGAGCTGTGACAAAATTTTATTTAATGTGTCAAAAATTTATTAGCTCACATCTGAGGGAACCAGCGGGGTGGTAGAAATTCAAAAAACAATCAAAGACTCAAAAGAGGGAATGCTGATTCAAAGGAGAAACATATAGTCAGCCAGGAAAGCAAGCAAAGGGAGTTTGCTGAATTAGAGACAAAAGTGGTTAATAATCCTCAGAGCAAAAAAAAATCGTTGAGGTTATCTTCTCTGCTGGCAAAAGTTTACAAGTAAATCTGTTACATTACAGTAGGAAAGTTATTCTATAAAGCAAATAAAAAGTTAACAATGGTGCGTGCTCTAGAGCAGGGGTCCCCAAACTTTTTATGCAGGGGGCCAGTTCACTGTCCCTCAGACCATTGGAGGGCCGGACTATAAAAAAATCTATGAACAAATCCCTATGCACACTGCACATATCTTATTTTAAAGTAAAAAAATAAAATGGGAACAAATACAATATTTAAAATAAAGAACAAGTAAATTTAAATCAACAAACTGACCAGTATTTCAATGGGAACTATGCTCCTCTCACTGACCACCAATGAAAGAGGTGCCCCTTCCGGAAGTGCAGCGCGGGAGGGGGGGGGGCGGATAAATGGCCTCAGGGGGCTGCATGCGGCCTGCGGGCCATAGTTTGGGGACCCCTGCTCTAGAGAATCAAATCAACCTTATCAGGGCCTGTAACACAATGTTCTAATATGAAAGAATACATAGTATCCTTTTATCTTATTTTCAAGTTTTAGATAATACTTCTTAACACCTTTTGTCATATATGATTTCTGGCTTATTTTCACACTTTACATCATCAAATATTCTTGATTCTAACTTCAAATTATAGTTACAATCTTCTCACTTCTCACTACCTTTCCTGCTGTCAACCATCATCATTTCTTGCTTAGATTGTTGACCATCCCTCTTGTTTTCCCTTATAGTTCTGTAATCTAGTTTCAATAATGTGAACAGTGATCCTAAAGTAAAAGCTAAAGTCAGATCATGGCAGTTCTCTTGTTAAATCTTCTACTAAGTTTACATCTCTCACTTTTCACCCTTTTCCCCAAATTAAAAGAAAACCTTCAAGCTTATTTTTGTTCTGAGAACTTCTCTAACAACACTGGTCAATTGAAATGTTCAGCCCACAGGGCCCTCTCATTGCTTTTTGAGCACACATAGCATATTTCTGGACCTCAAGTCCTTTTAGGTTTATTCTTCCTACTTGGATTATTCTTCTCACCAGGTCTTTTATTTGTTTGTTTTGTTTTTTGGAGGGAGAAAGAGAGAGAGAGAGAGAGGAGAGAAGGAAGAGAGATGAGAAGCATCAACTGGTAGTTGTGGCACTACAGTTGTTCATTGATTGTTTTTCATACTTGACAGAGACTCCAGCTGAGCCAATGACCCTATGCTTAAACCAGGATCATGGGCTCAAGCCAGTGACCTTGGGCTTCAATCCAGCAATGATGGAATCCTGTCTATATGATCCCATGCTACAGCCAGATGAACCTGCACTCAAGCTGGTGATCTTGGGGTTTTGAACCTGGGTCCTCAGCATCCCAGGTTAACACTCTTTCCACTGCGCCACCACCCAGTCAGGCATCACCATCACCTTTTGTGTGTGTGTGTGTGTGTGTGTGTGTGTGTGTGTGTGTGTGTGTCAAAGAGACAGAGAAAGACAGAGTGAGGGACAGAGATAGGAAGAGAGAGAGATGAGAGGCATCAATTCTTTGTTGTGGCATCCCAGCTGTTTTTTGATTGCTTTCTCATACGTGCCTTGACCAGGGGGCTACAGCAGACCAAGTGACCTTGGGCTCAAGCTGGTGAGCCTTACTCAAACCAGATGAGCCTGCGCTCAAGCCAGTGAGCTCGGGGTTTCAAACCTGGGTCCTCCACAGCTCAGTCCAATGCTCTATCTACTGCTCCATTGCCTGGTTAGGCTCCACCATCACCTTCTAAGTGAGGTCTACCCTGTCCAGCCTATTAAAATTCTAACACATTTCCCCCACATTTCTGCCCTTGACATTCCCCTCACCCTTTCTCTGCTTTGTTTTTCTCCATAAAATTTATTAACTTCTGATATATATACTTATAATTGAGGGCAAGAATTTTTTTTTATTATTCACCAACATGCCCCAAAAGCCGAACACATGGTAGTCATTCTAATACTTTTGAATGAGTATATGAGTGGGGAGAGTATTAATTTTCCATCAGTTTCTAGAACCATTTTTTACACTCTTCTTAGATGGTCCATGTTAACTTTATAAAGAAGCCATCATTTATTTCTGATTTCCATCTTAATGCTGTTTCTAATTATTTCAAATTAAAACCAGTTATTATTTATATGCAAGACATTGGGTTTGTCCTTCGGAGAACACAGGGAAAATCAGACACAAGGATTTTCAATCTAGTTAGCGATATAGGGTTAGGAGATGAAAAGTTAAATGCTAAGAAAAGATATGTGACATTTCAAACTAAAAATTGATGAAATATCAGGAGGCAGAAATACTTACAACTACTAAAATTATTTGCTTTTAGAGTCTAACAGTTATATGTTGAAGGACCAAAAGTTTATAGACAGTAATATACTTTCCAAAATAAAAAAGGGAGTATATTTAAACATACAAAATAATTAAAAAGATATTTAAATGACATTGTTTTTTGTAAAAACTGAGAAACCCATTGTGAGATGCAAATACAAAGAAAAAGTTATATATTCCTAACTTTTGAGCAATTCCATGAAGGCCCATTTTAGGGTAGAAGCTGACCATTTTGTTCTGATATTTTCTTCCATGCTCTTACCTTTTCCCTGTCCAGGAATTGTCTTTGTACTGAATTCCACCTTCTGATTTTTTTCAAGTCCTTTTCTCCCTCTTCCCCTTACATGCACGTGTGTGCACACACACACACACACACATACACACACACACACACACACACACACACACGCACACCCACCTGATTGTGGTTTTGGAATGACAGTTCTTCTATAGCTCCAATCATAGAACTAGATACTTATTCACCAAGGCAGGTGTGTTTTAGTTTCAGACCAAGGCTTCTGCCAGTAGTTCACCATTTTTGGTTTCTTAATCTTGTCACAAGAAGAAATATTTAAAGTATATCTATACCGCTCCTCTCACCATGAGCTAACCACCTTCAAATTGTATCCTGATAAGTGAGATCCCATTATAACCAGTGCTGCTCTGAAAAGAATGTGCTTTGCTTAAAGAAAATGTTTATATTTCATTCCCTGGCTTCTTCCGAAAAAGGTTTTAAGCTACTTGGTAGATGGAGAACAATGAACGCAGCTTTATCAGACCAGCATGTTTAATTTCTTTTGAAAGTAACCTTGCTAACCTTCCTGCAGTATTTTAGTTGATACTGCAGAGAAAATGCCAATTGTCCCAAGAAGCTGCCAAATATGGCCCAAGTCAGAAGATAAATATAATGTAGTTATCAAGGGTGTGTCCTCCTTTGATTTTGAAATTTTCTCTCCCTTTAGGGTGGGCCCCAAGCTGACTACATTTGATGTAATACTAACTTTAAGGGTAACGTTCAATGAATAGGAAATAATGAATTCTCAGACCGGCTGTGGGAGCTGAAGGACGCGTTCTATGTCACGTTGATCATGAGCAACAATTTAAGACAAACTCCTTTTTTGGATGATCAAATCTTTAATAATAATTTTTTCTATAGACATCATTAATCTTTAGACATAGTCAACAAATTAAGGGTTTTGAAAAAAAAAAAACACCTAATCTATCACAAGAAATTAATTTAAATATATATTCAGTGTGCCCAACATTTCCTCATTATTTCTCTGTTGCAGAACTTCCCTGTGTAAATGTAGGTCAAATGAAAATCATGTTTCCTTTGCTTTCTCTAAAGTCATTTTTAATTTCTTTTCCTTTTTGTCTGTGCTATTTCTGCTTCCCTTGATGCTTAATGTTCCAAAGTAGTTGAAGAATGTCAAAATACATTGCCCTAGATATGTATATAGCCAACTGTCCTCAAAGTCCTTCCAATGCTAGGAAGAAATGATAAAATCTTGCGACTACTTTATTACTGTTAGGTTCAAATAAGCCCCACAAGTTAATAATAATGATTAATTTTTATTACTTATACTGTTTTTTTTTTTTTTAAAGTGTTAAATTCTTGCTTTAAGAAATTTATTCCCTTACAGGTTTAATGAAGGTCTCGAACCTTTTGTGTGATACTGACTCCTGAGTCATAAGCATAGCTTTGTTCATTAATAATAAGTATCATTAGTAATAAAAGCAACAATCACAGCAAACTTTTATTAGGTATTTGCTGTATCCTGAGCTCTGCCACATCTTTTAGCTGCACGTGTCATTTAATCCTTGGGAAGCACTGACATTAAATTCTTGATAGGTAAGAAAAAGTGAGTTTGGGAGGATTATTAATTTCCTCAGGGTAATGCTTTGCAAGTAGGTCGCCTTGACAATAAAAGTGGGAGAATAGAGGTATAAACATACATCTCTCAGACAGCATTGCTTGAGCAAAGAACTTTGTTGTATAATCTTATTTAATTTCTTACAAATCCTAGGAGATAAGTATAATAGCATACAATGTTATAGATGAAGAAACCGAGTTAGTCCTTTGTTCAGGATTACACAGCCACCAAGCGACTAACTCGGTGTTCATTGAATGATTCAGTCAACAGATACTTTTGAATGTCTACTCTGCCCAGTATTGTGCTAGGCTCCGGATGTATCATGATGACAAAGACACATTTATTGTCCTGTGAGGACTTACTGCCTAAAGTGAAACAAAATATATAGTTTTAGTGTGGTGCTTAATTGAGGAGGTATCCACAGGGGCCTGGGGGAGCCCACTGAACAGCTGTAACTCGATTTCAGATAGCGGATGGGATGGGAGTTGGAATGCGGCTTAAATTGAAAAGTTAGCTAGGAGAAGAGAGGGGAGAGAAGAGGAATGTTCTAGAAAGAGGGACAACAAGCATGCTCAAAGCCGGAAGATGAAAGAAGGCTTGACAATTTCTTGGAGTCACAGGGACAGCCAGCAGAATAGAATGAGAGGGGAGCAGCAGGGAGTGGTGAGTCAGGGAGTGAGCAGGCCTGAGTCTGCGAGCACCTGGGATGCTGTCCTCATCTGTGCGCACTGTTTATTCGGAGGAAACAGGAGGCTGCGGAAGGTGCTTTCACCGATAAGATCAGACATATCTGGCAGGTGTGGGGATTGAATTGGAGGTGAAAGCAGGGAGAGAAATAAAGTAGGAAGCCACTGTGGTAAATGTCACAAAATGATAAATCTTAAACTAAATCACTGACTGCAGGAATTGAAGAGTGAGGGGAGAGACCAAAACTATTACAGTAACAAAACTGATAGTGTTCGTAAATAAAACTGGTTAAAGAGGCTCAGAGAAAAGATTGACTTCCACATTTCTGTGAGCTTTTCATGGTTTGTACCCTTTGTGTAAAGAGTGTGTCTTCTGTGTGATATAACTAGATCAGCTGCACACACACTTCTGACTAGCCTGTCAGTCATTAAAATTGTACGTAAATAGATTAACTGTGCAGGGTTGTTGTTTTTTTTATCTGACTTGTATTCATTAAAAAAGTAGAGTAGTTCAGATGCCAAAAAACTGTTCCAATGTCTAAATTAAATGAACTTTCCAAAGGATGTGATTCCATAATACTTATTACTAAAAATTTTCATTTTTAAAATTACAAAGCTTCTGGGTCTGTCTTCTGTCCATTCTTAGCTACCCTGGTAATGGAGCACAATATGTTTATACTGTGAAGGTGGAAAGAAAAATTTTTTTATTATGTTGATTAGAAGGAGTAACAGAAAGCTGCCAATTTAACAGAATTTTTTCTTTATTCAGTCTTTTTCTCATGTATTCTGATACGATGATTGCATAATATGGGGATTAAAAAAATGAGCCTATCATTACAAATTGTGAATTTTGTGGGTGGGGGGATTGAGGGTTTGAGATTTATAATCCCATAAAAGTCCTCTATTCTTTCCTAAACACTGAGAGTCTATTGAGGTAAACTATCGCAGAGCTGAGAACTCTCTGGAGCCTGTAGCGGGGCTTCCAGCTCCATGTCAGGCACCAGGAGGTATTCAGGGTGAGTGAAGAAGTTAAGGCCTGCCAAGATGGTTAGAGAAAGGAGATTTCAACATGCAGTATTAGTGTTTGATGCACTGTGTTTCTGAGAACTCACTAGTCAGTCCCTTCTGAGAGTCCACAGCTCATAAAACTTCTGAAGATAACTCTTGCCTCTTCTGCAGAACTATGAGGGTACTTTGTTGCCCATCTTAACATGGAACAAAAACAGTTGAGTAGAAAATGTGGCAGAACAGGCCAAATGAGAAAGAAGACTGAAAGCTGACCTTCAAATTTATATAGTAAATAAGAAATCCAATGAGTGGAGCAAGAAAGAATTTTAAAATGAGTGATGCCTGGAATGCCTGTGATGGTCCCAGAGATACAGGATGAGGGGATTCTATAGCATAGGATGAACAGAATTTGGCTAAAGCTAGGTAATGATAGTAATTCTCCAGCTTTGCCTGAGCCAATGGAAGAACTAAGTAACCAGAACCATGTCCACCAGCAGAGGAGTAATCATGAACCAGGTGCCCTTCTGCCCCGGTCTGTGTAAGCCCCTTACTCTCAGAACTTCGTTACATGAGATAGAAACGGGAAGGTTCTGAGAAGAACCCTTTGGTGATTGAGTAGTTTCTCAGAAAAAAAAAAAATCCAGTTTAAAACAGAGTGATTGAGTTATCTTGTCTTAAAGAAATTTAAGTTTGTACTATAAAATAGAATTAAGGCTTGAGAGCTAAGTGTGGTTATAGTAAACAAGTGAGAGTGAATTCTTATGAGCATGACTGCAAAATTACTGCGAGGGTGTAGGCTTCTGTCTGGAGGCTGGATTCAGGGTTCATGCATTGTGCAAGGTGGTAGAAAGAGTGTGGACTTTAAACCAGACAGATGGGATTCCTCTACCAGGTGACCTTGGGAAAATTATTTTACTTTACTGAGCTATAGTATTCCCCCTAATAAAATAGGTTCAAACCCAGACGTTTTTTTAGAAATACATGCTTTAGCACAATAAAAATCAGACTGTTGCTATACAAAAAACAAACAAACAAAACTGTTGGACTGAATGAGACATCATTGGCCTGTGTCATATAGCTCTGTTGCATATTCAGCAAGTGACTTTGTCTCCTCTTTGGAATACCCTGGGAAGAATTAGGTAAAATGGAAATGACCTCTTTCTTCAAAGAGTGAGAGAATTCATGAATATATTAGCACTGGCTTCAGACATTGCTAGTGAGTCAATCTTTTCTAGTTTTTACCTGTATGAAATGGCTTATATAGCATTAGTTTTGATAACTTATATTTCACAAGTAGAGTATGTATTTTATTGAGATTTTAAATTTCATTGTAAGCATGTTTAGACAATTTTCTTTGAAATATTTTAAAATTTGTTTTCATAGTTCCTGTTTTATTTTTAAATCTCTTTTTCTTTCTTCATTGGATTTTTGAGAGGTTGGTCAGTTTTGTTTGCTTTTTGCTTTTATTTAAAAAAGAGCAGCTATGTTTTTATTTTATTTTACTTCTAAGTGAGAGGAGAGGAGACAGTAAGATAAACTCTCGCATATGCCCCAACCATGATCCACCTGGCTAGCACTGTCTGAAGCCAATGCTCAAATCAACTGAACTATTTTTAGTGCCTGAGGCTGATGCTGGACCAACCGACCTATCCTCAGTACCTGGGGCCGGCACTTGAAACAAGTCACTGGCTGCGAGAGGGGAAAAGGGAGAGAATGGGAAAGAAAGGGGGAGAGAAGCAGATGGTCAATTGTCTTGTTTGCCTTGACTAAGAATTGAACCCAGTACATCCATACACCAGGCTGACATTTTATCTACTGAGCCAAATGACCAGAGCCCCAACTGTGCTTTTAAGTGTCTTCCTTTTGCTTTAAAAAATTTTTATTTTTAATTACTTCCATCTTCCTGTCTTCCTTAGCCTTTTTTTCTCTTTTAAATTCTTAAGTTGGATATTATTTTTATTTATTTTCTCTAGTTTGATATGATTAACATTTAAGTTATTATTCAACAGTATTACTTATTCATTTACTTCTTTTATTTACTTTATTAATAAAGTATTTAGAGCTATGAAATTAACCATAGCAATAGTTTATTGTATTCCTTAGATTTGATATGTGGCATTTTTTTTCTTCTTTTCCAAGTAAGAAGAGGGGAGATAGACTCCTGCATGCACCCTGACTGGGATTCACCTGGCAACCCTTGTATGGGGCCGATGCTCTGCCCATCTGGGGCCATGCTTAAAACTGAGCCATTTTTAGCACCTGAGGCAGAGGCTCCATGGAGCCATCCTCAGTGCTTGGAGCTGATGAGCTCGAACCAATTGAGCCATGGCTGCAGGAGGGGAAGAGAGGGAAAGAAGGGGGAGAAGAGGGGTAGAGAAGCAAATGAACTCTTCTCTTGTGTGCCCTGACCAGGAATTGAACCCAGGACATCCACACACTGATGGATGCTGTACCACTAAGGAAACTGACCAGGGCCGATAAGTTGCATATTTATATTAATTATTTTCAAAGTAGTTTGTTATTGACAAAATATTTTGAGATTTTTAAATCTCTAAGCTATTTGTTTTGAAAAAAATAGTTGCCCTGGCTGGATAGTCCAGCTAGTTAGAGCACTGTCTGAAGCACAAAGGTTTTTGGTTTGATTCCTGGTCAGAGCACTTACAGAAACAGATTGATGTTCCTGTCTCCCTCCCTCCCTTCTTCTCTTGCTAAAAATCAATAAAAAAATAATAAATAAAAAGTTCTGGGCCTGGCCAGGCAGTGGTACAATGGATAGAGCATCAGTCTGGAATGCTGAGTTGATGCTTCTCATCTCTCTCTCTCTCTCTGACTGTCTGTCCTTGTCTGTCCCTCCATCTCTCTCGTTCTGTCTCTTTTCTCTCTCTCTCACTCACTAAAATAAATAAATAAATAAATAAATAAATAAATAAATAAATAAATAAATAAGTCAATCAATCAAATATAGTCATATTTATGTAAAATTTCTATTTCATTAATATATAACTTCTTGCTACCAGGTATTTGATCAGTGATTATAATTTTTTCTTTGACACTTCAGATTCAGGGGTATTTTCTTGCTAAAATAATGTAGTGTTTGAAAATATACCTATCAATTCTGTTTTACTAGTAACAGCTATTCAGTATATTTTAATTTTTGTCTTTTATTTGCTTTTTTATGGAAGGACTATGGATTGTTAAAATCCTATATTATAGTAGTCTTCATAGTTATTTCTCTTTTTTATATCTTGTAGTATTTTTCTTGATGTATTTTGATACTATATTTCACATATAATAATGGATCTGTTATGCCTTCAGTTTAGATGTTGCCATTTATCAATCAAAGATGACCTTATCATTTTTAAATTTTATTTTAAATTACAGTTTACATTTAATATTATTTTGTATTAGTTTCAGGTGTACAGCATAGTGGTTAGATCATCATATACAGTGGGTCCTCGGGTTACGACAGTCTCGACATACGACATTTTGAGTTTACGATGCTCGTTCCCATTAAACTTAAAAAAATTGAGACATGTTTTGGCTTACACTGTTAGCATCATACTTAAGGACTACATGGGCAAACTAGTTTGGTTGCGTTACGCAGTAATGCAGTGTATGAGTGAGGGAGTTGGCGTCCCCCAGTAAGGTTACCTACACCAGTTTGGACTGTTAAAAGCACAAGTGTTCTGTTTGTGTTGCTTTGTTTGGTAACTTTTTGGCCCTTATCATGGCTCCTAAATGAAAGAGCCTTCAGATGGTAGTGCTTCAAAGAAGAAGAGGAAAGCTATCACGATGGAAGTGAAATTAGACATTGTAAAGAGATCAGAAAAGGAAAATCAGTGACAAACATTGGCCATGTGCCAGGCCTTAGCCACTCTACTGTACCAACATCATCAAGGATAAAGACCAAATCCTGGAGCATGTAAAGGGATCAGCCCCTATGAAATCAACTGTGATTACTAAACAGCAAAGAGGCACATTGATTGAGATGGAAAGATTGCTAGTTTTGTGGTTGGAAGACCAGCATCAGTGGTTTATACCAGTTAGGATAGGTAAGTGACTTAGGCTGGGGTGTGTTTCAATTTACACCAAAATTCGGGTTATGTCACTGTTGTAGGAGCAGAGATGTGTCATAATCGGAGGACCTTCTGTACTTTACAAAGAGATTCCCCTGATATTTCAAGTAACCACCTGGCACCATAGATAGTTACTACAGTATTACTGACTATATTCCCTACACAGTACTTTACATCCCTGGGACTATTTTGCAATGACCAATTTGTATTTCTTAATCCCTTCAGCTTTTTCAAAAGACCTCCTATGCCCTGCTTATCTGAGACAAACATTAATATTTTCTCTGTAGCTATGAGTATGTTTCTGTTTTGTCTGTTCACTTTTTTCTTTAGATTCTACATATAAGTGGAATCATATGGTATTTGTCTTTCCCTGTCTGACTTACTTCACTTAACATAATACCCTCTATGTCCATTCATGCTGTCACCAATGGTAAAATTTCATTCTCTTTTTTATGGCTGAGTATTACTCCATTTTATATATATGTACCAGCTTTTTTTTTTACCTACTTATCTATTGATGAGCATTTGGTTTGCTTCATATCTTGGCTATTGTAAATATCGTTGCAATGAACATAGGAGTACATATATTCTTTCAAATTAGTGTTTTGGGTTTCTTTGGATATGTACCCAGAACTGGAATTATTAGCTCATAAAATATTTATAATTTTAACTTTTTGAGGAACCTCCATACTTTTTTTAGTGGCTGCACTGCTGAGACCACCTCAGCCATGGGCGTGCATGAAAGGGAGGCACTGCAGGACTGAAGAAGAAACATACACAAGACACAACATACAGAGAAAGATGGGCACAGGAGACTCCCAGCCTCTAGGACTGAGAGCCCAGATCACTGCATCCTCATCAAATTTTTGGTCTCTTTGCTCATTAGGTAAATTAACAGAGCCTGGGTTCAGGTATATAGAAGGGTAGTTAACTAATGTCTTTCAGATATGTAGGGAAAGGCCATAGGGATCAACTGTTTTCCTTTAAACAATCTTCTCTAGTGCTTGCAAGGGCAGCATTCTGCCCCCGTAGGACCTAGCGTTCCAAAATCTGCACAGAAGACTTCTCTCAGGACCACAGTCTAATTCCCAGCCATTTCCCCACACTGCACCAATTTGCATTCTCACCAACAGTGCACTAGATTAGAGTTCCTTTTTTCTACATCCTTGCCATCGTTTGTTGTTTACTGATTTATTGTTGAAAGCAATTCTGACAGGCGTAAGGGGATATTTCATTGTGGTTTTAATTTGAATTTTTCAGATGATTAGTGACTGGTATCTTTTCATATGTCTTTTGGCCATCTGTATGTCCTCTTTGAAAAAGTGAAAAATGACCTTTTTCTAACACTTTCTGCCATATATTTGATGTTGGCTAATGCTAATATTGTTATTTTGCTTTATTTTGGGAGTTTAATTTTTTACTGCTATGTTTTTCCATATTTTTGATCATCTCTCAAAGTTATACTAAGATTGCTTTTATTTTAATGAATCTTCTTGCATAATCTAACTCATTTTTCAATAAAGAACAAAAAGTGTTAGCATGGGAGAACATTTTCTCAATCTGTTGAGATTTTTGCTTCCCAGCAATGTGACTCAAATAAACTCATAAAAATGAAAACATATATAGTAGCATAAGTGGAGGCTTATTATGTTTCCTCTAATTTTCATATGCTCATGTTATTAAATGTGTCCTATCTGAATCTCTCTTTATACCAATTTCGGTACTTTTCCAATTGTTTTTCCTTTAAACAACCTACTTCTTTTTTATTTTGATTGATTATAAGATTAATGGTGGGGGAAGTTGTTAAATGAAAACCATTTATTAATAGAAAGCCTTCTCAGCCTTGAAATAAAAAAGCCTTAATGACAAGAATTCTTGCTGTTTTCTTTTCATCCATGTATGAAAAATGATCATTTTGAAAGCTAAAGAACATTTAGTCCTTTGAAATAAAAATAAGCAACTACGAGAGGAGAGAGGTGCCCTAGACAAACACGAGGATTAGGATGGGAGTTAAATGCTCTTTCTATTCCATCTGCTTTCCAAATGTAAATCACTCCTTGAGGTCAAAATAAAATAGAAAATGTGGGCAAGGGCTGAGGCTTATTCTGGGTTGAAAAACCTATATTGCCCTTGTCAGCAATATCTACAATCTTGCTAACTATTGAAAAGCGTTTTTAATTTGCCTTATTCCTAGATTATCTAGAGATATTTCTTCTTTTTATTTTGGAGATCAACAGTAATATAATTTTTGAGTTATAAATCAATAACTTTCTGTCTTTCCTTTCTTCAACTAAAGTGAAAGAAAATGATATAAATCTTCTCTAACCAGTTATTTATGGGAGATTTTCTTCTCTGTACATACTGTATGCTTTGGTTTAGTTGCTAATGGGTTTTGCATTCTCTGTGAGAAGCTTCTTCAAGTGAGCCAGAGGTCAAAGTTCTCTAACACGAAGACGACAAAGCATTGACTCATTCTAATATTTCTTTTGAGTTTATGGGTTTTTATTTTTGACCTTTAGTCTCTCTTGCCAGGCTAGTCTTATCTCACCCAGAAGACAATTAAAGAGGGGTGATTTTCCTAAGCAGTCACAAAGGAAATGATTTTTAAAGAAAATATGCACAGATTTTAATATGGCTAGTTTTGCTTATATGTGTTATACTGCAACTGGTTAAAAATGACCCTTTTAGATCTTTGTCCTAAGATTTATTTCTCTGCCTCTGCTTTTATTTTGTTACATTTTCTTATGTTTAATTTCAGCATCTTCTAATTACCACAGTTGATTGTTTCTTAGGGATCAGCCAGAGCTGAACAATGGATAAAGGAAAGGATTCCTATCATTAGCGAAGCTCTGCGTGTACATCGGGGTCACAAGATGATAGAGTGAGTGTCAAAGAATATGCACAGGTCACACACATAATGACATCGTGGCAAGAAAAAAACTAATTAAAAACAAAATTGCACTGGAAATTAAAAACATAGAGCTAAAAACATCCCAAAGACCTGGAGTAAATACCAGTTCAGAGAAAATATTCCTAACACAGAAGTACTGTACTGTGCTTCTCATATAAATGGTAGAAGAGTTTGTTTGGCTTTATCTGCTTTGTTGATTATAAATATCAACTTGTTGCAGATTGCTTAGTTACTAGGAAAGTAGTGTTAATCAGGCCAAGGTCACAGGTATAATTCCTTTGTGAGTTGGTAAGTGTGGTATGTTGAGTCAGGCTTAGGTGTGGATGTCTTTCCAAAGGCATGGCTTCCAGTACCATGGCTATATTTATTAAGCAAATGACTCTAGAGAAATCTGTTAAACTCTCTGAACTTCCTCATCTGTAACATAGGGGGAATAGTCTCTTGTCTCTCTATCTCAAAGGGGTGTGAAAAAACGGGAGAATGTAGTTAAATGTTCTCTTTAAAACCAAAAAATATGACACAGTGTATGTTATTGGTACTTTAGTTATACATTGTAGTTTCCACTGTCTTGCAAGGATAACAAATCACCTTCATTTTCCAGGACTTCCCTGTTTGCAATAGTGAAACTTTTATTTTCCTGGGAAACCTCTCTGTTCCAAGCAAACTGGACTATTACCCTATATCATGTTGAAAGTCATAGTTTGTAGCATGTACTCAGTTCTCGATTTATATGCAGTTTCTTTCTTGGACAGCTTGTTCATTAATTTGTTCATCATAAATTTTGGAGCATCCCCAGTGTGACACAACTTTTCAAGACAATGAGTACATAATAGTAAATGAAACAGATTGAAATTCTGCCCTCGGAGAAAAGGCTAGTCTATTAGAGAGAGAGAGAGATTAAAGCAAGTAAACACACAGGTTAAAAGACAACTGCAAGTTGGGAGAAATATGCTGAAGAAAAAGATCAGGTTTCTATGAAGAAGAATAGAAGAGATGAACTCTAGACTCTGAAAAGGAAGAGGATTCTATGAATCAAAAATGAGTCCTGAAGATTTTTTTTTTTTTTTAGCAAGAGAGAGAGACAGACAGACAGGAAGGGAGAGAGATGAGAAGCATCAACTCATAGTTGTAACCCCTTAGTTGTTAGTTGTTCATTGATTGCTTTCTCATATGTTCCTTGACTGGAGGGTTTCAATCAAGCCAATGACCCCTTGCTCAAGCCAGCAACCTTGGGCTCAAGCCAGTGACCATTGGGTCATGTCTATAATCCCACACTCAAGCCAGTGACCCTGTGTTTAAGCTGGTGAGCCTGCGCTCAAGCCGGCAACCTTGAGGTTTTGAACCTGGGTCCTCAATGTTCTAGGCCAATGCTCTATCCACTGTGCAACTGCCTGGTCAGGTCTAAAGGAGTTTAAAGAGCCAGCCAGAGAATACTGGAATGTATGTGTGTGTGGTAGTGGAGGAGACAATGCCAAGAAGAAGAAAGAGCATATTTATGTTAGATTATTGTTTTCAGTTTTGCATCCTTGATAGAGCACAGCGTCTAGCACAAAGGAGGATATACCCAAGGATAATTTGTTGAGTGAATGACTGTATCCGAGAGCACAACTCTCTCAACAGTTTGTAATTCATTCTATAGTTTCAGTCCCTCTCACCCTCCGGTGCACAATCACCTTCCTGCTGTGTGTAACATCACACAGAGAAGGCGAACCTCCTGACTCAACTATCTGTATACTGTGTATCATCCTGGGATGATGGCACCCTACCCAAAGCCATTTCTGTCCGTTGCCTGCCCCAGAAGACTTGTGTTCAATGGCTCCAAGGCCTTGAAGGTTTCCTACATTGCCCTGGCCAGATGGCTGGGTTGGTTATAAAGTTTCCTCCCCAAGAGCAGAGGTTGCCGGTTTGATCCCTGGTCAAGGCACATACAGGAACAGATCGATGTTCCCGTCTCACCATCTATCTCCCCCTTCTTCTGTCTCTAAAATCAATAAAAATTAAAACTGGAAAAAAAGAAAAAGAAAAAAAAAAGACCTTCTACACTAATCACAACTATGACTAGTCATAAATCTTAGGGAATTTTACTGACTTTTGATATTGTTATTATAAGTAATTAAAAGATTTCATACATCTACAGTTTAAAGTGATATGAACGATGTTCTTCTCTTGGCCTTATTTTTAACCCACATTTGCCTTCTACATTAAAGGTTTGAGCTTTTCATCTCACAAGTTTGGTGGCCTATGTATTATGGGACTTTTTTTTTTTTTAATTAAGGAAAAAGATGCCTCTCAGTGTGCCTATCTACTTTGAAGTTCTTTCCCCTTAATCACACTGTGTTCAATTACTCCCCGTCCTTCAATTAGAAGTTTATTTCCATGAAGTCTCAGAGGGGCTCTTTAAGGGGTTGCCATTTCTTTTTCCTCTGAATTTTCTGGATATTTTCTTTGTTTTCCCTGTAGGTAATTACCACCTTTTAAAAACCTCTAGATATAGCTATTTATGCATATGATTGTACTAGTTTTTAAGCACCTAATGAACATGATCAATATTTATTTTCCTTTGGATTTTGGTTCTTCCTCTGCATATTCTCTCTTACTGCTGCTTGTACCATGCATGTAACGGTCTTAAATCAATAAATATTTGTTAACTTAAAACATGCTTTCAGATGACACAAAACAAACAAAAAATATTTTGAAAATAATTAGAAGCAGGGAATTTCAGTTTGGAAAATACAGGGGGGAACCTTAGTGGAGTAAAAAAAAAGCAGTACAGTAATAGACATTGTTGCAATACGGCCTCCAGCAAGATAAGGACAATTGAGGCAATCACACCGTGGTGCCCGTAGATCAATCAGCCCTCTCATTTATCAGAGGAGGAGGCAGCTGATGAGTCCCATGTAAAAGGAATTCTTGTCATCAAATTGATCCAGTATGTTCTGGGGTATTCTTCATTTGAAGTCATCTCTCTTGGAGTTAAAACTGGCAAAATCCTACATTCAAAGGAAGAGGAAAGGTTATTGCAACCTATGTGGAGGTGTTCCCCTTGAGGTTGCCTCCCCAGATGTACTTGTCCCTGAAGAACCCGAATTACTCTGTGTTCTCCAGGGCCACGAAATGTTAAACGGGAGGGTAGATTTTGCAGAATCAGAGGCTCTACAATCATAGATGTCCACATGGGTTACTTTGTCTCTGCTGTCTATGTAATCAAACCAATTACCATAATCCAATTGGATGACTACATCTAAGAGAGTGGAAGATTCTATTTTAACGTGGCATTTATAGATTGGATGCAGTAATGGAATAAATCTTTTGTGGAATACATACGAACTTTGCTGATAGGCGAATAGGGCAGCCCCTTTGAAAGCTTCAGGGCCCCAAATCTCTTATAATAAAGTTAGAATTTCCTACTGTTTTAAGGAGGACTTTTCCTCCTACAATACCTACTTCTCTAATTTTTTATTTTTTAAAAAGGATGCATACAGCCTAATCAGGCCATGGCGCAGTGGATAGAGCATTGGACTGGCATACAAAGGACCCAGGTTCAAAACCCCGAGATTGCCAACTTGAGCGCGGGCTCATCTGGTTTGAGCAAGGCTCAGCAGCTTGAGCTCAAGGTCACTGGCTTGAGCAAGGGGTCACTCAGTCTGCTATAGTGCTCTGGTCAAGGCATGTATGAGAAAGTAATAAGGTGCCTCACAAAGACTTGATGCTTCTCATCTCTCTCCATTCCTGTCTGTCTGTCCCTATCTGTTCCTATCTGTCATCTCTCTCCTTGTCTGTCTGTCCCTATTGTATCCCTCTCTGTCTCTGTCACAATAAATAAATAAATAAATAAATAAATAAATAAACAAACAAATAAATAAAAAGGATGCATACATTTTTGTACATTACCAGAAATAGAGTCATGTTTTATATGTTTTAAATGTTAGATTAAACAAAAAAATAAAAATTTTTAAAGAGAAACTCATATCATTAGAAAGTAATGTTTTTTATTAACACATGATTCTTGCTTTTTTTTTCTTTTAATAATTTTATTTTTTTAATGGGGTGACATCAATAAATCAGAATACATATATTCAAAGATAACATGTCCAGGTTATCTTGTCGTTCAATTATGTTGCATACCCTTCACCCAAAGTCAGATTGTCCTCTGTCACCTTCTATCTAGTTTTCTTTGGATTCTTGCTTGTTTTTTAACCATCTTGAACACCTTTCTCCTTTTGTGGATCCTACATTTAGAAAAAAAATCTGGACATGATCAGATAGACATAAAGTGTTCCCTCATTTATTATTAATTTTATATATATGAATCAGAACACTTCTGGCAAGCATGAGATATCTAGAGTTTCCATTAACTTGCTAGAATTCCAGCAGACTGCAAGAAACAGTAACATGAGACGTTATTGGTCAATAAATATTTGGTAAATTAGATGTCAGGGTAGAAAAGTAATAAAGTTACTAAAAATTGGTTGCTAGAAATCATGTTAGAGTTTCCTAAAGTAAAGAACCAGTTAGAGAAGCAGCTATTTAAATTTAAACAATACTCTCATTTAAAGTTAATACTACTTCAGAATCCACAAACTATCTGTAGCCAGTTGTATTTTTCTACAAATTAAAGACACAATGCTTATTCCACGTTCTGTGTGTGTGTGTGTGACAGAGACAGAGAGAGGAACAAACAGGAAGGGAGGAGAGAGATGAGAAGAAGCATCAATTCTTTGTTGCGCCACCTTAGTTGTTCATTGATTGCTTTCTCATACGTACCTTGACCAGGGGCTACAGCAGACCGAGTAACCTCTTGCTCAAGCCAGCGACCTCAGAATTTCGAACTTGGGTCCTCCATGTCCCAGTCCAATGCTCTATCCACTGTGCCACTGCCTGGTCAGGCTCTACTTATTTTTTTCACACTTAGCTATATACTACTTTGTGATAATTTATGTTTATACACATATGTCCATCTTCCTAAGCAGATTTATTTGTTTATTTGACCATTTATCCTTCCATCCATCCAAAAAGCCTTCAGTGGTGGGCCAGGCATTGATCATAGAGGAGTCAATAGAAAAATACACAGCCTTTTCTTCAAGGGATTCAGAGTTTATAAGAGCTTGTGGTCCTTATAGTTCAGTAAATAAGTAAACAGACACCATAGAAATAAAAGCACTGCAGATATGGCCTGCATAAGGTTAATAACTTTACCCTGACAATGTTTTATAAATAAATAAATAAATAAATAAATAAATAAATAAATAAATAAATACTTTTCTCAAAATGTGTTCACATAAGTAGTTAAGATAAAAATGAGATTAGACAGAGACACGGAATATCTCCTACTTGGGCTTATTGCAGACTGGCTCATTAAGAAAAAATGTCAGATTCTGGTGAACATTAAACAGATTAGTTTAGTAAGCTACCTTGCATTCTAGTAAATAATTAACATTACTCTTCAGACTTCCAGAAAGAAATATCAATATTCCTTTTGCAATTGTAAGAAATGAGCCTTTGTCTAGGGAAGTGCCTTTTTAAAGTAAGTAGTTGAATGAGGACAGGGTAAGGTTAAGGTGTACCTAATATTTACGAATCAAAGAGACTGCTTCGGTCCAGACTCCTTACTATGCATTTGGATCCAGAACAACATGAGTGTAAGAGTTTAACTGAGGGGGAAAAAAAAAAAAAAGAAAAAAGAAATGAAATACTAAGATTTTAGATGCTTGGAGCCATTTAAGATATCAAGTCCTAAGAACAAATGTAATGTCAGGTCATGATTAAAAACACAGGAGTGGCATTCTTTCATTCAGTGTTTCCCTCAATCATCTTAACTTCTCAACTTGTGAATTCCCTTCATTCATTTGCTCTTTTAGCCAGACTAAGTGTTATGTTCCAGTACACACACACAAGGAGGATACTGAGGCAGTATACAGTATCCTCCTTTACAGATAAAGAAACTGAGGCCAGCCCAAGGTTTTATAGGACTGTGATCTGATCTGAAAACCACTGTTGTTGCTTACTTTTGCTGACGGTAACTGAAAGACGGATTTCAGTTTGTCTTACAAATTAAAGCTGTGCCTGATACTTTAGTACTCTAGGACTGCTCCTTTACATAACGGGAGAATGTGTGCTACTCCTTCCGGCTAGAATGCTGTTTCCTCTCAATTCTTCACCTGACTTAATTTTCTTACTAAGTTTTCAGCAAGGATTACTTCTCTGAAGAAAACAAGCATGGTCACCAAAACTGGGTCAATTTCTTCTTGAAAGCCCCACATATAGCTCCATCTTAAGCAGTTTAAACTCTGAGAAGTTGTACAATGACTTGTTCACAGTTGTATGGTCAGCTCCTAATATAAACCTGCCACAGAATAAATGTTTGGTGAATGAATGTATGAATGACTTTCCTACATATTAAATTGTTCTGAATTAGGTTAGGATTACATGTTGGGCATGCAAAGTGTTGCAGTAAGGGATAAAGGGATGAAAATAATCCTGAAGAAAGATAAGGCATAGCTGATCCAAAAGGCCCATAGTTTGTGGAGAGCAAACATACCCATGGCAACAATGACATGTATTTAGAAAGCAGAAAGAGGACAATAAATGAGACAAGTGGAACATCTAATTGTTGAGAGCATGGAGAATAAAATCGGAACTAGCGGAAGATAAATGAAACTGAAAGTATTTCCCAGAGCAAAACTGTTAGTACCAAAAGTTCCCTTTCTGATAAATCTAGGTGTTTTGGAACTAATGTCAATCATAGCATTCAACTGTGTTCTTTAACTGTGATGCATCCACAAGTGTATTGAATATTGTTATCTTTTTATTAACAGGATGTAAATGTTTCGTAAATATGCTAAACGTTAATTCACAAACTACTTATTTTCTCACTTCATTAGAGAATAAAATGACCTGATTCATAAAATGTGTCACTTCCTTGTCCCCAAAGCTAAAGCATAGGTGTGGCTAACACAGCAATTTCAGGATAAGAAGAAAGCCACATAACACATTCTAAATTACTGAATCCTTACAAAATCAAGGTCAAGGTCAGAAGTAGTGTGGAATCCTTTCCCAGTTGTTTAGGAAGAAATATTATTAAGGATTTATTGAACAATATCATGGGAAGACGCCAGGCCGGAGCCAACCTTTCCTGTCTCCCTATCTTGGCTTCACTTGGTGATTAGGGGTTTGGGCAAAGTGATCTCTAAAGTTACCTTCACTTCTAAAATCAGTGCACCACCTAGCTTTTTGATGTTTTTCCCTCCAAATAACTGCATTCATACCCTTTCGTTATGCTGCTCATCACCCATGTGCTCTCTATGGTAGGCAAACACTCTCTCATCATTTAGGATGAATTCTTGTTAGCAGTTTCTGGGTGAGAATGGTTATGAGCAGGCAAATTCATGGGAGTAGGCCCATTACCAACGATGTGAACTCAAGTAAGTTTCTCAACTTATGTCAGCCCAGCTAGCCTCATCTGTAAATCGGGGATAAGTGACAGAATCATGTTCACAGAATTGTGGTAAATATTTATATTAAATAAGATAATGCATGTAAAGTGGCATATATTTATTAACTGATAAATTTTGTTTTATTTTTTTTTAGAATCACATTTTGTTTATTTATTTTTAATTTATCCATTGCTTTTTAGCGAGGGAAGAATAGAGAGAGTAAAAGAAGAGGTTACTTAAAAAATAAAGTGTAGTTAGTTACTTGGGAGCCACATATGCGGTCTAATTGCTGTATAAATCCTATAGTGTAATTTTTTATGCTGAGACCCCAATTAACTTTAGTTGAATACCTATAAAGTATGAATCTCTACTAATTCTAGATAGAACAATTGGATATGTCACAAAATGTGTTGTTGAATAAATCATGTTTTTTTCCAGCCAATTCAAAGACCAAGCTGCATGCTATCATAAAAATGGGCAGGCATGTTTTTACTTTGCTTGTTAGGGGATTCTAAGATCTTGGTCATTTGCTTTGAATGGGAAACTGCAGACATGCTCATTAATTAATGTGCAAATTTTCTTACTTTGCTAAATTATCTTTACCATAATTGATGATTATTTTCATTCCATCTATAGCTTCTTTGTTCCTTCCACTCTTTTTCTTTTGGAGATGGTGCTTTTTTCATTTGTGATCTTACTCCACAAATGAGACTCCGCAGAAGCCAATTATCTGTAGTTTTGGTAAAGGCAATCCGTGATCCTGGGATAATTTCATAGACAGCATTAGTTTCATAATTTGTTTATTTAGGATGAGGATTTCCTAAATGGAGTATAAGATATGAAATCCTGTACAAAGTAAATAACTTGAAGTCACTTGGTGCTGTTTAATATTAATATCTAACTATGCCAGGGGTTTGAACAGACAATATGGAAATTCCTTCTGTGTACCAAATACTTTATTTATTTGTTATTGATAGCTACAATCCTGGGTAGTTAAGTGGTATATATTTTGATTTCATAGATGTTTATACTGAAGCTAAAATAAGTTCAGATAGTTTGCCCGATATCACACAAATATGTGATCAAACAGGCTTGAACCCAGGTCAGTTTTATTCCGGAATGTGTGATGTTTCCAGTGTACCTCATGGCGGTTAATATGTACTCACATATAGGCATCCTGCTCGATGCTGATTTTGAAAATAACTCTATAAAATAGGTATTATTTTTCCTCAAATGAAATAAAATGCTGTAAAAAGGGAGGTTTTAAAGTGAATCCAGTGATGCTAGTTCAAGGAAGAAGGCTTTCAGCTATTCACTAGATAAAGGCTATTCACTCAATGTAATTATATGAGGCAGCTCTGCTCTGTGCCAATCACTGAGCAGGATGCTGGGACTGCTATAATGACCAAAAGCAGTACTGGTCCTTGTACTCGAATTGCTTATGATCTTGTTGAGGAGAGATATTAATAAAATAAATTTAAAATTATATTACTACATATCATATATTTACTGTAATCCACATTTTATTTATTTATTTGTTTTTACAGCGACAGAGAGAGAGTCAGAGAGAGGGACAGATAGGAACAGACAGACAGGAATGTAGAGAGATGAGAAGCATCAATCATCAGTTTTTCGTTGTGACACCTTAATTGTTCATTGATTGCTTTCTCATATGTGCCTTGACTGTGGACCTTCAGCAGATCGAGTAACCCCTTGCTCAAGCCAGCAACCTTGGGTCCAAGCTGGTGAGCTTTGCTCAAACCAGATGAGCTCGCACTCAAGCTGGTGACCTCGGGGTCTCAAACCTGGGTCCTACGAATCCCAGTTCAACGCTCTATCCACTGCACCACTGCTCGGTCAGGCTGTAATCCACATTTTAATGGAAAAAATATAGGTGTCTATAAAAAGTATAATAAGAGGATATGGGTTTATATTTGCTACAAGAGAACAAATTAAAAATTATAAAAACTCAAAAGAATTTTACCTATTATGTATATTTGGAGATTCAAATTTTCAAGAATAGTTAATGATGATATAAACTTATATAATTGAATTTATAATTTAAATAATTATAGTTATACATAAATATTTTCCTAATTCCACTTGTGGATTTATTTTTTTTTTCTCTTTCTTTGTTTTCCACTTAAAAATCTATTTGGTTAGATTCATGATGGCGAATCTTTTTCTAAAAACCGCCCACTTTTGCAGTGCTGGTCAACCTGATCACGGGGTTTGATGATTTTTTTAAAAAATAAAAGCAATCCTGACCAGGCGGTGGCGCAGTGGATAGAGCCTCGGACTAGGATGCGGAGGATCCAGGTTCTGGACCCCGAGGTCGCCAGCTTGAGCGTGGGCTCATCTGATTTGAGCAAGGCTCACCAGCTTGAACCCAAGGTCGCTGGCTCAAGCAAGGGATCACTGGGTCTGCTGTATCCCCCAGTCAAGGCACATATGAGAAAGCAATCAATGAACAACTAAGGAGCCACAACGAAGATTTGATACTTCTCATCTCTCTCCCTTCCTGTCTCCCTCTCTCTGACTCTCTCTGTCTCTGTCACCCGCCCCAAAGCAAAATAATTTCACATATTAAAATTTTTAGTAAGAATTCTTACTGATTCCTGGGAAACATTGTGGGGTGTGCATGGCGTGTGTGTGTGTGTGTGTGTGTGTGTGTGTGTGTGTGTGTGTGTATGCTCTGTAGTATGATTTTTTTCCCTTCATTTTTGACTAAATGAACTTTGTACTCCTGATAAGCCTGATCTTCAGATTGGGAGGTAAGAAACTACAGCTGTAACTCAGTTGTTATGATCTCCTTTCTTGGTTTCTGGCTCATAGATTTGATTAAGGAAAATTGAAAATGTATCCAGCCTTGATTTAATGCCTATAAGATTAGGGCAAAGCTAGGGAACTCAAACTTCTAAGGTACTAGCTCATGTCTGCTTTTGCTAAGTAAGCAGAATAAAAAGTGAAAATGAAAATGAAAATTATTTTGTCGGTCATGTATTTGAAATCCTATCCATCCAGAATCAGAAGTAATTTTGTATTAGGAGACATTTTTAGTGATAATCTTAAATAATATGTGTGTATATAATGTATAATTATATATGTGGGTCTTATGTATATACATTACACATAGAGAGCTACACATGAATATATATATATATATTTTTTTTCATAGCAAGTATAAGGTATTTTTATCTTTTCCTGAAGGATATTACTCTTACTTGAATGTATTTATATAATGTTTCTTCTTAGAAAAATGATACTTGTGACATGTTTATTGTAGGAGTTTTAACTATGCAGATAGGAAAAAAGAAACTAACAGGGGTCCACAATCCCATCACACAAAGATATGGTGTACCTAAATAGTAGCTGCAGAAATAGGTTAAGGAACTGCATGGCTAGAAAATAAACAATGTTCCCCAACTCTGCTTTTCTCTCTCTTTTCATATATGTACCCAATCCACCCTCAAAACGACTTCTAAAACAGCTTATATAAAAGCTGAATTGCTTTAAGTGACTCTGGGATCTTAGGTAGAAATCATATAGCTATTGACTATTGAGTTCAGGGATATATTTTCTTCCCTCTATGCTACTGCAGGGGATAATTTAACTTTAAAAATACAAATAAATTAGAGATGACTTGTTCTTGACCATTTTATGACTACCTTGAAATTAATACAAATTCAAATAGAATATCACAAAATGAAGATAGCAAGTGCATAACAGAGCTTTTAGAATATTCGCATTACTGAAGTTATCATTTTAAAGGCTTTATGAATGCTAGCTTCATTTGTCCTCCACTGAGTCTACATTCTCTTCTGCCTCTGTCATATTTAATTGACCAGCATTACTGACTGAAAAATGAGTTACTTTTCTTTCTTTCTTTCTTTTGGTATGACTGTAGATATAAATCTATAGTAAATTGTTCAATCTGAAAAAGTAACATTGAGGGAAAAAATCCAAAGTAACTTTTTTATGGGTATGACATTAAAGAATTGGAAATTGGTTAGCAGGAACTCTGTCTTATTATGTTTACACATTTCTGATGGGGTTAATATGTAGGGCCAGTGCAAATGAGTGTTATATAGCCAAGTAATGATAGCCCGCGGCAAAAGAAACAGGGCTGAAGTCCTGACATTTATTTTCAAAATAGCTGAACATTTTCCAGGCACATTTTGTGGTTTCTACTGACAAAAGTTCTTCTGTTAGCCATCTACAACGAAATTCTTCTCAACATGACATAATTGAGGATCCACCTTAAGACACTTTGAAAAATAAAGACCTTTCAAAATTCAGATTGGCTTTTTGTTTCTTTCAGTTTATATTTTATGAAGACATTGAAAGAGAAATGAATCTAGTTCTGAATTTTTGTGAGTATGATAAAGTTGCAGAGCTAAAAAAAATAAAGCCCTTTAATGACTGCTATTGCATAGACAGTTTTTTAGATATTTTAAAATTTTAAATCAAAATAGATATGTAAAGAATTGGTTATTTCATTGACTTCTTTTAGGAGTCTTAAAATATTTTAATATATTATATTGAAAAATAAAGTATCATTTGGCAGTGAGGATTATTTTTTTGAAAAGGGTCACAAGTTTTAGGCCTAAGAAACTGACCTTTCATCTTTAGCACAGCTGTTACGTGTTTAGATAGTGAACGAGAATAAAGGTTTTTCTGGAGGAGGTAATGAGGGGTGTATGTGAGGCTATCACAGAACCATCAGGTAAAGTATGCCAGAGAAGGTCAAGGGCCATGCACTAGGCTGGGAGTCAGAGTCAGCCAAGGGCTTGGCATTAGGAAAGTCACATGATCAGATTGTGGGGTGGGGGAGTGGGGGGGTGGGGGGGTGGGGGGGTGGGGGGTGGGGGGGCTGAAGGTCAGTGAGCTTGGGAAGAGATAAATTAAGAGGTAATGGAAGTACTCTGGCTGAGAAAAATAAAAAGGGTCTTGCAATGTTTTAGGAAAGAAGTAGACAAGACCAAGGGCTGTTTAGTTTATTTTAAAATAAAAATAATGAGAAACAGGATTTACAGGAGTTTTAACTGTTTAAATAAAATGATATCTGACCCAAATAATTAAGGTGTGTTGTATAGAATATAGGCCCAATCTACATTGTTATCCATTTTTTAAATCAGATGGCAAAACCATTTTTGATGCTTTCCATTATTCTGATTTACCTATAACTTCTTACATTCTTGAAATTTAAACTAGGATTTGAAAGACATACTCCATCGACTTGGAACAAGATGGAGAGATGAATTCTATGTATATATTAGGACATTTCCTAACATACTATTTGACCATTACCTTCCAATATAATTACAAGAGATTTATATAATTTATATATATAAATATATAATAATATATAAATATATAATAATATATAATAATATAGATTAATATAATTTATATTATTTAGTGAGCCATATGTCTCCACCAGAAGAAAAAAATACAAAATTAAAAAATATATATAATTTAAAAACACCTAATTTAGTTTCTATGAGTTGATTTTTCTGACTTATCATCTTTGTACATTTTACATTCAAAGATATCTATAATGATTCCAAATGTTTGTGCCCCTTTGAATTACTTTCAAAGTATAGTCTTTTCCTAAGAAAGAAATGGAGTGAATCTAGATGTAAATCTAGATGATATTTGGAGATTTCTATGTTTGGGCCCCTCCTTCCTAATATCTAGCACAGAGCAATGTCTCTGGGAAAGCATCATGCTTGACAACTTTCAGGGTGATGTCATCCCTCCTCTAAGAACCTTTATAAAGAAATGTCCTTGAAGACAATTTCATGTGAGCTCAGAAAAAGCCAGAGACTGAGCTGATTAAATAATGAAGCAAGGTCATCCTTTGCTTCCTTAGAAAATGTTTTTATTACTTTGAAAGGAACTTTGGAATTGAATCAAAAAATGAATGGCAGTCCCTCCCATCCTAGAATTGTGCTTAGATTATTAAAAGGATTTATCTGGTTTTAGAAAAATTACAATGGGGAAAACGTAGTGCCATTTCAATTTAAAATCTATATAAGCTTTTGTGTGTAAGCCATATATTAATACTTATTTCCATATCTCTCACGATCTGTTTTCTATGACATTATTACTAGATTAATAGGATATAAAAATGTAATCTAGTCCTGCCCTGGCTGGATAGCTCAGTTGGTTGAGGATCATCCCAATACACATAGGTTGTGGGTTCAATTACCGGTCAGGGCACATACGGGAACAGGTCGATGCTTCTGGCTTTCCCTCTCTCTTCCTTCCCCTCTCTCTAAAATCAATCAGCCAATCAATAAGTAATCTGGTCTCAATCACCATGGAAAAATTAGATTTTAATATGAAATGATTTAATCATCTCTGAATTCTCAAAGAGTTATTTTCAACATCCTTCTCTAATATGGTCAAAAAACGAGAAATTTGCTTTAGCCTGACCAGGCTCTGCACAGTGGATAGAGCACCAGCCTGGGATGCTGAGGACCCAGGTTCAAAACCCCAAGGTCACTGGCTAGAGTGTGGCTTGAGTCCAAAAAACGTCGCTAGCTTGATGCCCAGGGTCACTGGACTGAGCCCAAAGTTGCTGGCTTGAGCAAGGGGTCACTGGCTCAGTTTTAAGCCTTCCAGTCAAGGCACGAATGAGAAAGTAATCAATAAACAACTCAGGTGTTGTAACTATGAGTTGATGCTTTTCATCTCTCATGCTTCTTGTCTGTCCCTCTCTCTCTCTCTCTTAAAAAAAAATCTTTAAAAATTACAGTAGAATACTCTATAACTTTATTTTTAACTCTGCTACTTTTAACATATTATTACAGTTAATTTATCAAACAAATACATAAAAAATAATAGAAATGCACTATTTTATATCTCCCATGTTTATGCAAAAAGTGAATTTATTAAAAATAATCTAGATAATTAGAAACTAAGATCTATATTATTGGGGGGTAAAAAACCCAGCTACCCTTTTTTTCTCTTTTTCATTCTTTTTTACCTTTTGTTTTAAAATACTTTTTGTCTTCTCAGTTACTCTCATATCTTCCTGTGCTTTGAAAATTAGCTTTAGATGCATTCCAAAACAACTCTACACTCAATAATCATTAACAAATGTTATCCCAGACTGACCCCTTGGTCAGACAGCCACTAAGAGATAAATGTTTTATGAGGCTTCACCTTTAAGAGATTATCTCTGCCCTCTAGGCAGCTATAAATCTGCAGCCCTTCTATTCCTACAAATCTGTGTCTTCCTTTGCCTTCCCAAATCAAATGATTTTGACTTAACAGTTTTTCAAATTTTGGTATCACCATAAAACCCTGATACAGTAATTCTCTATTGTTTACCACAAATCTCCTAATCCTAAATCAAAAATATAAAATTGAAGTGTTTTCCAATACAGCAGCATGCTGTAAAAAACCATGTACTAGGAATTAATCTTATACACAAATTCCCCAGGCACCTTTTGTGAACCTCAGTTATATATGAGCTGGTCTCTTCCACTAAGTTTAGCTCCTAGAAGGCACAGGTCATGTGTTTTTAAAGTTTCTTCAGTATGTTCATTGAAGTGCTTTGCACAAATTAGATGATAACACAAGTTGGCTCTCCCTGTCACTGCTGGTGATGGTTTTTTCCCTCAGCCTTAGTTATTTGTCAAATGATTGCATGGTTGTCTAAATGGTTTCCTGGCCTCTAGGCTTATTTTAATCCAATTGATCTCGAAAGCATTACCAACTGGAGAACTCCAGCATGTTATTCTGCTGCTTAAAAGTCCTTCCACTCTAGGTGGATTTTGCCTGACTTTTCACTTCCTTTCTCAGACTTCAGAGTATTGCTTGAAATTTTTACTATGAGCATATAGTTTTACTTCAATATAATTAGGAATAAAAGCTAGTTTTGTTTGGAAAAGGTAAAAATATTCAAAAGCATAAACCATTTCTAGTTCCAAAAAGAATACCAGTCTGCTCTTAAGTCTGTTGCTGCAAATGACCAAATATTTTATCAGTCATTGTGAGGAGAGAAGTATATATTAATGCACATATAAATACACATGTAAAACCAATAGATGGGTTTTAAGTGCATTTGTAGCTTCCCTTTTTTAAAATTTTACATATTGTAAGGCCAGGAGCTGCCATCGTGGCCATTCACATACAGGTTCGCATTGGATTCGGACAGTCGATAAAGAAACAACGGAGCCAAGAACTGATGGGCCACTATCTTTAATCCTAGCTTACACCCGGCGGGCAAGTAAAAACACACACTGGGCTCCAAAACCCACTCACATTCAGTGTTCACAAAGCTGCTGACTTATCCGAGTTTCCTAGAATCAAAGGTTTCTAGCTCACCAGACTTATTCACCTCTGTTCCCCATCTCCTTTCTTCTCCCTGCACAAGCTCTGCACAAACTGGCTTCTCACTCAACACTCCGCCATCTTGGCTGCTTCTCCTGGCCTACTTCATGTGGCCTTTCTCTGCTCTCCTCTCTGCTCTCTCCTCTAATATTAATCTCTGGAACCAAGAGCGCAAGCTCCTGTTCTGCCCCCATTTTATAGTGTAGATTCATAACCTTTAATCCAATATACAAAATAGGGAAGTTTCTAATACAAAGTCATTTATCTGGGGCATGATGGGATTGAACCACCCCACATCAAAAAGGATGGGAAAGGCTTAATCCCAAAACCAAGCCCCAGGCTACAAGGATCCTGCCTGCCCACAGCCCGCCCCCAACACACATTAATATCACCTGGGTGACGGCCTCCACGTGAGCAGCGCCATCTTTAACAAAGTGAGCATAATACATTTTATCTGCCCAACACATATGAACATGTATTTTCAGTAAATGGTTTTATATACATAAATCTTATATCTATGACAAAAGATAGAGGTCTAGAATGATACATACCAAAATGCTGACCATAACCATTTCTGTACATTGGGATGATTTAGTGTATTTGCATGTGTATATTTTTCTGAAGTGAGTTTAAAGCTTTTACCAGAGTCCCAAGACATAGCTGACTACTCAAATATTAAAACCTACTCTTTTTGGCAAACTTTGATTTCTGGACAATTTATCTCCTGTCTTTATTTAGAAAAAATTACACTAATCCCCACCTCCTTGCTGTTGCTGATGCCCAATCATCTCCTTTTTCATATCCTCTTTCATTCTCTTAAAGGAAATCATTATCTGACCCCTCTTTCAAGACCCATGTCATCAACCTCTTCTTCCTCTTCACAAATCACCCCCAAATCTCTCTGTCCTCCCAATTCTAAGAACACTAATGATCAGATTAGATGTTGATTACTGTTGGGAAAACAGCTGTGTTAGGCTTCCTCACTTGTACTTTGCCTGATTAATGCATGAACATGGGGCAGTGCCACATGTGTATAGTTTATGTAAGGCTATGGGTTTTTGCCCTCAGGCCAGATTGCAGATTGCCTGCCACCACTGTGAGGGGCTGTTTTGCTGTTCATTTGCCTACTACCATGAGAAGAGGTTTTCCCCTGCCTGTATGCTCATCCACCCTTGCAATACTCTGTTAAGCGGGAATGGCCCATCTCTTTCCGGCTCCATAGTTTCTCTACCATTTGCCCCAAATCCAGTGTGAACCTGCCTGGCCTCAGCCACTGGCATTATAATCACTTAATGCCATTTGGTTTCTTTTCTTCTTTTTTTAAAATTACTATATGTGACATCCTTCCATCCGGAGGGTAAGCTACCCAAATACAGAAGTTATGTCTTAATCACATCTCTGTGTTCTTTTTAGCCTAATAAATAATATTTGATATATGAGCTGAGCTCACCTACCTGATTAAACACACAAAAAAGAAACAAACAAACCAGGAGATATATAGAATGCTCTAAATGAGGTAGGAATATTTGATTCTTAAATATCAAAAATAATGAATGATAAACTCATGTTCAATTTTTTAGTTTTATCCAGAACCTGTAAAGTTGCGGGTGAAGGGTGTGTCTCTGATAACCTGGGAATTTTATGTAAATATGCATACTTAAGTGCACAGTAAAGTTTTAAGATAAATTTCTTTAAAGACATTAAAAAACACATTGTTAAGCTAAATGATTCAAAATAATAAGTATAAAATATAATAAGTATAAACATCAGGAATTTTAAATTTATCCTTTCTAAATCCAAAGGGAAAGTAAGTTCTCTCTGTCTTTCTCTCACTGCTGCTAGAACATTATAAGAATAAGCTTTTAGGTTAGAAGTACAAGTATTCACAGTGGTCCCTCATCCATCAAGGAGATTAGGTTCCAGAACTCCCTGCAATAGATGAAAATCTATGAAGTAATGAACTTATATTTATTTTACCATTTATATATATTTAAGGCTTTATTTTGATTTAATATTCTTTTAATATGTTTTAATTAATATTTTTATATTTTTATATTGTTTTTCATTGTTTTGGCTAGAAAATGCTTATTTATTAAAATAATAAATACCTATATACCACAAAATCCCACAATATAGCCAAAAATCTGTGATACAAAATTAGATATATACAATTTAAAAATCCGTGATACAGTGAAACCACAAAAAGTGAACCGTGATATGGCAGGGATGACTGTATAAATACTGCATGGTAGATTATATGTAAACAATCTATTTAACTGATCAGTGAGCCATTGAGTTCCACTTTACCACTGAGCCTTGATCAAATGTAGTAGTAAAGAACAAGGGCATTGGTTCTAGGCAATGGGTCTGAATTTTGAATCAACTACTTAATAGCTCTTCACTGGGGAAAGTCATCTGTCTTTCAGAACCTCATCTTCTTCATTTACAAAATGAGCTTTAAACTATTGCTTCATAGGGTAATTATAAAGATTACAAAACATAAAGAATGTTCTTGGCACTTGTCAGTGCCAAAAAAAAGGTATGAATATATGGAATGCTATCTATTTTTATTACTATTACTAAGGTGACCAACTACTTTACTGTGAAAAAGACAAAAATAAATTAAAGAAAACAATATCATAAATAAAAGAAACATTTAATTTATTGCAACAATAATACATTATAATATGATAAATACATAATAAAAACATTTATAATGTTTTATATTGTAACTATGCTTACATGGTTATTGATTTTTAATAATAATTGTAAGAAAAAAGTACTCATTTAGATAATATCTAAATGAGTACTTTTCCATTGAATGAATATTTTTTGTCAGTGTATCATCTTGTAACAATATATTGGAAATATCTGGACAAGAAATATCCTTCATATTGTATTTTACTTGAATTGTGCTTACCTATTATTGAATATTCACTGAGAAAGAAATCATCATAAATCTACAATGTCATATGTGCTGTGTCATGATTCAGTAAGAAGTACACAAAGCCATTTGCACGCTTGGTATGTTGCCCACTTTCTCAAGTCTCCCGTGCAAAGTGCATACGTCTCATAATCACGTCTCGGCGCACTGTACTGATCCTTGACAAATCGTCATGTCAAATAAAAATACGTCACATCACACGCAATGGATCGACTCTGCATCGATCGAATACAGACATTTACAGATTAGTCTTCCAATATCTAAAAGGAAGACATGCAGGAGGACACTTTTCTTTTTTCTTTTTTTCCAAGGAAATAATTTTAATGGGTTTTTTCTTTACAAATACACTGACAAATCATGCAATACTGCCAGCATTCGATGCAATCCTGGGCCAAAAATCTGCACACTCCTTTGCAACTGGTCCTGTGATGGCAGAACCTTTCATCTTGCCTTTATTGTTTACTATGACCCCTATATTATTTTCAAAATAAAGAAACACTCCATCTTTTCTCCGGTATGACTTTCGTTGTTGAATTACCACTGCTGGATGTACCTTCTTTCTGAGTTCTGGTTTGCCTTTTTTGACCGTGGCCATCACCATGTCACCCACACCAGCAGCAGGAAGTCTGTTCAGTCATCCCTTGATCCCTTTCACAGAGATGATATATAGATTTTTGGCTCCTGTGTTGTCAGCACAGTTGATCACAGCTCCTCCCAGAAGACCCAGGGAAATCTGGAATTTCACACCTGAGGACCCACCATGTCCTCACTTTGACATCTTGAATGCACCGGAAAAAAGGAGGACGCTTTTCAAGGTAGGACAGAACTTACAAAAGAAGGACTGTCCTCCCTAAAGTTAGATGATTGGTCACCTTACTATTACTAACCTTGTTTAAATCTGATCAATAAAGATGTTCTACTGCCTCAGGACACTCTGTCCTCTAAGTTTAAACACTGCGTGCCTCTCCAGCCTCTTCTTGACTTGGCTGTTCGAACTTTTATCCAACTAGTCATTGGTTGCCAAACTCACCAATTCCTCTGACTCCTCTGCCTGGAACACCCTCCCCTTTGATAGTCTTACTCATTCTTTAATTCCCACTTCATGGGATTCTCTCAAGTCTCCCTACCTTGATGGTGACCCTCTGAAAAGGCTGCAACTTACCATTTTTGTTTACCTGGTGGCTAGCACAAGTAAATTTTAAATAAATGTTGATTAAATATAACTGAAAACCAACCAGGTCATTCTGCAAGGCACTATAGTGTTCAGAATTCCTCCTAAATTCCCTATATCCACTAGCACTGGAACCAACATAAGACTACATGGATGGACCTTGAGAATATTATGCTAAGTAAAGTAAGTCAATCAGATAAAGCTAAGAACAATATGATTTCACTCATATGTAGGATGTAAAACTGAAACTCATAGATACAGGCAACAGTATGGTGCTTACTAGAGGAAAAAGGGGGTGAGGGGATGGTAAAGGGAGTCAAATTTATGGTAACAGATGATTTGACTTTGGATAGCAAACACACTGCAATATACAGATGATGTATCATTGAAATAAGCACTTGAAACCTATATAATCTTATCAATCACTGTCACCCCAATAAATATAATTAAAAATTTTTAAATAAAATTAAATAGGCCTGACCTGAGGTGGCGCGGTGGATAAAGCGTCGACCTGGAACACTGAGGTCGCCGGTTCGAAACCCTGGGCTTGCCTGGTCAAGGCACATATAGGAGTTGATGCTTCCTGGTCCTCCTCCCTTTCTCCCTTTCTCTCTCTCTCCCTCTCTCCTCTTCTCTCCTCTCTAAAATGAATAAATAAAATTTTGAAAAAAAAATAAAATTAAATTAAATTAAATTAAATTAAATATAAATAAATACATAAAAGCCAGAATTTTTTAGTAAAATAGATTTAGGTGTGTATCATCTGCTACTTATGCAATCTTATGCAGGCTATTTAAACCACCTGAGTTCAAATTACTGCCTTAACAAACAGGTCATTTACTGTCTGTCTGTCCCTCTCTTTCTCTTGCTAAAATAAATAAGTAAATAAATATCCAAACCCGTAGAGAATTTTTGCAAGCATTTATTTGAGCCAAACTGAGGACATATGCTAAGAAGCAAGATCTCAAAAGCACTGGTGAGTGATAGTTTCTTTTATGCATTTGAAATGAAGGAGAGAAGATTACATGAAGGTGGGAGAAAGCCAGGTGTGATTGGATTACAGGATTGTTAACAAGCTTCTGTGCTTTCTTTAGGATGGTTATGTTTATTTTAAAGGCAAGTTAACCTGAATACATAAATATAATGGCAGGGTTTGCTTAAGGCAAAGATAAACATTTAACTAGGAAAAGTTATATGCCTGGGGTGTGACTGCTCACCATGACCTACCTACCTAGTTAGGAATTTATGATCAGATCACCCTGTGAGATTACTTTCCGTAGAATTTTTTTTTCCCCCCAACAAAAGTAACAGAGCTTGGGACATGATTAATATTTAACAAAACAGTTGTGTTATTGCTGTTAGTGGTTGTTGCCATGGATGTTGTTAGACCCTTCTCATCATCAGGAGTGTATGGCCAGTGGCCGCTGCCATCGTGGCCATGCAGGTTTTCATTGGATTCGATCAGATGGTAAAGAAACAGTGGAGCCAAAAAATGGCAGGCCATTCCTTTATTAAAGTCTTGTACCGGCAGACAGGCAAACAGGCAGGGACGACTGCTTCCCTCTCATTCAGAGCTCCCAAAGCTCTGACGTATTCTCTGGTTCCACAACCTGGAAAATCTCTGGTTCCTCCTAAAATCAAAGGCCCCCCACCTGCCTCAGTGGAGCTCCCACAGCCCCTCAGCTCTAGTTCCACATCTGCGCTCCTTCTCTTCCTGCAAAAACCCAGGCTGGGGAAAAAATCTAGCAATACAATGGTCCCTCACAAGAAGGAAAGTAATCCTCAATTTGCAATCTGCAGCCTTGAGGGCAACACCGCCGCCTTGCACAGACTACACACATGGTGCTGCCCAGGCCAATGTAAAATATAAGCGAGCAAACCTACAAAACACATTTTACAAACTTATTTGCCCAACAAGTAGTCAGGAAATCCATTGTGAAAGGACCAGAAATGGAAAAATGTTAGCATAAACCATGGACTATGTCATCCCGTCTGTGCAGGGATTTATGATGCAAGAAGAAATGTTCAATAAAAGCCAAAAAGGAACTGAGAGAAGCATGCCTTGCCCCTCCAACTGTGAAAGCAATCATGAAGAGCAGGAGCTTGGAAAATGAAAGGCAAGAGGGAAGATTAGTTTTCTCTTTTGATGGGACCCATTGTTCCTTGTAAGCAACTAGTAAAAATGAGATACATTTGGAAAGATTAGAGTAACACTTTGGAAGGTCCTGTACAGCAGATTAAAATAATCAGAACCCATTGAATTAATGAATAAATCATCTAGACAGGTGATTACATTCATTTTCTATTGCTGCATAACAATTTGTCACTCAGTAGCTTACAACAGGACCTACTTTTTATCTCAGAGTACTGTAAGATAAACGTTTAGCACAGAGTGACTGGGTTCCCTGCTCAGGTATCACACAGGCTGCAGTCAAGTTGGTGTTTGGGCTAGATGCTTATCTAAAAGGTCTAGGTGTTGGGCAAATAAGTTTATAAAATGTGTTTTTTAAGTTTGTATAAAGCCAGTAGCCACGGCCACCATCACAGCCGCCTGCCCCGTGCAGGTTCTCATTTGATTCAGACAGACAGTAATGAAACAACGGAGACAAGAATTGGTGAGCCATTACCTTTAATCCTAGTTCGCACCCGGCAGGCGAGAAATACACACAGTGGGAAAACCCTTCCCTTTCTGTTCAGGGCTCCCAAAGCCACTGACTTATCTGAGTACTCCTAGAATCAAAGGTTTCTACCTCACCAGCCTTATTCACCTCTGTTCCCCATCTCCTTCTCTCTGCACAAACTCTGCACAGACTGGCTTCTCCTTCAGCACTCTGCCATCTTGGCTGCCTCTCTGCTGCAATGCTAATTTCAGGAACTGAGAGAGTGAGCCCCCGGTCTGCCCCAATTTGTAGTGTAAAAATCCAAACCTTTAAGCCTATATACAAATAATGAAGTCTCTGATACAAAGCCACTTATCTGAAGCATAAATGGGATTCCTCATAAGAGTGCGCCACCCCACATCATGCAACAATCAAGGGTGTGGGGGAAAAGCTCAGTTTTGAAAAGATCTTAGTATTAAAAGGGTGGGAAAGGCTTAGTCTTAAAACTAAGCCAAAGGCCAGGGGTTGGGAACCTATGGCTCGCGAGCCAGATGTGGCTCTTTTGATGGCTGCATCTGGCTCGCAGACAAATCTTTAATAAAAAAATAATAACATTAAAAATATAAAACATTCTCATGTATTACAATCCATTCATTTCCTACCGCTCATGTTCATGGTTGCAGGTGGCTGGAGCCAATCACAGCTGTCCTCCACGACAACACCAAATTTTTATTGGATAATGCGTAACGTACACGGGTCATTGTATGGCTCTCACAGAATTACATTTTAAAATATGTGGCGTTCATGGCTCTCTCAGCCAAAAAGTTTCCTGACCCCTGCCATAGGCTATAAGGAAGGACCTTGCCTGCTTACAGCCTGTTCCCCACACCCAATGCAAACTATAAGCAAGCAAACATATACATCATATTTGCAAACTAATTTGACCCACAGTTTGCTCACTTATATTTTGTGTTGGCCTGACCAGGTGGTGGCACAGTGGGTAGAGTGTCAGACTGGGATGCAGAGAACCCAAGTTTGAAACCCCAAGATCACTGGCTTGAGCGTGGGCTTATTCAGCTTGAGCGGAGGCTCACCAGCTCGAGCAAGGGGTCACTGGCTTGAGGGTGAGATCATAAACACAATCCCACGGTTGCTGGCTTGAGCCCAAAGGTCACTAGCTTGATGGGCCTTTGATTCCAGGAGGAACCAGAGAGGATTTTCTGGGTTGTGGAACCAGAGAATGAGTCAGGGCTTTGGGAGCTCTGAATGAGAGGGAAGTGGTCTTCCCTGCCTGTTTGCTCACCTGCTGGTTCGAGACTTTAATAAAAGAATGGTCCACCATTTTTTGGCTCCACTGTTTCTTTACTATCTGCCTGAATCTAATGGGAACCTGCATGGCTGTAAAGCCAGTAGCCACAGCAACCAGCACAGCTGCCGGCCCGTGCAGGTTCACACCTGTAGCATAAGGAGACAGTTGAAGAAAGTGAAGCTTAATCAAGTTTGGAAATGTCCTTAATTTCACACAGCTAGAGGTTTATAGATCTGGAATTTAGATCTGGACAAACTGACTCCAGAGCCCAGATCTCAACCACGATCCCATAATTTTCTCCCTTTGTTGAAAAGTGGGAAACCACATGGCCAGGGTGAAGAGAATATGACAATTGGCCCCTTGGTTCTGTTTGAATCAGCTTCATGTTTCTAAGTACCATTTTGATTTACTTTGTGTATTGAACACAGACTCTATGTGAAGTCATTTGCAGGGTACTTTTGATGGAATAAACTCATTCAGTTCTCACAATACTAAAACTTTTTCAGTATTAGATAAAAGAACACTGAGGCCTCAGTTACATTTTTTGTTTCAGGTCTCAGACTTCTGAGGAACAGATTTAGATTTTGAATTCTGGTTTATCTAAACTGAAGGCTTTTATTACACTATGTGATTGTTAGGCTCAGCATGTTCAAAGCTCTAAAGCAGAGACATATAGTAGCTACAAGCATGGAAGCTGATGCCTTACTGCCTGTATGTGAATCACAGTTCTGCTACTTACTTGTCTCTCTGACCTCCATTTCCTAATTGTAACAAGGTGATATTTCCTGTTTTATTGTGATTATAGTAAAAATTAATGAATTATTACAGGAAAACTCTTAGAATAGTACCTGGAATATAGTAAAAACTCAAAAACTGTGAACTATGAGAAAAGCATTTGTGGGGAAAACGGCTGTGTTAGGCTCGCTCTCTCATTTACCAGCTGCAAGCACTTTGCCTGACTGGTGCAAGAGCATGTGCTTCTATTCTATGTCAGGCTACCAGTGCTTTCCCTTGGGGCCATTCTCCCAGATCGCTCTCCTGCCGCTGTGGGGTGCAGTTTTCCTGATCCCTTGCCTTTCACTGCAAAAAAGCAGGTTATCCTTTGTTTATTAGCTCTTCCCCTTTTGTTGTTTATTCACTCACCTGTCTTAGAGAGCCTCCAATAAATGGGTTATGGCCAAATGCTTTCTGGCTCTGCAGTGCCTCTACTGTCTGCCCAAATTCAATGTGAATCTGCCTGGCCTCGGCCACCGGCATTACAGCATTGTAAAGGCGTTCTCTCTCTCCTGGACATGCCCTTGCCTCTCCCATCTCCCTCTCCTTTCCCCACAGGTATACATTTCCTAAACTCTAAAAGACCCCATGAGACTTGTAACCAGGGGAGCAACGGGCAGTGCAGCTCATCCCAGGCTTCCCCCTGGACTTGACCCAAGGCCCCCTTTTCCCTGACTCTCCAGTGAGCTGACTGTGGTCCTTCCTTGTCTCACTTCTTTCCCATAACATTTACAGAGAGCTGAAGAACCTCACCTGCTTTATTTCCTGTTGCTTCTTCTATTCCAGGCTCTTCCTTGTTTCACTGTCTCCAGCTTTGACAAATGTACTCTCAAGAAAAAAACAAAAACAAGTCTGGGAGAAATGTGTAGTATAGACAATGATAAATTAATTTTACCTGTTCTTTCTGTTATTTGCACCATTAAAAGCTGATGATACCAGGGAATAGAAATTGATTAAATGATATAGCATAACGATATTGCTCAGTGGGGCTAGCTAATTAGGCTAGTGGTGAGGAGAAATGTAGTTTTGTTGAATTTTGAAAACCTGGAGGGCATATAGGAGTAGTAGAAAGTAAGGGGTAAACTCTGTATGTAGGTCACTTGTGAAAAGAATGATAGAATGCTTGGCTTGGGACAAATTAAATAGATTTTCCTGTTTGGAAAAATAGTGAATAGTTTATCATAATTCAGGTCATATTGTGAAAGTTGAAGCGAAGCAATGAATATAATGAAAGCAACTTATACTTTGTATTTATTTATTCATCCATTGATAAATATTCATAGAAGACCTCTAAAGTGTAAGGTGTTATCAAAAATACTACGATGAGGCCCTGGCCAGTTGGCTCAGTGGTAGAGCATCAGCCTGGCATGCAGGAGTCCCGGGTTCAATTTCCAGCCAGGGCACACAGGAAAAGCACCCATCTACTTCTCCACCCCTCCCCCTCTCCTTCCTCTCTGTCTCTCTCTTCCCCTCCCACAGCCAAGGCTCCACTGGAGCAAAGTTGGCCCGGGCAATGAGGATGGCTCCATGGCCTCTGCCTCAGGCGCTAGAATGGCTCTGGTTGCAACAGAGCGACGCCCCAAATGGGCAGAGCATCACCCCCTGGTGGGTGTGCTGGGTGGATCCCAGTCGGGTGCATGCGGGAGTGTGTCTGACTGCCTCTCTGTTTCCAACTTCAGAAAAATACAAAAAAAAAAAAAATACTACGATGAATAAAAAAATTTTGCTCTGAAAGAACTGATAAGCTAATAAAGGGATTAAGATATGTAAACTCTTACAACATATAGTAAAAAGTTGCATGAGTCACAATTGAGTCATGGATGAAGTTTTAGTAGCATTCAATGGGAGCACTTGAGAGCTTGCCTGCCTGTATGTTATCAATTTGGCTCAGATAAACTCTTATAAAAATTCTCAGAAAAATATTCAGAGGAGGGACAGATTGGTTTAAGCTGAGAGAAATTATGAAAGGTTTGTGGGAATGATAGCAAACTGAAAGAAAAGATATTGATAAGACTTTTGAAATAGGAATTAAAATGTGGAAGAGGTTTTGCCTTTGCTCTCCAGACATGAGAGTAAAACATGGACCTGAATTAGAGAAACAACAGTGACAATGGAGGTAGAAAAAAAAAATAAACATACCAGAGAGAGATGTTTGTGAATAAAAGTAAGAGAAATTGACAAATGAATTTTAGCAGAAGAAAGGAGAAGTAAAAATTTACTAAGTTTTTGGTTTGAATCACTAGAGAGTTGATAGAATTAGCAGAAACAATGAACACAGAAAGAATACATTTGTAAAGAAGGTGATGGATTTTTATTTTGGATAAGTTCTGTTTTACCTATTGGACAGGAAAAATTGTCGAGAATGTAATCTGGCCTGGCCAAATTGACACTGCAGCCCTTGCCCCCAGACAGGCATGAGGGGAAGAGACGTCTCAAGTTAACAGATGTCACCATAGAATGTATAACACCAAAAGTAAGCCAGAATGTGAACTGTAGACTTTGGGTGATAATAATGTGTATCGATACCACTCCAGTGGAGATATTTATAATGGGGAAGGCTATGCATGTGTAGGGGCAGGAGTTATAATGGCTATCTCTGTATCTTTCCCTCAATTTTTCTGTGAACTTAAAACATTTCTTTAAAAAAGTTTTTTTTTTATAAAAATAAAGGAAAATTTTATTATTTAAAGAAAATAAGAAAAGAGCAGGTGTCATCTGATTTCTAGAGCAGTTCTAAACCAGTGGTTTTCATCAGTGTAGAGTAAAAGCTCTTCAGATGATTCAACATGTACAAATCAATCAGTATAATATACCACATCAACAAAATAAAGGGTAAAAAATTATATGATCATGTCAATAGATGCTAAAGAATTTGACAAGATATAGCATTCATTCATGATAATACTCAATAAAATGGGTATAGAAAAAATGTACTAAACATAATAAAGGCCATATGTTACAAACCCTTAGATAGTATCATACTTAATGGTGAAAAACAAAAGCTTTTCCTTTAAAGTTAGAAACAGAATGCCCACTTTTGCCACTGTGATTCAACATTCTACTGTAAGTCTTAGCCAGAGCAATTAGGCAAGAAAAAGAAATAAAGGTATCCAGATTTGGGAATAAAGAAGTAAAATTGTCACTTTCTACAGATGGCATGATTCTATATAAAGGATACCCTAAGGACTCCACCAAATGACTATTCGAAATGAAAAATTCAGTAAAGTCGAAGGATACAAAATGAAGGCACAAAAATCCATTGAGTTCTATATACTAACACTGAAGTATCAGAAGAAGAAATGAAAAAACAATTTCATTTGCAATTGCAATAGAAAGGTTAAAATACCTAGAAGTAAACGTAACATAAATGGAAGACCTACACACTTAAAACTATACAATATTGTAGAAAGAAATTGGAGACACAAAGAAATGGAAATATATTCTAAGCTCACAGATTGGAATAATGAATATAGTTAAAATGGTCATATTACCTAAAGTAATATACAGGTATATTACAATCACCGTCAAAATCCTAATGGCATTTTTTTTTCAAAGAAATAGAACAAGAATTATGAAATTTGTATGGAACCACAAAGGACCTTGAAAAGCCAAAACAATTCTGAGAAAAAAGAACAAAGCAGGAAGTATCACACTCTGATTTCAAATTATATTACAAGCTATAAGCAAAACAGTATGGTATTGGCAGAAAAATAGACACACAGACCAGTGAAACAGAATTGAGAACTTAGAAGTAAACCCACACATATATAGGCAACTAATTTTTAACAAAGATGCCAAAAATATGCAATGGAGAAAGGAAAGGGTCTTAGATGAATGGTGCTAGAAAAATTGGAAAGTCGCATGCAAAAGAATGAAATTAGACTGCTATTTGATACCATATACAAAACTTAATAAAAAGGAACACTCATACAATCATGGTAGGAATGTAAACCACTAGAGCCACCACGAAAAACAGTATGAAGTTTCCTCAAAAAATTAAGAATAGAGCTACCATATGACCTAGTAATTCCTCTTCTGAGTATCTACCCCCAAAACTTGAAAACATTTATTCATAAACATATACATATATCCCTATGTTCATTGTAGCATTCTTAATAGTAGCAAAGACATGGGAAAAAAACCTATGTGATTGATTGGATAAAGAAGATATTATACATATATACAATGGAATACTACTCAGTCATAAAAAATGAAATACTGTTGTTTGTGACAACAAAGATGTATCTTGAGTGTATTGTGTTAAGCAAAATAAATTATATGGAAAAGAACAAGAACATATAAAACAGAAAGCAGCAAACAAACTCTTAGACTCAATCTCAAAGACACAGTATGGTGGTTGCCAAAGGGAAGAGGGTGGAGGGAAGATGAAGAGGGTCTAAGAGGAGACTAAATATATCAAGACAGAAGGAGACTCGACTTAGGGTGGTGAGCACACAATGCAATGTATAGAGGCTGTATCATAGAACTGTACACTTGAGACCTATGTAATGTATTAACCGATGTCACCCCAATAAACTTATGGTAATTAAAAAATAAAAAGCTCTTTAGTTATATGGCAGTGCCTCAGAGGCATGGTGACCACACAGTTTATGAGAGTGAAAGGGAAAGTTACTGCCAGTTATGCTGGAACAATTGGTTTAAACTGGGCAGCATGTTCACTCTCTTCAGAGGCCCAGGGAGGAGTGTGGGGCGAGCGAGGGCTGCGGCGGCCCCATGTACAGGGCCTCAAATCTTCTGTCCCCATCAGAGCAGCTCTGCTTTCCTCTGTTTTGTGTGGGTTACTGTTCTGTAGAAAACCTAATTGGAAAGGGGGTTTGATTGCCATTAAAAAAGGTGAAAAACATTGGCTTAGGCAAAACTTTAAGGTTCAAGGATAAAAACGTTTCAATGGAGGACATGTTTTTCAGAAAAAAGACAAAAGACTGCTTATTTTTTTGTTTCCCTATACGTCACAAGGCAATATGTGTTAAAATATTATGAAAGAACACGTGCTTTTTACATTACAGCTATATTTTTAAGCAAACCATTTGTTGGTGATGCAATTGCAAAAGAGATCTAAACTTACCATGTCTATATTTAATTTATAGAATTGCATGTTATAGAGAAATGAATAGATTCTTCAGACTATCTTTAAAAGTTACTTGTAAGTTGTGACTTTGCAAAGCCAGTTTTTATCCTGGATCACATTTTTTATAAAAATAATGCTGTGAAAATGAATATTCTTAACAAGAGCAACAAACAAATGTGTGAGAAGCAGTTGCTGAAGAGCCTAACATTTCCTTTTATAATTCACTAGTGTTAAGAGGAAGAAAACTTGTCCATATACATATGAATGCCAGTAAAAAGAGCTTTAAAATATCCATAATATTGAATAAGAACTGAAAATACAATGAACATAAGCACTGGAAAACTGTAAGATATGACCTAGCAAATCATTTAATCCAGATTTATTTATTTACTTCCCAGATGTCACGTGTTTTCCTTGTTTTAAACTTCATTGAAAATTTAAAATTCACACCAGAAAATTTGTTTTTAAATTTGTATGAAATGCTTTAGTTTTAAATTAGTTATGGAAGTGGTAGCATGACAGCTGAAGTGCTACAAATGGTTCTATTGAATCCTTTGCTATTCAGTTTTTAGTTTTGATTTCAGAAAAAATTCAAAATTTGGGAATAATATTGCACATCTTTTTTCTTCCTCCTCCTCTTTGTCCTCATCTTCTTTCATCTTCTTCTTCTGTGAACATTTACTAAGCTCAGTGTGTGTTTAAGGACTAAACTTTGACAATTTTTTCTTTCTTAGGTTTAACTTTGGCTTCCAAGTGAGACAAAAAAGACAAGCACCGTTCTTGCAAATTGAGATGGTATTCAATAACAGAACCTTCTGTCTCGATCCATTTGGTAGAGTGTCTCCTTTTTCTCATAATTCTAGTCCATGAATCAATATCCTCTTAGGAGTGTCCAATTGATACTTCAGGTAAGGGGTACCATTGACAGTGTTATATTCATTCATAATATAAAACTTTATTATACTCGGACACTATTTTGAGGTTTTAGTGTTCAGACCCTGTCTCCACCCTCAGGATACACACAGTGCTATGAGGGAGACAGAGATGTGGAGAAGCAAATAGGCAGGGGTAAGTGTCATGATGGGAATAGACACAAGTTTCTATGGAAAAACTAGTGGGGGAACTCCTGACTATGCATTAGGAAATCAAGGAAGATTGGGAGAGGATGTCTGAGATGTGTCCTGGAAACTAGTTTAAGTTCTTCATAAAAAATCGATGTGACTAGGAATCCAAGTATTTTAGCAAGCTCAGCTTCATGTATATCCATTCCCATCTTGTTGTAAAGTCCCTGGGACAGCTACCTCCATGCTGGAATCTGCCACATTGAGATCCTACATTCGAATTCAGAGTAGAAGGAAGGGTGAGTGGATCACACTTCAGAGAAGTCTTGCGTGAGATACCCAAGCAAGGTTGGGACTATAGACGTCAGGGATCCATATAACATAATTCTCAGTCTACACGCTTACTTATGCAAAAATTTTACAGATAAATTTTTAAATTGAAACCAACTGAATTCAAACTTCAAAAAATTAGATCTCCGTCATTTTTGAGGAGCTTCATTCTTTGCTGGGCAAAGTCCTTAGATCTTATATAGCCCAAGGTTGTGGGGAATCCTCTGGTTATTGGATATCATGTCCATGTCACTTACCATGAAGACATCTGTTTTCCAAGGTCATGGTCCCCTCAGCTTGGGCAACTCTGCTGCTTGGACTCAAACATCTTCGTCTTTGGAGAAACGATGACTCCTGGTACCTGGGATTGTGTCTCTCTGAATGCACCACACTGCCTTGGAAATCTGGCCCTGTTTGGGATGCTACAAGGTTGTAAAAGGTGGGCTAGCTAGTCCCTGAGACATCTCTCCCCTCCCTAGTCAATCCTAGATTTATCATCACTTCCCCAACACCTTTTCAAGGTTCTTTCCCCTTCTTGGCATAACCCTTATAGAGATTTTGCTTTAAATAAAAGCAGGAAGACCTCTTATTTGGCTTCTTCTGCTTTGGCTCTGATCAAATCCTTGTGGCCATAATTGTAAAGCTGGCTGCCTGCTAGAAATGAGGGCAGCTAGGAAATACGTAGACAGAACATGCACAATTTAACCTTTTAATAAATTATCCTTCCATTAAGGGCATGATCCATGGGGAAGAGTAGGGGCAGGAGTTCAGTCATTTAGCTATGTTGGAAAAGTGTCACAATACCCTGGACAACTGTGGTCATCTACACACTACTTATCATCTTGCCTGCAGCTTCTAGCAGGCCTGGTGAAGGTTACCAATGCTTGGCTTGCGGCTTGTTGAAAGCAGTCTGTGTTGGGAGTTTTACATTTTATGTACTTCAAGCTTTCAGTGCCGTTGTCTCTTCCAAATTGGCAGCCACAGGGCTTTTGGTTTTCCCCTTTGGAGTCCTTCTCAGTTACTCCATGTGTTCTCCAGATGTCCTATATTTTCAAAGCAGAGCTGGATTCTCCACATGCTCCTGAGTCCAAAGTGTACACCTCATGTCCCCACTGCCAAGGACAACTGACTTTTTCTAGCAAAATTGTTGTCATTATTGACTCTCATCATTATTAATAGAATTTTCCACTCTATAGCAATTAAGATTTTAAGTCTTTTTCACTCATTATCCCATTTGATCCTCAGGAGAATCCTGAAAAGTAGGACAAATGTTATCATCTATGCCCCCTAAGTATGGTCTTGATTACAGCCCTTAAAAGCAATAGGCTGACTGAGGATTTGTTGATAGAAATTTAAGTTGCAAAAACATATTCCAGATTATCAGAATGAACTGTACCCAAGGCACTTACGTCTTATTTTAGCTAAGGACAAATCACTGAACAGTATCAGAGGCATCCACATAGTAATCTATTCAGAACATTGTAGGAATTGTCACAGGGGTTTGAAAGACATCTGTTATACTCTACTCTGAATCAGATTATACCCCTTTGACGCCAGTTAAAATTTTCAAGCAGAAGTTGTTCTCAGTGTAACAAAACGATCACTATGAGCTTTTTTCTTTGTTTCATTTTTTCCTTTTCCTCCCTTCTACCTAATTTCCCTCCCTCCCTCTCTTCTTTCTTCGTTTCTCCTCTTATTCATTTGTTTATTCATTTGTGTGTTCCTTCCTTCTTTCTTTCCTCCTTACCTCCCTCCCCTCACATGTGAGAAACATCAATTTGTACTCCTAAAGTTTTAAAACATGAGCAATATTAATTTAGCAAGAATGCAGAGACTGGCATTAACTCAATCAAATACACAGTCACACATACAAAGTTAAATATATATATATAATTATATTACGGTTTACTAAGGTGAAAAGAATTTTTATTGATTGATCACCTATTATGTGTCAGACACTGTGCTGAATTCTACATATGTTTTGTAATTTAACTTCACAACCATCCTTTGAAATAGATATTGCTCAGAGTAGCTGAATGTAGTTGTTAAGAACTTTTAATTGAAAAATGACAGAGGCAGGATTCAAAATCAGTTCTTGAGGGACTCCAAAGTCAACATTTTGTCATTATAGGAGTATGAGTGGAAAATGATAAAATTTAAATTTGGACCAGAATCATACAACCTATAATCTCAGACTAGAAATTGACTTCAGATGTCTCCTTAATGCAAGATGTTACTCCTCTAAAACTCTCTGCAAAGTGATTGTCTAGTCCAGGGGTCTCAAACTCAACTCAGCATGTGGGCCGCAGAGCAAGATCACAGCCCTTCGGCGGGCCACACTAGGTCTACAAAAGGCAACTGTTAGCCCTGGCCGGTTGGCTCAGCGGTAGAGCGTCGGCCTAGCGTGCGGAGGACCCGGGTTCGATTCCCGGCCAGGGCACACAGGAGAAGCGCCCATTTGCTTCTCCACCCCTCCGCCGCTCTTTCCTCTCTGTCTCTCTCTTCCCCTCCCGCAGCCGAGGCTCCATTGGAGCAAAGATGGCCCGGGCGCTGGGGATGGCTCTGTGGCCTCTGCCTCAGGCACTAGAGTGGCTCTGGTCGCAACATGGCAACGCCCAGGATGGGCAGAGCATCGCCTCCTGGTGGGCAGAGCTTCGCCCCTGGTGGGCGTGCCGGGTGGATCCCGGTCGGGCGCATGCGGGAGTCTGTCTGACTGTCTCTCCCTGTTTCCAGCTTCAGAAAAATGAAAAAAACAAACAAACAAACAAAAAAAAACAAAAGGCAACTGTTACGCAACACTTTTCTCACTGCAGTTGAAAACCAAAAAAAATCAGTATAACAAGCACAATCGTACATGCAGTTTACTCAGTGTCACAAAACGACCAGAAACTGTAGTTCGCATCACAACTGCTGTTAACTAAGCTAATATCTAGCTAGGATGCTAGAGAAATGAAAAATACAAGTAGGCCCCTAGGCTTACTTAATTTTATCCAAAATATTTTGAACTTTGTGGATTAGTCTGCGGGCCACACAAAATTGTTCGGCGGGCCACATGCGGCCCATGGGCCGCGAGTTTGAGACCCCTGGTCTAGTCTCTACTAAGACAAATCTTTTAGTAAGACAAATCTTTCAGTAAGAGCTTGGATTATATTCTGAAATTGAGTCTTGTTTTGAGCCAAATTATGTCTCTCTCTTTTGATCCTGGCTATCTCCTATGTGTATGGTGACCACATATCCTACTTTGCTCAGGACAGTCTTGGCTTATATAAATTTGCTGTTCCAGCATAATTATTTATAGTGTCACATTTTAACTCTAAGAAATGCCCCATTTTGGATAACAAATTGTATGTATGCCATCTATGAGGCCACACAGATGAAAAGTGGACCAATAGATTTTCTCATACCAGAGACAGTTTTCCAAATATTTGAAAAGTCGTCAAGTTTCTCATCACTCATTTTCTCTGCAGGCTAAATATTCCTGATTGATTTTTGCCACAAATGACCCAGTTGTAAATTTTGCTCAATCCCCCTGTGGCCACAGTCCCCTGGACACTTTCTAATCTAGATGTTCCTAAATTAGTCTTCATAGACCCTCAGGAAGTCTATGGATAGGGTTTAAAATTCTATGTGAAATACTGCATGTCAGAGCATCACATTAATTTCCTAGCGCTGCTATAACAAAGTATCATAAAATAGGTAGGTAAAAACAATAGAAATTTATTCTCTCACAGTGGAGAAGGCCAGAAGTTGAAAATCAAAGGGTCATCAGAGTTGGTTCCTTCTGTAGACTAAAGGAAAATCCATTTTGTGATTCTTTCATGACCTGTGATGGCTTGCAGCAACTTTGGCATTTATTAGCTTGTCACATTCTTCCGATCTCTGCCTCAATCTTTTTTTTTTTTAATTTTATTTATTCATTTTTAGAGAGAACAGAGAAAGGGAGAGAGAGGAGAGAGAAGGAGAGAGAGACAGAGAGAGAAGGTGGGGAGGAGCTGGAAGCATCAACTCCAATATGTGCCTTGACCAGGCAAGCCCAGGGTTTTGAACCGGTGACCTCAGCATTTCCAGGTCGATGCTTTATCCACTGCGCCACCACAGGTCAGGCCTCTGCCTCAATCTTTACATAATAATCTTCCCTGTGTCTCTGTGTTTTCTTCTTTTCTATCTCTAAAAATAGAATGAACTCATCCTGATGTTATTTACTTAATTAGATCTGCAAAGACTTTATTTCCAAATAAGATAATATTTACAGGTATGAGAGGTTAAGACTTGGACATCGTTTGTGGGACACAATTAAACAATATTCATTGTTCTGAAAAATGGACCAATAGATTTTCTCATACCACAGAAGAATCTGTGATTTCCACCACAGTTGAAGAACTTGGTTCAATTTCCCATCCTGAAAACATTATTGCTGATATACAGTGTGTCCGTAAAGTCATGGTGCACTTTTGACCGGTCACAGGAAAGCAACAAAAGACAATAGAAATGTGAAATCTGCACCAAATAAAAGGAAAACTCTCCCAGTTTCATACCTATTCAGTGCAGTTCGATGTGGGCTCCTGCACAGATTTTTTAGGGCTCCTTAGGTAGCTATCCCGTATAGCCTCTACAGACTCATCACTGACTGATGGCCTACCAGAACGAGGTTTCTCCACCAAACTGCTGGTTTCCTTCAACTGCTTATCCCACCGACTAATGTTATTCCTATGTGGTGGCACTTCATTATAAATGCGCCAATATTCACGTTGCATTTTGGTCATGGATTTGAATTTAGCAAGCCAAAGAACACAATGAACTTTCCTCTGTACTGTCCACATCTCGACTGGCATGGCCGTGGGCTGCTCTGCTGTATACATGGTGTTACATCATCTGCGCATGCGCACCTGCTGCCACATCATCCTACAGAAACTGGGAGGGTTTTCCTCTTATTTGGTGCAGATTTCACATTTCTATTGTCTTTTGTTGCTTTCCTGTGACCGGTCAAAAGTGCATCATGACTTTACGGACACACTGTATTTTATCATTAAGGATAGTTTTTACTGAAGTCATAATACCTGGCAAATGGTAGGCACTTAATAAATATTTGACTAACAAATGATTGACTGATTTGATCATTTCAGAGAACAGTTCCCTCTTTGAAAGTTTGCTTTTTTTTTTTTTAAGACATTTTATTTTCTTTTTTTCTTTTTACAGAGACAGAGAGTCAGAGAGAGGGATAGATAGGGACAGACAGACAGGAATGGAGAGAGATGAGAAGCATCAATCATTAGTTTTTCGTTGCAACACCTTAGTTGTTCATTGATGGCTTTCTCATATGTGCCTTGACTGCGGGCCTTCAGCAGACCGAGTAACCCTTTGCTCGAGCCAGCGACCTTGGGTCTGAACTGGTGAACTTTTGCTCAAACCAGATGAGCCCGCGCTCAAGCTGGCGACCTCAGGATCTTGAACCTGGGTTCTCCGCATCCCAGTGCGACGCTTTATCTACTGCACCACCGCCTGGTCAGGCTGCTTTTTTTTTTTTTTTTAATGGAAGTCTATGGATGTTTTTTGAAGGGCAAATGTTACTGATAATTAAAATTGAATTGATTTATGATTATAGTTACTTGGAGTTACATACATTTCAGATAGAATAATGGAAGAATTTTCTTGTAAAAAGAACTCCTTATTTTCCTTCTTTTATTTTGTGGTTCAGGTGGGAATTGATAAAGGCTAGGTTTCTATCCACAAAACAAATCAGGTTTGATAAAAATGCCAGAGTTCCATGGGAATCAGACATCTATTTAATTTTTTTTCCCCCATCAGTTTCTGGTGCCACTGAGTGTATAAGTCAGCGATGCTCTAGGTTCCTGAATTACTACATTATTTTTTTTTCTTGTGAGAAAAAGAACTTAATGTTTCTCCACTCCATGGCAAAATAACCTTATTAAGACATGACTCTTTTTGATGGAACCTATACAATTGACTTTTTCACTAATTGTCTATACTCACCCCAATTTTTCTTTGGGGAAAAATTCACTCTTTAAACCTCAGCCTGAGTCAACTTAAACCTCAGCCTGAGTCAACTTAGATCCCCAAATTGTTTCTTCCTAAAATCTAGAACCACTCTTTTCTTGCTGTGTTTTGTGATGTATTTCCCAGTTGGGGAATTACCCTTCACAATGCTGGTCTAAGCCCACCTGGAGACTTTCCCCATGATTAGTTGTACTTAGATCCTAAGAACCTAAGATGGAGCCAGTTTTTTTTTATTATTATTATTATTATTATTATTATTATTTTTGTATTTTTCTGAAGCTGGAAACGGGGAGAGACAGTCAGACAGACTCCCGCATGCGCCCGACCGGGATCCACCTGGCACGCCCACCAGGGGCGACGCTCTGCCCACCAGGGGGCGATGCTCTGCCCCTCCGGGGCGTCGCTCTGCCATGATCAGAGCCACTCTAGTGCCTGGGGCAGAGGCAAAGGAGCCATCCCCAGCGCCCGGGCCATCTTTGCTCCAATGGAGCCTTGGCTGCGGGAGGGGAAGAGAGAGACAGAGAGGAAGGAGGGGGCGGGTTGGAGAAGCAAATGGGCGCTTCTCCTATGTGCCCTGGCCGGGAATCGAACCCGGGTCCCCTGCATGCCAGGCCGACGCTCTACCGCTGAGCCAACCGGCCAGGGCCAGATGGAGCCAGTTTTGATAGTCATTCAACAGACAGTTATCCCCCATTTAATTTTGTATTGCTTGAGACATCTGCCCTTAGGTCAGATTTCCAATGGTTTGCTTCCAGGGTCCATCGAGATTTCTCTATTGCAATGTGATTGCACAGGGACCTGATTTTAGTAATTCAATTTTATTGCATTTTTCTTTTGAATTTTAACAGTCTATACCTTTACAAACTGGATTCCAGAAAAATAATTTTAGTTTTTTACCCTCACTATTTAGAATCAAGAAATAAGGGTGCATTTGCTGTTATAATCTCAGTTACTATCAAGGGAATCTTTCTGAGCTTTGGATATTATGTAAACAAAATTTTTTGTCTTGATGTTAACACCCAAATGGGATGAATGTAAAATTTCTTAATGTTTATATACTCCTGCCAAGGTACTTGTTTGTTTGGATGTATGGCTACAATTCAACTATCTTGTAGATTCCATTTAATCCAAATATCTGACAGATGAAATAAATATTGCTGTGGACTTGAATGCCAGGGTAGATGGTAGGCTTTCTAGAGTCTTACCTGAACTCATTTTCAAGTAGAAGGATTGTTTCCTCATGGGTCATTCTTTTAAGTGGAATGTTCCTGTTCAAATTAATTTTCCCCCATAGATTAACTTTAGTAACATGGTCATTTTAGACCCTCTTCCTCCTGTAAATACTTAGTGTTCTTCCTACATTTGTGCAATACTGAACTTCATTATCTATTTTTGTCTTATCTTCTGCAATTAGAATGCCAATTAAATATGACTGAGTTGTTACAAAATGTTCTATCAACCTAAAAATACTTTATTATGGTCTGGAAGTTCCTGAAGTGGCATTCTGAGATGGTCTTATTTGTTAAACTCATTTTAAGTCTGAACTTGACAAAGAGTACCAAGCATGTTAAAAAATAATCTTGACTAATTTAGTGAGTAATAGAAAATGGAACTTAAAAGGAGCTTCTTGGAGGGCTCGGTTGGTAGGCAGAGGTTGCATGTCGGTCCCAGTCAGGGCACATACAAAAACACGTTGATGTTTCTGTCTTTTTTTCTCTCCCCTTTCCTCTCTCTTTAAAATCAATAAGTTAAAAATTTAAAAAGCTATTTGGAGTCTAATAAAATTTAAATATTATTTTAAATATCTTACCACATCTCAAAACCTTAAATATAATAGTTATTGCAGTTATTCTTAAAGTTGACTGTTAGAAAAATATGGACTGCCACATTAGGCATATGATCACCCAATAAATGAGTTTGATGAAGGAGGTAATAGAAATAGGATTTCTAATAAATATGTAGGAAGGGTTTATTTCTCCCAGCAATGTAGTTCTATGAAAATAGCCTGAAACTGTAAAATCTGGGTTTCTCCAGGGTTGAGATACAAAAGCAGCAGATAAAAACCTTGTCATCAGAAAAAGTCAAAGCCTGATAGGACTTGTGAGTTAATCTCCCTCTTCTACATTTTTAACTTTTTTCTCGTCTTTTTTCCTTCCATTTTACTCTTCCTGTAATGTTTTCCTTTACAAATAATTAAAAGGAGTAACATCATCACTAAATATATTCACAGGTATTAAAGGAATAATAATTTAGTTAATATTTTAAATCTAATTAATTTTATAAATAGTTGCATACTATTTCATAGAATATATAATATATGTCCTAATATTATTCAACCATCCTTGTATTGGTGAACATTTATGTTTTCCTATGACTAAAACAATAAAAAATATTTTTACATGTATTCTTTTTTTTCTTTTTCTTTTTTTTTTTTTTTAGTGAGAGGAGGAGAGGCAGAGAGATAGACTCTGCATGTTACCGGACCAGGATCCACCCACTAGGACAGGGGTCGGAACCTTTATGGCTGAAAGAGCCATTAACGCCACATATTTTAAAATGTAATTCCGCGAGAGCCATATAATGACCCATGTACATTGTGCATTATCCAATAAAAATTTTGTGTTGTCCCAGAGGATAACCGCAACCATGAACATGAGCGGTAGGAAATGAATGGATTGTAATACATGAGAATGTTTTATATTTTTAACATTATTTTTTTATTAAAGATTTGTCTGCAAGCCAGATGCAGCCATCAAAAGAGCCACATCTGGCTCGCAAGCCATAGGTTCCTGACCCCTGCACTAGGGCATCTGGAGCCATGCTTGCAACCAAACCATTCCAGCTCCTGAAGCAGATGCTCAACAGAACCATGCTCAGTGCCCAAGGCCAAATTTCTCAAACCAATTGAGCCATGGCTGTGGGAGAGGAAGGGGAGGAGAGTGGAAAAGCAGATAGTTGCTTCTCCTGTGTGCCCTGCCTGGGAATCAAACCCAAGATATCCATTCGCTGGGCCAACACTCTACCAGTGAGCCAACTGGCCAGGGCCTGAACATGTATTCTTTATACTCTTCTTGGGTGAAGTTTTTTTGGGTGGAAGGTGAGTTCTTGATCTAATTGTAAGTTTATTTTAATTATTAGTTACTGCCTACATATTCCCAACAGATTGTAGCAATTCAATATAATCTTTTCATATAAGTAACAATTCTGATATAATACTATGTATATGATTCAAGAAGCCTAAAGAATAGATCTAAAAAAGCCAGTTCTCTCCTGTTAGAGTTTCTGAAGGAAAGAATAGAGAAGATATAAGAGAACAAACAAGAAAAAATATAGTAAATATATCCTTGCGCTTCAAAAGGAAAAAAGAGATTGTTTTAGAGAACTAAAATGACATCTGATTTCTTGGCTGTGATGTAGGTTGCTAGCAAACAATGTCTCCAGGGTACTAAAGAAAAATTATTTAGATGCTATACCGTGCCAAACTTTCGTTCCAATGTAAGAGTAAGTTTTTCTTGTCCTCATTTTTTTGGGTGGGTCAGTGTCTGCTCTACTTCCATATGATTAGGAGAAACACAAAAGGCAGAGGTAGGGGTGAATAACAGTGAGTACTTGAGTATTTCTTGCTACCCCTTTTCCTCCCATATTCCAAGGGATGATTGCATCTACTGAAAAGGGAGGAAATTTTAAAAAAGAATTCTAGGCAGAAATGCTGGATGGCTTCCTAAAGGAAAAGGCCACTTGGTAGAAGGATGACAAGGTAGAAATTTGAGACCATGTTTTAATGCCAGAGGCTGCCTTATACATTAGCTTCCTAAGGCTTGTTTCTCCTCAACTCAGTAGGAAATGGGATCTCTATTTTTATCCTCTCATAAGAGATAATTTACCTGCTTTTTATATACTGTTGTGTAGCAAATTACCCCAGAACTTAGTGGTTTAAAACAATATTTTTTATCATCTCACAATTTGTGTGGGTCAGAAACCTGAGTATGGCTTAGCTGGTGCCTCTGCTTCAAGTCCTCTCGCAAGGGTGCAATCAAGGCATCATCAAGAGCTGAGCTCTTATCTGCAGGCTCAACTGGGGCAAGAGCTGCTTTCCAAATAGCTTCCTTATGTTTTTGTTGGCAGAATTTAGTTTCTAAAAGGCTTTTGGCCAGAGGCCTTCCTCACTTCCTTGCTTTATGGCTTCTCTATAAGGCAGCTCACCTCTCGGCAGGTAAATTCCATCAGTGAGCAAGCAAGAGAGCAAAAGAGGACAGAATGTCATCTTTTTCTAATCTAATCTTTCAAGTGAGATCTCATGCCATATTCTCATTTGAATCAAGTTGTTGGTCCAGCCCATACTCAAGTAGAGGAGAGTGCAGAAGAGTAAGAGTTCACTGAAGGCAGGGATCACTGGCATCTACCTAGTAGCCTACCTATCACATTCACTATTGTAAGTGCTTTTCCTAGGGGTGCCTAAGCCCACAGAGAAAAATAAGACAAATATGAGGAGTGCAAGAGAAAATAAAGACAACAAACTAAAGAACTTATGCCAGAAGAGAAAGAAAAAGTCAGTGAGAACAGGGTTAAAACAAACTTAATATCCTCAATGAAGTAAGTGTAGACATTGGTAATATAAAGCAGGAAATAAACTGATGAAAAGAACCGGTTGGAAATTATTGTTTTTAAAATATATAACAGTCAAAAGAATTCTGTATTTAGGATGTATATCAAAATGTATTAAGCTTAAAATGAACATATAGGATTCAAGAAGTGATGAAAGAAACTATTCAAATAACATTAAGAAATAACAGAAGTGGAAAATATAAGCAAAACTCACGAGATTTAAAAAAACTATAGCTGAATAGCAGGAGTCACAGGAGAAGAAAAAATTATAAATAGAGGAGTATAAATATTTAAAGAAACAATGACTATTTCCCTGAATTGTTTCTAAAACTTAACCTAGAGTTTTTTAGCTCTCCTAATGAATTCATAAACCATTAAAAACTCTGTAATTAATACTTCCCTGCTAAACTAGCTAAAGTGGATTTTTTTTTTTTGTAACTGAATACTGGCTACTATTATATTAATTACCAGTAGAATACAAAATAATATATAACTTTAAAATCAGGAGAAGAAAACTTAAGCTATCCAATAGAAGACAGAAAGATATAAAAGAAATAAAAGGAGAAAATGCAGAATTAGGTGGGAGAAATGTAGCAACTCTTGACATTGAAGTACATATGATAAGTATAAATATATGGTACCACTGTGAAGAGCTGTGTAGCAGTATTAAGTGAAACTAAATGTGCATACACTTTGTCATCTAGCAATCTTACTCCTTGGAACATATCCCAGAGGAATTATCACATTGAATGACAGATAAGCATGTATAAGGATATGTATAGCAGTATTGGACTTGGTCTTAAAAAATTGTAAACATATGTAGTGGTTACAGTTCTGACACTTGGAAGAAAAAAAACTCAGAATTTTAAAGACCTATATGGATGGATCTTTAAAAGAGAATAGAAAAAAAAGTAGAGCAAAAAACAAGATTGATAATACAATGCCTGTATTGGTATAAATGAAAAAGAACTCATGGATCACAATGGACAGATAAAACTACATCCATAACAGTCAGAAGTCATAAAGTAGCAGGACTTGCAGTAGCACATTGTTCTTGTTATCTGTTACTGAGTAATAAGCTACCCCAAAGTTAGTGACTTAAAACAACAATCATTTATCATCTCACAATTTTGTAGATCAGGAATTCAAACAGGACGTGACTGGATGATTCTTGTACTTTACATGACATTAACTGGTATGACCAATTGGTATTAGTGGTAGAAGGGCAGTTCTGCTGCTCACAGATGGCTTCGCTCATATGCCTGTCTGGTGCCTTGCCTTGGTAGGGATGGCTGGAAGACTGGACTCAACTGGGACTGTCAACTGGAGTGCTTACGTGTGACTTCTCCAGCATGGTGGTCTCAGGGTAGGCAGATTTTTAACATGGTATCTCAGGGATCTAGGGAGGTCATTCTAAGGGCAGGAAGTAGAAGCTCTCAGTTTCTGAAGACCTGGGCTTTGAAACTAGCAGTGTCAATATTGCCATATTCTGTAGTAAAAGCATTCATAGAGTATACCAGATTCAAAGTAAGGGACACAATCTTGTCTTTTGATGGGAGGAATATCCAAGAGTTTGCAGCCATATTTAATCTACCACACATGAATATAGCTAAAATGAACAGCATTAATTAAGGAAAAAAGAGAATATTTGTAGGGAATATTCTAACCTTGAACCAACCCTCTATGACTTGGATTGGGGAACTTTAGTTAAAAACCCTGAGTAAATGTCTCTTGGATGCAAACACCAAGAAATTGTGTGAGTGAATGTCCTTTGTGCAGACACAAAGGAATGTATGTGAGGGCTTCAAAATTAGCCTTGAGGTTCTAGATTGCCCCTTCCTTTGTGCTTGTTAATTAGCAAAAGAAAAAGAATGTTCTGACCAAATTAGCCCTTTCTCCATGTCAGCAAAATGGCCATTAATGATTCTTTCCCTTGTCACCTGATCTCCCTCCCTTGTAATCCTGTTACCTCTGTTCTTCTGATAATAAAAGCTAAGGGAGAAGGAAATTCAAGAGGTCCTCTTTGCTTCCCTTGGTAGTCCTTCTCTTCTCTTTCTCTTGACATAAGTTTGTATCTTGAGTAGGTTTCTTCCACACAACACTGGTAGTTCCCAGTGGGCTAGAGTACTACAAAGTTTTATGACAAAAACTTTCACAGCCTGTGATTTTTCAATAGTACACATATCTCCAATGCCATACATCAGACACAGTAATGTGGAAGCCAATAAGATGAAAGGAAAAGTACTGAGGTTAAGCACAAAGGGGAAAAAATAAAATAATACAAGTGAGAGGCGGCTTGTATGTAGCAATGATGATGTGTGTAGGGGAAATAAAAAAAAGGTATGGTAATTTCATCCTTAAATCAAGTGAGAGGGCTATCTCTTTGGACTGTGTAACTTTAGCACTCACTAATTTAATTGCATTTAAAATTATGTCCTTTTATAAAGTTAGGTACTTAAATTTGTTGTTATCACACATTTTCTTAGTACCTTTGAAGAAAATGTGTTCTATCATTTTGTTCATGTTTTTTTTTTCCTTTTGAAATTGAAATTACTTAGAGGAGAGAGGAAGTATGGGAGAATGTGTATATATGTGTATGTGTGTGAGCTGGGCATAAAAATCTTCACTGTAGACTTGGCCTAAAAATCTGCCGAGGTTTTCCCAGAGTGAGGCTCTGCCAACTGGTGAGAGGCAAAAAAACCCTTCCATTTTCCACTTGATTTTTACAGAATGTTTTGGCATTTGGCTACTAAATCAAACTGTCCTCTCTTCCTTCGCTCTACAGAGGTAGCTCTTACACTTTAAAAATAAATTTTAAGGTCTCAAATGTCAAATGTGGACAGATTTATCAAACTAAATACATTAATTTCTGTTGCTTACATATTGTTTATATCTAAGGAAGAAAATATCATAACTTAGTTTATAAATCTGAACATTTTAAAGATAGATCACCTTTAAATCTGAACTAGCAACACTGCATGTAAATACCTGACCACAATTTGTTCATCAATAATTTATCAGTTATCAGTATTGCAGACTGAGTCCCATAAGCACTTGGAACTAGAGAAATGAGACTGCCTGCTCAGAATCAAGCAATTAGGTCCCATCATAGGAGACACTAAAAGATACCTTAAAGAATATCTTTTCTAGAGCTTCTAAACTGGCAAAATTTGACTATACTCAGATTAAGATATTAATTTAGTGAAAAGACCATGAGTCAGATGGGAGTTAATCAGTTATGAAAAAAAATATGAAAAGGAAGCTTGCAAAGGCACACCACACTGTAAGAGAAAGTCACACAAAAAAGTAAAGACATAAAGAAGAAAATGTCTTGAGCATGTGTACAATCAACTAAGTAAAAACTATGATTACAAAGTCTAAAAATCTTAATCATGTACCAAGGTAAAAATCTTAGAATCATGAACGTGTACATTTGAGAAAGACTTCCAGAGCTTCTGGATTAACTTCTCGATAATTATCTTCCAGAAACATCCAAGACATTTTTGAACACCTTGAGTGTTTTTTCTCTGTCTATTAAGCTGCTCCCAGCACTCCTTCGGATCCAGGTACAAATTGTGCCCATTGATTCTATCAATTTACTCCTGGCCCACTGTTAAAGTAACATGCACAACACCAACATTTATTCACTAGTTAGATGAATTGTTCCTAAAATACAAAAATATATAAATAAATAAAAAGGATACCTTCTTATAAAGAGAGCCATGTTCCTCTGTTTAAAGTTGCAACACACTATCCTCAACCCCACCCTCACACTACTCCATCCAAATCTGCGCTATTTTCTCTTATAGTATTCAGTATTTCCTAACAAACTTTACCTCTTTATTGTTTTTATTCCTTTGCTCTCTTGCCCCTGTTCTATGTGAACTGGCGTCTTTGTTTTAGTCACTGTTTCTGGAACTCTTATTACAAAGGCATAAAGTAATGACTTAGAAAATAATTGTTGAGTGAATGTAAAATAATCTGTTAGATCTTGACCTGAGCATGGCCTGTTTCCTAAAATGAATGAGAAATGGTTCATGGAAAGAGATAGTGGAAAATAGGGATTATTCTCAGAGTCTTAGCTGGAGTTTTGGATTTGGGTGGGCATCCAAGGAGAAAGGTGTATTCTCAGTTACCCACTCTGGATTTTTCATTGCTCCACCCCCCAAGCTCCAGGTGGTGGCAGCAGGCTAAGTGCAGGAAGGCACTGGCATTGGTGAAGAACATAGTGTCCATCACACTAGAGGTTATATCATCAAATTAGTCATCATTTGTTTGTCAGCAACTCTGAGGAGCATGATGCTACTTGTTTTTCATAACCATGTTATAAAAGTTCCATAACATGCTTTTGAGATAAGATTTATGGTCGGATAGCCTTGGAAGTGTTAAAAAAAACCACCAACAACAAAACAACAACAACAAAATAACTTGTCAATGATCATAGTTTAGATCTTGTATGTGAACACACAGTTAACTGGCTCCAAATATTGGAGATGCACAAGCTACTAGGATAACGTTCTTTTACCCAGGTTCCTTTCAACAAGCCTCTTCTCCTCTCACTGCCCACCTGCATGCCACCCCCACAGTCTCTGAGTTCTTCTGTTCTTGTAAAGTCCATTACACTTCATGTTCATTTTTAAAAATCATACATGTATCCTATATCCATGGTTGAAAAATTAGAAAATACAGATCAACTAAAAAATAAATACCCCAAACAAAATAAAACTTACAGAAATTGTTTGAACCATAATTCTACTATCCAGAAATAGCCATTGTTAACAATTGCAATAATGATACAACTTTAAGTTTCTTCTATTTTTCTGAACATGTTAATAAGTGGCATCATATTAAAATACTGCTTTATATCCTGCACTTTTTAAACATATCTCCATGTCTGTAGGCATCTTCCTCATTATGTGTATTTGGGTTTTTAGAAGTTGCTACATTGATTTTTTTATATCAACCATATCTAAATTCATTACTTTTAACAATTTGTTTCTGTGTATGCAACATTAGCTCATTGTAAAAAATTCAATTATCCCAGTAAATATGTTATGTAACAAGTGAATGACTCCCTTGCAATTTGGTGAATATACATACAATTCTTTATCTGATTTATTTTGACGTGGATCTGTTATTGGTTGATATTTCTCTTTAAAGATTTCTTTATATCATCAGATACTCCAGTAATTTAAGAGATTTAGATATGTATACATGGATATAAAAAATGTGTTTGATATTTATATATTCTACTTAAGGGAAATTTCTTAGTTATTTTGTAAATAAGTAGAGATCATGACAACAAAAACTGTGTTCCTACTATGCTTCTATCCCAAGGTAAATAGGAGAATTCATTAAAAATTAAAGCCTTGCAACCTAGTGAACGTAACATCCTCAATTTTTGTTGTCTCTTTAAAGTTTTACATTGTATTAGAGAAATATAATGAGTCACAATGCAAGGCACATATGTACTTAACATTTTTAGTACCCTCATTAAACAGTAAAAGAAAAGTGAGAGAGAGAAAGGTGGGGCAGGAAGAAGTGGGAAGCATCAACTCTTAGTTGCTTCTTGTATGTGCCTTGACCGGGCAAGCCCAGGGTTTTGAAACCACAACCTCAGCATTTTAGGTCGACACTTTATCCACTGCACCACCACAAGTCAGGCAGTGAAAATAATTTCAATAGTATACTTTATTTAGGATGCAACATATCCAAGATATCCTGTTAATATTTAATCCAGTAAATATTAATGAGATATATTACATTCTTTTTTGTATTGTCTCCTAAATCTAGAGTATATTTTACAATTACAGCACATCTTACTTTGGACTTATCCATGTTTCAAGTGCCCAATAGCTACATATAGCTAGTATCTATTAGTTTGAAAGGCACAACTCTAGATATTAACAATTGTGGTAATAATAATAATAATTAGCCTTACAGATTTAAGACTTAAGTACAGATTATTAATTTCAACTCTTTAAAAATATAAATTAAAAATGTAAAGATTTGCTCTGTACTTTAAGTGTATGTATTTATGAGCCACTTGGCTTTAGTTAGAAATCTAAGCTAAGGTCATCAATTACTGATTACATCATGTCAGGTACATAGTAATATTTCGTATATTGTTCTTTGATTGATTGAGATTATAAAACTTTCGTCTTTTAGCACAATGCTCTGAATCACCTACCTGGTCCTAAATAGATTTCCAACAAAACACTGAAAAACTTTGGTAGACTAATTATTTGTATGAAATTACCATTTTTTTTGTTGGGGAACCACAGCTTGGTGGTATCTGTATAAAAATATGAATCAGATATAGAAGAAAACCCTTGGAGATATGCCAATATCCAGATTTCACTTAATTTTATTCCATCAAAAAGACAGAGGATGGGAATTTTTGTTGGAGAAGAGGGGGGATGAGAGCACTGTTTTATTAGAGGAGATCTTACAATGTCATTGATAGAATTCATAGTTCTGTGACAGTTCATCTCTGCAAGTGACAGGACATTTCTTGGGGCAACCGAGAGGGCCTTTAATTTATCTTTGTATACTCTTTGCATAATATATCTGGAATGAGTAAATAATAGTAGTAATTAATATGTAGCCATCATATTTGTTAAAAAAAAATAATGAACAGAAATCTCACATATTAAAAAAAATGACCCAATTTCCAGTAATGAAAATGGAAGAAATAAAAACGACACACATACATACACACTCACACACAGGGAAGAGTGAGAACACGAGACTAATGCTCCAAGATTCCTTTCCCAAGAAGCACTTATTTCCCAGAGAGAAGAGAAAGCCTGAATTCAAACTGAGAAATATTTTCAATCAGACTGTGTGAGAAGTCAGTGTTCTTATATATTAAACAAGTCCATACATGACCCAGACTGAATTGGTTGACTCAATCAGTTCTTTATCATTAAACACGTTTTTTTTTTAATCAGCCAAAATATCTAATTGAAAAATATTCAAAACGAATGTTTTACTGTACTGTCTTAAATCCAGTAATCCTTCAAAGCCTTGATTTTACATAATCGGATTATTAAAAAGTTGTTTCATGTCTGATGAAACCAAAACATGAATGAGATCATTTTCCTTAGTAGAGAAGTTCAGAAGAATACAGGGAACACCAATCTTGCTGAATTCAAACAGCAACAGAACTCTGCAAGGTGAGCACCCCCCAAAAAAATCCAGAACAAAAATTCTAAAATAAATCATAAGAAATTTAAACACTAATATAAATGTTTAGACATTATTCTTAAAACAGTGCTTTTTTTGTGCTATTAAAGAGAGAAATCTGCATTTAGTAATTTTTATTTCTCTTTTTAATACTCTGTGATCTACATGATTACAGATATCAGTGAGTATCCACAGATTGCAAAAACTCTTTTTTGAATAGTTCTGCCAAAAATATTTCTTCAAGCTGTACAAAATAAAAGCTTTAAATTGGAACACACAATAAGCCATGACTGTTAGAATTGTGTTTTGTGGAAAACATTACTTAAAAGTCAGAATAAAGGAAGTCCATGATCAAATTTTTGGGGAATGCTACATATATTTCTCAGAGTTTTACAGCAGGCTTATTCTTATTGAAGTTCTGAACCCTGCAATGAAGCATCTCTGTAACCTAATATTTTCCATTTTTATTTTAACACAAAGCCTTCTTAAATTTTAACATCTTGTTGAACAACTGTTGCAGGAAAAAAATATTTTAAGAAATGGTAATGTAGACTCATAATATTTGTACTTGTTACAGCTCCACATCTTTAGGTTTCCAAATTATAATAAAACCCAGAAATCCAGAAATGAAAAAACAGATGTTTGGTGCTGAGCTAGACCAACTAAATACCTTGCTTATCAAAAACCAACAGTACAGGCCATGGGATTCAAATTCACACTAGATGCTTTTAATGCAAGATCTTCACTTCTCCATTTATGTTTTTAGAACAGCCATGTGATGGTAACATCTCTATTCTTATTAGAGATGAATAAATCATGGAATTTCTTTGTGGTTACTAATAAGTAGTTGAAAGTCAAATATTAACTTTATGATGATCAAAGATTAAAGATGCAGCATAGTTTCTTAATAGCTGTGTGACTGAGTTATTTAACATCTCTGTGCCTCAGTTTCTAAATCTATTAGTTAGAATAATAGTAGTTCTTAGTGCACAAAGTTCTTACAAAAGTGAGATGAATTAATAGTTGTTAAATTCTTAGAACAGTGCCTTAGTATAGTCAGGCCTATTTAAGAGTTGCTAAGTTAAACATAAAATATTTTCTTCATCAGTCTTGTGCCCAAACATAAATGTCATAGATTTGGAATTTGTAAACTGTGGACAGTAGTTTTGTGTTCCTATGCATGGTTGGGAAATGGGAAGGAAGAGAAAGAGAAACAAAATACCTGTCTCACCTTCCACACATGTGCATCGGTTGCTCCACACCCACAAATCTGAGGGTTTTTTTTTATATTTTTGTCATTTGTTGGGTTCAGTTTGTTCGTTTAAATGTCGTCCAAAACTAGCATCAGAAAAAGTTAAAATTTCTATTTGCCAGCTAGACAACTGGCATCAGTATCAGAATCTATGTGGGTGTGGCTCTGGAATGTACAGGTATTTCTGGCTCTCTGCAAAGGTGCTGATGTTTGAGAACCCCTACCAGACAGTTCAAACCCTGTAACTGCGGAGGCTGTGTTCAGGTCAGCTTCATCTAGTTTGTGCAGGTTCACTCCATCAATTTGCCCAACCTGAAAAGCAGTGGCCTAATTAAGGAATGTTTCCCTCTGGTAACGAGCTATTCTGTCCTGTCTCAGGGCTGCAGGTTCCTTGCATATTTCTGCCCAGCCATCCTTGACACTTGCTTGTTACCTTGCATTCCCAGTCCCAGGGTGTTGTTCCTCCTCTGGGCACTATGTTTACATTCCAGGCGGGAAGAACAGGAAGGGAAAAGGGCAAAAGGCTTATCCCAGCTGAGCCGGCTCCCCTTTTAAGGAGTTTGCCTGGACACCTCGCTCCACAACCATCACTCTTAACTGGTTAACCAGGCTTGAGCTACACTGCCATTCTTAACCCTTATATGAGGGAAGGCCAAGAATTGTCTTGTTTTAATGTGACACATTTTCATGCCCAACAAAATTGCTCTTCGGCATGCTCTGTATTTCAGGCTTAAAGAAATGATGTTTTTACAGACTGCCCTTTCCACTTTACATTTTCTTCTAGTTCTTCAGTATCAGTTCAAGTTATCTAATCCTCTGTGAGAGGTTCCGTTCCACTCTAGGTAACCCTTCCCTCCTCATTTCGTATTCATAGCACTCTTACTACCGCTCTATCATGAGTACTAACTCAGTAGGTGGAGATTACTTTGATGGCCAAGATCAATGGCTGATATCCAGAAGCCAACTATAGCAATTGACTTCCAGTAACTGCGTAATAAATGTTTACTGAACAAATGAATATACAAAAATTGAATGAATGACGGAACTTATGAATGAATGAAGAGCGGAACGTTAATCTGTTGGATAAAAGATTGACTTCTGTTTGACTCTGTTCTTTTCTACTCATCATTCAGAGAAATACCTGCCATATGTTTGGGAAGCTATTGTACTAAGAAATTAAATAAAAGAAAGAAACAATATAGTAAAAAAAATGTCTGGCATACAAGAAACATATTAACCCTTCAGGTAGATCACACATGTTTGTCATCTTCATTTCTAACGCTTCACCCCATGAAGGGCTGTGTTCAAAGTAGGTTTATAATAAATGCCAAATGAATGAACATTGAATTAAAAGGAAAAGAGAATAACCAGAGTTAATAAGCTTTCATCTCTTAAAATTCCAGCAGTATATTGTTAATGTCATTGTTCTGAGTGAATAATTTTAAGATACAATAAAGTAGTAATTAACAGTAAAAATAATTGTTTTTGTTTTTTTTTAATTTTTTTGTAAGTGAGAAGCTGAGAGGCAGACAGATAGACTCCTGCATGTGCCCAATGGGGATCCACCCAGCATGCCCATTAGGGGGCGATGCTCTGCCCCTTTGGGCCATTGCTCCAACTTGACTGGAGCCATTCTAGCACCTGAGGGGAGTCATGGAGCCATCCTCAGTGCCTGGGTCAATGACTGCGGGAAGGGAAGAGAGAGACAGAGAGGAAGGAGAGGGGGAAGGGTGGAGAAGCAGGTGGCACTTCTCCTGTGTGCCCTGGCCAGGAGTCAAACCTGATACTTCCACACACTGGGCCGACGCTCTACCACTGAGCCAACTGGCTAGGGCAAAATAATTGATCAAAATGACACTATCTAGAAAGCTGGTATTTTTAAACTTAAGTTTTAAGATATGTGGGGTAACTGCATTGAGCATTCAAGCTGATAGATCAATTGATTGATTTATTGATTGATTTTTAGAGAGAGAGGAATAGAGAGAAAGAAACATTGATTTGTTTTTCCACTTATTTATGTATTCATTGGTTGATTCTTGTACGCGCCCTGACCAGTGATCAAACCTGCAGCCTTGGTGTATAGGGACCATGTTCTAATCTAAACAATGTAGCTAACCAGCCAGGCAAGCATTCAAGCTTGAGCTTTGAATTTCTTATAACCACACATATGCCCTAAGACTCTGTAGAATTTTAAGAAATAAATTTATAGTTACATCCTACTAGGATCTAATTATTGAAAATGTTGCCTTCACACAGAAGGCAAGTATATTTTGGGAGGACTTTCTTTTCTATTCATAAAAAAAGAAGTATTTTATCTAATTCGTGTATAACCTAGATATTTATTTTTCAAACATTAAAGTACTAGATCTTAATTTGCTCTATTAAATCTGAGTGAGAGCTAAAGAAGGCAGAGACTTAGCCTCTTCATAAGATAAAAGTGAGAAAATCCTGGCTTTATGTGTAGGGAAAACATGCTCTCTCTTTTAACACAACCAGGGCCCAAACCTGGGGACTCTGGTTCTCAGAGTGCCCAACCCAGTCATAAAATCAAGGACAAGGGGAGTAACTAGAGGGAACCCCCCCCCACACACACACACACAAAAAACAGCTTCTTTTATATGCCCAGGGAATAATGTGAAAAGAAAAATGAAAATCAGAAAGAGAAGATAGATGTTCCCTCTCTTTCTGAATAGGACTCAAAAATGAAAGCGGGTTCTAGGAACTGAGGGAGAGAGCAAGGCCAGGTGCCTTCACGGTAGCTGCCTTTGGAACTCTGGGAATTCGTAGTAACCAGGATTGATGGCCCTCACTTCCCCAAGGTTTAGCATTTCTGATCCACTCTCAGTCTGTTTATTAAAGACACTGAGTCAAGGACCACCATGACTAAGCAACAGAAGTTGGTGGTAAGCAGCCAGGCCAGTAAGTCCCATGGAGAACTAGGCAGAGACTCAGCAGCCAGCTTTAGGTTTACATAATCCATTCAAATCAAAAGGTGGAAAAATAGAAAAACACAGGGAGTGTTGACAGATTTACATTTCACCAGCAGCAACCCCAGTCAAAAATTTTTTTGTACATGAGTCATTTACTCATAGCAAAGCAAGCTATTTGTCTGAATGATTTGGCTGAATTTGGCATAGATATTGAAGATGCAGAACACTAATACTGTGATGTATTGAAATTTATTTTTTTCACCTATTAAAAAGAGGATACCATTACTTTATGTTTATTATGTAGATAATAATAAAATATAAAACATTTTTGTGTGTGTGTCATTTTGTTTTCTGGGAGTGGCTGAGAGGAGATCAGGCATGAGAAGAATAGGAACTAATTTTGATGGGAAGACACATCTTTCATCTATTTGAAAACATATTTTTTTGTGAATGACATATGACATTTTAGTCTGTATCCTTAGGGAATTAAAAATTTAGCTAAAGAACTTTAAGAACTCAATCCTAAAATGGAGTATGATCACAAAAGCTTAATGGTTTATCAAGGATTAAATGTAAGGTCATAAGAAGTTTGAAGGAGAGTTCAATTACCAGAGAAGGCTCTAAGAAAGGAAGCAGGACTCTTACAATTCTAAGATTATATAGTATCTAGATAAAGAAGAAAACCATAGAGAGGTATGGTGATATAGATGTGGACATTCTAGGCTGTCCAGATTACTAAGCATTTGTACAAACAAAAAAAATGAAAATAAAAAACTCAAAAAGGAGACAGATACTTCTCAGGAATCCAGTCTGTGCTGTAGTTAGGAGTGGTAGGAGATGAAACCAGATAGGTAGGTACAAATCAAACAGATCCTTGTGTGTGTGTGTGTGTGTGTGTGTGTGTGTGTGTGTGTGTGTTTTAAAAAGGAGGGGAGATAGACAGACTCCAACATCTACCCAGCAACCCCCATCTGGGAAAATAAAAAACTCAAAAAGGAGACAGATACTTCTCAGGAATCCAGTCTGTGCTGTAGTTAGGAGTGGTAGGAGATGAAACCAGATAGGTAGGTACAAATCAAACAGATCCTTGTGTGTGTGTGTGTGTGTGTGTGTGTGTGTGTGTGTGTGTGTGTGTTTTAAAAAGGAGGGGAGATAGACAGACTCCAACATCTACCCAGCAACCCCCATCTGGGGCTGATTCTCATAACCAAGCTATTTTTAGCACCTGAGGCAGAGGCTCCACAGAGCCATCCTCAGCATCTGGGGCCGATGCGTTTGAACCGGTTAAGCCATGGCTGCAGGAGGAGAATAGAGAGACAATGGGAGAGAAGGGGGAGGTGGAGGCGGGTAGAAGCAGATGTTGCCTCTCCTGTGTGCCCTGACCAGAAATTGAACCTAAGATTTCCACATGTTGGTTCGATGCTCTACCACTCATCCAACTAGCCAGGTTTGCAAACTGGTCCTTCGAAGATAGAAAGAGTAGTTTTTCTTTGGGGGAGAAACACTGAAGATTCACCATAGTTTCTTGGGCAAGGGAGTAATACCCGAAATAGAGATTCAGGCGTGTTTATCACATGGTTGAGGGGTACAAGACCAGCAAGAAAATGAAGAGGGTGCTATTTAACTAATTATATGGATGGGGCAGAAGTAATAAAAAGGAGGGGAGAAAAATAGAGTTAAAGAAATGACAGCCCTGGCCGGTTGGCTCAGCGGTAGAGCGTCGGCCTAGCGTGCGGAGGACCCGGGTTCGATTCCCGGCCAGGGCACATAGGAGAAGCGCCCATTTGCTTCTCCACCCTTCCACCGCGCTTTCCTCTCTGTCTCTCTCTTCCCCTCCCGCAGCCGAGGCTCCATTGGAGCAAAGATGGCCCGGGCGCTGGGGATGGCTCTGTGGCCTCTGCCTCAGGCGCTAGAGTGGCTCTGGTCGCAATATGGCGACGCCCAGGATGGGCAGAGCATCGCCCCCTGGGGGGCAGAGCACCGCCCCTGGTGGGCGTGCGGGGTGGATCCCGGTCGGGCGCATGCGGGAGTCTGTCTGACTGTCTCTCCCTGTTTCCAGCTTCAGAAAAATGAAAAAAAAAAAAAAAGAAATGACAGACTGTTCCCTGGCTGATGGTGCAGTGAATAGAGCATCCTCCTGAAGTGCCGAGGTCACTAGCTTTATCCAGAAAGGGGTTGCTGGCTCTAACCTGACAGCACTGACTAGACCTGAGATCACTGGTTCGAGCCCTGGTCAGGGCACATATGAGAAACAGTCAATGGCACAACTAAGTGGAACAAATTGGTGCCTCTCCTCTCTCTCTCTCTCTCTCTGTCTCTCTCTCAAAAAAAATGTAATGAGTAATGACAGAAAAATTAGAGTTACTGTTAATTCTGGTATCCCCAGGACTATCCAGTTTGCATCTGCTGTACCAATGTGACTTAGTTGATGAATTATACTGTCATTTCTTAGCCCAGGCAGCTGTGACATTGAAACTGTATTTCTGTGCCACTGAGAAATATGGGCATCCAGAATGGGGAAGAGTTTCATTTGAGGTCTGATTAAAGTGAAGAGTAGCAAGGTTTCAAAGTGTAAATGCCCAATAGACAGCTGAGATAAAAGACAAACTGAGATGCATATTCCAGAAACTGATTTCACAGTCACCTGCATTCTTTTTTTGAAAAAGCCACCTTGTACCAAGCTCCACATTTTGATTTTAAATATGAAAAGATAAATTTTAAAAAATTAGCAAGATCCAGCCCAATCTATCAGAAGTCCATGCACCATCAAAGGTCGAAGTGATAGATTACCATCAGTGGCAAGGTTTTTTTTTTTCTTTTCTTTTTTTTTACAGAGACAGAGAGAGGGACAGACAGGGACAGACAGACAGGAACAGAGAGAGATGAGAAGCATCAATCATCAGTTTTTTGTTGCGACACCTCAGTTGTTCATTGATTGCTCTCCCATATGTGCCCTGATCGTGGGCCTTCAGCAGACCAATTGATCCTTTGCTTGAGCCAGTGACCTTGGGTCCAAGCTGGTGAGCTTTGCTCAAACCAGATGAGTCCTCACTCAAGCAGGAGACCTCAGGGTCTCGAACCTGGGTCCTTCCGTAGCCCAGTCCAATGCTCTATCCACTGCGCCACTGCCTGGTCAGGCAGAGTGGCAAGTTTTAATAAAAGTTCAACTAACAGAGTCCTGCATGATCCTCCGCCTAACATTCCAGCCCACTTCCCATTATTCTACTTCACAAATATCTGAATCCAGACTATTGCTCCCATACTAATTAAGTCACTGCCTGATATTAATGCTGGACGCCCCTCTCCTATCTGCCCTCGTGTCTGCTATGTCTTTCCCACCCCCATTTCCCACCTCTCCCTTCTAAGTACCTTCCCTAGCTTCTCCACTTGCTCAATCCCTACTAGTGCTTTAATACCTATTAATTTCTAACTTCTCCATGAAGTTTTCTTTACAACACCAACATGCTACCCTCTGTAGCATATGACCTCATGGTACTTAATGTCATTACTGCTAGTTTGATTCTTGTTTAATCACATATTTGCATCATGGCATTCATTTTTCTGTGGTCTTGCATGTTTTACAACTATTCAACCACTGTACTATTTAACGTCTACATATCTAATCTCTTCAAGGTTATGTGCCATTTCAAAGTGTGTGTGGGGGTAGTGTACGTCTCTTGATTTGGTGCTAGTCTATATTTTTCTGAAACAAAATAACGTATTTTAAGGCTTTGTATGTTGATGAATGAATTCAAATTTTAACACTATTATAAATGCATTTTTAGGAAATTACTTCAATTCTGACTACAAACTATGTTAATTATACTCTTTAGCAAACTTATTTGAATAATCATAATATTGAGAAATTCCAGTGTCTTGAAGACATTTGACACAAAACATGAGTTCTTTTACTTGTTTCAAAGACATTTTTTACTGGACATATAATATCATTTACATTTAAAAAATATTTATTTAGTGTTATATAGTAGAGTACAATGGAGTATACAGAAAGCATTCAACTTCTATATTCGGAGTTGTATATTATACCAAATTAACAAGGATACAGACTGTTTCACATTTCCAAGGTGGCGCTGGGGTTTAATTACTTAATCATTGCACAAACTCAAGATCGTTGTCTCTCCTGAGTCTACCATTGCTACAGGTGTATTTACAAGTAGCAGCCTCATAAGTTGTTAAATAGAATGGCACTTCTTTGTAACACAAGGGGTGTGAAAAATGATTATTTTCACTTTTATAGGCAAACTCTAAGATAAGTGGTTATAATAAATTGAGGGGCATAATTTGGACCATAATCTGTACGAGACCAGTGATTGAGAAAATTATTACATAGGATTCCATTGAATTTTCAAAGGTACCTCTCAAATTCTGAATGTAGGTGTTTCTTGCATCATCAATTTAATATGAACTTCAGAATATAGACTTGTCATGAGAGACAACTGGTGCAGATTGACCAAGAAGTTAATCTTCATAACCTTTGTCAACAAAACTTCTGTTAAGTCTAGGTGTAATTTACTGAATATTCATCCATCTTTCCTCCACAAATATGAGCAATTTTCTTATATTTTTAATTTTTACTATATGAAAAAGCCTATATACATAGCTAGAAATGGAATGACTGGACATGTATGTTTGAAATTCAAATAGTGGCATGGGAAAATATTTTTACTATAGTAAATACATCTCTGATGTTTGCAGGGGAAATTGAAGAGTATTTTATTGACTAAGATCAAACAATCTGTAATTACCACTCAGAGGCACAAAGTAAAATTGTAGCAAGTAGAGGCAGCGCTGGGTTGCATCACATAGGCAGACACTTTTTAGGTATGTGCCTAGGTATTTCCTTGGAGAGTTCACACAGGTTTACCAGAAAGTCGCCCTTCTCTACCAGTCTAAGTTTGTTTCTTTTTACATTTGAGGTCCTCGACACACATCAAATAACTGGAAAGCAGAGACAAGCAGTTTTGGTTAGTTGAAATACATAGGTTTTTTTTTCTTTCTTTCTATAAAATATTTATAAAATGTGTCAATCCTCTATCAATATATCTAAATACACATGGATCTTTTTGCATGATTCTTGTGATCTAAACATTTTATTCTCCTGCATGTAAGTCATCAATATGTCCTTATTCCCAGTTAAATAAAATGCATAAGTCTTACCCTGAGACAAAAGGAACTTTCTTCAGGATCTGAGTCTTGCATTTCTTGAAAGTCCTCACCTCAGGCCCCAAATTCCAGCCTTATAAAATTACCTTCCATGCTTAAGTGTGTCCTGTCTTTTACAACCTTGTGGCTTTTCTCATGGAGTCAGTGTGATTTTTAAGGTTATAAATTTGTCCATTGCACTAATCTCTCTTTAAACTCTTACAGTATATTCACTGATGTTGTTCATAGGTATTCCTTGACCTGGGCCCACCAATCTTTCTAAAGCCATCTCAGGCCACTTGTGTCCTTATTGTGTATGTGCAGACCTTGCTCACCTTCATAAACAGCTGATTAGGATGAGGCCATAGACATGGTACCATCACTGCCTCTGAATGCTCTGCCCACTCTGTATTCCGGGTAGGGTAGTTAATTCTCCTATCATCCTGTAGGTTTTATCTTCAGTGTCACTTCCTCAGAACTGTCCCTGCTTGTCTCTTCTCCTCCCTACCTCCAAGTTAAATCTCCTTCAGACATTTTTATCAAACTTTTAAAAAGACAAATCACTCTTAGTTAACCCTTCAAATAATAAGAAATGTACATGGGTGAGGACCTTATTACCTTGCTTACTCTTATAATTCAATCTACAGAATATGGTCTGGTCTAGGGTGGTTATTAAATGAGCATTTGATAATGGATCTACACTGTTTCTGTTATCTAGAATTCTACCCTCTGATGTAATGCTGTTTGTTTTTCAAGACACAATTCAAATATTACCTCTAAGGAATGGTAATGGGTTCTTCCTTTAGATTTGGGTTTACTTTTCTCCCCAGAAGCACATTATACAGGTTATTATGTGCTGTGATGGGCCTCTTATGCAGCATGTAGGTTATTTGTGCTCAGGTCTGTCTCCTTAAACATGTCTATCTTTGAGGACTGTAACTATGACTCTCACTTTGTACCACCAGAACCTAACATGGCACCTCTATGCCATGAGCACTCAAAAAACTACTTCTCTTAATTTGTGAATGGTTATCGAGTTTCCCAGTCATCACATGAATGTTTATTTCTCTTTGAATACATGGAGTGGAAGAAGTGAAGCAAATGCAGATACTGGGTATCCTGGATTTAGTCTGAGCTTTATTACTAAGTGACCAATAGAAAAATAGTTAACAGCTCTGATATTTATCTTCCTTGTTTATAAAATAAGATATATGCCAATGATGACTTCTAAATGTCTATTTTAACAAAAAATATAATTAAAGTAGTAAGTGGAAAAGCTGGAGAACACACAACTATATGACATTTATCAACTTTTGTGACTAAATTACAATAACATTTGGTTTACATTTAAATATTCCTTTTCTCCAAAAGGATAATTTGGGAAAATGTTGATTACTTCAAATCCGAGGACTCATTGAACAAAATAAATCAGATGACAAAGCTCTCTCTGTTTAGTACAATTAGTATACACTGTATATTGGGTCAGGACTAAAATCTAAAGTGAAAAGAAGAATCAGACAGAGCCCTGCCCTTTTTACAGGAGAAGCAGACATTCAGATACAATCATCCCTTGATATCCATGGGAGATTGGTTCCAGGACATCCATAGATACCCAAATTTATGATGTTCATATATAAGCCCCTTTTATGAAATAGTGTATTATTTGCCTATACCCTACACACATCCTTCCGTATACTTTATATCATCTCTAGATTACTTACAATTCCTAATACAATGTAAATGCTATGTAAATAGTTATACTGAATGGTTTAGGGAATAATGACAAGAAAAAAGTCTACATGTGCAGTGCAGATGCAACCGTTGGAGGCCTAACTCCATTGTACTGTACACACCAGCAACGAGAAAACATCATTTTCTAATATTTTGACCTGCAGTTAGTTAAATCTGCAGCGGGTCCTGTAGACATGGAAGCTAACTGTAATTAAATCCAGAATAATAGCTAACATTTGTATAGCAATTACTACATAGAAAACACTGTTCTAAGCAGTTTATAATAATCTCGCTTATTTTTCACAACTTGCATAAGAAGTATCCATAATATAAAGATCAAACACTGAGAGTGGCCAGGTGACCCTCTATGGTCAAACAACTCGCAGAAAGTGGTAGGGCTGAAGTTTAAACCCAAGAGGTCTGTCTCCAAAGTTCATGTATTTAAATATCATTTCTGAAACCTTACCTTCTCAAATATCAGCATGATACCTGAAATAATTGATATGTGCAATAGAAGATCATAAAATATTACAACGAAGTAGTTTTGTTGAGAACGTAGTGGTTGGGAAAGCCTTACATAAGGAGACACCATCTGAAGTGGCAGTCTGTAACGCACGGAGCACTAAATCGGGGACATGCTGCCTGCCCCTCCCATACACCAGTCACGTTGCTGTGGTCCAGTTACTTAGTTCCTCTGAGTCTGAGTTCTTATCTTCAAAATCATGACAATAAAAACTATATTATAGTTTTGTTAGAAAAATTAATTCATATAATATCAGGCTTCTTTGTCACTTTTAAGGCAGGTTATAAAAAGCAAAGCAGGCTTCACCTGGCTCTGTCATGAGATGACTGACCTAGCAATCCAGCCATGAACTGCGAGGAAGCCCAGGCCACACAGAGACACCCAATCAAGAGTCACTAGTGATCCCAGTCCTCAGCCTTGGCTAGCTCTAACCTCCCGGGATGTCAGTGAGCCATCTGGGAAAAAGTCTCTTCAGACCTTAATTAAACTGACACTAGATGAAGCAGAGATAAACTTTCCTCACAGAACCTAGCCCAAATTACAGATTCATGAGCAAAAGAAATGACTGTTATTGATGTAAAACATCAAGTTCTGGTATGAAGCAAGAGATTACTGGAACACATTTAAATCAGATAATACATATAAGGTACTTAATATGGTGTATTATGTATCATGCATGTTTAATTAAAGGTGTCTACTAACAAGTAATGTCATACAGTAGATGTTAGGATGACATAGCCAGGAGTCCGTCGGCCTGGATTTAGATCCTACTTCCTCCATATTTTAGCTGTGTAACTTAAGGCAAATTACTTCACCTCTCTCTGCTCAGTTTCTCATTTGTAAATGGAAGTGATCATTGTACCCATTTGGTTGTGATAAGAATTAAATGTTTTAAAGCAGTGGTCCCCAACCTTTTTTGGGCCACTGACCAGTTTAATGTCAGAAAATATTTTCACAGACCGGCCTTTAGGGTGGGACGGATAAATGTATCACGTGACCGAGGCAAGCGTCAAGAGTGAGTCTGAGTCTTAGAGGGATGTAACAGAGGGAATCTGGTCATTTTTTGTTGTTGTTGTTGTTGTTTTTCTGTATTTTTCTGAAGCTGGAAACCGGGAGAGACAGTCAGGCAGACTCCCGCATGCACCCGACCGGGATCCACCCGGCACACCCACCAGGGGGTGACGCTCTGCCCACCAGGGGGCGATGCTCTGCCCCTCCGGGGCATCGCTCTGCCGCGACCAGAGCCACTCTAGCGCCTGGGGCAGAGGCCGAGGAGCCATCCCCAGCGCCCGGGCCATCTTTGCTCCAGTGGAGCCTCGGCTGCGGGAGGGGAAGAGAGAGACAGAGAGGAAGGAGAGGGGGAGGGGTGGAGAAGCAGATGGGCGCTTCTCCTGTATGCCCCGGCCGGGAATTGAACCTGGGACTTCTGCACTCCAGGCCGACGCTCTACCACTGAGCCAACCAGCCAGGGCAATCTGGTCATTTTTTAAAAATAAATCATCCTTCAGACTTAAATATAAATAAAATGGAAATAATGTAAGTTATTTATTCTTTCTCTGCGGACCAGTACCAAATGGCCCACGGACCAGCACCGGTCTGTGGCCCGGGGGTTGGGGACCACTGTGTTAAAGTTCCCCAAATGGGCCCTGACCTTTATTATGACTAAGCCTTTGTAGATGTTTCTCCATCTCCCCACTTTTTTATATAGGTCTCAAGTTAGTGAATTCATCCTTGAGGAAACTTCTGACCTTTCAGAAGTTTTGGGTGGCCCTCTTATGTGTTCCCAGACACCCATGGGCTGATTAGTTGTTTACACCTGCACTGGGTACAGCTTTCTTTGCATAGAATTCCTTGGCAGATACCTTTGTATGTGGCCAGGACCACAGTCTGTGCCTCTTTCACAGCCGATGAAGCACAAATCTGTTTTAAACCCAAGGTTGCCAAGTAAGAGGGAAGGCTTTTCTCTTTCCCTCAGTCCTGTCTCTTCTGTTGTTGTTCATATATGTCTTGAAGAGGCCCTAAAGCAATGCTGTTGTGACTCAGCATCGACCAAGATTCTGAAAACTCCTTTCAGATTTAACATTCACATATAAGGACTAGAGATGAGTCCATGGTGCCTGATCTCACAGATAATTTAAAAGGACAAATACCCCTGCATGAACTGTGGTGGTGCAGGGGATAGAGCATCAACGTGGAAAGCTGAGGTCACTGGTTTGAAACCCTGGGCTTTCCTGGTCAAGGCACATACAACAAGCAACCAATGAACGGCTAGAGTGAAGCTATTATGAAGGTATTTCTCGCTACCCACCCCTCTTCTCTTTCGGTAAAATCAATAATTAAAAAGGGGGGAACAAATACCCTGCTTCAGTCATCTCTCTTCTGGAACAAACAAAGCTCTGCTACTGACTTAAACTTGTTCTCTAGACTCTCTTTTTGCTCAGAATGAATTAATTCCCAGGAGGCTTCACAAATCTTTCTTGCAAATAAATGTCAAGATCTCATCTAAGCATTTCAATGAAAATAACCATCTTGTTAAATTTCAGTAATAGACATGTCCTAGGTGAAAGCTGGAATCTCCATTGCATTAATAACTGAGAAAGCATCTCCCCTACATATTCTGTGGATTCTCTGTGTGTGCACGTGTATCTGTCTGTCTGTGTATATGTGTGTGTGTGTATGTATGTATGTATGTATGTATGTATACATGTGTTTCTCTTAAGAGCAGGGATGGTTTGTAATTTCTTGCAATGCTTGCTTTTCAGCTGAGTTAAATGAAGACTTGTGTGCAGAAGGCAAATAGATCAGTGGCAAGAAAAGATGACAAGAGCAGTTGGCCCAAGAGCACACAAAGGCATCAACAAGTATGAAAATACTGCCTGGAATGGTTCCTATAAAAGTCAGGAAATGATACACAAGGTAATAAAAGTTCAGAGTGTGTTACTGGAGCTTATAAGGCCTTAGAATGCAGTATAGTCCCTCTGTTTTAGTCAAACTTTTCTTATATTTTCTGGCATTTGAAAAAAAATAAGTTCTGATTTTATTACATTTAAAAAATTCAACTAAAGGTAATAAAGAAAAGTAGCACATATTTGTAATGTGAATAAAAAATGTCAGTTCAGTGCTCAACACATTCAGTATTCATTCTCACCTTCCATGGTCATAACCCCATTCACATTCATTCATTTGTTCACTCAATAAATATTTAGTGAGCAGCCGTAGGCAATATGTAAAGAAATGAACAAGGTTGTGTTCCAATAAAGCTGCATTTATTATAGCCATTGAAATTTGAACTTGATAAACTTTTTTACATATCACAAAATACTCTTTTTCTTGTGATTTTATTTAAACTTCAAAAATGTGAAGACCATTTTTTTTTTTAGCTATAATTTGCACATTGACAGGCAGGGGTTGAATTTTACTCATAGACTGTAGTTTTGCTAACATCTGGTTTAGAGAATGTGGCATTTGAGTTCTATTAAAGGATGAATAGGGGTTTTCCAAGCAAACAGATGCATTCTAGTTTGGAGAAATAGCACTTGGCAAAGACATAAGTAGATCAACAGATGAGTCCTTTGAAGAGCCATAAATGGCACTTAATGTCGCAGGGGTCAAAGACACAGATAGAAAAAGGAAACTGAATGAAAGATCATCAGTGCCATACTGGGAATTTGTCATTTACTGAGTAGGTAGTGAGAAACCAATTGTGGAATTTGTGGCATAATGAGGTTTGCATTTTAGAAAGGTCATTCTAGCAGCAAGTTGAAAAACTGACAAGAACAGTCCAAGAGAGAAGGAAAGATAACGAGAAAATAATTTTGGTAGTTCAACAAAAGAAACAGAGAATTGATCATCTATCAGTTCCATATAATTTTCTATCTTTCCTCTAGACCTCCAAACAAACACATGCCAAGACCTCTATTGACCTCAGACCATTGTAGATTATATTCTTCTTTTCTGGAATTTTTTATTTATTTTTTACTACTTAACTCCCTTTTATCCTTTAAGTTTCAATTTTATGTCACTTCTCCAGAAAATCCTTCATGGACCCTTCCCATCAGGATTCACAGCCTGTGGTACACAAAAACAGGACCTCTGTAACAATGATCACACCAAGGATATATGCTGAATGTCTACCTTCTGCACTAGACTGTAAGCCACATGTCCCCCACTATATCTCAGTATCCACCTCAGAGTAGAAGCTCAGTGAATACTTGTAGTGGCCAACAGGTTGGAAGACAGGATATTTACCAAGTAGAATTGACAAGTATTCAGGAGTGAATGATTTGCATAAGATAATATAAGGTTAAAGATAATTTCTAGATTTGGGTGACAAAATGTTGTTAGAATAAGGAGAGAGAATAGAAGATTGAAGTTATATTTGAGGCAGTTGTGGAAATGTTGATTTTGAAATTTCTGTGGGACATCTGAAGAGACACACCAAGAGACTTTTTTTTCTGCTTCCCACTCAGTTAACCCAATCATTTTACCTCTGTACTAATGATTACAATAACCTATGCTCTGGGTCCTGTTTTGAATCTTCCTATCCAACATATGCTAAGATTTAGAGTTGTTTCCCCAGAATATCACTTCTATTAGGTTACCCACTGCTTTAGAAATTGTTAGAAGGCAAATCAAAAGGAATCCAAGCCTCCTTAAATTAATTTAATGTCAATATTTTTCCTTAGTTCCTTGATTCCTCAACATAAATATTCTCTACTCATACTGGTTATCTCATTTTCCTCCAATTTTCACCATTCTCTTTCTTGTATTTACTTCCTCTGCCCCTCTGACTAGAATTCTTTTTTCTGGTCAACTTAAACTTATCTTAGTCCAAAGGCCAATTTAATTTCCATGTCTTCCCTGATGCTTCCTTGAGATTAAGTATATAATATTTGCCCTTCCTTTCACTGACTTAACTTATGTGGACTGTTTCTTGATAAAAATAATGCCATCCCTTTTTGGGAGCCTAGTGTGGGACAGCCCATTGTGTGATCTCATTTCACCTACACAACAGCCCTTCTGAGGTAGTTTTAATCACTGTTAAATGTAAAGACTCTAAAACTGTGAAGGTTTAATTTTAACTCAACTAAACACTCACAGTTGGTAAATAGTGGCTCCACATCTGACTGTCTACAAAGCACATGGTGTTACTTTACTATACTATAGTGGAGAAATTTTATTTTTCTTTTAATTTAAGCTTACAGAATTTGAAGGTCTCACTTTAAACTCTTTCTCATAGTCAGTAGAATGGGATGGGTGCAGGCTTGGAAGCCCAAGATTTGGAGGTCCCTTTCCTAATCAAATGACCACATGGAAATCACAGAGGCTTCTGTGACCTCTGCCTACACACCTAAACAATGGGAACCCAGGCTGTCTAAAAAAAAATAAAAATGAGATGATTATGTGATAACATTTTGAAATAGACATTTTGCAAGTATTGTGCCTGTCATAGAGGTCTTGAGTACGATTTTTTTTGTGTGTGTGTATTTTTCTGAAGCTGGAAACGGGGAGAGACAGTCAGACAGACTCCCCCATGCGCCCGACCGGGATCCACCCGGCACGCCCAACAGGGTCTACGCTCTGCCCACCAGGGGGCGATGCTCTGCCCTCCGGGGCATCGCTCTGCCGTGCCCAGAGCCACTCTAGCGCCTGGGGCAGAGGCCAAGGAGCCATCCCCAGCGCCCGGGCCATCTTTGCTCCAATGGAGCCTTGGCTGCAGGAGGGGAAGAGAGAGACAGAGAGGAAGGAGGGGGCGGGTGGAGAAGCAAATGGGCGCTTCTCCTATGTGCCCTGGCCGGGAATCAAACCCGGGTCCCCCGCACACCAGGCCCACACTCTACCACTGAGCACTGAGCCAACCGGCCAGGGCCTTGAGTACGATTTTGACTCACATAAAAACATTTAAAATTCATAAATAAAAATGAAGCTGAAGAGAATAAAAATTTATCAGCTTAAGCATTCAAAAAAGAAAATAATTAAGGCATTTAAAAGGGTAAATATGATACATGGTCCTCACTCTCAAGAAACTTTCCTAAGGCTTATACTGTGTATGTAGATCCTTAATATATATATTCATATATACAACATATATACGATATAACTAAATTTTTTAATATATACATATACATATATTTATATATCTAATCTGCTTAATTGTCTTTGCTTAAATCTCTACCGTGGCAATTTTCAACTGATTTGATTATATAATATTTTATAATTATCTCCTTACACATATGTCTCCCAGAATTCACCATTGTAGTCCAAACATCCAACACAGAACTTTGCATACCAGTAACTAATAAACATGGAAGGAAGAAAGAAAAAAGAAAGGGAGGGGAAAAGGGAAGAATGAAGAGAGGAGAAAAGGTGGGCAGAGAAGGAGGGAGAGCTAAGGAAAGAAAGAAGAAAGAATCTACGTTATTCGGTAATGCTTGATTTTTCCCTGGTGAATTTTCTCAGTTAAGGAGAATTTTAAATTTTAGAGTCATAATGACCATCTCTTTATAGGTCTTCCTCTTCCCTTGCATAGAAATTTTATTCCCAGGTCATCTTTCCTTCTTAGTTTTTTTCTGCATTCTTTGTCTAGCCTATAGCCTTGTTGATTCATCACCTAAAGTCAATGACTATGGCCTCTATTTAATCAAAAACCAAGTGAAACTATAATACATTGAGTGAATAAATCATGGAAAGCACTATAGAGTCAGTGAAATTTCAAGATGTTTCCCTGACTATGAAGTCTTTTCAGTAAGATTTACCAGATGCTCCTAAATTTGTGGTCTAGTAAAAAGAGGTGAGCTCTGCTATCAGGGTCTAGGTTTGGAAAATTCCTCCCCAACTACTAGATCTGTGGCTTTAGCTTAGCCACTCAGTGCCTATGAGTCTCAACATCTCATTTATAATAAAAGGGTACTAATTTCTACTCTAAAGAGATTTAGGGGAAGATTAGAAATGATGTATATAAAATGAAATGATACTTGGCTCACAGAAGGAAATAAAAATATAAAAATGCATGAGTTTTTATCAGTTGAATATTATAGATATTATAGATAATAAATTTCTTGGTAATTTAAAGATATATATAATTGGCTATGAGCAGTGCCTGAGAATGTAGTAAGGATATAGGAAATATTGATCAATTAATTGAATAGTGGATATTGAATGCATTCCCAAAACACATAAAATGATTAATAAATATTATTCAATGATAATGCTCCTGTTGGTCAGATATTCACAATTGATTCATTCTACTGGTGGAGGGAATAAAACAGTGACACAGGGTGATATTAAGCATAACCAATCATAGTAAAACAAACAAACAAAAAGAAAAAAACAAAGGAAAATAAAAACTAGTCTGAGGATCTTAGAAAAAAAAATGCTGCAAGCAGACAAACCTAGTGAATAATAAATAGCAAGAGAAAGTTCTTGAGAAACGGTTTTGTTGCATAGTGTGGTTGGGTTATTGTAAAATAGTGCAGACACGATGGAAAGTGACACCATGAATGAGGTGTGGAGGCAGCACTGCTCAGCCTGTCCTGACATGAATTTTGTGTAAGCTAGGTCTAAAAGTAGCTTTTCTCATAGGAAGTCCACCCCGCTTCTCAGGAAGAGAAACCCATGCTTTCCACTTGCCCAGTTAGTGTGCATACTCATTTTACTATGACTACCTGAGCACACCCTGAACAACAGTGACTCTCTGAGCTCATAATGAATTATAGTACATAGTCATATTTTATTCGCAAAGTTACTTTCATAAAAACACTTCAATGGGCCCTGGCCAGTTGGCTCAGCGGTAGAGCGTTGGCCTGGCGTGCGGGGAGACCCGGGTTCGATTCCCGGGCAGGGCACATAGGAGAAGCTCCCATTTGCTTCTCCACTGCCCCCCCTCCTTCCTCTTTGTCTCTCTCTTCCCCTCCCGCAGCCAAGGCTCCATTGGAGCAAAGATGGCCCGGGCGCTGGGGATGGCTCCTCGGCCTCAGCCCCAGGTGCTAGAGTGGCTCTGGTCGCGGCAGAGCGACGCCCCAGAGGGGCAGAGCATCGCCCCCCTGGTGGGCAGAGCATCGCCCTCTGGTGGGCAGAGCCTCGCCCCTGGTGGGCGTGCCAGGTGGATCCCGGTCGGGCGCATGCGGGAGTCTGTCTGACTGTCTCTCCTCGTTTCCAGCTTCAGAAAAATAATAATAAAAAAAAACACTTCAATGAACTCCTAAAGCATATTCACTTCTCACTCTGACAGTGCGTCCACCTAATTTTTAAAATCCTGAAAATCTTTAACTTCCATAGCATTAAGAAAGACTGATGCTGTCCCTGTATCCATGTGTGCCTGCCCATGATGGTTTGCCTAATATCCCTTCTCCGTGGGAGCATGGGTTTCCATTTGGTGAGCTGTCTGTGCTCTCTGTGACTCTTTGCTCTCATATCACAAACTACAGGACAGCTGAGCTTAAAGACAGCTTGTCTTTAACTGAAAACCTAAACTTTTCAGAGCTATTTGTTTTCCATTCTGAGAAGAGCTGAATTACAGAAAGGGAATAAAACTGATCCTCTTGCACATATTGGCTGCACTCTTTTGGTTTTGTACAAGAGCCCTCCGAATTCAGCCATAGAATGTCAATAAACTGAGAATCCAGGCATATTTGTAAGAACCAGGGCTTAGGCCACCTGAAAGTATCTGATATCTCTTTTTGGCAAGTTTACACATTTTCTTACAAATAGAGCTACTTTTAAATTCTTCTGCTATATAATGAGTTTATGTGAGGACAAACATTCCTTGCTCAAAAACCACACCTTTTTGGAGACTTTAAAGGCTGAATATGCTTACCGTGTTCATAGAACTGATGGTATCAAATGTTCTAAGATTGGTTTGTATTTATGTAAGCCCTGATATGATACCTTAAATACTTAAACCAATCTTTTGTGGGATTTTCTTTTTTCTTCAGAACTACAAAGCCTACGACCTGTTATGCCACGCTGAGACATAAAAAAATCTATAGTCACATTACAGACTTGGAATGTATGCTTAATAATGTGTTCATGAGATCTTTAAAGGGTTAGCTTAGTTCTATCAATTGGCTTATGATTTCTATCTCTTTTCCTCTTCCTTCCTCAACTCAAATAACATAGTCAGAAAGGTTTGATTTTTAAAAAGATTTCCAGTTTTTCATTTCCTCCTCCAACAAACTTTTTATGTGTTAGAAGTTCTGCTTTAATAAGTCTTCTGAGGCTTATGAGAGAATGTGAGGCTAAACCATCTGGAATTATAAGAACTAAGAATTTTGGGTAAGTGGGCAAAAACAGAAGAGTCATCTATCCTAGACAGTCACTTGCCTGGAATTTCTCCAGGACCCTGACAACAACGCACTAGATTTAAGCAGCAGTGTGTTGTCACTGCTATTAGTTTCAATGACTTGATGACAAGTCATCCACGAGAAAGCCAAGCAACTGGTCCCAGATGTATCAGCATCTGAGAAAGATGTTTATGAGATATTTTATTGGGTGCTGGAGCCAGAACATGAAAGAAAATTACAGGAAACATTGAATTAGAAAATAGAAAACTTTCCGAGAATCCAAAGTGTTTGCTTATAACCATGAGTCTTGTTTTCTACCTTTGGAACAAGTATAAGACACACTCATAATAATAAAAATAATAGCATTTTTAATATAGAAGTAGAATTGTTGACTTATATTACTGTTCTATTTTTAAGTTTTTTGAGGAATCCTTATTCGGTTTTCTATAGCAGCTGTACCAATTTATATTCCTATGAAAAGTAGGCGAACAAATTTGCAATCCCACCCAAATGTTGAGCATAGCCTTCAGTTCTTCCCCTCCAGAAAGCATAGCCACAGATGTTCTGCAGTCATGGAGCACATCCTATGGCCCACCTGGGCAAGAAGTCAAACTGGCAACTTTGCTGAACTGTTGAGCATAACATCTGGCTTAAGATAACTAGAGAGCCTGAACAATGATCTTGAGCATCCTTACACCCTACCTAGCCTACAGTACTACCCAGCCACAGAACACAGTCTACCAGCCTACCCATCAGCAGAGCCCAGTATAGAGTTCTGCTCAATCACTGAACATGATCTATGGCCTCACCTAGACAGAGATCCCAGCCAGTGACCCAATTTATTTAGAAAGCATATTCTGCAACACCATCCAATCAGGGAGTTCAGACAACAACCCCCGTCTAACTGCAGAATTCAGCCATGGCACTCTCCTCACTAGCCTCACTGCATGGACTATGGCGTTGCACAACTAAATACCCAAATAGTAAGCCCTGCTCACTTGCAGACATTAGAACTACGGTTCTCAACCTGTGGGTCACGACCCTGGCGGGGGTCGAACGACCAAAACACAGGGGTCGCCTAAAGCCATCGGAAAATACATATTTATAGTGATGTCACGGAAATGGCGCCGTGAGCAGCGCGTTCGACAGATCTCCCCAAAATCACAACAAATTTATCAACTAGAAACAGAAAAATTTATCCTCGGAGCATTCCGGAGTTCCACACAAACTGAAAGCGAAAGGACTGTTATCACTTGAATCTGAGAGACGAGGGTGTGGAGGAAGCTACCGCAGGGACGTTCATTCAAGCCGCGGAGGGAGTGCGCCTGTGGTGAGTCAGCCCAAACTCGGGAGCGGCGAGCAGCCGCCGGCGCGTGCCCGGTCCGGTTGCAGAGCAAGCACCACTAACGTTCCCAGCAGCCCGCGCACTGCGAGTGAGAGTTGCCAGCCACCGGTACCCGGAGCACCCCATTCGCGTGCGTGCCCTGGGCATTCCACGCGCCCAGAGCGCCCTACTGGCCCGCACACCCAGGGTGCCCCATTATCCTGCGCCCGGTGCGCCCCAGCCGCCAGCAGCGGGGCGAGCAGGAGAGTCGCCAGGGCGGTATTCCCTACTTGGGAGATTCTCTCCGTGGGCGGGGCACCTCACCCAGCCATTCAAGCTAACAATCAAGCGTTGGGGGAGGGGCGCGCGCAGGCAGCCTGAAATACCTTCGGGAGCACAGCTGCGACCCAATCACTGAAATTAGCTTAACCCATGAAATCTGCGCACCCACGGGTTCTAATTGATAAGATCTCTCTCAGTTCAGCGATCCAAGAAAAGAGGCGTGATATTTTTTAGTGCCTCTCGCTAAAGGGGCGGGGGCAACTTCTGATTGATAGAGCCTCCATATTCAGGGATAAACGCTAACAAGAGGGACTTGGCAGATAATAAGATCTATACTACACTAGTCGCAAGCAGAGACTAGTGCCTCTTCTTCCCAGCCAAAATAGGCTACAAAGTGTGGAAAGCCTGGGTTGAGAGGTCCAACTGAATGCTAGGCGCTGAACAGTCACCTTGACAACAATTGACTCCCACCCCCGCCTGATTACACTGGAGGCCCTGACTGCCAGAGCCTTTCCCAAAGCCTTGCACTGAGTGGGGATAGAGTGGGGATTTCCCAGCTCTTTGAGCCTCTTACTCCCCAGGCAGAAGCAGTGGCAGCCTTATAGCTGGATCACCAGGCTGCTAATTCAGGAAGGGGGGACTAGGAGAGAGACTCCAGGAAAGCAAACTCTCTCATCGTTGGACCCTGCAAACGCCAACAAGCCTTGACTACCAGCAAGACTAAAGCCAATTATATGACATTGCCATAGAATCCCATCAACTGCAAATCCCTACCTAAGTGTGACACAGGGGCAGAGCCTGGGGTACAGAGTCACCGACCAGGAAGAGGGAGAGAAAAGAAAAAGGAAGAAGTTAACCTCTCAAAATCAAGAAAAATCCACAGACTTTACAACTTGTTCCACTAATTTTTTTGTTGTTGTTGTTTGTTTCTTCTATCTTATTGCCTTTATTTCCTTCACCTCGGTCCTTCTATTCTCTGCCCATCTTATGCTTCCCTTTTCTTGAATTACACTACCCATGAGAGTTACATTTTATTTCTCTTCTTCATCCTCACCCTCCTTTAAGGTTATACTCCAAAACACTTTTAACTCTCACTCTCTCCTCTTTTGTTTTTTTTTGTTTTGCTTTATTTTGTTTTTTTCTCTTCCTTTTTTTTTCTTCCTTCGTTTTTCTCTTTTTCTTATTTTTTCCTTTCTATACGTTTTTTCTTTTCTAGTTTTACTCTCCTCCCATTTAATCCTCAATCACGAACAAATTAGTTAATTTGGGACTCAAGGCTTTTTTTGGCTTTATTTTTCTTTTTAGCTTTTGTTTTTGTTTTTTTCTTGTTTGTTTGTTTATTTTTGTGGCATTTTGGGTCCTCCCAACCCAAGGTCTCCATTGTATTTAGTCTTCGCTCCACTTAATACAACAGATTTTTACTTACTATTTTTATTTTTTTCTTCTTTATTATTCTTTTTTTTCATCCTTTTTTCTGATTTCCTCTTATCCCTCTCATTATATCTCTTAGTCGACCATCACTTACAAGCAATTCATCTTATGCTTGTCTAAGATTTTCTTCCTTTTTTTTTTTTTTCTTTTTGCATTAATAGGTCCCTACTCCCTTTTTTTGCCCCTTGAACTCTTCACCCCAAATCAGGCCCTCCATTATAGGCACGATATTTTCCTGAGGAGGGGAGAGGAGGGAAAGAGAAGAAAGAAAAAAGGGGGAAATAATAAATTATTACTGTTTTTTTTTTTGTGGGGTGTTTTACCTTTTTTTATTTTTTTTTATTTTTTACTTTTTACTCTTTATTAATTCTAATTAGTGCTATCAACAAGACCACCCTCAGATGCCAATAAGAAAGAGGAAATCGAATATTATGGATACAAAAGAAAGAGAGGTAACACAAATAGATGTGGAAAAATCTATGGAGAAAAGACTTAACATATTGGAAGCCTTGGAGCTAAATGACAGAGAATTTAAAATAGAAATCTTAAAAATACTCAGAGATATACAAGAAAACACAGAAAAGCAATATAGGGAGATCAGAAAACAACTCAATGAACACAAAGAATATATGTCCAAGGAAATTGAAACTATAAAAACAAATCAAACAGAAATGAAAAACTCAATTCATGAGCTGAAAAACGAGGTAACAAGCTTAGCTAGTAGAACAGCCCAGATTGAAGATAGGATTAGTGAAATAGAAGACAAACAACTTGAGGCACAACAGAGAGAAGAAGAAAGAGACTCAAAAATAATAAAAAACGAGAAAGCCCTACAGGAATTATCTGACTCCATCAGAAAGAATAACATAAGAATAATAGGTATATCAGAGGGAGAAGAGAAAGAAAATGGAATGGAGAATATACTCAAACAAATAATAGACGAGAACTTCCCAAGCCTGTGGAAAGAACTAAAGCCTCAAATTCAAGAAGCAAACAGAACACCGAATTTTCTTAACCCCAACAAACCCACTCCAAGGCACATCATAATAAAGATGACACAAACCAATGACAAAGAAAAAATTCTCAAGGCAGCCAGGGAAAAGAAGAGTACAACATATAAAGGAAGGCCTATTAGATTATCATCAGATTTCTCAGCAGAAACTCTACAAGCTAGAAGAGAGTGGACCCCAATATTTAAAGCCCTGAAAGAGAGGAACTTTCAGCCAAGAATACTATACCCATCAAAGCTATCCTTCAAGTATGAAGGAGATATAAAAACATTCACAAATACAGAAAAGATGAGAGAATTTATCAACAGAAAGCCCCCACTCCAGGAAATACTAAAGGGGGTTTTCCAACCAGATTCAAAGAACAAAAGAAAACAACACCACAAGTAACAGCTCCACCAAGAACACAATAAAACCAAACTTAAACTGTGACAACAAAGGAAAACAAGGGGGGAGAGGATGGAGATTAACAGTAGCAAAGGACGATGAAGTGCAGAAATACTCATAAGATAGGGTACTACAATGAATATGGTAGGTACCCTTTTCATTACTTAATGGTAACCACCCTTGAAAAAACCACCACAAAAACACTTGACTTAAAAAAGGTAGCAACAGAGGAAAGAAGTATATGGAACACAAACAAACAAAAACAAATGATAGAAAAACAAAAGAGAAGAATCAAACTAGATACAAAACTAACAGAAAGCAATTTATAAAATGGCAGTAGGGAACCCACAAGTGTCAATAATTACACTAAATGTAAATGGATTAAACTTACCAATAAAAAGACACAGAGTAGCAGAATGGATTAAAAAAGAAAATCCAACTATATGCTGCCTACAAGAAACACATCTAAGCAACAAGGATAAAAACAAATTCAAAGTGAAAGGCTGGAAAACAATACTCCAAGCAAACAACACCCAAAAAAAGCAGGTGTAGCAATACTCATATCTGATAATGCTGACTACAAGACAGAAAAAGTACTCAGAGACAAAAATGGTCACTTCATAATGATTAAGGGGACACTGAATCAAGAAGACATAACAATCCTTAATATATATGCACCAAACCAAGGAGCACCAAAATATATAAGACAGCTACTTATTGACCTTAAAACAAAAACTAACAAAAATACAATCATACTTGGAGACCTCAATACTCCGCTGACGGCTCTAGATCGGTCATCCAAACAGAGAATCAATAAAGATATAGTGGCCTTAAACGAAATACTAGAACACCTGGATATGATAGACATCTACAGGACACTTCATCCCAAAGCGACAGAGTATACATTTTTCTCTAGTGTACATGGAACATTCTTAAGAATTGACCATATGTTGGGCCACAAAGACAATATCAGCAAATTTAGAAAAATTGAAATTGTACCAAGCATATTTTCTGATCATAAAGCCTTGAAACTAGAATTCAACTGCAAAAAAGAGGGGGAAAAACCCACAAAAATGTGGAAACTAAACAACATACTTCTAAAAAATGAATGGGTCAAAGAAGAAATAAGCGCAGAGATCAAAAGATATATACAGACAAATGAAAATGAAAATACGACATATCAGAATCTCTGGGATGCAGCAAAAGCAGTAATAAGAGGAAAGTTCATATCACTTCAGGCCTATATGAACAAACAAGAGAGAGCCGAAGTAAACCACTTAACTTCACACCTTAAGGAACTAGAAAAAGAAGAACAAAGACAACCCAAAACCAGCCGAAGAAAGGAGATAATAAAAATCAGAGCAGAAATAAATGAAATAGAGAACAGAAAAACTATAGAAAAAATCAATAAAACAAGGAGCTGGTTCTTTGAAAAGATCAACAAAATTGACAAACCCTTGGCAAGACTCACCAAGGAAAAAAGGCACAGGACTCAAATAAATAAAATCCAAAATGAAAGAGGCGAGATCACCACAGACATCATAGATATACAAAGAATTATTGTAGAATACTATGAAAAATTATATGCCACCAAATACAACAATCTAGAAGAAATGGATAAATTCCTAGAACAATACAACCTTCCTAGACTGAGTCATGAAGAAGCAGAAAGCCTAAACAGACCAATCAGCAGGGAGGAAATAGAAAAAACTATTAAAAACCTCCCCAAAAATAAAAGTCCAGGCCCAGACGGTTATACTAGTGAATTCTATCAAACATTCAAAGAAGACTTGGTTCCTATTCTACTCAAAGTCTTCCAAAAAATTGAAGAAGAAGCAATACTTCCAAACACATTTTATGAGGCCAACATAACCCTCATACCAAAACCTGGCAAGGATGGCACAAAGAAAGAAAACTACAGACCAATATCTCTAATGAATACAGATGCTAAAATTCTAAACAAAATACTGGCAAACCGAATACAACAACATATTAAAAAAATAATACATCATGATCAAGTGGGATTCATCCCAGAATCTCAAGGATGGTTCAACATACGCAAAACGGTTAACGTAATACACCATATCAACAAAACAAAGAACAAAAACCACATGATCTTATCAATAGATGCAGAAAAGGCTTTTGATAAAATACAACACAATTTTATGTTTAAGACTCTCAACAAAATGGGTATAGAAGGAAAATATCTCAACATGATAAAGGCCATATATGATAAACCATCAGCCAACATCATATTAAACGGCATAAAACTGAAGACTTTCTACCTTAAATCAGGAACAAGACAGGGTTGTCCACTCTCTCCACTCTTATTTAACGTGGTGCTAGAAGTTCTGGCCAGAGCAATCAGACAAGACAAAGAAATAAAAGGCATCCATATCGGAAAAGAAGAAGTAAAGGTATCACTTTTTGCTGATGATATGATCCTATACATAGAAAACCCGAAGGACTCCACAAAAAGATTATTAGAAACAATAAACCAATACAGTAAGGTCGCAGGATACAAAATTAACATACAAAAGTCCATAGCCTTTCTCTATGCCAACAATGAAATATTAGAAAACGAACTCAAAAAAATAATCCCCTTCACGATTGCAACAAAAAAAATAAAATACCTAGGAATAAACATAACAAAGAATGTAAAGGACCTATATAATGAAAATTACAAAGCATTGTTAAGGGAAATCGAAAAAGATACAATGTGATGGAAAAATACTCCTTGTTCTTGGATAGGAAGAATAAATATAATCAAAATGGCCTTATTACCCAAAGCAATATACAAATTTAATGCAATTCTCATCAAAATCCCTATGAGATTTTTTAAAGAAATGGAACAAAAAATCATCAGATTTATATGGAACTATAAAAAACCCCGAATAGCCAAAACAATCCTAAGGAAAAAGAATGAAGCTGGGGGCATTACAATACCTGACTTTAAACTATATTATAGGGCCACGATAATCAAAACAGCATGGTATTGGCAGAAAAATAGACACTCAGACCAATGCAACAGAATAGAAAGCCCAGAAATAAAACCACATATATATGGTCAAATAATCTTTGATAAAGGGGCCAACAACACACAATGGAGAAAAGAAAGCCTTTCAACAAATGGTGTTGGGAAAACTGGAAAGCCACATGCAAAAGAATGAAACTCGACTACTGCCTGTCCCCCTGTACTAAAATTATTTCAAAATGGATCAAAGACCTAAATATAAGACCTGAAACAATAAAGTACATAGAAGAAGACATAGGTACTAAACTCATGGACCTGGGTTTTAAAGAACATTTTATGAACTTGACTCCAATGGCAAGAGAAGTGAAGGCAAAGATAAATAAATGGGACTACATCAGAATAAAAAGTTTTTGCTCAGCAAGAGAAACTGATATAAAAATAAACAGACAGCCAACTAAATGGGAAATGATATTTTCAAACAACAGCTCAGATAAGGGCCTAATTTCCAAAATTTACAAAGAACTCATAAAACTCAACAACAAACAAACAAACAATCCAATAAAAAAATGGGAAGAGGACATGAATAGACACTTCTCCCAGGAAGAGATACAAATGGCCAACAGATATATGAAAAGATGCTCAGCTTCATTAGTTATTAGGGAAATGCAAATCAAAACTACAATGAGATACCACCTCACCCCTGTTAGATTAGCTATTATCAACAAGACGGGTAATAGCAAATGTTGGAGAGGCTGTGGAGAAAAAGGAACCCTCATTCACTGTTGGTGGGACTGTAAAGTAGTACAACCATTATGGAGGAAAGTATGGTGGTTCCTCAAAAAACTGCAAATAGAACTACCTTATGACCCAGCTATCCCTCTACTGGGTATATACCCCAAAACCTCAGAAACATTGATACGTGAAGACACATGTAGCCCCATGTTCATTGCAGCACTGTTCACAGTGGCCAAGACATGGAAACAACCAAAAAGCCCTTCAATAGAAGACTGGATAAAGAAGATGTGGCACATATACACTATGGAATACTACTCAGCCATAAGAAATGATGACATCAGATGATTTACAGCAAAATGGTGGGATCTTGATAACATTATAAGGAGTGAAATAAGTAAATCAGAAAAAAACAAGAACTACATGATTCCATACATTGGTGGAACATAAAAATGAGACTAAGAGACATGGACAAGAGTGTGGTGGTTACCAGGGGTGGGGGGAGGGAGGACAGGGGGAGAGTTAGGGGGAGGGGAAGGGGCACAGAGAACTAGATAGAGGGTGGCGGAGGACAATCTGACTTTGGGGGAGGGGTATGCAACATAATTTAATGACAAAATAACCTAGACATGTTTTCTTTGAATATATGTACCCTGATTTATTAATGTCATCCCATTACCATTAATAAAAATTTATTTAAAAAAAAAAAAAGAAGATGTGGCACACATACACTATGGAATACTACTCAGCCATAAGAAATGATGACATCGGAACATTTACAGCAAAATGGTGGGATCTTGATAACATGATACGAAGCGAAATAAGTAAATCAGAAAAAAACCAGGAACTGTATTATTCCATACGTAGGTGGGACATAATAGTGAAACTAAGAGACATTGATAAGTGTGTGGTGGTTACGGGGGGGAGGGGGGAATGGGAGAGCGAAAGGGGGTGGGGAGGGGCACAAAGAAAACAAGATAGAAGGTGACAGAGGACAATCTGACTTTGGGTGGTGGGTATGCAACATAACTGAATGACAAGATAACCTGGACTTGTTATCTTTGAATATATGTATCCTGATTTATTGATGTCACCCCATTAAAAAAATAAAATTATTAAAAAAAATAAAATAAAAATAAATAAAACAAAACAAAACAAAAAAAAAAGAATTCAATAGAAAATTTCAACAGCAGGAGAAAATCAGTGAATTCAGACAGTTCATTTGAAATTACCCAGTCAGAGGAGCAAAAAAAGAAGACACTAAAGGAAACAATGTATGCATTATGGGGATCCTGACAGGAGAAGAGAAAGAGATGGAAAATGTATTTAAAGAAATAATGGATGAAAACTTCCCAAATTTGTGGAGAAAAATTGATATCCAGATGAGGCTCAAAGTATCCCAAATAGGTTAAACCTAAAAAAGGCTACATGCAAGCTTACCATGTAAGCCTTGTGGAAACCACAAAAGAAAACCCGTAGTCAGTTGATACACAAAAGGTTATAATAATAAGTCAAAGCATATTCTCACAGAAAGTCAATAAATCACAAGGGAAGAAGACAGCAAGAAAAACAAAGAACTAAAGTTCTACAATGGCCAGTAAACAACAAAATGCCAATAGTAAGTCCTTAATGATCAATAATTACTTTAAATGTAAATGGATTAAAATTTTCAATCTTGCAAATTTCTTTAATATCTGGCTTAAATATAGTTGCTTCTAATATCTGCACCTGCATTACAAATGAAATATATTGTTTTTGGTTGAAATTTACCTGTCGCATATCAGGCTCTACCCTGCACAGCAGAAAGAACTATGATGATGAATAAAACAAATGCATCTCTCCATTCATGGAACTTAGAGTCTTCTGAGGGATTCAGTTCATCAACCATAATTATACCAATCACTTCTTAAGTGCTACTGCAATACCAGCTGTAAAGTAAAAGCAGAGGATACTGTGAGACTACCAGACCAGAGGAAGTGATCTAAGCTAAAGAATCTGGGATTAGTTGATCTGCAGATGTAAACACATTACAATCTTCAGAAAAAAAGGAAAAGCACATTTTCATATCTTAGTTTTAAGTGTTCACTTTTAAAAAACTAAAATTCATTATTAGCAAACTCACATTGAAACAATCAGCTAGACAGATGGAAACTTTGGATTCAAAGCAAATTCATGTCTTTCTATCAGCTAAGCAATTAAACATTTGAAAGCATATTCTTAAACTTAATGTGTCAAATATTTGCAGTTTTTAAAGCAATACTGTCTGGCTGCAGAACTTACAAAATCATCCATTTTTTATTACTGCTTTTGATTCATATGTCCTCAAAAGCAAGGTTTGGAAATCTTCCCATTTTACTAATTGTAGTCCCTGGATAAATTTAGAACATAACCGTTTTTACCTTCTTAAAATTATATTCGAGTCTTTCATGGGGATCAAGCTTTATTAATGAATTCTTTTGGGGGCACCAAATATTCTTCTTTCTTAGTAGCAATAATAACAATAAAATTAGTATTTTAAAATTCTGGATCTGTCTGGTCAACTCTCTTAAATTTTGAGCCAGAAGCCAGAGATTAAAGAGCGGTCCTATGTTAGACTGGCAAGTGCAATGCCAAATGCTTGGTTAAAATGAGCCTCTGTTACTTCCTTTCTCAAATCTAGACTTAGAATCTACCCATAGACCTTCAGAGCATCTCTATAACCTAACTGACCATAGGGAGATCCCAGTCTGCCTGCCTTTGTAGGGCAAGAAGCTCTGACCCGATGAACAGAAACAGAATGAGGAAGGCCTGAGGATGGGCAGATCCCCCAAAGCTCAGTAGAATCTGATCGAGTGGGTTCTTTGAACCTTTTTCTACTCTCATCAGTGGATAGCTTCTCTCATCTCCCTCCTCCTTCTACTCTGCCTCCTCTTCCTTCTCTCCTTCCTTTCACTTCTCCTCCTCCAAGGGGAAGATGTTAGTGGAAAAGGAGAGAAAGGACTAAGGAAAGAGCTTGAGAAAAGGGAGGAAACGTTTTCTCTCTCAAAATAGTATGGGATTTAAAACCAGAGTCCAGTAATAGTTTCTCTTATTTTTTTCTCTTCATTGTTTTTCTCTGTGTGGCTAACACAGAAAAGGAAGTTCTCCAAGAACCTCATCTTCTCTCCTACACTCCTTACCTCTGACCAAGTCATGCATTTTGGCTTAAAAAAAAAACTGACATATTAATATGGGATATAGACTTCCAGAGACTTCTTTGAAACCAAACGTAGAGATGATTTGCTTTTAAAAATTACAAGGTTTCAATGTGATACAGGGTAAAAGAGCTTTGTAATCAGTGACCCAACTTTCCCCATACACACTCCTCAGGCTTGTGTAACCTTTGGTGAATTACCTGACTTTCTGAAACAGTATCATCTGTATAAAAATAAAATGAGAGAATATATAGCCTGCCAGAATGGCTATTATCAATAAATCAATGAACAAGTGCTGGCGAGGATGTGGAGAAAAGGCAATGCTTGTGCACTGCTGGTGGGAACGCAGACTGGTGCAGCCACTGTGGGAAGCAGTAGGGAGTTCTCTCAAAAAAATTAAAAATGGAACTGCCTTATGACCCAGCTATTTCACTTCTGGAAATTTATCCAAAGAAGCCTGAAACACTCATTTAAATGAATATATGCTCCCTTCTGTTCATGGCAGCATTATTTACAATAGCCAAGATATGGAAGCAACTTAAGCATCCATCAGTCGATGAGTGGATAAAAAGCCTGTGGTACATTTACACAATGGAATACTACTCAGCTTTACAAAGAAGGAAATCTTACCCTTTGTGACAGCATGGGTGGACCTGGAGAGCATTATGCAAAGTGAATAAGCCAGCCAGAGAAATACAAGTACCATTTGATTTCACTATGTGGAATCTAATGAACAAAATAAGCTAACAGAATAGAAACAGACTCATAGGCTCAGAGAACGGACTGAAGACTGTCAGAGGGGAAGGGTTTGGGGACTGGGTGAAAAAGGCAAAGGGAATAAGCAAAGCAAAAAAACCCTCAAAGACACAGACTGAAAATTGGGTGTAAGAATTATGTTAAAAAAACTGGTAATAAATCTCCGTTAATATGTCTATTTTAAAATGCATTTATTTCTTTTTAAAAACCACTTGCAAATAAAATAGATATAGACTCATAGATACAGAGAATAGACTGGCAGCTGTGAGAGGGGAACAGGTGTTAGGGGTTGGGTAGAAAAGGTAAAGGGATTAAGCAAATAAAAAAATACTCATAGACACAGACAACCGTATGGTGATTCCCAGAGAGAAAGGGGTCTGGGGGGTAGAAGGCATAAATGGGTAAAGAAGGCATAAATGGTGATGGAAGGAAATTTGACTTGAGGTGGTGAACACACAATACAGATGATGTATCATAGAATTATACACCTGAAACTGATATAATTTTATTAACCAATGTCACCCTAATAAGCTCAATTAAAAAAAAGAATACATGCACAAAAAGTATTCAAAGAAATCACTATTCTAATAAGAATTCAGTTATTTTTTATGGATTATAACTTTATTTGAAGGTAGGTAAGAGGTATAACTTTCATTAACAGTATATAGAATTCACTTAATTTAGTTTTTCAGAATTTTCAATAAAGTGTCTAGGAATGACTACTACTTAAAGATACCTCTAAATTTATTCCTTCCTTCTTTTCTTTCTTCCTTCCTTGTTTCCTTTCAGGAGATGGGGTGATTCAGCTAGTTTCCTCTTCTGTATTAAGTGATGGGTATGTTCTGAAACTCCTCTGGGAACCCTGGGAGTAAGATTCTTGTACCATCTATTTATGTGGAAAGAATTTAGTGCTTTTTTTACAAAATGCCTGATTAAAACCTGATTCATTATAATTCAGCCTTAACATCAAAATTAGAAATGCATGGAGTAATCTATGTACTTATCATTTAAAAAATACCTAAATTATGAATAGCATTTTTAATTGAAGACTTTTTATAATCTAACACTGATTGCTTACACTCCAGATATCACTGTAAGGCAGGCATATACACACATATTTTAAAAAGTGTAATCAACTCAAATCTGTGGTTGTCAGAAAATTACTCTGTTTAAGTAAATGTTAAAGTTTTTAAATACACACACAGACAAAATTAAGTGCTAGTTACTGTTTTCAACTTAATTTGCTGTGGTTTTTAGCTAAGACATGGAAGCAACTTAAGTGTCCATTGATAAATAAATGAACATAGAAAAGGTGATATAAATATATAATGGAATATTACTCAGCCATAAAAAGAATGAAATCAGCCATCTGCAACAACATAGATGGACCTAGATAGTATTATGCTAAGAAGTAAGTCAGACAGAGAAAGACATACTGTGTGATTTCACTTATATGTGGAATCTAAAGATCAAATAAATGAACAAACAATGCAGACACACACTCATAGATACAGAGAACATTTTGATAACTGCCAGGTGATAGGGAGTTTGGGAGAATTGGTGAAAAAGGATAAGGGATTAAGATGTGCAAGTTGCCAGTTATAAAAACAGTCACGAGGATGTAAAGTTAGAGAGTTTGGGAGAATTGGTGAAAAAGGAGAAGGGATTAAGATGTGCAAATTGCCAGTTATAAAAACAGTCACGAGGTTGTAAAGTACAGCTTAGGGAATATAATTAATATAATAACTGTGTATGTTGTCAAATGGTACTAGATTTGGGGTGATGATCACTTCATAAATTATGTAAATGTCTAATCTCTATGTTGTACATTTGAAACTAATAAAATATTAAATGTCAACTGCAATAGAAAAGTATAAAATTATTTTTAAAATATAAGCATGTAACTTTAATACACTACTTATTACAACCTTCATGAGTTCAATAGTGAACATTAAGTGTATCTTTTCCCCCCATTTCCTCCCTTCCTCCTCTTCATTTCTTTTTTACTTCTGAATCATAGTCTATACATTATTTTCAAACAAATTTTTTCAATGTGTTAGATATTTTACAGTGCATTAAACACAGTGGTACCTTGAGATATGAATTTAATTTGATCTGTAGCTGAGCTCATAAGTCAGTCAACTCGTATTTCAAACTGCCGATACTGGACCCATGTGCCAACGCATCAACTAGCGGCAGCTTCCCGAATTACAACTCGTATCTCAGAATTTCGCCGGATCTATAACAAAAATACACACCGAGTCACAGGCTCATATCTTAAAAATTCATATGTTGGTCTGTTCATATCTCAAGGTACCACTGTATTTAAAATAATAGCAAAAAAATAATAGTGGACCTATAAAAATAGCAAAACTCAGTATAGGCCTAAGGAGAAAGAAGAGAACATATTTCTCTATTTTGCCTGAAGTACACATTTCATTTTTATGTTATTTACATCAAAATCAATGAGTTTTTACATATATAACTAAATAGTGAATCTATCCTCAGCAAGGAAAAAATATTCATTTTTCAACATTGGTTATTGATCTATAGGGCCCCAAACAGCATTTATTCATCTGTGGTATACCTATATAGATTAAGTCAAATTGTTTCTAGCTGAAAAAATTTTACTACTTTACTCTGTAAAATTTATGTTAGGATATCTTCTAATGCTGTGTTGGTAGAGGAATTCTGCTTTTATGTCTACTCATAAAATACTTGTGTTTTAATGCTGGGATAATTTAATATCAACATATGTAGTGCGAATTAGTGCATTCATATGGTCATAAAGTTTGAGAACACCTCTTCCCAAACCCTTCCACCCCCATATCAGAGGCAGATGTTCAAGATTCTCATTGTGTGTCACAGCTGTATTGGGAGGGTCCAGCAAATAACGAGGCTGGGTATTTCAGCCCTATTACTCTTTTGTTATCACTCTTATGCTCCTAACATAACTTGGACAATAGCACTGCCAAATTACTTGGATTTTATTTTTTGTTTGTTTTACTTAATGAATTAAAAAACTTTGTAGTAATATTAAGTTTAAATCTCATATGTGTTTGTGAAAAGCTTGTTCATAGATGTTAAAGGCTCTACTGTACTGAAGCCATCTGATAAATATTACAATGAAATAGCATGGTATGTTTATGTAACTTAAATTCAACTATACATACACAGTGGACAAGGAGAGAGAGAGATGAATTACTTTTGTCCACTGCCCACAGGATGAGTTTATGGCTATGGGTAAGCAGAAAATGGAAGGCACAATCTGGTGTTCCCACAGTTATCTCAATTCTCAATTACCTGAGTGGGAGCATCTTGCTGCGGTAAGCATAATCTTTATTTTTAAACACTGAGTAAATATCTTTTCTGCATCCTGGTCCCTAAATGCCTTTCATGCTAGCCAGCTATTAACTCATGCTTAACCAAAGATATAGAACTCTATTCTAAAGCTGGAAGAAAAATTATATTGAACTGAATGAATATTGTACTTGAAAGTCATCATCAAGGGTATTATTTACTGCTGTAAATGTATTGCTTGTCAGTCTTGGCCAGTTTGCTCAGTGGATAGAGCATTGACCTGGCATGCAGAAGCCCTGTATTTGAACCCCAGTGAAGACACACAAGAGAAATGACCATCTGCTTCCCTTATCCCCCCCCCCTTCTCTCTCTCTTCCTTTCTCGCAGTCAGTGGCTTGATTGGTTCAAGTATCTGCCCCCAGCTCTGAGGATAGTTCATTTGCTCTGAGCATCAGCCCCAGATGGGGTGGCCAGGTAGATCCTGGCTGGGAGCATGCTGGAGTCTATCTGTCTATCTCCCCTCCTCTCCCTTAAAAAAATTATATATATATATAGTAATTTTACATCCATATATATATATAGTAATTTTACATCCAAAGTAAGATATTGAAGACATATACAATTTACTGGGACCTGAATTAAGGGTAACATGGATGTATGTTTAGTAAAAGTGCTAAAATTGAGTGAATATTCAATAAATGTTATGGCTACTTGTAGAAATTTAGTTTTAAGTTAACACAAACAAGCTTATCTGATTGGACAAAATAAATGAACATCCAATTTCTTTCTTGTTTCTCTTTTGTATTTTACTATTATTAATTAATGATGACTAAATAATATGTTGAAATACAAGTATAAATTTTGGTTTACATGCTACAAATTGAGGGGAAAAATTCACTAACTTTTTTTTAACCTAGCCCATTATTATTTTTTGTTGAAAACCATTTCAATATACTATTTAGTAAATATACAGTGAAGAGGGGTTAAATTGTTTTAAAAATAATAACAACAGTTGAATACTTTGTATATGATTGGCATGGTGATATGTGCTTTCCTTACACTATATAATTTAACCTTCAGAACATGTTAATGTAGTGGCTATTATTATTATTATTATTTTGAGAGAGGAAGAGAAAAAGAGAAAGAGAGAGAAAAGCATCAACAAGTTGTTCCATTTAATTGTATCATTGATTGGTTCTCATACATGCCCTTGACTGGGGCTAGAACCAGTCCCCCTGGGGTTGAGCTGGTGACCTTGGTGCTCCAGGACAACCCTCTCTCAACTGCACACTTGGCCAGGACCATGGTTGTTATTATTATTAGCTGCCCCTTACCAATGAAAAAATTGAGGTATAGAGAACTTTGGTAATTTATTTTTCTAAAAACCACAAGTAAAAAGTATTAATGGAAGTTTTTAATTTCTCTAATCCCAAAGCCCATTTAATTAACTACTATACTACCTTTATACACACAAGGACATTAGATACAGACCCAAACACAACTTATTAAAATTTAATAATGGATGATCATCAAATTAGAAATTGATATGCTTCATTAAAAATCTTTGTAAGTCATTATTTTGTTATATACTCTTCTTATTCTTTTATAATCTTAAATTGTCCCACATTTCTCTTCTCTGGTGCCTCAGAAATTAATATAGTCTTGACATCACCCCTTGTTTTTGTTATCATTAGGAATAGTGATTGTCAGTCTCCTCTGCCTCAAAATAAGACACCAGGCTTGCACTACAAGAATGTAGAGGCAGGGCCAGGAGGGACAGGTAGTGGTGATCGCAGTCCAGCACCATTTATTTTGACCCCATCAATGTTGAAGTTTACTTGCTCTCAGAATGATGCAACTGCAATTGGAAACTTAACTACCATCCTAGTGATTAGTCTTCTTCATACTCAGAAGTGTTGTCTATACTCCCAGCCTCCACCATTTTACTAATTTTTCACTCATGGCACTCGTTTCCCTCTTCTGACCCACTACATTGGAAATCATCATTTTGTTGCTAAATCAAGTGAGTATTTTACACTCATTTCTCAGTTGACTTAATACCATAAATAGCCAAACTGAGGACTTCCTCCCTCTTGAATATACTCCGAGGTTGGTTTCTTAGCAGTTTAATTTCCTATCACCTTTCTGGCCATTTTCCCCATACAGGATTCGTTTTATAAATGTGTGGGTTATATCACTGCAGTGGACATTTCCATCCCTTCAATTTGCCGACACAGGTTGAATTATGGATGTCCACATGATTTAGATGAGGTCAATGGAGCCAAAGAAATTTTTTTCTGGGACTTATATTGAAGCTGTTAAAAAGTTAACAAGGAGACTTGACTTGGGATAATGAACATGCAATACAAGATACAGACGATGTATTATAGCATTGTACACCTGAGACCCATATACTTTCATTAACCAATGTCACGCCAATACACTCAATAAAAAAACAAAACTATATTCTTCCTGCTGGGTTGCTGGCTGTGAGAATGACGTAAGCACAGTGTTGTTGGGGGTCAGAAAAGTGATAGCATTCCTTTGGAAAGCAGATAAAAACTGAGTCCTGGCTAATTTATTAGAGTCTCTGGATCCAGATGGGTCTGAAGCCTTAAATATCCTTCTGGAGTTTTCCATCACCCCACACTGGACATGCTCTCTCTGTCCTTGTGCTCTAACTATAATCTTCTTTCTGCCTTGGAGTACTTTTATCCACAGTTGTGCCTTGTACAACTCTATGCACGCAAAGGACAACTTCTCTTGGGCACTCTCCATACTCCTTCCTCTAAGACAACTTCGCAGTCTGGGTTGAATGCCCCTATTTGTGCTCCTTTAGCTTCTGATCAATATTTACCCACTGTAATTGTAATTGCTTATTTGTGTTCATTGCCAATTTATAACTCTCAACCTGAAAGAAAGCCAGTGAAGAACAAGGGTCTCAGTGCCGACACAGTGCTACTCTGTAACTACTTGTATAAATGAATGAATGGACAGTGGTTGAACACTCAGTTATGCCAGAGAATCAGCATAGATTGAATTTTTTTTTTTTTTTTTTTTTTTTTTTTGCTTATACAACTGTATAAGCCTCTTCCAGGATTTTCTAAGATGCTCTGGCTCAAACAAAAGTAAAAACATATATACAGAGAAAATTTTCTGATAAAGGAGTTTAAGATCTTACTTGAAACTTTTTTTACTTCTCCAACTCCTTTGATTGATGTTACACTTAAAGTTAGGTAAAGGTTTATATCAGGAAAAATGAGGGCATGCCCTTAACTTTCCAAATTCGTTTTCTTATCAAAACACAGACCTTTTGACCCCAGTTACATATTCATTTTTAAGCTTAAAATAATAAATTTACACAAGAAGTAGGTTGATAGTTCATGAAGGAAATTGTTCTGCTCTTTGATAGCTGACTGAGTGCTTTATACAAAACATCATAGCTGAGAGCCTGCCTTCACAGCCCAGGGGCCTCAAGCCAGAGACCCCTGACGATAGCAGAGCACTAAGCAAGAGAGAAAGAACACCGGAGAAAACCAGCTTCCCTGCCTCTTGTCCTTCCTGATATCTCCTTAGCAGACACACACACACACACACACACACACACACACACACCACACACACACAGCCTGCCCTAACCTATTACTTGTTGATTACCAAGTATGATTTCACATTTCAGTGATTTGAGTTTCTCGACCACTAATAAAACTGTCATTTTCACTATAACAACCTACTAAGAAAATTTCCTATTTCCTATCCCTAATTTCCTATTGAGGAAAATGGAACACTAAAAACACAAGGAACAGAAAATTCAATAAAAAAATTAGTCAACAGTAAAAGTTCCAAACTGGTTTCCTTGAATCTACTTTTCTTCTCCTCTAATCTGATCATCACAAAGAAGTCAGGGAAATATTTCAAGAGATCAAACCTGATACGACTCCGCTTCAAATGCTTCAACATCATCTATTCCCTTAGGGATAAAGCCCCTAGCCCTCAATATACCTATGAATCCTGAAAAACTTAACATTGACCTGCCATTTTCTCTGCAGTGGACACTCTTTCTTCTTTATCACCACATGCACCTAATATAGATGTGTGGGAGTCAGGTTGTAAACTGACAATGTCCTTCCAGTCTAGGGTTTAGTCTAAGACTAAGCTCTTCCCCACATCCTCTTAAGACTAAGCTCTTCCCCACAACCTGTTAAGACTAAGCTCTTTCCCACACCCTTGGCTGTTGCATGGTGGGGGGTGGTACACTCTTAAGAGGATTCCCATTTATTCCTTAGATATGTGACTTTGTATCAGAAACTTCCTTGTTTTATAAATGGCTTTTGTTCTCAGCACTATATAATAAAGCTGGCCAGGGTTCTTTCCCCTCATTTTTGTATGCCATCAGCCTACAGGAGGCCTCCCGATCTCATCCTTTTTCTCTGTGTTTATTTACTAATCTCTCACCATTCCCACTCAAGACCTGCACAATTATGAGTCGCGCTGGTTTGCAGCATAGACGGCGTTTTATTTCCTCCTGTTCCACAACCTTTGTACATTCTGTTACTTTTGCATCAAACACTTTGACATCCACTCCTCCATTTGCTTAATGAAATCTTACCCACCCATTAAGTCTCAGCTCAAATCTTACTTTCTCAACAAAGTCCTCTCTGATTATCAGAGTGGGTTAAGTCATTCTCATCTTTGCCATCTGCTGCCAATGACCTTGATCGACTCTCATTGGAATTTCTTATCACCCCTATCAAATTTTCTATTAGCTTATAAATTCCATGTAGACAAAGACTGTATCTGATCATTTTCTTTGCAGTTCTGTTACCTAACACTTTCTAATAACTATGGAAGGTTCATAGATATTTATTGAATGAATGAGTACATAAATAGTGGGAAAAGGATTAGACATGTATGCAGTTCACATATCTGCTAAGGCTGTTCCATAAAATTTTGTTGTCAATTGCTTTGGCAATAACCATATCTAATCAAGGCTAATTTCTTTTTCAATTCATTCATTCATTCATTTATTCATTCACTCATTCATTTTTTGAGAGAGAGAGAGAAAAAAAGAGAGGCAGAAAGGGAAGCATTTATTTGTTGTTCCACTTAGTTGTTCATTCATTGGTTGTTTCTGGTATATGCCCGATAGGGGATCAAACCCACAACCTTGGTGTATTAGGACAATGCTATTACCAACTGAGCTAACTAGCCAGGCCCTAAACTTGTTATTATTTCCTCTTCTTCTTCTCTTCTCCTTCTCCTTCTCCTTCTCCTTCTCCTTCTCCTTCTCCTCCCCCTCCCCCTCCCCCTCCTTGTTGTGACACCTTAGTTGTTCATTGATTGCTTTCTCATATGTGCCTTGACCATGGGCCTTCAGCAGACTGAGTAACCCCTTGCTCAAGCCAGGGACCTTGGGTTCAAGCTGGTGAGCTTTGCTCAAACCAGATGAACCAGTGCTCAAGCTGGCGACCTCGGGGTCTCGAACCTGGGTCCTCTGCATCCCAGTCTGACACTCTATCTATTGTGCCACCGCCTGGTCAAGCCCAAGGCTCATTTCTTAAGCAGTACTCCACAACATCTTGTCTCATGACTCACAAAATAGTTAAGTAAATTTTAGTACATATTCGGGACATCTTTAATCAGCTTGCTTCCATGTTACTTAATAGCCTCCAGCTATCAAAGTACATCCACTGATAACTTTGAGACCATGTATAATTACTAATCCTGGAGGTCAAAAACTTTTTATAATTGTGTTCACTTAGTGCATCTTAAAGGTGTGCAGTTCTCCTATGTTTTACTGGCATTTTAAAACCACAATTCAGAATATCCTTTTTCCTGCCCTGTTGTTCTCTGTAATATATCTGGTTTCTGGTTGGGTTAAGTGACAATTTGTAGTCTAACTCATACATTTAGCTTTAAGAAAAACTATTTATATAGTTTAAAAAGTGAAATACAGGCAGTTCCCAGGTTATGAACAAGATAGTTTTCATAGGTTTATTCTTGAGATTAATTTGTATGTAAGTTGCAACAGGTATATTTACCTCTTAAATTCAACTTAGATGTTTGTCTTAACACTGTATTTATTTTACTTTCTGTGCATATAAATACTCAAACATTTTCAAACCTACAGAACCTATCTTGTTGTAATCCAGAGACTGCCTGTAGTTATATAAAGTTAGTTTTAAAAATTAGATATATCTGTTACTTCCTATAGTCTAGCTCTTTATTTTTTCTAGGATATTTTTCTTCAAATTTATTTTCCAACTCCTTTAAAATTATTTTAGTTTTGCTCCTTTATATTTTAGTTTTCAAGATTAGCTTTCATGCTAAGAATCTTTTGTATTGCCTTCTATTTTTATATAATGCAATTTCATTTCTCAAGTATACTTTTTACAAAAAATTTTCTTCTTTTTCTTTCATTATCTCAATTTCAAATTTTTATTTTGATCTCTACCTTTCCTGTTAGAAGATTTCCTTTCATGTGTGGTGAGTTTTAGCTACCCATTTATCTTTAAGAGATGCTGAAAGTTGATTGGATGTTCAGTGTACATATATATAAAGGTTGGCTTGATCACATCTGGGTTTCACCAGAATGTGATCTGGCTGGGATGTTTTATTGGAGAACCAATATTGAAGAGTGTCAATATCTGCAGATCCCTTTCTTAGTCAGTTCTCTTTCTTTCTTTCTTTCTTTCTTTCTTTCTTTCTTTCTTTCTTTCTTTCTTTCTTTCTTTCTTTCTTTCTTTCCTCTTTCTTTCTTTCTTTCTTTCTTTCTTTCTTTCTTTCTTTCTTTCTTTCTTTCTTTCTTTCTTTCTTTCTTTCCCCTTCCTTCCTTCCTTCCTTCCTTCCTTCCTTCCTTCCTTCCTTCCTTCCTTCCTTCCTTCCTTCCTTCCTTCCTTCCTCTCTTCCTCCCTTCCTCCCATGAGAGGAGGGGTGATAAAGAGACTGACTCCCAGGTGCACCCAGACTGGGATCCACCTGGTAACCACTGTCTGGGGCCAATGCTCAAATCCTCAGCTCCTGAGGCCACAGCTGAGACCAACCAAGTTATCCTCAGCACAGGGGTCTGATGCTTGAAATAATCAAGCTACTGGCTGTGGGAGGGGAAGAAAGAGAGAAGGGAGATAGAGATGGGGGGAGAAGCAGATGGTCGCTACTCATGTGTGCTCTGATGAAGAATTGAACCCACGAGGCCAGCACGCTGGGCTGATGCTGTATTCACTGAGCCAATTAGCAAGGGCTGTAGAGTAGTCAGTTTTCCAGAGAGGAATCTTACAGTGTACTGCCTGTAGGGAATAAGAGACTAGCTACCAGCTACCCAGTCATAACTAAATGAGTTAGAAGGGCTCTCTGTTTGTATGAAGACTTCTACTTTGCTCCTCTATGTTTATTGTTATGCCCTTGTCTTCACCTGTATGTGGTGTTGCTCCTCATTTTTGACCTTCCCAGAAAATAAACTAATCCTCTGCTAGGATATATGGGGTAACTTCCTGACTATGAGCAACATGGGAGTGGATCTTGGGTTTAAGCTACTATTTATATAAATTTCTGAACAACCATCTCCTTTCAAACCCACCTGTGCCCTCCCCCACTTCAGTGTAACTGGTGTTTATTGTTCCCAAGCTTTGTTGGGCTTCTGCATTGTGACTAGCTGGCTTCAGAGGTTCTTACCTTTCTCCATTAAACTCTGGCTTTCTCTGATCAGTAACATCAGTCATAACTTGTCCATTTGCCTTTCAGCTTTTAAAACTTAGTTATCACTTTTTTCTTATTTACAACGTTCTTATGGGGTTTTTTTTTTTTACCATTCTTGAAATATTTTTATCATCATTTTAGTATATTTTTTAAGAGAAAATAGAGGAGTTTATGATCAATTAACTGTATTTAATCAGAACTTTGTAATTTAATTTTTTATTGAGATATAGTTGACATATAATATTAAATTAGTTTTAGGTATATAACATAAAAATTTGATATTTGGAAATGTTACAAAATGATCTAAGTCTAATTAACATCCCTTATCATACAGTTACAAGTTATTTTCCTTGTGGTGAGAATTCTAAGATCTACTCTCTTAGCAATTTTTAAATATACATTATAGTAGTAACTCTAGCCACCATGCTATACATTACATCCTTATGACTGTTTTATAACTGGAAGTTTATACCTCCTGATGACCTTCACCCAACTGTAACTTGAGTCTTTACAAAATTCTTTCTTAGACCTATACCAATAAATTCATTTAATTCTGGGTATACCAAATTTAATTTTAACTATTTGAATTTCAAAAAAGTAATGAAGGCCAATCTCACAGTTACTTCTAGAATTTTCCTCTAAGTAATGATATTCGCAGGACCATCATAGTTTGTCTAAGTTTGAATATGTTTCTCAATATCATGTCTAAATCACTTGAAAGTAAAACAATGACCACAAATAATCCATGAATAAAAGAAGCAGTTTCTTGGAAAATAAAAAAATACATTAAATTAAGTGAAAATTAAAGTATGCCATATTACATTGTGTGGGATGCTGTTAAAGAAGTGCTTAGAGGGAAATTTATAGCACTAAATTCTCACAATGGAAAAGAAAAAATTGCAAATTAATAATCTAAGTTCCCACCTCAGAAAACTAAAAAAAATTAAAAAAAGAAGATGAATCCAAATTGAAGCAGATGGAAAGACACAATTAACCAAGGAGCAGAAATCAGTGAAATTGAAAACAGATAAACAATAGGAAATACCAATTAAAAACAAAACAAAACTGGTTCTTTGAAAAGAGCAATAAAATTGACAAAACTACTAAGACTGAAAAAGAAAAAGAGAAAATACACAAACTACCAATTTCACAAATTACCTAAATAAGAATTATCATTACAGATCCTGATGACACCAGAAGAATAACAAAAAACTCCTACGAACAACTCTAACCACAAATATTTGAAAATGTCACTCGAAAAGACACAAAATTTCACAATTCACTAAGTACAAATTTTATCATTTAAATATACTTATAGCTGGTAAGTAAATTGTATTTGTCATTTTAAAACTCCTAGGGAAGAAACCTCCAGGCTCAGACGGTCTCATGGAGAATTGTACTAAGCATTAAAAAAGAAATAACACTAATTCTACACACTGTTCTAAAAAATAAGAAAAAGGGAAACACATCAAACTGATTGAATGAAGCCACTATAAACCTGACAACAAAACTAGAGAAAAATAGTACAAAAAAACAAAACAAAACAAACCCTAGAAACCAATATTCCTCATGAATAAAGACTAAAAAAATCTGAATAAAATGTTAGCTAACAGAATCTAACACATGAATCAATACATGAAAAATTTATACACCTTGACAGTAGGATTTATTTAAGAATACAAGACTATATCAACATTCAAACATCAGTCACTATAATTCACTATGTCAGCAGGCTAGAGGAGAAAAAAAATCACATGACCATATAAATTGATACAAAAAAAGAATTTAGTGAGGCCCTGGCCAGTGGCTCAGTGGATAGAGTGTTAGCATATGGATGTCCCAGGTTCAATTCCTGATTAGGGAACACATGAGAAGCTACCATCTGCTTCTCCCCCTTTCTCCTTCCTCTCTTCTCCCCCAGCAGCCACTGACTCAATTGGTTTGAACGTGTCCCTGGGCTCTGCGGATAGCTCGTGGGAACAAGACAGTCTTAGGCACTAAAAATAGCTCGGTACTCAAGCTTCATCTCAGATGAGGTTGCTGGGTGGATCCTGGTTGGGGTGCATGCAGGAGTTTGCCTCACTATCTTCTCTCCTCCTCTCCTCTCACTTCCAAAAAAAAAAAAAAAAGAATTCAATGAAATTCAACACAAGTTCATGACAGAAAACAAACAAACAAACAAACAAAAACCCTCAAAACCCTTTTAGGAAAGATTATAGTAGTTTGCCAGGGCTGCCATTACAAAGTATAAAAAATTGAGTGGCTTAAACACCAAACATTTATTGTTGTACACTTGTGGATACAAGATGTCATATAGTGATTTTCAACCTTTTTCATCTCATGACTCACATAACATACTGACTAAAATTTGTGTCACATCAAAATATATATATATATTTTTGCCAATCCTCCCCCAAAAGGTATAATTTTGATTTATTCACACCAGATATTTATCATTGTGTTGGCTGTAGTCATTTTTTCATTTGATAGTTTAAGGAAAAAGAAGTCAGCACCCCTGACTAAATAGTCAAGTATTGCCTGTTTTAAAAATTCTTGCAGCACACTAGTGGAATATTGCTGTCCTAGAGCAGGTGTTATCAGGGTTGGTTCCTTCTGAGGGCTGTGAAGAATCTGTTCCATACCACTCCCCGAGCTTCTGGTGGTTTTCTGGCAGTGTTTGGCATTCCTTGGCATGTAGAAGCATCACCTAATATCTGTCCTCATCTTTATATAGCATTCTCCACGTGCCAAATTTCCCTTTAAAAGGAAACTAGTCATATTGATTTAGGGACCCATCCCACTCCGGAATAACCCCACTGTACTTAACCAATAACATCTATAATTACCCTGTGTCCAAATACGGTTACCTTCTGAAATATTGGCAGATTAAGACTTTAACATATAAATTTTGAAAAAGCACAATTCAATCCATAACAGAAAAATTTTTTTTCAATTTGTTGAAGAACACATACAAAAACCCTATAGCTGTTACACTTACTCATGAAAAACTAAATGCTTTTCTTCTATGACTGGTCACAGAACAAGAATGTTTTTTTCTCACCATTGCATTTAACCTATTCCTGGGAATTCAAACCAATGTCATAAGCCAATAAGAAAAACTAATAGGCATACCAATTAGAAATAAATAAATAAGGTTGTCCATTTGTAGATGACATAATCATTTACATTTTAAGAAAATCTCAAATCTAATAAATGACTTAAGCACGATTTGCAAGATCAACATATAGAAATTAATTGTATTTCTGTATACTAGCAGTGAACATGTGGAAACTAAAATTAAAAGTTCAATACTGGCCTTGGCTGGTGGTTCAGTGGATAGAGCATCAGCCAGGCGTATGAATGTCCCAGGTTTGATTTTTGGTTAGAGCACAAAGGAGACACAACCATCTGCTTCTCTTCTCCTCCCTTTCCCCCCTTTTCCCCTCTTTCCCTTCCATAGCCAGTTAGTCTGAGCATAGGCCCCAAGCACTGAGGATGGCTTGGTTGGTCCGAGAGTGTTGGCCTCAAGCACTAAAAATAGCTTAATTGATTTGGTTGACTAGGATGGGGGTTGCCAGGTGGATCCTGGCGGGGGTGCATGTGGGAGTCTGTCTCACTGTCTCCTATCCTCCCACTTAAAAATAAATAAATAAATGAAATAAATGTTCAATTCCATGTACAGTTGCTCAAAAATAAAAACTTTTGTGTAAACTTAACATAACATATACAGGACTATGTCAAAAAAATGTTAATAATAGAAATCAAAGAGGCCTAAATAAACAGAGGGACATACCATTTTCATGGGTTAGAAGACTCAGTTTAGTAAAGATATCAAATCTCTCCAATGGTAATTCAACACTCTGCTTATCAAGTCATTTTTATACATATAGACAAGAGTATTCAAAAATTAATATGGAAAAGAACTAGAATAGCTAAATTAATTTTGAAAAAGAAGTAAAATGGGAGAATTCACTCTCCCCGATTCAAACTTATTTAAATAGCTACAGAGATAAAAAGAATGTGTTATTGAGTGATGGATAGAAACACAGATTAATGGAACAGAGTAGCAAATTTACACATATGCAGCCAATTGATTTTGACAAGGTGTAAAGACAATAGAGTGGAGGAAGAGTAGTAGCCTTTTCAACAAAAGGTACAAGAGAAATTGGCAAAGCTGAACTTCAAACTAAACCTCACATCTTATGTGAAATAACTAAAAATAAGTTATAGATTTAATTGCAAAGGGGAAAACTATGAGATTAAAAAAAAGACTGCAGAGAAAAATCTATGGGACCTAAGGCTTGGCAGGAGTTCTTATATGTAACACCAAAAGCATGATACAAAAAAGAAAAAAAGAAAGATAAGTTGGATTTTGTCAATATTAAAAACTTTTTTTTTTCTGTGAAAGGCCATGTGCAGAAGGTGAAAGTACAAACTACAAACTGGATGAAAATATTTGCAAACCACATATTGGATACAGGATTCATATCTAGAATATACAAAGAATTCTCAAAATTTGACAATAAAAAGCAAACAGTTCAATGCAAAAATAGCTAAAGAAATGAAGAAACATTTTACCAAAGAGGATATGTAAATGGCAAAAATGTTCAACATCACTAGGCATCACAATAATGCAAATTAAGAACACAATGAGATACCACTACACATTTATCAAAACAGCTAAAATTAAAAACAGTGAGAATATCATATGCTGGTGGGGATGCAGAAAAACATAATCTGTCACATATTGCTGCTAGTAATACAAAATGGTACAGTCATTTTGGAACTTGGTTTGAAAGTTTCTATTTAAAAAAATTAAACATAACCTAATAATACAGCTCACAATCGTACTGTTGAGCATTTAATCCCAGAGAAGTGAAAATGTATGTTCACATAAAAACCTGTATTCAATTGTCGATAGCAGCTTTATTTGCAATAGCCAAGCACTGCAATTATCCAACATGTCCTACAATCAATAAATAGCTAAACAAACTGTAGTACATCTATGCCATGAAAATACTACTCAGCAATAAAAAGAAACAAATTCTTGATACATGCAGTGAGTTGGATGGATCTTAAGGACAGTATACTGGATGATTGAAGCCAATCAAAAAGTCACATACTGTATGATTTCACTTATATAATATTCTAGACATTATATGATTAGACATGTTGCTAAATTGGTAGTTTCCAGGGGTTAGGGATAGTGGCTTGGAAGAGTTGAGTTTGACAATAAATAGGTAATAAAAGTGAGATCTTTGTGGGATGAAATAGCTCTGTACTTTAAGTGGTGGTTAATTAATCCAATATGTGATTACAAACAAACAAACAAAACATTATACATATATTGTACCAGTGTCAATGATTTTCATATTGTCCTATGGTTATGTAAGATGTAACCATTATAAAAAACTGGGTGAAGAGTACATGGGTCCCTTGTGTACTGTCTTTGTAACTTCCTGTGAATCTATAATTATTTTAAAATAAAATGTTAAAAAATAATATATAATAGCCAGAAAGGGATTGTATGAGAAAAGATGACATAAGACTGGTAATAAGTTAACAATTAATTCAGAGTGATGAACGTAAGAAAGTTTATTATATACTTCTATCTGGTTCTGTGTATATTGTGAATTCTTCATAATGAAAAGTTAAAAAACATTTCGAACATCCTTTTATTTTAAAGCACTCAATAAAATCGAAATAGAAGGAAACTTTCTCAACATAATAAAGGCCATATATGACAATCATCAGCTAATGTCATACTAAATGGTGAAAAAATGAAGGCTTTACCTCTAAAATTAGGAACAAGGCAAGATTGCCCATTCTTTCCACTCTTGTTCAACATAGTTCTGGAAGTTTTACCCAGAGTTATCAGGCAAGAGAAATGAATAAAAGGCATCTATATATATTGGGAAAGAAGAAGTAAAGGTATCACTTTTACAGATGACATGATCCTGTGTATAGAAAACTCCAAAGACTCCACCAAAAAACTATTAGAAACAATAAACCAATAGAGTAAAGTTGCATGATACAAAACCAATACACAAAAGTCTAGTGCTTTTCTATATGCCAACAATGAAACTTCAGAAAATGAACTAAGAGGTTTTTTGAAGATGGCAGCGGAGTAGGTGGATGCACAGATGCCCAGCTCTCAACACCAAACTGGAATACAAATCAATTTAGGAAAAATCAGCATGAAAAACCAATACTGAACTGCAAGAACAGCTCTCAAAAACCAAGGAGCAAAGAGGAAGCCACAATAATCCTGGTAAGGAGTGCCTGAATCTCCTCTGCTTACAGGAACAGAAGGGGGGGGGGTGAGGCTGAGAGCCCAGAGAGGATTTCACAGAGGAAAAAGAGCAGAAACTACTGCTCACAGCCACTTACCTGATGACCAGGGAGCAAGGTGGGTTGAAAAGACCAGCTTATCTCCCAAGTGGAAAGGACAAGGAGAGGGACAGACTGTGAGGGGCTAAGGTATGCAAGAAACGAAATAAAAAACCTGACTCATTCGTGCTGGAGGCAGCCATAGCTGGGGGAGGGACTGAACCTTTCACAAAACAGAGCTGAAGTGCTTCCGGATCAGAGATCTCTGGACATCTATCCAGCTCCAATCAGCGCAACAAGACACAGCTGAAAACAAGAGGTGGGGAGGAGGGGCAGTAACTCAGGTCTCCATGGAAATCTGAGATACACCTCCCCCTACTGAAGCTGAGAAAAAACCCTGCCCCCAGTGAGATTAGTTGGTGGAAGAGACCTTCAGCGTCTCAGGTTACACCCACAGCATTCCTGGTTACAGTTTCAAGGAAGCCCCCTGCTGAGATCAGTTAACAAGACTATCACCTGTTAAGAAAACAAACAAATCAAGACTTCAAAGCTGCCCAAATCCGAAAGTGGATTACAAATAATAGCTGATACCAACCCAAGAAGACCTAGAAATAACACAACTGAAAACTGGAGGCAGACAACACCAAGCCTAGAATCAACCAGTCTACAAATAAAACACCATTATGAGAAGACAAAGGAGTACAACCCAAATGAAACCACAAGAGACACCTTTGAGAGATGAGCTGAGTGATATGGAAATAATCAAACTTCCAGATGCGGAGTTCAAAATAATGATTGTAAGGATGCTTAGGGATCTTAGAACAACAATGGAGGGGCAGTTTGAAAACCTAAATAAAGACATAGCAAGTATAAAAAAGGATTTTGAAATATTAAAAAAGAGTCAGTCAGAGATGACAAATACAATATCAGAAATGAAGACCACAATGGAAGGAATTAAAAACAGGATGGATACAGCTGAGGATCGAATCAGCAAGTTGGAGGACAACTGGAATGAAGGCATGAAAGCAGAGAAGAAAAGAGAAAAGAGACTCAAAAAGTCAGAGGAAACACTTAGAGAGCTCTGTGACAACATGAAGAGAAATAACATCCGCATCATAGGGGTTCCTGAAGAAGAAGAAAAAGAACAAGGGATAGAGACTTTGTTCAATCATATCATAACTGAAAACTTCCCTAAATTAATGCAAGAGAAACTCTCACAAGTCCAAGAAACACAGAGAACCCCATTAAAGAGAAACCCAAAGAAACCTACAAAAAGACACATCATAATTAAAATACCAAAGCTAAGCGATAAAGAGAAAATATTAAAAGCTGCAAGAGAAAAAAAAGTTATCACATACAAAGGAGCCCCCATAAGGATGACATCCGACTTCTCAACAGAAACACTTGAGGCCAGAAGGGAATGGCAAGAAATATTCAAAGTAATGCAGAACAAGAACCTACAACCAAGACTACTTTATCCAGCAAGGCTATTGTTTAAAATCGAAGGAGAAATAAAAAGCTTCCCAGACAAAAAACAACTCAAGGAATTCATTACAACCAAACCAACGCTGCAAGAAATGTTAAGGGGCCTGTTGTAAACAGATCAAAGTTGGAAAAGAATATAGCAAAAAAAAGAATACACCTTTAAAGAAGAAAATGGCAATAAACAACTACATATCAATAATAACCTTAAATGTAAATGGATTAAATGATCCAATCAAAAGACATAGGGTAGCTGCGTGGATAAGAAAACAGGACCCATACATATGTTGTCTACAAGAGACACACCTTAGAACAAAAGATACACATAGATTGAAGGTAAAGGATGGAAAAAAACATTTCATGCAAACGGAAATGAAAAAAAAGCTGGGGTAGCAATACTTATATCAGACAAATTGGACTTTAAAACAAAGGATATAGTAAGAGATAAAGAAGGCCACTACATAATGATAAAGGGAGTAATCCAACAGGAAGATATAACTATTATAAATATCTATGCACCTAATATACGAGCACCCAAATATATAAAACAGACTTTGATGGATTTAAAGGGCAAGATCAACAGCAATACTATAATAGTAGGGGATTTCGATACCCCACTAACATCACTAGATAGATCCTCAAGAAAGAAAATTAACAAAGTAACAGCAGACTTATTGGAAACACTAGATCAACTCGATTTAACAGATATCTTCAGATCCTTTCACCCTAAAGCAGCAGAATATACATTCTTTTCAAGTGCTCATGGTACATTCTCTAGGATAGATCACATGTTAGGGCACAAAAGTGCTCTCAACAAATTTAAGAAGACTGAAATCATATCAAGCACTTTCTCCGATCACAACGGCATGAAACTAGAAATGAATCACAGCAGAAAAGCTCAAAAATTCTCAAACACATGGAAACTAAATAGCAGGGTGTTAAATAATGAATGGATTAAGAATGAGATCAAAGAAGAAATAAAAAAATTCCTAGAAACGAATGACAATGAGCATACAACAACTCAAAATTTATGGGACACAGCGAAAGCAGTGCTGAGAGGGAAGTTAATAGCACTACAGGCACACTTTCAGAAGCTAGAAAAAGCTCAAATAAACAACTTAACCCTGCATCTAAAAGAATTAGAAAAAGAACAGCAAGTAAAGCCCAAATGTAGTAGAAGGAAGGAAATAATAAAGATCAGAGCAGAAATAAATGACATAGAGGCTAAAGAAACAATACAGAGGATCAATGAAACTAGGAGCTGGTTCTTTGAAAAGGTAAACAAGATTGATGAACCTTTAAGTAGACTCACCAAGAAAAAGAGAGAGAGGACTCAAATAAATAAAATTAGAAATGAGAGAGGAGAAATAACAACTGACACAACAGAAATACAAAATATTGTAAGAAAATAGTATAAAGAACTGTATGCCAAAAAACTAGACAACCTAGATGAAATGGACAAATTCCTTGAAACATACAATCTTCCAAAAATCAATCTGGAAGAATCAGAAAACCTAAACAGACCAATTACACCAAATGAGATCGAAACAGTTATCAAAAAACTCCCAACAAAGAAAAGTCCAGGACCCGATGGCTTCACAACGGAATTCTACCAAATATTCAAAGAAGAACTAACTCCTATCCTTCTCAAACTATTTCAAAAAATTCAAGAGGAAGGAAGACTTCCAAGCTCCTTTTATGAGGCGAGCATAATTCTGATTCCAAAACCAGGCAAAGACAACACAAAGAAAGAAAATTATAGGCCAATATCTCTGATGAATATAGATGCTAAAATCCTCAACAAAATATTAGCAAACCGGATCCAACAATATATGGAAAAAATCATACACCATGATCAAGTGGGATTTATTCTGGGGAGGCAAGGCTGGTACAATATTCGTAAATCAATCAATGTGATTCATCACATAAACAAAAAGAAGGAGAAAAACCATATGATAATTTCAATAGATGCAGAAAAAGCATTTGATAAAATCCAGCACCCATTCATGATCAAAACTCTCAGCAAAGTGGGAATACAGGGAACATACCTCAACATGATAAAAGCCATCTATGAGAAACCCATAGCCAACATCATACTCAATGGGAAAAAATTAAAAGCAATACCCTTAAGATCAGGAACAAGGCAGGGGTGCCCCCTTTCACCACTCTTATTTAACATAGTCCTGGAAGTCCTAGCCACAGCAATCAGACAAGAAGAAGAAATAAAAGGCATTCAAGTTGAAAAAGAAGAAGTAAAACTATCATTATTTGCAGATGATATGATATTGTATATAGAAAACCCTAAAGTCTCAGTCAAAAAACTACTGGACCTGATAAATAAATTCAGCAAAGTGGCAGGATATAAAATCAATACTCAGAAATCAGAAGCATTTTTATACACCAACAATGAACAGTCAGAAAGAGAAATTAAGGAAACAATCCCCTTCACAATTACAATCAAAAAAATAAAGTACCTAGGAGTAAACTTAACCAAGGAGACTAAAGACTTGTACTCAGAAAATTACAAAGCATTGATAAAAGAAATCAAGGAAGATACAAACAAGTGGAAGCATATACCGTGCTCATGGTTAGGAAGAATAAACATCATTAAAATGTCTATATTACCCAAAGCAATCTATAAATTCAATGCAATACCAATTAAAATACCAATGACATACTTCAAAGATATAGAACACATATTCCAAAAATTTATATGGAACCAAAAGAGGACACGAATAGCCTCAGCAATCTTAAAAAAGAAGAATAAAGTGGGAGGTATCACACTTCCTGATATCAAGTTATACTACAAGGCCGTTGTACTCAAAACAGCCTGGTACTGGCATAAGAACAGGCATATAGATCAATGGAACAGAACAGAGAACCCATAAATAAACCCACAGTTCTATGGACAACTGATATTTGACAAAGGAGGTAAGGAAATACAATGGAGTAAAGACAGGACAGCCTCTTTAACAAATGGTGTTGGGAAAATTGGACAGCTACCTGCAAAAAAATGAAACTACATCACCAGCTTACACCACTCACAAAAATAAACTCAAAATGGATAAAAGACAAATGTAGGCCGTGAAACCATAAGCATCTTAGAAGAAAACATAGGCAGTAAGCTCTCGGACATCTCTCGGAGCAATATATTTGCTGATTTATCTCCACGGGGAAGTGAAATAAAAGACAGGATAAACAAATGGGACTATATCAAACTAAAAAGCTTTTGCACAGCTAAAGACAACAAGAACAGAATAAAAAGACAAACTACACAATGGGAGAACATATTTGACAATACGTCTGATAAGGGGTTAATAACCAAAATTTATAAAGAACTTGTAAAACTCAACACCAGGAAGACAAACAACCCAATCCAAAAATGGGCAAAAGAGATGAATAGACACTTCTCCAAAGAGGACATACAGATGGCCAATAGGCATATGAAAAAATGCTCAACATCATTAATCATTAGAGAAATGCAAATTAAAACCACAATGAGATATCACCTCACACCAGTCAGAATGGCGCTTATCAACAAAACAACACAGAATAAGTGCTGGCGAGGATGTGGAGAAAAGGGAACCCTCCTGCACTGCTGGTGGGAATGCAGACTGGTGCAGCCACTGTGGAAAACAGTATGGAGATTCCTCAAAAATCTGAAAATCGAACTGCCTTTTGACCCAGCTATCCCACTTTTAGGAATATACCCCAAGGACACCATAGAACGGCTCGAAAAGGAGAAATGCACCCGCATGTTTGTGGCAGCATTGTTCACAATAGCGAAGATCTGGAAACAGCCCAAGTGTCCGTCAGAGGACGAGTGGATTAAAAAGCTTTGGTACATATATACTATGGAATACTACTCAGCCATAAGAAATGATGACATCGGATCATTTACAATAACATGGATGGACCTTGACAACATTATATGGAGTGAAATAAGTAAATCAGAAAAAAAAAACTAAGATGAATCCATACATAGAAGGGACATAAAACTGAGACTCAGAGACATGAACAAGAATGTGATGGCAACAGGGGTGGGAGATTGGGGGAGGGGGGAGGGGGTGAAGAAGGAGAGAGGGGTTAGGGGAGGGGAGGGGCACAAAGAAAACCAAATAGAAGGTGACAGAAGACAATTTAACTTTGGGGGAGGGGTATACAGCACAATCAAATGTCAAAATAATCTAGAGATATTTTCTCTCAACATATGTACCCTGATTTATCAATGTCACTGCATTAAATTTAATAAAAAAAAAAAAGAAAATGAACTAAAAAAAACCACACAATTCCTTTTACAATTACAACAAAAAAATAAATAAAATACCTAGAAATAAACTTAACAAAGAATGTATATTTAAAACTACAAAACATTATTGCAAGAAATTAAAAAAGACACTATAAAATGGAAAAATATTCCATGTTCATGGATTGGAAGAATCAACATAGTTAAAATAGCCATATTACCCAAAGCAATATACAAATTTAATACAATCCTCATCAAAATCACAATGTCATTTTTTAAAGAACTAGAACAAAAAAATTACCAGGTTTGTATGGAACCATAAAAACTCCCAAATAGCCAAAGCATTTCTGAGGAAAAAGAATAAAGCTGAAGGTATCACACCACCTGACTTCAAATTATACTATAGAGCCATGATAAGCAAAACAGCATAGTATTGGCAGAAAAGCAGGCATACAGATGAAGGGAACAGAATAGAAAGCCCAGAAATAAAACATCATCTTCGACAAAGGAGCCAAAAGCTGACAGTGGAGAAAAGAAAGCCTTTTCAATAAAGGATGCTGGGAAAATTGGAAAGCCACATGCATAAGAATGAAATTTGACTACAGTTCATCCCTCTGCACAAAAATTAATTCAAAATGAAAAGACATAAATATAAGATCTGAAATAATAATTTACATAGAAAAAAACATAATTACTAAACTCATGGACCTTGGCTGTAAAGAACAATTTATGAATTTGAACCCAAAGGCAAGGGAAGTAAAGCAAAAATAAATAAATGGGACTCTATCAAACTAAAAAGCTTCTGCACGGCAAAAGAAACTGACAACCAAACAAATAAGCAGCCAACTAAATGAGAGATGATATTTGCAAACAACAGCTCCAATAAGGGGTTAATATCCAAAATATACAAAGAACTCACAAAGCTCAGCAATAAACAAGCAAACAATTCAATTAAAAAATGGAGAAAGTATCTGAAGAGACTTTTCTCCCAAAAGGACATAAAATGACCAACAGATATATGAAAATATGCTCATCTTCACTAACTATTTGAGACATGCAAATCAAAACTACAATGAGATACCACCCACACCTGTTAGATTAGCTATTATCAACAAGACAGGTAATAACAAGTGCTGGAGAGGCTGTGAAGAAAAAGGAGCCCTCATTCACTGCTGGTGGGAATGTAAATTAGTACAACCATTATGGAAGAAAGTATGGTGGTTCCTCAAAAAACTAAGAATAGAACTACCATATGACCCAGCAATCCCTGAACTGGGTATCTACCCGCAAAACTCGAAAACATTGGTATGTCAAGACACATGCAGCCCCATGTTCATCGCAGCATTATTCACAGTGGCCAAGACATGGAAATAACCAAAATGCCCCTCAATAGAGGACTGGATAAAGAAGATGTGGTACATATATATACAATGGAATACTACTCAGCCATAAGAAATGATGACATAGTGACATTTATGATGACATGGTGAAACTTGAGAACATTATACTGAGTGAAATAAGTAAATCAGAGAAAGCTAAGAACTGTATAATTTCACACATGGGTGGAATATAAAATTGAGACTCATGGACATAGATAAAACTGAAGTGGTTACCAGGGGAGGAAGATATGGGGGAAGGGGACAAAAAAATGGGTGAGGGGAGGGTATACAGAAAGACAAATATAAAGTGACAGAAAATGATTTGACTTTGGGTGATGGATATACAACATAATCAACAGTTCAAATGCTATAGAAATGTTTACCTGAAACCTATGTACTCTTATTGATCAATGTTACCTTATTAAAGTTAATTTTCAAAATAAAAATTTTGAAAAGTGTGGAATTAAAACTATAAATATTCTGGAAGTAAAAAAGGAGAACATTTTTTGTGAGCTTAATTTAAACAAAGAGTTATTTAAATATGCCACAAAGTGCATGAATCATGAAAGAAAAACATGGTTAAACTGAACTTCATTAAAATTTAGAACTTTGCTTTTCAAATAATACTGTTAAAAAATGATATATCAGGTCAAAGGCTAAGGAAAAAATGCATGCAAAATATGTATCTGGAAAACATTTGTATCCAGATCATAAAAACTAATTATAACAGCTCAATAAGTAGGAGACAAAAGTCAGATAAAAATACACAAATATTTTAACAGATTTCACAAAAAGAGTCATATGAATGACAAATAGTCATAGAAAAAACATTCATCATCATTAGTCATCAGGAAAATTAAAACCACAATAAATGGCTTCTGTTGATGAAAAGATTTTTCATGAAAAGAACAATTTGAAAGACTTATACTACCTGATTTCATCCACTAGAATGTCTAAAATTAAGAAGACAAACAATACCAAGTGTTGGCAAGGATATGAAACAATTGGAATGACCATACATTGGTTGTGGAAATACAAAATAATATAGTCGTTTTGGTAGAAGCAATCTTATTCCTAAATATTTATTTAAGATGAATGAAAACCTAAGCCCATATAAATACTTATACTCATGTTAGCTGAAAACTGGAAACAATTTAAATGCTTAACAACTAGTGAATAAATTAAAAAAACAAAAACAAAAACAAAAAAACCCCTGTGGTATAGCCATACTTTGGAATTACTATTAAACAATAAATAGAAACAATATATTTGTACATGCAACAAGGTAGACAAATCTCAAAAGCATTATACACAATAAATGGATTTATGCATAAACACTACATGAGGTATGTTTTCATTTATGTGAAATTCTAGAAAAAAATTAAACCACATTAAAAAAGCTTAGATCAGTGCTGTCCAGGATCTGGAGGTCAGGAGATAAAATTAACTTCAAAGAAGCATGAGGAAACTTGTTCAGGTAATGGAAACGTTCTGAGCCATAATGATCACGGTGGTTACATGACGGTATACAGTTAAGAATTTTATCAAATTATACACTAAATATTGATCATTTTAATTGCATTTAAATTTTAATCCAATCACATATGTAATTAATTAATTTATTTTTATTTCTAATGAGAGGAAGGAAGGCAGAGAGACAGACTTCTGCATGTGCCCCGACCAGGATCCACCCAGCAAGCCCACTAGGGGGTGATGCTCTTCCCATCTGAGGCATTGTTCCTTTGCTCAGAATCCAAGCTCTTCCTCGCTTCTGAGGCAGAGGTCATGGAGCCATCCTCAGTACTCTGGGCCAACTTACTCCAATTGAGCCATGGCTGCAGGAGAGGAAGAGAGAGAGAGAGAGAGAGAGAGAGAGAGAGAAACCAGAGGGGGAGAGGTCGGTAAGCAGATGGATGCTTCCCCTGTGTGCCCTGACCAAGAATCGAATCCAGGACATCCACACACCAGGCTAATGCTCTGCCATTGAGCCAAACAGCCAAGGCCACATACGTAATTAAAATGCATTTCAACTATATACACAATTGAAGTATTACTTAAATACACACACATATAATTTATATTTATATATCTGTAAGCAGTATGCAGACTGATTGGAATTGGAAAAGTCATTTAATAGGCCATTGCAGAAGTCAAGATAACGCTGGTAATCATGAAGAAAAACAATTGTAGAGGGAATGGGAGTAAAGAACACAAAACAGATGTTGAAGCTATTGAACATGAAACATGTTAAAGATCTTTCAGAATTAGGACCATTACACAGAATTTACTATTCTCCTTTCTTCCATTTTCCTCCTTCCTGTGTAAATAAGAAATTCTTCACCTTTGTGTCAAGCACATTTGATCACATATGGTGGTGGCAGTTGCAAAGAATGGACAAGGAAGAAGGAATTTGGATACCCATGAGCCTAACATAGCCATTCTCAGTTAAGGTAGTGGGAGATTAAGGTTGGGCAAATCACCCATTAGCTTTTTGCACTTTATGTTCACTGTCTCAATTCACTACTCCAGAAAATTCTGACACAGTTTACATGGCGAGAGGTGGGTTTGGAATCGTTCTAATTCCACTTCACTTCCTAACAACCCCAAGTTATCTCTGTAGAACTTCAGTTGAGAACCACTGGTTTAAAATCTGATAAGCGCCTGACCAGGCAGTGGCACAGTAGATACAGCCTCAGACTGGGATGCAGAAGACCCAGATTTAAAACCCTGAGGTTGCCCACTTGAGCATGAACTCACCTGGCTTTAGCATGGGCTCACTAGCTTGAGTGCGTGAGTGTGGGGTCGCCAGCTTGAGCATGGGATCATAGACATGACTCCATGGTCACTGGCTTGAGCCCAAGGTCACTGACTTGAGCAAGAGGTCACAGGCCCAGCTGTAGCCCCTGCCCCTATCAAGGCACATATGAGAAAGCAATCAATGAATAATTAAGGTGCTGCAATGAAGAATTGATGCTTCTCATCTCTCTCCCTTCCTGTCTTTCCCTATCTGTCCCTCTCTCTGTCTCTCTGTCTCTGTCACACACACACACACACACACACACACACACACACACACACACACACACACAAAATCCGATAATAAATGCCCCAGGGGAGATAGTAGGATCAGGTTTTCTTTAGATATGCCAAGTTTGCAGAGGTTGCAGACAATTTCAGTTGGTATGTCTGTCAGAAAATTGAAAATGAAGATACGTTGCTTAGGAAATAGGCCATGGCTTATAACATTAAACAGGAACTCTTCAGTATGGGATATTTTAAGGCAGTGGTCCCCAACCTTTTTTGGGCCACGGTTTAATGTCAGAAAATATTTTCATGGACCGGCCTTTAGGGTGGGACGGATAAATGTATCATGTGACGTAGACAAGCATCAAGAGTGAGTCTTAGATGGATGTAACAGAGGGAATCTGGTCATTTTTTAAAAATAAAACATCGTTCAGACTTAAATATAAATAAAACGGAAATAATGTAAGTTATTTATTCTTTTTCTGCGGACCAGTACCAAATAGCCCACGGACCGGTACCGGTCCATGGCCTGGGGGTTGGGGACCACTGTTTTAAGGCATAGTAGTTGAAGAAGTTATCAAGGAGAGCAGAAGAGAGCTGAGCATTAACTCTAGTAAATTATCTACATCAAAGGGCAGGAAGGAAAAAAAAAAGAATCAGCAAAGGAAATTGAATAATAGTGATAAAAAAAGCAGAGGAGACCCAGAAAAGTGTAATAATATATATATTTAGTCAAAGACTGGAGTTAAAATATAAACAAAGAGGATTAGAGTCACTTGTATTTACATAAATTACCTGAAAAGAATTCCTCTAACCTCATCTCATCTCTATTAAAGCTGAAGGTGAAAGATCTTTGGAGGTTCATGAGAACTACATATAATATCTGGATAGAGTGATATACAGCGGAGAAGAAGAATTATGCTATTTTAAAAGGAGATTTAAATTTAGATATTTATGTATTCAGTCTCATGTATGTAATTCATTTGCCAGAGCATGACTGATCACTTTGCTTTTAAAGAAAGAGTAAAACCCTGTCAGTTACATTTTCAGATGTCTCAATTTGAACTTCATTATAATTGTAAAATACTGTTATGTCATTTTTAAACCAATTTGTAAAGGATTACTTCGACATAATTATATAATGGCTTCTATCAATCATCTCTTTTACAATTGTTCAATCCCAAATTTAACTTGCAATACATTCAGTAGTCTGTGCAACTAAGTTGATTTAAATAAAAGTCATGCCATCAAAAGTAATATACTCTAAAAATCTTTGTAATTGTGCATATATCTGTAGATTACAAAAGTTTCAATCATAATTGCTAGTCAAACAAATCAGCCTGAATTATCTATGCAGCAATATTGTAGGCAATAATAATTTAATTTTGTCCAAGAAATGTTTATTTAAAATCTATACAATGCCAGGCACCATACTTGGCAAATTGATTAATTTGTCTTTTTTTTTTTTCAAGTAGCATACAAACTACTGAGGAAAATAAATAACTCCTCATCAACTTCATCATTTGAAAGTTATCTATACTAATAATTATTTTTGTAAATTTTAAACAATAACTTTATAATTTTATGTTTTTAGTAACTTTGATTTAATATGAAAAACATTGAAAGAAACAAAATTTAAAAGCATTAGTAAGATTAACAAAAATAAATAAGTATAGAGGAAGTGTAGATAATTAAACTTTTTTTTTTTTTTTTTGTATTTTTCTGAAGCTGGAAACGGGGAGAGACAGTCAGACAGACTCCCTCATGCGCCCGACAGGGATCCACCCGGCACGCCCACCAGGGGCGATGCGGGCGATGCTCTGCCCCTCCGGGGTGTCGCTCTGCAGCGACCAGAGCCACTCTAGCACCTGGGGCAGAGGCCAAGGAGCCATCCCCAGTGCCCGGGCCATCTTTGCTCCAATGGAGCCTTGGCTGCGGGAGGGGAAGAGAGAGACAGAGAGGAAGGAGGAGGGTGGGTGGAGAAGCAAATGGGTGCTTCTCCTATGTGCCCTGGCCGGGAATTGAACCCGGGTCCCCCAAACGCCAGGCCGATGCTCTACCGCTGAGCCAACCAGCCAGGGCCACTTTTAAATACTGTTTTATATACATTGGTATTATTTATATATACTTCTGAATCTATTAAAGCTTAAAACTGTGCTGAGACTTTGGGGTAGCCATTTTTTCTTGAAATATTTTTCCATACAAGTTTGTATCAGTTATGTTGCAGTATTAAAATCTTTTTCTTTTCCCTTCTTATTTTTTTTTATTTTATTTTTTAATTCAGTGAGAGGAGAGGAGGCAGAGACAGATTCCTGCATGCTCCCGGGCCAGGATTCACCAGCAAACCCACTAGGGGGCGATGCTTTGCCCATCTGGGCATTGCTCTGTTGCTCAGCAGTCAAACTCTTCCTAGCATCCTGGGGCAGAGGCAATGGAGCCATCCTCAGTATTCTGGGCCAACTCGCTCCTTGGCTGCAGGAGAGGAAGAGAGCGAGAGCAAGAGGGGGAAGGGTGGAGAAGCAGATGGGTGCTTCTCCTGTGTGCCCTGAATGATAATCAAATGTGGTACATCCACACACTGGGTTGACGCTCTACCACTGAGCCAACCAGCCAGGACTGCAACATTAAAATCTTAGTGGCTTGAAACATGAAAGTTTATTTCTTGCTAATACTATAAATGCAACATAGATCATCAGGGTTCTGTGATTATTGTTACTCAGCAACCCAAGTTCATGATGCCTCCTTTCTCATTGTTATTTTATCAGTTTTATTGAAGTAGAATTGATATATGAAATTGTAAAATGTATTTAAAGTGGACGTTGTGGTGATCTATGAATACATTGTGAGAGGATTCCCATCATATAATTAACATACCCATTACCTCTTATATTTATTATCTTTTTTTTCTCTTAGAATGTGGTGAAGACATTTAACTTCTACTTTGTTAGCAAATACCAATTTAGCATAAAGTGTTAGCAACTATCATCACCTGCTTATGCATTAGATCAGGGGTCCCCAAACTATGGCCCACGGGCCGCATCCGACCCCCTGAGGCCATTTATCCGGCCCCCGCTGCACTTCCGGAAGGGGCACCTCTTTCATTGGTGGTCAGTGAGAGGAGCATAGTTCTCATTGAAATACTGGTCAGTTTGTTGATTTAAATTTACTTGTTCTTTATTTTAAATGTTGGATTTGTTCCTGTTTTGTTTTTTTACTTTAAAATAAGATATGTGCAGTGTGCATAGGGATTTGTTCCTAGTTTTTTTTATAGTCCGGCCCTCCAACGGTCTGAGGGACAGTGAACTGGCCCCCTGTGTAAAAAGTTTGGGGACCCCTGCATTAGATCCTCTGACTTGATTTATTTCAGCTGTAAGTTTGTACCCTTTAACAACCTCTTTTATTTCTCCTCCCCCTACCCCACCACCCACACCCCTAGCAACCATTTTTCTATTCTCTGTTTTAAGAATTTTACTTTTTAAAAAAACATTTTTACTTTTAAGTGATACCAGGCAGTTTTGACACCTTCCTTTTGATACATGCTTCTATCTTCGGCATAATGGGAAGAAAAGGGAGTGTAGTAAATTAAACACTAACCATTAAAGCCTTTATAGTTCACATTTCTTTGGCCCAATCTTGACAAATGTTTATTAAAGTAAATGAGGATTGCAACCATACCATGTTCCTGAATAAGGAGAATTGGAATCCATGTGAACGGTCCTAATGGCTCCTAAACCATTGCTTTTCTCTTCTTCAGAAACAACTGTCATAATGTGTTAGATCTCTCAACTATTTTCTCTGAAATCTTTTGTCTATAGTTGATTTAGTTTCATTTGGTTAGACTTTCTCTAACTTATTCTGCATGTTTCTGACTTTAATTTTCAGTTGCATTTCCTTTATTGTTTGGGTTGTTTCTAGAATGTTTTTCATAATTATAAGATTTTTATTTGTCTTTCTTTAATTTATGAGTTATATAAGAATGTGTTTTTATTCCTTTCCATGGTCTTATGATCTCTTTTTGTACACTTACATGATTGGTTTGAACTTTGTCTTTATTTCCTTAAGGTACAGTCTATGTACAGGCATATGGTTTATTCTTGTGTTTATCAGCGGCCTTTCACTCATTTCTTTTCTCTTTCTTGCTTATTTCAACCTACTTTTTTATCTTTATCTTTTACAGGCATAGGTCCAGTGATAACATCTTTTCTGAATATTGCTGAGCTTTGAATGGTTTTAGGACTTGCTGATGAATAGCTTTGGGGTTTATTTCAAACTCTGCTCTCACCAGGTGATTTCCTTTACCTTAAGGCAGGGGTCTCAAACTGTGTGGCCCGCAGACTAATCCACGAAGTTCAAGAAAAGTGTTGCGTAACAGTTGCCTTTTGTAGATCTAGTGCGGCCCGCCTAAAGGCTGTGATCTTGCTCTGAGGCCCACATGCTGAGTTGAGTTTGAGACCCCTGCCTTAAGGGAAAACGTCTCTTTAGATTGCTAAGTGTAGCAACTGGGCCTTAATCATCTTCTCTCTCTCTCTCTCTCTCTCTCTCTCTCTTTTAGCAATAGAGAGAGAAAGGAAGAGGGGGATGAACAAACAGACAGGAAGGGAAAGAGATGAGAAACATCAACTCATAGCTGCAACACCTTAGTTATTCATTAATAGCTTTCTCATCTGTGCTTCGACCAGGGGCTCCAGCCAAGCCAGTGACCATGGGCTCAAGCCAGCAACCTTGGTCTTCAAACCAGCGACCTTTGGGCTCAAGCCTGTGACCCCGTGCTCAAACTGGTGGCCTCAGAGTTTTGAACCTGAGTCCTCAGTCTCCCAGGCCAACACTCTATCCACTGTGTCACTGACTGGTCAGGCAGTCATCTTCTTTTAAGTTCTTCAATCCTCCTTTCCACTACACTCTTTTCTCTGGCAGAGAAGCTAGATTATGGACAATAGAAATGACATGTATACCACCATGATTTTCCCTTTAAATTTTCCTATTTCACAGTCTGGACTGTCAATGTCAGTCTAACAGGGCATTCCAATAAAAATACATTATTGTATATGTCCTCTAGGATATGACAATTGGAGGAGGGGAATTCATTTCTGGCTCAAAATCTAAAACATGTGTTGGTATTAAGAATGTTCTCCGGTCAAGCTAGGTGTGCTTCACTGTGTAAGATTAGCAGATAGAGCAATTTCTTCATCTTCATGATTTTCTTTTTACTTGTCATTCTTTCTCTGTTATTTTGGATGAAGTTTGAGGTAGAATAGATGAGTAAAAATGCTTTTAATACATTGCCTCAACTACACAATTTAATTATTATTTTTTAATATATGCTGTCTTCCTACTGAACAGTGAACTTTTGAAGGAAGTTAGTCTTCAAATTTTTTTTTTTTAATCTCCAGCACCAAATGTACTGGGCCCTCAACAAATGTTTTTGAATTGAGGTAAAGTAAGTTGAATTTTTAAATATTTTATTGTTTACTTTTGGTCACAAAGGGGAACCAAAAAAAATGTAGATATATAACATATCTTAAGCTAGCATCACTACTAGAAAACCATATCAAAACATTTTGTGTTGTTTTTGGGATAGGATCATCATTTTTTATGCAGAAAGCCAGAAGGTTTATGTTGCAATCAATGTTCAGTACTTATAAGTGCTTTTTTCACTTCTACTATGCAACTAGACAAAAGAAGCATTCAGAGGTATTTTATTCACCCTAATTTTAAGTGAAAGCCCATTATTTTAAATCAATAGCTACAGGAATTCTATCCTGCTTAAATATCTATACCACGATCTTCAGTATATCTCATGGTGGTTAGTCCATTTGCCTTTACAGGTGGTTCAGACATACTGCTAACCAAACATGGAAGGCAGTTTAGAGGCAAAATTCTCTCTTCCTCAGGTGACTTCAGTTTTTTAAAACCCTTAACTGATTAGATGAGGCCTACCCATATTAAGAAGGGTAATTCGCTTTTGTCAAAGTCTACTGCTTTAAATATTAATCACTTCTAAGAAATACCTTCACTGCAACATCTAGACCAGCGGTTCTCAACCTGTGGGTCGTGAACCTGGCGGGGGTCGAACGACCAAAACACAGGGGTTCCCACAGGTTCATGACCCACAGGTTGAGAACCGCTGATCTAAACTGATGTTTCACAAGAAAACTTAGTACCATGGCACAGTCAAGTCAACATATAAAATTGGCCACCACATATGGTGTGAATGGGAGAATTACAGGTAAGCAACAACAGACCTGGTTTTAATTCAAGTGTTATTGTGCCACATTAAGCAACCAGGACCCTGCTGTGCCATTTTAAAATACACAAGGTATCCCCATAAGAGAAATGCAGAAGTCAAGTCCCAAGCAGTAGTCTTTGTTGTGGTACTCAGATTTACTCTGCTTAATAAACTTGTTCTTGTAAAAAGTGCTTGATAGTTTAAGGCAGGGATCTCCAAACTTTTTGCACAGGGGGCCAGTTCACTGTCCCTCAGACCGTTGGAGGGCCGGACTATAAAAAAACTATGAACAAATCCCTGTGCACACTGCACATATCTTATTTTAAAGTAAAAAAACAAAATTGGAACAAATACAATATTTAAAATAAAGAACAAGTAAATTTAAATCAACAAACTGGCCAGTATTTCAATGGGAACTATGGGCCTGCTTTTGGCTAATGAGATGGTCAATGTCCAGTTCCATAGTTGTCACTGCTAGCCGTAACAAGTGATACGACACACTTCCGGAGCTGTGATACGTGCGTCCCACATCACCAGAAGTAGTACTGTATGTGAGCGACGCCACATACAGTACGCCAGGAGCACAGGATGCAACATACAATACTCCTCTCACTGACCACCAGTGAAAGAGGTGCCCCTCTGGAAGTGCGGTGGGGGCTGGATAAATGGCCTCAGGGGGCCATGGGCCATAGTTTGGAGACCCCTGGTTTAAGGCATCCAGAAAATAGCATGTTTACAGAATATGGCAACATCATCATTGGGGCTGAGACTTCAACAGCCTCACTCTCCCACTTCACATGATGGATAGTTTGGAACTCATTCTTTTGTATGCTTTGGCTAAAATTTGAGATTTATAATATTTTATAATCAACCTGCAAAACAAGTCCCAATTTCACATGAACTGAATGAGGACGAAAAAATCAAGCAACAAATATTAGGATTATCCTTCCATTACTCCCCTTTTGAAAAATGACCCCTTGCAGCCATATGAAGGATTCTCTAAGCTTTAATACTGAGCAGAGATTTAAAAGGATTAACATGAACCACCTTCCAGTAAACATGCAGAATGCATTGTAACATCTAGTATTTCATCTTTATTTCAGTACTTTCAAATTGTAATATTCTCGTCACGTAGAAAGACTGCCTGATATTGTCCATTACTATTCTTGTTAAGTTATTCAGAGTTTCCCACTGACCTTTTTTTCTGCAAGTTTTTTAGATCTTTGTTTCAGCTGCTGTTCTATGTCTTTCTGACATTAGTTAATCAGATTTATGGTGCTCTGTGCAGGGGTTCCCACCATGAGTGCCATTATTCTAATGCTTCTCCCTTTAGCAATCTGTGTTTATAACTTAGCCATTTAGTTGCTTTGCCCAAATTCCTAGGACTTACACCTCACTGGAATAGCACTTGTTATTGCCAAGGTACTTGACTCTATTTTCATACATAACTATTTTTAGAGCCAACAGTGGAATTGAACAGACCTGTTCTTTGATTGTTTATTTTTGCCCAGACATTTATTTGGAAGATGTTAGTTCTCTCTGGGCTTCCACAGATGCCCTATTCTTTCATTCAGCATCTTCTAGTGCACCAAATATGGACACGACCAGCTTGCTCATAGGTAAAGTGAAAGTTAACACTTTCCTATCATGTAAATGGTTGCAATGTATTGGTCTGTTAATTTATGAGCTTTTACTTTTAATTTTTTTCAATTATGATTACTATAGGTGCAATATCATTTATGCCTTAGAATTGTGTGAGTTGCCTACTTCTATCATTTCATGGAACTTATTACATAATTAACATTTTTGTATTTATCGGAGGAGTTATGTCTGTCTTATTCAATTGGATTGTAAGGTCTTTGAGAGCGAACTATGTGTCTAAAGTTTTATTTAATTAATAGAAAAGAATTGTGTATCTTGTGGATGCTCTAAAAGCTGTTGAGTAAATGAAAAAAAATAAATGACTATATTAAAATTGACTATCTTTACAATTTAGCTCGGGGTGATATACAAAATAAACATAATAGGATGGCAAAAATGTAAGTTGTTGCTTTAAATGTTAGTTTCCAAGCAAAATGATAAAAATAAGGCTCGAGGTAGAACTTCCAGGCTGGCAGATTGAGAACCTGGGTAAGTCACCTCTGTAACAAAAATGATACTAATAAAAGTTATCAAAATCAACCATTTCAGATCTTGAAAATTAACCAAAGTCACACTACACACTAGAAAATGTTTATGTAAGAAAAGATAATCAACTTTAGTAACAAAAGTGAGTTCTGTGGCATTTTATTTTGAAGATTCTTTAAAATAAAAAAGGTTCCATTTTTGGCCCCCCTTCTATGGTATGATAGCTGTAACAACTACCAGCCTCACAGCCAATGGAGCGGCAAATATGTTTTAGAACTTTGCAATGAGCCCCATTCCCAGAGCGTTATCACTATTTGTCCAGACTGAGAGCTCCTTGAAAAAGCCCCAGTCCCAGGGCACTGTTGCTAATTAGCCTGATTTGTATTTCAACTTGGAGGAAAAGCCTCCTTTTAAGGTCATTGTTAAAAATAAGTGAAATTTGTTGCAATAATAATATTACAGCTGCCTAAGATTGTAAAGCCAGATGAAACAAATAAGAGGCTGGCCAAAAAGTTTAAGAGCAACCTTAACGGGTTTTGAAAAGACCCAAAATATTCCTGGGGATCTAGAAGTCCATGTACATGTGTCGGTTATGCACATGCCCAGGAAAACTGAAGGAAGCCCCAGCTACTTATTAATATCTGATTGACCTTGGACCCTGCACAAACAGATATACAGGCTAATACAGATATGTAAATTTCCAGAACTCTGAGGGTATGCCTCAACCTGTGCATAGATCCCCTTGGATGAAAGGCTTACTGACTCAAGAAAATGTCTGACCAACCACTGACTGACATCTAAGCTATGCTGACCTAGAGGCAAACTCCATAAATCCAGGCTTAAAAATACAAATGACAAAATAGATTTGATGATAAGTAGATAGATAGATAGATAGATAGATAGATAGATAGATAGATAGATAGATAGATAGATAGATAGATGATAGATAGATAGATGATAGATAGATAGATAGATGATAAAAAGCAAATATTTCAATGACCACATACTTCAGGGAAAAGATACTCTAAATTCAAATAGATTAAAACAATCATGAGTTGGAGTGACTATATAAATTTCAGAAAAAATAGACTTTAAGACAAAAAATATGTTACTAGGAACAAATAGCTACATTTTACAATGATAAAAAGGTAAATTCTTCAGGAAGATATAACAATTATAAACCTATGCCACTAACAACAGAGCCACAAAATACGTATATGAAAAACTAACAAAATTAAAAAGAGTAATATACAACTCAATATTAATAGCGGAAGAGGTTAATAATTGATAGAACAACTAGACAAAAAACAATTCCTTGAGGGTGAAGAAAAAAGTGACAATAACACGGCAGTGAGGCTAAGAGAAAGTTTGGACCAATTTTTCCAGAACACTTATGCAATGCCATTATTTAAAAATTATTTTAATTCTCTTCAATAGTTGTCAGAATTTTGTTTCACTCTTTTAATAACCATCATATTTCATAATTTTTTTGGTTGTCTTCTTGGCTTTAAAGCCTATTAAATAGTTAAATTGCTTTGTTGAGGTGCTACCATTTTCTCACACATATTTTTAAAATCTAAGGTAATAGTAAATAATATAAGCAATGGCAGAAAATATTAAAAAAAAGAAAAGAATAATAATGATGACCATAGTTCCATAATTTTGGCTAATTTGAATAACTGCAATATGTCTCTTTGGAGCTAAATATTTAAAGACATTATAATACTTTATTTTAGAATAAATTCCTAAAAAATAAAGTTGTTAGAGTAATAGTATGTCCTTTAAACATTTTTTAAATACATGAAAGCAATTATACCTCCCAGAAATAATGAATCAGTTTATACCTCACCATCATAATATATGAACCTTTTTTCCAGTAAAACAAATTATAATAGTCAGCCAAGTGGATTATTTAGTAATTACTTAACTACATTATAGTTGAATCTGTCAATCATTCATTTTATCAACAAATATTGAGTTCCTGCTATTGTCAAATTCATGTATAGAGTAATTAAAAACACAAATACAGACTTTGCCTTTGAGAACTTTTCACCTTTGCACTACTCTACTATATTATGATCACTATCATTTTACATATTCAGATGTAAGTTTTAACTAAGTGCCAAAAGTGGTGATGTCATTTCTAACACTTCTGAAAGTTCAGGGTTCCCACGTCCTGCAAATATCCATCATTGAAAATTCTATGAACATTGGGAAGGCTCCCAAAAGCACACCAAAGAACAATTTGACTGCTAGGACTAGAGTAAAAAAAAAAATTGGCTCATGCTTATTTTGAGATAATCTTCAAAATAGAAAGTAAGTGAAAATTAGTTTTATGTACATACGTGAACTAATTTAGTCACAGACTTTCAGAGCTAGATTGACTTTACAAATCTCATTGAAATTATTAATTTTCACTACATTTAGACAAGTATTATTTTAAAATATACTCCTTTATAGTCATCACTAAAAATTTTAGAAATGTAATATAAATGGTAAAATAATAACTAGAAGAACTTGAAATCTTATGAAACTTTCACTATGCCTTAAAGCAAATATCAGTAGTCCAATAATTTACATGTTTAAAAAGTTTTATTCTGGAATGTAAAAGCCACTGATAGCATATAGCTATCAATGCATATGGATATATGTATATATATGGTCAAAGGAGTGTTTTTTAAAGCATGTCTAATGATTAACTAATAGTAAATAAGCCTGAGATATTAAAATAGTCAAATCTTCTAGAAAGAGTACAGAAATTTTGAAGGATCAGTCTAAAAGGCCTTGCCCTAAGATTGTTCATATTATAATAAACATTAATGCTTTATTATAGTCTATATGAATGTCATGAATATTTTAATTTGGGGGCTTACCTAAGGAAACTGGAGGAATACTTCTGAAGAATTAGAAATTTTTTACTTTTGAGAATATTTTTGTATAATTTTTGTTTTTTATAATTAGAAATATTGACTTTGAAAAAAATTGAAGATTTCATGCAAGTAAAGTTTCACCATTTACCATCAGTAATGAATAGTAACAGACAGCTGCTTGCATTACTTGAAGAAGTCTAATTCATTATGTAATAAGAAAAAAACAAGTCTACACTCAGAAAGTGAAGAAACAATTCTGGTGATCTAAGTCAACAGACCAATATTTATCTATATAAAACTATTTATTAACAGAAACTTTAAATATATTATTTGATCCTTAAAAGCAGTGATATACAGAAAATATTTTTAAAAGCTGAAATAATGTGATATCTTAGAAACTCTCCAGAAAATAAAAAAATGTTTCACTTATGAAAGACATTTGTAGAGCAGAAATGGACTTGCCAAAGATCAAAAGCTATAAAACTTTAAGGTAATAATAAAAATAAATCATTGGCTTTGGTGTGGAAAAACTCAAAATGATTGTCACCGACAATAACAAGGAATCAAGGGTCCCTGTCCCTGCTATTTAAATTTTTATCATCACTTTGGTAATACATGTTAATAAACAATGTTTGTCTCTGCCAGTGAAAATTTTTCCATGAAACATATAATGAAACCAAAAATGATTGTAACATCCTTGAATTGTCCTTAGAGGACACTTACAACTTTAGTCATCTGTCTTTTTATAATATCAGCTCAATGTGATAATAACTAGTCTCTTCAAGAAATTCAGCTAACATGTGCAGTAGTACCTTGACACATGAGTTTAATTCGTTTCATAGCCGAGCTCGTGACTCAATTTGCTCATGTGTGAAATCGAATTTTTCCATTTAAATTAATGGGAATGCAATTCATCTGTTCCGGTCCCCCAAAACCACATGTTTTATATGCTTTTAAATAAGAAAATGTACTTTATAAATAATAAATACATACATATATATGTATATGTATACATATAAATAATAAATACATATACATATATATATACATAAAAGAGAGAATGTAAAGAAATAAACTGGTTAATGAAGTGTATTTACCTTCAAGGTCACACAAAGACCCTGGTGGAGGGGGAGGAGACTGGTAGAGGTTTTCATTCCATGCGCTATCGCTTAACATAACTTACTCTCTACACACTTAATGCTACATTTAATTGCAAATTTTAACTTACACACTATGTATGATATATAACTTTATCACTAAACTTAATCGCTATTTTTTTACTTTGCTTAATCATCATCATTTTCTTCACTGACTTTTGGATTTTTTTGCCACACTTTCCTCACTTTCACTTAGAGGCCGTTTCAACAAAAACCTTTCCATGGAAGTTTGTTTCTTCCTCCATTTCAGACCGTTCGGCAGGCCATCTAGTGGAGGGTAATGGAAGCTCATGATTCAAATATCTGCTCGTGACTTAAAGCAAAAAATCCTGCAAGTGACTGCTCATCTCTCAAATTGCTTGTGATTTAAAGTGCTCGTGTGTCAAGGCACCACTGTATTTTTTTGCTAATTATTTTATATTTGGATAATTGTATATTAATTTTTTTCTGGAGGAAGCTACCCTATATTAGTAATTAAGGCTAGTTCTCAAAGTTCTATGCAATGATATGATTAAATTCTTGGCATCCTTTTGGTTGGATAGGGTTGTGTGACCAGTTCTGACTGACAAAAGTGATATGTGTGACTTTTGAACCAAACGTATAATACTACAACTAATTCAATAATACAACAAAGCGAGACTGCCAAACTTTCTTTGGGTTCTTTTTCCCTGCATGCATGGTCTGGATATTTTTTCTAACGTTATAAGATTATATCTGAAAACTATTACGTTTTATTTATATTTAAACAATAGAGAAATATTGATAGAAAAATGTTTCCTTTTCATTTCAGCGAATTCTTGCCCTCTTGTACCATCTTTTCCAAAGGCAATATTGTAAACAGTTTGTTATACAAATGTCTGGTCTTCTTGTGCACACCTAAATTTGCTTATATATAATGTAACTATACATCCCCATATATTTACTTGTACATACACAGATTATTCTAACACTTGATTTAATATTTACCCTTCACATAGGGACATTTTTTTTTATTTCATTGTATGTATACTTTTAAATAGCATGTTAATATTCCTTAGCATGAATGTTCCATAGTTCATTTAGCTCCCTCCCAATTGATGGACTTTTAGGTCCTGTGGCAGATATCCACTTCAAGTACCTTGGAACTTGCTTGGTTGAATGACAGAGGCTGAAAAGTTTCAGGCTACTTTTCTCAGACTCCTGTATATCTCACGTTCCAAACAGGCTTAGCTTTCAATGAACAGACACATTTAAGTATTAAGAATGCAGTTTTGCAATCGGATACTTCTGTTTCTGCGAGTGAGCACAGTTGTTTGGTTTTACAAAACAGCAGTTACTGCTGGCCTACTAGCTTCAGACGTGTTGTGAGGCACCTTTGCTGGCCTGGATCTTGTCTAAGTGAGCGTGATTCTGGAACTGGATGTGGTGGCGGCCTCACCTTCCCTATATATGGTAAGAGAGGTGTGGACATGGGACCTGATGTTCTTATTTCCCTGGTCATGATAAAGGTAGAAGCTTGCTTGATGGCACAATTCTGTGAGGGTACTCTGGGAGTCATTTATAAAAACCAAATATAAAGGTGGCTTTTCTTTGACCTGGAATGCTGAGAGCACCATGAGAAACCCCGGGCTTGCCTGGTCAAGGCACATATGGAAGTTGATGCTTCCTGGTCCTTTCCCCTCCCTGCTCACTCTATCTCTCTTTAAAAATGAATAAATAAGAAAAAAATTTAAATAAAAAACATTAAAAAGAATAAATAAAGGTGGCTTTTTTTTAGTCCTCCCAATGATTTTGCAGCACCTAATTCCCGTACTGACCCCTTTTCAGTTTAAACTAGCTAGGGTAATTTTTGTTATGTATAAATAAACATTGAGCACAAAGAAACTTTGAACCTGAAATGTGGGCTGCATGTGACAGGAGCCGTATAGTTCGGCACTGGTTTAGCAATCAAGTGAGGAGTGAGGAAGGCTCAGGTGTTGCATTCTAAAAAGGTGATGAACTTTGTTATTTGATGATAAAATTAATATAATACAATTGTTCTCTGTTATATGATGTACTGACCATGGCTATAGCATTAGGGGGAATTTGCCTTTGAGTTTGTCAATGTGCACCAATCTGAGCCTATAAAACTAGTCCAATGTCAACAAACAAAACTGTGCCTTTTATTTGTAACTTTGCATACATATACCCTTATAAACCATTCCTATATGGCAGCAGCAGAAGACAGGGCTACGCAGAATGTCCTTATACTTTAGTAGCTTTATTACCATGGTATTTTTTTAGAGAGATAATGAGAGATGGAGAAAGAGGAAGGAGGGAGAGGAGCGAGGGAGTAAAGCATCAGCTTGTTGTTCTAATACTTAGCTGAGCACCCAATGATTGCTTCTCATGAGTGCTCTGACTGGGGTTCCCACCAATGCCCTCGGGTAGAGCCAGTGACACCGCCCCCCCCCCCCCCAGAATGGAGACTTGACCTTGGTGCTCCAGAATGACATTCTGTCCACCGCACCACAAGTCAAGGCCCATGGCCTTAAATTTTAAAATGATCCTTAGAAAAGCTGTTGCATAGAAATTCTTGCTAATAAATCCAATGATAATACTTGGGCATAAGAGTCTGGCTAAGTTACAGCTTTACTTCACTATAGAGTGAACTATTTCTATTAGAAAACTGGAGAATTGATGTAGGGCAAAGAGTTATTTTAAGTTAAAAAAACCTCATTTGTATGTTCATCTCATGTAAATACTCTAGAGACACAGATTAAGAACATGTTTTCTCTTATCATGAAGGAAGTATTTGAATCAGAGAGAAAAATTCCCCTTTCCCTTAGATGCCAATGGGGTAGAGCTTCTAAATACTGCATTTGTGTTGGCTAAAAGGCAAATTGTGGGTAATCTGAATCTCTCATCAGTTTCACAATTCTCTGTAGGTTAGGTCTGTTTCCTCAGCAAATTTTCGTTGATCGTAGTGGAAATTTGGGCTAAAAATGTGTTTATATTTTTCACCAGTAACATAGTGTTATCTGAAGGGCCTACTCTGTGGTATTCAGGGTACTTTGCTTATCTGTTACTATCTGTAGTTTGGCCAGAACATGAATCAGGCTGCAATATTTGAGCTGTTTCAGAGCTTGTTCTAGGGGCAGCTTGTTCAAATCACAAACCACAGTGTGATTGGATCTCTTACAAATTTCAAAAGCTAACTTCCCTGAGGCAATATTTTAGTGTGGTCAAATACCAGCAAACTGTCTCTTTTACCCTAGCTAGAGATTGCCAGGGAAGTATGTAGTCCATTTCTGGGGCCTAGTAACAAAAATGACCATTGACAGAAGCATTGCATATGCTGCATGTATGAATGATGTGCTCTCTTCTATTCTCTTTCTCAAAGAATTTATTTTTATTATTTTCCTGCTCATCTGGTTCATTATTTAAAATTTTTTCTAAATATATCCTCCCATAATTAACTCTGATCCCCTCAATATTTTAAATGTTCAATACTAGGCCCCTGGGAGGAAATATCATTATTATATTATTTTATTTCTTTTCAGAGACCTATTATGGAATATTTAAATATATATATTAAATTTAAAATATATATCAAAATATTTTAAATATATAGACCCTGACTGGTGGCTCAGTGGATAGAGTGCCGGCCTGGCTTATGAACATCAGGGTTCGATTCTCAGTCAGGGCACACAGGAAAAGTAACCATCTGCTTCTCCTCCCTCCTTCTCCCTCTTCTCTCCCTTTTCCTGTGTGTGTGTGTGTGTGTGTGTGTGTGTGTGTGTGTGTGTGTATGCAGGGTAGGAAAAAAGTAAATTTAGAGTTGTGAGCATCTGAAACAAATTTATTTGTATTATTATTCATTAATTATTGTATTATTTTTCATACGAACAAATATAAACTTACTTTTGTCCCACCTTGTATATAAAACATTATGTATTTAGCTTTTATGAATTCTGGTGCTCTATAAAGGTAGTTTTGCCATTAAGTATTCCTATGTTAGGCTCTAAGCAAAAGTATTTTCTAAGTGTCTTAGAGAGGGAGCATATAACACAGTAGGGGTAGAAGAATAAGAGAACAATTAAAGAATAATTTCAAACATTATATGCAAATTACAAATTTAGAGAAATCTTGGATTCAAAGGAATTAAAAAAAACACAATTATTGAGTACTTTCTATGCATTAGGAACAAATTTACATATTTTTTACAATCCTATGTATTAGAAGTATCTCATATATCTTAAAACTATTTCAATAAAAAAAGTTATAAAACATCTCTTAGGCTAATTGAAAAGCTACTAATTTCACCTATGAAACACTACTTCCAATATTAGTAAGGCCTCTCATATCAGTGTAAGATAAAGATGTCCGGGAGTGTGACCCTTTTGATTAAATGTTGATTTTACTACTCCCTGGTGAACACCAGAGTAAGGCAACTTACTGATATGATGATACATAGCAGAGTGTCTATGCTAACCTCAGACTGCACCACTGATTTTTCATCTTAGCTTCACTAATCATTGTTTCTTAGTTACCTTGGCTGGTAGGTCTGTAATCAGCTGTAGATGGTGAGCTACCTAGAGCTGAAGCTTAACTCTTATTTTTTCCTCTTTAAAAGGCTTCAGCTTTGCCTGTGGTGGCGCAGTGGGTAAAGAATCAACCTGGAATGCTGAGGTCACTGGTATGAAACCCCAGGCTTGCCCAGTCAAAACACATACAAGAAAGCAACTCCTACAAGTTGATGCTTTCTGCTCCCCCCCCCGCCTTTCTCTCTATTCTTTCTCTAAAAATAAATAAATAATATTATTTTTTTTTAAAAAAAGACTTTAAGTACTTCCCATTTACTGATGAGTCATAAAATGTCTGTATCTGACCCTGACATTTCCTGTGACCTGTTAACCTTTAACCATCTGATGGCTAATCAGCATTTCCAACTCTTCACAGTTGAAACAAATTTCTTAATTCCACATCTGACTGCTAATAAGGGGAAAATCTTGTTTGATTTTGGGTTCTTTTCATCTCAGTATCTAGATTCTCAACTCAAAAATAACAGAGCAAGTCTTTGATCTTTCCTTTCTCTATCACATGCATATCCAATCCATAGTCTAGTCCCTTGGACCTCCAGTACTGCTTTGATTGTTCTAGTTCACTCAAGCTCCTTGTTTTTAGAAAAGACACTTCTAGTTCATGCCCTTCTTTTTTTGTATTAAATGTCTTTTCTTTTATAAAATATTGTTAGCACATATATTTTTTAAATGACTGCTTTTGATAAAGTAAAAGCTTGGCAACTTCAGAGAAGTCCTCTGTGCATTTTGTTTGTTGTTTGCTTTATTTTGCTTTTCATCTTAAAGAGGCTAAATTGTAAAGCTCTGATAACCAAGCAACTCTAAATAAATCTAGTTCTTAAGAGTGATTTATCTTATAGGTCACACCCCATCATCTCGTTCAATCCTACTCCACTGAAGTAACCAGGAAGTACAGCCTGGTGTGTCTTCACATCTTTCTCCATGCTCACCAAATGTGTACATGCACATGCATGCACACACATACATGTATAAAAGCAAGATGTGTCTTCACATCTTTCTCCATGCTCACCAAATATGTACATGCACATGTGTGCACACACATACATATATAAATGCAAAATGGTATTTTGATTTTGACTTAGTGCAAAAGGGTCATATTATATTATGCAAAATACTGTAAAATTTCTTTTTTAACAGTAATGAAGCTAGAACAATGTATACAGTTGTAATTCATTGTTTTAATTTGGTATAATATTATATAGCATTGATGTGCCAAAATATATTCAGCCATTTCCCTACTGAAAAATGTTCTCAATTTTTCAGGGTGTTTTTTTTTGTTTGTTTCTTTCTTTTTGTTTTTGTTTTTTTCATTATAGTAAATTCTGATATAACATCTGTAAGGCCAGTGGCCGCTGCCATAGCCATGCAGGTTCTCATTGAATTTGGGCAGACGGTAAAGGAATAGTGGAGTCAGAAAATGGTGTGCCATGCCATTTATCAGAGTCTCGTAATGGCAGGTGAGCAAACAGGCAGGGAAGACCGCTTCTCTTTCTCCCTCCAGACTCACCCAGACTCAGAGGCTCCCACCAGCCTCAGCACACCCCAGCCTAACAGGCTGGGGGAAAATCTCAGGGCTCCCAAGCGTGTCTCTCTCTCTCTCTCTCTTTCTCTCTCTCTCTCTCTGGACTTTCCAGCAAAACAGGCTGGGAGAATAAAAACCTTCTCTAGCAAACAATAGCAAACAATTGCCCCTCCCCATGGAGGCAGGCAATCCACAATTTGCAATCCGCTACCCTGACAGCAAGCACCCACAGCCTTCCATAGACTATACACACATGGCGCTGCCCCAATACAAGCGACAAACCTAAAAAACACTTGTTTACCAAACAACATTTCTATGTTTATGTATATGAATTAATATAAAATTTTCTGTCTCCATCTCTTCCTACATTTACACTCTTCTCACGTAGGAGTACTCTCACTTATTTAAGATGCATTTTTAATAAAAAAATTGTTAGATTAAATGGGTGTAGAAGTATTTTAATTTCAGTGTATTTTAGAAAGGGTCAAGAAATTTAACTAGCATAGCTTCTCAATGCTCCTATATCCCCAAACACAGAGTCAGCTCTTTGAAACTTCTTGCTCCAGTAGTCATGGCCTTGTCCCTTAGAGCACGCCAGCTACCACCAGGACATAACCACACGAGCTATCCCTTAGCTGTCTCTATTTCATTCTGTTTCTTGCCACTGTAGAGACAGTTCAAAAGTCTGAATTACCCAAGGGATTAATGTATCTTCAAGTAAGATGATAATTTGTATCCAAGAAAATGCCCTCCATTTCTGCTCCTTATTTTGCATTTCTGACCAACATTGTACCCATGTCACTGACAGCCGGCTTTCTTATTCTTGGACCAGTAAGGGTGTTCTCATATCCTACAACCAAAGACTAGTGATGATAGAGTACTTTCTTCTCTTTTTCCAAAAAAGAAAGCTTAAAGCTTAACATTTTTTATTCATCATTTTTTCTTTTTAATAGGAAGTCTGATCCTTGTATTCAACATCTTTCTTTAGGCATTTTCTTGGAGACAAACAGAAGTTTAGATTTTTTAGAAAACTCTGATTAGTCTGCATTTGTCACCCCTTTTCATCTGACTACTCTGCTATCCAGATGTCAAAGCCTTTTATAATGCCGTGACAAGCTCATTCTCTTGGTAGTAAACTATTATATAATCCAAATCCGCCCCGATTAAGTTCACACTCTGTAGTGAAACCCATTAAAGTCCATGGCCACTGTCTGAAAATGCAGTTGGCTCTGACTCAAGGGCATAGTGCTTAAGTCTGGTATATGTTGCAAAAGAAAGCAAAAACGCTGAAGTCAACCGAAATAATGCTGCTATGAACTGCTGTATCAATCTTTAAAGTATGGTATGTTTGCTTATCAAAAAAATATAAAATCAGCAAATCTTCACTTGCCAGATTAATAGAAAGCCCATGCCTGGTCCAAGGAATGCGAAGAGTGGGAAGTCTGCCCTGTAAACACCAGAAGAGGAGCCAGGCCCCGTCTGTGGTTCTACGGTCACAGAAGTGATGCTGATGTTCACCAGATCCAGGTCTCCGCACAGGCAGCTCAATTTTCGCCAAGCCGACCTCAGCCTGTGTTCTTTACAACTCTTCAGGCTGCTGCTACTAACTGATAACTCAGCCCAACACCTAAAAATGTCAGTGGCCTCAAGATCATCGGAATTAATTTAGGTGTTCATCAGAAGACTTAAAGCCAATGTGCCCTTTTCTTCATGGGAGTGTCTCACCACAAGGCTTCAGGTAGCTCTCCTTCTTCTATTGTGGAAATAGGCAATGGAGGCCTGGGCTGTGGTGCAGACTGTCAACCTGCAATGCTGAGGTTGTTGGTTCAAAACCCTGGGCTTGCCTAGGTAAGGCACATATAACAAGCAATCAATGTACAACTAAAATAAAGCAACTATGAGTTGATACTTCTGCTTCCTCCCCCCTCTTTCTCCTCTCTCTGTAAAATCAATAAATAAAATCTTTCAAAAAAGTTTCAAATGAGATGCTAATACACAATTATTCTAAATATACAATGGGTCATTACTCATTTTCTTTTAATGGACATTGCTATGAGATAAACTGCCTGACTTTCTGGGGTGGCGATTTTGAATGCCTCAGGGAGCCCTATACTTTAATATTCCCTCCCATCAGTGTGTGCGCATGCACACACACACACACACACACACACACACACACACATATACACATGAATCAGAAAAGGGATGATTTATCTCCTCAAAGCTTACTTACCATGCAAAAGACAACAAGGTGACTCTCTGGTCATATACAAACGGGGGAATGAACAGGATAAATCTTCAATGAGGTATCTTGCAACATAACAAATGAATTGAGATTTTTGTCAAATACAGAAAAATTGCTCTTTAAAATATCAATGTAAAATCTAATCAGAAATCTGCTCTTGTACCTTAGTACAGACTACAGAAGAGAGTCAGTGAAGTCTTCTCTTATAAACAAATTTCAGGCTTATTCAATTCTCTAAATTAAATAGCTTCCATATCAAAGGAAGATTTAAAATGTTTGTATACTTATTTACTTTGAATAGTTAAGTGGTTTGCTTCATAAATGCTAATTCTAGAAAACAGTCACTTATAGTGTGTATTCTTAGGTTACACAATCTGTGCTGCATTTGGTGTTGGATGAATTAAGATACGAGTCTACTGGCAACATTTTGCATAAACAATACATGTCAAGCAGAAACTCAACAAGCTGTATTATTAACCTACTGCCCCAAATTCCTTAGCTGAAAGTGTCCTTCACATTATTTTCTGTTTGTTAAGTGCTCTGTTCATATAGAAACATTTCTGCTTTACTTTCATCGGAAAGTTTACTTTTTTTGAGACAGAGAGTCAGGGAGAGAGAGAGACAGGAACACGGAGCTGCTCCTATGTATGTACGTGAGTTGACCAGGGAATCAAAACAGCAACCTCCACACTCTGGGACAACACTCTAGCCCAGTGGTCCCCAACCTTTTTTGGGCCACGGACCGATTTAATGTCAGAAAATATTTTCATGGACTGGCCTTTAGGGTGGGACGGATAAATGTATCACATGACCGAGACAAGCATCAAGAGTGAGTCTTAGATGGATGTAACAGAGGGAATCTGGTCATTTTTTAAAAATAAAACATTGTTCAGACTTAAATATAAATAAAACAGAAATAATGTAAGTTATTTATTCTTTCTCTGCAGACCAGTATCAAATGGCCCACGGACTGGTTCCGGTCCACAGCCCGGGGGTTGGGGACCACTGCTCTAACCAACAGAGCTATCCAGCCATGGCTTAGTAATTTTTAGAGAGGCAGAGAGAGGAAGGGAGAGAGAGCGCAAAGGGAAGGGAAACATTTGTTGTTCCTCTCAGTTGTGCATTTTTTTGGTTGCTTCCAGTGTGTGCCCTGACCAAGGGTCGAACCCTCAACCTTGTTGTTTTGGGACTACACTCTTAACTGACTGAGCTAACTGGCCAGGACCAATTAATTTTTTTTTTTTTTTACAGAGACAGAGAGAGAGTTAGAGAGAGGGATAGACAGGGACAGACAGACAGGAACGGAGAGAGATGAGAAGCATCAATCATCAGTTTTTCATTGCAACACCTTAGTTGTTCGTTGACTGCTTTCTCATATGTGCCTTGACTGCGGGCCTTCAGTAGACCGAGTAACCCCTTGCTCGAGCCAGCAACCTTGGGTCCAAGCTGGTGAGCTTTGCTTAAACCTGATGAGCCCGCGCTCAAGCTGGTGACCTCGGGGTCTCAAACCTGGGTCCTTCTGCATCCCAGTTCAATGCTCTATCCACTGTACCACCGCCTGGTCAGGCAGTTCACATATTTTATAAAACTGTACTTTACTTTGTCTCATGAAGAAATTTCATTGTACTTTTTATAGTTTGAGTTAGTCTGCATAATAATGAAAAGAAGATATATTTACATGTCTACATGATCAACCTTAGGAATTAAAGTTAATATGCAAATTAGCTATCTATTTTCAAAAATGACATTAAAATCCTACATATTTTACGGATTTGGTAGATTGTTAACTATTGGACATCTTGGATTTTCTTTTTATGTAAGGCTGAATGCTGAATAATTGGGTTTAGTGTGAACAAAAAGTTCCTCTTTCCCATTTGCTTACTCTTAAGATATTTTCAGTCACCAAAATGCAAGGGATATTCACCCCCCACACCAGTTCCTGACAGGAATACAGTAGTTCCACTAATAAATCAGCTAGAAATAATTGCATTTTATTAATAAAGAGCCAAAGACAATAGTCTATTTTAAAATCAACACCATGAGAAAATTTTAAATAATAATCATAAACTAAGAAGCCAATTCTAAGCCTTAAAAAAGTACACACAGAAAGTAGGAGAAATGATTATAGACTATAAATAGCTTTGCTCAAATACAAAACAGCAATAGGCTGAGCATGGCTAACATACCAAACTAAATCTCTATTAAAAAGTAGATATAGCCCTGGCCAGCTGGCTCAATGGTAGAGTATTGGCCTGCATGTGGAAGTCCTGGGCTTGATTCCCTGCCAGGGCACACAGGAGAAGCACCAATTTGTTTCTCCACCCTTCCCCTTGTCCTTCCTCTCTCTCTTGCTTCTCCTCCCACAGCCAAGGCTCCATTGGAGCAAAAGTTGGCCCTGGGTGCTGAAGACAGCTCCATGGCCTCCACCTCAGATGCTAGAATGGCTCTAGTTGCAATGGAACAATGTCCCAGATGGGCAGAGCATCGGGCCCTGGTGGGCATGCCGGGTGGATCCCGGTCATATGGGAGTCTGTCTCACTGCTTCCCTGCTTCTCACTTCAGGAAAAATACAAAAAAAAAAAGTAGATATAATTATTTTTTACCTCCTATTAAAGAAGTCATGAGTGATTATAACCCCTTAAACCAGTGGTTCTCAAACTTTTTGAAGTTGGGGCACATTTAAAATCCTACAAATAATTGTAGGTGCACTATATACAAATTTCTGAGAAATATGTTATAATAATTAAGTCAAATATTAAAGAAAAATATTATGAAGTTCAAGCATGCTTTTATGGTAACTAAACGAAATAAATACAACAGAATTAAATTTATTCTGATGTTAAAAAACATTTTTATGTTACATTTTTTGAGTTATGCTTTTTAGAATTTGTAAAAAGGAGAAGTTAAAAAATAAAAAAAACAACAAAAGTTATCTTTTTATATATATAAATACATTCTTAGTAAGATTTAGAAAATTCGGCAGGTCAGCGTGAATGTGTTAAGTTTTTTTGTTCTTGTGTTTATGAGAAACATGAGCCTGATGTGTCCTAGCAATTTCTTCAATGTTTGGGCATATATTTGAAAGGCAAACTCTCATTTCCTCATCAATACATTGAAGAATTCCTCTTTTTACTCTTACTTTTATTGAGTGCAGAAAACCCCCACTATACATATCATCTTAACTTTACACCAAACAAACTTTTGGATCAAAGAAACTTTTCTCCAGTCTTTCCAGGGAACATGGGGGGTAGTGTAAACAATCCAGCACCACAGCTTAACAGCCTTTTACAACCTAATCAGGGGATTGGACAGACTGTCAGCTTACAGCCAATTCCCCACACCTCTGTCCCCCAAAAATCTAAACTCCAAAAACCCTGTGATTTTTTGATCCCCAACAGGCACATATTTCTCTGGAATACCATAGGGCACACCTGAAAATCTTCTAGGGCACACCAGTGCACCCTGGTGCACACTTTGAGAACCACTGCCTTAAACACAATTTAGAGTAAGGAAGGTAGTTTTATGTGTTTGAGTGGTGACTGTTGCAAAGAAGAAGCAAGCAGTTACAGGATGCTTTTAAAGATAGTCTTAAATTGGTCCTCTAATGCGAGCCTACAGAAACTTGTCCCCAATCATTCCTAACTGGCTTACCTTACTGCCATGGCTCAGAAAAGGTCATGGTTAACTTTATAATCTATCTTATTTAAGTTTAAGACATCACTAAAAATAGCACTTTTCAATCAAAAGGGTATGTCTTCTTTTCCTTAAGTTACAAATTACAACCAACAGTTCAAATGCTACAGAAATGTTTACCTGAAATCTATGTACTCTTATTGATTAATGTCACCTCATTAAATTGAGTTTTCTAAATAAAACTAAAAAATTTGTTTTAGAGAGAGAAAGAGAGAGAGCAAGGAGTGGGGACTGACAGGAACAGACACGGGAAGGGAGAGAGAGGAGAAGCATCAACTTGTTACAGCATCTTAGTTGTTTGTTGATTGCTTTCTCATATGTGCCTTGACTGGGGGCTACAACAGAGTGAGTGAACCTTTGCTCAAGCCAGTGACCTTGTGTTCAAGCCAGTGACCTTTGGTCTCAAGCCAGTAACCATGGGGTCATGTCTATGATTCCATGCTCAAGCCAGTGACCTGGGCATTCAAACCTGGGTCCTCAACATCGCAGGCTGATGTTCTATATATACACTGTGCCACCACCTGGTAAGAATTTATAAATTACAAAATTTCTTTCAGGAATTTCACATGCTGACTTAGATGATTTATAAGTAATTCAAACACAAATATGCTAACACTAAACATATTTGCTCTTTGCTGTTCCACGCCTATTTCCAATCTCACACAGTAGAAGAGCTTATATTAAGCACTTACCAAGTGCTAAGTTCTTTATATACTGTATCGCTTTATCCTCATCTCAACCATACTGATAAGGACTACAAATATTGATCGACTTACGACCTATGCAACTTACGGCCATTCGACTTTATGACCACAATCTCTAGCCACGACTGCTCTGCATCTGGCAGCGCAAGTGTTGCCCAGCTTGGCATACAACAGTATGGACCAGCTTCCAGCAGCACTACCATCTCCGTGTGCACCATTTCAACTATTATCCCAGACTCGGTACAGCAGTTTGTGTTTTGTATCTTGGATATTTTTCATCAAACCCCTCCCAAGATGTCTACCAAGAGGAAACTGTCTTTTCAAATATTAAACCAGTTGTACTGGCAATGCAGTGTTTTACTTAAACCTGACGAATGTAAAAATAAGAAACAAAATGGTATAGAGATGATACAAATGGCATAAAATGAACAAAGAAAATTATGATATATAACAATAATGAAAGAAAATTATGATAAAATATGACTTAAAGATTTTTATAACATCATTTCACAGTACTGTACGTATAGCCTACTCAACTTACGACCAAATCATGTTACAACCAGTCTGTCGGAACCAATCATGGTCGTAAGTCAAGCACTAGCTGTCTTACTGTTTTGAGTTTGCAGATAAAGAAAGTAAAAATTCAGAAGATAATAACTTGCCTGGAATTACTTGTGGAACCTGTGTTTCCCATATCAATGACCTCATCACTGTCCGCCTAGTTCTATCTCCTTTACCTCCACTCCTGCATTTAATCAGTCACTAAGTCTTACCAATCACTAAGATGCTTCTGGAAATTATCCTTATCTTTTTATTCTCCATCACTGCCAGTTGCAAGTTTTCATCATCTTCTGTCCTAAGAATAACAATAATCTTATAATCTCCTAATTGGTTCTTTTGTTTCTTGTCTCTTCCACTTTTATCCCTAAGCCACCCTGACATCAGTTCTGCCTGCCCTTTTTCCCCCCTTTCCTTCCCTTCCTCCTTCTTTGCAGCCCCTTCCCCCCTAAATTTGCTTCTTTGTCATTTCTGCCCAAGGTTAATTATTTTCTTGTTTCTGTACCGGTAGAATCTATGTGCTCCTTTAGTACAGAACTTATGCCACTGAAACACAGAGCCAGATATTTCTAATGGTCCTACTACCAGACTATTCACTTCTTGTGGATAGATCCTGTCTTACTTATACCCTCATTCATTCATTTATCTACATTTATTGATTACCCAACTTATGCCAGTAACTTTATTTTTGAATAATAATATTTAAAATAAAAATTATTTTATTGATAATATAATTAACAATCCTATGAAGTAGGTATTGTTATTTTTCTTTACATTGAAGAAACAGAATAGAGAGGCAGATACCACTCTCACGGAAGAAATACTTGGTTGTATGCCTATGACTATGTAAGGGTTTAACAAATACTAGTTGAAGAGAACCTGTCTTATCCAAGAGCCTAAGGACAGTAGGGGTGGGATAGCAGTAGTTGAAGAACTTGGAACTTTGAATCAGACAGATATACAAATGGCAATCCCTGTTCTACTACTAGTGAACTACATGACCTCAAGTGAATTGCTTATGTCTTCAAACCTCAATTTCAAATCTATAAAATAGAGATATTGTTAGTACCACTTCAAAGGGCTACCATATGGGTTAAATGTTAAAATACATAGAAAATGCTTAGTAAGCTATTTGATACAAAGTAAACCCACACTAAGTAACAACTATTGTTATAATGACTATTCAATAATATAATATAATATGAAGTCAATAATAAGCTATTCAATGCAGAATTACACATTATCTAGCTAGAATTTTTAATGTAACTATTTTCACTTGTTATATTAGTTTTTGTTATTTTTGTGGCAAGCTGATAGGAAGAACAGCATGGGAATGGCCAGTATACCTATGGGAATGTCTGCTGATAAGTTCCTCCCATTTTTACTATAATAATAACACTCAAATAAATAGGATTCAGTAGTATCCAGTATAAGTCTGAAGGTAAAAATACTAACTTCTTCTGCCATAGACGTTTATAGAAAATAGGGCTATTTTAAATGTTTATATTTTAGCCTTCCTTTATAGAACTGCTATATCATGTTGAATAAATAAAAATAAAAGTAATTATTATACTGAGTTAAGAAACTAGGTTAAACGTAATAGAAAACATTATTTATACCCTAATAGGACCATCTGAACTGTGGTTGAAATAAAGAGCAGAAATGTTTTCAAACACCATAGGGACTGTCCTCTTGAGGGAGAGAAAAGAATTTCACACATCTCAGAATACAAAGCAGGAATTTCTGGAACTTAGAACAAACTTTGGCTAGATAAATTAATCAGCGTAGTCTAGGCCTAAGATGCCAATTGTCCCAACATGAGGCTTTCATGGTGACATTAGGAGCAAAATGGCTCACTGCTCAGAAGGGGTGATTCTGTGTAGTAGGTGGGTTAGCACATGGCCCTTCTTTCTTTCTTCTTATTAGGTATGCTCCACTCCGTGCTAGTGGTCAGTTTCCCAATGAGTAAATAAGGCCTGCTTCTTGACACACATTCCACAGGCAAGCCAGAGTTTAGGAGACAAAAAGTCACATGTGCCAAAAGAAAATTATAGAGGTCCAAGAAGCCACAAGAGAGTGGGGATTGTTGGGAGGTGGTAGTGGGGGCTTTGCTTCGGCCAGTACAAGCATTACTCAATCTTCTCTTTCGATAAACATCCTAAGGATGGAAGCTTTAGATTGTGGGCCACTCCAATAATTCCCAAGTAAGTATATTGGGACTGTTGTGGTTTATAGTCTAGGGCTTTATTTTGCTATGTCATCTGTGTATATTTTACTGTTGTATTTCTTTTGGTTAATCTTCCTTCCTCCTGGGAAGCAAAGTGTTCTGCAATAACAAACATTGTCTGTGGTAAGTCCCTAAAACTCCAGTGCAATAGATTGCAAAGCCTGCTGTCTGTTCTAAATACACTTGCATTGTTTCTCTCTTAAGCTGGTTGTGTTATGGTCTCCAACCTTGTACTCCATGTGTGTCATTTTCGTTGGTCATCAATTACCAATCTGCCTTTCAAAAGATGTTTTACATGCAATGTGTTCCTGAAATGAAATACACAAACCTGCTTGACTGGGAGAAATCATTGATATCCCAATACTATGAAAACTGTCATTTTTTTCTTGCTGCTTTCATTATGTACAGTTCTGTATTACCTTTTTTAAATATACTTTTAATTGTGAAGCATTTTGAATTTAAAGAAAAGCACAGATAGAAATAGAACTATTTGAATACTATATCAGGGGTCCCCTAACTACGACCCGCGGGCCACATGCGGCCCCCTGAAGCCATTTATCCGGCCCCCGCTGCACTTCTGGAAGGGGTACCTCTTTCATTGGTGGATGCATCCTGTGCTCCTGGAGTACTGTATGCGGTGGCACCACAAAGCGCGGCGTCGCTCACGTACAGTACTACTTCCTGTGACGCGGAAGGCATGCGTCACTGCTCTGGAAGCACGTCATATCACTTGTTACGGCTAGCAGTGACAAATATGAAACCGGACATTGACCATCTCATTAGCCAAAAGCAGGCTCATAGTTCCCATTGAAATACTGGTCAGTTTGTTGATTTAAATTTACTTGTTCTTTATTTTAAATATTATATTTGTTCCCGTTTTGTTTTTTTACTTTAAAATAAGATATGTGCAGTGTGCATAGGGATTTGTTCATAGTTTTTTGTTGTTGTTGTTTTGTTTGTTTTTACAGAGACAGAGAGAGAGTCAGAAAGAGGGATAGACAGGGATGGACAGACAGGAACAGAGAGATGAGAAACATCAATCATTAGTTTTTCGTTGCGCATTGCAACACCTTAGTTGTTCATTGATTGCTTTCTCATATGTGCCTTGACCGTGGGCCTTCAGCAGACTGAGTAACCCCTTGCTTGAGTCAGTGACCTTGGGTCCAAACTGGTGAGCTTTTGCTCAAACCAGATGAGCCCGTGCTCAAGCTGGCAACCTCGGGGTCTCGAACCTGGGTCCTCGGCATCCCAGTCCGTCGCTCTATCCACTGTGCCACCGCCTGTTCAGGCCATAGTTTTTTTTTATAGTCCGGCCCTCCAACGGTCTGAGGGACAGTGAACTGGCCCTCTGTGTAAAAAGTTTGGGGACCCCTGCTATATATCATCTTGGGTATATACTAGTCAGAGTTTATTATGGATGTTTTTTTACTTAGTTGGAATACACTGATGACAAGGCTGAACCCAATAAATGAATTAATTGATTCTTGGACTCACTCAAAGCAGCTAATGCTCTTGAAGGGAGTCATGTGATGCCCTGAGGTGAAAAGCAAGGGCTAGAGGAGAACAGATTGATTCAGCAATTCAGCGTGAGAAGCAATAGGGAGTGAAAGGGATCTGGTGAGGGTAGGGTTTACCCCAGTTTCCCCAGGCTAGGTCTGATTTATACTTCTTGTTCTGGCACAATTATTGATTCCACCCCTATCATTTTTAAAGTCTTATGGTTCTGACAATAAATGGTACAGTTATTCTAACTCTAAAAAACAAGAGGGGCTATGTCCTACCTAAAGAAGGGAACTTCCACTTCACTCTGGACAAATATTGTCATGTAGGAAAGAAGACCTGTGCTTTTTTGAGAGAAGCCAGATATGGACTTTAAGTATAATCCCCCAAAACAGAGTGGGGCAAAATTAGGTTTACCGTTATTATGGAAAATAATACAATAATTAATAAATAGTAGTACAAGAATAAACTCTGTGTTTTGCATGCTGACAACTGTAAACCTACTTTTGTCCCGCCTTGTATTTGATGTGCCCAGCTGTCTTTCTCTTTATTTACATTATAAGGCAACACTTACCTGAATGAATGACCTCCCTACAGGTTACCAATTTACTTCTTTTGGCCTAGAACATCTAGAGATTGGGAGCTTCAGTACCTCCATTCATTGTCCTCTCCGCTCTGTCAGTTTTAATGTCTAGCTCCACTTAGGATATTCATATCTACACTACAGTTCAGGTTAAACAGGCCTTGTTTGAAAGATACTAAATGAGGCAGCCATCACCAGTTAAGAAAACTGATCAAAAGATTGGAAGCAGAGTGAGTGCAGACTCAGGCTTAATTAACTAATTTGTTGACATATGCTTTAAACCATCTCTTGTTGCTAAAAATATCATGCACTGAGTACCTACTTTGTGCCAGACACTAGTCTAAGCATGTCATCTACATTACCATGATGTTAGTCATCACAACCATTACGTGGCATTGACATCCTTATTCTAATTTTAAACGAAACTCGATAGAGACTCAGAAAATGTATATGATTGGGCCAAGGTCACATGGCTAATAAATGACTGAACCAATACTAGTACATAAATCTGTGTGGCTTCAAAGCCTGTGCTTGGTCTACAGTGCTCATATTCTTTGCATTACAAAAGGTAGCAGCTTTATGATTTTTATCTTTATCTCAAGAAAATAGATTATCCTGAACTGTAAAGTTTCTATTAAATGAAAAATCTATAAGTTAATAGATGGAAAGAATAAAGTAACCAAGTGATAGAAAATTATCCTGACACCTACTTAGCAATGTCAATGTAAATTAATAGTTCTGGAAGATATAGTCTCTTACTAAAATTTTCAAATTCTTGTCTATACAACAGGATAACTATGTGATATTGGTAATTTTTTTCAATCATATTTCTTAAAAGCAGAGTATGAGGTGGAGACTTCATACAAGTGATTTTTTGAGGAACTGCTCTTATAAAAAACTTACAAGCATATGAGAAGAGCAGATAAGTTAGGGGAGAAACTTGGCATAGATGGTTTTTCGGAGGGGTCTAAACTTTGGTTGTATCTTGTAGTAAGTTCTGGAGCTTGGATTGCAATATCAGAAAATACCCAAAAAAGCAGATATGTCCATTCTTTCTTCAAGATGAAGGATGCTCTCGCCCCAAAGATCTATGGTTATGGCTTTTCAGGCATTTCCTTGTAAGTAGGTTCCCATCAGCCAAGGACAGGCCTCCAGAGGAAGATGCAAATGTGAGCTCTTAATAGCTAATACCTACACAGCCCAGTAAGTAGAACCTGCAAGCAGTGGGGGCGGAGGGGGTGGGGAATTGGGAGTTACCACAGACAATATCCACTACAGCTATCATGTGGCAGAGATTCAGAAAAATTATTTTTTTTTATTTATAGCATATTTACTTTGCACCATTTTAAATTAAAGGGACTATTGTTATTTGCTTCATCTTCAAGTTTATATTTTCTTCTTTTATAAGTAATTTTCAAAATTCACTGAGTTCTTACTATCATTTGCTGTCCCTAATGTTTAAAGCCACCCCTTCTTTCCCCCATTTCGCCAGAAAAATACTGATAGCTAAGCAATGGGTAAAATGAAGTCACAGACTATTATTCCTTCCTTTCAAACAATATTTTTTACAAGACATTATAGTACAACAAAACAATTTAGTCAGTCCCATGAAGGTTGTTATATTTGGCTATGTCATATTTCACATGTGAACAAAATTTTAATGTTAAATACAGAGAAATTTATCCTTCATTTCTCTTAATAAGAATGTATTTCTGCAAGAGAATATTATATTTAAAAATAGTACCACAAAATATTCATGTTCATATTGTATCACTGACAAGAAATGTTAATAGTAACAGTAATAGAAGTTCTACTATACATATGTTTTGTTATGTTTCACATGCATCTTAAACACATATTATATTATAAAGATATGTGAGCATGTCAGTTTTATGACCATGAGCTTTTTAATTCAGTCACATTTTACACATAATTTTCTAGAAGAAAAAGTAGAGAAGCAGATAGTCAATGAATACTCTTTGCTATATTTTGACAAGACACAAAAAATGAGCCAACCCAATTTGCTCTTTAATATTTGATTTCTTCAGATGGTCACCAACTGCTTTGTTTACAATAAACAGTTGAACTGGAGACCAGTGACTGTCGGATATTTCAAAGCCGTTGTGGAGATCTCACAGTCTATATCTGGTTGCACAGGTGAAACTGATGCTTTAGACAAAGAGCATGAGGAGAGCATCTCAGTGGGAGAGGCGCTTCTTTCAGAATACACTAAGGGCGAGGAAAAGTTGTCTGATGTTATGCGCTTATGGAATGATGAATTCTAATGTGGAGTCTTTTCTTGCTTAGGTGAACTATGCTGATATTTCAGTTCTCATTAAATATATCCAATTTCTCAGAAACACAATCTTCATTAAATTTTTTCAAGTATAACCTTACAAATGGAAGCTAACATCTAAAATATTTCTTTATCCAGTTTATAAAAGACTAAGAATGAATAAGTATGCCTTTATGAAAATTTAGTTTAATGTTTCTTATTCAGCAGATGGGCCGCTGTAAGTCAAATGAAGTCTTATATATTCTCAGTATTGAGTTTTGAAAGATTTCCTGCAAAGCTTAGGAATGAAAAAAAGGATCCACACTATGTCTCAAACACACCCTACCCCCCCAACTATTTAATTTTCACTTTAATACAATCAGAAGATCAGAAAAATATCCAAAATTCAGATATGTTCATTCTTTCTACAAGATGAATATTTCTCATCTTTTTCTTAAGTGTGTGGACCCTTTGTGTGTATATCTATGTCTGTATTTGTATGTGTGTAATTAGGGGATATTTCAAAATGAATATGAAGCAATAAAATGTCCCCTAGTTTTTGTGAGCAGTATATATAGTGTGTGCGTATATGTACACACACAGACACACACACAGAGACACACACAAACATAGTTATTTGAGGTATATATATCCATAGAAGAATTTTGACCTTCAGCTCCAGGAGACTTTACGGCTTCTATTCTTACCCTCTTGGACCATCACACTGAGGCTATTATTTAAGGAAGCCTAGTCTAGCCCATGAGAGGCTGAAAGCCCTCATGGACCAAAAAAAAGAACTCTCCCCTCTGAAGCCCTTAGACCAACTAGCTGACAGCTAACACTAACCACGGGAAACATAACTATCTGGTATCATCCAGGCCCCACTGGGGCTCCAGATGATTGCTGTTGCATGAATAACTCCAGGTAAGCACAGCAGAAAAACCGCCTGAGTGAACCCAGGCCAAAGTGTGTAATGAAATAAATTAAGCCTGTAAATTTTGAAGTGGTTTCTACATATCAATAGATAATAGGTAGCAATAGTTAATAGATAATATACATGGTTTCCCAAAGAGACACAGCGTATTTTATGTTATTCTAAGTCAACTCTGTAAATGTATTCTTCCTTTTAAACCTATAGGGTTATTTATTGTTGTTTATCACTCAAATCCAACATTTGTGCAACATCTTCAAGTTCAGAATATATTTTTAAATATCAATATATTCCTTTGATCCTAACATCCACTCTGTAGGAAGGAGGCAGAGCAGGTGTTATAATCATCCTCGTTATCTGAACGAGGACATTGAACTCAGAGTAAGCAAGCACCTGATCCACTCAATGCCACCTGGTAGCAGAGCTCAAGGCCAGGACCAAAACCCAGAATAATTTATTCTGGTCTGTGCTGTCTTCCGGCTCCCTCTGCCCTGATGAAATATCATTTTTAATACTGGTGGGATTGAATTAAATCTAGGCTTGCAATACACAAATCCTTGACTCTGAACTTTTTAAAAGCCTAGTCTAGTGCCCACTTTACACCATGCCCCCCCTTTTTTAACATTTCAGAGCCACGTTCATTTTAAGTAAAATTTAACTCTGACTTTTCTAATTCATTATCAATCAGATTTCTATTTCGTGATCATTCCTTGATGTTCAACATTCCCTTTGAGCCACTTTGTAGACCATTTATACCTTTTATCTTCGAATCATCCAGTCACATCTTGCCAAGGGAACTCAAAATTAAAACACATTTTTTGTAGTAGGTTCAAAAAGCAATGCATTTCTAAACTGTTGCTTTTGTCCCTGGAGAAATTGCTTTATTGTATCTTTTACAAACTGATTTTCCCCTCAAAGAAGAAATTTACCTCAAGTAAATTGTATTATGATCTCAGGTTACTATAGTTCAAAATGGGCCTTCAAGGGCTTGGTTTGGATTCTAATGAAATGGTCATAGAAATTATGAACAACACAAAAATCATCATAAACACCAATATCAGGAAAGACATATTAAGAACAAAATTTTAAGTGAAACTTATTGGGCCAATAATGCAAAAAAAATTGTGTAACTTATTTTTTTTTTATAAATTTTTATTAATTTTAATGGGGTGACATCAATAAATCAGGGTACATATGTTCAAAGAAAACATCTCCAGGTTATCTTGTCATTCAATTATGTTGCATACCCATCACCCAAAGTCAGATTGTCTTCCGTCACCTTCTATCTGGTTTTCTTTGTGCCCCTCCCCCTCCTCCTTCCCCTCTCCCTCCCTCTCCTCCCCCCCCATAACCACCACACTATTGTCCATGACTCTTAGTCTCGTTTTTATGTCCCATCTATGTATGAAATCATACAGTTCTTAGTTTTTTCTGATTTACTTATTTTACTCCTTATAATGTTATCAAGACCCATCCATTTTGTTGTACATGATCTGATGTCATCATTTCTTATGGCTGAGTAGTATTCCATAGTGTATATGTGCCACATCTTCTTTATCCAGTTTTCTATTGAAGGGATTTTTGGTTGTTTCCATGTCTTGGCCACTGTGAACAATGCTACAATGAATGTGGGGTTACATGTGTCTTTACGTATAAATGTCTCTGAGTTTTGGGGTATATACCCAGTAGAGGGATTGCTGGGATCATATGTGTAACTTATTTAAAAAGGGCTTAATTTATAGGTGGGTCTGCTTCTTTCACCTACCCAAACTTAACAGTACTAACTTTGATTTAGCACCTATTATGTGCCTAGAGAGTTTCTCTATTCCATGTTATCTGTCTAATTCTCTCAATAATCCAGTAAGTGGGTAGCTATTTGTTATTCTAAGGAAAATTAGCCTTAGAAATGCTAATAGCTGAATTTATACTTGTCTAATACCCTATGATTGGTATAGAAATTAGTTCACTGTCAGAACTAATGGAAATCAGTGAACCTCTAGATCTTATTTAACTAATCTATAAAGGAACATACCAACTTATGTCCAATGCATAAAATAATTTATTCAAGAGCAGACCTATACTATTCTTTTCATATAGCTGACATTAGATTTTTCCAAATAAACCATTAGTCAAAATTAGTCTTAATATTCTTGGAATAAAACTAAAACTCTATGCTTCCATTTGAGTGTATAAAACATATGAGAAAATAAACAAAAATTAATGTATCAGTAAAGCACACAATGAACGCTCACACTGAGAACCTGGAGAAGCTGCTCAATCCTTCCTCAAGGCAACCTGTTCCAGCAGCTTCTCCCCTATTCTCCCCTTTCTCTGTTGAGAAAAAATGTCACATCTCACAAAGTAATTGATTCCTGTACTAGGAAGTAGGGAGTCAGTTAAATCCTTTGATTGAAGGTGCTTCAGAAAGACAAGTATCATATGATTTCACTTATATGTGGAGTCTAATGAACAAAATAAACTGACAAACAAAATAGAAACAGACTCATAAATACAGAAAACAGATTGACAGCTATCAGAGAAGATGGAGGGGAAAAAGGTAAAGGGATTAAGCAAAGAAAAAACCTTACAGGCACAGATGACAGTGTAGGGATGGCAGGAGGGAAAGGGGGTGAGGAAAGTGGAGAAGGGTAGAGGGGGAATAGATGGTGATGGAGGGGAGAAACTTGACTTGGGGTGGTGAACACATAGTGCAACATACAGATGATGTATTATTATAGGACTGTATGCCTATAACCTGTATAATCTTATTAACTAATGCTATCCCAATACATTTATTTAAAATATTACTAAGTGCTTCACTTATATTGAGTTGAAGCATACAATATGAAGAGAAACCATATTTTCTACTAAGAATATTCTAAAATGTTGGTTAGAAGTAGTAATGATAGTAGCCATTATTAATAATGTGAATTCACTAAGCTTCATTTAAAAACCTTATAAAATGGCCTGGCCAGGCAGTGGCACAGTGGATAGAGAGTCGGACTGGGATGCAGAGGACCCAGGTTTGAAACCCCGAGGTCATCGGCTTGAGCGGGGGCTCATCCAGCTTGAGCGCAAGCTCACGAGCTTGAGCGTGGGGTTGCCAGCTTGAGGGTGGGATTAAAGATATGACCGCATGGTCACTGGTAGCTGGCTTGAGCCCAAAGGTCACTGACTTGAAGTCCAAAGTCACTGGCTTAAACCCACGATCATTGGCTTAAGCAAGGGGTCACTTGCTCTGCTGTAGCCTCCCACCCCCCATCAAGGCACATATCAGAAAGTAATCAATAAACAACTAAGGTGCTGCAATGAAGAATTGATGCTTTTCACCTCTCTCTCCTTCTGTCTGTCTGTCCTTATCTGTCCCTCTCTGTCTCTCTAACATACATACACAAAACACATTATAAAATCGGTTGCCTATTTATATCTATTTCTTAGTTGTAGAAATTGAGGCAAAAAGATATTAAGTCTAATAAGTTATACAGCTGATAAGTAATAGAGTCAAACATAGATAATCTGGTACCAGAAACCTTATTCTTCACTTCCCTGCTATTTGTATATCCAAGACTCTTATGAAGGGAGATATAATATTATCTCTAAGGTATTTTGCAAATCAGAATGTATAATAACAACAAAAGCTATTGTTTTGGCTAAGGAGTGAGAAAATCAAGAAATAGTTTTTAAAATATAGGTACCAATTTTCAAACAATATAAGCTATTGCCCTTGGAATTACCTGGCCATTGAACTGAAAATAAATAAATAAAAATAAAAGAATGAGAGAAAAAAGAAAGACCAACTAAAAGCCTAAGAGACAAAAAAGTACTGACTTCTAAAAATATTTTAGACATAATTGTCTTTGCTCCCTTTTCTTCTTCCCCCCAAATATTTATTAAATGCTTAGTAGAAGCATTTATGAGATTAATTGCAGGGCTAATTTAGATGGTGTTACTTTGAAGACAAAAGTTAAGCATGTACTTGAGAATAATTTATCTTTCTCAGCTGCACTTATTATAATAGTTTTTTTTTTGTCTCTATGTGTCTCATTTTATAGGATGTACTTTTTAGAATGTTAGACTACCACCATCTACAAAAAGACCATTCTACCAGCAACAACTTCAGAGAGCCTGGATCAAATAGCAGTTGGATTTAATAAGTCCATAAATAAGACAGGAAATAAATATAAATGGAATCACTTCTAAAACTTTATAGCCCAATAAAACTATCTTTCCAGAGGGATAAGATATTTGAATATTCATTAGAACTTTTGGTGTGAGAGTTAATTAATGCAAAAAATTTTAGCTTCTGAAATGAGCAGAACTAGCATCCTTGACTCCACCACCAATCACCTCTCTGACCTCAGACAAACTATTAAGCAGTTAACTTCACTTTCTTCATCAGAAAAAAATGGAGTTAATGAAAACACACCTTGAAAACTGAAAAAGATATGCAACATTTTCAACAAATTCATGTTGCAGGTGTTTAGTAATTTTTAGTCTTCTTTCCTCTTTCTACGGATCCCCTTCTCTTCTTCTTTCATCTACGAATCAACTCTGTCAATGAAGACAAAAATACTTAGAGACTTTTAAGTATAAGCGATATATAATCATATAACATCTTTCAGATGAGACTTTAAATAACTGGATTAATCACAGTGTTAGTTTCAATAGATGCCTCAAAAAAAACTAAATTGGCCCTTCCTGACTTTTTATAAAAATTACTCAGGTTTGTATATAAAACATAAAATAAACATTTGTCCAATTCCAGAGTTACAGAAGTTTGCAATTGGGACATTCAAAAAGCAAGATATGAGCATTTATTCAAACAATCAAAAAACTATGAGTCCTTACTACATGCCAAGTCAAGAGGTCCCTAGACTTGTGAAGTTTATATCCCAGTGGGTAAGATACAGAAAGTTCAATTTTACTTGGTTATTGTGCACCAGAAATGACTGATAAAGATTGGGTGGTGAAAGTAGATATGTCCAGCGAGGTTTCATTCAGCAGACACTTACTTACCCATGGGAAGGAGTCAGCAATATGGAGGGCAGGAAGAAGAATCATAAACAGGAAAAAGCGAGTCTAAAGATATCAGGAGGGAACAATCTTGGCCTGTTTGAGGAACACCAAAAAGGTCAGTCAAGAAGAGAAAACGAAAGAATGGTAAGATATGAGCCAGAAAAGAAAAGCAGGAACAGATTGTGGAGTGTTTTGTAAATCATGATTAAGTAGTTGGAGTTTTCTTTTATGAGTGATTGAAAGCCCCTGGAGAATTTCGAGAAGACAAAGGACAGATCTCATTTGTAAATTTAAAAAATAACTCTGGCTGCTATGTAGAAAACAGATGGTCAGTGGGCACAAACGGAGGCAGGGAAATCAGCTGGAAGACTGTGGCTATATTAAACTATGGATAGCATAGTGGTTCCAGTTAAGGTGGTAGCAGTGAAGTTGAGAAGCGGTCAGATTTAGGTAGAGACAATGAGACAAGTCTTAAAATTGGGATTGAAGCAAATGTTTGGGAGTTGTTGGCATTATTGGGATGAAAAATAAATTGGGAAAGAAAATTTGAGATCTTTAAGAATTGAGTTTTTGACTTGGTAAAGTGGATATGACTATTAGACATTCAAGAAGAGATATTGTGAAATAGTCAATCATATGCATGACTCCTGAGTTTGAGGCAATTAGTCAAGGATGAAGATATAAATTTTTTTGTTCAGTAGCATGTGTATGGTTTCTAATGTTATGGGCCTGGGCAATTCACATAAGATAGGAATACAGGTTCTTCCTCCCCCTCACTACCTGAAAGTACAGTAGTCCTATCAAACCTTACATAACCTGAAGTGACATAAATTGGAGAAGCAATTCCCATTCATGCATATGAAAATGTTGTCAAGTGTTTCCAGACCCAAAATCCAATGCATACACAATGTATTAATTTTGTTCATCACAATCAAAAGGCTTAATTATGCCCAGTTTTACATTGAGTATAACACCCTTACAAACTCTCTTGGGCTTTTCTGATACGTTAGGACACATCTTGGTTACAGATGCACAAAATGAATCACAATAAGGCAGATACTCACAGACACAGGTCAAAGCTGTAGGGCTTGATGCTGAAATGCTGAGTATAGTTTCCAGGAAGGGAGCTTGGCAGGGCCACTCTCTCTGCACCAAATGCATGCAGTAAGACTGTCAGACTCTGTGAATGCTTGTGACAAAACACATGCTGAACGCTATTTTTGTCTTCTGCCCTTTTTTATAAAAGCAAAATCCTCTGGATTTCTTTCAGTTAGCAGAAACAGGTAATATTGTAGGTCTTTTGTAAAAGCCAAATGGGAAAGTAAACTTTGAAAAAAGAGGGGATACCTGTATAGCTGGAGCCCAGATGGGATGAAGGTCAGAGATTGAACACAGGGGCGCTCTAAAATTTGTCAATTGCAAGAGGAGGAATCAAAAGGAGAGTTTGATATGGAGTATCTATTGAACTATAGAGAAAGAGAAAAAAAACAGGCAAAACTGAAAGACAATGTTATAATCCAGAGATAAACCAACTGATTTTTTAAAAAAAATGCTGAATACAATCTCAACAGAATGCCAAGAATGTGTCAGATCATCAGTCTTGAAGGTTAATATTGTGCTGACCTTTTAAAGATTTTGCCAGTTTGAATAATAAAATCTTGTGTTGAGTATTATTGGACAGTAGTTCAAAAGTTAAAGAGGAAAGCTGAAATTCTGAAAAGAACTGGTAAAAGACAAGAGGGAGGACTAGAGGAAGGGAGAAGTCAGAGAGAGATGCTTTGCAGACTTTGCCTGTGGTAGCTCCCCTCTCAGCCACACTAATTCCCAAAGGAGAATCCAGGCAAGGAATAGGCTATGCATTTAGCTTTTGGTTCCTCTCAGGTGCATATTGAAGACTCCTGGTGTTATTGCCCATAGCTGCTTTATGCTATTCCTCAGGTTACCGGTCTTCATTTTGGCTCAGGTCTCAAGCCAAAATGTGGAGTTAAACTCTAGACAGCAGTCTGAGTCATGATCAAACCCTCTAGATCAGTTGAACTTTGAAAATATAGAATAATTATCCCTCCAAGATTAAACTGACACAATTCCTCATTACTCAAATGATTGATCCCCTGCAATGGTTTACTTGTTGTGTAACTACAATTCAAGAAAGAAAAGAGACAGGTTCTGAGCCTCAAAAAAGTGCTTCAGGACATCAAAGTCCCAAGTGGATTCCTTCAGAAAAAGCTGACGAAATACAAAAGTCTTTTAATACTTAGCAACCACTTCAAAGAAGAGAATTACACTATGAACTCTGATAATTAAGAAAATTTTAAATTGAACTACACAATAAAACACAGGCTGTGGAGTCAGTCAGACGTTGGTTCAATTTTCAGCACCATCACTTAAAGGTCGACCTTATGCTAACTACATGACTTCATAAACCTCCATTTCCCTTCCTGACATGGCATGGCAATAGCATTTACCAAGAAGGTGGCCATGAGAAGCAGATGACACAATACTGCTTAGTCTCTTCTAAGCATTTCTCTTCTTGGACACCAGCAGCAAATCTGAGCAGGAAGGGCTGGACAATCATGTTCGTTCTCCAACTTTCTTAAACAGCCTTGCTCCCTTGTCTGCCCTCCCCACAACACCCAGAAAATACAACTGCTCTGCTTACCCATCGCATTCCTGACCTGTCCACAATCATTTTCGAAATCTTTCCACTCCTTTCCAACTTCTACTCAACCTGTCTGGTCAAGCCAGTCCCATCATTATACCCAGTGGGGGGACTCAAATAATTCAACAACCGGTTCTCTGCCCTAATCGCCATTTTAAGTATAAATAAATGTATCAAAAGGTAGTTTATTAGTTCATGCATTTAATACTTAAATAAGAAAAATAAAAGAGGTACACAAAACTAGATTATGTTATAAAAAAGAGTTTTAAAATATTAATGAAAAAATATTAAATAATACCTGACAAAAAATAATAAAACTGTTGTTTAAGATATTTCCATATTGCGTCTTGATTGGCATCCTCACTTGTAATTTTCTTTGTTTTTATCTGACCATCATCAGCTGTGTGATTTATCCTTAACCATCATTTTACTGTATTAGTAGGATCCCATTCTTTTATCTATGGACAAAATGAACATTACTATGGATGCTTAGAATACCTTGTTGTGCAGACAACCATTAAAAAAGAGTAAGGAGCCTGACCTGTGGTGGCACAGTGGATAAAGCATCGACCTGGAATGCTGAGGTCGCTGGTTCAAAGCCCTGGGTTTGCCTGGTCAAGGCACATATGGGAGTTGATGCTTCCTGCTCCTCCCTTCTTTCTCTCTCTTTCTCTCTCTTTCTCTCTCCTCTCTAAAATGAATAAATAAATAAGATCTTAAAAAAAAAAGAGTAAGGAATATAAATTTGTGATTTCCACACTGGGCGGTTACCCAGGCAGCCACCTTAGAGAGAATCCTGATTACAAGTGCCATTTTAATAACCGGTTTGCCAAACTCAGCAAAAAATTAGGTATCAGTTCTGCCAAACTGGTGCAAACTGGCTGAATCCCACCACTGATTATACCCCATACCTCAATGCTCAGCCGTGCTCAATACCCTTGCCTGCTTTGCTCTGCAGCTACCTCATTGTCTTGAGCTGTCCCTCCTTCCCTTTGTACATCTAATCATTAATGCAATGTGGTGCCTTGAATTGGTCATGGAGCAGAAAAGTGACACTAATAGACAAACTGGAGAAATATTAATTTTGGTTTTGACAAATGTACTCTTCTGTAAGATGTTAACATTAGGGGAACCCAGGTGAGAGATAGAATAAACTCTCCAAGTTATGTTTTTAGCTTTTTTGTAAAACTAAAATTATTACCAAAAAAAGAGGTTATTTAAAAAAGGTCAAGCTGGCCCTGGCTGGTTGGCTCCATGGTAGAGCATCAGCCTGGTGTGTGGATGTCCTGGGTTTGATTCCTGGCCAGGGCATACAGGAGAAGTGCCCATCTGCTTCTCCACCCCTCCCCCTCTCCTTCCTCTCTGTCTCTCTCTTCCTCGCCCACAGCCAGGGCTCCACTGGAGCAAAGCTGGCCCAAGTGCTGAGGATGGCTCCATGGCCTTCACCTCAGGAGCTAGAATGGCTCCAGTTGCAATGGAGCAACACCCCAGATAGGCGGAGCATCGCCCCCTAGTGAGCATGCCAGGTGGATCCTGGTTGAGCACATGCAGGAATCTGTCTCTACCTACCCGCTTAACACTTCAGAAAAATACCCCCCCAAAAAAAAGAAAAGAAAAGAAAACCAAGCCTTTACATTTCTCGAAGACTTCCTTGTTTATGACATCCACTCTGCCACTCCCCTCCACACTTTTCTCTTAACAGCACAGCTTTGGGCACATTGCTTAACTCTCCTGTGCTTTGGCTTCATTTGTAAAATGATGGTAATGAGCATAAACTGCAATAGAGAGAAGCCCAGGCAGAGGTGATATACTTTGTGTGTGTTTGTGGGGGTGGAGTTGTGTATGTTGGGGAGTGATGTAGTACAAGAAAGAGATTCACACACAAGCTGTCTAGTTCTAGAGTCTCTGTCCTGAACTATTAAGTGGTGCTGCTATAGAAACATTATGGAATGTTTTGTTGTAAACATTTATATAGTGTACATGAGTAAAACTGGAAGAAGACTTCTGAATTATGGATTCATAAATTATTTTTATTATATTATTTTTCTTCAATTTACACATGTCTGCAAGAAATATATATTACTTGTGATGAGGAATAAATAATTATGCACACCAAACTCAGTAGTGGCAATCTCTGGAAACAGAGTAATAGAAATGGGACTTGGGTAAAGGTTAAAGGAGACCATCATTTAGTTCTTAAATTAAGTAGCAAATACCACATAATACTAAAAAATGTTACTTCTAACCTATAGACAGGGAAAAATTTAGAGGACATAAGCAAAATCCAGGGTTTTGGAGTTTTTTTTTTTACTACCCCCTCCTTCCCATTTCAATTTAAAAAAAATAAAAATAGTTTTTTATTTTAAAAAATAAAAATATAACTTTTGACTCTTCACATAGTAAATGATTTTAGTACCTGTTTTGAAATATCAAATTACTTAAAAAACATTTTGCACAGTGTTTATTCTGTACTGATAAGCTTCATTGTTTTATCTGCCTACAAAGTAGTTTGGCTCTGCCAGAATTACTTCCTCCATTCATGTTCCAGTAGAACAGGGTGACTTTTCATGAAGGAATGTCTCTTCATTGAGCTTCCCAATTGTTAAAGAATATGGTCCATAATAAACTGGCAACATGAAATAACTAAATTTCAATATATCTTTGGGGGAGTAAAATCTTATACTTAACGGCTACTCAAAACTTTCAAAAGTGTTATTGAAGAAAATGCTATCTATGGAAGCTACTAGATACTCAGTGATCTACCCTAGAACTGAATTTGTCTATGTTGATTGAAGAAGTGTTTTTACTCATTTGTCCTTTAGCATAAAGCAATTAGCTATATCAAGGGATGTTATAAAAAGAAAGCATCACTGGTAATATGGTAAGAATGTGTTTCAAGATGTTGATCATTTTAATCCACATATAAATTTAGACAAATTTTACTCTAACCTTATTATCAAGATATTTCTTAAACATTATTTTGATATTACCTTATAAATACTATGAATTCTGTAGTTGGTAATGCATCTTTTCTTGTTTGGTTACTAAAAAATTCTTAGAGTCAATATTGTGGCCAAAAATAAATTAGAAGAATATCTGCATGTTACTAACATATGTAAAAAATTTTAACCAGGACACAAAATGCACAGTGACTTAAGAGATAAAATTAATAAATTGGACCTCATTAAATTTAAACTTTTTGTTCATCAAAAGATACCATTAAAAGTATGGGACATGACTGGTGGTAGCACATTGGATAGAGCATTGACTTGGGACACTGAGGTTCTCAGTTTGAAACCCTGAGGTCACTGGTTTGATCAAAAGTTTGCCAACTTGAGCATGAGGTCATAGGCTTAAGTGTGGGATCATCAACATGAGCCCAAGATCACTGGCATGAGCCCAAGGTTGCTGGCTTGAGCAAGGGGACACTGGCTTGGCTTGAATCCCCCAGTCAAGGCATGTATGAAAAGCAACCAATGAACAACTAAAAGTGGTGCAACTATGAATTGATGCTTCTCATCTCATTCCTCTTTTTCTCCCTAAAAATAAAAAGAAAAGTTATAAATTGGGAGAAAATATTTCTAATAAATACATCTAATAAGCAATCTAATTTATTCATGGAGAAGAGACTCAAAAAGGTACTTAAAAATACAAAATTTTGTTTAAAATATGGAGTAATGAGAACACTTTTCTATTGCTGGTTAGAGTATAAATTGGTATAACAACTTTGGAAAAATACTTGGCAAGACCTGCTAGAGCTAAAATATTATGCAGTAATTCCACTCCTAGGAATATACTAAAAAAAACCTAATGGTTTTATCTACCAGTAGCCATGTACAAAAACATTTAAATATAACAATTTTATTTGTAATAACCCTAAATATTATCAAATTTTCAACAATAGCAGAATGTGTAAATATATTGTAATATATTCATATAATAAAATACTACAGAATGGATGAAAAATCCATCTATTTACTAGAAAAATATAGATGAATATTACAAACATATTGTTGAATAAAAGCAATCAGAAACAAATGTTAAAGGTTCAAAAACAAGCAAAAATAATATATTTTGGAATTTATTTCTATTTAAAAATACTCAAGAGACATTACAAAGGCCCCAAGGCCCAGAGATGTCCAAGTTTAATGTAAGATCATACTGAGGTATTATCTGTCAGTTTCTCTGTTACTAAAGCATCAATTTGATCCTTATCAATGAAACACTTTGATAATTTCTCTTTTTTAAGTGAGAGGAGAGGAGACAAAGAGACAGACTCCTGCATGTGCCCCAACTGGGTTCCACCCAGCAAGCCCCATGGCCGATGTTCTGGACATCTTAGGCTGTTGTTCGGCAGCTGAGCTATTTTTAGCACCTGAAGCTAGATTCCACAGAGCCATCCTCAGTTCCAGGGGCCAACTCACTGAAACCAGTTGAGCCATGGCTGCAGGAGGTGGGGAGAAAGTGAGAAAGAGAGATGAGAAGAGGGAGAGGGGTGGAGAAGCTGATGGTCACTTCTCTGTGCCCTGACCGGGAATTGAACCCAGGAAATCTACAGTCTGGGCCCATGCTCTACCATTAAGCCAACCAGCCAGGGCCTTGGTAATTCTTATAATTGGGTCATGATGATTTCCTCTGGCACCTGGTGTCTTTCAGAAACGGCCATCAGCTCATGGACAATAAAAAATGTAATACCTAAAATAATCATGAAACATCTGCAGCTTCTTCTTGAATATCCTTCCTGCATTATTCTTTGAAACCAGGTCCAATGATTATCAATTTTATTAGTGGAAGTCATGATGAGTGTCATCTGCAAAGACTGGTATTAAATACAACTCTTTCAGAACAGAAATCAGCAAACATCTTTCAAGGTGAAACACTTGCAAAATTAATATATAATATATTCAGAATAGTGGTTACTCTTGGAGGGATAATGAGGGAGGCAAGGAGAATGACAGATATATTTTGTAATTTGATCAGGTAGTGATACATACATACATACATAGAAAGATATCCATTGAACTGTACATTTATGATTTGTGTACTTATATGTTATGCTTTTTTTTTTTAAAAAAAGAAACAACTTACAGCTTTCTCTAGAGAAGTTTATATGTCAGTATAGCATGTATTTGGTATCATAACCTAAAACTGTAGCTCTTTTAGACATTTTTGTCCTAATTTGTTCTCACATCTTTTTACTTATTTATTTTGAATTATTTTATCTTGCTCTTATTTGTATTTTTATGAGCTACCTGAAATTCTAGTTAAGACATAGCTTATAAGTAAATCCATGAATACATAAATAAAAATCCAAGTGTTTCTAAATTGAACATTAGAAGACTTATTGTCAGATTTTTGTTTTGACTCTACTTACTAAAGGTGTGGGTGGTACAACTAGTGGAGAAATTACTTAAAATATTACTTACTTTACATGGTTATTGAAGGAATCAAATAAAATAGCATAACAAAATTTATTTTTCAAATTTAGAGTGATATATAAATTACATTTAAAAACATCAATATTAATCTAGGAACATGATCTCTAACAGTAAACAAGAAAACCAACAAACCACCATCAACAAGAACAGTGAGTCTTACAAAGAAACAATTTAAGTGTGTAATTTCTGTCTTTTCTGAGATTGTTTAGAATTGCTTTAAAAAGTACTTGGTGTCCTTGTTTAAATTCTGTCCAAGTGACCACCAACATGAATGTAGATGATTGAGAAATTCCTAGTGCTCCCAGCCTTAACTTCTGTGAAGCTGTCAGGAAATAGGACCAGTTTGCCCATATTAAAAAATATATATTCCAATCATGCAACATGACTTATAAAGTCAGGACATAAATATGCAACATACTAAAAATCAAGTTAAAATTTAAAGTAAATTTAGGAACATAAAACCCATGTTAGCCACTGTTTAGAGCAGAAAATAAAAGGTGTGAAATGAATGTAACAGCTGTTTTCATCTCTCATTGTGCTGCTAAACGGTTTGCAGAGAAATAATAGATGTTATGAGAACTTCTCAAAGGAGTTTCCCAATACAAATATTCTGACTTTTATATTAAAGGATATCAGCTCTACCAGGTGATTTTCTCAAGTTACTCTCCAACTTAACATATTCCTCAACACAGTTCAAATAGCTCCCACTGAGATCATTCTCATCAAAGATAACCTGGGATCCTCTTGTTTCCAAATTCAATATACATTTTTAAGTATACTGACCATTCCATTTGACCTATTAATATTTGACCCTTTCTCTTGAAAAACTTTCTTTCTTTAATTTCCTTAATTTCTGTGACCCTGTGACCCTGCCTTTTTCTTTCTTTCTCTAGCAGCTGCTTCTCAATGTCCTTTGTGAACTCTACTTCTGCCTGTCGTTTAAAATTTGGTGACACATGGCTCTCTCCTGTGTTCTCTTTAAACTCCTTCCCTAAGCGGTCTCATCTAATCAGCTGGCTGCAAATACAATTTGATACAGTGACTTATCAAACCTCTAGCTTCAGTCAAGATTTCATTTCTGGACCCCAAAGTCATGTGACTACTTGTTGGACATCACCACATAGGTTGCCCTGTGGAGACTTCAGAACCACCAGGTCTTCAGTAGACTTTGTCTTCTCCCTCCCACCATGATCACCATGATACTTGGCCAGTAAGCACACTACCACTCATCAATCTCTCTCTCCCAACATTCTCCACTTTCACACAATCAGCAAGTCCTGAGAAATATACATGCTCACTAGCACTATAGTACGTTTACTCTCTATTTCATTTTTTTAATTATAGAAATGCTGGTTTACAATCCATCCTACTCATAACAGCCAAACATGATTATGCCTTTTTCTTGCTTACTATCCCTCTTCATTATTGAAGATGTACAATTAATAGTGATTTTCCATAAAGTTTGGAAGAGTTAGATTGTTTTTCAGAAGACTTATTTTTCAGTATAACAACCTTTACTTTTTACTTCTAAACACATTAAATAAATATGCTATCTATAACAATATTTAAACAATACAATTTTAGGTCAAGATGCATTTACCAATTTACTCGCTGCAGAAAGACAAATTTGATGTGAATGCAGTTTCTGGATGACTCTAAACATTGTTTTGCTTACATAAGCCAAAAGAGAATGAGGAGGAGGTATGGTTCCTTGGTTTGTTGTCAGCATGCACTATTCATGTTAGCCTTTACTTTAGCTTATGGTTGGTGTGTGTGCGCTCATGTGTGTGTCTGAAAACTTCAGTTTTAGTGCAGTTTGAGTACAAGATAACCAATGCCCCTTACCAAGACTTTATTCTCTACATCAAGGGTCCCCAAACTTTTTACACAGGGGGCCAGTTCACTGTCCCTCAGACCGTTGGAGGGCTGGACTAAAAAAAACTATGAACAAATCCCTATGCACACTGCACACATCTTGTTTTAAAGTAAAAAAACAAAATAGGAACAAACACGATATTTAAAATAAAGAACAAGTAAATTTAAATCAACAAACTGACCAGTATTTCAATGGGAATTATGCTTCTCTCACTGACCACCAATGAAAGAGGTGCCCCTTCCAGAAGTGCGGCGGGGGCCAGATAAATGGCCTCAGGGGGCCGCATGCGGCCCGCGGGCCGTAGTTTGGGGACCCCTGCTCTACATCCTCCTCCATCACCCGGTCCTTTCCTTAGCAAGAATAACAAATCTTCAGGACATTGTATTGAACTGGGATACTGTGATTTATAAGAAATATACATTTAGTCTTTGTCCAGGATTCCTGGCTCACAGCTTCTAAAACCATTGCAATTTCCTATGACAAGAGAGATAAAGATTTTGTTGTTGTTATATGAATGAGGTGACTTTTGGAAAAATCCTTAGTTTACCTAGAGATGGGGGCTAGTTGTCAGAGCCACCCACCTGATTAGTGGGTGGCAATTTCTAGTCCCTACCCCTTCTCTAATCTTAGGAAGTGGAGAGGAGCTACAGATGGAGTTCAATTGTCAATGGCTAGTAATTTAACCAGTCATGCCTATGTAATGAAGCCTTCTTAAAAACCCAAAAGGACAGGGTTCAGAGAGCTTTCGGGGTGGTGAACACCTGGAGATTCTGGGTGAGTAGCAAGCTTGGAGATGGCATGGAAGCTCTGAGCCCTTCCACTTACCTTATCTTATGTGTCTCTCCCATCAGGCTTTTCTGAGTTATAGCCTTTGGATGTTAAAACATTCAAACTTGTAGAAAATTTTTATGGCTTTATTTAATTCAAATTTAAGTCAATTCCTGGGAAGCAAAATCTCAACAAATTGTAAAAATGCTCTGGAAAATGGCAGTTTAGCAGTTTATTTTATACATTGGAATCAAAGGAGAAAATGTAAGGAGGATTACATGAAATCCATTGGTGGTAGATTATGGGGGTCAAAAAAAGGAAATTGGGAAATCTCTGGGATTAGGATAAAAACAAAGAGATACATACTTCTTTTATACTGGTGGGTACAGGATAGTTAATAATTACCACTTACAGGACATAGAGATGGCATTTGGGGAGAAAGACAACAGAGATTTCCTGCTCGGTGCCCAGTTGTGACCTGAAGTGAGGGGTCAGAGAGAAAGATTACTTGATATTTTAAAGGTATCTTATCTTAGATTCAAAAAGACAATAAACAAGGTCACTCAAAGATTGACTTTTGTCAAGGAAGCTACAAGCCTAGGATGTGACTACCCACCGTGCCCCACCTTTAGTTAGGAATTTTTATATTTAGACCATCCTATGTGGTTAGTTTTTGTTTCTGAGTTTGTAAGGCTCACTATGAAGGCCTCTCCTGAGCTTGTCAGCTTCAGAATGTGGCCTTGTTTTCTCTACATCCTTTATAGTAAACCAGTGATCTAGTAAGTAAAATGGCTCTCTGAGTTCTGTGAGTGATCTAGCAAATCAAACCGAAGAAGGTCATGAGAACCTCTGAATTATAGCCAGTGGTAAAGTTTCCTCTTGGTCATTTGAATGGAGCCTGAAATCCAAGGAGGGAGTCAGTTGTTGTAACCCCCAATGCATAGCCAGTTGGTCAGAAGTTAGGTGACAACCTTAGGCTTGTCATTGGCATCTGAAGGAGAAGGTGGAAATCTTGCAGGACTGAATCCTTAACCTGTGAAACCTGATGTTATTTCTAGGTAGATAGTGTCACAATTGAGTTGAATTATAGGAAATCTTCTTGTTTTTGAAGCATTACTTATTATTCTGGGGAAACCCCTTATACACACATTGGAAATTAGAGTTCATAATGTCTGTTTTATAGAAATTTTTAGTGTTCAAGTGACATATATTTATCTTATATGTAAAACATTTTCATATCTTGATTTGGGATGGAACACATAAGAACATGCCCCATTAAAAGTAATGTGATATTTCTTTTCATTTAATTAAGGTGACCAACTTTTTTACAATGAAAAGAACAAAAATAAATCAAAGAAAACAATATTATAAATAAAAGAAATGTTTTATTTATTGCAACAATACTACACTATAATATGATAAATGCATAATAAAAACATTTGTAATGTTTATATTGTAATTATGCTTACATGCCTATTAATTTTGAATAATAATTATAAGAAAAAAGTACTCATTTGATAGTATTATCTAAATGAGTACATTTCCATTGAATGAATATTTCTTTTCAATGTATCATCTTGTAACAATATATTGGAAATATCTGAACAAGAAATATCCTTCATATTGAATTTTATGGCAAGTGCTGTAGCTAGAGTATCAACATTCAATCTCGATTTCTCACTTGTCCAAAAATTATTAGCAATTAAAAAACTCTTTCAACTGCTGCATTAGTTCCAGGGCAGCACAATGTAAACTGACAAGAATAAATAAATTTTCACATGGAATATGTTTATTTTTGAAATGGCTGAATATTTCCACCCATCTTTTATCAATTTTGATGTGTTCTTTTTCCCATTGTACTAATTTTTCAGAATTTAAATATACATTCAGTCTTCTAATTACTTCAAAGAGACAATTGTCTATTTTGATGTCTGGCATATCTTTAGATAAGAACTCAAGACAAAATTCAATATCTGTTCAATATACTTGCAATGAAGTCTAAGAAACACCATTGAAAACTGTTATTTTCTGTGATGTTTGTTTAAGACCATTCTTTGATATTTGAAAACATATCTGGTAAAAATTCTACACTCTTTGATAAACTTTTCTGTTATGACCAGATTTAATTCCTCTAAGTCTGACAATTTTTTTTTATAATTAAAGAAAAAGATTTTTCTTCAAGACGATGTTTATATTGAAGGATAAAGTAATTCAAAATAAGACTAACTTCTGTAGCTGCAATGTGTTCACCTTCAATCTCTTGAATTGTTTTGTGAAAAACAGATGCTTGATTATGTATAAAATACATTAATATCTCAGATATTTTATTATTGAAAAATGATTCTTGGATTTTAGGACATTTGTCTAAACTTAAAATATATGAATGGAGAGGCTCAAATAATTGTAGAACAGGCTATATAGCAGGTGTTAGAACAATTCATATAATTTTTGAATATCCTAAAAGTTTTTGTATTCAACATTTGCTTCTTCACAAAATTGTTTTAAAGTAGCAACACGAATGGTAAAATGACTAAAATGCAAAGAAATTGTAGTTATTATTACTTCTGCATCAATTGGCATGGCACATGATGCTGTGTTGATTGCATTTGACAAAATATGTGCATTGCAACCTATTCCTAGTATTTTCTTTTGGAGTAACTCTTTTAATTTTACATACACATTATTCACTCCTTTGTGTCTTTGCCCACCAAAATTTGTATTATCAACTGTTAGTGCAACAGCTTTGGATTTCAAATTGTTTTTATTTATTACTCTGTATAGATGGTTTGACCAAATTTCAGAAGTTTTGCCCTCAATGGATTCTAAATGTAAAATTTTTACTTGAATGCCCTTGGTAACATTAAATATCTTAACTATTATTGGATACAATTTGATTTTATTATGATTTGATGCATCAGAGAAAATCATTACAAATGCTGCAGTTTCCAAGTCCTTTGTAAGTAATTTTTAAATACTAATTTCAAAATAGCCTCGCATTTTGCCAAGCACATGAAAATTTTGCATTGTGAAACTTTTTCAATAATTTGGTTGTACAAGCCATACTACAAAAACTTTGTGAATTATGGTATGAAATGCAAATGTTCCCTCCATTGCAGTCAACTGTTTTTTATCTTCAGAATAATTTGAAGGTTTAAAAAGACTTGTTTTTTGACAACTGGAAGCTGATGTATCTAATGATTGCTTATGTTTGTTGGTGGTCAAGTGCTTCGTTATTGCTGCTCTGCCCCCAACTACTATAAAAAATTCTCCGCTGCAAATATTGCAGAAAACAATGGTATCTTTCTTTGATATGAGGAATGGAAATTCCTTTTTCAATTTATTGTTGAAATGACATTTTCTCTTTTTTTATTTTTCCATCCCTTAAATGAAATTTAAAATAAAAAATAAAATATAGAGCTACATGAACAATGTAAGCATATTAGGAACTGAAAATGTTACATCATGGTAGGCAAATTTTCCGAAAGCTAAATTAACAAAAATAATATCAAACAAAACCCACTAATTTGGAGTGATATTTGGGTGTATTTATCATTTTTTAATTTAAAAAGTTCTGTTTTATGCAAATATTTAATCAAGATGCGTTATTAATAGATATGGTTTGAGGTTAGATTTCCACTTTAAAACTCGAATTTTGGGAAAATACTTGTAAATAAAATTATATGTATTTGGAAATTATTAAATAGATAATGAATTAATAAAACATGAATTGTGCTTACCTGTCTATGATCAAATATTTACTGAGAAAGAAATAATTGTGAGTCTAAAATATTGTATATGCCATGTTGTGTTTCAGTAAGAAGTACACAAAGCCATTTGCGAGCTCGATATATGGCACTCTCTCAAAGTCTCCCATGCAGAGTGCATGTGTCTCATAATCACATCTCACCTCACTGAACTGATTCTTGATGAATCATCATGTCAAATACAAATACGTCACATCACACGCAAGGGATCAACTCTGCATTGATTGAATATAGACATTTACAGATTTGTCTTCCAATATCAAAAAGGAGGACATGTAGGAGGACACTTTTCAAGGGAGGACAGAACTTACAAAAGAAAGACTGTTCTCCCTAAAGGAGGACAATTGGTTACCTTAATTTAATGGCTTTTCCCTTAGCAGCAGGGTTTTCAAGAACCAATGCATTTGTTAAGTGAGAGTCGAACATATATTTTTTGCTTTCAGGATAAATTCTAAATTCCTTAATATAATTTGAAAGGTATGTGACCTATCCCCTGCCCCATCTGAGACCAATCCCCATTTCATACTTTAAGCCAGGGGGCCCCAAACTACAGCCCTCGGGCCGCATGCGGCCCCCTGAGGCCATTTATCTGCCCCCCGCCGCACTTTCAGAAGGGGCACCTCTTTTATTGGTGGTCAGTGAGAGAAACATAGTTCCCATTGAAATACTGGTCAGTTTGTTGATTTAAATTTACTTGTTCTTTATTTTAAATATTGTATTTGTTCCCGTTTTGGTTTTTTTTTTTACTTTAAAATAAGATATGTGCAGTGTGCATAGGGATTTGTTAATAGTTTTTTTATAGTCCGGCCCTCCAACGGTCTGAGGGACAGTGAACTGGCCCCCTGTGTAAAAAGTTTGAGGACCCCTGCTTTAAGCCATACAGAACTACAGAAATCTTGCACCAACCCAAAAGTAGTGTTCCAAATTACTGGTTGGCAGAATAAGACTGGCATGATTATATAAGAGCACACATATGGTAGAGGATTCAGGGGGAACAATAAAATAATGGTAAATGTGTATACTGCAGCAAAGAGAAATTTTAAAAAGTATCTTCTTCTAGAACAGACTGAATCAACAAATGACTATTCTCCTGAAACAATCTTAAACACTTATTGAAAAATTATGGTGCTATTATGATCTAATGAGGCAAAATATTTTGCATTTTGTTATAATGACTATCTCCATTTAAAGACTGCAAATCCACCATTATTAATTTAAAATTTAAGTGTTCTACTTATAACTGTTGATTTTATAGACCTGTGTCAATCATCCCTTGTTTTGCTGATTATAAAACTTTCCTTAGCTCCAGTGTATGTGTATGTGTGGTTTTTTAAATTTTACCAATTAGTTTTTAATGCATTTGAATGGATGCAATAGCTAAAGATTTTCTTGACAGGTCTTCCTAGGTAAAGTGTTACTAATCAGATGAGCTTTCAGAAAAGCATTTCTCTAGCTGCTTTGTAAAAAATTAATGCTAAGTCACAAGAATGCAAGCAGAGATATTAGTGTGAAAGCTATTAGAATATTCCAAGTGAGAGAAGGTAGTAGCCTGTCTAAGGTAGTGACAAGGAGATGGAAAGAAGTGGGATTAATATAAATATTTAAAAATGAGAAGTCCTATCATTTGTGACTACGTACCTGACCCTTATCTTAAGTAAAACAAGCCAGACAGAAAAAAAAATACTACATGATACCACTTACATGAAGAATCTATAATAATCAAATTCACAGAAGCAGAGAATAGAATTGTGATTACTGGCCTTGGCCAGTTGGCACAGTGGTAGAGTGTCAGCCCAGTGTATGGAAGTCCCAGGTTCGATTCCAGTCAGGGTACATAGGAGAAATGATTATCTACTTCTTGGAATCCCCTCCTCTTCCCTTCCCTCAGCCATGGTTTGAATGGTTCAAGCAAGTTGGCCCCGGGCACTGAGGATGGCTCCATGGCCCCACCTCAGGCATTAAAATAGTTTGGTTGGAGCAATGGTAAAGCACCCCTTCCATGGTGGGGGGCTTGCCCAGTGGATCCCTGTTGGGGGAGTGGGAGTCTGTTCCTGCTTTCCCGCCTATCACTTTTATATATAAAGAATGGTGAGTGCCTGAAACTGGGAAAAGGGAAAAATAAGGAGGTATTAGACAAATGTACAAAATTTCAGTTAGCTAAGATAAATAAGTCCTAGAGATCTACTGCATAGAATAATGCCTACAGTTAATACTATTATTATTAGTAGGTCTTACGTTAAGTATTGTTATTACTTTTGGAGGTGATGGATATAATTACAGCATAGTTTGTGGTAATAGTTTTATGGATCTATATTTACCTCCAAACTTATCAAGTTGTGTATATTAAATATGTTCAGCTTTTTGTATGTCAATCATACCTCAATAAAGTAGTTTAAGAAAAAAGAATGAGCAACTAAAATGTGTAAGACTAGAAAAAAGGAATAAGTAAGGAATTGAGAGATTTGTCTTGGATAACTACAAGTTTAATTTGCCTGTTAGGCATCTGAGTGGAGATCTTAAGCAGTAATAGTAGAGTTTGAGGAAAAAGATGTAAGTTTGGAAGTCATCTGTGTATGACTAGCTGAGATCTCAAGGGTAAAGAGTACAGATAGAAATCCTAGAAGTCTTTCATATTTAGACCAATACTAGGATTGCAATGAATAGAAGTGCACCTGTGGTGAAGCAAATGCCAGAAGAAAATGGCATAAAACAAAACTCAGTTCTAGATTCCTTCTCTTCAACTTACTCATAAAGACTTTTTATACCACTGCAAGTACTTTTTAGAATAATGTGGGCCTTAAATAAATAATTTAAAGGATTCATTACAGACAGTGTGCCTTCCTGCAATACCAAAAGGGAAGTCAAGCATTCTCCTCTATACTGATGGCATTCTAAGAGTGGCCTTAAATAGCATGTCATGTTGAACTTATTAGCAAGCTCAGTATCTTTTTCACGGAAATCAAAAGTGTTTGGCATATATTTTTTCTTTTTTTATTTATGATTTTAACTTATTCTGTTTATATAGATTCAGGTGTCCCACCGAATATATCTCTCCCCTCCCCCATTTTCCCCTTGCCTCCTCTTTGCCCCCTCCCCCAGTGCCTTCCCCCCTTCCCTCCAGGATTTGCTGTCCTGTTATGTAATGCTGTGTTATATAAATATAATCTCACTAATCCCTTTCCCTTCTCTGATCCCATCTTCTCTTCCACTTTCCCTCTGGTCCCTTTGATCCCGCCTCTTCCTCTGTTCCATTCCTCACTTCACTTTGTTCATTGGATTCCTCAAATGAGTGAGATCATATGATATTTTTCTTTCTCTGCCTGGCTTATTTCACTTAGCATGATAGTGTCCAGGTCCATCCATGTTGTCGTAAAAGGTAAGATTTCCTTCTTTTTCATGGCCACATAGTATTCCATTGTGTAAATGTATCACTGCTATTTAATCCGCTCATCCATTGAAGGACACTTGGGCTGTTTCCAGATCTTGACTAATGTAAACAATGCTGCCATAAACATGGGGGTGCACTTCCTCTTTTGAATCAGTGATTTGTTGTTCTTGGGGTATATTCCTAAAAGTGGGATAGCTGGGTCAAAGGGCAGTTCGATTTTTAACTTTTTGAGGAATCTCCATACTGTTTTCCACAGTGGCTGCACCAGTCTGCATTCCCACCAGCAGTGCAGGAGGGTTTCCTTTTCTCCACGCCCTCTCCAGCATATGTTATATATATGTTGTTTTGTTAATGAACACCATTCTGACAGGTATAAGGTGGTATCTCATTGTGGTTTTAATTGGAAAGTGTATTTCTCTAATGATTAGTGATGTTGAACATTTTGTCATATGCCTATTGGCCATCTGTATGTCCTCTTTGGAGAGTGTCTGTTCATTTCTTTTCCCATTTTTTGATTGGATTGTTTATCTTTCTGGTGTTGAGTTTTACAAGTTCTTTATACATTTTGGTTATTAACCCCTTATCAGACGTACTGTTGAATATATTCTCCCATTGTGTGGGTTGTCTTTTTACTTTGTTAATGGTATCTTTTTTTTTTTTTACAGAGACAGAGAGAGAGTCAGAGAGAGGGATATACAGAGACAGACAGACAGGAATGGAGAGATGAGAAGCAGTCAATCATCAGTTTCTCATTGCGCATTGTGACACCTTAGTTGTTCATTGATTGCTTTCTCATATGTGCCTTGACCGCGGGCCTTCAGCAGACCAAGTAACCCACTGCTGGAGCCAGCGACCTTGGGTCCAAGCTGGTGAGCTTTTTGCTCAAACCAGATGAGCCTGCGCTCAAGCTGGGGACCTCAAGGTCTCGAACCTGGGTCCTTGGCATCCCAGTCCGACTCTCTATCCACTGCGCCACCGCCTGGTCAGGCTGTTAATGGTATCTTTTGCTGTGCAAAAGCTTTTTAGTTTCATAGAGTCCCATTTGTTCATCCTGTTCTTTATTTCACTTGCCCATGGAAATAAATCAGCAAAAATATTGCTACGAGAGATATCCGAACAGTTTACTGCCTATGTTTTCTTCTAAGATGTTTATGGTTTCACGACTTACATTTAAGTCTTTTATCCATTTTGAGTTTATTTTTGTGAATGGTGTAAGTTGGTGGTCTAGTTTCATTTTTTTGCAGGTAGCTGTCCAATTTTCCCAACACCATTTGTTAAAGAGACTGTCTTTACTCCATTGTATGCTCTTAGCTCCTTTGTCAAATATCAATTATCCATATAGGTGTGGCTTTATTTCTGGGTTCTCTGTTCTGTTCCATTATCTGTAGGCCTGTTATGCCAGTATCAAGCTGTTTTGAGTATGATGGCCTTGTAGTATAACTTGATATCAGGAAGTATGACACCCCGCACTTTATTCTTCTTTTTCAAGGTGCTGAGGCTATTCGTGTTCTTTTTTGGTACCATATAAATTTTTTGGAATATTTGTTCTATACCTTTGAAGTTTGTCCTTGGTATTTTAATAGGAATTGCATTGAATTTACAGATTGCTTTGGGAAATATAGACATTTTAATGATATTTATTCTTCCTATCCATGAATACAGTATATGCTTCCACTTGTTTGTATCTTCCTTGATTTTCTTTATCAATGTTTTATAATTTTCTGAGTACAAATCTTTAACCTCTTTGGTTAAATTTACTTCTAGGTACTTTATTTTTTCTTTGTTGCGATAGTGAAGGGATTGTTTTCTTCATTTCTCTTTCAGACAGTTCACTGTTGATACATAAAAATGCCACTGATTTCTGAATATTAATTTTATATCCTGCCACCTTGCTGAATTTATTTATCAGGTCGAGTAGTTTTTGACTGAGACTTTTGGATTTTCTATGTCATCAGCAAATAATGATAGTTTTACTTCTTTTTTTCCAATTTAGATGCCTTTTATCTCTTTTTCTTTTCTGACTGCTGTGGATAGAACTTCCAGAACTATGTTGAATAAGAGTGATGAAAGGGGGCACCCCTGCCTTGTTCCTGATCTTAAGGGGATTTCTTTTAATTTTTGCCCATTGATTATGATGTTGGCTTTGGGTTTGTCATAGATGGCCTTTATCATGTTGAGGTATAATCCTTGTATCCTCACTTTGCTGAGAGTTTTGATCATAAATGTGTGCTGAGTTTTATCAAATGCTTTTTCTGCATCTATTGATATTATCATGTGATTTTTATCCTTCCTTTTGTTTGTGTGTTGAATCATATTGATTGATTTACAAATACTATACCAGCTTTGCCACCCCAGAATAAATCCCACCTGATCATGGTGTATGATTTTTTTCATGTATTGCTGGATCTGGTTTGCTAATATTTTGTTGAGAATTTTAGCATCTAAGTTCATCAGGGATATTGGTCTATAGCAGGGGTCCCCAAACTTTTTACACAGAGGGCCATTTCATTGTCCCTCAGACCATTGGAGGGCCGGACTATAAAAAAAAACTATGAACAAATCCCTATGCACACTGCTTATATCTTATTTTAAAGTAAAAAAAAACAAAACAGGAACAAATACAATATTTAAAATAAAGAACAAGTAAATTTAAATCAACAAACTGACCAGTATTTCAATGGGAACTATGCTCCTCTCACTGACCACCAATGAAAGAGGTGCCCCTTCCGGAAGTGCGGCGGGGGCCAGATACATGGCCTCAGGGGCCGCATGCGGCCCGCGGGTCATAGTTTGGGGACCCTGGTCTATAGTATTCTTTTCTTTGTAGTGTCTTTGCCTGGTTTTGGAATCAGTATTATGCTTGCCTCATAAAAAGAGCTTGGAAGTTTCCCTCCTCTTGAATTTATTTTTCTGAAGCTGGAAACGGGGAGGCAGTCAGACAGACTCCCGCATGCGCCCGACCAGGATCCACCCGGCATGCCTACCAGGGGGCAATGCTCCGCCCATCTGGGCCATTGCTCTGTTGCATCCAGAGCATCTAGTGCCTGAGGCAGAGGCCATAGAGCCATCCTCATCGCCAGGGCCATCTTTGCTCCAATGGAGCCCCGGCTGCAGGAGGGGAAGAGAGAGACAGAGGAAAGAGAGGTGGAGGGGTGGAGAAGCAGATGGGCGCTTCTCCTGTGTGCCTTGGCAGGAATTGAACCCGGGACTCCTGCACTCCAGGCTGATGCTCTACCACTGAGCCAACCAGCCGGGGCTCCTCCTCTTGAGAAAGATAGGAGTTAGTTCTTCTTTGAATATTTGATAAAATTTGCCTGTGAAGCCATCTGGCCGAGGACTTTTATTTGTTGAGAGTTTTTTGATAACTATTTTGATCTCATTTGATGAAATCAGTCTGTCTAGGTTTTCTGATTCTTCTATATTGATTTTTGAAAGATTATATGTTTCGAGGAATTTGTCCTTTTCACCTAGGTTGTCTAATTTTATGGCATACAGTTTTTTTCTAGTATTTTCTTGCAATCCTTTGTATTTCTGTGTGTCATGGCATATATTTTGATAATTCTCAAGAAATATCATTTCATACAAAATCTATTAGTTGTCATATAGTATATTTTGCAGTTAACTAAGTTAGCACTACTAACATTCTATTCTCCTCAAAATAAAATATTTTAGAGAATCATATTAGAAGTCTTTAGACAGTAAGAGACTTTCATACACATTTGTAACTGAATAAAATGACCCACAGTTTCTGCTACCCGCCGTGACACAAAAACCCAATATTTGTGACACAGGTACTGGTGAAAAGGAAAGAGGTTTGTTCAAGTACTGGCCACCTGAGAAGATGGAGGGGACTCCTGCCCTTAAAAACCCCTCTTAAGAGCTCAGATGTCTTGGCCAGACTGCATAGGGGATTGAAGAATTTAGGAGGGAGAGAATTTCTAGGGGGAGGGTAGGTGTGCAGTTTTTTCTTGAGGGAGAAAAGGTCTTATCGTTATTACTGGCTGTACTTCTGTGGTCCTCTTGGCCTTATTGAAAATCAAAATTGTAATTCTCAGAATGGTGGGAGAGACAGGGCTGGATGTAAAGGTTCATTCCTCTCACTCTGATGTTAACCCTTAGTATACATCAGCCAGATGTTTGTGATTCATTGCCAGCATTATTGTCTCTTATTCTAGGAGGGGAATAAGCTGTTGAACTATAACAAAAACTCAGCCAGAGGTGAAAGCATAAGATTGATTATATACTTTTGATTTGTTATAGAATACATAACTTTGATTACTGGATTGTTAATATTAAATTATAGTTACAGCTAGAGTGATAAACTGGGTTTAATATTTATTAAAATTAACATTGGTGGCTTTATATAAATTATTTTGTGGCCTGACCTTTGGTGGTGCAGTGGGTAAAAGCGTCGACCTGGAATACTGAGGTCGCTTGTTTGAAACCTTGGGCTTGCCTGGTCAAGGTACATATGGGAGTTGATGCTTTCTGCTCCTCCCCCTTTCTCTCTCTCTCTCTCTCTATCTCTTTCTCTCTCTCTCTCTCCTCTCTCTAAAAAATAAATAAATAAAAAATCCAGAAACAAAAATTTAAAAAAAATATTTTGTAAACTTACTATATTAGTATATTCTTATTTTAATTCTATTCTATGGCTAGTCAGACTAATATCAGTAAGTTAGCATAGTCATTCCCTGTTAGCACTTGCATACCATATATTTCTTACTAATTTAGAGTCAGAGTCCTTATTCAGGATTTGCTTCAAAATCTCTTGGAAATTTTGTTTTCAACTACTCATATCCAAGTCTCAGTCTTTGAGATTCAAAGTTGGTGGGTGCATAAAGGAAATACTGTTTAAAAATTCCCCAAATGAATTTGCTGTGGATTGTTAGTTAGGAACTACTGCTTGACTGGAAGCACCTCTCAGACTTCAAGAATTCTAGATCCAGACAGATTCCTAAGGAAACTTCTTTTACTTCCTTGGCCCACCTATTTATCTACAACCCACCTGTAAGAGTCACCTTTTAATTTACATACAAATCCTGTCATGTCCTTAATTTTCATAACAAATTAGATAATTTTTTCAAACCACATGCCAAGTATTTTATCTAAAGCAAATGGCACTACTCTAACTAACAACTAAAAATAACTCTATTTTAGGCAAATATGATGATTTCTATCTCAAGTTGATTGTTCTTCTAATTCAGGCGAAATCTGGGTTAGTCAATAAATATCCAATAGGAACTGTGTGGTACAAGTGATATTCTCACCAAACAGTCTAGGCTTACTTCCTGAATTACCAGACAGCCGAATTCCTGGACTGTACCACTTTTGATTACTTTTGTTCCCTGTGGAAATGTCTTCAGAGAATAAAAATTTTAAACACTGAGCTCTCAAGTTTTATGGAGGTTTATAAAAGAGATAGCTTCATCTAATAAAAACTACTATTGTAGACATGTATACAAGATAAATTTCCCCTCAGAGTAGAAAGCCAAGGAAACTGTATCTAATATAAATTGATATGCTTTATTTTATTTATAAAGAGAATTATTTAAGAGCTTTGATCTTAACTGCCAAGAACTACTGCAGTAAGTTTTATGTGCCACTGGCTGAATCATCTCTAACCAAGGCTTTCTGGTTGAAGCATCTTTCCACATCCCTTGGCCTTTATTCTTTTTTTTTTTATTATTCATTTTAGAGAGGAGAGGGAGAGACAGAGAGAGAGAAGGGGGGGAGGAGCTGAAAGCATCAACTCCCATATGTGCCTTGACCAGGCAAGCCCAGGGTTTCGAACCGGCGACCTCAGCATTTCCAGGTCGACACTTTATCCACTGCGCTACCACAGGTCAGGCGGCCTTTATTCTTTAATCCTTGTTTTAATGGTGCCACGGTAACTATGCCTCTTATCATAAGTTACTTCAAACCTTTTGTTGGAAGTGAGTAAATACTACTAATAAAATCTACCCTGCACTCAAGTCTTTTATAAAATCAATATTTATTTTTGTTTTAGTTGTTAAGAGATCACCTCCAATGAGTCTAGTTAGAAGATTATCTAAATTAAATAATCCAAAAACAGTCTGCTTTTTTCTTTTTTTTTTACCTTTGTAAGACATGCCCTGCGATGACAAGAGGTTTTTTCTCCACAAGATTACAGTTTAGTAAGAATAGAATAAGCGTTGTGACTGTTCCTTTTGGTGTCTAGAATAGAACTTTGTGATTCTCTTCTTCCTCTTCACCCTCAGTGTCATCATCACTGGTATTTAAGCACTTCCTGTGAGAAGGCGCTGACGCATAGTGTGCAGGCCCCTCATCTACTCCTCACAGTAAGGTTGAAGCTGGTCTTGATAATGTCCCCGCTTTTAAGTGAGAAACCAAACACTTAAAAAGATTTAACATCTTGCACTCAATACATGTCTTTAAATAAAAGAATGAACTTTTGCAACCCGGTAATCAATTATTAGATTTAGTTCTGGCTGAGATTAAGAGAAACAGAACAAAAAAATACTCCTGTTCTAGATGTTGGGATAAAGTACTGTTGCTCCCAGCAGCTCTCTGGTACTTTCTTTTAACTTTTTTTTTTAAGATTTTATTTATTCATTATAGAGAGGAGAGAGAGAGAGAGAGAGAAGGGGGAGGAGCAGAAGCACCAGCTCTTATATGTGCCCTGACCAGGCAAGCCCAGGGTTCCGAACCGGCAACCTCAGCATTTCCAGGTCGACGCTCCATCCACTGTGCCACCACAGGTCAGGCCTCTCTGGTACTTTCTTGATCTCGCTGTAGATTAGGAGAATGGCCTTAATCTTGCCCTGTGCATGGGTTGGACAATTGAACCTTGCTTTCTTTAACCTGGGTATAGGCTTTTTTTTTTTTCCCTGTTCTATGTTTGAAATCCAAATAAAGGGTTGAACAATGGTAGATCCAGCTGACCAAAGGGTCAGGCAGATACAGTTGACTCACCCAATGTCATAAAATCCAAATGACAAGGGATCATGGACATTTGGTTGACCATTTGACTATCCCACACTTACTAGTCCCAGAAATGGGTTTCTCACAGAACTTTTTGCTTTTTTGAATACGAGAGTTATCCATTGTCTATGTAACATGAGTAATACATTTTGTTACAGCCTTGGCATTGATAAGTAATAGACCTTGACTCATGTTCTTTGACTCTAGGATTCAAAATCAATGGAAGTAAGGATTTATTGATCCAATAAATCTTTCCTGGCAGCACTGGACTGGAAATCAGGAAATCTGCTACTTAGGTCTGTTTACTTTAGTGATGTGTGACTTTGGATAAATGATCTAAGTGCTATCAGCCTGAGCTCTTAAACTGTATAATGGAAGAGTCATGTTAGATTGTCTCTCCCAACTCTGAAAATCTATGAGGTTAACAATCTCTCTGATTTACTATATTAAACGGCTCTTTACAGAGATAAAGTTTTGCTTTATATAGTCTATTTTAGTCTGGCAGAAAGTAGTTCAAAAATCAATAAGCAAAAGCAAGAAAGAGCTTTTTACAACACAAGTATAAATTTAGGCACAATCTGTTCTCACATGCTTCATCCAGTCATTTATGAGGATTTCTTTCATTATTACTCACTTCCTTAATTGACTAGCTAGGGATAGCTGATACATGGAGATGAGGTCAAAATAATCATTGATGAATTTCCTTTAAAATAAATGTAAAAATTGCTTCCCATTGTGTCATACACTAAATGAGGTCATATTTTCCCAAGTCACCAGATCCTAACACATCACATTTATTTATCTAAGGTTGGTAATTATGGAGTTATGTTTAAACCTATAAATATTTAAGAACTTATTTCCTTACAGATGTTTAAGGAAAACAAACCTTTCCTTTCACGGACTTCTCAGTTCAGTGAACCAGTGGTGAATAACCTGGCCATCCCGTCCCTGGTCCCAAGCCCAAGGAAATCTTTGTTGTAACAAAGATTTTAAAAAGCATAGGCTCAATTTACAATTTTTAAAAAAGGTCATTTTCTATCATTTTTCTTATTTTATAAAAATGTATTATCCTTTATTTCAATACACTTTACACACAACCTGGCTTATTTTATCAAGTTTTATATTTCTTTTTCTAAAGCTGATTTTGCCTGCCGTTCTTTTCTTATTCCAAAAGTGGCAATAAGCCAAGCCCCACTTTCTTCTAACTTAATTTTTGCAGACTTCTTAATGGCTGTGTCAATTTCCTGTCATTGTTCTCCTATAGGATTTCCTTAGTTCCCTCCTAAGGCCGTTGGCGGTACACGTTTATATTGAAATTGAGAAAGGTGGGGAAAAGTCATCAACAGTCCAGAGGAGGAGACTGATTCACTATGATATAACTAAGTTGAAAAGCACAGTTTAATAAACTATTTTGGGAGCATGACTTGAGACTCTGAACCTGTGCTTTTTACTTGCTGGAAATAGTTTCTTTCAAATGGTTCTCCCAAGGTCAGGAAGGAAACATGATGTCACTGAAGAGAAGTTGCCCCTGAGGTCTAAAAAAGAAGTGTCAAGAAACTACTATGTTTAAAGGTGCATGAATTATGACTATCTAGTTGTCTAAAACATAAGATAAATACTAAACCTTAGGCAAAAATTCAGAAAAACTCAAAGGAAAAATTCTTGAAGTTTTGTTTTCGGAATCAGTAAACTATTAATCTTTGTAAAATGCTTAATATAATTTATTGGGTTTTTTATTATGTAAAGAAAATAAGTATACCATTCTTTCTTACTTATGAGGTCATTTGAGAGCTTCAGTTTCTCCCCACAGAGTCTAATATTAATGCTCAGACACTTAGTTCCAGTTTCTCCCCACAGAGTCTAATATTAATGCTCAGACACTTAGTTCACATAATCTGTCTCTATCTCAAGCCACATGAAGATTTGGATAGAAAAGGAGAACTATTTTTAAACTAGCTAGACATTGGGCATGAACATTTTAAAACACAGTATTGTAAGATAAAATTTATTATTATTAAATAACCTCTATATAGCCTTTAAAAAATAAAAAAAGATCCTATTGTTTCAACATATTTAGAATATTATTACTTTTCCTAATTGTTAAGAGCTTTATTCACTGGTGAAGCAGACAAAATTTTGCTATTATCATTCTCATTTGTTGTAAGAACTTCATCTAGCTTTTCATTTTTACTTAGAAGCTGTGCTGAGTGGCACATATATATGTTGTCAAACTCATGAATAGGTAAGTAATGATACACACACACACATACATATGGTGGCTATAAAACTTAAAAAATATATCTCTTGAGTGTACAGTGTATTGACTTTCTATAGTGGTCATAAATCACCACAAACATATAACTTAAAACAACACAATTTATTCTCTTACAGTTCTGGGTCAAAAGTCTAGAATCCAAGTGTTGATAGGTCTGCCTTCCTTCTGGAAAACTCAAGGGAGGATCCACTTTCTTGCTGTTTTCAATTTCTAAAGATTGACTTCATGCCTTGGTTTGGGGCCATTGTATCATGTCACATCTTCGATTACTCCTTCTAATTGTTTGCCTCTTCTGTATAAGGATACTTGTGATTACATCAGACCTAGATTATTCAAGATAATCTCCCAATCTCAAAAATCTTTAGTTTAACTAAGGTAACTAACCGTCCTCCTTTAGGGAGGACAGTCCTTCTCTTGTAAGTTCCATTCTCCCTTGATAAGTGTCCTCGTACATGTCCTCCTTTTTGATATTGGAAGACTAATCTGTAAATATCTGTATTCAATTGATGCAGAGTCGATCCGTTCGCATGTGATGTGATGTATTTGTATCTAAATGAGTACTTTTTTCTTACAATTATTCTTAAAAATTAATAGACATATAAGCATAATTACAATATAAATATTACAAATGTTTTTATTATGCATTTATCATATTATAGTGTATAATTTTTGCAATAAATAAAATATTTCTTTTATTTATGATATTGTTTTCTTCTATTTATTTTTGTCCTCCTTTTTATTGTAAAAAAGTTGGTCACCTTAGTTTAACGCATCTGAAAAATCCCTTTTGCCTATGAGATAAGATTCATAGGTTGGGGGATCAGGACATAAGCACTTCCGGGGGGTAATTTTCAGCTTAGCACTGTACGACTCATTTACACAGTACTATACTTTATAAATCCTCTGGTCTTAGTGGAAAACAATAGTCAACATTTAATTGAAAGTTATTAATAAATAGAAGTTAAACAAAGGTTCCACACAGTAACAACATTCTTTAAAAAATGGTAATACTGGGAAATAGTGAAAATGTGTGACAGGAATACTTACTACAACAGTAAACCATCAACCCATCAACTTTAAAATGGGTAAAATGGTGAAGAAATTTTAAATACAGTTCATGTGATCTGGGATTATATTGAAATAATCACAAGCTTTGGGTGGATAAAAACATATTTAGTTAACATTCTAAAGAAAAATGTTTCATCGACGAAAGTATAGATAAACAAATTGTAGTATATCTACACAGTGGAAAATCATTCAGCTATAAAAAAAATGAAGTTCTCATATACATATGTCACAACATGGATGATTCTTCAAAACACTGTACTGAGTGAAAGAAGCTATATACCAGGGGTCGGGAACTTACGGCTCACGAGCCAGATGTGGCTCTTTTGATGGCTGCATCTGGCTCGCAGACAAATCTTTAATAAAAAAAATAATAACGTTAAAAATATAAAATAGGCCCTGGCTGGTTGGCTCAGCGGTAGAGCGTCGGCCTGGCGTGCGGGGGACCCGGGTTCGATTCCCAGCCAGGGCACATAGGAGAAGCGCCCATTTGCTTCTCCACCCCCCCCTCCTTCCTCTCTGTCTCTCTCTTCCCCTCCCTCATGTGGGAGTCTGTCTGACTGTCTCTCCCCGTTTCCAGCTTCGGAAAAATACAAAAAATATATATATAAAATATTGTCATGTATTACAGTCCATTCATTTCCTACTGCTCATGTTCATGGTTGCAGGTGGCTAGAGCCAATCACAGCTCCTCTGGGACAACACCAAATTTTTATTGGATAATGCATAATGTACACGGGTCATTGTATGGCTCTCATGGAATTACATTTTAAAATATGTGGTGTTCATGGCTCTCTCAGCAAAAAGGTTCCCGACCCCTGTTATATACAATAGTCATGTACTGCATGATTTCTTTTCTATGAAATATTCAGAATAGCCAAATCCACGGAGACCAAAAGCAGATTGGTGGTTGCCAGAGAATGGAAAAACCAGTAGGCCCTGGCTGGTTTGTTCAATGGTAGAGCATCTGTCCAGTGTATGGATGTTTTGTGTTCGGTTCTGAGTCAAGGCAGATAGGAGAACAGACCATCTGCTTCTTCACCCCTTTCCCTCATCTTTTCTCTCTCTCTCTCTCTCTCTCTCTCTCTCTCTCTCTCTCTTCCCCTCCCTCAGCCATGGCTCAATTAGTTTGCGCATGTGGCCCCAGGTGCTGAGGATGGGTCTGTGGAACCTTTGCCTCGGATGTGAGCACGGCCCCAGCTGGGCAGAGCATCAGCCGCAGACGGGGGTTGTTGGGTGGATCCTGGTCAAGGAGAATGCAGGAGTCTGTTTTTCTATCTTCTCTCCTCTCATTTGGAAAAGAAGAAAAAAATAAAAACAGTAAATGATGAGTGATTACTCAGTAGGTATGAAATTATTTTCTGGGGTGATTAAATTTTCAAAACTAGAGAAAAACAGTAGTTATACAACATTGTAAATGCACTAAATGCCGCTGAGTTGTGCACTTTAAAATAGTCATATATATGTTTTATGAATTTCACCTCAACTGAGAAAAAACTCTAAAGAAATCCCGACATAACAATTCTACTTTTTAACAGTAATATAATCATTTTAACAATAATTTCTGTGGGAACCAAATAAATATATAAATCAATCTCAAGAAGGATTTTCAGCATACTGGATTAGCTAATGAACAACCTCTGTTCTAATCTTAACTAAACCACAAATTAGCCATCTGATTTTGGGGGGAAAATCACAATGTCTCTGGGTTCATTTTCTTGTTTGTACAATAAATTAACTAAATAATTTCTAATATTAACTTCAAAATTTTATGACTCTCCTACAGTGGTCAAAACTGAGGCTAGTTTCTTTGGGGATCAAAAAGTTATATTTTGTCTCCAGTTCACATTTCAGTGTAAAAACCAAACACGACAAATGTTTTATTTATGTAAATATACAGATGACACTTGAATGGCACAGGTTTGAACTACATGGATCCACTGGTGTGCAGATTTTTTTCAATAAATATATATTTGACCCTTCATATCCCTGGGTTTTGCATTTACAAATTCAACCAACCAGGGATTGAAAATAGCATTTTCCATCCACCACTGGGAATTCGTGGTTATGGAGGGCTGAGTATATATATTGTTCTACACTATTTTATATACAGGACGTGAGCACTCATAGATTTTGGTATCTGTGGGGATCCTGACACCAATCTCTGGCAGATACCAATGAATGACTTAAGTTCTGAGGGAGTCAACTTTGTAGGGGTGGACACCCCTAGGCCCATATTGTTTAAGAGTCAACTGAATAACTTATGGACATGTTTGTCCACAATCACCAAGAAATAAAAAAGAAAGAGAGACGACACACAAATACATGTGCGTGTGCATGTGCATGAATGCGCACACATACACACATATACACACACACACACAGAATGAATGTATATGTACCCATCAATAAATATATCTAGATGGTGAGTTAATAACTTTTTTGTTATTTTTCTCTTTTACCCCTTTGAAAAAATAACACCTGTTATTTGTATTGTGAAAAATAATCCTGATAAATCTGTCTTTATATTTTAAGGTTAAAGTATTGCTAAATTTGTAGTTATTAGGAATTCACAGTAATCTGAATTAATACTAGTATTTTTAGGAATAATAATGAAATTCCTTTTTAAAATTAGCGTAAGAAGTCATAAACCTGTTCAATGATTTGACCCTTAGGAAATGGTCCAACAAAAACAAAACTGTTGTATGCAGAAAGATGTTCACTGCAGCATTCTGAAGTGATCTTTCCACTGGCTTTGTAGGATCAGTGTCTTCTCACTCATCAGGCTCAGCTCAAATGGCAGCTCCTCAGAAGGTGCTCCTTTGATCACCCAACCTAACACCTCAAAAGATTATCATGTTAATTTGTTTTACCCTTATTTTCTGTCTCTCTCTACTAGGATATAAGAAAAGGCCTTTTTGTTCAGTGATCACCACTCTATGATTAAGGACTAAAATAGTATCTGACATATACAATAAGTGATCCATAAATATACATTTTTTAATAAAGAAGAATGAGAAAGGCCTGTATCTAAGAAATACGTTTAGTAGGGAATATACAAAAATTAAGTAATGACCTTAGGTAAAAGTGTTTTAGATATATTTGCTGTTATTTTTGTAACAACTTTTTATTTATTTATTTTTTGTATTTTTCTGAAGCTGAAAACGGGGAGAGACAGTCAGACAGACTCCCGCATGCGCCTGACCGGGATCCACCCGGCACGCCCACCAGGGGCAACGCTCTGCCCACCAGGGGGCGATGCTCTGCCCCTCCGGGGCGTCACTCTGCCGCGACCAGAGCCACTCTAGCGCCTGGGGCAGCGGCCAAGGAGCCATCCCCAGCGCCCGGGCCATCTTTGCTCCAATGGAGCCTTGGCTGCGGGAGGGGAAGAGAGAGACAGAGAGGAAGGAAGGAGGGGGGGGGGGTGGAGAAGCAAATGGGCGCTTCTCCTATGTGCCCTGGCTGGGAATCGAACCCGGGTCCCCCGCACGCCAGGCTGACGCTCTACCACTGAGCCAACCAGCCAGGGCTGTAACAACTTTAAAAAAAAATTAAAACTAAATGGGCACTCTCACTGGTGGTTGTTGTGGCCATGATTTACTATTACTATATACCCAATTCAAATATAAGATTATATATATTCATTATCTTTTCCTAATTTCTTTAATGTGACAGTTAACTCTTGGATAAGAATAGCACAGGACTTGTAACATTCTTGGATGTACCATTTTATCTAATCTGTATTCTTGGATAAGTTATAACTTTTCTGGGTTTTATTTTTTTATTTCATAAGGTTGAGATTTAATAAGGGTATTGTGAGGATTAAAGGCGACAGTATTTGAATGATTTACCACTAGCTTTTGATGTACTGTGCCTCAATAAATGGTTGCTGTTACAACCATTCTCAGCTCCTTGTAAATCATCAAATTGGTGTTGAATCTTGTTTTCTTTTCTTGGAATAAGAAGGGAAGAAACATTTAAGAGTTTTGTTAATATTCCCATTGTTTTACTTTCTTCAAGGCCCTTGTTTCTAGTTCAAACCTTGGTTTATCATATTTGCAAGAACAAGGCCATGTTATTCTCTGTCACCCAAAAAGCTTGGGGGTGAGCATATTACACATGCCTGTACCATGTGATTCAACTTCAATGTCTATATGTGTTCTACTACATGAAGTTAGACATACCATTACGGGGAAACAGAAAGTCTTATTATTTTAAGGCTTTACCTGAATCAAAGACTGACTGACAAGATGAAAGTTTATAACTGGATAGGCCCTTTTACTCTACTTTATGAAGGTAAGAGACACAGAAAGGAAAAACATGTTGCTTAAGTCCACTTAGTGTCAAAATTGGGAGCATAGTCCAGCTCAAGACCCAGGCCAAGATTTTTTTTTCACCATACCACCAGAAATTAATCTTTATCTGTTGGCTTGAAAATAAAAAATAAAGAAAAATTGTTCAAAAGGTAAATAAAAAGAAAGATCAGTTTAGCCAATCATAAAAAGAGATCAATGCCACCGGCTGTATGACCTAAGTAAATCCAAACATTGTGTTTGTTAGATGACCAAATTTGTTTGTCATGAAGACACAATATTTTAAATTTGGGGGATTGCAAAATAAATAAATAAGCTTCTAGATTTAATTCCAACATTTTCTTCTATAATCATTCTGAATTTTCCAAGATTAAACTGGTCACATTCTTGACTCTGTTAAAATGCCAGGTAAGTCAAGTTCCATGTACCTCAATGAGGTGTGACTATCACTGTCTGACATTTTTGGAGTTTCTCCTGTCCTTTCTTCATCAGTCTACAGAGAATCCTTTTGAAAAATAATCTCAAACTTATCTTCTGAGTCAGTTGTCATCCTTAGAGCAGAATACATGGGGGATTTTCTAATTCTTGGCTATTCTCTGGGGCAGTTATACTCATAAGTAGATCATGAAGAGCAAACAGGTAATAAGAAAATAAAAAGAACAGCCTAACCAGGCAGTGGAACAGTGGATAGAGTGTTAGATTGGGATGCAGAGGACCCAGGTTTGAAACCCTGAAATCTTCAGCTTGAGTGCGGTGTCACTGGCTTGAGTGTGGGTTCATAGATATGACCCCATGGTTGCTGGCTTGAGCCCAAAGATTGCTGGGTTGTGCAAGGCGTCACTCACTCTGCTGCAGCCCACTGGTCAAGGCACATATGAGAAAGCAATCATTGAACAGCTAAGGAGCCACAACAAAGAATTGATGCTTCTTATCTCTCTCACTTCCTGTCTGTCTGTCCTTATCTGTCCCTCTCTCTGTCTTCCTCTCTGCCTCTGTCAAAAAAATAAATAAATAAATAAAAAATAAATAAAAAGAACATAATAGTATGAAATTAAAGCAAACAACTGATTGCTCAACCAAAGTACTCTGATTCTTTCCATTAAAGAATTTGCTTGCGCTTTTCTAATTTTATATGATTATTTGAATGTACATAGAATCTGCCCAAAGGAAAGACCTCCAAGCATATCCATGGTAGGAGAACACTGAGTCTCTGATTGTTTGACTTCAAAAGACAGTTTACAAATTGAAGATTGAGCCAAATTTTCATGATTATTTTCTTCTCTAATTGAGGCAAAATCAGGTTAACTCTGATTTTGTAACTAAATCAATCTAATAAATATATTGTTGGCCCTAAGTTGGAACTCTCAGAGAATATTCCCTTGTTAACTACAGCTTCTTGCACACAATACATTTTTAATGTGTGCCAATATTGACAAATAAAAGCTATCATTTTCTTAAGGATTATGACCATCTTACACAGTACAGGGCATTGCATTTTGTTTCACTAAACAAGCCATGTCCTCTTCATTTTTATCAATATTTGCACTAATGTGTACCATTTCATGGGTTTCTTTTCTTATATGTTTGTCCTGATTCAAATATCTTGAAGGGTTAGTCATAATATTTTTTTCTGAAAAGCAGTATATGTTAAAGTTTGATTGCTCTTAATTAATGGGAAAATCTACTTCAACATGAAGTAATTTAATCTAAAGCAGTGCCACATGCTATAGATCTGAAATTCTAGAGTTATATTCACTATTTCTGAGAATGCTTTTTTCTTCTGTGAAAGAGATTAAAGAGGTTGGGGAAGCTCTTTGTATTTAATCAAGTTTTACAACACTCCCTACTAATTCCCATTTAGCAAGATTTATCTTGAAATCCTTTTCTATAATGATTCAAAATTATTTTTGTTACAAAAACTTAAAATCATTTAAAATATAAGGCATAATTTAGGCACTACATAGAAGAACATCTAACATGGTTCTAGCCAATCGAGAAAGGAGTACTGTGGGAAATGACACATAAATTGGAATTTAAGAATGAATACAGATAAGCGAAGAATCAGGGGGTGTGTGAGTATACATGTAAGGGAACTTTCCTGAAACTGAAAGCTGTATATAGAGAAATAGGGCTAAATCAGGAGTTGGGTAATAAAGTGTATTTTTTCTTCTTTTTAGCGAGAGAGAAAGAGAGAGAGATAGAGACAGACAGGAAGGGAGAAAGATGAGAAGCAGCAATTCATAGTCACGACACCTTATTTGTTCATTGATCGCTTTGTCATACATGCCTTGATTGGGGGCTTCAACCAAGCCAGTCATTCCTTGCTCAAGCCAGAGATTGTGGGTTCAAGCCAGCAAACTTTTTGGGCTCAAGTTAGTGACCATGGGGTCGTGTCTATGCTCCATTGCCTGGTCAGGCTAAACTTCTTATTCTATTCCAAGAAATGTGGATGTTATTAAGGGGACAATAAGAAAGTAAAGGTGTTAAGCCCTGAGGCGAGAAAGGATAGGAAGAGAGGTGGGCAACACTATCAGTTATGAGTTTAGAAATATCACTTCTCAGTTGTTAAAAGGATGCTGAATTGTGCGAAGACATGAGCTATACCACAAAGCCAATAGGTGCTTAAGTCCCACTAAGGGTTAGTTCTGAGGTTACTCCAAAATGTGTCCCTGTTTTGTCACATCTCAAAGACAAAACATATTTTCAGATGATGCACAACTCCAAGAAGCACAATTCCCTTCTATCCCTGATTGGATTTTCTCTTCATGGGGAAGTTATGTCTGCTAATGCAAAGAGACTTAAGGAGACTGACAAGTTCATAGCTTGTAACCATTTCTTTTTCTGATACACCTGGAAAAAAAAATAAAACTACACTATTCTGTCTTTTGCATTGCTGCATCTTTTGGAAGAAAGTCACCTCAGCTTTATAAGGCTACTAGGAGGGACAAATAAGGATATATATAAAAACACAACTTTGTAAAAAATTAAAGAGTGGTTACAAAATGCAAGATAATATTACTACGGGTTATACTTTTTGGAAATTAGATTATCAATATATTTACATTTTTCTTCATATATAGTTTAATTAAGTGTGTAGGTTCCCAAACTTTTATTTTTGTAAAAGAGAAGTATTTTGAGTCCCATCAGAAAGATATATCACAAATGCATTATATCATTAGTGCAACAACATATGCCCTTAAGATAGTAATTATTTTTTCTGTTTCACATCTGGTGAAACTGGATTTCAATATGCTAAAGCACAGTGTGCAGGCTTTCTCAAGGTAATACAATCAACAGGAGAGGTGGGCTAGAAATAGTTCTCTCCACTCAGCATAGCAGAATGCTCTCTGTGCCAGATGCTGTCAAAGGTGCTGAAGATGCAACGAGAAGTAAGATGTGGACCTCCCTCCTTTCTTATCTTGGGTTCCCTCCCATGTTTGTAGGATTTTCTTTCTTGCTTTGGCCAGAATAGGCAGGAAGTTCTAAACCCAGAGCAGCACAGAGGACTGAAAGGACCACTACATTCCTAGACAACCAGGAAGTGCATGGCTGTTTCACTCTATGCAGAACTCAGTGAATTACCAAACTGCTATGGGATTTATTATCAGCATGGCATTTATTGGCTCACAACAGTGATCACCTACAACCAGCTTTTGAGAAAAAAAAATTCTAAAAATGATTTCTGGGATTTTTATTATATTGTCCTTAATTTCAGTGCCTTGCATGAGATTAAAATTTGCAATTCAAATGTTCTAGGTAAATCTTGGATTGCTCATCACTGATTAAGACGTCAGCCTCTGAAAACAGAATATAAACTTTACTACTTTGTTTAAGATCTACTATTCAAAAACAAACAAACAAACAAAATACATGCTAAGTCAAAGATTATTTCACATATGTACTGGATAGCATACAGTTTTGATATATAAGTATGGGAAGGATTGCTTTATATGTCCCTGCAGTAAAAGGTGTTTATGGTCCCACAACTACTCCTAAGAAATGCATTCATGTGATGATAAAAAGTAAAACACCTTTTAAAAATTCATGCATACCATTAAAAAGTGATTGAGATATAGCTATCAGTTTTAAAATGGGTTAATTTGGGGGTAAAGTGGGTTAAAAAAAAGACATATCAATCAAAGATTGCCAATATTTATCTGCAGCCAAAACTTAAAATTGATTTTATAAAACTAACCCACTCAGCAACAATTTAAATAGCATGTTGGATTTAGCAACCTATCACAGTATATGTCAGTGGCATTTTTCTGAAAATCTGATTTAGCAGAACAATAAAATCAAAGAATAATTTTTTATCTAATAATCATTTAGGTTTTAGAATCTGTGAAATAAGTACCAAAAAACTCTCTGGGGTTTAAAGCATAAAATTTCTTAGGCAATTAAGTACTAAAGTTAGCAAACCACATTTTCCTTTGTAATGAAAACCAAAAATGACAAAAAATCTATTCTGTGATAATAATATCTTTAAACTTTTTCATTATTCCCTGAAGATCTAAATATCTGTCATTCTCATACTTGCTAGAATCTTTCCACCAAAGTAAAGCTAAAAAAAATAACCTGTGTCCCAGTTACTACTTGATAATATTGCTCCTATCAATCAGACCTACCCCACTATCACAAATAAGTTAACAGGGCCCTATAAAAGAAATTGAGTCATTCAGGTAAGAACCAATGAGAAATATATCATGATCCAAATTTTTAAGATTTTTCATTTAAAGATAAAAGTAAATAAAATAGAAATGATTAAAAATGGAAAAATCCCTGGCCAGTTGGCTCAGCAGTAGAGCGTTGGCCTGATGTGTTGAAGTCCCGGGTTCGATTCATGGTCAGGGCACAAAGGAGAAGCATCCATCCGCTTCTCTACCTTTCCCCCTCTCCTTTCTATCTCTCTTTTCCCTTCCCACGGCCAAGGCTCCACCGGAGCAAACTTGGCCAAGGCGCTGAGGATGGCTCCATGGCCTTTGCCTCAGGCACTAGAATGGCTCCAGTTGCAACAGAGCAACATGCCAGATGGGCAGAGCATCGCCCCCTAGTGGGCATTCTGGGTGGATCCCGGTTAGGCACATGCGGGAATCTGTCTCTCTGTCTCCCCACTTCTCACTTCAAAAAAATACACACACACACACACACAAAAAAAATACACACACACACACACACACACACACACACACACACAAATCAATGAAACCAAAAACTGAATTTTTATTAAATTCAATAAGATTGATAAACTTTAGACAGAATTATTATGAAAAAAAAAGAGAAGGTCATAGATTACCAATATAAAAAGTGAAAGAGCATCACTACAGACCCTCCAACTATTAAAAAGATAATGAAGGGATATCATGAAACACTTTATGCTAATACTCTTCATAACTTAAAAGAAATGGACTAACTTCTTGAAAAATACAAACTATCTCAGCTAATTTGAGAAAGAAAAGGGATAAACTGAAATGTCTTATATTTATTAAAAAGAAAATTTATATTATAAAATCTTTTGACAAAAATATTCCAGGCTTAGATAGTTCACTGGTGGATTCTTCCAAATAGGAAAGGATTAAAAAATTACTGATACTCCACAAACTATTCCAGATAATAGAAGAGAAAGAACAACTTCTCAATTCATTTTTTAAGACCTGCATTATTCTGATAGCAAATCTAGGTGAAGACATTAAAAAGAAAGAACACTACGTCAGTATGTTCGGCTGATGATATTTAAATATCTTTCATGAACATAGATGCAAAAAAATTTTTTTTTGGCCCTGGCTGGTTGGCTCAGTGGTAGAGCATCGGCCTGGCATGCAGGAGTCCCAGGTTTGATTCCAGCCAGGGCACACAGGCGAAGCGCCCACCTGCTTCTCCACCCTTCCCCCTCTCCTTCCTTTCTGTCTCTCTCTTCCCCTCCTACAGCCAAGGCTCCATTGGAGCAAAGTTTGCCTGGGCGCCGAGGAATTTTTTTCAATTGGAGGATGAAAATATGGGTAAAAAATATTCTTAAAAATGTTAAGCAAAGAAATTTATATAAATGAAATATAGAAACTAAATGCAAAAACAAAGATTATAAAACCACTAGAAGAAAATATACGAGAAAATCTTTGTGACTTTTGGTTAGGCAAAAATTTCTTAGGGGAAGAAAAAAAAAGCATAGACCATAAAGAAAATAAATTTTCCTCAAACTAAATATTTTCTCTTCAAAAGACATTTTTAAGCAAATGAAAAGATAAGCCAGAGATTGGCCAAATGTATAACTGATAAAAGACTTGCATACAAGATATATAAGTAATTCTTATAAACTAGTAATAAGAAGACAAAATACCTTATAAAAATAGGCAAAATATTTGAATATTTATTTACATCACCAATGATATATTAATATATGAATGGCTAATAATCACAGGAAATATGATCCATATCATCAGTCATTATGAAAATTTAATGTAAAACCACAATTATTTATCAGTGTACAATAGTAGCTAATTTTTTTAAATGGCAATGCCATGGGTTGGTGAAGATAAAGGACTCTCATACATTTCTGTTGGGAATACAAAATGGTTCAACTGCTTAAACATCTCCTATGACCCAGGAATCTCACTTTTAGATATTTATTTAAGAGAAATAAAAAACATATGGTCACATGAAAACTTGTATGTTAATGTTCATGACAGCTTTGTGCATATTACCCCAAAACTTAGAACAACTTAAACGTTCATGAACTGGTAAATGATAAGCAAATAGTGGTATATCCATACCATTTAATACTATTCAGCCATACACAGGAATAAAATACTGATGCATGCAATGAAATAGATTAATCTCTAATGTATTGTTAAGTGAAAGAAGATAGACATAAATTCTGTATACTATACGATTCCATTAATTGTAATTTTCAAAAAGGTAAAGTTATAGTGATAGAAAACATGTCAATAACTTCAAGGACTGGTTTGGAGAGAGGATTGATTGTAAAGGGGCAGCAGGAAAGTTTCTGAGTTGATGGAAATGTTCTCTATCTTGACTGGTGATCACATAGGTGTATATACTTGTTAAAACTCATCAAATTATATATCTTAATTCACTGGATTTTATTTTATGTTATTTATACTTCAATAAAGCTGACTTTTAGGAGAATAAATGTATATTTAAAGCTCCCTGAGGTTGTATAAGGTGAAATGTTAGACTGATGATATTTAAAATAATATTAATCATCCTCCAAAAAAGTTGGAGAAATAATAAACAACAGCAGCCCATAAATATGTGAGATAAAAGAAAGTTATACAGAATTAAAAAGGTACAACTGGAAATTATATCAGTGGAAACTTTGGCCCTAGGGCAATTTTAAAACGAGGGAGATGGGGGGGGAGCACAAGACTGAGTAGTAGAAATGGGAAAAAAGAGGAATAGAAAGAGAAAATGAATATGAAGGACTTCAACCTTGTCACACAGTGAGGTTTACAAAGCTGTTTCTAAATCCACTGTCTTGCATATTAATTATGTATAGATTACAGAGGCAGGGTATGGTTCCTTGATGTGAACAGTTCTTGTGGTTTCCTGAAACAATCTGTCAAACTTCAGAGGACAGCTATTCTCCCTGCCTCTGCCAAAGTGGGTAAATTTCAAACAATGTTTGTTTTACAGCTGAATATGTTTAAGGGAATTTTTCAGAATTAAAAGCAAGAAATGCTCATTGAAAGGCAACCTTCAAATTCTACCTGTCCATGTTGAAGAATTGGAGGAATAGAATGCTTTACTGAAGAAAAAAGATGTTCAAAAATGAAGTAAGCAATTTTAAAATAGAATGTGGTGAATGCCTGACCAGTGGTGGCACCGTGGATAGAGCATCAATCTGGGACTCACAGGTCCGAGATTGGAAACCCCAAGGTCACCGGCTTGAGCACAGGATCATCAGCTTGAGCGTGGAATCATAAACATTGTTCCAAGGTCACAGGCATGAGCAAGGGGTCACGGCTGGGCTAGAGCCCCCATCCTCCATCAAAGTGTGTATGAAAAGCAATCAGTGATCGACTAAAAACAAAATGCTGCAACTATGAGTTGATGTTTCTCATCTCTCTCTCTCCCTTCCTGTCTCTCTCTCTCTTGCTTAAAAATAAACAAAACAACAACAAAAAATGTGGTGAAGGAAATGGTAGAATAGAAGACAGCAAAGAGTCCTAAGAGTCTAAACAATATTTTGTCAAGCAATTTCAAAAGAAATCTATGTTTTCAAAATAAAAATTAATTGGTCAGAGGATGAGCTCATAAAAAGATCCTTAACTAGCTTCTACAAATAGAAACCGTAAGACAAAGAGTCATGAGGAATGTCTCCCAAACCAGGCAGTAGGTGAGAAGTAACATCTTTAGGAATAGAGGTGAGAACAGAACCAGGAGAAGGGATGGGGGTGGGTAGAGCTGTAGGAAGGAATGTGGGATGTGGGGAAGAATAACATTTAATCTCTTACTGACCACAGTAGAAGGCTTTTGGAACTAATTTGTCACAAATTATAGGTGACAGGTTGAGGTGGGGAAAGGGCGTGAAGGTCAGCTATAGTTATAAAAAAACTATAATTATAAAGAGTGAGTCCATAAATTCCAATTGTTTACTATGGCACATAACTTGATGCTCTGCCCCCTCAATGTTCACAAGCTCACATCTTGCCAATTTCTTCTCACCTCTACACATTCTGTGGCCAGCAAAACCAAACTCACATTTGCTTGTCCCTTTGCATATGTCATTTTGCCCTCTTCCTTGAGTATATTTCCCTCTCAATTGTCACTTCTTTTGAAAATTTTTTTCCAGAAGTACCTTCACTCCAAACTGAATTATTTTGAATTACTGTAATTCTTCCAATAAATATAATAAGTAACAACACTTCCATTGAGCGTGTATTATGTTCTGAAACTGTAGTTGTTGCTTTACATATGTTATTCCTAATTTTCATAAGAAACTAATAAATCAGGTACAATAATCTTTAAAACAATCTGGGGCGTAGGAAGCACTTGTAAAGTGCCTGAGGTCACATACTTGGTAAATGTTGAGATTTATGCCCAGATCTGTAGAGAACACATTTTTTTTTTCATTTCACTAGGCTATGATTTGCACTAATCTTACATATGTAATTATTTTTTTTTACATGTCCATATCTCTGTGAGCTTTTTCTGGTTAGGACATGACTATACATCTTTGTCTCTCCAATACCAACTAAAGTACCTACTCAGTGTTTAATAAATGTTCCATAATACATAAATGAAAGAATGAATGAATGATAAGTGAATGAGAAGTTTCCATGGTAAGCATGTAAACAAAGCAGGGATGTCAGTTATGTAATTAAAATATGTATCAAGCTCTAAAATGTAATTTAGTGTTTAAATCTTTTTAAAGACTGATTTGAAATAGAATACACAGATGTGTACATACCAAAATCCAAGGCAATGTAAACCACTCTCATATAAATATGTGTTGCCAGTCTGACTTGTTTTGATTTAGACCTTGGCAGAAAGTTTCTCCTGACACATCTATGCCTTTGTTGGAATGTCACTGTAGATGTGTCATTGGTTCTTAAGAAGATTGCCTGGCATATTGACTTGATATTTTTCTACTTCTCAGGAAACTCCAATTGCTTATGTAGTTCCAAATGACAGAGAAAATGAAGTGAATCCCTGAGGTAATGAATCAGAGATTTGGGGAAATACAGCAACATGATTTATGCAGACTAACTGTTACAGGCCCAAGGTGTGTGTGCCTGATGCTTCAAAAGAAAAGACAATACACAATAGGTACGAGTTTGGAGCAAGGAAAATTGATCCATTATGACAGCCCAGATTGAGAAAATAATTCTCAAATTTATTTTAAGAAAGCCTGGAATCCAGGCATCTTTTATTGTCAAGGGAAGGGAGGACAGGAGAGACGAGGGCTGGGGGCTAGTGGTAGACAGGTAGGTGTGGAAAGGGAACCAAGTCAGAGTGGGACATTTCTCAGTCTCTTTGTTCCCCATTGGTATGTGATCTGAGTCCAGTTAGGGAGACTCCTGTGAGTCTTTGAAAAACAGGCATTGTTTTGTGCCTATTTCCCCACCTCTTTGCTGACCAGAGGGCTGTCCAAGCCTCAAGCAGACCTGCTCCAGTTAATCAGCATACCAACAGCAGGAGCTCTAGGCCTTCAGGCTATCAGAGAGGAGAAGTAGTTCCTTCTGTTACAGAACTAGCATAGGCCTTTACTTTATCAGTATGGATGAGAGCTAGGCTTTTTCAAATGAGCAGCATACAGCAGCATGTGGTAGGTTGTATTATTGTCCGCAGGACAGTCGTCCCTCGCCGTATCATGGCTCACTTTTTGCAGTCTCACTGTATCGCGGATTTTTAAATTGTATATATCTAATTTTGTATCGTGGATTTTTCACTGTATCACGGGATTCTGCAGTACATAGGTATTTTTATATATTTATTATTTTAATAGTTTTTTGCAGTAAAATAAGTGTGGGGAAAGTTAATAACAGTGTGAGAAAGGTTTATAAGAGTGTGGGGAGGGTTTTATAAAGCCTTAAAATATATATAAATAATAAAATAAATATAAGATCACTATTTTGCGGATTTTTGCCTATCGTAGGGGGTTCTGGAACTTAACCCCCGCGATAGATGAGGGACCACTGTATTCACCTCTCCTCTACTGGTGAGAAGAATCCATACTAAGCCTGTTGCTGTCCTCTTTGTAACTGTTACGTGTTTCCCTATTTTGACATCAGGCTTAGCCATTAGATTTCCTTTGGCCAATGATCTGTGAGAAGACATGCTATCTGCCGAGTCTGAGCAGAAGCTTTAGGAAACATCCCTTGTCTCCACCAGCTTTTTTGCCCTCCTCAAGGTATGAAATTGGCATGTCCCCAAAACAAAAAACAACAACAACAAAAAAAGAAATTGGCATGTCCCAACAATGGTTGGAATAAGAAGCCACATGGAACTGAGTCAAAGAGAGCCAAATGCTGACCCACAAATGCTGACATGTAACTTGAGCAAGAAATAAATGTTTGTTTTTGTGAACAACTGAGATTTGGGGGCTGTTTGTTACTGTAGCAAAGCTGACTAATAGATAGGAAATAATGAAAATAAAAGGACAATGTTTTCTTATAAAAGTTGGAAGAATAGCCCTCTCCTCAAAGCTGTATAGAACTTTGTTTTTTGTGTCCAAGAGAAACACTGCTTGTACCAAAAGTCTTAAATGGACCACTGCAGCCCTTCTCTCTATCAGAGCTTTATATGCCAATTCAAGGACATATTAGCTTTCAGGTCATTTTTTGTTCTCAAATGACAGAACTCAAAATCACTACCACAACAAACAGCAAGAATGTTCTCCAGTTATCATTTGCCAAAAAATACCAGCGCATGTCAATTTATGCAAATAAGAAACTGGAGGGGTCACCAGCCCACTAGTCCTGCAAACAGCCAAATTCTGAAACCCATCCAGAGATAAGCTAGAGTACACTGCTCTATCCCTTTTCTAACGGATGAGGACACTGAATCTCAGAGTGATTACCATGATACATTTCCGACAGCTCTGTAATGGTTTGAATTGTGTCCCCTCCAAATTCATGTTATAGGCCTAACCCCTAGTACTTCAGAATGTGACTGAATTTAAAACATAATTATATTAAAGTGAGGGAATTAGGATGGGCCCTAATCCAATCTGACTGGTATCCTTATAAGAATCTGGATACAAAAAGAGACACCATGAAAAGACCACATGAAAACACAGCGAGAAAGTAACCACCTACAAGCCTAGGAGAAATGCCTCAGAAGAAGCCAAACCTGCTGATACCTGGATCCTTAATTTCTAGCCTTCAGAACTGTAAGAAAATAAGCTGCTGTTGTTTTAGCCACTTAGTCTGTAATATTTTGTTATGGCAGCCCTAGTAAACTAACATAGTCACAGAGTTTATAAGTAGCTGACATACATTTTAAATTTGATCTGTGTAACTCCAAAGCTTTGGTCTTTCCACACCAGTGATTTCCTGCCTCATTTAAACCAACAGTAATTTATTATTTGTGTATATCTATATAGAAATAGTATGCTGCTGGTAATTATAGATTGATCAGTCCTTATTGAGCACTTACTGTGTGTTACCTTGTGAATAGCTTTGCATGCAAATAGGCTGGGTCATATTATGAAAAGCAAATAAACTGCTAAGTACGAAAGGTCAACTGTTTTTTGAGGTCCTACCCATCACTTCAGACTCAGTTAAACTCTATTTCCTTTTGGAAAGATATAAACTCTAAAATAGATACTCCCTCAAAAATTTCTTACGAAGTCTTGTGTTTATTTCTATCTTGATTCCTATCAATTTTTAAATTGCTTATATCTGTCTCCATAGTAAATACCAATTTCTTAAATATCAAAAACTATTTTTATTTATTTTTTTACATTATCCTGCATAGTATCATAAGCACTAAGGGTTTTTTTATTTTTGTCAGTTTTTTAAAAATTAAAGCTTTATATCTGTTTGTTACCATTTCTTACCAAAGAAAACTGACTGGATAAAAGATGATATAATTGACATGCAATAGTTCTTCATTAGATGTGATATACCAGAGTGAGCAAAATTCTCTTTCCTTGGAAGGCACAGGTCCTTTTCAATGTGTACCAAACATTTTCCAGCAATTTTGAAAGAAAAGTTTACAGAAATACAAAGTGTTATGAGTCAGACAGATAGCAATGATCTTATTTTCACCACATTTTTTCCTCCTGTTTGGGCTTTCCTCATACCATTTTTATTTTAATTTAAAAACATGCTAATACCACTTCTAGGAAGGAGGAGTAAGGACATTAAGGAATGATGATGGTAGATTTAAAAATATATCTATGGGATAAGGTAACATACAGTCATCCTTTGATAAATATTTCATTAATGAATGATCAGAGCTAAATAACAAATAGTCTTTGTTTCTTCTTTGATGTCATAATCTAGCAACCACCTTATTTCTTTGCTTCTCTTCGTAGAAGGTCTTTTAAGTAGGTTACCACCCTCATTGTCTCCACCTGACCACTCTAATTTAGTTTTTTTTTTTTCCACTCCAGATAGACTTCCAAACTCACCACTGCACTAACACCTCTCATTGAGGTTATGAATGATTTCATGTTGCCAAATTCAATGAATACTTCTAATCTTTTTCAGCTTTCAATGGCTTTTTACATTTGACTATTCTACCCTTCTTGAAACACCTCCTCTCGTAGGCTTCTGTTATAGCCATGTCTCTTCTGATTGCAAGTAAATAGAACACAACTCAAATCAACTTGTTTAAACACAGAAGGAATTTATTGGCTCTTTTATCCAGGAAGTTCAAGGAATGATGCTAACTTTAGGTTCCATTGGATCTAGAGGTTCAAACATTATTATCAGAAATCTATTTACTTTTTTCTATCTCTTAGCTTACATTTCCATTGTTATCTTGTTTGTCAGGCAGGTTACTTCCTATGGCAACAAAGAAGGCTCTTAGCAGTTCTAGACTTACATTAGTCATTCTTTTCTTTACTGGTTTTAACTGAAAGAAAAAACATGAATCTTTCTTGTAAGTATTAGCAAAAGTGATGGGAAAGGTTCAATTGAGCAACTCTACTGCCACATCCAACCTAGAGTTGGCGAGGAGAGATGTGTTAGGAGAGAATCAGCCCCACCTGAACTGCATGGATTAAGATGTAGGAAAAAATATTCAACCTACAAGCAAAACAAAGAACACATGTTCCATAGAGGAGATTGTTATATCCTCTTTCTCTCTTTTTTTCTTCTTCTTATGTCCCTGCTTGTTCCATCTTAGTCTTGTCAACGTAAGAAACTTCCAAACCTGTTAGAATTTTTTATGAGTTTTTTTGAGCCAAACTGTATATAATTTTGAGGAAGCAATGTCTCAAGGGATTGAGAAAATGCTCTGGAAAATGGCGATTTCACCACTCATTTTATACATCAGAATCAAAAGGAAAGATATAAGGGAGTTACATGAAATTGATTGGTGATAGATTAGGGAAGAAGGTGAAAGCAGTGTGGGGGGGAATCTCAGAGATTGGATAAAAAGTAAACATGTATATACTGAAACTTATTTTATATAGGCATAAATTAGATAGTTATTAATTAGTTAATATGATAATAACAACAGTGAGGAGGGTTGTTGGTTCCTGCTTTGGTGAGATGCCTGCCCTCAGAGGGCAGGAAAGGATACCCGTATGTTATCAGGTGCGTTACTATAGATGCAAAAGGCAACAGACAGGCTCAATTCAGGTAAGCATCGACCTTCGTTAGAGAAAAATACCTACCTAGGACATGAGTACCCACCATGAACTGCTTCTAGTTCAAAAGTTTTAATTTCAGACCATCTTGTGTGGTTGGTTACTTTAGGTCTCTGAGTGTTCAAGGCCACAGCACAAGCTTTCCCTGAGCTTGTCAGGTTCAGCTTGTGTCTACTTTATGGTCCACAGTCTCCTTTGTTGGTTTTACCTTCAAGTGTGTAACTAACTGAGCTTTGTTATGGGTCCTTTTCTCTTCTCTCTACCTAGCTGTTGACCAGAGTTCTACTAGGTCTACAGTTTAAATTTATTCATGAAGCTGCTGACTCCTCCAAGCTGTGTCTCCAGAAACAACTCTCCTCTGAGTAGCAAATACAAGCTTTCAACTGATTATTTGAAATTTCCATAGGCATCTCAAAATGGTACTCTTAATTTCTCCTCCAAACCTTTTATTTTTCCCACTCTTTAACATCTCATTAAATGACATCAACATCCATCAGTTGTTTAACCCCAAAATGTAGGAAACACCTTTGTCTTCTTTCTTTCCTTCAACTCTTATACCTAATCCATCAGCCAACCACATGAATTATAGCTCCAAAATACATTCCAGTCTATCCCTCTACACTGCCATTACCCTCTCTCAGCTACTTTAATATTCCACTTAGACAACAGCAATAGTTTAATAAATCACATTGTCCTCCCTCTGCAACCCACTTTTCTATTCAACAGATAGAGCGATATTTTTTTAGCATCTCTTACCTGATCTCCTTAGACTTTCCATCTCTTTCACTATAGTACTAGAACCACGCTGGTCTCCTTTTTGTTTCTCCAGTAGACTAAGCCATTATCTGACTCAAAACCTTTGCCATTATTCTTCCCACTGCCTGGAATGCTCTTCCCCCAGCTCTTCGAACTTCTCAGTTCTCAACTTCAATAGCTTTTTTTAGAGGGACTTTCCATTACCATTCTATCTAAATGTATTTCTTTCTTGATTCTTTTAATTCATCATTCAGTGGAAAGAATGTTAGCTCCAGGAGCATATGGACCTTGCTTATTTTGTGTATCTCTAAATTGCCAGAACCTAGGACAGCATGTAAACATTTAAAATCTATTTGAATGAATAAAAAATCTTCATTTATTTCCTTCACAGACTTATCATTTTTTTCTTGCTTACTCATTTACTTGTTCAATGATTATCTTTCCACTAGAATGTAATCTCCATGAAGGCATGATAATCTTACTGTATCTACAATGTCTTGTACTTAGTAGGCACTTCATATAAACTTATTGAATGAATAATTTAATCAATGCTTAGTAGTGATTGCTTCCTAAATTTAAGCAGAAACCATCACTAAATAAAGCATTCATCTTGGTGTTCCCACTAGAAAAGAAGAAATTTTACAAATAATGGTGTAAAAAATGGATACCTATGTCTTGGTCAACATTTTCCATTTTGAACTAGGAATTTTTAATGTTTCTCATTAGGAATACATCAGAATGTTGATAGGTACAAATTCTGTAAAAGGACATATATACCTTTATAACCAAAGTTTTGTTTTCTTGGTGTCTATACTCCCATAGACAACACCCTATCTATACCAATAATACTAATCTCTCAGTATCCCTTGGTCTTCTGTACCTCAATGCCTTTTTGTATTTTATTTCCCCATTCCCTCTCTTCCTTACTTTACCTATTGAATTCCTATTTACTAAACATAAATGTCTAATCTATGGAAGTATCTCCCCAAATTTTTACTTTCCCTTCTCTGCTTTCACAATATTTTTATATATTCTTATAATAGCATTTGTTAAATTGTGTTTACATGCATGCACATATATGAATGTGTATGTGTGTCTTTTTTAAAACTTTCTGTTATCTTTCTCTTCTCCTAGATTCTCAGTTCTTAAATTCCAGGCCTCTGTCTCACTCTTTTCTTTTTTTAACTCTAATAACTGCTGAGTCATTGACATGTAGTTGGTACCAATAAGTAGAGGTGAAAATAAAATTATTGTGGCTGTCAAATTTTGTAAAAAATACCCAGGGATATTTGTTGTAGTCAATCCAATTGAAAAGGCAAAAAAATAATATCAACTTATATTTTTATGTCATTTCTAATTTTTCTTCCAAATACTTCCACATCAATTTATAATTTTACCTTTATGTCATATATATATCATATATATATGATATCATTTTAATATTTTACTGAAGGAAAGACAGGCTAAGTCATTGGTCCATGGTCAACAGCTAATAATTGGCATTAAATAATGTTTTTTAAAAGTTCATGTTCTGACTCCTGGTCACACACTCTTCCAGCTACACCAGGCATTCATTTTCAACTCTGGTTCAAGATGGAATCATTGGCACTTGTATTGATATTATGGTGAGTCTAAAAAAGACCACTGTTTACCAAACAGAAAAAATAATGTTCAACTTGAAGAATTTAAAAAAAAGGTATGGTTTTTAATTATTAAATCAGTATTAAAATCTGTTGTGGAGGGAATTTGGTAAAATGAGCACCCTCTATTTTATTGGTATTAATAAAAATTGCTTTATAAAAATCTTTTGGAAAGTAATTTGGCTCTATTCCATGGCTTAAGATTCTTAAACCATTTAAACATTTTTATAAACCCACTTTTTACTATATATATTATGATAATATGAGACATAGCTTTATTCACAATAACATTTGTTATAGATAATACAATATTGTTTGTAATAGTAGTAAAAATTAAAACAACTTAGATATACAACAACGAGAAATAAGTAATTTGAGATATGAGTGAATGTTATATAGCAATAATTATATTTACAAAACAGTTTTAGTAAACAAGAAAATCCTTATCTTATGTTTATTTTGATAAAAGACTATAAAATAATGTTTTTGTAATCTTATACTTTTGAAATACTCATAGAATGAAAATTTTTTAAAGATTAAAATAAAAGCAACTTTTTTGTGTGTGGTGGGCAAAAGAAATCTTTAAGTATTAATTTGCATAATAGAAAACGTAAAGTGCCCTGGTTGGTTGGTTAGAGCATCTTCCCAAAGGTCAGAGTCTCTCTCTCCCTCTCTTTCTTCTCTCTTTCTTTAAAATCAATACAATAAATATATTTTTTAAAAGAGAAAGCAAAGTAACTAATAAATACTTTCAATGTTTTTTAATACATAACAAGCTTTAAAATATCATGGCAGCATACTCACTACAATAGAAAGATTTAAAGATAAAGAAAATTTTAATTTCCCTTTTGTCGAAGAAATCTGATTGCTCAGTGAAATTTGTTGTCATTTCCATGGGAGAAAGAAGGGTCCAATGATGTAACTAGCAAGGAAAGTCAGAGATGTTACTGGGATACAAGGAAGGATGGGTCTATAAAGTACAGATAGGATAGAGACTTCTAAGCTCTTGTATAAAGCAAGCACCCATCTCCCCAGTAACATCAGATTAAATTCAGAACAAAATTTTCTACCTGAATTACATAGTATTCTGTGCCCCTTTTCTTACTACATTGCCCTTTCTCTTATCCTTACTGGTGTTCATATTAAACGTCCTAAATTGTCTACCTGGTGACCACGTAATGTGATCTTTGTGACTTTCCAGTGCCCAAACATTTGTTACTTATCACAGAGTGAGCTCTTTAGAGTTTCTGGAATTGAAGTTTCTGAAATCGAGTGAGGTAAGCATTTCATAAGGTTTCAAAGTAGGGGAGACTGATGATGAAAACAGATTTTTAGGAAGGTGGATGTGGTGGTGATGCATGAAACAACTCAAGTTCGGAGAAGCTGGATTTAAGAAGTGCAGATGAGCATTGCTATAGCAATGTGGGTACGAAGGGTACTTTCAGGGTGGGCTACACAGGACTGAACTGAGCAAGCAATAATGACGATAGTTAACAACATGTGCAGTATGAATACTGACCAGCTGGAAGAGATTCTGGCTGAACAGGTGTTCTGGAGGGCTCATGAAACAGGGTCAGGTGTAAACCCCTTACTGCTGGATGATGTAAAGTTGTTGGGGAGGTCCAGAAGAAAGGACAGGATAGCCAGGTTATGAGCACTTAGGGGGCTCAGGCAGAGGTAGAGGAAATAAATTTCAAAATTAGTGTACCCATAGAAATGCATATAACCAGGGGTCTGCCTTAGATAGAAAGGATAATTGCAATGATCATTTAAGAAGAGTGAGCTAGGAGAACCTAGTAACTGGTTGTGAAACAATGATGTGAAAAAAAAGTATTAAAGAAGCTTCTAGCAGTTGTTAGGAAGAATATGTTTCTTTTAAGAAAAAGAGGAATGGACCTGACCAGGTGATGGTGCAGTGGATAGAGCATTGGCCTGGGACGCAGAGGACCCAGGTTCGAAATGCTGAGGTCACCCGCTTGAGCACGGGGTTTCTGGCTTGAGCATGGGATCATAGACATGACCCCATGGTCACTGGCTGGAGCCCAAAGGCTGCTGGCTTGAGCCAGGGGTCACTGGCTCAGCTGGAGCCCACTGATCAAGGCACATATGAGAAAGCAATCAATGATCAGCTAAGGTGCCACAATGAAGAATTGATGATTCTCAACTCTCTCCCTTCCTGTCTGTCTTTCTCACTAAATAAAAAAAAAGGAATGGAGCCAGGATAATCATATATTTAAGTGAGATTGGTCAAAGGAAAGCTGGAGACACACAACTTAAGGAGAGACTAGCATTGAACATGCTAAAATGCGAAAAGAGAGAGAAGGAGAGATCTTGGTAGACACTGTCATAGATTGCTCAAATTAGGGGCACTGAAGAGTTGTGTTTTTGTTTTTTGGGGTTTTTTTTGTATTTTTCTGAAGCTGGAAACGGGGAGAGACAGTCAGACAGACTCCCGCATGCGCCCGACCGGGATCCACCCGGCACGCCCACCAGGGGCGATGCTCTGCCCACCAGGGGGCGATGCTCTGCCCCTCCGGGGCATCGCTCTGCCGCGACCAGAGCCACTCTAGCGCCTGGGGCAGAGGCAAAGGAGCCATCCCCAGCGCCCGGGCCATCTTTGCTCCAATGGAGCCTTGGCTGCGGGAGGGGAAGAGAGAGACAGAGAGGAAGGAAGGAGGGGGGGGGGGGTGGAGAAGCAAATGGGCGCTTCTCCTATGTGCCCTGGCTGGGAATCGAACCCGGGTCCCCCGCACGCCAGGCTGACGCTCTACCACTGAGCCAACCGGCCAGGGCCGAGTTGTTGTTTTTTTTCTATGTATTTTTCTGGTTTCCATATCTTCTAGAACAGCCATGTCATTTCCTTTATAAATGGGAAAAATATTGACTGTTAAATCTAATTTTATTTTCACCAAATATATTATCTAGAGCAGGCTACCATAAAGTGTGATCTAAAATCACAGGGCCGGCTAATTAAAACAATAATACTATTATTTTTTTGGTTTGAGGCCTAATGAATCAGGATCTCTGTAGATGGTGCCAAAGAATCTGCATTTTCAACAAGGTTTTCAGGGGATTCTTAAGCACACTGAAGTTTGAGAACCAATGACCCAGAGTACAGCAGCACAGCACTAGGGACAGGTCCTTATCTCTGGCCACACTGGTGCTAATCAGTGGGCTTTGCTTTCTTCTGCGGGTTGGGGCCTGGCTCAGCTTCACTGAACACAGAGCTTTCTTGAACTCCCAAATGCTTTTCGAAATTTCTACCGTGTTTCTGCCTCAGAGAGATTACTCAGTAAACCATTTTGGTTAATGTGTAGATTTAGATAAATCAACTGGTCCATTAAAACTGTTTTCACTCTTTAGGGGAGAGATTTTTAAGGGGTTTTATTTTTTTTGTGACCTGTCAATGTCTTTTACTTGTCTCAACTTGATACAAAGTATTCCTTTATTCTTTGATTTCCTCCATAATCATGGCACTAAAACAAGCCCCATTTACAGAAACATGCATCACTGCAAACAATAAGATGACCTCAAAATTGAACCAGGTCTGCCAGCCTTTGAAGAGAAAATGAACAATCAGTGTTTAATGACATTATTTAAACAGACTCACACAGCCTTTGTCAGGGCCTATTATCCCTCATACTAAATTTATAAATATTAAAAAGATAAAAAGAATATTTCTTTTTCTTTTTTTATTAAGTGAGATGTGAGGAGGCAGAGAAAGACTCCCACATGTGCTCCAACTAGGATCCCTACCAGGCAATGTTCTGCCCATCTGGGGTTGCTGCTCCACTACTTGGCAACCAAGCTATTTTAGCACCTGAGGCAAGGCCATGGAGCCATCCTCAGCAACTGGGGCCAACATTACTTGAACCATTTGGGCTATGGTTGCAGGAGGAGAAGAGAAAGGGAGATGGGGGGGAGGGAGGGAGAAGTAGATGGTCGCTTCTCCTGTGTGCCCTGACCAGGAATCAAACCCAGGACATCCACATGCTGGGCCAATGCTCTACCACTGAGCCAACTGACCAGGGCCATATTTCTTTCTAAAATAATATGGTAGATCATGAAAAGATATGCAATTCCTGCTTGGGGTAAAGAAATTTTAATTTAGATTTTTTTTAGAGGGTTGCTAAAACATGTAAAATCAATGTTACTGGGAAGAGACCTTTTTAAAAACCAGGTTTTCCTTTATTCTCCACTCAAACATAGATATTCTCTTGAAGATTAAAACACCTTTTGAAATTGTGTAGTGGGGAACTAAAGGCAGTGTTGAAATCACACATTGAGGTATGCTAGCACATAGTGATAAGGGTGATTTTCTCACACTGAAGCCCTCTAGCAAGATCAGAGACAAGGTTATAAATTCCCAAACGGAACCAGTGAGCTATGGTATCCAGTGTGTGGTACTAATGAGGCTAAAGTCAGAGGTCAGTTCCCAAACGAGCTGGTTAGTGTGACAAGAGGGATGACTTCCCCAAACTGGCTGTGTAAAACATTAGTCACCTAAGGATGGTTTTTTATGTATATTACAAATTGCTGGGCCTTATTTCAGACCAACCAAATCAGATTTTCTTAGAGTAGGGCAAAGAATTTATACTCTTAAAGAAATCCCCAGGTAATTCTCATGCCAGTCAGGGTTTTGGAATCAATAACCCCGGAGGAGCCAGTCCAAATAACAGGTAACCCAATGGGACTGCTTGGTGGTCTTTGTAACACAAAACCACAAATTCTCAAACTGTATCAATTGAGAACCTTCAAAATCTCTAGTGAGTTTATCCTTCTGCTCATATGGATTAGATTTCTCTGCAGAAACCATGTATCCATAAAGATTTCAAGTCTTAACGACAATGGCAAGCGTGACATCTTCGTCAAGCCCCGCCACATGCCTCTTCTCATGCACAAATCACTGAGCTTTTAAATGCTGACGGAGAGAACTCGCCTTTCCTCACACCGCCTAAGACACACAGGAGAAATTGCCTCCCGTTCTGGAAAGTGGACAATGACTACAATTCAATTCTATGAAGTCCTCTGCTCTCAGAGTAGCGATCAGTTCCCCTGAGCTTCCCCAGATGTGCTTCTGGAGGAATCAAAGAGAAAGCATACCCTCTCTGGCAAGTTCGGAAGGTTTTCATGGCTGGAGTATTTCCAAACACAGACATCAGTCCCTGGCCAAGACCAGAGCACATCAGGGTGGTCCTGAGGGCAATCATGTGAAACCAAACCGAATGATAAATCCATGTCTCTGTTAAAAATCTGTGTTGGGTCAGAGGGGAGGGCCTTTGAGGCCATGTGGGGGATGGCAACAGTAGGTGGGTAAAATGAAAAGCCAGGAAAAATGGAAAATGGAATAGAAAACAAAACAACCGTAAAGTACATAATTTTTCACATTCTGGCCAGCAGCACTGTGGTAAAGTATATGTAATCTGACTGTATGTGTTACATTTTCCAAGTCAAATAGATAACAAATAGCTCTCAGAGTTATACACAAATGCATGGAGATGGGGAAACCCAATTTATCTTAAAGCATAACATAAAATTCATGTCCTATTTTTCAGTTTTAAGGCAATTTTTAAAGAAAGTTTAGGTTTGAAAAAGCTCAATTTTAAAAGATTCCTTTCACCTTTGAAGCTGGGATTAACCTCTTTTCTTTCAGAAATTGGACAGAACTTTCAGACCAAACCCAAACAGCTCAGAAAATATTTCCTTAAATGCAAATAACGCACCCATTCCACTGTCATTTAGCATGCTATATCTAAAGCCAAGGAAATCTGCCTTTGCAAAATGTGGCAACTGGTTGACATTTATCCACCATCCTCTCTGATACATATTTGGATTTTTTTTTAAATATACTTACTTTAATGCCGCCTGTTCTAAATAAGCTGGCAGGGACCTGGGGGAGAAAGCTGGCATGTTTCATTTCACACTTTGAAAGTTGCCAGGCACCTATACACCTCAGAGTCAATACTTTTAATACAATGTCTTTCTCTAGAGACTGTTCACATTAAAGGAGTTTCCACTCTGTTATTAGAGCAAAATGATACATGAAATCATCCCTTTCCTGAATTCTGCAGGGTCTTGAGCTGTCAGGCTACAAAGAGAGAAGCCTGATTGGTGTGATTTCTGAGACAGTCAGCCAAATGGTTTTACAAAAAGAGGATACTGTGGGTAGATGAAAGTTCTGCCTATAAAGTGGATGTTCTACAGTGCATGGTGGCTATATTATGTGTGCCCAAAGGATAAAGAATTCAGGTGTGAAGCGGTGTGGCAAGAGTTGCGAATTAAATAAGCCGTGCTCTGGGAGTTTTCCTTCAGTGAGCCGCAGGAACATGCCCGTGGCTCCAGGGAACTTTATGATTAAGTTGAAATGAATCACTCATGCCTCATGTTAAATGTAGCAGAGGAGAGGTTATTAAATATCTCTTGTCAATTAATTACCTGAGATACACCCTTTTTTCACAGCTTTGGTACTAGGTATGTGTGAGAGTTGAAAGTACTTAAATTGGACCTAATTTGTTGTTATAGTTTAATTCTATGCCTCAGCATTGTACTGGAGTCTGTAACTGTGTGAAGAATTTGTAAGGGGCTTCATTCTGACACCTCCAGATGCAGGGAATTTTTCCTTTTAATCTTTGTGCAATGATCGTACCTGACCTTTCATCTTTCTTTGAAATTAAGGAAATGGTGAAAACCTGCCAAATGTGTAATAGGTTAAGTACAACCTGGAAGACAAATCCATCTTACTATTCCTACAGTCGTTCCTTAATTAGAGACAGTCCTTTTCCTCATGCCCACCGACCTATTGGCTCAGATCCTGAGAGAAATTCCTTCCCAGACAGAGAAGAGAGACAGGGTAAGCACCCAGGTGCATCTGGTCCATTTCCATGTATTCTGCTGGCCAATGTGTTATCTTCCATCTCCTGAGATGTGGTTACCCCGCCCAATCTTGCCGACGTCCCAGTTTCTATACCTCTTATCTAACCACAGCATTTAAGCATTTGCACCTCATGGCTGGATGACAGTCTTCTGGTTTTCAGACCCTCTCTGCTTTTCTCCAAAGCACTTAGTAACATCTAAAATCGCATTATATATTTATTTAACATCAAATATTTTTTTGTCTATCTTCTCTCACTAGACACTCCATGAAGGAAGGAAACTTGTTAGTCTTGTTCACTGTTAAATTCCCAACCTCTATTGCAGGGCCTACCACCGAGTTTGTGTCCAATAAATATTGGATGGGTGGATAAATGGATGAGTAGATGGATGAATGGATGGATGATAGTCTGACATTTTCTAGACTCTGTTCTGGATTGGTTCATATTCCTGATCAATTCCAAGAAAGCAATCTCCATGGAACCCAGATCACATATTTTAGACACTTTCCAAAGTATTTGTATATATACTGCAGATGAAAAAAAAAACAAAAAAATACTTTAGGCCCTGGTTGGCTGGCTCAGTGGGTTGAGATCAGCCTGGCATGTGGACGTCCTGGGTTTGATCCCTGGTCAGAGCCTACATGAGAAGCAATCATCTGCTGTTCTTTTCTTCCTTATCCTCCTTCTTACTCTCTTCTCCTCTCGCAGCCAGTGGCTGAATTGGTTCAAGAATTGGCCCTAGGCACTGAGGATAGTTCAGTTGATTTGAGCATTGGCCCCAGACAGGGGTTGCAAGGTGGATTCCAGTTGGGGTATGTGCAGGAATCTCCTCTACTTAAAAAAAGTTTTTTAAATGTAAAATCTGCTAAGAAAGCTCAAGATGAAACTAGTATAAGAATAATATCTGGGTGATAGTTGATCAGAAAGGGGAAACAATCTGACAACTTATGAAACTGACTCTGGACCACAAGTTTTGGAAAAGCAGACTAACCATTAGAGCTACTGCTGGTGCCTTTGTCCTGGAGGCAATGGATAGAATGGAAAGAAGATAAGTAATTGTTATCCAGATCAAACTGAATCAATATCTTCTACTCAGTGAGACATTCAAATACAAGGACCAAGCATAAATAAGAGCAAAGTAGCAACGGTCAGCATTTTAAGCCAAATGTTTTCACTGAGTATAAGCAAATGTATAGAGATGATGAAAGGCCCTTCTAGCCAAGATAAGACTTTACTACTCTTCATAAGAAAACTATCCAGAAGACCCTGTCCAATTTTTTAGGAAAGTAAAGCCCAGACAGGCTTATTAATTTATTTAAGGGAACACATGATGAATATGTAATTTAAACCCATATATGCACTCTTTATACTATCCCAGGAATAATAAATGGGTATCATTAAAGTTCAATTCTGACTGACTGGTGGCAACAGCTTCAAGACCGGTGTTGAAGAGCTCTCTGAGACTACCGCAGGATTAGCAGGAGCGGTGGCGAGGCTGGCCATGTCTGCTCACAGCCTGGCAAGAGGAGTGGCAGCGCCCAGGCGATGTGCCATCTCTGCACATGCTGCCTCCTCACAAGAGCTGCCAGACAGCACTTCTCAGGTGTCGGGTAGTTTGCAAAAGAAAGATATTAGATGGAGGATTAGGAAAAGCTTAGGTAGTAAACCTGATGAGGTATTTCTTCTATCTAAACCAGGGGTCTCAAACTCAACTCAGCATGTGGGCCGCAGAGCAAGATTACAGCACTTCGGTGGGCCGCACTAGGTCTACAAAAGGCAACTGTTACGCAACACTTTTCTCACTGCAGTTGAAAACAAAAAAAAATCAGTACAACAAGCACAATCGTACATGCAGTTTACTCAGTGTCACAAAATGACCAGAAACTGTAGTTCGCATCACAACTGCTGTTAACTAAGCTAATATCTAGCTAGGATGCTAGAGAAATGAAAAATACAAGTAGGCCCCTAGGCTTACTTAATTTTATCCAAAATATTTTGAACTTCGTGGATTAGTCTGCGGGCCGCACAAAATTGTTCGGCGGGCCGCATGCGGCCTGCGGGCCGCAAGTTTGAGACCCCTGATCTAAACAGAATCATACTTTATGAGACAAATAGTAGGGACCTCTACATGGGTATAAAATAAAGTATGTATGTATTCAAAAGTGTCTTTATTTTTATTAATTATGAAGGAGTACATACTTGTGACAATTAAAATGGTACTAAAGAGTTTAAATAATCTTTCTCCATTACACCAATCTTTCTCATTACCACCTTAACAGAGTGGTGCATTTCCTTCCACACCTTCCTCTATGCTCCTCCATGTTTGCCATGTTAACCATATATACACATGGAGTTTATTGTTAGTTTTTGTAGTTACATCCTTCTATTTATCTATTTAAATTTTTCTATTTTCCTCCGTATTCTCAACTAATATCATAGACTACATCACAGCATAAATATACCATAACTTATTCTACCATTCCCCTACCAATGGCATTCAAGTTGTTTCCAATGCTTTGCCATTTCATTAAAGCTATAATGGATAGCCTTGAACATATTCTTTATGTAACCGTGCTGTCATGTCTATAGACTAGGTTATCAAAAGTGGAATCACCGGGTCAAAAGATGCACTCATTTTTAATTAAAATATGTTGCCATGTTACTTCCCACGAGTCTGTAACACTTTATGGTCCTATGAGCAATGTATGCAAGTGACTTTCCCTGTATTCTCTGCAGGACTTATATGTTACAACTTCTCATTTTAAATTTTTGCAATTTGAAGAGAATAAAAGTAACATTTGATTATTGTTTCACTTTGCCTTTTACCAACTATTAGTAAAACTGAGCAGCTGTTTATGTTTATTGATTAGTTGAGGGTTTTTGTTGTTTTTTTGTGTGTGAATTGATGCTTTGCCTGTGTTTTAAAAGCAATCTCTCTCTCTGGTTTTCAAGTATTGGCCGGTAAGACTTATTTTTTCCAAAATTATTTTCCCAAAAATAGTTTTCAAAAATTTTTATCTATATCTAAAGTTTTATTTCTTACCTTTAAATTTTAATTTTTCTTTTTTTTTGGCTTAGTTTTTTTTTAGATGAGATTGCAAAGAGACCACTATTAAATAGTCTAGAGAATACACATAAATAGACCATTAGAAAACAATGTAGAAAGAAGTGGCAGGCATAAGGATGCTCACAGAGGGAAGACGATGAACTAAGTCAGTTTATGAAGCAAGCCCAAGGTGCATCTTCAAGGAAATTGCAAGCACATACAAATCATAGCTACATTTTCTTTTGTTATTGACTCAATTCATTATTGATATTTCTAATGCTACTCTCTTGCTCAGTCATTACCTCCAATAGTCTTACTTCTAATGGAGGAATCTCAGTCTCAACTCCTAAAGTGTCAGGCAGGTAACATATATGAGTGAATCCAGCTAATGAGAGTATGCCCTGTCTGAATTAGTCAGCTTCCTATCACTCTCTTCAGCTTTTTGCCACAAGGGAGCATATGCTTCATGTTGCCAGATGATCTCATTTTTAAAGAGAATTTTTAACATTGATCGTTATGTAAACTTCTAATTTTTAAACATCCACAATTAATTTTATTTAAACAAACACATACAAACACACAACACAACAGTAGCATGTGAGACAAATAAAAACCGTTTTGTAGGCTTTATTTCCAGGAGCTGCCACTTTGCAATCCCAGGGCTAATCCAAGCTCTGCTGACTTCAATGTCTTCTGTACACTCTGCCAGGCTTGTCATCTCACACCCTTAATCAAAAGCTGTCTGTTGGACTACTCTGTTAATGAATGAAATCTCAAACTCCTGGCCTGACTTTCAACATTGTCAGTGTTTTGGCCTCCATCTATGTCTTACATACAGCCTTTGAAAGTTAGTCCCTTTAGGCATCTAACAGAATGCCTTACACATGATATGCCTAATAAATATTCGTACAATGGCTGAATAAATGCCTCTTTCAGGAATAATGTGTTGACAGAATTGGATATGGGAGTTAGAGCGAAGATTGACATGATAGATAGGATTTTAATTGGGCAAAGCTTAGAATAAAGATAAAATAGCTTGGACATAATTCAACAGGCAAGATGTGTAGTAGAAAGCAAGAAAGATTGAAAATCAGGAAGCCCAAGTTTAAATGCGTCTTTCTCATTTTTAAATTGTATAGATCTAGATGAATAACTTACTGTTAATCGGTTTCCATTCTTTCACTTATAAAGTGAAGGGAGAATATGCAAACAACTATATGAATAAAGAATTTACAGAAGACTATACTTCCAGGGATCATTCCTATAGTTCGTTACTAGAGAAGTTTCTCTGATTGTGTAAAGCAGTGGTCCCCAAACTTTTTTGGGCTACAAACAGGTTTAATGTCAGAAAATATTTTCACAGACCGGCCTTTAGGGTGGGACGGATAAATGTATCACGTGACCAAGACAAGCATCAAGAGTGAGTCTTAGATGGATGTAACAGAGGGAATCTGGTCATTTTTTAAAAATAAAACATCGTTCAGACTTAAATATAAATAAAATGGAAATAATGTAAGTTATTTATTCTTTCTCTGCGGACCAGTACCAAATGGCCCACAGACCGGTACTGGTCCACGGCCCGGGGGTTGGGGACCACTAGTGTAAAGCACCCGAAACCACGAGGAGGAGTTGCAGTGTTCTCTCCTGAAGCCAGCTCTTGGTGTTGCTTGTGCAACTGCCTTTTGCCACTGATGATCATTCTTCTCTTCCTTTGGGAGAGTAAGAGGGAGAGGGCACAGTCTGAGTGGAAAAAAAAAAAAAAAGAATTTACAGGACTTGGTGTCCAATTGGTGAGATAAGAAGGAGAAGAAAGAAAGATTCAAGAAGCATTATGGTTTTGAATTTAGGAGATAAGAAGCACCTTTAAGACAAGAACTGGTAGGTGGTTTATTGATATCATGTTAGGACATTTATTAATAACCATACATGGTTAAATGGAAGAAGTAGTAAATGCAAAATGAGAAGAAAATGTTTAACCTTCTCCCATTCTTTCAATCTACCTGGAGAACATCTCTGAGAAAAATGACTTTGATGGCATAGGCTTCATTATGGTTTCCTTTCCCAGCTAATCAGGTTAGAAGATTTCTATTAAGTAAATGTTCTTGATATCTTAGTCTGAAGATAAGATATGAGCCATAGCACGCTTGAGTACGCACATCATTCCTATAAACATGCCACCTCTATAAACATGTCCGTCAGATACATTGTGAATTTTTCAGATCAAATATGCATCAAGACAAAAGCCTATAATTTCAGCATTGATCTTTTGTGCTGATGGCTTTCTCCTCAGCCTTGTTACTGACCTGCCCTTTGAAACCACCATTTCCCTGCCAATCAATTGGATTTAAATAGTAAAAATATTCAGGATGCAAATGATGGGAGGAGACTTGGAAATTTAATGTCATTTTGTAGTTTATAAAATCTTTGTGAAAGACTTTCTAGAATAACATTGTTTAATATATTATTCACTATCCATATGTGGCTTTTAAACACTTGACAAAATATGCTATTAAAATTAATTTTACTTATTTCTCTATTTTTCTTATTATGGCTCTGAGAAAATGTAAAAATACATATGTGGTGTATATTTGTGGCCTGCATTTCACATCTGTTGAATGAAGCTGCTCTGGAGGTAAAGTGTATCCAGAGTTGAGGGCCCACTGTCAGGGCATGGGAGCTGCCATGTGCCAACACTCCCTAAAACCCTGTCAGCCACATGATCCCTGTCTTCTATTTTCTTGATTAATTAAATTCCACACCCTAGAGTCTAAAACTACAACAAGAAAATGGGTATTTTGATATTATACAGAGAGAGAGAGTCATCTCCAGTCAAGAGAAAGAGAAGGAAGGAGTTCTATAATAGTTTGAGCACGCGGACTTTGGGGTAGTACAATTGAGGAGAATGTAAAAACAGGGATTGGAGACAGGGAGCTGACACTCAGGAGTGAAGGCAGCGCCTCAGATGTCAACTGAGGTGAATCGAAGCAAAAAAGCTGAAGGGGTCATCCAGGCCTGTGTTTAAATGGTCACATCTCCCACTGCTCCAAGTTAGGTCACAAATAAATTTATTTTCAATTCCTGAGACTCAGTTTCTCCAGGATAAAGTAGAAATAGTAATCTCTATTCCGCAGAAAATATTACTGAGTCCCTATCAGGTGCCAGACACAATGATGAATGAGGCCCATCTTTGACTTCCAGAAGCTTTTGATCTGGTCCAAGAAGCATAGGGAAATGGGCAATAACTAACAAGCCTGTGTTAGAGTGGACACAGTCTAAGTAAATACTGAGAAGCAGCAAATACTCAGATTTCTATACTCAGTACAGCTCTCCCTCGTCTGGAAAACGTGCACACTCACCTCTCCACACCCCAAGCATTCCCTGTTTGTCCCCTGTGCATACCTCTACTAGCATTTATCATCCATAGAGTCATGATATATATTTTCTCTCTTAGACTGTGAAATCCTCAAGAAAGGATTTGTTTTCTATCTAGAGATGCTTAAATAGTTTAAGTACCAAATAAATATATATTTTCTCTTGCTACTTCTTCCCCTTTTTTCAATCGGAAGTAAGAATTAAAGCCTTAAGAGCAGATAGGGCTGAGAGAGAAGATAAACAATCCAAAATGTAAAGGGCTCAGCACTCCTCATTGGGAAAATCTCCACTGTGAGAGCAGAGTTCTGTGCCGTGGGCCTGCAGAGAGTTTCTCACAGACAGGGGGGCAAGCTACCCTGTCAAAGGCTGCAGAGGTTATCAGTAAGAGTGAGATTGCAAAATGACTTTTGGATTTGACAGCTATATTACATTTATTATCTGAATTCAGATCAAAATACTATAGAATAAGTTTCCCAATGGCTTCAGTTTCAGCAATGATAAGTCTTCGTTTTGTTTCGCTTCGGTTGTTTATGTGTGCGTGCGTGTATGTGTGAGCATTACAAAGATCTGACGAAAGGATAAGATTCTTTTGCCAAATGAAAACAAAACATTTGAAGTCTGACAGATGCCTACAGTGAACACACAGTGAACTCCCAGCCACAAAGGAAGTCAGGCATCTCTCTTGTTAGCATGAGCCACGGCATGACTTTGAGCATTGTTAAGAAAACAGCTTCAATTTCTTTTTTCATCTATTTCTAGCAGGTAACTGAAGCAAAAATTAAGCATAGGAGAACCTCAATGAATCATACACCCTCTCTTCTTCCTCACAGAAACAATTCTGACCCACGGATCTTCACCTATCAAAGTGCTATGGTAGGAAAAGAGACTGGCCTCACCGAAGCCTCACTGTGAGTCCTGGCTTTGCCCCTGTCTAGCAGGAGCAAGTCGTTTCTGAGGCTCTCCACTTCCTGATCTGTAAAACATCCTTCCTGCTGCTGGATTATAAGCTCCTTGAGAGGAAACACCAGTTTTATTTCTTTTTATTCTCATCCTTTAACATAACATTTTACATTAAGTAGATGTTGAATAAGGAGTTTAAAAGAGAGTTTAGACTCCTGGTTTTCATGTTCAATATCGGAAATTCTGATATTTACTTAAAAATTTTAAATGCATTTGGACCTCAATTAGTAGTCAGTCAATGTACTATTTATTTATGTATTTGTTTAATGTATTGTATTAACAAACTATAGCCCAGGAGCCAAGTCCAGACCTCTTCCTGTTTGTATAAAGTTTTAGCAGGACACAGTCACACCCATTCATTTACATATAGCCTATAACTGCTTTTAAGATACAAAAAAGCAGCATTGTTGAGCCAGCAAAATCTTTAATGTTTACTGTATGTCTCTAATGGAAAAGTTTGCCTACCCTTATATATACTACATTTTGCTTTGAATACCAAGAAAGTCTGTTGGATAAGGTCCAGGTGGGAACCCAAAAATGGTGATAACCCACAGGATTTCTTCTACCTTTCAATAGAAAGAAATGTAATGGTCAATAAACATAACTTTTCTTAAGTACTTCCTTTATGCTCAAGAAAGCTGCCACAATGAAAACAGAGAAATAAAAGTAAATCTTTACACTTAAACACTGACAATTTAGTAATGTCTAAAAAATAGGCCAAACAGCAAACATGGCAAAAACTATTTTTGCCTGACTAATTTCTCTTCACATTCAAGAACAAACTGTAGCCTCAGCAATTCTAGGAAGCATGACTAGAAGCATACCTGGCATGTTTAATGGCATATTTTCATGACTGGCTCTACTTACGGTCACTTTTATATTCCCAGCATTGCAGCACAGTTCCTAGCATGGTATCTGATAGATGCTCAATAAGTGCTTTTGAACCAAATAGAACTGAATCCATCAGGTTCAGGTTGGATAAAGACAGCTGTGTTGGCCTGAGTTGTTGTGTGGATACCAACTGGATTGAAGTCTTTCTTTCCAAAATCAGGGCATACATACTAACCCGCCCAGATTTTTTCCCTACTGCTCTTCTCCACTTTCCAATCTGATAACAGACTAATAAAATCACACAAAGAACAAATACAGTGTGTCCGTAAAGTCATGGTGCACTTTTGACCGGTCACAGGAAAGCAACAAAAGACGATAGAAATGTGAAATCTGCACCAAATAAAAGAAAAACTCTCCCAGTTTCATACCTATTCAGTGCAGTTCAATGTGGGCTCATGCCCACAGACTTTTTAGGGCTCCTTAGGTAGCTATCCCATATAGCCTCTACAGACTCATCACTGACTGATGGCCTACCAGAATGGGGTTTCTCCACCAAACTGCCGGTTTCCTTCAACTGCTTATCCCACCGAGTAGTGATATTCCTATGTGGTGGTGCTTCATTATAAACACGCCGATATTCACGTTGCACTTTGGTCACGGATTCGAATTTGATGAGCCACAGAACACACTGAACTTCCCTCTGTACCATCTACATCTCGACTGGCATGGCCGTGGGCTGCTCCGCCGTATACACGGTGTTATGTCATCATCTGCGCATGCGCACATGCTGCCACATCATCCTACAGAAACTGGAAGGGTTTTCCTTTTATTTGATGCAGATTTCACATTTCTATCATCTTTTGTTGCTTTCCTGTGACTGGTCAAAGTGCACCATGACTTTACGAACACATTGTAGTGTATTTGCTGAGCATCTACTCTGTTCAAAGGAAATGAAAGCAGACATTTTTATTTTTGGTCTGTTTTGGGCAAACAAGTGTGTAGCAAGTGTGTTAGGCTCACTCACTTGTATTTTACCTGATTTGTGCATGAGCACAGGGCAGCACCATATGTGTATAGTCTATGTAAGGCTGCGGGTGCTTGCCCTCAGGGTGGCAGATTGCAAATTGTGGATTGCCTGCCATTGGGAGGGGCCATATTTTGCTATTGCTTGTTGGAGAAGGGGTCCCCCTACCCTGTTTGATTTGAGAGTCCAGAGAGAGGGGGGGAAGCAGTTTTCCCTTCCTGCTTGCTGGTCCACCATTACAAGACTCTAGTAAACGGAACGGCCCTCCATTTTCTGGCTCCGCAGTTCCCTTACCATCTGTCCAAATCCAATGTAACTGCATGGCCACGGCCACCGGCCTTACAGTCTCATGGTATAATATAACTCTTTTTCATACCAGATTCCCTTGAGATCCGTTAAGATTTCCTTTAATGAGGGCTTGCAAGTCTACAGTTATTGACATGGCCAGATGAATGTCTAGGCTGAGCAGGAGTAAGGGAAGAAGGATAACGAGGGTCCCCATCATGCAGTCCTCAGCCAAGGAATCAGAGTAAAACAGTAGTTTCCTAAAGTTGCCTGGGTGAAACATGCACCCATTAATGGTAATTAGTTCAGCTAAAAGTTTCAGATAAAAGTTTCTACTTAATGAATCATTAAGGCACACACCTTAGAACTAGGGTGAGTCCTGAGCCACATAGCATGCCCAAAAGCAATCTTTCAGTTATGTGGCTGTGCTTAAAGGCAATGCTAATTTCTGAGGGCCTGCCATTTGAAATAGCACTGAGATGAATCACAATGAATTTTTATGAATGTGAATCTGCATCGCCCATTACACAAGCCCTCCCCTGGGAAAGTAAGCCATCTTGAAAGCAACTCCTAATAACCAGAAATTAAATGTTACTGTCCCTTGCCACCAGGAAAAAAAAGCATGTCTGGGGAAGGGTAGGAGAGGGGATAATTTGGTTGTACGCAGTGAGGAGGGAGAGAGACATGCATCTATTTTAAGCCTTGGTGGCCTGGGGAACCTGGGGAACTGCACTCCCTGTGCTCAAAGCCAGGAGCCCTCTCACACAATAAATAATTTAGAAACCTCCCAGCGGCGCCTGGTGAGGAGGCCTGCTTCCTGCAAGCTGCCTCCTTGGCTAATCTTGGAAAAGCGATGGATGACCCTGTGTCTGAGACAGAATTCCTGTTCTCTACCTCAGGCTTCTGACGAAGGCCCTCAGCCAGGGGATGTCAGGAGGAAACCAACACACTACTGTCATTGTTTGTGTTATTTATAGCTTATTGTTTTAAAAAATGGAAGTAACTAGACTCTCTATGGCCAAATTAAGATCCTGTCCATGAACTTGGCAGGCATGTTTACTGGAGCAGACTTAAAAAACAAACTTAATATTCTGTACACTGTTGAAGAGAAATGGCAAACCAGAAACCCCTCTTTTCTGATATTCTGTTTTCCCTTGTCTCTCTCCAGTGTCTTCTGACATTCACTCAGAGTAATTTTGAGGAAAGGCCAATTGGTTTTTCTTTTCCAACTAACCCCCAATACTTCTGTGCAAAACCCAAGGAAGTAAAAACTCAAATCTCCTGTTTGATTGATCTCTGATTTTTACCTGATTTCCATAGTGCTATATGTATGTAAAAGATTAATGAGACATGGTGCATACATCATGTACAGAAAAACAACAACGTGTAAACTATAAAATGTCATCAAATGCTATTTTATGACTTTAGGACATGACATCCATTCCCCAAGTCAACCAAAGCTACATTTTTGAGTGGGTGATGTATTCTGTGTTTGTTTCTTAGATCTCAGGCCTCGCAAAAGCTTATCTCCAAGATGCCTTTAATCGTTGGGAAGAGTGATAAGGAAGATGGACAGACTTAGATTTCTAATCACTACCGACATAAGTATTTTAGCGTGATTTCTGCAAACTTCTAAAAACTCTCTAAGGTCTATGGTTAAATACCAAGCTGCTATTACATTATTTGCTGTAGGATAGAAATGAGATCAGACTCCTTTGGGCCTTGAAATGTATATCCCACTTGAAATGGCTCTGTAAATCTGCCAAGGAGACAGCAGGTGTTCTCACCTCTTGCCCTGATTCTCCCATACAACCCCTCAAAAAGAACAAGCAAGAAATATCCTTTCACACTTATAATTTACTGGTTCTTCCAAATGTTTATTTGCCTCTAGCGGGCATTTCTAAAGACTTCAAAGGAAAGTATTTCAGCTATGATAGCTGTCAAACCAGATGGCTCAGAAATAAGAATAGAAAAGAAATAATAACAGAAAATAAAAAGAAGAAAAGAAGAGTCACTTTGGTCAAGGTGGCTTTTATTGCCATTTAAAGATAAAAATCAGACTGGCTTCTGAATTGAATTGGGGAGTGAGAAAGATAATTTTTTTTTTAATTTATATAAAAATTTTTAGCTAATTTTCTTGGTTAGATAGACTCTGACCTTAGTTCTAGAACAAGTGCCATAAAAATAAGTATCATTAGAAAGACATGTTCCACGCCAAGGGTTAATATTACAAAGGTCACATTAATTTTCTGAGGAGTGTGGGAAAATTTACCCTTGATTGAAATAGTGCCTCACGTTTTTAAGGTTAGCAGTTATTTAAAAAAGAAGCAAGATGTTTCAATACACAGAAGTTATTCCATATTGAAAGAGATATTCTTCTGAATGAGCTCTTTAAAATCTTAGTATCAACATGATGATTTAGTGCTGCACCATCTTTATTATGGTCCAAGAACTATTGCCCACTGTTACATCCTCAGTCACTGTTAATATCTCACTTTGTTCTTTAATATTTTTTATATTTCCATAGCACCTTTTATCTCCCAGCATATTGCAAACATCAATAAACTGAGCTACCCAACATCCCTGTGTGGGTAGAGGAATCCTATTATCCTCTTTTAAAAAGGCAGGTTAAGTGAGGTGAAGTGATTTGCCTAGCCAGCCAATAGTAGAGGCAGAAATGGACACTCAGTCTATGATGCCTGGTTATCTGCTTTAACTAGCAAACATAATAACTTCCAACCTCTAGCCTTCAAAACATGACCACATTACATGAAGTAAGGATATCAATGTTTAGGTCTATCTGAAGAAGTAGTCAAATTTGTACAATATACATCCACTTCTTCCAATAAAAAAAAATTGATTTTCACTGAAAAACTTTGGGAACCCCTTTCAAATGTATCAGTCTTAGCTTTTATGTCTCAGTGGGTGCCATGGCACCTAAAAGAGGTTTGGTGAAGACAAAACTGATTTTACTCAAAGTTGTTAACAAGTGAAAAAAAAATGAATTTTTACAAAGAAAGATCCAACAGCATTGTAAATAACTTCAGTAATAATAATAAATACTAGCATTCATTGAGATCTGGAGCTTGGTACCTATGTGCATTTTCTCATTTTATGCTGACAACTCAATGGCTGATAACTATTTTTGTTCCCACTTGAGAGATAAGAAAATTAAAGCACACCGAAAGGTTAAGGTGATTGTACAAGGTCAGAAAGCTCGTAAAGAAGGGAGTATAGACAGTTTATAAACAAGGGAACTGAATTTCGGCATTCTGTCTCTGGGGTTTATGCTCTTAACTATTTTGCTGTAATTATCCCATTCTCTGGGTGTGATGCCATTTACTTCTTCCTCCACATTAAACTTTGTGCATTCTCTCTGACCATACATGAATGTTAGTGAGCACTGTGCCTGCATTATAGCTCACACCAGAAACTCTAACTAACGTAAGACTAAGATGCACCCTGTTTCCTCAATAACTATATGCCTTTGAGAGATGAGAAACTAATTTTTTACATTGTAATTTTGGGAGTAGAGTTTCCCAAGAAAGCCCCACAGAGTACTAGATGCACAGTTGACATTTTTTTTCAATTTGATTAAATTTGATGATTTTTTTTCCTTATTCTCTCCAAATGTCCTTTTGGATGATCTTGAAATTCCGAGTGTCCTCCACAACCCACTTTAGTAACATTGGCACATAAAAGGGCCCGCATCTAATCTCTCCATGTTAGAATTTCTGTGCCTCTTGGGATCACTTGTGCATCTGCCTGAACAGCTATGGTGAGTACAAAGGCAAAATAATCACCACTTCTATTGAGTTTATATTGACCTTGACACTATACTCAAAGCTTTATATTCATTATCTCATTTATTCCTCCTCAAAACTCTATAACATGAGACTATTATTCTCATTTAAGTATAAAAAAACTGAGCCACAGAGACATTGAATAACTTCCCAGAGGGCACTGCTGCCCTTCTGTGTCTGCGCAGGCATTGTCCCGGGCAATCCGACTTCACAGCCCCAAAGAGCCTGTACATTATTGCCTCTTCATCTTTAGGATCCTGGAAAACACCCTACTATTTAAGACATTTGTACAACAAGGTACATTTTATAATATCTAAGAACAATTGAAGGTAGTATTGGCATTTTACAACTACAAGCTAAAGCAAACACGCACCCTAAAATAGCTTTTTGAAAAAGCACTAGGTTTTCTTTTGCCACAAAAGGTGATTGGAAAGCATTGTGTTTGCAGCTCTCAAATGAAGGCGGCTGGACAGACATCCCCACGGTGCCAGGAAAGAAGGGGAGGGAACTAGGTCACCTCAGCTGGCTTCTCAAGAAGGATCACAGGCAAGGAAAAGATGATTTTTCTGTGTTTGTAAAACCGATTCCAAATTCTCCATAGGTGAAACCCTCTCTCTGAAAGACAAGAAAAAAAATGGGAAGGGACCTGATTAAAATCTATATATCTAAGATTTGTGGATTCAGCTGATTAGCAACTACAGAGATGGCCTTTAAGCTCCAGGGGAGGTGCAGTTCGCCCTGGGTTATCATTTCCTCCTGAATAACCTGTAAACTCCCAGGGAGAAGAAAGCCCCGCGCAAGACAAAGGCACAGGAGCTGCTTTTCTCTATCAGATGGATGAAAAGGAACGCTAGGAATTCTTTATGGTTAACTATTAAAATTGGTTTTTCCCTTTTTAACTTCTTTAGCCTCAATCTCCAAAAGCAATCAAGCGCTAAAACGTTTCCCTGGGTGGACAGGAAACCCCGAGGTCGCCCAGCTTCTCCGCTCCTCTCCGAAAGGCAGCCTCCGGAACAATGGCTTCAAAGAAAACCAGCTCCCATTTATTTGCCAAGAAAGGATCTCTGGACTGGGTTAGATTTCCAGCTTTGGTGTTGACCCCAAATGTAAGGAAATTTTCAGGTTTTATTAGAGAGGGTTCAGAGTAAAAGGAGGTCTGCGATATATGAGCAGCTTTAGAGGGGGATTACCTGGGGCCAATTAGGAGATCAAGGGATAGGAGAAATAGATTTGGAAGAGAAGACCAGAAAGAAAGAAAAAAGAAAAGAAAAATCAGAAATGTAAAGAGCAGACTAAAGGGAAAGAGAAAGATTCATAGACACTATTTCAGAGGAGTAATCGAGATGGAAAAGGCAGTAGGAAAAGAAAAGAAAAGAGAAATAAGATATCTTGAATAATAGACTGCTCACAAAAATTAGGGGATATTTTATAGCTTCATATTCATTTTGAAATATCCCCTAATTTTTTTGAGCAGTTTATTTCACTGTGGCCACCCTGCATTCAATTAGCCAACAAAGATTATTGCTCAGGAAATATGTTAAGCATCGCTGTTCAAAGATGAGTGGGACATAGCCCTAACCCTATAGAATTCACAGTTGAGGTAGGAAGATAAACATGTGAATAAATAATGGCTATACATGCATTGATGTATATTCTTACTAGCCTCTGTTTATTTCTGTCCTTTAAACACAGCAACCTTGATGCATGATGGGGGTTTTGCACTTGCTGGCCCTTGTGTTTGAAATGCTCTCCACACTAAATCTTACCATGGCTGACTACTTCCTAGCATTCAAGTCAGATCTTCAAGCAACCTCTTTGAAGCAGCATACCAGTCCCTTTCTATGCTAACCCCTGGTATCTTCTCCAAGCGTCATTCTCAACATCTGACATTATCTTAATTTTTATTTTTCTACAAGTTTTAAAGTCTATCATCCTCTACTAGAATGTAAGGTCCTTAAGGAAAGGGATTCAGTGATGGGTCATCAATGAATTTATTTACTATTTGACTATCAGACTGACAATTATAAGAATGTTATAATCATAGATGAGCATAGGATTTTGTAGTGTCACAGAGGAGGATGCAAAAAACTCCATTATGAAAACTTAAGAAAGGCTTTTCAAAAAAGGTGATTTTGTTGTTATTGACTTCTTAAAGTTGAACAGGTGTTCAACAGGTAGGCAAGGGATACATAGCATTCCAGGCCAAGAGCTGCTGTAATGGCAGTCATAAAAGAGCCCTACTCCTAAGAACTGCATTCCGTTTAGTGTGCCTGGAGCACAGACAATAATGGAAGAATGTGATAGTTAAGGCAGAGTAGTTACAAGCATGAGGTTTGAAGCCAGACTTTCTGAGAGGAAATTCTGGTTCTTCTACGGGTAATTAGGTGATGGTAGGCAATTTATAAAGGCTTCTTCATGCCTCAGTTCCTTTATCTGTAAATGGGGATTCATTTGATTTATGTCATGTCTACCTCATGGGATATTTGATAGAATTAATATTACTGAAATGCAAGTTTGTGTGCCCGACACTTTGAAGGGCCAAAACTCAAAACGTTTTAAAGGTATGTCAGTGTTGGGCAGATAAAATATGATATATTAAGCTCACTTTGTTAAAGATGGTGCTGCCCACATGGAAGCCTGTCGCCCAGGTGATATTAATGTGCTTTGTGGGCAGGCAGGATTTGTAGCCTGGGGCTTGGTTTTAGGACGAAGCCTTTCCCACCCTTTTTGATGTGGGGTGATACAATCCCATCATGCCTCAGATAAGTGACTTTGTTTTGGAGACTTCCCTATTTTGTATATTGGATTAAAGTGTTTGATTTCTACACTATAAAATGGGAGCAGAACGGGAGCTTGCTCTCTTGGTTCCTGAGATTAGCATTAGAGGAGAGAGCAGAGAGGAGAGCAGGGAGAGGCCACATGGAGGAGCCCAGGAGAGGCAGCCAAGATGATGGAGTGTTGAGTGCGAAGCCAGTTTGTACAGAGTTTGTGCAGGGAGAAGGAAGGAGATGGGGAACAGAGGTGAATAAGTCTGGTGAGCTAGAAACCTTTGATTCTAGGAAACTCGGATAAATCAGTAGTTTTGTGAGCACTGAATGTGAATGGGTTTTGGAGCGCAGTGTGTGTTTTCACTTGCCCGCCGGGTGCAAGCTAGAATTAAAGATGATGGCCCACCAGCTTTTGGCTCTGTTGTTTCTTTGCTGACTGTCCGAATCCAATGCGAACCTGCATGGGCCAGGCAGCTGTGATGCTGGCCGCGGCTACTGGCTTTACAGTCAGCAACAAATATAGGGAAGCGCTGGTGGGGCAAGTTTTAATTGGAAGAACTTGGAACTTGGACATTTATGGTAAAGGGGTGTCAACATGGGATCCTCCTGGACAATGGACCCTCTGCTTCTGAAAATTTTTCGGTATTCAGGTTTTTGGGCAAATAAGTTTGTGAAATTTGTGTTATTTGATTTTGCTCACTTTTATTGTTAAAAGTGGCTGCTGCCCAGCTATGTGATCTGTGAAACTGCTAATTACCTTCTTGCTTGGGAAGGGGCTTTATTATGCTAATGTGTGCTGGAGGAGGGCTGATCACACAGGAAAGTTTTAAGAAAAATGAGAAAGGAGGAGGAAGGGGGCCATGTTTTAGCAGAATGAGAGGAGAGAAGATGCAGAGTGCTGAAGGAGGAGCCAAGATAGCAGGGTGCTGAGGGAGAAGCCAGTTTGTGTGGAAAGTAAGAAGCCATGCTGGCAGACGGGGAACCAGAGGTGATTTGCATTGGTGGAGGGGCCTTTGATTCTAGGAAAAACCAGAAAAGATTCTCCAGGTTGTGGAACTGGAGAATGTGTGAGTGGGTTTTGGTGCCCCATCTGTTTGTTTTTACTTGCCTGCCAATTGTGAGGCTAGAATAAATGTATGGCCCACCAGTTTTCGGCTCTGCAGTTTCTTTACCATCTGACCAAATCTAATGTGAACCTGCACATGCCTGGCTGTGATGGCGGCAACTGCTGGCCATACAATGTTCTTGCTTATGTCCACGTTCTTTGCTTCCGTGGGTGAGGTGAGGGTGTGGGGAGACTTTGGTTCCGAGTATAGCTAGAGGTTAACATTCTCTCCTCTGTTCATGCTTCGGCTGTATGACTTGAGCTTTTTTTGGTCAGTTTTCTCTAAAAAGCAACTCAGTATCATGTTAAATAGGATAGGACTACCTTGATCTGGTTCTGTGGTTCCACTGAAACAGTTAATATATTTAAAATATTCAAAAGAGAGTAAATGCTCAAAAATGTGCATATTATCATTATTGGCAGGGGTGACAGGGACATTCTATGTAATAACACTAAGTAGTAACGCTATGTGCATGATAGCCTTATTTTATTCTAAACACTTTATGCAGATTACAAGACACTATTATCACCACCTTACAGATAAGGAAACTCAGAGACCGAGAGGCCAGTAATTTGTCCAATGTCACACATTATTTATAGCAGGGCCACACTCTAAATCTAGGAGATTAGGCTTTCAAATCAATTACTTTCCCCATTACAACATGCCACCTTTTTGAACAGTCAATTCATAGGGATCCTGTGATGAAAAATAAAATAAAGTATGGATGCAGCTCATCAATATTATATGCAAGTCAACATTGAGAATATACAGTTATCTGTGCTTTACTGGAAGACACAACAGAACCTGGAGAAGATGATTCAGGAGCATCTCAGCAATAATTGGCTGGTTAAATTGTTGCTGAACAGATAGTTGAAAGGTGGAACAGCCATAATCACTTGCTTGACCTTGATTTCTGATGGGAGTACCAAAGGTATCTTATGCATCAATCTCTGCCCAGCTGCACTTCTTAACTAATTAATTTTAGAAAGCTTTAAGTCAATTAATTATAGAGTAATGGGTTGTCACTTCCAGCTGCCAATTTATTTACATTGCAAATTGTAGCTAATTAGTTAGCTTATTCTATCTCTTTCTTGGAAACACACTATTTGCCTGTTTATGTTAATTTATGTACATAAGTTCTGTGAATAACACATTGTATATTATTCCATAATAAATAGAGAAACTAGTCCTTTATGGACATTTACCATAAAAATACCAGAATATCAGAGAGGAAGCACCTTTAGCATACTTAATCAGAGTCAACAACAAAAAAAAAATCAAGCAAGCAAAGTTGATAATAATTCCATAATAGAACATGATATACACTTTCTTAAAAAATTTTCATTGAATTTATTGGCTTGACGCTGGTTAATAAAATTATACAAATTTCAGGTATACAATTCTATAATACAACATCTGTATATTGCATTGTGTGCTTACCACCTCAAGTCGTTTCCCTCATCATTATCGGTCCCCACTCTACCCTCCTCTGCCTTTCCCTACCCTCCTTTCCCTCCTGCATTCTTCACACTGTTGTCTGTCTATGAGTTTTTCTTTTCCTTTTTTTCTTTGCTTAACCCCTTCACCATTTTCACCCACTATCCCAAATAGTCACTCTCTTTGACAGCTGTATCATACATACTGTTAAACCTAATCCGGAGGGACTCAAAACATTGAAGACATGAACAAAATCCGTCGATTCCACACAAAGCATTATTGTCTAGCTTGGCCAAGCGGCGGCAACTCTGACAGAAATCTGAGGGAGAGTGCGCCGGCCCTTTGTTCTACCTAGTTTTTATAGTTTTGCAAGCGGGAAATACAGAAGCAAAAATTACAATTAGGTGCCCTTTACCACTATTGGTTATAGTCATATGCCCTTTAACATGATAGGACCATGTTCAATTTGCAAGCCATACATCATTTTGGAGAAAACAAAATTTACAAGTCAACACAATGATAGAAAGATGTCTCTTTACATATTAAAAGACATTCTTATATTTTCTAATGTTTATCTGCCATCTTTTTGTCCAGAGTCACACACATTAACTGCACGCATTCACATGGGAGAGGTAGTTTCCGTGGGGACAAATGCCCGCAAATGGCTCATTATTATAAGAAAAGGTTTATTTTGGCTTTTCTCTTCCTGCACCTGGCTAGCCATTCACCCCTTTCCCCACAGGTGTGCTGGAATGTCAGGGCATCCATGTTTTCCTTTCCTTTGCATTTACAATACAATGCCAAGGGCCATCCTGGTTTTACGCCAATCACACAGTACAGAGATCATTCACAAAATTTCTCTGCACACCTTAACCCAAATTGATAAAAATGTTCTTTAAGCCTCTTAAAATATTAATATTGATTCTGTAGCTTTTGGTACTTTACAACACCTGTGGGTGAGGTGGCGCAGTGGCTCCTCAGGGCTCCTCACATACCTTTAAAATATTATGCAAAGCTAGCCAAAAACCTGATAACTTGGTACTGTCGAGAGACTCTTCACCATGAGGAAGATGGATAAATGTAGAAATAAAAGTTCAATTTCATTTATTTCACTAAAGGGTTGAGCAGCCTTAACACAATGTGAAGAATGTGTTTTCTTTTACATAGAAGGTATCAATCATATCCTTTACCTCATTCTTCTTTTCTTTTCATCTTAGAAGAAAAGGTGTTTCTCTTATCTAAAGCTAAACCTTCACCAGAGCTCTGAATGTCGTGCCCTCCCACCTCCCCTGAGGTTCTGCTGCATGAACAGCTCCCTGTTTGCTATCAATTGTTGCCTCCCTTGGCCTCTTTTCAGCCTACAAACATGCTATACCCTCTGTTACTAAAAATGACTTCGTGAAGCCTAGTCCTGCCACCACCACCACTACTTATGACTTCCCTAGCTATATTTCATCCCCAGAGTAGCCTCTACTCTTGTGTCCACTTCTATAACCCTGTAAAGCCTTCCTAGGAAGATAAGCTGCTATACTTTGTATGATTGAAGCCTATTGCTCATAATCCACAAGAAGCCCTTTGCACAGTAAGTACCTGTTGGACAAATGAGTTTGTAAAATCTGTATTTTTTGAGTTTGCTCAGTTTTAGTGTTAAAAACTGGTGCTGAGAAGTGCCAGGTATGTGATATGTGAAATTGCATATTACCTTTCTGCTTGGGAAGGGCCATTGTCTTGCTAACGTGTGCTGGAGGAGAGAGAAGCCATTTTTTTTTTTTTTTTGCAAAGTGAGAGCAGAGAAAAGGCAGAGTGCTGAAGGAGAAGCTGGGGAACCAGAGGTGAGGGGCTTTGGGACTGGTGAGGCCCTTGATTCTAGGAGAAACTGGAAAAGATTCTCCTGGTTGTTGAACTGGAGAATGTGTCAGTAGCTTTGTGAGCTCTGAGTAAAAGGGAAGTGATTTCCCCATGTGTTTGCTCATCGGCCTGTACGAAACTTGAATAAAGGAATGGCCCACCATTCTTTGTCTCCACTGTTTCTTTATATTGTCTGTTGAATCTAATGAGTACCTGCATGTGTATGGCCACAACAGCTGTGACTACTGGCTATACATTACCCAATGAGAATTAGCTACTGTGGTGGTTTTTACTGTCTTTCTAAGCAACGGTATATTGTAGGGCTTCGGAGTTCAAGCTCCAAAATCATACATTGTGTTAGCATAGGCAGTTAGTTAGTTGTTGACAAAGAAAAAGAGCAAATAGAGCCAGACATCTAATTAAGACAGATTAATAAAGAAGCCATAGCTTCCAGACACTTCAAGAGACAGCCACATTGCCTCAACAAAGGGATTAACAACCCTCATCCCATCCCCACTCCCACCCCCACTTGGACAAAAGAACTGAGCAGGCAGAAAGAGCTGGCTTTCCAATTTCCCCAGGTGACAGCCCACCCATTTTCCCAGACTACTGGGGGCAGGGAGAACCACTAAAAGGAAAATTCACTGTTGACACACAGGTAATAGAAGCTAACATGGCATAGTGGAGATCCTTCTACTATGAGGCATGTGCAGTAAGAGCCAAAATGGCAACATGAAAGGGAGGAGTCTAATCTGGGGAAAGGATGGATAAAATAAAGGCATGAAATTGAAGAAGATTCAGGAAAGCAATAGGTTGGGGGCAGGACCCAGCACAAGCTACTGAAGAGCCAGGAAAGAGATTGGTTACTTTGAAAGAAAGCTTGCCTCTTTCCAACCCCAAGATAATATAATCAAAGCTTAACAAAGGCCTGAGTTATTTTTGTTCATCAGTATGCTCATTTGTTCATGCGCTCTCTTTCTTTTCTTTCTGTAGCAGCCATGTGAGCCCAAGCAGAGGCACAAGCGCAGCATTGATAGGGACATGCAGGTGGAAAGTGAGACATGGAGAAGTTCTGCATCTCTGGGTCCTGGTCCGTCTGGGCCTGATAGGTGTAGGTGTGGGCTTGTGGCCCCAGAGGCTGGACTTCTCTCACAGTAACATGGAACTGAGACACCTGCTCATGGATGAGACACTGGGCCTGAGGAAAGTCCTTATTTTGGCTCCAATAACCCTTGCCACTATGCCTCAAGTCCTCCGATACGTGAGTCCCCAAAATACTTTTCTTATGACTCTGTGGAAGAATACTATTCCCATCAGCAATAATTGCAGCTCAAATCCTGACTCCACCTCATTATAACATTATACCTAAGGCAGGCTACTTAATTTTTGAAAATCTGACTTCATAAATATGTAATGTAAATCATAGTTGTAACCACCACATAAAGTTGATGTGAGAAACAAATTAAATGGGGTAAGCCTGACTAGGCAGTGGCACAATGGATAGAGTGTCAAACTGGAATGTGGAAGGACCCAGGTTCGAGACCACAAGGTCGCCAGCTTGAGTATGGGCTCATCGGGCTTGAGCAAAAAGTTCACCAGCTTGGACCCAAGGTCGCTGGCTCCAGCAAGGGGTTACTCGGTCTGCTGAAGGCCCACGGTCAAGGCACATATGAGAAAGCAATCAATGAACAACTAAGGTGTCACAATGAAAAACTAATGATTGATGCTTCTCATCTCTCTCTATTCCTGTCTGTCTGTCCCTTTCTATCTTTCTCTCTGACTCTCTCTCTGTCCCTGTAAAAAAAAAAAAATTAAATGAGGTGAAGCATATACGTACTTAAGACTATGTCCAGAACATAGTAAGTACTCAAATAAATACTTAAACATCCAGTATAACACTGTAAGTGTATATTTGCATTCATTTCTCTGTCTTCCAATAAGTACTATAAATTTCCTTTGGGGAATAACTTTCCCTAATGATCAACCCAAGAGGTTGGCATCAAGAGGTTCACCCCTAACACAAGAGGATGTAACCTAGAGATCTTCTGGAACCATTTTGCCTTCATGTTAACCTAGGAAAGAAATTAACCCACAGAGGGAACAGAGCTAATCCAATAAATCTAACATTATCTGAGCCCCTAAATCCATCCATGACTGATGACATGGATGCCCATGTCTATTTCATTCATTTATCAGTACATTTTTCTTTCTGCCATAAGCTACTTTGCATTTTTCTGTCACTTGCAACTGAAACTGGTATAAATGCTTGCCTTGCTTTAGCATGGCTGAAGCTGAAAACCTTTTCTAACTTATTCCTCTGGGTCCTTAGTAAAGTTCAGTGGTTGCTCAATACATAGCTATTGCTCAGAGGTAAAATACTGTTAATGGTGATAGTGGGATACTTTCTACACTCAGATTGTACCTCTTTATTTTGCTCACTCTTTCAGCAAGGCATGGACCATAAGCCTGCACAGATTGGTGTAAAGGCCAACCTAAAATGGTATTAATCACAAAAGCCACATGAAAAAAATATTCCTTCACATGTCCATAACTTCCCTGGGGCTTAGAAAATTGTCTGCATTTGAAATGCCATCTCCTCTAGCTGCTATAAAAGGAAACAACTAGCTGGTTTAATAAAACACTTAATTAAACTGACTAGATGACTATGTCAATGAGAATATCCAAACAATATAATACCTCCCATGACAATGGAGAATTGCTTGCTTCTGGTTTTAAAATGACTACTTTCATGACTTTTTAAAAATTATCTTTAGCCTGACCTGTGATGGCGCAGTGGATAAAGCTTCGACCTGGAAATGCTGAGGTCGCCGGTTCGAAACCCTGGGCTTGCCTGGTCAAGGCACATATGGGAGTTGATGCTTCCAGCTCCTCCCCCACTTCTCTCTCTCTGTCTCTCCCTCTCCTCTCTAAAATGAATAAATAAATAATAAATTAATTAATTAAAAATTATCTTTCAGGACTAATTGTTTTATTCAAAAGCAACATTTTTTCAAGTTTATAATGGGAACTTATGGAGTAAAAGAAGGAATGGAAAACTTTTCTTTTCCAACAACTTTTCAAATTTCATAGTTCTGACCTTGCCAGGTGGTGGCACAGTGGATATAGCATAGGACTGATTTAAAACCCTGAGGTCGCCAGCTTGAGTGTGGGCTCACCAGCTTGAGCACCGCACTGAGTCATTAGCTTGAGCCCAAGGTCGCTGGTTTGAGCGTGGGGGTCACTGGCTTGGCTAGCACTCCCCAACACATGTCAAGTCACACAGAAAAAACAATCAATGAACAACTAAGGTGCCACAATGACGAATTGGTGTTTCTCATCTCTCTCCCTTCCTGTCTGTCTGTCCCTGTCTGTCCCTCTCTCTCTCTAAAAAATATATATATATTTTTAAAAATTGTGACATTTGTAAGGTGGTTTTATCTAGCTAAACTATACCTAAAACTAATTTAATAATTCTATAATTGTCAAAAAACTATTTGTGTTCCTTCTCCTGGACATCATGGTGAGGAAGAAAGGAGACCGGCACACGGATAAGTAAAAGGAACAAAGGATTCAAAGAGAATGTGTATTTATTGAAAACCTTGGGGCAGCTAGGATGTGGTGAATAAAAAAGAGACGTTAAACAATTCTTATGAATCATTTATGTGAATTGAAGGCCTTCAGTCTGAATGTAAAAAAATAAATGTTATTTTGATGCAGATGGCGACAGAAATAAATTTCAAGAAAGAACTCAGCACTTGCCATCAAAAACCCTGTGGGTATATTCCCCTTCCTTCTGCTGCTTTGCTCAAAGGGACATAACAAAGAGAACTGGGACCAGTTAGCAAATCATGGTGACCAGTATCACCACTGTGGCAGGGCCCTTCCTATGTTTGGCACACTTTCCAGGTCCGAAGAGTTTTCCTTCTTGAAGGGCTAGAGATAGACAAACTATAATCCCGCTCCTCAAGGTGAGAAAGGTTGTTTCCTCACATGGGTATCTGCAGCTGCTGGTCCTTCAAGGCTTTGCTAGTTAGAGCTCCTTCTCTTTCTTTTAAAAGTTGGCACCATTTTAATATTTTTTTAAAATTTTTTCCTCTATTACTTCCACCATGCTGAGATATAAAGGGGGGGGGGATCTCTAATTTGAGGATTCATTAAGCAGCTGTTGTCACTTATTTGGGGCAGGAGATGCCTGAAATTGGCTGGTTTGCTGGCTTGATAGACGAAACTCTGGTATCCTATCCAGACCGATTTTTATTTGTTTCATTCTGAAGTCAAGCCAGTGGAGATCATAGACATCCAGCTAAAGATTACATCGACAGTTCTTTCTCTTTTTAGAATGGCATTCATTCATTCATCAAATACTATCTATGAGAAAGCTCTTATAATATTGTACGGTTGCCATTTCATGGAGAATACTTTGCAATGGAAAAAGTCTGGTTTTTTTTAGGATAAGTGAAAAAGGCTAGAAGCTGGTTCTTCTTAATATATCAATATATATATATATATGTTTATAATCCACATACATACATACATGCATAAATATATTTATATTTATAATCCACATATGTACATACATACATACATAAATATATTTATATTTATAATCCACATACATACATACATACCATCACACTTCTTTTTCCTTCCCCGATTCTAGCAAGGAGAGAGAAGGCAAATCATTCTTCCAAACTTCACAGCCACATGGCATTGTCTCCACTTAGTGTGCTGTGCAAAAAGTCTAACATGAGCAAAGAGAACTTATGCAAAGTGTGAAATCACACATCCCTCCTCCACTATGGCACAGTTCTATATTTGAGTACCTACAATTTCACCATAGCCATTCTCCCCTACATTTAGGAGCTGAATTTCTCAGCCAAAAATATACTATTAAAAAATTATTAGCATTCTACTCAGTCTCTTTAAGTCAAGAAACGATTAAGAATAGGCTTTCTGGTCAATTAAAAATTGAGACATATCTAAAATTTTGTTAAAAAGAAATAGAGCTCCTTCCTGATTTTTAAATATACGAAAACTGTCTTCATATTACATGACGAGCCCTTAGTGTCAGCTCACTAAAACAATACAACTTAGATTTGTATGTGCAGAAAAAAAACAATGGCATTAGAGAGCTCCTCTGGTAAGACTGAACACCACCCAGGGCAAAACATTTTCTTCAAACAACCAAGTGATCATCCCACAAAAGATGCTGAAATGACAACTCAACCAGGGAGCCAGAGTTGTTTCCATTGGTGAGAAATTGGCACCACCTGCAAGCTGAAAAAAGAATTCTATGGTTCCTGTCCCCAAAAGTCACTCTTGGCCACATTTTTTCTCTGAAGACAGAGAACTGAAATATTTGTTCTTGTGAATTATTTTTTGTTCTTTTATTGAAACTCAATAGAGTAAAAATAACTGCTGCCCATTATCCCTGGCCTGTCAGCTCTACCTGGGCTGAGGTGGTGGGAAAGGACAGGAAGAGCTGTTACAGATGTTGAATAGAAGAAAGCCCTTTTTGGAATGTGTTTGCATGACTCATAAAGAACAGTTATTCTTAGCTTTCCCGTCACAAGGGATAAGCTCTTTGTCCTTAATACAGGTTTCTACTTTAAAGGGAAAACCCAAGGTCCATTCAAAGCTACAGCCCAATAATAAGCACTCGTTATGGTACCTGCCCCAAACCCCTGGAGTTATATTATATCACTCTTTATAAGCTTAGGATGTAATGCAAAATTTTATTGTTTGGCTCTTTACATTTGTTAGGGTTGTGTCACGTGGAACAGTGGGAATTACTTAATGTAGTGACAATGATTTTAATTCAGTTATAGGAATCATCAATTTAGCAATACAATTTAATGTAATTTAATATGTTATGCTGTGTAGAAAATTAATCACCTCTTTTGGATCACCTCTGTAAAATCAGATCTCATAATCAAATTTCAATCTCATATTGATTATGCTTTAGTTAAGCCAGTGTTGATCCCCAGAGTCAATAAACTGATAACCTTTGGAAGCACTTTTCTAAAGAATAGATAGCAGCACTCTTTGATGGATTACATAGGAAGAGGTCAATGGAGACTGAAAGGACTTTGGAATTAAAATGTGTCATTTCTTCAGTTTGCTTCTGAACTGGTTTCTTGCACATTTTTAGATTTTGCTCCTTTTGGATAGTCACCTCCCAAATTGACATTTTCCTCTGATCATTCTATATTGTTTTTTATTCTTTCACCATTGATTGACATTGTTTAAATGCTTTCTTTGTGTTAAATTCTTTGTTGGGCATTATGGGCAAAGTGATGGATGTACTCAAGGAGCTCTTAATCTAAAAAGGAAGACAAACAAGGAAAATGTGGTCATACATAGTGGTAAGAGCTATGAAGATGGGAAGCTCACAAAGCTGTGTGAAACTAGCGTGCAGGTGCCCAGAATAGGTTCCAGTAAAGGATTGTCACTCTGATTCATAGAGGAGACACCATTTACACCTATCAGTGACCCCTGGGGCCAGTGGAAGATGAGAAGAAGGTGGTCTTTATAAGTGCTCCTTCTGACTGGAAAATTTCCCCAATTAAATCCTTTTAAACACTTAGGTCTCACTTTGTCAGCTCTCTCAGGAAGACTTCCCTGACCACCTCTTTCTCAAGTTTGAATTGGGGACAGTTTCATAATTAGCAGCAATATCTCCTTATACTTACCCCTGAGGTACTTCTAATGGGATTTAAACTGAGTGTATCCAGTGACAGCAAAGTCTGTCATCTCATAATTCACACAGGCTGCTGTCCCCTGAGATGTGGCTAGTCTTTCTGTGTCATGCATTCTTTATTGTTGTTTTATAATGTATTAGAAATAAAATATTTAAAATACATAAGAATAAGGAATAGAAGCAACTCCCACTTACCCACCTCCGATTTTAATTAAAGAACTGTAACTTACCTTTGCTGTTGTTGTCTTTATGCACATTTATCTTTTCCATTTTTCTCGCTAATCAGGTAAGCAAAATGTTGAATTTCTTTTTATCACTCCTTTGCTTTCCTTTATACTTTTACTACATATGTTAGCATCCTTACATTTATTTTCCATTAAACATAATGTTCCTGAATTTATCTAAATTATTTGTTTCTGAAATACATAATATTTTCTTATATAAAGATATCAAAATTTGTTTAGCATTTTCACTAATAGTGAGCATTTGGTTAGTTTCAAAGTTTAGGGTTTTTTTGTTGTTGTTGGTTGTTGATGTTCATAAACAGTATCTTCTAGTTAATATGTGCAAGAATTTTTCTAGAATATATACCAAAGAGTCAAATTGCTATATCATGAGGTATGTACATTCTCATCCTAATAGAAAATGTTAAATTCTTTCCAACGTTGTCATATCTATTAATATTCCCACTCTCAGTGTATAAGGGGTCCAGTTGTTTCACAGCTTCACCAGTCCTTGAAAAAGTCAGTATTTTTCCTACTTGAGGGATATGAAATGATATAATTTTGGATTTAATAAGCATTTTTCTGATTTCTAATGAAACTGAACATTATTTCTTAAGTTTCTGGTCATTTATTATTACTCTTTTGTAAAGTTTAGTTATTTCAAGTTTTTTGTCCATTTTAACTTGTCTTTTGAGTTGTTCTTGGGGTGTGGGGTGGGTTAAGTTTTTAAATATTTTTGGTAGCATTTATTTTACTTGTTTTTGGTTTTGCAACTATATTTGCAGATCTTTGGGTTTTAAAATTTTCTTTGTGGTAATAAGCATAATTTCTAATTAAAACAGTCAACATTGTCTATAATTTAATAGAATGATTTAAATATCTTATTTAATATACGTTTCTTAAGGCATAGTATCCTATATAGTCTTCTCAATGTTTTATTGGTCTGACTTTCACATTTAAATCCTTTATTCCTCTAGCATTATGTGAATTCACCTTATTTACTTAATTCTGACTTGGAGGGAGATGATTTTATATAAACTGTGAGGTAAAGATTCGATTTCTTTTTTTTATCTGAAAATAAATGGTCCAGCCCTGACTGGTTGGCTTAGTGGTAGAGTGTCGGCCTGGTGTGTATAAGTCCTGGGTTCGATTCCCTGCCAGGGCACACAGGAGAAGTACCCATCTGCATCTCCACCCTTCCTCCCTTCCCTTCTCTCTATCTCTCTCTTCCTCTTTTGCAGCCAAGGCTCCACTGGAGCAAAAGTTGGCCCAGGCACTGAGGATGGCTCCATGGCCTCTGCCTCAGGCACTAAAATGATGCTGGTAGTAATGGAGCAATGCCACAGATGGTCAGAGCATCACCCCCTAGTGGGCTTGCCAGGTGGAGCCCAGTGGGGCACATGCAGGAGTCTGTCTTTGCCTCCCTGATTCTCATTTCAGAAAAATACAAACAAACAAAAAACAACTAATGGTCCAGCTCTACTTAGTAAAAAAATACACCCTTTCCAAAAGAATCTTGATACTATCCCTGTTATCAATTTTCCATACCATGAGGGGTGTTTCTTTGCACCTCCTTCTGTTCTGGTGGTCCATTTGTCTGTCTCTGAACCAATACATACCACATCTTCAGTCTTGAGAACTGATACTGAAACTTCAATCATTCATCTTTTTCTTCTAGGAGAATTCATTCTAACTATTCTCAGGCATTTCTTTTCAATATAAAATCTTAAATCAATTTCCTGAATTTCATGAAAGTACTCGTTGGGATTTTGAAATGTGTACATTTATAATATTGAGGTTTGAATTCACAAAAGTGATAGAAGGTATGGCAAAAGTAGGCTCACAGTTGTTCTTACTGAAAATAATACAATAATTAACAAATAATAATACAAGAATAAATACTGTGTTTCACCTACTCACAACTGTAAGCCTGCTTTTCTTCCACCTTGTACATCTCTCTATGCAATTTTCCTTAATATATTTCAATAAAATTGTATTTTTTCTTTTATTGTCTGACAAATATTATATTGTACTTATTCTTGGGTACAAATCTTTCTTAAGGATATGGTAAGTGGCATATTATTATTATTATTATTATTATTATTACATTTCTTTTTTTATTATTATTACATTTTTTGTTGTTGCTTGTCCTTAAAAAGTAATTAATTCTTGTGTTTGATTTTGCAACAGAAACATTGCTAAATTTTATGTTCCAAATATATATATTTGCAATCCTTATCTATTTCACTTCATTTTCTTGCCTTATTGTTTAGACACAAAATTGAATTGAAATGTTACTAGAAGGCAACCTTGTCTTTTATTTTCTTCTTTTTTTTTTCCAACCAAGAGGAGGGGAGATAGATAGAGAGACTCCTGTATGCATCCTGACCAGGATCCACCCAGCAACCCCCGTCTGAGGCCGATGTTCTGCTGATCTGGAGCCATGTTTGCAACTGAGTTACTTTTAACACCTGAGGTGGAGGCTCCATGGAGCCATCCTCAGGGCCCAGGGCCTGAAGTGCTCAAAAATGTTGAGCCACAGCTGTGGGAGGTGAAGAGAGATAGAGAAGGGGATGGGGGAGGGGTAGGGAAGGAGATGGTGGCTTCTTCTGCGTGCCCTGACTAGGAATCGAATCCAGAATACCCACACGCTGGGCTGATGCTCTACTGCTGAGTCAACTGGCAAAGGCCAACCTTGTCTTTTATGATCTGAAAGAGAACATCTTTAATATTCTATTAAATTATTTTTGAGTATTTTATCTAGTTTTTGTATATTTAAGAGTTCTTTTTTATTCTTAACTTACTGTTTTTATCAACCAAAATTAAATTTCATCAAGAGCTTTTATGACTCTATTAAGATAATAATCTAATTTTTCTCACTTAAACTTTTGATATTAAAAATGAATATAATAGGATTTCTAATTTTAAACAAAACTCAGAATGCTGGAATAGAACCCAAATTATTTAAGATATATTACCATTTGAAATAATCCTACTATTTTCTGCTAATATATACAGAATTTTTTCATTCATATTCATGAATAAGATGGTTCTACAAAATTTCTTTTCTGTCTTTGTCAGGTTTTGCTATACAAAATTAACTTAGTCTTCTAGAATTACTTGAAGGGAGATGTTTTCCCTTTTAAAAAAATTTATTAATTTTAGAGAAAGAGGAAGGGGGGAGAGAGAGAGAAAGGAACATCAATTTGTTCCTGTGTGTGCCCTGACCAGAGATCAAACCAGCAACCTCTGCACTTCAGAATGATGCTCTAATCAACTGAGCTATCTAGCTGGAACTCTCTTTATCTATTTGTGTTCTCTACATTATTTATTGTAAGATCAAAGCACTTGCTCCTTGAATGTTTGATAAAATTTGCATATAAGATTATCTGGATCTGGTATTTTAGCTTAGCAAATGTTTTTAGTTACTGGTTCATTTTTTTTTTCTGTTTTATAATTTTATTTTTTAATTACAGTTTACATTCAATATTATTTTGTATTAGTTTCAGGTGTACAGCACAGTGGATAAGTAATCATATACTTTACACTGATTCATTTTCCTTATGGTTCATTCAGGTGTTTTCATTCTGCACTAATAGTTGTGATTAGCGACATAGTTCTACAAACTTGTCTGTTTTCTGATCTTTTCATTCAAATTGTACATATAATTCTCTCTCTCTCTCTCTCTCTCTCTCTCTCTCTTTGTAATTTTTGATCCATTATAACCCTCTTTTCATTTTTTTGTCTCTTTTATTTTACTTGATCAATCATGGTATTTCAGTTTTACTTTTTTTAAAAAAAATTTGGTTTAATTAGTTACTTTTGATATGTTTGTTTTCTAGTATTTTTGTTTTAGTTTGCTTTTGCTTTTGGTTTTTTGCTGGGGTTTTTTTTTTAGATTTTTGTGGGGTGATTTATTCTCTTGTTCTTTTCCACATCCTTTAAGATGAGAAAATGAGGTAGATTTTGTTATTATTTGCAATCATTCATGCTACCCTTTTTATTTATTTATTTATTTATTTAGTATTTTTCCTGAAGTGAGAAGCAGGGAGGCAGAGAGACAAACTCCTGCATGTGCCCAACTGAGCTCCACCTAGCTTGCCCATTAGGTGGAGATGCTCTGCCCAACTAGGGCATTGATCTATTGCAACCAGAGCCATTTTAGAGCCTGAGGTGGAGGCCATGGAGCCATCCTCAGCACCTGGACCAACTTTGCTTTAATGTAGCCTTGGCTGCGGGAGGGGAAGAGAGAGATAAAGAGAAGGGAGAGGGGGCAGGGTGGAGAAGCAGATGGTCACCTCTCCAGTGTGCCCTGGCTAGGAATTGAACCTGGAACATCCACACACAGGGCTGATGCTCTACCGCTGAGCCAACCAACCAGGGCCCTACTCTTTTAAATAAAAGGACCCTACCTCTCTGCCACTGATTTTGATCTAAACTCTGTAATGTGCTTTGGGAGATAAAATGTGAGCAGAGGGGGCAGGGTGCCAGTTCTTTACTCCTGATTCTTGGCAGAGGCTCTAAGAAGCGTGTGAATTGCTGGCACAGAAGCCAGACCTTCAGCCATGAAATAGGAAGCAGTAGAGTGGAGCCCAGACCATCAAAAGTCTCTAGCTGAACAGCAGCTGACCTAAGATTCTGTGTAACATGAGCAAGAAATGAATTTTTATTGTTAGAAGCACTAAGAGTTTTTAGCTCATTTGTTACAATAGCAAACTCGACTAAAGCAGAAATTGGTATCTCCTGTAACAAAAAACTCAGTCTGTGTTGACCTTGGGACCAAGAGACACATCACAAAGAAACTGCTCTTGGAGGCTGGAGGAAAAGGTGATCCATAGTATGCAGTGACACAACATTGAACAAACTTGCAATAACATAAAAAGCAAATAATTTATCTAATGATTGAATAGATCTAAGGAAGAAGTTTTAAAGCAGAATGTTACTAGTGTGATTTGGTTATTTTTCCCCCAGAATTGTCAGACAAACTCAGAAAAGAATTGAGTTGCTTTGCAAGCAGGGAAGAAGGAGAAATGAGAGTAACTGGGAATTGTAGGGATTGCAGAGTTGGTACACAGAGTGTTTCTATTACTAAATGATAAATGAAAATGCTTTGAGCAATAAAGGCCTCATTAAGACTCAGATGAACATATATGCCCAAACAAAGGGCATTGCCATTCACAACCTTTGTTAAAAATGCTACATGGTTAAAGTGACCCCTAGATAATTATGTTAGTTGCATAAAAATGGCTTTGCAAGCCTGGCCAGGTGGTGGTGCAGTGGATAGAGCACCAGACTGAGATACAGAGGACCCAGGTTAGAAACCCCAAGGTCACCAGCTTGAGTGCGGGCTCACCAGCTTCAGCGTAGGATCATGAATATGATCTCATGGTGGCTGGCTTGAAGCCCAAGGTTGCTGGCTTGAGCCCAAAGTCTCTGTCTTGAGCAAGGGATCACTCGCTCTGCTGTAGCCCCCTGTCAAGGCACATATGAGAAAGCAATCAATGAACAACTAAGGAGCCGCAAAGAAAAATTGATGCTTCTCATCTCTCCCTTACTATCTGTCTGACCCTCTCTGTTCCTCTCTCTCTCTCAATCTCTCTCTCTCTCTGTATGTCACCAAAAAAAGAAACAAAAAAAGGCTCAGCAGAAAAGAGATGCCCACAGTCTCTTTAAAGCCTGGTAGCTCAAGTTATCTTTTAAGTCTAGAAAGAAAGATTTATTTTAAAAGAACACAGGGATTAGGCCCTGGCCAGTTGGCTCAGTGGTAGAGCATCAGCATGGTGTGCGGGGGACCCGGGTTCGATTCCCGGCCAGGGCACATAGGAGAAGCGCCCATTTGCTTCTCCACTCCCCCCTCCTTCCTCTCTGTCTCTCTCTTCCCCTCCTGCAGCCAAGGCTCCATTGGAGCAAAGATGGCCCGGGCGCTGGGGATGGCTCTTTGGCCTCTGCCCCAGGCGCTAGAGTGGCTCTGGTCGCGGCAGAGCGACGCCCCAGAAGGGCAGAGCATCACCCCCTGGTGGGCAGAGCGTCGCCCCTGGTGGGTGTGCTGGGTGGATCCCGGTCGGGCTCATGCGGGAGTCTGTCTGACTGTCTCTCCCCGTTTCCAGCTTCAGAAAAATACAAAAAAAAAAAAAGAACACAGGGATTGAGAGGAAAGGCTATTTGCACTGTTTCTGATTGAAATAAAAAAAAATTAACAATATTTTTGGAAGACTTGTTGTCCAAGTTCTAATAACCAGAATTAAAAGAAACTAACTACTAAGACATAAAACATTCTGGATACCCCAGTTTTCTATAAGGACTGAACAGGTTTGACAGGCTAGTCAGCCCCCAAAGTTGCATATTACTCACAGCCATTCTGAGATGTGGCCAACAAAGACAACAAGAAAGAAGTCTTTTCAAGAGAGAGGGAACTAAGAAAACAATGGCTGTGCAGAATGAAGGCCTAAACAAGTGATACTTCTTATCCACTTTCCAATGGGAGTGTACTGTATTTCCTCATGCATAAGATGCTCCCATGTATAAGATGCACCTTAATTTGGGGGCCCGAAATTTGAAAAAAAGTGTATCACATAAAGTTATTGAACTCAAGTTTTATTCATCATAAAATTCATACAAAACTCCCATCCATTAGCTTGTCCTCATCTGTGTCTGATGACGAATCACTGTCTTCAACAATGAGCGCAAAAACAAGCACAAGAAAAGCAGGAGCAGAGGGACAGCTGTCAGAGAGAAGGGGGATGAGGGGATGGGGTCAGAGAAAGTGAAGGGATTAGTGATGTTATATATACATAATACAGAGATATAGATAACAGGACAGCAAATCCCAGAGAGAAGGGGGGAGGGAGTTAGGAGGAGGGGGGCAGAGGGGGTATAATGGGGGACATGGGGGTAGGGGTGAGGGAGTTATATTCAGAGGGACACTTGATTCCATGTTAACACAATAAATTAAAGTTAATAAAAATTAAAAAAAAAAAAAACTATGGAATTACATTTTATAAAAAAGCCAGAAATGCAACTAAAAAAAATCTACAACCACTGTATAATACACACCCAATTCTTAGACCCCAAATTTTTCTAGGAAAGGTTCATCTTATACATGGGGGAAATACAGAATATTGCAGTTATATCTACTGTGCTATGATTATATATTTGAGGGAAGTACCCCTTTATCCCTTTTATCTGATAGATCTCCAAATCTTTACCTGATGACAAAACTATCATGAGACCCTACATTTTGAGCTTTTTGCCCAGATAGCCTGAGATATTCAAGGTTTCTTTATTAGGGGTGGCACTGAACATCTTCTGAATGCAGAAGGAAGAAAACCACTTGTCTTTTTATCAAGATAACACACAGTCATGTATTTCCTTATAATACAGCCCAACCTGTTGGCTTTGGGCTTGGGCATGGACTTGCTTTGACAATGTGCCAGTTGTGCTTAAAAGCTTTGAGGTACAAATAAGTTTCCACCATTGCTCTTGCTCTTTACCTCACTGTAAAAATAAGAATAGACTGGTCCCCACAGAGGGTCTTTCATCCTGAGCCTTGGAATGAAGAGACACTTGAGCAGAGCCACTGAGGCCGAGCAGCAGCTGACTCCCAGCTCCATGTAACGTGAGGAGGAAATACATTTCAGTCATTGTAAGACACTGAGGTTCACAGTAGTTTGTGACCACAGAAAACCTAATCAAAAGAGTTACTTAGTTCATTACTTTTCATACTTTATTTTCCTAATTAAAAAAAATCAAGTTATAACATTTTCTCTAAGTATTGCTTTTAGCTGTATTCCACAAAGTTTGATAGGTAATAGGCTCATAACCATTCTATTCCAAGTATTTTCTAATTTCTGTTTTCATTTTTTGTCTCATGTCTAATTTAAAGTGATTTTTGCAATGTTAAAATATTTGGGAGAATTATAGCTACTATTTGTATTGCTTTCTAATTCGATTGCATTTTAGTAAGAAAAGGCGACTCAGATTATACCAACTCTTTGTGACACATTCATTAGTCACTTTTAATAAATGTCACAAGTGCAGTGAAATAAAAGTATGCTGGTGCAAAAGCCAAAACCAAGCAAGCATATTAAAACAACACAACATCACCAACAACAGAACACACACCATTTGTATTCCCCAAATGACTGATAAGTATGCTTCACTTAGTTACATTTTCTCAGGTGTACCTAGGAAAGCTTCATCTGGAACCAGTATCTAGAAAACCCTCTGCCAAGAGAGAGGTTCAATGATAGAAATTAAAAAAAAAAAAAAAAAAAAGAAACCATTTGTTCATGTAAACAAAGGGTGTTAAGGCTGGGGGTGGGGGAGAGGAGATCAGTGGGAATAACTGCCGGCCTGGGGCAAAAACACGGGCATACTGGAACAGAAGAAGGATCTGGAGATGTCGTCACAGCCTCTCCATCATCCATCACAGCTCTTACCCCTCCCCCACCAGCAATAGATGTATTTTCAATGAGAAGCAGAAAGCAGGCATGGGCTTTTCCTCCTTCCTTCTCTCCTTTCCTTCTTCTATTTCCTTCTCATTTATTGTGTACCTACTGTGTTCCCAGCATTATGAGGATGATTGCATCTCAGCCTCTACTTTCAAGCTGTTACACATTCATATAGACACTAATAACAATAATGAAAGACATGCTTTCTAGAAAGTATGGGGTGCTAGGAAACAAATGAGAAACGAACCAGCCTACCTCACATGAAGGAAGGATGGTAAGTATTTCCAAGTTTGAAACAAGAACTTGTCTGGGCTCTCAAGAAAACTGTCACTCTGGTTTTCCTGCTCGGAATGTGTAGAAATCAGGAATGCAATTTAGATTACCAAATCAGTGCATCAGTTTCCTAGGGAGGAAGATAGTTGAATTCTTACAGCATTTTTGCACATGCCAATGCTGTAAGGTTTTCTCTAGGTGATTACGTAAGTTTTGTTCTTTCCAGTCAAGACAACATTACTCAGGCCCTGTTAGTCAGACAACAACCAGTCATACAAAATCATTTTTAAAGCTGTTAGCATTTCCTTAAAAACTTCTTCCAGTTCTAATGTCATTAAGAAATGAGAAATTTAACTTTTATAATCCCATAAGATTTGAGGAGCTAACTTTCTGATGATTTTTCCGGTTTTCTCCTTTAATAAGAAAAAAACAGGATCATATCAGAGGTAAGTAAAATCCTGGTATAATGCAAATATTTTCAGAGACAAGTTACAAACATCACTCTCTGATATTTTCAACTACTATTGTGATGAGACATTTAGAACTATCCCCTTGGTGAATCACTCTAGAGAATTTCAGTGGGAATCTGAATCATACTTCCTCCAATCTGGAGCATGGGTCATATATCATTTCCAGAAGTGAGCAGTTTACTCATTTCTTTACAGAAGAATGTGTTTCGTTATTTTACTATAGAAAATAACATAATTACAAAAAGCTCTTGGAAAAATACAAATGACAGACATTTTCATTGTTCCGTCACCTTTAAGGAGTTACATTCACTTCTAGTAGTCTCCCTTGTCTTCAGAATATATGTTCAGGACCCCCAGTGGTTGACTGAAATGGGACATACTGAACCACATATTTATATATTACACTACATATATAATATATATATAATATTTTTTTCTTATACATACATACCTATGGTAAAGTTTAGTTTATAAATTAGGTAAAGAGACTAACAACAATAACTAGTAATAAAATAGAACAATTTTAACCACTAACTGTAATGAAAGGTATGTGATTGTGGTCTCTCTCTTTGGTAACTGATCTGATAACCAAAATGGCGGCTAAGGGACTAAGGAGCAGTAGTGTTCACAGTGAGCATACACTGGACAAAAGGATGATTCACATCCTGGACATGATGGAGCAAGATAGTGTGAAATTTTGTCATGTTACTCAGGACTGTGCATAATTTAAAACTTATAAAACTGTTTCCTTCTGAAATTTTCCATTTAATATTTTCAACTTTTGGTTGACCATATTAACTGATTCCAGGGACAGCGAAACCACAGATAAGGAAAGAAGTACTGTATTTACTAATTACCTAAGAGACATTTTCTAGACACTAAACAGATAAAACCTACTGTGATGAAAAAAATCACTGTATGTTTTCAACGAATGTGCAAACTATAGACTTACTGTTTTTTGCCCTAGAAATTGTTGATAAGCTGGTCATTAAGGTAAGGTTATTTGATTTAACTCTCTACTTCAGCTATGAAAGGTCATTAATAATAATCTGTATTGCTTATAAATGTCCTTTCCAATAGAAATATAATATTAGCCACATATTTAATTTAAAATCTTCTAGTGGTAACATTTTAAAAAGTAAAATTAAATTATTAAAATTACTTCAATGATGTTTTATTCAACTGAATATATCCCAAATATTATCATGTAAATACACAATCAATATAAAAATATTAATGAACTAATTTTGTGGGTTTTGTTGCATAGCATCTGAAATTCAGTGAGTATTTTACACTTTTAGTGCATATCAATTTGTACTAACCATATTTCAAGCATTTAGTAGTTGCATAGAGCTAATGGTTAACATATTTAGATAGCTCAGGTTAAAATATAAATTAATTGTTAAGTGTTTATATTGTTTATAACACAGGAAGGAAGAAAATATAGTAATCAGCGCAACAGTTTATTAAAGTCAGAGAGGTTTAATACATCTAAATAAAGTTGAGAATAATAACAACAAATGTAAAGACTGTATAAAATTCATACTCAGATTCACAAATAAACAGAGATCCCTTTAAGAAACTGAAAATTATTGTTTCTCCTATTTATATGGGATTGCATTTGTTTTTAATTTACGTCAATGTGTTTTAAATTGTCTTGTTTACAGGGTGGACAGTTCTTAGTATAATAAGTCACCAGAATAGCAAATGCAATGACTTTTTGGCCTTGTACAGAGGAAATCCTATACTATACGGAGCTGCTGGACTTCAGGGTGGGGTTCTGTTATTCTGAAGAACAAGCCAGTCAAATTAATCAAGGTTTCATTCAGAGCCAAAACCAAAATAACTACTGCTTGCTTGAGTTGGACTTCAATGTGTCCTGAGAATGGAGAACAATTTGATGTAATCACAAACTACATGTGTTGAGTACTTGACATATTCCATGCACTGTGTTATTCCCTGGGATTAGTAGTAAGATTTTTTTAGGGAAAAGTCAAGAATAAATTGGGTTATTTTCTGGTAATAAATACATCAACTTTTAGTGATTGCAGGATTTGTGAGAAGGGAGGACATAGTGGTAAAAAAAAAATGTAATTCTCTGATATCTGAACTGTGAATTTTTAAGCAAAGTCAGACTGTTAACAAAAGATACAAGAAAGTACTGGAATGTATGACAGAGGAATTGGACCCAGAGACATTGACTTATGTGAGCTATGTAACAAAGGAAGATTTAAATTAAGATTATTTGAGCTTTGAATCAACAGTCACAGAGTACCCTTGGGCATTTGTATTCACATCTTCAAGTCTACCTGAGCCAGTACTATTCATGCTCAAAAGCTGTCATCATTACTTTGTTATTATTATTCTATACTTTATGCATTTGGTATAAGATTTAATATCCAATCTTATAAAAACAAATAAACAAACAAAACAGTATTTAAACAACATCTAGTTACTTTAAAACACAACCAAAAAATTGATTTGCCAACCATACTTCTGGGGCTAGCTGACCCATAGATTCAAGAATGACACTTGGAGAACAAAGGTTCCAATTCATTATCATTTTATAATAACAGTAAGTAATAGTCTGATAAGATCTTGGTACAACATTGCCAGATTTTTACTTTGTTCTGAATAGAGCTGAGTGTGAGATAATCGCCAGCATGACCTCTATAATCCCCAAGAGCCCTAAATGAATGCCCAAACACAGAAGTTACCTCAGTGGTGGGATTCAAGTCATTTAACAATCTGTTCTCAGTCCTAATAACCATTTTAAGTATAAAAAAACTATATACCAAAAGGTAGTTTATTATTTCATGCAGTTAATACTTTAAGAACAATAAGAGAGGTACACAAAACCAAATTATGTTATGAGTTTTAAAATGTTAATTAAAAAATATTATATAATAGCTGACAAAAAAACAAAACTGTTATTTAAGATATTTCCATATTGCTTCTTGATTGGCATCCTCACTTGCAATTTTTTTGTCTATGGACGAAATGAACATTAATTACTACAGGCACTGTTGCGCAGATGAACATTAAAAAAGAGTGAGAAATGTAAACTTGTGATTTTTACATTGGGCGGCTGCCCAGGTGCCCACCTTAGAGAGAACCCCAATTACAAGTGCCATTTTAAAAACCAGTTCGCTTAACTCAACAAAAAATTGGGTATTGTTTCTGCTGAACAGGTATGAACCGGCTGAATCCCACCACTGAATTACATCCTGAGCAGGTATAAGAAAAATGCCATCGCCTCATCTGTGCAGTAGCCTCCCAGGCTTCTGTTACATATTCAGAGTGTTTGAATTTTTGTCAGTAATGATACACGTGAGAAAACAAACAAAATGTCATACAGCGCATGGTGTCCTTCCAAGTGTCGTGTCATACACAGCTTGCAAAGTGAGCCCAGTCATACATGTGTGTACCTTTCAGTCCCTTTCACTAATTATTCATTAAGCTTATTTCCCAACCGATTTCTCATTTCCATAACCTATTTTCCTTTTCACCTCTCTACTTCTCTGCTCTAGTTTTTAACTTTTTTCCTTTCCTAGTCTCTAATGCAAAAGAACATTATGTCCCTTGATAGCACATTTTTTATATTCAGGTTAATATTATTAGATAAAACCATTTCTCTGTACCACCATTGGTCCCTGAAGCAATCCTGAAATAGCAATCCATTTAAAGCAAAATGGCAATCTAGATGCAAAGGAACACATCCCTCAGTTATAAAAGGCGTACATATTTTATTGTATTTTCTATTCGTGTTATTCATTGAGAGACTATGGAGCTCTAGCTTGAGTATATTTATAATGTCAGAAAATATGTAACCAAAAAAGTAATCTCTTCCTTTTCATTTATGGTAAATTAAGTACTTGAGGAAGGTTACAACCTTAGACAGCGCATCTTATTCTCAGGTAGAAGTCTCCAACTTAACATTAGCTGTGAGATCATAAGCAATGTTGCCAACTTCCCTAAGCCTCTGTTTCCTCATCTGTGAAGTGGTAATAATAGAGCACCTACTTAGTGTCACTGAAAAAGTAAATAAAATAATACACAGTTCTTTGAAAATGAAGAATCCATTAGTTGTTATTGTTAGCACCATTATTATTATCATATATAGTACATTAGTATTATCATAATGAGTTCTTGACCAATTGGCGAACAAATGTCTATGGAGTCTAGTCAGTGTCCAAAATACAGATAGAAAAAAGGTGATCAGAAAGCCGGTATGTGGGGGCCAAGAGAGAGAACTATGCTCTTTAGGTTTTCCCAGTTTAAATAGAAAACACAAGATGAATGCTTGATTCTGCCCCATTATTTATCAATTTATTGCATTAAATTTTGTTGATAAAGCACTTAAGTCTATTTTAATTGATTGTCTCCTCCATTTTATTCTATTGATTCTTATATGTTAGAAAACTGAGTCTTTTCATCATTAGAGAAATGACTATAAAGAAATCACTTTCCCTCAGTCTAAATTTTTCTAATTATATCAAAATTTTGCTAGTTAGTAGATTTCTGTGTTCTCTATTTTCCTTGCCAAGTTGTTAGATCTAAGGCTTGATCAGACTCAGATTAGATATTTTGCAAGATTTTTCTATGGATGATGTATTGTTCTATCAGGAGGCACACTGTCTATTTTTTGGTTTTATAAGCTGCCATTGATGCTTAGTGTTACGATTTCAAATGGAGATTGAGGGGGGTAAGAGGCAGTAGTAATACTGCAATACTATCATCTTTTCATTGATTTCCTAGAATATTTCAATAAAGAGAAATTTTTCTTCATCTACCTCTTTGTTACCCAACAGGATAGTATAAGAAAGGCAGATTGAATGCTTAATCTCTTCCTCTTCTCTTATTTTTTACCAGTTTTAAAAATAATGAGTTTGTTTCTTAGTGTTTTGAAACCAATACATTTTTTAGTGGTGATTTTTGGTTTTGGTATTATTAAGAACAGATTGATTTAAACATACTTGTACTAAGTCATTGAAATTTGCATTTTTATTGATGATCAAATTGTTTCATCATTTTGTGATAAAGTTGATTTTATTGTAATGCATGGATACTTGCCCAGTAACTGAAAGAATAATCAGGGGAAAAAAATCAGTAAATATAAAAATGTTTTTAAAACACTAACACCTACTGCCTGACCAGGCAGTGGCACAGTGGATTGAGCATCAGACTGGGATGCGGAGGACCCAGGTTCGAGACCCCAAGGTCACTAGCTTGAGCGCATGCTCATCTGGTTTGAGCAAAAGCTCACCAGCTTGGACTCAAGGTTGCTGGCTTGAGCAAGAAGTTACTTGGTCTGCTGTGGCCCAATGGTCAAGGCACATATGAGAAAGCAAACAATGAACAACTAAGGTGCTACAACAAAAAACTAATGATTGATACTTCTCATCTCTCTCTGTTCCTGTCTGTCTGTCCCTGTCTATCCCTCTCTCTGAATCTCTCTCTGTCTCAGTAAAAAAAAAATATATATATATATATATGTATATATATATATATATTAACAGCTACTGAAAGCAATCAATAGATTCAACACAATTCCTATTAAGATACTAATTGCATATTTCACAGAACTAGAACAAATATTTTAAAGGTTTATATGGAACCACAAAGACCACAAATAGCCACAGCAGTCTCAAGAAAGAAGAACACAGCTGGAGGTATCATCCTACCTAATATCAAACTATACTACAAGGCCACAGTAATCAAAACAGATGATACTGGCCTAAAAACAGAGACCTAGATTAATGGAACAGAATAGAGAGGCCAGAAATAAATCAATGCCTTTTTAATCAATTAATATTTAACAGAAGAGGCAAAAACATACAATGGGGTAAAGACAGTCTACTCAAAAAGTGGTGCTGGGAAAATTGGAAGATACATGTAAAAAGTGAAACCAGACCACCTTCTTAGACCATACGCAAAAATAAGCTAAAAATCAATTAAAGATTTAAATATTAGACTCAAACCTATAAAAATCCTAGAAGAAAACATAGGCAGTAAAATCTCAAACATTTCTCTCAGTAATATTTTTTCTGATATATTTCCTGGGGAAGGGAAACAAACAAACAAAGTAAACAAATGGAACCACATCAAACTAAAAAGGTTTTGCACAGCAAAAGAAACCACCAACAAAATGGAAAGACAACACACTGAATGGGAGAACATATCTTCTGATACAGCTGACAAAAGGTAAATATTCAAAGTTTATAAAGAACTTATAAAACTCATTACAAACAAAATAATCGAATTAAAAAATCGGCAAAGGTCTTGAATAAACACTTCTCCGAAGAGGACATACAGATGGCCAAAACACATATGAAATGATGTTCAATGTCACTAATCATCAGAGAGATGCAAATTAAAACCACAATGAGATATCTCTTCACACCTGTTGGAATGACTACCATCAATAAATCAATAGACAACAAATGCTGGCGAGGATGTGGAGAAAAGGGAACCTTTATGCACTGTTGGTAGGAATGCAGATTAGTGCACTGTGAAAAGCAATATAGAGTTGTCTCAAAAATTAAAAATGAAACTATCTTATGATCCAGTGGTTCCACTTCTGGGAATATATCCAAAGAAATTTGAAACACTAATTTGAAAGAATATATGCACTCCTATGTTCATTGTAGCATATTTACAATAGCCAACAGTTGAAAGCAGACTAAGTGTCCATCAGTAGAGGAGTAAATAAAAAAGCTGTGGTGATTTACACTACTGAATACTACATAGCCATAAAAAGAAGGAAATCTTCCTTTTATGAAAACATGGATGGACCTGGAGAGCATTATGCTAAGTGAAATAAGCCAGTCAGAGAAAGACAAGTACAATATGATTTCACTCAATGGGGAATCTAATAAATAAAATGAACTAACAAGCAAAATAGAGACAAACTCATGGATAGAGAGCTGGCTGACAGTGGGGGGGGGAGAGAAAGGGGGAGTTATGGGGGGAGGAATTGATTAAAAAAAACTCATGGATACAGACAACAGTGTGGTGATTGCTGGGGGGTTAGGCAGTGGAGGTGGTAGAGGTGGGTAAAGGCAGGATAAGTGATGATGGGAAGAGATTTGACTTGAGGTGGTGAACACACAGTACAGGGTACAGACTGTGGAATCCTGTTGAGGAATTGTGCACCTGAAACTTGTATAATTTTGTTAACAAGTGTCACCCCAATAAACTATAAAAAAGAAATTAAAAAAAATGACTAATAGAGTTTTCATAGTTGTATATAAAAAGCATTTCTGAAACAACTATAAAACGCGGGTTTTTTTCTAATACAATTGGAATTGTTCCATCTTTTTCTGGTGGAATCCTCCTTAGCTTGATTTCTGAATCATTTCAACATGACCTTAGTAGAATTTGAAAGCTTTCTTACTAATTTGCATGGTAAAATGTTCCAAACTCATCTGGAACATTACCTGTCTTAAGCACTTTGGTTTATTTTACTGGGAAATGGCATCTCAAAGCCAAAATCTGAATGCCAGGGCATTTATTGGTCTTTGCTTAGTTATGGTGTTTAGGCTTTTTTGTTAGACTAAGTCAAGTTTCTGCTCCCAATTCTACCATGAGGTAGGGGTTTTCCCTCACATCCGAGAAGGAATTCTCAGACACCAGCTATGTCTGTTACAATTCAGCTTAATTCTAACACTATCTACCCAGAGAGAGCATCAGATTCCATAGATTAAGGGTTCAGTCCTACAAGACTATACCCCTTCACACCCACACATACACTAAGCTTTTGACTGACATATTACTGTTTGGAGGTTCCAGTAATCCCCTCCTCAGGTTCAATTAATTTGTTAGAGTGGCTCCCACAACTTAGAGAAACATGTTACTGACTAAATCACTGGTTTATTATAAAAGGATATAAATTAGAAATAGGAAGATGAAAGAAATGTATAAGGCAAGTATGGGGTAAGGGCACAGAGCCAATCTCCAAGGGTTCACCAACCCAGAAATTCTCCAACCTTGTCCTTTCCTAGCTTTATGGAAGTTTTTTATTCACAGACTTGGTTTATTAAATAATCAGCCATTGGCAATTGATTTAGCCTTTATTTCTTCTCTCTCCCCTGAGGTCACAGGGGTGGGACTGAAAGTTTAATTCCTCTAGTCACAAGGTTAGTTCTCCTGGCAATCAGTCCTACCTTTAGGTGAGGTCCAAATGTCACCTCATTATAACATAACAAATGACACCCTTATTGCTCTCATCACTTGGAAATGACAAGGGTTGTAGGAGCTGTGCCAAGAACAGTGGACAAAGACCAAGTACATAGTTTTTTATTACAAATTACAATATCACTAAGCTACAATTTATTTTTAAGACAAATTATAACAAGATTTCTACTGTTGTGGACTGAATGTTTGTGTCCCCCCAAATTCATATGTTGAGACCTTAACCCCTAATCTGATAATATTAGTGAGTGGGGCTTTGGGACCCCTTTATATCAGGGTCCCAAATGGGAAAATGTATGGAATTGAAATAAATGATAGACAGGGACTTAAAGATATATATATCTTTATATATCAGGAGGATGCCACAGCAAACAATCTCTACTGTTCCTTAGTCATAATGAGCCTGCTTCCAGAAACACATCCACTTTTATTCATAGAAAAAAATGTGGTCCATCAGCAATTCAATTAAGTTTCCAAGGCAACTCAAAGACAACCCCCACCATACCATCCAAATCTACTTTACACTAATAAGAAACTAGCTTCAAGCCTCCTCCAGAGAACATAGGTGAGACAAATGAGAATCAGGTGTAGCTCTTTGTTAACTAGGCAAATGAGGTGGGTTTTGGGCCCAGCACCTCTGTCCAGATTGCAAAAATACCCTGTTTATTTATTTGGTCCCCAACATATTCCCCTTTTTATTTTTATTTTTTTAAGCCAGTTCGTGTGCTGTGATTCATACTAATCTAAATTCCCATGTTCAAATTCAGAGGCAGACCGGAAAACAATAAAATAAACAATAAAATTGAAATAGCCAATACTAACAGATACTATAACAAGTGTCCTAATACAAGTGATTAGATTATCAAGCAAAGTCTTAACTAATACAGCAGGATCTATAATAAAATTTTTACAGTCTAAAATGTCCTTAACATGTTAATGTAATTTCACCAAGTCCATGTTGACACCATCATCACTTCATATTATTTCTAAATGTAACCCAACCCCACTTCAGTCTGAGAACTCTCCCAAGGAGCAGGAGTCAAACACATTCAGGAAGTGTCCACAAGGCACTGGAGTTGTGGTCACATTTCTACACTTCACAGGTAGAGTCCAAGTCCCAATGACCACTGCTTCTAGCTGATAATGATTGAGATGGACTGGTAAAGCCATCTGCAGTACAAATGGAGATGAAGATTTCGTTTTCTTTAAACTGGAGAGATGAACACAGGGTGCCTTTCCCTGGAGCTCTGCAGCTGTGGCGTGCTGAAGAGAACCTTGGGATAAACTATGCTGGGTGGAAGAGGTAAATTCATCTAAATTAGAAGCAGTTTCCAGCCTAAAATAGGCATAGGGCATTAAGGCAGGAGAAATAAAGGAAACACTATATCAGAAAATAAAGACTATCAACACCCACAGAGATCTTCAAGGGATGAATAAAAATCCAAATATTCAGGCAAGGCATAGTAAGTGGTCCTCATGTCCACAAGAAACGAGATGAGTTTACCTGCTAATTGGAAGAAATACCCTAAGCGCGGTCCATGGTGACGTGAGATGGGGCTGACAGCCCTGGGCACCTTTAGTCTTCAGTGGCAAGTCCCAGCAGACTGGGCAAGGTTAGGTCACAGGTGGCTGGAGCAGGGCTGGAAGAGACTGAACCCTCCCTTAAAGGAGTGAAGGGGCACCTTACCTTCCAGTGTCTCTTTTTTTTTCCACAGCAAAGGTATGTCCCTGGTAGGGGCAGAGAAGCCTGGCAGGCTTTAGCTCAATGACCTTCCTTTCTACTCTTGAAGCAGGGCTCTGATGAGTCCTATGAGGCTCCTTTGGGGCATTGGAGCCTTTAAGGGTGTATGCCAAGAGCTGGTATTTTTCCTGATCTCTTTTGGGTTTTGTCTGCCTTCTCTTTTTCTCTTGGTCATTGCAGACCCTAAAAGCCATGCTCAGAAGATCTTGCTGAGGGTTTGGAGAGTCCATATCCACCTATATAAACTTTTTCTGTATATCTGAAACTATTTAGAAAAAGACAAAACAGTGTTACTAGTTGGATCAAATAAAAGGGGGTAGAAGTTTGCAAAAGAAAGAGGTTTGGCATCTCCTGTACATCAGTATTCAAAAGAAATTCTTCAAAGTAAATAGATTTGCAGGAGTTCCAGGACATGACTCCCCCCCTTTTTTAAATATTATATATAATTTACAATTGACCCCTAAGCATTTGTTGAGTACACTCCACACACCTTGACCTCAAAAACTGCAAGAAACACCCATCTCAATGCCAACCTCCAACAAAATACAGCAAATGTACTTTCAAGCATCATTCCCACATCCATCAAAACATTTCTACCCAATCAATCAACAGGCAATTTAAAGAGTAAAAAAAAAAAATTTACACCTTTGTTAAGCAAATCCACCCTGCTTCAAGCTTTGCAGCTGCAGCAACTTTAACTTGGAGCAGTTTGGCCAAATTAGGAAGTCTTTAGGATCTACATTTCATTTTATCCAAATTTCAATGAGTGTACTTTACTTATTTCAATTAATTTTCAGAGCCAGCATTTCTAATTTTTGCATGCATAAACTTAATTCAGGCCTTGAAGACAGACACATTTAGACATTAAACAAAGACTTCACATATAATTACACAAATCAAGAGTGAAACCCGGGATTTTAGAGATTAGAATGTGGCCTGCTTGATCTTAAGTAGGGCTATTTTAATAGGAACATGGTAAGGATAAATACCAAACAGAAATTTCTCTTGAAAAATCTCAAGTTGGCCATATGAGATCTCTGTTTAGGCACATCCAAACAGGCTCCCCCTTCACCCTCTTTCCAGGCTTGGAACAGGAAAAAAATAAAATGACCTAGAACATTAAAGAAAATTAGATAATAATACAACTTTAAAAAGCATACCAGTCTTCTAATTATTCTCAACAGAAAAAGGGATGAAAGCATAGTAAAATAAGTCTTATTCAATTGTTCTTGGAAAGTGAGCCTCTCATTCAGAAACATGGTGTCTCTCCAATTGTTCAGGAATCCACCAAGGAGCTTCAGCAGACCTAGGAAAAGCACACACATATTCTCGGCTCCATAAGAGAACAGGGTCAGGCCCTTGCCAGATTCCTGTTAGCGTGTCCCTCCATCGCACTTCAGGGAAGGCTTTCCTTGTAGAATTCCAGAGTCTCTCAGCTGCTGAATGACCTTGTACATCAGTATTCAAAAAATTTAAAGTGAAAAGAGCATGAGAAAGAAGATTTTCAGGAGTTCAAGGGTATAATTCCTCTTTTTTTATTTTTTCTAATTGATTTTCTTTTTATCTTTCTGAAGCTGGAAATGGGGAGGCAGTCAGACAGACTCCCACATATGCCCGACCGGTATCCACCCAGCACGCTCACCAGGGAGCGTGAGGCAAAGGCCACAGAGCCATCCCCAGCGCCCAGGCCATCTTTGCTCCAATGGACCTCGGCTATGGGAGGGGAAGAGAGAGACAGAGAGGAAGGAGAGGGGGAGGGGTGGAGAAGCAGAAGGGCGCTTCTCCTGTGTGCCCTGGCCAGGAATCGAACCCAGGACTTCCGCACGCCAGGCCAATGCTCTACCACTGAGCCAACCGGCCATGGCCATCTAATTGATTTTTAAGTGTTTGATGTGCATGCTCTATAATGCCTTGACCCTGGGGATTGTAAGGCATTCCCGTCTTTAGGTCAATTGTAAAAGTCTGACAAAATGTAGTAAATGCTTTTTCTACATATGCAGGAGCATTGTCAGTTTTAATAATTTTAGGAAGTTTAATAATAGAAAATGCATAAAAACAATGAGCTATAACATGCTTAGCAGCCTCTTCTGTTCTGGCAGAGGCTACTATAAATCCAGAATAAGTATCCACTGTAACATGGACAAAGAGCTGTTTGCCAAATGAAGGTATATGAGTAACATCCATTTGTCAAAATTGTCCTGGTAGGAGTCCTCGGGGGTTAACTCCAAACAAAGGGACAGATTGTAGTATAGGACACCTTGGACAGGATTTACCAATCTGTTGTGCTGCTTCCTGAGAAAGTTGAAACTGTTTATGCAGGGCTCCAGTGTTCTGGGGATGAATAGTATGAGACTGAATTGCTTGATCTGTCACGGTTGTTCTAATAATTTTCTTTTGAGTAGCTTGATCAACAAGGGCATTTTCTTGTGCTAAAGCTCCAGGGAACATGGAGTGAGCTCGAATATGTCCTATAAAACATGGAGCTCTATGTTGATGTACAAGTCTTTAAAGAAGAAGAAATTGTTGAAATAGTTCCTCATCAGCCGTTGTTCCTAAGACAGCAGTCTCTATAATGAAAACAATCATAAGTAAATATTTGCTGTCTATATACAGATTAAAGGAGGAACAAGGCAAATGCTGAAAAGCCATGATAAGGCATGTAATTCTACTCTTTGAGCTGATTTTAAGGCAACTGTTTCAGTATAAACTTGTCCATCAATTATTAAACCTGCTATTCCTGAGCTGGACCCATCAGTAAAGACTATAGGTTCTTCAAGAATGGGCTCATTAACAATTGTCTTAGGAAAGACAAATGTAGTAATTAATGAAAATTGAACTATTTTATCAGCTGGGTAGTGAGAATCAATTTGGCCTGTAAAATTTGCAAAAGCAATTTGTCATTTTGTGGAAGTTTCCCAGAGCCATTGTTGTTGATCCTTTGAAAAAAAAAACAACAATAATTAATTTGAGGCTCATAACCTATAAGCTGTAATAGTCGCCTATGCCCCTTGATAATCAAGGAGGCGACAAGATCAAAATACGGAGATAAAACTTTCTTAGGAGTAAGAGCTAAATGAATCCATTCAATAGGACCTGAAGCTTGCCACAATAGTCCCGTTGGAGTGTAATTTGAGGGACAAATTAGTAAGGCAATTGATTCTTCAGAATTTATGCATTTTAGCTGTGCTTGTTGCAAGGCTTTTTCTACAAGCTTTAAAGCTTGTTGTCCCACAGCTGTAAGTAGTTGAGGAGAAGCTGGTTCAGCTGAGCCTCTAAGTATATCAAAAAGTGGTTTCAGTTCCCCAGTAGTTAATTTCAAGGAAGTCTAAGCCAATTAATATCTCCTAATAATTTCTGAAAATAAAGTTTTCAAATGATCTGTTCTGATTTCTAATTTTTGTGGATGAATTTGTTGTTCCTCAATAATTTGCCCTAAATAAGAAAAAGACAAAGATTGTTGTACATTTTCAGGGGCTATATAAAGTCCTGATTCTTTCAAATAATGTTTTAATTGTTGCAAAATAGCACAGTATCTTTATCTGGATGAGCAATAAGAATATCATCCATATAATGAATTATGTATGCCTTAGGGTGCTGCCTTCATACTGGAGAGATAGCTTGAGCAACATATTTTTGGCACAAGGTAGGACTGTTAGCCATACCTTGAGGCAAAACTCTCCACTGGTATCGCTCCATGGGAGCCTGGAATTTAAGTGAAGAAACACTGAATGCAAAATGCTTGCAATCATGAGGGCTTAGGAATAGTATAAAAGCAATCTTTCAAATCAATAATTATAAGGTGATAATTCCATGGAATGGCAGTAGGAGAAGGGAGTCCTAGCTGGAGAGGACCCATAATTTCCATAGTTTTATTTATTGCTCTTAAATCTTTTAATAGCCTCCAGTTTCCTGATTTCTTTTTAATTACAAGTATAGGTGTATTCCATGGGCTATTAGAAAGTTCAATGTGCCCAAGCTGTAACTGCTCTTGTACCAATTGAGCAGCTGCCTTAAGTTTCTCCTGAGAAAGGGGCCATTGATCTACCCATACAGGATTATCTGATTTCCAAATAACTGGTTCTGCACAATGCATTATTGGGGTAGCAGGAGCTACCAAGGCCCCTATGCTAAATTTGGATACCCTAATCCACTCCTTCTGGTATTAGGTGCCACTTCTATGGAGGTGAGAATTCCTTGCTGTTCTCTCCCTAATCCCTTAGTGCAGTGTTTCCCAACCTTTTTTGTGCCATGCCCCACCTTAACCTTTCTAAAATTTTTATGTCCCCCCCTATGTAACATACATAATTTTTAACATTAAAAAATTGATTTGTTCACTTAATAAACATAAATGATAGGTTCTAGGAAGAAATCACTATGAAATTGTTAACAAAACACAGTAAGTAAAATTTCAAAACATATAATGAAAAACAGAAATTTAAATTCCAAATAATTTTAATACATATTTTTCTATATTAGTTTATTATTTTAATTTAGTGTGATCCTTGCGCTTGATGCTTGCTGCACAGAGATTTTATATTAGGTTCCAATTTGGTTAGCTTTAGTCTCAAGTCTCCACGTGTGTTATATCCAGCTGATTTCTTTTTTTTTACCAGTAAATCATTTACAACACTAAATCCACATTCAGCTAAAAATGAAGATGGAAGTGGTAGCAATAGTTTTCTTGCACATTTGGTTGAATTTGGGTATTTGATTTCTGTTTCCTCACAAAGCCATGCCATCGCTCCTTTGATATTAAATAAAGCTTTAACTGACTCATCATTTTGCAATTCTGCGAGTTCTTCTTGATACTGCATATTTGATATATCACACAAATCCACTAACATTGGCTGCATCATCCATATTGGGAAATCAATTTGTTTTAAATCAGAAAATCTTTCTTTTAAATCAGCCGATAGAATATTCAAATGATTGACACTAACAAGTAAAGCGGTATCAGTTACTTCACATTTTTGGAGCCAATGAAACCGTTTAAAGTTTTTGTTGTTAATATGTTTCTGACATAACTCAATATTGGTAATGAAACCAAATATCTTTGCTTTTGCATTGCCAAGAGTTTTATTTGTTCCTTGAAGTTGCTTATTTAATATATTTAGTTTTTCAAAGATATCGGCTAAATAACTCACAAATGCTTTACCATCTATTGTTAACAGATACTTCATTTCAGGTTTGTCGCTTAAAAAATCACTAAGAGTATCAAACAGTTCCATAAATCTTTTCAAACAGTTTCCTTTAGATAGCCATCTTACTTCAGTATGAAGTAAAAGTCTCACATGGTCTTCATTTTGTTCACAAAATAGCTTGAAAAGACGCTCACATTTGGCACTAGCTTTAATAGCATTAACACACTTTATTACTGTATGTAATACTTCATTCAGAACAGGCGAGATGTTTTTAGCTACCAAGTCTTTTCTATGAATAACACAATGCACAAGAATCATTTCTGGATTCGCATCTTTCATCAATTTTAAGCAGCCATTTTTCTTGCCCATCATATTGGGAGCACCATCTGCAGCACAAGATGTTCTATTTTTCATTGGTATATCATTGACATCTAAGTAGTTTTTTAGCTTATTATATATATATCTTTGGAGGTAGTGGTGCTTTCTAATCTTTTACAGAACAACATTTCTTCAGCAGAATGTCCTTTATCAATATATCTTACGTAAGTTATCAATACTGCTTCACTGTCTCTCAAAGTTGATTCATCCATTTGCAAGGAGAATTTTCTTGTTTTCAGCTTTTCAATAAGTTGTTTTTCAATATCCTCACTCATTTCGTCCATTCTTCTGCTAACAGTATTGTCACTGAGTGGCATAGCTTTTACATCTTTGTCATCTTTTTCAAGAACCCTTTTAAGAAATGCTGATATCGACGGTTTTATTAAATTCTCTCCTATAGTGTGATTTTCTCCAGTTTTAGTGATGAATAAAGAAATTTGATAACTAGCCTCAAAAACATGATTATTAGTTGAAGTATGAGCAGTAAATAGAGACTTTAATGTTCTTTTTTCAAAATTTTTCTTTAAAGTTTTAAAGTAACTCCAATCTGAATTAATATGAGCACTATGTTTTGCCTTCAAATGCGCCTCAAGACGACCTCGTTTCATTGATTCATTGGTCAAGCATTGCTGGCATAAAAGACAAAAAGGAATCCGCTCATCGTGAACAGTGGGTATGAACCCAAATTTTAAATATTCCTCCGAATATTGACGAGTTTTTTTCTTGCTTACACCACTCATTTTACTATGGGCTATAAGAAATAAAAATAAGATCAATTAAAAACTAATATTAAAATATGTGTTAAAATATATTCAATGTGACATAGAGTAAATGTATACTAAAAATTCATATTTATTTAAATGTATATAACACATTTACTACACAACCACCGCAAATCAAAAGGTATCTATATTTTTTCCACTTGACAAAATTTTCTGGAAAGTTATGCTTCTAAAATTAAAATTGTCATGCATGCACTATTATAGCCCCAATAATATTTATAAAATATTAGTGCTTTCTAGCCCCGATGCAAGAAGTACTTAATAAAGAGTTTAATATTGATAAAAATAAAATCAAATACTTACCAATTATATCTATACAATATATATATGTATATTTATTAAATCAACGAGCTTTTACAACAGTTTTGACTGACACTTATTTCAAATTAACACCAACTGAATGATGTGAAACACTACAGAAGTTGCGATGGGCCAATTAGGTGAGAATAACTGCGTTGTTTAGCGAGTTTTTAAAATGTCCGGGGTTCCCCACGGCACGCTCCGTGGTGAACCCAGGACGAAGTTTACTTGACGACGCCAATCACCCAGTTGATATATTGGTCTCGTCAAACGAAATTATACTTAATAATTAGTTACCGCAATTATTTAAGAATTGCATTTTTTGTTAAATTTGGCACCGATATCTAGCATTGCATTTAAATGGCCCGGGGCGAAAGAGTTAAAGTGTGTCGAGTCCATTTTCAAATTGCCCCCCTTAACTATCGAATTGCCCCCCTGTGGGGCGTGGGCCCCACGTTGGGAAACACCACTTTAGTGTGCAAAAATCCCTGGTCAAACATTTGAGTACTGACTAAACCATTAGGACTGACAAGCAATGCTCCCATATTTTTCAAAACATCTCTACCCCACAAATTAACTGGCAATCCAGGGAGCACATAAGGCTGAAAAAACATAGAATGACCTTCTTTATCTTCCCATTTTAAAAAACTAGAGCTCTGTTGAGGGGATTTACTCTGCCCAATACCTTGTAATTATGTGGCTGCTGTATGAGTGGGCCAAGAAGGAGGCCAATGTAGCTTAGCAATAACAGATACATCAGCTCCAGTATCTACAAGTCCTTTAAATTTATGTCCTTGTGTTGTTAGTTCCATTTCAGGGCTTTCATGACCTATTTTTTGAACCCAATAGACAGCATCAGTGGAGCCAAATCTTCGATTTTCTTGGGGTCCCTTTTGCAGGGTTTGGCCTTATCTTAAAGGAACTAAAAGGATTAATTGAGCAATTTTCATATCAGGGGAGAGAGTGACTACATTCCTCAGAGTGTGAACCTTACTTTAATTTCCCCTATATAATCCGAATTTATTACTCCAGGGAGAATAAAAAATTCTCTTACAGTTAAATTACTTTTGCCTAATAAGAGTCCTACTGTGTTACTAGGAAGTGGCCCCAAAATTCCAGTGGGTATAGCTTGAGGTCCCATCTCTGGAGTTAATACAAATTGAGAGGTGGGTCTGAGGTCCAGTCCTGCACTACCTGTTGTTGCCCGGATTAGTTGGGCAATGTTTGGCCTGCTGGAATAAGAATTTGCTGAAGAAACACCTACATCGCCCCTATTGTTTGATGGGGCCAGGGAGGGCCCCATTATCCATTTCCCTGGCCTTTGGTAGTATATTTAGATTTACACTCATTTGCCCAATGTTTCCCTCTCCTACAACGTGGGAAGAGGTCTGGGGTTTTAAGGGTTGGCTGTCCTTGAGAGAGAGGCCAAGACTGATATCCCAGGGGGAATAGGGCAGTTTCTAGCAAAATGTCCTACACTCCCACATTGGATACAATATCCACAGGCAGAAGTACTTCCCCGACTTCCTGCCTTTGCTTGTTCTGCCTTTTATTAAAGTATCGTCCTGGAAATCTCGCCTTAACGTCTGTGGCAAAAGCAAGACCTTGCATGTATGAAGTCCTAACATCAGCGCATATTCTAATATAGTCCTCTATATCTCCCTTGCAGTGAGGCCAAAGTGCAGCAAATTAGCATTTTCATACGCTAATTGTTTTATTAAAATCTTTCCTACATTTTTAATTCTCTACTATTCTTTTGACTGATTGAATTAGCCGTGAAACAAATTCTTGATATTACTCATCTGAACCTTGTCTAATTTTTCCAAATTCTTCCGTTTTGGCCCCTGAAGTAGGCAGGCATTTCCATGGCTTTGTGGCTATCTGATTAATTATATTATAAATAGTTAGTTGATACTCTAATTGATTTGCCATATGGGCATATTGTCCTTCTCCAGTTAACATATCTACAGTAAAAACAACCTCCTTTTGATAATTATTTTCATTCTGCTCCTTGGCCTTTTCATAAAAGTCTGATTTCCATAGCAAATAATCACCCCCTGAGAGATAGGCACGAGCAATTGCCTTCCAGTCATTTGGCAGTAGAGCCTTTGCACTGATAGTATCTAATAAACCAAGTGTAAAAGGGGCAGTAGTAGGTCCATACTGAGCACAAGCAAGTTTAAGTTCTTTCAGAGTTTTAAAAGGTACAGGTTCATGCTCTCTCACTACTTTCCCCTTATCGTCTGTCTTTCTACAACAGGAAAACAGGTAAAGCCATTTATTGTTTCTCCTATATTTCAAGTTTGGTCTACAGATTGTTGGAGCGGGGATTTCCCAGATTTTGAGCTATAGACTATGGAATTAGCCCGATAAGGAACAGAGAAGCAGAGGATTGAATGTAGGAAGGAGCCGAGGGCGGCGGAGTCCCGCAGTTAAGGCAGCCATAGCCATGAAATTTTTATCCCCCGAGTCATCCTTAGACTCCAAGTTGTTCCCACATTCACGCCTATCCGCTTCCAGCTCACCCTGATACTTTCTCATATGGAAACATTTTTATGAAAAGGTCCCTTATTTTTGATCCTAGCACTCCCATATTTATTTTTCTCTCAAAATATTTATTATAATTTCTCACCAAACTCTACTTAAAGGTTAACTCTTTAAAAGCTTTATACTTACTTTGTGTGCACACTTCTGGGGAGTTCCAGTACCTCTCCTCTTTCCCTTTTTCGATGGCCACATGTATGGGCGCCAGTTGTTGCAGTCCAGCCACAACAAGTATATATTGGGGTCCCGAACAGGAAAAGGTATGGAATTGAAATAAATGATAGACAGGGACATAACGAGACACACACACACACACACACACACACACACACAGGTTCAGGAGGATGCCATGGCAAACAGCCTCTACTGTTCCTTAGCCATAATGAGCCTGCTCCCAGAAACACATCCACTTTTATTCATAGAAAAAATGTGGTCCATCAGCAATTCAATTAAGTTTCCAAGGCAACTCAAAGACAACCCCCACCATACCATCCAAATCTGCTTTACACTAATAAGAAACTAGCTTCCAGCCTCCTCCGGAGAACATGGGTGAGACAAATGAGAATCAGGTGTAGCACTTTGTTAATTAAGCAAATGAAGTGGGTTTTGGGCCCAGCACCTCTGTCCAGATTGCAAAAATACCCTGTTTATTTATTCAGTCCCCAACAGGAGGTGATTAGATCATGAAAATGAAATTAGTTCTCCAATTAAAGAGTGCTCTCTAGTCCTCTCTCTACCAATGTGACGATACAACTGAGAGAACAGCCATCTGCAGATCAGGATGTGGGCTCTCACCAGACATCAGATCTGCCAAACCATAACCTTGGTTTTAGACTTTCAGCCTCCAGCACTGTGATGAATAAATTTCTGTTGTTTCAGCCACCCAGTCTATGGTATTCCATTATAGCAGCCCAAACAGACTAAGACACTGACCATATCTCCCAATTTAAACACAAGACTATAGAGTTTTTACTTAACCTCTATCTTAAATATATATATACTTCCTGTTTCTTATTTTGAGGATGACAATCCCAGCTCCCAACGACACAGCTATAATTAAATTATCACATAAATACTCATTTGCTGCTTACAGATTAACACATAACACTCAGAATGAAAGATCTGCACTATGACCAACAATATTGTTATTGATAGCAGCTTGAGATTTTTCTTCATTTTTGATTGATTTATTGATTATAGTTCTTTTTATCCTTTTTGTTTACACCTCTTGGTACATACAGTCAAATTACTAGGTTTTAAAGTAAAGTGGAATGAAACACTTCTAACTGGATAGTTATGTGATATATTAATATACATTCTTTGTTTTTAATGAATAAAGATTTTTAAATTGAAGTTTCTAATTATGTACTTCCAAAATCAAATATACCAATATAGTATATTTAAAGAATTCTAGCTTTCAACCCTACCTTCTCTACCCTATTCTTTCCTTCTTTCTTGAGGTAACCATTTTTTAATGTTATTGTTGAAGGGATTCAGAACAGGCTTCCCCAAAATGTGCTACTTTGGCACATTGATTGTTTTGATCTGAAGGTAACTGAGACCCTTCAGAATCACAATGAACTTTTATCTCTTTCTTAAAATTTTTCAATTAGGAGCCTTGCCCATAATAAGAGTTACCACCACAACTAACTTTTTATTTATTTTTTTTAGATTTATTTATTTATTCATTTTTATTAGAGAAATAGAGAGAGAGAGAGAGAGAGAGAGAGAGAGAAAAGCAAGAGATAGAACAGGAGAAGGAGCAGAAAGCATCAACTCCCATATGTGCCTTGACCAGGCAAGCCCGGAGTTTCAAACTAGTGACCTCAGCATCCCAGGTCGAGACTTTATCTACTGCACCACCACAGGTCAGGCACAAGTACTAACTTTTTATAACTGAACTATATAGGGCAGGACAAACTTCTAGTTACTCAATGTCTGCTTTTCTCATTGTCCTGTGAATGAACTTTCTCTCCTCTAAAGCCGCAATGTGCCTCATTCTAAGCTCATTTTTCCTTTCTGTCATTGAACCTTTCTTGTATGTGGGATTCCAATTTGTACATATGTAATTAATTTGGTTATTTTCTCTTGTTAATTTGTTTAATGTCAAGTTTATTAGACCAGCTGGGAAAATCTAGAAAAGTAGAAAAAAATTCCTTTCTTCCCCACATGGTTTTTCCTTTCATTGTTTTATTTTTATATAGCATACTATATAATTAGTTAAATGTAGCATACTATACACATTTTCTCCATCTTGCTTTTTACACTTCACAGTATAGCCTGGACACATTTATAGTAGATCGTGGCGATTGTTCTCATTCTTTTTTTTTTTTTTTTTTTTTTTTTGTATTTTTCTTAAGCTGGAAACGGGGAGAGACAGTCAGACAGACTCCCGCATGCGCCTGACCGGGATCCACCTGGCACACCCACCAGGGGCGACGCTCTGCCCACCAGGAGGTGATGCTCTGCCCCTCTGGGGCATAGCTCTGCCGCAACCAGAGCCATCTAGCGCCTGGGGCAGAGGCCAAGGAGCCATCCCCAGCGCCCGGGCCATCTTTGCTCCAATGGAGCCTTGGCTGCGGGAGGGGAAGAGAGAGACAGAGAGGAAGGAGGGGGGGTGGAGAATCAAATGGGCGCTTCTCCTATGTGCCCTGGCCGGGAATCGAACCCAGGTCCCCCGCACGCCAGGCCGACGCTCTACCGCTGAGCCAACCGGCCAGGGCTCTCATTCTTTTTTATAGCTGCATAGTATCCCTATTGGATAATTATGCCATAGTCTACTCAACTACTCCTTTACTAACGTACATTTAAAGTGGCTCTAGTATTTTAGTAGAATAAAAGGTACCTCAATAAATAGTCTTGAGGAAATGCCTCTTTGAATTTGTGTTAGTGTAACTTGGGATTGGTTCCTAAGAAATGGAATTGCTGGGTCAAAGAGTAAATACATATGTGTTATCTAGATGTCCAAACTCACTGCCATAAACATTGTACAAATTTGCATTCACCTTGGCAGAGCATGAGGGGACCTATTTTCCTGAAGTCAAACCAATAAAACAAGTTGCCAGATTATTTTATTTTTCACACCAAATAGGTGAGAAATTTTGTCTCGATGAGTTTTAATTTACTTTTCTATTATTTAATCAAGTTTGATCTTCATTCCATATGTTTAAAAACCATTTGAGTTTCTACTCAACTATCCATTTTCCTTGTTCATTGTTTATAGAGTTACTGGTTCATTCCTTCTCTAGTTATTTAAATATTAGGAATGTTTATGAGATAATCTGAAAATGTTTTCCTCAGTTTGACATTTTTCTTGTATCTTAAAATATTTCATATATATATATAATGATGTATATATACAAACAACTCATATACACACATCTTTATCTACCTTTATTGCTTTTGGATTTAGAGTTATATTTAGTAAACTTTTACCCACTTCTATTTATAGAGGGATTCACTTATGTTTCCACTAATTTAAATCTCTTCTACATGGGAAATTTATTCTTGTATATGGTATGAGAAATAAATCCAATTTTATCCATTTTCCATAAACCCTTTCTTTCCCAGGGTTTTCCTGGCTATTCTCATTTATTCTTCCAAATAAAGTTTACAATCTATTTGTCCAGCTCCAAGGGGAAAATTTGATGGTACTCTTAGTAGCAATAGTCTTTTAACTTTGGGAAATCACATATTTACTTTCTGATGGAGGCTCAGTGATTCATACAATGAAAGGTAAGATAGAAGTACTTGATATTATATGCCAGGAGCTATAGCTTAAAAAATAAGAAAAGTTTTACTAATAATTACTTGGAAATCAGATGTGTAAACACACAATTCCTTTATAGTATCAAGACTTTTTAAATGCCAGAAACCACATTCAAAGTAGCTTAAGAAAATAAAAAGGAATTAATTAGCCCACACAATTAAAACCCCAAACAAGGTCTGGTCCAGGTACCCCAAAGACATCAGAAGTAGGTATCCAGCTTTCACCTCTTTGTTCTTCACTGTTGTCTTCCTGCTCAGCACATGCACTTCAGTTACTGGTTCCTGTAGCTACAGGCATGCACTTGACCAACTTATAAATTCCTGAGGAGAAAGGGTACCTCCTCCTCAATACTTGCAGCAACAGTTGCATAATTGAATCTCATTAATCTGGCCTGTAGCAGAGGAATAGAATAGTCTGAATAGCTGTGGGCCATGAAGCTATTCCTGAAGATGAGGATGGCATCCACTTTGCCTAACCACAAAAGGGAGGGATTCCCCAATGGAAAAGGCAAGCCATTTGAGCTGAGTAAGATCTAATGAATGTAGAGCAGGCAATAGTAACATATGACCAGGGCAATGGATTTGTTTCATATAATAAATAGAGGTGTCAAGTGTCACTGCACTGGGTGTTGTGGTGATAGGGAAAGGGGGTAATTAAACCAGCTGAAGAGATGATCAAACTGTCAACATTTAAACTACACACAAAATCCCAGTTTTGAACTCTGAAAACGTTATCTCCAGACTTGCCAAACACTTAACTCTAGTCTTGCCAAGCACCAGCTGTAAAGAATCTGACTTTCCAGAAGAGTTGTGCCTTCCCAGCTGTGGGAGCCAGGTTGGCTTATCTACTAGACTAGTTGGAAAGAGTTTCAACCCAGTGCAGTTAAAATAAAAAAGAACTTTAAAATATTTGAACATAAAGTTTATTGAGGAGAAAAATTTGTCTAACAAGCAGTGCAAAATAATTTTATATAGTTCTACTTAAGAAATCCCAATGGATAGTAATCTTTCCAAGTAAAGAAAAAGGAGAAAGCCTTTTCAAGAAAAAGAAAAAAACTGGCATGGTAAAAGAACGTGGTATGTTTGTGAGGCTCTGGAAATTCTGTCCAGCTGCTTTAGAGCTTATGCTTGAGAGGTTGGTACTCAAGCCTGGAGAAGTAGCTGAGGGATCTTTCACGACAGGCCAGTGTTTGCACCTGATTCTTAACGTTATTAGTGGTTTGAAGGAGGAGGAGTGTAAAGATAAGGTTTTGATTTAGGAGGACAGTTACATTGATCACAAAATCCTGGATTGGGCAGGAGGGACAAGCAGATGAGCCATGAGACAACTACTGTGATGGTTTTCAGCAACGTAATAAAGACAATAAGAGTTGAGACAACAGGTTGACTGCTGTGGGAAGGGGGCTGGATAAGGAGGGCGGAGGGATTGAGCAAAAGAAAAAAACTAATGGTCACAGACAACAGTGTGGTGATTGCTGGGGAAGTAGGAGGGAGGTGGAGAAAGGTAGAGGAGAAATAAATGGTGGTGGAAGGAGGCTTGACTTGGGGTGGTGGACACACAGTATGTTGTATGATGTGTTGTGGAGCTGTGCATCTGAAACCTGTATAATTTTGTTAAACAGTGTCACCCCAATAAATTTAATAAAAAGGAAAGAAAGAGTTGAGGAAAAGAGAAGTTTTAGATCATCATTTTTTCCAAAGAGTTTTCCAAGGAACACTAATTCAGCTGGATAGTAAGGCATTATCTGTAGCCAAATAAATTGAAGTCACTTTGTTTACTGCAGAATTTTTCAGAACATTTAATGTAGTAATGGGTAGGTTCAGCTATTCCAAAACAGTTACTTTGCCAATTCCATTCATTGTGGTCATCATGTTAATCAGGTGTTTTTTAACCACTCTTCAGAAAATATTGAGTTACAGTGTTAAAAAAAGTGATAAAATATAAAATAGCTATGACACATAACATAAGAAATAATAATAATGAAGAGGTAATACAAACATAATATTTAACTCATAATCTATTCAATATAGATAAAATATATCAGTATGGCCTTTCTCACCAAGTCGTTTGATGAGATAAACTATGGCAAGTGTGTCAAAGAAAGCCTAAGAACCAGATCACAATAACTTGACGTTGTAGCTCTTGTCAGGATAATAAAACATTTTGTTGAGGAAAACTCATCTTTTTTTCCAGAACTTCTTTTATTGTTCAGGCACTAGTGTCCTGATATCTCACCAAAAGCTATTACTTTTAATAGCATTTACAGTAGACGTTTTTAAAAAGAAATGTAGAAGGTTGGATATAGAAGATGTGGTACATATATACAATGGAATACTACTCAGCCGTAAGAAATGCCGACATAGTGACATTTATAACAACATGGAAGGATTTTCAGAACATAATGCTCAGTAAAATAAATAAATCAGAAAAAGCTAAGAACTATATGACTTCACACATAACTGGGATATAAGACTGAGATTCATGGACATAGACAAAAGTGAGGTCGTTATCAGAGGGGGTGGTGGGAAGGCAGTAAAAAGGGACATATATACAATGACAGAAAATAATGTGAAATTGGGTGATGGTCACACAACCCAATAAACTGTTCAAATGCTATAGAGATGTTTACCTGAAACCTATGTAATCTCAGTGACCAATGTCACCCTATTAAATTTAATTTCTAAATTAAAAAATATAATAAGGAATGTGATATGTAACCACAATCTACCTACCTTACCACTCCATACAAGAAAGTAAGACTTTTTACTTTGCACTTCCATGCCCTCCATGATAGTCAACCTCTAAGCGAGGCCTCCTGACACTGATCCTTCTCCTATAGCCAGTGAGGAACAGAAGCTTCCTACCAATAGTCATAAGAGTGAGCTTGGAAATGGAACCTCAAGTCTCAGTCAAGGTTTCAGGGTCTGCAGCCATGATGTACATCTTGATGGCACCCTCACGAGAGACCCTGACCCAGACCATCTAGCTAGGTTGATTCTGGATTCCTGACCATCCTAACTCTCTCTTGACCTTCTGCTACTTCCTTCGAATAAAGCCAGTATCGTGGAAATTCCAGGAGATAAGTCTGGAGAGAGGGACAAAAGTTAGGTTGTGAATGACATTTTATATTAGACTAAAGAGTGTGGACTTTTTTCTTCAGCTCTACTTTACATATACCCCGTATTTCCCCATGTATAAGATACACCTCAGTTTGGGGGCCTGAAATTTGAAAAACAAAACAACACAACACAAGCGTGAAAAACGAGAAATGCAAGTAAAAACACTACAACCACTGTATAAGACACACCCAGTTTTTAGAGCCCAAATATATCGAAACTGGTGCACCTTATACATGGGGAAATATGCATGGCTATTTTTGTTTCTATTCTAAGCCCATTTCTTTGTGTTTTCTTTCATTGAATGTATTGGGGGGACACTGGTTAACATAGTTATGCAGGTTGCAGGTGCCCAATTCTACAGCACATCTCTGTACAACATATTGTGTGTTTATCTCACCAAATCAAGTCTCCATCTGTCACTATCACTATTTATCCCCACCATACCCTCCTTTACCTCACTCCCCTGGCAATCACCACACTGTTGTCCATGTTCATGGGCTTTTCCTTTGTCTTTTTTGTTTGTTTTTGCTCAATCCTTCCATCCCCCCTCACTGAAGCCTGCCCCCCTGGCAGCTGACAGCCTGCTCTTTATCTATGACTTTGTCTCTATGTTGCTTGTTAGTTCATTTATTCATTAGATTCTAAATATGAGTGAAATCATATCATACTTGTCTTTCTCTAATTGGCTTACTTCACTTAGCATGATGCTCTCCAGGTCTATCCATGCTGTTGCAAAATGTAAGATTTCCTTCTTTTTTATGGCTGAGTAGTTTTCCATTGTGTAAATGTACTACAGCTTTTTTATCCTTTCATCTACTGATGGGTATACCTGGGCTGCTTCCAAGTCTTCACTATTGTAAATAACACTGCTATGAACATGGGGTATATATATTGTTTCGAATTAGTGTTTTGAGTTTCTTTGGATATTCCCAGAAGTGGAATTAATTGCTATATCATAAGACAGTTACATTTAAAAATTTTTTTAGGTAACTCTATATTTCTTTCCACCAATCTGTATTCCCACCAATAGTATGCAAAAGTTCCCTTTTCTCCCCATCTTCACAAGTATTTGTTATCAGTAGATTTATTGATGACAGCCATTCTGACAGGTGAGAGGAGATATCTCACTGTGGTTTTAATTTGCATTGCTCTGATAATTAGTGACATAGAACATCTTTCCATATGTCTGTTGGCCATCTGTATGTTGGACATCTCTTTGGAGAAGTGTCTATTCAAGACCTTTGCCTATTTTTTAATTGGATTTTTTTTTGGTGATAAGTTTTATAAGTTCTTTATAATTTTTGGTTATTTACCTTTTATCAGTGGTGACTATGTTCTTCCATTTGGTGGGTTATCTTTCCATTTTGTTGATGGTTTCCTTTGCTGTGCAAAACCTTTTTAGTTTGATGTAGTCCCATGTGTTTACCTTGTTTGTTTGTTTCCCTTCCCCAGGAAATATATCAGAAAAAATATTGCTGAGAGAAATGTTTGAGATTTTGCTGCCTATGTTTTCTTTCAGGAGTTTTATAGTTTTGAGTCTACTATTTAAATCTTTAATTCATTTTGAGCTTATTCTTGTGTATGATGTATGGTATAGACAGGTGGTCTGGTTTCACTTTTTGCAGATATCTTTCAATTTTCCCAACACCATTTATTAATTAATCACCAAACCTATTGATTTAAATTCCAAAAATATCTTTCAAACTGTTCTTTTCTCTTCATATACATTCCTACCCCATTATAGTGATATTTTTCACTGTTCTCCATCACCCCACAGTGCTCACACATGTTACTCCTTCCTCTTGGACCACTTTTTAAATATCTTTATTCTTAAAACTTTTTATTCTTCCTTTAAATTTTTGGTCTAAAATTTTGCATATTGTAATAAGTTCATATTCTATTATTATTTTGTTGTTTAAATACACATTTTTATACTTAAAATACACAATGCTTACAATAGTCTTCTTCTACTTAATCACTTTGTGTCCCTCTAATCTATTCCCCAGTTTATAACTAAAATAATAGTAAAAATGCAGATCTGACCATGTCGCTTTTCTACTTAAAAACTATCAATGGCTTTTTAATGTCAATCAAGATAGAATAGGCTACTGCTAGTGTAGCAAAGTGAAAACCTCAGTGATTTAAGACAGAAGGCTTATCTTTCACCTTGGCCTAGATTAGGAATCCCAGGCAACTCTGTCATCAGTTTAGATTGGGTCAGTCTCATATCTCTGCCACCACTGGTCTTCCATATTCAATTCTGGGGAATAGAGAGAGAGAAGGACTCCTTCAAAAATATTCATTACCGAGAGATGACGTCAGAGTAATGGCGGGGTAGGAAGCGATACCGATAAATCTCCCCCAAAACTCAACAAGATCTTCAACCAGAAACAGAAAAAACTATACTTGGAGCTTCCAGATGCTTCGCAATACACCCAAAGGTATGATTGAGTGAAAAATTGGCTAAATATATAACCAAACCCCGAAGGAAATAGGGAGTAAGAAATGCTCCGCCTTCCTCACTAACCTAAACAGGGCGGCTTTCTCTGGTAACTGTGAATATAGAAACTGAGGCGGGCAAAGGGGGTGAATACATCCAGGCCGTGACACAAACGGCCGAACCAGGCTGTGGCACGGAGATCCAAGCCGAGGAAAATCTGATCCTGTGGCAATCCGGGCAATACAAGCTAACACTCGCGCCAAACCCAAACAAAGAAAGAGAAGCGGCGCGGACATTTTACCCGGTCTCCTGGTTGGTGCGCAGTTAGTGGGCGAGAGATTTCTTCCTAAGCCCCGGAAGTGGGTGCCCGTGTTGCCCCACGGAGAGGCAGGGTCAGAGGCCTTTCTGTGGGCCGAGGGCAGAGTCTCTGGGCAGCCCCAGCGCCCTGGGAAAGCCACGCACGGGAGGGAGTGAGAACTAATTCCAACGGTGGAGATTTTCCGTACTGGAGGGTGTTTCACTCAGAGGGAAACGCGGCCGGCCTCATATCCTGGTTTGCGCGCGCAGATAAGGAGTGAGCGATTCCTCCGAGTGCCTCGGCAGTGCGCGCCCGTGTTATCGCACAGAGGGGCAGAGTCAGGGGCCTTTGTGTGGGCCAAAGCGGAATCTCGGGCCGCCCCAGCACCTTGCAAAAGCCGAGCACGGGGACGGAGCGAGACTCAATTCCAACGCTGCAACTTTTCCCTGCGGTTGGGGGTTTCACTCAGAGCGTGAGACTGCTGGCCGGATATCCTGGTCTGCGCGCGCAGCCAGTGAGTGAGAGTTTCCTCCAAGCGCCCCGGAAGTGGGCGCCCGCTTGTGTTACCAGACAGAGTGGCAGAGCCAGAGGTCTTTGAATGGCCGGAAAGCCCGCCTGATTATGCTAGCAGCTCTGACTGACTGAGCCTTACCCAGAGCCCTGTGCTGAGTGGAAATAGAGTGGGGAGTTGCCAGCTCTTTGAGCCTCTTACTATCCAGGCAGAGGCAGCAGCAACCCCATAGCTGGATTATCAGGCTACTAATTGAGGAAGGAAAGACTAGGAGAAAGGCTCCAGGAACACGGACTCTCTCACTGTCGGAGCCTATAAATGCTAATAGCCTCGACTGCCAACGAGACTAAAGCACAATACATGACATTGCCATAGAGACTTATCAACTGCAAACCTCCACCTGAGCGTGGCAAAGGGGCAAAACCCGGGGTACAGAGTCACCGACCAGGAAGAGGGAGAGAAAAGAAAAAGCAAGAAGATAACCTCTCAAAATCAAGAATAATCTGCAGACTTTATAACCTATCCCATTTTATTATATTTGTTCGTTTGTTTCTCTTATCTTCATTCTTGATACTTTTTTTTTCCTCCTCCAATTTGGCCGATTAACTCTCTACCGGTCTTACTCTCTCCTCTCCTTGAACTACACTACCCATAAGTGTTACATCTCCCATTATCTTTTCTCTTCTCTTCCTTTCTCTCTATGAGGGTTGCACTCCAAAACCCTTAACTCTCTCTCTCTCTCTCTCCTTTCTTTTTTCTTCTTTTAGTGGTTCCCTTTTTTTTCTCTCTCTCTCTGTCTTTCTTTTCTCCCTCTATATTAGTTTCTTCCTTTCTCCTTTACATCTCCTCTCATTCAAACCTCAATAACAAACAAATTATCTTATCTGGGACTCAAACTCATGTTTGTGGCATTTTGGGGGGGTTTTACTTCACCTTTTTAACTCACTAGCAGTGCTCCCATCCCTGGCTCTCCATATTATCTAGTTCTTGTTCCACTAAATACAATAGTAATTTTTTAATATGTCCCCCCATTTTTCCGTTTTCCTCTTAATCCTCTCATCATAACTCTTAGACAACCAACACCTAAAAGGAAATCATTTTATTCTTGACCCAAATTTTTTCCTTATTTGCTTTTTGTGGGTCCATACGCTCTTTTTTTTTTTTCTTTTTTCTTTCTTTTTTTTTTTTTTTTGCCCCTTTATTACTTTTCCCCAATTCAGGCCCTCCATCACAGGCATTGTTTGTTATAATTCACAGTCCACCACAAGATTTTATCAAGAAAGAGGGGAGAGGAGAGGAGAGGAAAAAAGGAGGGGGGGAATAATTTCCTTTTTTTTTTTTTTTTTTTTTTTTAATTTTTATTTTATTTTATTTTTCTTTATTTCATTATTAATTTTTTTAAAAAAAACAACTCTTTCCGATTTTTTTTTATTATTTTTTAAACTTTTTATTCTTTATTAAATCTCATTAATACTATCAACAAAACCACCCTCAGATGCCATTAAGGAAGAGAAAATCAAATATCATGGATACAAAAGAAAGAGAGGTAACACAGCTAGATGAGGAAAAATCTATGGAGAAAAAATTTAATATATTGGAAACCTTGGAGCTAAATGACAGAGAATTCAAGATAGAAATTCTAAAAATCCTCCGAGATATACAAGAAAACACAGAAAGGCAATTTAGGGAGCTCAGAAAACAACTCAATGAACACAGAGAATATATGTCCAAGGAAATTGAAACTATAAAAACAAATCAAACAGAGATGAAAAACTCAATTCACGAGCTGAAAAACGAAGTAACAAGCTTAGCTAATAGAACAGGTCAGATAGAAGAGAGGATTAGTGAATTAGAAGACAAGCAACTTGAGGCACAACAGAGAGAAGAAGAAAGAGACTCAAAAATTTAAAAAAATGAGATAGCCCTACAAGAATTATCTGACTCCATCAAAAAGAGTAACATAAGAATAATAGATATATCAGAGGGAGAAGAGAGAGAAAATGGAATGGAGAACATACTCAAACAAATAATAGATGAGAACTTCCCAAGCCTGTGGAAAGAACTAAAGCCTCAAGTTCAAGAAGCAAACAGAACTCCAAGTTTTCTTAACCCCAACAAACCTACTCCAAGGCATATCATAATGAAATTGACACAAACCAACAGCAAAGAAAAAATTCTCAAGGCAGCCAGGGAAAAGAAGAATACAACATATAAAGGAAGGCCCATTAGATTATCATCAGATTTCTCAGCAGAAACTCTACAAGCTAGAAGAGAGTGGACCCCAATATTTAAAGTCCTGAAAGAGAGGAACTTTCAGCCACGAAATCTATACCCATCAAAGCTATCCTTCAAATATGAAGGAGAAATAAAAACATTCACAGATACAGAAAAGATGAGGGAATTTATCATCAGAAAACCCCCACTCCAGGAATTACTAAAGGGGGTTCTCCAATCAGATACAAAGAACAAAAAAAACACAGAGCCACAAGTAAAAGCTCCAAGAAGAACACAATAAAACCAAATTTAAACTGTGACAACAACAAAAAGAAAGAGGGGGAGAAGATGGAGATTAACAGTAGCAAAGGACGATGGAGTGCAAAAGTACTCACAAAATAGTTCACTACAATGAACAGGGTAGGGACCCTTTTCATTATTCAAAGGTAACCACCATTGAAAAAACCACCACAGAAGCACATGAGATAAAAAAGATAGCAACAGTGGAAAGATGTATGGAATACAACCAAATAAAAACAAAAGATAGAAAAACAAAAGAGAAGGATCAAACAAGACACAAAACTAACAGAAAGCAAGATATAAAATGGCAATAGGGAACCCACAAGTATCAATAATTACACTAAATGTAAACGGATTAAACTCACCAATAAAAAGGCACAGAGTAGCAGAATGGATTAAAAAAGAAAATCCAACTGTATGCTGCCTACAGGAAACTCATCTAAGTAACAAGGATAAAAACAAATTCAAAGTGAAAGGCTGGAAAACAATACTCCAAGCAAATAACATCCAAAAAAAAGCAGGTGTAGCAATACTCATATCGGATAATGCTGACTACAAGACAGGAAAAGTACTCAGAGACAAAAATGGCCATTTCATAATGGCTAAGGGGACACTGAATCAAGAAGACATAACAATTCTTAATATATATGCACCAAACCAAGGAGCACCAAAATATATAAGACAGCTACTTATTGATCTTAAAACAAAAACTGACAAAAATACAATCATACTTGGAGACCTCAATACACCGCTGACGGCTCTAGATCGGTCATCCAAACAGAGAATCAACAAAGACATAGTGGCCTTAAACAAAACACTAGAGCACCTGGATATGATAGACATCTACAGGACATTTCATCCCAAAGTGACTGAGTATACATTTTTCTCCAGTGTACATGGATCATTCTCAAGAATTGACCATATGTTGAACCACAAAAACAACATCAGCAAATTCAGAAAAATTGAAGTTGTACCAAGCATATTTTCTGATCATAAAGCCTTGAAACTAGAATTCAACTGCAAAAAAGAGGAAAAAAATCCCACAAAAATGTGGAAACTAAACAACATACTTTTAAAAAATGAATGGGTCAAAGAAGAAATAAGTGCAGAGATCAAAAGATATATACAGACTAATGAAAATGACAATACGACATATCAGAATCTATGGGATGCAGCAAAAGCAGTGATAAGAGGGAAGTTCATATCACTTCAGGCATATATGAACAAACAAGAGAGAGCCCAAGTGAACCACTTAACTTCCCACCTTAAGGAACTAGAAAAAGAAGAACAAAGACAACCCAAAACCAGCCGAAGAAAGGAGATAATAAAAATCAGAGCAGAAATAAATGAATTAGAGAACAGAAAAACTATAGAAAAAATTAATAGAACAAGGAGCTGGTTCTTTGAAAAGATCAACAAAATTGACAAACCCTTGGCAAGACTTACCAAGGAAAAAAGAGAAAGAACTCATATAAACAAAATCCAAAATGAAAGAGGAGAAATCACCACGGACACCATAGATATACAAAGAATTATTGTAGAATACTATGAAAAACTTTATGCTACTAAATTCAACAACCTAGAAGAAATGGATAAATTCCTAGAAAAATACAACCTTCCTAGACTGAGTCAAGAAGAAGCAGAAAGCCTAAACAGACCTATCAGTAGAGAAGAAATAGAAAAAACCATTAAAAACCTCCCCAAAAATAAAAGTCCAGGCCCTGACGGCTATACCAGCGAATTTTATCAAACATTCAAAGAAGACTTGGTTCCTTTTCTACTCAAAGTCTTCCAAAAAATTGAAGAAGAAGCAATACTTCCAAACACATTTTACGAAGCCAACATAACCCTCATACCAAAACCAGGCAAGGATGGCACAAAAAAAGAAAACTACAGACCAATATCTCTAATGAATACAGATGCTAAAATACTAAACAAAATACTAGCAAATCGAATACAACAACATATTAAAAAAATAATACATCATGATCAAGTGGGATTCATCCCAGAATCTCAAGGATGGTTCAACATACGTAAAATGGTTAATGTAATACACCATATCAACAAAACAAAGAACAAAAACCACATGATCTTATCAATAGACGCAGAAAAGGCTTTCGATAAAATACAACACAATTTTATGTTTAAGACTCTCAACAAAATGGGTATTGAAGTAAAATATCTCAACATGATAAAGGCCATATATGATAAACCATCAGCTAACATCATATTAAATGGCACTAAACTGACGGCTTTCCCCCTTAAATCAGGAACAAGACAGGGTTGTCCACTCTCTCCACTCTTATTTAATGTGGTACTAGAGGTTCTAGCCAGAGCAATCAGACAAGACAAAGAAATAAAAGGCATCCATATCGGAAAAGAAGAAGTAAAGGTATCACTTTTTGCAGATGATATGATACTATACATCGAAAACCCCAAAGAATCCACAAAAAGACTACTAGAAACAATAAGCCAATACAGTAAGGTCGCAGGATACAAAATTAACATACAGAAGTCAATAGCCTTTCTATATGCCAACAATGAAACAACTGAGAAGGAACTCAAAAGAATAATCCCCTTCACGATTGCAACAAAAAAAATAAAATACTTAGGAATAAACATAACAAAGAATGTAAAGGACTTATATAATGAAAACTATAAACCATTGTTAAGGGAAATCGAAAAAGATATAATGAGATGGAAGAATATACCTTGTTCTTGGCTAGGAAGAATAAATATAATCAAGATGGCTATATTACCCAAAGGAATATACAAATTTAGTGCAATTCCCATCAAACTTCCAATGACATTTTTTAAAGAAATAGAGCAAAAAATCATCAGATTTATATGGAACTATAAAAAACCCTGAATAGCCAAAGCAATCCTAAAGAAAAAGAATGAAGCTGGGGGCATTTCAATACCTGACTTCAAACTCTATTATAGGGCCACGACAATCAAAACAGCATGGTATTGGCAGAAAAATAGACACTCAGACCAATGGAACAAAATAGAAAGTCCAGAAATAAAACCACATATATATAGTCAAATAATTTTTGATAAAGGGGCCAACAACACACAATGGAGAAAAGAAAGCCTCTTCAATAAATGGTGCTGGGAAAACTGGAAAGCCACATGCAAAAGAATGAAACTGGACTACAGTCTCTCCCCCTGTACAAAAATTAACTCAAAATGGATCAAAGATCTAAACATAAGACCTGAAACAATTAAGTACATAGAAGAAGACATAGGTACTCAACTCAGGGACCTGGGTTTTAAAGAGCATTTTATGAATTTGACTCCAATGGCAAGAGAAGTGAAGGCAAAAATTAATGAATGGGACTACATCAGACTAAGAAGTTTTTGCTCAGCAAGAGAAACTGATAACAAAATAAACAGAAAGCCAACTAAATGGGAAATGATTTTTTCAAACGACAGCTCAGATAAGGGCCTAATATCCAAAATATACAAAGAACTCATAAAACTCAACAACAAACAAACAAACAATCCAATAAAAAAATGGGAAGAGGATATGAATAGACACTTCTCCCAGGAAGAAATACAAATGGCCAACAGATATATGAAAAGATGCTCATCTTCTTTAGCTATTAGAGAAATGCAAATCAAAACGGCAATGAGATACCACCTCACACCTGTTCGATTAGCTGTTATTAGCAAGTCAGGTAACAGCAAATGTTGGAGAGGCTGTGGAGAAAAAGGAACCCTCATACACTGTTGGTGGGAATGTAAAGTAGTACAACCATTATGGAAGAAAGTATGGTGGTTCCTCAAAAAACTGAAAATAGAACTACCTTATGACCCAGCAATCCCTCTACTGGGTATATATCCCAAAAACTCAGAAACATTGATACGTAAAGACACATGCAGCCCCATGTTTATTGCAGCATTGTTCACAGTGGCCAGGACATGGAAACAACCAAAAAGCCCATCAATAGATGACTGGATAAAGAAGATGTGGCACATATACACTATGGAATACTACTCAGCCATAAGAAATGATGACATCGGAACATTTACAGCAAAATGGTGGGATCTTGATAACATGATACGAAGCGAAATAAGTAAATCAGAAAAAAACAGGAACTGTATTATTCCATACGTAGGTGGGACATAATAGTGAAACTAAGAGACATTTATAAGAGTGTGGTGGTTACGGGGGGGAGGGGGGAATGGGAGAGGGATAGGGGGTGGGGAGGGGCACAAAGAAAACAAGATAGAAGGTGACAGAGGACAATCTGACTTTGGGTGGTGGGTATGCAACATAATTGAACGACAAGATAACCTGGACTTGTTATCTTTGAATATATGTATCCTGATTTATTGATGTCACCCCATTAAAAAAATAAAATTATATTAAAAAAAAATATTCATTACCTTTGAACATATATTACTTTCCTATTTCTCCTATAAGAAGCATAAGTGCTGTGGCTAAGAACAATGCTAATTTGTTATGTAGCTATGGAGGTCAGAAGGCTAAAATGAGTCTCATTGCGCTAAAGTCTAGCTATCAGCTGGTTCCTCCCCAAGTGTCTTAGAAAGAATCCATTTCCTTACCATTTCTAATTTTAAGACGTTACTTACACTCTATGGCTCAGAGCCCAGTCTTCAATCTTTAAAGCCAGCAATATAGCATCTTTAAATCCCTCTCTCTCTCTCTCTCTCTCTCTCTCTCTCTCTGGCCGCCCTCCCTTCCACCTCTCTGCTTCTGCCAATACATCTTTTTTCTTATAAGGACCCTTAAAATTACATTGGCCCATTAAAAAATTAGGATAGCTACTGTATCTAAAGATGCTTAAATTCAATATAACTACAAGGTTGCTTTTGCCATGTAAGGTAACATACTCACAGGTTCTGGGGATTAGGACCTGGATATCTTTGAGGAAGACATTGTTTACCATAGTCCATGTTGCTCTCTATGGTCTATTGCCAGAAGTAGTCATATACATTCCCCCAGCTGCATAAGTTCTAAGAAGAACTTTTATGTATTCCAGAAAAGAGAGGAAACCAAACATTGGTGAGCACTAGTAATGTCTACCCTAAGCTCCCACTATATAAAATCTAAACAATTAACTAGTCTCACTAGACCCTGTAGGATCAGCCTTACCCTCACCCACCTATATGAAGTACTTATAATTCCTCAAATGAACTGTTCTCCATCACCCCAGAGTGCTCACACATGTTACTCCTTCCTCTTGGACCACTTTAAAAATCTTTTTATGCAACATAATTGAAAGACAAGATAACCTGGTCTTGTTATCTTTGAATATATGTATCCTGATTTATTGATGTCGCCCCATTAAAAAAATAAAATTAAAAAAAAATCTTTTTATCTTCTAAATTTTTTATTATTTCTTCAAGTGTGTGGTCTAAATTTTGCATATTGTAATAAGTCCACATTTCATTATAATTTTTTGTTTAATTATACATTTTTTGTATAATTAAAATACACAAATCTCTTCTAATTTTATATAAAAAATATTTCCAGAATCAATGTTCCAAGGTTAGCTTTGGACTTCAGACAAGTTTTTTCACTAATATAAATTTTAGTTTTTTCATCAGTAAAAATTTGGATCATCCTATGGTAAAAAAGGCTGCCTGGCAAACAACAACAAAAAAATCTCTATCCCACCAAGTGTTTAAGTTGAGGCTAGCTCTACAATCTATCCAAATCAGCATGTCTCCTGTTCCATTTCTGTTAGTCATTCTACCAAACTTCTGGTCACTAAGTTTCAAAACGTTAACAGTCAGCTTTGACGTTTCCCACTCTCTCATGCCCATCTCAGTCATAAGATACAGCTTTCTGTTGTCTCTTCCTTTGTGAACTAGTGACTGCTGCTCTAGCTGTGGTGTTATTACCTTTAATTTACTGCAGAAACTTCCCAACTCCCCTTCCTACCCCTCATGATCCTACATTACCTCTTTTCCCCCTATTTCTTTTGCACACAAATCCCAGGAAGTCATATGAACTTTAGCCAGTTCAACATGTGAGGCCATGAATGCTCTTGCTCCAGATAAATTATTCAGATTTGGCAAAGACAAAAGCTAGCTTTGCAGAACCCCGCCCCATGTCTATTCACTGACCCTTGCCTGACCCCACCACTGCCGCTATGCCACCTCAAATTTAATATATTAAACTAAAACACCAGAGTACTTATTATGTAAATGAAACTTCTGGATAAGACCAAATTAGCAACTCCTTTACCAGATTTCTACCTTAGACCTTTCTTCATGTAGAAATTCTGTAGCTGTCCTTTTTTGTATTATTTTATTTTTATTAAATAAGATGTTTTAGCTGTTCTGGACTCTTCAAGGCACACTGAGTTGAGTTTCTTTTTCCTCATACCTTGAACCACTTTTTCACATTGATTCCACATGCAGTGATGTGGTTAAAAGCGTGGGTGCACTATTTATACTACCTGGGATCAAAGGCCTGCTTTATTATTTACCTGTCTTGTGGCCCTTGGGCAAGTTCATTAACACCTTTACACCTCTGCTTCCTCACTTGTAAAATGTGGATAATAATAAACTTAACTTTTAGAAATTTTTCAAGGATTAAATAAGAGAAATGTGTGTGAAGTATTATTTGTAGATGGGTTGTTACTAAGAATGCCTAATTCATTGATTATTATTATAAGGGATTTTCTTCTTCTTTTTCTGTTCCCAAACTGAACCTTTTAAAAATGATTTGACTTTGGGTGATGGGTATACAACATAATCAACAGTTCTAATGTTATAGAAATATTTACCTGAAACTTATATACTCTTATGGATCAATATCACCCTGTTAAATTTAATTTTCTAAATAAAAATTTAAAAAAATTTTATTACCTTTTTAATGTTCAGTTCAAAAACATGCCATTCTAATGAAAATATAATATTCAACTAGATCCTTTCTCCTGTATATGCACATGTCTATACATGTATACACACACTTTCGTCAGTCTCATCCAACTAAATACATATAGCAACCCAGTGAAACCTAGGGAGAAATAAAGCAGTCACAAGCCACATATGGGGGTGATATCAAAGGTGCGAGGAGGGTCTCAAGATTTTTGTTGGCCGGCTGATCCTGTGGGGACAGAGAATAGCTATAGCAGAAGAAGACCTACATTATAATGGCTGATAAGTCAGATAGCAGTGATTTCCCATCTATAAAGGGCATAGGAAACATTCGGGAATCTAGTAAAGGTGCAGACTCTGAATCAGTGAGCCTGGAATGAGACCTGAAATGTTGCATTTCTAACAAGTTCTGAGGTGATGACAGGCTGATGGTTTTCCAATCTTTTTTGAGTAGCAAAGCCCTTGGGAAGTGGGTAGGGTGCAATCTATGGAACTCAAAAATAAAAACAAACAAAAGAATTACTAAACTAAAACCTATGGGTCAACAAGACAAGAGTAGATGTATTTGTGGTGACATTGGCATCATGATATAATAGGATGTCCCTTGTCTGTGTCCACCACCCTCAACAACAATTTTTGCATTTATACATGGACAAAATTTCCTTTGTAGGTGCAGTGGGATCCAGCAACAGATGCTAAGGGACCCAGAAAGAATCTCCCCAACTTGGGCATTAGGTAATAGGCATATAGATCTTGCAGTGGATCATAAACTGGCTTTATCATCTTGCAGCCATACTCCAACAATTTCTGAAGAAAGCTGTCTTAGACACTCACTCACAGACAAACCGAAGCCATTATGGAAGTCCAGGCTTTCAGGAGAGAAGTTACAAAATGCACTGGAGCAAACTCATACAAGTCAGGATGGATGCATTGAAGAGCATGAGAGGGACAGTTTGATTTTACTTGCACTATCCCTCCCCCAAGGTAAAACTTACAGCCAAAAGAGATTTTCTCAGCTCATGATTTCTTCTGGAGAGAAATGTGTGAGCATGTAAATGAGCAACCAGTTCTCTGTTATGTGGGGTGCTTCCACAGAGGCTCGTTTCCCTCTGGCCCCATCCAGAGTGCTGAATCATGAACTGCATGGCTGGAGAGCTACCAGAGGCTGAAGAGAGAGGCAAATAAGGCTCTTGGAGGATGTTATAGGGACACAGACCTTAGTAACTGTGTGAACTCATTAAGAAGCCCTCCCATGAGCTGCTGAGGACACACCATCTGTGGACTCCCCAGCTGATCCACGGGCAGCCCCAGCACCTTGTGCATCTCACTCACATATCTTCCCGTCCTGTGTACATCTGCCTGTGTGCACCTCCAATGGTGGCCAAAAAAGCAAGCTTTGGAAGATGGCTAGTGAATATGTGCAGAAAGCCAGCTTAAATCTATGGACCAGAGAGAAACCACAGACTTGAGCTGTAGTCCCATCTTTAAGAAAACAAAATGGAGGCTGTCAGCATTCAGCCTGTTGTGTCGTGAGAACAGTTGAAGGCATACATGCTTAAGAATTCTGGAGCAAGAACCATGGGGGAGGTGTATCCATAAATGGTCAGAGAAAATCTCAGAATCCCTAGGAGGGGTGATAGAAAGTGTTTTTCACTTAAAGGCACTAAAGACTGGAGGAGGTGACTGCAACTCCAAATGTTAAGACAGCAACACAAAACTTTAAGACACATGAAAAATCAAGGAAACATGATACCACCAAAGAATCACAGTAATCTTCTAGTAACTGTTGTTCCCAAATGTATCACAATCTTGGATTTATTCAATAGAAAAAAAAACACCTCAGAATGCTGTTTTAAGGAAACTCAATGAGACACATAAAAACAGAAGAATTTCAACAAAATTAGAAAAACAATTCATGAACAAAATGAGTTTAAGAAAGAGTCAGGAATCATTAAAAAGAATAAAACAGCCTGACCAGGTGGTGGCACAGTGGACAGAGCATTGAACTAGGATGCAGAGGACCCAGGTTTGAGACCCCAAGGTCACCAGCTTGAGCACGGGCTCATCTGGTTTGAGTAAAAGCTCACCAGCTTGGACCCAAGGTCGCTGGCTCAAGCAAGGGGTTACTTGGTCTGCTGAAGGCCTGCGGTCAAGGCACATATGAGAAAAGCAATCCATGAACAACTAAGGTGTCGCAATGAAAAACTAATGATTGATGCTTCTCATCTCTCTCCGTTCCTGTCTGTCTATCCCTATCTATCCCTCCTCTAACTCTCGCTGTCTCTATAAAAAAAATAAAAGAAATAAAACAGAAATTCTGGAGCTGAAAAATGAAATGAATAAAATAAAAATACAATAAAAAACATCAATAGTAGAATGCATCAAGCAGAAGAAAGAACTTGTGAGATAGAAGACAATAACCTTGCAATTATCCAGTCAGGAAAACAAAAACGAAAAGAATAAAGATAAGTAACGAAAACCTGTGCTATCTATGGTACATCATAGGTACATTTGCAGATTATTAATGTTTCAGAAGGAGAGAAGAGAGTAGAAAACATATTTAGAGAAATAATGACTGAGAAACTCCCAAACTAGGGTAGAGCTATGAATATCCAGGTTTATCATAAGTCACTACACAAATGCAACTTAAAGAGGGTCTCTCCAAAATATCTTAGAGTAAAATCCTCAAAAAGAAAAGAAAAAGAGGGAATCTTAGAAGCAGCAAAAAGAAAAAAAAAAAGTTGTCACTTAGAAGGACACACCCACAAGGCTATCAATAAATTTCTCATGAGAAACCTTAGAAGTCAAATGAAGGAAACCAAAAGTTTTGCCACCCTGAAGTTGCTTTTTGAGTCTGTTGACTTTAAGCTGTTTATTAAAAAACAAAAAACTCAGACCTTTGACCATTTTCCCTTTCCTGCCCAAGAGAGTCAGACAGAGATACTTGGTTTTGAAAGGAGATCTTAAAATATTTGTCTTAGCCTAATTTGAATTAAGTATGATCAATAGAAGACTTCAAAAGGTGCCTGATAGTGGATACTCCCTTTGTTCCATTGTTTCTGAGTTGCCTTGCAAGGATTTGCCTGTGATATGTGTTCTGCCCTTCCTAACCTATTTGTTCTCTATTCTGAAATCTAATACCCATTCCCCATCCCCTCTCCTCTCTCTAAAAATGTTTTATGGACCCAGTGTTGCCACACTCTTTTGAAATTTTTATGCTCATGTGAATTTCCCATGCAAACTTATAAAACTTGATTTTGTCCTGTTGATCTGTTTCTGTTACTTTGATTATTAGCCAAGCCTAGAAGAACTTAGAAGGTAGGAGAACACAAAGTTCTGAAAGGAAAATAACCAGCAACCAAGAATACTCTATCAGGCAATGTTAGACTTCAGAAAGGAAGGAAGATACAGACTTTTCCAGAAAAACAGAAGCTGAGAGAATTTATCACCACAAGATTTGCTGAAAGGAGTTTTTCAAGTTGAAATGAAAAGATGCTAATTAGTAACATGAAAATGTATGAAAATATACAACACACTGGAAAGTATATAGTCAAACTCACAGCACTCTAATGCTATAATATGATAGCTTGTTAACCACTTAACTCTAGTATAAAAGTTAACAGACAGGAGTATTTAAAACAACTATAGCTACAATTATTTGTTCATTGACATAATATAGAAAGTAGAGAAAACTTTAAATTCATACAGAATCCCAAATTTCCCAAATAGTTAAAGCAATCTTGAGAAAGTCCAAAGCTGGAAGGCTTACATTTCCTAATTTCAAACTATACTATAAAGCTATGATAATAAAAAAGTATGGTACTAGCATAAAAATAGACATGTAGATTAATGAAACAAAATCAAGCACAAGGAAATAAATCCTCACATATACGATCAACAAATATTTGAAAAGGCAGACAAGAATAGGAAATAATCACATGCAGAAGAATGAAATTGGACTCCTATCTTACCTCACTCAGAAAAATTAACTTGAAGTAAATTAAAAACTTAAACATAAGATCTGATATCATATAAGTCTTAGAAGAAAACAGAAGAAAAAAGTTCTTTGACACTGGTTCTAGCAAGAATTTTTGGATTTGATACCAAAAACACAAGCAATAGAAGCAAAAGTAAATAAGTAAGACTACATTAAACTAAAAAATTCTGCACAGCAAAAGAAAACAATCTACTAACTGGAAAAAAATATTTGTAAACCATACATCTGATACAAGGTTAATATCCAAAATATTTTAAAAACTCATAAAGCCAAGAGCAACAATTGATTAAACAATAAAAAGAGGAACTGAACAGATATTTTTTCAAAGAAAGTAGGCAAATGGCCAACAGGTACCTAAATACATGCTCAACATCACTAATCATCAGGTAAATACACATCAAAATCACAGTGAAATATCATCTCATACCTGTTAAAATACTTTGTATAAAAAAGAAAAAGGCTCACAAGTGTTGGCAAAGATGTGGAGAAAAGGGAACATTTATGCACTGTTGGTGAGAACTCAAATTAGTATATCTACTATGGAAAACAGTATGGTGGTTCCTCAAAAAATTAAAACTAGAACTACCATACAATCTATTAACTTCACTTTTGGGTATACATCCAAAAGAAATAGAATCAAGATCTCAAAGAAAGATCTACACTTTTATTTTCATTGCAGCATTATTCACAATAGACAAGATATGGTAACAACCCAAGTATCCCTCTATGAATGAATGAATAAAGATGTGATATATATATATATATATATATATACATATATATATATATATATATATATACATACACAAAATATTGTATATTACACTGGGGAACAATTTTTTTTTCTGTTGCATGAGGGTTTAAAACTGTTTCTATATATTTCTGCATCACTGATTCCAAATCTGGAATCTGTTCTTTGGTGCATGCTCTAGTTTTTATGAAATTTTAATTTCTTTTTGTTACAGTTAATGGCATGCATTGGTTTTTAAATTGGAGTTAAAGGGCAACGACTCTTGGATTGAACATAACCACAAGGAAATTAATTTTTACAAACATCACTTTTACATAATTGTAGTTGTTTTTAAATGTAAAAAATTATTATCTGATAAAAAACACCCTCTTATTTTGTTTTAAGACTGAATCATGGCTTCTTCGAGTAGGCGTAAACGTAAGAATAGTCCTGACACCTTCTGTTATATATATGGCTGTTACACACTTTAACGTCAAAGGCACAATATTTCATCATTTGTGACACGTGCATATATTGTCTATTTTCAAGTTGCCTTGGCAATCAAGACAAGAATTGGGCTCCTCATATTGTGTGTCATAATTGTGAGAAAATGCTTCATGACTGGACAAAAGGAAAATGCAAAGGAATGCCTTTTGGTATTTCCATGGTTTGGCATGAACCTAAGGACCACAGCAGTGACTGTTATTTCTGTCTGATCCATACAAAGGGCATCAGCAAGAAAAAAAAATGGCATATGATTGCATATCCTAATATCCCTTCAGCAATATGACCTATCCCACACTCTGAGACACTCCCGGTTCCAGTTTTTAATGGTTTTATTTCTTCTAAGGACGAAGAAAGTGAACATGGTGATCAAGTGTATTTTGATAAGATGCATGAGGAAATGGTTGTAGAATCTAAAGGGTCTTCTTCTGATACCAAGCAGTCATTAACTCCTCAGCAGTTTAGCTAACTTGAATTGAATGATTTAGTAAAAATGACATAAAAATTGTCCTCAACTTTCTGAAGTATGAGAAGCATAACTGGATCGTTTGTGTGGATCTTAAAATGGTAAATTTCCTGCTAGGACAACAGAGAGTTTTCACGAAGTATCCTTGCTTTCTGTGTTTGTGAGACAGCAGAACTCGGGAGAAACACTGGACACAGAAGGAGTGGCCGAAACATGAAGCTCTGGAAGTAGGGATGCAAAATATTGTGAATGAACCTGTAGTTAATCGAGACAGGATCATTTTTCCCCCACTTCACGTTAAACTTGGCTTCATGAAGCAGTTTGTTCAGGCTATGAATAGAGAAAATGAATGCTTTCAACATATTATTTCTGCTTTTCCTGCCTTGTCTTTGGAGAAGATAAAAGCAGGCATATTCGGTGGACCTCAAATTCGAACCCTCATACGTGACAAAGAATTTACCAGGAAGATGAATAAGGAGGAGAAAGCAGCATGGCAGTCTTTTGTGGCAGTTACAAAAAACTTCCTTGGCAACAAAAAAGCAGAAAATTATGAACTTCTGGTTCAAAGGATGCTATCAGCTTTATGCAACATTGGATGTAACATGAGCGTTAAGATTCACTTCCTGAACAGTCACCTTGATAAGTTTCCCGAAAATCTTGGAGCTGTTAGTGATGAGCAAACTACTGCTAGAGCATCAAATGAGACTGTTCTCAACAAGTACACAAAATGCAAGAAGAGCTACAAACGTAAATTTTTGCCTGAATAGAATTTAAATAAGTTTTGCGCAAATTTTATGATTGTTTTAATATGTTCTATTTTGAAATTGTAGACAAATTCTGATGCAATTATATCTTTTAGTGTATTAATGTATTTACTGCATTATATAAATTATTATATTTTCACAAATATGATGCCCAAGAAGACATTCTACTTCATTATGTTAAATTAAATGTTGAAAATTTTACAATAAGATGAAAACCGAAAATCTTGAATTGCAAAATAACTGTAGCTTAAAAAGGAAAACTAACATCATATTTGAGATCAGCACACTCGAATTAGGTAAGAACAAGTGTTTTTGTGGATGCAACAAAAATTTTGTTCCCCAGTGTTCTATGTGGAATCTAAACAAGCTGTACTCATAGAAACATAAGAGTGGAATGGTTGTTGTCAGGGGCTGGGATTAGGGTTGGGGACTGGGGAATGGGAAGATATTGGTCAAATAATATATAATCTTCCAGTTATAAAATAAAGAAGTCCTGGATAATCTATTATAGTTAACAATGCCATATTATATATTTAAAAGTTGCTAAGTGAGATCTTAAAAGTTAGCATCACAAAAAAATGGTAATTGTATAAGGGGATGGTGTTAACTAATGCTACTACAATAATCATTTCATAATATATACTCACAAAAATTAGGGGATATTTCAAAATGAATATGAAGCAATAAAATATCCCCTAATTTTTGTGAGTAGTATATTTTATCAAAACAACATATTGTATATCTTAAACCTATAAAATCTTATATGTCAACTATATCTCAATAAAGCTGGAAAAAAAAAACAGGACACAGAGTGGACTCAACAATAACGTAGCAATAATAAAATTTGAGCCAGGAGACCATAATCTAAATTAAGGGCGGGGACATTACACAGTTCTTGAGTTAGTAATGTAGAGGGTCCAGAGTGTGCCTAGAGCAGGGGTCAGGAACCTATAGCTCGTGAGCCAGATGTGGCTCTTTTGATGGCTGCATCTGGCTCGCAGACAAATCTTTAATAAAAAAAATAATGTTAAAAATATAAAACACTCTCATGTATTATAATCCATTCATTTCCTACCACTCATGTTCATGGTTGTGGGTGGCTGGAGCCAATCACAGCTGTCCTCTGGGACAACACCAAATTTTTATTGGATAATGCATAAGGTACATAGGTCATTGTATGGCTCTCACGGAATTACATTTTAAAATATGTGGCATTCATGGCTCTCTTAGCCAAAAAGTTTCCCGACCCTTGGCCTAGAGTCAAAATCAGGGGCAGGGATGCAGGACCAGAGAACTGAGCTGGTATATGGGCTGTTGCCTACTCTCACATTAACTACGCACAAAACCTGCTTTCTTGTGGGAAGCCAGTAGAGTATGGGAGCAAGAGCTCTGGACTTGAAACAAATTGCAGTGAAATAGAGCACAGCTCTGCCACTCACTAGCTGTGTGATCGCTCTGAGGACCCATATTCTCATCCAAAAGGAGGGTAATAATATCTTCTTAAAAAGGTTGTTGTAAAGATTAGATAATACTGGCCCTGACTAGTTGGCTCAGTGGTAGAGTGTCCACCGGTGTGTGGATGTCCTGGGCTCGATTCCCAGTCCAGGCACACAGGAAAGGCGCCCATCTTCTTCTCCACCCCTCCTCTTCTAGCTTCTTTCTCTCTATCCCTCTGTTCTCCTCCCCTCTTGCAGCCAAGGCTCGATTAGTGCAAGTTGGCCCAGGTGCTGAGGATGGCTCCATGGCCTCTGCCTCAGGTGCTAAAATGGCTTCAGTTGCAACAGAGCAAGGGCCCAGATGGGCAGGGCATTGCACCCCAGTGGGCTTGTTGGATAATACTGTCTATGCTTCCCCTCCTCTCACTAAAATAAAAAACAAACAAAAATGATTAGATAATACTTCCACTGATAAGAAAGGTACCTAGATCTCTAAATTCACTTGCAATGCTCAGATTTTCATTTATGATTGCCTTAAGACTGTTATTTTTAAACCACCATCTCTTTACCTCTAAGAAAATTCAGAAGGCTTATCTAAGTTGCTGGGCATAAAATACTTTCAGTGAGACCATTCTTACATAAGAGGTAATAGTAGCCTAAACTGAGAGGTTGCAAAGTGCAGTCAGAGAATCATCAAGAGCAGGGGTCCCCAAACTACAGCCCGCGGGCCACATGCAGCCCCCTGAGGCCATTTTTCCGGCCCCCGCCGCACTTCCGGAAGGGACACCTCTTTCATTGGTGGTCAGTGAGAGGAGCATAGTTCCCATTTAAATACTGGTCAGTTTGTTGATTTAAATTTACTTGTTCTTTATTTTAAATGTTGTATTTGTTCCCGTTTTATTTTTTTACTTTAAAATAAGTTATGTGTAATGTGCATAGGGATTTGTTCATAGTTTTTTTTATAGTGCGGCCCTCCAATGGTCTGAGGGACAGCGAACTGGCCCCCTGTGTAAAAAGTTTGGGGACTCCTGATCAAGAGTGTTGTGAACCAGAGGGGAACTGGAGACTTCCAAAGGGTACTGCCCTTTCACAAGGTTATCATCAAGAAAGAAAGTCAGCCTGATTTCAACACAAAACGATGTTTATATGAAAGCCTCTTAATTTTTAAGTATTGGCAATAATTCAAATATCTAAACACTTGTTTAGGCCATCTAAAACTTATTGGCAGGCCCAGTTCCTGCCCCTGGCCAACAGTTTTTCCTCTTCTATCTTTGCCTTAATCCTTCTAGGAATTCGTGCATTTAAAAAGAGGACAAAGGTCTGTGGAGGGATTCAAATAATTTAACTGGCTCTCTGCCCTAATGACCATTTAAGTATAAAAAGGGATATACCAAAAGCTAGATTATTTTTTCATGCATTTAATACTTAAATAGGAACAATAAAAGAGGTACACAAAACTAGATTATGTTATAAGAAAGAGTTTTAAAATATTAATAAAAAGATATTAAATAGTACCTGACAAAAAACAATAAAACTTTTAAGATATTTTCATATTGCTTCCTGATTGGCATCCTCACTTGCATTTTTTTTTTCTTTTTTTTTCAGAGACAGAGAGAGTCAGAGAGAGGGATAGATAGGGACAGACAGACAGGAACTGAGAGAGATGAGAAGCATCAATCGTCAGTTTTTTCGTTGCGACACCTTAGTTGTTCATTGATTGCTTTCTCATATGTGCCTTGACCATGGGGCTACAGCAGACCGAGTAACCCCTTGCTCAAGCCAGTGACCTTGGGTCCAAACTGGTGAGCTTTTTGCTCAAACCAGATGAGCCTGCGCTCAAGCTGGAGACCTCGGGGTCTTGAACCTGGGTTCTCAACATCCCAGTCCGATGTTCTATCCACTTGTGCCACAGCCTGGTCAGGCCTCACTTGCAATTTTTTTAACCTATGGACAGAATGAACATAGGTTAACCTACGGGCACCTAGAATATGCTCTTGTGCAGATGAACATTAAAAAAAAAAGTAAGGGATGTAAATTTGATTTCCACGTGGGGCAGCTGCACAGGTGCCCACCTTAGAGAGAACCCTGGTTACAAGTGCCATTTAAACAACCAGTTCACCAAGCTCAACAAACAATTAGGTATTGGTTCTGCCGAACTGGTGCAAACTGACTGAATTCCACCACTGGAAGGACTTCAGTTCCCTAATGCTGTTTAACAACCTACTGTCAAACTTAGAGACACAAATCTACATTTTGGGCAGAACTTAGCAGGGAAGGCTCCATGCAGAGTTAGTTGTGGCTTGGCTGGGAGACGGAGATCCACTTCCATGAGTTCTCACTGGCAAGTGGGTGCTGGTTGTGGGTTGTGAGCTCAACAAGAGCTGAGGACTAGGGCCTTGGTTCCTCTCATGGGGGTCTCTCTACATGAGCAGATTGGGTTTCCTCACAGCATGATGTTGGGTCCCAAGCATAAGAAAGTGTACCACCTCTTATGACTCAGCTTCCAGTCACATAGTGTGTCATAGCATAGTGCAAACTCCATTCAGATTCAGGATTACAGAATACAGATAGATCTTGCCTTTGAATAGAAGTGTGAAAGTCATATTATAATAAAATATATTAGGCCCTGGCTGATTGACTCAGTGGTAGAGCGTCGGCCTGGCATGTGGATGTCTCAGGTTCAATTCCCAGTCAGGGCACACAGGAGAAGTGACCATCTGTTTTTCCACCCTTTCTTCTCCCCCTTCTCTCTTCCCCTTCCAAAGTCATGGCTCCAAGGGCTGAGGATGGGTCCATGGAGCCTCCTTTTCAGGTGCTAAAAATAGTTCAGATAAGAGCATGGCGCCAGATGTGGGTTGCCAGGTAAAGCCCAATCGAGGCCCATACAGGAATCTATCTCTCTATCTCCCTCCTCTCACTTGGAAAAGAAGAAAAATACCTTTTTAAAATAATAATATTAAAACATGTTATATGAAAGAAATTGTTGTGGATATTTTTGAAAAACACTATTTATCAAAAGAAGTAGAGACTCTACTCAAATTAAGTCACATAAAATCACCAAGAACTTATTCCACAACCTCAGCCATGGGTCAAAATTAAAAACAAAACATAGAAACACACTTGTCTAGATGTGAATATGTTTTTCTCCTTTCCAAAGGAATTGAAATATTTTCCTAAAATGTTTGAGTCCATAAATAAGCAGACAACCAATGAAACAAAAAAGGCTAGCAAACCAGATTGTCCTCTTTGACCACCTAACTAAGATCTTGGAATGATTAGACCATAAAGCCAAGTTCCTTATCATTGCTATAACCATTGGAGAATAACCTATCAGCCACGTGCTTCTGACCTAATAAAAGTAATGGTGAGCCTGCCTGAAAAAACTCCTCTTAAGTGCACCCTCAGAAAAATAAAGTGTGTTTGAATTTCACAATTCAGCCTGATTTACACAAATGGTATTTTCTAACAGGAATACAATATTATCTAAAACAATTTTTAAATTAAAACTTATAATCAAGGCAAGACAAATATTTGGCCAATAAAATCATGACTAGAAGTAATATTGATTTATTTTTAAAGTATTTTTATATCTTTCTGGACAAACCTTTGGCTTTAGCAATAGAGTGCAGTAGCTGGAGTGTGGGTATAGATTCACATACTGGCTCTATTGCTCACTGGCTGTGTGTGCTTAGGCTCCTCTCTAGTCCTCAGTTTCCTCATGGGTAAAAAGGAAATACTACTTGTACCTCACAACCTCACATGAGTATCAAATAAATCAATTTAGATAAAACACAGCCTGATGCCAGGCGTGGAGTAATCTTAATAAATGCTAAAGATTATTACTATAATAATACTACATAAGAGTAACATCATAGAATATCTATATCATATAGTAGATATTAATAGTTTTTATTATTTCTATAGTAATATTACTGTTACTCTCTTCTTCATACAAGCATATAAGCTACTGTGATATTGAAGAATACCTGTTAATTTGACACTATTGTATTTTCAATGATCCAAAAATTAAATTGATAATGATAAGTCTCCACAAACTTTCAATATTTCAATCATAAACTCCAGAGAAGAACACATTGTGATCCAATTACCTTTCTTTTAACCCACACATATATGTGGTACATTTAATCTGTGCTTTTGTTTAAAATTGAATTGTTTTTGGTTTGAAACTACTTTAGAAACAACAAATCATTTTTGCTGCTGGCAGTTAAGGAATTTTTACTATCTGAAAATAGACCCTGCCTGACCTGTGATGGCATAGTGGATTAGGCATCAACCTGAAAACAGACAGCTAGATCCAGCTCCTTACTACTATTGTCATTCATTGGTCCCAGAAACCATTTTGGAAGGTTGATATTTGCAGCCACATAAATGCAAGGTTGACCCCGTGCTCCTACAGCTATACATGTAAGTAAAATTCAAGCCCTTTTTCATTGAGGTTTCTTCTTCTGCTTATTATGCCCTGAAAGGGGGACAGGTGCATACTAAAGAAAAGGCAGATTTTTCAAACTCCTCTCTTTAGAAAATGTCGGTTTCCATATATCAAATCACTGTCCCTGATCCCGTGGCCATTCACAGGGAGAACGATGAACAACCTCCTCTGAGGGAACAGCTGACTATCCTGCAGCCACATCTCTAGCTTATCCCCAAATACCACCTTCTTCATAACACAGAGCTCCCGGTCTGTACACAAAAACAAACAAACAAACAAAAAACTCTTAAAAAATAGGGTGATAATAAGAAAACAAAAACTAAGCATTTTGAAGACACGTCTTTTTCTTTTTTCTTTTTTTGATAAATGACCAACCAACTAAACTGAAAGCGCCTCAATCCAGCACCCTCATTTTCTGCACAAGAAGGACGACTAGTGGTCAGAGATGTACTTTCACTTAATTTCTCATGCCTTAAATTCATAAAATCAAGTATTTGAAATTAAATTTACAGATTATTTAGTTTAAATTTATCTCTGAGTAGAAAAAACAAGGCCATGAAAAAGAGAAGTAAATTAATTAGTCAAGGTCCCCCATCTGTCAGGTGCTAACTCCAGGTCTCTTCCTAATCTGTTGCCACTCTTCGGTCGAATTTTCTTTGGCTGTGACTATAGAGTTTAAATAGTTAGCTTGGATTCATTTATTGTAGTTCAGAAAAATGTGGTTCTTTCTTCAAAAACTAGCTGTAACCAGCATGCTCAAAAAATGGAAACATTATTCCTTAGTCTTCCTAAAGAATTTTAATAGAGATTTGTCTTAGTCTCTGACAAGTCTCTCAGTCAAGTCTTTGGTTTTGAACCTTTTGAAAAGGAGTAGGTGTTACGTATTTATTTTGGTCCATATGTGTGCATTCAAACTTCTCCGATGGAATTATTGTTGAACGAATAGATGGAAACTTGAAATGCTGTGCCAGAACTAAGCTCGCAATCCTTCTATCCACATACCTAAATGTCTCAAGAACCCAATCACCAGAGCCCTGCCTTTCTCAGGCCAGAACACCTTGTCAGACTGTGTGTGTCTAGGAACAAATGTGTACCAATAAGTTCTTAGTTTTTAACTAAAGTTAATTGTGCTTTGGAAACTTGAAATAGCGAGTAGGTAATGAGACTGTCTGGAAATAATTGTTTTTAAATTCAATCTTAAAGATTGCTGCAAATTATCTAGGCTTTTGCTTTTTATCACTCAAAGTCTTTCTTTCTTTCTTTCTTTCTTTCTTTCTTTCTTTCTTTCTTTCTTTCCTTCCTTCCTTCCTTCCTTCCTTCTTTTTTTCTTCTTTTTTTTTTAGCTGAGAGGAGGGGAGATAGTGAGACAGATTCCTGCATGCACCCTAACTGGGACCCATTTGTCAACCCCATCTGTGGCCAATGCTTGAGTACAAAGCTATTTTTAGCACCCGAGGCTGATGCACTCCAACAGAGCTATCCCCAGCATCTGGGGTCACTCTGGAACTAATCAAGCTACTGTCTGGAGAGGGGAAGAGAGGGAGAAGGAAGAGAGGAAGGGGAGAGAAGCAGATGGTTGCTTCTCCTGTGTTCCCTGACCAGGAATCAAACCTGAGCTGTCCATATGCCGGGCCGACACTCTATCCACTGACCTACCAAGCCACCGCCCAGAGTATTTCTTAAATTTAATACAAAATGGTCCTGTGGGCAGAAGATGCCCACACAAAAGAAAAAAGTTCTTAGAGGTGATCAATATAAAAGCAATATAGGCCTGACCTGTGGTGGTGCAGTGGATAAAGCATCGACCTGGAAATGCTGAGGTCGCCGGTTCGAAACCCTGGGCTTGCCTGGACAAGGCACATATGGGAGTTGATGCTTCCAGCTCCTTCTTCCTTCTCTCTCTCTGTCTCTCCTCTCTCTCTCTCTCTCTCTCTCTCTCTCTGTGTGTTTCTCCCTCTCCTCTCTAAAATGAATAAATAAAAAAATAAAAAATAAATAGAAATGTTTAGAGCTTTAAAGAATTAAAAATAAAATAAAATAAAATAAAATAAAAACAATATAGAAAGAAAAAAAACTAAGAAATATTCCCTTGGAGGTAAATTGAGTACACTGAATGTGTAGCCAAGAAATGTGGGAATTAAGTGATTCTGCCATTCCCGATCTTCTACTCAAATTAAAGCTGCTCCACATCCAGATGTTTTCTTGTATGTGTATCTCAACATGTTCTGCACTATAACCAACAAATACAGAAGTTCTGAGGGGAGTGACATATTTATAATGGACTTTGAAGATTGTGAGATATCACAAAGGTTTAAGTAGATAAGAAAAAAAAAACCCTCAGGAAAGACAAACATATGCGTAAAGGTTAATTACTGAGAAATACCATGGTTCATACTTCCTTCTCTGTGAAAGTTTTCTTTTGTACATGCCACTGGAAGAGTTCTTTTTCTTATTTGAATCTTTAATCAATTATCTCCAGTATATAAAAGAGGAATACTGTTTACAAGGTAGTAAGTGGTAGTGTGTTTTTATTCATTTATTCAACATTTATGAAGCACTTACAGTGTGCTATGAATTATGGATACTGAAGTTATTAAGTAACTAAAAGTCTACTAAAGGAGCCAGATTTTTAAAAAATTCCAACCCAATGGCATGCATACTCTGGCAATGTGTACAGACCAATCCAATGGTAGGTATATATTAACAAAACATTTATTAATAGGAAGATTATATTGAATATATTGTATTTTGTCCCCCTTTACCTGTTGTCCCAATGGACATTCTAGTTTGGAAGGCAAATTATATGGTTGCCCTATTTATTAAATTAAGCAATTTTTGCTTGCTAAACACTAGAGATATAAAGAAATCTCTACCCTTAGGGTATTGAATATCTAGTAGATGAGATAGACAATTAAATAAGCAACTTTAATTCATGTAATAAGTGTTATATATTATATAGAGAGTGACTGTCTTCAAAGTATATTCATAACATATCTTATTCAGAACTAGGGTCAGGAATACTATTCAGAGTCCAAAGGGCATAGAGTACATAGTCTGACAAGAAAAATAAGAGTTAGTTAAGAAAAAATGTTCCAAATCAGAGAAAGATGTAGTTGCCAAAGCAGAGGAATAAGAGAAAGCAGAGCAATTTTTAGAAACTAAAAGCCTTTGATTTTTCTGGAGCGCCTCTTGCAAGCAGGGAGGGACGAGAGAGGAAGCCAGAGAAAATACTATAATAGCCAGATCATGAAGGAACTCGTGTAGATTTAAGGCCTGAACTGAATCTCAAGAAGTGGGAAATTACTGATGCATAAAACACTGGAGTGCTTTGGCTACAGCATAGGGCATGAAATAAGGTGGAGAAAGAATACAAGGAGAAGTAAACAAAGTTTTTGTGTGAGACTGACCTAAAATCATAATGAACTGAGCTTAATTTGCCAAGGACCTCTTTTTTCTCCCTTTCCTCCTTTCTACTGATTTTTGTTTGAAATAAGAATGTGATGGCTAGATTCAGCAAACATCTTGAGACCTTGAGGAAGAAAGTGATACACAGTGAGTTAGCAAAACAGAAATGATGAGTCTGGATTCCTACGACTGTGGGCTCATTTTAATTGCTATGGGGCATCTATCTGTGCACTACTTCATCCTTTCTTTCTGTTCTTCCCCAGAGTTAACCATTATCCTAAAGTTGGTGTGTACCACCTCACAAATAGTTTATATTTTATTGCATATGATTTTAAAATAAATGTATCACTTAGTGTCATATTCATTAGGAACAAAGAAATCCCAAAATACAATGGCTATAAAATACAGCGGCTCTAGCGAGCAATCCTGTGATACACTAACAATCCGAGCAAGATGACCTTACTCACAGGTCATCTGGGACCTCATTTTCTTCTCTTGGTGCCTCTTCATCATGCTGGGTGTTCTCATAGTTGAAACTTGTATTTCTGCATTCCAGCAATTAAAAGGGAGAAAGAGAAGTGGTGGTGGTTTGCATTTATATAAATTGATCTCATTGTGTGTATTTTTTTGTAATTAATATTTTTACATTCAATGTTGCATTTCTGATATTTATCCCTATTTACATATAAATACATTTTAGTCATTTTAATAACTGCATAAATCCAATTATGGGTTTAAATCACACTTTATTATTCTTTAGTTGATGAATGTTGAGGTATAAAGATCTAGTAAATAACTCTCTTCTTTAACAGTGTTGAATCAATTGGGAATCAATTTCAACATATGAACAATGAGCTTAATACAATGGTAACCTTCAAGTATATTATCAAGAAAGTAATCCCAAAGATCATGGAACAGAAAGGTTCACAGACCAAGTTAAGGTGCTCAACTCACTTGATTTATTAATTCGAAAAAAACCCACAATGAGAAGCAAGGGGAAAGAGATGGGCTGGGCTGGGTTAATACAGGTAGGATAGAATGCAAACAGGATAGAAAGACCACACCACCTGAAGCCTGTCTCTCTCTGCTGCATCACCCTTCTTCATTGATGATGTGGTTGTGAGGGCCACAAGTGACAGGGGCCCACAGACAGAAGATGGCTGAGATAGCACAATTCTTGCTCCATTCAAGAGACCCAGGGGCAATTAAATTAATGAATAAGAACAGATTTTAGTTGCATTTTCCAGGCAGAGAATTTGTAGGGCCAGAATGAATATTATCAGTAAGTAGCTGATTTAAATCCTCACAAATATTGAGTGCTACTTCATGTGCTTATTGGTGTTAGTGCTTCAGTGCCTTGTGTATAATTACTAAATTACTACTATTTATAACTTTTTGGTACTTCTGTCCTTTCTACCTGTTTTTAGTATTCATGTGCTCTATTTACTTCATCCATATCTGTCATACCTTATAGGTTACTAATTTGCCTATACTTAAATGCATCCTGTGAGTTTCATCTATCCCATTTGTATTGTTTGTCCTCTACAACAGAATTGAATATTCTCAAATAATACAGAAGCATATAGTATAAGGTGAAACTGGATGGGTATTTCATGTAGGAGCAGAGCCTTTACCACTAAGTCCATGACATGGCCAAAAACAACTGACAGGGTTATTCCAAAATGGATGAAAATATAAAGGCATGCCCAGTTTGTTTTTCCAAAACTATCAAAAATATGCACTGCAGCACTTCTCCAAACAGTGAATGAAGGAGATACAGAAACGTCAAGAATTCAAGTGGCAAATGTAGATTATGCCACTTGAAAAGAAATATCAAGAGTGTATAGTATTTCCCCTATAAAATAAGACTAGAATTGGTAGCTGAAAAGCCAAAATGTCACCATTGCAATATGTGGTTCTGGTATCAGGGAATGAAGCGTTAATCCACAGAGAAGCGGATGTCAATGCCAGGGTTAGATTGATTTACCCACAGTCAACTACCCACGATCAGTGCTGCTTCAATACAACCTTTACCCATGGGGACAAGACCTTCACCCCTAAGATGAGGCAAGACTGAGATCAACTGGAAGCCATGCTAGCTCCCAAGAGGCATGCACATTCTGCCCCATATCCCAAATCATCAATCAGGTATTTTATTTTCACAGTGGGGTTAGTAAGTGAGGTTGGGCGAAAACAAAGCATTTAGGATAGAAAAAACTGTTCTTCCTAACAGTTTCCAGTCTTTCTCTTAACTGATTAGATCTACCATTAGAGTAGCCTAACAGGGAGGAAAGCTTCATCCTGTTAGGGTGGTCCTTTTTCTACTTTTACAAAGCCTCTCTGCTAATACCATTACTCCCATGGTTCTTCTTGGAACCACTGCTGGTGAAGGAAGCAGAATCAGAAACCAAGTGTAGAATATCCTCTTAAAAGGATCTGTTTCTGAGCAGTAAATTAATTAAATTAACTTCAAGACCACTCTATTCCAAGGCTGAAATTCATTCTTCATTCTACGTCACATCACAAATGTTGTCCAGCATCGTTGTCCAATATAGCTCAGGAGATCCTAAAACTCAAAGATTAATATTCTGAAATGTTCAAGGTCAATGATATCAAAGTCAAAAATCAAATGGTTTTTCCATTGTGATTTGAAATTAAAATAGATGAGAAGGAAGAGTGTAAATTTTATCCTCTTTAATTTCTCATTCTGCTTGGTCTCAGCTATAAAGAGGTTCTTAGTTGCATCTTGGGCTGACCTCACAAAAAATAATTTAGTGCCTCCATGAGCTGAAAATTTGAGTAATTTCAGTAATGCACCTCCCTTATTAAATCATCCAAAGGATTAATAGGACACATAATATTATCCCAGCACCAGCACCCCACCTAAGAGACACAGAAAAAAAATAATAACTCCTAATGCAATTATCCCAGAAAAAAATTAAGCTCCTAAAACTTACTAGTTAATAATATCAAAGATCCTAGCAAAACCTTAATATCTAAGGTAAGGAAAATACAGAGAGACTTGATTTTAAGCTTATCAGAATGTTAATAAATTTATTCCAAATATTTAGTATTTATAAATTGTGAATTTAAATTTAAATGGGAAAGCTCTTCCAGCAAGTGATTAATTTGAGGGCTATACACTTACCATTTTGAGTATCCAGGGGTAGGGGGCTTGGCATAAGAAATCCATTTATACTTATGGTTTTTCTCTCTGACTGTGCAAAATGTTCTAAAATCACTTCCATTTTTACTCATCTCCTTCACATTTGTTTTTGTCATTATTCTTTTACTTCTTTTGTGTTAGTGTGTATCCCTTAACTTCCTGTTGTAATTATACATTATCTTTCTACTTTTGCCTTTTAATCTTAGTACTAACGTTAGTGTTGGTTAGTCTAGCAGGGGTCTCAAACTCGCGGCCCGCGGGCCGCATGCAGCCCGCCAAACAATTTTGTGCGGCCCGCAGACTAATCCACGAAGTTCAAAATATTTTGGATAAAATTAAGTAAGCCCGTGGATTAGTCTGCGGGCCGCACAAAATTGTTTGGCGGGCCGCGAGTTTGAGACCCCTGGGTGAGAATTCTTTTCTTTATGGTATTTTCCTTCTTTTTAAAGAAGTCCTGTTAACATTTTTTTGGTGGTGATGGATTCCTTCATCTTCTGCTTGTCTGAGAAGATTTTTATCTATCCTTTGATTCTAAATAATACTTTTTCTGAGTAAAATAATTTTGGTTATACGTCCTTGCTTTTCATAACTTTGAATATTTTATTCCAATCCCTTCTGGTCTGCAAAGTTTCTGTTGGAAAACCAGTTGATAGTCCTATTGGAGCTCCCTTGTAGGTAACTACCATACTGCTTTCTTTCTTTTTTTTTTTTTTACTGCTTTTAAGATTCTTTCTTTGTCTCTAACCTTTGGCATTTTAATTATGATGTCTCTTTTTGAGGGGCTCTTTTGGGTTCATCAGTTTTAAGACTCTCTTTACTTCCTGAACTTGGATGTTTAATTTCTTTGCCTGGTTAAGAAAGTTTCAGTCATTATTTCTTTAAATAGGTTTTCAATCTCTTGCTCTCCCTCTTCCCCTTGCAATATCTTTATAATGTGCATGTTATTACACACGATGTAGTCCCAAAGGTTCTTTAAACTATCCTCATTTAAATTGTTTTTCTATTTGCTATTCTGATTTTATTTTTGCTACTTTGTCTTACAAATCAATAATCTGATTCTCTGCTTCATCTAATCTGCTGTTGATTTCATCTGATGTAGTCTTTATTTCTGACTGGTCTTTTTTTAATGTTTTTTATCTTTATCTTTATTTTTATGTTTCCTGTCTCTTTGTTGAAGTCCTCATTGAGATCATCTGTTCTTCCCCTAAGTTAATTGAACATTCTTATAACCAGTGCTTAAACTCTGTATTTGGTAGATTGCTCTATTTTGTTTAGTTCTTTTTCTGGATTATTGTCTTGTTTTTTCATTTGGCACATGTTTCTTTGTCTCTTCATTTTGGCTGCCTCCCTGTGTGTGTTTCTATGTATTAGGTATATATGCTATGTCTTCTGGGGTCCTTTGGGGCTCTGTCTTACTGTTCACCTGAGCAAGGTGCTCCACAGGTGTCCCCTGTGTGAGTTGTGTGTACCCTCATATTGTAGTTGAGCCTCAATTGCTGCTGACATAGAGGCAGGTGGAACTAACTCTCAGGCTGACTGTGAGGACTGGCCATGACTATAACAAATAAGGTATTACGCAAGGACTGACCCCATAAAATGGAATTCACTTTAACAGGGGTCTGATGCCTGCTGAGTCCACCCTTTAGATATGCCCTTTCTGGTGCTAATTGGGTGATACTCTGGTGTGGTCTGAAGCCAGCCACCAATTGTGTTGGTTCTGAGGCCTCTTGTGAAGTTCTCTGATGCTGGCCAAGATCAACTATTTCTTATGTCTGCCTGAGCTGCCCAGTAGATAGAACTTGGTAGCTGCCTATACTGAGCTTGAAGGTACCTTGAACTGATTATGCTGTGAACTAAGGCTTGCTACTACTAGCACAGGGCTTGGGGCCACTTGGCAATTGGTACATGACATGCCTCAGCCAGCCGTTGTTTGTTTGGGATTTGTGAATCTTTGAGAGATTCTAGGAAAGTGTGCAGCACAAGCCCAGTATGGATGCTTGTGTGCCTCTGAAAGGAGTTCAGGGTAGAGATAGGAATCGGGTAGAGTGAGGTTTCAGAGAATTACCAGGGTGAGGAAAGAGTGGTGTTAGCCAATTTAATGGAAATTCAGATTTGTCATGAGCCTGCACTTGCTGACTGTGAGGGGGAAGGACTCAACAAAAAACAATGGCACCTTAGTCCTAGAGAGAGCTCCCTCTCCAGGTCTCATCCTAAAAGCAAAGAGTTCAGTTCCTCTCCATATGTCCCTAGCACTTTTCAAGCTTCTGTCAATTCTCTGGAGCTTAGGGCATATTTTTGAGTGAATGAGTCTGTGCTCAGGCCCTTTAAGAGAATACCTGGGTCTCCAGCAACCTTCCATCTTACCTAAATGGAATCTCTGCTGATTTTCACAGCCAGATATTGTAGGAGTCCTCTTTCTAGCACTAGTGGTCAGGTTGGAGAGCCCAGTGTGGGGTTGGGGCTCCTTGCTCCTCAGGGGGGATCTTCATAGCAAAGATATCACTCTTGATTTTTAACTGCCACACATGGGTGTGGGAACAGCCTGTCTTGCATCTCCATCCCTTCTCCAATCTCAATGTGGCTTCTTTATATCCTTAGTTAAAAGAGTTCTATTAGCTAGTCTCCAGGTAGATCTTAAAGGTGGTTGTTCTGTAATTTAATTGTAATTGGATGTGGTCATGGGAGGAGGTGAGTACAACATTTGCCTACTCTGCTACCTTGATCAGAAGTTCTAACATGATGCTTTGATGTATAAATATTTCTGTAGTATTTATTTATGTAGTTTTTTATGTAGTATTTATGTATTTATGTAGTATTGATGTAGTATAATGATTACTACAACAAACAAATAATATACCTTCTCACATAGTTATTTGTGTGTGTGTGTGAGCAGAGTACTTGAAATATACTCTTTAGTAAATGTCTTGTATTCGTTACAGTGTTGTTAGCCGTAGTCACCATTTAACATTAGAACTCCAGAATTACGCATCCTGCAGAACCGCAATTTTGTGCCCTTTGACCCACACCTCTTCATTTTTTTCAACTTCCCCACCCCTGATAAGCACTATTCTACTCTCTGCTTCTATATATTCAGCTATTTTAGATTCTGCATGTGAGAACATGCAGGTTTTTGCTTTGTTTTTATCTGTCTCAGCACATTCTTGAAGTGAAGCTGTAGTTGATTTTTCTGAAATATGTGCCCCTTGTGACTGTCTACTCTGTTTTTAAATGTTCTATCTTTGGGTAGATTTTCTGTACATTGTGTGTGGGGGGTAGACCCAGGGGGAGTGAATTACAATAGTGGGATAATCCTCTAATATTTTATTTTACTCTACTCTTCCTCTGTATCTTTGAGGAAGATTCTACAGGGTTTATAAACAGTTTATTTTGTTTTTTGAAGGACTCCCTTTCCTCCTCTACTTCATAAAAGGTTATGATTTTGTTAACCCTAAATATATCCTTTTCTTAAACATATAGTTTGATTTCTGACCTAGACATTGTCTCCCAACATATTCCTTCACAGTTTATTTTGAATTTCTTTGTTACTAACAGATATAAAATCAGTATGTTTGGAACCTGTTAAAATTATCTACTGCTCAACCAAACCTCCTTCACTTCCAGCTTTTTTGATTGAATAACCTCAGCCAGAATAATGCTTGAGCTTGACCTTAAACCAGGGCTGGACTCAACCTGTCACCGCAATGCCTATTGCTCCTTTGATAATTTATATTTGCTATATCTTCCTTTAGCTTTTCAAATCCCTAATTTATTCACACATATTCCTTCTTAGAGCAAGAAGGAATTTCTGTGTCCCCATCTGCGGAAACTGGCACCTTGAAACCCTCCCAATGAGCCTTTGAGAATAATGCTGACCTTCCTCATTTTCTCTGAAATCTGTCCCAGTTTTTCTGCTACCACTCTCGGCAGCTGTTTTATTCTACAAGGGGACCCAGTCTTTAAACTTTACAAGGCAGTGTCTCAAATGCCTCTGTCCAAGGAACAAGACCATACCGAGCTGCTTTTCCTATATCATGTTAAAAAGTTGTCTCTTACCAGTGGCCTAAATCCCAGCCTTTCCTGGGGCAACCATGCTAGTTTTCTCCCTAAGATTCTGTCTTTCGTCAGTGGGTCCCAGTCCATGCTTCTGACAGGGTGATAGTGACGTCAGTGTCTCCCTCACCCTGCCTGATGCACTCCAAGAGACTTCGTTTGAGACACATCTCCACTTTCCTTTAGTATTTTTTATACGCTCCACACTTAAATTTTTCATTTTTGTGTTATAAAAGTCTTGCCTATTCTCTAGAGTCTCCACCATTTTTGTCAAGAGATTTCTCCTCTTTCAATCAGTTTGTTTTTCTGTTTATTGTTTTATTCATATACTTTACTACACTGTGTGTTTCAAACTTCTCCATTTTACCCTTGAATCCTAAGCAGACAAGACTTTGAGAGACAGATTATGCCAGGCATGGAATTTGTTCATTGTCTTCTTGTTGGGTCTGCAATATTTCATTGAGTTCTCTCCTCCAATTCTCCTCTTTAAACAGGGTAGGTCAAAAGTAGGTGTACAGTTGTTTATATAGAAAATAATGCCATAATTAACTAATAAAAATACAATAATAAGCTCTGGACATGTACTCGCAACTATAAACCTACTTTTGTCCCACCCTGTAATTGGTGCCCTGATCATACTGTCTGTTGCAAAACAATAACATTTAACATAGACTGGATCTCAATTCAGGTTTGAGTTCATGTAGTATTTAAGTCTAAAGTGAATATGAAATTATGTGAAAGCATTATGTGAAGCATTTAAGTGAAAATGCTTCATAATTGGCTGGTGTCAGGGGTGGGAGAGAACCCTGCTGTGTAGGGTTTATTAATAATTGGTTGGGGTGGAGGAGAACTTTAATGTATAGGATTTACTAATTTTAGTAGCACACATGTTCCCATGATGACCAATTTCAAGCTATCAATGTGATATCAACCACATCACAAAATTATGAAAAATTTAACAATCAACTCTTATAAGTTAATGCTAGCTAGATTCTTTTTTAATCTGTGTACAAGCAACATGAATACAAGATATTTAAGGTTAGTTCCTTTGAATTTCTCTGTAATTTTGGAAGTAAAATAAAATTTGAAACAGTGCCCTAAAGCTGCCTAGCTAGGCCTAATTCCAAAAGTTTAAAGCTAGAACCCCTGAATGCATGTTCTGTTCAAGATGTCATCTTGCCTCACCATGACCTCCAGTACTGTGCCAGGTGGAATTGCATTCTTAAGTACCCATCATTTGATTAAGGTGTCACCTTGACATGTGCCTTTGCTGAAGAATACAAGCTGCTGAACAGTTGCTTTATACAAAATGAAAGTCAGGGCCAAGTGATGTTTGCTTCTATGTGCATCCTTGCCTTTCTAAACGGAGGTGAAGAATAGAGCTTCTGCCTGTGAGTGAATGCATTTCTTAATTCTGGACCCCAGAATGTAAGTCATAGGCAGCAGTCACCAGAGTAGTCCTCTTCACACCAGCGGGTCAGGACTGCAAATCTTCCGGCTGGAGTGACGCAGACATAGCGTGCACTTTTGCATGGTGGCACGCTCCCAAGAAAAGAGAGAAAGGAACCACACCAAGCAAGCTTATTTCCTTATGTCAAACTCACCAATAATTTACTTTTCATCCTGTGGAAAGAACATGGAAGTGTGTTAATTAATATCCCTTTATTGAAGCAAAACATCATCATAAGGGTATCAGTGTCTTAACTTCACAGTAAACAATGTATTGCATCCCAGCTTTTGCACTACTAGGAATAATGTTCTATACAGATCTTTATGCCTATATTTTAAAACAGTGTATAAGAACATATACTTAGAATATATCTAGGAGAGGATTCATTGGGTAATATTATATGATGTGATAAATATTGTAAATTGCACTCCACGGTTTATAGTTCCACCACTGGATTATAAAATCTAATTCCTATATAACCTTGCCAAATCTTAATACTATTTTTTTAAAAAGCCAATCTATTGGGTATAAAATGGTTCACAGCTCAATGTAAAAATGGTATATATGCCTGACCAGGCAGTGGCACAGCGGATAAAGCATCAACCTAAGACACTTGGGACCCAAGTTTGAAACCCTAAGGTCACTGGCTTGAGCACAGGTTCATTTGGCTTAAGCGCAGGCTCACCAACTTGAGCATGGGATCATAGACATGACCCCATGGTCACTGGCTGAGCCCAAAGTCCCTGGCGTGAGCCCAAAGTCACTGACTTGAGCAAGGGGTCACTGGCTGAGCTGTAGCCTCCCTTCCCATCTGTCAAGGCACATATGAGAAAACAATCAATGTACTACAAGTTGATGCTTCTCATCTCTTTTCCTGTCTGTCCCTGTCTATCCATCTTTCTCTTTCTTTCTCTCTCTCTCACATGCTAAAATTTTTTTTAATAACAAAAAATAAAAATGGTACCTCAATATGGCTTTAATTTGTATTTTTATTTTCCTGGTGAAATTACATTTCTTTCATGTTTATTTGCCATCCACATATTCTTTCATATGACTTACCCATTTGTATTTTTACTCATATTTCTGTTATTTTGTGTAATTCATAAAGAAGTGGGTTTTTTTTTCTTTTTAAATTCTAAACACAAATTTAAGTTCAGTTATATATGCTAAAAACGCCTTTCTTTTTTGTATTTTCTATCTGTCTTCCTATACTGTAATTTAGGGGTTCTTTGGGGGGGGGAAATGGCTCAATTTTTCTTTTTTCTCATTCTCTCTTTTTCTGTATTGAATCTTCTATTTAATCCATCAATCAAATTTTAAATATCAGCTGAAATGGAAGAAGAAAGAGGAACTTCATGTCAAACGCACTCCCTACCAAACAGTATTGTAAGCCTCCCTCTTTGACTTTAGTTCTTTGACTTCCTTCCTTGGCCATGAACTTCTGGGTCTTCTCCTTTCTTTGAGATCTTCCTCATTTAGCCCCTCTTAAGTGCCTTTAATTTCTCTAAGAAATACATCTTTTTCCCCAAATTATATTTTCCATTATGAAAAGCAAGTCTTGAAGTTAACAAAGCCCCAATGACTTAGAAGACAAATTGATAACCTTATATCCCGTATTTTCCCTCAGTATCTCAGCGTACTCATCCAGCCAAAGGGAGGATTCTGCTGTATGGTGGTCAACAGCAAGCTGGTCAGGACATGCCCAGCACTGGGAAAATGACAGTGCTAGAAAGGGGAGAGTCCCCAGCAAATCTGGACAAGTTGGTTACTTGATTCTGATGTCAAGATAAATGATACATATTTTTTCCATAACAATTCTACTTGTTGTTTTCAAAGAGCATTCATTGCTTAAGTATTTTCACATGTATTTTTAAAAAATAGCCTTCTAGGCCTGACCTGTGGTGGTGCAGTGGATAAAGCGTCGACCTGGAACACTGAGGTCGCTGGTTCGAAACCCTGGCTTGCCTGGTCAAGGCACATATGGGAGTTGATGCTTCCTGCTCCTCCCTCCTTCTCTCTCTTTCCCTTTCTCTCTCTTTCCCTTTCTCTCTCTTTCCCTTTCTCTCTCTCTCTCTCTCCTTTCTGAAAAATTGAATAAAATCTTTAAAAAAAAATAGCCTTCTAATATAACCATTCAATTCCACAGGCAGGAACAATGATTTTAGAGTTTTGACAGGCCAAAATAGAACCCTCAGCTTCAGAGGATTACATTAGAGACTATTCACCTTAGCAGGTGAGTGAACTAAACAGGACCATTCCCACAGGTGATCTGCAGGACATTTATATCACCAGTAGATAGACAGAAACTCTCTCTCCCACTAACACATACACACACACACACACGCACACACATATCATTGGGACCATCCTACAAATGTCTCCAGAAGGTTAAAGACAGACCAGACCCAGCCTATAGTGCCATCTTCAGTAATCCATAGCCATTTGATGAACAGTTATTCTGTGCTAGCTATTCTGTACCAGGTACTGTGCTAGATACCATAGATCTCAAATGAATTTGAAAAAGTCACTGCCTTCAAATCTCATCTATTTGGGGGAGATAAATATATATATATAAACAATACTTAAAATATTTATAGTCTAAACTTTTAACTTTTCCCAAACAATTATACAGACAGTAGGTCTGAGTACATTTCACTTTTTAAATTGGCCAGAGCATCTCTGTAGGTGTCACATATTTACACAGAAATTTCCAACATAGATAAAAAAAAAAAAAAGTTAGCTCCATAGAAGAATAATAACACAAACAAGCTGAGTAGTAAAGTTAGAAAAAAAATATAAAACCAGTATATAAGTGATGCACACCTATGCACTATTTGAGCATTTAAGATATAGATATCTCTTTTTTATCACCATTTTTCCTTAGACTGACACTTCCTAGAAGGCAGGGTTTCCTCAATTGCTTCAGGCCACCTAGCACCCAAAATTTGTGACCATCGGAGGGGTAAAAGTCAGCTGAATATTCTAACCAGGAGTCTCTGACATTTTTGTCTTAGCAATCAGAGTTGGCAGCAACTCTAAAACATGCTGCTCCCTTTCCTGTGAGGAAAAGCAGCCTTTCTGAACACAATCAAACTTTTCTTTGGTGACTCCGATGATTAGTGTCTCAGGAACATTTTCTGGAACAGGAGTTTTCTTTGTCCAAAACCATAATTGTAGAAGATGTGGGAGGCTGACCTTCTTAAACTTAATCCTCTACAGCAAATGGTTTTCTTAAGTTTACTTCTTTCTTCCAAAGAGAAGTACAAAAAAACCATGTCTAGAGGCATTAAACCATGGTCAATTTAAATGAAATATTTCATAGGACCCTAAATTGTAAATGGTCATAATCTGTTCATTCTGCATTCTCTTTTTCAGCCTGCATTTGGGGATCAGAGTCACAGATATCACCTTTGTGAAAGGATTAGTTTGTCTATTCTCAGCCATCAGCTTCTCTCCTAATATGGCCAATTGCTTTGCAAAAACACAGACTAGACTCAGCAATAGATGGATTCATGCACATTCATCTTTACTGAAAACACTGACAGCTCGGTGTACATGCACTTCTATTGCTTTTTCAACATATGAAAGATTCTACTAAATATTTTGCCATCTACCTGGCACTGAGCCATTACATAAACAATTCAGTTCAACCAGCATTTATCAAATGCTAAACTACCACAGAAAGTACCTACCATTTTCTCTTAGTGAGTCTGTGGGAACTGAGAAATTACTAGATCATAAACCAGCTCTACATCCCCAACTAGCTGTGCACCTTGGGCAGAAGCAAGGACATGGTGATTGTGCTATTGTTGAAGAGCAGGGACAGCTTCATCGGGTATTCTGAGGGATGCTCCAACATCTCTCCAAAGCCATCCTCTCCCTAACCTGGTATGAAATTTCTACTAACAAACTCTGTTCCCCTAGGACAATCAATAAACATGTATCTATTCATTTTATTTATCTCAAGGTAGACTGACTCTAAGCTACTTCAAAGCTGCATAAAAGGTATTTGTTAATGCTTGCTTAATTAATTGAATGTATTTGAATCACATTATTTCTAGAAAGCCCCTGTTGTTTGAATGCACATCTTCCCTAAGCCTCCAGAACTGACAGACCAACTACTTTCAGAAGCAGAAATGGCCACTGTCAAAACTGTGAAATAGATCATGTGTGTCCAAACAACAATTTGTTTCTTTTCCTCTTTACCTTCTAGACTCCCACCAAAAGTTTTCAGAATTCTTCAGAATTATGAACAGACAGCCAACCTATACAAGCAAAAAATACTAGATAAGTAACTACCATGTACCAGGCTCTGTGGCAATCATTCTATTTATTTCATCATGAATATTGCCCTGCATATGAGAAATGCGGAGGTTCAGAAAGAGGTTGACTTGCTCATCCAAGGTCACAGAGCAGGAAAGTGATAGAGCCAGGCTTTGAATGTAGGATTGTCTAACATCAGTGTTCTTTGCACTTTTTTTTTTTTTTTTTTTTTTTTTTTTGGCCAATGCCTTTCTCAGGCCTCAGTTTCATCTGTAGCCTTAGGATTTTATGTTGATAACCTTGGGTTTTATTTCAGGTGGACCCTTCAGAATCTGTGTTCTATTATCTCATTTGTCAGGATTTTAACATCTATTTGGTCCATGAGTAAATTGAGACTCAGAAAGGTAAATCGACTTGTTTAAGGCCAACAGGTGACTCATTGTGGCCCTAAGACCAGAGCCCAAGGTTTTAGTATCTATTTCCAGTTTTTAAACATTTACCATCCGGCCTGACCAGGCAGTGGCACAGTGGGTAGAGCATTGGACTGGAAAATAGAGAACCCAGGTTTGAAACCCTGAGGTCATGACTTGAATGTGGGCTCACCAGCTTGAGCATGGGGTTGCTGGCTCGAGTGTGGAATCATAGACATAACCCCATGGTCACTAGCTTAAGCAAGCCCAAAGGTCACTGACTTGAAGCCCAAGGTCACTGGTTTAAGCCCAAGGTCACTGGCTCGAGCAAGGGGTCACTTGCTCTGCTGTAGCCCCCCAGCCAAGGCACATATGAGAAAGCAATCACTGAACAACAGAGGTGCTGCAATGAAGAACTGATATTTCTCATGTCTTTCCCTTCTTATCTATCTGTCCCTATCTGTCCTTCTCTCTTACTATCTCTCTGTCTCTGCCTAAAAAAAGAAAAACACAAAAAACATTTACCAGCCTTAACCTAGCCTGCTAACCCCTGATCTGTCTGGCTTCTCCTCTCTTTCTAGCCCCATCAAATACCATTTCCCCTCTATTCCTTACATCATGCCCATGACTAAAATTACTAGATTCTTTCCTACTTCAGTTCACATGCCATTCCTTCTGTCTATCTTGATAACGCTTGTCCTTTATTATCTTCCCCACCCCTCTGAACCTGGATAACACTAAGTATTTTATTAGGTCTAATTTCAGATATTGCTTCCGAAACATAGTCTTCCTTAACTAATGCCTTCTCCACTCTATATATAGGGTTGCCACATAAAATATAGAAACACAGTAAAATTTGAATCTTAGATAAACAATAAGCTCTTTGCGTATCCCAGATATTGTATGAGTTACAATTATACAAAAGGATTCATTGTTTATCTGAAATTCAAATTTAACTAGATGTCTTGTATTTTTATTTTCTCTGTCCGACAACACTACCTACACTTTCAGAAGAGGTTTACCTATCTTGCTATACAATCTTAAGAGTACAATTAAAAAATGGGCAAAGAACTTAATGGACATTTCAGCAAGGAAGTCATCCAAATGGAAGACAGGTATACAAAATGATGTTCCAATCACTAATCATGAGGGAAATACAAATCAAAACCACAATGAGATATCCTCTCATGCCTATTCGAATGGCTTTTACCAAAAAACAAAAGGTAACAACTGTTGGCAAGGATATGGTGACAAAAGAACCCTGGGCACTGTTGATAAGAGTGTAAACTGAGGCAGTCACTATGCGAGACAATACGGAGGGTCTCCGAAACATTAAAAATACAACTGCCATCTAATCCTGTAATCCCATTTTTTAACATATATCCAAAAGAATTGAGGTTAGGATCTTGAAGAGATATTTGTACTATCATATTTATTGCAGAATATTCACAGGAGCTAAGAAATAGAAAAGCCCAAGTGTTCATCAACAGATAAATGCATAAAGAAAAGGTGACATACTCGTGCAATGAAATGTTATTCAGTCTTAAACAAACAAACAAAAAAGAAGTTGGGAAGCTGAGAGGGGGAGGGGGGAGAGGGATTGAGCCAAAAAAAAAAAAAAAAAAAAGAAAAGAAAAGAAAGAGAAAAGAGGAAAAACTCATAAACACAGACAACGTGGTATTACATAGAAAAACCAGAAACAAAGAGAAAGAAGAAAGAAGAAAAGAAAAAATAAAAAGAAAGGAAGAAAGGAAGGAAGGGAGGGAGGGAGGGAAGGAGGGAGGGAGGGAGAGAGGGAGGAAGGGAGGGAGGAAAGAAGAAAAAGAAGAAAGAGTTATCTTAGTCTTCTTGGATGGAGAGCATTCACATTAATATGTGTGTATCATCATGATTGCAATAAGTCATTACAATAGTCATTTAAGACTGGTTGTACTGGAGCCTAGGTAAACACACAGATGCAATATATTCATTTCTTTCTTATTCTTTCCCTGCCTTCCTTACCATACCCCCCAGGGTCTACTTGCACATGTTGTACTTGGAAACATCTTTCAAACAGGAAATTTTTAGCATATCAAGATATAACAAGTTTTAAAAAGCCATCCCTACTCAGCTTCATGGGAAAGGATGTGGCCACGTGGGAGCCATATCAGAAGAGGGAGAACTAAGAATGCGAATGAGGTGATTTTAGCTGACCATCTTACTTACGGGTACATAAGAGGCACCCATTTGGGGTACCCACAAATAACTGAGCACTCTTTGACAAGCACTAATGTAAGGCAAGCAATCTTGAAACACCATAATTTAATTTTTATAAAAGGAAAGCAACCCTTTGTAGCCACAGACTAACGAGGAATTTTTCCAGGTGCGTTATTGGCAGAAATAACATTTTTAACATTTTCCAGGTGTTTTCTTTTACCTTCTTCAGGCTTATTCTGCTACAGTTGCCCAATTACTAAGAATAAGTTTTCTCTTTACATCTAGATATTTCCAGGAGGTTGGATTTCGTACTGGATATCCTCTAAAGTTTGCAAAATGGACTAAACCAGATCCTGCAAATCTATTCCCTTCTCTCTCACACTCTCACTTTTGAATACTCCCCACCTCTTGGACTTATTCATCAGCCAAGGTTCTCTATATAATGCCTAATCCTTAACCCAGGCGTAAATAATGACAGGTTCGTCTGAACAAATGCAGTTACTGTCACTTCCTTACACAACCAAACGGAACCAAGTTGTATCATGAGACACTGGGCTCTGACTTCCATTGGGAAAGACGCATTCCAAGAGGCTGAAGCAGAAACAATAACAGCAGGGGAAGGAGGAAGCACACCAAAAACTAACGTCAATATTTCAAATTACAAATCGGGTTGGCGGTTCCCCTCAGTCCGCCTGGAGACCAACCACAGTCACTTAATTCCTCAATTGTTTCCCTTAGGCCCAGCCCTGACTTGCCTTTAGACATGAATTGGCTCTGTGATGAACGGGAAAACAAAGTCTGAGGAAGATTTTGCAAAGCTAAACCCCAGAGAAGCTGTGCCAAGCAAATACCAAATGCTTGCTGAAGCATTTTATTTTGCCCATGGTGGTTTTCTGTGTACGTATTGAGGGAACAATGCCCTTTATACCTTTTCCAGAATCCCTCACTGGGCTCCATTACAGAAGAGACTCAAGTCTTATAGACCAAAACTCTGTTCTAGAGGATGTTAACATCTTATAGAAAGATGTTCCTGTATAGTCCATGAGAAAAATGAGCCCTGGTTGGTTGGCTTCGTGGTAGAGCATTGGTTAGACATGTGAAAGTTGCAGGTTTGATTTCTGGTCAGGGCACAAAGGAGAAGCACCCATCTACTTCTCCACCCTTCCCCCTTCTGTTTCTCTCTCTCTCTCTTCCTCTGCCACAGCTATGGCTCAAATGATTCAAGCAGGTTGGCCCCAGAGTGCTGAAGATGGCTCCATGGCCTGGCCACAGGCACTGAAGTGGCTCAGTTGCAGAGCAACGGAGCAGCAGCCCCAGATGGGCAGAGCATGCCCTATAGAGGGCTTGCCAGGTGGACCTGGGTTGGGGAGCTTGTGGGAGTCTGTCTTGCGGTCTCCTGGCCTCTCACTTAATAAAAATCAAAAACAAAACAAACAAACAAAAGAAGTAATTCCCTGATAAAATATGCTGAGAAATGTTATAGCATGTATATATTTGAGATTCACAATATACCTTAGCCTACTAAAGGACCTCAAGAAAAATACTTTTCAGGGAAAAAAAAAAACTTCTATAACTTTTCACAGTGTTCTTATACTATTAGATTTATAGAGCTACTTTCAATTTCACAGAACATATTTTGAGAAGTTTTACCACAAGATGGCACATTAGTTTCCTAGTGTTGCTGTCACCATTTATCACAAACAAGTTGGCTTTAAAGCAATAGACATTTATTCTCTCACTATTCCAGAGGCCAGAGGTCAGAAATTAAGGTGTGGGAGGGCCACACCCTCGGGGCTGTAGGGGAGAATCTGTTCCTTGCCTCTTCTAGCTTCTGATGGCTCTAAGTGCACTTGACTGTGGCAGCATTACTCCAACCTCTGCCTCCATGGTCACATGGCCTCCTCCTCTTCTCTGGGCCTCCCTCCACTCATCAGGACATGTGTGACTGTATTTAAGGCCTTCTCAGGCAATCCTAGATAAGTTTTTCCTCTCAAGATTAATACAATTTAATATTAGCTCCTGCCACATAAGGTAATGTTCAAAGGTCCCAAGGATTAGGACATGGACATGTCTGGGGGCGGTTGGGGGGAGGCATCATTCAACCCACTATAGATGTTAACTGATAAACATAAAATTGTTGCCTTTAATTCAATTCAATTTAATTTTACTCAACAATCTTCTCATGAGCCTTTAGTAAATACCAGGCACTGTCCTAAGCTTGATTATAAAATGATTCAACTCCTAGTTACCACCTTAATCAACTCACAGCCTGGTGGAGGAGATAGACAATGACAATGGAAAAATACTATGCATAAGGATAGGTGCTGTGTGAGAGTTATAATCAGAGCAGAACTGAGGAAGTGATCACTCTTTCTGGGTAAGTAAGGAGGACTTCTCAGAGGAGGAAATGCTTTAGCTGAGATTTAGAGAATAAGAAGCAATTTTTCCAAATAAAGCAGGAAGGGAATACAGGTGAAAGGAATACCATAGGCAGACACACAGAGGTGTGAAATAGCATGCAGATTTGGGACACTGTTTTGAAGACTAGTGAAGAAGAGGAAGGTGGAGGAAGGTATAGGAGGAATAAATGGTGATAGATGGAGACTTGACTTGGCGGGCGGTGAGCACAATACGGTGTGTAGAAATGTGTTCCAGAATTGTGCACTTAAAACATGTATAATTTTGTTAACCAGTGTCACCTTAATAAGTTACATTAAAAAAAAAGACTACTAAAGAAAATGCATGTAAAGCTATTGACACAGTACCTGGTACTCAGTAAATGTGACTGTTTTTCCTGGAGTGAAGAGTGGACTCGGGACACGAGGCAGACAACATAGCAGAAACCAGCTTACACTGGACACATTATATCATCTGACCAGCTCAGAATTCACCTCAAAGGTCATAGAGAATCATCAAAAAGTTTTAATTGGAGAAGTACTGTGATCAGAGTTTTGTGAGAATTTTCATGCTTTATTAGATACTTGTAAGAGGAAAGCCTTGAAATTTATATTATATCAATATAACTAAATTTTATATTAATGGCAAGATTTAAGATTTCAAAGTGAAAGGGAACAGGACAAAAAGAATACTGTAGAACATCCTCCATGAAGACAGCCAGGCATGTGGCTACTTAGAGAAACTGCCCCAAGGTGGCTCAGACAATAAACTGTTGACCAGACATGCCAGAGGTCATGGGTTTGACCCCTGGTGAGGGCACATTCAAGAAACAATCAATGAGTGCACAACTAAATGAAACAACTAAGTGAAACAAGTTGGTGCTTCTCTCTCTCTCCCTTGCCCTCTCTCTCTCTTTCTCAAACAATGGGAAAAAATATTTTTAATTAACAAAAAAAAAGAGAGACAGGCCCTAGCCGGTTGGCTCAGTGGTAGAGCGCTGGCCTGGCATGCAGGAGTCCGGGTTTGATTCCCGGCCAGGGCACACAGGAGAAGCGCCCATCTGCTTCTCTACCCCTCCCCCTCTCCTTCCTCTCTGTCTCTCTCTTCCCCTCCCGCAACCAAGGCTCCATTGGAGCAAAGTTGGTCCAGGTGCTGAGGATGACTCTGTGGTCTCTGCCTCAGGCGCTAGAATGGCTCTGATTGCAACAGAGCAACGCCCCAGATGGGCAGAGCATCGCTCCCTGGTGGGCATGCCAGGTGGATCCCAGTCAGGCGCATGTGGGAGTCTGTCTGACTGCCTCCCGTTTCCAACTTCAGAAAAATACAAAAAAAACAGAGAGAGACAGACAGACAGAAATTGCCCTGTACGTAGGATATTCCCAAGCAAGTGGCACTCTGGTCACCACACATTACAAATTCTCTCCTTAAAGGACCTGAGGACCACATTTCCTTCAGGCCTACAAGCCTTAGAAGAGAGTCTCCAGTAGCTTTGCATTTGTGTGAACACTAATATAAGTCATCTACTGGAGAAAATACGGTATAGATACATTGAAGTTACACTGGTATTGGCATACATTTTTTGTCAAGAATTCTTCTTTTTCAGGAATGTGTGTTTGCGTCTTTATGTGCATCCATGTGAACATGAAACAGGGCTAGCACAGAGGAGACTAAAGAAGGCTCTGTTAGGATGGTTCTTAGGACATTATGTATAGTAAATAAATATAAATGAGCCAGTTTACTTCAGCCAAATGGGTATTTAGGGGGGGGGGGATGAATTCAATCAGTAGCTGAATGGTTGGTTGGCTGAATTTGTTCATCAAAACACACACACACAGGCCCTGGCTGGTTGGCTCAGTGGTAGAGCATCGGCCTGGCGTGCAGGAGTCCCGGGTTCAATTCCCGGCCAGGGCACACAGGAGAAGTGCCCATCTGCTTCTCCACCCCTACCCCTCTCCTTCCTCTCTGTCCCTCTCCCCTCCCACAGCCAAGGCTCTATTGGAGCAAGGTTGGCCCAGGCGCTGAGGATGGCTCTGTGGCCTTTGCCTCAGGTGCTAGAATGGCTCTGATTGTGGCAGAGCGATGCCCCAGATGGGCAGAGCATTGCCTCCTGGTGGGTATGCCGGGTGGATCCTGGTCAGGCGCATGCGGGAGTCTATCTGACTGTCTCCCCGTTTCCAACCTCAGAAAAATACAAAAAAACAAAAACAAACACACACACACACACACACACACACACACACACAATAGTAAGTCTACAGATAATCCATAATAATTGGGGGAAAACTATGCCACTTAAATGGGCTTAATTTTTTGGTCATGCCTCACTCAGTGCATGCTTTCAAAAGCCTCACTGAGCAGTGTTATTCCAAGTTTTGAGAGTCTAACACTTGAAAATAACACTTCAGAATGTTTGTTTCTTGTAATCACCTTCTGCTCGCCAAATGGCTTCCTTTCAATAATATTGGCATGTTGGGTGGTGCTGACACCCCGTTGTCAGTGAAGCAGTTCTCACATGGTGACTTTAATTTGCAGGTGGTTAGAGTTCACAAAACTGAATGATGATGGAAATGATTGAGTTTTCAAATAGCTCCTGGGTTTACCCTTTGGATCTCATGTCAGATTTCACTTCCTCATAGAGGTCTTCTCAGATCACTCCATCTAAAACAGCCACACTAACCCCAGTTCATCTTTCTTACGACACTCTCTGCCTTGCCCAACCAACACTCATCATGTCTCTAACATCTTATTCACTGTGTGTTCATGTATAAATTCTCCAAGGCTGGCACCTTCTCTGTCTTGTTCAACTGTGTATTCCCAACACATAAAATAGTACTGGCATAGTGTTTATTAATAAATATTTCTTAAATGAATGAATAAAAAAGGAAGAGTGAATGAAATAAGAGAATAACTAAACTGACAAAGAGATCAGAATTGATGTTCCCAAGAAATAAAAGCTAATGAAATATTACCTTTTGGGAAATGAATCAATCACTTTAGAATAAGTAACTTATCACAGAAAAATAGCAGGCCTAAATGGGTACTTGTAAAATGGCTCCTCGTTTAGATTTCTTGAAAGAGTTCTTTCAATAATTTTTACCTTTGGCACTAGCCAGTTGGCTCATTGGACAGTCAGCCCGGCATGTGGACGTCCCGGGTTTGATCTACGGTCAGGGCACACATGAGAAACAACCATCTGCTTCTTCTCCATCTTCTCTCCCCCTTCTCTCTCTCTTCTCCTCTCACAGCCAGTGGATCAGTTGCTCCGAGCATCAGCCCCGGGTGCTGACAATAGCTTAAGTAGGTCCAAGTGTTGGCCCCAGGCACTGAGGATAGCTTAGTTGATTTGAGCATCAGTTCCAGATGGGCTTGCCGGATGGATCCTGGTTGGGGTGCATGCAGGAATCTGTCTCACTATCTCCCCTCCTCTCACTTAAAAAAATGATTTTCTCAAATTAAGATTCAGATCATATTTGCAAAGCTATGAAAATATGAGTTCTTACAGGCACACAGATCTTGTAATATTACTAGAATTCACAGGACTATTTAAGAGTTAAAAACATCTTGGATACATTTTGTATTTTTTTTTTTGCATGAACATTACATTTTTAAACACAGGGATCTGAAAATTTTATATATATATAAGACAAAATTTTGGTTTATAATAGTTTCTGTCAAAAATTTCATAAGAGTTTCTGAGATTCACTTTCTGAGAAACTCCCTCCTGAGGCAGAAAATACAGTTATTTTTTTCTTCTGTTGGAATGTTTTTCTTTGTATCAAACAACAGCTTTAGCTCCATTGTCCAGTACCTCTAGCCCATGTCTTCATCTTAAAAACCAAGGCTAATGCAATCTCATTCCTAGGTATCTACCCGAAAGAATAAAAACAGGTACTTGGACAAGTACACATACAACTCAAGTTAACAGCAGCACAATTCACAATTGTCAAAAAAGGGGAAACACCCCAAATGTCCGTCAACAGATAAATGGATAAACAAATTGTAGTATATACAAAGAATGGAATATCATTCAGTTATAAAAAGGAATAAAACACTAATACATGCTATGATGTGGATGGACCTACAAAACATGCTAAGTGAAAGAAGCCAAACACAAAATGTCATATGCTCTGTGATCTTATGTATGTGAACTATCCAGAGCACTTAACCAACCAGACAGATTTTCAAGGCCTGTGGAGGAGGGGCTAATGGGGAAAACTGCTGAATGAGTAATAGGCTTTACTCGGGCTGATGAAAATGTTTTGGAACAAGATAGAAGTAGTGGTTGTGCAACATTGTGAATCTACAAAATGTCACTGGATTATTCACTTTAAAATAGTTAATTTTATATTATGTGAACTTCACCTCAATAAAATTTTTTTTTTTTTTTTTCCTTTTCATCTTTCTGAAGCTGGAAACAGGGAGAGACAGCCAGACAGACTCCCGCATGCGCCCGACCGGGATCCACCCGGCACGCCCACCAGGGGCGGTGCTCTGCCCACCAGGGGGCGATGCTCTGCCCATCCTGGGCGTCGCCATATTGCGACCAGAGCCACTCTAGCGCCTGAGGCAGAGGCCACAGAGCCATGCCCAGCGCCCAGGCCATCTTTGCCCCAATGGAGCCCCGGCTGCGGGAGGGGAAGAGAGAGACAGAGAGGAAAGCGCGGCGGAGGGGTGGAGAAGCAAATGGGCGCTTCTCCTATGTGCCCCGGCCGGGAATCGAACCCGGGTCCTCCGCACGCTAGGCCGACGCTCTACCGCTGAGCCAACCGGCCAGGGCCTCAATAAAATATTTTTAAATAAAAGATAATATTATTAGCTCCTAACTTTTACTCATATGTGGTCCAAGATTGCTGGTAAGACTATTTTCTTTGTTGGGGAAAGCAATAGTGATGATAATAATACTTATAATTTCCTTGTATTAAGTGCTGTGAACTCTATAGCCAACAGATGGCGCTCTAATTTCAGTTGTCAGAAGTTCTCAGTAGGTTCCACAGAAAGGATTCAGTTTCCACTAAAGAAAAGAAACATGTGCTTAAACTGTTATGTAGTTAGAAAAATTGTCTGCAATTTCTTAAATTATCTTAGAAATTACTTTAAACCTAATCATGAAATGAATATAAAGCAATGACTTGAAGTACAGAAGTCACACATGAAAATTCCATGTGTGACCAAAACAAGAAACACGGGTAGAAAAGCAGCAGTTTTACAATCAGATACACTTGGATACTAATCCAAACTCCACATTGTTGGCCATGTACTTTGAGAAAGTTGTTTATTCTCTCTGAATCTCAGCTCTCATGTGTGCAAAATATTGATGACACCTACTTTTGAAGGTAAACATAACAATTACCTAGGCCCTGGCTGGTGGCTCAGTGGATAGAGCACTGGCCCAGCACATGGATGTCCCAGGTTCGATTCCCCGTCAGGGCACACAGGAGAAATGGCCATCTGCTTCTCCCCGCCTCCCTCACCTCTTCTATCCCTTATCCTCTCCAGCAGTCAGTGGTTTGATTGGTTCAAACTCACCTAGGTGCTTGATTGGTTCAAGGGTGACAGCCTGAGGTGATAAAAATAGCTTGGTACTGAAGCATGGGCCCAAGACGGGGTTGCTGGGTGGATCCCGATCAGGGCGCATGCAGGAGTCTGCCTTGCTATCTCCCCTCCTATCACCTAAAAAATATTACGTAAGTTTCAGGTGTACATTCCGTAACACATCATCTGTGCACTGCACCATGTATTCGCCTCCCCAAGTCAAGACTCCTTCCATTGCCACTGACTGCGATGGAAAAGTCTCCACCTAGTCACATGAACAATAACTGATATCTCGGACTGGCAGAAGAAACCAATTGATTTATTCATTCAAAAACATTCATTGAATATTTTAAGGTGGCAAGTTGATGTTAGTAACCATGGGTGCAAGAATAAACATAAGACACATGCCCTCTCCTCAAAGAGTTTCCAGGTGGATATATGTAGCCCATCAAGGAAAAAAATTCTGAATTTTCACTCATTCTTTTATATTGTATACTTTTGAAAAAGTTAGTGGAAATGAGGGGTTTTTGGTGGTCTTGCAGAAAATAAGTGATGATAAATCAACAGGGACTCAAGAAAACACTTTTATGATCAAATTCCTAAGATTTGAGAAGTTGATTTCATCCCCAGCTACCAACATACACCATTCACTTATTCTACCTCTCAGCCCTTAGTGGAAGCCGGAAATCTCTTCATTATGCATCACAAGGAGACAGAAACAGTGCTGCCAGCCATGCCAAGTCTAAATCCAAAATTACCCTCTGGGAAAGCCTGTATAATTGCAGCAACAGGAAAGACCACAAGATGGCAGAATGGAGACAATTCCTGGAGATCACAGTATTCTATGAGGAGCTTTAGAGAATCGAATTCAACTGCCCTGCCAGAAGAGAGATTGGGGAGGCTTCTTCACTCTATTAGATGGTGGGCTGAGAACTCATAATTTTGGCATCATTCTTCTGCTTGTTAGTATTATATTCAGTAGTTTTCACCATCTAAAAAAATGTGTTTATTTCTCCTTCCTGCTCCAGACATACTTGCATACTTATCAAACTCAACCATACTTTATTGTTTGCTAGGATTTGGTAAAAGATTTTGTAAACTGGACAAAATCTCACCAGTCTTGAGGATGGGATGCTTCTTGGCTTGTGGAGGGGACAGAAGGCAGATGAGTCAAGATTTGCTGCGACAAAGAAGCTCCATATGTACAGTGCCACCAAGGAAAGGATTATTTCATGGTATAAGGGGACCATGGTTAAGAATTATTTCCAGTAAGGCTGTGTGTGTGTGTGTGTGTGTGTGTGTGTGTGTGTGTGTGTGTGTGGTTGTGTGTGTGTGTGTGTGTGTGTGTGTGTGTGTGTGTGTGTTGGGGGGATTGGTTTTGCAGAAACAGTTTTATTATGATGATTATAAAATAAAGGCATACTCACTGAAAAACATTTAGGAATAATGTGAGGGGGAGAAACGGCTACATAAAGCCAAAACCATAACCTCCCAGACATAGCACGTACAAGAGTAAATCGGTGCAGCTGTTCTAGAGACAAGCCTGGTAGTATCCTGGCAGATCAAATATCTGTATAACCCATGACTTAACAACATTATTCTGGGATATATATCTCAAATCCTCATAAAAATATAAGGTTGATAAGTATATACTATACATAAGATGGCAGTATGGTTTGTAGCACCCTGCAGCTAGAGACAACCTGGGTGTCCATCATTTTATGTGTGTGTGTGTGTGTGTGTGTATGACAGAGACAGAGAGAGACAGAGAGAGGAACAGACAGGAAGGGAGAGAGATGAGAAGCATCAATTCTTCGTTGTGCACCTTAGTTGTTCATTGATTGCTTTCTCATATGTTCCTTGACTGGGGGCTACAGCAGAACCAGTGACCCCTTGCTTGAGCCAGTGACCTTGGATCCAAGCTGGTGAGCTTTGCTCAAACCAGATAAGCCCACACTCAAGCTGGTGACCTTGAGGTTTCAAATCTAGGTCCTCCACGTCCCAGTCCGATGCTCCATCTACTATACCACCGCCTGGTCAGACTGGGTGTGCATCATTGAAAGATTTTGTAAGTAAACCATGGCAGATTGTCAGGGTCATGCACAGAAGAGCAGGTGGCCAAACAGCACACACATTTGACTTGCTGGAGCAGTGTTGACAAGGCAATTTGTGGAGGCAGGAGTGGAAGGCCTCTGCGACCCCCAATATTGCCTTCCCCCACTCTGTGACAATACACAGAGATCTAGAAGTGCCAGGTGTCTAACTCTGAAGGAATGACCTTCAATCTTGGGCTATGATTGAAGTAGTACTGCCTTCATTTAGCCTACAGAAAGCAAACTTCCAAGTAGCATTTTGAAAAAATTAAGTTGTTTCTAAAATAATTTATATAGAAGGTCAAAGGCCCAAGAAGAGGCAAATATGCTTAAATTTTTTAAAAGTAATATGTGTTCAACCAGACTTGTTATTAAGGGAGAATAGTTAACACTGTATAGGATAGGCACAGAGATAAACTTATTGACCAACCGAACACACACAGTACAGACAGAAAGAGAGCACACATAGAAAGACAGTGGAAAAACAGATGGTTGCGGAACAAAAATGCTATCAAATAAATGATGCTGGACAATTGCTTAGTCATATGAAAAAAATTTTAAATGATTTCCTGTCCCACACCATTTATAAAAGCCTACTTCAGATGAATTCGAATTAGAAATGAAAGAAGTAAAATTTAGAAAAATTTAGAAGAAAATACAAATACATTTAGGAAATTTTTATAAATACAAAATATGATGAATCATAAATAAGATTGATAAATTTATATTGAAATTTTAAATATCTATTCTTGAAAGCATGAAGAGGAAAATAAAATGGAAATAACAGAATCAATGAGAACAGAATACAGAATGTGTTTTAAAAACACTGACAAGTCAATAAAGAAAAGACAAATAACTAAAAAAATAATACAAAGTCATAAACAGGTATTTTATGGATGGAAATTGAAAATGGTGAATATAACCATGAAAAGATGTCTAACTTCATTAGTAATGTAAATTAAGTAATTCATAAGTAATGTAAATCTCTGACATGTAAATTAAGACCACAGTGAAATACTATGTTATAACCAGTCAATAAACAAAAATACAGATTTGCCATTGCCAAATAGTGGTAAGAACTTGAATCAGTAGATATCCATTCACTGCTAAGTGGGAATATAATCACTTTAGAAAAGAATTTGATGTTCTTGGTTAGTGGGAATGTAAATTAGTACAACCACTATGGAAGAAGGTATGGTTGTTCCTAAAAAAATTAAGAATAGAACTACCATATGACCCAGCAATCCTCTACTGGGTATTTACCCCCAAAACTTGAAAACATTGATACATAAAGACACATGCACCCCATGTTTATCACAGCAATATTCACAGTGGCCAAGACATAAAGACAACCAAAGTGCCCTTCAATAAAAGATTGGATAAAGAAGAGATGATACATATATACTATGGAATACTACTCAGCTGTAAGAAACAATGACATAGTATCATTTATGACAACATGGGTGGGTCTTAATAAGTAAATCAGAAAACGCTGTAGGATTCTGTACGTGGGTGGGACACAAAATTAAGACTCATGTACATAAATAGAAGTGCAGTGGTTACTAGGGGAAAGGGGAGGGAGAGAGGGAGGGGAAGGGGGAGGGGGAAGGACATAAAGAGGGACAAATATAAGGTGACAGGATGATTTGACTTTGGGTGATGGGTATACAACACAATCAATAATCCAAATGATGTGGAGATATTTGCCCAAAATCTATGTACTCTAGTTGACCAATGTCAATCTGTTAAATTTAATTGTCTAAATAAAAATTTTTAAAAATTGATGTTCTTTGTGTAAAGGTAAATATTTTATATTCACAAACCAAGCAATTCCACTATTAGGTGTAGACCCTAGGAAAATTATTGTACATGTATATTAAAAGAAAGAAGAACATTTATCACATTATCACTTACCTAGGCAAGAAATGAAAGAAAGAAAGAAAGAAAGAAAGAAAGAAAGAAAGAAAGAAAGAAAGAAAGAAAGAAAGAAAGAAAGAAAGAGAGAAAGAAAGAGAAAGAAAAAAGAAGGAAGGAAGGAAGGAAGGAAGGAAGGAAGGAAGGAAGGAAGGAAGGAAGGAAGGAAGGAAGGAAACTTCAAATTTCCAATAACAGAACAGTGACTAAATGAATTATAGAATAATCACACAATGAAATAATACAGAGAATAATAACATAAACTATGGCTACTCACAAGCATATGACTATATCTTAAAAACATAATATGGCTTGAAATAAGCAAGTCACAGAATATGATAGCATGATACAAATATGCTAATGCTCAAATCCAAGCAAAACCATACAATATATTGTTAGGGAAATACATAATGGAAAAACTAAACTACTTTTTAAAAGTGCAGCCCTGGCCGGTTGCCTCAGCGGTAGAGTGTCGGCCTAGCGTGCGGAGGACCCGGGTTCGACTCCCGGCCAGGGCACACAGGAGAAGCGCACATTTGCTTCTCCACCCCTCCGCCGCGCCTTCCTCTCTGTCTCTCTCTTCCCCTCCCGCAGCCAAGGCTCCATTGGAGCAAAGATGGCCCGGGCGCTGGGGATGGCTCTGTGGCCTCTGCCCCAGGCGCTAGAGTGGCCCTGGTCGCAACATGGCGACGCCCAGGATGGGCAGAGCATTGCCCCCTGGTGGGCAGAGTGGCGCCCCATGGTGGGCGTGCCGGGTGGATCCCGGTCGGGCGCATGCGGGAGTCTGTCTGACTGTCTCTCCCTGTTTCCAGCTTCAGAAAAATGCAAAAAATAAAAAATAAAAAAAATAAATAAATAAAAGTGTAAGGGAGTGAATGCAGGAAGGTAGTAACCTGTGAGGAGGGTTTGAGGAGACTCAATCTACTACAAGGGCAGACTGAATTCTTGTTCTTAACATCAGTGGTAGATTCATACTTATTTATTTTCTTACTATGCTATATAGTTATATAAATGTTACTATGATATTTATACATTAATTTTTATATCTTTAAATAATTTTTCAAACAAATTTACTACAAGAGAGAAAGAAAATAAAATCCAAAGATAATTGCAGTATGAACTCAGGCATGTTTAGCAGTTGGCTGTTATTTTGTATTCAGTTTTATTTACTTTAATACTTTTTAAATTTTTTAAAGTTTTTTCAATTACACTTGGCATTAAATATTATTTTACATTAGCTTCAGGTGTACACATTGTGGTTAGACATTTATATAATTTATGATGTAATCTCTCCGAAAAGTCTAGCATGACCTGACACCATATATAGTGATTATAATATTATTGACTATTTTCCTTATGCTGTACTTTACATCTCAGTGACCATTTTGTAACTTTGTTAAATATACACATTTTTTTTCTTAAGTGAGAAGCGGTGAAGCAAAGAGACAGATTCACGCATGTGCCCTGACCGGGGATCCCCAGCAAGCCCCCTATGGGGGATGCTCTGTCCACCAGGGGCTATTGTTCCGTTGCTTGGTAATCAAGCTATTTTAGTGCCTGAGGTGGAGCCATGGAGCCATCTTCAATGCCAGGGGCCAACTTGCTCCAACCAAGCCATGGCTGCAGGTGAGGAAGAGAGAGTAGAGAGAGAGAAGCAAGAGGGGAAGGGGTGAGGAATCAGATGGGTGCTTCTTCTGTGTGCCTTGACCAGGAATCGAACCCAGGATTTCCACACGCTGGACCAACGCTCTACCACTGACCCAACCAGCCAGGGCCAAATATATATATTTTAAACATCAAGCTCTTCAGATTCTGTCTTATCGGACAGCATTTTGTCAAAGATGAACAGGAGTAGATCAGGAATAGGAGGCACAATCTAAGAACACTGCCAGGACAGTGCAGCCTTGAAGATCTGTCTTTGATCTGTTACTAGATGATAAAGTAAATTTTACTTTGATTGGAAAATATTATAGTTGTAGGTTTTGGTTGTTTAATCCATACCCTCCATTTTGAGAGTACGTTATAAAGTTCTATCATTTCTAAATTTTAACTTGAAACAGCTTATCTCTACTAACCTACAGAGTGGAATATTATGGTAGAGTATGTCTCTGTAACTTACTACACCCCGGCATTTAACAGAACCCACTGAAAATGCTAAGGACTCCTGAAAGAAATGTGCTTGTCTGTGGATATTAAAAAGTTTAAATTCTAATTTTATTTTTGGCACTTAATCAGCCTATTTCTGTTTTTACGTTTGACAACTTTGATTCTTCCAATTTATGCAAAGACCTCTGTAAATTTGGATTGAAAGCACTTCAGCTAACTCTATTTTAGTATGATATCCTTCTCAACCAGTGACATGTGATCTATTTCCAAATCACATTTTTACTCTGAGTGCCAGACCTTGTCAGTAGCTACTAGAGAATGAGAGTATAGTAAAAGGAACACAGGATTCAGAGTGCTAGAACATGCCTTCAAGTCTGATTTACTTACTAACTAGGTCAAATTACTTAACCTTTCTGCACTTCAATTTACTCATCTGAACAATGGAAAAATAATTAGTCAGGACCTTTTTGTTTGCAATTATATTCAATTTTCTTTCAAACTCAATTTAATATAGCTCAAAGAACAAATTCAGAAACTTCACATTGCTGGAAGTTAGGAGTCAACCACAATTAGTTCTTAAGTCTCTTTCCCCATTCCTCTTCCCTGTCTCTTTTCAAATACTCATTTTCTTATGCAAACAAACTCTCATCATTTGTTGGGAAAAAAACTATTTTCAATTAACTCAGAATCATATTCATCTTATTTAGCAAGCACAGAAGTTCAAGAAAAGGACAATTCTATACCCAACATCTAATATTCCTTTTTAAAGCACATGCTCACCTCTAAGCCAATCACTGCTCTTGGAAGGATGAGTTGTTATAATTGGTTCACTTGGGATTAACTTCTAACCCCTGAGAACAAAGAAGAGGACAGTATTGACAGACTTAGTTGGTCCACTTGTTTTGGACAATAGCAAATGCCATAAGGCATCGGAATAGTGTCCAGACAAAAATATAAACTTCACACTACAGTAAAAATACCTCCAGATAGGGTCAGATGAGGGCTGAAAATTTGGAACAGAGTGCTTTGTGTATTATTACCTACATTAATTCTTAGCTTAAAAAGATTTTTTTTTAATAAAATAAACTAATATCAAGGAATTGAAAGAAAAGACCCTGGCCAGTTTGCTCGGTGGTAGAGCGTCAACCTGGCGTGTGAATATCCCAGGCTCAATTCCCGGTCAGGGCACACAGGAGAAGTGACCATCAGCTTCTCCCCACTCCTCCTTCTCCTACAGCCATGGTTCAGTTAAAGCAAGTTTTCCCTGGGCACTGAGCATGGCTCCATGGCTTCCACCTCAGGTGCTAAGAAGAGCTCAATTGCTGAGCAATGGAACAATGCCCCAGATGGGCAGAGCATCACCCCCTAGTGAATTTGCGGAGTGGATCCTAGTTGAGGTACATGCAGGAGTCTGTCTCTCTGCCTCCCCTTCTCTCACTGAATAAAAAAAGAAAGAAACATAAGATTAGATTAGAATAAGGCATCTATTCAAAAAAAGTCATTTTTTAGTATAAAATTGAGAAAATTGTCTATTCTTTACAAAACAAATTATCTACAAAATGATGGAAATTTTAGTTTTATGTGTAACATAGGTTTTTTGAGAAATAGAAGCCACAATAAAATCCCTAGTCCATGTCTCTGTGTGCCCCCAATCAGCTAAATGTCTTTTTTCTGTCAAGAACTAAATGTGCTCAGAGGCATGAATGTGTCACAACTGCTTAGCTTAATGGGTGTAAAGTAAATGCCCTCTTTTCTAGAGGGAAAGTCTTTTCTAAAGATCATTGTAACATTTACAAAACCAAGCACATTTTTATAAAATCAGACAGTTGGAAGTGACCTGCAAAGCTCATCAAATGTCTGCCATGGCCTTAGAATGACAATCAAAGCACACCAGGGAAATAAATATCTTGAAATAGCTTTTTAAAATGACTTCTAGGGAGAGTCTCCCTGGGGAATCTATGTTTCACACAATAAATCAAGATCCACCTTCACCTCTGTCCTTCAGGTGCCAGAAACCATGGGATTACCCTAGAGCTCCTAGGGTGGTGCTTCCCAAACCTGGTAATTCATCAGAACCACTTGGAAACTGTCATGTACAGACATCAGGGCCCCAGTCTAGACTGACTGAATCAGGGCCCAAGAATCAAGTGGTTTCAAGCTTCTCCCAGGTATCTTCATTCAACCACTTTCATCCAGGCACTGGCTTTGGGGAGTCGCAGTGTTTGGGATGAAGAAAATAATCAGTCATGCCTCTAAGATGCCATTGCCAACACAGGTATTTCTACTCTTGTATCAGGCACTGGACAAGAAACTAGAAAGTTGTTTTAACTTTGGAAGCTTTAACTGTTTGAAGGAAGTTTGTGACTATTATTTTCTAATCTTACTTTCACAATGTTTATGCTAATACTCTGAATATTAACCTTTCGATCATGTTCTAATACCTCTGCAGACAGAGGCAGTAGGCTCCCTATCATGTGCTCTGGATGTTGGAGTATGCGAGAAAACTAGATTATGAGAAAGAGGAGAAAGAATACATAGATAAGCTTACATAATTTTGTATTAGAGAGAATTTCCTAAATTTATTAAGACAAGCTTCATTCTTTTTTTGAAAAGCTTATCAGTTCACATCCAAATGATGAACTACCATGCAGTTATTAAGGCAGGCCTGTGAAGAATTTTAATGAGATCTGACTGGATAAAGGGTTTTGCATCCTGATCTTTTCTTATTACATAACATCATCAGCATTTAGATTCAGCTACAATTCTTCATACATGTTGGTGTACACATGGTGTGCATGCATATGCATATATGTAATCTGGATGTGAATGAGTCGAAGTATTAACATATTATCAATGGTTGGATCACAGATGATTTCAACTTTATTCTTTTTTCTGTTTTGTTTTGTTTTTACTTTTCTCTAAATATACATATAAGTTAAAGAATTTTTCAGAATATATACTGGGAATTGTTAATACAGTTTGCATTGTTTTCAATGACATTGAAAACAAACAAAAAAAAGCATACAGTAGCTTATACTTAGAGAAGTAAAGTATGAACCTTCAACTAACAGGGAAAGTTTCCAGGAGAAATTAAGAAGAACCTTCCAGTCTGACCTGTGGTGGCACAGTGGATCAAGCATCGACCTGGAATGCTGAGGTCGCCAGTTCAAAACCCTGGGCATGCCCGGTCAAGGCACATATGGGAGTTGATGCTTCTCTGTCTTTCTTCTCTAAAATAAATAAAATAAAAATAATAATTTAAAATTAAAAAAAATTAAAAAAAGAAGAACCTTCCATTTTTTATTTGTAATTGGAATTTATCTGCTTAAATCGGCCTCCTTGCTCTCTTTTAGTAATCATCTAATATTTCTAAAAGAATGTATTACTTTTATAAACACAGAAAACACTATTAAAACAACACTAAAGGCCAACTCTGCATTAGAAGTAACTGTTTTACACTATACAGTGTGTCCATAAAGTCATGGTGCACTTTTGCCCGGTCACAAGAAAGCAACAAAAGATGATAGAAATGTGAAATCTGCACCAAATAAAAGGAAAACTCTCCCAGTTTCATACCTATTCAGTGCAGTTCGATGTGGGCTCACGCACAGACTTTTTAGGGCTCCTTAGGTAGCTATCCCGTATAGCCTCTACAGACTCATCACTGACTGATGGCCTACCAGAATGGGGTTTCTCCACCAAACTGCTGGTTACCTTCAACTGCTTATCCCACTGAGTAATGTTATTCCTGTGTGGTGGCGCTGCATTATAAATGTGCCGATATTCATGTTGCATTTTGGTCACGGATTCGAATTTAGTGAGCCACAGAACACGCTGAACTTTCCTCTGTACCGTCCACATCTCGACTGGCATGGCCGTGGGCTGCTCCACTGTATACACAGTGTTATGTCATCATCTGCGCATGCGCATATGCTGCCACATCATCCTACAGAAACTGGGATGGTTTTCCTTTTATTTGGTGCAGACTTCACATTTCTATCGTCTTTTGTTGCTTTCCTGTGACCGGTCAAAAGTGCACCATGACTTTACGGACACACTGTATGTTGTTACTGGAGATGCCAAACAGAGCTGCCTTTGTTCCGACAGTTATTGTTTCTCTTGCTGTGGTTCTTATATTTTTCTTTCTCTTTATCATGGGTCTCCCTTTCTTTAGGATCTTGGCACAATTTTACAAGGGTCCACTCCAGAATACAAGTCTGTGTCCTAAATTCAATATTGTACATCCTCATCAACCCTACAGACAATCTCCTGAAAGGATGAGTTGCTTTCTCATAACTCTGTCTGGGAGGTTAAAGGACCAGTTCTTGTTGCTAATTACCAACCAGCAGCCTCAATGCTTCTATTCTTGGCACACCCAATTAGCTAATTGCTCAGGGTTCTACCACCAGGAAGCGTTCAATATGCCCAGACTCACACTGAGTGCTCTAGGTAAGGCAGGCACTGCTGACGGGAAACAAACCAGATGTGGTTTCTTCATCACCATCCTCAACACCGCCATCACCTTTAACACCACCACCTGTTTTGCATATTGCTTCAATCCAAGAGCCAAGAATAGTGCCTGGAGTTCTAAATTATTTGAGTGAATAAAAACAGGAAACTAGGACACTGAAAATAGTGAAATAGTTTTCTTTACAAAGTGTGTTTACATGATTTCATGCAATGATTCACCTGGCAAGTCAGATTCTCTAGTAAAATCACCTTCCATCTGTTTTCATGAAAGTAATTGATACAGTTAAGGTGTGAAGAACTAGCTTTCTAATGTCCTTCATTTATTTTTTCAATAAGTACTTTTTCAGTGCTACTCTGGCACTTGCCAACTAATTGGAGAGAAAAAGGGACATCAAGAAGCAGATGAAGAACCATGATAGGCAGATTGGGATGCAGGAATAGGCAAGTCATAGATATCCTAAATGTTTAGAAGAGAAAATGATTAACTGAAGAATATGGATATTTGGCATGGTTTTCTGCAGGAGATAAAATTTAAATGAGTCTCACAAAAAAGGGTGGGGCTCAGAAAAGCAGAAAAGAAAAAGAAGAGCCTGACCAGGTAGTGACACAGTGGATAGAGCATCAGACTAAGACACAGAGAGCCCAAGATCGAAACCCCGAGGTTGCTGGCTTGAGCATGGACACATCTGGTTTGAGCAAGGCTCACCAGCTTGAACCCATGGTCGCTGGCTTGAGCAAGGAGTTACTCGGTCTGCTGTAGCCCCCAGGTCAAGGCACATATGAGAAAGCAATTGATGAACAACTAATGTGCCGCAACAAAGAATTGATGCTTCTCATCTCTCTCCCTTCCTGTCTGTCTATCCCTATCTGTCTCTCTCTCTCTCTGTCTCTGTCACACACACACACACACACACACACACACAAACACACACACAAAATAAGAAGAAATTTCATGTGGTGGGAACAAAATAAGTAAAGATTTAGTCAGAAAAGTGTCCATTCTGTTCAGGAAGCTATAAAAGAGAGAAGTGTAAAAAGTTTGAATTTATAGAGAGCTGTGAGACTGTGTAGTTTTTGCTTTAATTTTCATTTGGCTTGTGTTTTATAAATACAAAAGATTTCAAACATTAAAAAAGTACACAGCAGATGTAAAGGACGAGAGGGGGTTGGGGGAATGGTATAAAGAGGGATAAATATAAGGTGATAGAAAATTATTTGACTTTGGGTGATAGATATACAACATAATCGACTATTCAAATGACGTAGTGATATTTACCTGAAAACTATGTACACTTGTTGATCAATGTCACCCTGTTAAATTTAATTTTCTAAATAAAAAAAAAGTACAAAGCAAGCCCTGGTAGTGGCTCAGTGGTAGAGCATCAGCCTGGCATGTGGATGTCCCAGGTTCGATTCCCAGTCAGGGCACACAAGAGAAGCAACAATTTGCTTCTCCACTCCTCTCTTTTCTCCTCCCACAGCCATGGCTCGATTGGTTCCAGGTGCTGAGAATGGCTCTGTGGAGCCTTTATCTCAGGCACTAAAAATAGTTCAGTTGCAAGCATGGGCCCCAGATAAGCAGAGTATCAGCTCCAGATGGGGGTTGCCAGGGGAATCCTGGTCAGGGCACATGCAGGAGTCGATCTCTCCATCTTTTCTCCTCTCATTTGGAAAAGAAGAAAAAAAAAAAAAAAAAAGTATGCAGTTATATAACAGGTATTTATGTGTCCACCACAAACTTTAAACAGATGTTCAAGTTTGACATGTGTGCTTGATTCTTGGACAGTTTTTTTTTTTTTTTTTGTATTTTTCTCAAGCTGGAAACGGGGAGACAGTCAGACAGACTCCCGCATGCGCCCGACCGGGATCCACCTGGCACGCCCACCAGGGGCGACGCTCTGCCCACCAGGGGGCGATGCTCTGCCCCTCCGGGGCGTCGCTCTGCCGCGACCAGAGCCACTCTAGTGCCTGGGGCAGAGGCCAAGGAGCCATCCCCAGCGCCCGGGCCATCTTTGCTCCAATGGAGCCTCGGCTGCTGGAGGGGAAGAGGGAGACAGAGAAGAAGGAGGGGGGGGGGGGTGGAGAAGCAAATGGGCGCTTCTCCTATGTGCCCTGGTGGGAATCGAACCCGGGTCCCCCGCACGCCAGGCCGATGCTCTACCACTGAGCCAACCAGCCAGGGCCAATTCTTGGACAGTTTTTAATGGCATGATTTTGAATTCAGATCCTACAGATCTGGCCTGGGCTTTTCAAGCTAGAAATAGGCAGCAGACTGAAGGGATAATGCATCACCATGGTATCAATAGGAGATGTCTTCTTGACCTCATGAAATTCAGAGATGTGGAGGTAGGAAAAAGGGAATATAATAATTTTCCCAGTAAATAATTTTAAACATTTTAACACTCTTGAATACTGGTACATTTTTGAGATAAATAAAAAGAGACTGATGTAAAGATCTAATTATAATAAAGAAGAGAAAAATGTCACCTACTGCGTACACCCAAGGGCTCCATTCCCAGAGCCCTTCCAAGTGTGAGCTCCTCCCTCCCCACAGGAATACACATGTTCCTCTCTTTTGCTTTAAAACTGCTTCACTTAAGAAAACATGAGATGCTATCTTCCAGACCGTAAGAGTCCACAGAAGATTATATTGTTTGCAACTTAAATTAACCACCATCAATTAGTCTATTGAGGAATAATGAGCAGAAACCATGGGCCCTTTTCAAATTTTCATTCCGAGGCAAATAAAGTTTGCCTCCCCTGAATAAAATGTTACATTTTTATTTTGTCCTGAGTCATGTGTATTCAGTTTATTAGTTACTTACATGAAATGTCAAGTAAGCTGAGGTGACCCCTGGTCTTCTTCTTATAGAAGGGCTCAAATTTCCAGGATGATGTGAAGGCCTAGGAGGGAAATCTAAGCCAACAGACTGCTCAGATTGTTCCAATTCTGAGTCCACTTGCACACGGCATCAGACAAGTGAGCTTGAGTTTCTGACTTCCCCTTTGCACAATGTCCTTCAGGCTCTGATGTCAACCATGCAAAACAGATTATACAGTGACAAAATGCTAGCGCATAGTTTATTAATGATGGTGTCCTGACCAGAATCAGTGGGAAAAGACAAAGCCCAGAAGTTATTCAACTCTCATTCTTTGATTTACACAGATCGTTGTGCAGTGCTCAAGATTATGTTATCTGGAGACTGAGTTCAGAGACCCAGCTCTGCTACGTATGCTGTTCATTGTTATCTCCTTTGTAAAATGGATAGATATACTTTATCTCCTAGAGAATTGCAACAAAGATTAGATAACTTAATACACAGAATGCATTTAGAACAGTACTTGACAATAGAGGCTCAATTAGTGCTATTGTTATTATATATCTATATAAAACCAAGAACTCTCCTTTCCGGCCTATAATTCTTGTTGTAAATCCTCTCAGATTCCTGCCCAATACCTCCCCTGGACAGTCCCACGGCACTGTCTCTGTCCATGCCTGAACTAGGTCTCTGCCTTCACCTCCCCATATTTCTGAGTCCTTGTAACACGTTGGGGTGGTCCAGCGGCCTAGGCTGTCTTCTTCATTGCCCTTGTCATCCTTCCTTATGATAACTCGAATAGTGATAGTTGGTTTCCTCCTGAGTGTGTAAAGCATATGTGGAAGATTCATGCCTTGAACTATATTAACTTTGTTCTTCTGGGCATTTTCTCTTATACTGATACTACTTAGTCAACACAGAAACAGAAATAAAGATGTAAATAAATAAATCAGTGCCAGAGACACTCTTTCAGGGCTGAATTTTTTATGTCTGGGATGGTCCAGAGGAGAGGAGAAAGCTTAGGTAGAGGCAGAGGCGGGTTAAGGTCTGTTGAGGCCCCGGGTAGAAAAAAATATTGGGCCCCTAAAAAAAAAGACAGACAGGGAAAATAAAAATACATGTTAACTATATTTTTAAATAAATAAAAATATGTACTATTAATGTTAAAATTGCACATATGAAATCAAACTTGGTGTCATTAGAAAAAGGTGTAAAGTTGGGATTTTGAGGGGCCCTTCAGAAGTTGGGGCCCAGGGCACACACCCAGCGCACCCACTTTTAAATTCACCTCTAGGTGGAGGAACACGCCTTAAAGAAATAAAGAAGTAGAATTCCTTGGCTAAACAAGGAAAAAGAATCTGCTGCCACACTGTACCAGGAACAGAGAGGAAGCCCTGTCTTAGACGAGGCTCACTCACCCTCATGTCCTGTAAACCTCCCATCATGTAACAATCCTGGGGACTTACAAGCACTGCCTACCCCTTGATAGAGGAAACAAATGTGTGGTGCATAAAGGGGAAATCTGCATTTCATAAAGGTGATACTAAGCTGAGTTAGCAGGGAACTTTCCTGTGAGAGGAAGATACACATTAAGCCTCTGTGATTAATTTTATATAAAAGTGGAAGAGCCCCCAAATTTATCATCTTCTTAAGGAAACCAGTTTGTGTTAAACAGATTTCTTTGTAAATTTCACTGCTGTATCTCTTTTGAGGTACTGCTCAGTTTTACCCCGGTAGCAATCTTATTGTTCAAATTTGAACATACTAATTTCATCATGTTTTATATTTCATTATTTTTGCTCCCAAACAAGAGTCTCCTACATGGGGCTGAAAGAAACAGAAAAATCAGGCCTGATGATGCAGACTTTGGAGTCATCCATACACAACAAATACTTGGAGCCATGAGCAGAAATAAATTCTTAGAGGAGAGAGTAAAAGGGGAGAAAAGAAGGTGATCAAGGACAAAGTCATAGGAGTTGCCGAGTTTACTTGCATGAGAACAAGAAAGAGATGCTCCCCTAGGAGAGGGGGTCATTCACGGAAGATGTAGGGAACAAGAACACATTGAAAGGCGGGATCGGTCAACAGAGTTAACCGTTTGAAGGAGTAAGAAAGATGAGGCTGAGAAGAAAAACTTCTGGGTTTACATAAGAATCTGCTGATGATATTCAAATGGATGGTTTTAATAAAGTGATAACAACAACAGCGGATACTTGGTTATGAGAAGCTGAGGAGGGTGAGACAGTTCTGGGTCCAGAGAGCAATGAAACAGCTCTGGGCATAGACCAAAGATCACTCTATTCAAAGACCCTACATTCCCTATCTACTGAGCTGCAGAAACTGGGGGCATTTGCCTGGATTTCTTCAGTCCAGCTTCTCCACTGAGCCAGCCTTCACCGGGGAAATAAGTACTTCGAGATTTTCTGGAGAGAAATTTGACATTAGTTGTGGGGCCACAAAGCCAGGTATCTGGGCCTTGGCAGTGAGTTTGAACTGAGCTATGGCCTCCCCAAAATCACCCTTTGGCTCTCACTCTATAACTAGAATTCAGCTTTGACTTTGGGATCAAAATTCCCGTTTGCACACCGGTATTGAACATGCCCTGAATACCGGCACTGCCTGTCTAAGAAATTGACATTAAGCTAACCTTTGCAGGATTTTTGTTAAGGGCCTAGATTTTGTTTTCAAGCTCTGGTGGGGGTCATGGTCCAAAAGGCTGCCCACCTACAAGGAAGATACTGCCACCCACCTGACTTCACCTTTTATCATCATTACCTAGAATTTCTAGACTTTGTCCTACTAAGGGATTACTCATTTCTGTTAAATATAACAAATTAATATTTAAAAAACCCTCTTCTGCCCCACCACCTCCTCTTGACTAACACGACCTGTCACTTATAGTCTTACCACTCTGATGGGCTTCATTAAGTCCCTTGGCTTGTATTCTAGAGCATCATATGTTTTCTGAAACTTTCCCTTTTTTTTTTTTTTTTTTTTTTTTTTGAGATGGTTTGGATATTCTTTTCTGATTTACAGGCCCCTTCTTACTTCCAAGACACATAAAACATGTGCACACACAGGTACACATATGTAGAAAAGCAACCTCAGCTCTTAGATGACCCTTTCATCCCTGTAGTTTCCATAGCTTGGGACAGTATTGGATCTACTAAAGCTCTACCATCTAGGCTAAACCTCAACTATAATCTCCCAACACCCCAAGTTGGGAAGAGAGAATCAGACACAGTCTTAGGTTACAATAATAGAACCCTACTGTCCAGAGGAAAGGAAGTCAGAATTTCACTGTAATGAGAATTAGGGAAAGAAACAACTGAGCACTGAATTCAATTTTGTGTTCATTTTAACCTTGGAATTCTCACAGAGTTTGAGTAGTAATTGCCAAACAAGATCTCTAACAAACCCAATGTCTGAATTAGAAATAGATATTCTATAATAAGGTTATTTTAACCTATGAAGTCTGATTGAGAAGGGCCGTGGCAAGACATACTAAAAGAGCATCCAACTAGAAAAACCACACTTGACATCAACTGATCTCCAATCTTCCTTCTAGGTCTAAAGTTGGAGAACTCGAAAACATTAAGTTCTCCCTCAACTTCCCTCAGGTCCTAATCACTTTTCATATATTTTATTTCTTTCTTTAAAATTTTTTAAAGACAGAGGCAAGGAGATAGACACCAAAAGACAGGAACATGAATCTGCTCCTATATGTGCTCTAACCTGGGATGGGACCAGCAACCTCTATGCTTCGGGACAATGCTCCAACTGACCGAGCTATCTGCTCAGGGCTTCACATATTTTCTTAATCTTCCACATCTTCCAAATTTACAATGTCTGTATCTAATATCTGGTGTGGCTTCTCCATGACATATCTGCATCAACTTGATAGCTGCTTATTAAATTTATTCAGACTCTCACTTCTGAGAGTCAAGCAAGTCTTTCTTCAAATCATGGCTCTGTCATTTAATAACTATGTGACTTTGGGTAAGTTATTAAACCTCTCTGAGTCTCTACTTTTTCCTTTGTAAAATAGGTACACCAATGCTTACCTAACTTCATTTGTCCAACCGGTACTTTCCTTTAGAGAGTGACTGAAGGAACTATGGCATTTGCTGGAAGGAGGAAAAAAACAGTATGGAGTACACTCCCTTCCTGGACTCTCTAATGAGAATCAGAAGGATCATCAGGTAGAAACAGCAAGAAGACTTATTTTAGGGCAAGAAAAACTATGTACCACCTGAAACCACCTTGCAGTGAGTAGGATGTCCTGTCCCAGAAAATGTTCCAAAAACAGCCACAAGACCACAGGTAAGAATTTGTGCCAGATTCCTATAATAGCAAGTAGGTTAGAAGGAGAAAGAAACCACCTTCCAAGTTCTTTAGTAATTGCATAAAATATGAGTCTACCCAAAGTACATCACTAAAATAATCAAGCCCATTGAGAAATGAGATTGCTCTAGTACTGTAATAACTATGGATGGCACTAGATGGGTACTAAAAATATCAGGGAGGAGGACACTTTGTAAAGTATATGATCGTCTAACCACTATGTTGAACACCTGAAACCAATACAAAATAATATTAAATGTAAACTATAATTGAAAAAAAAAATTTGAAAAGAGAAAAATAAGATTGTTTTATTATTATTTAGAAGTTTCTTATTCTGGTTTTCCTGCATTGCTCTTCTTGCCAGTGGCTTCTGCTTCTGCCAAGGGTCTGGAGATCTCTTTCCTGCAGAAGAGTGTATCTTTCGAAAGGCAGCAAATGGCTAATTAGTGAAATGATGAGTTAATGAGGTAATAGTCTCGTGTAAACAATTTCTGTGGCAGATTAAATGTGATGAGTATTTAATAATATGAAAGCAGCCCTGGCCGGTTGGCTCAGTGGTAGAGCGTTGGCCTGGTGTGCGGGGGACCCGGGTTCGATTCCCAGCCAGGGCACATAGGAGAAGCGCCCATTTGCTTCTCCACCCCCCCTCCTTCCTCTCTGTCTTTCTCTTCCCCTCCCGCAGCCAAGGCTCCATTGGAGCAAAGATGACCCGGGCGCTGGGGATGGCTCCTTGGCCTCTGCCCCAGGCGCTAGAGTGGTTCTGGTCACAGCAGAGTGACGCCCCGGAGGGGCAGAGCATCGCCCCCTGGTGGGCAGAGCTTTGCCCCTGGTGGGCGTGCCGGGTGGATCCCAGTCGGGCGCATGCGGGAGTCTGTCTGTCTCTCCCCATTTCCAGCTTCAGAAAAATACAAAAATAAATAAATAAATAAATAAATAAATAAATAAATAAATAAATAAATAATATGAAATCAAATTTCAATCAGGTATCCAATGCTGGGTAACTTAGAAAAATAATCACTTTCAATAACTCTATATCTAGGACTTCTACTATGTTGCACACGGCGGTAGGCAAAATGATGCCCGCCCACCACCAAAAACAATGTCCTCAGAACCTGTGAATATGTTACTTTACATAGCAAAAGGAACTCAGAGATGTGATTAAGTTTATAGTGTGGAAGGGGTATCCCACATTATCTGGGTGGGCCCAATGTAATCACATAAATCTTTAAAATTAATGAGCCATCCCCTGCTATGGTCAGAGAAGTGTAATTATGCTATCTTTGAAGATGAAAGAAAGGGACAATGAGCCAAGGAATGCAGGTGGTTTCTAGAAGTTGGACAAGGCAAGGCAATTGATTTCCCCTATCCTCCAGAGAGAAACAGCCTAGTTGTACCTTGGTATTAGAAATCCAGTGAGACCTGTGTTGGACTGCTGATCTTCTGAGACTTAAGATGACAGAAAATTGTTGTTTAATCCACTAAATGTGTGGTAATTGGTTAGACTAGCAGCAATACAAAACATATATATTGAGATATTTCTTATGCTCAGTTGAACAAGACCTTATAAACCCTATATATAAATGGCTCTTCAATTTTATTAACAATTATATCTTTAATTTTTTTTTTTACTTTGTGTTTAGATTTTTTATTTATTCATTTTAGAGAGGAGAGATAGAGAGAGAGAAATGGGGAGGAGAAGAAAGTATCAACTCCTATATGTGCCTTAACCAGGCAAGTCCAGGGTTTTGAACGGCAACCTCAGTGTTCCCAGTCAATGCTTTATCCACTGCACCACCACAGGTCAGGCTGTATCTTTAATTTGAATAGTATTTTACTATGTAACATAAGCAATCTATGGGTTAATAACCCCTAAAATTTTACAGATAAGGAAACTGGGGTTAGATTGTGAAGTGCCTAGCTCAACATTGTGGAGCGATAGGCCAGGGGTTGGGCTGGGATGTGAATTTCTGTCTCTGACTCCTCCAGTCTCCTTTCTGTGACACCAGCATTGTCTCAAGCACTATTGCACAATACCCTCATACCAACTGTTTGAGGCAAAAACAAAACAAACCAAAAAACTCCGATGCCTTTATCTTTATTTTATGGATGCAAAATTTCTTATTGCAGAGGAGTTTAGTGATCAACAGGAAAACCAGGACGAGACCGTCTTACTTTTACTTTGTAATCCAGTGCTTTTTCTGATATTTGTCTCCCCTTGTAAGATATAGTGTGTACACCCAGCTAGATAACATGCAGGATTTTTAAAAGAGGTAAAAACATAAGTTCAGATGAAAACAAACTTGTTTATAACAGTAGTGACTTATAACAAGTCACTTATCCTCCTTGAATCTCAGTTTTCTCATTTGTAAGATATAAGTAGTAACACCGACTTGACAAAATTGTTGAAAGAATTTGAGACCATTGCATTTGAATGAAGCCCCTGGCATACATGCACACGTAGGCACGTCATGTCAGTATACCACGGCAATTTTATGACTACTTTGTGTCCTCTTTATAAACAAATAGAATCCAAATTTTCAGTCTGGAAAATCACTGAATCATGGCTTAAATCAAACTAATAAATTCAATTTGTAAAAGACTTAAAAGTTAACGTCATGTTCCCCTCCACTGCCATGAATGAATAAATTTTTAGTGATTCCTTTGCCTTCTTGAACCCAAAAAGAAAATGTGAAGATTATATTTAGTCTTCCAAACTCTTATTTATTGAGACACAAGGAAAGATGAACTTTAACCTCAATGAACTTTCCCAAGAGATATTGCAATCATGTTCAAATCTGTTGTGTTTGTGCATGTCTCATAAAATCATTTGAAATTGAATAGAGATCCCTCAAAATGCTGGCTGATTCATTTTCACAATTATTTAAAAATACAGTAGTGTTTTATGTCACTCTAGAAGGAACTTCTGTGGCTTAAAACAAACCTACTTTCTCTAGATACTTACAACATTATATAAATAAAACATGTTTTTAAAAGAAAGTAACTTTATTTAATTGGAAATGGGACAGTAGATAGTATTTTAATTGTAGTGTAAAAATCTGGTTATTTTGGGTATCTTTTGCATTCCTATATTAAATAATGATAATAATACATTTACAGCAATTTAAAAGAAAAAAATTTTTTACCAAAATTTATTCTTCACACAGACTGTCATTTCAGATGAAAATTAGAAAAAGCATTTTATGAATAGTCATCAAAAAGACATCTTCTTTTTTACACTGTGATTTTCCTCAGTAAAAGGAATTAAAGGAAAATTAGGAATACACAAGATGATTTATTTACTTTGGTGTACAAATCATAAAATGCAGCTAGTGCTTTCCCACTGGCTGTGGGGAATAGTTGATTGAAATAGACACACTAATTTATTAAAATAGTAGACTAAAATAGTAAAATAAATCTACTATTAAAATAGTAGATTAAAATAGGCAAGTACTTCTGAAGTCCTTATATGCTTATGATACATATTCTTACAGCCTTGTGAATAGATCAGAAAAGCTCCAAAAGCTGCTTCCATGACACGGACCTGACATAGAAATCAGGGACTCTCAGAGTCAGACAAAAGCTTTGGCCCTCATAGACTTCTCCACCTGGGCATTTTAAAAGCTATTTTAATTCAACGTGCTCCAAAATGAACTCGACATTCCCCTTCCCTGCTTCCCAACCTGTTCCTGTCCTGATTTTTTGAATACTGAATGGTCATAGCCCCATCTCTTCATCCTGTTTTGGAGCCTGAGATCTTGGTGTTTTCTCTTCCCCTTCTCTTTTCCCACTCAACAAATCAGTACATCCTGACAAGTCACGGGCTAAATATTTCTTAACTCCAGACACCAGACACCACTTCCCAAGTCCAGGCACGCAAATTCTGTCACCCGGATCTTGAAAATGATTTCTCAACCCATCTCTGGCTCTGCCCTCACTTCTTTCTTCCTCACTGACATTGAGTTTTCTTAAATTTTACTCGTGAGACTCAAAATCATCCTGTATATACCTCACCCCTCAGAGAGGAGAGCCATATTCCTTAGAATGCTATAAAGAAACAGGGCTTTTGGCTTTTGCTGGTTTTCCACAAGAGCCCTACACTTGTCTGCTCTGAACCCTTGAAGTTTGCCTTGGCTGGGACAGGTTCCTCCACAACATTGCCCATTTTTACATCTATTGTCCTTACCGACTCAATGAGCTCCCTCAACGTATCTGCCAATAAAATCCTCTTGTCCTTAAAAAGATCTCTTCAGCCTGACCTGTGGTGGTACAGTGGGTAGAGCATTGACCTGGAACGTTGAGGTCACAGGTTTGAAACCCCAGGCTTGCCCGGTCAAGGCACATAGAGAGCCAATCAATGAACAACTAAAGTGAAACAACTACAAGTTGATGCTTCTTGCCCCCCCCCTTTCTTCCTCTCTTTCTAAAAATCAATAAATGAAATCTTTATTTAAATAAAAAAGACTCTCTTCAGATGTCCCTCCCTAAGAAGCCACCTCTTTGCCCAGATAGGTATTTTTCCTCTCCTGGTATTGCATCTATTACACATGTTGTCACCTGACTTGTCTGTCTTCCTCATTAGATAAATGATAAGCTCCTTAAGGGCTTCATTTTCATCACAGGGTGTGTCATGTGGTTAAATATTCAATAATGGCCATCTAGACGAATGATAAATCCAGACAGGCTAGCATTTTTCTTTGTCAGTTGAGATAATCTAGCTTCAGAGCAGCAAAGCAACTTGCCCCCAAGGTCACTAAACTAAATAATAAAAGGGACAATAAAGACAGAAACCAGGTGGGTGCTCCCAGATTCCAGATTGCAGCCTGGTAATTACTCTGGGTATCCAGCTGCTTTCATATCTGACACAATCATGTTCTGCAGCAATACTTCTCCCTGAATTTTGCAGACTTTTATTTTGGGCCTTGGTTTTCTTTTTTAGTACCAATACCACCCCTCATGTATTTCTGGTGCCATAGTGGATGTTGCTGGCCTCACACCCTGACTTCAGAGGACAGGTGGTCCAGGGCAGCCCAGTGAGAGGACTGTGTCCCTTTGAGAGAAGCAGGGACATGGAGGGTCAGCCCAAGGCTTGATAGAAGTAGTGATGGAGAAAAGCACCCCTTCCACTGGGTTTATGAAGCTAAAGTGAGAGAAGAGGCTCTTGAAGGAAAAAAAAAGTCAAAAGAAAGAAGAAACTAGAGCTGAGAGATTTCTGAGGATTCTGAACACTTTCACTCAGCCATTCCTCATAGGGAGGAAGGGGTTATAATCTGTCACCTTGGCTAAATTGCACTACATTTCCCAGAATCCCCTTCGCGTACGTTAGAGTGAAACACAAAAGACATTCTGCATGGATTCAAAAGGCAGAAGTGAAGGCAATCATATTGTTTTAAGGCTCAAAGGCTCAGGCAGGGGCACCAGAAACTGCTGGAGCACATGTGCTCTGTCACTCATCTGCAGACTTGCCTTTGTTTTAGGGGAGAAACAGCCAGGTTTACACCTGCTCTACCTGCGCTCAGGTAGTCTTACAGCCTCACCACTCCTGGAGCACGTGCATATTTAGCATCATGACCCAGCTTCTCTCTGAGGGACCCCACAGGAGTCCAAATGATCTGCAGGTGGTAAAGAGTAACATGGGTTCCGGTCCATTCTCATAGGTCCCCTGCCCATGTTCACAGTGTCCATTTGTCCTTACCCTTTCCTGCTGTACATCCAGCTTTACTACCAGACAGCTGGCCCTGAGGTCCTCAAAGAAACAAAGACAACAGTCTTAAGGTCCGGCTAGCAGCCCCTAAAATGTCATAGGTCAAATTCTTGTAATAAATCCATGTGTGTGTGTGTGTGTGTGTGTGTGTGTGTGTGTGTACTTCTGATTACTTGAATTCTGTTTGAGCACTGACTGATATGCAGTATTACCCTAGACTTTTTTCCATTATATAAACAATATAGCCTCTTTCATGTTTAAGTCAGTGTGCATTTGAATTCTGTTATTTGCCGCTAAAAAAAAAAAAAGACTAAAATGCAAGATTATCACATCTTGACTAAACAACTTGATATCCCAAGAGCAGAATCTGTGCTTCATTTGTCCTTAAATCCCCAGCCTTCAGCACACAGCCAGAGACAAAGTAGGCCTTGATAAAATATGCTGAATGAATCAACAACAAACGGCTACAGAATCAAAATGCTCTCCTGGGGACCTAGAGTTAAAGCCTTCCACGATGTGAACCACATGGAAGATGAAAAGCAGATGAGAGGGGACTGCAGGCCTCTGGGTAAAAAGCCATGAGGATCCTGGCTCTGAGGAGCAGCTGAGCCTTCCACCTGGCAGCCCGGGGGAAGGGCAGCACATGTCAGACAGCTCATGTTCATTCCTAGCACAACAGGTGTGCCGGGGCCGGCCAACCCTCACACAGAAGTGAACTTCCTGTCACTCCTGACCAGCACTCGCTACATGTGCATAACAGAAGTGGTGCAGGAAGATTTTTTTTTTTTTTTGAATAGAAAATTTGAAAGCATATCAGGTTCCTAGTAAAGGCAGTTTCTAAGAAAGGTGATTTCACAGTAAGAAGCTCCATGAATCATCTAAAGAATTTATGTCTGAGGTAAAACATAAATGCTCACCATTCTTCGTTCCTGCCTAGAACAGTTGAACAGATTCAAAGAAAATAAGGTTCAGGGAATCACAGAGACAGATCTGAGCAGAGATTTTTCTGAATGGTGACTGATATTCAGCATAAATAATTCAGGCAACGAGCCAGTTTATTTTCAAGTACAAACCTTCACAGGGAAAAAATATATAGCATATACATATTAAATCAAAATGGTGACGGTGTATGGTAGGCTCATAATGGTCCCTAAAGATATTTAGGTTCTAATCCTGAAACCTTTGAATATTACTTTATATGAGAAAAGTGTTTTTTTTAGGGGAGAGATTATTTAGTTACAGATCTTGAGATAGAAAGATTATCCTGGTATATCCGGGTGGCCCTAAGTGCAATAACGAATGTCCTTATGAAAGGGAGACAGACAGAGATTTGACTGCAGGGGAGGTGATAGGAAGAAGCAGAGAGAGATTTAAAGATTCTGGTCTTGAAGATGGAGCTAAGGGCCATGAGATGCAGTGAGCTGCACAGTGGAAGAAGTAAGGACAGAGAAACTTCCCAAGAGCTTCTATAGAAAGAACCTTGGTTTCAGCCTCATGAAACCCATTTCAAACTTCTGAGCTCCAGAACTGTAAGAGTATTGATATGTTTTGTTTCAAGTCACCAAATTTGTAGTAATTTTACCTGAGAAAGTCTCCACTTAGGCATCTTGAATACAATGTGCTTTTTTTTTTTTCCTCAGCTAGGGGGAGCCCATGCTATATATCAGTGAGTCATGACAGATGCAAAAGTCCAATTTGGGTTTTTTGTCTGACCGAATGAGTGGATTAGGAAAGTAGACTGTGAAGTCAGATGTCCTGGATCAAAGCTCAGTTCTGTGTCTAGTTATGGGATCTTCAGCAAATTACCCTCTGTGAGCTTCAGATTCCCTATTGTAAAATGGGACTAATAATAGTGACCAACTACCTCACAGAAAGTGTGGGAAACAATTGAACAGACATTTCACAAAAGAGCATATCCAAATGATAAAAAAGAAAAGAAAAAAGCTCTACCTTATTGGTCATTAGTTCAACCCACAATGAAATACCAATATATACCTAGCAAAATGGCTGAAACAAAGAGGACTAACAAGTCTAGATGAAGCAGTAGAGCAACTGGTATCCTCATACATTGGAAGTGAATGCAATGCTGTCCTCCAACCCAGTCAGAGGAATCTTCAATGGCCGTGGCCCTGCTCTAACCCATGGAGTAAGGTGTCTCAGCTGCCCACTGATATGTAATTGGCTGTGAATGGAATTGATTTCTTGGATTTATTGTTCTATAGAAATACATATGTGCACAATGATATATTTTTTAAAAGGTCATTGAATAATTGTTAGAAATAGTGAAAAATTAGAACCAATTGAAATGTTTATTGTTAAGAGGAAAAAAATGTATAATACTGCCCTACTATCGCAGTAATAGGCAGCTGTTAAAAGAACATAAACTGCGTCTGATGGCTTGGCATAGAAAGATGTGAAAATTATTCAAGGAGAAAACTGTACAACAATATATCATTTCCATTTACATAACAATTTTAAGTAAAAAGACATGTTTATAAAATGCATAGAAAATCATCTGGAAGGATTCATGCCAAAGATTAGTAGTGATCACATCAGAGCAGAAGAACCAGAGAGACATGAGAAAGAGGAGGAGGCAGGGAGAGAAGGGATGACATTTTACTTTTCCTATTTATTTTTCTGATTTACTTGAATCTTTCACAATGAGCGTCTATCACTTGATAACTTTTAAAAACTTCAAGGCCCTGGATTACTTTAGAGCCAGGTTTGGAGTCAGCTTCTCTGCCTGCCTTGGGCATTTAATTCATCTTCCCATGTATCAGTTTCCCTAACCATAAAAATAACCATCACTACTTTGTGGCCTGGTAGCAGGGACCAATCTACGTAAAACTTTCAGCCCACTGCCACATACTAATAAAAATGATTTGTGTAAGGGAACTGTGCTGTGTAATAAAGCATGACAAAATTCAGTGGTTTAAAATAACAACCATCATTGAATAACAACCATCACTCAGGCAGATAAAGCTTCGCCGAGGATTGGCTGATATCAACCGGGCTTCACTGGGCTGCTCTGCTAAGTTCGGCTGTGCTTCACGCACCCCACATCCTCCTTGGACCAACGGGGTAATCAGGACATGTTCTTCTTACAGTGGTGGCAGAAGCACAGATAGCACAAACATGTACAATTTGTGAATGCCTTAGGCTCGGAACTGACATACTGCCATTTCTAATTCATTCTATTGGCGAGGCAAGTCACATGACTGAGCCCAAAGAAAAGGGATATATAAAAATACACTTTGTAAAGGGTGACCAATAATCCCAGCTTGCCTGAGACTAAAGGGTTTTCCAGGATGCAGAGTTTTTTCATTCTAGAAACAGGAAAGTCCTGAGTAATCAGGACCAGTTGGTCACTCAGTCTCTCTACTGCTTCAGTCTGATGAACTGCAAAGTCACTCAGCCAAGAGTATGGTATAGAGACAGGGTGAAGAATTGGGGCCAAAGACCCAATTTGTCACACTTTTAATAATGTTATTCTCCTCAACAAATAGGAAAACAAGCAAACAGTAGGTGGGCACAATTGCTCTTGGTACATTGGTTTTAGGTTGGCCAAACAAAATCAGATCCTCCCAAAGTCTTCAGTAATCAAATATTTCCCAGAATACTATCCTCAAATTAAATTGGAGACACTTCGGTAGCAAGGGGTTATAGCATCAGAAGGGGTAATTAGACTAGCTTCTCAAAAAAGCTTAAGACTCTTTCAATCCAATTCTAACCTCATTTGTAAGAGAATAAGATGAGACTTGTAAGACCAATGAGAATCTCTAATGTCAACCTTTTCTTCCAAGGAGAATGTTTTTTTTTTGTTTTTTTAATCTTCTCCCCCCACACCCCACCCCCAGAGACAGAGAGAAAGTCAGAGAGAGGGACAGGGACAGAGAGAGATGAGAAGCATTAATCATCAGTTTTTTGTTGCGACACCTTAGTTGTTCATTGATTGCTTTCTCATATGTGCCTTGACCGCGGGCCTTCAGCAGACCGAGTAACCCCTTGCTCGAGCCAGCAACCTTGGGTCCAAGCTGGTGAGCTTTTGCTCAAACCAGATGAGCCTGCACTCAAGCTGGTGACTTCAGGGTCTCGAACCTGAGTCCTGCGCATCTCAGTCCGACGCTCTACCCACTGTACCACTGCCTGGTCAGGCGAGAATGTTTTGCTTATAGCAGATCCTTAGCAAGGACAGGGTTATTTGACTTTAAACCACATGCTTGTGTGTGATTATTAATATTTATTTAACTCTTTTAGTTTTACTAATACTTTTCAAATGCCAAGACTCATATTGTTTGGTTGTTCAGAGATTAAATCCATAGAACTACAGGGAGCTCAGCTCTGCCTGTAGTCTCTTGATACCTGCCACTTCCCTCTTCCTGTCTAGACTGTATTTCTCATCTGAAGACAGGTCCTTAGTGGATAAGATCAATACACAGGCACAAATCACAAAGAATGATTTCTCTCTTCTCCCAAACATTTCCTTTATCTGAAACATGCCAATGAGGAAAGCCTATTAAAGCCCACAGGTGTTTGGGTTTTTAAATCTTTTACAAAGTACATTTTTTTAAAATGAAACACAGGACTCTAGACACTCCGAATGGGAATGGCCTGTTAAAATACCTTGGGGCTTATTTTCATATAAATTTGGAGAATAAAAGAAAATGATATTTATCTGCTAACTAAAACACATTCCAAGAGATGCTCAGTTGGGAGCTGACTCTCAAAAGCTTTGGAGGGTCAACATGGTAGGTTGTTTTGCAATGATGGGGAAAATCAATTAGAGCTAAAGTGACCTTTGGGGCAAATATCCAGCTGCTAACCTCTTCACAGATTCCAATTCAGGTGCCAAGGAAAGTGAATTAAACTGCTTAGAGGACTTTCAATGGGCAAGGATGTGTAGTTTAGATAGATTATTTTAAATTACATCAATAGTTTTAAAGGAAGCCAATCATTAGTTTTATTAAATCTGCCCAGGATACGTGGGGTTGACTAAAGAATAAACCCTTTGAGCTGCCCCGCCTCTCCTGCACACATGGATGCCTTTCCCACTCTGATATTTACACAGCTTATGGTTCTGAACAGACCACCTGCTCTGAAAGACCTAGAAGCTATTTAGTCTAAAGATTTAAGATGCTGTTAATAATCACCTGGGCCTGAGAGCCACCGACAGCAGTTTTGCCTTGCCTGAGATTCCAGCCCAGCTGCGCACCAGGCCATTCCTTCTTTACAAACAGGGGGTTCAAAGAGCAGGCTGATCCCTGAGACAACCTTCCTCCTGGCCCCTTTGATCTATTGGTTTCCCACCCGATCTATTTTCATTTTTGTTTCAATTTGATGAGACCGATGGTAGAGAAGCCCATCCTTCTAGGAAGACATAAGACGTGTGAGGGAAACATCAATCAGCAGTGTACTTATCATCAGTTTTTCTCTAAATGATCCCATTTGGCGTTATGACTACAATGATAAACCTGGATACCGAGCTTCTCAGTTTACCATGGCATTTTCTGGAAAGAGCAGATCAACTAGCCTTTTATTAGACCATACTGACTAAACAGGGAAGAGATAAGACAAAGTAATACTACTCCCCTTGCTCTCAAATCATCAAAGGAATAAAAAAAAATGCAAGGCAAATCTCTATCTTGAATTAAAAGCTACTCAGGGGATAGGAAATAGGGAAGAATCTATTATGCCAAAGACAGGGTCTCCACAGACCTGGAGTAATTATGTTTTTTTTTCTTAACATAAGTGGTATATTAATGACTTGGGAAAAAGGAATGTTCAGGGAGTTAGAGACTTGTAATTTTATTTCCTTCTGAGAATAGAAATTGCGGAAAGAGAGAAAGCCACCTGAGGAATTAGAATGGAAAGATTTGAGTTCGGGAAAAAGAAAGGAAATAAAATTAATTTAAAGAATCTCATAGAAAGAGAAGGAAGCATGTAAAATAAAAAAGTCTTCCTAGAGAGGTAAACATCAATAACTAACAGTGACTGAGGGCTTACTGAGTGCTGAGAACTCGCTGTGCTAATGCTGTTCCACAGGGCAGGCCCCACCACATAGTCTAGTGATTCTGAATCAAACACAGAGGCAGAGAGATGTTGTATATGTTGAAATTCAGTACACATGTATATAATGCATACATATCTATATATATATATATATATATATATATATATATATAGCACATAGATATCCCATAGCTAGATAAATCACACACACACACACACACACACACACACACACTCACTCACACATGAAACATTTAAACACAGGATTGATGTCACCTTCCATTCACCATAAACCAGAGGGCAGACATGATGTAATTCTACCATTGTCTGTGAATGTGTAAACTCATATTACTGTCACTTCGATTGACTTATGTACATCATTGGAACTACATATGTTGGGCTTAATTGAATTTTTTAAATCTTTTACACTATGACCCAGTATTTAAAGATTATTTTACAAGCAGACAGGTATAAAAGCTGAGCAAGGACATGGATTAAGTTTGATATTAGTAAAGCAAATATTCACCACAGGAAGGAAAAGACCCTGACTCCAAATTTTCTTACAAAGCAACAGCCAAATCCTTCCTGGAACCCGAAGAAATAAAGCTACCAACAGACTAATGAAGTCGTGCTTCATTTATTACCAAGGTTTATGCAAAATAATTGCCTGTTGCATGCCAAGCAATACAAATGCAGGCAGAAGAAGTAACCAAATTTCCAAAAACGTTTAAAAACATTTCCAAACAGCCCTGGCCAGGCAGCTCAGTGGATAAAGCATTGACCCAGCACACCAAGTCACAGTTTTAATCCCAGCCAAGGCACAAGAAACAATCAGTGAGTGCACAACGAAATGCAACAGTGAGTTGATGCCCCCCTCTCTCTCTCTTTCTCTCTCTCTCATCAATGGAAAAAAATTAAAATTAAAAAAAAAAAAGGAAATTAAAGACATTTTCAACTTTGGATAGCCTGGTTTGACAGACCTGTCCTGATTAGCAGTGTTGTTTTGTCCTTCTTACCGGTCCATGAAGCCATGGCACACCTGTGTCTAATGGCACTTCAATTCCATTAACTAGGGTATTATCACATCCTTGCTACAAATAAGAATACAGAGGCTCAGCTAGGTTGAATTACTTGCCCCAAAGCCCACAGGGAGTGAGTTCACAGAGGCATCCTCTAAAATAATATGTTTGATTCCAGAACTTAGTGGTCTTAATTCTTATGATAAACTACTTCCCCAAACAAGAAGATTGGCCCAATCCTTTGAAAAATTAAATCAGATAATGGCAATTCTCTGTTTAAAAAAAGTTTGGCCCTGGCCAGCTTGCTCAGTGGATAGAGTATCAACCCAGCATATGGATGTCCCAGGTTCAATTCCCAGTCAAGGCACATAGGAAAAGTGACCATCTTCTCTTCTCCCCGACCCTCTCTCTCTCTCTCTCTCTTTGGTCTCTCAGCAGCCAGTGGCTCATTTGGTCTGAGTGTCAGCTTCAGGCCCTAAGGATGGCTTGTTACAGGGTGGATCCTGGTTGGGGCACATGCAGGCATCTCCCTTCTCTCACTTAAAAAAAAATTTTTTTTCATCTCACTAAGAGTAAAAACTGAGAAGTCTTTACAAAGACCTATTAGACATGATAGGATCTTCGGCCCTCCCCTACCACTACCACTGTGTCTCATCTTCTCCTAGTCCCCCTCATCCACTCAGCTTCAGCTCTACCAAGTCTGTGCTTTTCCCTTACCACAAAAGCAAGCTTGCTCACACTTCAGGCAAGCTCCTACCGCAGGGCCTTTGCACTTGCTGTTCTCATTACTTGGATCACATCCTCACCACATCTTCACTTGACTGGCTCTCTCAGTCCTTCAGTATCTGCTTGGATGACACCATATGAGAGAGGCTCTCACTGACTACCATCCCTATATAAACTAGCAGCACTGCCTCATCTCAGCCCCTCTCTTTCTCTTTTGACATGTTTTCCCCATAACATACTATCATATGAAATAGTAGAAAAACTTTTGTTCATTTTCTTATTGCTTACAGCAATGTAAGTAAGCTTCAGAGGGCAAGGGCTTTGCTTTATACATTTCTGTATCTGTGTACATGGTGGGCACGCAATAAATGAATGAAAAAATAAATGAGTCTTCTTCAGACAATATCAGTCTACTAATTTTTCCTTCTCTTCTGTCCATTCAGAAAATTATCATAAACTGACATCTGTGACTCATTTTTGTCTGTAAATCAGTTTTTCTGATTTTACTCCTTTTGAGGTCTTACTAAAGAGTGACACTTCTGTAGTAATATTTTCAAATGCAGATTTCAGAGCCAGACCGCCTGGATGTTAGTGCTGGCTGCTACCATTCGCCTCTGTGGCATCATGAAAACTACTCAGCTCCTCCAAGTCTGTTTCTTCATTTATAAAATGGAGAGAATAACAGCACAAGGCTTACTTGTGAGAGTTCTTATTATTATTAAATAAAAATAATACGGGTACAGAGCCTGACACATGCTAAGTATTTAATAAAAGACTTATTTTGATTGGCAAACTATTTTCAACTTACCTAATACAAAACCATTAAGATGGCTTTCTACTGGGAGAAATATATACAACCACTCCCCACCCCGGACACTGCTGGAGGAGTTTTTGGTTATCACAACTGGAGATAGGAAGAGGGTTCTATGAGTACCTTGTAAGTAAGAGGCTAGGGTGCATCTTAAAACAAAGGGGGGAGGAGACACAACAAAGAATTACGGAGTCCAAAATGTCAATGATGTCACTGCTAAGAAACCCTAATAAATAGCATTTGTTTCAATATACAACTCCAACATCCCAAGGAAAAGAATTTCTCTTTTAAAGCCTCCATCACTTCTTCTGTCATACTTGTAAAATCAGCCTAGAGATGAAAATCCACACTCACATTGCCCTGATCTAGAGACCTGGCCTTAAATCTTTTCTTACTGCTGCCTTTATAAGTCATGATCCAACAGATGCTCATGGCCCTGTCCAGACCTCCTGAGTCCCAGACTGCTGTCCACAGAGCATCTTGTGTCGGCCATCCCGGTTCCGCCTCAGACCACTAGAGGGTACGGAAACACTATCAACCATTCAGCATTTGGGTGCCAGCCACAGTTTTTAGTGATATAAATCTTAACAAAATATTAAATTATTCCTGACTCCTAAATTAAAAACCATCGGGAATATATTTATTAAATACCTTGACAGGTACACAGTTTAAAAGCTCGATTCAAGCATTTCATTCTAATCGTCATCACCCCCGAATGTCTAATACAGGACTTCCATTTAATACAGAACGGAAGCCTGATAAGTGACCATTGATGATGTGAAAAGTATGAGACTATTTTGAAAATATTAAAATAACATTTATAACTATATTGGTAAAACTTTTTAATGAAATTGTGATTATGTTATGAGGTAAATTATATTAGATAGATATAGATGACCTTCCCACTAGGAATTAAGCAAAAATTAATCAGGAATTGGAATTTAAATATGAAGTCCAAATTGGAATACATACCATTATTTTGCTGAGCTCTGAAACAAATAGAAGCCAAACTATTAATGCTTATTGGTCCTAAAAATATTGCATTAGGAAGAACTGGTATAGCTGAAAAATATTATGGAATCACTAAATATTTAGCAATATCTCCATTTCACACACTCGGGTTTTGAATAGCGGCACAAAGGGAAAGTTATAGGGAACTTTGGAGGGAAAAGATTAGAGAGTTATCTTAAAGAACAGCCTCCAGCTGTTTTTCCTTTCCAATGAAAGTTAACAGAAGCGTGGACACAAATGTGTGATTCCTCAACTTATTCTTGTAACATCCCAAGCTGTCCATAATTATCGCTAAAAAGATTGCAAAATTTTATTCAGAAACATTTTAAATTTCCTTTAACTTAACACTCACATGCACGCACATGCAAACAGAGATGAACAGAAAGGCGGTGTGTTTTGACATGGAGCTGAAGGGCTAACGAGTGCTGTCAGATTCAACAAATGAGAATAGGATCTCTGATTCAGAGATGTCTAAGTACTACACTAGAAAACATGAGACTTAACTAAGTCAGCCAGAGAAAGATAAATACCATAGAATTCTGGATATATGGACAATCTAAAGAACAAAACAAAATTGAAAGAGACTGATAGAAACAGAGAACAAACTGGTGGTTGCCACAGGGGAGGAGTGGGGGTCCGGGTGAAAGACGGGAAGGGATGGACAAGTACAAACAGGCAATTATAAAAGAGTCATGGGGGGGTGAAGTACAGTGTAGGGGACGGAGTCAATAATATTGCAATAACTATGTATGGTACCAGTTAGGTACTGGAAGTATTGAGGGGAACACTTTGTAAAGTATGTGAGTGTCTAACCATGATGCCATAGACAGGAAACAAATACAAAATAATATTGGAAATAAACTGTAATTGAAAAAATCAATCAATAAAAATAGTTTAAAGAAAAATGAAAAGATAAGGCTCTACGAGACTGCACAGGATTGTGGTTAACTCTGTAAGTCTGACATCAGACTAGCTGGATTTGAAAAACTGCTTCTATCATTTAATAGTTTTGAAGTTCTTGAAAATTATTTTACATCTCTACACTTCCACTGCAAAAAGAGCTGTAAATATTGCAGTATTGTTTTCCTCCTAGGGGTGATGTGGGAATGACATGAGTGAATATATGTAAGCATAGCACTTAGAACAGTGTCAGACACATATTAACGCTATATTAAATGTTTTCTATTATAACGATTAGTTTATATAAAAATAGATGGATCCAAGAGATAATATCCATATCTCTTCTATTCATTCCCTCTCAAAAGTACCACTAAATCATTTTTTATTCAAGAAAAGCAACAGACTGAAGACACTGGACTTCATGGATCTTGAGAAATATGAAAAAGTCGACTCAGTTCTGAGCTTGCCTTCATCATCACAATTTTTTTCCTTTCCTTTCCATCCCCCATTATATGCCCACTCCACATTTTTTTTTTTTTTACCATCACAGATCTAAGGAAAAGGTGCAAACGAGGGAGAGAGAAGAATTTACTATTCTTTCTTATTTTTATTTTTCCATTGAACCACCCACCCTCAAGCCAAGCATAAGGATAATTATAATCCATAACAGACAAAAATCTCTTAAAATCTTGTGAAACACCCTTTGGAAAGGTCAAGTGAATTAATGACAACACTACTTTTTGCCTTTTTCCAGGTTCTAGAAAGATTCACTGGATGCTGAACATTTTTTTTCCTCTTGTGACAACTGGTTTTAATTAACTTGTAATAAGACCAGAGGCAAGAGGGAATCTATCCAGGGATTGGAGAACGCAAGGAGGCAGGAATGTATGGCAAGCCTTGAATCAAAATCTTGTCATCATATCAGCCTTGCAACAGTTAATGCCCTGACCTGTTGCCATGGGAACAAGATCTCTATATCAGAGTTAATGGGTTCCAGGGGCACAGGGCACACCTCACCCTGCACTTCATTCAACTTCAATCTATTTCATTTCATTCAGAAAAATCCTTTTTGGGGAGATCAGTCCCAAATCCTAAAGAGACCAAAACATCAGTTGCTCAATATATTAAGGTGTAATTCTGTTAGTGAAAACTCACTAATTCATGTCATAATTGGCCTTATTACATCAGGATATTATTGCATCTTTACAACAGTGAGTTGCCCCAAAATAAAAAATTTAAATATGCATAAAACAGAATAGATACCACTATGTTTATATGCTTATTATTCCCTTTAAATTTCATTCTTTTAAAATCTAGCTCAAAGAGAGCCTCGTTAGTTAAAAAATGACTTTAAATATTTCTCTACATCATAGAGCATGGTTGTAAAGTGAGCAGACTCTAGAAACAGATGGACTGGGTTTGAACCCTGGCCTTGCCACTTTTTCCATAACCTTTGGCTACACCCCTAATTCTCTATGCCTCAGTTTTCTCATTTCTGAAATAAGGACGAGAGTCACCTCTTCAGAAGATCATTGGGAGAATTAAATGAGTTAATTTACACAAAGTATTCGGTACTTACACATTAGAAGCAGTAAACAGGTGTTTTCCATAAAGAAAATAATTATTTTATTATAAATAATAATTATTTGGTTGGAGAAAAGAAAAAATTTTTATAGTCTTTAGATGTTTTGTTTTACTTTAATTGATTTTTAAAACCCTATTTGTAGTGCTTTAAGCACTAAAAAGTTATATGTTCATTAGATGCAATGGCTAAGTGAGTAAACAGAACATTAAAAGAAGCCATAGTGAATTCACTTGGGATGATTTTCTATTTGCCTTCATTTCTTGTCTCTTGGGCTCTGTGCAAAGCACCTTGCTACATCCAATGACAGTTTAGGATGACCCCGAATGAATGAATGAATGAATGAATGAATGAATGAATGAATGAACAGTGTTCTGACCAACCAGCAGCCAGGCTCATTCATTCTCATTGTGGGACTAGATCAAAAATTACTTAGCAACCACTTGAGTAAATGATGGGGAAGACTCTTCAGAGCAGTTTCATAATTGTAATCAAGCAAACATCATTAAAGACTTTCTCCTGACCATATTTCTTGAGCTCCGATTCTCTGCAAGTCATCAGAAAAAACAGGTTCAGTTAAAGGAAACAGGGATATGCTCTAAAGTTCATGGATGCCAAGAACATGTGGTCTCAATGGTAGAATGCCTGACACATCCTTGGGCTCATCTGAAGACAAATACAATATTACATAATGTAATATTTGAGACTGTAAATCTCTGCCAGGATGTAGAGAGTTAGTGACCTGTATGAGCATGTTTAAACCCTGGTGGGACTGCCACTTGAACATTTCTTCTTCATGCCACCCTGGGGCACAGCTCTGGCTCAGTTCTACCATCTGCATCTAATCTCCTAAGAACTTAGAGTCAGAAGGATCTGAGAAGTTGAATTCAGCCTCCCAGTGGTTTTTCTTACAGATGGTCATAGGCTGCAGCGTGAACATTTAAAGTGGTAAATTCCAGCTCCTCCATATACATTTATAAAACACCTACCATGTTGTATACACTGGGTTTTATGTTAAGGATACAAAATGAAATGCAATTAAGTCCTTGCTTTCAAGAAGCATGTTATTTACTGGATGAGAGAGGTGTCAGGAAACACCAAAGGTGAAACAATGAGAAATATTTCTGCAGGAGTAAGTACAGCAAGCTATGTGAGTATATCATAATGGTGATAACAGCAAACATTTATTTTTCACTAAGCGCAGTTCTAAAATTCTACGTGGATTGACCTTTTTTACTCTCCTGGCAGTCTTGGAAGTAAATTGAGGTGCTGAGAGGTTAAATCGCTTACTCAGAGTCACACAGTATGTGTTACAGGCAGTTTGAGAGAGACATGTAACCCAGCCGGAGAGAATTCAAAAAACTTCTTGGAGGAAGGAGGTGGAATATGAGATGATCCCCGAGAGATGTCGTGTAGGAGGAAGGGCATCCTAGGCAGCAGGGAAAACGTGTGACAGTATCACCCTCCCGCCCTGCAACAGGACCTCTGCGTTAGTGCCTCTCCCATGGCTGTGGATTCTGCAGAGCTAAGGGCTCATGCACACCCAGAGCCCATTCCCACTTCTTCCATTCTAGACCACGGTTTGGAAATCAGGACCCCAGAAGTCCTTGCTCCTGTGGCTCTAGGTCCCCTTGCCGGGCCTGTGTGGTTTCTTTCAGCCTCCCAAGGGAGGGCCAAGCTGTGTTGTGTGTTTGCTGGTAGGGAACAGCCATTTGCAGGGGTGTGGAGGGTGCCTGGATGAGCGGGCGGGGGTGTCCATAACCTGAATGTCAGCAGGATTGATCAAAAGCTGGGAAGAGCCTGACTTATGGTGGTGCAGTGGATAGAGCATCAAACTGAGATGCTGAGGTCCCAGGTTCGAAACCCTAAGATCCCTGGCTTGAGTGTGGGCTCACAGCTTGAGTGTGGGGTCGCCGGCTTGAACGTGGAATTACAAACATGACCCCATGGTCACTGGCTTGAGCTTAAGAGTCACTGGCTTGAAGTCAAGGTCGTTGGTTTGAGCAAGGGGTCACCAACTAGACTTAAGCACCCACCCTGGTCAAGGCACATATGAGAAGCAATCAATGGACAACTAAAAGTGATGCAACTACGAGTTGGTGCTTCTCATCATCATCTCTCTCTTCTTGTTTGTCTGTCTGTCTTGCTAAAAAGAGAAAGAGAGAGAAAGAAAGAGAGAGAGGTGGGAAAAGAAGGCAGGTGGGCTAGGTGCTGGGAGTGTTTCCTGTGCTGTGACATCATGATGTACATTTCTGAATAAACTGAAAATCTAAAGTCTATGCCTAGCTTTTCAGGAAGTTATAAAGGTATTTTTGTCAAAAGAGGAGGATAGAACATATTTTATGTAACAGTGTGTTAGCTTAATGTTCACATTTTAAGAATTGAGAAACATGGCCTATGGCCTCCATTTGTTCTCCAGCCCTGGGCCCTACAAATATTAGAGGTGGACCTGCTGCGCGTGAGGGATGAAGAGGTGAGAGCACAGCTTGCTTGGGAAACTAAAAGTAGCATCACAAAGAATATGAGGCGCAGATCAGCAAGCACTTTCCTCCCTAGTGATCTGAACTTAGTTCCCAAGCAGCAGAGATCATTAAGGACTTTAAGCTGGAGTCAGCCAGCACTGGGTTTGGAGAGCTCACGTCATATGTTTCAATATGCTTTGTCCCCAAAAGAAATACACAGTGATATTTTTGTTCTCTCTTTTTCCCTTTGCCTTCATCCAGAAGCAGGAAAGGAAAAGAAGGGTGACATTTATTACAGCTGTAGGAGTCCAAATAGCAAAGCCTAATGCAGTTAGAAGAGCAAACATCGGGGAAACAAAAGGCAACCCAGTGTTCTTATCTGGCCTATTCAGCTGGGAAGAGCCTGAAATCATAGACCCCCAAAAAGCCACGCAGCTAAGCCCAAGTCCAAGAGCCCACAGACTTGAAGGACAAGACATCAGGGAATGAATGGGTCAAGGTAATGGGTCAGTGCTATGTAGGTAATCAAAGAGCTAACACAGATGGATGAACAAGAGATACATGTCTTTGGAATAAGGCCTGCTTCACATCTAAGCTTGAGGCCCCCTTGGATACAGCAGATCTCAGTATTGATTGACTTCCCAGAGCAAGGCCAGTTGGGCCAGGTGTTTAGAGCTACAGGGCAGTTGTCTAATACCATCAGCCATGTGTGCCTGCATCTCACTATGAGTGATGGACATTAGATAATCAGAATACCCCCTCAGTAGCTCCCTATAATAGACATTTATCCAATTTTGTTTTCAAGGATAACTGGAATTCCACATAGGGAATTAATTATCCTTCCACTACTGCATGTGATCTGGGGAAAAGCACTACAAACTCTAAGAAAGCCTCCCATTGACAGGGCAGATCTTTTTATTACATCCCCCCTTACAGCCAGGCGGTAGTGATATGACTTACGCTCAACCTATCAAACGCTCACCCCAAGACCTTAAACTGTGAGCCAGTGAGGCAAGAATATAACAACAATGGGGGTGCTGATTTTTGCAGCAGCAACTTCTGGGGTGTCAAGAAACAGAGTTGTGAAGGGCCGACTGCTCCAAGAGAACTCCCTGAGGTGGAAGAGACTGCCCACTCTTTTCTCCAGCCCTGTGAGCTCCCTCCATCCTGTTAATTAAGCCCCAAGAGTTCCTAAAAAGTCAACCAGCTTTCCTTCTATGACAGCGGCAGGTCTTTCCCCCAGGCCAGCAGGTTAGTTTGAAACTCTGGAACTTGCTGTTCAAAATTATTTGGGAAGACACAAATTTTCACAGAATCGCAATTTAAGCTGGGAAACCAGGGGCTTCTTCATTTTTAGCAAAATGCATGGAACACGATGGTACATCGTTTCTATGCACTTTCCTCAAAGTCCAGGAGTGCTAACTGTTACAGATCCATATGGCTGTTGTCTTACCCGGGGACACTGGCCCCCCAAGGAAGAGGAGTTACTCTGTACTTCCCTGAAGTTCTGTGCTTCCTGATACTGTGGTGAAGAGCGAGGGGATGCTGACAGCAAAGTCAGTTTGCTGAGCAGCAGGGGGATGCTCTCCGTACAGGGCAGTACTCACGAGCTTGGGCGGGGAGGGCAAATGAAGGGAGAGAAGTCAGCACATGGGGCCTGGGCCTTAGCTTCTAGCTCTGATCACATTTGGGCAGATAGATTTTCATTAAAATTGTCATTCTGAAAATTAGAAAAGCATACAAACACATATGCAACGAAACAGATGTTCGTTCATATTCCTCCTCCTCTTCCTTCCACGGTACTCACAGGAAACACATGTCTGTGTTGTCCTAAGTCCAGTTACTAATTAGCACATTTCAGTAGCACATTTCATGAGGATAGGGAGGATTTCAAAGGGATTCCTTCCTTTTAAGTTGAGACAGCTGGTGCTAATTACCAAGCAGGAAAAGAATGTGCAAACCGATCATTGAAAAGCCACCAGTGGAACAGAGGGCTGAGGGTCTTCTGGTCCTATTGTAGAACGACTCTGCAGTGGTTGGAAGAGGCTACACATTATCAATATCTTCACCTCACTCACAGGAAGCAGCTGTCCAGTTTTATCACTCTGAGAGTAGTTGGGAAACACAGCACAAACACATGAGGTCAGAGGTCAGTTCACCTTATGCATGTAAATGTCACAGATATATGGCTGGAGTGCTTGTAGTAAACCATTTCTTTCTTGGTAAAAGATGCCCAGCAAAATAAAAGCTAAGCAAGGCCTTTTCCCATTTAAACCAACCCAGGGACTATTGATTCACAGTTCATTTTTATAATTAATTTTTGCTATGACGTGAGGGCAATCCATACACCCCAGATGATGCCTGGTAAGGAAAAAAAAAAACAAAAACAATCTTGACTCTAATTCACTCATACCTCTAATGGAAAGAACACTAGACCAGAAGTTAAGAAATTTCTGATACATACTAATTACAAGACTTTGGGAAATATACTTAGTTTTTTTCTGAGCCTCATGCCTTCATCTGTAAAGTGGGAATAATGAGACCTACCACAAAAGGCTTTTGGTGAAAGTTTTGGAATATTATAGCAGTATAATGCATATTTAATGTGAATTTCTAGATAAAGTTAAAATTGAGCATCTTTGGAACTGAGCATTTTTTCCAGCAAAAGCCCACAGAAGTAGTCTCAACTTGTTGGAAGTATATGAGCACCTTGTAGAGGGAGTAGATTGTCCTGGGTTCTCGGGCTACCCAGAGACTATAGAAAGTTTATAGGATGACTGTTTGGATCTTAGGAAATAGATTCACAGTTTGGAACAACTATATAAACACAGTGCAACCAAGTGACTGAAGGTAGAAGTTCTGAAATCACACTGCCTGATTTCAAATTCTGTTCTACCACTTCCCACCTGTATGAAACTAAGCAAATTACTTGAACCCAACTGTAAAATATGGGTAACAGTAATGACACCAACTTACAGATGTCTTCATTGTAAGGACTGAATAAAATGGAACATAGACACAATGCTTTCATCTCAAAAAATATCAGCCTTCTTATTACAAAGACGATGCTGGTATTATTATAATTACAGAACTGAGTAACAAGGTCATTTTATTCTATTTTAATGATTTCTGTTAGCTAATGTGTATCTAGTGTTTACATTATTCAGCTTTTATGCATGACGATTCATTTAAACCTCACAACAACCCTCTGAGACCTACAGTGAGTAGCAGAGTTGGGATAAATCAACGCAGAAGCCTTGCTTTAAACCACTGAATAGCCCCAGCCAAGTAGCTTAGTTGGTTAGAGAGCTGTCCCAATATACCAAGACTGTGACTTCAATCTGTGGTCAGGGCACATTCAAGAATCAACCAATGAATGCATAAATAAGTGAGAAAAGAAATTGATGTTTCTCTCTTTTTGCTCTTTCCTCTCGCTTTGAAAAAAATCAGTCAGTAAAATTTAGTAAAAATAAATCACTGCATAAATAAATGTGGGCCAGTGATTAAGGCTGAAGGAAAACTTAAGAATAAATTACGTAATGCAGTGGTAGTTCATACAGCTGGATTGGACTATGAAAATGGAGCACATGCTTACCGGGCCGAATGTCGCCCCTGCACATCATGAGGACAGATATATTCTGCTTTGGCAGTACAGAGTAGTCATGCCTTGACTTATTCAAAGCATTGTTATTTGTTCTTTTCTCCCCATTGTTTCTATTTTCAGGAAATTGAAAACATTATGAAAAAAATAAAGGAAATTTTCCTCACTTCAAATATTCTACTTGTAAAGACAAAAATAATACTCAGAATAATGGCAAGATAAATTTGATGAATCAAATAGCATTGAAAACCCACTTAACACCCACATTCACTGCCTGTCTAAAAAGTTCCAAGTTCTATCATTTTTAACAAAGCCCAAAGATTTCACTCAGCTCTTTTTATATCAGAGAAAAAAAAATTTCTGAATCACTGTAAGAGATTTTTATAAAACACCTAATTTTTAGGAACTGTGCCCAGACCTATACCTTGCACATCAGGAAACTCAGTGAAAGCTTGTTGATTGCTTAGGTGCTGAAAAACAGTGTCTGCTTGATAGATAATGTATTTCACTAAGTGGGAAATGGAGTAATTCTTATGCAGAGGCTCCTTTGAGCCTGGGAAGGCATACCCAGAAGATGATTGTGTAGTAGCTGGTCATGAAGGCTATAGATTAAATATAAGCCAGTTGTATGAGGCCAGAGAAGGAAAATGTCATGTTTAAGAAGACACACAGAAAGCCTGAGGAGTGACACAAAGAGAAAAAGGGACACACAAGATCACCTAAACAATTCCCAGGGTGATTTAAAGAGCAGAGTACCCCGAGCACTCTGAGGTCATCCTACCAGCTTGTCCCAGAACCTGCTCTCTTCTGTGTGCTGACTCTCCAGCACAGATTCCAGTTCCAGTCATGCCCATCGCTTGCCAACCAACTTGCTACATCCTGCATCTGTGCTCTTATTTATGCTTGGCTTCCTCTCCAACGTTTCTTCTGCCTCTAACAATCCGTACCTTTTCATTTTCAGCTTACTGACCAAAACTCATGTGCTAGCTCCGAAAGTGTGATTTTTTTGCACTCAATAGACCTTTACACATTGAACCAAGTCCTGTATTCCTTTGAAATCAAGTCCTTGCTATTTATTCACCAGGTCTTTCACAGCTAACAATATTTTGTCATTAAACTATTTAAGAATAGTGTCCATGATTCCCACATCCTTTCTGTTTGCCAATAAATTACTCCCTGTGCAATGCATCACACCCAGTACATATTCCATCACTGCAGCAAAGTATTCATAATCCCACTGTCTTCAACTTATCTGTGTCAACAAGATAGCTCTATGAAAGAGGTATAATTAGTTCCTACTATTGGGAAAAGAAGGTGTAGAACCATCAGTATCGACTCTGCCAAAATCTACAGATAACATCTGCTCAAATTCTAGAAACAGGTGAAAAGCTGTGTGATCACAGCTAATAAATGGAAAGCCAGTTAATGTGGTCGTTAGGAGCATGGTTTTGGGAGCCCAAATCTCTGTCCTCTGTGACTTTAGAGTTGGTTGAGCTAATTAACCACTTTACCCTCAGCTCTCTCTTTTACAGAATGAAGATAATCATAGCATTCATTTCATAGAGTTTTTATAAAGAAGATAATACAAATAGCACAGCAGCTGGGACAAAGAAAGCCCTCAATAAATACATGCTATTAATACCATGATTTAAATTATTAATTAAGAATTCAAATATGTTTTAAAAACACAGTCTATTATTAGTAATAATATACAATGTGTCTAGTTGCAAGGTTTAATTTTTACAAATACATGTATTGTTTAAGTTATTTACAATTACTCGTCCTTAATTTTGAGAGGAGTGTGGCATCCAGGGATAACCATGGGTTAGAATACAACTAGTTAAATGGCAGAAGACAAGTTGTCTAATTTGTTGAAACTTTATTTTTTCTCCTCAGACACAAGGAAGCAAAAATAATTCCTTTAGCAGTAAATGACAGCTGTCACGATTTCTGAGCCCTCCATTCTCCTGATTTCCCAGAGGGATAGCAGCTCTGCAATCTTAAGATGAATCTGTAGCAGAAAGCTATACATGAGGACACTCCCCAGAGTTCTGCCTCTTTATCTTCCTAGCGGTATTCTCTCAGAACTGAGTGTGCCTTTGGGGATGTTCATGTGGGAGAACATGAAGTAGGCAATTCATGGACTCATTTCTACAGTGCTGGCAGAATGTGGGTTGTCATCACAAGCTGCACGTTGTCTTGCTTACTGTAGCTTTACAGTCACCACACTGTGGCATGGCATCATTCTTCTCTCTGCAATGGGCTGATTTGAAGGTAAAGCCGTACTGCCTGACCAATGTACCAGGTGTCTGCTCCAATAACTTCAAGTGTCATTATTATTATTTTAAAAGACAGATAGAGCTGTTGAAGGAAAACAAGAGGCCACTAACAGCAAGCACTTCAAGCCACAGCACAGAGACCAGGCATTGCTAGACTGTATTTTGTTTGAACAAGGTCTGCTTAATCTTCCCTGGGATCAGCTGAGGAATTCAACCAATGCACGCCCAGGGCAATAAAGTTGACAATGATTTAGCAACATGTGAAACCAAGGGCAGTTCTTTTTTTCTACTGAGGAAGCAGTGAGAAGGTGAGTGGAGATAGACAAAAAGCTATAAAAAGACCAAACTAAAATTCTAGGTCATTCAATTCACTTTTTCCCTACATAAAGTATAGAAATGGAGCCATCCATTTCTTGCTCCAACATGCACCAGAAACTGAAAACTTCAGGGGATTTAATTATGACTAGGACAAACATATAAATAGAAAGGTAGTTCTTGACATCAAGAGATTATAGTCTAGAGGTGTAACAAACAAACAAATAACAAAATAATAAAAAAAAAACAAAATTAAAAGAAAGAAATAACATAGTTACAAATTAAAATAATAACTTTGAGCTTGAAAACCCCCCAAAAAGGTGAAAGACTCCCAAGGGAGGGGCACTTACTGCTGACACAGACACCTACAGGAGCCGTCCTTACACTGAGGTCGGAAAGGTGGATGGGGCTGAGGTTGCAGGCTAAGGAGAGAGGATGTGTGTGGGCCTGACAGCCAGAGAGAAGTGAGTGTGATAATGTACCTGAGGGAAGAGGTTACTAAAGAAGAGTGAGCCATGGGGACGGTGGCAAGATAAAGGTGGAAAGACAGTCAAGGGCCAGCTCATGCAAGGACTTAGGTCATGACTCACATTGTTAGTAAAATAGAAAGCCATTGTAGAAGGAGAAAGATCTGACATGATTTAGATAATATACCATGACAATCAGAGGACAGGTTCATGAGACAGATTATTGAGCTTCAAATCTTGGCTCAATCATACCTGTGTTAGCTGTGTGGCCTTCAGCAAGTTACGTTTTCTCCTCATCCACAAAGAACAGTAAAAATAGCATTTACTCCCGTTGCTTTAAGGTTTAAATGAATTACTTAATGGGAAACCCATAGAGCAGTCATTAAAATGTACTAAGTACTGAATAAAAGTTAGTTATATACACAATGGACTGAATGTGTTTGCCAGAATTCAGATGTTGAAATCCTAATCCCCAGTGTGATGATATTAGGTAGAGGTAGAGGTCCTTTGGGAAGTAATTAGGTCATGAGAGTAGAGCCTTCATGAATGGGGTTAGTGCCCTTATAAAAGGGACTCCTGAGAGCTCTCTACCCCTTCTACCATGTAAGGATCAAAATGAGAATTTGATAGCCTGCAACCCAGAAGAGGGACCTCACCAGAACCCAATTTATTTTGTTGATAAGCCATCCTGTCTACAGTATTTTATAGACAAACTGACGAAGACAATGTGAAAAATAATTCCTATGTTTTTAAAGGTTATTGCTCTTGCAGCATGGACAAAGAATAGAGCAAAAGAAAAGTAAAAGCATGATGACACACTGGGAGGGTGTATTTAGTAATAAAGGCTAGAAATGCTGAAGGCCTGAAATAGGAGGGTAGAGGTAGAAACAGTGAGAAAGAGATGGATCCAGATACTGACTAGGCCCTGGCTGGTGGCTCAGTGGATAAAGTGTCAGCCCAGTATAGTGTATATGGAAGTCCCGGGTTCAGTTCTCAGTCATGGCACACAGGAAAAGCTACCATGTGCTTCTCCCTACCATCCTCATTCTCTCCCTCTTCTCTTCCCATAGCCAGTGGCTCAATTGGTTCAAGTGTAGCCCCAGGAACTGAGAATAGCTCTATTGGAGTGCATCAGCCTCAGCCACTAAAAATAGCTTAGTATTCAAGCATCAGCCCCAGATGAGGTTACTGGGTGAATCCCAGTCAGGCTGCATATAAGAGTCTGCTTCATTATCTCATCTACTCTCATCTAAAAAAAGAAAATACAGTTTAGCCACAAATAAATTGGATTTCCCAATAAAAATATATGAAAGTGAGGAGAAGGTAGATCAAGAATAGATCTCAGATAGCCCTGGCCGGTTGGCTCAGTGGTAGAGCATTGGCCCAGCTTGTGGAATCCCTTGCCAGGGCACACAGGAGAAGTGCCCATCTGCTTCTCCACCCCTCCCTCTCTCCTTTCTCTCTCTCTCTCTCTCTCTCTCTCTCTCTCTCTCTTCCCCTCCTGCAGCCAAGGCTCCATAGGAGCAAAGTTGGCCTGGACACTGAGGATGGCTCCATGGCCTCTGCCTCAGGTGCTAGAATGGCTCCAGTTGCAGTGGAGCAATGGCCCAGAGGGTCTGAGCATCGCCCCCTGGTGGGCATGCCATGTGGATCCCGGTCCGGCGCATGCAGGAGTCTGTCTCTCTGCCTCCCCCTCACCTCTCACCCACACTTCTCACTTCAGAAAAAAAAAAAAAGAATAGATCTCAGACTAGTCAAAATAGCCAAAAGATGGCATCAACCCATACATGTTCATCAGTAGATGAACTGACAAACTGTGATTATACACATACAATGGAATATTATCTAGTTAAAAAAGAAAATGAAATACTTTAACATCGTACAATGTAGATGAATCTGCAAATATTATGCTAAGTGAGAGAAGCCAAATACAAAAGATCACACACTGTATGATTCCATTTATATAAAATATGTGATTCCATTCATGTAAAATATACAGAATGAGTAAATCTATGCAAACAGAAAGCATATTGATTGTTGCCAGGAGCTCAAAGGAAATATCAGAACTCAAAACATAAAATTTAAAATGCTGGAAATGTATGATACAAGTAAGGAGAGAATTTAGACAAAAGTCAAGCTAAAGATCTAGGGCAAAGCTCTGAGAAATGTCAATATTCAAGAATTGAACCCAAAAAGGAGACTGAAAAATAAAAGGGTATTTTTTAAAAATAACCCTGGAAGCCAAGAGGTAAGCATGCTCCTTACAGGTAGCGTCAACTCTGACAAATACTGCTGAGAAGCCAAGTAAGATGAATAGGGAAGAAGAAGTCCACTGGCTTTGGTCACCTACAGGTTGTAACTGACCTTACCAGGTAGAAAAGATATAGAAGCATATTGGACTGGGTTGAAGAGTGGCATAAAGATGGGGAGGTAGAAGCAGTTTTTTGGGGTCCTCGGGTATCTGGTTATAAAAAAAAAACAAACAGAAAAACAGGGCAGGAACGGAAACAGTATATATGTTTACATGAGAAAAGCAAGTATTAGAAGATGGGAATTACTGGGGCGTGTTGTATGGTGATGGGAATGATTCAGTGAACCATGAGATGTTACTGCTGAGGGGAAGCATAAATAACTCAAGGAGCAGAGTCTTTGATATCCTGAGAAATAATGGGATCCAGAGCCCGAGCAGAGAAACATGCCTCCCTGGAGGAGGAGCAGTTCCTTCATTGCGGAGGGAGGAAAATTCGGATGCAGTTGCACCCGTGTTGGCAGGACTTGTGGGGGAAGTTGAGTGAGTTCACTGCCAGTGACTTCTACTTTCTCAATGGAGTACGAGTCCGGGTCATCTGTAGGAGGAGGATGCATGGGAGGTTTGAGGGAAAAGGAGAGGGTATGGTACAGTCATCTCCGAGAGATGAAGAAAATTAGTAGGATTTCTGAGCAGCCCTAAGTGCCCGTTTCAGGGTTCTGAATTCTGAATCAGTCAGCCTGACCTTGTGATTGTTTCCAACAAAGTTGCTTGGTGGGCTTGAGCAAGCAAAAAAGACGGGAAGAGCCCTGCAACCTTAGAATAGCCTTTGTGATTCACCCTGGGCCTATCCTGTTTCGCTTCCTGCTCATTGGCCAGCAAGCACTGAAGGAAGTTCAGTAAGCCCATCTGTTAAATATAGAAGGGGAGAAACATCAGCATCAAGATATTTTATGCCTCCACAGCTGCCAGCGGTAGTAACAAGGTTAAATCTAAAGCCTTGCCCCCAGTGAGCCAGGGAATCCAGAAACAGTCTGGTAGCCACACTGGCACCGCTGATTGGAAAGGGTTGCCATGGAAATGTCTATATTAAAGAGGCCAAAGTTGTTTCAGGAACTGGAGTTCAGCCTCACAAATTCAGCGAGAGCTATATATGAATTAAAAGATATATGATAGAATAAATGGAAAGAAATGCAATTGTGTTGCTTCCCAAATATTCTGCCATCAGTCTGAGTCTAAATTTTGTTGAATTAAATTCCAAGTAAATGAGATCCAGGTTAATTATCTAATAAAGGAAAATTTTTTAAAAAAGTAAATATCTATAGATCTTTTTGAAATCACTAAAATAAAAAGTAGGATAAGAAAGGATGGATTTTCATTATGTCAGAACAGGCTCTCATATCGGTTAATTAAAGAGAAAAATTGTATTATAACAACTGATGCTATCATTATGGACCAGATGAATCCTCTGTGCTGCCCTTTGGAAGTTTTCCTGTCTTTGTCTTTCTTCACATCATTTGGTGAGGCTCATATGTCCTCCCCTGCTCCTTACCATCTGTCCACACCCACTCCTCCTTCAGGAATACACTGTCTTTTCCTCTTCATGCTTCAGGTGTCAGTTTAGCAAACTCTTCAGGAAGATCTTATATGGCACTCAGCCTGGTTTAAGGACTCTGCCTTTTACAGTGTGCATTTTTGAGAATACCTATTACTATTATAATTGTGTTGGGGAAGGCATCATTGTTTAATAGCTACTATTTCAGCTAGCCGCTATACATTCTCAGGTCTTGGCGTATATCCTGGCACACAGAGACCAGAACATAATTGTAGAAGGGAAGGAAGACGGGGAAATAGGGAGTAGGAATAGAAGGTGAACAACAGGAGGGAAGGGATGTCCCTTAACCTTTAAAGGGGTTCTCCTTCTTTTGAATTTATAGAAAATTATTTCTGTGCCCTGAATTTAATACTGAAATATATACTTCTCTGATACTTCTCTTGTATTTTCCAACATGCACATATTGCACAATTAGTATTTAAATGTACAAGACTCATACCATTAATATCTAACAAAAATACAATGTGTCCATAAAGTCATGGTGCACTTTTGACCGGTCACGGGAAAGCAACAAAAGACAATAGAAATGTGAAATCTGCACCAAACAAAAGGAAAACTCTCCCAGTTTCATACCTATTCAGTGCAGTTTGATGTGGGCTCATGCACAGATTTTTTTAGGGCTCCTTAGGTAGCTATCCCGTATAGCCTCTACAGACTCGTCACTGACTGATGGCCTACCTGAATGGGGTTTCTCCACCAAACTGCCAGTTTCCTTCAACTGCTTATCCCACTGAGTAATGTTATTCCTATGTGGTGGTGCTTCATTATAAACGCGCCAATATTCACGTTGCACTTTGGTCATGGATTCGAATTTAGCGAGTCACAGAACACACTGAACTTTCCTCTGTACTGTCCACATCTTGACTGGCATGGCCGTGGGCTGCTCCACTGTATACATGGTGTTACGTCATCTGCGCATGCGCACATGCTGCCACATCGTTTTACAGAAACTGGGATGGTTTTCCTTTTATTTGGTGAAGATTTCACATTTCTATCATCTTTTGTTGCTTTCCTGTGACCAGTCAAAAGTGCACCGTGACTTTATGGACACACTGTAATACTGTATGGTAAGAGCAGCATTAAACATGCTCTCAGATATGCCAATAGTGGTTTTAGCTGAGATTCTTGAACATGCCTCCTAATGGAAAAGTAATTCTTAAATGTCTTAATTGCCGTGTAAACAGTAGCAAGGGTTGCTGCTTACTGCTCTGCCCTCCTTGCTCATCTCTGTTTTGCACTTTAAGCTCTAGCAATTCTAAATGATCTGTAGTTCCTCAGAGGTTTTCCTGTCCTCTGACTGCAATCTTTTCTTCCCAGGACCAAATCCTACTTACTCAATACTCATTAAATCTCTCCCATCTCTCAAGAAGCATCACACCCCTCTCACACACACATCCTCAGCATTCCCACCGCCCCCTCTGTTCACCCATTGTACCCGTCTCTAGTCCCCTGCAGGACTGTATCTGGGCAGCTTTGTATTCTCAGGGCTCAGTGCCCGGATTGAAACCCAGTAGCTGCTCCGTAGACAAGTATGGGACTGAGATATTGCTTATTTTGAAGCAAGTTCATGATTTCATAGACTTCATTCAGCTCTTCTGAATATTCTTTCCTGGTCAATTATTGTAATTTATAAGATGAATACATTATGAGAGGCATAATACCTACCAGACAGATGTTTCACATGAAATCATCCCTTCACAAAGAAAACATGTATCTTGGTTATCCAAGCCTGTCTCAGATATTTTACAAAAGCATTCATTCCTGTAAAAATTGCATTCAAGAATGCCATAGTGATTTTATCCACAGAAAGTTATATGAGCTTAGACCACGGACTTACAAAAATGGTATTAAGGGGACATCTTAAAGATAAGAATACATGTTTTTAGTACAAGATAAGGCTGATATATTTTATTTATTTCCACTTTTCTCTTTCTTCCTCACCCCATTTCTTTTGTCCTACCATTTTTTCTTCTTTTGTTTTTCTCAATTTTCCCTCTGTTTTGCAATTGCCAGTGACATATGTGACTTGCTTGGACCCACTTAGAACAACCGTAATACTAACTTTCTAGCACGAGGACTTAGGCAGCAGGAAAGATAGGCTGTTAAAGCAAGACTGTATTTTCAGATTCTAAATGACACCAAATTAGAAAATAATTGCATCTGTAAAAGTAAGAGGGTTTCCTTCACCTTTTAATAACCCCTTATACCATCCTTAGTACCAAATGCAAAAAAAAGAAAAAAAAAACAAATGAGGGAAAGAGCAAGGAAAAAATACCAAGGGGATTTTTCTGCTGGGACATTATAAGTAGCATGAAAGAACAGGGAATTACATTTCAGTTGACAATGTTGAACCCACAAAAAAAAGGTGGGGAAAGGCAATAAAGACCTCTGACAATGCCAACTGAGCATCGAGCGAGAAGGCGGGCTGCCTGCCATCTCTTTGGCTAGTGCAAGCTCAGCCATCCTGGGGGGAGGGGAACATCCTCAGGGAGGCTGTCCATGACTCAGTGACTCTGCCAGAAGTGATGTGTGGGCAAAGCAAATCATTTTTTTAACAAAAGACTATCCAGTGAAGAAATGACTACCGAGAATGTGGTGGTGACAGCAGCACTGACTGGCACCTATAGTCAGAGAAATTTACTCACCTTTTCAAGTGTTATTTATGCAGCAGCTAGTCTGCACAAATCATAGCCTTTAAGTAAATGACCTCTTCCAGATTCTCACAACCTCATATTTAAAATGTTCCTGCCTTGGCCAGTAGCTCAGTTGGTAAGAGCATTATCTTGATTTGCCAGGGTTGCGGGTTCCATCTCTGGGAAGGGCATATACAAGAATCAACTAGTGGCCCTGGCCAGTTGGCTCAATGGTAGAGCGTCAGCTCAGCATGTGGAAGTCTCAGGTTCAATTCCTCGCCAGAGCACACAGAGTAAGCACCCATCTGCTTCTCCACCCTTCTCCTTTCTCTCTATCTCTCTCTTCCCTCCCTTCAGCCAAGGCTCCATTGGAGCAAAGTTGGCCCAGGTGCTAAAGATGGCTCCATAGCCTACACCTCAAGCACTGAAATGGCTCTGGTTGTAACAGATCAAGGCCCCAGATGGGTAGAGCATTGTCCCCTGGTGGGCTTGCTGGGTGGATCCCTGTCAGGTACATGCAGGATTCTGTCTCTTTGCCTCCCTGCTTCTCACTTCAGAAAAATACCAAAAAAAAAAAAAAAAAAAAAAAGGAATCAACCAGTGAGTGAATGCATGAATAAGTAGAAAAATGAATTGAAGAATTAAAGTTTCTCTCTCTATATTCCTTCCTCTCTCTCTCTAATATCAACAAATAAAATTTTTTAAATAAATAAAGTGTTTCTAAGTGGTCTCTTTATTTCTATTCTCTCCATATTGCAGTCTATCCTACACATAAAGCCCAGGAAATTCTTTCTCTCACACAATAGTTTTAAGCACAAGTTTTAGAACTAGGCTTCCCAGATTCAAATCCTGTCTCCATAACTTATTAGCCTTGTGATCTTAAGCAAGTTAGATACACTCTCTGAGCCCCTGTGTCTCAGTCAGCTTGGGCTAAGTGGTAGAGACAAGTGCCCCTAAAATTTTCATAGTTTTAAAAATACCATCTCTTGCTCATGTTTATACCCAGCATAAGTCTGAGGCTATGCTCTGTAACCTCCCAACCAAAGCTAAACGTGCGGCCCCTCACCCAGGGCATGCCAGCCATGGGCAGAGGGAAGCCTAGTGGCAAAGGTAGGACAGGAGTCTATCACAGTTTAATATGGACTGGTGGCGGCAATGGGGTAGGCTAAGAGTTTTCCATATTCATTTAGGAACCCAGGCTCCTCCATATTGCCACTTCACCCGCCCGAGAATCCTTGGAGTTTCTTCCACTCAGCTAGGTGACTTATTCCAGTTCACCAGCTTTAAAGTGAATGATTCAAATACATGAATTTACAAAATCACAAATTACTACCTGTTCTGTACATTTTGCCTCATGTGCAATATATCTTTGGAAATGGTATAGGTCTGTTTTGCTATTATAAAGCATGTCCTGATACAAATTGCTGAGTCCTTATGTGAAACAAATCACTGGATTAGACTACTTATGAGCTAACAGGTAGAAGAGAATATCATTCAAATGCTTATCCAAGGGATAAACACACACACACAAACTACCATCATGCTATGCTTTGTGCAGACACAAAAATTCCTCCCACAGAGGTTGATGTAATTGAGAAAAGAGAAGAGAAAGGATATGTGCACAAGAATTTGAACCAAATCATATGTCTTGGGATATACTTGACTCCTTGCCCTCATAAGATTTGCCCACCCACACAGTCAATAATTGTTAGAAAATTGTCTCCCTGGACAATTGGCTCAGTGGTAGAGTATCAGCCTGGCATGTGGATGTCCTGGGTTCAATTCAGGGCACACAGAAGAAGTGCACATTTGCTTCTCCACCCCTCCCTCTCTCGCTTCTCTCTCTCTCTTTCTCTCTGCAGCCATGGCTCAGTTGGAGCAAGTTGGCCCTGGGTGCTGAGGATGGCTCCATGGCCTCTGCCTCAAGTGTTAAGAAGATTTCAGGGCAGAGCAAAAGAGAAATGCCCCAGATGGGCAGAGCATTTCCCTTTAGTGGACTTGCCAGGTAAAAACCAGTCAAGGTGCATGTGGGAGTCTGTCTCTCTTTTGCCTCCCCTTCTCTCACCAAATTAAAAAAAGAAAGAAAGAAAAAGAAAAAGAAATTGTCAGGCCCAATATGACGACACATGCTGAGCAATAAAGATAATTTCCTTGTGCACTGATTGGTGCTTGGGCTTTGTTCATACCCCCAACAGCCTGCGCCTTGTTGTAAGTAACCAGATAACGTAGGTTTGAAACAGGGTTCCATTTGCATCACTGGGCAATGAGTGCAGCCAGCAGGACGCTCAGTGATTCAGACTACTTATTTGGATTGAAATCAATACCAACACAAGGAGAACTGCCTGGAATGGCTGTGCCAGGCTTTGACAGAATATTTTCATGGTCCCTGCCAATGACAGCCATCATCAGGAATAAACTATTACTTCAGCAGTGACTTACATAGACCTTTCCAGGAGGAAAATAAAGTTTTTGGACCAATGGCAGTTTTCAATAAGAAAAACTTTACTTCTTTGGGTCTCTAATATTTTACTTCTTTGGGTCTCTATGAAGTTTCAGTCATAGACTTAAGTTCAACTCCAGTTAAAGCTTCCATGAAATGGAAAGAGACAATTAGCCACCCCAGTCCTTTTCCTGCCAATCCTTCTCCATCCCTTCTTTTCCACGCTCACCCTAGATTTGGTCTAGTGAAAAAAAAAAATTGTGATAATGAATATTTATTGAGCAGTGGTGGGATTCAGCCAGTTTGCACCGGTTTGGCAGAATCAATACCTAATTTTTGGTTGAGTTTGGTGAACCAGTTGTTAAAATGGCACTTGTAATAGGGGTTCTCTCTATGATGGGTGCCTGGGCAGCCTCCCAATGTAGAAATCACACATTTACATTCTAAAGGAATGCGGTTCTACTCCTACAGTGAAAAGATGGTTAAGGATAAATCAGACAGTCGGTGCTTGGATAAAAGCAAAGAAAAGTGCAAGTGAAGACACCAATCAAGAAGGAATATGGAACTATCTTAACAGTTTTGTTGTTTTTTTTGTCAGGTATTATTTAATATTTTTTCATTAAAATTTTAAAACTTTTTCTTATAACATAATCTAGTTTTGTGTACCTCTTTTATTATTTTAATTTAAGTATTAAATGTGTGAAATAATAAACTATCTTTCAGTATATCATTTTTTATACTTAAAACAGTCATTAGGGCAAGAGAACCAGTTGTTAAATTATTTGAGCCTCACCACTGTTACTGAGTATCTTCCAGGTTCAGAGCCATTTTAGTCCAGGGGTCAGCAAACTTTGTCTATAAAGGTCCTTTGTGAGTCATACTGTCTTGATTGTGACTACTCAGTTAGTTCTGCTGACATAATGCAGACACATAGGCAATACATAACGGATGAGTGTGTCTGTGTTGCAGTAACATCTTATTTACAAAAGAAGCAGCAGGCCAAATTAGGCCTCTGGGCCATAGTTTATGGACTCTGTTCTAGACTAGACTCTCCATGTGGTATTAATCTTCACTGAGGAGTGGATCACTATTCTTATTTTATAGATGAGACTAACCCCCACCCCAAAGTTCCATCTCCACTAGTGGGTAAAGCTATGTCTAATGCCAAAAGTAGGTCTGACACCAAACAGCCTATACTTTTCCCATTTTGCCATTCTACTGCCTGACTAAACAAGGCAGCCAGGCAGCCTAGGAAACAGCAGAATTCACCCTGGACCTAATTAGATATTTACAAACACAGCTGTTACTTTGAAGAGATGGTCAAGTCTTCTCTCTCAGTGATCTGGTGGACCTGGCCAAATTTTTATGAAGCAAGGTATGTTTCATGTCAGATGCTACCTCAAATAAGTTCTGTCAAATCATGTAAGCTGACATGGTAGTAGAAAAGAAGAGAAATATACACAAATGTTATAGTCTGCCCTGTATGGTCGCCTGGAATCAAAAGAGAAGTGCTGCAGTTGTTCAGAGAACAGAGAGCTTACTCTCTTTCCTGCAGGTGCATTTTCATAGAGAGGTGCCCCCGAAGCTGGCTTCTGGAACATGAGTAGGACTAGGAAGGTGGAGACATTAGAGGGATGGCACCTTGGCAAAGGAGACGTGATGAACAAAGACAGGGATATGGAAACAGGTGAGGCATCTTAACAGAAGCTGTTTGATTAGAGAGAGCAGTGATCAAGAAAGGGGGAGTAAAAAACAATAAGGCTAGATCCTGACCAGGAGGTCGTGCAGTACACAGAGTGTCTGTCAACCTAGGATGCTGAAGACACAGGTACAAAACCCCAAAGTCACCAGCTTGTGCTCAAGCTCATCTGGCTTGAGCTCAGGCTCATGGCAGCTTGAGTACGGGGTAACTGGCTTGAGTGTGAGATGATTCACATGACCCCATGGTCACTGTCTTGAGCCCAAAGGTCTCTGGCTTGAAGCCCAAGGTCACTGGGTTGAGCAAGGGGTCACTGGCTTAGCTGGAGCCCCCAGGTCAAGGCATGTATGAAAAGCAACTACAAGTTGATCTTTCTCATGTCTCTCCGTTCCTGGCTGTCTGTCTGTCCGTCACTCTCTCTCTCTTAAAAAAAAAATAATAAGGTTAGTAAAATAGGTCAGAAGAAAGCATGAATTAAATAACATAAAAGTTTTAAATTAAAAACTAATGATGGGACATGTATTTCCAAAGAGAAAATATTTTAAAGTTTTCCATTTTCTCCAAAAAGCAGAATTATTTTTCTAATTGAAAAGAAAATTGACAGGGAAAAATGGTGTTAGATTATAATAAAGTAGAAAAATTGTAGTCTGCAGGTAAATAATGTCACTAAACAATCATCTGTAAGTTCATTTTCTAGACGTGTGAATTTGCATCAATTCTAATTTAACTTCTATCTCAGGAGGTATTATTACTTCATGAGGTAGGAAATAAATCTATTTTTTCTGCACTGTCATATTCCTTGCACTTAGCATGGTTCCTAGTGTGTGGCAGATGTCAAATAAATGTTTAAAGAAGAAATAAATAAAGTAATACTGTGCTTTGTATTCATAAAAATAAGCATCTTTTTTAATTTCTGGAATGGGTAAATATATATCAGCTATGTGAAGGCAAGTAGGAAAATCATAAATAAAAGTGATATTTGAATACATAATCAAACAACAAGTATTCCTTAGGTAAAGACCCTTGTCTTGATTTTTGGGCTGATTGCTATAAGAATCATTTAAACCTGGGTTCTTATTTTAAAATCAAAACCCTTTGACACAGCCATATGTAAGAGCTCCAGGGTTCAGTATTGTCTGATGACTACAAATAATTTTAACATGAAGAGAACCTTGTGCTCAAACCAGAATGATGGTCATCGGCCTCCTGATTGCTCCCCACTCTCTGCCCCCTCCCAGCATCGCCTGTTCCTGTCTGACCCACTCTGCTCCTGAGTCACCTTCTTCAACTATGATCATGTTCTTAGCACTTGTAATTCCAGGTTAATGGGTCATTTTAAATTAAACTATTTGCAAAATCTTACTAACAATACCCTAACAAAATATTATGGCAACATAAGGTAAACTAAGGCCTGCAGGCTAGAGGATTTTGATGGGAATTCCTACGTCTGCTGAGGCCAGTCTTTGGGGTCCAGACTGAAGGAAATAACTCCCAACATGTCCTAATCACTGAACCTAAAGCAGGATTTCCGTGCCAAGTAGGCAAAGCATAGTCCTCAGAGACACCCCAGCCTCAGCGTAAGATGATGAAACATCCAGACGGTGGCTTGTTATTTCCACATGGCACAGGCAAGTGTCTAGTGTCAACCAGGAATGAAACTGAAGCTTGAGAACAGTCGAGAGCAGTGCAGCTTTCACAATAAATTGTGTGTGGGTGGGGAGGAGCATCTCTCTCTCTCTCTCTCTCTCTGGCATTAATTGTACTTGTGTACTTAACAAAACATTTCTTGGTGGTCTTGGTTATGTTGGTGGTGGCTGTCATCCACCACCATTTGCAGTAGCCAGTTCATGAGGTTATTACAGTGGCTCTGTCTAAGCAATGTGCTTCCAAAACTGAAGGTGGAAATTAAATGGCATTTACATAGCAAAGCTGTAGGGATAATTAGTAATTCAACACACAGCCGTTCAGAGCAAGGTCAACAGGAGGAGTAACATTGCATCATTTGATAACCGTTTAATGGGCTGTATGAAGTGAGTGGGTGGTCTAAGCTCAGCTCTGGCCAGGTACTGGTTCCCACACTCCCAGGACAGGGAGAGGATCTAGAATCAACTGCACACAGAGTCATGCCTGCGGCTGTGTTTGGAAAGAGTCAGTGTGAAAGCTCCATTAGACCAGGGGCCGGAGCATCTTCTAGATAAATACAGTCATTCAACGAAGCTGCAAAGACATGACATTTTAAGTGCACTGACCTAACTAAATTATACCAGTTGGGATAATTTTTCAACTTGAATAGTTTTTTTTTTTTTTTTGCCACACTAGTGAGGGAAAGGGATGAGGCGGAGTCATGCTAGTCCTGGGGAAAATGAAATGTTTTGGGTAGAAAAGGGCAGGAAGGTTTCATGTCAAAGTTTAACTAGCAGGAGCAATAAGAAAAAAAAAAAAGCCTTCCATTTATGAAAAAATGCTTCAGAAAGGCCTGACACTGTGGGAGCTCACAGGACAGTGGGGCGGAGTTCAGTCACCTCTAGTTAGAACGTTTTCATCCCTCCTTCCCCGCAACCAGACTCGTGAAGGTGACACCAAACCTTTCCTTAACAATCTAGATCACTCTTCTGTGATCAGTGCAAATAAATTGAACAAGCCAAGAAAAGTAAAAATTTACGTCATGGTATACTAAGATTGCTAATAACTTTTTCAACTCTAACGCTTTGTAGATATTTAATTCCACTGACATTTGTGACAGGCCTACTGTGTACCATTCTAGAAAGCACTCACCCTATGCCCAGGTTCCATCTAAAGAGATCCCAAGCACAATCAACACATAGATATTTTCCAGATTCTTTACAACAGGGGTCAGCAAACGTTTCCCGTGAAAAGGCAGATAGTAAATACTTTTGGCTTCGTGGGTGGTACGTTGGTCTCTGTCACAATGCTCAGCTCAGCCACTGCAGCCTGAGAACAGCCAGAGACAGCACATCAACGCACAAGTATGGCTGCGTGTCAATGCAATTCTATTTTCAAAAGAGGCAGCAAGCCTGTGAGCTGTAACTTGCCTACCCCTGCTCTAAAACATACAGTTGTCAGAACACCTGACTGAGAGAGTAAAGAAGAAACAGCCAAAGTTCACTTTTTTTTTTTTGAAACTACTAACTTTGTTCAGTCACGGCTGGGAAGACATGAATTAATCCCTTTAACCCAGATGCAAAAGCAGCTTCACTGTCAGAGTGCTTTATTAATTCATGGCTTATGCTTCACCAACTTTCAAAAAGAATCTATGCTGGCTGTTACTGGGTATATATACACACAGGCTCACCTACCTGGTGCGATTAAAGAGGCTTCCCTAACCGCTGCAATGCTAGGTGGAATTATATGTCAGCAATTAGAAATTCATTTGAGACAATGACTCACCATCCTCTAACACTCAGTTAAGATGGGCCATGCCACACTTGAGCAGACAAGCCAACAGGAAGAGAGGGTTCTTCAGGAAATGACTGAGTGAGCATGTCATGATCCAACAGAGAAAACACTGTTTGGAATCGGGTGTGAGCTAAATTTAGACTTAGCATCAAATCATAGCATTATCCATCATTACAGGAAGAACATTAACACTAACTTTTTTTATTTTTGAGAAATTACTGTATGCCAAGCATGGTGTTAAGTAGTTTAAAATAGGATATCTCATCTTTTCAATGCTCCAACCACATATTACAGAAATTAAAAAAAAAAAAAAAAAGCAAATATTTTCTCCAATTCACATAGCTAGTAACTCTTGGAGCTGGAATTTGAACCCAGCTCTCTCACATTCCAGTGTTTGGCTTTCTGTTAACACTACCTTTGAACACAAAATATCAATATTTTGTCCATCTCAGTCAAAACTTCTCTTACTCCTTTCTAATTCTTTTTACCTATAATATGTTCTTACTTTCTACTCATTGTTAAATCAAATCATAATCATTATGACTTTAAACAAAACCCAGTTCTATGATTGGTAAATAGTCTCTCAAGCTTGAAGTTACTGGGCCACCAGTTGTCTAAGAATAAGCTATCTTGTCTAAAACTATATCACCCTCTTTTATTTCTCATTCAGTTAACTGGGATTGGCTTCCAAATAGTTCATAACTCCCATGCATTTTGTTACAAATCAGACCTAATAGTATAATAACAAGAAGAAGAAGAATAGGTAACATTTACTGCATACAAAGTAAGTGCCAGTTAGTGACACCATTCAGCATCCTTCGACAATCCTATGAGGTGGGTACTATAATACCTCCATTCTATGAAAACTGTTTCTCACTAAGAGTTAGAATAACTTGCTCTGAATCACTCAACTAATAAGTAGCTGGGCTGGAACTCAAACCCATTTCTTCTTAAATCATTTTCAGTTCAGACCTTGGAGAAAAATGACAAGGATATTTTTCCTGTGTATTAGTGACTAGACCCCAGTGAGGTAGCTGCCTTTTTTTCTATCACTACCTGAGCACAGGTGGGAGCCCCGGGCAGGGAGTTCGAGGAAGCAAAGCACTGACAGTGCTCTCTTTCCGCCACTCCCTCTTCCTGCCAGCTCAGTAACCCTTGCAGAAACTAGGGGGTGTGGAGGGGGGAGAGGGAGAGAAAGGGAGGATAGACCTTTTTAATGAGAAATAAGGATAGCTTAGTAATAAAGTCCTTGTAAAATTTTTCTTTGGAGAATTTCAATCACTCTATATACACCTTGGTCCAAAAGCAATCACAAGTAAAATTAAGATACTGTACTTGCCAGAACCCTTTACTTATATAGAGATGGAATTTGTACAACAAATAAAATAAATAAATAATATTTTGTTCTGTTTTTTATTTCCCAACAGCCAGCTACACAGAGCGCCCCATGATAGATTTTCCAATGTTATAAACTTAGGAATCCACACTTTCTATTAAACATTAGAAAGCCCACATTCTACATGCACTCTCCTCAAACTATGAGTCAAATGACCAATTGTGCATTTTATTACCAAGTAGAAACATTCCAGTTTCTCTGTCATTGTTACACACAGATTGTCTTTTTAGTCTTTTCTTATAACAGAGTATAATAATGCATCTCCTTGCTTATATAGAATCAAGATGATTCTTAAACAACAAAGATTGCAATTGTATTAGCAGCACAATGAGTCACCCTATCACTTATATCCTGAATAAATGTGAGATGCATCTGTTGAAATAGAATCTGTGGGCTTCCTTTAATGGGCCAAATGTCTCCAAGGACAGAAGAGTGGGAGGAAGTGCTCCAGCTGCTCAGACTGCAAATCCTTTGTCCTTGAAAGAAAAATCAGGAAAGCATCATGTAAAAAATAAATGTACGCATTTTACCTTGGGGAAAGATGAACAAAGCTTGGTTAGACCGCTAATCATTTGACTGCTTACATTTCTATTTATTCCTCGCAGGAAGTCTGGCAAGAGTGAATTTTCCTCCCTGCGGTGTTTCTCAAACTTTGATTTCAAACTTCTCCAAGGCTTCTTCAAGGAGGCAAAAGATCATCTAATCTGCCTGCTCTACCTACTCCCCTGGCTACTGAGACAGAAAACTCACCAACAAAATGGAAAGAGGAGCATTGCCGCTGATAAAGGGAAGAGACAAACAAAATGTTCCCTAGTGTCTAAAACAAAAATACAGCATAAAAATATTGTACTCAGTGAGGGCATCTCAGCAACCTAAATCTGCTCATGGCATTTTTTGATGACTATGGCTGACCTTCAGATGCCCTTGAACCAGGGCAAGGCTACATTGTAAGGGGAAAGAGAATTTTCCTCCTGAGGGAAAGCTGGCCTAGGGGTTGGGAAAGAGAAAAAGGAGACGTGATCTAAAGTTGAAAGGGAACTTGAACAAGAGTTGCTCCAACTCTCCTGGGGTTGACCACTTCTTCCTGTCACTCTCACTGCCCCCAATCTCACTGACGCAGGGTGACAAGGCCTCCCTCTAGAATCTCAGGGAAGACCATGACACCACTCTCCTCAACTCTCCCACGTGTGTCCTGGGGAGGGAACAGAGAAATAGAAACGGCTCATTAGAAAAGTCGTGTCTCATGGATCACTCACCCTCTCACTCTGAGGGGGTCAGGCTCAGGCTCAATTTCTTTTTTCCATTCTGCCCAAAACAGTAAAGCAGAGAGAGCTCCCAGCCCTGCTGGGGAAGGGAAATGGCAGGGCAGCACTGAAGTTGACAGAGCAGCTCTGGCAGAGGCTGTGGCTGTGGATGAGTGCACAGAGGTGCATACTTCCATGCTAGCAGCAGAAAACACCAGGCATGCTACACAGCTCAGCTCAGAGCAGTGGCAGCCAGCAAGGTGGGCAGGGGGATCAGCACATGCAGGAGACGTGTGAGGCACCTCACTTTCCTTACTCTGAGGAAAGGTGGGATGGGAAATGAGTGATGGATCACTTAGGGATTGGGCTGTTGAAATAAACCACTGAGAAGACTGGGTAACATCTAGGGAGTTTTGTTTACAAGAGAAAGATCATAATTATCAGCATCATAGTGAATATTTATTGGGTATTTGCTTTGGTCCAAGCACTGTGCTAAGTCCTTTGCATGCATGAGCTCTTCAATCCCTCTAACAACTCTATATGGTAGATACTGGACTTCCCTAGAGAGGTATAGCTGTATTACAGATGAGGAAAGGAAGCCCCTTGGCCAGTTAAGACTCCTGCCCAAGATTACACAGCTGGCATATAGCATAGCGAAGATTGGTCCTCAGGTCTGTTTTCCTTCAAAACTGGATTCTTTAAACAATGCTGAAATTCCCCAGCAGCTCTGTCTTGAATCTATTCTGAGGCTTTTCATGTATATTCATATTTTTATGTCATTCATGCAACAAAGATTTATGAGAACCTGTTATGTGCCAAGCCTAGTGCTCAGCGTGGGGAAAAATTTCTGGACAAAAGTCAGCAGAGGCCCAATCCCTTTGGAGATTTCTGTCTGGTGGAGGAGATGGGCCTTAATCAAATAGTTGTGCCAATAAATGCACAATTACAACCTGATAAACTTTATGTAGGATTTAATGCAGACAACAGGCATTTGCTTAGTCTGAGGATTTGCTGCAAAAGGAACTGGTGAGCTGACAATGAAAGAAGCAGTAGAGAACAACTAGAGTAAAGGTGGAACTGAGGAAAGCAGTTCAGTCTACGCTGAAGTCTTGTGGGAGAAAAGGAACAACAGGACACGTCAGAGGAAACAAAAAGGGAAGAGGATATTATTGTGACTACAGAAAGAGATAAAGCATCTATGAAAGATTTTTAAAAAGGAGAATCTTGCATGGGTTTCAATGTTGATATGAAGAATTCAGTAATAATGGCTAGCATATATTATTTTGATTATATGCAAGACAATGTTCTAAATATTTTATATATACTTACTCATTTAATCTTTCTTATAAGCCTGTGGGGGCAAAGTACTCTTAATATTCGCATTTTCCAGATAAAGAAACAGGAGCACAGCGTTTGGGGAACTGCCCGGATAGCAAATGTCAGAGCTCTGGGGTCCTTGACCTTAACCAATGTGGAATCCCACTGCTATCTCTTCTTATAAAGAAGGAGGCAAAGATATTAGGGAAAGTTAAATTAACAGGTTAAGACGATAGTACTTAAATACCAGTGCACATGAGAATCTATATGTGTGCCCATTAAAATTTCGATTTCTATACCCTGTCTACCCCCTGGTTTCTGAATCAATAGGTCTGGCCTTTTTCACTCTCAGTCCAGATGATTCTGATGCAAATGCTCCAGGGACAATGCTTAAAGAAACACTGCTTTTGCTTAACTACTAGGCAGGATGGATACAGCTGTAGTGGGTTAGTATGTTTGGTAGAGGAGTTTGGGGCAGTTTCCCTCCAATGGCTTCTATTAATTCTGGGAAGGATAACACAGCACAGACACACAGTGCAAGGCAAACCTGGGTGGCATCTGAGAGACTCTCATCAACTAGGAAAGGACTGAGAAGAACCCAGGTCTGGCTCTGAGAACCACTATCCCAGTGGATTCCTCCGTTACTTGTCCACTATTGCCCTAAGAGTGGCTTGAGAAGGCTTGATGTCTATTCCTCAAGCCATTGCAGAAAGGAGTACATATCCTAAAAGAGCAATAGGTGATAGAGGAAAGATTAGGTGAAGAGTGAAGATAAACTAAATCTGCCAAGGAAGCTGCAGGCTAGAAGTCCTATAAAAGGGAACCAGTAAGATCCAAAAGAAGGAAAAATGGATTAATGTCTAAAAAGGGGGTGAACTGGAGAATTTGTTTATTTATAGTGTCCTTGTTTAAAACTTCTTTTATCCCAGAATTATTTCCCAGAACTTCCTACCAGGATCTCAGAACATTGAGATTCACATCTGAAAAATCAACAGGGACAACGGAGAACATCTGTGGTCTTCAACTTACACAGCTAATGGCCTTTTCTCAACTCTTACATCACCAGAGAACACAAGCCAACACATGCTGTAAGGATGGAACTGGCTGTAGGGAAAATATCCATTATCAGGGAGAATTGCCCAACTCCTACCTATTCAGCTATGGAGAAGAGAAAATTCTACTTAATGGAATATCAATATTTGACTTGTCTTAGTTCTCTCCTGGGTCCTTCTCAATGCCTATTTCAGCCACTCCCAAGTAGCAAATCTACAACTGGAGTCAGACAGATATGAAGTTCAGGGAACTCTCAACTATCTATATATTTAGCAATTTGTAATCCACATATAACCCAAATGCTTTATTTCACTAACAATGTCCACTGCCTCCTCCTCATCATCCATAAATAACTTCTCCGGCACCTTCAGTGGAGGAAAGATACCTATCTTGAGTTTAACTTTTCTCTCTTCAGCCTGGTACCACGCACTGAAATAGTCAACATTCAGGTGTTTAGAAGAATTAAAATTTCTGGCCTCCAGTTTCAAATATAAGAAACTTGAAAGTAACCATTCCATCCTCACAACACATAAAATTCTAAACAGGTTTAAAATCAATAATTCTTCTTGGATCCTTAAGAAAAGGGAGTACACAGAGTAAACTGCTGCCCCAAGATTGAAGAGACGGACAAGAATACAGGGAGTCGCCACCTACAGTAGAGAAGGCTTTGGAGCAGAAGCCATCATGGCAACAAGCGCCAGGGTAGGAAGCCCTGCAATGTAATTGACAATTTTCTGGAAGTTCACTGTGGACAACTCCGAGAGTTAAAAATGCCAGAGGGGCTCAGTCATCGGGGGCTCTCCAGCCATTGTGAGAAGTAAACATGTACTGGGTACAAAATGTAGCATCTCCGTCTCCAACTACCCATAAGTTTAGGAAGAGAGGGTATAATTCACTGATTGAACTGGAAACAGAACTGCCCTAGGTAACCAGGGAAAAATGTCCATGAACTCAGGCCAAGCCAAGATGCCATTCCTGGCCTCGTGGGCAGCCAGCCCGCCCTTTCGGAAGTGCCTCAGACAGGACTGCTGTGTTTCTCCAGTGAAGAAGCTCCTGTAGGTCACAGTGGCTCCTGCCCTGACACCACAAGACTAGCCAGAGCTCAGTCATCTGTGCCCCTCATTTCATCAAGGGAAACAGAGAATTCTATTTAAGCAACCAGTGCTGATGGAAAAACAGGAGAAAAAGGAAAATGACAGGACAGTGCAAAGGGTTATGGAAAACCATTTAAAAATACATATGTATGTATAATATATAATGTACATATATATAATACAAATATATACCTTATACATAACATATACAATGTGTTATAAATATATATGCATGCATGCATATACATGTGCATGTATAGATACATGTGATTTGAATATTTATATATACTACATACATTTATGTATACAGACATGCATATATGTATGCAAAATAGTGACCTCCTTTCCACCTAACACATACTGGCTTTGACTTCACAGTGCTCCAGAGCCTACCAAAGAATTCAAGGTTAATTAAAATTAAAAGCACAGAGCAGGTTTTTGTAGGATGGGAGGTTGTTGCCGAAACTTGATTTGTAAGGCCAGGCTTACAAGCTAATCCAGCCCACGGTAGCTGGTGCCTGAGGAAAAAAATCATTTGGCAATAGCTTCCGACATCCTTCCATCTCCAAACATACAAGTTCAGCAACCCACGCTGTTCCTTCTTCTTCCTCCAAATAGGAAGAAACACTTCTGGTAAGACATCTGTTTTAGCTCTCAAATGCCCTCAGAACACACTGAACAGCCTAGGACCTGCAGTGCTTGCGACCGCTTGGGTGGCAGGCAGTTCCTTCTGTGCCCAAGGGCACCTACTTTTGAAGTTTAGAAAACTTCATCCATGGCACATTGATTTTTCCCAGACTTTGATTCTCCAAGATGTGAAGAGCTATGCAAGGAATAAGCTTCTTCTCTCCACAGAGGCAGGAAAGGGAGCCTTGAGGAAGGAGATACAGACGTGTGTGCATTTTCCTGTCACTATAAATAATTCTCAAATGATCCGAACGGTGTTTATGTAGCAAAGTACTGCAGACCGCCAGCTGACAGCAGAAATCTCTGCTCTCTTTATGATAATAATATTACTAACAGAAGTGTGTTGGTGAAGTATAAGTCTCCTTAGATGATGAAGAGGGTCCTTTCTTGAACTAGAGAACAGCACTAACTGTCCCAAAACGAACACAGCAAGCACACAATGCCTTTTCTGGCAGCTGTTCCTGTTGTTTTCTCTCTCTCTGAGGGGTCTGACCTGACTTCTGTCTTTCCTGCCTCGACGGTTGTCATGATGTTAGAAATTACATTTAACTGAAGGTAAAAATCACCAATGCAAATCACTGGTATTTAAGCAATGCTAAATAGAGAGCTTCTCCCAGGGGATCATATATTAGAAGCACAATACGACATAACTGAAGCCATCTGCAAATAGAGAACATAAAGACCCTTTGCAACTGGAATGTTCTTAGATGCCTGTTTCGGACATCCGACACTCTGAGGAGCCTGCCTCCAGCTCTCTTTCCAGGCATCGCACTCACTCCTTCATATTGGGTGCCCTTGTCCAGTCATACAGAGCTTCTTCATGCCTTCTAGCATCAGGAGTTTATTATCTCACTTGGTTCTTTTTGACCCGTCTCTCTACCCTCACCATTGTAATTCTAACCAGTGTGCAGAACCTGGCTCCTTGCAAACTTGAGACTTTAGAACCCTGGATTTTCCCTTATCTGACATCCAGTGTACTCTTTCTTGCATATAATTAACTGATCCTTCAAACAATTCTGTTCCCTTGTTGTCAGTACTATACAACCAATTGTTTCCCTCAAATACAGTATTCCATGCTATACAAGCAATTGCTTTCTCAAACATATGTCATTAATGTCAACAAACAAAAAAAAATATGTGACTGTATAAAGGGAGACCAGGGCAGGAGTGGAAGATGAGTGTGACCAGGGAAGACACAAGCAGGAGACCCTTGAAATGAACAAAGGGAGCCAGCCATCCAAAGGGCTGGAGGGGGAATGTGGAGAAACCCAGACAGGAAATCACACAGGCCTGAGAGGAAGGCAGCTAGTGCTCCTGAGAGGACTGAAGAGGAAGCCTGTGTGTGATGGAGACAGTGGTAATGATGAGCTCAGGAAAGAAGGCAGTGGGAGTGGGGGTCCCTACTGGCTGGATAAGGAGTTTGAGTGTCATTCTAAAAACAATAGAAAAACCTCTGGATGACTTAAATGCCAAGGAAGGGGTTTAACTGGTTAATTTTTTAGCAGATCACTCTGTTTGTGGTACAGAGGATAGACTGGGAAGGTAGGACTGGAGCCTGGAAGCTGATAAGTTGAGGTTCCAGGTGAAAGTCTCAGGATGGTCATTTTGAAGATGAGAAATGATCCAATCAGGGATATCTTCTAAAATGATTTGGAAAAATTTGGTATTGGATTGAATACAGTTTATGAAGGAAATAGATCAATCAAGAATAATTGTTAGATTTTGAGCCTAAGTAACCGGATGTCACGCAGCTCTGATGGACCAATGTTTCTATTACATCTCAGTCGATAAACATTATTACCTATCAATTATTGAATACCTATGATGTACTATGTATTAGTTATTATTTATAATTTATAACAATATTTATAATTGTTACATAAGCTTGGAAGGTAGGTATCGTGATCAGCATTTAACAGAGAAGAACAATGACCCTCAAGAGATTAACCAATTTGACTCCAAAAGCTATACTGTCTCTATCCACTTACAACTCCCTTCACTGTCTATTGACTGCTATATATGTACTAGCACCAAAACTCCCTCCTTCCACTGTGTAGGCATAGAAAAGAGCCTGGACAGAGAGACATAGACATGAACTTCACTTCTATCTAGATGGTAGGATTACACAAGCTTTTCTTCACTTACATATTTCTGGGAAGTATTTTTTATTTTTATTTCCTGTTTTCCATTATATATTCTATAAGGAATGTTGAGAAATCTAATGCCAGGTCTGGAGACAACCAAATTCAAATTCCAGCTCTACGCTTAATAGCTATATATCCTTCAGCAAGTTAATTAGCTGCTAAGTGTTCATTTCCTTGTCTATAAAGTGAACGTAATAATATTTACCCTGGAGTTGTGCAAGGATTAAATGAGAAATGTAGGAAGCATTTAACCCAATATCTGGCAAATAGCAAACCCTCAGTAAATAAATGGTATCTATTTCAGTGTTCGTTTTCAAAAGTGGGCACCAGGACACAAACAAGTTAGTATTTTATTCTCTGTAATTAATTTCTACCTCACTAGACAAGGCAATTCTGACAAAAGAAAAACTGACTAGCCTAATTGCCAAGGTAAATTAGAGGCAGGATAAGAATTCTCATTTCCAATTCCCTGAACACATCCACTAAATCACCAAATGTCTTGGATAACTGTCTGGTGATTTTTTTTTTTAACTGCTACCCAGTTAATTGCTTCTGGATTCTGTAGGCATCCAAACTGTAGCTGCTAAGACTGGTCATTCAAATGAATGCACTATAAAGTCATGTAATCATACTTAGGGAAGATTTCTACATCATAATTTCTACCAAGAATATACACTGCTAAAAAATCTATTGCTAGTGGAGAAACTGTCAACATGATCTTCAGAGATATTTTCATTTTGGAGATCTACAATCTGATCATTTTTGTGACCTAAAAGAAATACATTTACTAAATCACTTTAGCAAGTCACAAAACATATCAAAGTCTGCAATCTGCAACACAGAGATCACTTCTCCTTAAAGCTAGCATAATTCCCTTGAAGTAATTGCTAGAATGAGAAGCATTTTTGATTACTTATCAAAATCACCTGGAAAATTCAGTAAATATAATAGATTTTTTTCAAATCCAAATTCTCCAGGATTTTGATCTAGTAGATCTGAGATGGAGTCTAGGAATAATTCTTTTTTTAAACTGACTGTTAGCAACCAGAGAAATGCAAATCAAAGTCATAATGAGATACCCTATCACATTAAGAGAGCTATAATAAAAAAGACAAGTGTTGGTGAAGATATGGAGAAATTGGAATCCCCATGCAATGTCAGTTAGAAATGTAAAATTGTACTGCAGCTTTGGAAAACATTCTGACAGTTCCTCAACAGTTTAAAAATAGAGTTACCATATGACCCAGTAATTCTACTCCTTGCTACATACATAGAAACTTAAAAACATATGCCCAGAAAAAAACTTGTGTATGAATATTCATAGCAGCATTATTCATAATAGCCAAAAGGTATAAACCATCCAAATGTCTATCAAACAATGAATTGATTGCTAAAATGTGGTCTAGCCATCCCATATAATATCATTTATCCATAAAAAGTAAGGAGGTACTGATATATGCAGCCCCATGGATAAATCTTGTAAACATTGTGCTAAGTGAAAGAAACCAGTCACAAAAGAACACTTATTGTAGGATTCCATTTATATAAAATAGTAAGAATTGGCAAATATATACAGTGGTAGCTTGAGATACAAACAGACCAACATACAAATTTTTTAAGATACGAGCTGCAACTCGGTCCGTATTTTTGTTCGAGATCTGAGTGAAATTCTGATACAAGTCGTGATTCGGAAAGCTGCTGCTAGTTGGCACACTGGCACACAGGTCCAATATCGGCAGTTTGATACATGAGTTGACTGACTTACGAGCTCGGTTACAGAATGAATTAAATTTGTATCTCAAAGTACCACTGTAGAGATAGAAAGTAGATTAGTGGTTATCTAAAATTGGGAGTCAGGAAGGAAGAGTGGGGAAATGTACTTCCAATGAGCACAAAATATTTTGAGAGGGTAATTAAAATATTCTAAAATGGTTGCACAACTCTGAATATACTAAGGCCACTGGATTGTACAATTTAAATGAGTAGATTGTATGACACGTGAATAAAGCAGATGCAGGGTGTCCTCGGGTTACCACAGTCTTAACATACGATGTTTTGAGTTTACAATGCTCACTCCCATAAAAACTTTTAAAAATTGAGATGTGAGTGTTTTGGCTTATGCCATTCATGTCACACTTACAGACTATGTGGGTGAACTAGTTTGGTTGTGCACAGTGGAAGAATACACAGTAACACGGCATATGAGTGAGGGAGTTGGCATCCCCCAGTACACTTACCTATGCCATTTTGGACTGTTAAAAGTGCAAGTGTAAAAAAAATTAAATAAAAATAGGACATACTCAAGCTCACTCCATGCTCCCTGGAGCTTTAATGCCCTTGTTGATCAAGCTACCCAAAAGAAAATTATTTGGAGCAACCATGACAGATCGAGCAATTCAGTCTCATACTATTCATCACCAGAACGCTGCAGCCCTGTGTAAACAGTCTCAACTTTCTCAGGAAGCAGCACAGCAGATTGGGAAATCCTGTCCAAGGGGTCCTATACTACAATCTGCCCCTTCATTTGGAGTTAACCCTCAAGGACCCCTATCAGGACAACTTTGGCAAATGGATGTTACTCATATACATTCATTTGGCAAACAGTCCTATGTCCACGTTACAGTCGATACATATTCTGGATTTATAGTAACCTCTGTCAGAACAGGAGAGGCTGCTAAGCATGTTATAGCTCATTGTCTGTATGCATTGTTCTATTATTGGATTTCCTAAACTGGTTAAACTGACAGTGCTCCTGCATATGGAGCAAAAGCATTTACTGTATTTTGTCAAACCTTTCGAATTATGGGTATTTCTTACAATCTTTAAAGTCAAGGTATTATTAAAGTGTACCCAGAAAATATTTTAAGATCAATTTAAAAAAATTTAAAAGGGGGGAGTCATATCCTGGAACTTCTATGGGTCTACCATATCATGCTTTTTACTTAAAAAATTTTAAATTTCTTTTGAATGCTGATGAACAGGAGATGCCAAATCTTTTTCTCCTGCAAACTACTACCTTCTTTTATTTGATCCAGCTAATAACACTGTTTTGTCTTTTTCCAAATAGCTCCAGATATATGGAAAAGATTTATATAGGCGGATGGGGATCCTCAAACCCCTCAGCGAGATCTTCTGAGCATGGCTTTTAAGATACCAAGAGGCAGAAAAAGCCCAATAGAGATCAGGTGAACTACCAGCTTTTAGGATATGCCCTTAAAGGCTCCAACGCCCCAAAGGGGTCTCATAGGATGCCATCTGGGTCCTGCTTCAATAGTGGAAAGGAAGGTCATTGAGCTAAAGCCTGCCAGACTTACATGCCTCTGCTGTGAGGAAACAGGGACACTGGAAGGTAGGCTTCCCCCTCGCTCCTCTAAGGGAGGGTTCAGTCTCTTCCAGGCCTGCTCCAGCCACCTATGACTTAACCTTGCCCAGAATGCTGGGATTTGCCACTGAAGGCTGAAGGTGCCCAGGGCCATCAGCCCCATCTACGACACTGTGGACAAGCCTAGGGTATTTCCTCCAAGAAGCAGGTAAACTGATCTCATTTGCACAAGGGCCACTTAACTATGTCTTGCCTGAATAGTCAGGTTTTTTATTCTTCCCTCAAAGATCTCTGTTGTGGGTGTTGATAGTCCTATTTTCTGCTGCTTTGTTTAATATGTAGTGTTTCCTTTATTCCTCCTACCTCAATGCCCCACACAAATTTCAGGCTGGGACCTACTCCTAATTTAGAGCTCTCTTTCCCCCTTTTGCCAACTTTTATTATGAATCTACCTTTGCCACCCAGCTTAGTGTATCCCAAGGTTCTCTTTACCAAGCCACAGTTGCAGAGCTCCAGGGAAAAGCAACCTGGTCTCATCTCTCCAGGCAGAGGAGAACAGAAGCTCCATCTCCACACATGCTGCAGATTGCTTTTCCAATCTACCTGAAGCATTACCAGCTAGAAGCAGCGGTCATTGGGACTTGGATGTGAGCTGCAAAGTATAGAATTGTGACAACAATTCCAGTGCCATGCGGACTTTTCCTGGATGTAGACTTTTCCTGGACTCCTGCTCCTTGTGATAGCTCCTAACAGACTGAACTGGGGTTGGGTTGCATTTTTCAGGGATTTGGCATGGTGATGGTGCCAACTTGAACTTGGTGAACATGTTAAGAACACTACTCTTTTATAGATTCTTGCTGTATTGGCCCAGAGTTTGCTTAAAGACTTTAATCACTGTAAAAAAAAAAATAGATGACTGGATAAAGAAGATGTGGCACATATACACCATGGTATACTATTCAGCCATAAGAGGTGATGACATTGGATCATTTACAACAAAATGGTGGGATCTTGATAACATTATACAAAGTGAAATAAGTAAATCAGAAAAAAAAACAAGAACTGCAGGATTCCATATATTGGTGGGACATAAAAACGAGACTAAGAGACATGGACTAGAGTGTGGTGGTTACGGGGGGCGGGGGGAGGGAAGGAGGAAGAGGGGGAGGGGGAGGGGTACAAAGAAAACTAGATAGAAGGTGACGGAGGACAGTCTGACTTTGGGTGATGGGTATGCAACGTAATTGAATGACAGGATAACCTGGACATGTTTTCTTTGAATATATGTACCCTGATTTATTGATGTCACCCAATTAAAATTAATAAAAATTTATTTATATAAAAATACTTAAATAAGAACAATAAAAGAGGTATACAAACTAGATTATGTTATAAAAAAGAATTTTTAAAATATTAACAAAAAATATTAATACATGACAAAAACAATAAAACTGTTATTTAAGATTAAAAAAAATAAAATAAAATTTAAAAAAATTTAAAAAGTGCAAGTGTTCCATTTGTGTTGCTTTTTTCTGGCAACATTTTGGCCCTCATTATGGCTCCTAAACAAAAGTCAGAGTCTTCAGATGGTAGTGCTTCAAAGAAGAGGAAAGCCATCATGATGGAAATAAAATTAGACATTGTGAAAAGATCAGAAAAAGGAGAATCAAACCATTGATGACAAACATTGGCTAGGGTGTGTTTCGACTTACACCAAAAATTTGGATTATCTCACTATCATAAGAATGAAACTATGTCATAACCCAAGGACCCTCTGTGTATATATTATAAAATCTGGGCAACCTAAAATATATATATTTTTTGCCTGACCAGATGGTGGCACAGTAAAGCATCGACCAGGGATGCTAGTATCCAGGTTTGAAATCCCAAGGTCACCAGCTTGAGTGCGGGATCAAAGACATAACCCCATGGTTGCTGGTTTAAACCCAAAGGTCGCTAACTTGAAGCCCAAGGTCACTAGCTTAGGCCCAAGGTTGCTGGCTTGAGCAAGAGGTCACTGGCTTAGCTGGACACCCCCCCATCAAGGTATATATGAGAAGTAATCATTGAACAAGAAAGATGCTACAACTATGAGTTGTTAATTCTCATCTCTCTCCCTTCCTGTCTGTCTCTCTGTCTCCCTCTCTCTCTCTCTGTGTGTGTCTCTTTCTCGTTAATATATATACATACATATATGTATATGTATGTGTGTGTATATATATATATATATATATATATTTTTTTTTTTTTTTTTTTTTTAAGTTGCCCAGATGACTTTGATATGTGCACAGCTTTGAACATCACTGTTGTAAGTCCTGGGTATTCTAAGTGTGGTTGTGATGCTGGTGGCCGAGGCCAGGCAGGTTCACACTGGATTCAGGCAGATGGTAGAGGAACTACGGAGCCAGAAAGTGTCGGGCCATACCTATTTATTGGAGGCAAGCAAAGACAGGCAAGCAAATAAACAACAAAAGGGAAAGAGCTAATAAACAAAGGAAAATCTGCTATTTACAGTAATGACAAGGGAACAAGGAAAACTGCACATTATAGTGACAGAAGAGTGATCTGGAATCATCATCCAGGGGAAGCACCCATAGCCTTATATAGGCCATGCACATGTGCCTCTGCCACGTGCTCATGCACTAATCAAGCAAAGTGCTTGCAGCTGGTAAACCTATGAGCAAGCCTAACCCAGCTGCCCCACAAAGATGAACCCTGCACCTCAGCTGAGTAAATTAATATCTTAGGGAAGATGTGTGGGCTTCCTTTGCCCACCAGCTGAAAATGAGGGTCCTACTGAACCGAACTGACCTGAGTTTGGTTCCTGGGTCTGTCATTCGCTCTATATCATCTTGTTCAAGTGCACTTGTCAAACTTTCCATCTCCTTATCACTAAAATGGGAATAATAATAGTACCTACTACCTCAAAGGGTGTCCATTCATTCAACCCATAGATTTTAAGAGGTCACGTTGTATTGGATGGTGTCTGTGGCCCTTGTTAGAATACAACATGGAATTTATGCTCTGGCTGGTGAGACAGTGGCGGTGTAGTTTGCACAGCAGTTTGGACCTGTTTGCAGAACCTGTTGCAGAATGCTTTCTTGGTCTGGACCCAACTCAAAACAAGCACTTTCTTGGGTGACAGAGCACACTGAAATCAGGTACAGAGTGCCTCCATGACATCACATGATGTCACCATTTTAGTCGTGGAAATGGAGAACCTAACCTTAGAAGGGATACCTTGGCATGTCTCAGACCATGCATACCTGGATACTTCACTGAAGGGAGACCTTGAATCTTTGTGGGATTTATTTCCTACCTCTTAGCAGGTAGATGTCTTAGCAAGTGGCAAGAAGAGTTGTTACTTCCGCCTCGCTGGATCCAATCAGTACAATAACCGGCGTGAGGTCTTGTGGAAGAGATCAGACTGCGTTGTGACCCTGGGGTGAGTAGTTAATGATACATGTGTAAAAGGTGCTGAACACAGTTCGAGGCCAGGGCAAATCCTTGACAAATGTTACCTATTGTTACTTGCTCAAGATCTTTGATCCTATAAGTCAGGACGCCAGGCAGGGGCCAGCAGCAGCAACCCAGAAAAACTCCTCGCGGAATCAGCTTCTTTCCTACAAACCGCCTTATATACCATCAAATTATTTTTCAAAGGGGTATGAATGAACGTTGTATGCTACACCCCAATAAATATTTCTCAAATTAAAGCACCACTTGATTGCAGCTCAGCAAGGCTCCCTCGTGACCGCACCATTAGGCTCAATGAATAATTCATCAACTTCCTGGAGTGCGTCCCGCCCGCGATCTTCAGAACAAGAACAAAAGCGGGCTCGCCCTCCAGGCCCCGCTCTCCTGACCGCGGCTGCGGGCGCCGACCTCCCAGCAGGACCGGAGAGGCCTCGGCCGAGCATCGGGAAGGTGTGGGTCACCCCCGCAGCTTAGGCCGGAGGCCGGGCCTGCCCCCACCTCGCCCTAGCACAGGAAGGTTGTTTGCGGCCCTCTGCCCGTCCCGGATGCATGAATACCAGCTGCCTGGCAGGGGCTGCAATTTAACCCGCGCCCGGCAGAGTGCAAAACAGACCTCGGGCTGCGGGCGGTGGGAACTCGGCTCAACCAACTGCAGGCAAAGGGAGGACAGGCTGTCCACCGGCTGCTGCTGCTGCTGCTGGGCGCTACGGGGTCCTGCGTTGGCAGTGGCACCCAGAACCTCCTTCCTCCCCGGGTTGCTGTGGGGAGGTGGGAGAGGGGCAATGATGAAAACTTGCTTTTTATCTTTTTGCAATCTTTCATCTCTCCCAGGGCATCACCCATTAGGCAGCAGCTTGAGTCATAGGCGTATCCATCTGATTGATTGCTTTTAAACTGTTTCTATTAAAGTCTAAGAAAACCTTTCAGTGTGACTTCCGGCCCCTTAGAACTTGCCTGTAAGACCCCCAACTGTACCCCAGCTGGTCTCTTCACCCCAGATGCTGCCTACTCCTTCACATTAAAATCGTAACAGATGTCAGTTCATAAGGCATCAACTTTGTGTTTACATGGATTATTTTATCTAATACCCAGGAGGTAAATTCTTTTAGCATCACCGTTTTACAGAGGGCAACAGGGAAGCTTGTAGAGACAGGTGAGCCAACTTGCCCAAAGCCACATAGGTAGCTGCAAAGCAATGAGCCTGGGTTTGCAACGCTGGTAATCTAATTCCAGAACCAGAATTTCTCAAATTTTCATATTCTTCCCACCCCACGCACCTATATTTTTGACTGGCATTTTCTCGATTCTTTTCTATTTAAATTTTAACCTGGAGGTGTGATTTGAATGACAAGCCCTGTGTCTTTATTCGCTCTGGTGAAAAGAATAGTGAATGCACGAATGCACGGGAATTTGTAACCTTGGTCCTTTTACTAAATTTTGTTTTTTTGCTTTTTGAAACTTTTCTTGGAGATTTTTGCAATACGACAGCCCCCAAATCAATATGGTCTAGATTGCCAAGAAACTCAGTAAAATCATTCGCAAGAACTGGTGCATTGGGTGAGATAAAAGGTATGTTTACACCATACTGCAGACTATTAACTGTGAAATAGCATTATATTTTAAAAAACAATGTACATACCTTAATTTTAAAATAGTTTATTACTAAAAAAAGAAACAAAAAAGGGCTAACTATCATCTGAGCCTTCAGTAAATCAAGATCTTTTAGCTAGTGGAGGCCAGAATGTGGATGAAATGTAGTATCTGTAAAGCAATTAAATGAGGCACACTCGTAGTGGACATCTCTGGACTTGAAGTCAGATACCTGGGGTTTAGTGTTTACCTGGGTCCCTGTTATCTAGATCACCCCAGACAGGTCACTTAACCCTCAGAGCTTAGTTTCCTTATGAAGAAAGTAAAGAAAACTATAATCTCTACCTCAAGAGTGTTATTTTGAGGATTACACATGGTAAGTGTCATGCAGGTGTTCTTTGCTTTCTATATAACTCTTCCTTCTGCTGCCTTTATCCTTGCTGCGTAACCAAGGGAAGGAGGTAGCAGTGTGAGGGGTGAGGGTGCTAAGACAGATAAGCAGAGCAGCTTTGCTCCCTTATTCTGGGACCTCCTGGGAGGCACCCTGTTTTCCTAGGTCCACCTCCAGCAGCTCCCAGCCTGCCCTTCCTACTCAGCTCTCCCGAAGGGCCAGCTTGAGGGGCAGGCCACATTTTGGTTATCACAGTTTCAAAACTCAGCACAAAATTATAACCTAGCTTCCTCGTTGTCTTAACACAGGCAGCCTACAAATGAACAACAGAAAATGCTCATTGTCAGTGCATCGGTGACATGAAAAGAAAGAAAATGTGCTCCTGGTTGAGCAGAAAAACCAAACTCGGGAGTTCCCATGTATTCCCATCAGTATCCCAGAACATAATTAGAAAGGAAGCACACAATGAAATTATGCCTTCATGGTCAGTCTGTTGTAGGTAGGGGGGGAAAAAAAAAGAAAGGAAAGGAAAAGAAAAGAAAAGAAAAGAAAAGAAAAAGAAAAAACAAAGACAGTTAAAACTTCTGGAAATAATTATAGCCAAAGAAGATGAATGACTTTCTTCTTAGTTTGTCTCTGGGAACAAATTTGACCTTTGTTTCTTCATCACATCCCTAGTCTCTGCAAAAGAGTCATTGCATTGTCCTGAAAATCAATACTGAGCACCGCCATCTTTCCCCTTCCATCCGCGGGCGAGAACGACTTGTGTGGCAGTCCCACAAATGCGTCTGTCTCTCCCCCTCTGTCACTCTTCTTCCTCTCCCTGAATTTCATTTTTCTCACTATTGCCAATCTCCCAACCACCACCACCACGGTATGATTACACTGTTTTAAGGTCTGTTTCAAATAAGAAGACATTTCAAGACTTACCAGCACCCTCCACACCTACAACTTTTCTCATGTTCTTTCTTTCTTTTTTTAGACATGGCTATCTTTTTAAATGAAGGAATGAAGAGAAAAAAAAAACTAGCAATTTGTGACACTAAACACAAACTAAAGCAGGACAGGGTTGGGTAGGGATATGGGAGGGAAAGCCTAAGGCCACCTGTTTGTCATAGATTAAGTTTAAACAAAAACATTCTCAAGCCTCCATGTAACCTCCAGGAAGATAGTTCATTTCCCAATTCCCTACTACCACACTTTACCCTGCAAACAGAGAAATTCAGAATGACTTGAGAGCAGCTGGGGCAGAGAAAGGGGGGCCCACAGGGTGGTCCACACTTTTTTACACAGATGGAGAGTGGGAGGCAAAGCAACAGTTGTAGCAGCCCGCCTCCACTGACGATCTGCCCGACATCCTGGCCTGGAGAGTTCATTTTATGGGTGGTGCCCAACCTTCCCGAGACAGGACATTATCTGCTCCTTTAAGACGGTAGCCACACCACAGTGATGGTATTTACTGAGTCAAAGGCAAAACAAATAAGCTGATCAAAGACTTTGCAAATTGGTAAATATAGTTCTGTTAATAGATTATTGAGCCCTGGCCAGATAGTTTGGTTGGTTAGAGCACTATCCAGAAGCACGGGGGTTGCTGGTTTGATCCCCAGGCAGGGCACATACAAAAAGAGAACAATGTTCCTCTCTCTCTTTCTCTCTCTCCCTCTACCTTCTGCTTTTGTTAAAATCAATCAATAAAATTTTTAAATAGATTATACAATACATCTTATATACATACATTTATTGAGAATTAAGTGATTTTATCAGGAAATTATAAAATTAAGACTTTGTTCAGAAAAGCTTCAAGATATATGTAATCATTGCTGCTCTCTTTAGGCATGTGCCTGCCTGCACACACATGCACGCACACACACCTATACAAACACAGGCTTACTTTGTGCGTGTTTTGAAACCATCATCCTAATCATTGAAGCATTCCAGGCAGGTCCTCCTGGATAGACTCTAATCCCTAAGAAGATCCTTATGAGTGAACTTGCAATGCCTGACTGTTGGGGAAGATGACCACCCTAGGTTAAGGTTATGCTGACCTATAGAGAGATTGGCTTGGCCTTAAAATTCCACAGTGTAGATCACAGCATTTGGACTCATTGTTGGCTGATATCTAAATGAATAAAAACTATTAACTGTCCTTTTCTTTGATCCAGGATTCCACTTTTAGAATGATGATTTTTTTTAACATTATTATTTTCAGCACATATATTGAAAACCTAAATGCTCATCAATAGGAGATTGGTTAAGTAATGTGTTATTCCCATAAAAAAGAAACAAAAAAAAAACCCAAAAAACAACAAAAAACATGGTATAGATCCATAGGTACTAACATATAAAAGATGTTCACAAATATAGTTTAAAGGGACATGGGGGTGACAGACAATGCATGCATCATGATTGAATTTTGTTTTATATAAATGTGTGTTTTGTATATGACCATACAAACACCTTGGTTATACATAGGAAAAAATATTACAACAAAAATGAACAGTTTTATATCTGTATGGTGCAATTATACCCAATATTCTTTTTAATCTAAACACTTATCTGCATTGTCTGATTATTTTTTTGCAATGAGAAAATATTACTCTATAACCAGAAAACATAATAAAAGTATCTTAACCAAATTACACTAGGAGGTGCTTCCTTACTTACCCGGTGCATAGGCAGTACTAGTTCTAAGCACATGAGATGGCCAGTTGTACCCACGGCAGAGCACGAGACAGCAGACTGCCCGTGGCTGTGAACGATGCAGAAGCAGAAAAACCTACCCCAGCTTCACAGAGGTTCTGCTGGCTTCAGTGACAGGGCGAGCAGCCGTGAGCCACAGGGACCTGGGCCGTGACGTTGGGTTGCAATGGTCTTCTAGAAACCCTGCTGTTGGGATAAGGGGGCCTGACAACTGTTCCCTGATGCTTTGATATGATGTTGTAAATGGAAATGCAAAGTCTAGAAGAAAATAGGAAGGAAAGTGAACTTTGAATTTACCAAGCTTATATTGATACCACTTGGAAGAGTTTGTTAGAAATAATAAATTCAACTGTTAGCGACTACAGAAATGGATAATACAAGCTGGGTTTTGCCTGAGTATTGTTCTTGGTTTATATAGCTATGGACAGCACCTGAGATTCTTCTCCTCCAAAGGAATTCTCCACACCAGCCTAGGCCATCTCATTGTCATATCTCTCTCTCTCATCTTGCTGGCCAGCTTTTACTACACTATGCAGATCACCTGGCTGGTTACACATTTATCAGTATAGTTTCACAAAAGAGGTCTCTCTCAGGCCACTGAATTTCTCTGGGCCCTTCCTTAGTACAGGTATCCTTGGTATAACCTCTTACCATTATAGCAAAAACCTTTACATCTATCCTTTATCTGATATAAAAAGAAATGGTTTGGAAGCCTAACCAGGTGGTGGTACAGTAAATAGAGCATCAACCTGGGATGCTGAGGTCTCAGGTTTGAAACACCAAGGTTGGCGGCCTGAGCTCAGGCTCATCCAGCTTGAACACTGGGTCCCAGGCTCGAGTGTAGGTAGGATCATAGACATGACCTCGTGGTTGCTGGCTGGAGCTCAGAAGTCACTGGCTTGAACCCAAGGTCCCTGGCTCAGTTGGAACCCCCCCCCCCCAGTCAAGGCAGGTATGAGAAAGCAATCAATGAACAACTAAGTGAGTGCCACAACAATGAGTTTGATGCTTCTCATTTTTCTCCCTTCCTGTCTGTCTCTGTCTCTCTGCTCTCACACTGAAAGAAAGAAAGAAAGAAAGAAAGAAAGAAAGAAAGAAAGAAAGAAAGAAAGAAAGAAAGAAAGAAAGAAAGAAAGGAGAGAGAGAAAGAAAGAAAGAAAAGAAAGAAAGAAAGAGAAAGAGAGAGAGAGAGAGAGAGAGAGAAAGAAAGAAAGAAAGAAAGAAAGAAAGAAAGAAAGAAAGAAAGAAAGAAAGAAAGAAACTATTCTGAAGAACTTTTCTATTATTCTTTTTTAAAACTCTCTCCAAACATCCCCATCCACACATGCATACACATAAACACAGATTTTTCAACATTCATGTGTGATTCTGACAACCAAAAACAAACATCTTGATCTTTACTCCCCACCTGAAACCAGGAAAGGCAAAACAAAAGTCAGCTGTGCTTCCCAGCACAAGTCTTGCAGTACTAGCATCCTGGAACCCTACCTCTGCCTGTAGACAGACGCACACTCTAAATGAGAAAAAGGGCATTCTCCAGCCCATCCCTGGAATGTAAGGAAAAGGTCTTGCAGAGACGCCACTAGTGCTCAGGTTAAAAGAGAATATAGAGGATAGCCAGGGATTCCTCCATAAAACTATAAAAAACCTTTATTTGACTCTAAGAGGTTAGCTCTAACCAGTGAGGCCAAAAAACATGTGGTATAGACAGCAGAAATCATTGGAAGCAGCCAAAACAGAATTTAGACAGAGGTATATTTTAACTTAAATATTGCTTTTGAAAATTTTAATTCCTCTGAGTGCCCAGAGGTTTATATAGCTTTTATATTTGATTAACCATTTCACCCTGAGAGAGGAGAAACAGACACAAAAGAGTCATATTATATGGAAAAAAAATGCGTCATTTTTATTCTCCTCCTTACTCCAGGGGGTCCCATGATAGTCTGCGCAAGATTTATACTAATGCCCACGGGCCTCCGGTTTAACCATAGGGTTCTAAATCATTCTAGAACACAAATTAATTTTCAATATCTATTCAATAGGAAAATGCCAAGCAACATGGAAATCTGGGCTGCATGTTTCATTGATGGAATGCTAGTGTTTTATTAATTTGGCAGTGATATACCAGATAAATTCTAGTCAAGAGGGACCACTTCGCAATATAATGGCTTGTTTACTTGGCTGCCTGAACATTAGAATGTAATCTCCATTTGGCCAAGGACTCTGTTGTTTTCTATTAAACCCTACGGCCCCAAATGTGATTAAGTATTTAATGCATAAATAAATAATTTTCTTAGAGGGTTCAAGACCCAAGGTGATGAGAAGCTGCACTCAGGCGACTGCAGTGCCAAACACAAATGTTTCCCATAGGGCCCTCCAACATCATCAGAATGAATCATACACAGGCATCATGGCCTTGTAAGAAGTTCTCTGATTCCAGGGCAGCTGCATAGATGAGGACCAGGATCTTCCAAATTTTTAGCCATTAGGTATAAAGCATAAAGCCAGAGATAATTTTCTAAAAGAAAACAAGCCATTGAATATTACCACCAAGAGTAAACCCTATGTGTAGACTATGGACTTTGAATCAAAATGATTATAATGCGTTCATGAATGGTAACAATTGCACCATGCTGGTGGGGGACAGTGTTAATAAGGGGGGAAGTTTTGCATTAGTGGTTACAGGTGTATACGTGAAATCTTTCTACCTTATGCTCAATATTGCTGTGAACCTAAAACTATTCTAAAAAATAAAGTCCATTTAAGAAAAAAAAAAGGAAAAAGAAAAGAAAACAAGGAAGAAGGCAGAAATAGATAAGGAGAGGAGGCAAAACATAAGGGAAGAAGAAAGAACAGGAGAGGCTATGAACAAATCAAGTCCTGTCATTCCATCTTGGTGGCCCTGAGATCACAGGCTAAGAGCCCGGCCCTGAATCTACAATAGTATTATTGCTCACACAGCAAGAGTGTTAAGTGCTATTGGGGGTTTTCTTATGCACAGAGAAAAGGAAATTTGAAAAAAAAAATAAGTTAATTTAGTTATTTCCATGCCTAGCATGATGAGATTTTCTGCTTTTTATCATTTTTTAAAATTACATTTGACATACAATTTTATATTAGTTTCAGGTGTAAACACCAGTGATTAGACATTATATAACTTACTAGGTGGTCATCCTGGTAAATCTAGTACCCATCTGACACCATACATAGTTATTAGAATATTATTGACTATATTCCCTATGCTGTACTTGACATCCCCATGACTATTCTGTAACAACCAATTTGTACTTCTTAATCCCCTCACCTTTCTCACCCATTCCCCCAAACCCCCTCCCATTTGGCAGCCACCAAAATGTTCTCTGTATTTATAAGTCAGTTTATGTTCTGCTTCTTCATTTATTTTGTTTTTTCTTCAGATTCGTTTATTGCTAGATATGTATTTATTGCCATTTTATTGTTCATATTTTTTTATCTTTTTCTTCCTTCCTCTTAAAGAAGACCCTTGAACATTTTGTGTATTGCCGGTTTGGTGGTGATGAACTCCCTTAGCTTTTCCTTGACTAGGAAGCTCTTTCTATGCCCTTCAGTGGTAAATGATAGCTTTGCTGGGTAGAGTAATTTTGGTTGTAGTTCCTTCTTTTCATCACTTTGTATATATTTTGCCAATGCCTTTTGGCCTGCAAAGTTCCTGTTAAGAAAGTAGCTGACACTCTCTGGAAGCTCCTTTGTAGGAAACTAACTCCTCTTTTCTTGCTGCTTTTGAGATTCTCTCTTTGTCTTTCACCTTTTACATTTTAATTATGATGTGTCTTGGTGTGGACTTATTTGGGTACATTTTCTTTGGGATTCTCTGCACTTCCTGGACTTGTATGTCTATTTCCTTCACCAGATTAGGGAAGTTTTCTGTCATTTTTTGAGACAGTTTTTTTAACTTTTTGTTGTCTTTCTTCTCCTTTCAGCACCCCATGATGCAGATGTTGATATGCTTGAAGTTGTCCCAGAATGTATTTACACTGTCTTCATTTTTTATATTCTTTTTTCTTTTTGATGTTCTGATTGGGTGTTTTTCTTCTTTATATTCCAAATCGCTGATTTTATTCTTGACTTCATCTACTCTACTGTGATTCCCTGTAAATTGTTCTTCATTTCAGTTAGTGTACCCTTTATTTCTGACCGGTTCTTTTTTATGGTCATTGTGTCCTTTTTTTTTAGGCTGTTGAAGTTTTCTCTAAGTTCAATTACCTTTTCCTAAGTTCATTGAACATCCTTATAACCAGTGTTTTGAACTCTGTATCTAGTAGAGTGCTTGTCTCCATTTTGTTAAGTTCATTTTTTGGAGTTTTCTTCTGTTCTTTCATTTGAAATGTGTTTATTTGTCTCATTTTGTCAGCCTCCCTGTGTTGGCTTCTATAATCAGGTAGATCTGTACATCACGTGAGGTTGGTAGAGTGGCCTTGTGTAGTAGGTGTCTTGTAGCATCCAGTGGCACAGCTTCCCCAGTCACCTAAGCTGGACACTCCGGTTGTGCACTCCCCTCTTGTGAGCTGTGTACACCCTCCCATTGCCTGCTATAGTTGAGCTTAGATTGCTGTTGGCATGTTAATGGGAGGGATTTATCCTCAGGCCCATCTGCCACAAGGACTGGCTGCAACCACAGACCTCCATGGAGAATGAGCTGTGCAGGAGCCGATCCCACTGAGCAGGACTTCCTTTAGTGGGACTCAGGTGCCTGCTGAGTCTGCCCCTTGAGTGTGTTGCTCTGGAAGTGGTTGGGTTTTGTTTCAATGTGATCTAAAACTGTCCACTGGGTGCACTGGCTCTGGAGCCTTCCTGGAGGTGCGGGCCAAGGTCAGCCACTCACTGCCTGTGTTCTGCCTAGGGCCACCCAGTATGAGCTACAGAGCAATCTGCAGATGGCTGCTACTTGTACTGGACTTGGAGGTGCCCAGGGGAGGCCAATATGTGAAGTAAGGCTGGCTGCTGCTAGTGCCAGAACTGCGGCCCCTTAGCAAGAGGTACAAGTTATGCTTAGATCAGATACTTGCTTGTTAGAAAAAGATTTTAGGAAAATCTGAAGTGTAAGCCAAGACAGGCTATTCATATGGAAAAGGCGCTGGAAACAGTTGAGGAGGCCTGCAAGTTTGGTGAGGTTGGATCTCAAGGAATTTCCAGGGTGGGGCAAACAGTGACGAGCCGGTTGATAGAGACTATATGGCATTCGCCTGCTGTCTGTGTGCAGAGAGAGCCCATTCAAGGAACAATGGCTTCTGCCAGCACTTTTGTCTGGAAGAAAGCTGTCCCCCAGCTCTTGCCTTGATGCTAGACAGATCAGTTCCTCCCCGTACATCCTTGGTTCCTTTCAAACTGCTGCCTCAGTGCTGGATCTCAGAGGGACTGAGTCTAAGTAAGTCTATGTGAAGATCTTTAAGAGGAGCTGCCTGAGGTTCCAGCAGCCCTATGTCAGCCTCAGTTCCCACTGATTTTTACAACCTGAAGTTATAAGGACTTCTCTTCCTGTCACTGGATCCTTGGGCTTGGGGGTTCAGTATGGGACTGTGATCCCTTACTCCTCAGGGGGGATCTCTACAGCCAAGATATCCCTCCCAATTTTTATCTGCCACACATGGGTGTGAGGCCAACCTGATCTGTGTCTCCGCCCCCCCTGCCAGTCTCCATGTGGCTTCTTCTTTAAATCCCTAGTTGTAGGACTTCTATTCATCTAGATTTCAGATGGTTCTGCATGATGGCTGCTCTGTAGTTTAGTTGTAATTTTAATATGGTTGTGGGAGAATGAAAAGTATTGCATTTACCTATGTCACCATCTTGACTGGAAGTCCAAGATTTTCTGACCCAAAACTCAGAGCACATTGATATTTGTTCTCATGTAGAACAGACACTGGATACCAGAATTCCATAGTATGAAAATGCTACCATTCATTTCAACATTCCTATTCCAGTGGAAATATAAGCTGTTTCTATTTTTTTACTGTTACAAGCAGCACAATAATGATCATTCTTTATGTTCCTTCTGTGCAGGTGCACACGTTTCTCCAAGGTGACTACAGGAGTAAGTTTTGGGTGTCAGGGGTAATATGCATGTTTAGTTCTAATAGGTGCTGACAAATCACCTTCTTTATTAGTTTTACTACTTATCACTTCAATCAATAGTGTAGGAAAATATGTTGAACTACTTCCTTACCAATATGATGGCATTAATTTTTTTTCCCCAAATTTATGTTTAAAATGATACAGCTTAATTTTTATTTCTGTGAAGTCAAACATCTTTTCTTGACTTTCCTGGCCCATTTCTATGAATTAGCTCTTCATAGCTGTTGCACTTTTTTAAGCCATTTATTTTTGTTTCTAACATATATTCCTAATATGAATCCTCAGTCTCTTGAATGTGTTGCAAATATTTTCTTCCAATCTACTAGTTATTTTCTAATTTGTAATCCAACTTTGTTGTACAGGGGTTTATAAGTTATAATTAATAAAATTTATCAGGTTTTTCTTTATGGTATTGCTTTTATCCATAATTTATGAACATCTTCTATACACTACAAATTTTTTTTTACAGAGTTCTAGTTATTTGTGTTTTTAATTCACCTGAGTTGATGGTGTGTGACAGTCTGATTTTTTTTCAGATATGGAGCCACAACCAATCTTTTTAACTATGGTCTAAACACTAGAGCCATAATATATTAAATTGGTATGTAAGATAATGTATCTTTTCAACCACTATTCTATTTCATTAATCAACTTATTTACTCAATCACCAACAACACATTTCAGTTAACACAACTTTATTTTGTTTTTCACCAGGTGCTATGAGCAAGCCCTTGCTCTGTAATTCCTTTTCTAAATCACTTTAACTATTCTGTACATTTATCCTTATAAAAATTTTAGTGCCCTTTTTATAGTTTTATTAAGATTACATTGAATTTGTAGATTATTTGGAGGAGAATTAACATTTTTAAATGTTGACTATTTTTTTATCTTCTCATTGTCAATCCTTCCATTTATTTTGTTGGTTTTTAAAAAAATATCTTTCAGTAAAGGTTTGTAGTTCTTTCCACAAAAAAATCTTATGGAGAAATTTATGTTATTTCCATTTTTGAATGAGATCTTTTATTCTATTGTATTTTCTAGTGGGATATTACTGGTGTATAAAGTAAATCTTTTTTTACATAGTATTTTTTAGTAAATGTCCTAATATATTTCTTCTAATTTCCTGGTATTGCCAGTACTAGTGGGAAAGATGAAGGACATATGCCAATTCACAGTATTCTACAAAAATAATTACCTGTGGAGAATTCATGAGAACATCTTTAGTGTTACATAATAAATTCAGCATAAAATGAGTCTCTGTTAAATTTTCCCCCTCCTCCCGATATCACATCTCACCTGCCTGAGTCACTGTGCCTCTTGCCTGACCCTTCTATTCCTTATCTCTCCTCTCCTTCTCCCCTGGACCCCATTGTTGTTGTCCCGTTATTCAGTAAGAAACTGTTCCTTTTTTCAGAAGTACAAAACAAAAGAGAAAGGTTATACTGTCCTTTTCCATCCTAACAGCATCCAAGTAGAAAGAAAAATCCATCTTTTGTGGAATTTATAAAGAGGGAGGGAAGTCTCTTTCCCTCCTGCAGCCAGTGGTTTGATTGGTTCAAGCATGACCCCAGGCACTGAGGATAGCTCAGTAGGTCAGCACATCAGCCTCAAGCACTAAAAATAGCTTGGTACTCCAGCACTGGCGCCATATGAGGTTGCTGGGTGGATCCCAGTTGGGGCACATGCAGGAGCCTGCCTCACTATCTCCCCTCCTCTCACCTAAAAATGAAAAACAAATTTTAAAAAAGAGGGAGGGAGGAGAATCAGAGGTATAGAAAAGTTTAAAGATCTACTCCCCCATTTCCTCTGGTTTCATCTTCTTAGCATTAAAAACCAAACATGATGACTTGGTATTGAGCACACCAGACCCTGTGCAAAATATTTAGTCTGCATCATATGTAAGTCTCCCTGCAGGACTGTAAAGTGGGTACTATTATTATCTCCATTGTGGAGAAAAGGAAACGTAAGCCCCTCATGGGATAGATAACTTTTCAAACTACATAACAAGTAAGTTTGGCTAGGAATGAACCCCAACAGTCTAACTCCAGCCCCTGTTTTTAGGCCTTAGTCTAAGCCAGTAACAGTGTGGGAAGAAAGGATGGTGCAAAATAATAGCAATTATGGACTATGAACTTCGGGCTGTGTGGTGGAATTTTCTTTCCACTTGGATATTGTTAGGATGGAAAAGGACAGTATAACTTTTCTCTTATGGTGCAAAATAATAGCAATTATTCTGATACATATATATCTGCATATATAAAGCCTACAAGGTATTCAACATTTCACTGTTCAGCACAGTAATAATTACTGTTTTAGCCATAAAGGCTACCTGCAAGACAGAAAATACAGTCTCTTACCTACAAAGGAAGCATAAATTTGGGGTTATGGGCCCCCACAATGCTCCTGACCCCATGACTACAGAGAAAGAAAAACAAATGAGACTGTGATGTTTTACCACATCCCTCCTCTTCAGGAGGCTACGAACTTCGGGCTGTGTGATCCTGGGCATACCGCTTCATTGCTCTCTATCTCAGTTACCTCAGTGGTACAATAGTGAGAATAATCAGGCTGCTAGGGTTGCTGAAAGAATTAAGTGAGCACATATATGGTGCTCAGAAGAGGGGCTGGCACATTTTTAACACCATGGGAGGGGTTGCATCATCTTTAGATCTTTTATTATTCAGGGTAACAAGCTCAAATTTACTCTTTTTCCAATATCTCAAACTGGCTTCCAGTTGGCGGGAGTGGTATAAGAATCCAAATATTTAGTTTTTCTAAAGCTTTTAGAAGCTTTTGGACCTCTGTGTTCAGACCTATACACACTTTCAAGGACAATGTGTGTGTGTGTGTGTGTGTGTGTGTGTGTGTGTGTGTGTGTGTGTGTGTTTCTGACTCGCATGAAAAGAATATTTTCTTTGCTTCATTTCCCCTCCCCCCACCAAAAGTCACTTACAATTCATCTACTATGAATCTTTTAGGAAAATAAATACTTTTGGAAGGATCCCCTTTGACCCAGAACACGATCCAAATCTTCAACAGCAGAAGCATGCACTCTTCTGAGCCTGGGACTTCGCTGTAATCTTCTAAGACTCTCTGCAACTGACTCACGGGAGCCGGGCTGACCCCTCCTGGTAGCCTGGATGAGTTTGGCTCATTTCAGCCTGTGAACTCATTGCTGGTTCTCACCTGTGCCATCTAGACCAGCCCTGCTGGGACTGCCTCCCACCAAATCGTTGCTGAAGAAAGCCTCAGAAACAGGAACAGGAAGCCTATTCAGGCATTGGATTTCCCTGATACCAATCTGTCCTTCTGTGTTGCCCTGCCTGGTCCCTCACCCACCTTTTATTCTCCCACTCCCTGTGGCCTTATCTTCACTCAGACTCTTTGACTTTGGGTGCCCTTGAACTTCTCTCTCATAGAGGCCGATTTCTCATTTTCTCAGACCCAGCCTGCTCTGTCACTAACCCCAGCCTGCCCTACCTGCCTGCCACCTGAGCTTACTTTTGACTTTGGACAAGTTGTCCTTGGCTCAAAACCCTAAGTCTTGAGTGGAACCACCTGTGCCCTGGAACCAACATATCCCTGCCTTTTCTTTTTATGTGAAACTCACTGATTAAGGAGACTCAGAAAGATTTGTCATCTCTACCAGCGTGTGACTGATGTGTTGTGGCATTGCAAAACCAGAGAAAACACAGTGAGAGACCTTGTTTATTCTTTTTGTGCATAATCTTGGCTCATTAGAGTTTCTAAAGATCAAAACACACAATTTTTTTATATTATCTTGTAAAAAGAAACTCAAATATTTTGTGCCCATTAGTGGGTGGTTTCATCGAGCTTCAGGGCCATCACACATGTGATGAGAGGACTAAAACCTGCCTATGGTCCGGAGTGGCACCAGCTGTGTGACTGTGAGCGAGTCTAATGCCTCCAAACCTCCATTTCTGCTTATTGAGACCAAAAATCCACTAAATTTAATCATTTGAGATTATGAGATGTGTCTTAGTTTTGTGACACTCTTCCCCTACAACTGAACCAGAGAAAGAGCTCCAAGATACCAATTTCATAAGGCTAATAAAAGAATCAAATAAATTAAGGTAGGCATAATTGTTGAAAATTACAGAGCAGAAGATAAGTGTCTTTGTGATTATAAATGAGTTATGTGCCAAACATTTTTATAGAATTCAGAATGTATTTTCCCCAAACCCATGCTCTAGGGCCCCTCAGCCCTCAGTACTCAAATCAGACATGACTCGAATCCCTCTACTTCCCCTCTTGCGGGCCTTCGTTAGGCTTGGCCTGCCCCCATTCTAGTACCTCCTTATCAGAACTCCCCGCTAGACCGCAAACTCCCTGAGGGCAGAGCCATGTGGCCATGCCTACACCATTGTACATACAAATAATATAAAACACATTTGGCATAACTGAGGCTTCATCATTATATGCTTTACATATATTAGCTCATTGAATCCTCATCAAAATCTTATGAGATAGAAGTTACTAGTATACCTATATAATAAATGTAGAAACTAAAGCACAGAAAGGTTAAGTAAACTTCTTAAGCACACACAGTGGCACAGCTGGAATTTAAACCCAGATATACTAGTTTCAAGGTCCACGCTCTTAACTACCACATTATAGTGATTTGGTTGGATGGATAGGTTGGTGGGTGGATAGGTAGGTTATGTGTATTACTGTGCTTATTATCTCTGGTTAAAGAGAAGATGATAATGTAAAAAGCATGAAGATTATAATTAAATATTCATGAGGTATCAGAGTAACTTTCTCTACTCAATCTACCAATGTTCTCAGTGAGAATCAAACGTGGATGATTATCTAACCAATACTTTATTCATTGCAATCAATAAAAGTATTATTTTTCTAAATCTAAATAGTGATTATTGGCTACACTTAAGTATATATTTTTTTGTTTTTAAATAGACTGTTAAATTTGCTTTGGAAAATGTATTTTAAAGATATGCAACCATTCATGTGTTCTGTATAGTTATGGGGAAGGAGAATACAAAACAATTCCCTCTCCCCAGCTTCTCTGAGGCCTAACTGTGTCCAAGGCCTGGGTCCTTTAAGGCTGAGGTTTTGAACTCTACTCTAAATAAACTACCCAAGGGGTTTTGATTGAGCTTGGAAACTACCACTTTAAAGCAAAAATTACTCTTGACAACAAAGACACATCCATCTCCCCCCACTCAAACTGCACCATTACAAAGCCCCACCTTCCCTGCTTCAGCCTGCTCTGGATACACTCTCTTTCTGGTCCAGCTGGTTTGCTGTGTACATTTTCCTCATTCATTCTTATTTCAATAGCCTCTGAAACCTCAACCCTTCTCTCTTCTGTCCCGTTCAGATCTATATATTGAACTGGTTGCTCATCAGACATTTTTACATGGATGTTTTATGAGCATCTCAAAGTCAACATATCCAAAACAGAATAAGCTTCCCCTTCAAATGTGTTCCTTCTAAGAGTAAATGGCAGTGCCTCCATCAGGCCCTCTAAACAGAAATCTGGAAATCACATTAATCATCCTCAGCTTCACATCTTATACCTACTCAGTGAATCACAAAATCCAACAATTCTCTCTGCTACGTATCTTAAAGCTTCATTCCAGCTCCCTTCCACTTCTGGCATCCAAGCCATTCTATCTCATCTAGAAAATCCTAGGAGCCTTCTAACAGATACCCCTCTTCCATTCTCTCTCTTTTTTTAAAAAAAATTACTTATAAAATTAAATATAACAGGGTGACATTGATCCATATGAGCACATAGGTTTCAAGTAAACATTTCTATAGCATTTGAACTGTTGATTATGCTATATACCCATCACCCAAAGTCAAATCATTTTCTTTCACCTTATATTTGTCCATCTTTACACACTTCCCACATCCCTCCCCCACATCCCCCTCCCCTTGGTAACCACTTCACTTTTATCTATATTCATGAGTCTCAGTTTTATATCCCACCTATGTGTGAAATCATACAGTTCTTAGCCTTTTCTAGTTTACTTATTTCTCTCAGTATAATGTTCTCAAGGTCCATCCACATTGTCGTAAATGGCCCTATGTCATCATGTCTTATGGCTGAGTAGTATTCCATTGTATAGATCAGGGGTAGTCAACCTTTTTATACCTACTGCCCACTTTTGTATCTCTGTTAGTAGTAAAATTTTCTAACTGCCCACTGGTTCCACAGTAATGGTGATTTATAAATTAGGGAAGTAATTTTACTTTATAAAATTTATAAAGCAGAGTTACAGTAAGTTAAAGCATATAATAATAATTACTTACCAAGTACTTTATGTCAAATTTTTGCTGTTTGGCAGAATAAATCTTTATAAAACAACTTATCTTTTTATTTATACTTTGGTTGCTCTGCTACCGCCCACCATGAAAGCTGGAATGCCCACTAGTGGGCGATAGGGACCAGGTTGACTACCACTGGTATAGATGTACCACATCTTCTTTATCCAATTCTCTATCAAGGGACACTGGTTGTTTCCATGTCTTGGCCACTATGAATAATGTTGCAATGAACATGGGGTGCATGTGTCTTTACATACCAATGTTTTTCATTTTGGGGGTAACTACCAAATGGAAGGATTGCTGGGTCATATGGTAGTTCTAGTCTTAGTTTTTTGAGGAACCATCATACTTTCTTTCGTAATGGTTGTACTAATTTGCATTCCCACCAGCAGTGAATGAGGGCTCCTTTTTCTCCACAGCCTCTCCAACACTTGTTATCATTTGTCTTGTTGATAACAGCCAACTATCAGATATGAAATGGTACCTCTTTGTAGTTTTGATTTGCATTTCTTGAATAACTAGTGAAGATGCACATCTTTTCATATATTCATTGGCCATTTGTATTTCTTCCAGGAAGAAGTGTCTGTTCATGTCCTCTTCCCATTTTTAATTGGATTATTTGTTTGTTGAGCTTTGTGAGTTCTTTGTATATTTTGGACATTAACCCCTTATCAAAGATGTTTGCAAATATCATCTCCCATTTAGTTGGCTGCCTATTTGTTTTGTTGTCAGTTTCTTTTGCCGTGCAGAAGCTTTTTAGTTTGATATAGTCACATTCATTCATTTGTCCAATCTATTCTAATCCACAGAGTCAAAAGAAAAATATGACTATATCACTTCTCATCATAGATCCTCTCAAAGCCTTCCAAATGTTTTTGGGAGAAAGGAAAAAATCCTTGTTGTAGCCCATAAGACCCTAGATGGTTCTGTTGACCCTATTTCTGCAATTTTATCTCATAATCCTCTTTCCCTGGCTTTCAACCTCTGAATAGATAGGCCTTTCATGAATTCTTTGAATGTGCCAAGTTCTTTCTCACAGCTTTGCACATGTTATTCCCTCTGTCTGGACCTCTCTCTTTCCCATTTACTATCCAATTAATCCCACATTCATCTTTTGGACCTCAGGTTAAATATCACTTCAGTGGGGAAGTCAAGTCCTCCCTTTATACACGTCCACTTTCAATGTACTTTTCCTTCACTGCACTTTGTTACACAGTGTGTTTTCTTTTGTTGTCCTCACTGCACTTTATTATTCTTATAATTACTTGCATTGGTCTCTCTTTCCCAATGGACTATGGGTTCCATAAGTCAAAGGCTAATCTTGTTAATTGTTCTGTGAACAGTGACTAGCGCACATCCTTGAATGAATGAATGAATGAATGAATGAATGAATGAATGAATGAATGAATGAATGAATAAACAAACCAACATTATTCTGGAGGATATTAGCAATGGACAGTTGAGGCATGCTTTTTCATTTTACCCCAAAAACAACTCTGAGAAGATATTATTGTCACCCTTTCACAGGTGTGGAAGCCAACATTCATAGGAGTAAGGTAACTAGGCCAGGCAGTACAGGGCAATTCTTCCAAGGACTCTTGGGATCATTCCAAGTTTTAAAGAATAATTAATTGCCTACTTGAAAAAATTTCCCAGATGTTCTATTCTTTATAAAACCTAAAGAATGTTACCATCTTGTTGGCATTTCCAAGGACTTCTTCAAAATGAGCATAACCAGTTACTACCACTTCCCATTTAAGTCAAAGCCCACTAAACCCTTTAGTAAAAGTCCTGAAAAATAATGAAAAGCATTTCACATTTTTTGAAATGGCAAAAGCACAGAGAAAGGAGCTGGATAGATGAAAGTAAATTAGGCAGAAAAAAAGAAGTTGTGATGAAGTCAGGAACAAAGAAAATGGATTTGATAAAGGAAGAAAGAGAAGAAGAGATAAGTACAGGGACACCAGGGAGACAAAGAAAGAAAACAGACCTCTTATTCCTTGAGAGCATCCAAAAAAGAAAGCAGCAGGGAAGATGCTGTTTGCACTCTGAACAAAAATAGAGGTGTTTCTGAAGACCCAAGCATTTACCAGCAATAGCCAGAGCATCTGGTGACTACCTGCATTCCTTAAATCTCTAACTACCTAGATTATTAGAGATTTTTGGTGAGTTATGTTTAAAATAACATTTTATATTTGCTTCTAATACATTTGTGTTTGGATATGGGTGAAAGTGAGAGGAAGTTAGAGGAATATCCTACACCAAAATATCTAATGTGTTCCCATATCCTATGCTCTGTCATCCATCTGGCACCACTCGGGGGTGTGCCCCGACCTTTGTTAATTAATTAATTGAGCAAGGAAGCCATTAGACTGAGGTGCCTCTAATGCCAGTGGTGTCCTACATAAGCAATCCAAAACCAGCCTTCAAATGCATCAAGGTTACAAAATCAAAATGCACAGAACAACCAATCACAAATAGCCAACTAGGCTTTAAGCAATAGCCAATCTAATAATCTCCTTTCTTTGCTTCTGCACTTTCACTATCATAGTCTTTCTCCAGGCTCCTCACCACTTCCAGTTTGATGCTGCCAGATTGAAATTAATTTTTGTTCAAATAAACTCCTAAGCTGATAAATATACCTCCATTTATCTTGTAGCAACCTCATAACTGGGTTCTTCCACAGACCAACCATGGGAAAAGCATTTTACTCCTCTGAATCTATTTGCTTATCTATAAAGTGGAGCTGATCATTCCTGGTTGGTTTTTCTCAGTGCACTTTGGCTCACAGGCTCTCAGTAGGGGGAAGGACTTGAGGGGAGAACCAATAAAACCATAAATGAGGTGCACTCATCTCCAAAGCATTATCCCACTCACTCACCAAACTTTGTTTGCTCTTCCGCTCCTCCCTCAGCTTCCAGTAGTTCAAATTTTAGACTTTTAGTATTACTTCATCTATGACACAGTTTTTCTGGAATTATGTTTAGATAAATAGAACAATTTTGTGGTCTTTCAAAATTAAAGTGATACGGTTTCTGCTTTATGCATTATACACAAGGGAAAATAAATGAGGGGGTATATGAAAAATACCATCATGTTTGGAAGATATTTTTAAAGGAAATCTAGATTTTTAATATTGTTTCTGGAACCCAGAGGGAGAAGGAAAAAGTAAGTTTTAAAGATATATAAATGAGGATGCCGTCCCTCTCTGCAGTGGTTCCCAATGTGTGAGCCTGGCCAGGCAGCAGCAGCACCTAGGTATGTGTTAGAAATTCAAAATCGCTGGCCCCGCTCCAGACTTACCAAGTCAGAGACACAGAGATTGGAGACCAGCAATCTGTTTTCTAACAACCCCGTCCTGTGAAATTTGAGAACAATTGCTTTCCACAAGAAGTGAGAAGCTTGGATGGGGAGCTAACTGGGGGACGGACAGGAAGTGTGTGTTGGTGTGTTTTTATCCCTACACATGAAGATAATATTAGGTGAAAGTGTGTGTAGTAGTCAACCATTTTTGACTTATATAAAATGCAAAATACAATTCAATCTAAAATGTGTGTTTTTCTGTATTATGAGGTTAGGATAGTCAATGTGAAAAAACCTTGCCCAGAAACTGGATATCAAATTCCAATAAACATTACCTTCTTTACGCTTTTCCTAATGCTCTTAAACATTTTGACAAGAGCCTTTATCTCAGAAACAAGCTCTAGAATAATGAGCAGATGTGCAGTTCAACAATGCCAGTGCCCAACAATGGTCAATGGCAGGTAGCTCATCCCCACCCACACTCACCAGAAGGAATTGTGCTGTTAAATGAAGATTGTGCCACCAGCTCCCATTCTCCCCCCCCCCCCAAATAAGTAGTTGTCACTCTTTAACAATTAAAATATCAGAGTAATACAATGTCTAGATGTTTGCCTGCCATAACTCTGGGTAAAAATAGCAACTAGTCCTACTCTCATGTCCTGCTTCGTTCAGTATATATGTATATACAGGCCTCTCCCTTCCAAACAATTCTTTTCTTCCACCTGCTTACCTGCAGTTAGATTCTTATGAACTATGTAGCTTTTAGGAAGAGACAGAAATGAGCACGGGAATCAAAAACAACTCTGAAGAAAGCCATGAACATAAAATTAAGACTCTTGGCGAATGTCAGCGCAGGTCAAGAGTGAGTCTCCTGTTTCTCTTGTCTTGCTGGGTTTGTTTGTGCTGCAATAAGCTGTGTTACCGGAAATGGCCCAGAAAGGAGAGGAGCACACCTTCTTACCAATCTGTGCGCACTGGGTCAGTAATGCTGACTCCAGGTGAATGAGCTAAATGTCCCCACAATCTTTGATAGCCTCAAAGGGTAAAGGTGAAGATAAAGTTGGAGGAGGAGGAAGAAAGGATAGAAATGGGAACAAAAACTTTTTTGGGTATGTATACACTCTTTCCTAATTAAAGGGCAGAAAGATCAGAATTCTGTTGTATGCATCTTTAAACAGAATTCTCATATGGGGGAGAGAGGGACAATAAATAAACTGTCAATACTCATGAATGACTACAGAGACCAAAAAAAAAAAAAAAGTAAAGGATCTATAGATTGCTGTTCAATAGATGGTTGGCAGGATATACACTTTATTAGGTGTCTCTGTTAATAAAGAGTTGCCATGGACTGAATGTTTGTGTCCCCCCCTCCCAAAAATAAAATGTATATGTTGAAACCCCAATTCCCAATGTGATGGTATTTGGAGATGAGGCCTTGGGAGGTAATTAGGTTATGAAAAATGGAGCTTTCATAAGTAAAATTAGTGTCCTTAGTGTAACCAGAGCTCTTCTTGCTTCTCTGCCATGTCAGGATACTATGAGAAGATGATGGTAGACCAGCAAGAGGTTACATTCTACAGAATGTAACCCTCCTGACACCTTGGTCTGAGACTGCCAGTCTCTACAACTGTGAGAAATTGCTTGTTGTCCAGTGTTCTTCTACTGCCAGTCTGCCAGAAATTTTGTATCAATCTGCCCATCAGGGTAGTTGACTCTTTCTCAAACTGGCACAAAATTTCTGATGGACCAGCACCAGTCTGCAGACCAGCAGTTGAAAAACGCTGGTAAGCCATCCAGTCTTGTTATAACAGTCCAAATTGACCAAGATGAAACTCTTTAGCCATTCATATTTTTAACATAATAATGCCCATCCTCACCATCTGCTTCCTATTCCAAATTAATGTACATATTACTATCAAAGCACCTGTAGTCCAGATGCTTAAGACATCACATCCTATGGGGAGTACTATTGCCCTGCCTTGAGTTGGCTTTCTCTGATGTGTTTGGAGAAACGAGTCTATCGTCTTCTGTTCTTTGCCAGAGCACACAGCCAGATGGATAATAAGGTTCCCGCTCAAAGTGCGGTTAGAGTACACTGGGGAGACATTATCGTTTTACATTTTCTTCCGGATGACAATCTCTATCATGCCTTCTAGTCTGAGCCATTTGACCTCAATCTTTCAGATCCACCACCTGATAGCTAAGGGCAGGGCCATTTTGCAACAAAATTGGGGTGTGGTATAAGCACTACAGCTTGTAAAGAACCTGATACTCTTGAGATTTTTGGGAACTAGGCAAAGGCAATATATTATGTATTCTGCCCTTTCTTAATTATTCTTGCACACCCTCTATTGCACAGGCCATTTTGTTTCGAATGTATATGTATATCTGAAAATAAGAAGGAATAAAAGCTAGTTGTCATTTACTATGAACCAAAGATCCCTTTATCTGATCAGTTTTCTCTGTCACTTAAGTACTAAAATTATATTCTACTCTAAGACAAAAAAATACTTCTTTCTATTAAGTATAAAAGCTTAACAGTATTAAAATTTTTTCTTTTCAACCTGGTTTTTCTGACCTAGTCAAATAAGATGTTTAAAAGAATTTAAAAGGTGCTGAACTGAAAGTATTGGGTTGGGGAATAAGTTCATAGCGTTTTTACCGAAGACTTTTATTTAAACAAAAAACAATAATTATATCAATAAGTTAATCAAGTATATATTCGCCGTTGCTGTTTACAACCTCTTCCCACCTCTCGAACAATTTGTTGATGCCGTTCTGCCAAAAATCGCCTGGTCTGGTGTCAAAGAAGTTGTTGAGCCAGTTTTTAAGGACCTCTTTGTTATCGAAGGTAACGCCCTTCATATGGTTTGACAGGGAGCGGAAAAGATGGTAATCGGTCAGTGCAAGGTCCGGAGAATACGGCGGATGCTGAAGGACCTCCCATTCGAACTCTTGGAGTGCGGCTTTGATGACTTGTGCAACATGTGGCCTGGCGTTGTCGTGAAGGAGTATGGTTTGACCATGTCGATCGGGTTTTTCAGTCGAATAGCCTCATTCACGCGGTGTAGCTGGGCAATGTAGAGCTCCTTGTTGACTGTGGCATTCTTTTCGAGCATTTCCCAGTTCTTCATCGAATTCAGAAGGCCTTCCACTGCGGCATGTGTCATCGACGTCAAAGTCACCATTTTTGAACTTTGCAAACCATTTCCGTGCTGTAGACTCACCTATGACACCTCCATACACGTCGCAAATGTCCCGGGCTGCTTCGGCAGCTTTTTGACCTCGATGAAAAGCAAAGAAGAGCAGGTGTCGAAAATGTTGATTTTTGCCTCCTGGGTATTCCATTTCTAAGCCTCAAAACTAATAAAAAATTAAATAACTCAAAAATACAATTAACATAGTTTTGTAGAGCAGAAAGAGTTTTATCGAATGAATACTTACCCTTTGCCAAACAGCAAACAAATCATTGTAAAATAAAAGAAAATATAAAAACACTATGAACTTATTCCCCAACCCAATAGCATAAGACCCAGCATCATAGTTCACCCATACACACACATGCACACACGCACACACGCACACACAGTCTTTATTTCTCCCAAGAACACTCAGGGGCTTCTTCCCTTCATTTCAATTCACTCTCCTTACAGACATGCTTGCCAAACCACAACTCAGGAGATCTTGTCAGAAAGATCAAGAAAGCACCTTCTCTCTCCACTCTCATCGGCAATACTTCATCATCCTTGCTCTGTCAAATTCATTAACATATAAGTGCCCTTAGCACTTCACAGGTCTTCCTTCTGTATGAGTTTGCTAGAAATGCCATTAAAAAGTACCATAAATTTAGTGATTCAAACAACAGTAATTTATTTCCTCACAATTCTGGAGTCTGAAAATCTAACATCTAGCTGTCAGCAGGACTGGCTTCTTCTGAGGGTCTTTCTCCTTATCTGTGTCTTCCCATGGTCTTCCTCTGTGTGCATCTGTGTCCAAATTTCCTCTTCTTATGTGGACCTTATTTAACCTTAATCACCCCTTTAAAGACCTGTCTCCAAATATAGTCACTAGTCACTTACTTGCTGAATTTCTGGGGGTTAGGATTTCAATATATGAATTTAGGGGTGATAATATTCAACCCATAGTACCCCTTTATGGAAATGAAAAGGGTAAGTGGGAAGATAAAGAACACATAACTGATTTCTTTCACAAAAGCTGAGTGGAGAAAAAAGAACTGTTTTCCCCACTTGCTATATTTAGGAGACTAAAGTAATGTTCTGGGACTTCAAACAACAGGAAGGAGAGAAGAAACAGAGGACAGGGCCATTTACTCACTAGATACGAAAAGCACTCTACTTTGGACCCATGAACTTTTCAAGGGCCGATGACAATGTCTGAAAATTGAAAATTTAATAGCTTCCAGGAAAAAAAAATGGCAAAATTTTAGTTAATAAACATTTAAAAGCCTATAAAACTTAACAGTATGTCAACTCATCAACTGCAACTCAACCCAACTGTCATGAAATTTAGTCACTCATTCCTTCACAGTGTCCCCCAAGTGCCAGTAACCATCCCAGAAGCTGGGGGATCTAGAAGTGAACACAAAGACAAAACTCTCTACCATCAAGGAGTTTACACACTAACGCACAGAAGGAAAGAGAAAATAAATATATAAATTATGTATTAGGAGATAATGAGTGCTATGGAGAAAAAAAAAAAACAGAGAAGGTGAATACAGAGAGCCAGACAAGAGATTTGCATTTAAATAGGTGTTTAGGGAAGGCCTTGGCTGAGCACAGTTTTCCAGGAAGTGAGAGAATTCACCATGTAAAATTTGGGAGGAAAGAGTTTCAGGGAGAGGCTAAAGCAGCAGCAATGTTCCTGAAGCAAGAACAAGCCAGAGTACCTGGGAACCATCTCGGAGGCCAGTGTGGCTGTGTCAGAATGTGTGAAGGCAGGAGGCCAAGGACGTGAAATCATTAATCCATAGATATATTGACATCCCTCTGATTATTGAAGCATTATTCACAATAGTCAAGGCACAGAAACAACCTAAATGTCCACTGAAACTGAATGGACAAAGAAAATGTGAGCTATATATAGGATACACACACACAGAAGTAAATCTTGCCATTTGGGACAACACGATTAAACCTTGAGGGCATTATGTTAACTGAAACACACCAGACAAAGACTAATATTGTATAGTATCACTTATATGTGAAATCCAAAGAGTCAAGCTCACAGAAACAGAGAAATGATTGGTGGTTGCCAAGGTTAGAGGCTGGGGGAGATGTTCAAAATGTACAAACTTCCAGTTGCAAGATGATTAAGTTCTGGGAGCTACTTTAGTTGGCAATCTTGTATTATTATATACTTAAAAGTTTCTAAGAGAGTAGATCTTAAATATTCTCACCACACACACACACACACACACACACACACACACACACGGCAATTATGTAAAGTGACAAATGTGCTAACTAACCTTATCACGGTACTCATTTTGTAATTGACATGTATCAAATCATCATAATATATACCTTAAGTTTACACAATGTCAATTAAATTTCAATGAAACTGGTGATAACAAGTCAAGCAGCATAGGAAATGAGGTTAGAGGTAACAAGAAACCAGACAATATGGGGCCTTCTATAAAGTCTTCTCTGTTCAGTCCACATTGCAATGAGAACCAACTCAAGGGTTCTGAGCAGAAGAATGACATGGTCCAACTTAGATTTTTAAAGGATCACTCTACTGAGAACAGACTGTAAATAATTTTTAACATGGATTATGAGTATAATTTATATTATGTGGGCTAAATCCTTTATAAGTAAACATGCCTAATATTTAAAAAGATCTTAAAATGGCCAAAGGTTGAAGAAAGGCCAATATTAGTAATTTAAAATAATAAAATTGATTTTGCTCACAAAACTGCCATTTGTACAGAGCTCAGCAAGAACAGTATCAGTGTGAAAATTTGATGGCTAAAGGCTGGAATCTGTAGTCTTTCTTGTTCACATGTGTGATGGTTGATGCTGTAAGAGTCAGAGAGCTGCCACCACTGGACTTGTGTGACATTGTGATCTATAGTAAAATAGATTACATTTCCTTTGTTGAGAGCCAAAGAGGGGGTCTTTGGTCATGTTAATGAGGTGGCTTCTGTAAGTCACCTAATGAGGGGGGCTGGTTGCTAAGGGAAGCAATGTTGATTAGAAGACTGGAATTTTTTGTCCTACCCAGACACCCAGGGAGGGTAGAGGGGCTGAAGACTGAGTTTAATCACCAACTGCCCATGATTGAATCAGTCATGCCTATGTAATAAAACATCCATAAAAACGTGCAAGGACAGGGTTTTGAGAGCTTCTGGTTGATAAACATGTGGAAACCCAGGAAGAGTTAGAGTGCTCAGGGAACAGGAACGCTCTGGGCTTCTTCCCACAGACCTTGCCCTATGCATCCCTTCCATCTGGTTGTTTCCGAGTTACCTATCCTTTTACAATAAACCAGTAATCTAGAAACTGAAATGTTTCCTTAAGAGATGTGAGCCGCTCAAGCAAATCAAACATGAGGAGGGAGGTTTTTGGAACCTCCATTTGATAGCAGGTCAGTCAGAAGCACAGGTGACGACCTGGGCTCGTGATTTAGTGTCTAAGGTGGGGGCAATCTTGTAGAACTGAACCCTTAACCTGTGGAATCTTATATTATCTCTGGGTAGACACCGCCAGAATGGAGTTGAATGACAACACACGCAGCTGTTATCGGAGGATTGCTTAGTGATGTGGAAATAACTCCATACACATTAGAACTGGAGATCAGAATCTTAGCCTTGTATGGCTATTGAACTCTGTCCATGGTCTCTGTAGCCTGGCAGTTTCAGGGTTACTGACTTCTTACATATTATTAGCTTGGGACTCCCATGGTGAATGTCCTGAGATGCCGAGGGAGCCTGGTAGAAGCGGAATCAGCATTTATGACTTAGTCGCAGAAATTATGTAACGTCACGTATGCCACTGTTTATTTGCTACAAGCTAGTCAGTACAGCCAACCTATACTCAAAGGAATGATTAGACTTCATTGTTTTATAAGAAAAGCCTTAAGTAATTTGTGTACATGCCTTAAAACCACTGCATAAATGTTTTACTTACAGTTCTTTAGATACCTAGACTATACTTTGTTAGTCCTCTGACTGATGCTACCACACCCTCTGAGCCTGGTCCTTTTCAAAGCAGTGACAGCCCCTGCTAAACTTCTTTGCTGAAGAAGAGGCTCAAACATAGACAAAACTTTGGGAAGGGGGAGAGAAAATGAGGTCCCCTATTTGTGCCCAAAGAAGATAAATAAGGATAATTAAATTTATAAAAACCACTTGCTGTTAATTGAGATGATGAAGATATAGTCTGATGGAGAAGATGAATACAGAGCTTGGATTAATAATCAAGCAATATATGAAACTACTGGACATCTTCACCTAGGTGTCAATCAACACCTTGAGCTCAATACAGCCAAGGCTGAACTCAACTCTATCCTTCCTGAACTTCACCCACTTGTATTTCCTAATCTTTTTCCCCTACCCAGCACCCATTCCTATTGCTCAAATTAGAAATCTGATAATCAAGTGACATCCTCTCCCTCTTCTCCACTGTCTATATTCAGTTAGGTAGAAGACCACCTTCTAAACATGTCCTGAACCTATCTCTTCCTCTCTACTCCCACTGCTTCTGTCTTAATTCAATCCTCAACATCTCTCATTCATGGTAACTGGTTATTTTGCCTCTCTTCTTATTACTTCACCTTCCAAACTGTTAATTATTATCTTTATAAAGCAGATTTAATAAGGACATTGTCTTAAGTAAAACAGTGTTTTCTCATTGCTTTAGTGGTTTCTCATTATTTAGAGGAGGAAGGTTCTAGTTTTCAGCAGGTTTCATTTCTCATCTACAATATATATGCACCCAACACTCCAACCACTCCATCCTTCTCGCCTTTCTCCAAACACATCATGTCCTCTCTTGTTTCTGTACCTTTGGGAGTGTTTTTTTTCCCCAGAAAAAAACATTTACCTCTTGAATCATGAATTCAAACCTTCTATTTTCAAATCCCAGTTCCAATGTCACCTCTACTGTAAAATCTTTACTCTAAGGGCTCTGTTTATGACATTTTCTACTCACTTATTAAAGTAGTTCATACTATATTATTTCATAACTAACAATTTCCATACCACTCTACCATAAAACCTGTATGTTCCTTAAGCATAAAAGACATGACATTGTCCATTTTTATGTCTCACTTGTGTTTGGCACAGAAAATAACAGTCAATAAATAATATGTATTAAACTAAAGAATGGATGAATTAAAATTATTATTTTTCTCTTTTTCTTTTTTATTTCTGTTTCCAAGTGAGTGGTGGGGAGATAGTGAGACAGACTCCCACATGCTTCCCAACCAGGATCCACCTGGCAATCCATGTCTAGGGTCAATACTAGAATCAACCAAGCTATTTTTAGTACGTGAGGCTGACTGTGCTCAGACCAACCAAGCTACCTCAGCACCCAGAGCCTACACTTGAACCAAATGAACTGGATGCGGGAGAGGAAGATGGAGAGAAGGGGAAGAGGAAGGAGAAGCAGATGGTTGCTTTTCTTCTGTGCTCGAAACAGGAATCAAATCCGGGCCATCCATACACCAGGCCAACACTCTATCCACTGAGCCACCGACCAGGTCTAGAATCAGTATTTTTTTAAGTTTGCAGAAACTTTATACTTACTTGTGGCTTTCACTGATTGATACCCAAATAATTACTTTCTTTGTACAGGTGGTATTTATGGTGCCAGAGTTAACCCAGCAAGGGATTTAGAGAATACTTAATTCAGTCCTATCAACTTCTAGGTCAGAAAGGCAAAGCTCAGAGGAGAAGGAAAGAAACAGTTTATTGGTCCAGCCACTTTCACATATATAGCACATTTAGTCTTCATGTCAAACATATACTTTAGGTGTTGTTAATTTTCCAGTAAAAAAAAATACACTTCAGAGAGGATGTTTAACTTCTTCCTCTGTTATGCAGTGAATATGGTTTCTAACCCTGGCTTGTTTGTTGTTTTTTCTGGAATATCTTAATAACTTTTATTTGCTTTTCCTTCTTATTTATTACTAAGATATAATAAATCCCTCCATTAGTAAAACTGCATTAAATTTTCTAATCTGTTCTGATCTAATTTTTAATGTATTAGAAGTAAATATTTGAGTAAAGTTATGTCCACAAAGAAAAAGAACATAGGAATGAATCACTAGAGATAGGATAGTAGAGAAGAGAGGTCAAAAGTCTTGAATCCAGTGGGCATGAAATAAGTTTCCCTTTTTTTTTTTTTTTTTTTGGTGAGAGGAGGGGAGATAAGGAGGCAGACTCCCACATGTGCCCCAACTGTGATCCACCTGGCAACCCTGTCTTGGGCTGATGCTCGAGTACCAAGCTATTTTTAGCACCTAAGGCTGACATGCTTGACCAACCAAGCTATCCTCAGTACCCAGAGCAACACTTGAACCAACCAAGCCACTTCCTGTGAGAGGGAAAGAGGGAAAGGAGGAAAGGAAGGGGGAGAGAAGCAGATAATTGCTTCTTCTATGTGCCCTGACTGGGAATTAAAACCAGACATCCACACACCAGGCCAATGCTCTATCCACTGAATCAACTGGCCAGGGCCTCTAGTTCCGCATTTGATTTGCAAAATCATCCTGGCCAAATTTCTAAAAGTCAATGAATAAATGAACTTTAGAAGACAATGATGAATATGATTTATAATTACTTTTATAGGTACCTAGCACCTCCTATAGTGGTTACATAAACTCTAGTTTTTCATTCCTTATTGAAATCTTATACAACTGTAATATGTATATCTTATTAACTCAATAAGGTAGATTAAAACATATTTATGGACCCAATAAGGTAGATTAAAACATATTTTCTCATTATATGGATTTTCAGGTTGATCCTCTGTTGTAGGGCTGCTTTTTAAAAAAATTATCAAAGAAAACATATTTTCTCAAACAAGTTTGAACTATATGGTGATAAGTTATAGTAGAAAAAGGAAGAAGCAAAACAAATTATTCTTGAAAAAACAAATTATCCAGAAAAGTCAGACACAGGAAATGTGTAACAGCCATTTCTTCACCCACAGACGTACAGTAAAGAGAAGTGGTCAATAACTTGGAAATGACCAGCACCAGTAACATGCTCATCAACACTGTCAAAAAACAACCAGTTTCTTTCATGACAGGGGGATTGTAAAGCTTCATAATTCTGGCTCACAATGGAACCACTAAAAATGTATAGAGTTTCCCAGAAGTTATGTATTCTTCTTTCAAATAAATGCCTTATCATTTTTTATCCCATAAAATGTTACCAGTTTTCATTGCAGCCATCTAACATGCTACATGCTTATGCAAGGTTAACATCCTTAAAATAATAGTAAACAGAAGAGTGTGTATCGAGTCCCTCAGCTCTCATCCTGTTAACCAGAATAAAAAGAGAAGAGCATTTATAATATATATACCAAGAGCTAGTCACTAGAAAAATAATTTTTTTGCAGATCTGAGCAATGAAGCATGCCCACTCAAAATGGAGGGTCGGATAGAGAACTGCACCTCCCTGTGCTTCACTGCACACTCCTCATGGCACACTCCTCACTGCACACTCCTCATGGCACACTCCTCACTGCACAATCTTCACTGCATACTCCTCACTGCACACTCCTCATGGCACACTCCTCACTGCACACTCCTCGTAGCACAATCCTCACTGCACACTCCTCACAGCACACACCTCACTGCACACTCCTCGTAGCACAATCCTCACTGCACACTCCTCACGGCACACTCCTCATGGCACACTCCTCACTGCACACGCCTCATGGCACACTCCTCACTGCACACTCCTCACTGCACAATCCTCACTGCACACTCCTCACTGCACACTCCTCATGGCACACTCCTCACTGCACACTCCTCACGGCACACTCCTCATGGCACACTCCTCACTGCACACGCCTCATGGCACACTCCTCATAGCACAATCCTCACTGCACACTCCTCACTGCACACTCCTCACTGAACATGCCTCATGGCACACTCCTCACTGCACACGCCTCATGGCACACTCCTCATAGCACAATCCTCACTGCACACTCCTCACTGCACACGCCTCATGGCACACTCCTCATAGCACAATCCTCACTGCACACTCCTCACTGAACACGCCTCATGGCACACTCCTCATAGCACAATCCTCACTGCACACTCCTCACTGCACACACCTCATGGCACACTTCTCACTGCACACTCCTCACTGCACACTCCTCACTGCACACTCCTCACTGCACACTCCTCATGGCACACCCCTCACTGCACATTCCTTGTAGCACAATCCTCACTGCACACTCCTCATGGCACACTCCTCACTGCACACGCCTCATGGCACACTCCTCACTGCACACTCCTCATAGCACAATCCTCACTGCACACTCCTCATGGCACACTTCTCACTGCACACTCCTCACTGCACACTCCTCACTGCACACTCCTCACTGCACACTCCTCATGGCACACCCCTCACTGCACACTCCTCACTGCACACACCCCACTGCACACTCCTCACTGCACACTCCTCACTGCACACTCCTCATTGCACACCCCTCATTGCACACTCCTCACTGCACACCCCTCACTGCACACTCCTCGTAGCACACTCCTCACTGCACACTCCTCATGGCACACCCCTCACTGCACACTCCTCACTGCACACTCCTCATGGCACACCCCTCACTGCACACTCCTCACTGCACACTCCTCACTGCACACTCCTCATTGCACACCCCTCATTGCACACTCCTCATGGCACACTCCTCACTGCATACTCCTCACTGCACACTCCTCATGGCACACCCCTCACTGCACACTCCTCACTGCACACGCCTCACTGCACACTCCTCACTGCACACTCCTCGTAGCACAATCCTCACTGCACACTCCTCACTGCACACTTCTCACTGCACACTCCTCATGGCACACTCCTCACTGCACACTCCTCACTGCACACTCTTCACTGCACACTCCTCATTGCACACTCCTCATTGCACACTCCTCACTGCACACTCCTCATGGCACACTCCTCACTGCACACTCCTCACTGCACACTCCTCAGTGCACACCCCTCATTGCACACTCCTCACTGCACACTCCTCATGGCACACTCCTCACTGCACACTCCTCACTGCACACTCCTCATGGCACACCCCTCACTGCACACTCCTCGTAGCACAATCCTCACTGCACACTCCTCACTGCACACTCCTCACGGCACACTCCTCACGGCACACTCCTCACTGCACACTCCTCAGTGCACACCCCTCATTGCACACTCCTCACTGCACACTCCTCATGGCACACTCCTCACTGCACACTCCTCATGGCACACTCCTCACTGCACACTCCTCACTGCACACTCCTCACTGCACACTCCTCATGGCACACTCCTCACTGCACACTCCTCACTGCACACTCCTCATGGCACACCCCTCACTGCACACTCCTCACTGCACACTCCTCATGGCACACCCCTCACTGCACACTCCTCGTAGCACAATCCTCACTGCACACTCCTCACTGCACACTCCTCACGGCACACCCCTCATGGCACACCCCTCACTGCACACTCCTCTTTGCACACTCCTCAGTGCACACCCCTCATTGCACACTCCTCACTGCACACTCCTCATGGCACACTCCTCACTGCACACTCCTCACGGCACACCCCTCACTGCACACTCCTCACTGCACACTCCTCATGGCACACTCCTCACTGCACACTCCTCACTGCACACTCCTCATGGCACACCCCTCACTGCACACTCCTCACTGCACACACCTCACTGCACACTCCTCATGGCACACTCCTCATTGCACACTGATGTAATATTGCACAAATTGGCACATGAGACATTTCACTTTATTTTTCTATTTCTTGTTTTCTTTCCCTCACTTTCTTTTGCATATATTTCTCTTCTCACCTTTTCCCTCATCATCTTTTCTATTGTTATTCTTTTCTCTCTCTTTTTTTATTTCCTTTTTAAAAAAAACTGTCACCAGCAATTTTCCTTCCTTACCTGTTCATGTCTGCCTTTACAAGGGGCGCTCTTATCTCCACTTGATGTCATAGTTGTTCATATGGAAAATAACACAATAATTAATAAGTAATAATTTCAAGAATAAATTCTGTGTTTTGTGTACTCAGAACTATAAACCTTCTTTTGCCCCACTCTGTATAAATATGCCAAATAATAATTTTTAAAAAGCTGACAAGTCCTGATTCCACAAAAGTGAAGAGTGACTCTTTCTATAGGAAAAGAGGCACTTACATATTACCTTCAGTAGTCGGCAAACTCATTAGTCAACAGAGCCAAATATCAACAGTACAACAATTGAAATTTCTTTTGAGAGCCAAATATTTTAAACTTAAACTATATAGTTAGATACATTCCTTATCGAGGTAGTGCCCACACGTGGTATGTTGTGGAACAGCCACACTCAAGGGGCCAAAGAGCCACATGTGGGAGCCGCAGTTTGCCGACCAGGGACTAGATCAACACCGTCTGTGATGCCCTTCAATCAATGAAAAGAATACCTTGTTACATTCTTTGCTGGTTGGCTACTGAAAGAAAGCCCAAGTACATTATGAGGAGCAATCTTGGGTTGAGTTTTTGTCCCCTCAAAATAATGAATAATTAACAACACTGCTTTTCATTAACTGAGTGGAAATTTTTATGTCTGAAGATGTTCAAGGAAAAGCAAGCAACCACTAAAGAAAGATATTTTAAAGGCAATCTTAATGCAGTGACTGTGATAAAGAACCCTTTTTAGGCTTTTCCAAGTTTGACAGTGAATTCTTCATGTAATCTACACTATAATGGTACCAGAGAAGGCACTGTGACCCCCACTTAAATGGCAACATAAAGAGGGTATTTGTCCATTGATTTATGGGCCTACATTCCAGATCTCCAGATGCCTTTTCCTATGTTCTTACAATTGAAAAAGAATAATACCTTCATGCAATACTTTCCAGTTAGTTCAGAAACTATAAAAGAATAACGGCAAAGAAAACGTGAACCAGAAGTGCAAACAGTAATCAAGCTTTCCAGTCCAGTGGAGCCAGAGAATGTTCTGCAGGACCTAGTGATCATTTACCCCAGTCAGAGGGAAAACTGTTGGACTAAAACAAATGAAAGAGATTGAGAAATTCTCTGTCGAAATCGGTGACATTTCACCTTATCCAAAGATTAACTCAGTGAATGGTGTAACTCAAAAGATGTGACTTAAAGACATGCCTTGAAAATACCGAAGCTCAAAGATACTAATTTTAATAGCATCGGGGTAAAACCTGCTTCTGATTAACAAAATAAAGGAATAATCTCATCTGGGAGATCTCTTGATTAGGTAGGTCATTCCATGCAAAATGTCATAATGACAATAAGAAAAGGCATCCATAACATGCACAATGAAGGATTTTTAAAAGAAATTGGTTTACTTACAGAGACTAGGAGACAATATAATTTAGTCCTTGTGTAAAAAGGCCCAGCCAGAGGAAATGATGGGGTATATTTGAGGGTTCCACAAAACTGAACAAAAATGAGAAACAGACTATGCTGTCATTTCCATCATCTCAATAGTTACTCATCCTCTTTCCTCTTTCCCACAGTCAGGAACAATCTGGAACTCATGACCAAAGAGGAAACAGTCATCACCTCAAAGGCTATACTAATCAAGCTTGGCCTGGTATTAATTCCTGGTCAATAGGCATATAATGGGAGGAAGTGAATATATTTTCCTAACATATCATAATTAGCAGTTATTACTCAAAATAAAAATGATTTGATCAGTAAAATTAGAAAGTACTTAATATACATCAATAAGAGTGAATGGAAGGTCAAAGAAAAAGGAGATTATAAAGTACAAAAGAAAATTATCTGCTAATGAAATTATTAATAGTATATTATATTAAAGCTCAGAGAAGTAAATATTTCGGTTGTATTATAAATGTGAACAATGAATATGAAGGATATTTGATCAAACGGAAAGCTATAATGGATGTTAAAAATGTATGTGTTTTTTTTTACATTGGAATTACAGGCAGCTTCCAAACTGAAACAGGATAATGTTCCAAAGGTGATTTGAAAGACACTTGTTTGGATTGTAGAATATATATTCCTATAAAAACATTGTTGAAAAGTCTTACTTAGGTTCCTAGGTTACTTGTGAATTCAACTTAAACCAAATATGTGGCAAAATAATATTAATTCATATTTTGAATCAGTAGAAAATAAAACTGTTGCATTATAACAAAAATTGGTTACTGAGAGAGTAAGGAAATAAGATGTCTGGTAGACACCGTAAATTTAACATGTCCCACACTGGATTTCTGATCGCTCCACCCATCACCTAGCAGGGGTCCCCAAACTTTTTACACAGGGGGCCAGTTCACTGTCCCACAGACCGTTGGGCCACCACATACAGTGCTCCTCTCACTGACCACCAATGAAAGAAGTGCCCCTCCAGAAGTGCAGCAGGGGGCCAGATAAATGGCCTCAGGGGGCCACATGCAGCCCGAGGGCCGTAGTTTGGGGATGCCTGACAGGCATCCAGTCGAGTGGGCATTCAAATATTTGTTGAATAAACTGAATAAACAAATAAACTGAATACCTGGATGAATAAATACTTATTTCACAAGTTCTCTGTTTTTATTCTTCTCATGCATTACAGAGATACTTTAAAAAAAAAAAAATAAATGGAGAAAACGAAAAAGGCAATGGCACTTTTTTTGGTCTATCTCCAGTAGTCATGATGCTTTTCCTAAAACTGAAACCCGCTGCAACTGCATTTGCGGAACTTCATGACTTTGAAGACAAAATCGGTCTTTTTCACTCGACCTATAAGACCCCTCACTGTTTATCTCTTGCACATCTTCCCAACTTCACAGTCCACTAATCATGCTTCTGATAGGGAAGACCTAAAGTCAACAAAGAGGTACTGAAGAGGGTACTCCTTTGGTCAGCGGCTGCTGGTGCTGGGTCAGGATGGCTCTGTCACTGTCAGAGTGGGCTGCCCTTCTTAAGTATGAAGTGATCTGCAAGTTGTCATTGATTACTCGCAGAGTCCCTATACTTTTTAAGGTTACAGTGGAGTTGCTTTATTTACCCCTATTATCTTGACTTACGTGTTACAGAAAACGGAAATATTAAAAAATAATTGTTAAGCGAAGCTGGTCCACTTATGATAACAGGGTTTTGAGGGGGTCGAGTCCCGCCTACACCCTCAACTCCCTCGCCCCCGGCTTGGCCCCTGAGGCCCCTGGGAGCCTCTAAGACACACGACCTGCAGACAGCCTGGCAAAGCACCCACACATGAAGAAAGCCTTTCCAAACAGCCACTTGACTGGTTATTTACAGAAATTGCCTAAGTGACTGAAATGCACCGTGCTGGGCCCTCCTCTTCTGTTTACTGTGTGACACATAGCAACATCCTATAGCAGGAAGCAACCAAACTAGAACGTCAGCGTCTGCGTGGTGCCAGGGTCAGCGCCTGCGAGGGCCTGCGCCTGCGCCGTGGCCTCCCAGACTGAGGAAAGAGGCCTTGGCGCCTCTGGCTGGTGCTCCCTCTGCTTCTCTGACGGAGGATTCTGAGCAAAGGGTTGTGGTTTCAGTGTGAGAACTGCATTTCAAAACGACTCTTCAAACGGAGTGCACGTAGGGACAAATGGTGTTCCTGTTGAGCAAGTGGTATTTGGATTCACAGCTGTTTCTCTGCGTCAGGTACATGACAGGTTTATTTGTTAGAAAATCTAATTTTAAAAAAAGCTATTTAAAAAATTGAAAGTGGAGAGTTTTTAACTGCCAGAAGTTATGATTTTTGTTTTTAGAGGCCATGGTGGCCCTTTGTCATGCCATTTGAAAATGGGTAAGATTATTATCAAATTGAGAAATAAAACCCTATCTACTTTTAAAACCCAATTCTAGCCAAACAAAATCAACGTGAACTAGAGTCCACTTAGAAGAAGGGCTAGTGCCAATGCAAATCTAAAAATACCTCTGACTTGCAATGGAACACACATACAAATCAATGAATAACTCGAGTTTGTTAACACTTCAACAGTATTCTTCCCACCCCCATGTCCTTGCAACAAAAACCAGTTCCCAAGAGGAGCTGGGGGTCAAGGAGTTCTATTAGAAAGAACTGGGCAGGCTTTCTTGCCTACAGCTTATGACTTGGAAGAACTAAGGAAAAGGAGCCATTATTTCTTGGATATTATTACATTTAGCTTATTTCAACAGAATAAATTGCAATAATGATTTTGAATAGCCCTGAAATGAATCTAGGACTACTAAAGGATAAATGTCTACCTGTAGCTCCATCGCATACCCCCTTCTCTTACACAGAGCTGCAATGTATGCACATCACCATGCACATGCATCATCCATACACACCACACACACACATACACACCACACATCACACATGCACCAAGAGATACCACACATATATGTAATCCATGCAAACATTCCATACACACCACACACATTGTATATAAATACCACACATCCATGCACACACAGCACTAACATACACAAGCTACTTGTAAATAAATACACAGTACAAGCATACCATATACAAATAAATATATATGCATATTATACACACACCATGCATTCCACACACCTGTAGCATACACAGTGCACATGAACATATAACACTTGGCCAACACACACCACACACATACAGACTACATATAAATTTACCACACATATAGATGCACCACTTTAAATGCAAATACATACCCTAAGTGCAAATAGACATGCACATACATCACAAATATACACAAATAACACATGTACACCCACAACACACACAGACAGGTCTCCACACTACTTACCAGAGGTGGAATAATCCCAAAGCTCTCTTTTTTCCTACCCCCATTCTGCATTACACATGTTTGAAAGCCTTTTCTCATTACCCCACAGAACTGTCATCCTACCTCCTTAAGGTCAGGCTACTAATAGGGACCTATTTCTAACAAAATGGATTGAGTCTAGTTTGGAACCATGCAGTTCAAAGTGATCTGGGGAAGAACCCAAAGCATTCTTGATTGTGGGATGCAGGGTCAACTCTGAAGGCGAGAGGGCTTTGCAGACAGGTTACGTTCCTGAGTTGCCACATGAAAATATACCTTCCCCAAATTGTTCTGAAATGTAGATGTAAGTTAAAAAATCACAACTTTTTCATGGAGGCATATGCAAGAAAAAGACAAAGCAAAACCTGAGCAAAAAATTCACAGAAAAGAAGAAAGAAGAAAAACAGAGAATGAGGGAGAAAGAGGATGTGAAAGAGGATTTATTTCATCTCAGAAGAATTGCACAGGAAACACAAGACTCTGCATATCTATAAACCCTGAAATGATGGGTTCAGGAAGCAGGATGTGAACAAGGTCAGATACCCGACACCACTGTAGCAAAAGCCCCTTCTTTCTCCGGTACTCCTGACCCAGCCCAGAGTGGCAAAGCCTCAGAAAATCCGGCCTCCTAAGACAGACACTGAGAGGCTGTTTTCTAGACGTTGTATAGGAAAGATAACTAAAGTGCCGCCAGAGGTCATAGTGCAACATCACCTCCATCTCCTTTGTTCAACTTTGTTTCCCCTTAGTCCACAGGCCTCAGAAGGACAGTCCTGGAAGGCCAGAAGATGAACTGGGGGACAGGGTCCCATCTCCTAGGAGCACTGCTCTCTCTCAGTAGGATTTTGTGATTTGATCATCTGACCTTGAAATGCTTTTTTTATAGCACAGAAGAATACTTGTTTTCAGTCCCAAAAAAGCCAGTGCTCTTCATCTGTCCGTTTTCCACATTCTCATATAAATAAGGTGAGCTTGTGATGACAGCTCCCTGTTCATGCATTTGGAGGAGAGGCTCTGCTTTTTCCAAGAGCCAGCAAAAAAAAAAAAAAAAAAAAAAAAAAATGCCGTAAAGGAAACACTATTTACAAATGATTACAATGCATGCGCACACCCATGCCCAGACGCAGAGAGCAGGCTCAGCTCTGTGGTCAGGGAGTCATGTCAGTGAACAAGACAGCTGAAAGCCAGGAAGGTGAACTCACCTTCAGAACTGATAAGAGCCATTGTTTGGTTTCCCTTTATTCTTTGTTTGATCCCAGGCTGCCTCTCCTATCACTTTCTCCCTTGACACAGTCTCTCATTGTCAGCATGGAGACTAAAGAAAACTGTTCTTTTTATGTGAGAGCAATATGCTCCCCTCCTTTTGTCTTTTTCAGGAAATTAGTAGCTCATGTTCCATGAACTGGAGTGTTTTACCTTATCTTCCTCCTATAAGTGAAGTGGGAATTTCAAGGCCATAATTTAGAATTATTCTGTCCACTTGATCCTCAATGGATTCTGCTCTCATTGCAACCTTTATCTCTACACTTTACTAAAGATTATATTCAGACTCACCTACAAGCCCACAATTGTCCTCTCCTTGGAACTGATGTCTTTAGAAACATAATAAAACATGACAGGTTTTTGAACTGGGCTCTAGATACTGTCCCTTTTATGGCCAAGGGGATTTGTTGCCTTTTTAGAAGCCAGTCTCTACCTTGTTTTATAATTTATTTTATAGAAGGACCTGGGAAATTCTGGATTTTCTAAACAGATAATAACTTCTCATTGTTTCAGATCAGACTTACAGAGATTTGTTGCTTTTTCTAATATTTATTTGAAACCTGAGGTCTAAATATGATATTTAGTCATCGGATGGAAGCTTCAATTTATCCTTTTATCATACGAGTATCAAGGGTGAGGATGAATACTGATGTTGCAGGCTAATGTGACAAGCTTTTACTGTGTGCACTTCAGTTTCAAGAGAAAATTTAAGTTGTTCAAAGCTGGGTGACATTCTTCCAGAATGCAACAGTTCAATCAAGTTTTCGATAACTGGCATCCTATGTGATTGGTTGGAACCTATGCTGTACCCTTGTCTAAGTAGTTTACCATCTAGACCAACTCCTTATTTTAGTATATGTGCTTCGGAAGTGAGCACAATTTCTTATTTTAATAATGTAAGAATGAGATGGCACTCGAACTCCAGGTGTGCAGGCTTTATTAGAGGAGAAAGACCTGCCGGGGCTCTTCTCCAAAAAGAAGGGCGCTGAAAACAGACTGAGGTAAAACTTTGTAGGGTTGGGGATAGCCTCGAGCAAGGGTGTGCTGGTATTTTCATTTTCTGGAATACTCTTCTTTGGGGTGATTGACCAGCTTCCTGGAATTCCTTTGTCCCAGAGGCAATTGTCCGGTTATTAAGGGTGGGGTCAGGCAGCCAAGTGGAACAGCAAAAGGGCAGTTTGGAATTCACGTATCTATCAAATAATAAGTCAGATCTCAAAGAAGTTAAATGATTTCCTTAGTCGTATAAATAGTAGATCACCAAGACTATGTTATGTCACTTGTATTTCACTTTAATACCCTTTCACCAACTTCTATGGTCATCTAAATATTATAATGATGAACTGTATTCTAACAAAACTTCACTGTTTCATTAAAAGCAGCCTTAGAGTCAATATACTAGCTCAATTATTCTATAGTATTTAATAATATAAATACATTGATTATTATAGCTTGTAAAAACACACAGATTTCTCTTCTCTGATCATGACATGATAGAAATAAAGTTCAGAAGGGTTGATCCAGGAGCAGTGGAAAGAAAATAAAATTTATTGGGTTCTCTGGGTTCTAGTCCTGACTATAACCAATAATTTTTTGACTTTGGGTAAGTCTTTTGTTTTCACATGTAAAAATTGGTCATGTCTAAAAGATAGGTGCTTCATTTGAGATTCTCAGGTAAGTGATTGGACTAGGTGATGACTGAGGTCTCTTTTAACACTGAGATTTATTTCCTGACTTGTTGGAGGGCCAGGGGCTGCCACAGTCATGGCCATTCACATACAGGTTCTCACTGGATTCTGGCAGATGGTAAAGAAACAATGGAGCCAAAAACTGATGGGTGCATGGCCAGCAGTCGCAGCCATCATGGCCACTCACATGCAGGTTCACTTTGGATTTGGACAGACAGTAAAGAAACAGTGGAGCCAAAAAAATGGTGGGCCATTCTTTTATTAAAGTCTCGCACCAGCCAATGAGCAAACGGGCAGGGAAAGCACTTCCCTTTTCATTCAGAGTTCCCAAAACCCTGATACAGTCTCTGGTTCCACAACCAGGAGAATCTTCTCCAGTATCTCTTAGAATCAATAGCCCCACCAGTCTTAGTGGAGTTCACAAAGCCCCTCAGCTCTGGTTCTCCATCTGTACACCTTCTCTTTCCCTGCCAACATGGCTTCTTCTTAAGCATTCTGCATTCTCTCTGCTCTCTCACTCTGCAAACATGCCTTCTTTCTCCTTCTCCTTCTGCTCTCTCTTTTCAAAACTTTCTGGTGCAAAAACCTCTCCTCCAGCAAACATTAGCAAAACAATGGCCCTTCCCAAGCAGGAAGGTAATTTGCAATTTCACAGACCACATATCACTGATGCTGCCTGCCCCCAGTGCAAACTATAAGCGAGTAAACATAAAAATCATATTTTACAGACTTATTTGACCAACACCTGTTTACCAGGAAATTAGTATAATATGCTCCCCTTATTGAGCCTTTTAAGAAGTTTCACTGTCAGGCCAAAGCAGAGTCTACCATCTACCCATGAAGCAGCTCTGATTGCAAGTGAGTCATTCTAGCAAAGACTGTTAGCCACGCACCAATATCCACTCACTGCTTCTTTTGGTACTAAAATCCCCTGTTGCAGGAGAGCAAAACCTCGGAGGATTGAGACTTGGATAACTTATAAGAGGAAAAAGAGAATTTATTAAGCTAGTGGAGCATTTGGGGCTATAGCTCCAAAGACAAGTGCTCCCCAAAATTAGATTTCTTACATCTTATATATCCTTTACAGGACATAAGTTCACATTCATGGGTCTCATGTTTCCTTTGTCATTAATTACATAATTTCAGGATGGGAGGGGGCTTACAGGATACCAGAGGATAATCATTTGTAAATCTCCCATTAAGTAGAAAGAAAGAGGAGAGGAAAGGGCTACTCAAATCTCCCTTCCACCTCCTATATTCCTGGCTGTTTTACCTTCTTTCACCCAGGTGTGGAGAAGGGAGGGGTCCAAGCCTCCTTCCTCCTTCTATTCAAAACCTTCTAAGTATGAAAACCTCTTTATTTACATTATAACAGCTCTTCCTAAACAGGAATATGATCGGCCATCTTGAAATTTTATAAATTACACCAAAAAAATCATATTTACAAACTCTCTCTGAATTCTTGGCCTAAATTATAAAATATTCTTGAAGCCTCTTATTTCAAGCGGGCTCTCCTTCCTCACCCCCATCCACATTTTCACTGGGTTTAAGGTTCTCCCAGTGTAGATGACAATTCCTGGCCTCCCATGCTCCTGGGCTCTGTGATTGAGTTCTGACTAATGACAAGTGAGCCAGAAGTGATGTGTACAACTTTCAGGTTTTAACCCTTAACTAGGAGGGATGTGCCCCCCACTTCGTCTTTGCCATGTCTCACTGTTGGGCAGATAAAATGTATTATGCTCACGTTGTTAAAGATGGCGCTGCCCATGTGGAGGCCGTTGTCCAGGTGATATTAATGTTTGTCTCTGTGGGCTGTGGGCAGGCAGAATTCTTGTAGCCTGGGGCTTGGTTTTGGGATTAAGCCTTTTCCACCCTTTTTAATGTGGGGTGGTACAATCCCATCATGCCCCAGATAAGTGACTTTGTATTAGAGACTTCCCTATTTTGTATATTGGATTAAAGGTTTGGATTTCTACACTATAAAATAGGGGCAGAACGGGAGCTTGCTCTCTTGGTTCCTGAGATTATCATTAGAGAAGAGAGCAGAGCAGAGAGCAGAGAAAGGCCACGTGGAGGATGTAAGATATTTTTCCCCGCTGAGAAGGAAGGAACAGGTCTCGGAACCACCAAGTGTGGTAAGTTCAAAAGGCTTTATTCAGGACAAAGCATTCCCCGGATGAGACTCAATGGCGTGCAAGATGGAGGTCAGGAAAAAATCGCACATGGAGAGACCGAGCGGGTATATTTAAAAAAAGGGTCCCTCTAGGGCAGTTGGGCTAATATGACATAGAGAAATCTTACTGGCTGACAGTCAATCACCTTTGTTTCCAAGGAGTCCTAGGAAGTTTCTTTTTGGCGCGCTTGACTGTGGGCGGTCCTAGCCAAAGTTCCCGGGCCTAGGTTCCCACGTGACCAGCTCTCTATCCACGACCTTACAGAGGAGGCCAGGAGAAGCAGCAAAGATGGCGGAGTGTTGAGTGAGAGGCCAGTTTGTGCAGTTTGTGCAGGGAGAAGGAAGGAGATGGGGAACAGAGGTGAATAAGTCTGGTGAGCTAGAAACCTTTGATTCTAGGAAACTCGGATAAGTCAGTAGCTTTGTGAGCACTGAATGTGAGTGGGTTTTGGAGCGCAGTGTGTGTTTTTACTTGCCCGCTGGGTGCAAGCTAGGATTAAAGGTAATGGCTCCATTGTTTCTTTACCGACTGTCCGAATCCAGTGCGAACCTGCATGGGCTGGGCGGCTGTAGTGGTGGCCCTGGCCCTGGCTACCGGCTACTGGCTTTACACTCACTTTCCGGGGAGAGTTGCTCTAGCCAACCTGTGTTGGACACAAAGATGGAAGCTGTGTGTTAACTATAACAGAGTTAAAATACCAGTCCTGCTTCCTTACTTCTAGATAGGCACATACATGAAAAGGGAGCTCTCACTGCATTGTGCATGTCTTCATTTTAATGGCTTCCAGTGAGTGCTGCCATGGAATAAAATGAGGAATCTTGGCAGGATGCTTCAACCTCGGATTCCTTTCAGTATGACCAAGCTTACACATGAAATTACCATTTACAAAAATAAAAAGTTTTCACTATAAACTAACACATCTCAAGTTTTATATTTCATTAAAAAAAAACCCTGCTGATTACTAAGGCCAGTAATATTTTACTTTAACATGTCCTGTAAGGTAATGATGAAATGAATCCTTATTCTTAACATATGGTAGTCAGATATACTTTTCAAATTTCCAACTTCAGTAAGCAGTCTCACACTACAGAAGCAAAGTATAATCTATAAAGATACACTAGTGTCATCAGTAATGAAGTCATCACTTTTGGGTTAAGTTGTAATAGCCACCAAGTTGTCTTTAGAAAAGTATATCTTCCAAATAAAAAACCCTTGTGATTCCTGAAATCTCAGGAACCCAAGGACTAGAAGTAACTGATATTTCTGCTAATATACTAGCAGAATTATTTACAAAATTTGCATTTTATTGATCATTTACTGCCCATCTCTCCTCCAACACTGAGCTAATTCATAAATCATTTTGTGAGTATGTAAAACCAAGCCTGATATTTAACTAGCATCTAGCTGGAGAATAAAGAACAAGCCACAGTTTGGTCACAATAATTATTCCAGATACTGCAGACTGGTTCATTCAACAATTCCAATCTCCTTCTGGCATGCCTTCTTGTAGAATGAAGGTTGGAAAATTAAAACCCACATTCCACGGAGGGTTCTGCGTGGGACCCCAGTTCTTCTAAGCCCACTCACATTCTGTAAAGTATGTGAAAACTTATACAGTGGTACCTTGAGATACAAGTTTAATTTGTTCTGTAACTGAGCTCGTAAGTCAGTCAACTCATATATTGATATAAAAAAATTTCTCCCATTTAAAATAACTGAAATAGATTTAATCTGTTTAATAGATTTAATCTGTTTCAGCCCTGTGAACATCCCCAAACCATCCTAAATTATGAAAAAAGACATTTTTTAATTAAGAAACACACTTGTATACTTTGTTAATGCATAACAAAATATATGAAATAAAAGAAAAAAGTGTTATTTAGTACTGTATTCTTACCTTGAAGACAGACGAGTGCGGCTAACAGAGGTGAATGGTGGAGGAGGGAGGGAGGGAAGAAGGGATGCAGGCACTGTAGACACGTAAACTAAGACTGCACTTTCTTAACACTAAATGTAAACTAAAACTGCATTTTCTTTACTTTAAACAAAATTAAAACTGCACTTTCTTTACTTAAAATGAAACCACAAAAATTTAATTGTAAAAAAAATGCACTTTCTTAACTTTAAACTTAACCTAAGTTTAACATTATGTATTTTTCATTTAATCATCATCTGTTTTTGCCTTTTTGGCTGCACTTTCGGCACTTTCACTTGCAGGACTTTTGAATAAAAATCTACTCAAAGAGGTTTGCTTTTGCCTGTTTTTTAAAATGTTACGTGAATGTGACAAACAAGTGTCATTAAAAAATGCTGAAGCACGACCAGTTGAAACTATTTCTGGGTGTTTCTTTTCAATGAAACTTGAAAGCTTCTCCCTAATGGCCAGAGTGTCTTTAATTTCACTGTAGAAATCATTTGCTCTGACTCTCCCTCCTCCTCACTACTAATTTCTTGCAGAAGCTCCGCATGTTGCATCATCTGTATGTAGCTCCTTCAACTCCTTAGTTGAGAGTTCCTCCTCATGTTCCTCGACGAGCTCGTTTATGTCACCCACATCTACCTCCAGACCCATCGACTTTCCGAGGGACACAATCTCCTCAAACACTTCTACCTTGGTCTCAGTCTCTGGTTCGAATCCTTTGAAGTCCCTATCTGCAACAACATCAGGCCGTAACTTTTTCCATGCTGAGTTCAAGGTTCTTCTTGAAACCTCTTGCCATGCCAAGTCAATAATGTGTAAACATATCACGATGTTGTAGTGATCTTTTTAAAACTCTTGAAGGGTTAGATGTGTATTCTCAGTCACCTCAAATCAGCGGCGGAACAAGTGCTTTGTGTAAAGCTTTTTAAAGTTGGAAATGACCTGCTGATCCATAGGTTGCAAGATTGAAGTCATGTTGGGTGGGAGATAGAGGACTTTCATGAATTTGAACTCATCTTCAAGGCCAGATGGGTGGCTGGAGCATTTTCAAGGATTAGTAATGCTTTCATCAGAAGTTTATTTTCTTGAAGATATTTCTTCACTGCAGGACCAAAGACAAGATTTACCCATTCAATAAAAAACTGCCACGTAACCCATGCCCTAGCATTGGCGCGCAACATACCCTGCAGTTTTTCTTTAAGAATCTTGTGAGTCTTAAAGGCTCGAGGATTTTCAGAATGATACACTAGCAGTGGCTTTACTCTACAGTCACCGCTAGCATTTGCACACAATGCAAGGGTCAGACGGTCCTTCATGGGTTTATGGCCTGGCAGCTTCTTCTCCTCTGCAGTGATGAAAGTCCACTGGGGCATTTTTTCCCAAAACAATCCTGTTTCGTCATAGTTGAACACTTGTTGGGAGATGTAGCCTTCCTTTGCGGTAAGCGTAGCAAAACATGTAATGTACTCTTCAGCTGCCTTAACGTCAGCACTCACAGCTTCACCATGCCTCACCACTGAGTGGATGCCAGATCTCTTCTTGAAATTTTCAAACCAGCCGTGACTTGCCTTAAACATATCTTCTGCTGCCTCTTTTGAGGTTGATGGTTCTTTCTTCTTCAAGTCGCCGTAAATAATACATGCCTTTTCGCATATTACAGTCTCTGTCACTGCATCTCCTGTCAGCTCTTTCTCTTTCACCCACACCAGCAGAAGCTTCTCCATTTCTTCTTGGATATTTGTCCTTAATTGAGACAAAACTGTAGTTCTTTTTGCTGGATTTGCACTTTTGATGGCATCCTTTCGTTTAAGGATGGTACAAATTGTATTGATAGATGTATTGTGGTCGTACAGCCTTGCCAGTTCAATCACTTGTACACCATACTTATGTTTTTCTATTATTTCTTGCTTTATTTCTATCAACATCATTCTCATCATTCTCTTCTTCTTCTCACCACTGTCCTTTACACTCACTTTCTTCGGCCCCATGATAGCACACAAAAAAAGTTAGTAAAAAATGCAAAATGATGCAAGAACAAGTACAGTGCACGAGATTCAACTCAATTCTATGGGTAACACGTGAGAAAGAACGAGATACTGGTGTTGTGCTGCCAATACTAGACCTGTGCACCAAGGCGCCAACTAGCAGCAGCTTCCCAAATCATGACTGGTATCTCGAAATTTCACTAAGATCTCAAACAAAAATATGGACTGAGTCACAGTTTGTATCTTTAAAAAAAATTGTATGTTGGTCTGCTCGTATCTCAAGGTACCACTGTATTAAGTCTTTTTGTTTACACTAGCTACTGTAACTTCAATCGATTTTTGCAACTCATAATTCTGTTACAGTGACATTTAATTCTCTCTTTAAAGACTAAAGACATGAGGAGGTTCATAAAAAAAATTTTATGGCTATCTTCTTACCATTGACACATTTCACATTAATTATTTTGTTAAGGGAAAGAGAAGGAAGCACCAGTCAGGAGGCAAGATCTCGGGAGATGTGAGTGCTAATCAGACTGACTCAGAAGCCATCTGTGGAGACATGTAGTCATTTTCACACTGGTCTCAGTGTGAAAGCCAGCACTGAAAGACAACAGAGAGCAACTGAGCTTTGGATGTGTATTTTGAATGTGTATTATATATTTCTAGAGGTTACAGGATTAAGCCAAAGGAGCGATAGTCATTGGAAACTGTTGACAGAGGAGTTGTTAAACCTGCTTCATATAGGTTGATAGTTCTCAAAGTGTGGTCCCCAACCAGCAGTGTCAGCATCACTTGGAAACTTCTTGGAAATAGGAAATTTTGCACACGTACTCCCATGTCAGACCTATTGAATTAGAAATTCAGGGTTCAATCCCCCCTTCTGTTTTAGCAAAGCCTTCAGATGATTCTGATGCACATTCAAATTTGAGGACCACTGGTGTAGGTGGCCCAACCCTAGTTGAGGTTAAATGGAGATTAACAAAAATAGTGTTAGGCTGAGAAAAGACAACTGAAAAAATAAATCTTTGATTTAAAAGGAAGTATATATTAAGCTCTGGCTATGTAGCTCAATTGGTTAAAGCATTGTTCCAATATGCCAGGGTTGCGGGTTCAAATCCTCAGTCAGGGCACCTATAAGAATCAACCAATAAATGCGTAAATAAGTGGAACAACAAATCAATGTTCTTTCTCTCTTTCTCTTCTTTCCTCACTCTCTAAAATTGATAAATAAAAAATAAATAAACTGCTCACAAAAATTAAGGGATATTTTATCACTTCATATTCATTTTGAAATATCCCCTAATTTTTGTGAGCAGTATAATAAAAGAAGTACATGTTAGAAGTAGAATATAAATGTAAATCTTTTCCCACATAAAATGAAAAAAATGTTAGTAAAAAAAGCATTGTCCTGGGAATCTAAATCATTGGATTTGAATTTTTAACTAATAATTAAGTAACTTTGAACTAATCACTTAACTTTTCTGGTATTCCATTTTCTTGTTTGTAAAATGAAGAAATGGGATAAGATGTTCTTTAAAAGTCACAATTCTATTTTCTATTAGTTCTGGGCAAAATTAACACTATCATTATTTGTTACCATCATATTATTTCTTAAGTATCATTCCCTTTCTGTAGAAACCTGATAGAAATTTCCCAACATTCTACTTCTCTACTAGGAGCAGTAACTGAAAGAAAAATACTGGAAGATGCATGTTGTTCTCTACCTTAAGTCAATAGTCCAGGAGTATATGGCAGCTTAATTCAGGACACGTAAAATCCCCTTGGGATCTGAAAGGCCAATGTGACATTTAAAATACATTGGAATCTTACCAATATACTGGAAATATGTACAAATTACTTATATGTGTCTTTATAGTATTGATGATTTTTATCACACATGACACTTGAATGTTAAAAAGTAGATTTTCACACTTCTAGACACTGTGTGTATTAATTAAATGCTTCATTTTATTTCCAAAGGTATTTTTAATGTTCATTTTATTGATTTTAGAGAGAGGAAGGGAGAGAGTAGGAGAGAGGCAGGAGTATCTGTCCCTGCATGTACCTGACTGGGGGTCAAACTGGCAACCTCTGCTCTCTGGGACAATGCTCTAACCAACCAACCTATCCTGCCAGGGCTATTTCCAAAATATAAGATTTGAGACTCACTGGCTTTCAGACTCAGGCAGGTAGTAATTACATTTGGGAAAACTACAAAAACTACAACCTTTAACAATGTAGAAATATTGCAATATTGAGAAAAGATTGTGTCCATTTTGTGAACTTGGAAACTAGAGAGGAAAAAAGACACCTGGGTAATTAAAGTTTGTATGCATGAAAGAAGGAGGGCGCGGCCTACCTATGCAGCAACGGGACCAAGAGCTGATCAGTCAATAAATTTGTTGAAGGTGGCAATGCAAACACATTGCACAGCTATGAAATCATAAATTAATATCTAATGCTAGAGGAAGGATTAGCAAAAATATGTCCTTTAAAACTGAGATTATATCTTCCTTTTTATCATCTATCTTGACAGATAGTAGGTACTTAGTAAATATTTGAGATTGAATGAATGAATAAAGATTGTGAATGAGAATATTTTAATTTGTATATAATCACAAAAAAATCAATAAGTTTTAGCTGTTTCAAGTAGAAACAACTTGCTTTATTTTTAATGACCCTAAAATATATTATCTTCTTTCAAATTCTTGAAGTGCCAAGGTTTTGGGAATGAAAGTTTTGTGCAACTATTATGTTGAACCTTACAAAATTACAGAGATTCACTGGATTGGTCTTATAAAAATGTCAAATTCAAATAGTCCAATCTAATTTTTTTTTTTTTTTTTTTGGTCCAGGAGGCATCATCTACATTTTAAAACACTGACTAGCAATGTCTTTGTAAACACTGAGTCAGAGAAAGTTAATCCTGGCATCCAAAGAGCTAGAGCCAGTATATGTTATGAAAACCTGTGACTGCCAATTATATGCAGGTATTATGTCAGAGTATAAATCTTCTTTAAAAAATAAAAGAAAATGTTATTCCAGAGGTATTAGAATTAAACATTTTTTTTATACAGACAGAGTCAGAGAGAGGGATAGATAGGAACAGATAGAAACAGAGAGAGATTAGAAGCATCAATCATCAGTTTTTCGTTGCGACACCTTAGTTGTTCATTGATTGCTTTCTCATATGTGCCTTGACCGCGGGCCTTCAGAGACCAGGTAACCCCTTGCTCAAGCCAGTGACCTTGGGTCCAAGCTGGTGAGCTTTGCTCAAACCAGATGAGCCTGTGCTCAAGCTGGTGACCTTGGGTTCTCAAACCTGGGTCCTCCACATCCCAATCCGATGCTCTATCCACTGCACCACCGCCTTGTCAGGCAAATTAAACACTTTAAAAAGAGTCTTTAAATAGGTTTTAATATTGGATAGTAGTGATGGTTGTATAACCCAGTAAATGTGCTAAAAACCACTAAATTGTACACTTCAAAAAGATGAATTTTATGGCATATTTATTATATGGCAATAAATGCATTTTTTTAAAAACTAGAAGAGACTGGAATTACAAGGAATTGAAATACAAATGCACTATGTGGACCATCCTCCAGCTCTGAGGAGGAAGAGGAGGAGGAGGAGCAGGAGGAGAAGGAGGAGCAAGAGTGCCTCACTGTCCAACCCCAGACGTCTAGCCAACCTTCACAGTATCATCTTCGGGAAGACTGCATGTTGCAGCTCACATGCATGTTTCTTGCCAAGCCATGAAAGTAAATATACATATAGTATTAATAACCCCTGGTATTTTCAGCATAATTCTTAAATTCTGGAAGAGGATCCCCTGAACATTCCTAAATTAAAGCATGGGAGAACTACCATCTTTGCAAAATGCCAGTTGAGTCTTTGTAGGAAAGCTTTTTCCCAAATCCGCTTGTTCCAGTCAAGCTGATATGGCTGGTTCCAGGACACAGAATAAACGTAGATAGTTACCTTAAGCGACAATTCTTAACCTAGGGAGAGAAGAGGTCAGGAGTCCCAGATGAAAGGCCAAACACTCAAGGAAATGTATATATGCACCGTCTCAGTTCTACAGAAAACATCAAGGGCCTAAGGGCTTTGCATCTCTACCATGGACTATATTAGGAATCTTTGGTCTATGTTCTGTATAGGATATCTGTGTTGCATTTTATTAGAGTATTTTAGTAAAGCTTAACATTGAAACTAAATACTAGAGTCTTAGAAAGGCTCTAAAGAGACCATCCTTTTTCTTTTCTATAACAAATAATTTCTTGACTAGAAGTCACAGTGGCTGCTACTGGGATGCAAACAGTGCTGGACAATGGGAGGAAGAGCCCAGTAGACTGAAATCATAATTACTGCAGGTTTTAATGTTCTCTGGCATCTCTCTACCCTTTTTTTTTCTGTCCACTTGACATCACATATATTATTCAATTCAGTGTTTCTTTGACATTGCATTTTACCCCAATACCTACACAGGCATATATAGTTTACAATTTCTATAGAAGACCTATTTTTAATAATAGTCATTTCCATCAATTATCACTAACAATTACAATCTGTAGCAGCAGACTTCTGAAAAGAACAGGAACTCAGTCATTTCCCACAAATTATATTACTTGGCTTTGACCATGCTGAGTAAGAATCTCAAGACAAAGTTTTGAATATATCTTAAAAGCATCTCTCTCTTACCCTAGAGATGGAATCAAAAGTGGCAAGAAATTATTAAGCACCTATTGTACTCTCAGCCTTCCATTTAAACTGCAAGAAGAACACAAAGAAAAAATAGCTCCTTCCTTCAAAGAGCTCACTATTCATTGAAAAGACAAGACGGACAAATATAAGGCAATGAGAAAAGTGTTCACCTTCAAAATAAGACTGCATTTGAACATCAAGAAAACAACATCCACGACTACAAAAGAAACACACTTTCACTCAGACAATGACTAAACTAAAATTGTTAAAGATTTTGTTTACCTTGGTTCATTTATCAACTCAAAAGGGACTGTAGCCTGGAAATCAAGAGGAGGCTAAAACTCAGAAGGGCAGCAATGGAAAAATTAGAAAAGATCACCAAGGGCAAAGATGTGTCATTAGAGACCAAGGCTAAAGTCACTCACATCCTTGTATTCTCAGTTACTATGAATGGATACAAAGGTTGTACAAAGAAAATGATTGATAGAAAAAGAAAACTGATTCATGTGAAATACTGTGTTGGAGGAGAAAGGAGAGTTGTGTGGATAACCTGGACACTGGAGAGATAAACAAGTGGGTTGTAGAGCAAATAAAGCTTGAACCAGGGAGGCAAAAATGATAAAACTGAAGCTGTCCTACCTTGGGGACATCACAAGAAGGCAGGATTCTCCAGAAGAGATAATAATGCTGGGGAAAAATGGATAAAGAAGGCAGCAAGAAAAGAGGAAGACCAAATATGAGACTCCATAAAAGAAGCCATAGGCATGAGTCTATACTAGCTGAGCAGGGCTGTTGAAGACAGGACATCATGGACGTCACTCATTTATAGAGTCACCAGGAGTAAGAGCTGATAACATACACATTCACATTTATAAATCTTTTATGAAATGTTTTTTAAAATGATTAATGAAAATGTTTCAAATAGAGAGGTGTTCTATGTTCCAGCATCAGAGTTGCCTATACTAAAAACTAAGGACTTTATGAATGCTGCATTTAAATAGCAAAATTCAGCAGTGTTGGGGGGCAAGGGGAAATGACATGTCAACAACCACCAATTAGCATTTACTTCCTGGCAAGCTACACAACTCCATGCTATATAATATATACCTTAAAAATTAAGATGTCATGGCTTTTCTACATAAGTCACTTATAATCCATGTTTATGTTTCCCAACTGATAAGAGAGAAAAGGTTGCTTTTATTTTTCTACTTGAAGTTCCAACAGGAAGTGTCAAAGGAGAAATCTGTTTTTGCAAGATTCAGCAGACACAGAAACATTTCCATCAAAAATATAGCAAGTAGGACGGCTCTCCTGAGATTTCTAACCTAATTAGTGAAATGAAAACATCTTTCAGATATTCCTTTGAACGTGTGTTTGGAGATGATAAAAAAAAAATCATTGAATGTATTTCTCCTTTGCTATCTATGGAACACAGGCTGTGTCACTTGAGGTAAAAGGAGACTGACAAAAAATAAATTTGTGGGTCATTTAGAAAGAGTGCAAGGCTGGAATGAAAATGAAGGAGACTAGACAAATTCTCAGACTCCAAAGCTATTCTCGTGTTAGATATATTAACATCTAATGGTTTTTATCCCTAAATCAAACTGCAATAAGACTAAGTGGGCAGTTATAAGAATGAATGAAGTTAGTTGAATCCAACAGGATTTTACTGAAAAGGGATTTTGTGTGATAACAACCCAGTCTAGAACACAGTCAATCAGTGATGTCACATGAAGGAGTGGCACCTTGAATCCAGTGCACACTTTGCTCGTAGCTGCCAGCTCTAAACTGTCCTCCAGACAGCCAGGCCCACGTTTGCATATCAAGCATTATGAGATCACACGCCATGGACAATAGTATTGGAATATGTGTCTTTGTTTTACTGTGCAGCATATAAACATGCATATAGGAAAATACATAAAATACACATGTACTCTTTGACAATTATTTAGAACAAGTAGTCCAATCCAGGTCAAGAAGTAGAATATCATCAGCCCTCTGCTGTCTACCTCTTTCCCCAGAAATAACCACTGTCTTCACCTATCTATGTTCATCATTTTCCTGCTTTTCTTTATAGTGTTCCTATGTAATATATATTATTAAACAACAGCGTTTAGTTTTGTCTGCTTTTTAATTTTACAGGAACAGAATCATAATGTAGGGGGGTTTTATGCCATAATTCCTTTATTAACTTTACGATCATGACAATTGCCATGATGTTGTCTGTAACAGCCATTTGTTCATTCACATTACTGTTTATATTCCAATTTTCCATTATCCTGGGGCTCATAAGCAAGCATATCTTCAGGAGCGTATTCTTGAAATCACTGGGCCATATGGCATATATATCTTCAGTTTTCCTCAATAGTGCCAAGCTTTCTTTCAATGGGATATTTTTTTAATTTTTAACTTATTGATTTTAGAGAGAGAGGAAGGGAGAGAGAGGGAGAGAAAAAAGACATCAATCTGTTGTTCCATTCATGCATTCATTGGTCGAGTCTTGTGTGTGTCCTGACTAGGGGTCGAGTCCGAAACCTTGGCATACAAGGACAATGCTCCAATCAATGGAGCTATCAGGCCAGGACTCTTTCTATGTGATTTTATATCCTAATTTTAGCCAATCTGGTCAATCTGTTATTGTCCTTTTAATTTTTTATTTTTCTAATTGCTGATGAAGTTGAGTATCTTTTCCTATGTCTACTGACCTTCATCGTCTCTTAATTTTATAATCAACATTTCCCCAGCTGGGAATTTTTTTGTATGCCACATTCTTATACAACAATAAGCCTGATCTTTTCTTTTTAGTCAATTTAGAATATTTCCATTGTTAAGATTATAAAACTATATATCGACCTGTGCTTCAGTTCTCATAAGTCATTGAAGCAGCAAAGGGTGGAACGCTTTTCTGTTATATCTACCACTTGATGTTATAAAGAAAGTTTTGTAAAACCCATCCTATATCTAGTCCTTAGGCTAATCATGGTGAAGTTGTACAAGGATAAAAGACAAAACTTGAACTCTTTTTGCCACAGAAAGAAGCCTGTTTTGTACAAAAACTGAGGCCTTATGATCCATCAAGGCCGAGCGTTATGATAGTAGCTGATTGAATTGGTTTCTGTGTTCTGAGTGGTGTTTTGGACTTTGATATTTGGGGTAACACTAGGATTCTCTCGTCTTCTAACTGAAAGAGCCCTGTAATTTCAGAGCAGGGAAGATGTAATATGCTATTGTGTATCTTCTAGACGCATTCATTAGCTAGTTACCTCACGTGCCCCAGTGGTCAAGGGCAGGCTGCACTGTCACTGATAAAGAGTGCTTTCTGAAAGAGTCTCTGTTCCACACAAATGGAGCCTGTGTGCTCCCATAACCTCGGGTGTGCAGAACAGAGAGCTGCCCTGTGCCTGCTGTTAATCTTTTAATCCTCTTAAATCATTTGGTTTATTGTCTTCATCAACCTGTTTCCATTGTCTCGGTATTATTATAAAGCAAAAAAGAAAATCTTTTAAGCAAGATCTGGAAAATATATTAATGAAGAAAAATGTAAACTGCTAATTTTGGTGACCATAAACTTAAATGAAACTGTGTTTCCATTTCTTTCTCAAATTGTATAAATATGCATCCATTTTCTAGTTTTTTATGTCTTGTGAAAAAGAATTTCTAAGACCTATGCACAAAGTAAATATGCTTTCAAAGTAGACAATTACAGAAGAGGCAATACACGTAAACCTATTCAAAAATGAACCATTCCCCAGAAAGCAAAGAAACTCTTCAGACATCCATCTTCTTTAGCTTTTTGTTTATTTGGCTTTTTTCCGGTTCTTTTCAGAGTGAAGACAAGACTTCCCAGGGTGTACTAAATTCAACATATGAAGGAAGAATAATTTGTGTGAAATGTGATGTAAAAACAGCTAACCAATTGTCACTTAGATGAATATAAAACTAATTGTTTACCCGAATTGATAATAAATTCAGTGACAACAATCGCTTCATCCGGCTATTGGCCTAATATCTTCAAAAACCATATTCAAGGAGTAGAAAAATAGAATGGCTTTAGGTATGCTAACATATTACTTGTCTGAGGAGACTGCACATGGTAATTTTCCTAAACGGGTAACTACTCCAAGATTTCTGGCCAGCATTTCTGACAAGAAAAGTTTTACTCTATTTTATATCATAATATATCAGAATATTCTTTTTACTGAAATGCATTTTACAATTATGGTAGACATTATATTTCATGTAATATCTCTAATATCTAGCATAGTGGTAAGGACTTGCTAAACAATCAAATGTTTGTTGAATAAATCAATGAAACCTTTTTATGGCCTAAAATTTACTTTGTTTTGAGGGTTTAATTTGAAAAGTACGGTATACAGATTATTTTTAAACAAGAGCATATAATATTTCCAGTTTAGTCAGGTTAAATTTTTGCACCCAAAATGAAACTAAAAACAGAACAAGACAACCTCTCAACTTTCTCTCCAAAACCAAGCATGATCAGTACATTTTAATATGAAAATGATCAGCAGATCAACAAGCCAATCAGTATATTTTTTTTTTTTTTTTTTTTCATTTTTCTGAAGCTGGAAACGGGGAGAGACAGTCAGACAGACTCCCGCATGCGCCCGACCGGGATCCACCCGGCACGCCCACCATGGGGCGACGCTCTGCCCACCAGGGGGCGATGCTCTGCCCATCCTGGGCGTCGCCATATTGCGACCAGAGCCACTCTAGCGCCTGGGGCAGAGGCCACAGAGCCATCCCCAGCGCCCGGGCCATCTTTGCTCCAATGGAGCCTTGGCTGCGGGAGGGGAAGAGAGAGACAGAGAGGAAAGTGCGGCGGAGGGGTGGAGAAGCAAATGGGCGCTTCTCCTGTGTGCCCTGGCCGGGAATCGAACCCGGGTCCTCCGCACGCTAGGCCGACGCTCTACCGCTTAGCCAACCGGCCAGGGCCCAATCAGTATATTTTAATGTATGAAAATGACCAAAACATTGTCTCTCTTATTTATTTAAGGGCAAAAAAAGTATTAATAATAACATTAAAGGAAAATTTAGCCTTCTTTTCTAGATCCAAGATGGTATAATGGAAAGAACATGGACTCCACTCATATTCATTCAACAAATATCTATTGAGGACCTAGGTCAAGTACTATTGAGAACCCAGGTCAAAAATGGACCATACAGAAAACAAACAAACAACAGCCAAACAGCCCTTGCTAATCTTACATTTGTTTGTGGGTATTCCATTCAACCCTTTGTTCAAATTTCACTTTTACCATTTACATGACTTTGTACCAATTATTTAAAGTACCAAAGCCTCAACTTTCTCACCTGTAAAAAATGAAGGACTCTTTAACTTGGTTCTCAGTCAGTTAGTAGAAGTGTGAAATGTGGCAGTGCACACACAGTAACTACTCCACAGTAGATGCCAATGTAGACTAACTCCTCTCTTCTGCTCCCCTCTCCTGAAAATAGGCAGCCATCTTGAGAAAGGTTGAAATATGTACATATTTATGATATAATTTATTCTTTGGAGAACCCTCTACATTGGGAAGCAAGTATTATAATTCACACTTTTTAATAGAGAAACTGAAGTTATAGTACCAGATCTATTTCCTGTGTGTTCAGATTTCTCCTTCTATGTTTTGTTTGCTAAACTACCCATAATGACTTCTTTACTGCTAAGTGTCACCTTAGAAGTGACACAAAAATGCCCACGGAGTCCTCTGGATGGAAAAGCAAAAGGAAAAGGTTAAGGAAGGAGGGCTGACACAGAAAGGGGAAGAAGAGACAAAAAAATCCTACATCAGACCAACCTTGGTTTACATATTTGACAGTACAAAAGAATCAAGTTAATCTAAAAATCAATGGAATCAATACAAAATTCAAGGTTTTGTGACTTTTTTTAATTGACCTGACTCATTTGGTGCTACTTTTATTGTTTTCATTATTTATTTTACACAAATGTCAGTGAGAGCAAGTTCATCTCTGTAGCTTGACATAATCAAAGAAAAGAAAAATACAGACATTTAGGGAATGATAAGTGTACTGACAAAGGATACAATAATAAATTGGGAAAAAAATATTTACCAAACATAGAAAATATTAACATTCATGATATATGAAACATTAAAGGAGTAAAAGGGGAACAATCCAAAAGAAAACTAAAGGATAAAACACTCTAACAGGCAATTCACAGCAAAACTATATATGATCAAAACTATTAAATCTCAATAATAATAACTTAAAACATTAAGATAGTATTTATTCTTATCAAGTTAATAATATTCACTTTCACTACAGGTATTTAAAAATCTAAATTCTCTCAGAGTATATTTGAAATGTAAATTCATGTAAAATTTATGGAGTGCAAGTTGACAAAGCCTATAAATATTTAAAATGTGTATAATACTCTGGCCAAGCAATTCCACTTCTGAGAATTTATCCTATGGATATACATATGCAAATATATAGACTAAAAATAACTTTCATGTAGTATTTTTTATAATAGTGAAAAGTTGTAAACACTTTGAATGTTCTTAGTTATAAAGTTATGATTAATCTATAAAATGGAATACAATATGATGTGAGAATTTCTTAAAATAATGTGGATACATGTGTATAACATGAAACACCACAAAATATATCATGAGTAAAAAGTAAATTATAGAACAAAATGTACATTTAATTCCACTTTGTGCAAAAAAAAAAAAAAAAAGAATTATATGTGTGTGTTTATATCTTTGCCATGTGTCCTGAAAGAAAGCTTGGAAGACATTAAACAAACTATTAAGAGTAATTTATTGTAAGGAAAAATTGATTATGGGCCTGGGGATTGAAGAAAAAAGAGCATGTTTTACTGTTTGAATTGTTAAAATATGCATGCATTATTTTATAGACAGAGAGAGAGAGAAAGAGAAAATTTTTCTACTCTCTGTGTCATAATTTTCATTCAAAGAAAAATAACAGGCAAAAATATTAATTGAATGGTATAAAAATTAATTTTTTTTTTTAGTTTGCTTTGATCTACATCCATGATAGTGAACCATTTTATAAAAACTGCCCACTTTTGCAGTGCTGGTCAACCTGGTCCCTCCCGCCTACTAGTGGGCATTCCAGCTTTCCAGCTTTTGTGGTGGGCGGTAGAGGAGCAACCAAAGCTGTGATTGGCCCACCATGAAATCTGGAACGCCCACTAGTGGGCAGGAAGGACCAGGTTGATCAGCACTGCAAAAGTGGGCGTTTTTTATAAAAAGGTTCACCATCATGGATCTACATGAACAATAAGTATGATCTGTGGCCTTTTATCCTTCCCATGATGGCCAAATTTGCTTCTCCCAGGAAAGATGTTAATGAATTCAAGTTGACATGATGTGGAAAAAAATATCTTCAATAGACCCTGGCTGGTTGGCTCAGTGGTAGAGCATCAGCCTGGCATGTGGAAATCCCAGGTTCAATTCCCAGTCAGGGAACACAGAAGAAGTGCCCATCTGCTTCTCCACCCCTTCCTCTCCCTTTCTCTCTCTCTCTCTCTCTCTCTCTCTCTCTCTCTTTCTCTCTCTCTCCCTCCCTCAGCCATGGCTTGAATGAGCAAGTTGGCCCTGGGGACTGAGGATGACTCCATGGCCTAGTCTCGGGGACTAGAATAGTTTGGTTGCCAAGCAACAGAGCAGCAGCCCCAGACAGGGGTTGCCCAGTGGATCCTGGTCCGGCACATGTGGAAGTCTGTCTCTATGCCTCCTTGCCTCTCACTTAATAAAAAAAAAAAAAATTATTTAAAAAAATTTATCTTCCATAATTTTTTCTACTCTTCCAATAGAATCTGTCATTCCCTGCCACTGTCCCTTAGCTGGAATAACCATTCGATAAAATATTTGTTCTATCAAACCATTGTATGTATATATATTTTGCCTTCTCATCTGTATATTTCATCTACCCAGCATCAGGTTCTGGGTCTTCTGTTTTCTTGCAGTGCATAGAACTAGGCAAAGGAATTAAACTGGTGAAACCACAACACACAGACATTATGGACGTCTAAACAATAGCAAGATGTATCCCAGTATCTACATGATCCTTATTCCAAAGCAATGAGATCACTTACTAAGTCTTGTCAAAAATCTCTGACTTTGTCCCCAAAGAGCCTGGACTGGACTGAGATTTCTTAACCTAGATCTAGAATTTGATTCACAGGTCAAGAAAAAAATCTTAACCATGAGTATACAATTATATGTGTTTAATAAATCTTCATTACTTCATTACAGCATTCTCTCTCTAAAAATATAGAAAACTGATAATTCGGTCTTCTCAATGTCATGAGTAGTAGTGGCCTCTGAGAAATTAACCATAGTTCTGTCTCACACCTTTGACAGAGCAGTCTGAGCTGGAACCCTGCTGAGGAATGGGCACACTCTCACAGCTACCCAGTCCATGGAGGGCCTAAAGCGAACAAAAGGAGGAAAATGGAGGAGGAATTTGCCTCTTTTCTTTTTTTAATTGAATTAGTTGGGGTGACACTGGTTAACAAAATTATAGAGGTTCCAGGTTCACTATTCTGCAGTACATCATCTATACTCTGCATTGTGTGTTTATTACCCAAGTCACATCTCCATCCATCACCATTTATGTCCCTTTTCTTTCTTGCCTCACTGACTGAGCCTGGCCATGTCCTCTAATCATCTGCCCTTGGCTATCAACCCCTCTGGTTCTCAGGCCTTCAGTATTTCTGGATCTCCAGCTGACAGAGGGTAGATGATGGAGCTTTAGAACCTTCATAATCATGTGAGCCAATCTTTCATGATAAACCTCTATATAATATATCTCCAACTATTTCTCTTTCTCTAGAATACCCTAATTAACGCAGGTCCTTTTCTGAACGAAAGTAAAAATGTTGCAGATCAGAATGACTCTGCTTGGCCAACCCAGGAAGTTTGCTGACTTTCTGTCTCCCCACTTGCCTTGCTGCATAGAAGCTATCAAAAATCTCCTCTTGATTTTATTTCACTCCTATTTTATTTTATTTTAAAGTGAGAGTAGGGGAGATAGAGAGACAGACTCCCACATGCACCCTGACCAGGATCCACCCAGAAAGCCCCATTTGGAGTCAATGTACTGCCCACCTGAGGCCATGCTCACAACCAAGCTGTTTTTAGTGCCTGAGGTAGGAGCTCCACGAAGCCATCCTCAGCACCTGGGATCCATGTGCTCGAATCAATTGAGCCATGGCTGCGGAGAGAAAGAGAGAGAGAGAGGGAAAGAGAGAGAAAGGAGATGGGGAGAGGGGAAAGCAGATGGTTTTCTCTCATGTGTGCCCTGACTGGGAATCAAACCTGGGACTTCCACATGCCAGGTCAATGCTCTACTGCTGAGCCAACCCACCGGGACCCATTTTATTTTTTTAATCCTTAATTAATTTCTGCTTTAAAAGGAGCATGTTTACAATTCTTCTTCATACAAATATATTTAAGGGAAACCTTATCCATTTCATAAGATAAGGAAACATCCTTTTTAAACTTTAATGGATCCAATAGTTACCTACAGTTGACTACTGAAAGAACATCTCTAGTAAGAATAGCCATTTCTAATCACTGGTCTACTGTGTGTTTGCTCTTTGGGTATATTTTTTCTTTTTCCAACTTCCAGTATAATTACTTTTTTCTAGAATCTGGATATAATTACCTGTAGCAAGACAGTTCTCACACTGTCTAAACCTCATTTTAGGTTCTTTAAACTACCTCAGTATTTGTAAACATTAATTTACATTCCAGTAAACTGGAAAACTAAAATTTGGTATATGAAAAAATTTACTCAATATTGATGTAATTACAAAATTTTATATGTAACACATGGAATTTAATATAACAGAATCTGGCTTTTATAAACTAGCTTACACATAAACAAAGTTTTTCTTTGCTGATCTGTCCTAACCTATTCAGTATTGCACCAACAGACACCCCCCCATAGCTTTTTACTATGTAAACATACAATTCCTCTTCTTAAGATAAAGTAAAAAAAAAGGTTTCTCAAAAAAAAAAAACAAAAAACCCGTTAACAGAATTATCCAATTCTAAAATATCAGCAGATATAACACCAGAAATAGATTATGGGCAACTTGTAAGTCTTTCACCTAAGTAGTATAGAAAGTTACAGTGTTGACTAAAAGAACACACAGGTTTCTCATTAAACTTTGTTTTAATGTGTCTCTAAATTCTGTGACAAATTTTAGCTCATTGTTTCTATTAAAAAGTCCTGATTTTTAAAACTAATAACTTAAAAACTGCCACACACACACACAAAGAACCAAATGGTCCACAAAACAAACATTCTCCTTTCCTTCTGGAGGTTTTACGATGCACTGTAATCATTAACCAGTCTTTCACTATTAAACTTAAATGGCCAATTGAGACAAATAGTTCTGAGACCATTCCTCCACCACTGAGTAAGAGTGGGGTGGCAGGCAGTGGGGAGGAGATTCATTTAGCCTTCCGAGCTCGCTGGGCAAACTTGGTGACTTTGCCAGCTCCAGCTGCCTTCTTGTCCACTGCTTTGCTGACACCCACAGCAACTGTCTCATGTCCCGAACAGCAAAGTAGCCCAGAGGAGATTAGTCAGAGAATCTCTCAACACACATAGGCTTGCCAGGAACCATATCGACGATCACCAGATTTCAAAAGCTTTGGGCCATCTTCCAGCTGTTTCCCAGAACGTTGATCAATCGTCTCTGTCAGCTCAGCAAACTTGCCAGCACTGTGAGCTGTGGGACAACCCCGCACAGGTGCACTGATCCCCTGGGTGGTCCGGGGTCACCACCTGAGCTGCAAAGCCAGCTGCCTCCATTGGTGGGTCATTTTTGCTGTCACCAGCCACATTGCCATGACAAACATATTGGACAGATGCCTCCTTGACATTGAAGCCCACATTGTCCCGAGGAAGAGCTTCACTTAAAGCTTCATGGTGAGTGACAAGATTTTAGCAAAACTTGGAAACCGAATGCTTGAGAATTAAAAAGAATATTTTTTATTCTTTCCCAACCAAAAAAAAAAAATCTTCATGCTGCATTTCAACAGATGTACTTCAGTTGTAACATTGACTGGAACAAGGGTGACCACCATGCCAAGTCTGAGACCACCAGTCTCCACCCAGCCCACAGGGTCAGTACCAATTCTGTAGACATTCTGGAGGCACAGACGCAGGGCTTTGTCAGCTGGACGAGATGGTGGCAGGATACCCTCCACAGCTTCAAGCAGCGTAGTTCTACTGGTATTGCCATCTTTTCAGGTGATTTTCCAACCCTTGAACCAAGACATGTTAGCACTTGGCTCCAGCATGTTGTCACCATCCCAACCAAAAACTGGCACAAATGCTACTGTTTCAGGGTCGTAGCCAATTTTCTTAATGTAAGTGCTGATTTCTTTAACAATGTCCTTGTATCTCTCCTGGCTGTAGGACAGCTCAGTGGCATCCATTTTGTTAACACCGACAATCAGTTGTTTCACACCCAGTGTGTAAGCCAGAGGGCATGCCTGTGGGTCTGCCCATTCTTAGAGATACCTACCTCAAATTCACCACCACCAGCAGCAGTGACCAGGACAGCACCATCAGCCTGACATGTGCCTATAATCATGTTTTTGATAAAGTCTCTGTGTCCAGAGGCATCAGTGATGTTCACATAATCCTTGCTGATCTCCAATTTCCACAGAGAGATATTAATGGTGATACCACACTCACGTTCAGCTCTCAGTTTATCCAAGACTCAGGTGTACTTGAAAAAGCCCTTCCCCATCTCAGCAGTCCCCTTCTCAACTATTTTGATGGCTCTTTTTTCGATCCCACCACGTTCATAGATCAGACAGGCAGTCGTGGTAGACTTGCCGGAATCTGTGTCTAACGACAATGATGTTGATATGTCCTTCCCTTTCCCATTTTGGCCTGAAATTAGTGGTGGTTTTCATGCCACCTGTGTTCTGGCAGCAAACCCATGGTGAGAAACCCCTGGTCAACTGTTTAAAAAGAAATTCAAAATATCTCAAATCAATGACCTGTAATGAGGCTTAATAACTAGAATTTCTGACAGCTTCCCAGGAATAAAAAGGTTTCTTTTCTTGATAATTACCCCATGTCTGTACAATGGTGAAATGGGAAGGGTTTCAATGACTCAGTTTTTTAAAACGCCAAAAGGAAAAAAAAAAAAAAAAGACACATGAACACAAGGAAACTAAGAAAGACCTACAAACTTCCTTATTTTAAAGAAGCAGAAGCACTGAGAAAAGGAAACTAAGGTCCACACTCTGCAGACAGGGCTTTCAACATTCTGACCTTTCAAGACTCTTAGCTTTTTGACATTGATGAAATCATTTATTAATTTCCAGTATAGCAAACAAACTGTCAGTCATATGTCCTGAAATGGAAAGATGTAGGTGACACAGACAAACCAAACGGGGAAGAATCAGTAGGCTATTTTTTTTTTTTTTTTGTATTTTTCTGAAGCTGGAAACGGGGAGAGACAGTCAGACAGACTCCCACATGTGCCCGACTGGGATCCCCCCCCCCCCCCCCGAGCACGCCCACCAGGGGCGATCCCCTGCCCCTCCAGGGGGTCGCTCTGCCGCTACCAGAGCCTCTCTAGTGCCTGGGGCAGAGGCCAAGGAGCCATCCCCAGCGCCCGGGCCATCTTTGCTCCAATGGAGCCTTGGCTGCGGGAGGGGAAGAGAGAGACAGAGAGGAAGGAGGGGGTGGGGGTGGAGAAGCAAATGGGCGCTTCTCCTATGTGCCCTGGCCGGGAATCGAACCCGGGGCCCCCGCACGCCAGGCCAACGCTCTACCGCTGAGCCAACCGGCCAGGGCAGTAGGCTATTTTTAAAAGTATATGTTGGGCTTTGTCAGGAACTTCCAGCTTTCATGTATGTAGTAGAATTATATTTCCTTTCTTCATCAAGTTTGGATTAGTTGAAATCAAAATTAGCTTCTGCTTCTTGAGCCACTGAAAGCAGGAGTGTGGAGGTGGGAGGAAGGTTTAGAACATTCTTCGGTCTGAAGTGGTTGCAGCTAAACCCAGGGCAAGCCACAAAGCAAAGCTCACACTCAGATGATCTGGAGTTCAATTTAACACATACTCGCCATAGAAAAAATCCACCATTCGTGACTAAGGGAACCCAACTCAGAAGCAATAGCAGCACCTACCTTCAATCCCACTAAGTGAAAATAAACTAGAGAATGGCTAAGCTCCAAAACAGTGAGCTGATAATCATCATGGTTTTCATTCCTCCTGTAGAGGAAATGAGAAGTCATCCAATGCCTGCAGGTGCCTTTTCAGGAAATTGCTCATCTGTCTAATTAAGCTCCTTTTTCTTCACAGGACTGTGGATACATTCAGCTTTTGGACATGCATTCACTGGCTTCCAGAAAACCTCCTTGCCCTTTTTCTGTTGGCCATTGGAAATTTCTGATGTCATGGAATCTCCTTAAAATGGAGATTTTCGGAAATTAAAATCTCTACTTTAGGGAAGTTTCATCATCTTGCATCAATCAGTGGCTACACTTCATTGACACCTTATTAGAGAATGTCATTTCCTACTGGGAAGCACTTTCAAAAGAGCATAAATTAAAAGGCCTAAGAGACTTTACAAAGGCTCTATGCCTTGTTACTAGCATAGAGCATCTAACTGCTCGCAGACTCCAAGTTTATATGTTCTCAGGAAGCTGTGTCCCAGCTTCTTTATTTGTTTTTCCAGTGGATGGTCATGTACTTTGGCCTCTGCCCCTTTCGTAACACACCACAGAGAACCTGCCCTGTCCTACTTTCCACTGATTAACCTTGCTTTATTTCCTGTCCTTGCAGAGTTAGTACAACCCACTTAACTTCCACCCCCAAATTGATCATTTCCTTCCTTCTAAACTAAGTTTCTTTTCTGCCTCAGTTGAAGAACAATGTAACAGGCATGTATGAAGCCCTATGCCAGAACCTGGGGACATGAAACAACACAAGACAAGGGTTTTTTTTCCTCAAGGAGCTTGCAATCCAGCAGAAAAAAAAATACAGAATTAACCAAAAATTCTGCATCCAACTACAACAGGAGAAAAAAAAAAAAAAGGTAATAGAAACATGTTAAAGAAGCAAAGAGGAAAAAGAAAACCACCATTTTTCTACCTATGGGGGAAAAATGTATCACTTTGAAATGTTTTTATCCTTTGCAAATAATAGTATTCAGATGTGTAATTAGAGAAGGCTGGTCAGCAAGCGTGTTCATGCTCTGCCACCGACATATCTAAAACACTTAATGAAACGAAAACTGATATTTTTTAAGTTATGTACATACAGAATACAATGGCAAATGAGATTAAAAGAAATAATGTCATAGTATTAAAGTCTGTTGAAGTTAATGACTCCCTATCGCCAAAGCATAAAATAGCAATAACAAAACAAGCCTGAAACCTAAGTCTTATTCAGTTTTATCATCCCTTTGGTCCACCTGAAATCAAAGCTATGCATACTTGTATCTTTTGAAAGGCATCACAATAGATGTAATTATGAGCCTTCAAGCACATCTCTGGATTTGAGATTTAACATTCCACTAGTTCTGGAATGCTTTCAGCTACATTCATGCACACCAAAGTGGTTGGAAGGCAATTTTAGTTCATCTATGTGCAACCCAAGCCTGTAGGCTCTTAACATCTGCTACATTTATGGGTTGAGAGCAGATCCAGGCAAGGTCATTTCCATTCCATTCAACAATTATTTAATCCCAAGGAATCCTTATTATTTGAACATGCATTATGCCCATTCCATAATTACATAGTTGCTTAGGGAAGCAAAAAGGCACCATAACACAAAAATATTCACAAAGGGGTTGACTGATCTCTTGAAATACTCATCATCACGTATCCCACCCCATTTAACCCTAGTTTGTATCTCCACCCATCACATTAATACCAGCTCCGGCTGATAGTGCAAATATTGTAGACATTTAATCAAACAATGCAGATGCAATGCAACAGATAGCCAAGCAAAATGGCAAACATTGCGAAAGTTGTGGTATTTCATAAGACTGATGAAAGTGATATCAGAAAACTTCTTGTTTCACAGAAAAGAAAATGAACTGGCAGAGATGAACCTATTAAAAATTAATGAATAGGAAATCAACAAGGATGCTGATGTAATAAGCATGGTAAGAAAAAAACTAGCTGAATAAAAAGAATTAAAAGAGTCCTTTGGGAATATTGACAAAGCCCTCACTTAAGGCAAAAATAACCCTCACCGTGATAACATTGTAACAGTTATACATATATTAAGTGAAGATTTCAATATTGCTGTCATACAATTTTATTACAAACTTTAGACTGAAAGAGAATGATCAGTATTTATCTTTGTTTTCTCAAAGTGCTAAGTATAATTTAACTTTAATCTATTTAAATGGAAGAATAAGCAAAGACCCAATCACAGTTCTTTTAAGTATTTTTTTTAAGTATTTTAAGTAGATTCATTTTCAGGACCTTTCAAATCTCTATGTATTGGCCAGTTTTCCTTGAATAATGAGGACCCAGTTCACTGTTCCAGCCATGGCTCTTGCCTTAAAGAAGCTTCTAGAATCCTGCCAGCTGTGTGACCCATCAAATCACGGGGGAGCATTATGACATCGACCTGTGCAGAGCGATTCATCTGAATATTGAACACACGTGCTCAATTAACTTAGTTCTGGATAAAGGATTTGGGTCTTCATTTTAACCTAGGTGTTTCCTTTGATTAAAAGGGAAGAGTTAGCACACTAAATTCACTTTTCCAGGACTGATGAAAGAACATCTACCAAAGAAAAACATCTCTAAATGCTGAATTCCAGATTAGGAACTTCTGGTGTTTAAGAATGCTTAGTTGGAGAGAGGTCAAGGACAATGCCACGAGGCATCTGCGGGGACAAGAGGATCCTGCCCCAAATCATAAAATATAGCTAGCTCCCTCCACCCTGAATGCCCTGGCCCTCTGACCATGGCTCTATTTTTTTTTTTTTTTTGCTGGGGCTCTATTGGAAAAGCACTGCGCTCTCTACCATACTCCATGAAGCCCTCAATGGGAAACATTTTTACATCACCCCTTTTCTTCTGCCAAGGTAACCTTATACAATGAGGAGCCCAGATGTTGAAGTCGGGACAGGCTGCGCTTCAAATTCAGCTTCTGTATCTATAAGCTGTGTGATCTGGACAAGCTTTCTATCCTCTCAAAGACTAAATTTCAACTCCTGTGACAAAGAAATAATAAAATCTACCCCATGGAGTTGTTAAGAGACTGCAAATGAAACAATGACTCTGAATGCCCAATGATGTACAAGCTTCATAGTAGCCAAGACTTAAAAAAAAAAAAAGTTCCCACCACTTCCCCTATGTCAGGAAAGATAATAGGGAAGCATAACCCCTCTGGCATCTGGTGGGAAAGGAGGAACTGAAAGGCGATAACGGAGTGTAAGAGGAAATGCAGAGGGTGACACAGACTGACTGCCCCAGCCCCGCCCCCACGCTCCCATTCCACCCAGGACTGGTCCTGGTCGCACATGAAAATGAGGGAGAAGTTATCTGTGCTTCATACAGAAAGTAAAAATTCAGTGTGTCTGACTCAGAAGCGGCACAAAGCCACCCAGAGTTAATAAATATAATCACCTGATCTACTGTAATTCAAAGGCCTCAGGGTTTGGTCACTCCCAGCTGAGAGTATGGTTGGCAGGAAATCCAGTCTGGTCTACATGTGACAGTTGCTAATAGTTTTCTAACCATAGTTTGAAATGTAATCTTTTTCATGAATGAGGTTTTTTATTTGTTTTAAATAATATATATATTAAAGGTGGTCTCTTCCAGTACTTGGAAATATAGCAATATTTAACAAAAACTGGTCAATGTTCATGTTAGTCTTTATCTTCAAGGTCTGAGCACTTTGATTGACAGTCCCCAAATGTTTATTAAGCACCAGGAATAGTTGCTGTGTCAAGCACTGTGAGTAACTGGGAAGAGGTGGAGGGTTTGAATCTCACTCCCGAGGAACCTGCAACCAGCTAAGGCACACCAGACCCACCCTTGTATGAAATAACTGGCGATAGGACTAAACAAAACATCTATACTCAAGTGCTAGTGTGCAGGGATGCTTCCTGGCTCAGAATGTTGTCAGGAAGCTCAAATACAATGAAGCACAGAAAACTCTTATCTGGAACGTATGTGTTTAACAAATTAACTTTCCCCTCTCGCTCGGAGAAAATCTAAGGAAGAGCAATGCCAAAGCCCAGGCAGCAGGGAGTCACAGGGACGGTATCAATAGCAAACTCTGCTGAGAGATTTAGGAGAAAAGCAAGTCACTGACCTTTTAGAGTGCTGTTTCTGGAGTGTGATGACCATGGAAGTCAGTTCATTATAAAGAGTTAGGAAAGATAGGAAGTGTAGCCAACAGGTATAAACTATACCTTTTAAGAGGCTTGGAAGGGATAAGGAAGACAGAAAAACCATTGGATCCAGTGACACTAGTTCTATTTATTTTTGTTGTTGTTAAGAAATGGAGCTCTGTATAAAAGGTTTCTCTGCCTGACTGGTGGTGGTGCAATGGATGGATAGAGTATCGACCTGGGACGATGGTTTGAAACCCCATGGTTGCCAGCTTGAGTACAGGGTGACTGGCTTGAGCGTGGGGTCATAGACATGACCCCATGGTCACTGGCTTAAGGCCCAAGGCCACTGGTTTGAGCCCAAGGTCACTGGCTTGAGCAAGAAGTCACTGACTTGGCTTGAGACCCAGGTCAGGGCACATATGAGAAGCAACTACAAGTTGATCCTTCTCATTTTGTTTCCTTCCTGTCTCTCTCCCTCTCCCTCTTCCCTCACCTCTCTCTCACTTAAAAAAAAAGTTTCTCTACAAAGGGGGAAAGAATTAATATATTCTAGAGCCATACACAGCCTTAGTCAGTGCCAACAAGTCAATCTCATGACCTTGTACCTCCAAGAAACTCAAAGGTAGGAGGAATCAGTTTGTTTTTTTCTTTTTAATCAAAAAATTCTAAAATAAAATAGCTTCCCTGGGATTTAAAGAAATAAAAGGTAGTCTATTTTTTTTCATCAGAATTCTACATAACAACATACAACAATATAGTAATTAATTATTTTATCTGCAAGAAAGTTAAGGGACTTTTGATCAGAATCATGCTAATACTTTGTTTAAATTACTATATTAGTTTATACTTTAAGTCAATAAACACTGACTTAATATATTGGCTTTTTATATCCCTTATATCACTGAGTAAATACTATAGGAAAGGTAAGGGGATTCATGACAAGCCCTTTGCCTTCCGGAGGAAATGTATATACACATATATCCTTTATATGTGTATAAAGGATACTATGACTGATTTAATAAAGAGCTAAAGATATTAAAAGGAGAAAAGAGGAAGAACTTAGCTGTAGACTGAGAGAGCTGAATTTTTTTGAAGGAAAGATGAATTTAAGTTGGGCTTTGCAGAGAGCATAAGAGTTCCCAAGGCAGATATGGCAGGGGAGGTGCAGTTCCATTGGAATCCGGACAGGAAGAATGAATGAACAAAACAAAGGGAAAGAGGACTGTCGTAAACAAGAGACCATATGTAACAGCCTAAAAAGACAGTCCAGATATCCACTGTACGAGAATGGACTTCAGTGAACCGAAGCCCTCTGATGGAAGCTCTGGACCACTAGGCCTTTCGGGCTAATTCGTTATTGGGTCTGTGCTCATACCACTGTTTCCTAACTTCAGTGTTTCGGCTCCAGGGCCCATTCTTTTTCCCATTGTCCTCATACTGCAGAAAGAGGAAATAACTCATCCAGCAGCGGGGATTTCTTAGTAGGGTTTTGAAGAGAGATGCTGGGTTGGCTGACTCTGCCAAAATGTTTCCTTTTTCTTTTGCTGTTTGTCAGAGATTGCTGTTGAGCAATCCTGGTGTCATCAACATGCAATCTCATCTGATTTATCTTCCTTTACTCACTTAAACTGAGCCCTTTGCCTTTTTCTTTCCTTTTTTTTTTTTTTTTTTTTTTTTTTTTTTTTTTTTTTTTTTTTCATTTTTCTGGCTCATTTAGACTTTCACAATCTCTTACTTTTAATTTGCTGAGTAAGTGAAAAACATCAGATACCATAGTCTCCAAAAATAAAGGGACTCACAGTCACAGAGATGGCTGTGGCTACCTATCATGTCTTAATATATTGCTTTGCCATTATTTCATTTTGAAATTGCATATTTACTTTTCTCAGATTCATATTCAAAACAATACATTTTTGTGGTTATCTTTTCCTCCGAGTCATGCCCTTTTGAAATACAGATGACTAAATAAATATTCACAGAGCTCCTAGTGTCAGTCTCTCCAGAGACCCATAAAACTATTCCACATCAATAAACCATTAGTGCAAGTAGAGGCCGTGGACTGTGGGTTTAATGGGATCCTAAAGTTGACTTTTAATCACACAGATAGAGAAAATTAACTTCCTCTGTAGGTCAAAAGTTTCTGCAGTGTGCTAGAGACAGGGTCCTCATTGCTACTTACGCCAACCAACTAGCACAGACCTTGGGTCTTTGTACTTTATCCTGACTTTACAAATCAACCTGATGTCCCTAGGATCAGCCAAGAAAACCTTCCTTTATTCCCCAGTCTCTCCTCTCTTAACCCATCTCAGAAGGAAGAAAACTGCTTTGGGTTTTGACAGAGGTTTCTAAAACAGAATTCCAGATCTGATTGTTAAATATATAAATATATATAATTTGAGACTATTAAAGAGTATGACCGTGCTAAAAAATGGTTAACTAAGGCAGGTTGGAGAAAACAAGGCAGTGTGTTGATACTTTCAATGGTCTATAGTTTCTACAACCCCTTACACTCCATGCCTGTGCCTGGACTCACAAATTTTAGGGCGACAAGCATGTTTTCAGCTCTCAGTTAAACTAGGAAGAACTCTAAAGGCATTAAAAAGTTCCTAGGATTTGCCTCCACATGCCTAGAGACAAGGTCCACTTTACCTATTATCTTTTTATATAAATATCTTCTTCCCACAAATCCTGAAAAGGTCAGATCTTGGGAAGCCACGTGTTGTCTCTGTCAACATACAAAGGAAGCACCTGCTGTAAGATGTTTCCTGCCTGAGGCCATCTTTGCTTCCAAGTTTGCTGCTGCGCCCACAAAGTTTCAGTAGCACCTGAAGTCTTTAGTAGGAGTTCAGTAAATATTTGTTAAATATTGCATGAATTAACAAATAAAAGGTTCTCATGGTGGTGATGTGTCCTCTTAACTGCCTATCTTGCCAAAAATCAGCCTCGCTATAACCACCAACCTCTGGTCTCTGAGTTCTCGCATTATACTTCCTTTTAGGCTCCCAAGTGTTTCCAACCTTTCGAGTTTCAGCCTGGATTTGGCCCACAGTCAGTAACCAGACTAGCAACTTCTATGGCTATTCTGAAATTAGACTGCTTGGCTCTTTTTGGTTTTCACAGTCCTAAATTCCAAAGCTACATTGATATATCATATATCCATCATAGCACAATGGTATAAAATAAAGTGAAAATGTGCGGAGTTACTCAATGTCTTAGCCATCCTCCGAGATGTCTCTCAACAACCCCCGCCTCCCAGTCTCCGTGCCCTCAGCTGATCCCCTCTCCTTCAGGGTGAGCTGGACTGAGTGCTTGCTTCTAGAAAACTGAACACTGTAGAAGTGACCATACAGTACTTCCAAGATCTGGTTCTAAAAGACAGCTGATTCCATTTTGCAATCTCTCACTCTCCTCCCCCTCTCCATCCCTCTCTCATCCCTTACTCTAAGGGAAGCCAGTTACCATATGGAGAAGCCCATGTGGCAAAGAGTTGAGGCCTCCGAGCCAACAGCAAGTGAGGAACTGAGGTCTACCCACAGCCACCTGCGTGAGTGGAAGTGGATGCGCAGCCTTCAGAGCCTGAGATGCCTGTGGTTCTGGCCAGCAGCTTGACTGCCACCTCATGAGAGAGTCTGAACCAGAGCCACTCAGCTCTGGCAGCCCAGGCCTCTGACCCACAGAGACGGTAAGATAATGAATGTTTGTCCTTTTAAGCTACCAAATCTTAGGGTTCTTACATAGCAATAAATTTCTAATACATTATATTAAGGGTCAGCAAACACTTTCTTAAAAAGGGCCAGAGAGTAAATATTTGGGGATTTGTAGGCCACACAGTGCCCATGGCACTCCTCAGCTCTGCCATTGCAGCCCCAAAGCAGTCAGAGATAACACATAAATGAATGCACATGGCTGTATTCCTATAAAACTTAATTTACAAAAACATTCAGCCAGTTTATGGTCTATAATGTGCCATCCCCTGCAGTAAACCAAAGTACCTTCAGTCTTTATCATCTCTAATGTCTCATTGGCCTGCAGCTATCCTATCAAGGGACAAACATGTGAAATTCAGGTCACTGAGTCTGTCGTATGGTGTACAGGGAACACCGTAATGCTGGTGGCCACTGCCATGGCCAGGCAAGTTCCCACTGGATTTGGGCAGACAGTAAAGGAACTATGGAGCCAGAAAATGGTGGGTGATTCCATTTATTAAAGTCTCATAATGGCAGATGAGCAAGCTGGCAGGGAAAACTGCTTCCCTTTCTCTCAGGGCTCCCAAGCCCGACTGGGTCTCTGGTTCCACAACCCAGACTCATTCTCCGGACTCACCCTCGCACTCACAGGGCCCCCACCAGCCCCAGCACTCGCCAGCCAACAGGCAGGCCAAAATCTCAGGGCTCCCAAGCCCCTCAGCACACACCCACTACTCCCCCCCCCTCTCTCTTTCTCTCTCTTTCTCTCTCAACTTTCCAGCCAAAGAAGCTGGGGGAAAAAAAAAAAACCTTCTCCAGCAAACAATCACCCCTCCTCACAGTGCAGGCAATTCACAATTTGCAATCTGCCACCTGAAGGCAAGTACCGCAGCCTTCCATAGACGATACACACGTGGCACTGCCCCAATACAAGCCAGCAAACCTAAAAAAAATAACCACTTGTTTACCCAACAGACTCCCTTCCCCATTATTAGTTTTCAATTATTATTAAGAAGTGAGGTTGGTGCTCTGGGGGAAGGAAAGTAAGATGTAGAGAAAGTGCCTTCCTGAGCTAGAGAAAAAATAAATATCCAGATCTTTTTTGTTTTGTTTTTGTTTTTATTAAGTGAGAGGTGGAGAGGCAGAGACAGACTCCTGCATGCACCCTGATTAAGAACCATCTGGCAAGGCCCCTACCAGTCAATGCTCTGCCTGTCTGGGCCACTGCTCTGTTGCTCAGAAACCGAGCTATTTTAGCAACTGAGGGGAGGCCATAGAGCCATCCTCAGCTCCTGGAGCCAACTTTGCTCAAATCATTCAAGCCATGGCAGGAGAAGAAGAGAGAGAAAAAAATGGGGGTGGGGCAGAAGCAGATGTTTGTTTCTCCTATGTGCCCTGACCAGGAATCAAACCCAGGACATCCACACACAGGAGCCAACACTCTTACCACTGAGCCAACCAGCCAGATTTTGTTTTGTTTTTAATCCCAGGAAAGTTTAGAAAAAAAATAAGAGAGGCAATGTGAGAAGATAAAATATCCAGGTTTTACAACCCTTAGCCAAACACTGTACACAGAGACAGGGGGAGGTGCTTTAGATACACATAGACAGGCACAGAATCCTAGTTGAATGCCTATAGGAGAAACACTGAGTCATTGGACCAGAACAGCACATGATTGATAGCAAAGCATTGGTGAAAAGAGACTGAATCAGGTTCATAGCCTCCCACGGATTGGGTACAGCACACAGAGTATACAAAAGTTCTCACATGGTCTCCCAGAAGCTACAGAAGTACTAAGAAGACCATTTAATGAGCAGAGTCCAAAGCTGCCTAAGGATGGGACCTCAACAACCAGAGGCAACGGCAGGGTCTAGGGTATGCAGCAAGGGAAGAGACTAAATATTTGCTTCTTGCTCCTCTCTGGAAAGGATTCTCTCTGCATCTTTAATTTCTCCTTTCCCCAAAGCACCATTCTATAAGACATGCTCAAAGGTCAAGAGGACCATCTCTAACACCAGAACATTTAGCAGAGACTGACAAGCCAAGATTAAAGGAAACAGATCAAAACCAGAGCTACTCATGGATTAGTCACCCTTTCCCCATTCCCGAGCAGATAATATAAGCCCCTCCACCCTGTTGAACTATGGGTCACCTTGGGAAGGACAGAGAAAAAAGAGGATATTTAGGAGAATAAACTTAACCTAAAAGAGATGGAGTGACCTCAACACACATAACCTTTTAAATTAGAAAGGGTTGAAATACCTTGTCTTGATAAGTTCACACTGTTTTCCTTGCTACACAGAGGATGGGGGCTCATGAGAAAGTGTATCTCACCTATCATTCTAGTTTCTATTGCTGCCATAACAAATTACCACAAACATGGTGTCTTAAAACAGCACAAATGTGTTATTTTAAAGTTCTATGGCTCCACTTTTGAGGATCTATGTGGTTAAACAGGACCCACTGACCATGTGAAGTAACAAAGGCTTAGGTTACATCTGGACATTGTGGGACCCAGGGTGCAATAGTCTGTCTATAACAACTATGGAAAATAAAGGAGCTATATTCCATTTCAACTTGTGCTATCAGTAAGTTTGGGGCCCTAACGATAATAATACCCAATATTAAGTAAAATTTATATTCTGCATATATAACTTTTTTTATGAGACAGAGAAAGGGACAGATAGGAACAGACAGACAAGAAGGGAGAGAGATGAGAAGCACCAGTTCTTTGTTGCCACACCTTAGTTGTTCATTGATTGCTTTCTCATATGTTCCTTGACTGGGGGGCTACAGAAAAGTGGGTGACTCCTTTCTCAAGCCAGCAACCTTGGGCTCAAGCCAGTGTCCTTGGGCTTCAAGCCAGTGACCTTTGGGCTCAAGCCAGTGACCTTTGGGCTCAAGCCAGCAACCCCTCGCTCAAGCTGGTGAGCCCGCACACAAGCCAGATGAGCCCACACTCAAGAGCAACCTCAGGTTTCGAACCTGGGTCTTCTGCATCCCAGGACAATGCTCTAGCCACTGAGCCACAGCCTTGTCAGGCCATATTCTTATTTTTAACCTTTGGAATACAACACTGTCCATATAACTAGTTAATTCCTTAACTTTTCAACTAAGTTTGAATTAAAATTTTTTTAAAGCATGAACTATGTTTATTGGAGGCAGTAACTTCACTCAAAAGAACTTCAAGGGGCCCTGGCCGGTTGGCTCAGCGGTAGAGCATCGGCCTAGCGTGCGGAGGACCCGGGTTCGATTCCCGGCCAGGGCACACAGGAGAAGCGCCCATTTGCTTCTCCACCCCTCCGCCACACTTTCCTCTCTGTCTCTCTCTTCCCCTCCCGCAGCCAAGGCTCCATTGGAGCAAAGATGGCCCGGGCGCTGGGGATGGCTCTGTGGCCTCTGCCTCAGGCGCTGGAGTGGCTCTGGTCGCGACATGGCGACGCCCAGGATGGGCAGAGCATCGCCCTCTGGTGGGCAGAGCGTCGCCCCTGGTGGGCGTGCTGGGTGGATCCCGGTCAGGCGCATGCGGGAGTCTGTCTGACTGTCTCTCCCTGTTTCCAGCTTCAGAAAAATGAAAAAAAAAAAAAAAAAACTTCAAGGGCTCTTGCAAACATTCACCTAACCAAAAGCACATTTCCAGTAGAACTCCAAACAGAAAGGTATGAACACTGTGTAAACAGTAAGAAATAGAGAAGACTCTTCAGTAATATAGTTCTAAAAACTCTCAGAAACCCTGGTTTGTTTCAATTAAAATCTAACAAACCAGTATACTCTGTCATTAAATTAGGAGGCCTGATTATTACTGAATGACACCAACCATGTAAATCATACAGAAGACCAGAAAAACACTTGCTGTTAAGAGTAACAACTGCTATAAAATATATGTACTTTAAGTGAATCACTAATACCATTCTTACAAACAATGCATGCATGTTTCTTGAGAGTTTTGTGTTAACTTTGTGTTTGTCTTAAGTGTTTGTTTCTTGTTTTGAGGGCTTTTTTTTTAGTTTTCAGATGAAGACTATTTAAATTAAAGATATACTTGAGAAATATTATACTTATTCTTTCCAGCCATCTCTTATTACTATAATTTTTAGGAAAAATGTTTTAATAATCAATTATTGATTCAAAGAAAACACATCTAGGCTGTATATGACTGCCTTATCTCAAATAAGTTTTTAAGTATCAGATTTCCTGTAAGTTAGACCACTTTCACAAAAGGAATGAAATGAATTTGGCAATGAAAAAAAATTAGAAAATTCTTTGAGGATATTTGTGGTTTACAGTGGTTATGATTATAACTGATGTCATAGATCATATGAATTGATAGAGCTGTATTTTTCTGAAATTTTTCAGCCACTAAAAATAAGCTCATTTTTTGTTATACACTAGTTAGCTTAACATAGGTGTATGAACACGTAGGTTTTATGTCTTTCTGAGCACTAAAAGAAATTCTCTTTATATTTTTATTAACATTTTTTTGTGTGACAGAAACAGAGAGAGACAGAGAGAGGGACAGATAGGGACAGACAGACAGGAAGGGAGAGAGATGAGAAGCATCAATTTTTTGTTGCAGCACCTTAGTTGTCCATTAATTGCTTTTTCATATGTGCCTTGACCGAGGGGTACAGCAGACCGAGTGACCCCTTGCTCAAGCCAGCAACCCCTTGGAATCAAGCTGGTGAGCCTTGCTCAAACCAGATGAGCCCACAGTCAAGTTGGCGACCTCGGGGCCTCTAACCTGGTTCCTCTGCATCCCAGTTCGACACTCTATCCACTGCACCACTGCCTGGTCAGGCTCTCTTCATTTTTTTTTTCTAAAGCTTTCTTTCTAGTCAAGTTATTATCCAGTCTTCAGAAACCATTCATTCTATAGAAACTTCTCTCAAAAGAGCAGAAGTACTAAAACATTATGTTTCTTAATTATTGCCCACATTTCTTCAACTTTTAACCTTTTCTTTTGTTCAGTCACCTGAAGACATACAGACAGCAACACAATCAGGTCATTTGAAAAAAATCTAGCCACCTACATAAAATCAATGAGGCAACATTGTGTGGGCATTTATTGTACACAAGACACCTTTAAGTAGCTAAACCAAACAAGGACACAATAAAAAAAGAAATGTTGTAAAGGGACATAAGAAATGCAAAATTAGCCCTGTCTGGTTAGCTCAGTGGTAGAGCATCGGCCTGGCATGTGGATGTCCCAGGTTTGATTTCCGGCCAGGGCACACAGGAGAAGTGCCCATCTGCTTCTCCACCCTTTCCCCTCTCCTTTCTCTCTGTCTCTCTCTTCCCCTCCCACAGCCAAGGCTTCACTGGAGCAAAGTTGGATGGGGCACTGAGGATGGCTCCATGGCCTCCGCCTCAGACGCTAGGATGTCTCCTGTTGCAGCAGAGCATCACCTCTTGGTGTGCACGCCAGGTGGATCCCAGTAGTGCACATGCGGGAGTCTGTCTGCTTGTCTGCTGCCCCCCCCCCCCACTTCTCACTTTGGAAAAATACAAAAAAAAAGAATACTCTGCATCTAAAGTCTAAATTTTCTTTCTAAAATTAACTCGAGGATCTAGAGTCTAGAATAATAGAAATCTCACATGATATTTTTCCAGGAGCAAGTCACTGAAAAACTAAATATAGAATAGTAAAGAAAAGGAATATGGAAAATTATGGACATATAGGAAAATCATGGCTATAAAATTTTAAAGTCACATTGCAAAATGTAAAATGATGGAATTCCCTATAAAGCTTCGTTGTATTTCTTTTAAGGAGAAATAGTTTGGAAAGCTGGGTTTGAGAAGTTCTTCACCTTTTGGTCTACTACTTCCAAGTATGCTGGGACTTCATTATCAGTACTGACACTGGAAGTATCATTATCTAAACAGTCAATTCCATTTCACAGAAATCCCAGGACTGTTTTTCTAACAATTGAGCCATAACAGTGCTGTTCCCATGGTTACCAAGAGTTCTAATTTCAGTTCCTCAATATGCATTTTATCATGTAAGATTGTACAAGGCTTCAGAATAAGACACTCAGTTCCACGTGCTCTTTCTATTATTTTTCTCCAAGTTTTTCACACCCAGCCCTTATTTGAGCTTCCTGTTTTGCTCATTTTTGACTAGACAAAGTTTGAGTACCCAACCTATATAATTCTCAAGTTTCTAGCTCATAACATCAAGGCATTAGAACAAAGTTAAGGAACAGGACTTGAGCAAAGCTAAAAATAATCAGCTTCTTATCCCTCCGCATGGCCCCCTGACGTTATGGTGGTAAGGGAAAGAGCAACCTGGATGATTGATCCAGTCATTCTATGTTATCTTAGTTTGAATTTCTCAGCAACAAAGGAATTTGTGCTCAAAGCCCTGGAAAGTGCTTTCTCTAGAGATTGGAGTCTTAACCTAAGTCCATAGAATGAGCTTCAGAAGTTGTCTCAGGTCCTGGCCAGTTAGCTCAGTCTGTTAGAGCGTCATCTTGAAACAACAAGATTGCAGGTTCAATCGCCAGGGCACACACAGGAAACAACCAGTGAATGTACAACTAAGTAGAACAGCAAATAAATGCTCCCCTTCCCCCTCCCCTCTCTCTCCCTTCCTCCATCTCCCTAAAAAAGAGGAAAAAATCAATTAATCAGTCAATAAAGAATTAAACCTTGGTCGGATAGCTTGGTTGGTTGGAGTTCCATCCTAAAACACAGAGGGTACCAGTTTGATCCCTAATCAGGGCACATACAGGAACAGCTCAATGTTCTTGTCTCTCTCTCTGTCTCTCTCTCCCTGCCTCTCTCTAAAAAAAGAAAGAAAAAAGAAAGAAAGAAAGAAAGAAAGAAGAGAGAGAGAGAGAGAAAGAAAGAGAGAAAGAGCTGTGATCAAGTAAAATTATGACAAAATATATAAACATTGGAATAATAATTTTCAAAATAGTTTTACTTAAGTAATGAGACTTTGTGTGATTGTATTATCTTAAAATTCTCCCAAATTTTAATACCTTATTAAGTAAATGTTAACTTAAAAATAAAGCAGAGACCTCTGTTTACACATGATACTTTGAACATATGTTTTGATCTTCATTCCATTTCTACATATCACGAACATGACACTGGAGATATGCAAAAAGAGCATAATAAGGACAGAGAAGGACATGATAGCATCAAAAGTTTAGAATCTATAAAGCCAATACATGACTGACTAACTTATTAAAAAGGGGAAAGTTAAACATACACCAGCCATATAGTAAAATCAGAAATAAGTTTATTTAAATCAAAAACCATGAAACATTTCAAAATCAAGGACATTTTTTACCTCTAAAGAAAGATAAAGATGTGGCTGAAACAGATGCATATTTGAAAACAACTTATACATTAGAAGCCAAAAACAGTTAGACCCACTGCCTGCCCAGATTCACCTCTCCCAATCTGCTTAGCCAGCGAACTTCACCTCCCCCATCCAACAACAACAAAAAACAAAAAAAACACTACTCTTTGGAGGGACTGAAGCAGAAGAATATTATACTGAGAACAACTGAAGTCAGAGAACATAGTGAAACTAAAGCATTAAAGTGACAATAGATATACTGAATAATGTGATTCCCTCCTCCTTTCCTCACTCAGCTCTCAGAATGCACCAGCAGCCTGGTTCAACCCATGGCTGGAAATCTTAGGATGACCAGCCAATGAGAAAAGACCTATAGATTCTGATAGTTGTGGACCTCCCCCCCCCCATTGAAACATCTCAGTTCAATCATGCTGGATAAAACCACCAATCAGAGCTCCCAGACAGCCTTTTTAGTGCATCAAACTGAGGTATGAATGGACACCCAGAAGACACATGACATTTGAGGAAAACCTCAAATATAAGGAGCAGCAACCAAAATAAATAGAAAAAAGAAAATGGGAGGGAGGGATAAGGCTGGGTAGAGATGGAAAAGTTCTTCTCCAAGTAAATTAATATCCCCAGAGAGATAAGAGAAGCTATCGCAGTTACAGAACAAAAAGCAAAATACCAGGGGTAAAAATATCTTAGCTCTTCCCAAATCAAAAAGAAACAATCAGAAGCTAAGAATCAAAACTTTATCATACTTGATTCACCAAATAATAATCCTGGTGGTAAAGGAATGCTTTGAAAATTCCCAGAGAAAACGACATCCAATATCAAACTGTGTACCCAAATTATCTATTAAGGTTAGGAATAGACTAAAAATATCTCAGACCTCAACTTCTTATGATCCTTTCCTCTGGAACCAGAGTACAGGGTAAATTGAGGGAAATGATCTAGGAAACAGACTCTCTGACACAAGGGAGAGTTGGGAATTTCTATGAAAATGATGAAGGGAAACCCCGAAGCAACAATAGTACAGCTGGATTAGAGAGCATAAAATCTTCCCATCCAGGAGGGATAATTCCAATGTTGTTGAATGAACTTAATATATCAGTTTATATGTTTGAAAGCATCAAAAGAAGATATATAATTCTGGCAAAATGTTTGGAGTTGAATTGTAATAGGTACTCAGAAAATTAAACAAAAGAAAAAAGCTAGGCCCTGGCTGTTTGGCTCAGTGGATAGAACATTGGCTCAGTGTATGAACGTCCTGGATTTGATTCCTGGTCAGGGCACACAAGAGAAGTGACAATCTGATTCTCTTCCCCTCGTTCTTCCCTTCTTTACCTCTTCCCCTCTTGCAGCCAATGGCTTGACTGATTCAAGCATTGGCCCTGGGCACTGAGGAAAGCTCAGTTGGTCTGAGCATGTCAGCCTCAGGCACTAAAAATAACAAGGTTGATTCAAGCATCAGTCCCAGACAGGGGTTGTTCCTGGTGGGGGTGCATGTGGAAGTCTTTCTCACTATCTCTCCTCATCTCACTTAAAAAAATAAATCAATAAACCTACACAATGATGACTATAGGAAAAAAGAAAACATATAAGAAAGGAAATGAAAGTAGAGCACACTACCTAGTACACTGTGAATAAAGTCTATATAGTTATAAAAAGTACAAACACTGAATATTGATTTGCTTTTAAAAATGATAAGATTATATCTGGAAAATGGAGAAGGAAAAGTGTTCCAGTGGAGATGACCCAGAGGCATGTATTACAAAATTAAATTCTTAACTTTAGAGTCATAAATTAACAGATAGTATCTAAACTAGAAAAAAAAAATCAGTGTAAGCATATTATTTGGAAATGTGGAAACAAATACTGAGAGAAACAAGCAGAAGAATTGAATAATTCAAAATAGAAATAAAAACTGAGCATGGAGAAGAGTTGGGAGGGTGACTGCTGTTTATAAGTCTTAACTGTTTGCTTTTAAATCTATTTATATATATATAACTTGCACAAAATGAAGAAAATAAAGTCAAAAGAAGCAAACAACAACTACAAAACAGGCAAAATAGAATAAAAAAGTAAATCTGAATGCTTTTCTAGATTCAATTTTATTAAAGTTGAATATTCAGATAACATTCAAAATTGCAGCTTCCATTAATACTATAAAATGAAACCAGAAAAAAAGAGAGATAGAAAGGCTAAAATAATTTTTAAAGTAATTTTTGAGGACTATAGAACATGTACATTCTGATGCGAATGTCTTATTAAGTGCCTCAAACAATGAAGATAAAACACTCTAATTTAGTAGATATTTTATTATAAAATTTTAGAACACAAAGAATAAAGAAAAATTCTTAGTTTCTAGCTTGAGAGAAAGACAAATGGGAGTAAGAGTGGTATCAGCCAGTGGTTTGACTGGTCTGAGCGCCAGCCCTGGACACTGAGGACAGCTCGGTTGATTTGAGCATCGACCCCAGATGGAGGTTGCCAGGTGGATCCTGGTGGGATGCATGCAGGAGTCTGTCTCTCTAGCTCTTCTCCTCTCACTTAAAAAAAAAGTAACATAATATTTTGCATTACTGGGCTTATGTTCATGCAGGCAACATTCAGCATGTACTCGCCAGTTTACTAAAAGGATGTGTCAGTCTCTTCAACTCATGCCTGTCTGGTCTCTACAGCTTCTGAAATTTCAACAACTCCTATATACACAACACTCAAGGTTTACCTATGGTTGCAAAATAACAGAATGTTTTATAAGTATTTCTTGACAATGTTGTTTGTCAATTACCTTGACAACATAAAAATTACCCATGAAGCTAGGCGTTAAAGGGTTAGGTGAAATAAAGAAGAGTGGAAATGCTAATACTTTTATCTTTCAAATTAGAAGATCAGGAATTGGTAGAATAAGGTATAAGTGTTAAAATACATTATTTAAATTTATAAAAGTCAGAAGTAGAGAAATTCATAATAATATAACTATATCGGCATAGGGAAAAGAGAAATAAATGATACTCATAGCAGGTTGAGCATAGATGTCTAAAACTAGTAAACCAAAATCTGGTTGTGTGTGTGACAGAGACAGAGAGAGACAGAGAGGGACAGATAGGGACAGACAGACAGGAAGGGAGAGAGATGAGAAGCATCAGTTCCTCATTGCAGCACCTTAGTTGTTCATTGATTGCTTTCTCATATGTGCCTTGACGGGGGCGGGGGGGGGCACAGCAGACCGAGTGATCCCTTGCTCAAGCTAGCGACCTTGGGTTCCAGCTGATGAGCCTTGCTCAAACCAGATGAGCCCACACTCAAGCTGGTGACCTCGGGGTCTCGAACCTAGGTCTTCCGCATCCCAGTCCAACGCTTTATCCACTGCGCCACTGCATGGTCAGGCCATATAAGATTTTTAATTGTTGATATTTCTACTATTCCCCAAAGAAATATAAATAAGGTAGTTTAGGAATTTACAATAATTCTCAAGGATAGAGACCATGTATTTATGGTGGAATGTAGCAGGGAACTATTGCTTTTAATTAGAAGCTATTTTTTCTCTACCAGTTGTTTGCAGTCAGAAGTGAAGATGCCATAAGATTTTTATAATCAAATAAATAATGTTTCTTTTATTCTTTAATATGTAAGTTTTAATTTAAGTTTTTAGCACGTGCATATAATATTTTGATAATGAGTAAAGCACACAGTTATATTAAAGTATACATAGAGGAATAAACAGGATAATTAAAAATTTTAGGAAAAAATATGGTTGCAGCAATTAAAATAATGCAGTTGTGCAATATTGACACAATAGTCAACATCCAAGTCAATGAAACAAAAAACACCAGCATACATACAAAACAAAATTGTTAAATATAATTTTACATGTTATTTTAGTTCCAACTAAGAGTACAGTAGTAGAGCAACTACACGTCATTAAGGATTTCTTTCTAAAGGTGTGATCCCAAACCAGTTTGCTCATCATTGCTGTATATGAGGTAACTAAGAAATAGGTTGAGGAGATTAGAGAGGGAGAATCTGGAGAGGGGGGTGAAGTTGCTCCCGTGCTATGGCATTAGGCCTGGCAAGCTTTTTCCTATTAGATGGTGATGCTTGTTTTGTTAAATAAGTACACACACACACACACACACACACACACACACACATATATATAATTTTTTATTGAAAACCCATGTATAGTAGAAACTGAGGTGAATTTTTAAAATCCAGTCCAGTGTTATATCAAAGATTCAAGCTTTTATCCAAAATAAGTGTCTGCTTCCTCTTCCCAGCATGGACCTGAAATAGCCTGTGAAACCTGGAGGGGGGACCTGGACCTTGTTGGGTTCTTCTCTCTTTCTCACTCTTCTTCCTACATTTTTTACCTAATGTCTTTGACCTGCTCTAGGATCAGGCTTAGCACAAAGATTTAAGAGAAAAAGTTACAGTCTTACATGGCTTGGAACTTCTCCTGGAAAAAAAAAATCCTTTTAAAAACAGATTAGCTAGGATGACCTCTTTGGTGATAGAACAAGAGAAAGCCACAGGGTCAAAAAAATGAGTTTTCCAGAGTACTGTGCAGGGCAGGAATGTGGACCATTTGAAGAGGAAAAAGGCCACCAGCATCCTGAAATAGACCCACACAAAAGGATGTCTGAACGAGTGGAGGCACCAGCAGGGTGGCGACCTGCGGGAAGCTGAGGGGAAGTCCAGAGCAGCCAGTCGAAGGGCCTTGCCTAAATCAACAGGAACAGAGTTGACTTTCCCAGCAGTAAGATCTCTGAAGTAAACCAATAGAAGTCACCCACAAGAAAAATATTTTGTCAATAATATTTTTCTCAGCATTTTTATGTGCCAACCCCTGTTCTGAACACATTACATATATGCATTAATTTAATCTTTGTAACAACACAATATAGTAGAATCTATTATTCCCACATTAAAGGTTGTAAAACTAGAGCACAGAGAGGTTAAAAAACTTGGCCAAAGACACACAGATAGCAGCAAGGTAGAGCTGCGATTTGAATCCAGGGACTGGCTCCAGGGTCCTGGTTTTTAATGACTACACTAGAAAATCTTCTTAAAAAATAAACCATACAAAGGCCTCAATGCCAGGTGACAACTATCCCAGCCACCAAAATACTTTTTACTTACTTTCTGTTCATTTCTCATACAATGAAAACAGATGTAGAATAGGCAGCTTAAGAATAAAAGTGGCCCAGTTGCCCAGTCACCCCCAACTAACAGCCAACCAACTGCCCCATGCAAACAAGTTTAGCAGAGACTGGAACAACCATTCATATTAAATCACTGGCCCACAAATGCATGAGTTAAAGAAATGGTTATTGTTTCAAGCCACTGAGATTTTGGATAATTCATAGCAATAGATAATTGATATTCTCTTTTTTTTTTCTTAAATGAAAAGTGAGAACACAGAATGACAGATACCTGCATGTGCCCCAATCGAGATCCACCTGGCAAGCCCCCTATTGGCAATATTTTGCCCATCTGAGACCCTTGCTCCATTGCTCTGTTGCTTAGCAATGGGCCTATTTTAGCTCCTGAGGCAAGGCCATGGAGCAATCCTCAGTGCCGAGGTCCAACTTGCTCCAACCAAGCCATGGCTACAGGAGGAGAAGAGAGATAGAAACAGAGAGAAGGGAGAGGGGGAGGGGTGGAGAAGTAGATGGTCGCTTCTCCTGTGTGCTCTACTGGGAATTGGACTTGGAACATCCATACACCAGGCCGATACTCCACCACTGAGACAATTGACCAGGGCCTAACTGATACTCTCTTAAATCAAGATTTCCTTTGGTAGTCACCACAGAAATAATCAAGGACTGGTTAATGAGGGGGAGTGATGGCAGAGAGGAGCTGTCTGGAGAGTTGCTGCCAGTGGTACTAGAAGCCAGGAATCTGTGCTCGATACAGAATCCACAGAAGACACATGTACAGGGGAGGCCAGCCCAAGGAAGGAAGCCCCAAGCTCTATTGTAGATTTTAGACCGGACCATCCACTAGGGTATTTAACATGTGCTTTCATCCAGACTTAGCAGATGGCCAGTTAAATAATCAGCCTCCCGTTCAATGCTTATATGCAAAAATTTTAATTGCATTTTAAATATCAAGCAGTTGGCAGATATGCCGTAGATGATGCTCATGGAGGGTTAAGTAAACGGGTACAGATAGTCTACTTAGGAACAATGTGGTGATATATCACGAACCACAGATATAATTACAGGCATTGACCTAGAGATCCCAAGTCTGTTCATTTATTCTAAGGTGGAAAATATAAACACATTTTAATTTTTTAAGCATAATCATGTTCAAACTCTCTACTACACACTGCAGTACCTGGATAGTCATACAAGTATAGTCTCTTACCAGAAAGAGAACATTCTCATTCTCTCTTAGTTGATCATAAACACACCTAGAGTGAGAGTACAGGGCAAATTCTAATGTCAACTTTTCGCACTGTTTCATCCTTCAGTCAATAGTCAACTTCAAATGAATGCGTGGGAGCCCCGTTTTCCACCATCTTCCTCCCCCTTTCTTATTATGTCTTTAAACCATCCTCGAAACCCTCCACATACTTCCCACAGTCCCTACTTCATTCTGTTAGCATTCCAGGAGGTCAAGGGCATGAAGCCCATTGCCTCAAGCTCCATCCTGGGATAAAAGAAACAAAAAATCTGTGTAGCTCTCCAACAGGAGAACTTGCCTCAGGAGCTAAACATAGGACTAAAGCATCTACAAGCAAACCAAACTTATTCCATGCTAGTATAATTATTTTACATGACATAATGATGATTTATTAAAAGATATCTTTCCATTATAACTAAGCACAAAGAATGAGTAATACATATAATTAGAGTTTTTGCAAGATTGTTGATATTAAAATTATGTGAATAACTTAATTCCTCAACTACATTATAATTTTAAATAATTTCTAAATACTAATTGCTCTTCCCTACTAGGTTTTCACATGGCTGACTCATTCTTAACACAGGCGATGGCACAATGGATAGAGCATCAGCCTGGGATGCTGAGGACCCAGGTTTGAAACCCCAAGGTCACCAGCTTAAGCACAGACTTGTCTGGCTTGAATGCAGGCTTCTTAGTTTGAGTGCAACATTGCCAGCTTGAGCGTGAGATTATTGATATGATCCCATGGTCACTGGCTTGAACCAAAGGTCAATGGCCTGAAGCCCAAGGTCACTAGCTTGAGGCCAATGCCACTGTTTTGAAGCCCAAGGTCGCTGGCTTGAGCAGGGGGTCACTGGCTCAGCTGGAGCCCCCTGGTCAAGGCATGTATGAGAAAGCAATCAATGAACCACTAAAGTACCGCAACTATGAGTTGATGCTTCTCATCTCTCTCCCTTCCTCTCTCCTTCTGTCACTAAAAAAATGAAATATACTGCTCACAAAAATTAGGGGATATTTTATAGCTTCATATCCATTTTGAAATATCTCCTCATTTTTGTGAGCAGTATAATATTAAACTCTTGTTATGAAAAATTAAAGCTCTAAACAAGTCTTTTAATTGGATGGGTAATGACCCTTCCATATAGTAGTGGGACATGAAATATTATTTAGCAACGCTAGGATATTTCTGAAGAAGGAACTATAATCGCCCAACAACATAAAACCAGACCAATATTTTAGTTTTAGAATGTTATCAATGAAGTGAGAGAAAGCAAAAATACCGACCATCCAATTAGAAGCCCAATTTAATGACAAACTCAGTACTGATGCCCATTTCGATATGGTTTCTACTGAATAACTGCTTGGATGTACAATATGTGAAATAGTTGCACAAAAGACACCATTGTACCTATGAAAGTGCACCTCTGCTGATGACATAATGGATATTGAATACATACCAAATATCAATTTAATTAGCAGTACATAGAATTGTTTTATGAAATTTTAAACAAAAATGTGGATAGATCCATTATGCACTGAAAATGATGAGGTTGGAAACATCAGCAGAACACTTCACACAAAGTAAATTATCAATAATAAATGTTTACACGACAAAAAATTCATACATTTTTTAATGGCATAGTGAATATATTAATATCTGACTATATGTACCCTGTGCTACTGGCTATAGAAAAATATATGGTTATATATAAATAAAGTTCCTTTAGGCAAGGAACTTTAAATGTAGGTGGTGAGACACATATTAAAAAGATAGAGTGGGAGACCCTGGCCGGAGAGCTCAGTTGCTTAGAGCACCGTCCTGAAGCGCAGAGGTTGCCAGTTTGATCACCAGTCAGGACACATACAGGAACAGAACGATGTTCCTGTCTCCCTCTCTCTTCCTCTCTCTCTAAAACCAATAAATAAAAATTTTTAAAAAGTGTGGGAGTCTAGGCATGACCTGTGGTGGTGCAGTGGATAAAGCGTCGACCTGGAAATGCTGAGGTCGCCGGTTCGAAACCCTGGGCTTGCCTGGTCAAGGCACATGTGGGAGTTGATGCTTCCTGCTCCTCCCCACCTTCTCTCTCTCTGTCTCTCCTCTCTCTCTCTCTCTCTGTCTCTACCTCTCCTCTCTAAAATGAATAAATAAATTTTTTTTAAAAAGTGTGGGAGTCCACATGGTAAGTCCTAATAAAGTGCTAATTGAGTAAAAGTGACAATAAATAAATCATTGCTTATTAGATAGAAATCATTCTCCATGAAAATCAAACAGGAAAGAGGTCAAGAAGCCCAGAGTCCGGTATTGACTGTGATATTTCTTAACCAAAATGTAAACAGTTTTTATTTCACAGTGTTAACTTTGTTTATTTGGTTGAATTGCACACTCTTCAATATTTGAGAGACCTGAAATAATTATTAAACCACCACTAATATCAAGCAGTATTTTTTTTGAGCTTTATGTTTCTATGGAAGGACTTCTGTGGAAAGTGTTCAAGAGATATTGGACTTTATTTGTATTTTAAAGGTTTTGGAAACATTTGAAATATCTAAATATTTAAAAAAAAACAACAAGGAGTTATATGCCAGATGTTTGCACACTGGAAACCACCAATGCCTTAACTTGTGTCTCCAGTTTGACTCATTTTTGAATGGGCCTCAGAATAAAGACTTCTCCTACAAGTTTATCCTGAGATTACAAGGTGATCTGCTAAAAAGCTCTCATTTGCAATTAATTTTCTGTGGAAATCAGGATTTTTTTGATAGCATGCAAACATATAAAAATATTAAAATAAATGAGACTCTAAGTATGACATGAAATCACAAGTGTCACATGGAAACTCTGCTTCCAAGTTTTTATATTAATCAAAACAACTTCATTAGTTTCATTTATTTACTAGTATACAAAGGGGAAATCTGTTTAGTTTTCACCTTATACAATTATTTTTACCAGTAAAATACCATCTGATTTTATATTGTAGAGTTTCACTTATGGCTTTATTTGAAAAGAGTTATTTCTGCTTTTAAGAAAATCCACTAGAAGAAATTATCTGACAAAGCTTCCCAATCAATTAGCATATGATTCTTTGAGCAAAACTCCGTTTTACAACAGAGATATAGAACAATTACCTTGTGTCCTAAGATTTATAACATCACACACTCTCCACATCATATCTAAGGCAACTGTCAGAATTGCTTACGAGCTGTAAAATATTTGCTCTCCCACTTGGTTTTGCACAACACCTGCAATTTAATCAGGATGTTTTTGGGTGTGCCCACACTTCCCTGTCAACATTACAGTTTTGGGCAAATGCCAACCTGTAAGAGATTTTCATCTTGAGACTGCTTCCTTTCTTGCAACATCGGTTGTACTGTTGCCAAAAACATCAACCTACTGAGGGAACATCCCCTTTTACTCACTCCCATCCATTTCTAAACTCAAATAATAAACACTTAGTCCCTACATCTGAATCAAGCAGCTTTTTCTGTCCTTTTCCTTAGTAACTTACCTAAAGCCATCCTCACCAAATTCATGGGTCAATTTCTTTTCATGTGTTGTTAATACCCTAAGTACTAAGCTACTCCCTATTTTTAATTTTTGCTTTTTCATTTTTCTGTCAAAGAGAACTGTCATAATATTTGAGACTTCTAAAATATTCACTCCATCCTTCCAGGAGAACTTAATTCTCTAATTCTACACAGGGATTGAAAAATCATTACTGTTTCTACCCGCTGTGGTATTTGAAAATGTTAATTTCCTCAGTACCTGATCAAACCCAGGAGTCAATTTCCTAGTAAGATGAGATGCTAAAGGAGACCATTCTAATCACCAGTGTCTCAGTGTGTTAAAGGGACAAACCTAAACTGAAGCAAGGCTGTTGAAGATAGATGTGGCTTCCTTAGAAAGATGTTTATGAACAAGAAAGCTATATTTACCTAGCTCTGGATCTGTACTCTGTTAGACATTTTTTCCCCCATTGCTATTGCATTTTTAATATCAGAGCAAAATATGATTGCTTAAATTGCTCAAAGATGTTAAATATTTATACTTTCTCGGAAGTCATAAGAAGAAAATGCACCTGATAGAAACAATCTGCTGGTATGGTCAATAGGCCTGGCTCGGACTATGGTGGACAATATTATTCAATCTGGTGAATTATTTAGATGCGGATGTTTTAAAGAGTAGGAATATTTGCTTGTTAAATTCTGTCACACACAATGATTACCTGTGTAATATTGAAGATAAAATACTATAAAATTTGGGGGAAAACTATCCTGTGTCTGTTCTCCTAGTATGCTCAAGTTCATTACATAGATACAGTATAAATCAGAAGTGAGGTTTACCTTCAGTTCTTGAATATATAATAATAGTGAATGAAATAACAAGTCCTAAGACAAAAGAATAAAATCAAAATATCTACTGTGGCCTCTCACTCCCCCATATGCATGATAACCTTTTCTCCCCAGGACACAGTGAATTAATGTATGTAAATGACTAGAATATAATTAATTGTTCAACAATTATAGATAACTATCGTTTCTGTTGTCATTGTTCCCTTCAGTTCTCAGCTCATACATTCCTTCCCCACTCAGACAGGCTTCCTCTGAATATTGAATGGAGAGTATTTTCTTGCCTCCTTCTCTCCGTCCTCCCTTTCATTTTCCTCCCTAGATAAGGATTATCTAAAGCAGGGGTCCCCAAACTTTTTACACAGGGGGCCAGTTTACTGTCCCTCAGACCATTGGAGAGCCAGACTATAAAAAAAAAAACTATGAACAAATCCCTATGCACACTGCACATATCTTATTTTAAAGTAAAAAAAAAAAAAAAAAAAGAGAGAACAAATACAATATTTAAAATAAAAAACAAGTAAATTTAAATCAACAAACTGACCAGTATTTCAATGGGAACTATGCTCCTCTCACTGACCACCAATGAAAGAGGTGCCCCTTCTGGAAGTGCAGCGGGGGGGGGGGGGGCGGATAAATGGCCTCAGGGGGCCAAATGCGGCCCGCGGGCCGTAGTTTGGGGACCCCTGATCTAAAGAGTAGTACTTTATAGAAGAGTTAAACTTTGGATGGGTGGCTTTATTTTTAATGTTCAAAGATGCTTTTTCTACAAGTGAAAAATATGTTAAGTCTGTCACAGTGATAGTTGATGAGAAGTTGGTACTATTTTTAAGCAAGTGGAATGACAATGGAAGTGGCATTACAAGGGGCAGCTTTATATAAATATATTAGATGCTCTCTTGCCTTCTGAGTAAGTCAGGGCAGTAATATCTCAGAGAGGCAGTGACTAGGAAGAGTCTTCATGTTTATTTTCAAATCTTAGATACTTAACATTGAATAATTTATATTAAATCTATGGAGGGAAGATGGATTGAGAAGAGGAGAGTCTGGGGAGCAATATTTTAGCCTCATTTTAGAGACTTAATTCTTCACTATTTCTTATAGAAAAATTTTAAATTACTACTTTATGAAAAGCAGCACTCAAAAATATGATATTGGCTGAAAACATAAATCCATTCCAGGAGACATTAGATCAACTCTTGCATAATAGATCTAGTGACTCATTCAACGTAATGTTTACATTGAAGCACACATGTGTCCTTTGACTTTGGAACACTGTCCTTAAGGACAAACCAGGAAGGCAATGTCCTCTGATGCCTATATGAGAAAAGTCTTGGGGATGAATTGATGGTTGCTCTGATCACCTCATTCCCAACATGAACACCCTAGTATTCTGCTATTCATTTTTCCCACCCTTTCTCAGGTAATCTTTTTACTCCTCCCCATTTCAGACCAAAAGAGAAAGAGAGAAAATACTGCCAGTTTAATGTGGATTCTGGGCAGAATATTTTGGTAAAATCAGTTCTTTCCTCTTCTTCTCACACTTTAACTCCAATCTAAAATCGTTCTGTTACAGATGTCCACAGTCCCCATCTCTCGACTTCTCTGACAGTGCTCTTTCCACTGACCACTCTCCCGGTGCCGCTCACCTCCGCACGGCCACAGTCTTCCAAGGCAGCCCAGCCTTCTCGGTCTACAGTCATCTCTTTCACAAACAAGAAAGCTGAAGCCAAGGAACAGTAAACAACTTTTCAGGTTTATTTCAAATCAGTAAAGAAGATGATATCAAACCTTATGCCTGTGAATTTTTTGACTCACAGATGAAGCAAAAAGCAAGCTGTCTCACTTCACGCTTTGAAATGACCAAGTATTTATTCTCAGGTTTGCTCTTACAAGTATAGATTCTCAAGAACAACTTGGCTGTTACTTAATCATTTGGAGTAGAATAAAGGGAAGCCCTGTAAGGGTGGATGGGGGACAATTAGCAGAGAGAGGAATGAGTAGAATGGGTGGGAGACTAAACATGGTAGGGTGCTACATAGGCTGTAAAGAAACAGTGGGTCCTTGGGCCAACTGGTTTGACCCAGCCCCCGGGAATACATCATTGCCATCAACTTTGTCTTTGCAAAAGAAAAGTTAAAGTCACAAATGAATATGCCAGCATATATATATTTGATATATCAAGCACTTACCATGTGTACAGTATATGCTAGAATCTTGGAATATATTATCTCATTTAACTCTTACAACAATCCTAGAATAAAGATATCACTATCTTCATTTTAGGACTGATGTAAATACAACATGGAGAAATCAAGCTGCTAATTTGGGTTTCCCTGATTCTAAAGACTTAAACATCAATAGGTAAGCCCCACTCCCATAAGAAAAAACAAACAAACCAAAAACCTCTATATCCATGGTGAAAAGTTGCCACTGCATGCTCCTTGAGATCACAGACTTTTGGGTTTGTTTTCATATCTATGTCTTCAAAGCAGCCTCGTCCACATCCTGTCATATGTTACATGTTCAGTTAATATGTCTCTCACTTCTATGTAAATGTTCACATTAGCAAGGATTAAACTATTCATATATGGCACAGCACCATATATGAATTTTAGGAAACCTTCTCTCAGTCCCCGCCTCCCATTCCCCACTATCACCATGTTCTTCTAAAAGCTACGAGTAGCTCTAAATCATGAGAGGAACAATGAATTCAGAAATAAAAACAAACTCTCTTAATTAAACTTATATACTTTATATATAATAAATTATGGCCACCATAAATTATTCTATAATTCTTTACAGGCTGTCCTCAAAAAACCATTTCAGAAATTAGATTACACACATGATCTATTTTCCCTCCCCATGAATAGAGTATAGGAGAAGAAATCACTAACAATAACATGTCCTTTCTAAACTTTCTTTCCAATGATAATATTTCCAATTATTAAGTAGTCAAAAGCTTTATTGAGAACTCACTGGAGTTTAGGAATTCAGAGGAGTATGAGGAAATGTCTTCTGCCAGTGAGTTTAAAATCTAGGTGTAGAGATAAGAAGCATCACATATCAAGATAAACAAGAGAAGGAACAGCATGTGCAAACCACAGATGAGTAACAAGCACTACAGAAAGAGAGAGCCAACTGATTTTGCCTCAGGTGGTAATGTTAAGCCTAATCCGGAGGGACCGAAACATTGAAGACACGAACAAAGTCGGTCGATTACACATCAAAGCTTTATTGTCTAGCTTGGCCAAGCGGCGGCAACTCCGACAGAGGTCTGAGGGAGAGTGCGCCGGCCCTTTGTTCTACTTAGTTTTTATAGTTTTGTAAGTGGGAAGTACAGAAGCAAAAATTGTAATTAGGAGCCCCTTACCACTATTGGTTATAGTCATATGTCCTTTAACATGATAGGACCATATTCAATTTGCAAGCCATACATTATTTTGGAGAAAACAAAATTTACAAGTCAACACAATGGTAGAAAGATGTCTTTTTACATATTAGAAGGCATTCCTATATTATCTAGTGTTTATCTGGCTATCTCTCTGTCCAGAGTCACACACATTAACCACATGCATTCACATAGGAAAGGTAGTTTCTATGGGGACAAATGCCCGCAAATGGTTCATTGCTATAAGAAAAGGTTTCTTTTGGCTTTTCTCTCCCTGTACCTGGCTAGCCATTCACCCCTTTCCCCACAGGTGTGGTAGAATATCTGGGAATCCATGTTTTCCTCCCCTTGCATTTACAATACAATGCCAAGGGCCATCCTGGTCATGCCAATCACACAGTACAGAGACTATTCTCACAATTTCTCTGCACACCTTAACCCAAATTAATAAAATGTTCTTCAAGCCTCCCAAAATATTAATATTAATTCTGTAGCTTTTGGTACTTTACAACACCTGCGGGTGAGGTGGCGCAGTGGCTTCTTGGTAGGAGAGGTTTTCTTGAAGACAAAACATGATCTAGAACATAAAGGACTGGATAACAAGAAACAAAAATAATTATTTCTTTACTGCTCTTAATAATTATACTATGCTGTGTTCTTCCCTGACTCTAGATACTTTTCTCAGATCTCTTCCTCTCAGTCAACCCTTGAAATCTAGAAGTTATCTATGACACCCCCCTTTCCCTCACCTCCCACGTCTAATCAGTCAAGGAGTCTGGTTGATTTCCCTTGCCAATGAATCTCAAATGCAATCATCTTTCTCCATATTCACTGCTAACATCCTAACCTGCAAGACCACAGCGTTAGCCCCCAACCTGTTCTCAAGAGTCAACTCTTGCTTCTCTCCAAACACTTCTTATAGTGGCCAGTATAATCTTTTATTAAACCTCAATAGAATTTCTGTTCAGCTATGATCATTCAATGGCTACCATAATATTTCCAATTATTAAGTAATTGAAAAGTTTTTATTGAGCACTTACTGTTTACAAACTCCACTAAATGAACTTAGGAATTCAAAGGAGTATGAGGAAATATGCTCTGCCAGTGAGTTTAAAATCTGTATTATTCTAAAGAATAACATTAAAGAATGTCTTTAATATGCTTTTCAAAGGTTGTGCATGTTTCTGGTCCTAACGCTCTACCATTCTCTCCTGATAACAAACACCATCTCAAGAGGACACTAAGCCACCAAACTGACTAAGTATGTTTTGCCCAAAGTGTTCCAGAATGTTTTTCCCTTCAATGTTCACATAGATTACTTCTATTCAACTATTATACTTCAGCTTAATTCTGCTTTCATAGGAAATGTCTTCTCATACCTCAAGCTAAACTACCAACCCCCTCCCAATTACTGATAATAACTCTGAAATGCCCTGTACCTGACAATTATATATTTAAAGTTTTACTTAAAGACTGTTTCCCCACTAGTTTCTACACTCAGTGATAACAGGAACCATGTATATTTTATTCACCACGGTACTCCTGGTTTCGAATCCCTCAATAAAAAAAAACTAAAACTAAAAACCAAATAAATTACCCAATTTCAACACTTAAGTTATTTTCCATTCTTTTTCCACCAATACTGTTCCACAGTTTACCGTAAGTGTCAAAGCAAATGTCATGCTTACAAAGTTCTACAAATTTTCTACATCCAGGGATTACGTATATTTTCTCATTAGTCAATGCCACAAGCTCTGCCCCTCCTTCCCTCTCAAATCTGAAGAGCTAAGAAAAAAACGAAAATTCCATGCTTCATCTAGCTTGAAAAGCACTTTACTCCACACCTTAACTTACTCAATGTCTTTTTTAAATTTATTATTCTTTCTGGTTTTACTTCTGAGTTTTTTTCCCAAACAAGCAGAGCTGAATAACAAACCAGGAAACATCTGACCTTTTAAGGTTAATCTCCAGGAGAAAGAAAAGTAAAACCTCTCAGCCTCAGAAGGGAGGAGAGAGAAAGAAGAATTCATCTCTGTTGATCTGGGGAGAATGGAGCAAGAGCAGCTCGCTCTGGAGGCCAGACCCTACCGCAAGCAAGTTTCCTATTCCCAGGGCTTCAAGTCCAGGATCTTTTCTCCCCTGGCCTAACTCTAAGTATTTCATCAAAAACGTTCATAGGTTATAGCAAGTCCATGGTATACACAAAAAAAGACAAGAAAAACCTGTACCTTCTTTTAAAAGGTACCCCAAAATTATTTCTTTAAATAAATAATAGTAAATTGACTGTTTATAATGAGCCAGCCACTTTGCTAAGTGCTTTACTTAAAATTAATTAAAGCACTCAATTCTCTCTCATTAAACTCTATGCAGTAAGCACTATTACTATCATGATGATCAACACCCAAAGAGGGCAAATGACTTGCTTAGTCTCACAGAGCTATTAAACAGTAAAGTCATTTTTCTGCAACAAAATCTTCCTTATTCACTCTTGTACCCTATACCTGTTGCCCTAGTAACCCACACTATGTATTTGCAAAAAGACTATTTGGGTAAATTCTGTAGGTGCCCATTCATTTAACATTGTGCTGGGCTTTGGAGATTCAAGGATAAATAAATCATTGTTCTTGCCCTCCTTGAGCTTACAGTTCAATAACAAGACGACGTGATGGGTAACATAGGACACTTACCCTGAGTGGTATCAGAGCTTTAAGGAGAGATTGGTGTTGTCAGTCCAGGAATGTCTTTTCAGGGAAGATCACATCTGATTGACTAGTAATGTAATGATTAAGTGATATCACATGTGAATATAAAGCAGTGCACATACATACTTACTGCTAAGTAACCTCTTTAAAATTACATAAAGTATTTAAGCCCCAAATTTAAAATCACACAACAGAGAGGACTGGTGAGGAAGTGAGAGGTGGAAAGAAGCTGCACAGGTGGCCAGTGGCTTAGCAGAGGGAAGAAGCTGAAAGCTCTGCCCACAGTGGGAGCACACCAGTGTGAGCTCAGTGGGTTTGCTCCATAGAACACTGAAAAGGCTGACAATGGAACCACTAGGCACCTGCAGAAGCTAATCTCATCTACAGACGGGAGCTGAGAACAGGACTGGTTAAAACCCTATGGAGCTTTTCAATACCTCCAACACCTTCTATCTGTCTGTAGAACTCTGGGCAGAAAATAGAAGGACTACTTCCAGAAAAAGCTGAACCTGAGATGATACTCTTGACTCAAACCCCAAGCACATCTAAGAATAGGAGCAAGGTGCCATATAGGAGAAATGGGAGATTAAGTAAAAATCTATATACTTCAAAATGAAGCTGCTTAAGCCCCTCTCCCAAGCCTGGAAGTATCCCATGTAGGCAGGAAACTGCAAAGTTCTTCTCTGGGAAAACAGAATAGTCCAAGAGAAGAGACCTACAGACACTGACGTTGGAGTTCCACAAGGAAAGAGGTGAGTTTCAGCTCTATTGAAGACTGGCCTCCAGCCAGTGCTGCCTTGGCACACAGCGCTTCTAATGCGCTTTCAAGAGCCCCGCTCTTAACTACACACAGACAGACAAGAATCTCCAAATATTTGAGGAAGCTCTCTAATATGAAAGACAGACCAAAGCAAACAGTAAAAAGCAGGAGAGCACAATTAAAGATCAATGCAGTGAGCAGGAAAATGCTTTAAGGGAAAAAATAACTTTAAAAAATGACTTTAGGAAGACTTTAGAAGACTAAAAAAAAGTTATATTTTAAGCACACAGATTTTGATGTGTTGTCCTTTACAGTATACCATTTTGTATAATCTAAATATCCTTCAATAATTTTTGAAAGAGAAAAGCTAACTAGTCCAAAATTGAAAGCATTATTACTAGTAAATATATATAAATTAATTATAAACATCAACAGCATTTATGATAAATGAAGAACAAGGACAAATAGTGCTCACAATTCATATGATAGATGAACAAACAGAAAATAAAGAAGAGCTCTTGAAGTTAAAAAATGATAGCAGAAAATTCAACTGAAAGGTTTTACGATAAAAATCAAAGACTTTCTCAGCAAGGAAAGCAATCTGATTGAAAAATTGAAAGAAAATAAGAGAATCAATCCAGAATACTCAACATCTGAGAAATTTTTTGCGGAACTAAATAAAGTTCCCTAAAGATAGAATAGAGGTCCAGCTACAGTCTCAGTTGTCTTCTTCCTTTTTTAGCAAAGCTCATTAAGAAAGTTGTCTACATCCACTCTTTCCAATTCCTTCTCTCCCCTCTGTTTTTCCGCTATAATCTGATGTTCATCCCACTACTCCCCTCATACTGTTATCAAAATCACCAAAAAGGAGTTCATTTCTGAGTCCTAATCTCATTGTGCTTGTCAGCAGCACCTAAGAGACAAGATCATTCCCTCCTTGGAAAACGTTCTTCGCTTGGCTCGTGGAACTCCACCAAGGCCTGCTTTCCTCCTACTTTTCTGGCCACTTCCTCTCAGTCTCTTCTGCTGTTTCTTACTCATCTCCCTCATCTCTCCATGTAGGCAGTGCCTCTGGATTCACCCTTTGGATTGCTTCTCTTTATAATCCACACTCACCTCCTAGGCTCCTCTGATCAGTTTCATAGTCATAAGGACCACCTACATGTTGATGGCTTCCATGTCAGTATCTCCAGCCCACATACCCCACCTCAACAGGCAGACCTAAATGTCAAACTGACAATTTACATCTCAATGTGGATGTGTAACAGGCATCTCGTATTTCCAAGGCCCAGTGCTAAGCTCCTAACTTATACTTCCCTCTTCTCCTGTGCTTTTCCTCTTTTCAGTTTCTGGTAACCTTTTTTTTTTAGGCTTAGGCCAACACCTTGAGTCATCTTCCTTTCCTTTTATCTTACACCTTAGATATGGTCTGTCAGCACACCATAACATTTCCACCTTCAAAACACATCCTATAATCCTCACTGCCGCTTTGCCAGTACAGCCACCATTAGCTCACTCCTGATTTGTTGCAACAACCTCCTAGAAGGAACCTTCACTCCTACCTTTTTTCAGCTTCAGACTCTCAACACACAGCCAAGGCAATCCCATTAACAGGTGATGTTATGTTCCTTGTCTGCTCAGAACCCTCCAATAGCCTCCCCCACTTTTTACCCAGAAAGCCTTGACATAATTGGAGCCCCAGTTGCCTTTAACCTCATCCTCTTACTCTCTTCCATTTGCTTCCTTCACTATAGTCACTCAGCTTCCTTGCTGTTTCTTAAATGCATCCATACTTTGAACTTGATATTACTTCTACCTGGAAGTCGGTCTCCCCAGTGATCTACCTGGTTAACTCTCTTACTTCCCATAGACTTTACTCAAACCCCACTCTCTCAGTGAAGCCTTTTCTGGTGACCATATCTAGAATTGCAAATTACACATGTGTGCACACACACACACCAAATGATAACTCCCTTTCTGGCGTTATTTTTTTCTTAGAATTTATCATTATTTAATGTGCTTTTTTATTTGACTTATCTATCTTGACCGTTAGAATGTATACTCCACAAAGACAAGATTTTAGTCTTCATCTTCATTACTACATCCCAAGAACTAAGATGAATTCACAAACATAACAAAGATTTTTATGGATAAATTAAAGAATCAATAAAATAAGAAGCATAAAACTATCAAAAATAATTAAAGAAAATTTCTTAGAATTTAAGAAGCTGGAATAACCACATAGAAAGATGCAAAGTCTGGATTAAGTATAGTAGATTGAAACAGGGAAAAGAGAGACCACATCAGCTGTTTAGGATCTGTAGACCAATTGGGATCAATCTTTCTAATTAGCCATCAGGGACAGGTTAAGAATGAGAGGAGCAGAAAGAAGCCAGTTGTCCCATACAGAAATCAAGCATATGGCGTTACTCTGGGGAACATCTCCTAACTCGCTTTTTTATGTAATTTAGTGTGAAACTCTCCAAAATAGGCATATAGTCCCTTGACAAATCTATCATGCCATCTACCAACTGCAGCCACAATTATTTCTAGAATATTTTAGTGAATATTTATGATGATTGCAATCACTCATTTCTTAATTACATAGTAGGAGTAAGTTCTTGTGAATAGTGACATCTTAAAGGAAGGAATATTTTTAAATTCTAACTCTTCCTAATGTGACATTTCTTCCATATATATATAAAGTCTTCCTCTTCCCTGTACAGAGAGTGTTGTTTATGGTCTACTCATCTCATTCTGCATGCCAGTATTCCCTCTTCCACACTCAGTGGTTATAGTTTCTTTTCCTTTTTTTTCTAACTTACACACTGCCAACAAGTTTCTCTCTAAAATCCCATTTTTTTCTTTTTTAAGTGAGAGGAGGGGAGATGGACAGAATCCCACAAACACCCTGACCAGCATCCACCTGGCAACCCCCATCTGGGGCCAATGGTTGAATCAACAGGGCTATCCTCAGCACCTGAGGCCGATGCTCAGACCAACAGAGCCACTGGTTGCAAGAGGGGAAGAGACAGAGAGGAGGGGAAGAGAAGCAGATGGTCATTTCTTTTGTGTGCCTTGACTGGGGATCCAACTTGAGAAATCCACATGTTGGGCCAACACTCTATTCATTGAGCCAACTGGCCAGGGCCAGGGCCAGTCTTTCCTTTATGACACAAGACAAATCTCAAAGTTCATGCACGTGAACTGAACAAATGGACTTCTGAGAGATTCATTTTAATCTCTGTGAGGGCCAAGTCAACTTGCTGGTCCATCCATGCTAGGATACTGAACATACCTTACTTCAAGTATCCCAAACCTAGTTGGTGAAACAAAGTTAGATACATAAACATGGACCAACAAGATAGTAGATACTGCATCATTAGGCAAAAAATATACAAAGATAATAATTACCTGAGTACATTTGCTATTTTTTTTGTGTGTATTTTTTCAAAGTTAGAAGCAATGAGGCAGTCAAACTTCCGCATGAGCCCAACCAGGATCCACCTGGCATGCACATTTGGGGTGTTGCTTTGTCTCAGCCAGAGCCATTCTAGCACCTGATGCGAAGGCCATGGAGCCATCCTCAGTGCCTGGGCCAACATTCCTCCAAAGGAGCCTTGGCTCCAAGAGGGGAAGAGAGAGATGGAGAGGAAGGAGAGGGGGAAGGGTGGAGAAGCAGAGGGGTATTTCTCCTGTGTGCCCTGGCCGGGAATCAAATCTGGGACTTCCACACGCCGAGCCAACGCTCTACCACTGAGCCAACCAGCCAGAGCCCATTTGTTATTTCTTAATTATTAAAATTCTGGTTTTTAATGATGTCCCAAAAACTTTATTGCAAAAATAAACTACAAAGTATGTATTTGGTAATATTACAATACTTTCTTTTCTAGATTATCTGAGAAGAGATTAATCAGAAGCATTTTTTACTATGCTTAGCACCCTTTGCATCAAAATGGTTCTAAGATAAAAAAAAAACAATGTCAAATCATCAAAGAACACATTAATTCTGGCCAATATTAGTATTAATATTGGCTATTAGTATTAAAGTTCATGGAGAACGATAATAGCAATGAGCTAATTTATTTGTATTTCAGATTACATGCAGTTTTAGCAAATCCTCTGAAAAAACAATTTCATTGTCTTCAAACCAGAAACATAAAATTAGATAAACTAATTTCACTGGAAACCAATATTTCACATGCCTTATATAAATGAGGTTTTAATTTATTATATTTTAATAGTTACTTTTTCAGAAAAGCTTTCTATTCTAAGTAGACTATAATCAATAGCTTTCCTTTAGATAAAAATATCTTTTTCTAGAAAAAAATTATTTAAGGAATAATAAATGTTCACTAAAAAAATTTTAAATGTAGACCCGTAGCATGGAATACAAAGTAAAATGTATGTGTCACTCCAGCCTCATCTCACCATTGCAACCCAAGCACAACTTAATAAAAATAACCAAGGTTATTATCTATTTTTAGATATAGTATCTATGTAAATAAAAATGTATATATTCCTTTTTCCAACATGAATGGGGTCATATTGGGCATGCTTTTATAATTTTATTTTTCCCATTATTATTTCCTGATCATCTTTCCATATTAATAGACTTATTAGAATTGCACAGATGAAGTTAAAAAAGAGTAAGGAATGTAAATTTGTGAATTTCACATTGGGAGGCTGCCCAGGTACCCATCTTAGAGAAAATTTTGATTATAAGTGCCATTTTAACAACCAGTTCGCCACACTCATCAAAAAATTGGGTCTCAGTTCTACCACACCGGTGTAAACCGGCTGAATCCCACTACTGCTCTCATTTCATGTACGTTGAACCTGCCACATTCGCTGCTTAGAACTTTCTTCCTTAGGTCTTCAGTTAACTCACTCATTCACCTAATTTACCTCAGCTCAAATGTTGCCTCCTCAGAGAGACCTTCCCTAACCAGCTCATCCAAGACAGTACTCCCAATCCCTCTCTAACTTCTCACTCTGCTTACTTGTTCTGCATGGTACTTGCCTTTACCCAAAATTTTGTTATTCTTCTGACTTAATTGTTACAGTTTACACTTTGTAAATATTATAGTCATCTTGTTATGAAAGCAAATCCAATAAAATATAAATGTCATGAGAACAGATACTTTTTGGTTTGATTCATTGCTATTTCTCAGTGCCAAGAACAATGCCTAGCATATAGTAAGTGGTCACAAATGTTGAAGAAATAATCTAACAAGTATATTAGCTTTTATATTGTCCCAAGCATTCTCCTTGGATAGGAAAAAGATTAATAAGATTGCTAGTGGTTAAGGCAAATATGTAAAACTTACTGTGGAGTGTGATGCATGCCATAATGGAGGTAAGTTGGAAGTGGACTAATAGGGGACAAAGGAGGGTGAGTAATCTGTGGGGCTGGATGGGAAATCAGGGTTGCTTCAAAGATTGCCCCTCTCCCTTTTCCATGCTGACTCAAATGTCAATCCCTGTGGAATCAGTTTCTCTAACACATTAGCCTCCTCTTGACATTATTTCCTGTGTCCCATCCAAGCAAGATTTACCACTTCTCTATATGTTTACCTCTTTTGTCCATTGAACAGGTGCAGCATTTCTCACATACAGTAGCCCCCCCCCCCTTATCCAAAAGGCAGATGTTCCACAGGTCCCAGTGCATGTCTGAAATCACAAACAGTACCAAGCCCTATATACATTATGATTTCTTCTGTTCATACATCAATAATAAAGTTTAATTTATAAATTAGGCACAGCAAAAGACTACAACAATAATGAATGATAAGCTAGAACAATTATAACAATACACTCTAATAACAGTTATGTGAATACGGCCTCTCTCTTTCTCTCAAAATATCTGATTGTAACCATCGCTTCCTTGCAGTAAATGGCTTGATGTCACTCATTTTAAGGGATCCCTTGCTGATTAGCTTCTTAATAGCTCAGTGCTTTCTGGAGCAACACGTTGACATCAATCAACATATTTTCTGTTCATGTCTCCCACCCACAAAGGTGGAGACATCTTTTCTATTTTCACTAAGGACTTACTACACACTGTGGCTATAACTTTTGTAGTTTGAGGTGTGACAGCAAAATTAGCAGGATTTCTTTTTTTCTTCTTCACAATTTAACAGATAGAAGGTTCGTTCTTATGGTAGATCTTAACCACCTCAGCTTACCCTTTTTTTCTTTCCTTTTTTAAGTAGAGTACTTTCACCTTTTCACTTCAAGGAAGCACTTCACAGCTTCTCTAGGGTGTATCCGAATCGCAGCATCACTACTCTTGCACTTTGAGGCCATTAGTAAGGAAAATAAGGGTGACTTGAACACAATCACTGCCACCTGCGACAGTCCTTCTGAGAACAGGAAGTGACTCAGGGCAAGGAGCGCCCGGAGCGCGAGGACACTGGCCGAAGGGACCATTCACATCCCCGGCCGAGAAGGGAGCGGGACTCACGAGATTTCATCATGCTGCTCAGAAAGGTGTGCAACTTCAAACTTAGAAATTGTTCATTTCTGAAATTTTCATTTAATATTTTTAGACCGTCATTGATCTTAGAGAACTGAAACCTCAGAAAGCACGACCACTGATAAGAGGGGACCACTGTATGGGTATCCCCTGCATATTTGCCCAAATGAACTGTAAACATTTTTTACACAAAATTCATTATCTTTACTATAAATCCATTTTATGACATATACCTACATAGCCATAAAAATGTTCAGAGTGCACACATTTCCTTTGTTGAAAGCTATTATAATCACCACTCCCACATTTTAAGGAAAAATGTTTTCTAAGAAAGTGGAAAAGGTTGTAGAGAAATTATATAAACCTAAGAGGTCTGGGATAGTCACACATCTGAAAGAAAACAGACATGTAACACACATATATCAAAACAAATATGTACACATTTTTGTAAACACATATATCAAAACAAAAGCTTGGTTATCTGTGTGTCACCATTACCATACAATAATTTTTCTAAGTGTTGTTAGTTTTAAAAAGTTGCATCATGTCACCCAAGCACAATAAATTATTTTTTGACAACTAGAATAAATACCTCAGTGTAATGGATTAATAGTTGCCATGGCACACATTAAGCAACATATTAAAATAGAAAGCATTGATTAGAAAGAGAGTAAGGGGGAACTGAATCAGTAAAGGAATGGAACCTAAAAGCCCACAGTGGGTTTAAATATTTAAAAAGCATGGAACACTGCACAATTTGAAGATCATGGTGAAGTAGTTTCCACTGATAGTAAGCTTGCAATTAAACAGTTTATTCTACAGACAGATTTTCAATGGTAATAAAACTGGGTTGTTTAAGAAATGAGTGCCACATTCAATTCCAAAGAATGAAAAAATGCAGGGACATCATATATTCAAAGACGAAATTTTAGACACATATTGTAAAGAAAATGTTGTTAACCTAATACCTTTGAAAACTCAAAGGCCCTTAGAGAAATCTTGAAGTTAAATAACATCATATAAAATTATGAAGTAAGGCTGATAATTAGAAATATTTAATGAACCCACGAGTAGCGAGTTATCACCGTCAAAGTATCCACAAGCTATACACAAAGAAGAAAGATCTTGCAAAATGGCTATTATCATATTCGAATATAACGTGTCAATGTAGAGTCATCACCAGTAATGAATGCATCACTCTGATGGAGGGGCTGATAATGGGGACGGTTAAACATGTAGGGTCTATGAGAAATCTTTGTACCTTCTCCTCAATTTTGCTGTGAATCTAAAACTGCTCTAAAAATAATCTTAATTTTAAAACAAACATTAAAAATATAAATATTTAAAAGCATGTGATTTAGATAATGAAGGATGCTCACGTATGTGCATGTAACCCATACACGTTTATATATTTGTATTTATATGCGCATATATCTAAATATATCTACAGTTAAGCCTGCGTTTATAAAGATGTATTGTTTGTGTATGTGTATATACACATCTCTCTTCAGCTCCCTGGAGGACAGCAAATCAGAGACTTGGAGGCCGATAAACCTGGCATTGTATTATACTTTTCCCTATTCCCTGGCTCACCCTCAAGTTCTTAGGTGATAAAATGGCCATTCAATAAAATATCTGCCTCATAACTTTCCCATAAAAATTAAAAGTAATGGCCCTGGCCGGTTGGCTCAGCGGTAGAGCGTCGGCCTAGCGTGCGGAGGACCCGGGTTCGATTCCCGGCCAGGGCACACAGGAGAAGCGCCCATTTGCTTCTCCACCCCTCCGCCGCGCCTTCCTCTCTGTCTCTCTCTTCCCCTCCCGCAGCCAAGGCTCCATTGGAGCAAAGATGGCCCGGGCTCTGGGGATGGCTCTGTGGCCTCTGCCCCAGGCGCTAGAGTGGCTCTGGTCGCAACATGCGACGCCCAGGATGGGCAGAACATCGCCCCCTGGTGAGCAGAGTGTCGCCCCATGGTGGGCGTGCCGGGTGGATCCCGGTCGGGCGCATGCGGGAGTCTGTCTGACTGTCTCTCCCTGTTTCCAGCTTCAGAAAAATGAAAAAAAAAAAAAAAAAAAATTAAAAGTAATAAAGTATGTAAATGCCCTAACAAAAGGCCTAGCAGATGATTCAGTGATCAATAAATTTTAACTTCATCCTTGTATATAACCTTATAACTGGCTCTCACTTGAGCTGTGAATTCATTGATTCTCAGGGCTTTATCACCCTTGTGTTCTCAGCACCTACCAGATATTAATCTCTCAGTAAGCATTCATTGAATACAATGCAATTAATGATGAGAGTTACTTAAAACTAAAGTATTAGTCACTAAAAGATTTTGAAGAGTTTTCTGATTTCCTTCCCATTGCACGTAACATCGGTTTAGGGCCTGAGCTGTGGTGGCGCAGTGGATAAAACATCATCCTGGAACGCTGAAGTCGCTGGTTCAAAACCTCGGGCTTGCTCGGTCAAAGTACATGAGAGAGGCAACAGCACTGCTTTCTTCTCTTTCTAAAATCAATGAATCAAATCTTTATAAATAAATAAATAAGGTCAGTGTAGGAACCTTGTTTTAAGACCACCTGGGATCTTTTCAAGAAAACATCACAGAGAAAAGTTTTCCTTTACTTGTGCTTTTCTTTTTTTAAAAAAATTTTTATTTTTATTTATTTATTTATTCATTTTAGAAATGAGAGAGAATGAGTGAGAGAGAGAGAGAGAGAGAGAGAGAGAGAGAGAAAGGAGGGAGGAGCAGAAAGCATCAACTCCCATAGGTGCCTTGACCAGGTAATCCCAGGGTTTTGAACCAGCGACCTCAGCATTTCCAGGTCGACACTTTATCCACTACGCCACCACAGGTCAGGCTCTTGTGCTTTTTGAATTTATTTTCTACATGATAATCTTCTAAGGAAAAGTTATTGCTTTTTGTGGCAGTTCTATTTTGGAATGGCAATTTCTATAATATCCTTTGAGAAAAAATTATGTTTTATATTTCTATAGGAATAAAATAAATCAAATTTAAATACAGACTAGGCCTCAGAACTAAATAAAATTTTTCTGAATCAGTCTTCTACCTTTCTAACTTACTTACAGGAAATTTTATTTTCTTATTTGTCACTCAAAATTTTGTTATCAATTTTCATTATTATTTGTTTTTAACAAATTAGACCTTACATTTTTTTTCTATCCACTACTCTTTGGCTTCCCGCTTATTAAGAAAATGGGCAGAAGATGCTATTGAACTATCATGTGTTTCCCAAAGATAGGCTTTAATTTTAATTATATTCAGGCAAGGCCAAAATATAACCCCAGTAAATGTAAAACATTTGATCGTTAGAGCTTTGAGACTGGCCAGATCACAATCAACTGGAACTTCCTTCTACCTAATTTTAATTCCACTTGTGCATTACTCATGATAAATTGACCCTAGTCTCTCATGCAGTAACATTATCTTAGAGTTTACAATTTCTTCAAACTCTTGTGAAGAGAAAAGGGAGGGTTTCAAACTCGCCACTTGATTACTCTGAGCTGCAGTTGCTTCCCTTACACAAGTTAAGCTTGTCTTACTTGCATTTAACATAACAAATTTAGTGTGACCAGTACACCCCATGCAATGCATTCACAAAAAAAAAAAAAAAAAAAAAAAAAATACCATGAAGGAGCTACCTTGAAATCATATTTCGCAATAGACTGTCAGAATGGCTATTTTAAGATCAAAACTACTAAGTAACCAAGACACTATTTTAAATAAATTCAAATCAGGAGATGAATCAATCAAGAATCATTTAAAAATCTACATGATACCAACCTACCTGATTGAATAAATCTTAACAGTTTACTCATATAATCAGAGAATAAAAATTATTACTATTATTATTTTTAGTGAGAGAAAGGGAAGCAGAGAGACAGATTCACTCATGTACCCAGACTAGGATCTACCTGGCAAGCCTACTAGAAGGCAATGCTCTGCACATCTAAGTGCATTGTTCTGTTGCTCAGCAACCAGGCCATTTTTTTTAACACCTGAGGCAGAGGCCACAGAGCTATTCTCAGCGCCTAGGGCCAATTTGTTCCAACTGAGCCATGGCTGTGGGAGGAGGAGAGAGAAAGAGAGAAGGGGGTGGTGGAGGGGTGGAGAAGCAGACGATCGTTTTTTCTGTGTGCCCTGACTGGGAATCGAACCTGAAACATCCATGCACCAAGCCAATACTCTACTGCTGAGCCAACCAGCCAGGACACAATTATTAAAATTAAATCTGGTAATAACTTTTAAAACCTGAACTGAACTCAGAGTAGTGAAATAAGAAGTTTGAAATATCTTTTCTAATCAAGAGGTTAACAAAATTGCAAACTCTAAGACAATGTTGCTTTGTAAAAAGATCTACATTCAATTATCACGAAATTAAATATGAAATTAAAATTAGGTAGAATTTCTTTTTTCTTTTTTCAAGAGATTAAGTCAGAGAGAGAGACAGGAACATCAAGCTGCTCCTACATGTGCCCTGACCAGGGATTAAACCAGCAACCTTTGGGCCTTGGGATGACACTCCAAACAATGGAGCTATCTGGCCAGGGCTTAATTTTTGTATTGATTGATTGATTTTTAGAGAGACAGAGAGAGGATGGTAAAAAGAGGGGAAGGGGAAGAAAAGCATTCATTTCTTGTTCCACATCGTTGTGCATTCATTGGTTGCCTCCCATGTGTGTCCTGACCAGGAATCAAACCCGCAAATCTGTCGTTTTCGAACAACAATCTTAATCAACTGACTAACAGGCCAGGGCCTAGGTAGAATCTTGAGTACCATTTTGTAAGTCATTATGTATTGTAGTATATTTAAAGTTATTATATGTGATTTTAAATGTGATGTTTATTTGATCATTAGAGTAAGAAAAAAAATATTTAAAACCTGAAGTCCAATCACAGAGAAGCTGTATCTCTTTTCTTTCACAGGTTTAAAAAAAGTTAAAATTCAATTTTTTAATTCTATCTTAAACACTTTTTAAAAATAACAGTGGTAAATAAATAAAATATACTTTTAAACTTTTAGAATATACCGTATAGAGATCCTGAAAACTTCAAATAAAGTTCATATTTAAATATTATGGCCAAAAAAAAAAGTTTTAAAAATTTTTTTCACAAATATAAATATCTACTCAGTGCACTTCTTGTAGCACTATGACCATAAGCTCCAAGAAGGCAGGACTGTGTCTCTTTGGTTTTGGCTCTGCCCTGCAACAATTCAGGTAATGCTAGCTAGCATGTGCTTAACCAATATTTGTTGAATGGATGGATAATTATGTACATGTACTAATAGTAAGGAATCCCATCAATTCGTTAATAATGACTCCCATCTGTTCAGTTTTTCAAAACTACCTGAACAAATAGTTGTCAATGGTTTCCATGTCCCAGGCTCTGTTACAGGCACAGGGATACAACTATGAACAAAGCAGACAAAAAAGAAATCCTTGTCCCTTTGGAGCTTAGTCTAGCAGGGGCAGACAGACAACCAATGCTATGAGCAAGTGCAAGTCAAAAGGAGAAGAGAAGGCGGTGAAATTGAAAATCTGCCAGCCATTGTGTGTGGTTTTTATTCTGAGTGAAACGAGGAGTCACTGGAGGGTTTTGAGCAGAGAAGAGACACCATTCAACTTACACCGTAACAAGATCATTCTGGCTGCTGTGTTGAGAATAGCATGAGGCAAAGCCAGAGCAGAAGCAGGGAGAACCATAGAGTTCAACCATCTAGGTGAGAAATGATGGTACCTGTAAGTGTTGTTCACCATGTGCCAGGCAGTGAGAAAACTGCTTAATGGCCACCATATTTAACTTGCCCAAAGTCACTCAGCTAGCAGGTGGCAAGTGTAAGATTCACACACTGCTTTGCCACCTTCAGTTTTCATATGTATTTTTAAATGTCTTGTTATAATTAGCATCAGCATACCAGAGATTGTGGTGTTGCCCACTTAGGGGTGATATGGCATTAATAATGAGAAACCAACCCACCTTCTAGCTTTGTCCTCAACTTCTCCATGGCTGTAAACCCTCTACTCCAGCTGAACCAACTGACTTATTCTCTCCTAAACAGTGCTTGAATTTTCCCAACAATCTTACAATTTTAGAATTTAAAGAAAACTTGGCCAACCTTGACACTTGAAAGGGAAGCCCTATCTACCACAAACCTGATATTTAGGTCATTTGGTCTCCAACTATTTCCAAGTGACAGATAAGGTTGCTGCCTGCACCTGTTCACGTGCTCACATGAGATACCACTGGGGAATCCCAGAGATTCTTGCAATAGATCTTGCAAAGCATTGACCACATTAAAGGTTAGGTTATAGGACAACAGCATTCACATTATGGAATATTTCCCAAAGTCCGAGCCTCTTATTAGAAAGTAATCTGGTGCTAATGAAAACTGGGACTTGGACTGAAAAAAAACAGAGTGCTGCTCCTGTTGATGATACTAGAATGCTAAGATTTCTCACTTTGAGGTTTCAAATGTGAAATTTTTTTTAAATTCCAGTTAATTTTTTTTATTTTTGTTTATAACTCATAAAGAAGGTCACTGTTTTGAGGGACAAAAATAGAACCATTAGTTATAATATTAGAATCTCAGTGCTGCATTTACTACCACCAGATGTGGGTTTCAGGAACTGGCTAACAACCAAATCATATTACCACTGTGGACAACTGGTCGATGGTCTGACACTAAATACAATCCCAGGCAATGGGCTCAGATAAAGGGGAGAGGAGACAATCACAACAGACGGGACATTCTGCCTACTGACCTGGCATTGTAGGACTTTGTTGGGGTCCCTGGATAGCGATAAACAAGCCTTCACCTATCAAAACTATTACCCCTGAGTTTGATAGAAATACAACATAAAAAGCAAAAGACTAGAGATGTGAAGAGATTGTTTTCAGCTCTTCCACCGTTTGTAGTGTGCTTCAGGCAGTGACAATGGGCTGAATTATGGTTTCAAAAGCCACCTCATTTCTTTAAAGTCCCATCTTGCTTTATTTCCTGGCTCCAATGCCTGGATCCTAAACACTTAGAAAGAACAGCATTAAATCAAAATTACAGGTGAAGTTTAACCTAACAACTTGGAACAATCGTCTCCATCTGAGCCACACAAAGTGACCATAGGGAAGACAAGTCAACTACTGGCTGCCTTAATTGCTTTCCACATAAGATTAAAATTAAAAGCATATCTGTTTACATGCAATAAGCTTTTAAACATCTGTTTACATGCAATGAGCTTTTAAACATCATTTTTGTGCTTTTCCTCTGTAGTAGCATAAAAGTGATAGCCATCCTAAGCAGAACTGAGGGTCCTGACTCAAAGAAGTCTAAGTCACTAAAATCAAGAACTTTATACCGTGGCTTCTCACATTGTTAGTACAACCATGATGTGTAACAACTCTGTAAAACTTCATCCCAGGCTACTGCCTGAGTCATAAGTGAAAACACCCGGGTCAGGTCCTTGGCCTGCTCTGAGGCAAGTCCTTCAGAACAGGATGTGCCTCTTCCTGGAGGTGACAGGTTACATACTGCGAGGAGGTTTTTTTTTTTTAATCCCTATTGAAAACATCTCATTTGCTGCCAAACTATATGTAAGAGGAAGAAGTACAGTCTGCCCTCAGCGGCTCCTTGGAGACTGAAGCCAGAGAATAGCCGGACATGCATGCAGTATGAAAAGTCTAAGTGAAACAATGGCTTTACAAGAGCACCTTTCCATGTGACTTTGAATCAGAGTGAAGGGAAGTTCACAAAAATCAAAGCAGTAAAAGGGATCTTCACAAGGAAAGTACTCATCAACTCAGCAAAGCCAAGCTTGAGGAATTAGATCTGTGAGAGAAAGCTTTCTGTCAATGAAAACCAACACTTGATTTCTACTGGCTCATACAGTAAATAATCACATCCACTTAACATTTCTGTTATCTTTTAGTTTGCAAAGCGCTTTCTCATACATGATTTCGTTTTTCTCTGCACAGCCTTCTGGTGCAGTGGGGAGGCCGGAGATTCCCTCACTTGGGTTAGCAAGAAGCAGGCGGGATTCCCCAAAGTTCACGTGGTTAAGAAGAAGAGCCAGCCTTGGCCAGTTGGCTCAGTGATAGAGCCTCGGCCCGGCATGTGGATGTTCCTGGTTCGATTCCTGGCCAGGGCACACAGGAGAAGCGCCCATCTGCTTCTCCACCCCTCCCCCTCTCCTTCCTCTCTGTCTCTCTCTTCCCCTCCCGCAGCCAAGGCTCCATTGGAGCAAAGTTGGCCCAAGTGCTGAGGATGGCTCCATGGCCTCTGCCTCAAGTGCCTCAGAATGGCTCTGGTTGCAACAGAGCAACACCCCAGATGGGCAGAGCACCCCCAGGTGGATCCCTGTCAGGAGCATGCAGGAGTCTGTCTCTCTGCCTCCATGCTTCTCACTTCAGAAAAATACAAAAAAAAAAAAAAAAAAAAAAAAAAGAGAAGAGAAGAAGAAGAAGAAGGGCCCAAACTGAAATTCTGCTCTCCAGGCTCCCACTTTGGATCTCTTTCCTATGTGGCATCTTTAACATTATTAAGCCATAGTTCTTGATTATCGTAACTAGTTATATGTTAATTGGGGAAATTCTAAAAGTCCCCTCATTACCCAAAAGTTTGAAAGAGGATAGGCCAGACTTGCAAAAACGCAGACTTTCAAGCTGTTGAAAATATATGTTCCCTGTGATGGTGGCAAAAAACCCAGGTTATATTCTGAGGACAAACAAAATTAAAATATGCTTTATTTTTGAATTTCATACTAGTAATATCAAAGGCTAAAACTGCTAAATATATTAGAAACTCTGCCAAAGGAAAAGTTCCCTACTTTATATACTTGAAATATGTTTTCTGAGATCTCTCTAAACTGAATTAAATACTATAGTTTGACATGTTGAAAATACTTGACACTTACTTTTAGTACCTGGAGCTGGGTTTTCTATTTCTCTCAAAGTATGGGATAGTGTATAGCAGCAGAGAACTACAGTGAAAGGTCAGTGGCTTGGTGGCTGGAGGCGGGGCTCTGCGTTCCGACTCCTGCTGAGTGACCTGAACAGTAAGTATATTTAACTACTGAGGGTTTTCTGTAAAATGAAAGCAACTCTCATTGCTTGGTGGCTTAGTCAACTCGAACTATGCTATGACAAAATACCACAGACTGCTTGGCCTAAACAACAGACATTAATTTTCTCATAGTTCCGGAGTCTAGGAAGTCCAAGGTCAAGGTGCAGCAGGGTTGGCTCTTGGGGAGAACCGTCTTCCTGGCTTGTAGATGACTACCTTCTCAATGTGTGCTCACATGACCTTTCCCGTGTGTGTGTGTGTGTGTGTGTGTGTATGTGTGTGTGTGTGTGTACAGAGAAAGGAAACAAACTCTCTGTTGTCCCTTCTCACAAGAGCACTGATCTTATTATGGGGATGCCACCCTCGTGACCTCACCTAAACCAAATTACCTTCCAGAGACCCCACCTCCTAATGGCACCACATTGGAGGTTAGGGCTTCAACATGTAGATTTGAGGGGGGACAATCATTCAGTCCATAGCACTTGGTTCCCACTAGCATTTGGTTCTGCTAGTATCAAAGCAGACTGGAAAAGTCAGTCATTTAAAAAGAAAAAAGATCTATGATTTAAGTAGGAGCAGAAAACAGTGAAGACCACTAAAGCCCAGAAGTCATGAGTCACTAATGCTGATCACAATCTGTCATGGAGTCTTTTTGAAGCAGTCCAGAGCATTGACAAGAATGCGCTAAGAGAACCCTGTCCTTGGGGCTGCCCCACAGCGTGTTTCCAGAGAATATCCCCTGTTTGGACCAAATGATGCCCATCCCCCAACCTGAAGTGTGAACAGCTGCCTTAAGGAGAAAACTTCCAGAGTTCTCTGACTGAGTTAAGCAAATCCGATTCTCTGATTTAAGAAGGTAACCTTGGTAGCCTTATGTTTAACAATTGATATCGTGAGATGACAGTTAGGGTGGGGTTAGAGAGACATATTGTCAGGTAAAGAAGAAAAGTCAAGACTGGATTCATTTAACCAAAAGCTATGTCTAAACAGAAGTTCAGGGGGAGCAGAAGAGTCATGGGAAGGGTACAAATATGGAAGTGGAAGTGAGCAGGAGGGCAGAGAACAGTGGTATCAGGAGGCCAGTCCTTCAGTGAGAGAAGGGCAGAGACTCACGTACTGACCTGGCAATCCCGGGGCCTTCTGTGTCCAGGTGATACTTCTCTCCCTGCCTCCAAATATTTCTAAGCTGCTCTAGCTGCCTTTCAATCAACTCTTACCTTGTTAGAATAGACAGGCCTTCTGTCTCTTGCAACCATAATGCTTCTAATGTGATGCATTTGAATAGATAGATAGATGATAGATAGATAGATAGATAGATAGATAGATAGATAGATAGATAGATAGATAGATAGATAGATATAGATAGATAGATAGATAGATATAGATAGATAGATAGATAGATAGATAGATAGATAGATAGATAGATATAGATAGATATAGATAGATAGATAGATAGATAGATAGATAGATAGATAGATAGATAGATAGATAGATAAAGGAGGCAGGAGATTAATTGGATTCATACAAATCCATGTGAAAATGCCAAAGAACAACCTAACAGCAACATGGCTGAGGGCTGGGAGAAGCAGAGTGAACATACAATCCCCGCTGGGTGAGGTTGACCAGAGAACCCACCCAAAAGACATAAGCCTAATCAAGTTTTGGGTGGGGAGGGGGCTGGGGGGAGGGTAATACCGTGCTTGCTGTGAGAAAGACACTTGTCTAGAAAAATATGTGCAAGGAGACGTAAAAAGCAAACTGCTGAAAGTGAGTTCCAAAGCAAGCTAACAAAATAGCCTAAACTGTCAGAGAAATAATAGTTTTTAAAATGAATTTCATTTTGAATGTAGTATCTTCTAATCTAATGAAGATTTTAAAATTATTATATTGCTTTGAAACTCACATTTTCTTTAATTCAATAAAAGTAATTTTCTATTGTTTTGCTGTTTTCATGTCCCAAATCAAGTCTGTCTTTAGTTGCTAGTTGGTGAACCAACTCTTCATATGTTTACATTTTGTATGTGGAACTGAAACAAACTCCCCAGTTAATGGCTTAATTATAAAAGGGAAGAACTTAGGATAAACATTAAACCAGTTTTAATACTGTGACTTAACAATTTAATTTTATATTAGTCATCAATTCTAATATTGGTTGATGTTAAAATACCTTAACATAAGAAGATAGTTATATTATTTGCTTTAAATACTAGCTTTAGTGTTAGCTTCAAAAAACATTGTAACCTCCACTTATTAAGAATATGTCATATGGATTATCTGAAAGAGCATATGAGAGTTTTAGAGCCCTGACCGTGTTTGACACAAATGTTATGCATCGCCAGCATGACCAGAGCAATGTCAAATCAGTCAGCAATTACTGGCAAAGTAAGAACAGGTGACTCCGTTGGGAATGAAAAAATGGATGAGAACAGCTATTATGTGGCAGTCTTTCCCTGTAGGGAAACCACAAAAAAAATCATAAAATTATAATAAAGGTCAAGTACAACTGCTAATATCTTGCTATCACCTCCTGTGTGTGTGTGTGTGTGTGTGTGTGTGTGTGTGTGTGTGTGTGTGTGTGTGTGTGTGTGTAGGGGGTGCAGGTGAGTTCCAATTTATTAATTTAGTATTTGAGGCCATTTATTTGTTCCACAAATATTTTATTGAGTTCCTATTATGTGCCAAGCTCTGAGTGTAGATTGCTGAATGAGTTGTTGTTGTTTTTCCTGTGGTACTTAAGATCTAGAAAGATATGGGACTGCATACATTCAATTGCTTCAGAGTGATGGGCTAGTTCATGATTCTATGTCTTCTAGGATGCTGTCACTCCTCCACAGTGTATGTTTCCCCGCACACATAACATGAGGGCACGCACAAATTCTTTATGTTGCTATTTCCTATTCCTCAAATTTCATTCCAAATGTCACCCACACTGGGAAGTTAGTTTCTAATTCCCTTTCTTCTGATCTAAGTGCCCCACCCCCTTGTGCTCTCGTATATCCTGTTCATGCTCTATCGAAGCATTTATCATGTTGTATAGCCTGATCTCATTGTTTATTTCAATGCATCTCCCTTATAAAGATAGGAGCCTAGATCTAGCACAGTACTTGACACTCAAAACGTGCCCTATAAATGTTTCTTAAATGAGCAAATCAGTGAATTACTAAGAAGCAGTGGTGGCAGATAGACTAAGAAAGAAAACAATCTTGGACATTGAAAACAGTGGTTTTAGTTAAAAATTAAGATTTTGATATGTGAAGAGGAAGAAAGGGTTATTCATTAGAGCTTAAAACAGATTCTATTCAATAATGTCTCTTAAAAATATTATAGCCTGCTTCTCAAATTCGTTAATACTGATATTGCTCTAACACACATAACAAGCATGTGTACGTGTGCACATACACATAACACGAGTTTTCTTAAGGTGAATCCATTGGATGCATCAGCTTACTGTTTGGGGCACCATGCACACAAGGTACCACATAACAGGTGAACTACTGGGAATTTTAAAAAATTAATAAATCTTTTAGTTTCAAGAAAAGTCCATTTTAATAGTTCCACAAGTATGAAATTTTAGCAGATGGTGTTAAATAACTTATCACATCTCTGGGACCTGGCTTATGCCACATCATTTTGGGCCATGGCTGAACAGCCTGTCCTCCTGATTTAAATGCAGCCCAGAGATTTATTTGGTATGTCTGTGGTATTAAGTGAGAGGCTTAAATTTATGCTCAACCTGCTTTTACACAACCTGACCAATAAGTGAGCTAGCGAAGACATGTAGCATTCTGTCACTGTCGTTCGAAAAACAAGTCTTGGTGGAATAACTGGGAGAAGAAAGCCCTTCTTCTCTATCTTAATTGGTCCTCTGCAGACCCTGAGGATTTGGGATTTAGGTCCTGGGACATTACTGTGTGAGGGGCAGAGGAGATGGGAAACTGTCTCTATACAATTGAAAGCAAACAGGGAAGAGTCTAAAAGGTTACCTGGCCTCCAGCAGCAATTAGAAGATGAGGGGAAATGATGAGCTCTTTAAACCTGGGCTTCTCAGTGTGTGTACTGAATCGTCAGCTGTGTCTAGGACACAGCTCAAGTCACATGCCACCCACCACCTGAGGAGAACAGTATCTAACCAAACTGATCAATGTTTGATGGACAAGTCCTCTAATCACACATTTGGAAGTCAGGGCATTGTCAAATTGCTATAAATGTTTCTGAATACTTGCTTTCAATTTCCAAATCAATTTCCAAACCTGTTTTACTGCAGATGAATAACAAATAGTCCGATACTAGTCCAATGTCAATCTGACAGCCACACTCGGAGTAGCACTAGTCTGAAACTCTGGGAGCTTTTCTCTCTGTTCTTTAGGTTCACTACAGAACCAAGCAAGGTGGTTAAAGGTGATTGGTCAAGATGTGTTAACAGTTTCTTGGCAATTGTCACTTTATGGTATTTAATCTGATGCTGAGAGAAAAAGATAGTACAATAAGGGACTGTCTTCAAAAGTAGACTGCCTAGAACCCCTGAATGAGCAGCAATGCACACACACCTGCCTGTTTGCGGCAGTGGTCTTTTTTAAAAAATGTTACCTAGAGAAGTTTTGTTAATTGAATTTTATTGGGGTGAAACTGGTTAACATACTTTTACAGATTTCAGGTGCCCAATTCTACAAGACATCTCTGTGTACCATACTGTGCGTTCACTCCCCCAGGTCAAGTCTTGTACATCCATTTATCCCCACTATAACCTCCTCCCTACCCCCCCCCCAGCAATCACCACACTGTTGTCCACGTCCGGAGTTTTGGGGGTTTTCTCTGTCCTTTTTCACTTGATCCCTCCAACCTCCCTCACCCAACCCCCACCACCACCAGGACAGCTGTCAGCCTGCTCTCTATATGTGAGTCTGTCTCTATTTTGCCTGCTAGTTCATTTTTTTTAATTAGGTTCCACATGAGTGAAATTATATGGTACTTGTCTTTCTCTGACTGGCTTACTTCACTTAGCATAATCATCTTCAGATCCATCCACGCTATCGAAAAAGGTAAGATTTCTTTCTTTTTTATGCCCAAGTAGTATTCCATTATGTAAATGTACCACAGCTTTTTTATCCACTCATTTACTGATGGGTACTTAGACTGTTTCCAGATTTTGGGTATTGTAAATAATACTACAATGAACATAGGAGTGTATATATTCTTTCAATATAGTGTTTCAAGATTCTTAGGATAAATTCCCAAAAGTAGAATCACTAGGTCAAAAGGCAGTTCCATTTTTTTATTTTTTGAGGTAAGTCCACACTGCTTTCTAGTAGCTGCTCCAGTCTGCATTCCCACCAACAGTGCACAAGGGTTCCCTTTCTCCATACCCTTACTAACACTTGTCTGTTGATTTATTGATGATAGCCATTCTGACAGATGTGAGGTGATATCTCATTGTGGTTTTAATTTGCATTTCTCTGATGATTAGAGATGTTGAGTATCTTCTCATATTTTCATTAGCCAGCTATAGTATATGTCCTCTTTGGAGAAATGTCTATTTAGCTCTTTGCCTATTTTTCTCATTGGGTAGGTCATGGGTTTTATTGTGTTTTGAGTTTTATAAGTTCTTTATACATTTTGAATACTACTTCTTTATCAGATGTACTGGAAATATGTTCTCCCATTCATTGGATTGTCTTTTTATTTTGTTGATGGTTTCCTTTGCTGTACAAAAACTTTTTAGTTTGATGTAGTCCCATTCATTTCTCTTTTCTCTCATTTCCCTTGCCCAAGGGGATATATCTGAAAAAAATATTGGTATGAGAAATTTCAGAGATTTACTGCCTATATTCTCTTCTAGAATTTTTATAATTTTGTGTCTAGTATTTAAGTCTTTAATTCATTTTATGTTTATTCTTATGTATGGTATAAATTGGTGGTCTAATTTCATTTTTTTTTTTTTGCATGTATTTATCCAATTTGCTCAACACCATTTACTGAAAAGACTTCCTTTACCCCACTGTATGTTCTTGTCTCCACTGTCAAATATTAATTGGCCATATAGGAGTGGGGTGATTTCTGGTCTCTCTATTCTATTCTATTAATCTATATACAGGTATTTGTTTGTATGCCAGTACCATACTGTTTTGGTTAGTATGGCTTTGTAGTATAGTTTGCTATTTGATAGCATGGGTCTTCCGATTTTGTACCTCTTTCTCAAGATTGCTGTAGCAATTCAGGGATGTTCATGGTTCCATATAAATTTTTGGAATATTTGTTCTAGATCTGTGAAATACACCTTTGGTATCTTGATAGGAAGTGCATTGAATCTATAGATTGCTTTGAGTAATATGAACATTTTAATGATTTCAATTCTTCCTATCCATGAACACAGTATATGCTTCCACTTGTTTGTATCTTCTTCAATTTCTTTTTTTAGTGTTATAAAGTTTTCTGAGTACATGTCTTTTACTTCCTTGGTTAAATTTATTCCTAGGTATTTTATTCTTTTTGAGGCCGTTGTGAAAGGTATTTTTTCTTGGTTTCTCTTTCTAATAGATCTTTATTGGTGTATAAAAATACAACTGACTTCTGGATATTTATTTTGTATCCTGCTGCTCTACTGAATTCACTTATTAGTTCTAGTAGTTTTTTTAGTGGAATCTTTAGGGTTCTCTATATACCATATCAGGCATCTGCAAATAAGAACATGTATATTTCTTTCTTGCCAATCTGGATGTCTTTCATTTCTTCTTATTTGATTGCTGAGGCTAGGACTTCTGTGTTGACAGCATACATCCCCGTCTTGTTCCTAATCTTATGGGAAATGCTTGCAGTTTTTGCCTATTGAGTAGCATTTTGGCTGTGTGTGTGTCATATATGGCCTTTATTACATTCAAGTATGTTCTCTCCATTCACACTTTGCTGAGAGTGCTAGGTAAAATTTACCTGTGAAGCCATCTGGTCCAAGACTTTTGTTTGTTGGGAGTTTTTTTTTATTATTGCTTCAATTTCACTGAATGTAATCTGTCTATTCAGATTCTCTGATTCTTCCAGATTTAGTTTTGGATGATGGTATGTTTCTAGGAATTTATCCATTTCATCCAGATTGACCAACGTGTTGGCTTAGAATTGTTTGTAATATTTTTTTTTACAATCCTTTGTATTTCTTTGGTGTCTGTTGTTACTTCTCTTTTATCTCTGATTTTATTTATTTGGGTCTTCTCTCTTTTTTTTTAATAAGTCTGGTTAAAGGTTTGTCAGTTTTGCTTATCTTTTCAAAGAACCAGTTCTTCATTTCATTGATGTTTGTACTTTTTTTTAGTCTCTAATTCACTTATTTCTGCTCTTTTCTTTATTACTCCCTTTCTTCTACTTAACTTGGGCTTCATTGTCCTTTTTCAAGTTCCTTTAATATAAACTTAGATTGTTTATTTGACATTTTTCTTGGTTCTGTTTTTTGTTTTTTGGGGGTTTTTTAGAGGGGGAGAGATAGACAGACTCCAGCATGTGCCTGACCAAGATCCACCTGGCAACACCTGTCTGGAGGTGATCCTCAAATCAAACAAGCTACCCTCAGTTTCCAGGGTTAATGCTTGAACCTATTGAGCCACTGGCTCTGAGAGGGGAAGAGAGAGAGGAGGGAAAGGGAGGGAAAGAGAAGCAGATGGTTGCTTCTCATGTGTGCTCTGATCAGGGATTAAACCCTGGATGTCCGTATGCCTGTCTGACACTCTACCCACTGAGCAAACCAGCCAGGGCCATTTTTCTTGTTACTTGAGGTAGGCTTGTAATGCTATAAATTTCCCTCTTAGTACTGCCTTCATTGTGTCCCATAAATTTTAGATTGTTGTATTCTCATATTCATTTGTTTCAAGGTTTTGCTTTGTTCCTTGATCTCATTGTTAAACCATTCATTGTTTAATAATTTATTATTTAATAACATGTTGTTTAGCTTCCATGTGTTTGTGTGCTTTTTGTTTTTTTTTCTTGTGATTGATTTCCAGTTTCACACCATTATGGTCAGAGATGATGCTTGATATGATTTCAGTCTTTTTAAATACATTGAGACTTATTTTATGTCCTAACATGTGGTCTATCTTAGAAAATGTTCCCTGTAAATTGAAAAAAAATGTATATTCTGCTGCTTTGGGGTAAAATGTTCTAAAAATATTAATTAAATCCAGGTGATCTTGTGTGTCATTTAAGGCCAAATTTCCTTGTTTTTTTGCCTGGAAAATCTATTCATTGATGCCACTGAGGTATTAAAATACTCTACTATGACTATGTTGCTGTTGATCTCTCCCTTTATGTCCATCAGGATATACTTTACATATTTAGGTGCTCCTACACTGGGTATGTAAATGTTTACAAGGGTTATATCCTGTTGTTAGATTGCTCCCTTTATTATTATGTAGTGTCCTCTTTGTCCCTTACTATATATAGCCTTTGTTTTAAAGTTCATTTTGTCAGATATGAGTACTGTTTTTGTTTTTTTCTTTGTATGTGTAAAGCCAGTAGCCACAGCCATCATCACAGCCACCTGACCCATGCAGGTTTGCATTTGATTTGAACAGACCATAATGAAACAACAGAACCAGGAATTGGTGGGCCATTACCTTTAATCCTAGCTCACAGTCAGCAAGTGAGTAAATGCACACAGTGAGAAAACACTTCCCTTTCCATTCAAGGTTCCCAAAGCCACTGACTCATCCGAGTTTTCCTAGAATCAACGGTTTCTACCTCACCAGCCTTATTCACCTCTGTTCCCCATCTCCTTCTTTTTGCACAAACAGGCTTCTCCTTCAGCACTCTGCTATCTTGGCTTCCTCTCTTCTGCAATGCTGATGGTAGGATCTGAGTGAGCGAGAGCCCCCAGTCTGCTTCATTTTAGAGTGTAGAAAATTAAACCCTTTAAGCTAATATACAAATAAAGAAATCTCTGATACAAAGTCACTTATCTGCGGCATAAATGGGATTCCTCATAAGAGTACATCACCCCACATCATGCAACAGTCAAGGGTGTGGGGAAAAGCTTAGTTTTGAGAAGCTCTTAGTATTAGAAGGATGTTGAAAAGATCTTAGTATTAAAAGGGTGGGAAAGGCTTAGTCTTAAAACTAAGCCTCAGGCTATAAGGACCTTGCCAGCTTACAGCCTGTCTCCATACCCAATGCAAACTATATGCAGGCAAACATATACATCATATTTACAAACTTATTTGACTAACAGAATGAAATCTCTTTTTCAATCCTTTTACTTTTAGTCTGTTTATATCTTTCATTCTAGGGTGGATCTCTTGTGCAGACATATATAGATCTTGTTTTCTTACTCATTCAGCTACCCTATATCTTTGACTGGAGCATTTAAGCCATTTACATTTAAAGCAATTATTGATAAGTACATATTTATTGGCACTTAATTCTTTTAACAATGTTTCTCTGTTTCTTCTTCTTCTCCTTTCTTCTTCTTCTTCTTTCTTCTTCTTCTCTTTCTCCTTCTCCTTTTTCAAGCAGGCCCTTTAACATTTCTCATAATACTGGTTTGGTGGTAACAAACTACTTTAGCATTTTTGTTGTCTGGAAATCTATTTCTTTCTCAATTTTATATGATAGCCTTGCTGGGTAAAGTAGTCTTGGTTGGAGGGTCTTGGTTTTCATCACTTTTAAAATTTCATGCCAATCCCTTTGGCCTAAAATGTTTCTATTGAGAAATCAGCTGACAGCCTTATGGGAGCTCCCTTGTAAGTAACTAACTGCTCTTCTCTTGCTGTTTTTAAGATTTTTCTCTTTGTCTTTAACTTATGCCATTTTAATTATAGTATGTCTTGATGTGGGCCTCCTTAGATCTGTTTTGTTTTGAGCTCTCTGAGTTTCCTGGTCTATTGTGTCCTTTTCCTTCACCACATTAGGGCACGTTTTAGTCATTATTTCTTCAGATATGTTCTTGATCCCTTGCTCTCTCCCTTCTTCTTCTGGTACCCCTATGGTACAGATATTGTTATGTTTCATGTTGTCCCAAAAATCCCTTACACTATCTTCATTCTTTTTAATTCTTTTTTTTTTTTTCTGCTCTGATTGGGGGTTTTTTCTTTCTTGTCTTCTAAATTGCTGATTCAATCTTCTGCTTCATCCACCCTGTTTATTCCTTCCAGTGTATTCTTTATGTCAGATACTGTATTCTTTATTTCTGACTGGTTCTTTTTTATTGTGTCTATGTCACTTTTTATGTTTACTATCTCTTTGTTGAGTTTTTATTTGTACCTTGGGCATCCACATACCCATTACTCTGTACTCTATATCTAATAAATTACTTATCTCCATTTCAGTTAGTTCTTTTTTTGGAGATTTCTCCTGTTGTCATTTGTAGCCTGTTTCTTCTTCTTTCCTGGGGTATGGGAGCAGATTCGGCCCAGGGATTTTGTTAGCTGCCCCTGTGTTTCTCCTCAGAGCCATAAATCACACTCTCCTCACGTGATTCTAGTCCTCCCTCCATAGAGCCCAGGGTAAGTGGCTGTGAATGAAATTTTTACATTGGCTCTTTAAGAGGGTACCTAAGTCTCTGAAGAGACTCCCATCTCTTTCTGGCAAAGAGCAGCCTCCCTACTTTTCACAGCCAAATGCTGTGGGGTATCTCATCCAGCTCTGGTGCTCTGGGCTGGGGAGCTCAGTGTGGGGATTATGCTTTTTCCTTCCTAAGAAGAATTCCCCTTGCAGCTGAGCTATCCCTCCAGAACCTCAGTCACCACTCATTGGAGCAGGGCAGCCCTTTTTGTGTCTGTGCCCTCTTCCTACCAATTTCAATGTGGCTTGTTCTGTGAATGTTTGGTTCTAAGACTCCTCTTCATTTAGTCTTCAGTTGGTTTTTCAGAATGATTGTCCTTAAATTTAGTTGTACCTCAAATTTGGCCCTGAGAGGAGATGAGTGCTTCATCCATCTATTCTACCACCATCTTGGAGATCTCTCCTAGGGAGTTTTTAAGAATAAATAAATAAATAAATATACAAGTCCATTTGAGAAAGCATCCTTACCAGGATGTGTGAAAGCTGCAAGGATTGCAAGGATTCTCTCATATTTAGTAGGAAGTTGACCTCTCTCTTCATTGTTTATCCTCCTTCTCTGAACCTTCAAGTTTCTGAACACAAATGCTATAAATAATAAATCCTGAGTCACAGGATTCAAAGGAATATTTATGGAGAAAAAAGATTTTAAGTTGGTTTTTCTGTCTATCTTAACTCCCCATGAAAATATGTAGGATAACACAGAAAATAACCAGAGACAAAAGCTGTTACATATCAAAAATTAAAACTGGTAGCCTATCACAAGAATCGACTAGAAGTTTCTATGAAGACTATCAATGGAGTTGTATTTTAAGAAATTCAAAAGCCTACCTCTTGTTTCATCTGTTGAAGAAAATATGATAGGCACCTAAAAATATGAAGAAAAAATAGTAGGAGTTCCTAGCAGTCTTGTTTGTTCTTTCTCCAATCTCTTCCTTCTCACTTAGATATCCACACAGTGTAATCCCACTACTGCATGGCCTTTTTGAGGCAGCTTAAATCCATCAGCTTTTCACCTCCTACCATCCTACAAACATTTGGAGACTAATTCCAAGAGAAAATATGTGTGAACACTCTAGAAATAAATAGGTACAAAAAACATTCTCAACATTTGTTCTTTGTACTGTAGATTTCCAAGTACCCTCTTCTATCCCAAAAGAGTTCCCAAAATAAGATTCATAGAAGAGTAGCACCATGAATAGCTTTTGTGAACCAGAGATTTTGTGAACAAAGAATTTGAGGAAAATATGCATAGCTAATCCTAGAAGGTTCACAGTGAACAAAGAGATTTTGAGATATTCTGTATGAAAGAATTATATTTACATTTTTATCCATCATTGCCTAAATCTTTTTACCTAGGTAAATTTTCTCCCATAACTTAATTTCCTACATAATGAGTATTGTTCAGACAACATATTGAAGAAAGCTTTTTTGAGAGAATGGAAGAAGCAGAAAGCAAGGTTAAGACCAGATCCCTTTCTGTACACAGAGCTGCCCTAGATGAATGTCTGGTTGACTGTGAGACATGGGCAAGCAGAGTCGCCTGTCAGTTACCTAATGGAATCAAATTATTCTCCAATTTCAATCTGAGGAGAGAATTCATCCAGCCCACAAGTGTCAGCGAGGAAAGCCAAAGACCATCCACTAACCCTGTTTGATCACACATACTGAATTAGAAAAAGAGTCTTCTCTCTATTACAAGATGAATAAAGAAAAAAAAACAAGGTTAAGTCTATAAATAGGAAACAACAACATCATCTGGAAGATTCCAAAGATCATTCTCTAGAAATAATTCTTTGTGCCACTCAATGTTTTAAATTTTAAAATATCAGTGAAATATACAGTTTCAACCAAATGGTAATGTAAAACTTACAAAAAGACTAAATAGATTTAATAGACTGAAAAAAATTGAAATATTTATCAAACATAATAAAAGAAAATTTCCAAAGTTAACTGATTGTATGATCGTATTCTCTTAGGAAATAAATACTTGCTACTACTGTATAAATAATTCCAGGATATATTTAGAATTACACAAATCCTCTTCATTTAGTTTACAAAGCTGGCATAATCTGACACTAAACCACACAAACCACACACACACACACACGCACATATAGGCAAGCTACTCCTGCTACTGATAAATATCAGTAATAAGTATGAATGCAAAACTCCTAAACTAAATTCAAATATATATTAAAAGTATAATCCACAATGAAAAAGTAGGACTTCCTCCAGGAACACAACAATTGTCATAGTGCTAATACATAGTGATTGGCAAAGAGCAGTAAAATGAAAACTCAAGTCCTGTTTGTGAAAGGTGAGATAATAGGTTGCTCCCTGCTCATCTCACAGCAGTATAGTTATGGCTTCTGTGGCTCTCTCATTCCAAAGTTTTCTTCAGAAATGAAAGAAAGAGAAGTTCCTTGAAGATAAAACAACTTCTTGCTTTTTGGAAAAGCCTGAGTTCACTGAAGTAAAGATAACTGGCTTTTCAGAGAGAGAGAGAGGAGTGTCCCCAAGGGCAGAGAGAGGGGAGCTCTGATGGCTTTACATTGTACAGAAGCAGTTGTCCACAAAGCAGAGGTAGTGGGGACCAGCATGTCCCTCACTGTGGCTTACCAGGGAGACAGCCAGACAGCAGGGTTGTGAGGAACATGCAGGGAGGCTGGGCCTTCAGCAAGGGGTCCTGACCACCCCAGAGCCCCTTGACAGTGAAACAAAAGCAGCGGAGTTATGAAGACACTATGCCATCTGGGACACTCAGCAGTTCCAGGGTACACAGATGACAAAATAATTTTTTTTCTTTTCCAAGTGAGAGGAGGGGAGATAGAAGGACAGACTCTTGCAGGCATCCTGACTGGGATCCACCTGGCAGCCCCCATCTAGGGTCAATGGTCTGCCCATCTGGGGCCATGCTTGCAACCGAACTATTTTTAGTGTCTGAGGCAAAGGCTCCAGGGAGCCATCTTTAACACCTGGGGCCAGTGCACTCTAAACAATCAAGACATGGCTTCAGGTGGGGAAGAGGGGAAGGGGAGGGTTGGAGAAGCAGATGGTTGCTTCTCCTGTGTGCCCTGACTGGGAATTGAACCTGGGGCATCCACATGCCAGGCTGACACTCTACCACTGAGCCAAATGGCCAGGAAACAAAAAAAATTTTTTTAATGCATCATCATTACATGAAGACTTACTGCAATCTTTCCTCCAGGCTAGAGTAAGACTCATGACTGACCTTCATGCCATTAAGAGTCAAATTCATTCATTTACCTATAGATATTTATTATGTACCAGGTGCTAGAGATAAACAGTCCAATATCTAGACCTAAGAAGTTTACATTCTAGACTGAGGAGATAGCAGTGAATAACTAATAAAATAAGGAAGTAAGTTATTACTATGTGAGAAGTTGCACAATGCTATGGAATAAAAAATAAAGAAGATATGTTAGAGGCTATTGTAATGTAGTTAAGAAAATATGATGGTAGCAGCACAGGTGAAAGAAAAGAGAGGGGAAGGAAGGAAGGAGAGGGGAGGAAGGAATAAATGTGCTTTTTGCACAAAAATTTTGGACCAAAATTCAATTTCACTACATTATTATCAACAGCATGTAGTGGGATATTCTAAGGTTCATACAGAATTTAGCCAGAGAGGTGTTGGGAGCCATCAGGAGATTTCACAAAGAAAATGACAATTAAACTGGGCTTACAGGGATATAGATGAACTCACCACCAGGCTGACAAGAAATACAGAGCCAAGAAGAAGAGCAGGAATGTAAATACGAAGGCTCGTGTACAATGTGCTAATAAATTCAACTGATTTGGCACACATTTGTGTAATAGCAACTGAGAACAGAACAAAAAAGGCCATGGCCCTGGCAATGTAGTTGCTGAGGTTTAGTAAGTAGAGTAGAATAATGCCATGCATTAAAGCCTGGGTAATTTCAGACAGACTAAGGAGTTACTGCAAAATATTGCATATTTACTGTGAAATGGAGCACGGCAGATCTAGTGTCATCAAAGGAAAAGTATACCCAGGACAGAAAAGGAACATTATTCCAGGCAAACGTAATGATTTAACTCCTGGCCTAGGAAGAACAATGAACAGATTACCCCCCAAACATGATTCAGTCCTACCAGTAACTCTTTGTATTTACTCTTTGTGTCTATGCTCAAGTTAACCGATAAGAAAGTTAGCATTCATTCTCTTAATGCACATTTAGTTTTTCCCAGTTAGTTCTTTTTAATTAATAGTTTTGCGTTAAGAAATAAACAAACAAATGAACAAAAACCTTTTTGGGTTATTAAAGGTGCTTAAACCAGAACAAGTCAACTGATGTCTGCATTCGAAGTACACTGTTCAATGGGCCAGTTACACAAGCTCCTAGGAAGGAGACAGCTCACATCGAAAGATATGCATAACTTTTATGGATATTTCCCCTTACACCCACAAGTCATGGAACTCAAATGAATACCTCCTAGCTTGCCAACTACTTTGTCCTAAATTTGAGAAGGCTCAAGCAGCCAGACCCTTTTTCCCTTGTGCTACCAGAACGCGATTAGGATTAAGTTGCTCCTCCGTGTCAACCACACACTTCCCAGTCGCACATCTCACATGGAGCCCCCGTCAGGCCTGATTCAAGGTGCAGGTACACACAGTCTCCTATGAGAAGCGTATACAAATCCCTTGAATTCTGCAGGGCTCCCTGGGGCTGCTGCTGCGCTGATGTATTTCAGACATCAGTATGCTCTGCATCCCAGTTTTTTTCATCCAAGCCCAGAAATCTTTCCCAAATGGCTTCAAGATTGCTTTTACTCTTGAACCTAGACATTTTCAATAATCAATTTCATGCTTCAAATAATGTTCCTCTGTCCTTTGATCTAGCCTTCTATTCCTACTTAAAAACCTGGACATGACACCTTTTTTTCTTAATGGGGCTAATTAGGGAATTTATTTTAGACAAAACATATTCATGAAAACATATAAAGATTGAGTAAAGGCATTTTCACAAAATCCAAAGCCATGAAGCTGAGAGATTCTCCTTTTCTGGGCATTAGATACTTTGGATTTAACCCAAAGTTAGCACTGAGTCATCAGAAATCTTCCCTTTCTTTCAAAAGAAATCAGCCTAATTATTTTTACTTTGGGACTCTGGTGTGAGGCATGAGTATGAAAAAGACAAGTCTCTTTCTTTTTCATTTCATTGTGAAATGAACATTCAGTGTTATATATTCCCTCCGACCATAAATGCTAGGAGTTTAAAGAGATCTAGTCATAAATTTATACCATTTATGCTGTTGATTAACGTTTAATTATGTAAACTTATGAATTTTCAGACCTAGCCTCAACTAAAATTTCCATTTTGATACCTTATAGTCAGTTTTGTGTCCTGTAATGAGGATACAGTCTCTAATTTCCCCGCTCCTTTCCCTTTTTTGAAAAGCCCCACCCTCATTTCAATTTCTACCTTCCTTTGAAAAATCCTCTGCCCCCCCCCCCCACATGGTCCGGGTGAGAGCTACCCATCGCAACGGCCCAATCCACTGCTCAAAGTGGCTGTCTGTCCCCCGAACTGGACCATCCCTAAGCTTCTATATCTTGGGACTTTAAGAAAACGGACAATGCCTCTGCAATGTCAAAGCTTAGGATCTGAGTCTGAGAGCATGGTGACCCTGCGGAAGAGGCGTCTGGGAAAACGTGCTGAAGGGTATAGATAGGAAAGCTTCCAGAGCAACGGGAAGGGACCTGAATCCCTGTCTCCAGTGGTCCTGGAGACGCAGTTATGTATCCTTTGTCCTTTCTTTTTGCCTAAGTTCAGGTTTTATTTCTGTAAGGAGTCTGAATTAATATAGACCTTTTCATCATCCCTCCATTAAAGATAGCATAAAGAAATAAAAAATCTCAGCCTATTATATTTTTATTTGATTAACAAATCTAAAAGTTTAGTTCTAGAAGAATCTGACCGGTGGCCAACTGAAATTGGGAGTAAGAGGTAGTAAGGAGAGAAGCTTCACGCCCCTGCGGCCCCATCGCAAAGCAACGCGGCCTCCGGCGCCCAGCGCGGGCACCCACCGGCAGAGCTCCGCGTGCTAAAGCTCGTCTTTGCTCCCCGGGCTCCTGCAGCTGGATGAGTTCACCAGAGTGACCTCACTGTAGAGAGCCCTCAGATGGAAGCAAGTCTGGGGTAGGTGAGTCAAAGGCAGAAGGGGCACTCCCTCCTCTCAGGTCCAGTTTCCAGGCAGAGGAAAGCAAAGAGCGGAAGAGATTCCAAACCCAGCTCCCTCTTTAAGACCGGTAACCAGTGACTGCTGCGTGGCGCAGTTGGACCTGGAGGCCCCGCGGCCTGCCGACTTCCACAAACAGCTCAGCCCCTCCCCCACGGCGCTCATATTTTCATGCTGCAGTAACAGCCACTCCTTGCTCTGGTTTGGGTCCAAAAACAATTCCTCCCTTCTCCTCTAATACCAGCCTCTCTGTAGTGAGCTCATCTCCTCCCTCTCTCTTCCTCTCCCTCTGACTCACAGTGCTCGAAGCTTTAAGAAATCAAAACCTGTTGGATCAGCCAGACTAGAATCATTAACTTCGAAGGGGCCAGCCCTTCCGTGAAAGGGAATCTCACTTTCATTGTTAGCACAGAGGCTCTGAGTTACTTAACTTGGTCATGAAAACCCCAGGACCCAATTCATTCTTTCAGGAGCAAAACAATGGTGTTATATGTCTTTAAAAGGAAAAGAAAATATGTGTTTGGTAAAACAAAATAACTCTGCCATTCAAACATCTCCAAAGAGACGTCACCCGTGTAATTTTAAAATTGGACAATGATGTGATCCCTTTCACCTTGATCCCTGTTTTTGAATATAAATTTTTGGCTCACATACAAAGTGCTTTAAGGAAGCAAAATTCAGAAAAATAAGATTCAGCAACAGAGGGCTTGAATGTGATGTTCATCTTTATACATGAAGCACCAAATGTAGTACCTGAATAATTTGTCCATAAATAGTTATAGAATTTATCATAAAGTGGCTTTTGAGGAGAATAGAAAAACAGAATCAGAAATAAAGATTATTGAGCAAATATTTAAGGGATAAGGGAGTAACTATTGTCCAAATCAGAAAATAATTTGTTAAATCTCAAATTAATCAGAATTTTTTTTTGAAAAGCTGGAGTTTTAATCATATTTGCAGGAAAAAAAAAAAAACCAAAAGGATATTTTTATTCTTAGATAGCAGAACAAAGAGAAAATTTTATAAAGGAGGCCTGTCTCCCTTGACTCTGAGCAGTATCCCTAAAATCAAATTGGTGTTTTATTACCTGCCTCTTCCAGACCAGGATCCAGGGACTCAAGCAATTCTTGAAAAAAACCAAGGTCAAGTTCATTTTGTTTCCAACCCGATGATGTCTTTTTGACGCCTTGGTACATACCACTTGTGAACATTTGTTCATAGATTTGTGCAAGGGAGCGGGGGAAAATAAGTTGTTGGTGACCAAATAAATCCTGAATTCGAACTGCATTAATCGTCAACAGTCTATAAAGCAAGGTATAACAAGTAAATTAAGCAGAGCAATATTTTTCAGCATCATTTTCCTAACTGCCCAGTGAGCTTTGTGGATAGTTTTAAGTGGTCTGGCTGTTTTTTGTTTTGTTTTGTGTTTTTTGTGGAAAGTAGTTATCCATGAAGAGATGATTAACTTTCAATTACATGTAATGAATACTCACTTGGGTATTTTTTTTTGTCTCCACCCCTTTCTCTCTTTGGGGAAAAACATACTCAACCTCTCAGACAGTTAACTCTCTATGAACTATCTTCATATTCCAGCAAAAGAATAATGATCAGGAGACAGAATAAAATGTAGAGCTCTGTTGGTATTTTGCTGAGTTCTTGGGAAAATCATTCCCACTAAGTATGATAGATCTTCCTTATTAAAAATGCCCTGGCATCTGCCAGCCAAAAAAGATCCAGAGAAAGTTCATGATTCACAGCATACCTTAGCCCCTAAATAAAGATGTTATAGAAATATGCTATATCAGCAAGTTTTCTGAGTACTGGCTTTCTTGTATTATGAAATGAAAAGCTCTTTTTTCTTCTTCTTTTCCAAGTGAGAAGAGGGGAAATAGAAAGACTACTGCATGTGCCCCAACTGGGATCCACCCGACAACCCCTGCCTGGGGTTGATGCTATGCTATGCTCATCTGGGGCCATGCTCACAACCAAGCTATTTTTAGCACCTGAGGTGAGGCTCCACAGAACTATTCTAACACCCCAGCAGATGTGCTTAAACCAACTTAGCCATGGTTGCAAGAGGGGAAGAAAGACAGAAAGAGAGACAGAGAGAAAGATGTGGGGGAGGGGTGAAGAAGCAGATGGTTGTTTCTCCTGTGTGCCCTGACTAGGAATCAAACCCAGGACTTCCACATGCCAGACCAATGCTGTACTGCTGAGCCATCTGGTCAGGACCATGAAAGGCTCTTTAATTATCTTTAGCTCTTATTTTAAACCTCACTGGCATGGTCTTTTCTGTGATGGTTCACTTCTGACAATGCTACCTGTAAAGAGAAAGAAAACAAGCAAAATCAAAATTGAGAACCAGAGATGTTAATGTACTTAACTATAATTGCACAGGTAGCCAACAACAGTGATAGGATTTTTTTTTTTAGAGAACTTTATTTTTTAATTACAGTTTACATTAAACATTATTCTGTATTAGTTTCAGGTGTTCGGTATAGTGGTTAGACTATCATATACTTTACAGCATATGCCCCTGACATTGCCAGTACCCACCTGGCACCATACATAATTATTACAATATTATTGACTATATCCCCTGTGCTGTACTTCACATCCCCATCACAATTTTGTAACTACCAATTTGTACTTCTTAATCCTTTCACCTTTTTTACCTAGTCCCCCAAACACCCTCCCCTCTGGCAACCATCAGTCTGTTCTCTGTGCTATGAGTCTGTTTCAATTTTGTTTGTTTATTTTGTTCATTAGATTCCACATATAAGTGAAATCATATTGTATTTGTCTTTTTCTGACTGATTTATTTCACTTAGCAGAATAGCATTTAGATCCACCATGCTGTTACAAAAAGTGAGATTTCATTCTTTCTTATGGCTAAGTAATATTCTATTGTATATAGGAGCCATAGCCTTTTTATTCACTTGTCTATTGATGAGCACTTGAGTTTCTTCCATAAATTGGCTATTGTAAATAGCACTGCAGTGAACATAGGGATGCATTTATGTATGGCCAGTAGCCATGGCCACCATCACAGCCACCTGGCCTGTGCAGGTTCGCATTTGATTCGGACAGACGGTAATGAAACAATGGAGCCAAGAACTGGTGGGCCATCATCTTTATCCTAGCTTGCACCCGGCGGGCAAGTAATACACACAGTGGGAAAACACTTCCCTTTCCATTCAGGGCTCCCAAAGCCACTGACTTATCCGAGTTTCCTAGAATCAAAATTTTCTACCTCACCAGCCTTATTCACCTCTATTCCCCATCTCCTTCTCTCTGCACAAACTGGCTTCTCCTTCAGCACTCTGCCATCTTGGCTGCTTCTCCTCTCCTCCATGTGGCCTTTCTCTGCTCTCCTTTCTCTGCTCTCTCCTCTAATGCTAATCTCAGGAACCAAGAGAGAGCAAGCTCCCAGGCTGCCCCATTTTATAGTGTAGAAATCAAAACCATTAATCTAATATACAAATAAGGAAGTCTCTGATACAAAGTCACTTAAGGTGGGAAAGGCTTAGTCTTAAAACTAAGCCTTAGGGTATAACAACCCTCCCTGCTTACAGCCTGTCCCCCACACCTAATGCAAACTATAAGCGAGCAAACATATATATCATATTAACAAACTTATTTGACCAACAATATATATTTTTTGAATTACTGTTTTGGGTTTCTTCAAATATCTTCCCAGAAGTGGAATTGTTGGGTCATAAAGCAGTATTATTTTTAAATTGTTGAGGACCCTCCATACTGTTTTCCACAGTGGCTGCGCCAGTCTGCATTCCCACCAACAATGCATGAGGCTTCCCTTTTCTAAACATCCTCATCAAAACTTGCTCTATGTTCATTTATTGATGATCACCATTCTAACAGACATGAGGAAACATCAGAGATAGGATTTTAAAGTCCCTCAAAACTCACAGGTTAATTTGCTATTTTGCCTCTTATGAAATAATGTGGATGAATATATAGGCAAGATCTCTAAATGTTTTTTAGCCCTCATGATTTATCTATTTAAGATTAGTGAGCATTTCTATAGCCACTGCTCAGTGTTTTCGTTAAGAACACAGTGCGCCCTTTAAGAGAACTGAAGCAAACTAGTTTCCAACTTGTCTTGGGTCATTCAGCTCTCAATTTTCCATGTCAATCTAAAAGTGGCAAAAGTCTGACAATTCTTTCTATTCGCCTCTGGAATGTGTTTTTGTATTTTGAGAACAAGTGCTACTCATGTTCCAGTAATTCACACCAGCTCCAATGTTTTAAATGAAGCCATGCTGTGAAGGAACTCAAGAAGAAGTAGAAAATTAAAAACAAAAAAGCCCATGATTGCTCCCCACTCTCCCCTACTCACTCCATTCCACAAAACGGCTGAACTGCACATAGAGCGCCATCCCAAATTTAGTATAAAATTCATTTCAAAGAGTCTGCCATGTCTTATCATAATCCAGCTTTTATAACAGTAGGGGCTTTCAATTTTCTTTTCTAAAGTTTTACACTATCCAAAAATTAAATAAAAATGCTTTTTATTCGATGAAGCTAGCAGCTTGCATCCCCTCACCAAAGTGGAAAAACCAGATGGGACATGAAGCTAAGCACTGTTGGTACAAAGCATCCCAATATGAGCTGTGTTTTCTCAGTCAGCTGGGAGGGGCGAGCACTAAACATGCTGGCTGCTTCCAAATTCCCCAGGAAAGGTTCTCTGTGCATGACTGACTTTTGAATAGAATAAGAAAGATAACACTTCAGTCTCAATAAAGTATTGACCAAAATATTTGAATATGACATTCTAAGAGGTTGTGAAAGTTAACACAGAAATAGTATACAACAATAAAAAGGAGCAAATAATTGAAACGACGTGATTCTATTTATATTAACTCATGCATGGAACTTAAAACTGTAGGGCTGGGAAGTGATAGGAGGAAGCTTCCAGGTGCCAGAAGTGTTCTTTATTCAGTCTTGGTGGTCATTTTATGGGTATTTGTATAATATAATCACATTGGGCTGCATGCTTTAAGATCAGTTTTCTTTAGGTTCTTATTCAATGTATATTTCTACTTAGATAAAAAGAAGTTTTTTTCAAAAAGGTTAGCCCAGCCAAATATCTGAAAGAAAGGCTGTATAGTGCATGCCTTGAACATTACTGAATTCTGTTTTTTGTGGTACCTAGACTTTTTAAATGGTATTTACAAGTCCACAACTCCTTATCTGCAATTATAAAATCTAGAAAGCTACGAAAACCGGTTTCCAACTGACCTGAACTGAGGAGAAGCTACTTAACGCCTTCATTTATTCCACTTTCAACCTAATGCAAATATTTATGTTTTTGAATATGACTACATTGCCTCACTGTGGAAACGTCGTTTGATTATAAGATGTTATCCATGCCCTCATAGTGGTATTACATAATATAGAGAACATACACCCTATCACCTTTATAAAATTCAATTCTAAATTTTTAAATACTCTGGTCCTAATGATTTCAGATAGGGTGTCATTAAGCTTTATTTACATGAAGGTACATTTGAAAAGGTTTAGCTAGTACACCAGACCTGTGAGTTGACAGATATTAAAATAAGGCTGAATTTGTTAAGTAAACTGTGGGCTAAGTTACTTTAAGAGAGAGCAAGATTGTTCACAGCCAACCCTGGAAAAGCAGCATGGGAAGACTGAAATTTAGGAAACGTCTTTCCAGCATGTTCAAAACCATTCCAACATGTTCACACAGAAGGCCAGACTGCCTACCTAAGACAATAGGGGAGGATAGTGGCTTTCTGTGCAGCCTCCCCATCACCAAGCAGAAACTTGCACATGGTGGCACTCAACAAAGCTTTGCTGGGTTGATTGATGCTCCAACACCCTGTTACACACCACCCCTGAAAAGGAAAAATGAACACTTTTTAAAAAAATAAAGTTTAAGACTTTTGTGAAATAGCAGTTTGCTTTCTTTTAGTTGGTTGCAAGAAAAAATAAAACCACATCTTGGTTTTTACCTTTTAACTTTAGGTTGCGTCTCCATTTAAAGCCCTCAAAGACTCAGATAAGTCACTAACTCCATACAGATTACCAAGAACAAAAATCTCACAAACAAAACATAAGAAATCCGTCGCTGACTCTAGAAAAAGGTTTGCTTTTGTGTGTGTGCTGGCTCTACTTTGCACCATAACTTCTGAACTGCTGCTTTATTCCTTTATATTTTCCCCAAGGAAAAGAGCTCATTGTCTGTATTCTGCCCGAATATATTCCGGAAGCACTGTACGTGTTTGCATCATGCTTCTGTATCAGTTTCAGGACCATCATAAATCCACAGTCTGTGGACAGAGGTGCTCAGACCAAAATCCTGCCTTTGAAAAACGCGTAGTATCACAATCCTCTAACAGCTGCAGCCTTTTATTAATGGCTCACGAGTCTTTCACACCTCCTTTTAAATCCAGTGCATTTGAAGTAATAAAACAGGGAGCAGTTTATAGGCAGGAAATATTAAAATATTTAGTTGCTTTTTTCTTGGCACAAGGCAGACAGCCTCAAGCTTTCTGTAACACATGAAAAAAGGACACCTGCCCATGCTTGAATGGACATGAAACAGGGAATTGCTAAATTGGATACATCTGTGACCAAACTGCCTTTAAACCCACATCAAGCCCATTTTTTTATTAGTTCTAACCATTTCCCTCCAACTACTTTTCATTTTCTTCTTCCTCCTTTTCCTCTAATTACAAAACACAGAGAAGAATAAATTTGATATCATGCCTGATATGACTTCCTAATTTATCTCAAACAGAAAGAGTGAATTGAACCTGAAATTTTTTTTCATTATCCAGTTCCACAGTTTATAATGTGCCCATCAACCCTTCTCAGAGAAAGTGAGAGCTAAATGTTAGAGTACCATTAGCACTAATGGGATCACTAACCCTAATGGAGGCTGGAGTAAGGCAAGTCTAAGGTCAAGTCCAAGTCTCAGTTCCTATTTGAGTGACTTTGGAAAGATTGCTTCACTTCTCTGAGCTTCAGTTCTCTCATCTATAAAATGGGAACAGTCAATAGTACCTGCCACATGAGGTGGTTGTGCATCACTCTGTAATGCCCTAGTGTTAGCTATGCTCTTATTATAATTCAGTTTTTAAATTGTTTTTAAATCAAAATAAGATGTGGTTAAAACTCTTTTGTGAACAACTGATAATTTCTTGGTAAAATTTGTATTGGTTTTCTATATTGCTACATAACAAAATTCCACAAACTTAACTGCTTAAGGCAACGTCTGTTTATCAGCTCACAGTTAGGCAGTTGGAAGTCCAGCATGGCATGGTTGAGTTCTCTTTCCAGGTATCACAAGGCTGTAATCAAGGTGTGGGCCCAAGTGAGTTCTTGCCTAAAGACTCTAAGGAATAATACGCTCCTGTACTCACATGGTCATTGGCTGAATTCATTTCTGAATAGTAGTACCCTGAACCTGTTTCCTTAGCTCTTAGAGGTCACTCACAGTTCCTTCCCGTGAAAATCTTCCATCTTCAAAGACAACAACAGAGAATTCCTTGACGTTGAATCCCTCGAATGCTTCGATTCTCTGACTTCCGCAACCAATCGGAGTCTGCTTTTAAAGAGGTCATGTGATTTGGTTAGTCCAACCCAGACAATCTCCCTCCCTATTTTAATATAAACTACAATAATAAATAATCTTAATTTAATCTGCAAAAATTCTTTTTGCCATGTACCATAACATAATCACAAGTTAGGACCAGGGAACAGAGATCATGAGCCATCTTAGAATTCAGACTACCATAAAATTTTAATATTATCAGCTAGAATGAAAACCCATATATCATATGTTAAGTCAGAACCAGGAAGGAATGTAGCAAACTTTTAACCACTCTTTCTGCCTCAAATTTGATCTTCATGGAGCGGCCTGCATTAGCTATCTAAAAGCACACCTGGTAAGCTCCACTGACAACAAGATCAAGTTTAAAAACTTCTTAACCTGATGCCAAGAGGGTGCTTGAAACATCGGGAGCATGACTCTGTAAATTATATGACTGTCTCACCACTATGCTGTACACTTGGAATGAAGATAAAAGAATATTGAATGTCAACTGTAATTAAAAAATAAATTTTAAAAATAAATAAACAAATTGAAAGAAAATTCAACTGCATATAACATTATGAGTAATTACTGGAAGAATGTTTGGTGGATGTCGTTTTCCATCTTGGGTTCATTTCCTGGAAGAAGTTATAGCAGAACACAGAGGACCCTGTGACAACTAGCAGGCTGACCACATCATCAACTTTGCTATTCATCCTGTTCTCACTGAATGTCCCTGGAAATAAAACTCCATATTGTCCCTGTTGATGTGGAATCAAAGTAAAAGAGAAACTTCTTAACCTGACCCACAGACCCTCCGTGATTTGGCTGATCACTCAACTCTACCTCTCAAGCCTCTAGCTAATTCCATATTCATGCTTTCTGATCCCTAAAGGCCAAAATGCTTATTGTCTCCTTTGTTCACCGTGATGTTTCTCACATCTGTGTCTTTACTCATTCTGTGCTCTCAGCTCCAAACACCTGCTGCATTTTTACCAGCTCTTTGTCTAGGTAAGTCCTAGTCATCCTTCAGTTTTAATCATCTCACTTCATTTACTCATTCATTCATCCAAAAATGACTATTGAACATCTACTTTGTAGATAGATACTACACTATTATGATAAATTAGACTTACACAGTCCTTGCTTTCATAGACCGTACACTGTGGTTGGGGAAAAGGTAGTTAAACAAATGATTAAAATCCACTGGTAAGTGCAGTGACTGGAGGGCTGGTGCACTTACCAAAGGCACTTAGCCAAAGTCAGAAGTTTCCCAGAGGAAGTGACATCTAAGCCAAGACTCAAAGTATGAGTAACAGTTAGTCCAGTAAATGTGAGTGTGGGAGGAGAGGGGGTTCCAGACAAAAGGACAGCATGATAGCATACACGCACATGTGTTAGAAAGAACGGGGTTACTGTGAAGGACTGACAATAGCTGAGGTGTGGGGAGTATGGAATGCACGAGGCAGTATAGGATCTTCCCCTGGGGTAATAAGGAGCCATTGAAATTTAGGCATGGATTTCTGTTTAGAGGCACCTCCCCAGCTGGCCTGCAGATAAGAGATTACAGGAGGGGCTCATGAGAGGACAGGAAACCAGCAGGGAGTTCAGGGCAGTAACCCAGATCAGCAACAACAGTGACAGGTTTTATGTAGAGGCAGCAGGAAGAGGGAGATGGGCAGATCTGAGAGAAGGTGCCACCTATGAGAACTTGGTGTTGAATCAACTATTTGGGATAAAGGAGGGTGATGCCCATGAGTTTGACTTGGGCAACAGGGTGGATGCCAGTGCCTGCCACTTTCAGTGAGAACATGAGTGGAGGAGTGGTTTTGTGGGGGAAGATAATTGGTGCCAAATGGCTTCCGGGATAGTCAGTAATTTACAGAGACTACTTCAGTTCTTTCTAGCCCACCTGTATGACTCAACGGCATTAAGCAAGAAAAGAAGCCCTTTTGTTGAGTATCCTGGTAAGAATGGAAAATATATAAATGGCACCAGTCACTTTTCCCGCCAATTATCTCCCTCCGGTGCCAGTGTTGAAGATTCCCATCACCTGGGATGTCTTACTCAATCTAGGCAAGGGGGATGGAGAATGATGGTAATGACTGTTTTTCCTGGCTGTTTTCTCTGACAATTAAACCCTTTCTCCAGATATTCGCATGGTTTACCGCTGCCGCCTCTTCATTTAGGACTCCACTTAAATATCATCTGATTAGAGAGGACTTACTGACCACCCTTATTAAACAGAAAAATCTCCCACCCATACCCCAGTACTTTTTGACAGAATGTGTGTGTTATTGTCTGATTTAATAGAACATTAATACAAAGTCAAGAACTCCATCTGTTTATATAATTTTCTCTATATTACAGTGTTTGGCGCCTGACCAGGCAGTGGCGCAGTGGATAGAGCATCGGATTGGGATGCGGAGGACCCAGGTTCAAGACCCCGAGGTCACCAGCTTGAGCACAGGCTCATCTGCTTTGAGCAAAGCTCACCAGCTTGAACCCAAGGTCACTGGCTTGAGCAAGGGGTCACTTGGTCTGCTGAAGGCCCACAGTCAAGGCACATATGAGAAAGCAATCAATGAACAACTAAGGTGTCACAACGAAATACTGATGATTGATGCTTCTCATCTCTCTCCATTCCTGTCTGTCTGTCCCTATCTATCCCTCTCTCTGACTCTCTCTGTCTCTGTAAAAAAAAAATAAAAAATAAAAATAAATTAAAAAAAAAACAAAACAGTGTTTGGCACATAGTGGGCCCCAGTAAAGATTTATTGAGTAGATGAATGAGTGAAGTGGGAAGGTCTGTTGCTCAGGAGATTGATCCTGGCTGGAGAAAACTATGTGGAAACCATCAAGATTAAAAATAGTATTAAAATGATGAGTAGAAAAGTTTTTTTCAGGGAGAAAATACAGAATGAATTCAGAAAAGGTCCCTAAGGAACTCCAACATTGAGCAACCTTTAAATGATTCTCTATCAGTGAAGGGTCTGCCACAGAATAGAGCAAGGGTGGTCAGGGAAGCTGAAGGTAAACCAGGGAATGGGGAAGAAAGAGAAGCCAAGAAAAGAGGGTGGCCATGAGGGAGGTGTCAAAAGTGGCAGATGCAACCAAGAAGACAAATAAGAAGAATTCTAAAAGCCTCCATTGGGTTTAACCAGCAAGAGGCCATGTGTGGCCTTTATTGAAAGCAATCTGTGGAAGAGATATTGATGAGGGCCAGACTTCAGTGGACTTGGGAATGAAAAGCAAGAGAGAAGGAATAAGAAAATAGTAGTTGAGGGAAGTCACTAGAGGATGCAGGGCCTGGGAGAGTGGTTTTACTTAAGATAGTGGAGGCTTAGACAAATTTAAATGTTGGTGAGAAAGACACAGTGGAAAGGAAGAGGTTCAAGATAAAAGAGAGAAAAATAATCAATACCAGGGAAATCTCTGAAGTACAGGAAGGGATGCTTTCTTCTTCTAGAAGGCTCCATTGACTTTCCTGAGCCCCTCCTCTCCATCTTCCCGGCTGGGTCAAGTGTGTAATGGTCTATTATTGTACACATCCAGTTGAATTGCAACTCTGTTTATGCCACTACTGTGCCACTAAGTTATAAGCTTCATTAGGGAATGGACACCTTCTGGTTCATCTTTTTATTCCCAAGAACTAGCACAGGATCTGGTATATAATAAATGTTTAATAGCTACTTGATGAGAGAATAGATGAATGAAATTATGGAGAAGTAGACCTATGAACCGATGGACTCAACAAATATTATATATATTAAATGCCCATTATATGCCAGACTCTGCTCTGGGCTCTGGTAATTGAGCAGTGAATAAAATAAATCTTATAAATAAGTAAATTCAGGAAAAGATTTGAGAATGTGGAGGAAAAAATAAAAGCAGGGTCCAGACAAACAAAACATCATGAACCAGCACTTGATAAATTTAAGAATGTTGGATTCAAGCAGGGACATCATGCTCTTTACAGGTTAGAGGAGGATTTATTTGCCATTTGAAAGGATTGATGACAGTCTTGCCTCCCTGTTTCCTGGTTTTTATGATGCTGATGATCTATGAATCACTTGCTTGAATTTGCTTTTCTCCAAGAGTTCTCAAAAGTTGATTGCGTTGGTTTTGCAGCTTTTTACCAAAATAGAGAAAAAGATTCAAGCGCCCAGGGTACCATGGGGTTGAAGCTTTGGCCATGGCTTATCCAAAAGCACTTTTCTACTCAAGACCCCCATCATCATTATGCTCTTTTACAGGAATTAGGTGGTAATAACGATTGGGAGACAACCATATGGACATTTCATTACAGGCCAACAACCACTAAAAGCAAGACTTCAAAAGATATTGTTTAATTTGCATTTCTCTAATGATTAGTAATGTTAAGCATTTTTTCATATACCTATTGGCCATCTGTATGTCCTCTTTAAAGAAGTATCTATTCATTTCTTTTGCCCATTTTTTGATTGGACTGTTTATCTTCCTGGTGTTGAGTTTTACAAGCTCTTTATAAATTTTGGTTATTAACCCCTTATCAGACGTATTGTTGAATATGTTCTCCCATTGTGTGGTTTGCCTTTTTATTTTGCTCATATTGTCTTTAGCTGTGCAAAAGCTTTTCAGTTTGATATAGTCCCATTTGTTTATCCTGTTCTTTATTTCCCTTGTGCAAATTAAAACCACAATGAGATATCACCTCACACCAGTAAGAATGGTGTTCATCAACAAAACAACACAGAGTAAGTGCTGGTGAGGATGTGGAGAAAAATGAACCCTCCTGCACTGCTGGTGGGAATGCAGACTGGTATAGCCACTATGGAAAACAATCTGGAGATTCCTCAAAAAATTAAAAATCAAACTGCCTTTTGACCCTGCCATCCCACTTTTAGGAACATACCACAAGAATACCATAGCACAGTTTGAAAAGGAGAAATGCACCCCCCATGTTTATGGCAGCATTGTTCATAATAGCGAAAATCTGGAAACAGCCCAAGTGCCTGTCAGTGGACGAGTGGATTAAAAAGCTGTGGTACATATACACAATGGAATACTATGGGGCCATGAAAAAGAAGGAAATATTATTTTTTGCGACAACATGGTTGGAACTGTAAACTATTATGTTAAGTGAAATAAGCCAGGCAGAGAAAAAAAAATATCATATGACCTCACTCATATGAGGAATCTGATGAACAGTATGAACTGAGGAAAGGAATAGAGACAGAGGATCCAGAAAGAAAGAGGACAGAGGGAAAGGGGATGATAGGGTGATAGGATGGGACGAGAGCAGAAAAGCAAATCCTGGAGGGAATAGGGGAGGGAATTATAGGGAGGGAGACAGGGGGAATAAACGGGGGAACACAAGTGACATTAGAATCTATGTAAACACAATAAATTAATAAAAAAAGAACAAATGGTGCATAAATAAATCAAACATCAAATTTTAAAAAAAGATATTGTTTAAACATTCCCAAACAGAATGCCCTTGTTTGAGTCATTAATGCATATTTAGGAAAACCCCAAGCATCTCAGGTAGGAGGGATTGAGGATCAACACACAGCAACACCACTGTGATGCCAAGAAGCCATTCAAGGTCTTTTAGGTAACTAACACAAAACTTATCCAGACACTCATATAAGAGAACCTGTTGGTCACTGTGGAACATTTAGACTACATATCCTAAAGGCTCTTGAATATCAGGTGTTAATCAAACACTTGTTTTCTCTTTACTTATTTCCCTCACTATGGTCATTCCTTTAAGAAATAAGAATTGAATCTTTGGTTGGTTCATTTTACTCTGAAACCCGTTTTCTAATCTTGGTTTGGTTCTTTACTATTGTTCAATTATTTCTTCCCCCAATGACGTAATCCAATTAAACAATAATTTCTACACGGATTGCTCACAGTTCTTTGACCAAGAGCTCCAATCTACATTGTAACCTTACAGCCAGATATTTGGCTGTACCTCCCATATTACAAAGCAAACCAAAACTTGTTGTGGTCCAGCCACAACAAGTATATACTGGAGTCCCGAACAGGAAAAGGTATGGAATTTAAATAAATGATAGACAGGGACTTAAAGATATATATATATACATACACACACACACAGATGGGTTCAGGAGGATGCCACGGCAAACAATCTCTATTGTTCCTTAGCCGTAATGTGCCTGCTCCCAGAAACACATCTACTTTTATTCATAGAAAAAATATGGTCCATCAGCAATTCAATTAAGTTTCCATGGCAACTCAAAGACAACAACCACCATACCATCCAAATCTGCTTTACACTAATAAGAAACTAGCTTCCAGCCTCCTCCGGAGAACATGGGTGAGATAAATGAGAATCAGGAGTAGCTCTTTGTTAACTAGGCAGGTGAGGTGGGGTTTGGGCCCAGCACCTCTGTGCAGGCTACAAAAATACCCTGTTTATTTATTCAGTCCCCAAAAAATACTCATCTTCTTCCTCTACAAAACCAGTTCTCGATCCAACTTCCCAGCTTCTATTAATGGTGCCATTGTTCCACTAGGTAAAAATCTCAATCATCATTGACTTTTTTTATCTCTTTTATCTTTCCTTTCCACCCATTCTTAAATTCCATTAAGAGGTTCTCTGAGACCCATTTCCACCTATCATTTCCATCCACCCTTCTTTTTTTTTTTTTTTCTTTTTTTTTTTTTTTTGTATTTTTCCGAAGTTGGAAACGGGAGGCAGTCAGACAGACTCCCACATGCGCCCAACCGGAATCCACCCGGCATGCCCACTAGGGGGCGATGTTCTACCCATCTTGGGGCGTCGCTCTGCCACAATCAGAGCCATTCTAGCACCTGAGGCAGAGGCCACAGAGCCATCCTCAGAGCCTGGGCAAACTTTGCTCCAATGGAGCCTTGGCTGCAGGAGGGGAAGAGAGAGACAGAGAGGAAGGAGAGGAGGAGGGGTGGAGAAGCATATGGGCGCTTCTCCTGTGTGCCCTGGCCGGGAATCGAACCCGGGACTCCTGCACGCCAGGCCGACGCTCTACCACTGAGCCTACCGGCCAGGGCTCCATCCACCCTTCTTAACAATCAACTCTTTTCTTTTATTCTCACTGCCTCCACCCTTGTTTCTTTTCACCTAGACTATTGCAACTACTATTACAGGGGAAAGAACATTTCACAACCAGATAGATCTGTATGCACATTCTAGTTTCATTTCTTTCTAGCTGTGTGATCTTCAGCAATTTTCTCAAACCTTCAAATCCTTGATTTGCTCCATAAAATAATGGTTCATTTTAGGAGTATATAAAATCATGTAAGTTAAAGTGCCTAGCACATAATTGCTCAAGGGATTAATGACTCTTCCCCCAGAAAAGTGTTCTGATCATGTCTTTTTTGTACTCAGAGACTTATAATAACTTCCTTTTTCCTACAAACTTGTTTGCCCTCCACAATGTCACCCCAGCTGCTTTCCCAGTGATCATTGCCCACACTGCCCTCTCAGTCCTCCCTAAACACACCCATGTTTTTACCATGTTTGTCTTTCCTCTCAATATGACTTTTCTAGTAATACCCACCAGTCAAAATACCACCTATCCTTTCATAAACAGCTCAAGTACCACCCTTTCCATGAGGTCTCACTCTGATATCCAATATGTGCTCTGGTTTTGAATTCTTACTATACTTCCTTAATATTTGCATAATGGACTTTACCATATTCTGCTTCATACTATGCTCATGAGCATCTTTGACTGGTTCTAATTAGAGAATTGTGTACCATCTAACTTCTTGTTTGCCTTTAAAACCTACTGCTTTTCACTTATTCAATACTCAAGAAATGAGCTGACTTGATTTTAAGGACATGTCCCTAGAAAAAGGTCATCTGTTTGAATTTACCTGTGAGAATACAAATCTGTTGAGAGTAATCATTTTCTGTCTATTTTAATCAATGCTGTACCCAGACCCAAGACATGGTAGGTGCCCAAAAACTATCTATTGAATGACTTTACAATCCAAGAGTATCCTCTGAGCCAAGAAAAAAAGCCCATATAATTCATTTTTAAAGCTATGTCCATTAGTCACACCTAAGCTCTGCACAGTCGTGTTTTCTCCTGTCAGGAACATTACATGGTGTATAACTGAAAGGAAACGAGCACCGGGTGCCCACCCAGGAGAGCACTCAAGGAGAGTCCAGTCCACATGTCCTCAGGTGTCCTTCACCAAACAGGCTCGTCTGCGGCTGCCTGATGGCCTCCAATTGTCCAATATTCTCCTTTCTATCTTGCTTAGACACCAGGTCTGCCATTTGGCAGGAGCATAAATTAAAACCCGGGAGAACAATCACAGGAATGCTGACCTCAAGAGTCAAGGCCAGCCAGCAGTCTGATTCAGGCACTTAATATTGCCTCTCTCCGCCTCGGTCAGAATCCTGAGAAGAATCACTTGCCAACCCAGCCAAAGTCAGAAAAACACTGCTGAGTTGCTGGTCAGGATCCCCCAGCAGGCCACAGATACTGTTTTGCTAACTTTGAAAAAGCTAGAAGCTGTGCCTGGGGGTCAAGCTGTCCACACCCTGCTGGGGTAGGCTGGGAGGGAGACAGAGTGGGAATAGCAAACTCTCCCCAGTCACAGCGACCCAGTTCTGGATGCTGGCTCCACCACTGACCAGCAGTGACACTGTGGACATATGATTAGCCTCCCAGGCTACAGATTCCTTATCTTTAAAATAATACCTACCTGACAACATTGTTTAAAGAAGGAGCAGTAATATATATAAAGCACAGGCTCCTAGCTATTGTTGTTGGTGTTATTCCTCTTATTAGATTACAGATTCAAAGAAAGTAACCGGAAAGATTAAGACAGCATTCCTAACGGAATCCTAAGAATTCATTTTTACTAATTCTCTACACTATGTCTCATTTGTCCCTTTGAAACATGATAGATTTCTTGTTTTATTTTGTTGTTGTTGTTGTTGTTGTTGTTGTTTTGATAGAGACAGAGTCAAAGAAAGGGAGAGATAGGGACCAACAGACAGGAAGGAAAAGGGATTAGAAGCATCAATTCTTTGTTGCAGCTTCTTAGTTGTTCAGTGATTGCTTTCTTATATGTGCCTTGACTGGGGGGCTACAGCAGAGCAATTGACCCCCTTGTTCAAGCCAGCAACCTTGGGCTCAAGCCAGCGACTTTGAGCTTCAAGTCAGTGACCTCTGGGTTCAAGCCAGTGACCATGAGGTCATGTCTATGATCCCACACTTCAGACAATGACCCTTCTCTGGTGAGCCTGCATTCAAGCAGTGACCTCGAACTTTTCAACCTGGGTCCTCAGTGTCCCAGTCTGACTCTCTACCCACTGTGCTACTGCCTAGTCAGGCATGACAGATTTCTACGAAAAATAATTATGGCCCTGCCAGTTGGTTCAGTGGTAGAGCATCAGCCAGGCTTGTGGATGTCCTGGATTCAACTCCCAGTCAGGGCACACAGGAGAAGTGATCATCTGCTTCTCCATCTCTCCCCCTCCCTTTCTCTCCCTCTATCTCTCCCTCTCTCTCTCCCTCTCTCTCTCCCTCTCTCTGTCTCTTCCCCTCTTGTAGCCCTCACTCAATGGTTCTAGCTAGTTGGCCCTGGGCACAAAGGATGGCTCCTGTGGCCTCTGCCTCAGGCTCTAAACCAGTGGTAGTCAACCTGGTCCCTACCGCCCACTAGTGGGTGTTCCAGCTTTCATGGTGGGCGGTAGCGGAGCAACCAAAGTATAAACAAAAAGATAGATTTAACTATAGTAAGTTGTTTTATAAAGATTTATTCTGCCAAACAGTGAAAATTCAACATAAAGTACTTGGTAAGTAATTATTATTATATGCTTTAACTTGCTGAAACTCTGCTTTATAAATTTTATAAAGTAAAGTTACTTCCCTACTTTATAAATCACCATTACTGTGGAACTGGTGGGCAGTTAGAAAATTTTACTACTAACAGAGATACAAAAGTGGGCGGTAGGTATAAAAATGTTGACTATCCCTGCTCTAAATAATGGCTCAGTTGATGAACAACAGAGCAACAGTCCCAGATGGGCTCAGCTTCTCCCCTTAGTGAGCTTGCCAGGTGGATCCCAGTTGGGGTGCATGCAAGAGCCTGTTGCTCTGCCTCCCCTCTCTCACTTAAAGAAAAGGGAAGGGAAGGGAAGGGAAGGGAAGGGAAGGGAAGGGAAGGGAAGGGAAGGGAAGGGAAGGGAAGGGAAAGGAAGGGAAGGGAAAAGAAAAAAAAAAGAAATTATGTCAATACTAAGCATTCTAAAACCCAACTGACAATGAAAATTTTCAAATGAAGATTTGGAACTTACCCTTAATGGAAGTTTCCTGGCTTGCCCTCACTCTCCCTCATCCCCTGGACCTCAAGAGTCAGCAAACAGTTTCCTGAAGGTCCCTTTGTTTCCAGATCACTGCCACCTACAAGGATTGCCCCTCTTTTCAGCAGTTTGCTTTTTTCTATACCATTCATCATCCCCCTCCCAACCAACCAACACACACACACATACATACACACACATACACACACACACACACACACACACACTCCAGACTCAGTCACCCTGACCTTGTCCTTGGCACTGACTCAAACCCACTCTCACCCTCATTGCCATGGCTACCAGGCCCCAGAGAGGGAAAGAGTAGAAAAATACTTTCTTCACAGCAGCCACAACCTGACAAAGTGCCAACAAACTTGGCAAGCACAGCAACTACACTATTACCAAACTTCACCCACTGCTCTCACTCATTAGACAAGTCCCCAGTATGATTGTATCTGAAATACATGCTTTCTAAAGTTCACCTTGTATCCTACTTCTTACACACATCCTAAGTACATGAATCACACAGATTACTAACGTTGTCTTATTCCCCATGTGGGCCCTTCTGGATGATGGGCTAGTCATTTGCTGAGTTGTCTGATGTTCTTTAGAGCTTCTTAACTGATTCTATTATACCAAAACTGGCACTAATTCTGGAACATTCTCCTCATTGGCTCTAGAAAACAACATCTTAGCTTTTCCAATTCTGTGACTGGAAGCTCAGTGGAGCTGGCCTCTGGAACTTAAAACCGAAATGGAAGAGTTGTTTGATGATCATCTCATCCACCATTACCTAAAGCATCTATCTTATTCACTCATTCCCAGCTTTCATGGATATTCCTCAAAATTGCCTAGTTTCATTCAGTCTGCTTTTCTCCTCTTAGCCACAACTCATTTCTTTTTTTTTTTTTTTTTTTTTTTTTTTATTATTTTTTTTTTTTTTTCCATTTTTCTGAAGCTGGAAACGGGGAGAGACAGTCAGACAGACTCCCGCATGCGCCCGACCGGGATCCACCCGGCACGCCCACCATGGGGCGACGCTCTGCCCACCAGGGGGCGATGCTCTGCCCATCCTGGGCGTCGCCATATTGCGACCAGAGCCACTCTAGCGCCTGGGGCAGAGGCCACAGAGCCATCCCCAGCGCCCGGGCCATCTTTGCTCCAATGGAGCCTTGGCTGCGGGAGGGGAAGAGAGAGACAGAGAGGAAAGTGCGGCGGAGGGGTGGAGAAGCAAATGGGCGCTTCTCCTGTGTGCCCTGGCCGGGAATCGAACCCGGGTCCTCCGCACGCTAGGCCGACGCTCTACCGCTGAGCCAACCGGCCAGGGCCCACAACTCATTTCTTTATTGCAGCCGTCTCCTAATTCTTGTACCTGTTTCCAGGCCAACCTCACCTCAGCCCCATTCCCCTTCACCCTTCTCAGCAGAGTAATTCTTCTGGACAGCAGCTCTTCCTAAATTACTGCACTACTCACAGGCACCAAATGGCTCCCATTGCCACATACAATCCAAACTCCTATGGGAGCACATGAAATCTTTTGTGATCTTGCCTTTACCAGCCTCATCTTTTGCCACGGGATCGCTGCGTTCTGTGCTGTCAAACGCATTGTGCTGCTTTATGTCTTTATACCTCTTAGCAACCAGTTCTCTCCGCCTGGAAAAGAAACATTCCCATTCACTATCTTCCAAACCTGGGAAGCTCTGAGTCCTCTCTCAAGAATCTGCTCATGCCTGACCTCACCAGCTAGACATGCCACCTTCCTTGTTGTTCCCTACTCCTCTTCACTCTTATTTGTACTATTCTATCTATCACACTGCATAGGCTTTTCTTGGTTGATGTCCACCTCAACGACTAGCCTATGAGTTTTCTGATAAGAGGAACCCTGTCTCATTGACCTGTGGCTGCTTTGTGCCACACAAAATGCCTGGCATAGAGTAGGTGCGCTACAGACAGTTATTACATTGACTTTTCCCAATTCTTTTACAGGATCTTTTGGCAAGAATCTGTCCTAAAGTGACATCAGCACAGAAAGACAAATACAGTGTGTCTGTAAAGTCATGGTTCACTTTTGACGGGTCACAAGAAAGCAACAAAAGATGATAGAAATGTGAAATCTACACCAAATAAAAGGAAAACCCTCCCAGTTTCTGTAGGATGATGTGGCAGCATGTGCGCATGCGCAGATGATGACGTAACACCGTGTATACAGCGGAGCAGCCCACGGCCATGCCAGTCGAGATGTGGACGGTACAGAGGAAAGTTCAGTGTGTTCTGTGGCTTGCTAAATTCGAATCCGTGACCAAAGTGCAACGTGAATATCGGCGTGTTTATAATGAAGCGCCACCTCATAGGAATAACATTACTCGGTGGGATAAGCAGTTGAAGGAAACTGGCAGTTTGGTGGAGAAACCCCATTCTGATAGGCCATCAGTGATGAGTCTGTAGAGGCTATACGGGATAGCTACCTAAGGAGCCCTAAAAAATCTGTGCATGAGCCCACATCGAACTGCACTGAATAGGTATGAAACTGGGAGGGTTTCCCTTTTGTTTGGTGCAGATTTCACATTTCTATCGTCTTTTGTTGCTTTCCTGTGACCTGTCAAAAGTGCACCATGACTTTACGGACACACTGTACTAAGTTCTTTCTACCTTAATTCCTTGGAGCTTCATTTTATATTCTAGCAACACCTGAAATATCTTTTCTATGTTTTCTTAGAAAGTCATCTCATTTTGCCAGTTTGGACAAGCCTGGAAACTTTGGTGTTTGTTTTGAAACTGAAAAGTGCCTTAAGAGGCACTTTGTGCTCTTAGACGGGGTGGAGAAAAGACCCACAGAGATGATTAAAGGCTGGAAAAGAGATGAAGAGAACTGGAAGGAAAAGCTAAAGGCAACTGAGTAATCCACGTCAAGAACGTGAAGGGCTGTTATTAGCATGGAGGGTGATGAGCCCATCATGTCTACACCTTCCGAGGGGAGAGCAACAGGAAATGATGGGAGCTGCAGCAGAGAAGATGGGTTAGAGAGGAACTTTCCTGGCAAAAAACACTGCTAAACACTGAAGAATCCAACAGAAATGATACTTTGTTCTTCCCTTCTCCCAGGGTACAGAAACATTGAGAACGCACCCAACTGTCTGGAATGCTCAATGTGCAATACCACCTAAATGCAAGGATGAAATTATACAGTTTTAAGGGACAATCTCCAGGTGGCACTTTGATCTAGGGCACCCAGGGCCTGTCAATTTGTTCTGACTCTAAAGTTTTTTGAGACAGTATCTCAGAGGAACTGAATTCAACTGTCACTTTTCTTCTCTAAACATTTACAAACCCTTTGTTAGATACTATCACAATGACTAAGGCATACTTGATCCACTAGAGGAAAGAGCTGATGGTGAAACATCCCTTACAGGAGTGTCAGGCCTCAGCTCTCAACATTTGGTCTGTCTCACACACACATGGGCAATATACACACTATGCAGCAGCCACGAAAGCTACTTGCATTTCCTCAGAGTAGCACCTGCCTCCAGCTGCTCTGATCCGCAGGCCTTTGCATGCACTCTGGCCTCTACCTGCAACGCTGCTCCCAATTGTTTACTTAGGAAGGACACAGCTCAACTGTTACCCCCTCCAACCTGCCATTTGATCAAAGCTACTGTTCCTTTCACCCTTACTCTAGATTACAACAGTGCTCCATGACTCCTGCTTGCAAGCACTAGAAACTGGCTCAAAATAACTAATAAAAAAGTGTATTAGAGGCTTAACAATAGCTGAATGAACCGACTTGAAAATGTACAAGAGCTGAGAGAATTAAAGGTAAAAAGCAGAGGGCACATTTGCCTCATAGACAGAAGAATCAAAGAAACCATTCTCTCTGTTCTAGTGTCAAAGTCCAAGAAGAGGGGCCAACTGGTCAACCCTGGGTGCCTGGCAGGCCTGACCAGCCTGTGGCCATACTAGGATGGGACAGGAAGATCATTCCTTTCAAATTTCCCTGGTGAAAACTGGTCACAAGAGAATACCCTCCCACTTAACAGTCATAAAATAGAGGAAAAGTAATTCTTCCCCCCAAAATTGGAATACAGTGGAAGAAGAAATGCATGCTAGCCAGCTCTCTCTCATACTCATTGTGATGCAATCTTTAGCTGTCCTGTCTGTATTCATAGCAAATGTATGTGCTTTCTACAGGAAAGGGCAGGAATTGCAGCTTTCATCCTTATTTCATACACTGTTGGGTACGAAGTCAGTGCTTAATGGCCTCTTACAAACCAGACACCTGATTATTTTTGTTAGTGGTACATAAAAGACCAAGATAGTATTCATCCCTGTGCCTGCCAACTCGAAGCTCAGTGCTTTTTCTACTGTACCACAATGTTAGCAGGAAAGAGGTGGCCATTAACTCAAGGAGCATTTAAGTTGTTGGCTTTGTTAATTAATTAAGATTGCTCTAGTAAATCTTGGTTATGACTAGCAAAATAAAAGAGAGACGAAGAAGTCTCAAAATATTCACAGAATTGAAGCCCATGATGTACAAATACATTTCATAAGCATCCATTTATCTTGAGTCAAATTATGACATTCAAAAAACTTCTCAAACAATGCAACCCACAAACTTGGATTTTTCCACTTAGTAAATGGTGACAAAGGAAAAATAAAATAATAAAAACAATAATACCATAAGGTTGGAAATAAAGTTTCAACATAATAAATAACTATAATAAAATAGTGCATGAGTGTTTCCATGGTCACCATGAGGCCGATATGCATGACTGGTTTTGGAAATTTATTTCAGTACCACCAGTGTTCACTGACAATGTCTATGTCTTTTCAAGCCTGTGACTTTGCATGATTTGTTTAATCCAATATCAATTTCATTCTGAATCATACTTGGCCCTGCACTGAGTATTGCTTTCATTGAGATGAATAAATGCACACCTTGTTCAAAAGAAAAAAAAAAAAGAGAGTCTTTGGGAATTCACTGGCAGGATTTCAAAAGTTCAGGATTTAGCTCTTATAGATGACTAAGAGGTAAGTTGATCTCTCCTTGTAGATGCACTGTCATGGGCATTGAGAATAATGGTCAGATGCTTGGCCATGAATTAACAATGCATTTTAGCCTTATGTGCTATCTGTTGCCTTACATATTAAGTCAATAGGTTATACTGAAGAAAGAAATTAGCTTTACTCCAAATTTCCATGTCTATATAGAATTGACTGTTTTTTCAATAAATATTTCACAGAAAACTTGTGTATTATTCACATTTTCTGTCTCACTAAAAAAATACAAGATACATAACAAGAGTTCTGCATATTCATTTGGCTGGATTACATTAGCTATCTGGAAAAAAATGTTTGCTAATATTAAGCAGTAAACTATTAGTAAGAGTGGTACACAAAGTCCTATTTTAAAGGACTAGTCAACTCAGATACATTTTAAACTCAAATTTAAGATTAAACCAGTATATGGTGGTAATTTGTTCATGATTGTACCATGATTGCCCCATTTCTATCCCATAGAATTCCACTTAAAAATTAATAAAAAGGCAAGAGAGTAAGGACTCATTGGTCCAAATCTGGATTTACATATTAGCAGCCCTCTGGCTATGAAGTACTTGAAAGAAAATATCAATTACCCTAAAAGTATTTAGAAACTGCTCTTGCTGATGGGAATCTATGACAGTGGACCAGTTTGGCAACCCTGAATTGTTTCTACTACAGCTGTGGATTACCTGTGATTTCAATGGACTACTGTGTATGCTTTGTTTATTTTATCTCTCCTTCCTGTTGGAGGAACAGCTGGAGAACAGACATCCCGCTGTGAGTAGCCTGGGGCCTTGGAATATTAACAGGAAGCCACATAAGCATCTTCATTACTTCACCTGTGGCATAAATGGCAGAAAGAATGGAGCCCATCAGGAGGAATTGATTTAAAACAGAATGAAGCAGTTTGTGGACCATATGTCTGAACATCCAAGTAACTGCCACTGGTCTAATAAATGGGCTTTCTTCATGTGGAGTTCAACCAGAGGGAAGAAAAAACATCAGTTTCCTATAGAAAGGAATAAAGGCAGGCCTCAGTAGCCTGTGGCAATAAATGAAATAAAGTGTTTGGTGCATTAGACCAAGTTGTGTCACATAATTTACATCAGTTGCTTTTAGCTTTCAACAAAAGATGTGGGAGTGGATGGTAGGAATATGTGGATGGGAAAGGAGGAAGCTAATAGCCTACAAGATACTTTCATGTGTTTTCCATCATGTATAATTACTCACCCTAAGGCAAGAGGAATACTGCAGAAGCATCATTCCAAATGTCTTTCGTGTGTGTGTGTGTGTGTGTGTGTGTGTGTGTGTGTGTGTGTGTGTGTTGGGGGTGGGAGGTGGTGTTCAGAAAGGAGAAGAAACGAGTATAAAACATCAATGCCCCTGTTCTCCAAATGAACAGGCAGAGCAGAGAGGTGGTACAATATAATCTAAGGCTATTTTTGCAATGCTGCCTCGCAATAGGTCAGGCAGATTTCCGGGAGTGGAATTCCCTGGTACAAAGCCACCGTCCCCTCTGCAGAAAAAAACAAAAATCTGAATTAAAAAGAAAACACCACTTTTCTTTTAAACATAAAAATAAGCTACTGAACAGGAGGTCAAAAAAGAGGATAATAATCTTAACATTCACTACCAAGCACACACTGTTACCCTCATTCTACGGGACTTAGTAAACACTTGATATAACTTATGACGAATTAATTTTCTAGAGCCTTGCACACAGCCTGGCTAGCCTTGCTAAAATGTACTCAAAAAAATAAAAGAATGCCGCTGCACAAATATGGACAACTGTTCTCAGAGCCAGGATTCTAGAAATTCATCCCACCGCGTAATCACTACACATCCATGAATCATATCCAGGCACAAATTCCAGCTACTCCACTTTTAGTTACGTGAACTTGGAATTGCTACTCTATGTCCCTGAATATTAGGAATTGTTCCATTTTTCCAAGGAGAAGATTGAAACTTTCCTTACCTATTGGAATTACATAAACATTCAGGAACATAGATGAAATAATCAAATGTCTATAATATGTTGTTAACTTAGTCAGATAAATGCTTAAAAGCATAGGAACATCAATTCAAAAATAGTCTTTTCACCCCCATGTTTCATGAAACTGGTTTCCTCAAATTCTTCCTATGCAGCACTTGGCATCAGAGCCACTGAACCTGACCCCATGTCCACGGTACATCACCTTCGTTTCCAGATGGGTTGTTTGATGCTGTCATTTTATCCCAAACCACAGTTACCCATTCACATAACATTAAAATAATCGCTTTGTTCATTCATCCTGTAGGTGAATATTTGTGCTACTGTGTTCATTTAATGTAATAACTGAAATCTTGCATTTGAAAGGCCTCTTTTTAAGAGGTGTTTATGATGACGCCCAACCCTTGCAATGAAGTCACCGCTCCATCCCCACCCACCATCAGAATAATAAATAAAATCTCTGTCGAATTTCTTTGCCTTTAAGGATTCTGACCATGACTTCTTATTAAGTTTTGGAAAACAAAATTTCTGAGGTCACCTCGGGCTTATATGGCTTTAGAAGTTAAAGAAGTACCACATAATTTGAGAGATTTCATAGAGACTGAACTAAAGTTAATCTCCTCATTTCTAAGGGGTAGATTTGGAAACTACCTTGTCTTATGTCTTTGCACGTATAGTACTTAATCTCTCTCCATTGTAGAACACAGCTAATAACTGTACTTTGCTCAGACAATGGTGGTGAGGATTAAACAGAGTGATAAACGACAGTAACACTTAGCACAGTGCTGTGCACCTAGACAGTAACAGAAATCACCAGTTGCTACTGCCCCAGTCTGGGGATCCACAAGTGAAAACTGCAAAACTTAAAGAACTATGTTCAAAATATATATATATATATTAGCCCACAATGATCTAAAAGGAAGCAGACGAGGACAGATTAAAGAAATTGGGATTACTATTCTAAAGCGGGGAGGAAAGAGTAATGTAACAAATCTCTAAAACAGAAAGAACTCATAAACATAGACTAATAAGTATTTCTGGTATTCTTCCTTCCTCAGTAAGATGGTCATGGTATGCACCCAAATTACAGCACAAAGGACTTATTTCATAGAGAAGGGAGAATTTCTACTCGGTGAAGATTGTGGAAAAATTGAATCACTTTCTGCTCGAGGCTGAGAAGGACCTTAAAGCCCAGCGTTGCTGTGGTATAAACTCTGTCTAAGGGCAGTGCTACTGAAGAAACAGTATGTGAGGGTCCCAAATTGCCCTGTGTGTTGGCACATCAGGATGAGCTACCATCTGAAAGGAAAGCGTAGGAAGGTACGAGCACTGGTAGAGCATGTAAGCTGGGCAGCAATGGAGACTAAAGAGACAGCATTATTTGCCGAGTACCTTGGATATCAAGCGAGTTTATTTTTTAGTGTCCCAACCAAGGGATTTCTTCCCTTCCATAGACTGCCACTACTGTCAGAAAAAGCATAAACCTTGGAATTTCAATGATCTGAGTTCAAGTTCTGGCTTTTCATCTTACAATAACTTTGAACTAGCTTCTTAAACCCTCTGATAGTATGTTTCATCATCGGCAAACAGCGCATAAGAACATAGGTGTCAGGAGGCTATAGCAGGGATTCAGTGAAATATTTGAGATGGCTAGGTATCCAGCACACGGTGGATACTGCAAATGTTGGTTTTCTTCTCCCTGAAATTATACTTCTGGATGTATCCCAGTTTTCCAAAGCTGAAGTCATCACAAAGCACAATCAGCTGAGAATCTAATGAGTGGGGAAGACTTCGCCCCTCCTTGCAAACAAAGCCACATCTTGCCCTGTTTTAGTTTTAGTAATAAATTCCTCAGAATGGGGCTGGACAGAGGTGAACATACTTGTGCTGAGTTTGTGGAGGTGTTATAAAGTTTGTCATTCAGCAGTTGTGCTGAGAATGGTTCTGCCGTCTAGACTTACTCTTGAAGGAAAGCTCATTCTTGGTCAGAAGACTTCCTTATAGTTGCAATAATGCTTCCAACAGCCTCTCTTTTATCCAGATATGAATGATGTGAAAGACTCTAGCAAGGCATATTAACTGAGATGATGCTTAGCTGACAACAAAGTACAGTAATTTAAGTCAGAAATTACTTCTTTTGCCTAGAACAGCTCAGAGGGAAGTGGTACAGGGTTGCTAGGACAGCTTTGCCATCTTGAATATATGGCTTCCATCCCTGGGTTATAGGCAACTCCTATGCTGTGAGAAACACAGGTCAGGGAGCACACCACATACCTTGGTAGGTGTACAACCTGTAAGTCACATATACTTCTGATCACAACTCATTGGCCAAAATTTAGTCACATGGCCACACCAGCTACAAGGGAAACTGGAAGCCTCATATTAGGAAGCCTCATGCTCAGTGAACTCTCAGGAAGAGAGGAATAATAACAAGTGTGGAGGCAGGACCACTCGTAATGGGCACTTCATAAAATTAAAGAAAGCAAGTTGTCTGGATGGTCCCACTCTTCATTATCAAATCATCTAGATTTTGGAAAGTACAGACAATATACTTTCTAACCTGAAACTTGATGTGGTAATAATAGACAAAATACAATAAATAAAGACCCTAGCAACATAAATTGAGGCAGTAAGTGCAAACCTTCCTGTTTATATAACAGAGACTTGAGTCAGAGACTTACTGAGGCCAACTCCATCTGGGAAAATCAGAATATGCTGACCCAGAAAAGAGTTGGAGTAGAGCTATGTTGGAACAATGACAGCACTTAGCCTCAATCTTTTAAAAATTCAAAAGTTATGAGCAGGCCTTCTGAACAAGCCTGGACTAGCCGGGAGAACTCCAAAGGAAGACAGAGCCCCACTCTGATGCAGTCTTTATGGTTTATGAAACACCAGGTTGGATGAAGTGACAATGTCCCCATTTGACTATGAGAAAATACCTCTTCTGCCAGAGAAAAGTAATTCCTATTTGTAGTCAAGAATGGGTTTACCAGATGCCATTTGCAAAGTCTTATGGAAATCTTTTTCAACCTATTTGAAAAACCATAATACGCTACTTTATTTCTTTGTTGGAGCTTCATGTTTATTTTACTCCAGCTGGAAATCCAGAATATTTTATAATTAAGTGCTGGTTCATTAACTTAAAAGAGTTTGTTCTAATCTCATACATGTTTTATTAACAATTAGGGTTTTCTCTGATTGTTTATCTGAGAAGAACCTCCACACTTCACAAAGCAGAGATTTTTTTTTACCCCATTTATTCTAACAAGAACAATAGAATACATAGGAATTTTTAGATCTTTCAAAAATTAAAAGAAAACTACCATAGCACAAGCAAACCAGATATCAGTCCCAATCTTTTGTTTAAAATCAATATAACTAAAAGGAAGTATATCCCTCCACCTGCTTGACAGAAAAATTGGGGAAATTTGCTATGAAATTAAAATAAACAATCACTACCAGTTTTGAACATTTTTAGGTTTTAAAAAATATTTTTTTTGAGGGAGAAATTTCTAGATTAAGAAGCCAGAAACTTCAATTTGAGTGCCAGATCAGCCAGTACCTAATTGTGGACCTGGACAAATATTATACATCTTTGAACTTCAAGTTTCTCATTTGTAAAATCAGGAAGTTGAAAGATATTTGTAAGACTTTTTTTTTCTAATTGTAATAGTCCATGAGTTTATGAAACTGTTAGATACTGAATTTTTAAAAAATTCCAACATCTCAAATGTCACAGAATCATATTAATTTGTTTTTCTACTTCACACACAAATTTAGTGAATGATAAATTCCCTCCAACAGTAGGGGAAACCCAGCTTCAGAAGGCATCTTGCTTAGTTTAACTCTGGAAAGAAAGACCCAAACTGCCTCCTAAAGAGCTCTCCAGCCCCTAGGGATGCATGTGTCACCTCATTGATTCTTTGTGCCAAAGAGGGATTCGGATAAGGTCTGTTTCCTCCGAATTTGGGTTATTTATCATTACATCCTGTTGCCAGTAAAATGTTTACAGCCAGTGATCTCCCTCATTTATGTTAGTTTCAAAGAGTTAAAGCTAATTATGGTACTGATCTTGACTACCCATATGCTAACCTAAATTCCTCCCAGAATGACATGTCAGTGAACCCCTGACACCAGCCTGTCCCCTCCGGCATCAGCCATCCATCCCACAGGCAGCCACCAGCGCTCTTCCTGAAGGGTCATTCCACAAGCTCCATCACCAGCTAGCTGTACAAGCTAGGCCAGGATCTCTCACTGCACCATGGCTGCACAAGTGCTGCATCTAGTACCTACAGTGTCAACCTGCGGGTGTCTCCATGGCTCTAATGAAACTCTAGTGATAATTCTCAAAAACAAAAACAAAAAAAAGAACACCTTTCCTCTAGGCAGATGCAGTCCCAGAGGCCAGATCTCGGGAAATTTTGTGCAAAGAATAAGGTGCCAGCTTCTCTGGGAGGATGCAGACCTGCCTCAGAGTATGTGTAGGCTTTCAGGGCAAAAACTACACAGTTGCACCAGGTGGGCAGGATGTTTCCCTCCCATCCTATTCCTGTCTGCCTTGCAAATCCCAGTCATCTTTAAGAATCAACTACCCTGACCAGGTGGTGGCACAGTGGAGAGAGCATTGGCAGTGGTGAGATCCAAATAATTTTACAACTGCTTCTTGCCCCAATGACTGTTTTAAGTATATCATAAAAAAATGATATAGCAACAGGTAGTTTAATATTTATACTTAGATAAGATCAATGAAAAAGGTACACAAAACTAGATTATAAGAGTTTTAAAATATTAATGAAAAAATATTAAATAATACCTGACAAAAAAGCAATAAAACTTTTATTTAAGATAATTCCATTTTGCTTCCTGATTGGCATCCTCACTTAAAATTGTTTTCACCTGTGGATGGAATGAACATTGCTACAGGGCCTTAGAATACGCTGTTGTGCAAATGAATGTTAAAAAAGAATAAGGAGTGTAAATTTGTGATTTCCACATTGGTCAGCTGCCCAGACGCCCACCTGAGAGAGAACTCTGATTACAGGGGACATTTTAACAATCAGTTTGCCAAACACAACAAAAAATTAGGTATCAGTTGTGCCAAACCTATGAGAACTGGCTGAATCCCACCATTGAGCATTGGCCTGGGATGCTGAGGACCTAGGTTCAAAACCCTGAGGTCACCAGCTTGAGCGCAGGCTCACCAGCTTGAGTGTGGGGTCACCAGCTTGAGTGTGGAATCATAGACATGACCCCATGGTCACTGGCTTGAGCCCAGAGGTCGTTGGTTTAAAGCCCAATGTCGCTGGCTTGAGCAAGGGGTCACTGGCTCAGCTGGAGCCTCCCCTGCCCCCCCATTAAAGGCACATATGAAAAAGCAATCAGTGAACAACTAAAACTGTCGCAACCACGAAGTTGATGCTTCCTTCCTGTCTGTCTGCCCCTGTCTATCTGTCTGCCTGTCTGTCTCTTTCACTAAAAAAATTAAATATATAAATCAACTAAAATCTCATGTTCTCTGGGAAGCCTTCACTATCTTCACCTCCTCCACAGTGATGGATGTTTTCTTTCTCATGAGCCCATAGCAGCCCATGCCTATCTCTGCTCTATCACATTCTGTTGTCACCAACTCACCATTGTATCCTTCTGCCTCATCCTATGACTATCGGTATGCTTGTTATTTCTCCCCAATAAGCCATAATCTCTTTATAGGTAAAAAAAAAAAAAAATCATAGTCATTTCTACCTGTAATATGTAGTAGAAAGTCTGTTCACTTTAAATACTTAGGAAATGCCTTTTTTTTTTTAATATTTTATTTATTGACTTTTTTTTTTTTTTTTTAGAGAGAGAGAGAGAGAGAGAGAAGGGGGAGGAGCAGGAAGCATCAACTCTCATATGTGCCTTGACCAGGCAAGCCCAAGGTTTCGAACCGGCAACCTCAGTGTTCCAGGTCGACGCTTTATCCCACTGCGCCACCACAGGTCAGGCCAGGAAATGCCTTTTTAAAGGAAAGTTTGTCTTGGTGTTAAAGCAGTTACAACATTTAAAATCCATACAACCAAACAGCACCAAATGTTGGCTGATCTTCCAAATGTATCTATCATACCCAGCCATTTTCCTTCTCAAAGAAAAATAATGGGTTAATAATTTATATCATTTCTTTTGAATTAGGATGAAAGTTTGTTTTTCATTTAAAATTTCAAGGGTAAAATGTATAAAATGATGTTCAATTGTTTTGTATTCTCTGCATATGAATTTCCCTGTACTCACACCCTCAAAAAACTCAATTCCCCTCTCCAAAATGTAAATCAGCTAAATTTTTAAATGAAGAACTGATCCCTATTGACTAAGAAAAATTTAGCCCTTTACACAGGAATGGAAGTTCCCTATTTCCAGAGATTAGCAAATCATCTGCTATCAGTTAGTAAGAACAAAGGCATACACCAAGTATGTTAGGCAGTGAAGCTTAATTCAAGGTTTCTTAACTATGACACCAATGACACTTTGAGCCAGATAATTTTTTCTTTGGTGGGTTCATCCTGTGCATTCTGAGCTGTTTAGCAGTATCACTGACCTCTACCCACTTGATGTAAGTGGCAATCTCCCAGATATAACAACCCAAAATGTCCCTGGACATGGCCAAATGCCCCCTGGGGAGCAACACTGCACACTGCCCTTAATATATTCAGTTGGTAGATATGTCAGGTTTTAGCGGTACTCATACAAGTAGCAAGTACAAACTCCATCACTTGTAAGCCATGTGACTTTGAGCAAGTTAGTTAATCCCTCTAAGGTTTAGTTTCTTCATGGGTAAAATAATGCCAGTATTTTCACAGTCCTCGTGAAGACTAAATGGGGAAAAGTACATGAAATGCTTAGCATAGTACCTGCTCTATCGCAAACTCTTCATAGCTAATATTCATTATTGTTAGTTATTACCGTACACTAAGTATCAGTTTTGCTAGAATTAAAACACCACAAAATACACCCTACTATAACCCTGAATGCAATTTAATTTTTAGAGTTCAGAACCAATTTAGTCTCTTATTGTTCCTTAGTGGCTTCACTGTGAACACCAATCTCTCCTATCCTATAGTTGAGAAAAGCATGCAAAAGTTTCAGGCAGTAGAATTAAGAGGAAGTAAATGTTTCTAGCTATAAGAGAGACTCTGGTTGTCCTCCAATATCTATTCTCCTTTGTCTCCAATAGTAAGAATTCCAAAATTTTAGCAACCCCAATATGGTCATATTTCCCACACTTCCTCCTAGGTAGCAGGAGCCATATGACAAAATTCTGGTCAGTAGTACATAAGCAGAACTTGCAGGTACCATTTCTGAGACATGTCTTTAGAGAAAGAGGTTCTGCTCCTTCTTCTTTTTCTTCATTCTGCAGCTTGGAGTTTGGATGAGCTGGCAGGAGCAGAAGTTAAGACCACGTTAGCAAAAACGACACCCAAGAGACAACCAAGTAGAAAGTTGGAAGCAGCCCAGACCCAGGTATCTGCAGCGTAACTGCCATATCAGCTCCAAACTGCCTATCTTGACTTTATAATTCTTTAAATGTTTATTTTATTGATTTTCAGATAGAGGGAGGGAGAGAGCAGGAGAGAGACTGAAACATCTGTTCCTTTATGTGCCTTGACTGGGAATCGAACCAGCAACCTCTGTGCTTTGGAACAATGCTGTAACCAACTGGGCCATCCAGCCAGAGCCCTACCTCTTGACTTTAGAGAGAGAGAGAGAAAGCTTCTATGTCATTTAAACCCCTGTTATTTTGAATCTCTGCTAGTCATAGCCAAACAGATTTAATATTTAGGCTGGCTTAAAAGTGTGACACCAAGGAGCACTCATGCCAACACTAGAGCCCAGCAGGCTGACACCCCACATTACAATATGGCTCAGTGTTTGATAAAACTGTCTCTTAGAACTAGAAAACCCAATATGTAGCCCTAGCCCACGTGGTCAAGAATTCAAAAGGTTGGTTCTTGTACCTTTTAATAAAGAATTATGAAAGACCTGAATGGGTAGTTCAGTTGGTTAGAGTCTTGTCTCCAGTATGCCAAGCTTTCGGGTTCAATCCCCAGTCAGGATACATATAAGAATCAACCAATAAATGTGTAAATAAGTGGAACAACAAATTGAGGTCTCTCTCTCTCTTTCTCTCTCTCTCTTTCCCTTCCTCTCTCTCTAAAATCAATCAATAAATTTTTAAACATTTTTAAAGAATTATGAAAGAGATTAGCTCCAGCTAGAACTAACCAGTTGCAGAAATGGGAGTGAATACAGTTGTGCCTATGGTTTGCATTGCAAGTTAGCAGAAAAACCTGTTAAATTTGGAGACTTACAAGAATGAGAAAGCTAAGTGCTTCTCTACTCAAATTGAACTCATTTTAGAGGAAATTGTGGCCTCCATCGCATGAGCGTTCTCTGCCAGATAATGGCAACCAGCCTGGCACCAAGATTCGAAGTGTTGTCTTCTCAGCCAGGCCTGCTTCCTGCATAACCAGAAGAGGCAGTGTTATGGGTTTGTTTGTGTTCCCTAAAATCCATATGTTGAAGTCTGAATCTCCAGTGCCTCAGAATGTGACTGTACTGGGAGATGGGGCCTTTAAAGAGGTAATTATAGGTCAAAGTAAAGTCATTAGGTCATTGCTAAGTCATTAGGCCTTAATCCCGCGTGACTAGTGTCTGTTTAAAAAGAGGAGGCTAGGACACAGACGACACAGAGGGAAAGCCGTGTGGGGACACAGGAAGAAGATAGCCATCTACAAGCCAAGGAAAGAGGCCTCAGAAGATATTAACCCGCTGACCCCTTGAACTTGGACATCTCGCCTCCAGAATCGTGCGGAAATAAGTGTCTGTTGTGTGAGCCACCCTACCTAATGCTACTGTGTCACAGTGGTGCTGGCCAACAGGTGTAGGCAGATGGAGCATAAACAGAACACAGCGGTTGGTGAGGAAAAAGGCAGGGTCTTTAGTTTCAAAAGCCATGTATAAGTGAGTTCTTTCGCTCTGCTCACTCAATGGGTACTAACCAGAAACAAATAGATCAGACACTTACTAATTCTGCAGGGGAGTTGTATTGCCCAAGAACCCACAAGCCTGGCCTGACAAAGCTTGTGGTCACCAAGCCCTAAAGCAAGCCCCTGAAAACACAAATCCTGCACCAGCAGGAAGGAGGCTGAGAAAGCGGGCAAACTGTCCAAGGTCTGCTTCAGATGTGGTCAGGGAGGATAACGCAGAAGAGAACTCCTCTCGGAGAGTCCGAACCAAGAGCCACCAAACGCTCTGAGCTGAGCATGAGACCTACTACTTTCTCCTTCCCTATTCTAGTCCAGCAGGATTTAATGTTGGGCTACAGCCTAAGGTCTGACAGTATTATTTCCCCCTCTTTCCCAAACAGGAGTTTTGCTAGTTATTATAAAACCACTCTGCTGAAGCACCCTGGGTGAGATGGGACCAGAAAATTATGGATCTAAAAGGAACTCCCTTCTGACCTCATAAAAGAGATGGACCCAACATCACCCAGTAATCCTGAAACTTGAGTTTATTGCAATAACTGTATAGAATTTTGACTTGAATCTCTTGGAAGACGGGGGTGAGGTGTGTTCTGAGTGTGAGAAAGAGATACACAGAACTGTTTTGCACCTGGACAGATCATCATAGAGCTTGTTGGATGTCTCTAAATTTTGTTTGCTACTTCTGCCTTATTATTAGAGGTCCAAAGTTTGAGCTGGGTCAATGGCTACCCACACTAAAGGTGTGTCTCAGTTTCTGTTGCAACTAGGCATGGCTATGTGATTAAGTTCTGATCAACAGAACATAGACAGGATGTGTGCAACATCTGAGATGTGTCCTTGAAAACAGGGACCATACCCATCCCTATTTCTCTGCCCTGTAGTGTGGGACTTGAATATATGGGCTAGTACTCCATACATGTGAATGACAGGTCATATACCCAGTTCTCCAACCTTGGTGAGATGGCAGTCAGAAGGAATCTGTGTCCCAGGTGACTGCGAAGTCATCATTTCAGCCTCTGTACTTCTATATCAGAGAAAAAGTATATATCTTTCTTAAGCCAGTGATATTTTTAAGTCCCTATTATTTACCACAGAACCTAAAGTCCAACCAATGGATTGATCTTATGTCTTTCCTTTCATCTATAGACCTGAAAAAAAAAATAACAATAACAAGAGTAAGAATAAAGGCAGAAAACTACCACATGACTCTTATTTTCAATTCTTCTGACTCCATGAGGACATGTGTCACTCATAATCTGCTCATGCGTATAGCAAATGAGTCTGAGAAAAGCGAAGGAGACAGAGCTAGGAAGTTGAATCAAAAATGGAAGAATTATACAGAGGCTGGCGAACAGTTTAGAAGCAGACCAGCGTGACTCACCTCTCTGACTGCTGTCCTCACAATGAGTCAAAAGGAAAGAGGCTTAAAAAAATGGAAAAGAAATTCAGATATGCATCCTGAAATGAGTTATGCTAATTTTCCCAATTATCAAGGTCCATCTTGTCCATAAATGCTTTCAAGTGAAATAATGACTCCCATAAATTTTAATTTGGTTCTGAGGTAAAGGAAAGGGAAATGGCATCTTGTTTGAAAAGTGCTCCTTGGTGTACACGTGCTCACCCAGGAGGGCTATGGTTCTCATCCACACAAATCCCAGTTCTATTCATGAGAATTGTGTTGATAAAGCTCCAACCATCATATTCCATCTTTTAGTGATCTCACTAGCCTGCACAAGGCTTAGAAACTGCCCAGGGGATTCCACAGCAATTGTTACAGAAAACAACATGTGCCCTCCAAAGTCATGCATAATAGACTTTCATAATTATTACATAGACCCATTAGCCAAAGCATTTTGGGAGACATTGTTTAAGTCCAGAAATCTGGTAATGATAACCGCATGAATCAGTGAGTGTTTGGGTACTAAAGTTCTGGAGTTATAGGTAGAGGGAAGAGAAGCATGAGATCTTTTTAGAAAAAATTACCTGAATTCTATCAGAAGTCATTGCAGTGACTCAAATGAACAATTCTTATTCTAGCCTGCCACATTAACCACATTACTTTTTGCCCCTAGCAAGGCTGGTTACAGCCTAATTTCAATCCCTTACACATTATAATTCTCTGCTAAGTGGGGTAAAAAGCACATGATCTTGGCCACCTGCTAAACATATGGCATGGGGTGTAAATTCATTCATTTGAACCTTAATATTAAAGGACTTTCTTGAATTTAAATCATCCAATAGCAAGTTATGACTTCAATCCAGAACAGACGTGCCCTGGAGAGTTAAGAGCCCTTTGCAGTGACAAAGAAAACGTCCAACCTGCTCACAGTTAGCCATTACCAGCTACAAGGGGCTGTTTAATTGGGGTTGTCACTCTCAATTAACTAGAGACAAGTACACAGAAGAGTGAATAAACAAAATTGAGTACACATGTTACCAATTATTGCCATTAGGGGTTATAATGAAATTGTATGTTTTGCTTTGATTTTTATTTCTTCTCTAGCTGCAAGTTATATAAATCAGTGAGAGAAAGAGCTTAAACATAACTTTTTCCTTCTGAGCGTAAAAGAACCGCGTGCATTAAAGCTCCTGTAACTCTGCAGCTACACCCCGTCAGACCTCAGCATTTGCTCTGCTGTGTAACTGATTAGAATTTCATCTGAGATCCTCAAAAACAACCAGGAGACATGCTTTGTGATTCAAACATAAGGCTAATCCCTGTTTTCTTCACTGACTGATAACTGAAATCAGTTAGCCAAGAGACAAAATCCCCCCCTTTTTAATTTTCTTCTTTTTCAAGTGAGAGGAGGAGAGATAGAGAGACAGACTCCAGCATGCACTCCAATCGAGATCCACCTGGCAACCCCCGTCTGGGGCCAATGCTCTGACTTTCTGGGCCAGGGGTCCCCAAACTACGGCCGGCGGGCCACATGCGGCCCCCTGAGGCCATTTATCCGGCCCCCGCTGCACTTCCGGAAGGGGCACCTCTTTCATTGGTGGTCAGTGACAGGAGCATAGTTCCCATTGAAATACTGGTCAGCTTGTTGATTTAAATTTACTTGTTCTTTATTTTAAATATTGTATTTGTTCCCATTTTGTTTTCTTACTTTAAAATAAGATATGTGCAGTGTGCATAAGGATTTGTTCATAGTTTTTTTATAGTCTGGCCCTCCAATGGTCTGAGGGACAGTGAACTGGCCCCCTGTGTAAAAAGTTTGGGGACCCCTGTTCTGGGCCATGCTCACAGCAGAGCTAGTTTCAGCACCTGAGGCAGAGGCTCGATGGAGCCATCCTCAGCTCTCTGGGCTGACATGGTAAAACCAATTGAGCCATGGCTGTGGGAGGGGAAAGAGAGAGAGAGAGAGAAGGGGCAAGGGAACGGGTGGAGAAGCAGATGGTCACTTCTCCTATATGCCCTGACTGGGAATCAAACCCAAGATATCTGCACACTGGGCTGACGCTCTCTTTTTCACTAAACAGTAAAATTCAGTTTCTCTGTTGTGATTCACTAGGTTCCTGACCAGTGGTATTTTATTGAGAAGTTGGGAGGAAAAAGAAAGGGAAGCCACAATAACGATGCTTAAAAGACCTTCAGCTCAATTCTGAATATGAAGCTGTTTAAAATAGCCAACCACCAGAACTGCACTTTAAATTTAAATTTCCTGGACCTGACAGCTTTAACATTTATATTTAAATATGTGTGTGCATTTTTACATATTTAAATATAAATTATATTTAAATTTTGGGTTTGTACCAAGCCCTGATATAAATTGAGCATGAATGAAAGATGGACTCTAAAGGCAATGGGCATGGAGTATGACTCAGTTGTCATTAAACATTAATCCTGTTTCATTGTAGTGAAAAAAAAAAGGACTACAAAATTTCAGGTATATTTGCAACTTGTCATATTTTTACTTTATAAATTTCTTCCAGATCTTTATAGATTCTATTGAAACAATTGTCTTCTTGTGGTTGTGTTTCTGGTAGCTCAACAGATTATAACACACTAAGGAAACTGTGACTTTAAACTGTCCCATGGAGCATGGAGATACATAATGTGCAGCTGACCCGAAGGTTCAATAACTTTCCCTGACTGGCTCTTCTTATACTGATCAAAAGTGCTAAGAATTTGGGTCTTCCGATTACAGGCAGGGATAAATGAAGAACTCATGCTTTTTTCAAGCACAGCGACCAATCATGTAGACCATCAGTCCACACACGTTTTCTGTGAGGACCAGAGAGTAAATATTTTAGGCGTTGCAGGCCATGAGGTCACTGTTACAACTACCGAGCTCTCCCTTCATAGTAAATGCAGCCATAGACAATATGCAAACTATTCGGTGCAGATGTATTCCAATGACTTTATTTACAAAAACACGGCGGCCACATCTGGCCTTGGAGATCTATAGTTTGTTGATCTCTGTTTTAGCTTTAAAATCTCTGATTCTTTCAATCACTTTTAATTTTCCATCTCATTACCCCAGAAAATAATCTAAGAGACTTTGATGTTGAAGAGCAAGTATTCAGATTTAAAGGGAATGATCTGGATTTTGGGGGAGAGCTTGATAAAAACATTGATTCACATGCCCTGCCCTAAATTTTTGTTCAGTAAATCTTATATCCGTCCCACAAATGTGAATATTTTTAAAGCTCCCTCGATTGATTCTGACTCAAAGTCAGATTTGTAATTTCTTGGTCTACAGTAACAGCCCCAGCTTCGCCAATAATTTTCTAATATTAGTAGTATCATTTGCTATGTTAGGCAGGGTAAGTAATGCTAAGAAATCCCAAATCTCAGTGACTTAACCCGGTGACAGTTTATTTTTGCCTTATATCACTTTCCTCTATTTTATAGCTATGCCATCTGGAACTCTGGGGTGAGGGGAGGTAAATCAACTATTAGATTTCTTAGCACAAACGTGACACATCACTTCTGTCCACGATTCATTGGTCAGAACTATTCATATAGTTTCAACTTCACTACAAGAGAGGCTGGGAAAATAAAAGGAGTACATTCATATTTGGTGAGATTTAACCTGCCATATTTTTATGACTCATCACCTGTAATTCTGGGATACCACCTGCCTGCTCCAGACCACACGGAAAGAAAAGATGCTCAAAAAGCGCTTGGCCATCAACTAAACTCTGAACAACTCTGGAATAGACAAAATAACATCATAGAATATTGCACCTAGCTTTCTGCAAAGGTTAGATTGTTGAAATTCTGGAATGTAGCTGATCTTTATAAATCAGTTTAGGCTTCGGAGGGGGGGAGCTGTTATTAACAAGGTATTTATTGTGTGAAACTAGGGCTGTTGTGATCTGTAGCCTCTGCACTGGATACACACAGATAGGTGTCCTGGCAAAAGAAAACAGTAATTAGCAGATTCATGAATTGTCCTCATGTTTGCAGTTACAAAGGTTGGACGCTGGGTTGTTTAAGTGATACTGTGTGTATCCATGGAGATTAAGAAGAGATGAAGAGATAGCCAGCTCCAAGTCAATAACCAGAGCAGCTGATTCCCAGTTTTCAAAGGGGGAAAAAAATCTAAATGAGAGGTATCTGCTTGAGTATTTAGAGACAAAAATATTATTTCAAAAGTCACAGCCCTTTTTTTTTTTTGTATTTTTCTGAAGTTGGAAATAGGGAGGCAGTCAGACAGACTCCCGCATGCACCCAACCAGAATCCACCCGGCATGCCCACCAGGGGGCATTGCTCTGCCCATCTGGGGCATTGCTCTGTTGCAACCAGAGCCATTCTAGCGCCTGAGGCAGAGGCCACAGAGCCATCCTCAGCACCCGTGCCAACTTTGCTCCAATGGAGCCTTGGCTGTGGGAGGGGAAGAGAGAGACAGAGAGGAAGGAGAGGGTGGGGGTGGAGAAGCAGATGGGCACCTCTCCTGTGTGCCCTGGCCGGGAATCGAACACGGGACTCCTGCACGCCAGGCCGATGCTCTACCACTGAGCCAACCGGCCAGGGCCCACAGCCCTTTTTTGAAAAAGAAAAACACAGGTCTTCCCCATCAAAAAGAAAAGATAAATGTTATAGACCTTTAAGATGTTATGACAGAAAATATGGATTTCTACTAAAATAGTACAGCTTTCAGCTAGATGTTTGAAAAAGTCCCCAAATATTTAAGAAAGCTTGTGGCCTTCCCTACATAGAAACTGAGATATCACATGAAACTATTGATGGAGGAATGTTTAGGGTTCTAGGAGGAAAAAGTGATGACATTTTTTTGAAAATCACAATTTTGTTTGCCAGTGATGACTTATGGTTTATGATTGTTCACACACATGATCTGCTGAGTCAAAGGGAGAAGAAATGCTCATCAATAAAAGGCACTGTCCTTCTGTGCACAGCCCTTACTCCAGATAAACTGTGATCTTAGGTCCTACACAGAATGGTTTTCTTTAAAAGACCTATTAGTGATCACTAAATAAAGTTGCTATTTAAGTCCTGCCTTTTAGCTTTTCACCTCAGAACCTGTATCTGAATCCCTTGTTTATTGACCTGATAATTCCCTCACCAGTGTCTCTCTTTCAGTTGATACAGTAGCGGTATTCTTTCTGAATAACCAGTTACCTGGGAGAAAGCACAAAGCATTTCCTCAGCCAATGTGGCAGTATTTGGCTATTTTATCATCCCCCAGGGATCTTGGCTTATATACAACTATAGCTATGACAAAGCTGTCTATAATAATTTCAACTGTTGAATGTTGAACTCATTATGTAAATAATAAAAACTCCTTCAAAACTTTACAAACACACACACACAAAACTGGAAAATAAGCTGCCCTTTTAAATATAATGGAGTTATCACTGATCCATTAACTAGAAAACTGTGTTCCAAGTAACTGCTATAGCACCATGGCTTACAGCAAGTGTTGCCCTCAGAATCTTCAATCCAATATCTTTTAAAGAAAATAACACAATTCTATACTATTAAGCTGGAAAGGTATCCTTATTCATGTGGGAAGAGTGGAGTTTGCTGGGTTTTTCTTTGGACCTTCTTCAGAATACTTACATGCCTTTAGACTTTGCATCTCACAATTATAGAAAGCTTACATATAAGGCTCATTTCCAATAGGAAACAGGTCAATAACCGTTCTCTAGATAAGAATATGAAACTGTGAGCAATTATCTTTAAAAGAGTTTAAATTAAACTGCTAATTAAGAATGATCTGATATGTTGAAATTAGGAGTTTATCATTTACATATCACAAAGCCTAGATAGGTATTTCATAATTACACAGTTTAGAGATATAACTTGTTAATTTAAGTGTATTATGAACAAATGCCCCTTCCCCTGGCTTCAAGATCAACAGAAAGATTCTGAGATTTTATTACTTACTTAAGGCTATTGGGTTCATAAATCACAGATGTTTAGAGCAGACATAATCTTGAGGGATTGTCTAAAAACAGCTTCACTTTACAGATGAAGAAAAGAATTTGTGAAAAGAACAAAATCCAGGCCAGACTTTTCCAGTTTGATCATCTCTGGCTCTACTCCTGCATCCCTAGTTTCCTAGCTTCAGAGAGGGTCATTTTCTATGTATCCTTTGGGAAACTGGTAACTAGAAAGATGTTTGAATGATAGGTATTCGTGAACACTCCTGAAGGAAGCAAGGATTGTTGGCTTCAAAGTAACACAACAACTATTCACAATTGCTAAATGACAACTTTTTGTTCATCCATTGAAATTTAGTTGCCTTAAAGAATAACAAACATTTTCCACTAGTCCCTAACCATTCTTAGTAACAGTTGACAAATGATTCATTGAGAAATGACTTTTGACACCTTCCAATTGCTGGGTGGATTTTTATAACTGCTTTTTACTGGGTCAAAGAGTAGCCATGTGTAAGCCTTTGAGGTCATTGAGGGATATGAACTCTGTGGCAACTCTACTTGCTACATCATTCATTCAATTGGTTCAAGTCTAATGCCAGGGAGACCAAAGTTAACATGCTCACAGACAGGCTGCTTCATCACAAGCAGGAAAGAGAAATATCTGCCCTCTGTTGCAAGAAGAACCACTAAAAATGACATGTAGAAGGATGAGAACAACCCCAATACTGATACTACAGCACAATCCCAAGAGTGTGACCTACTGACAAGACCCCCACCCCACAGGTACATATATATGCTTTTATTTTAAAGTGAGAGGAGGGGAGATAGAGAGACAGACTCTTGCATCTACCCCGACGAGGATCCACCCAGCAACCCCCATCTAGGGCAAATGCTTGAATCAGCGGAGCTATCCTCAGCACCTGAGGTCCACGCTTGGACCAACCGAGCTATCCTCAGTGCCTGGAGCCAATACTTGAACCAATCTAGCCACTGGCTGTGACAGGCGAAGAGAGAGAGGGGAAAGAGAAGGAAAAATTAGTAGATGGTTGCTTCTCTTGTATGCCCTGACAGGGATGAACCTGAGATGTCCACATGCCAGGCCGATGCTCTGTCCACTGAGCCAACCAGCCAGGGCCCACATAAACTTTTATTTCCATATACAAAAGCCTGCATATATATATACAGAATTATACAAAACAGAATCCTTTGAGTCATAATATTCTGGAGCTCTAATGTGTTATTTCACAGATGGGGAAAGAGATCCAGGAAGACTATTTACTCAAGATCACACAATTAGTTAGATCAGAGATTAAAAAAAAATAAAAAAACCAACCCACTTCTGACAACTTTTAACAGGGTTGTATGTTAAAATGATCTTACATGATGGTGCCATTTGGATTCCTAACTGTATTCTAATCTAATTCTAGTCATCCCTGAAGATTCTCTTCTACATATTTGAAAAGGACTATTGTGGCTTTTTGCTATAACTTCTCTTTTTTCTTCTCACAAAGAAACTAGTTTTAAAGTGACAAGTTTATTACTATGCCCAGTTGAGTTAACAATGCCTGAAGTAAAACAAAAGTTGTACTGGCCCTGGTGGGGTAGCTCTTTTGGCCAGAGCATCATCATAACATGCTGAGGTTTCATGTCCCACCCCCAGTTTGGGCACATGCAAGAATCAACCAAGGAGGACGTGAATAACTGAAGAAACAAAGTGGATGTTTCTCTCTCTCTAAAAAGCAATCAATCAATTAAATATTTTAATAAAAAATAAATGTTGTTTTTTTAGAGTGGGTGGAAAAGAATTATGAGGGAAATATTTTTAATTTTATAATGTTCTAAAGTTGATCTCATAATGATTACACTGGGCAACAAAATTTTTGGTGCATCCACAAAAACACTGGTTCTTACCTAACACGAGTGTGCTGATCTCAATCTGACATTAGTTTTTCTCTGTAAGCTACAGTTTTTTTGCAATTCAAGATTTTAGGTTTTCATCTTATTGTAAAATTTTTAACATTTAGTTTAACATAATGAAGTAGAATGTCTTCTTGGGCATCATCTTTGTGAAAATATAATAAGTTATATAATGCAGTAAATACACTAATACACTAAAAGATATGATTGCATCAGAATTTGTCTACAATGTCGAAATAGAACATATTAAAACACTTATTTTAATCATAAAATTTGTGCAAAACTTATTTAAATTCTATTCAGGCAAAAATTTGCATTTGTAGCTCTTGCATTTGTGTACTTGTTGAGGACAGTCTTGTTTGATGCTCCAGCAGTAGTCTGCTCATCACTAACAGCTCTAAGATTTTCAGGAAACTTATCAAGGTGACTGTTCAGGAAGTGAATCTTAACGCTCATGTTACATCCAATGTCGCAGAAAGCCAACAGCATCCTTTGAACCGGAAGTTTATAGTTTTCTGCTTTTTTGTTGCCGAGGAAGTTCTTTGTAACTGCCACAAAAGACATCCATGCTGCTTTCTCCTCCTTATTCATCTTCCTGGAAAATTCTTCATCACGTATGAGGGTTCGAATTTGAGGTCCATTGAATATTCCTGCTTTTATCTTCTCCAAAGACAAGGCAAGAAAAGCAGAAATAATATGTTGAAAGCATTCACTTTCTCTATTCAAAGCGTGGACAAACTGCTTCATGAAGCCAAGTTTGATGTGAAGTGGGGGAAAAATGATCCTGTCTCGATTAACTACGAAGTTCATTCACAATATTTTGCATCCCTACTTCCAGAGCTTCATGTTTTGGCCACTTTTTCTGTGTCCAGTGTTTCTCCCGAGCTTGGCTGTCCCACAAACACAGAAAGCAAGATTACTTCATGAAACCTCTCTGTTGTCCTAGCCGGAAATTTACCATTTTAAGATCTACAAAAATGATCCAGTTATGCTCCTCATACTTCAGAAAGTTGAGGACAATTTTTATGTCCTTCTTACTAAGTCATTCAATTCGGGTTGGCTAAACTGCTGAGGGGTTAATGACTGCTTGGCATCAGAAGAAGACCCTTCAGATTCTACAACCATTTCCTCATGCATCTTATCAAAATACATTTGACCACCATGTTCACTTTCTTCGTCCTTAGAAGAAATAAAACCATTGAAAATTGGAACCGGGAGTGTCTCAGAGTGTGGGATAGGTCGTATTGCTGAAGGAATATTAGGATATGTGATCATATGATGTTTTTTCTTGCTAATGCCCTTTGTATGGATCAGACAGAAATAACAGTCACTGCTGTGGTCCTTAGGTTCACGCCAAACCATGGGAATACCAAAAGGCATTCCTTTGCATTTTCCTTTTGTCTAGTCACGAAGCATTTCCTCACAATTATGACACATAATATGAGGAGCCCAATGTCTTGATTGCCAAGGGGAACTTGAAAATAGGCAATATATGCACATGTCACAAATGATGAAATATTGCACCTTTGAAGTTGAAGTGTGTAACAGCCACATATATAACAGAAGGTGTCAGGACTATTCTTACATTTTACACCTACTCGAAGAAGCCATGATTCAATCTTAAAACAAAATAAGAGGGTGTTTTTATCAGATAATAATTTTTTTCATTTAAAAACAACTACAATTATGTAAAAGTGATGTTTGTAAAACATTAATTGCCTTGTGGTTATGTTCAATCCAAGAGTCATTGCCCTTTAACTCCAATTTAAAAATCAATGCATGCCATTAACTGTAACAAAAAGAAATTAAAATTGAATAAAAACTAGAGCATGCACCAAAAAAAGGATTTCAGATTTGAAATGAGTGATGCAGAAATATATAGAAACAATTCTAAAATCTCATGCAACAGAAAATGAAAAAAAAATTGTTCCCCTGTGTTATTTACCTTTTGATATATTTTTATGCTCTTACTTCAAAAGTTATTATGGAGTATTTCTAAGGAAAAGGGAGAACTTAAATTTAAGATTAACCCTGAGTTAAAAAGGAAAAGCAGAGAAATAAGATCAAATGCAAAATCATCCCTATGGGCTTCAGGACCTTTGAGGAAAATGGTTTCCTTCCCCTAAACGTCATCAGTTAAAATAAAGCAAATGTCCAAGTCTTTGTTCAGAGACAAAGCATCACATTCAGTGTCAATGCAACAGGAATTTCCACAAATGTGTATGGACAGCCTGTTTGGACAGAAGATCAAAGAAGTCCTTTTTAAGTTTGTTAGAACCTCTATTAATACAGTGTTCTTTTTTCTTCCTTTCTTTCTTTCTTTCTTCCTTAATTTCCAGAAAATAAGTGATTAAGTTGCATGGTGTTGAAGAAAAAAAAAATGTCCTAATGAATCACAAAGCTAAGAACATTGCTAGTCACTGTCCTAACATCAGTTTTTTTCTGCAGAGTTTTATTCTGCTGATTCACAGCTTCCCACACAGACAGAGGGGATGAGGGGAAAGGGTGGTCTCCTCTTTCAGTTAACTATAACACAAAACCAAAAAAAAAAAAATCATATGGTTACTTCAGAGTAGTTGGACTCTTCATATTTACAGAAATTAAGATTCTTCCACTTAAATAAATTTTATAGTGAGTCATTTTCAGGTGGGGGAAGATAGCCTTGTTAGAAGAAGAGAATACTCCCTCTGGTTTTACATTTTTTTTAAATCACAAAACAGACCTGACCTGTGGTGGTGCAGTGGATAAAGCCTTGACCTGGAATGCTGAGGTCACTGGTTCAAAAGGCTTGCCAGGTCAAGGCACATATGAGAAGCAACAACTACTATGAGTCAATACTTCCTGCTCCCCCTCCCCCACCTTTTTCTCTCTCTAGCCTCTCTCTAAAATAAATAAATAAAATCTTTCAAATTTAAATAAATAAATAAAAATCACAAAACAAATGCAAATTAAACTGCGCAATTAAAGATTATCCCCGTGGATGGGCTAAACTTGCACAGTGTGAACCAAAGATACAAACTGGCCCCGGCAGAGACACAGATGTGATGGACACTTTGACGTGTGGACTAGTTACATAAATATTCTGCTCTTTCCTTTACAAGCAGCGCTTTCTCTCAAGGGTAAGGAAAGGGAATGTAACAGTTACTTCAGCTTTACTACATCCGGCGCCAGAGGCATGCACCTACAGGATATCTTAAAACCTCCATGTAAGTCTGTGGCTTGGGATTCCCTCCTCTGAAAGGCCCAGACAGAGAAAAAGGAACCTACATATGCTAACTACATCATGTACCTCTATTCAATAAATGTTAATTGATTGATTAAGTCCATCTGGACTCAGGAGAAACTCAGGAGAATTAAAAATATTCTGAGGTTGTTTGAAACTAAAATGACAAATCTAATACACATACCTCGATGGTATGACGACTAAGGGAAATAAAAAACACCCATTTAGGCGCACCAGCTATGACATCAGGGGTTATTCATTATGCATTGCATATTTAAAATGAATGAGTTCAAAATCCATGTGTGTGTTATGCACTGTGCAGGAGAGCAACCTGCACAATATGTAGCAATTGAATTTAAACTTAAATTGGTTAAAAGCCAATAATAAGTAAAATGTAGTTCTTCAGTCTCAGTGGCTTCATGTCAACGGCCTGAGAGCCTCATGAGTGGTTGCTGCATTGGACAGAACAGGTATGGAACCTTCATTATGGCGAAAGGTTCTATTGGACAGCACTGTTGGTTTTAAGCATTCTAAACTAGGAAATGAATGTAAGGTGTAATCTCATGTCAGAATCCTTGGGAAAAATACTACTTTACATTGGTATTGCACTTCATGACTTTCCAAAGACTAGAAAAAGATTCTTTATCTGATCCAGGCAAGAATCACTGCCTGCTGTGGTAAGGGAACATGAAATCTAGCAAAGTGAAGTGACTGACAAGGCCACATATTAGTACCTAAGAGCAAGTTCCAGTTTGCTAGTCCAGCACGCTTAGGACATGGTGCAAAAGCCATACTTGGGAGGCAAATGTGGCTTTGAACCCCAGCTCCAGTACATGCTAGTTGTGTGATATGAAATGAATATTTAATTTTTCCAAGTTTCAGTTTTTTTGTCCTAAAAACTGGGACGATGATGACAACCTACAGAAAGCAACATCAATCACCAGATGGCTAATTTGGTGTACTATCCAGTGTGACAGCAGTCCTCTGCCCAAACATAGGAAGGGCTTTTCTTTTTTATGTTTAATCTCAATTTAAATTTTTTTATGTTATATTCTACAAATAGAATCAGCAGAAGTGATTTACAATTTAGGAAGCTGACTTTGAGTACACTGACATTTCCAACTGTTACATACACTTTCTTCCCAGCTGCTGAATTTGTGTTACCTCGGAATTGTTGTCAAGATTAAATGAGAGTTGAAATAGCACATAAATCTAACATGTAGATTGTTCAGTCAGTGCAAGTCTCCTCTTCTTCTTCCTCTCGCTTAACTTCCTTTACACGGACTTCCTGGTGTTTACCCATGGTACCACAGGTTAGGAAGCCTAGATGTTATACTGAATAAATAAATAGCTCAGCTATCTTATTTACAATCATATAGTTTCCTCAAAAATATGTATTATATGTTATAATAGAAATCAGTTGGCCCTGGCCAATTGGCTCGGTGGTAGAACATCAGCCTGGTGTGTGAATGTCCCAGGTTCAATTCCCAGTCAGGGCGCACAGGAGACAAGACCATCTGCTTCTCTACCCCTCCTCCTCTCCCTTCTCTCTCTCTATCTCTCTTTTCTTCTCCCGCAGCCATGGCTTAGTTGAAGCAAGTTGGCCCTGGGTGCTCAGGATTGCTCTAAGGCCTTGCCTCAGGCACTAAAATAGCTCGGTTGCTGAGCAACAAAACAATGGCCCCAGATGGGCAGGGCATAGATAGGGGGCTTGCCAGGTGGATCCTTGTCAGAATGCCTGTGGGAGTCTGTCTCTCTGCCTCCTCACCTCTCATTTATGAAAAATTTAAAAAAGGAAATCAGTAATAAAATAAGATTAAATATTCAGAAATTCACTTTACAGGACGTTTTCAGAATGTATGCACCTATTCCATATATCGATTATTGAGCTAATTAATGGAGAGGAAGATTGTAAAACATATCTTCTCTTTGGCTTAGACAATTATCATAGGATGATCAAAAGTGGACTTACCTTCCTAATTATGTTAAGCTCAAGATACTAATGGTTTGCAATTCTAGTTCAGCTTTGAATTCTTTGTATAACTTTATTTTAATTCACTTTAAATTTTCAAAAATATATTTGTACTATATTGCTATTCCAAAGAGTCTTAAAACAAAGAAGTGATGAGAGAGTAATTAGCCTCAAGGAGGTGGATGCTTTAAGCATATCTGGCTAGCACTGGGACCAGCTGGTCTGAGAACAGGCTGACAGATGTTAATCTTCCAATGCCTCCGACAATCTGCCATGGATGGCTAATATCTTACTCTGTAGAGGATCCATGTAGATGGTTCACTGGAATCTGATACCAACTCTGTAAAGCCTGAAGTAGGCCAGGTATTATCCCATTTTTCCAGGTGAGAAATTTGAGAATCCACGAGCTTACAAGACACAGATAATTATAAAACCAGGACTAGAATTCAAGGCCTTTGACTCCTTGTCTGATGCTTTTCTACTATAGAAACCATCGAATCAAGCAGAGCTCTCACTAGAATAAGCCTGAACATGGTACCTGTATTTCATCTATTAAATCAAAGCCAGCACAAAGAATGGCCATGTGAACCCAACCATAGACAGCCAGTCAAAGGAGACGAGAGAAACAAGGGTCAGACAAGAAGCAAGAGGGCAACTGGACAAAGTTGTCTGACTCCATTCTTCCAGTTCTCTGATCACTCCTGTTTCTTCAGCGTTTTTATTAGTCAGTGGAAATATATACAGGCAGAATGCATGTTGAATACACAGATGGCGCACATTTGAAGGGACAGTGAGAATACAATTCTCAGTGGACAATAAGTCAAATCTAACAAAAATAGACCTTCAGTGAGACTAATACAAGACCCTGCTATTATGAGCTGAGTTGTGTGCCCCCAAAATTCATGTGCTAAAACCCTAACCCCCAGTACTTGAAAATGGTACCGTATTTAAAAAAGGGTCTTTGTAGAGGTAATTATGGTTAAATGAGGCCCTGAGGATGGCCATAATCCAGTATGACTGGTGTTGTTATGAGAAGATTAGAACGCGGACACCCCACAGACTGAAGGGTGGCCATGTGAGGACATGGCAAGAAGGTGGTGAGGCCATCTGCTAGTCAAGGAGAGAGGCCCTAGAATAAAACCTGTTGACACGTTGATCTTGAGCTTGAGAAAATAAATTTCTGTTGGTTAAGCCACCCAACCTGGGGTATTTTGTTATGGCAGCCCTAGCAAATGAATACACCCACATTTTGGCAACAAAGAAAAGTGCCTATTGAGTATAATAAGATAGATGATATCTTGCTTAGCAATGTGTGATGGCAGCAGAGAGAGGCTTCCATTAATAGTAAACTCTATGTAAGTCCATCATGCATTTCACTGCCGAACATAAACAGTACTGTATAACAGAGGGTGAATTAGTAGGGGTCTAATATTTGAGGCAGCAAGGTCTTTGGTGTCAGACACAATGGTCTGTTTCTAGTCGTGTGATCTGGAGCAGGTCATCTCTCCCTGTGCTGTGTCCTGATCTGTGAAATGGGAATAATGCCAGCCTCACCGGATGGTTGAGAAGACTGCAAGAGATAATGAATACCACCTGCTTAGCACAGAGCCAGGCATGGAGAAAACAATAAATGAAAGCCACCAGCTTTTGTGTTACTGCCATCCTTATGTCACCCTTGGAGGATGAGCATCTACCTCTGCTTGGGGACGATCAGACCAAATCTCAATATCAGCTGAGCTCTTCAAACCCCACTTATAAAAACATGAGAATGATAAAAACAACAGCAAGTACCATTTATTTGAGTGTCTGCTCTGTGTCAACTCCTGTATTTTACCTCTTTATTTTAATCTTCACAACCCCCTCCCTTTAAATGATGTACCATTATCAATATTTTACAAATGAAGAAATCAAAACTGAAACACAGCCAGCAAGTGGTGGAGGCAGGATTCCAAGCTGGGTGTGTCTGACTCCAAAGGATTTTTCTCTTCCCCTTCCTGTATACTCAAGGCAAGGCAGCTTGAAACAATATCTAATAAGAAAGATGACGTGGGGCGGGTATCTAGAACCCTCATGAGTGCATAGCATTGTTTTAAAATATTGAAAAGTCTGTTACTGAGAAGATGGATTAGGCTTTGTATAACTAGTAGAACCAAAACTAGAAATAAAAGTCACATGGGCAAGAGTAAGCCTCAACAAATTACCATAGCCTAAGTGGTATAAAATAACCGTAGTACCTATTTCAGAGATCAGTGTAAGCATCTGTAACAGCGCCTGCCTATAGAGCAAGAGTTACCTAATATGACTATTGTGATTCATTTCTAGGCACCATGATAGGCATAAAAGGCACACTAATACATAAAGGCAAGGTTTCTGATCTTGGAGGAGTTTCTGAGCTAGTGAAGAGGAGATTCAAAAGCTGAACCCCAGTAAAATGTGGCAAGTGCAGCAATGGATTAACCTTTCTCTGGGTAAAATGGAGATAGAGGGGGTGGGATTTGCCTGGAAGGCCTTCCTGGAGAAGGAATATCTTAACTGGGTCTTCAAAGATGAATAGATGGCAAAGTTCTGGTGGAACCTTTGGAATGTTTTTGACAAAAAAAAATATTGTACCCACAATCTTAACCCACCATCATATTAAGAGTATTAGATCATATCAGTTAAAACATGACAATCTTTTTTGTCTAATTTATATGCTAGCTTTTGCCCAATGGTTCATAGGGATAGATTTCAGCTGAAAAATATTGGCCAAGAAATTGAAAAAGAAAACAATTACCAAAGTTTACAGCTCAGAGTATTTAAAAAAAAGAAAATTCCAGTTTATAAGTACATAAATATTAAATAACTAATGAAATGTGACCAGTAACCATCCCAGTAAACTAAATTCTCTTTAAGGACAGAGAATATTTCTTAACATATTTGTAGTTCCAGTTTCTAATGCAGTACTTGACAATAAATGTTTGACTAATTAACATGAACAAATAGAGTTTGAATTACTGGCTTTAAAAAGTAAGCATGTTAAGTCCTCTTTGAAATGAACATCATAATAATTAGCAACTTTTATTGAGCACTTATTATATGCCAGGCTCTATATGAAGACTAGACATGGGTTGTCACAACTTAGTCTTATAAAATCCATGCTATTTTTATCCCCACCTTGCAATTTTATTCCCTATTTAATAAATATTTATTGGAGGACTAATAAGTTCCAGGCTAGACTGTGGCTAGAGCAGTGAACACAAGAGACAAAGAACTTGCTCCCATAGAGACTGTCTCTATGGGACACAAATGGTAAATAATGGAGTATAACATAATAAGGTAAGGTAAGGTAATTTATACAACATAACATAACATAATATGATATAATGTCATATCATTTCATGTTGGGTTCCTCCGGAAACAGACTGAGACTGTGGGGGAAGTGAAAGAAGCAGGACTGGGAAAAGTGAGAAGTTGGACCATGTGATTCAGGCTGAACGAACTCCTCAGCCAACCCCACAGGGAGCTCGCAAGCTGTGATGGCCTTGAGTCTAAGCATCTGGGTCTTTTTATCTCCTTAGTCTTCAGATGCAGGCTACTCTGGGAAGCGTCCATGACCTTGGGTGAGGTAGCTCTCTCCAGCCAAGGGCAATTCCCAAAGAGGGCTGACAGAGAGCAACCCTCCCAGCAGCTGGAGATAATTCTTCAGTCTTAATTACGATGCTCTTGACACAGTGTCAGAGTCTTGCCCACTAAAATGTAAGCTTCATTAGGGCAAGGATCTGCTTTTGTCTCTGATGTGTCCCAAGTGCCTAGAACAGAGTACCTGCACATGATAGGCACTTCATAGTGTTTATCACATTAATGAATTAATGGTAGTACAGTATTATATCATCATATATAAACCCAAACCAAATGTTTCTTAAAAATGAGGTCAAGTTGGAATACAGCATAGTTTTTAAACAATTTGTACTTATTATTGGCAAATAAATAATAATTTGAAAAGTATGCTTCTCTTTCAATCCTCGGGTTAAAACTGAGATCAATGATTTGAAATTTCTTTTTTGTAAGTTCAGTTTATTTTAATACTTGATGTTCATGGCTATTGTTATAAGCTTAATTGTATCCCCCCAAATGTCATATGTTAAAATCCCAAACCCCAGTAACTCAGAATGAAGCATATTCAAAGATAAGGTCTTTAAAGAGGTGGTTAAGTTAAAATGAGGTCTTTAGGTTGGCCCCTAATCTAATATGACTTTTGTCCTTATGAAAGAAGGAAATTTGAACAAAAACCTGCAGACACACAGGAAAGGACCATGTGAAGACAGGAAGAAAACATCCACCTACAAACCAAGGAGAGAGACTGCAGAAGTTTGGCCCTACAGACACCTTCATCTTGAACTTCTAGCCTCCAGACTATGAGGAAATGTCTGTTGTTTAAGCCACCTAGACTCTGGTACTTTGGTATGAGAGCCATAAAACACTAAAAAAGCTCTCACAGATGACAAAGGCACCCTTCCAAAGGCAAAACATACCCAATGTACAATATGAACTTGGGGTGAGGACCATCATTAGCAAAAGACAAGAGGTAACAAATGATGGTGAGGATGTAAAGAAAAGGAAACCCTTGCTGGTGAAGATGTAGATTTGTGCAGCCATCATGGAAAACAGTAAGGAATCTCCTCAAGAAATTAAAAATATAATTACTATACGATCCTGTTACTAGTCCAAAGTCCATGTGTCAGTCACTTCAAAAGGCTAACTCAAAACACCAGAGTTTAGGAGTAAGAAAATATTTACTGATCAAGAAGAAGCCAACTGAGAAGATGAGAGACCTAATCCTCAAATTCATCTTTAAAAAATATAGCGTTCAAGCTTCTTTTATGTTAAGAGAAAGGGAAGTGGGAGGGGCAAGAGGTGATTGACGACCATAGACATCCAGGCACCAGCAGGGCCCCAGGAACATTTTGCATAAGGTTCCTGCAAATCTTTGATAAACAATCATTACTTTGTTCTACATACTTCACTTATCTCCTTGGGAGAGGTACTTTCTGGTAAGGGGCTATTTTCGTAAAGCTCAGGCTGAAAGCAGAATTCCTCTAATGATTAGCCTGTCTATATTCAAGACTAGGTAGAGCTATTAGCCTGAAGGCCATGAGAACCAAGCAGGCTTGAACAAGATGCAGGTAGAGAGGCCAAGCTTTTCAATGTTACTTCCCATTTCAGGGTGTACATCCAAATCATTGTCTCAAAGAGATATTCGAACTCACATGTTCATAGTGATGTTATTCACAACAGCCAGAAACAACCTAAGTATCTGTTAATACATAATTTGATAAAGAAATGAATATTCCATTTCTTAAAATTCAGCCATAAACAAGAAAGGAGGGGGGAATACTGTCATTTGTGACAACATAGATCAACCTGGAGAATATGAGGTTACATTTAAAAAGCCAGAGAGAGAAAGGTAACAGTTTCATATAAATTGTTTCTTAAGTTGAACTCACAGAAACAGAGAGAAGAAAAGTGCTGCTGGTTGCCCATGACTGAAGGATGGAGGAAATGGAGAAAGGCTGGTAAAAGTTTATAAACTTTCAGTTATAAGATAAAGTCCAAGGATCAAATGTATAACATGGTGACTGTAGTTGATAACACTGTATTGTATAATTGAAATTTGCCAAGAGAGAACTTAAATGTTCTCACCAAAAAGAAAAAAATAATATGTGATGTGATGGATGTGTTAAAACTTGATGGAGAGAGTCCTTTCACACTATATACAAAATCAAAGCATCACATTGTGGCCCTGGTTAGTGGCTCAGTGGATAGAATGTCAGCCTGACATATGGACATCCCAGGTTCAATTCCCGGTCAGGGCACACAAGAGAGGTGACCATCTGTTTCTCCCCTCATCCCTCTTCCGCCTTCTCTTCCCCTCTCACAGCGAGTGGCTCGATTGGTGCGTCAGCTGAGATTACTGAGGATAACTCAGCTGATTCAAGCATGGGGCCCAGATTGGGTAGCTGGGTGGATTCTGGTCAGGGTGCATGTGGGAGTCTATCTCCTCTCCTCTCACTTATAAAAGAAGAAGAAGGAGGAGGAGGAGGAGGAGGAGGGAGGAGGAGGAGGAAGAGGAGGAGGAGGAGGAGGAGAAGAAGAGGAAGAGGAAGAGGAAGAGGAAGAAGAAGAAGAAGAAGAAGAAGAAGAAGAAGAAGAAGAAGAAGAAGAAGAAATCATTGCATTGTATTTGTCTATTGTATCTCAATAAAATTGAAAAATAATGAATCTATATTTTAATAATATTCTTGATGAATGAAAAAAAATTACCTCATTTTCAATAGCTCTGACTTATTTCCTTTCCTTTGTGATATGGCGCATATTAGGAAAAGGCAAAGAGCCATCTCTACAATGTTACTGCTGTTCATGTGCCTTCATTAATAGTAATTTTTAATCTGCAATTTCTTTGCACGGATGTTTCCCAGCTACTTGACTATTTGGTGAGCATTCATTTGGTTAAAGCAAGATAATGTAATCTGAAAAGCTACTTAGTAGACTCAACTTCAAAATATTCTGAAAGCAAACAAAAGAGTGTGAATAATGGCCCCACCGCCCCAGGCCCATTTAGTGGAACTCAAATCTTCATTCGGGAAAACTTCCACATTGTTCAAGATCCAAGGCTGTTCAGTGTCCAGACTGAGGAAGGGTGCCAGCACCTACCGTTCCATACATGCTAGTACACTGAATCCCTTTCTTACATTTTTAGGCAAAATAAGTAAGTCCTTGTATTTTTTTTCTCCCAGACCTTAGATAATGTCTTTAGCCCCCTTCTGGGATGCATAAACCCCCATTGTGGAGACCAGTCTACTGGAGTAAACAAAGAGAACAGCTGTTTTTCGAATCACTTCTCAGACAAAAGCCATCTCTGCCCTTGTTCTATTGTGTGCAGAATTATTGAGGCCCAGGGTGACCTGCTGCTCTCTGAAATGCCTCTCAAACAACAAGTGCCAGCCCACGAACTCCTTATTCAAGGGCACTCTCTCCTGGGAGTCCTGCCACCTGATTGCCCTGCAGTGTGTTCTCAAGCAGAGACAAAATCATGAAATCACTCAGCATTCCCTAAAGAAACACTAGGGTTGAGTGTTATTCTTTGGTATTTGAATCTCTGAGTTCAACCCAGAGGATGCACAATTTAAAAGCAATATAATTGAATTTCCTTTCACCAGCCTGCCCAGGCTTGTTGTCTGTCACTCATCAAAGCCAGTGACTTTGTAAAGGGCTTTAGGAACCACATCTTAATGTCACTGAGCAGATAACATATTAACTGTTAATTGACACAGGAAAAGGCTCCAGGATTGTTCCTGTCTTTGTTAGGGGATGATAACTGACTTATTATTCACCAGTGCCATTTTTCCTTATAGTTTTCAGCTAGGATATAATCTGAACTCCTGTTGTCCCCAAAGTGTTGGTTTTAGTCACAGTGTTGCTATCTTTTGTAGCAAGATTATTTTTATTATTAAATTATACTAATATCTTTCAGAGTTTAAATTATTTTTAACTAATTTTCCCTTAGGGTAATGGTGTGTTTTTTTTTAATCATACCAATAAAATTTCCCTCAAGGGTATCCTTTTGTCTTAGAATCTGTAATAGAGATTGGGATAAAAAAGAATGTGTAAGTATTTAGGTATAAATCATTTCTATTTCTTCAAATTGTCTTTCATTCTTTATTAAGGTCCTCATACACATTCACATGTAATGTTATTTAAATTGCACATACACTACCTTGTTTCAAGGTTTTAGATTTTTTATTTATTTATTCATTTTTTAGAGAGAGGAGACAAAGAGAGAAGGGGGGAGGAGCAGGAAGCATCAACTCCCATATGTGCCTTGACCAGGCAAGCCCGGGGATTTGAACTGGTGTCCTCAGCGATCCAGGTTGACGCTTTTACCCACTGCGCCACCACAGGTCAGGCCTGTCTCAAGTTTTTAAAATTAAATGTAGCCCTGGCCAGATGGCTTGGTTGGTTGGAGCATCGTCCCAAAGCATGAAGGCTGCCGGTTCAATCCCAGTCAGGGCACATATAGGAACAGATGTTCCTGTCTCTCTCCTGCTCTCTCCTTTCTCACTCTAATATCAATAAAATAAACATTTTAAAAATTTGTCAAAAATCAAATATATATTTTTATATAATTATCAGACAACTAAATGAACTTGGGTACCCTTCTGTTTGTTCCCATGTTTAAATCAGGAAAAATAATGTTTACCTCCCAAGATTGCTTTGTGATTAAATTATGTTAACACAGATAAAAATCATGCAACAGAATGAGGAAAACATGGTTAAATCTAAGTTGTATGTGAATGTATTGATAGAGTTCACAAAATGGTCAGTTTTAATAATAATTAATTCCCTTATATTGTTTTGAAAGCTTAGCCAGTTTACTGTCAATGACTAAAAGTGAAATTGCTAAACACATTTATAAATTGTTCATAAATTTATATTCATAAATTGTACCCTACTTGCTTCTGAAAAGAATACAAAGAGACTGAAATATCTCATCTTATTTAATCTGTTAGTAAAAACATGGGGGGAAATCTTATATTTATTCAACGATTTAACATTTGAAAATTTCTTAGAGGATTTGAACCTATTAGAAACCTTATAAGGTTGATAACTATTCTTATTCACACTTTACTAATGAGAAAAAAAGAAAATGACCTTCAGAGAGGTGAATAACTTGTCCATGCTGTCAGTTAGATTTTTCTTCATATTCTCAATGCAACTTTCTTTCCACCATAGCATACATCATGGACACATTGCTCTCCAGAGAGAATTAAATTTTAGGGTTTTCTTATTGTTACTTATTTTTGTGAGTTAATGGGTTTTCAAATATGCCACCATTTCTTTTAATTTGCATTTTATTTGCAAACAAGGATAATTTGCCACCTATGAGCATTCCAAATTTTCTGTTATATAAATGGCCTACCCACACTCTTAGAACGACAGGAAGTAGAACCTTTCACCACATCCTTTTTAGCCTGTATCTTTGGTCTCACAGTAAACAAAAAGTATTTTGCATTTTTCATCATGTTCAGTTACCTGACAACAATCCTCTAGTAATGTTAACTTGTTCAGAAAAAGAGCCTAAGCTGTGCAACAAAAGTCAGGAGAGCCAGTAGCCTTTTCTGTACCCTGAACCCTACAGAGATCAGTGACTCTTGGGGTTTGGCTCCTTAGGAAGCTGAATACATACTTCTGTCTGTACAGACCTGGCCAGTCCGTCATGGTAGTCCCATTTCTGACCGTTTTGGCACTGATCTGGATACCCAGAGAGGCCCCCCACGGGATGAGAAAGGGAATTTCCTTGAGCGGCAGCTGATCCCGGCTGGGGCAGCCTATACTCTCTGGGTTTGTCTGGAGGCCATCTGGCCTTTGCATCAGGGAGGGGAGGGCCAGTTCCCCAGGGCATTCATTCCTGACTATTTGTCTCAGGGAGGGACTTTTCTCTGTTTGCTCCCAACCTGCAAGCCTGCCAACTACAGCATTGAAGAGTTAGGCAAAGTGATGTTTCCCAAAAGGAAAAAGGAGAGATTTTATCAAGAAAATCTCTCTCTTTTTGAGCTCCTGAACTTATGATGAAACACTGGTGAGGACAAAAAATGCTGACAGTCTTAAATATGTTGAGTCCAATAAGCCCAAAATTAAACCTCAAATCTCACTTTTCGTTGTCTAACTTAAATAGTTTGGTCATTACCTTTGGGAGAAACCAACATGAACAGTAATTTCAGTTGCTCACTGAAGCCTAGAAAGAAGCCAAGAATTGTTTTAGCAATAGCAACTAGCATTGCGAACCAACACGTTTCTGCCTAACATTGTCAATTTCTAGCATGATAATGACAATAATAGTGATAAATTATTCCTTCCTTGTTATTGGTACATTGCTGATACATTTCCCACATGCAGTATGCATCATCTCAATCCGACTTTCATAGAAAGTGTCAGGTGTTGCAATAATATAATGTTGTGGTTATTAGATATATAGAAATATGGAGAAATATGGAAGATATGTGGAAATAATTAAGATATAATATTAAAAGCAATTAAGGAAATTAAATAAAGTTATGCCATCTGGATAGGAATTAATATAGTGTGTACAGATATGATAAACAGACTCTGCCTTTTGCGCAGGACTCAGTGTGTATGTGAAGTTATATATAGATAAGAAGTGGCGGCCCTGGCCGGTTGTCTCAGCGGTAGAGCGTCGGCTTGGCGTGCGGGGGACCTGGGTTCGATTCCCGGCCAGGGCACATAGGAGAAGCGCCCATTTGCTTCTCCAACCCCACCTCCTCCTTCCTCTCTGTCTCTCTCTTCCCCTCCCGCAGCCAAGGCTCCACTGGAGCAAAGATGGCCCGGGCGCTGGGGATGGCTCCTTGGCCTCTGCCCCAGGCGCTAGAGCAGCTCTGGTCACGGCAGAGCAATGCCTGGAGGGGCAGAGCATCGCCCCCCCTGGTGGGCAGAGCATCGCCCGCCCCTGGTGGGCGTGCCGGGTGGATCCCGGTCGGGCGCATGTGGGAGTCTGTCTGACTGTCTCTCCCCATTTCCAGCTTAAATAAAAAAAAATAAAAAAAAGAAAAGGAAAAAAAAGAAGTGGCTTGATGTCATAACTATAGGTTAACGTGAACAAGAAGTTTCCCTAGGAACACCTTAAATCTGGCCTAATGTAACATTTCAGCAGATTAATATAAAAAGGGCTCCCTGTGAGGAACTCCCAAAAAGGTGGTTTGAGGTGATAATGCTGTAGATTGACACCTGTTAGAAGGCATTGTCCAGAAAAGATACTAAAGTTAAGGGGTCCTCCTGCTGCGGTAGTCGCCCAGACTCCAACATGAACGTGGACTATCTCCACACCGCTATGACTAGGGGTAGTCAACCTTTTTATACCTACCGCCCACTTTTATATCTCTGTTAGTAGTAAAATTTTCTAACCACCTACAGGTTCCACAGTAATAGTGATTTATAAAGTAGGGAAGAAACTTTACTTTATAAAATTTATAAAGCAGAGTTACAGCAAGTTAAAGCATATAATAATAATTACTTGCCAAGTACTTTATGTTGGATTTTTGCTAAGTTTGGCAGAATAAATCTTTATAAAACAACTTACTATAGTTAAATCTATCTTTTTATTTATACTTTGGTTGCTCCGCTACTGCCACCATGAAGGCTGGAATGCCCACTAGTGGGCGGTAGGGACCAGATTGACTACCACTGGCTATGACCAAAGACAGCTGAGAGGAGCACGCCCACGGGGCCCCCTTAAGCTGTACCCAGGCACGCCAAAAGGATTTGTGAGTAATAAACTGCCTGTGTGATTCTTGCAACTAACTTGTGTGTCAGTCGTGTCTTCCTTCCGGTGGCAGTTGGTCTCAGCACTGATAAGTAGAATCCTCATAGCCGTCTCAAGGGTTGTCCGGAAGAGGCTGCCAGCCCTGCTGATAAACAGGAGTGTCCCACTGTGCGGGAAGTCGAATTGAATTGGGGACACCTGATCGACATAGGACTCAGGCTCTACTGGGACATCAGGGGAAAATATTATTATCCTTCTCCATTTTTTTTTAAATAAAAAAGCAGAGGTTCAGAAAGTTAAGGTAGTTTGCCCAAGGTCACAAACTAAGTAGACACAAGACTAAAAACCAAAATTATACTGTTTCTATGTTGGTATTGTACTTCATCTTCTGTTGCTGGAAAGGGGTCCTGGCCCGCAGGGGTTCTGCCTGGGGCCAGCAGGTGGTACGCAGGTCCTTGCCTTCATGTAGGAAAGATTTCACAACATGAATCCAGGTGATTTTGAGAGTCCATTTATTAAAGTTGGGACAGTGGAACAGGAAGGGCTTAAGAAGCAACAGGAGAGAGATCACATGGGGCTGCTCTGACTCTCTAGAAACATCATAGGAAAGAAATGAGCCACAGTGAAAGTCAGAGAGAAGGGGGCCTTGGAAACAGGTTCAGGGGGTTAGTCCAAGACAAGCTGCCACTGCCCAGTGCTCCCCTGGTAGCAAGTCTGAGGGGGACCCTAGAGAAGAGGAGGTGCACATGTGTGAGGAAAGCAGAAAGGGAAGGGAAAAGTAGAGGGCATGGTCCCTTCAAGCTCATGCTGGACTCTTTGTTTTGAGGGTTTTAAAGGCTGGGATGCATCAGCTTTTCCAGGTGTGCCCTTTCAGGGTCGTGGTCTCCACTGATTGGTCGGCACCAGAGCAGGGGGTCGTTAGTCACTGCAGCTGGTCTTGGCATCACTCACGTGGTTCTGCTGCTTTCCTGGGCCTGGAGCTGAAATACAATGAGGCCTAGATGTCATCTCTAGAGAGGTTTCCTGTATCTGGCTGTAAATTGTTTGGCCACTTTGTTCAGCTGTCTGTCTCAGTTTCCCCTTTCTACTTGCCAAGGACTTTTCCTAGCTTCTTACTATCCTGCCTCACTTCTCCCTACCAAAGGGGAAAATGTTCCGTGTATGAGTAAATATGTGTCCTTAAATCCATCAAACCTCTATAGTAGTAGGAGCTTACTTCTGCGCAGGTAGTTTTCAGACCAACTTAATGTTTTGCTTCTGCTATTCTCATTGGGCACTCTTTTTAACATTTTTGGTCTTACCAGGTCTGTTAAGGCCGTTTTGCCATGCTAACAGCAGCCAGTGAAAATCCTTCATAGTAGTTAAGGAAACAGTTTGATTCTAAATCCAAGAGCACAACTGTGATTGATGACTATGATGTCACAGGCAGTTTGGGGGTGGTTACTGAACCCTAAGCAAACACACTCATCATTGCTATTTGAAGTATAAAATTTTAGGAGTCATTTTTCCCCTCTCATGGTCATAGCTCTGTCTTTCAAGTTTCCCGTTTTACTTTAAATGCAGTCCTTTCAGAGGCACTTTGCAGCTTTTTCCATTTCTATATGAAAACTTCAAGAAAAATACAAAGCCATCTGAGTCTTTCCACCTTGGAAATTAGAACAATTTTGTTCCATCCTCTAACATTCAAATTTTGATCCTTCCTGTTTAAGTTGGATGACTTTTCATTTAGAGGAACTGAATGTATGCCGCTGAGTTCTTCCCCTCATATTCTCCACCATGTGTGGTCAATTAAATCCCAGGAGCATGGAGGATGTTTCATTTAAACGACTGCACTTCCTGGGGAATGGCAGGGTTTACATCTAGTTTCTAAATATTGTTGGATCTTGATGGGGAAAATTTCTTCTCAATAGTCTCAGAACGGAACAGGTCGAGTTAAACATGACCCCACCTCTGTCTAACTTGGCAACAAATTCCTTTTAAGACACTGCACTGTTTTCATCAAAGATCTCAGTCGTTCTTCCTTTTCATACAATTGTCTTTATTTTCTGCAAATGCTTTCATGCAAATGTGCACCTGGATTTTAAAGTGGATGTTCCCTTCAGAAAAGCCTATAAAAATTACCTCTAGACAAATAAAATTGGAACACATAGCAGATGCCTGGAAGACAATCAGGAAAAAATGATGAGTCAAATGGTGAAAAGATATTTTGCAGTTATTTTAGTGGAGATTTTGTTGGGGATGATCATTGTCGTGTAAATACATCAAAATCAATTTTTAAAATACAATAAAGTAATGCAATACTTTCTGATTCTTTTTGGAAAGTATTCCTTAAATCTGATCATTGAAAGCAGTTTTCTTTTGGTTTCAGACATCTATGTCTTTTTCTTTTTATCTTTTTTTTTTTTTTTAAGTGAGAGGAGGGGTGATAGAGAGACAGATTCCCGCATGCACCTCAACTGGGATCCACCTGGCCAACCCCTGTCTGGAGTCAGTGCTCAAATCAACCAAGCTATTTTTAGCACTTGAGGCTGACACTCAGACCAATGAGCTATCCTCAGCACCTGGCCAACTCTCAAACCAATTGAACCACTGGCTGCGGGGGAAAAGGGAGAGAAGAGGGAAAGGGAGAGGGAGAGAAGCATATGGTCACTTCTCCTGTGTGTCCTAACTGGGGGTCAAACCCAGGACTTCTGCATGCTGGGCCAATACTCTATCCACTGAGCCTTTAAACATCTATTTAAATGTGCTTAACATTAACTAATCATTGTTAGATTACACATAGAGGAAGAAGGTGTGTCATTTATATTGGAGAAGGATTTTTTTTTTTTTTTTTCCATTTTTCTGAAGCTGGAAACAGGGAGAGACAGTCAGACAGACTCCCGCATGCGCCCGACCGGGATCCACCCGGCACACCTACCATGGGGCGACGCTCTGCCCACCATGGGGTGACGCTCTGCCCACCAGGGGGCGATGCTCTGCCCATCCTGGGCATCGCCATGTTGCAACCAGAGCCACTCTAGCGCCTGGGGCAGAGGCCAAGGAGCCATCCCCAGCGCCCGGGCCATCTTTGCTCCAATGGAGCCTTGGCTGCGGGAGGGGAAGAGAGAGACAGAGAGGAAAGCGCGGCGGAGGGGTGGAGAAGCAAATGGGCGCTTCTCCTGTGTGCCCTGGCCGGGAATCGAACCCGGGTCCTCCGCACGCTAGGCCGACGCTCTACCGCTGAGCCAACCGGCCAGGGCTGGAGAAGGATTTCTAACATGTTTCACAAGAAAGCTACATTCATATGAACTCCCTTCTCTGACTATATATAACCAATCATCCTGGAGACATTAGCAATTAACAATCGCTAACAAATTTAAATATCAATCAGCTTTCAGAGGGGCATGTTTCCCTACTTAAAAGAGCAAACTGTGTTCTAGACTTTGGATTTGTTTTATATTTACAATTACTCATATTTAATTTTATTTGTTACTTTTTACTTTTTGCTACTATGTAGAAGAGTATTGCTTATTACAGTTGAAGCTGCAACCCAACCATCATACTTTATTAACACTTTATCTCATATATGTGCACTTTCAAGCAAAATTATTTTTCTATTAAAATCCCATAATCTCAATAAAACTTTACCTTAAAATGTTTTGATTAAAGAAGGTATATTGAAATAAAGAAGGTTTAAAATTACCAGATATGAAAGAAGAATAAAGCCAAAATAGGAGAAACATTACCTTGTTACACAATTCAAAAAATAAAAAGCCAAATTATTCAGCTTAATTACAATTGTGTATGCTCCCAACACGTAGGTTAAAAACCAAATTTAAAGGTCAAAAGTGGACTGATTTCACCAAGCAGTGGCAGAACCTATGGAAGCCTTCATTCCCTCCTGCAATGACTGAAGCACATAAGAAATGCCTTCATTATAGCTGATCTGAAAGGGTCTTTCCCAAAGAAACATTTGCAAGAAGCTAAGAGAACCAGGCTTTTAGAAAGAACCTTATTGCTTGCTATGGTCCAGCAGCACTGGCCTTCCAGCAGCTCCTCATATAGGCCCAGCTCTCTCCTCCCCAGGCACTCGCAAAGTCTCCTCTTTCTTCCTAAAATCCTCCTGTGCCCTCTGCTCACCCAACCAGGTCCTTCTCCTTCCTCGGGTATAAACATCCCCTTGTGCAGAGGTCTTCCCACACCAACCAATCCAAAGTAACTTCACAGTTAGTCTCTCGGACCACTTTTTCTTCATAGCACTTGCCATATATGTACAGCCAATATCTCATTAAAACAATGGTTCTCAAAGTATGTGCCAGGGCACACTGGTGCACCCTAGAAGATTTCCAAGTATGCCCTATGGTATTCCAGAGAAATATGTGCCTGTTGGGGACCAAAAAACCAACAGGATTTTTGGAGTTTAGATTTTGGAGGGACAGAAGTGTGGGAAATTGGCTGTAAGCTGACAGTCCGCCCACCTCACTTGCCTGATTAGGTTCCATTGCAGGAGGGAATAAAGGCTGTTAAGCTGTGGTGCTGGATTGTTTACACTACCCCCCATGTTCCCCAGAAAGACTGGAGGCAAGTTTCTTCTATCCTTTGTTTGGTGTCAAGTTAAAATGGTAAGTATGGTGGGGGTTTTCTGCACTCAATACAATTAAGAGTAAAAAGAGAGGAATTCTTCAATGTATTGATGAGGAAATGAGAGTTTGCCTTTCAGATATATGCCCAAACATTGAAGAAATCGCTAGGACACATCAGGCTCATATTTCTCATAAACACAAGAATGAAAAAACTTAACACATTCACACTGGGACCTGCCAAATTTACTAAATCTTACTAATGTATCTATATATGTAAAAAGATAAATTTTTGTCATTTTAAAAATTTTTTAACCCCTCTTTTTTACAAATTCTAAAAAGCATAACTCAAAAAATGTAACATAAAAATGTTTTTTAATGTCAGAATAAATTTAATTTTGTCATATTTATTTTAATTACCATAAAAGCACTCTTGGACTTTAAATTTTTTCTTTAATATTTGACTTAATTATTATAACATATTTCTCAGAAATTTGTATATAGTGCACCTACAATTATTTGTAGGATTTTAAATGCACCACAAGTTCAAAAAGTTTGAGAACCACTGCATTAGAATTAGGATGCAAGCAACTGCTAGACACTCCCCTATATTGCGTATCAAAAGGTAAAAAAGGTGTTTATCAAGCTATGACATTCAATTTTGGGATGTCTTCTGAGGTTGGCTATATTAAAATATAGAAGAAAAAAATGTGTGCCTTAGAATTGATAGTATATCAGAAATGCAGAGGTTGCTGGTTCGATCCCTGGTCAGGGCACATACAGGAACAGCTTGATATTCCTGCTTCTCTCTTTCCAAAAAGAAAGAAAAAGGAATTGATAGGTTATCACTAGGTATCTATATACAGCTCTGTGTCTGCCCACAGGTCAAAAGGGTCACACCTGGGGGCAAGGACCATATCTGTAATTGTTTACCTTCCAAGCCTACATGTTTATTGAATAAGTAAATAAGTGGATGGCCAGATGGCCATGAAGATACGTCATTGTTAAATAATATGATATATGAAAAAAGCTGATTCTTCTTCATATCTCCATATTATTTGCACTCAGAAAAGTACCCTTCACTCACTATAGTAAAAGATATGAATAGGAAATAAAAGGATTTTCTGCAGCCACTTTCAGTAAGCAGTACTTCTTATACAACATGTACCTAATACCTGTCAATATCTGTTTATTTTTAATCCAACTTATTTCACAAACTTTATAGAATCTGATGATTGAAAGAGATCAGAGAGATGGTGGGGTTTGACCTCAATTAATTTTTTAACCACATATCACCTCATCTGTACAAAGAAAAGACTGAACTACGAAATCCCTATTGTCCCTTTTAGCTATTAGACTCGGGGTGCAGAAGGTAGTATGTTTTAGAGAATAGGTGTACTGATATATTCCATGTTGTCTGCATTGTCTCAAAAAAAATAGAAAGAGATTATTTAGCCAATGTTTAAACCCACTCTGAACTCTAGATCTATTTTTTATAGATTAGATACATATTCTTAATTATTGGGAAGTAAATATCTGATACTGCTGTAGCCTCAAATGAATTATCCATGGAGGCCAAAAAGAAGTATAAATACCCATTTAGCTTACAACACTATTGCATTTGCAAAGTAAAAATGCTCTTGGTGAAAATATCGCTGATATTCTATAGCTTTTACTACCATACAGATATAAAAAAATATTAACAGGAGATTAAGGAAGTCATAGGAACAGCAAAAGGCGTGGGTTTTGGCATTCTCTCCAATGATGTATTAATTGCTTCATGTCAGTATGCCTCTCTGTCCCCTGATTTTTAGTCCATAAACCATAACTTCGGCTGATTTAGGATAGTAACAGAAGCAATGTCTTGCTAACATAATGAGGACAGCACCAACAAAGTTGCCTGGAAAAGATTCCAGGTTACTGGACCCGTTCAACTTAATGCTAAATTAGGCAGAAAATGCTGTTGAAGTCCTTCAGCATCCTTAGCTGGAAGGAAAAGATGACAAGTGCAGCAATTCATGTGTTATTGCTCTGTTGCCCTTTTTGCCAGGTGTGAGACAACGCTTTGCCCTGTGAAATCAAAGCAAATAATGTTACAAAGTCATTTCCAGATTTATAGCTCAACCCAGAAGGTTGTTGCTTCCTGGGAACTCTCCAGAATTGGATCCAATTTTCAATTCAAATGAATAGAGCAACTAGGCGTCCTATGCCTCATAAATCTCCAAATTTAACTTGAAGCCTGCTCCCTTTTTCCAGATGGCTAGAGTGGGGGAGGGGGAAGAATTAGCAAGAAACCCAAAGAAACACGACTCCTGTGTACAGTTCCTGAGTCACCTGTGTTCAATGGTCTCTCTCCCAATCGGTTTTTATTAAAGTGAGCATTACTAAACAGAATTACTCAGGTAATTGTTTACTCAGGTAAACAATGAATTTTAATTATATAGAAGGTTTTAATCCTTTAAAGATTTCTCTTCATAGAGCCATTAAAATAGAATTTTTCTTTCTTCAAAACTAAAAGATTAGGTGGACAGAATCAACAATTAAAAGTCATTTCTGGGGAGGATGTCTTCCAGACAAGTCACCTCTCTTCCATTATATGCCAACAGTACTTATCTTCTGAGAGATGTCGTGTGTCCCCTCATATAAGGGACTTTGAAATTTTATGGGATGGTGAACCACTTCTGCCATCCTTCCTTCTTGCCCCAGGGACAAGATGTGATAGGTAAGGTTGAAGAAAGCAAGATAGCAAAGAGCAAAGGAAAGAACAGAAAGGAATCAGATACCATCGTTTCTTCTCTTCCATCTCCAATTCTTTAAATATCAGTAATAGTTTATAAAGATGTTGGATATGTGCATTAGAAGGAAGCGGCAGATGGTGAAGGTATGCAAGACCATAAACTACAAAATATTTCATGATAACTTACTACTTGCCTTCTAGACTCTTCCAGTGATGTTTCAGTCTTAATTTGGAGAAGAATCAGTCTACTGATTTCTTTTCTATATTAACTCACTGTTTTTACTTTACTTACCTTTTCCCCATCATCATCATAACTTTATAACCCAAGAAATTAGAGCTTCAAACTGATGGAAGAAATTTTCTTTCAAAGAAGTTGAATTTTACTTTGTTTTTTCTTTCCCCAGGTGATAACATGCATCAGAATTCTCTCCGTTGTTCACTGGCATAATCATCCTCCCCTGCTTTCCTTTGCTGCATTTCTATCTTCTTCTCTTCATAACCTTTTTGACATTTCTTCTCCATTTTTTCTATTTCCAAAATCTTTATTTATCTCAGAAGGCTGTCTCATAAATATGACAGGTGATAAAAAAAAAGAGAGGTGGTATGTATTATAACTGAGCAAAGGGTAGAAAGTGACAATATCACAAGTTTACAAGCATATGGAGCAAATGGAATGCCATACATTTCTGGTTGTCATGCAAGTGGTCCATTTACTTTAAAATTTGTTAAATCTGAAGATATGCATATTATATGACCAAGAAATTTACTCATGTATGTAAACAGCACTCAATGGAAATGTGAATATATGTGAACTAAAAGACATGTAGAATAATGTTAATAGCAGCATTGTTTATAATTACCAAAAGCTGGCAATAGCTCCATTGTCTCTCATCAATAGAATGAATAAATCATACAATGAAATATTAATAAACATTAGAAGACAGTATTGCTGCACATAACATGGGTAAACATCACAACTGTAATGTTAAATTAAAGCAACCAGAAAATAGAAAAGACTAAGTGCTGTAGAGAGAGAGGTTTTAAAAACTAGCAAAAATAATCTGTGATGATAAAAAGTTAGAGTAATGGTTATTTGGGGCGATAACAATCACTTAATGACAGGGCATGAAGGAACCGTCTGGGTTATTAGTAATGCAGTTTATCTTAAACTGGATGTTGCTTACCTGGCTATGTTCATTCTCTAAGAATTCATAGAACTTAATATCTGCACATAGTACTGTATGTAAATTATACCTTGATTTTTTAAAGCCATATCTGGTTTCTCTAATACAGGAATAATGCTCTTTATATATAGATTTTCCAAGTCTAAGCCTTTAATAAGCTTTGTTTCTCTACTAAACAGCTCCTAAATCTCCCTAAATTCTACAGCTTAGAATTTGACCTATCATCTGAATGATCTAGCATTGAATTTAACTAATACAAATCATTATATAATATCTGTAGATTTCCCAAGTCAAGCTTGGAACTATGTTTGATATAAAAAGCCAAGATCATATATAGTAATGAGGTCTAATTTTAAAACATAGATATGATGAAAAAAGCAATCATCATAGCTACAGTATATTTAATAAGTATTGGAAGGACAACAGTAATAACTGTAGATTGAATCTGTCTTCTGGCTCAAAATAATTGCCTAAAATTTCCTGAATCATATTCCCCTGAAAAAAAAAAGATTTAAAGAATAATGGTTGATAGATAAAAGTGAGAAAGATGAAATAACAATGATTGCTAATATTAATAAATTAACTCCATACCTCTTTGTCCGACCACTATTATTCTGCCCTCCTATTATACAGGCTCACAGTATTATTTTATCCATGTGGGTTCCATGCCTATATTTATATATCCCAATGTCAAGGTGACCTTTTTAACAAAACTACAATGTTGATTTATGCTCAATTTAGTTTCTACTCTAATCCCAAGTCCCTTTCTGACAGAAAAGTTGTTCCATAACAAATACTATAAAATGTTAGCCATCAGAATAGAATGCAGTATTCTATATAAGAAAAATTAATTTGAAATTTATTTTTGTTAATGTAGAATGTACTTCATTATTACACACATGCAAGTTTCAGTCTGAGATTGGATTAAGATGACACAGACCACTTAGACTTATGTAAAAAGCCCATGAGGATACAATAGGCCTGCTGGTACTAACACATTCCTGAATGATAGATATTGTGAGGCTTAGACTGTAAAAGATCTACATGAAATTTTAATCTCTTCCTACTATTATCATGCATCTTAAAATTTAAGATATATACTAACTAATGTTAATATTGATCTAAGAAAAAGTATGTAAAAAGAAAGATGCTATAAAATATGTTCTATATTTCACGATATATACCACTATAACCAATGCCAAATGGAATTGGTTTCTCAACAGTATCACAAGCTGGCTATATCCATACCACTCTTATAAGTCACTAACACAGATAATCAAAACATGGTCACAATTGCTTTGATGGCAAGAAAAGTTTCTTTTCCCAATACCTTCTGGGTTCTATAGGTTATTCGTTATTCTAAACTGTAAAATGAGAGTCGTTTTATTCAGATCTTCCCAATTTCCATTGGCTGATATACTTTATTCTTGGAGCCGAAGATGTGACCCTTCTGTAAATTAATCGCTTTTGAGCTTCATTCTGCTCTCTTCACTTTGGTTTCCCTTTTGCTAATTTTCCATGCCTATTTCAAATCTCTCATTATATTGCTGGTATCTGGGTAAATAATTTCATATTCTTTTTTGCAAAAAGGCAGCTGTGCCAGCTGGAGTCCTCTGAGAAGCAGACACCATGCTGTGATTAGACATGCAAGAGACTTGGGGGAAATACTAGTGAAGGATAAAGAGGAGGGAGCAGAAGTAGCCAAAGCCAGATGCAGGTGTGACCCTTTGGAGAAAAAGGGAGAAAGAGGAGCAATGAACAGGAAGAACCTCACTCTTCAGGGCAGTTCTCTGGAAGTCTCAGCCAGATGAATGGGGTTGCTGAGCCAAAACCGGTCATTAGAAAGGTCCCAGATGGCGCTGCCATGACATCATAGACTGAGCCAGCCACCAAAAGTTTGACCACCGTGGTGGATTCTCAGAGAGAAGGGCTGAGGTTCTCCATCAGCTATGCTCTGCATAGAAGTTTCTTTCATCGGAGATGTCAGTGGCAAACTTCCACAGTCATCACAGCAGCATACAAATAAATAAATAAACAAGAAAGTACTCAACGATAAGTTTTCATCATTTCAAAGCTGTGACAGTAATTCTGCCCAAATAAATATTCATTACTGGCTCTGGCTGGCTAGGTCAGTGGTAGAGCATCAGCCCAGTATGTAGAAGTCCCGGTTCGATTCCCAGCCAAGACACACAGGAGAAGCGCCCATCTGCTTCTCCACTCCTCCCCCTCTCCTTTCTCTGTATCTCTCTCTTCCCTTCCCGCAGCCAAGGCTCCATTGGAGCAAAGTTGGCCTGGGCACTGAGGATGGCTCTATGGTCTCTGCCTCAGGCACTATGATGGCTCCGGATGCAGCAGAGCAACGCCCCAGATGGGCAGAGCATCGCTCCCTGGTGGGCATGCCAGGTGGATCCCAGTTGAGTTCATGTGGGAGTCTCTCTGCCTCCCTGCTTCTCACTTCAGAAAAATAAAATAAAATAAAAAATATGTATATATATTCATTAGAAGCTAACATTCTTATCCTTTCAAGTTATAATGGATTAGAATCATAAATGCATAGTGGCTAAAGCATGTCTGAAGCACCCCCTTAGTCTAGACAAAAATCCATAGGTTGTGAAACTGGGCCTTCCTGACACCTAGGATATTGAATTTGCCGCAACACGTAATTGTTCTCAGCTATTTCTACTGTGGTTATTCTTCATTGTGCCACACAATAAGATATAAAGGAAGGGAATCTCATGTTTTGCTTTCCCTTCTGTTTCCATGGACACAGGTTTAAAATTTTACATGTAAGTCCAAATCTGTCACTCTCATTAAGTCTGTTCTTGGAGCTACTTTGCTAACAGCTTCGACTAATGCTGTAAAATAATTAGGAACCAAAAGAGAAAACATACAAAACAAAAGGAAATGAATCCCTTCTTAAAGATGATGTAGTGAGGCGGGGAGGTGGGGCAGGGGCTGGCTCTGGAGAGGGATGAGTAGAATTCAATGAAGTACTAAACGGATTTGGTGCTCCAGGGCACTCAATGGACTCTCCACAGGCAGTGTGGATACAGTTTGCTTTGAAACTATGAATAGAATTAATATTCCTTTTAAACATAACACTTCCTAACAGTTAGCACTATATCCACCTCCTGTTGTCTCTTACACAAATATCAGCTGAACAGTTTCAAGAATCATACCATCAAAACGTTTACCCTCCCCCCAAAATTCATAATTATCTTCATGATTATCTAATTGAATGTGGTCTATCTTGCAGGCCCTGGGTCTCTGCAGCCATGTCATCTTGTCCTTATCACATAAGATTTATTGAGGCCATATTATGTGTGAAGGACCCCGGTGGAGAGCAATTCATATCAAGGACCTGGGGGAACTCTGTTTCCAGGTAATATTATATTCAAAAATATGAATTTTAAAAAGCAAAATTAAGAAGGAATTATTAAATTGTAGAGAATTCTTCACTTTCCGGTGGATTTATTTCACTGATAACAATGAAATTAAATGATTATTTTTGAGTAATACCCTAGTTCCGGAAGTGTCTGATGTGGAATGAGGACCATGTTCACAGTGTGGGCACCTGCATTCATAACTGCCATCTGATTAGATCAGGCCCACCTAGGATTAACCTCTTTTTTTTGAGTAACTCAAAGCCAACTAATGTGAAACCTTCACTCCATTTCATTTGCAATATTCTTTCACTCTTGCTGTATAACACAACCTCATCACAAGTGTGAAATCCATCCTACTCACAGTCCCACAGAGAGCATGTGGGAAGCACACAGAGTGTGTACATCGAGAGGGAGAAATCTGAGGCCATCTTAGAATTCTGTCTACCAAGAGGAAAACTAAATCCTCACTTGATAGTGGTAAATTTTTATTGTAATAATAAAATCATAACTGGACTTAATTATTAGTTTAAACACTATGACTGATGAGCATCATTACACATTTATAGCTAGATTTAGAAATGCCCATACCAGGGGTCCCCAAACTTTTTACACAGGGGACCAGTTCACTGTCCCTCAGACCATTGGAGGGACGGACTATAAAAAAAACTATGAACAAATCCCTATGCACACTGCACATATCTTATTTTAAAGTAAAAAAACAAAACAGGAACAAATACAATATTTAAAATAAAGAACAAGTAAATTTAAATCAACAAACTGACCGGTATTTCAATGGGAACTATGGGCCTGCTTTTGGCTAATGAGATGGTCAATGTCCGGTTCCATATTTGTCACTGCCAGGCGTAACAAGTGATATGACACACTTCCGGAGCCAACGCGTGCGTCCAGCATCACCAGAAGTAGTACTGTACGTGAGCAATGCCGCCACATACAGTACTCCAGGAGCACAGGATGCGATGCACCCTGTGCTCCTCTCACTGACCATCAATGAAAGAGGTGCCCCTTCCAGAAGTGCGGCGGGGCCGGATAAATGGCCTCAGGGGGCTGTATGCGGCCCGTGGGCTGTAGTTTGGGGACCCCTGGCCCATACATATAGACTTTGATTAAAGGTAGCCATGGTAACTGGAAATTTCATTACAGGCTTAGTACCAGCATTTTTTTCCTCTGAGTGTCATCCCAATCTGTAGAGGATATGCTCATGTGTGTGTGCAGTGTTGTGGGTGAGGATTAGAGGACACACTATGCCTGTTTGAGTAGAAAAGTTATTTAAAATTCATTGGAAATATACCACCAAGTGCCTGACAGAGGGCAAATGCTGTTCAGATGATATTTTTAATTCCAGAATCACATCAACATTTCTTCTTCAGAGCATATAATCTCACTCTCCATATGCATATGACTGTATATCATCTATATATCACATACATATGTTTTATATAATATATGTACATATTATATATACAGATCTCCTAGGCAAGTTTGAACACTATTTAATAATGGTCTTTATTTTAAGTTGGACATATAACACCCTTTAATTCATAGTCTCCATATCCATTCTAACAAATTATTCCCACTCTAACAAATTATCCTCTGATGTAAAATTTGCTGCTCTAGCAATTATATTCTCTATTAAAGTACCAACAAAGACTATACTTTCAGGGATCATTTCTATAGTTTGTAAAGTACCAACAACCTTTCAAATGCCATATTTGAAAGTTTATCAAGAATAATTTTCATGACCTATTGTGTGAAAGGCAGTGCTCTCAGATCTGGAAAAGAGACAGTTATCTATTTTCTGAAAAGGAGAGAGTAGAAGCAAGTAAGAAAATAAATAGACTGGAGGTTTGCTGATGTTGATACATTATGTGAAGAAAATGAAACAAACTGATGAATGGGATTAAACTAGTTTGGGGCAGCAGAGATGAGGAGAGGTTAATTTAGACTGTTATGAGATAAATTCTCATCGAGGAGTTTTAGCTGCACCCTGAAAGGCAAAATAAGGCCAGCCAAGAGAGAAGCTGAAGACAGAGCTTCCAAGAAAAGGGATCAACAGTGCAAAACATTATGGTAGAACCACAGCTTGGTGTGTTTAAGGAAAGCAAAGAAAGTCAGGAGTGCTGGAGTCCAACAAGGGAGGGGAGAGGAAGAACGGTGATCAGATCAGGGAGGTTATGTAGATTTTATAAGCCATGCAAAAATTGAGGTTTTGTTTCTAGTTACAATTGACAGCTACTGTAGGATTTATTTAAATTGCACTGTTTAAAGAAAAAAAATCATCTGGGCCCTGGCCGGGTAGCTCATGCATAGAGCATTGTCCCTAGGCGCCAAGGTCGCGGGTTCTATCCCTGGTTAGGGCATGTTCAGGGCACATACAAGAAGAAATAAATGAGTGCGCAACTAAGTGAAACAAGTTAATGTTTTTCTCTCTTTCTCCCTTCACTGCTTTCTCTCTCTCTCTCTCAAATTAATGAGAAAAAATTTTAAAAACCACTCCGGCAGCTGTATTGTGAATGGTATTTGAAAACATCTCATCTATATTCATTGATTATTTTTTTCAGTTTTTTGAGGAACCACCATACTTTCTTCCATAATGGTTGTACTACTTTACATTCCCACCAACAGTGAATGAGAGTTCCTTTTTCTCCACAGCCTCTCCAACATTTGCTATTACCTGTCTTGTTAATAATAGCTAATCTAACAGGTGTGAGGTGGTGGTATATTCATTGATTATAACTGAAAATAAAAATGTATTACTAGTCCTAGGAAAGCAATCAATTATTTTCATTATTTAGTATTTATTTCTGTGTTTAACACATTTCTCAATTAATAGGATGTCTTTCTATTAGGCATAAATCTTGCCCATGGTTTTTTTTTTTTTCTTTTTTACAGAGACAGAGAGAGGGGGGGGGATAGATAGGGACAGACACATAGGAACGGAGAGAGATGAGAAGTATCAATCATCAGTTTTTCATTGCGACACCTTAGTTGTTCATTGATTGCTTTCTCATGTGTGCCTTGACATGGGCCCTCAGCAGACCCAGCACCCCCCTGCTGGAGCCAGCGACCTTGGGTCCAAGCTGGTGAGCTTTTTGCTCAAACCAGATGAGCCCACACTCAAGCTGGCGACCTCAGGGTCTCGAACCTGGGTTCTCCGCATCCCAGTCCGACACTCTATCCACTGCGCCACTGCCTGGTCAGGCGCCCGTGGTTATTTTTGATAAAAACCATAAAAGGGAACTGTCAGAGAAATGTTATCAATATTTTTACTACAGTGACTGTTATTATTGAAAATCCAAAGGAAATGTGAAGCCCAAACTTGTTCCTTCATCTGTTTTTCTATATTATATGGTACAATTTGTTATTTCAGAGTTGCTAAGGAGTACAAAAATAATTATGTTATTGGCTTCTTTGAAGTAGAAACACCAACATTAGTATACTTATTGTGCATGGACATAAAGGAATAAAATTTTATGATATAGAAAAGTCAAATTTGACAGGATTCTTTTCTTTTCAATAACCTATTTTCAACACTCATCTCATACCTTGTTTTTTTTCAGCCATATTTGGCATGCCTGAGCATGTCCTGTCCATCTCTCCAACAGACTGTCATCATTTTGCTCACTTTAGGTAGCTAGGATTTAAAATATCTAAGCCATTCACTTCTCAGTGCTATAAACAAAAAGCAAAAATGCAGGTTCATTTTGAAATATTCTTTCCTTCAAGCACTATAGAGAGTGGAGCACAAGAAATCTAAAACTCAGAAGTCAGAAGCCTGGCAGAACCAATGCTAATCCTCTTTAGAGAAAACATTATCCTAGGCCTCAAATAACGTCTATAAACCATTGGGCACAGTGTCCTAAAAACACAAAAGAAAAAAGTAACATGAATTTATTAATAACAGCAGAAAAATAGACAGTAGAAACCAAACAACAGTTACTTCAAGGTATTAGACCTATCATACAATAAATGCAACATGTTTAATTTACGATGTTGAAGGAGATAAAAGCCAAGATTGAGGATGTTGGCAGAGAACTGGAAACTACTAACAAAGAACCATATAGAAGCTCCATACACTTCGTTGGAAAATAAAATTACATTTAATGCAACGGGCCCTGGCCAGTTGGCTCAGTGGTAGAGCATCGGCCCAGTGAGTGGATGTACTGAGTTTGATTCCCAGTCAGAGCACACAGGAGAAGTGACCATCTGCTTCTCTACCCCTCCCCCTCTTGCTTCTCTCTCTCTCTCTCTCTCTCTCTCTCTCTCTCTCTCTCTTCCCGTCCTGCAGTTTTGGCTCAAATGGAGCAAGTTGGCCCTGGGCACTGAGGATGGTACCGTGGCCTCCACCTCAGACACTAAGAGCTTAGTTGCTGAGTAATGGAGCAATACCCCAGATCAGGGGTCCCCAAACTTTTTACACAGGGGGCCAGTTCACTGTCCCTCAGACCATTGGAGGGACGGACTATAAAAAAAAACTGTGAACAAATCCCTATGCACACTGCACATATCTTATTTTAAAGTAAAAAAACAAAACGGGAACAAATACAATATTTAAAATAAAGAACAAGTAAATTTAAATCAACAAACTGACCGGTATTTCAATGGAAACTATGCTCCTCTCACTGACTACCAATGAAAGAGGTGCCCCTTCTGGAAGTGCAGCGAGGGCTGAATAAATGGCCTCAGGGGGCCGCATGCGGCCTGTAGTTTGGGGACCCCTGGCCCAGATGGGCAGAGCATCAACCCCTAGTGGGCTTGTCAGGTGGATCCCGGTTCAGTAGAATACAGGAGTCTGTCTTTCTGCCTCCCCTCCTCTCACTGAATTTTAAAAAAAGAAAGAAAGAAAAAGAAAAGAATGCAATGGATAAGTTTAACATCAGTTTAGATGAGCCAAAAAGAAATAATAAAATGACTGCTAAATCAAAAGAAAAATTCAGAATAAACTGAGATGTAAAGAATGGAAAAAGACATAGCTGATGCAGTGAGAAACTCTAACACATAACAGAATTCATATTTTTTTTAAAAAAGATAGAGACAGTTGGGACATAGCAATGTTTGAAGAATAAAGGCTAAAAACACCAAAGTAAGATTTCAAGAATTCTCACTTACCAGTGAGACATAAAAGCTTTCCCTTTGAGACAAGGCACAAGATAGTGGTATCTCCTAACACCACTTTTCTTCAACATTGAATTAAATAACCTATCCAATAATATCAGGCAATAAAAATTGATAGAAGCTTTAGGAATATAAAGGAAAAAAGCATAGCTGTCACTATTCTCAGACAATATAATTATGTAAACAGAAAATTTAAAAAAATTCTATAGTTAATCATTAAAATTACTATATAATGTGAGAATAGTTGCTGAACGCAAAGTCAAAATGCAAAAATTCATTTCATTTTCACACACCAACAACAGTTAAAATAAAAAGAAAATTAAAGGTTTAATTTTATTAACCCTGAAAATAGTGACTCACTCAAAACAAATTTTAATAAATATACATATCAGTGGTAATTTGCACTTTTAAAGTCATCAATAAACATTCTTAACAAGCAAATAGAAAATACTAATAAAACAGAAAACAAAAGCATTTAATAAAAGGGCAGGCATGTGTTTTTGTTGTTTTTTTTTAAAGACTTTAGTCATTTTATCTTATTTATTTATTTCTTAAAGATTTTTTATTTATTCATTTTAGAGAGGAGAGGGAGAGAGAGAGAGAGAGAGAGAGAGAGAGAAGGGAGAGGAACAGGAAGCATCAACTCCCATATGTGCCTTGACCAGGCAAGCCCAAGGTCTCGAACCGGCAACCTAACCATTCCAAGTCAACACTTTACCCACTGCACCACCACAGGTCAAGCATTTAGTCATTTTAGAGAGGAGAGAGAGAGAGAAGCAGGAAGCATCAACTCCCATATGTGCCTTGACAAGGAAAGCCCATGCTTTATCCACTGCGCCATCACAGGTCAGGCAGGGCAGGCAGGTTTTGTTCCACCATCTTCCTACCTGTCATCTACTGGGGGAGGGGGGCGCCAGAACAGCTGTACTGGCTGAAGACCTGTGCTCATTCAGACTACCCACAGGGGCTTGGAGAAATGGTCAAAGTGGGCCCTCTAGGCAGTGAATTTATAGTCGACTTACAGAGATAAGACTACTGCAGATGCAATTAGTTGCAAAATAGTGCAGGTCCCATTTACTCATTAGGGTATTTGCTCATGTAACAAAAAAAGATCTACTTCCCACCTACCATGAATCAAGCATATTTTTTTAGAGACAGTAAAAAATATATAGATGACCAAGACAGAATCCTTGCTAAATATTAGATCAGAAAAGTCCAAAGAAGAGGGACAGGCAACAAAGTTTGAAGGACACAGGGAATGCTTTATGAAGGACAAATAAGGCTAAGCTTTAAATGGTGGCAAGAATTTGGATATAGTCAGAATAAAAGAGGGGTGTAGGGAGCGAATATGGTGTAGTCGTGCATTCAAAGTCCATTTAAAAGCCTGAGGAATCTAGAGTTAAGCAGTACAGCAATGGGAGTGAACTGTGGCCTTTTTACACATGCAAAATGTCAAATACCCATAATTACCTTTACTCTCCATTTCTTGAGTTGACAAGTATTCATGGCACATCTATTTTAGGTAGATGAGCATAGTGGTTAGAAGCATAAATTCCAGAGCCAGACTGCCCAGGTCTGAACCTGCCTCCTCCACTTAGTAACTGGAAGTGACCTACACACTTCCCTCATACGGAAAATGGGATAATAATAGTATTGCTTCATAGATATTTTTAAAAAGCTAAATGAATTCATCTACATTATGATTAGACCAATGCTTGGCACAAAAAAAACACTAAAATTTCACAATAATAATAATTATTACTGTATTTTTTTGTGTTCAATATTACCTTTCACACTGGAGTAGATGTATTTTTTTTAAGTCTGTGCTCTGAAAGACCTTATATGATTTATTTGGGGTTCAGATGGTGGAGAAGTTTGACACTAATGTAAACAGTGAAGAATATCATTCTTGATATAATTTTTAAATGTTCAAATACATTGCAAAGGGAGAAAAAAAAGAAAGAAAAAGGAAACTACAATACAGAACAAGAAATATAATCCCAAATATCTTTCCTTGAATATGCAGATGGAATACCTAAAATTCTAGAAAATACCAGGTACTATCTCTGGGTATTGTAATTAGGAGTAATTTTAGAACATATTATTGGTTTGTAAACTTGAAAGAGAGGCAGTGGGTATAGTAGAGTTCACAGGCTTTGGGAAGGAGTTTTGTTCATTTTGCTTGTTCGTTCTTAACTTTCTCAGCTTCTGTTTCTTCATCTACAACATGGGGGTGTGCCTGGCACCTAGTAGGTGTTTTACTCACTGTGGTTTTTTCAGCAGTGTAAACTAATTCATAGCACTCATTGACAGTTACACAATGTCACCAGAACTCATGTCCAATTGGCTACTCAGTGTAACCAGTGTTGCAATGTGATCATGTTGGTCTCAGACATTTGTAAATATTCAATGTTCAAGGCAGCAGAAGAGTATGTTTGTTCATTCATCTGGCAAGAATTCATGCTGAATACCTGAACTTGCATTGTGAGGTACTGGGTAGCAGACTTTGTAGACATCTAACTTATCACATAGTATGAAATTAATACTTGTTTTCAATAACATTTATTTATTCATTAAATGACTATTCACAAATTGTGTTCACCATTCTAAGCAATAAAGTATGAAATTATTTTAGCCCCAATTTATTTATTTCTAGCTTCTTATAAAAACTGCATTTGGTTCTCCTTGTGGTTTTAAAAGAAGACCTAAAATTATATTTACCTTTGCCTATAAATAGCACAAGAATAAGCACAAGTCAAATAAATTCCCGCTGATCAAATCCTACCAGCTCTTATATGACATTTCAATCCTTTCATGCTGTTTTTGAGCTATTTGAGTTGAGGTATTTTGGGTTTGCTTATTTTAAAAGCCAGGATCAAATGCTGTCTCATATTTTCTCACAGTTTCGGGCAACATTAGAAGTTAAAAGAATTTTTAAAAAAGTAGCTTTAATTTAGTCCAAAAGATTCTTATTTAATAAATAGCCTTAATGCCAGATAACCAGTACTCAAATGAAATAAAAAGATAGTCTTTTTTCTTCACAGCGGTTTTTCAGACAATATCTATTTCTGAAACCTATACAGAAATAGAAAGGTTCAAGAAATGCTCCTCTTAGGAAAAGCTTGCCATCCATCTATAAAAGTATTGTTCACAAAGTGTGAGAACCTGAAGTGTAAAACAATCTAAATATGTAGTGATAGAAGACTAGTTAAATGAACTATTGTATTTTTACAAAATGTAATATAGTATATAGCCATTGAAACATTATAGGTGTACTTAATGATACAGAAAGTTCTATGAGATAAATTGTTACATAAAAATCAAATTAGAAAATAATATTTATAGGATAGTTCAACCTCACCATCTTTACCCAGCTATTTTTGTCTTTGAGAAAATTTTGACCCTGTGGATATTTATAATACTAACATTGTGAACAGATTAGGCCAGTATTGATAAAATTTTCATCAAAAAATTAGTTCCCAGAGTAATACCACTAAACCAAGTTATTTCCTTGATCAGAATAGTACCTTAAACATTTCAATCTTGTTTTTCAATTTTATTCTTTATGTAACTGAGATTATTTCATTGACATTAGTTATTTTTCATTTAAATTATAAAATTATAATTCATTAATCTAGAGGATTTTGTCATATCAACTTTTATTGATTCTATTCTATCCTTATACATTTTCTCCTGTGGTCTCTTTCTACCAAGTGCAATATTCCTGAGTGAGATTTTGCAGTTCTAAACATTGTCAAGGTGTCATTCTTCTATTGGGGTTCAGATGGTGGAGAAGATTGACACTAATGTAAATGGTGAAGAATATCATTCTTGATATAAGAATGATAATCATTCTTGATATTTAGTCAATAATAAATTTTACTGTGTGAAAGTTAAAACATTGTTTTGTTCTATGGAGATTATTTGTGTCAGTAACATTTAATGCAACTGTTATATTTATTTCTCAATTAATCTATATGAAAACTGTAAGCAATTTTTTTTTATTTTTTTTAAAGACTTTATTTATTCATTTTAGACAGGAGAGAGAGAGAGAGAGAGAGAGAGAGAGAGAAAGGAGGAGCAGGAAGCATCAACTCCCATATGTGCCTTGACCAGGCAAGCCCAGGGTTTTGAACCGGTGACCTCAGCATTCCAGGTTGACACTTTATCCACTGCGCTACCACAGGTCAGGCTGTAAGCAATTTAATAGAAAGAAAAAAAGGGGAAGAAGTCAAAGAAAGAGAGAGGATGGCTGAATGTAGAAAGAAAGAAAATAAGAAAAACAGAGACAAAAATACAAAGATAAAGCAACATATAAATAATCAAAACAGTGGGATCAAAATTGTGAAACAGAATATTACAAAAATATAATTTAATAATACTGTCTCTGTAAGCTTAATCAGACGAATACTTTCCCTTGACAAGAGGAATTTCTGAAAGACTCCTGAAGAATATTTCTGTACTTCCTTTCTTTTTTTAATTAAATTTTTAATTGTGTTAACATGGATTCAAGTGTCCCACTCAATATAACACCCTCATCCTTCAACAACGTGCCCCCATTACATCCCGTTTGCCCCCCTCCACCCTCCCCCTGACTCTGTCCCCCTCTCCCTCTTCCCTCGGGGATTTGCTGTCCTGTTATCTGCATCTATATGTTATGTATATTTACTAATCCTTTCATCTTCTCTGGTCCCATCCCCCTTCCCTCTGACAGCTGTACCTCTGTTCCCTGTGACCCTGTCTCTGCCTCTATTTCATTCCTCAGTTCACCATGTTTACTAGATTCCACATATAAGTGAGATTATATTATATTTGTCTTTCTCTACTTGGCTTATTTCACTTAGCATAATAATCTACAGGTCCATCCATGCCATTGAAAAGGTAAGATTTTCTTCTTTTTCACTACTGTATAGTATTCCATCTTGTATAGGTACCACAGCTTTTTTATCCATCTGTCCACAGATGGACACTTGGATTGTTTCCAGATTTTGGCTATTATAAACAATGCTGCAATAAACTTTGGGGTGCATATCTTCTTTTGAATTAGTGTTTTGTGATTCTTAGAATATATTCCTAAAAGTGGAATAGCTGGGTCAAAAGGCAGTTCCATTTTTAATTTTTTGAGGAAACACCATACTGTTTTCCACAGTGGCTGCATTAGTCTGCGTTCCCACCAGCAGTGCAGGAGGGTTCCCTTTTCTCCACATCCTCGCCAGCACTTGTTGTGTGTTGATTTGTTGATGAGTGCCATTCTAACAGGTGTAAGATGGTATCTCATTGTGGTTTTAATTTGCATTTCTTTAATGATTAGTGACATTGAACATTTTTTCATATGCTTATTGGCTATCTGTATGCCCTCTTTGGAGAAGTGTCTATTCATTTCTTTTGCCCATTTTTGGATTGGATTGTTTGTCTTCCTGGTATTAAGTTTTACAAGTTCTTTATAAATTTTGGTTATTAACCCCTTATCAGACGCATTGTCAAATATATTCTCCCATTGTGTAGTTTGTCTTTTTATTCTGTTCTTATTGTCTTTAGCTGTGCAGAAGCTTTTTAGTTTGATATAGTCCCATTTGTTTATTCTGTCTTTTATTTCACTTGCCTGTGGAGACAAATTGGCAAATATATTGCTGCGAGAAATGTCAGAAAGCTTACTGCCTATGTTTTCTTCTAAGATGCTTATGGTTTCACAGCTTACATTTAATGCTTCTTAAGATATGTTTGTAATGCAATGAACCTTCCTCTCAGGATTGCTTTCGCTGTGTCACATAAATTTTTGGGTATTATATGTTCATTTTCATTTGTTTCAAGAAAATTTTTTTATTTCTTCCTTGATCTCATTGTTAACTCCTTTATTATTTAATAGCATGCTATTTAGCCTCCAAGTGTTTTCAGTTTTTCTATTGTAGTTGATTTCTAGTTTTATGCCATTGTGATCAGAGAAAATACTTGATATGATTTAATCTTCCTAAATTTATTGAGACTTGTTTTGTGTCCTAACATATGGTCTTTCCTAGAAATGTACCATGAACACTTGAAAAAAATGTATATTATGCTGCTTTGGAGTGAAAGATTCTGAAGATATCAATTAAATCCTGTTGATCTATTGTGTTATTTAAGGTTGTTGTTTCTTTGTTAATTTTCTGTCTGGAAGATCTATCCAATGATGTTAGTGGGGTATTAAAATCTTCTATTACAATATTGCTGTTGATCTCACCCTTTATGTCCATCAATATCTACTTTAGATATTTAGGTGCTCTTATATTAGGCACATAAATATTTACAACGGTTACATCCTCCTGTTGGATTGCTCCCTTTATCATTATGTAATGACCTTCTTTGTCCCTTTGTTTTAAAAGCTATTTTGTCAGAAAAAGATTATTGCTACCCCAGCTATTTTTCATTTCCATTTGCCTGAAATACTTTTTTCCATCCCTTCACGTCCAGTCTATGTGTATTTTTTGTTCTGAAGTACGTCTCTTTTGTTTAAAGCGTATAATCCATTTACATTTTAGGTTATTATTGATATGTACTTATTTATTGTCATTTTATTCTTTAAACCTACAATCCTCTTTCTCTTTATTTCTTTTTTCCTTTACTCTTTTTTTTTTTTTTTTTGTATTTTTCTGAAGCTGGAAACCGGGAGTGGGGGGAGACAGTCAGACAGACTCCCGCATGCGCCCGACCGGGATCCACCCGGCACGCCCACCAGGGGCAACGCTCTGCCCACCAGAGGGTGACGCTCTGCCCACCAGGGGGCGATGCTCTGCCCCTCGGGGCGTCGCTCTGCCGCGACCAGAGCCACTCTAGTGCCTGGGGCAGAGGCCAAGGAGCCATCCCCAGCGCCCAGGCCATCTTTGCTCCAATGGAGCCTCCGCTGTGGGAGGGGAAGAGAGAGACAGAGAGGAAGGAGGGGGGGTGGAGAAGCAAATGAGTGCTTCTCCTATGTGCCCTGGCCGGGAATTGAACCCGGGTCCCCCACATGCCAGGCCGACGCTCTACCGCTGAGCCAACCGGCCAGGGCCTTTTTTCCTTTACTCTTTTTACAGCAGGCCCCTTAACATTTCCTGTAGTGCTGGTTTGGTTGTAATGAATTCCTTGAGTCTTTTTTTGTCTAGGAAACTTTTTATTTCTCCTTCAGGTTTAAATGATAGCTTTGCTGGATAAAGTACTTTTGGTTATAGGTTCTTGTTTTGCATCACTTTGAATATTTCTTGCCAATTCCTTCTGGCTTGAAGTGTTTCTGTTGAGAAGTCAGATGTAATCCTGATGGGGGCTCCTCTGTAGGTAATTAACTGCTTTTCTCTTACAGCTTTTAGTATTCTTTGTCTCAACTTTGGCATTTTAATTATGGTGTGTCTTGGTGTAGGCCTCCTTGGATTTATCTTTAATGAGGCTCTCCATGTTTCTTGAATTTGTGTGACTTTTTCCTTCATCAATTTAGGGAAATTTTCAGCCATCATTTCTTCAAACAAGTTCTCTATCCCTTGTAAGAGGAAAAGCAGAATGAGATAAATAAAAACAAGGGCAGTGTCCCTCAATTGATTCTTTTACTTCTCTGGACCACTTGGAGAACCAAGAGTTCTTGGTTTCTGCTGTTCTTTGTCCCCAGTGCCCATGCATTCACCTTTACTGCTCCAAACAGTAACTTAGACCAATAGGTTTCAAACCTCTTACTTACCCCCTTTTTTTAGACATAAACTCTTAAAATCTTATGTAAAAGCCTAATTTTTTCAATTAGGAAAAGCTGCTATTCTGGAGTTGTAATGGCCAATGGATGGAGCAGGTTGGGGGAATGGTGAATCCCACACACTCAGGTTGCCTGATCCTCTCCGCTCCAAACACACCACAGGGACCTTAAGAGGAGTCTCACAGAACCTGGTTTGAACTCCACTGGCTTAGACTTTTGTACTGTGTACAAGAATCTCTGAAGATAAATTTTACAAGTAGGCTTACAAGGATAAAGATACCACTACTTTAACAGAGCCTTGAAAGTTGAACCAGCTTAATTAATACCTTTCAGGGTTTGTTTTATTGTTTATTGTTTTTGTTTTTTAGCTAAAAACTTAAATTTTAAGCAAGTCTTAAAAATTCACCAAGATGTTTAATTTACATTATTAAAAATAATGATGATGAGATGACACAGCAAATAACAGTGTTGCACCTTCTTCTTTCCTGACAAGGTTCTAAGTGCTCACATACATTAACATATTTAATCTTCATAATTCTGAAAGGGCTATACTATCATTATCCCTTACTTAGAGATGAAACTGAGACACAGAGCGGTCAACTAACTTGTCTAAGTTCATATATTCTGCAAATGAAGTGGAAATAGATCAAAATCATAATGTGATGTAGTTTTCATTTGCAGGAGTTAAAATTTATGCTTGAATCCAATGATGGAAAAGTTTCTTCAGTGATTAACAAATCTTTTTAATAGGTCATCCCAAGTAATTTCCAAAGGATGATGGAAATTAATTTTTAGGCTTAAGTCATACAAGGTCATGAAAATTTGGCCTGAGTGACTCAAGCTCTTTGTAGGAGTCTTTGAATCATGGTAAATTCATTTTAGATGTGAGTAATTTATGGCAATAATACTTGCCTGCAAAGTATTCTTATGAAATCCACTAATAGAATAAAATCTACTCCAAAATATATTTTTCCAAACTTGTGCTAAGTGTCACAGGGGGAATTAAAGTAAAAGATACTGCCATCATCAGGAGCATAACATAAATCAAAAGGGAATAATATGAGAAAATATTGTTTCTAGATTACACAATATTAAGATTATTAATATGGGTGGAAATTATTAATGGAAGGTGAAATTTTACCTAGACTTTCAAGAACCTCTATAAATTCATTAAAATATGTAATATTTAATAAATAATAAAATATTTAACCTTGATTTAGAAAAACTATCATAATTTTATTAATTTATTCAAAAATTAAGTTATTTATTGACTATCTTACTTCAGTAATACAGAAATAAGTAGGACAGCAAGGTTTTGCTCTCTTGAGGTTTTTATATCCTATTGAAGAGTCAGATGATAAACAAATGAATAAATAAGAAAAGTACTGGATACTGACAAGGTGTATGCAGAGAGAGTATGATATGACAGCCAGAATCTAAAGGCTAGTTTAGTGTGAGTAGCCAGAAAGGGTATCTCTAAGGAAGTGATTCTTTCTATTTTTTTAATCAATTATTTTTTTTAATTTTTTTTAGAGAGAGAGAGAGAGAGACAGGAGGCAGTGGGGGGGGGGGGATGAAAAGCATCAACTCCTAGTTGCTTCACTGTAGTTGTTTATTGGTTGCTTGTCATATGTGCCCTGACTAGGGGGCTCAAACCGAGCCAGCTTGCTCAACTTAGCAACCTGGGGCTCAAGCCAGCAACATTAAAGTTTAAGGCAGCAACCTTTGGGCTCAAGCCAGCGACCTTAGGATCATGTTTATGACCCTGTGCTCAAGCCGGTGACAGTGCATTCAAGCTAAGGATCCTGCACTCTAGACAGGAACCTTGGGTTTTGAGCTGGGACCCTCAGCATCCCAGGTTGATGCTCTATCTACTACGCTACCACTGGTCAGGCAAGAAGTGATCCTTTTTAAACAGCAAAAAAAGGGTCAGGGTTCTGAAGATGAGTGAGAACACGCAGCAAGAATTGGACAGTGAAAAGGCACTAAAGTGTGGTCAAATTGGGCTTAATCATATAATGGAAAGACAGTTAATATGGCTGGAACATCACAGTCAATGGAGGAAAGAGCTAAGAAATGAGGCTGCAGTTGTTAGCCTCCTAGAACAATAATGAATTATATTTACTTTTCAGTAGAAAAAATTATAAATAATACTTCCCTGGGATAAATATTATGGTAGAGATAAATATGGACAGCCTGCTATCAGAGCATAGAGGCACTTAACCAAAACGAGGAAGAGTGGTATTGATTATAAACCCTAAAAGATAAGAGCAGTGAGCCAGACAAAGCAAGACTAAAAGGCAGGTTCTGGAATAACACATAGTTTATGGCAACTAGAGCCTACAGTAGAGGAGTATGGTAAGAGAAGAGCCTGGATACATAGGCAAGAACAAAATGACAGTCACCAAGAACTCCAATACCCTAAATTTAACAAACAAACAAACATAATGAATATGATGAATATTACACATAATACATATGTCGATGCATAAGAAAGTGGCCCTCACAAGCAAACAATCCAACTAAAAAATGGGGAGAGGACCTGAAAAGACAATTCTCCCAAAAGGACATACAGAGATATGAAAAGATGCTCATCTTCGCTGGCTGTTAGAGAAATGCAAATAAAAACTACAATGAGATACCACCTCACACTTGTTAGATTGGCTGTTATTAACAAGACAGGTGATTACAAGTGTTAAAGAGGCTGTGGAGAAAAAAGAACCTTCATTCACTGCTGGTGGGAATATAAACTGTACAGCCATTATGGAAGACAGCATGGTGGTTCCTCAAATTAAGAATAGAACTATCTTATGACCCAGCAATCCCTCTACTGGGTATCTACCCCCAAAACGCAAAAACACTGGTATATAAAGACACATGCGGCCCCATGTTCATTGCAGCATTGTTCACAGTGGCCAAGACATAGAAACAACCAAAGTGTCACTCCATAGAGGATTGGATAAAGAAGATGTGGTACATATATACAGTGGAATACTACTCAGCCATAAGAAATGATGACAGAGTGACATTTATGACAATATGGATGGACCTTGATAACATTATACTGAGTGAAATAAGTAAATCAGGAAAAGCTAAGAACTATATGATTTCACATATAGGTGGGATATAAAACTGAGACTCATGAAGATAGATAAGTGAAGTGGTTACCGGGGGAGGGGTTTTGGGAAGGGGGGGCAGGGAGTAAAGAGGGACAAATATTCAGTGAGGGAAAAAGATATGACTTTGGGTGATGGGCACACAACACAATCAACAGTTCAAAGGCTAAAGAGATGTTTACCTGAAACCTATGTACTCTTATTGGTCAATGTCACCCCATTAAATTTAATTTTCTAAATAAAACTAAAAAAAGAAAAAGCAAGCTTCCCTCAAGAGCCTAGTGTTTGAAACAATAAGGACTTCCAATGTATTTCTAGTCTCCCAGAAAAATATAAAAAGGAAGTTATTAATGCTCAGGCACTAGAGTTGGTCCTTATTTGAAATTATTTTACTTAATGTTGACAAATTGTCAATGAATCCCCTCAGAAGTGTTTTGTTCATCGAATATTCCAGTGCCCTTTCTTGCAGCATCCTTCCCTAAGGAAAAGACATACATCATTGCTCTGCTGACCTCAGAAATGACCCTGTGATTTGCTGTAACCAATAACATGCTAGACAGAAAGGATGTGCGTTACCGGCATAAAGAAGCTTCCAGATCCGGCAGGCAGCTCTCCGTGTTCTTATCCCTCTGTCCGGCTGCCGAAGTGTTCTAGACAAATGCTGCTCCATCAGAAGATGGGAAGCAGCCGCAGAGCAGTGTAGGAAGGACATGGTGTGGAAGATAACTCGGCCCATAAGTCACTGAGCGTGGGGGCGGGCGCTCGGGACTGCAGCACAAACCAGCCCATCCTGACTAACACCTTCCCAAGCACGGATTTCCAAGGATGCTGAGCACACACCACGTACATGTTACCCTTTTGTCAGGTAAATACCTGCGGCTTACCCCACTCAGCAAACTTCCACCACAGATTTCACACCAGAACCACGGACACGAGGCATATTGGAGTTTTATATTTTCACTCTCTCCCTGCTCGTGACCAAACAATTCAGTACTAATGACTAACTACTCTAACAAAAAAAAAAGAAAAGAAAGAAAAGAAAAGAAAAAAAAAGTGTGACATGGGACGTAGGCAGCATGTCTGTGCTCTGTTTCCACAGCCCACAGCTATAAATAATAACTGAGGAGAGCACACATTGCCTTACATGGAAGGCATGAAGAAAAGCACTTTCTCTGATAGTTTCGCGACACGTTCAGATTTCACATCTCAGGGTAAAAATAAGCCTAGCAAATGAATTAAATCTGGAAGCTGAGCTGAACTGAGCTGGCGTTATGAAACAGGCTGGAGGAGGAAACAGACACAAGGTGCTGTCTTCTCTCTGCCGGGAGCAGTATGGAAGAGTGGGAAAGGGATTTTCCTGAGAAATAAAAATAATCATCACGAATTTGAGGTTTAAAACATCTTCCTCATTAAATCGGTAACTAGAAGGAACTCTGAAAACTGTGCGGGCTTCAGCAAAGCATAAAATGTGTCTCCACGGGGAGGATTTTTTTTCTGTACACTTTCAACATTAAAAAAGAAAAAGAAAATCCAAAGGAAATAGATGTTAAAAGAATGTTAAAAATACATAAATCGTCAATTCAGGAACTAATACATTTTGACTGCTTAGGTTTTTTGTGTCAGTAAGCCCCCCACCCTCATTTCTACTTTGCAATGTTCAGTGCTATTTTTAATGGCTCTGGTACTTGAACAAAAAAAGCATTAGGAGATGCTATATCTTCCAAAAAACAAACAGAACAAGGTTATCAATCATCAACCTTCCTTTCTAAATCAAATATATGCTATTTATTTTATTTTATTTTTTCATTAACGTTTACACTTAATATTTTGTATTTCTTTCAGGTGTACAGCATCGTGGTTAGACAATCATATTTTCAAAATGATCCCCCCAATATTCCAAGTACCATACATAGGTATTACAATATTACAGACTCTTCCCTGTGCTGTACTTTGCATCCATATTACTATTTTGTAACTACTAATTTATACTTCTCAATCCTTTCACCTTTTCCAAGCTCCCCCAACCCCCTCCCCTCTGGCAACCATCAGTCTGTTTTCTGTATCCATGAGTCTGTTTCTGTTTTGTTTGTTTATTTATTTTATTCTCTAGATTCCACGTATAGTGAAATCATATGGTAATTGTCTTTCTCTGTCTGACTTATTTCACTCAGCATGATACCCTCTAGGTCCATCCATGCTAGAGTGAATTTTGTCCATTAGCCCTTCTTTGTTCCAAGTGGCCTACTATCAATGATGACTGTGTTGATAGAAAAGTAGTTAACCTTAATGACAGGAAAATATCAATAGATAGTATCAGCACATTAAAACTTGATGTCTAAACCTGTGGGCCTGAAATGTTCCCTAAACTGTACCACTGGTCCCATCAGCAAGTTAAGGTAATGTAACTTAATCACTTCCCTGGACAGTTGGAGAACTGCCTGATTATGCTAGCAGTCCTGTGGCCATGGCGATCTGGCCGGGTCTCAGTCCCCCACGCACAGGCCCTGAGCGCAGGTAAGGGCTTTCCAAAAGATCCAAATACACGGCTTGGGGACAAAGCTGAGGTAACTTATAGTCACGAGCATGAGAAAGCAGAGGGCTCTTCTGCTCCTTGTAGAAACAGGCCTGGAACAACATATTCCTGGATATCTGCATGACTTTTGCGGTCAGCCCCTCCAAGTAGCTATGTCATCAGCCCTCCCCTGCCGTCAACAACGGTTGTGCAGATCTTCAACTGCTGTAACAATACAAGGGCTTCCTGATTAATCTGTGAACAGTTCTGTTCTGCCGTTTTAAGACTGGCTAGCATGTTGGAACGAAGCCCAGTTTTAATATCATAAACTGAAGTATCAGTGGTAAGAAACTTTACATTTTGTATGTATTAAATTACTAGCAGAGATGTCCAGCAGGTCAGACCCCCAGGTCCAGAAGGGCCTGTCTCTTTACAGCTCTGAAACGGCTCAACAACAAGACCTGAATTGAGGCAAAATAAAGCAGACTAGGGTTTCCATCTCATTGGTTCTTCTTGTTTGTATTTGCACTTACACTTTTCTTCAAAGTTGTATCAAATAAGTCTCCACTAAAATAAGTGAAAATTTGCTTGCTGACAAAAATGGAGTTTAGAAAGAAAACAGAGCCATAACCATTGTTCCTTCCAGCATCTTTTTTATAGCCAGCTTTAGTGTGATATTATATTACATTTTCTTAAAGAAAACAATACAGCTATCTTTTATTCCACAAATCAATCAGGTGTAACATGTAGTTTATATATGTTAACAAAGTAAAGTTTTCCTTTGTAGAGATACTCAGTGAATTCCTGAGAAACCCATGAAGAGGGAGAAAGCATGACTTTGTTCTTAAGTCGCTGGACAAAGCTCCCAGCTCAAGTTTTTAAAATGCACTCTCACCCCGCAAAACTTTCCACACTTGTTAAATCTTATAACCTCCAGTAACCTTTAAGACTTACAGGTGACTGATCGCTTGCGCTTTCCCAAAAGAGCCCCCTGCTTCTACTTCCCTGTAATAACATTTTAATATTGAACTTAATTTTCTTGCTCACAAATTACAAGCCTATAACCATTACCTTAAGAGTGGCACCAGGAAACGAGAGCGCATTATTACTGCGCCATCGTCCCTTAGTATTTCCAATTTACTCCTCCCGGGCCAGGCCTTTGCAAGTGGCCTCATTTATTCCTAAATTCCAGGAACAGGGGAGCTAAGAAAAGCTTTGTTGTGTGGAGGAGAGCTCCAGACCTGGCATTTGTGGAGAAGGGGAAATTGAACGGGGACATCCATTAACAGGTCCGTCCAGGATCGTTAGAAACCCCCACCTTTTCCAATGACTGATGGGGCCTCTCGTCCTTTCTTGGGCCTAGGCCCCTCAGACTGCAGGCTGTTTGCATTCAGTCAACACTTCAATTTTATAGGCCTGTGGAGCCAAAGATTATAAGACTTTTGAACTCCAGGCTGCCTTCTGTCTGGCTACACCCTCTGTTTCTGGAGCCCGAATCTTTTTTAACAACTCTACAAAAACAAGCCATTAGGGCAAGGTCTGTTAATTCTCTCCTTTCGAACCTAGAGGTAATTACGTTATTTCTGAATCAACCATCTAGGAGCAGAATGACCACTCCAAGCAAAGCTTGGAGCTGTTTAGGAATGGACCAAACTGCATCAAAGGGAATGATCAGGCTGACTTGAGTCCCTTAAAAGTCTCATACGGTGGTTTCACAGGAAGTTATGTACAATGCTAAACTAGATTGTTTTTAAAAGGAAAAGAAGAAATATATAAATTAAAATGAATGGAAAAACCAAGTCAGGGAGATATTTTAAAAGGCTCAAAATATATGAGCGCCTCCACTGGCCTGTCTTCCTCTTGGTAACTGCACGTGCAGTGTTTCTATATATAACAGCAGGGACCTCCTCTTTTTTCTTCATTCACACTATCAATGAACTTCTATTAATAGCTTTGAGATTTTTGTCTAGGTGATTTCTATTAAATTAAAAACATGATGGTCTTTTTAGTTACCCACAATAAAATAATTATATAGGAAAATTCATGGCATTTCTTTCAAAATCTGACTTTTAAAATTGCACTTGGTCCTGGCTGGTTGACTCAGTGGATAGAGCATCCGCCTGGTATGCGGACGTCCAGATTCAATCCCCAGTCAGGGCACTCGTAAGAACCAACCATCTGCTTCTCTGCCCCTTCCTCTCCCCCTTCTCTCTCTCTTTCCCTCTCACAGACAGTGGTTCCATTGGTCTGAGCATTGGCCCCAGGCGCTGAGGATACCTCAGTTGATTCGATCATTAGCCCCAGACAGGGGTTGCCAGGTGGTTGGGGTGCATGCAGGAGACTGTCTATCTCCCATCCTCTCACTTTAAAAAAGTGCATTTTAATCTCTAAATTATGTATAATAATAGACTATAAACAAAGGGTTCTCAGAGAGAGAAATTCTTTTTATTCCTGTGAACAAATATTTTGCTACAAAATGTGTCAGTGGTCATTTCTTCACTAACCTGGCATCTTTTCAAACAAATCTGCAGTTTTTCTATAAAGTGTGGTGGAATGCACGTGTCACCCATACACTTCTTGGAACATTATCATCATCAATTGTAGTAGGACTACTACTATCACCCAGAGGACAGGGAGTTCACAATTTACAAATTATATTTCAAACCTCAGTTTTTTAAGTATTTGGAACACAAAATGCATTTTTCCATAGAAACATTGTCACTATTTCCTCCAAATGGGCCTACCTAACAGCTCTTCACTCACATGCTTCCATATGTGTCCCTCTGATTTGACTCATAAACAGCTCCTGCATCCTGAAGTGCCTTGCCTGTCCTCTCCCAGATATCTGAAGCCAACTCATGTCCTTGACTACCAGCTCAAAGGCTACTCTACAAAGGCTCTCAACAAATGGACCTGATTTTGGATCCCTAGAACTAAAGTGCTTGTCATGAGCCTTCTCCGGTAGACATGGTGGCTACTTCCTCTAACGTCTGTCTACCCCTTCCAACCTGTGATTATGAGATTAAGACCATGCCATTTCCTGGAGCATGGTCTGAACCAATGAGAGCAACCTTATCTCTTGACCTAGACATTGGTCCTAGTAATCCAGACCTAAATCAATAAGGTATTTGGCATATCCCTGGCCACGTGGACTAATTCAAGGAATATCCACTCAATACAACTCTAGGACTTTTGACCAATGGAACATTCTCCTCTTGGATTTGAAAGTAAATGGGCCCTGGCCAGTTGGCTCAGTGGTAGAGCACTGACCTGGTGTGTGTATGTCCTGGGTTCAATTCCCAGTCAGGGCACAGGAAGAGGCAACCATCTGTTTCTCCTTTCCTCCCCTTCCCCCTTCTCTCCCTCTTTCTCTCCCCCCCCTCTCTCTCTTTCTCTCCCACAGCCATAGCTCTACTGATTGGAGCATGTTGGACCCAGGGTGCTGAGGATGGCTCCATGGAGCCACCTCAGGCACTAAAAATAACTCTTGTGAACATGGGCCATACATGTGCAGAGCACCAGCTCCAGACAGGGTTGCAGGGTGAATCCTGGTTGGGGCACATGTGAGAGTCTGTCTCTCTATCTCCCCTCCTCTCACTTGGAAAAAGAAGGAGGAAGAGGAGGAGGGAGAGGAGAAGAAGAAGAAGAAGAAGAAGAAGAAGAAGAAGAAGAAGAAGAAGAAGAAGAAGAAGAAGAAGAAGAAGAAGAAAAAAAAGAAGGAAGAAAGAAGAAGAAAAGGAAGAGGAGAAGGAGGAGGAGTTAATGGCTCCCATTGCTGTGGGAGGATATTTTGTTCCCCTGAAGGAAGCCAACATGAAGATGACACCCAAGGAAGGGCAGAACTGAGGGAGTGAGGGAGCTAGAATCCTGAGAGAGCAAGCTCCCTAAGCCTCACCAACCTCTGCGCTCCCCAATTACATAAGCCAATCATTCCCTTTTATCATTCAAGCTACACTGTGCTGGGTTTTGTTACCTCTAATGAAGGCAACCTTCTTTATAATAATTGTATGTACCAGTTTCATGTTTCCTATAGTACCTATTAACTTTCCAAGACCAATACTGTATCTAACATATCTTTGTATCTGGTCAAGGTACCTAGCATAGAATTGAGGCAATAAACTCAGTATTTCTCAAGTAAATGCCAGTTAAAATATACATATTTTATGGAGGGAAATTGTATCTTTAAATATGCTTGACCTTGAGGAACTAATGTCACAAAGAACACATGTGAGAAAATACTATTATATATCTCCAATATGATGAGCTTGAAGAATAGAGAAGAAGAGGAAAATGAAGTTTTCTCAATTCCTGAAGTCAAAACCAGCCCAGGAAACTTGTGTTGGCACCCTCACAGCTCCAATAGGTGCCCCACGAACTCGTCACCTTTCTGCTGAGCTGCACTCACTAAATTCTGATCTTCCAATCAGTTTTATTTCCTTTGCCTCTACCTGCAGTAAAAATCCCCTTTCCCTGCAAGCATTTGGGATGTCCAGAGGAAAGCAATCTTACTAAATTGTGTGACTGTATGTGTGAAAAAGCCAATCCTTCAAATCTCCAATTCCTACAGACACTACACCTTTTAAATATTTCTGTTAGCACTGTGCCTGCCTCAGATTACTTCTAGGTGGCACAGCACGGATGCCAGTATCACAAATGGAAGTGTAGGGCCAACATTCTTTAACAGAGTGTTCATATTTAAGTGAGATCATTCTATGGAAGACCTTGTCCTTTGCTATAGAAATAACAGGCATTTCAGTTGTCAGGATCAACACCACTGTTAATTCTAATAATAGTAATTTTTAATAACTTCTGGTCTTTACTAGAGGTGGCAAAATGGGTGAAGATGGTCAAAAGGTACAATCTTCCAGTTATGAGATAAATAAGTCCTGGGGATGTAATGTACAGCATGGTGACTATAGCAACAATATTGTGTTATAATTTGAAAGTTGCTAAAAGAATAAATCTTAAAAGTTCTTATGATTAGAGAACAAAAATTATAACTATGTTAACTAAACTTATTCTAGTAATCATTTGGCAATACTGTATGTACATATATCAAATCAAACCAACACAATTGTGACAGAGACTTGCCTTGCGGTGGTGAACACACAATACAGTGTACAGTGGTGTGTTGTAGAATTGGGCACCTGAAGCCTGTATAATTTTGTTAACCCATGTCATCCCAATAAATTCAATAAGAAAAGAAAACTAACATAACTATCTATGTCAATTATATCTCAATTAAAAATAACAATAGTAATTTTATGCTATTCTTATCTGGTAAGCTTTGTTTTTCATAATTACCTCAATCATAATTAGTAATTTTTTCCTAAGATTTTTCTGTCCCAGTCTTCTAAGGTTGCTCTATTTCTATATCAGTTCGTTTCTGTTGCAAACCAAACCACTCCAAAACTGAATGGCTTAAGCTTTTTGCAACCCAGAAGCCTCCTGGCCCATCACTTCCAGCACTTTCCCTGCAATCTTTCTGACCCTGTGGGTCCCTGTCCCACAGCCCAGCTCTCCTGTGCTCAGGCAGCTGCCTCAATCCCAAGCCACGTGCAGTGTGCTCTGGCCACCCCGCTTGGTGCTATTCTTGATCTTACCCATGAGAGACTGCTCAGTCCCAAGAGACATGGGAGAAATAGTGAGAAACGAGGAAAACCTGAGCAAAATTGAGCACCTCCTGGTTTGATCTTCATCCACAATCAACAGTATAATATCAGAGAGTATTTCTTTGTAGAGTTTTATGCATCAACAACATGTTAAAAGTAAAATAGAACCCTTTTCTCAAGACATTGATGTGATTAGCCCCAATATTGTAAAACATCTACTATCCCAGGAATTCAAAGGTAATGAATAGATTTTCCTGTTTTCACTTGAAGAAAACTATATCCCAAGGGGAAGAAGTGAAAAGATTTACCAGGTTGCATCTTTATTTTTAATTCTTTCACTCATGAGCACCATTAATCTAGTTTACAAACTTGACCTTTATAAATGGAAAAATCTGTTGAGAGACAGAGAGACAGGAGGGGGAGGGTGGAGAAGCAGATGGCCGCTTCTCCTGTGTGCCCTGTCCAGGAATTGAACTGCGGTCAACCACACGCTGGGCTGACTGACGCTCTACCTCTGAGCCAACCGGCCAGGGCTGCGGGTGTTTTTTGACTTTTTAAAGGTATTTTTATCTTTCAATCCTCTTTGCTGTGAGAGGAGGTAAAACAGCCTGCTTAGAGCTGCTCTATAAACCCACAGTATGCATGTACCACTCTTCATTTCTTTTTCATCAATTAAATTTCTTAACCAATGAAGACTTGTTTTCTTATCATAAGACCGTCAGAAACTTTATGTTAGGCAACCATATCAATAACACCATTTTCTGGAACAAGATTTTTTAAATTATCTGAGATTGTTAGCTGGTCATTCAGACTGTAAGTGCAGAAATAGAATTTTTTTAAAGAACACTATAGTATATAAGACTTTCCATCTGGGTAGTAAATATGCTACCTTATACAAAAAAATAAAAGAGAATATTAAGTGGCTTATAGAACCGATGATTTATTATTTCTCCCAGGTCTTCAGTTCTGGTTCAATGTGATATGAACCGAAAAGTCTAAGATGGCCTCATTCACCTGTCTGAGGTCTCAGCCAGAACAGCTGAGATGCTTGACCTCTCTCCATTTGGCTTCTCCTTCTCTAGGAAGTTAGGCTTTTTCCAAAGATGTTCTCTTGGTTCTCAGCAGTAAGAGAGCAAGCCCTAATATGTAAGAACCTTTCAAATTTCTGCTGTGTAGTATTTGCATTTAATGTCCCATGGAGCAAAATAAATAAGTCACACGGTTAAATTCAGTTACAAAGGGTAGAGAAATAAACTCCCCCGTTTGACGAGAAGAGTGGCAAAGTCACATTATAAAGGGCCATTGGTGTAAGGATGAAGGAATTGTCACACCATCTTTGCAAGCCATTGACTTCGTTCTCACTCTGACGATAGTGACAGCTGAGGTGAACCGTCCCAGCTGAGCCCGGCACAAATCGCTGAGTCTAACAATTGTGGGAAAATAAAGGCTTGCCATTTAGGCCACTAAAGTGTGGGGACATCAGTTGTATTGCAAAAGCTAACTAAAACAACTTCTGAATATATACGGTAGCTAAAAGTTCCCAGATGGTTTCAGTTTCCTTTTTAAAGTCATCTTATTGTTTTATGCTGAACTAGTATTTTAAATTGATTCAGAGACATCATGTGACTTTCCCCCACAATTTCTATTAAGCAAGATGGATAACTCAGAGGTTTTCAACTATGAAAGTCCAGTGTAAAGTAGGTTCTTGAAAACTTGGGCATGTCCCCTCCTGCCCTTCTACACCAACTCACCAGTGAAGAGAAAGATTACAATGAAACAGTCACAAAAAACAAACACACCTTTGATTAAGAAACACTGTAGCAGAAAACCCCATGTGCCTTTATCCTTAATATAACAGAGTAAGACCAAGCTGTAAGCAATGCGCTTCCTTACAAAAGCTCTTGGAATTCGTAGAGCAGATTCCAAGACAAAGAAAACACAGGAAAATAAGAGAGGCTGACAGCTCTGCTCCATGTTTGAAATATGAGAGGGAACAACACTACCCCTTTCCCCACCTCCAGCCACTCGAACTGCATTTCCAAGCTAGTCTTCCATCGAAATGCCGCAGAATTCAGGACAGAATTCTTGCTGACACAGAATTCAGGACTCTTGGATTTCAGTTTTGTCACTGATCAGCTACTTGACCTCAAATAAATCATTTGACCCATCTGGGTCTGTGCTTTCATGACTGTCAATTGAAAGTGTCAGACTAGGTGACCTATGTAAATGTTGCTCTTCCAGAAATCAAATAACTGACCCAACCTCATCCCTCCTATTGGAAAGCCAGTCACTAGCATGATAGTCAAAAGTATGAACTTTGTTATCAAAGAGTTGTTTGCGGGACCAGCTCAGTCACTGACTAGCTATAGAATCTTGGACAGGTGTCTTAAATTTCCTCATTTGTTAAATGAGAAAAATAATTGTATTAGAATCTGCTAATTATGAGATAATGCATAGCAAATGCTCAGCATATGTCTGGCACATTAGGAAAGGCTCAGGAAATACATCTTCATGTTGTTGACAAGAACCTAAACCATGTCTGTTAATCCTGTCCATACTGTCATAAAATACATAGGTCAGGTCACATGATCCAACAGGAATCCTAAAGTTGCCCCATCACAGTCGCCTGAACCTCAGCTCTGTTTGCATGTCCTGGGGACAAAGCAGAAGTAGAACATCCAAAAGTTAACAGAACATTCTAGATCTATGGCTCTCACTGCCGTAACTGTCTTACTTCCCTTTTTAAAAGCTTCTAATTTTAAGTCTGAGAAAGAAAAGGAGCTTCAGGATCTGAGTTTAAAGGAGAAGGGGAAAGGCGAACATTGCTTCTCTGACTCACTCCCAGAGTGAAGACTGTCTTCCAAGTTACCTGCTTGAAATGGGCACTCAGGTCAGCCAGTAACTCTGGTCTCTCCATTTCCCCCTCGTGTACAAGGTATCCAAAGAACAAATGATGCCTAAAATGTCAAAATATTTTTATTCTTCAACTAAAAACAACCTTATCCATTCACAAAATAAAAAGTAATAGTTATACAGCAGGAGGAATCTGCTATTCAGTCTTTAAAGATCTCTATTGTAATTGCTAAGTATAGTAATGAAAAGATAACAAGGCAGAAAAGGGGGAATCTCAACACCTTTCACCTTTGTCTAAGCCAGTAAATCCAAGAAAGAATTCATATGAAGGCAGGGCCAGGGCCAGGGCAGGAGGAGGAGTGAATGCCACATACCAAATGAATATGTAATTAAAAATTATTTTTAAAAATAAATAAATGGGTAGATAAAATATGTCCTGTCCTCCTGCTTTGACAACTGTATCTTCTTAATAACAAGGAAGACCAGGTTCATGCTCAGTATTCTCAGACCCCTTAGAGTTCCACACTAACATCTGGTGACATGGAGAGAGTCCTCCCTTGACCCCTGCCCCCCCCCCCCCCCCCACCATTCTCCATCCAGCACCAGGAGCAGCTTCAAAGGCACAGTTGAGGATAACCCAGTTCCTACCAGCAAACAGTTCAAACCCTGTCTGTAAGCAGGTCCTGGGCAAGCCCACAGGCCTAGAAATGCACAGGAGTCTGTGGACAGGATAGACCCAGGTGTAAACACAGGCCCTGGAATCAGGTCTAGTGTTCGTGCAGCCTAGGCGCCCAGAACTGGTCTCGGAAGAGAACTGGGCTTCAGACGGCTGTGTCCCCTTGGCCTCTCAGACTCCTTCCTTCTCCAGAGTGTCTCAGGGAAATCAGAACAGGACCCCGGTGAGCTTAGAACCCAGGACAGGGACGCCTCTTTCTTTGGTGAGAAGGGTAGCCAGAGCCCCTCCTGAGAGTCCTCTCAGAACTGAGCCCCAGGGCGTGTGCCCTCGGGGAAGGGGGCGCCTCCCTGCACCCCTCCCAGGGACATGGCCTCTAGAGCAGCTCCTCACACTTCAGCTTCTTTGAGGTGGCACCTCCGCTCTCACAACCTTCTCCGTAAGTCACAACAAATGTCAGGCAACCAGCTTCTTTCTCAGGTCTCCTTCCTGACATTATTCTTTAGTCTGAAACTGCAGTCCAAGTTTCTCATTTCCTCCAAATTCAGAAAGCTGCTTTTTTTTCTTCTTCTTCTTGACATTTTATCCTGCCCTGGGATAATTTTATTCATTCACCTTACCTCTAAAAGGAAAATGGTAGGAGGGGAAATATATATATATGAAAATGATCATCTTATAAGTCATTGCTTTTCTTTCACTTCCCATAAGCGATTAATGCTCAGTTCCTTTTTTAAATTAATAATTACTCATATCCAACTTTGTGCCTTTATCCCTGGGCCCTGACTGTTGTCTTTTTTTTTATTAGAATTGCCTTTCTTTGAGGTAATCCCTACCAATAACCCTAAAACTAAAATCAATTCAACCAAAACCAGCCCAGACACGGTTCGGGCACCCTTCCCGGGCCGCGGCTTCCCGCAGCGCCCCCCCCCCCCCCCCCATGGAAGGCTAGCTGCCGCCTCCCCCAGCAGCTGCTCTGCCGCCAGTCCTCCCCCCTCCCCCCTCCGTTCCCCGCTCCCACCTGTTTTCTCTCTCCCATCACGTGGAGCTCTCTTTCCTTTGTCTTTCTCATACTGCTCTGTGCTTTCTCATATAACTCTCTCCATTCTAAGCAAGTACCATCTTCTCAACTAGGATTTGTTAAAAGCCCTCCGGTGGGCCCTGTGGATTGTCACCAGACCAAGGCATAGGGAAGACATTCAGGCAACCGGCCTGTTCTCTTTCAACCAGCGCTGTAAGCTCTCCTGCACTAAGAAAGAGTGGGTGACAAACAGGGCCGCTTCGTGGGTTTGCATCCCATGCTTCATTTGGTTTAATGTTCTGTCATCTTCCTAGAATTCTTTTTTTTTTTTTTTTGTCTTATAGTTTTTTGTTGTTGTTTTTACCTTTCTGTGCATTTAAATACTTAAACACTTTCAAATACAACCTTATACAATCTTGGATGATGCAGAAGATGATGGGTCTGTTGGAGAGGATGGGACTCGTGTTTATCTTTCAACCTTTTTCTATGGGAAGTCCAACCGTACAACTGGGCCTGCGGGTGAGCCAAAGAGAGCCCCACACTACGCCTGCCTACTGTTCATTGCCACTCCACTCACAGAAAACATTCGCAGCGCCCCCTAACGACAGAATTCCTGTGGGTCTGCCATGTTGGGGAATTCAGCAAGGCTGAAAGCAAACAGAAGTTAAGGACATCTATGGCTGTATAAGCAGATGTGCTGACCATACCTAAGGGCCACACCCTCCACTCTACCCAGAACTTGCTCCAAATGTAAAAAGAAGGGAGTGGTATTCCAAGCAACCCAAACAACCAAGAAATCCTATCCTATCTTTTGCTGCTCTTGGTACTACCCTGTATCAGCCAACCACTTATCCTGAAAATTTTGACATAGGAAAGAGAGTAAGATAGTAGTTCCTTTTTCTTCAGTCCTTCATTGCTCATCAGTAAGCAAAAGATAGAGTGTTGGTAAATGTTGCATATTAAGACATATAAACAGTTGAGTTAGTTCCATGTAGCATTTCTACTGTTCTGTTAGGAACAAAAAAACATATGCACATGTGAACAGACGAACATGAAATGTACAATTTTTGTGATTCCACAGAAAGGCAAAATGCATTTTTCCATTTAAACCTTGCATTGCACAATATAGAAATGAATGGTGAAATCAATGTTATACATTTAAATGTCAATGTCTCTTTACTTAGAATTGTGTTAAATGGCAAATTTAAGAATCTGCAAAAAGAAGGGAAAAGCTTATTATTTTAATACCTTTAACTGTATCTTTTTTCTTCTATTTAAATAAGAAGCCTCATTTTTCTTTTTGCTTGTTTGTTTGTTTTTTGGTTTGGGGGTTGTTGTTTTTTACACTGGGTCATGCAAGTTATGTAGCCACCTCTGGTGAACAATGAAAAGAGATTGAGTGGAACAGGAGCTAGGCTGGAAGAGGTCAGAGCTGGGCCACAACCCAGCAGGATGCAAACATTTGTCTAAATGTTTTCTTTAGCACCAGAATCCCATATTGAAACATGTCCAGTAGTAAGTCCTTTCTCATTCAGAGTTAAAACCAAATATTTCACTATTCTTTTATCACACCAAAACCTCCCTGCCTACCGCTCTGAGCCATCTCCCACCACTCACCAGTGTTCTCAGCTCCAGCAAAACTATCCTAGTTATGTTCTCCCACCTAACAAACATCCCTCCACCCCAGGGCCTTTGCACATACCATCACTTTCCCTAGAACACTTTGCCCCGAAAATATCTGGAGCCCATTTTCTCACCTCTATAGATATCTCATCAAATGTCACTGTACCAGAGGCACCTTCCCTGACCATCTCATATAACAATACTTCACTCACCCTGCTTTATTTTCTTCCCATCACAGCACTTCTCACCACTGAGACCTCTCATATGTGTTTTTATTTATTTATTTAAAATCTTGGTCTCCACTGGAATATAAACTTCATGAGGATAGACATTTTGTCAATTCTATTCACTGCTACATATTCAAACTTATACAATATAAAAATGTTAAATGGATGATGTGAATGCACTTCATAAAGTCTGAAGTCATTTAGATTGAGATAAGAAAAGCTTATTTAATACAGAGGCATAAAGCTGGATGAGCTTTTATATTACAAAATAATCTCTAACGTGATCCACAGAGTGTGCCTGATATCCAAAGTCAGGGAAACCACCCAAGGAGAGCGCCAAGGAGCCTGGGGCTGAAAGAGGAGAAACAGACTCTGCCTTTAATGAGCTGTGCAGTCAGTCATAAGAAATAACTGGAACCCACTAAAGCTTCGACTCTCTTAGCTATAAAATGAACATGATTTAACAATTCCTGCCCTCCTTATCTCACAGGTTTTTGCATGTAGTAAATGAGATAATAAATGTAAACAAGCTGAACTGTTAAAAAGAAAAAAAGGAAAAAGAAAAATGTTAGGGAATTGTATTCGCCCTGCCAATTAAGGAAACCGTGGGAGGAGAGGGGGTTGGGGGAGGGGAAAACAGAGCTATTTGGCCATCTAGCTGAGACTGGTATTTAGAGAACCGGGATGAAAAGACACAATGCAAAGCTGCAGATGCTGGGTCCTTGTTGATCTTTCACAGGGCGACCCCCATACATCTCTTATTTGACATGAATGTCACTGAGCCCAGTTAGAACTAGCCTTTCATATTACATTCAAATTCCTGGACTTCCGAGAACAGCCATATAAGGGAAGAACAGACAGCACAGATAAGAAGAAAGGAATGGAGAGGCAAAAGGTTACATTTTTACATTCCCCTCACAAAGGACAAGATGTTTCAACAAATCCTATAATTTTGGAAAAGACTAGAGAATATTTATTTATTCAAATTGTCGGGCTCTTCTCTTGCCCAGCATTTCTGCTTGGGTTGTTTCTTTTTGTTGTTGTTGTTGTTGTTATGTTTAATGTATATTTACTTCTAGGCCTTATTTTTGTTTTGTTAACTTGTTTTGTTTTTACTTGTTTCAATTTACCTGTATTGTTTAATTTCTTATTTTTTTGTTGTTGTTGCACCCGTTATGCAAGCTGATCTACAGCACAGCACCAAAATCACTTCCTGTCTCCCAGCCTAGTCTGCTCCGACGCAGTGCAGCACTCTTAGGGGCAGGGCGCTCGCCTTCAAGAGAACATATTTTTAAAACTCATTTTCATACTCACACTGCTCCTGCAGAGATGGCGAGGCATAGAAAATCAACTAGTGCATGATTTTTCATCAGGACGCTAGAGCATTTTTTTAAGCACCCTTAGATTCTTTAAATAAACCTTCTTGGCAATTTCAGGGCTCCAGATAACTTAAGAAAAACATGTTTAAAATAAAAGTGCTTTGACATGTACCGAAGAAGGGAGGTGGAAGCGGCTGTCGAACGTGGGCAGCCTAACAGCCCTGAGGAGGAGGGAAACCCTGCGCTCTATTTTTGAGCCAACCTGTGTAATTTTGGAGAAGAGTCACCACCCCTCCCAATAAAGCTTGTGGGGGCTGCTGGAGGGTACGTTTGCAGAGCTGGAAATGGCATTGTCACCCACACCGAGAAAACCGAGCAATGAGATTCTGCCTTTTTGCAGACCTCCCCCACTCCAAAAAAAAATATCGTGCATTTTCTGAGTAAAGGAAAGCAGCCTCTAAGAGAAAACACAGAAGCCTCCGAGTCTTCAAAATTGGTTGTGAATACACTTTTTGGTGTTGGTAGCAAGCAAGAGAAGTGTGTGATGTCTAGTTTGTACAACATGGAGAAAAATTAGTAGTGGCTCGTAAATAAATGAGGTTGTTTAAATAATCCCAATGAAAAACATGGAGCAAATACGATAGCGTTTGAACAGTAGGGTCTCCAATACTCCAATACCTGGTCCTCAGAGTGATGGTGAGGATGGAGATTCGTCTTACAGGGAGGAATGCAAAATGATTCAGCAGAGAGATGATGACTCCCACCTCCTGACTTTCTAGTTGATTGTGTAATCTTAGTTAACATCTCTGAGGCTTAGTTTTCCTCACCTGTAAAATGGGCCTGATGACACTGTACCTTGCAGAGCTGCTGTTAGGATTAAATAACAACATGGAATAAAGGACACTTAAGACCACAGTGAAGGGTGCATCCTAAGCATCCACCAGACCTTGAATCTGTGGAAAGTACACTTAGTATGAACAGCCAGAAGGGGTTTTCCCAGGAGTACCACTCATATTCCTCTCAGCAATCAAATAAATGGCCTAGCTGCCTCCTCCAGCTCTGGTTGACCAATGCCTGGTCCTGACTTAAGATCTATTTAAGATGTCAGTACCCTTCCCTCCCACTCCCCAACCCCTGTCCCAACACCCACTCCTCACACACATACGCACACTCCCCAGGCCACAGCCGAGAGCACACACTGTGCCACAGCCCTGGGTGATCCTGACAAGGGTTCCCCTAGGGCAGTTGTTTGACTGAATGGAACCTCTTATTAAAAATTAATTTCTGTCAAACCCGATTACATATGAACACAGACTCATTGTGACCGCTACTGTGATTTCTGGAAATAAACATAGGCCCTACTGTTGCCAAAAGCAAGGGGCAATTTAGGACAATTCTGAGTCTTGATCTATGAACAGGGAGACAGCCAGCAGATTCCCTCAGGCTCACAAAGGCAGCTGTGCCCTAGAGACTTCCATCTGCCCAACCCCCCCCCCCTTTCTGCTCCTCCCCCCCTCCCCGTTCCCTGGGGCAATGTGTAAAGAGGGAAGAGCCAGTTCCTTAATGCAGATGATCCCTGCACCTAATCCAGATTTTACCAGGAATGTACTTGCTCTTTGCAAATTTAGGTTTCCCCCTCTGTGAATATAGAATAATTCTGATTAACAGCTCTACTGTACCACTATCATACAGCCCTTGCGGGAGGATTAAATGAGTCAATATTCAATGGGTGAGTGTAAGGCCAGTAACCACGGCCACCATCACAGCCGTCTGGTCCATGCAGGTTCGCATTAGATTCGGACAGACGGTAATGAAACAACAGAGCCGAGAACTGGTGGGCCATTAGCTTTAATCCTAGCTTGCACACAGCGGACAAGTAATACACACAGTAGGAAAATACTTCCCTATCCATTCAGGGCTCCCAAAGCCACTGACTTATCCAAGTTTCCTAGAATCAAAGGTTTCTACCTCACCAGCCTTATTCACCTCTGTTCCCCATCTCCTTCTCTCTGCACAAACTGGCTTCTCCTTCAGCACTCCGCCATCTTGGCTGCCTTTCCTTGCAATACTAATTTTAGGAACCGAGCAAGCTCCTGGCCTACCCCATTTTATTGTGTAGAAATCAAAACTTTTAAACTAATATACAAATAAGGAAGTCTCTGATACAAAGTCACTTATCTAAGGCATAAATGGGATTCCCCATAAGAGTGCACCACCCCACGTCATGCAACAGCCAAGGGTGTGGGGAAAAGCTTAGTGTTGACCCTGCCTGCTTACAGCCATGTCCCCCACACCCAACGCAAACTATAAGTGAGCAAACATATACATCATATTTGCAAACTTATTTGACCTACAGTGGGTGTTGGGCAAATAAAATATACTATGCTCACTTTGTTAAAGATGGCGCTGCCCACGTGGACGCCCGTCACCCAGGTTATAATATTAGTTGCCCTTCTTGCTCGTGATGGGCATAATTATATTAATGTGTGTTGGGGGACAGGCTGTAAGCATGCAGGATCCTTATAGCATAAGGCTTAGTTTTAAGACTAAGCCTTTCCCACCCTTTTTGATATAGAATGCTGCACTCTCATGAGGACTCCCATTATGCCTCAGATAAGTGGTTCTGTATCAGAGACTTCCTTGTTTGTATATTGGATTAAAAGGTTTTGAATATACTCTACACTATAAAGTGGGGCAGACCGGGAGCTTGCTCTCTCTCTTGGTTCCTGAGATTAGCATTAGAGAGGAGAGAAGAGAAAGGCCACGTGGAGGATGCCAGGAGGAGCAGCCAAGATGGTGCTGAGGGAAAAGCCAGTTTGTGCAGAGTTTGTGCAAGGAAGAAGGAAGGAGATGGGGAACAGAGGTGAATAAGTCTGGTGAGCTAGAAACCTTTGATTCTAGGAAACTAAGATAAGTCAGTAGCTTTGTGAGCACTGAATGAGTGGGTTTTGGAAGCTCAGTGTGTGTTTTTACTTGCCCACCGGGTGCAAGCTAGGATTAAAGATGATGGCCCACCAGTTCTTGGCTCCATTGTTTCATTACCATCTGTCCGAATCTAATGTGAACCTGCATGGGCCAGGCAGCTGTGATGGTGGCCGTGGCTACTGGCTTTACAGTGGGCAAAAGGAGTTTTACGGTTGTTCACATGAAAAATAATACAATAACTAATGAAACTCACAACTATAAGCCTACTTTTGCCCAACCCTGTAGGTAAAGCACCTAGACCAGGTATGGCCAACATACAGCCTGCGGGCAGGATCCAACCTGTGTAATGAGTTTATGCAGCCCACAATTAAATTTCTAATATTCTCTGTGTAAAGCCAGTAGACACGGCCACCATCACAGCCGCTTGGCCCATGCAGGTTCGCATTGGATTCAGTCAGTCAGTAAAGAAACAATGGAGCCAAAAACTGGTGGGCCATTACCTTTAATCCTAGCTTGCACCCAGCAGGCAAGTAAAAACACACACTGGGCTCCAAAACCCACTCATTCAGTGCTCACAAAGCTACTGACTTATCTGAATTTCCAAAAATCAAAGGTGTGTACCTCACCAGCCTCATTCACCTCCATTCCCCATCTCCTTCTCTCTGCACAAACTGCACTAACTGGCTTCTCTTTCAGCATTCCGCCATCTTGACTGCTTCTCCTGGCCTCCTCCACATGGCCTTTCTCTGTTCTCCTACAGCATGGGCTTCTCCTAGAACGTAATCACTCTTCTACTGGAACAACATGATTTCTCTTCCTTTTAAAAACCTTTTGGGCCTGACCAGGCAGTGGCGCACAGTGGATAGAGCGTCGGACTGGGATGCAGAAGACCCAGGTTCAAGACCCCGAGGTCTCCAACTTAAGCGTGGGCTCATCTGGTTTGAGCAAAAGCTCACCAGCTTGAGCCCAAGGTCACTGGCTCAAGCAAGGAGTTACTCGGTCTGCTGAAGGCCCGCAGTCAAGGCACATGTGAGAAAGCAATCAATGAACAACTAAGGTGTTGCAACCCGCAATGAAAAACTAATGATTGATGCTTCTCATCTCTCCGTTCCTGTCTGTCCCTGTCTATTCCTCTCTCTGACTCTCTCTCTCTCTGTCTGTAAAGAAAAAAAGAAAAAAAATAAAACCTTTTGGCATGAAAGCCCTCCTCCAACACATATTAATATAATCATTCCCATTCCAAGCAAGAAGGGCAACTAATATCATCACCTGGGTGACGGGCTTCCACGTGGGCAACGCCATCTTTAACTAAGTGAGCGTAATATATTTTATCTGCCTAATACTCCGCTACTTTAAAATCTCAGCTACTCAGAAGCGGACGCGTCTTTAATTATTGGAAATAGAGATATTTTTAAAAATAGTGATACGCGTAAAATTTCTTTTAAAAAAAGAAATTCACGTGTGACTAATCTAGGGTTAACTTCCAATAATTGGTCGAATGGATTCACGATACTTCATTTTTTTTAAAAAAAATTCCATTAAGGTTTACAACTTTTGTACTCGTCTGTACTCGATATGAACTCTTTGACGTCTAGCTGTAATGTGAAACCTACATTCTTTTAGGCAGTGTTTGCCAGTGCGCACCCAAGGTCAAACAATTCGTTATTTTTGTGGTCAAGTGTGCTGACTCAAGTGGCATTGTAGCGTAGACAGTAGCTGCAGTTGATAATTGAAAATGTGTCCAGGCTATTTGTAAAATGAAATAATTGTTTTATTTGTGATATAACCCCTTCAAGCTCATTCTATTAATTAAATATTGTTTCGATTGATTGCAATACAGTTTGGATATTTATATGGTATATAATTATATTTTTATTAAAAAATTTTTCACTCACATTTATTTATAAACAAATTAAATATAAATTTTGTTTACTTACATCGTTTTTGTATTTAACATTTTTTAATTTTAATTATTTCATCCATCTTGTGAAAAAAGTTTTCTTTCTAATCTGGCCCAGGGGCAAAAACTGTTGGCCACGCCTGCCCTAGACTATAGAGAGCAGGCCCTGAACCTACCCATCCCATCTCCCACTGCCACCTGCCCTGTGCATTCCTATGCTGAAATACTGTCTTCTGCCACATGTCTTCTACACTTAGGGCACAAAATCAGGGATTCTTATTGTCTTGATAGCAATGGGTTGAAGAGAACAGAGATTTGATGTTAACATACTCTACACCACATTTATACATCCCACATATCTCTAATAAAATTTGATTTTTCTCCTCTGCATTAACTGTTTCTTCTACTTCCATCTCATGAGATCAAGGATAAGTGAGAGTTAGAGGTAGAAAATTCACTGTGTCCTCCTCTTCTCCCTACTTTATACATCTTCAGTATTTTTGTCATCAACAACTTCAACCCAGCAATGTATGATCTTCTAATGTGGAGAGAACCTAACTTCTAAAATGGGTGCTCCCCTGCCAACAGAGAAGGAATAAAAAGAGCAACAACACCCAGTGAAATGAGGGTGGCAAGTCTGAAAGAGGGCAAGCATGCAATAAGAGTCAGATAAAATGTGAGGTCACTGACCCAGTCATTCCACTTCCAGGAATTTATCCAAAGGAAATAATTAAGAAAGCATAAACTAATGATTTTTATTATAGTGTTGCTGATCATAGTGACAAATTGTAAACTAGCTAATGTTCTTCAATAGGAAGTTGATCATATAAATTATTTTCTATTCACACAATTGAATATATTTGCAATAATTTTTTAAACATAAAATAAAGTCGTTTAGTGAAATGGAAAGTTCTCTATAAATTTTTAAAGTTGATAAAAGCTGGTTGCAGAAATATATGTGAAAATAATTGTTTATGTAAAAATATAACACTCTCTTATGTATATTTATATAAACATTTTTAAAAACCCAAAGTATGCCTGACCAGGCAGTAGTGCAGTGGATAGAGCATTGGACTGGGATGCGGAAGACCCAGGTTCGAGACCCCGAGGTCGCCAGCTTGAGCGTGGGCTCATCTGGTTTGAGCAAAAATCCACCAGCTTGGACCCAGGGTTGCTGGCTCAAGCAAGGGGTTACTCGGTCTGCTGAAGGCCTATGGTCAAGGCACATATGAGAAAGCAATCAATGAACAACTAAGGTGTCGCAATGCGCAAAGAAAAACTAATGATTGATGCTTCTCATCTCTCCATTCCTGTCTGTCTGTCCCTGTCTATCCCTCACTCTGACTCTCTCTCTGTCTCTGTAAAAAAATAAAATAAAATAAATAAAAATAATTAAAAAAAAAAACAAAGTATGCTTTGTCAAGTTTTTGAGTCATCATCTTTAATGGGAAGGCCATAAGAGTACTTTTAAAAGATATTTTATAAATTTCAGCATGGTATGAATTTAGTACTTTGAGCCTATATACATTTACAATCACCCCCCAAAAAAGCCATTTTTAAATATTTTTAAGGGTGCTCCAGGATTTAACTTTGTCTTATCTTGAAAATTCAAAAAAAAAAATTGAGAGTATGACCTAATAATAGTTTCAAAATTCACAAAGCAAAAATTGACAGAATTAATGGAAGACATAAACAATTTAATAATCAAGTAACAGATCAGAACATTTCTCTCTAGCAATTAATTGACTAACTATACCAAATATCTGTAAAAATATAGAAGATTTAAAGACTATCAACTACCTTGAACCAGTTATTTATGAACACTTTACCCAAAAACTACAGAATACATATTCTCTTAAAAATGTATCACAACTTATTAAAGAAGTTGAAATTATACAAAGTATGTTCCCTGACCACAGTGGAGGTAAATTAGAAATCAATTTTAAAATATCTAGTAAAATCCTAAACGTGGAAATCAAGTAACACTTCCAAATTATCCATAGTTCCAAGAAGAATTTACATAGGAAATAGAAAATATTTTTGAGCTAAAATAATAATGATAATACAACTTGTCAAACTTTGCAGGATGCAACTAAAGCAGTACATAAAAGAAAATGTATAGCTTTGAATGTTTATATAGAAGAAAGATTTAAGATCAATTATCTAAATGTCCTACACTGGAAACTGGAAACAAGAAGAACAAAGTAAATCCAAAGTAGAAGGAAGAAAATAATTCAAATGCCAGTAGAAATCAAGGAAATGGTAAAGAAACAACAGAGAAAATTAACACAATAAAAAGGTTGGATAAAGATCTTTAAGACCACATTTTTCCAAAAGGTTTTATAATTCTAAGTGCTTTTAGGATATCAGATTCCCAAAGGTTTTCCTCCTATCTCTGTTTCAGTAATGCATGGTTCTATTTAGCAAACATTCTTTAATTTGCATGTTTCCCCTAGGCAAAACCTTATGTAACACTAATACTGCTTGTACCCCTAGAACAGGGGTTGGAAACCTTTTTGGCTGAGAGAGCCATAAACGCCACATATTTTAAAATGTAATTCCGTGAGAGCCATACAATGACCCATGTACATTACACATTATCCAATAAAAATTTGGTGTTGTCCCGGAGGACAGCTGTGATTGGCTCCAGCCACCTGCAACCATGAACATGAGCGGTAGGAAATGAATGGATTGTTATACATGAGAATGTTTTATATTTTTTAAATTTTTTATTAATTTTATTGGGGTGACATCAATAAATCAGGGTACATATGTTTAAAGAAAACATGTCCAGGTTATCTTGTTGATCAATTATGTTGCATACCCATCACCCAAAGTCAGATTGTCCTCCATTACCTTCTATCTAGTTTTCTTTGTGCCCCTCCCCCTCCCCTTCCTCTCTCTCTCCTTCTTCTCCACCCTCCTCCCCCCATAACCACCACACTCTTGTCCATGTCTCATTTTTATATCCCACCTACATATGGGATAATGCAGTTCTTGGTTTTTTCTGATTTACTTATTTCACTCCGTATAATGTTATCAAGATCCCATCATTTTATTGTAAATGATCCAATGTCATCATTTCTTATGGCTGAGTAGTATTCCATAGTGTATATGTGCCATATCTTCTTTATCCAATCATCTATTTAAGGGCTTTTTGGTTGTTTCCATGTCTTGGCCACTGTGAATAATGCTGCAATGAACATGAAGCTGCATGTGTTTACATATCAATGTTTCTGAGTTTTGGGGGTATATACCCAGTAGAGGGATTGCTAGGTCATAAGGTAGTTCTATTTTCAGTTTTTTGAGGAACCACCATACTTTCTTCCATAATGGTTGTACTACTTTACATTCCCCCCAACAGTGAATGAGGGTTACTTTTTCTCCACAGCCTCTCCAACATTTGCTATTACCTGTCTTGTTAATAATAGCTAATCTAACAGGTGTGAGGTGGTATCTCATTGCAGTTTTGATTTGCATTTCTCTAATAACTAATGAAGATGAGCATCTTTTCATATATCTGTTGGCCATTTGTATTTCTTCCTGGGAGAAGTGTCTGTTCATGTTTAACGTTATTATTTTTTTTATTAAAGATTTGTCTGCAAGCCAGATGCAGCCATCAAAAGAGCCATATCTGGCTCGTAAGCCATAAGTTCCCAACCCCTGCCCTAGAACATAAGCAAGTGTATATTTACCTATGTAACAAAATTCAGTGACCTAGACCCTTACAAACATTCACATTATAAATAATTATAATGTGTCTTAACATTATATGACACTGTGCTTTACATAGGCAAATTATTAATATGGATAATAATTCTATCTGTTCATGCCTTCTCTATTATTTATGGAGCATTTAGCATGTACCAAGCAATATTCTAGGTGATGGGCTAACAAGAGGACTTATAAGCTAGTTATTATTCCTCCTATTTTACAATTGAAACTGTGTTACAGAAAAGTTAAGTAGGTAGCCCAGGATCAGAGAATATAGGTTGAACAAAGATTTCTCTGCCCAACTCAAAGCCTAGTTTTTGTCTCAGTAGAGCCCGAGCTCTATGTCAATCAAGCATCCCTGATTCGACTTCCCCGTGTAGTGGGTCACTCCTGCTTAACAGCAAGGCTGGCAGTCTCTTCGAGACTACACTTGAGGCAGCTATGTAGAGGTCTACTTATTGGTACAGAGACCAATTGCCACTCGAGGAAAGACACAACGGACATACAAGTTTGTTGCAAGAATCACACAGTTTATTACTCACAAATCCTTATGGCTTGTCTGGGTACAGTTTAAGGGGCCCTGTCGGCATGCTCCTCTTGGCTTTCCTTGGTCAGAGCAGTAGACTGACTGCAGCTGGGGGGCCCCTCAGCTTTAGTACCTTTTTTCTGGCATATGCTTTCTGACAGGTGAGAATCTATGGGATTATTACATCAAACCACTTTTTGGGGGGAGTTCCTAGCAAGGAGCTCCTTTTTATGTTAATCTACAGAATTGTCACATCAAGCTACTTTTTGGGAGTTCCCAGTGGGGAGCTTCTTCTTTATGTTAATCTATAGAATTGTCACATCAAGCCACTTTTTATCTATAAATAACTTCACACACACACACTAACTGGGCCCTGTACAAAAGGCATAGTCTGCTATCATATCCATACACACCAGATTAGTTCCCACCCAGAGGGCATATTCTTATTCACTTGTCTTAACGGCTTTTAATATTATATCCTAACTTATTTCTATATATCTTCTATATTTTTCTATATTTCTATATATTTAATTACTATCACATTATATTATTGTAAGAGTTTTAAATAATTGTACTACATGAAAAGTCACTAAGACACAAAGATGAAGGGACACAGTTGAGCCTACAATTGTAAACCAACCATTTATAATAGAACATGAAATATTTAAATGGATATAAACACAAATGGCCATGGGACCATGTTAAAATCAACTCCTAAATTTGCTTGAGAAATTCAGAAAGCTTCCCAGAGGATGTGGCATTTGAGCTGAGACTTGAAAAAACAGGATAAGTTTGCCAAGAAGACCAGCAAATACATTATCATATTTAAGTTGCAAGATGACCCAAAGACGGTTACTGGTATGGCTCTTTCATAGACGAGTTGACTGAGGTCAAGACTGCAAAAAGGACTTCCTCAGAATCAGACAGTTACTATGCTACATGTCAGGTTCTGAACCAAGCATATCACAGCCATTGGTCTCACAACAATCCTGAGGTTTAGACCACCCAACCACCAACATGATTGCCACTGGGCCTTGCCTAGGTCTTGGCAACATCGTGTTCATTAGTAGTGAAGCGGGGATATACTCCCAAGCAATAGGTCCTGTAAAAGTTTTCTGGATTATGAGTACAAAGTCCTGGGTGCTAAAGACAAGAGTGACTTTAGGGAAAAAGGAAAAATTAATTTATTTAGTCTCATGTCAAGAACCTCATTCTTCCCACTAAAATAAATCCCAGGTGTACCTAAAATATAATTTTTAAAATCCTAGAAAAAAAAGCTGACCTTCACTTCTTAAACCTTGTTTCTTCTCATCTCCCTGCAGGTTGATTTACTTACCTGTCTTACCAAAGCCGAAGGATTGGCCTAACTCTAGTTTCCCTTTGAAGGCATGACTTGAGCTTCTTGTCTTTTTGTGACCTTCTGATGACCTGGGAGTCCCATCCACTTTTGTTAGGGCAGCTCCACGCCTCAGTCTACACAACAGTGGGATTTGGTTTTCCTGTTGCTTGAAAGGCTCTTCAGAACCTGACTCATTTAGCAAGCCCACCCACTTCCTTTCCTGTTCCTCTGGCCTATATGGGCAATGGCTTAGCTCTCCACCTCAGCAGGCAGGCTCTCTGGGGTTGATGATGATTGATGGACATATCATTCTCCTTAAGTTTTGTTTGGTTGTTTTGTTTTGTTTTGATTTTCCTTCTCATGTGGGGTAAAAAGAAAAATTGTGTTTTCTTTTCACTACCTTATGACTATGGGTGTCAGTCAATAATTCTTTGACTTCTCTTCCTATATTAGCCTTTGCTTTTTAGTATAATTATAGCTACTTTAGACCAATTGGACTATAAATTGGCCTATCCTTAGCAGGAAGAAATCATCCCGAAAAAAAAAATCAGAATAATACAAGAAACATACAACTAAATTAACATCACTAAGGATCTGAAAAGAAAAGGTTTTTTAAAAAGAGGGGAAAAGGAATTGAAGAATGTTTGACTCAACTGGCTCAAGGGGCTAGATTTCCAATCTGCCCACAGACTGGTAAAGAAAAGGCCTTTGGTAAGAAAAAATGATCACCAGCAGCAAAACCCTGCAGTTCTGAAATACAACCACATAAAATACAAAATGTATCAATATTTAGCATAAAGGAAGTACACTGCACAGAAAATGTGGTTGCAAAAAGAATTCTACAATTTTAATGAATTAAAAAGAATGCATTTAACAAGTTTTATAACTATCTTTCAAAAGCCTCTCACATCGCTCAGTGGTCTGTCTTCAAAGTAAACACATCTCCCACACAGTAGCACTCCATTACTATAGAATTAGGTTTCTGCTCTGAAATGATGAAATCTTTTGTCTGGGGCAGCTTACAAAATGCCCTTCCCAAATGATAGAGCAAAGGCATTCAGCCTCATTTCTTCCATTCCTCAAGGAACGTGCCATGCTGGGCTGCGTGTTAGTACCCATCAGCCAGGAAATATTTAGTAAACAGAATTTGTACTCCATTTATTCTGAGTTTACTTTAAGAAGCCACTTATCTCTCTTGGAAGGATTTCCCTTGCCAATCACCTTGTGGAAAAAGCCTGAGAGAGGCACTCCCTGAGGACGTGCAGAATCCTAAATCAGCAGATTGTGTGGTAGAAATAAACAACTAAACTATCTACATCTTAAGATCTTCCCTTTTCCTTCCAAAGACAATCGTTCTTTTTAGAGCGACTGAAACACGTACGCAGGTACACACATGGACAAGCATATTTGCACATACGCAGCGCAGTGACTACCCTGGTACGTTCTCAGAAATGTGACCATCATTTCATCTCCAGTGACAGCTTATGTTAAAACATCAAAAGTAAATAATAACCTTAGAAGTTAAAAGACTTTTTAAAATCATGTTGTTTAACAGTTCATTTAGCAAAAAATGGCGCCACAGCCTAGGTATAAATCCATTCCAAAGATTTTATATTTCCCAAGAATTTCGAGACAAGATTAGAGTATCTCTTTATTTCATCTCTCACAGCTGAAAGATCAAAGGCTTAAAGGCTAGATCAGCCTGGGTTCAAATTATAGTTCTACCATTTACCACCTTGGTGATCGTAAGTAAATTAATCTCCCTAAGCCTCCATTTTCCCATCTGCAAAATGGAAATGATAAGAGTTGAAAGGATCTAGGGGTACCACTCACTATGAACAGTGGTTCTGTTTTGTTTTTCTGAACTCCCCCATCTGCCTAAGAGCTGAGCCTCACAGAAGAAAACAACTGTCATAAATGTCCTCTCAGGGAATTTCATAACCAGGGATCTATGACCCCTATACCTGGAGTACTATAATCAGAAATCACCTAAATAGACATTGTCATAAAACTGCCTTATTTCCTAAGGTTCCCTGATCTTTCCTAAAAGTCATTGTTTTGCCATAAATGCCCTTCTCCTCCTCCCCTTCTCCTATTAATATGGTATATAAGCCCTAAATTCTAACCACCTCCCTGAGTCATATTTTTCTGTGCACTCCTGCAAACATGTGAATAAAACTTTGGTTTTTCTCTTGCTAATCTCTCTTCTGTCAGTTTAATCTGCAAATTTCCAGTCACTGAATCTGAAAAGTTAGTGGCAAAGTCTTTCTTCCCCCAAAAGAGCAAATATGTGTTAGGTACTTACAATTAAAAAGACACTGTTCTAAGAACACTACGTGTATTAATTAATTTGTTTCCCATCACATCCCTATATTATTTCCATTTTTAAAATAAGGAAACTGAGGTACAGGCAGGTTAGCCAACTTGCTTCAAGTCAGACAGCTAGTACATGGTGATGTCAGGATTTGAACCTAGCAATCTATTTCAAGTTCTTGCATTTAAGAGAGTAATTTTTCCCTCTAGCCTGGCACAAGAGAAGGGCTCAAATAATGTAGACTGCATTTTTACTGCTAGAAAAATGTGTCAATGTGCTGTTGATGAAACTAGAGTGTTTCCCATCTCTCATCAAGGGTTAAGGTAGAACAAGGAATCTAATCTGTGCTTGAGAGTCAGCGCGGACAGTGTTAGGGTTCCTGAAAACTGACAAGGCCAGAAGAGCCAGAGAAGAAAAATTTGTCAGAATTATCTAGCACCAGCCAGTGGACTTCAACAATCCAGGGACTAAAAAGGTATGGACTTTGCTTTATTTTGTTTGCCTGATCACAAAGCAGGAATATTGTTCAACTCTGATGTTAACTGGATGAGATATCCACAAACTCTCAGCGTTGCCATGCTCATCAGCAATCTTGAGCGAGGCATTCAGCTCTCTGGATTCCCTCATCCTCATCCTCTTCCTGCGAAGGGAGTGGCTGGTAGAATGAGCAATGTCCGCATCACCAGAGGGGGGTAAAACAGACGTTAAGAACCTGGGCTTTAGGCCCTGGCCGGTTGGCTCAGCGGTAGAGTGTCGGCCTAGCGTGCGGAGGACCCAGGTTCGATTCCCAGCCAGGGCACACAGGAGAAGCGCCCATTTGCTTCTCCACCCCTCCGGCGCGCCTTGCTCTCTGTCTCTCTCTTCCCCTCCCACAGCCAAGGCTCCATTGGAGCAAAGATGGCCCGGGCGCTGGGGATGGCTCTGTGGCCTCTGCCTCAGGCGCTAGAGTGGCTCTGGTCGCAACATGGCGACGCCCAGGATGGGCAGAGCATCGCCCCCTGGTGGGCAGAGCGTTGCCCCATGGTGGGCGTGCTGGGTGGATCCCGGTCGGGCGCATGCGGGAGTCTGTCTGATTGTCTCTCCCTGTTTCCAGCTTCAGAAAAATGCAAAAAAAAAAAAAAAAAAGAACCTGGGCTTTAGAGTCACACAGACCTGTGAACAAATACCAATTTTACCAGAATTTACCTGGAAAACCTTCAGCAAACCTAATTTAAACTCAATGGATTTCTGTTTTCTCACTGGAAAAATGGAGATTTTTTTTTTTTTTACAGGGACAGAGAGAGTCAGAGACAGGAACAGAGAGAGATGAGAAGCATCAATCATCAGTTTTTCATTGTGACACCTTTAATTGTTCATTGATTGTTTTCTCATATGCGCCTTGACCATGGGTCTTCAGTAGACCAAGTAACCCCTTGCTCAAGCCAGTGACCTTGGGTCCAAGCTGGTGAGTTTTGCTCAAACCAGATGAGCCCACACTCTCATCAAGCTGATGACCTTGGGGTCTCGAACCTGGGTCCTCGGCATCCCAGTCCAACGCTCTATCCACTGCGCCACCACCTGGTCAGGCGGAAAGATGGAAATTTAATATCCTTATGAAACCTAACTCCCAGGATAGTTGGGTCAGCTCCAAGGTAATAGCTCAATGTGTATGCTTTGGTAAATTTATAAATTGGTTTTGTGACTTATCAACTACTTACAGAAAGTCTTCCATCATTCTTTCCCTTCCCAAATAGAAAAAAGATCCCTCTGCTCCTCTGAGGTCCTGAGTACTTCTTCCAGATCTCTGTTATGGAAATAGGCCACATTACTTCCTATGTACCAGCCCAAGTGCTAAGCACTTACATGCATTTTCTCCTGTAATCCTGGTAACAACACCATGAGGTGAGTAATATTGTTATCTCCATTTCTTTCACAGATAAAAAGAGGAAAAAGTTAACGGGGCAAAGTAACTGGTCGAAGGTTACAAAGGTAGCTAGTGATGAAGATAATGTTCAAACCCGCCAGAGTCTAAATCCAAAGGCTATGTTCTCAATTTTATGCCATTTGTCTCTCTATACCTTACAATGATTTCTGTCCATTATCAGTTTCATTTCAAGAGGAAAAGATCAAGATTTGTATGTTAGTTATATTTCTATGACCCCAAACATTCTTTGAACACAACAGGTTGTCTATTATTGAGTGAACGAATGAATAAATAATTGTTACCATAATTCCACTTCTCAGAGCCTTATCAATTATAATTTATTTGCACTAAGTCCTTTATATCAAGTGTCTCATTCTATGCTCACATCAACTCCATCAACTAAGTGTTATTATCCTCATTGTGCAGATGAGGAAACCAGGCACAGAGAGATGAGTGACTTGCCTAAGGTTGGCTAATAAGTTACAGATCTAGATTGTGATCTGGGAAGACAGACCCTCTGACTGTGGGTGTAACCATCATGCCACAGCTGAGAACCAGATCTGGATTTGGACGGCCTCATCAAACCACAGACACATTCTATGGCTCACTCAGCCAGCATGTCTCTTTTTAAAACATTTTAACTCTTAATGACTTTTGCCAAGGAGTTAGAAGAGTTTTTAAAATGTAAAACTTGGTATAGAAATCAGTGACCATTCCAAAATTCCTTATAAGAAGGGTTTGAAAAAAGCAATTTCATTGGAATTGGGGGGAGGGGGGCACAGGGATCTTTTTTTTTTTTTTTTTGTAATTATCATAAAGCTATATTTTCATAAGACGCTCAGTAATTTTTAACCAAATTCTATTATTATTTGCAGATTATTAATGGATACTATAGGGGCATTTTAATAAGGTAATTGCTCTTTCATTTGAGTATTTATTAAAAATTGTGGGTTTCATGAATTTGTAGGTGAACCAGTCTTGCTTACCACTTTGCAAATGTGATTCAAACATCAATAAAGTGAAGTCTCAAATTTATCAATAACATCAAGATTTTCTGGCAGTTGACACACCAACCTGACAAGAATAACATTGAGAAGATGCCTCAGCATGGGCAGGGAACATGTACGCTCAGGGGAGATGGCAATACATAATGCCCACAGGAAAAGAGAACCCACCTCGTTCTTGGGAGACCATGGCCTCGGAGTGCAGACGTGATCCAGGAAAAGGATGATGGCATCATTGTAGACCATTCCCTGAAGAAGGCGGTCCAAAGTATTGTGGCAGTCACAAAAGCAAGCATCATCAGGAAGGATGTTAAAAAACAAAATAGAAAGTACAATCTCGTGAGTGCTCGCGCACACGCACACACACAAATACACACAGAGACACCAGAATTCATCCGCTTCAGAAATACTGGGTGGAGTTCCAGCCATTAAACCTCAAAAATGTCATAATAAAACTGGAACAGATCCAAAGAAGGTCACTTAAAATTATTAGGGTCAGTGAAGAAACGAGAAAATTTAGAACATTTCAGACAAAATATGAGGGTTGGTGGGCCAGAATGTGTAAAATCCCATAGGGTACGATAGAGTGAACACAGATTGTGAAACCAAATCCTAGTAAAGAAGCCCTGGTGGAGTTAAAGCATCTTTAGGACAATATATGGTTTTAAATGTTAGTTCATATGGCAGATAATAAACTAGACAAAAATCATAACTCTAAGAGGGTCTATAGTAGTGAGTTCTAATAGCAAGCTTATAATAACTCATGGTGCAGTTACAGCTAAACTATACGCTCAGCCTTTTGATGTACCGTGTTATGGAAGACTACGTGTAGCATGCTCCCTTCACACTGTCCAAGACCCTGAGAAAGGAGATGCTAGAGTAAATGAACGTCTGATTTAGGGCATATGACATATCTGGTCATTTCAAAATTGGCCAATCAAAAGAATCACCTGGGGACCTTTTCTTTAAAAAAAGACAGATTCTGTCCTGACCAAGTAACTCAATTTGTTAGAGTGCTGGCCTGAAATTCCAAGGTTGTGGGTTTGATCTGTGGTCAGAGTATATACCAGAATCAACCAATGAATGAATAAATAAGTGGAACAACAAATTGATCTTTCCCTCTATCTTTCTAAAATCAGAAGGGAAAAAAAAACAACCCAGGCCTCATGTCCAATGATTCTGATTCAGTACAGCTGGGACTTAGCTACACTAATGGACAATCTTTTCCATAGAAATATGCAGAGTATAATCTGATTGGCTGGACTTGAATCATGTCTTATCCCTGAACCAATCACTGAGATGGAAAAATGAGGCACTCTTCTTGGCCTGGCCTGGGTAAGGAACCCTCTCCCAGGGTGAGGGTGAGGGTTCCCCCAAGAAAGAAATTGGTTGACTAATGCCAGGTCTTCTTCCCAAGTAACAGAACTTTATTAGGGGATGCATGTGTCCAACTAAAAGTCTACATCCCCAGCCTCTCTAGCTACGGCTATATGCTTAATTCTAAAAGTTGAGCACACAGAGTACACATCTGATGTAGGATTTCCAAGAAGCTTTTTTAAAGGAACTGACTCTTCTGGGAAGTACACTCTTTTTCCTTCCCTTCTTTCTCCTTCCTACTGCCTGGAATGTAAATATGATGACTGGCGATGGAACCATCATTTTATGACCATGGGAATAAAATCTAGAATAAGCCTGAGTTTCACATGATCCCGCAAAGTTGTCGGGTTTGGCCAGGATTCTCATCCCCTCTCTTTTACAGAATAGAATGAGCCCTCAATAGTTTTAATGATTTTTAGTTTTTGTTCTCTATACTATGCTTCTAAACCTAATCCTTTCTGGTACAGTAGGATTCTATAACCAGATGTAACTGGGTAGGGGGGCTAACCAGACAGTTATTCCTATGTTCTGCAAATCCTCTTTAAATTTCATCCCCCGTATCTCTGAGCATCCCTATTTTTGCTCTCTGTTCTACAACTTGAAAAGTACAGCTGTCATGCCTCACAAAGAATTTGTCTTTTACTATTTCCAAAACTACGCATAATTTATCACTTAAACCTGTGACATCCTTTTCATGTATTTGTAAAAAGTCAATCTCTCTTCAACACTTGGTTCAAGATTTAGTATACCCAAAACCACTTCTAGACCAGCTCCACTTAAATCTAGAAAATCAAAAGTAGTTATCCTTTTAACTCAGTCCTTCAGACTCTGTTTCGACATTTGTTAAACAGATTCAATCAGTGGCTTTTAGACATTTTTAGCCACAAGCCCCTTGATTTAAAGGAAAAAAAAATAAGAAGCAAGACTGACTTGTGGTGGCACAGTGGATAAAGCATCAACCTGGAATGCGGAGTATGCTGGTTCAAAACCCTGGGCTTGTCTGGTCAGGGCACGTATAAGAAGCAATTACAAATTGATGCTTCTTCCTGCTCCACTAAAAACAAAACAAAACAACAACAAAAAAAACTGGAGCTTTTATGGCCTCCAAGTAAGGTTATGTAAGTTGGGTGCTGCCATTTTTGTCACTGTTTTTTTTTTGATTGACACCTTTTAAAATTCTGCTGTATACAACCAGCCCCCAAAATACACCTAGTAGGTACATTCTCTGAGGAGGACCAGAGGAATAAAGTATTAAAAAGTATTGTACTGACATCTTCAATGCATATAATCAATAAAGGACTAGTATTTAGATTATCAATACACTCCTTATATTAATACAAATAATAGAAGTAACCCATTTGAAAACTTGGCAAGAGACTTTGAAAAATAAAATATTCTATGGTCAGTCGGCATAAGACAAGAACTCAGCTTCATTAGGAAACAAAATTGTGAAAATTAAAATCATAATAAACCATTTCATATCCACCGGATAAGCAAAAACTAAGAAGTTTGACAATATTAAATGTTGCCAAAAATAGGGAAATATATGAAGCCTCAAATACAGTTGGTGAAAACAATTTGTTGGCCCTGGCTGGTTGGCTCAGTAATAGAGCATCGGGCTGGGATGTAGTAGTCTTGGGTTAGATTTCCGGTCAGGGTACACAGGAGAAGCAACCATATGCTTACCCACCCATCCCCCTTCTGTCTCTCTCTCTTTCTCTCTCTCTTTCCATCCCACAGCCATGGCTTGAATGGTTTGAGCAGGTTGGACCTGGGCACTGAGGATGGCTCCATGGCCTCAGCTCAGACACTAAAATAGCTCAGTTGCTGAGCAACGAAGCAGTGGCCCCAGATGGGCAGAGTATTGCCGGTAAGGGGCTTGCTGGGTAGATCCCAGTTGGGGTACGTGCAGGAGTCAGTCTCTCTGACTCCTGCTTCTCACTTAATAAAAAAGAAAACAATTTGTCATTATATGAAGGGAGGGATCTACACAGCCTGTACCTGTTCCGCTCCTTCATCTACCCCAGAGAAATGTGTGCACATGTGTATCAGCCTACATTCACAAAGTGTTCTTAGCAATATTACTTATAATAGTTAGAACTGAAAAAAATTGTCTATCAATGTAAAATGGTTTAGTACAATGGGAATACTATGGAATATAATAAAATTCTATTTTGCATAAAAATAATAAACTATCACTACACTCAATAACTTGGCTGAATCTATCTCCAATGATATTTTCTCTGCCAAAATAAAGACATTAATATTCTCTGGCAAAATAATTTTAGGCCCTGATCGGTTGGCTCAGCGGTAGAGCGTCGGCCTGGTGTGCGGGGGACCTGGGTTCGATTCCCGGCCAGGGCACATAGGAGAAGCGCCCATTTGCTTCTCCACCCCCACCCCCTCCTTCCTCTCTGTCTCTCTCTTCCCCTCCCGCAGCCAAGGCTCCATTGGAGTAAAGATGGCCCGGGCACTGGGGATGGCTCCTTGGCCTCTGCCCCAGGTGCTAGAGTGGCTCTGGTCGCAACAGAGCGACGCCCCGGAGGGGCAGAGCATTGCCCCCTGGTGGGCAGAGCATCACCCCTGGTGGGCGTGCCGGGTAGATCCCGGTCGGGTGCATGCGGGAGTCTGTCTGACTGTCTCTCCCCGTTTCCAGCTTCAGAAAAATACAAAAAAATAATAATAATAATAATTTTATATTTTATTTTATTGTTCTATCTTAATGATTGTTTTTTTTTATTGAGAGAAAGAGAGAGGGACAGATAGAGACAGAAAGACAGGAAGGGAGAGAGATGAGAAGTATCAATTTATCATTGTGGCATTTTAGTTGTTCATTGATTGCTTTCTCATATGTACCTTGACTGGTGGGGGGGGGGAGGCAGAGTGCTCCAGCTGAGCCAGTGACCCCTTGCTCAAGCCAGCTATCTTGAGCTCAAGCCAGCAACCTTAGGCTTCAAGTTAGCGACCTTGGGGCTCAAGCCAGCAACCATGGGATCATGTCTCTGATCCCATGCTCAAGCTGGCGACCCCGTGCTCAAGCTGGTGAGCCTGTGCTAAAGCCAGCAACCTCAGGGTTTCAAACCTGGATCCTCAGTGTCCCAGATCGACTCTCTAGCCACTGTGCCACCACCTGGTCAGGCCTTTATTATTGTTTTGATGGCATGCTCCAGGTGAGTATTAGAGACAGAAGAAAAAAAGAGTTAGATTAAAGGAATAATTACAGCAGTTGCTGACAACTTTGTTTTCAAGATAGGAGTGTGAAATTAATATGGGGGCTCGCTGTTATTTCTTGGGTCCTCCATTCAGATAGCTTTCATGTTAAGATGTGTCAGGCTGCATTTTCCAGAAATGGCTGCAACAATATTTTCCCTCCCATGTGCTATTTCAGAATCTTGCCCCTCCTTCATGTCCTCTCCTTGAACCACAGACCTCTGTGTATAGCCAAAGTGACTCTGAGCCTAGGACTGGAAAGTTAATAGTCTCCACCTGGCTCTCACACTTTGGGGTTTCACCCAGAGAACTCAGACACCATACTGAGAAGAAATTTAGGCCACCTGGAGGACCCTGAGACCTGATGAGCTCCCAGCTGCTGGCCAGCACCAACTTGCCAACCATGAGAGTCAGCCATCTTGGGAATGGAGCTACTCCACACAATACGGCACTGAGCAGATAGCAGCCTCTTCTGCTTAGATCTGCCTAAATGCAGACAGACTTATGAACAAAATAAATATTTGTTGTAGTTTGAAGCCGCTAAGTTTTGGGGTGGTTTGTCATGCAACAATAATAACCAAAACGTAAGATAAAGAGACATCCCTATAACAATTGTCCTGGGAGCTGTAAGTTTCCAAAGATCCCCTTTTGTACTTTCCCCTCTGTATGGTCAGTAGTCACAGCCTCCATCGCGGCCACCAGGCAGGTGCAGGATCACATTTGATTTGAATAGATCGTAATGAAACAACGGAGCCAAGAAATGGTGGGCCATTTTCTTTATTTCTAGCCTTGTACCGGGCAAGCAAGTAAATACACACAGTGGGAAAACACTTCTTTTTCCATTCAGGGCTCCCAAAGCCACTGACTCATTCGAGTATTCCTAGAATCAAAAGCCCTCACCAGTTCAGCAGAGCTTACAAAGCCCTTCACCTCTGTTCCCTTTCAGCTCCCCACCATCTTGCTCCCTGCCTCCTCTGCAGCCACGTGGCCTCTCTCAAAATGGCCTCCTAGCTCCTCCTTTGTAAACTTTTCTGGGTGACAATCCCTCCTCCAGCATACATTAGCATAACCAAGCCCCTTTCCAAGCAGAAAGGTAATTAACATTATCACCTGGGTGACAGCCATTCACGTGGGCAGTGCCATTTTTAACAATAAAAGTGAGTAAAACCACTTTTACAAACTTATTTGTCCAACACCCTCTTTTTTAATTTTTCTCCTGTTAGTATCTGCAGTAGGAATTAACTAGATTCAGTGAGGAAAAAATGCTTAATGTAGTTAACAGTCAGATTTTCTCCAAAAGCAGACAAGCTTAGAGGAAGAAACGTTTTCACACTTGCTTAGTGCTCTTTAGGATGTCATTACCAAATAATGTATGATATTTCTTCTCTTTTTCTTCTGAGGGTTCATTTTTGGAGGCATGGTAGTCCAAAAACATCTTATCACTGAAAGTCAATGGATATGTACATATTCTCCAAAGGTATTTTCCATGACAAAACAAGTAAGTCTGTCAGCCAAATTGCATGCATGTGGGCTGTTAATCCTTTCTTATATGAAAAAGAAAATCAAATATAAGGTCTAAAATGTTATTTTAACAGTTGCAGCATATAGAGACATAGAAGGACTTGACCAATAGTTCCTCAGAGGTCCCACTTTGATCTGGAGCACAAACAGAAAGATGAAGAGATTACACTTAGAAACATGGCATTGCCTTCAGTCTTTGAGGGCTTGTTAAGTCTTTGGTTGCCTTTTGTTTTAACCTTGTTTTATCAAACCAGCGCAATACAAATGACGGCCTGGATAAATATTTGTGAGTTGTCTGAACTTTGTTTCATGCCCTTAAATACTCTTAGGAAATCAATTTTTGGACTAAAGAAGTTTGACGGGGCCAGTTGTGATTAAGAACATGACAATAGGAAGGGTATTTGAAATTTTAGTCTGCAGAATCTTTTGGAAAATAATTATGACTATGTGAGCAACTACATATAAATGTATACCCAAAGTAATCTTTCTGAAGCATTGTAAGGTCTGAACACTGATATTCTTTTTAAGATGACTTTTCAAGAATATTTATTTTCAGCAAGCTATCACATAGTCCACCCTTACTGCTCTCTTTCTCTCTCCCCCCCCTTTTCCCCAGGAGGGATCAGATTGAGGAAGTGAATTTCTCTGGGGCCTTTTCACTAGTGTAATCCTGACAGGGGAGTGTGGGCAAGGATTCAGTCCGGCTGGACAGCTACTAGCCACTCTAGAGATCCTTAGGAAAATCAGTTTTGTAATTTTTTTTTTTTTTTTTTTTTTGTATTTTTCTGAAGATGGAAACGGGGAGAGACAGTCAGACAGACTCCCGCATGCGCCCAGCTGGGCACGCCCACCAGGGGGCGACGCTCTACCCACCAGGGGGCGATGCTCTGCCCCTCTGGGCGTCACTCTGTTGCGACCAGAGCCACTCTAGCGCCTGGGGCAGAGGCCAAGGAGCCATCCCCAGCGCCCGGGCCATCTTTGCTCCAATGGAGCCTCGCTGCGGGAGGGGAAGAGAGAGACAGAGAAGAAGGAGGGTGGGGGTGGAGAAGCAAATGGGCACTTCTCCTGTGTGCCCTGGCAGGGAATCGAACCCGGGACTTCTGCACACCAGGCCGACGCTCTACCACTGAGCCAACCGGCCAGGGCCCAGTTTTGTAATTTATGTGTTCATGAGCCCAAGAAAGGGCAACTTCTCTGAGGAGAGGGAGAATGGAAGCTTCCAGACAGCTATGACATCTCTCTGGCAATGTATCAGCTAGGGCCCTCTGGCTCTCTCATGATTTGGCTGTCGAATTGGGGTTTGATTTGGCAGATCACTTAACCTCTGCTTCCTCCACTTCCTTAGCTGTAAAATGGGGTCACCACTTCCTAGTCAACATCACGGGACTTTATAAAGACGAGTAAATACTGATGGCAAGTAGTTTGTAACAAGAAGAGCGAAAGCTTCCGAGCTCAGTTCAACCACTTCCCATTAGGTGACTTTGGGTGTTGTCAGCTTCTCTCTGCCTCAGTTTCCTCAGTGAAAAATAAGGATAATAACAGGATCTATCTCCCAGAGTTCTTTGAGGCTTAAATCATGTAATAGTGTACATAAAGGACAGCCTCTGATAGTCTTAATAAACGTTAATAGTTTCACCTACTCTGCACCTTATTTTATCTGTGTTGCCCATCGTGACCAGAAGGATGGAATTATTAGAGAATCCTAGAATAAAAGGTAAAGACTCTCTCACTTTACAGACAAGAAAAAAAGAAATTCAGTGAGGTTGGGTGACTTGCCCCAGGCTATCCGATTCATTAGTGAGAGAGCTAGAGTTAGAGTTCAAGTCTCCTAATTGTTGGGTTGGGCCAGTCTCCGTTTTCACTCCTTTGAAGCCTGTGCTGGTATTTCTATGTCAGGTAATTCTTCCCCAATGTGATTTTAAACCTAAAACCAGTTTATACCATCAACTACTGCATTCCCTGTCTCCCATAGCCCCCACAAAACCTGCAGATAACCTTTTCTCCGGAAAGGCCCCCCAACCGCCTGGCAGAAAGCCAGGAAAGGTAATGCTTTCTCTGAGACCTGAGGAAGCCACTAATGGGGACAGCAGGTGAGGAGGGAGGCTGGGGAACTGCAGCTGCCGGCAAAGGTTGCCCTAGTAACCGCGTGGGCTCCATTCAGGAAGTGAGCCCAACTCCAAGATGCAAAATGATCGCCTTTGCGCGGCTCTTACAAGCACAAAGGAGCCAAAGGAACAGAGGGATGGCTGAGAAGGGGGGCGCAAGGCGAGGTGGTCGCCTATGCTGTCAGCTACAACCTCCTACCTTCCATAAAAGAAAAAGAGAGAGAGAGAGAGAGAACAGCTCTTTGAATCCTCTGGCTTGTGTGAACCGTAAAACCCACCCATTATACTTGAGTCCTTTTGTGGCAATAGAGGGAAGCAGGTCCCCCTCTGTTCACCAGGCTTAGGAAACTAACATGCCAGGAGAGTGGGGAGAAATCCCAAACATTGCAACTTTATGGGGGCCCTAAACTCTTCTTGATCCCTCTTTTATTTAGACTGATGACAAAGACTATTTCCTACCAATTTATTGGAAACTTTTTTATTTTTTATCACAGCTTGAGCTGTTTAAATGCAGGGAGCTCCCTCTCCTCAAATCGCTGTCAGACACTTGCTGAATGGGCCTAGCTCAATTATGTTCCCTCCGCAGGTTCAGCTCACACTGTGACCCTGCATGGCTTCCTGCTATTCATATGTGTTACTTCCCCTTTGTGGTAATGGCTTGTGGCACTTGGCCAGAAAACATTATTAATTTCAGAAGTGGACTGACAAACAACAAACCCACAGTGAACCAGAGGAAGTGCTGGGGAGGCCAGCTGTCGGCTGGAGCGGAGCAGTAGGAACTCAATGTATGCAAGTTTGGGGAGGAAAGGAGATGATAATCCGCAGAGAGGAAACACACTAAAATTATCCACAGCCCATGTTAAAGAAAAAAGAAAAAGAAAAAAGAAAAAGAAACCAGAACAAAGAAAGGAGGGGTAAAGCACACTCAAGTAGCTGCAGCTGGACAGGAAATTGCTAACGCTGCTTGCAAATCCCCACTTTGAACAGCCAGTTTAGGGGATGCCAGGAGCGGAAACCGTTCGGAACTGGATTAACACGAGCCAAATTGTACTGCAACCCACTTCTCCTTTCTGAGCTCTAGCTGACTTGGGGGAAGCCAAATGGGAAACTGACTTGGTAGTTTTCTGCAGTTTGCCTTTACTACATGCTTAATTGCTAAAAGTCACACTCAACTGTTTGATATGACTGCCATAAATCAGGGCCACATGCATCCTATCATGTAGATTACCAAACGATCCAACTGGCATCTCATATACGCCATGTGGACAAAAAGCTCGTCTTTCTCCCAGATAAAGGGACTAAGCTTATTTGGAAAGAGTATTTAAATTAGTCATGTTCTAGCTCTTGAGATTTCACACACTTAGCCTTTTCTTTTATTTTGTGTACTGTTGTTACACTTGGGACAAGGAGAGTGAATATCTCAAGGAAAATGACAGGATAGGTCGCCTTTACACCTTGAAAGAAACTGAAATAACCTCTATAAGGTCAATAGTGGTTTCTGACCTCCAGTTAAGCACAAAGCACTTCAGAACAGGAGGGACAAAGCTTCATCTAAAATGCCAATGTGACACTTTAAAGCTGTATCAGGCTCCAGTTGAGAAACCTTGGATATACTGTCCCGTGTACATGAGAAAGGGGACACCACTCCTGATGCGTTTGTTATTCCAAACATTAGGATCATTTGCAAGTAGAACTACCAGGCAGTAACTGACTAAAAAAAAAATTCTCTCTACTTGCTCCTTGTCATGTGTATTCGTGAGTAGATGATCCGGACAGGGAAGGAAGGAGAGGTTAACACCGTGACTGTCCTCTTGTTATTCTGGTACACCCTCTTTGTCCATTAATAACCTTACCTTTCACCTCGGCAGCCAGGTGTACTCTATGGCTTTATCTTTTTCAAGAGCACTACGATTTCCTTAAATAAACTAAAATTATACTCATAAAAGTATTGTCCATACACGATCCAGTCCCTTCTATGATATCATCCTTATTTGAAGCAAAAGACAAATTTCATAAACTGCACCTGAATATTCTTGGAATAGCTTAAAAGATGAGAACTTTGCCCTGCTATTCTTACATGTGCTTTTACAAGTATCAGTCCCACCTGAAAAATACATAAAATGTGTCACTTCACACTCAGGTACAATAAGAATTTTAAACACACATACACACACATTCAATAGCCAAAATAGTTATTTATTAATAATTTAAGGTTTTACATTCTTATAATAAATTTTCTCAAAAGTTTACACCATGAACATAATGAAGCAACTTAACTTTCCTTTCTTCACAATCATATGCACTTCACCTATCAAACGGGTACCCATGCTCACACACACACTTCCAGTTTTATACAAATTTTTTTAAAGGAAAGAAACCAACCCAAAGTATTGCATTAGAGGTGACACTCCCTGAAGAATTTTGTACAGAGGTAATATACTGTTTAGCATAGTTGAAATTTTAAAAAGTGAGCCCATGATTTTGGTGCCTTTCCACGGTATCCCCTTTAAGACAACACAAGCCAAAATATTTATATATACAAAGGTAAGGCAGAGTCAAACTACATTAAGAGAGAGGGGGGATTCACAAGGAAGATATATGAAAGAAACTGAAGACTGCACCATAACAAGGTCTCAGTGATAATAATGTCCATGAAAAAAGTCATTCAAAATTGGTAATGTTGAGCATGCTGCAAATATATCCTTTGGATTAGAAAAGAGCAAAAGTTTCTTCTTCTTTTTTTTTTTAAGGATGTGCTTTACTGCTCTTTCTTCCTTTGGATGATTTCTTTTAAACCCATCAAAAAAACCAAACAAACCACAATTCAAACACTGCCAAGTGATTTAAAGATCAAATATTTACAATTATCAAATGGAGTATCAGATTCATTTTATCTATTATTGTGTTGTTGTTTTTTCTACTTTTTGCAAACTGATACTACAGAAACCTGTCTTTGGCTCGTCTATATGCAAAATTGAATCAGTCTTCACTGAAGACAATAGTTCCAGATGCAAAAGGAAAACAGTCATACAGGCCCTAAAGAGTACATGCTCCTATCCTACCATTTGGTCCTACCCGATTTATCTGGAAGTCCTCAAATTCCAGTCCCTGCGTGGGTAGGCTGTATTCATAGATGAGGAGCAAACCTACTGCCTGTATCTATACAGCATGTCCTGTTTTTCCAACGAGAATGGAGCAAATCTCTCCCTTTATAATAACCAGTTCCACATGTGGTAACCTTGTCTAATACAGACAGCTGGTGTCATTTGGACACCTGGGGCCACAAAGAAAGCAGCCCAGTTGATGCTGCCAGAGAAACTGCTAAAGGAGAGGACACGTTCCAGACAGGAGGAGTGTGGACCGTTTCACGTGGACTGCAGGGAGTCCACCTGGTAGACATTCTGGTTGGAGGGAGTGGTAAAGTATAGTTGTTGTGCTGGGACTCGGTTGTCACAGGGGCTGCTGAGTCCCAGCGTCCTCTCGAAATCCAGCAGCTGGCCCATGAAGTTGAAGTTGGGGGAGATGTTGGATTTCTTCATCTTGACAATGTCGTAAGCATCATTCATTGACAGATTGAGCTTCTGCATAAGGTAAGCCACTGTCACAGTGACTGAGCGGCTGATCCCAGCCAAGCAATGCACCAAGACGCCACAGTTTTTGCCTCGGGCTTCATCTGCAAACACAGAATGAAAGGCAAGATTTCAGTAGCCTGAAAAAAACCACTGTTTGTGAATGATCAGTCAAAGATAATTTTTTAAAAAATATTTCTTAAAAAATTGTGTGTGGTAGTTGAACCCTGCAGGCTGAACAGAAAATGTACCATTGCGATAAAACATGTACACTGGGCACAATTACATATTTTAGATATTTTCTGAAAAGGGAGCTTTTGTATTAAGTTTCTGCCAACAAAAAACTCCTTAATGTGTTCATTCTTTGCCTCAGCATGTGAATACCAGAAACCCTGCAATATGGTAGTGAATGCCTTTTATACAGACAAGCAGACTGCAAGGGTCTATTAAATTATTCTCCAACTGTTGTGCAGCTAACAATGGAGGTATTCAGGCATTTTAAAAAGAGAGAGGGAAGTCACAGGGGACAGCCTATTAGGAGGAACAGGATGTCAACATGGCCTGAAAATGAGTTCCTTTGTAATAGGAAATGCATTACAATGCTTGGAGATTCGCTTCTCCAGGCTTCCAGCCCACAGTCCTTCCTGCTAGGCTCAGGTTACCCTCACTGTCTCACTGTTAACCGGTTATCACAGTAACATTCAACTGAATTACGACATCTAGCATTCACAGGGTTTTCCAACAACCTGATGTCCTAAAATAACTCTCAGATCTTTTAAAACTACAAAGCAATGCTAGCATTCCTGCCTACCATAAGTACCACTTCTATCTAGCCTTCCTTCATTCCAAAGATTGTGGGAAAATTCTGTTTATCTGACTACGAACGCCTCCAACCCCCCCCCCCCCCCTCAGATGATTGAGTTCAAGGAGTCAAGAGACAGCATTTCAAATACACCTGTGGTCAGCAGCCTTACCATAGGTGCATTTCCTTTTCTTAGGAAAAAGATAAATCAGGATTAGAAAAGCTCTCAGAATATTAGAGACCTGTCATCTGACCAATTAGCAAGCAGCAAGAAAGATTAAAAGTTTAAACTCTTTGAAAGGCTAAAAATTTTTGCATTTAAAAGCGTGAACGAGTTTTGCCAATTAATCTCACCTATGAAAGAAATGGCCTCAGGGAAAAACTGGGACAGGTTCTGGCTCCAGTGATCCGAGATGGGGATCTGCTTGTATTTAAACTCTCCTGCGTTCTCGAACAGATTTGGCAGATTGGGGGTGACGTTCAAGATGTACTTGATGCCGAACTCCTCCAACACGTCCAGGTTGGTGGAGTCCTTGGCACAGCCCAAGTAAAGGAAGGGCAAGATCTCCACAGGGAAAGAAGGCTGGCTGTTAGACAGCGGGCTGCCATCCGAGTCCGTTGCACTATTGGGGTCCCGGTCAAGGTCAGACTCAATGTCCGAGGAGGAGTCGGAGCTGATGCGTAGGCCCCCGAGCCCCAGCACTGGCAACGACGGCGAGCTGCTGCTACACGAGCCGTCTAGATTGGTCTCGCAGTGCAGGGCGAACTCGGCTTGGAACTTACTGAAGCCACCTGCCAGAACGAGAAAAGCAATCGTGTAACCCGAGATCCCGTAGTAGTTTTCACAGCTTTGAAAGCCGCAGCCGGGCGCAGGAAACACGACAGCACCTTACGAACCCCCTACACACAGGGCCAGATGTAGAAAAGATACTTAAACGTGCACCCTTGGAAGTGGAAAGAACGGGCCCACCTCCCCTTGAATTCTTCCTTGTTTTGAATCCGGAAATGTACAAAATGGCAACTTTCATGCATATTTTGAGGGGCTAGGAGATGTCAGTCTGCACCCCAACGACCTCCTCCGCCCTGCAAATCTTAATTCAAAATTGAACGACAAAAATAAAGGGAAGGTGGAGACTATCCTCAGTAAAAAAGATTAGAATCGGCGGGTGCCTGCGGCCGGGAAGCGGGTGGATTTTACGCCAGCCCGGCTCGCCCATGCGGGACGCGCGAGGTTCGCAGCCGGGAGTCGGCCGATCGCCCCTGAAACCGCAGCGCCGCTCAGAAGCGCAGCAGGGGCGCACTCCCAGTCCGCGTGCCCCGCCTGCAGCCCGCAGTCCCTCACACTCCGCCCTGCCCCGAGAGCCGGGTTCCCTCGCCACATACCTTCCAGGTAGAACGCCCGGCAGCCCTCGTCCTTGAGCTTCTTTAGCAGCAGTCCAAGTACGGACTCACCACCAGTATTCTCGTTCCAGTCGCTGCTACTCTCATCGTAGAGCACCACTGTGTCGGTGCCGCAGCGCCGGGTGAAGCGGTCCCGGTCCTCGCTGCGCGTAAAAAGAGCGCGTACGGGCAGGTTGCCCTTCTGCAGGCGCCGCAACATGATGCCTGGAATGGCCACGTTTATGGCTGATTCGATGTGCGACGACTCGTACAGCTCCTGCGGCCGGCAGTCCATCAGCAGCAGCCGCTCGTTGCCCAGCTCCAGCTGCTCGTTGAGCCACGCCACAGTCTTGCTGATCGCCATTTCCGACGCGAAGGGCACGGGTCTGAGCGTATCTATCATGGGGGTCGAGCTGCGAGAGAGTGGGGTGCCTAGCAGTCGCCCCTCGGGGCAGGCATAGGCCGAGCGCGCCGCGCCGCGCCAAGCCGCCGCTCCCGGAGCGGGGTTGAATTCCACCTCACTCTTCCCAAACCGGGGTAGAGATTGTGGAAGGCGAGACAGAAGTGCAGCCGGCAGTTCCCTCTACACCCGGCTGCAGCCGCTCGCTCTCGGTGTCAATGAATCGCTCTCAATGAAGCTGCCCAGACAGTTTTGTTCCTCTCGAGTGAATGAAATTCAATTAATTCGGATTCCGTGCTACTGAGAGGAAAGGGGAGAAAGAAAAAGTCCAGCAATTCCTAATCCCTCTCTCCACGGCTGCAGCTCAAATCTACCCTAGCGTCTTTCTCCTCGGATTATTCAAGCCTCTATTTGCTCACTCTCCCTCGGACTAAGCCCTCGCACACCCCCTGCGCAAGGCAGCTCCTCAATGGATACAAACAGCGAGCGCCTCAATGGATACATTCTCCTGGCCAGCCAATGAGCGCGCTGCGGAAGGGGCTGTTGCCGTGGAGACGGGCCGGCTGGAACAGGTTGTGTTGATGAATTGTTAATGAGTTTGTCATTCACAAAAACGGAAAGGAATTTCCGCTCCGGATAAGCCCCAGTGCAAACAAGCTGCAACAGAAGGCTGGGCGGGAGGAAGGAGAAAGAAGAGGAAGCGGCGGCGGCGGAGGAGCAGGGCACATAAACCAGGGCACTTCAGTTGTCTCATGTTTCCTTCTGTTGAGAGTTCACACTTCGCGTCGGAACTTTTGCACACAAATGGTGCAATTAGCAGGCACAAAAGCCCTTGTCCGTAACGCCTGTGCTCGCAAGCCAGCTTTAGAAAAACTTATACTGACTTTTTTCCTTTTTATTCTCTTTAAAACTGTTTTGGACCGAGGTTCGCCTTAACCCTCTCCCCCGCCCCCCGCCCTGTTCTCCTTTAGGCGGAGCGGCATTTGTTTGCCAGTTTAAAAAGCCGAACTCTTTTTCTCTGATGTTCTTTTAGCCGAGGCTGTGTTGGGGCTGCTGGACTGCTTGGGCTTTAGTGACCAATGAGGTGTTAAATGTTAATCCAACATCTTTTGAAACCAGGATTTTATTGAAACATTTAAAACAAGCAAACAAACAAATGCTGTTGTTCAGATAATAGGAATAAAGCTTTTTTTCAAAAGTAGCGTTTTAATTATTAAAAAAGGAAACAGTGAAGACTGCAGAAACAAAACTTGTTGGGCAGTCCGATGGTTTTAGACCCCTCCAGCGGCGTGAGGCGTTAAGAGCCATTGTTCCGGGAATCCAAGATCCCCTCTCCCCTGCCGCCCTTCACCCACAGCGCGCTGTGGGGGTGGAGGTCGCGCTCGTTAATCATTTCTAAGCAGCAAGGTCGGCTTCTGAAAAAGGAGCAGGTCTGATGAGGCTACCTGGGTGAGGTGCGCTAGGATTGCGGAGCTTGCGGGCTCTCTCCACCATGGAAGAGGCATGAGGAAGGGATCCTGCAAGGCCTGCAGGTTGCAGGGCTCAGTTGGGCTCGACGTCCGGTTACTGTAGACAGGGAAGCACGTCTGGGGGAACCTACCCCCCCCCCCATGCCTAACCACCCTTTCCCTGCCACAGCGGCAATCCTTCCCCTGCCTCACGTGGCACTCGCGGAGCACCGGTCGCGCCTGCGCGTTGCACACCTTGGCAGCACCCCACCCCCACCCCCACCCCCTAGCTAAGTGGGCGCGGGACGTTAGGCTACTGCTGACAGATGCGGGGTTGAGGGCGGGGCTGTAGGCTCCGTAGCGGCTCAGGGAGGGTTAGGCATGCACTCCCCTCAGGCCGAGCCCCCCAGGATCCCAAGGAGGGCTGGGAGCCCCGGGGAACGTCTCTGCAGCTCTGCAGAGCCCGCAGGTGAAAGCGGCAGGTGTTGGCCCTGCCGGCGACAGCGAGCAGCGCTGGGCCAAGGCGCAGGGGCACCGGGGCGCCGGATAGAGGCCGGATGGAGGCGTGGCCCGGCCGGGGCCTCGGCGACCGGGAGGCGCGGTCGGGCGCGCCGAGCTCTTTGTTATATGAAAGTGCCGGGGCCGACCTCTCCGGAGCGGAAAACCACCTGTGTGCAGCCGGCGCGGCGCTTGGCCGGGGGAGGCTGAGGCCGGAAGGCGCGGGCCCTAATCCGGCCTCCCCTCCCTAACCCCCGGCGGAAAGAGGCCGCTCATTGTCCGGCCGTCGCCAGGGAGGCGGAAACGGGGGCAGCGGCTCGGCTGGGAGCGGCTGTTCCGAGCGCCCCTCCCGGCGCTGTGCGCGCATCGCAGATGGAACGGAGGGCACCTGAGGTCGCGGGGTCTCCCTGAGCCAGACTCCCCGCACCCACGGGCCTGCCTCTGACGCCCCGCTCCAATTTGCAGTTTTAGTCATCCGCCTCTTGCCTGGTTTGGCGAATGTAGGCTAAAAAAAGCCGGCTGCGAGGCCCAGGTTGCCAATTTTGGAGCTGCAGGCAGGCCGCCCCTGGAGGAGCGTGTTCAACGAAGGTGGGGGTTGTCGTGCTCCTTTCCCCGCTCCTTTTTTGGGCATGCCTTGGAACAAAATTCCCATATTTTACTGGATAGCATCCAGTTCCAGCTGGATGGTAAAGAGAGGAGGCCTGCGCTACAGTTGACGCCTCCGATCCGCCCCAACCTGTAACAGACTTTCCCAGCCTAGGATGTTTAGGTCACTGGGACCTGGAGGCGAGGCGAGGAGATGCAGGGCGTCCTGCTGCAGAACGGGGGGTGGGGGTGGACAGATTGTCAGCGGGACTTCACAGAAGAGGCAGGGAGGGACATGGGTTTCTATTTAGCTATTTTAAAAGGACCTTTACCTGACCCTGGGCATAAATTTGGGAGGATAATCGCGACACTTCGCAAACGTGAAGATGGAAACATTTACTTGGGCCCATGCTTCTGAATCGTATCGCAACGAAGTGTCAGGCCTTCTCAAGCACATTTTATAAAGTGTCATACTGACCGCTCGGTCCTAAGCCAGGCGACGTAAAGAACCTTCGGAGTGGGGCGGCTCGGGTTTAAATTGTGCCCCAAACGCTCCCTAAAAATTCGACCGTGTGGTTAAATTTTCTAACTTCTAAGCCACAGCTCTCCACGTTGGCATATTGAAGATAATAAAAATATCTGCGGTGATTGAGTGAGTAAAGTGAAATGCATTAATATAGTGTACTATTAGCTACTATTTTTATCGCTCTGAATTTCAAATCCGCACTGTGGCCTTTCCATCCCAAAGACTCCCTTTGTGGGCTGCCGAACAGCAAGCCTAGAATTGGCCAGTGTATAGAATACCCCTCTGAGGAACTGCTCTAAGAGGTTTAATCCATTGACAGGCAAAGCAGGTGCTGTTACAGACCAGGATCAAAATCCTTGAACTCCAGTAAACAGAAAGTACCTTTCTAACTTCTCCCTGATGGGTCCTCTTTTAAGCACCCTGTTTGTTCTCCAATTACTCCAAGCTGGTCTAACAGAAATAGCATTTGGGCATTTACTAGATGGTAGGCTTGGTACTGATATCTGTATTTACGTACATAGTTTTGGTCAGTTTTCAGAAAACCCGTATAAATTATCTCCATTCACAGAGATTTAAGGAATTTGCCTGAGGTCACACATTAGAAAATGTTGGGTACAGGATCTGAGGCCAGACCTTTAATGATTAATCACAAACACACACAGGGTGTTGTAGAGATTGTAGCACATTGTGCTTGTTCCCTGCTGTAATTTGAAGAATTAAAATCTGCATTTTTAATTTAGACCACCAGAGTCATGTATTCTGTTGCACCCTCTTCACAAATGCTAGGGCCCAAAGTGAGGCTTCCTTTCCTGCCCCTCTCACATCTGGTAGTTTTCTTTGTATGCACCTGTTCTCTAGTTAACCACTTGATAAATGTTGCTTATCTTTCTTCCTTAGAGCTCTTGCTTAGATCTTCCCAACTCCCATTCCTTACCTAGTTGTCAATGTGCACATGGGTCTGGGTTCAGATCGTAGCTCCGTCACTCTCTTGTCTGACAGAGGACAACTACTAGCCTTTCTGTGCCTCCACTCTTACATTCACTCTCTCATTTATTCTAGATTCCAGGAAAGCAACAGTGAATAAAATAGACAAGAATACCTGCCTTCCCAGAGCTTACATCCTAGTGAGAACAGACAATAAATAAAATAATTATACAGTATATTAGAGAGAGAAAGTGCTATGGAGAAAAGGGAATCAAGGAAAGGAATTAAGTCATATGCAAAATTGGGATTAGTTATAATCCTCAAAGGACTATGAGGATTAAAGACAACCTAGGTGACGTACGAAAGGTGTTGGGCACAATATGGAGACTCAAAAGATGATGTTTTTTAAAATGCGCTGGTTTACTCTTGTACTAAGCTGACTCATTCCTGGTGATCCTGCTTGAATCTCCTCATCATGGCCCTGTCCTGCAGGCTCCTAATAAAAACTCTCAGAAGAGTTTTAGCAACTGGAAGAATCACAGGCTTCTTTACATCCAGAGGGCTCATTTCCCTGCTTAGGGTTTCATTCATGTGTCTAAGTGCATGGAAACAGTATCAGAGATCCTAATTTCTCTCTCTTTCTCTGTGTGTTTGTGTGTGCGCGCATGCGCGTGTGCATGCATGCACCAAGAAACCAGACTTGAATTCTTTCTGATGGTCCCCCCAAGAAGCTGTTTTTAAAAGTAAGTCTTTTGATATGAATGTTTGCTTGACTATTGGAGGAGCAATCCAACTTTGCAGGAATTTTCCTGCATTGAGGGCATGGGAATTAAGAAACCCAAAAGGATTAGCATGACCTTTAATTTTCTTGGAGTAATCTCTATGAATACAATGACATTTATTAACACATCGTGTGAAAATAGTTAAACAGATTTTCAGCTGCTAGGGAGAGCATGTTTTGAAAAGTCTGACTTAAGATGTTGTCTTGTGGCATATTCAAGATTCACCTTTAGAGTTCCCAGGAAGGTCCTCAAAGTGACAGTGGCTTTCAGCACAACTAAATCTCAAACAGAATTTAACTGCACTTGAGAAATACCTTTGAAATAGTCTGACTTTGAAAAAAAAGGCATATGGGGTTCACAAAACTCAGGTTGAAGTCTTCTGACAGGTGCCTCAAAAGGTCAGAGTTAAGTCTGAACAGCAGGAGCCCAAGAGGCCCAAAGGACTGACAATAGGATAGACTGTGCAAAGGAGTTTCAAATACGTGCCCCAAATTAAAGCCAAGACTGCAGATCCTGGTTTGCACTCAAACCCCTGCTCATGTGGCATCTCTGTTCAGCTTGCCCCAGGATGATTGGCTGCAGGATTAGTGATTTTCCCAAACAATTCAGGGGTTGGGGGGGGGGGGGAGGCTAGGTTAGATGGCTGCTCACAGATAGCTTGTCATCAGCAGTGCCAGAATCATCACACATCCGCAGTTACATCTAGGGAGTAGTTGGAGCTTTCCCATAAGGAACATGGCACTTGAACATCTTGTCAAATGACACAACCGATGGAAAAATGTGAACTAGTGTGAAATTCAGACCTTGGCCCCGGTCAGACTAAGCTTTGTAAAATTATAGTCTTCATCAGCTTGCTTATGTTTCTGTTTTCCATCACCTAATGGAATGAACATTAATTTACATTCAGGATCCCGCAGAGACTTTATCTAGAATATTCTTTTGAAGACTTTAGCAAGAAAATTCATTTAAAGATAACAATGTTGATTTCTTTCAAAAGTTTGAATCCCTTTCCTTTTAGAGGGAAACATTGATTCTTCCCTCTTATTCTTTATTTTCACAAAGTAGGAAACATAAAAGTGCATGTAAATGTATATGGAAGAATTTGGGGGAGGTGCGGGGGAGGGGGTGATAACTATAACACCTTGCTTCCCTTTGTACTATTTCCAAAGTCCCAGGGCTGATCCTTAGTGGGAAATCAGTTTCACATGTCCTTCCAGGGAGGCAAAGGACTGTATGTATTCATCTTCCCACAGCCTTCCTGGTCATGTCGTGGAGCTTCCCATGTACCGCAGCCTGGGCATTAGCCATGGTGCATCTACACACAGAGTATTTGCCTTGTGCCTCCTGTGTGACCCATGGTTCCTCTGGTGGCTTTTCTCATCTTGTGCTCTTTTATTTACTCAGATGTGAGGATTGCAAATAGCAGTTGTATAAGAGAACTAATTATTTTTCTAAGTAGGTACTATTTCCTGCCAGCCCATTTTTGCTTCAGCAATCAATGGAAATGAGTCTGTGGGTCCACAATACAAGGAATGCTTTAGCTCAGTTTGTCAAACTTAACTCACAGATCTTCAAGAATGTATTGGTGGAACCCCAGGGGCCTCCAAACTCCAGTCAAGCAATACTACTTTAGGCCATTTGATAGATAGGCTAATTATCAAAGTTCCATTTGAATGTATCCTGAAAACAGCAACATAATGGCTACAATCTAATCTACACCAAGCTTTGCACATGTTAACTATAACTACCATAACTCTGCAAAGCAGGTATACCATTACTATGGTTTTATTGTGGAGAAGGCTGAGCTCAAATGTCAGGTAATTAGACTGGAATCCAAACTCACATTTCAGACCCTTTGAAGCCTCGCTATTATATTCTGCTCTTGACTCAAAAAAGTGCTCTAAAGTGTGACTTCATGCAGCCTGTTAAGAATTTGACCTGTTACAAAATGGCGGCTTCGACATAATTTGTTAACTTTTATATTGCTGGTCAAGACAGCTCTGGAGTTAAACTAACCTGGATTCTCATGCTGTCTAGTCGTGTGACTGCAGGAAGTCGCATAATCTCCCTATGCCTCAGTTTGCTCACTTGTAAAACGGGGATAACATAACACAGGAGTATTGTAATAAATGACTTACATTCATAAAGGGGTAGGAACAGTCCTGAAACAATAATAATGGACAGTTGCCTGTTTTTATTGTTAACAGATACACACACGCAGCTCTAAATAAACATTTACTGACCTTGCTGGAAAGGGGTTATGTAATGGAAAACACTACAGTGTCAGTTTTGTTCTCAGGAATAGAAAAACAATTCTGAAAATTTTTTGAAAAATAGTTGTAGTAGGTTGCTTTACCACCCCTTTTAGCTGCTGATGGAAGCAGCAGACATCACAATTTCCCAGTGTGCCAAGGGATCGGGATAAACTGGGGACATTGGGAATGCTGATTGCGTAGGAGGGATTTCCCAGCAGTCCCTTTCCCCTGCCCATCACTGCTGGCTCACGTCGAGTGCGTATTCTGCAGAAAGGGAAGTGGAAGTCTACTGGCCCTGGCAGTACTCCGTTCTCATTCAGTGGTCTGGCTATGCTGTTGCTGATGAGAGCACCCATTCAGAGCCTCCTGCATCTCAGAAGTCTTATCCTCTGGAAAGTTCCTTCCTTCATTCCTTTTGACTTCTTGAGTAGCAGGAGCTTTACAGATTAGGGAGAGGGAGGGAGGGAGGGAGGGAGGGAGGGCCGGAGCTGGGTTTGAGCGCCATGCTCCTGTGACTGGAAGGAATGTTCATTCCTCGGTGAAGTGTGCTGTGCTGAAGGCCGAGTTGTAGCCTTCAGTAAGCAGGCCACCTGCTAACACAGTTTCTGTAGTAATTTTGCACATATGTGAGTCCAAAGTCATTTTATTAAATGTCTGATAAGTATACATCTTTTGTAATTTTCCCATCAGGTTTTTCTGGATCTACCAGAAATTTTAGATTCTTGACCCAAACCCTAAAAGTCTAAACCCTTGCCTGGTCATGCTCCCCTTCCTGGCTTCCTGTCCCTCCCCCTCACCCTTACCTAACCAGTTTCCCAGGTAAAAGGTTTTTACAGTGTAAGATCTCTGCCCTTTTGTTAAATTGTCTGTATGGTAATTGTCTTTTAAGTAACTGAATAGCACTGTCCTAGTACTCTAATGCTTTAGGGATGGATAATTAGCTGTGACAGTCTTTAATATGGAAGGATACTTTAGTGACCTGCAAGGCTGTTTCTAATATAGCATAAAGGATGTAAAAACTATTTCTAGTGCTGAAATTGGTGGCGTTTCTGATCTGTGGTTGTTAGAGGAGGCGTGACAGGACCTTGCGTGACCAAGATATCAGAAGGCAGCCAGTCTGCCTGCGCCTGTAACCACGTAGCCTCTGAGAACCGGGGCCTCTGTCCCTTCACTTCACCTGGGACCCTGTCCCCAGTGCGATTACAGAACCCTCTGGTTCCGGTTTGGGAAGATTACTGCCTTTCCTTCAGCCTGGCCCTTTCATGAAAGGTGCTATTGATCAAAGTATTGAGGGAAGAGAGGTCAGTTTATGTGACTGTACTGAGTTACTAAAACATGTTTCCATCTAGTTTGCTTTGGTATGGGGCTTGTTTGTTTATTTATTTATTTATTTGTTTATTTATTTATTTATTATTTAACTGAGAGGAAGGGAGATAGAAAGACAGTCTCTCACATGCACCCCGACAGGGATCCACCTGGCAACGCCTGTCTGGGGCCCGATGCTCGAATCAACTGAGCTATCCTCAGTGCCCGGGGCCAACGCTCAGACCAACCCAACTATCCTTTGTGCCCATGGCCTATGCTCTCTAACCAACTGAGCCACTGGCTGCAAGAGAAGAGAGAGAGAAGGGGAAGACGGAGGGGAAGAGAAGCAGATGGTTGCTTCTCATGTGTGCTCTGACCAGGGATCAAACCCCTGACATCCATGTGCTGATCAGACAGTCTATCCACTGAGCCAGCCAGCCAGGGCCAGGGTTTAGTTTTTATAAGGAAAGTGAGATGGAATGCAGTGGAAAGCGTCACCTAAATCTGGGGCCTCTAACCGCAAGAGGCTTCTGATTTTCAGCAAAAGAATCTGACAGTTACCCAACAGCCAACTTGGCTCAGAAGCAGAGCTTTTGAGAAACATAGATGCCCAAGTCTCATTTCTAGAGACTCGGATTTAAATGATGTGGGGGAAGGGCCCCGGACACTGGCAAGAACAGCTCCGCAGGTGATTCTACCATGCAGTCTCAGCTGAGAACTATTTGGTCTAGAAGGGCTTACAACTATCACCTGCCATCAGTCTCACTAGGGATCTCAACATGACATGTTTAGAAACTCCTGGGAATAGAGCTGCTAGGCCACACCCTGGCCTCCTGCTCAGGGACCCTGATTACGAAGGTCCAGAGAAGGGCCCAGGCGGCTGTCTGTCGTCCTGCAGCCTGCTGTGACTTGTGCAGGTGGACTACACTCTGACAAGCTTCTGATGTTCCGGACAGCCGGGTTTCTCGCTGATCAGCTGTGGTCAGAAAGTATAGATGTTTCTCCTGAAGGAAACCTGGAAGGATGAATCAAATAGTACACTTTATCTACAATATCCTAGCTTCATAACAGAAACACACAGCATTGGATCGACGCCGCTGCTTGTCCCTGTGAGCTCCGCTCTGGACACTGGGATTTCTCTTCAGGAGGATGAAACTGTACCCAGGTCCTCCTGGGCATCTGTCTAAAAGTTTCTCTCGTTTGAGCACCAATGTGTGTCTAGAACTAAATTGACCGTTGTGACATACAGTAGTGAGGAAGATTCAGACCCTTCTGTCACACAAAGTAAGTCTCATTGGGGAGGCTAAACACGGGCCCAGGTAGCTAGAATGTAACAAAACCCACGTAGAACAGTAATTACAATAGAAAGGAACTGCAGTGGGAGCAAGACGAGGAAATGATGCATCGACCTGGGATGCTGGGAAGTGCCCCAGAGTTAGATCCTCAAGGGTAAGTAGATTTCTTCCTCTCCTCCATCCCAGAGATTGGACAAGAAAAGCAATTTAGGCTAGAGAGACAGGCAGCATGAGCAAAGATTTGGACACTTTAGCTCTGGCCAGTTAGCTCAGTTAGTTAAGGGCATTCTCGTGAAATGACCAGGTTGCAGTTTTGATTCCTGGTAAGGGTACCCATGGGAAACAACCAAGGAGTGCACGACTGAGTGGAACAACAAAGGAATACTTCCCTTCCTCCTCCCCTCTCTCTCCCTTCCTCTCACTGTCTATATATTAAAAAAATAAAATTAAATTAAACCCTGGCTGGATTGCTCAGTTGGTAAGAGCATTGTCCCGGAAAGCGAAGATTGCCGGTTTGATTCCCTGTTCAGGGCACATACAGGAGCAGCTCCATGTTCTTCTCTCTCTCTTTCCCTGACTCTCTCTAAAAACAAAAACAAAACAAAAGAAAAACGGTTTGGACACATGGCCACGCATGAGAGTGGGGGTACAGTTCAGCAGTGTGGAGGGTGCAGAGTGGCAAAGACCAGAGGAATCCTGGCTTAAAGGTGAAACGGGCTTTGGATGTCATGCTTGAGGAGTTTGAACATTTTCTTCAGGCAGTGAGAAGTCATCGAAGATATTTATACAGGTGTGTGACATGACTTCAGAATATGACTCTGGTAACAAAAGGATGAGTAGACTGGAAGGGAAAGAGAAGCTGGAGGCAGAGGATCCAATTAGGGAGCAATTGCAATTGTCTAGGAAAATGATACTGTACCACCAGAATTGTCCTGTTCCTGAGGTAATCACCCTCTTATTTCTGGGGCTAGGAAAGTCTCTTAGTCCTTCTGGCTCAGAATCCCTCCCTATTAATAGAAGATGACAAAATACTTATCTTACCTCTCAGAGGGGGGCACTGACAGCTCCTTGTAATTGGAGCCAGGAAAGGGGGAAATACTAGTCTAATGCCAGTGGTGCAATCCATCTCTGGGGAGAGAAACTGCCCTTTGCCTCTAACTTTTTATTATAAAAAAAATTCAGACCTACAGAAAAGTTGGAATAAAATTACTGGAAATACTCTTTGGAGGGAAGTTTCTGCCAAAGGACCCAGTACTCGCTACCCCAGAAGTAGCATTTCTAATGTAAAGATCTGTCCTTTAGGGTGGAAATGCCATGGCAACACATTTGATAACAAACAATGATTCATAAAGTGTGCTTTTGTAAAGAAAGGCTTGTCTCCCATTGTTTTCTATGACAAACAACAGTGTAAAGGGTGATGTTACTCCTATTACCCTTACTGATGAAACAGAGTGGGGGCATCATGTAATAGTAGAAGTTAAATACTTTCCTTTAAGTCAGCGGTTTTCAACCTGTGGGTCACGACCCCGGCGGGGGTCGAACGACCAAAACACAGGGGTCGCCTAAAGCCATCTATTATACAATACATTTTTAAATAAAATATGTATTTCTGATGGCTTTAAATATGTATTTTCCGATGGCTTTAGGCGACCCCTGTGTTTTGGTCGTTCGACCCCCGCGGGGGTCGCGACCCACAGGTTGAGAACCGCTGCTTTAAGTGAAAAGTTGGGCAAAATGCTTTCAGCTTGTGCTTGCATGTTGGGTCTCAGAGTCTGTCCTTGTAGCAAGGGACACCTGATTGTGTCTTTTTCCATCTGCTGCCTGGGCCTTTCTGAGAAATAGATCTCCATCCATTTCATTGCCCAGGACCACATCAGAATCCTCTTCTCTTTATGAAAAAATATCACTGGTGTCTATCACAAAATACACTATAGACTGAAAATGATTTAAATTTATGCTCCATGTGGATTCATCAGCTTGAGCGCAGGCGAACCAGCTTGAGCAAGCGCAGTGTCGCCGGCTTGAGTGTGGGATCATAGGCATGACCCCATGGTCACAGGCTTGAGCAAGGGGTCACTCACTCTGCTGGAGCCCCTTGGTCAAGGCACATATGAGAAGCAATCAATGAACAACTAAAGTCCCACAACTACAAATTGTTGCTTCTCATCCCTTTCCCTTCCTTTTTGTCTCTGTCTCTCTCGAGCACTTAAGAAAAAAGAAAACCTATTTTCAGTATATCTGCTGATTTAGTGCAAAATAATCTTAAAGACAAAAAGATAAATCAGGCCCTGGCCAGTTAGCTCAGTTGGTTAAGAGCATTGTCCCAAAACAACAAGGTTGCAAGTTCATCCCCTGTCAGGGAAGCAACCAAAAAATGCATGACTGAGTAGAACAACAAATGCTTCCCTTCCCCATCCCCTTTCTGTTCCTTCCTCTCTCTGTTTCTCAATCAATAAAAATTAAGCCCTGGGTGGATAGCTTGGTTGGTTGGAGCATTGTCCCGAAGTGTAGAGGTTGCTGGTTCGATTCCCCGGTCAGGACACATGCAGGAGCAGTTTGATGTTTTTGTCTCTCTGTACCTGCCTCTCTCTCAAACAAGAAAGAGAGAGAGAAAAAAGAAAAAAAAAAGAGAAGAGAAGAAGCGAAGAGAGAAAGACAAATCAGTCCTGGCCAGATTGCTCAGTTGGTAGAGCATTGTTCCAATATGCAAAGGCTGTGAGTTCAAGTCCTGTTCGGGACACATGCAAGAACAGATTGATGTTTCTGTTTGTTTCTTTGAAAAAAGAGATAAATCACATGGGACACTCCCCTCAAGAAACTAACAGGTAGTCAGTGATCTAAGAGATAATGTGACAAAAGTCGCATTCAGTGTGCTATTATAACAGTGTCAAAGTTCAAGATCCGAAAGGACGGTCACATTAGGTAACTGACACAGAGGCTGTCCATCCCAGAGTGGGACAATCTGGACACACAAGGAGAAACTCTACAGTGTTTCATTTCATACATGAAACATATAGAGTGATATGTAATAAGGAGACATGTCAGGAACACATAAAAAGAAATTATATGTTCCTTTCTGAGGTACATTTATGTAATGATTAGTTCTATCAAATGGAAATAGTCTCTGGGGCAGTAATTTAGTCTGATTCACTTGTTCTCTCTCCCTCTTTTTTTCTTTTTTTTTAGCGCGCGCGCACGAGAGGGGGGGGGGCAGGAGGAGAGAGAGATGAGAAGCATTAACTTCATGGTTGTGGCACCTTAGTTGTTCATTGATTGCTTTTTCATATGTGCCTTGACCTGGGGGCTATAACAGAGCAAGGGACCCCTTGCTCAAGCCAGCGACCTTGGGCTCAAGCCAATGACCCTGGGCTTCAAGCCAGTGACCTTTGGGCTCAAGCCAGTGACCATGGGATCATGTCTATGATCTCACACTCAAGCCAGCAACTCTGTGCTCAAGCTGGTGAGCCCATACTCAAGCCAGATGAACCTGCACTCAAGATGGCGACCTTGGGGTTTCAAAGCTGGGTCTTCTGTGTCCCAGGCCAATGCTCTATCCACTGTGCCACCACCTGTTCAGGCTCATTTGTTCTCCCTTAACATGCATTTCTTGGGAAACTCACTGGTGAAAACTGTCACAACGCAACTGGGAAATTACAGAAGAATAAGCCTTTTTAATCCTTAAACAAATTAGTTTTTATCTTAAGGGCAGTTTAAATGTCACAGCATCACAGCTGGCATTTGCAGGGACTCATCCATTCCTGGTTAGATCCTTCACTAGGGAGAGCTCAAGGAACACACCTGGGCTCATGGCTGTGCTGACAACAAAGTATCAGTTCTAAAGGGAAGCAATACAAATGTATCCATTTATTAATAAAGTAATGTGGCCATCTGATAGTTCTAATTTCTGATTCAGTATTTAAAAGTGACTTCTTTAAAAATGTGTAAGTCACAGACTGGAAGAAAGCATTTTGCAAAAAACATCTGATAAAGGACTTTTACCCAACATATACAAAGACCTCTTAAAACTCACCCATAAAAAATGAACAACCTGGCCCTAGCCGAATGGCTCAATGGATAAAACATCATCCAGATGTGCTGAGAGTGTGGGTTTGATTCTTGGTCATGGCACGGGAGAGAAGCAATCCAATGAGGGCCCAACTAAATGGAACACCTAAGTGGAATGAGTTGATGCTTCCCTCCATTCCTCCCCCCTCTCTCCTCCTCTCCCTCTCTCTCTCAAATGAAAACTTTTTAAAAAATGAAAATGTGATTTAAAAATGGGCCAGAGACCCTAACAGACATCTCACCAAAGAAGATACAGGGATGGCAAGCAAGCATATAAAAAGCAGTTCCACATTCTGTGTCATCAGAAGAGTGCAAAGTAAAACAATGAGATGTCACTGCACGCCCATTTAACTGGCCAAAATCTGAAACACTGAGAACAAATGCAAAATGGTACAGCCACATTGGGGAAAAAACAGTCTGACAAAACTTCTTATAAAACTAAACATACTCTTTATTATGCAATCCAGCAATCATGCTCCTTGGTATTTACCCAAAGAAGTTAAAACCTGCACATGAATGTTTTTGGCAGCTTTATTCATAACTATCAAAACTTGGAAGCAACCCTGATATCCTTCAGTACATGGATGGATAAATAAACTGTGGTACATCCAGACAATGGAATATTATTCAGCACCAAAAAGAAATAAGCAATCAAGCATGAAAAACATGTAAGAAGTTTAAATGCATATTGCGAAGTGAAAGCAGCCAATCAGAAAAGGCTACATACTGTAGGATTCCAACTATGTGACATCTAGAAAAAGCAGAACTCTGGAGACAGGACAAAAATCAGGGATTACCAGGGGTTGAAAGAAGGAAGAGATGGATTGGTAGAGTGCAGGGGATTTTTAGAGATGTTAAACTATTCTGTATAATATCAATCATAATAGTGCATACATGTTATTATACATATGTTAAAACCCATAGAATGTGTATCACCAAGAGTAAGCCTTGATGTAAATATGGACTTTGGGAGGTAATAATGTGTCAGTGTAGTTAATCAATAGTGTACCGCTCTGGTTCAGGAAGTTGGTAATGGGGAAGGCTGTGCATGTGTGAATACAGGGTGAATATGGACATTTCTGTAGTCCTTGTTTAATTTTTCTGTACATCTAAAACTGCTTTTAAAAATAGAGTCTATTAAAAACAAAAATGTGTATGCTGCTGCCCCATGACTTGGAAGTACAGATGAAAACCCTTTTTCAAATGTCTACATATATCATTCAGTTTTTTGCTTCTCTTAAAAAATAATGCATGCCTGACATGTGGTGGCACAGTAGATAAAGCATTGACCTGGAATGTTGAGGTCGCCTTTCAAGACCCCAGGCTTGCCAGGTCGAGACATACAGGAGAAACAACTACTATGAGTTGATGCTTCCCACTCCTCCCCCTTTCTCTCTTTTTCTCTCTCTTATCTCTCTAAAATCAATTAATAAAATATTTTTTATTTTTCTGAAGTGAAAAGCGGGGAGGCAGAGAGACAGACTCCTGCATGTGCCCAACTGGGATCCACCTGGCATGCCCACTAGGGGGCGATGCTCTGCCCATCTGAGGCATTGCTCCATTTGCAACTAGAGCCATTCTAGCACCTGAGGCAGAGGCCATGGAGCCATCTTCATTGTCCAGGCCAACTTTGCTCCAATGGAGCCTTGGCTGCCAGAGGGGAAGAGAGAGACAGAGAGAAAGAAGAAGGGGAAGGGTGGAGAAGCAGATGGTCCCTTTTCCTGTGTGCCCTGGCCGGGAATCAAACCCAGAACTTCCAGCTGCTGGGCTGACGCTCTGCCACTGAGCCAACCAGCCAGGGCCTCAATTAATAAAAGCTTAAAAATAAAAGCATTATTGAATTGTTTGTGTAGGTGATACTTGTGCATGAGATAACACTGAAGAAGAACAAAGTGATACAGAGTAACTCTCCTAGCCACTCAGAAGCAACCCCTATTAGTTTTTGTGTATCCTCCCACCAAAGAGAGAGTCAATGAATGTATAAGCATATACATATAAGATTATTGATGTTATTAGTACACAATTGTAGCAGACTAAACTGCTGAGTACAATTTGATTTTTTTACTGAACACATTTTGGAGATTGGCTCGTCAGAAAACATAGAGCTTCCTCATTCTTTTTAATGGCTACATAGTATTCCATTGCAGGGGCACAGCATCATTTATGTATCCAGTCTTCCTGTTGATAGACATTGAGGTTGTTTATAATCATTTTTTTGCTACTGCAAGAAATGACTATAGTGAATATGCCTTTTACATGTTCATTCACTTTGTATGTGAGTGTATTTGTAGCATAAATTCTTAAATATGGACTTGCTTAGTCAGAGTATATGAATGTATAGTCTTAACAGATATCACCCAAATGCCCACTTCAGAGACTGTGCTAGTGTGCATTCACACGACGGTGCGGACCAGCTTCCGGCAGCACTACCATCTCCGCGTGCACCATTTCAACTGTTATCCCAGACTCGGTACAGTAATGAAAGGAAATTATGATAAAATATGACTTAAAGATTTTTATAACATCATTTCACAGTACTGTCCATTTAGCCTACTCAACTTACAACCAAATTGTGTTACGATCAGTCTGTTGGAAGCAATCGTGGTCGTAAGTCGAGCACTAGCTGTAAGTATCTTTTATTTGTAAATAAAATGAAAGTCATATTTTATTTTTACACCTTACTTTTTCTTTAAATTTGTTTTTATTTATTGATGAATTGAGAGAGAGAGTAAGGGAGAGAGACCAACAGAGAGAGAGAGAGAAACATCGATTTGTTGTTCCACTCACTCATGCATTCATTGGCTGACTCCTGTATATGCCCTGACAAGGAATGGAACTCACAGTCCTGGTGCGTCAGGATGATGCTCCAACCAACAGAGTTACCCTGCCAGGGCTGTATCTTACTTTTCAACATTAGTATTAAGTTAACTGTAGCCGCTAAAGTTGAATACCACTAATCAATCATTAGTTTCCAATTTTAAAAAACGGAGAGGCACTTGATAATTTTAAAGCACATTTTGATACGTAACTCATTGATGTCTGACTTTCCTTTCTCAAGTCATCCTAAATCTCACATGGAAATGAAAATTGCTGTTACTCCTTAGGCGAGCTTAAGATCAAGAAGCCCTGGTTTTTGTTTGTTTTAATTCAAGAAGATTTGTTTGTCTTAAGCTTTGTCTAGGTCTTTATTATTTGTGCAAACTTTCTGATAAATTTTAACTTATTAAAATAACAGCCTTCATAATACTCTTCTGGCATTCTCAGTCCCTGCCTTCCACATGAGCAGCGAGCAGAATGGTGCCACTAAGTGTCTAAAAGCCTTAATCCTTACCCCCCCCCCCCGCCTCCACAAGAAGATTATGGAGCATAGAGAAGTGAAAAAACCCCTTTACTTCTCTTTCTCAGTCTGGGAAAGACTTGTGACTGCAGTATCTTGTTTACAATTCCAATATCACCTTGCTTTTAGCAGCTGATAGTGTGTATAGTTGCTGATGAAAAGATACATAGTTTACACAAAACAGAATATCCTGAATCAAAAGGATTTTGAACATTACTTCCCAAAGAGCTTTATCACAAGTATCAGGAATTCGCTGAATGTGAAATGGGAGGTAAGGGCACACAGAAGGTAAAGGATAGCATCAAAGAGAATAAGATGGAGATCAGAAAGGAGTTTTGTGAATACTAGGCCCCTTGTCTGAAAAGCTACCATCTGTTGGCCTGGTTCACCACACCCAACTGGGCAGAAGCAACCAACAGAGAAGAGAACTGCTAGTATCCAGGGCAGTTGTGGTGAGATAAAACTCAGGGGAGGCACGTGAGATTTAAGAAACATATTCTCAACCCAGAGACAATTCACTGAAGCAACTCTAGTCAGCCTTAATAGGCATTATTGATCTCCATTCATTTTTCTTTTTAAGAAGAAAACAGACTGTAAGCAGGAAGCCAGATGGAAGATACAACATGTGTTTTTGTTTTATTTCACTTTATTTATTTATTTATTTATTTATTTATTTATTTATTTATTTATTTTTGGAACATCGAGCTGCTTCTATTTGTGCTCTGGCTGGAGAATCTAACTGGAAACCTCTGTGCTCCAAGAAGACACTCCAGGCCCTGGCCCGTGGCTCAGTAGTAGTGTGTTGGCCCGGCATCTGGAAATCCCAGGTTCTATTCCCAGTCAGGACACACAGGAGAAGCACCCATCTGCTTCCTCTCCTTCCTCTCTGTCTCTCTCTTCCCCTTTCGCAGCCAAAGCCCCATTGAAGCAAAGTTGGCCCGGACACTGAGGATGGGTCCATGTCCTTCGCCTCAGGTGCTAGAATGTCTCCTGTTGCAATGGAGCAACGCCACGGATGGGCAGAGCATCACCCCCTGGTGGACATGCCAGGTGGATCCCGGTGGGGCGCATGTGGGAGTCTGTCTACCTCCCCGCTTCTCACTTGGGGGTGGGGGGGAAGACACTCCAACCAACCAAGCTATCTGACCAGGGATTATTTTTTTTTTATTGATTGATTTTTAGAGAGACAGAGAAAGGAACGTAGAGAGAGAGGGGATGGAGACAAAAAGCTTTCATCTGTTGTTCCACTCAATCATGTATTCACTGGGTACTTCCCGCGTGTGCCCTGACTGGGGGATTGAACCTTCAACCTTGTCATTTACAGATCACGCTGTTAACCAACTAGAGCTAACCAGCCAGGGCCTGTGCTTTTATTTTTAATCATTGTCTTAGCCAAATTCCCTACTTAATAAAACTTGAGGCAACAATTACTTGCTAAGTCTGGCTATGTTGGAAGGTCCAAATCCTAGGACTGCAGAAGTGAGGGATAGAGAGATAAGGCGGGAAAGGAATGCGGATGCCAGGGAGCATATTAAGGAACTAGCCATGACTTCACATGGAAATCCAAGGCAATTGCTCTCATCTTGCACGTCACCTTGAAGCAATCCATCACGTGGCGGTGGAGGGTGGGTGGCAGGGGTGGAAAAGGGAAGAAGGACTTACCTTCTTGGCCTCTGATCCTTTCATTCAAGTTTAACTCTCCAGTGCTTCTGGGTTGTTACTCAGCCACTTTAGGGAGCCATCAGGAAAGCCCATTCCGCTTCTGACCTAGCTGCCTGGAAGAGACGGAAGGAAAGCCGCCATCCCTAAGGTGCATGAGTCTCAGGTCATACCTGGGCCTTGGAGACTCGGAGGCCGTTGCTGCCACGGTAGAGATGTGGTGTCACTAGAGCCGGCCCCCTGGGACACTGTCCATTCAGTAAGAGGCCGGAAGCTTGGGTGGGACTAAGAAATCTTGGGAGGTGCAAAAACTAATACACTCATGTTTTTAAATTATGAGTAATAATTAAAAAAAAATTTTAATCCACTAGTTAGTGCTTTTGTGAAGGTTAATATGAATGACTTTCAGATAAATGAGTCATCAAATCATAATGGGTATGGGGGTGGAAATTCCATTATTAACAAGATTGATGACTGCCAAAATATTTTTTATGATTATTTAGGTTGATTTTTGGACTAAGTTTATCCATTCTTAATCTGATAACTTTTTGTTAAACTTGATTTTTAAAGGAGTGTTCATTAATAAAAAATGCTCTTAACCACAATGCTTTGTTTCCAAGTAGTATATAATTTATGTTAAGAAACATATCTCAACTTCTAAATTCGTATTTTACCAAAATTCCTATTTCATGGAGGGGGGGAAACAAAGTTCTTTCTGCATATTTGTGTGTTCCTAACAGGGTCCTGTGGTGTGTGTGGGTCGAGGGGAGAGAGGGCAAATGGTGGCGGTGGGAGTAGAAAAAAATCAATGAACATGTGTATTGATGAAATGAGTTTCATACAACTAAAAAAATAGCAACAATTACTCATTCTAGCATATACATCCAGATGAGTGAAGTAACAGGAGGGTCTAAATCAGGGGTAGTCAACCTTTTTATACCTACTGCCCACTTTTGTATCTCTGTTAGTAGTAAAATTTTCTAACCGCCCACCAGTTCCACATTAATGATGATTTATAAAGTAGGCAAGTAACTTTACTTTATAAAATTCATAAAGCAGAGTTACAGCAAGTTAAAGCATATAATAATAATTACTTACCAAGTACTTTATGTTGGATTTTCACTGTTTGGCAGAATAAATCTTTATAAGACAACTTACTATATAGTTAAATCTATCTTTTTATTTATACTTTGGTTGCTCCGCTACCACCCACCATGAAAGCTGGAACGCCCACTAGTGGGTGGTAGGGGCCAGGCTGACTACCACTGGTCTAAATGAAGCTGTCTGAAAAAAGGTATCATTTTTCAAAATGTGTTCTCTTGGATTTTTAGGATTCTAGAAACATACACATCAGTTATCTGAGTGAAACCGCCAGCCCTCTGTCACCTACACACACACAGCAAGAAGCTAACTATGGGAACTAACACCTGAGCACCTGTCCCTTAGGAGTTTAACAAATAATGTTCCTTCCACCTTCTGAATTCTTCTCGCTGGACTAGTAATCATATCATCAGAGACAGATGAACAGGAGAACATAGTCAAAGTTTGTCATACACGTGCACACACAGGGGTGCCATGAGCCATCTGAAGAAGTGTCGGGCGGTTTCCATGCCAGCCGGGAGCTGAGGAGAAAGGGAGAGGCTTGTGGTCTGGGACTTCAAAGACAGGCAGCCACTTCACAGGAAGATGAGAAAGCAAATGTTTGGTAAATTAATGTTTGTTGGGCCATCTTTAACAGTGGGACACAGAGCGCCATCTTGAACAAATGGGCCTCGCTAGGTTCCTCCCTGCCTCTCACACAGTAGCTCATGTTACCCTGTAGTTCCCTGCGATGGTGTCCCCCTTCCCGGAGCAGGGCCTTTATTCCCATTCCTTTAGGCAGGTAAAGGGGGAGGCTCTTTCTGAGTCGTTTGTTCCTTAATAACCGAAGGAAAATCAATTTGGGGCTGGAAAATCTTTGGCCCCTTTATCCCAGAGACCTTCATATTTTTATATCCTCCCCATGCTCCTGCCACCAAAAGCCCCACCATGAAAAGTTTCTGCTTTCCCGCTTCACGTGTACTTTTACTGCACGTTGGCTCTCTCTGTGAGCTTCCCTCTCGGCGCTGGCCAACCCCTTCGGAGGTCACTGTGTCAGAGGAAGAGTATTCATGTACTTACGTCATATCCTGCAGGCGAAGAAAGCGTGAGAAATTCTGTCACCACTAATTAATAGTAGAGTTTATTGCCTTCAGTTTAAAAGGTTTCATGTCAAAACCTCAAGGAGAGGATCAAGAGACCTGTCCGGGTCTGGACTGAGCTTTGTACTTTCCATGGAGTCTAGATGCCTGAGAAGAATCTGAGCGGATGTGGGTTACATGTTAGTACCTGACAGCGGGCGCAGCTCGGTGCCTCACCGCCACTACCCTGGCAGGAATGTACACTTCCAGAGGGTGGTGGAAGGAACAAGAGACAGCTCCGTGCCCACGGGCTCAGCCATCTGCTCTTCCAACCACATGTCTCTCCCCCCATTTCCTGCCAGTGATTCATCTATTCTTTTTCTCATTCAAAGATAAATGTGTACTTCTTTTAAGGAGGGGAACATCATTAAGGAGTGTGGAATCTGGATCTCTTAGGATGAGATAAAGCAGATTAAATAGTTGGGAATTTCACAAAGCAAACAGTGCAGGTGTGGAATCTGGGCCCCCCTACCTCCCCCTGGTGCACTGTTTCCTAACAGGTTAGCCTCAGCCGTCAGGGACAGGTCAACTAAAGCAACTGCATGTGGACTAGGGGCGCACAAGTTGCTAAAGAGCAGAAGAGGCGAATCTGCCTCTGTCAGGAAGAGGATGCTGGATTTCCTTACCCACCATCATAGATGGCTCCTGTGTCTAATTTTACTCCAATGAATGGGATCTTTGTGACTTTTCTTTTCTTTTTTAAATTTTCTGAAGCTGAAATGGGGAGGTAGTCAGACTCCCGCATGAGCCCGACCGGGATCTACCCGGCATGCCCACCAGGGTACAATGCTCTTCCCATCTGGGGCATTGCTCTGTCGCCGGCATGCCCACCAGGGGGCAATGCTCTGCCCATCTGGGGCGTCGCTCTGTTGCCACCAGAGCCATTCTAACGCCTGAGGCAGAGGTCACGGAGCCATCCTCAGCGCCCAGGCAATCTTTGCTCCAATGGAGCCTCGGCTGTGGGAGGAGAAGAGAGAGACAGAGAGGAAGGAGAGGGGGAGGGGTGGAGAAGCAGATGGGCGCTTCTCCTGCGTGCCCTGGCCGGGAATCGAACCCTGGACTCCTGCACGCCAGGCTGACGCTCTACCACTGAGCCAACCGGCCAGGGCCTCTTTTTTTTTTTAATGTTTATTTTATTGATTTTTAGAGAGAGGAAAGGAGAGAAAGAGAGAGACAGGAACATCGATCTGTTCCTGTATGTGCCGTGACCGGGGATCGAACCGGCAACCTCTGAGCTTCAGGACGATGCTCTAACCAACCGAGCTATCTGGCCAGGGCTGTGACATTTTCTAACAAGCAGACCAAGAAGCTACCCCAAATCTGCTTTAAAAGAGACCCTAGCCTATTAATAGCCAAAGAAGTTTATTAAGGCTGTATTTCTGACAGCAAAGGGTAGAAGTTGGCAACATGCTGTGTACAAAGGGACGAGCATGCCCAACTGGAGGTGCTCAGTAGACATTTATTGAAGTGCACCAGATTGGCGGCAGATGGGCCTCAGTTCCAATCCTGGCTCTGCTTCCAGCTTGGGGGATATTAGACAAGCTACTAACCCTCTGGGACTCTCAGGTGCCCCATATGTGGACGGGGAGATGCAGACACCAGCTCACAGAGTGGGGTGAGGACTGAGCTGGGTAATGTCTGTAAAGTACTTCATGCGGTCCCTGGAACAGGGAAATATGCAAATATCAGGCAAAAATGAATACTCATCATTTCATTTCAGTTTCTGCCACATCCTGCCTCCTAAGGGTAACAAGGTTCTAGCAAGAACTCAAAAGGAAACTGGGGACCTGGCCTATTTGGGTATGGGCTCACCCAGTGGGAGAGAAAGGGCAGATAACACAAGGGACCCGGCCACAGAACTCATACTCTCCTGGCTAATGCCAGACACAGGGGAGAAGGAGGGAGGCAGAGGGACAAGCAAAACCTGATGAGACCTTCTCCCCCCACCCCCAACAGCCACTGTGACCTCTGTGGCAAGTGAAGGGCTCAAGAAGTGAGTGATCCTGTTGCTGAGTGGAATATACAGATCTCAGATCAGACTGAGTTCTTCAAGACTCTAGCATTATGCCTCCACTTTCTCACCTGTAAAATGGGTGTTGTAATAGCACTTACATCTCGAGTTGTTGTGAAGATGAAATAAGACAATCTATATGAAAAACTGAGCCCAGGAATTCAGGACAGTCAGGAAGCAGTATATAAATGTTAACAACGGTTATTATTTATATCCCTTGAAAATATATACCATTAACAATTACTTTGTTAACCTGTTAATTGATCAATAGATATTCATGTAATAAACACTTGTTCACTCCATCAGGGAACTGAATTGTTAGTCACTTCATTCATTAATTTATCTTCAGATATTGATTGAGATCATGTGCTGTGCTGGCACCAGGCTGGGCTCAGGAGATGGCAAGGTTCATTTGGCAAGAAGCTTGAACGTTAGTTGGGGAGAGAGAGATGTGTGAAGGAAAATAGGACAAGACCAGGTGTGGTAAGTGTCAGGAGCCAGGAAGGGCTTCCCAGAGAGAATGCTTTTTGAATGGGATCCTGAAGAATGAGCAGCCAGAGGAGTTTGGGTTTGGGAATCACAACTTGCAAAAAAGAATAAAGTTGGGGGAACAGGACGAGCAACCATGAGGACTTTGGTGTGCTTCATGTCCAGCCACACAGACTGATAACCTTTTAGTGAACATCTCTGATGACAACCATTGGGCTGACCTGCCCTGTTACCGAACAAAAACTCCCATTTGCAACCTGTTTTAACTGCCAGGCAGAACTACCCACAAGCACTGGACTTCCAGAAGATGTCCAGTAAAATCCATCAGAGGGCATTGGTGTTGTGGGCCCCGCCCGCCTGCCACACTGATTGGCGAGCCACGGTGAGTATCCTTTTCCTTAACATTGCTCAGGAGATTAGGACACCAGTCATATGCTACCGGCCACAACTTTCAAAAAACAAACCTGGGAATAAAGTCACAAGAGAAAATGGGGGCCATTTGGAAATTTGAGAACTCACACATTCTCTATGTTTTTTTGTTTGTTTTGTTTTGTTTTGTTTTTCAGGAAGGATTTCAAATTTTCAACCTGTTTTAATGCTAGCCATCTGCTTTATTAATAAAAGCAGCAGCGTTTCTACTGTTCTGGGGTGAGGCAGCGCTTTCCCAAACATTGCAGAAAGAACTTTTGGATTTGAGTATTACATTTTGTCTTTTTTTTTTTTTAACTTGAAAAAATAATTGCCAACTGGAGAGCATTTTAGAGAGAGTATGCGCACAGAAATGTTCAGTGAGTCTTGCCTGGTGTTGTAGGTCTATTCTGGTGCGTGGGGTTTCCAGAACAATTACATAAGTGTTAGCAGAGCCAGGAACTTTTGACATTTGTGGCAGCTTAATGGAGTTCTTTTCATCATTGAAAATATCTTAATTGTTGTTTCCTTGAATTTAAATTGCATAAAACTGGTGAAGCAGGATAAATTAATTTGGAGGCATTTTTATTAAGTGTGCTTTGTTGGCAAAGAAACTAAAAAAAAAATTTATTTGAAATGAAATACAGGTGATCATGCTGTAACAAATATGATAATCTAAGTAAGCATCCTTCAAAAACTGCCTGGGAGAATACATAGTAAGCAAGATGTTTTTGTTTTTGTTTTTCCTTCTACTGCTTGTCAATATTTTCTTCACAATCTGAGTGTCTGTGGTATACTGTTTACTTAGACTATCTTAAATGTGACTTTGAAAATTCTGGGATTCCAGAAGTGACTAGGATATCCAATACCTTGCTTTTGTTTTTCAGAATTTTGCCCAAGAAATAATATATTTAGTACCACTTACATGTTTGTTAAAATGTTAGTTATCCTAATTTTTTTAAAAATATTTTACTTATTCATGTTAGAGAGTGAAGTGAGAGAGAGAGAGAGAAGGGGGGTGGGAAGGAGCAGGAAGCGTCAACTTATAGTAGTTGCTTCCCATATGTGCCTGGACCAGGCAAGCCCGGGATTGTGAATCTGCAAAACCTCAGCATTTCAGGGGAGGCTTTATTCACTGCACCACCACCGGTCAGGCAGTTATCTTTATTTTTTAAAGATACTCAGCTCCCAAGGTATCTTCCAATAAGAGAAACTAGGAAAAGACCCAATGAAAGCCATTGTTAACTCATCTTTTCCATCTCAAAAGTGAGCCCCTCCAAATCCAGGGGTTAGGGGCTTTCTAGGCAGGGAGGAGACCTTGGTTCTCCTAGATGTTTGTTCAGCATCTTGTACAACTTTTCTAATGGCTGCAGATAAGAAGTTGTAGATAAGGGGGTTGTGTATTTCTTGGTTCAAAAGACTGGTGCAAAGGACAAGCAGGCAGAGTGGGCACTGACTCATAGAGGTCATTGTCCTAGTGTGGCTCAAGTGCTCCTTCTGAGGGGAAAGAACAGCTCACCCAGTCCAGCTCTGCACACCCAGTCACTGTCAGATTCTTTCTGCATGACTCCCAGTACCTGCCCACCTTTCCTAAGCTGACAGCACAGAGCACCCTGGGCACCCCACAGGAGAGGAGTGGTGAGGCCATGTGAACTACGTGGGCTGTGGGCATGGAGGAGAATATACATGAGCTCACAATGGTAGTAAGTTAGTAAGTGCGCTTGTGACACACAATCATCATCAGTGTTTGCTTGTTGATGCTGGAGTACTACGTGCTGTCCAAGACTATTTCCAAGAACCTACTGAACATGTATCCCTGGGGCGTAGGAAACAAACTGAGAAGAGGAATTTAGGAACCCTGCCAAGTTTCCTAAATAATAGAGATGATTTTATTTTTATCAAGTGAGAGGCAGGGAGGCAGAGAGACAGACACCCAAATGCGCCCTGACAGGTATCCATCCGGCAAGCCCTCTAGCAGGCGATGTTCTGCCCATCTGGGGCTGCTGCTCTGTTGCTCGGCAACCAAGCTATTCTAGTGCCAAGGCTAGCCCATGGAGTCATCCTCAGTGCCCAGGGCCAACTTGCTCATTCAAGTAATGGCTGCAGAACGGAAAGAGAGAGAGAGAGAGAGAGAGAGAGAGAGAAAGAGGGAAAATGGGGAGGGGGGGGAGGGGAGGAGAAGCAGATGGTTGTTTCTCCTGTGTGCCCTGACTGAAAATCAAACCTGGGACTTCTACATGCTGGGTGGACATGCGACTGCTGAGCCAGCTAGCCAGAGCCAGAGATGATTCTTTTAGGAGGAAGTAATGTATCCCAGGGCTGGTGGGGTGAAGGAAGAAGGCAACCTTAGTACGTAAGAAAATGCTGCTGAAACCAAGGCCAGGTTGGCACATACCCTCTAGATCAGGGGTAGTCAACCTTTTTATACCTACCGCCCACTTTTGTACCTCTGTTAGTAGTAAAATTTTCTAACTGCCCACCGGTTCCACAGTAATGGTGATTTATAAAGTAGGGAAGTAATTTTACTTTAAAAAATTTATAAAGCAGGCCCTGGACGGTTGGCTCAGCGATAGAGCATCGGTCTGGCGTGAGGGGGACCCGGGTTCGATTTCCGGCCAGGGCACATAGGAGAAGCGCCCATTTGCTTCTCCACCCCCTCCCCTCCTTCCTCTCTATCTCTCTCTTCCCCTCCCGCAGCCAAGGCTCCATTGGAGCAAAGATGGCCCGGGCGCTGGGGATGGCTCCTTGACCTCTGCCCCAGGCGCTAGAGTGGCTCTGGTCGCAACAGAGCGACGCCCCGGGGGGGCAGAGCATCACCCCCTGGTGGGCAGAGCGTCGCCCCTGGTGGGCATGCTGGGTGGATCCCGGTCCGGCGCATGCGGGAGTCTGTCTGACTGTCTCTCCCCATTTCCAGCTTCAGAAAAATACAAAAAAAAAAAAAAAAAAAAATTATAAAGCAGAGTTACAGAAAGTTAAAGCATATAATAATAATTACTTACCAAGTACTTTATGTCGAATTTTTGCTAAGTTTGGCAGAATAAATCTTTATAAAACAACTTACTATAGTTAAATATATTTTTATTTATACTTTGGTGGCTCTGGTACAGCCTACCATGAAAGCTGGAACGCCCACTAGTGGGTGGTAGGGACCAGGTTGACCACCACTGCTCTAGATCAACAGAAAAAAGGCAAGGGGAGCCACCTTGCTTTGTTTCACTGAAAGGTCCTTATCTTACTCTTCATATTCCTGGCTTTCTGCATCCAGTAATCACCAAATCCAATGAGTTCTGTTTCTTCTGTTTCTCGATGCATTTTTCCTTCTCCGTCTCTTTAGCCACCTAGGTCAGTTTCTTACCATCTCTCACCTAGATTACTACAATAGCCTCCTACCTGTTCTCTGTGCTTTCAGTCTTGCCCCTGCAAACCCATATCTCAGCAAGGGGATCTTTCATGCGTTTTTGTGGCTGGACAATGGGAATTTATTGGGAAGATGTTCTGTCAGCTCTCAGGGTGGACAGAAAGACTTGGAAATTGATAGAAACTGGTGGGGACAGGGATATGATAGATCTAGGAGCTATTCAACAGTATTGTCGGTGCCCTGCCCCAGAACAAATGGTCTTCTATCATTTCTGGGGAATTGTTTCTATCCTGTTTTTAAGATTCTAATTATAAGAAGTGAACATTGTTCCAGCTTGGGTTAGATAGCTGTTTGTTGGTGAGTAGAAGGATGAAGACACTTAAATTTAAAAGTCTCATTAGACTTCCAGTGGGGAAAGGGTAATCCTTCAAAAGGAAATCAAAGTAAAGTGGATAATGAGTGGTCAAAAGTCAGTATGTGTTCATAATGTGTTGATTATAAAAAGGGCAGCAGAGGCTATATCTCGCCCCATTTTTCTCAGTTTGTTAACATCTATTTTCCCCAGATGACATTGAAATCTTTGATGGAAGAACCATGTTTCATTCATCTTTGTATACCTGGCCTCTCAAAGACACCCAAACACACATGCAATAAATATTTATTGTATGAAACAACAAATCAACATCCATTGAAATGAAAGCTTTGTGTTGTCTAGCCTATAAGCTTTCAGAAGTACTTTGTGGATCCTGGCCCCATCCTTCAGCAGTCCTCCCTAACCTGAAACTACTCAACACTGAACTTGGTAGTACTCAGTCTACTTCCCTCGGGTGCTTGTGAAGAGAAAGAGAGAGAGAGAGAATCAAGAGGCTGTATCCCAGCACAGTATTCTTTCTGCTTCCATTTATCCATATCTTCTAGCACCATCTTGGTCTATGGAAACTCCTAACATGCATTAGTTCCCGGGATGCTTATTGTTCTTGATGAGCCAATATCTAACTACCTTACTGGACATAATGCAATGGAAAGAATGTGCTTTGAAATCAGGCATAGTTCCAATTTAATCTCAATTACTAGCTTTGTGACCTTAGATACTTTTTTAAGAAAATATTTTATTTTTAACTTTATTCAGTTTTTTTAGAGAGACAGAGAGAGAGAGAGAGAAGGGAGAGGAGTAGAAAGCATCAACTCTCATATGTGCCTTGACCAGGCAAGCCCAGGGTTTTGAACTGGCGACCTCAGCATTCCCAGGTTGACACTTTATCCACTGTGCCATCACAGGTCAGGCACTTTTTTAAAAAAAAATGAGAGGTGGGAGGCAGACAAACAGATTCCTGCATGCATCCCAACCAGAATCAACCTGGCAAGACCCCTACTGGGTGATGCTCTGCCCATCTGGGGCCACTGCTCCACTGTTTGGCAACTGAGCTATTTTAGTGCCTGAGGTGAGGCCTTGGTGCCGTCCTCAGCACCCAGGGCCAACTTGCTCAAATGAGTTATGGTGTGGAAGGGGAGGAAGAGAGAGAGAGAGAGAGAGTGAAAGAAAAAGGGAGGAGAAATAGATGATTGCTTCTCCTGTGTGCCCTGACTGGAAATTGAACCCAGGACTTCCACCCGCCAGGTTGAAGCTCTACCACTGAGCCAACCAGCCAGGGCCCTTAGATACTTTTGTTAAACCTCTCTGGATCTCAGGTTACAAATATGTTCACTGAAGATACTATAAGTATAAATAAAAAATATATATAGGGGATCCTTGGGTTATAACACAGTTCCATTCCTATGGCAGTGACGAAACCTGAATTTTGGTGTAAGTCGAAACACATCCTAGCCTAAGTCACTTACCTATCCTAACTGGCACATGCTTCTGATGCTGGTCTTCCAGCCAGAAAACTGGCAATCTTTCCATCTCAATCATTGTGCCTCTTCACTGTTTAGTAATCACAGTTGATTTCATAGGGGCTGATCCCTTTACATGCTCCAGGATACAGTCTTTATCTTTGATGCTTGTTGGTACAGTAGAGCGGCTAAGGCCTGGCACATGGCCGATGTTCATCGCTGATCCTCCTTTTCTGATTGATCTCTTTACAATGTCTAATTTCACTTCCATCGTGATGGGTTTCCTCTTCTTCGAAGCACTACCATCTGAAGGCTCTTACTTTCGTTTAGGAGGCATGATAAGGGCCAAAAATTCACCAAACAAAGCAACACAAATGGAACATTTGAGCTTTTAACAGTCCAAAATGGTGTAGGTAAATGTACTAGGGAACTCCAATTCATTCACTCATATCCCTGTTACCACGTTATACTTTCGCTGTGCACAACCAAATTCCTCTAGTTCACTCATGTAATCTGTAAGTATGATGCTAACAGTGTAAGCTGAAACACTCACATCTCAATTGTTTTAAGTTTTTATGGGAGTGAATGTCGTAAACTCGAAACATTGTAGGTCGAGACTGGTATAACCTGGGGAACCCCTCTCCAATATGCAATGACATTTGTCACAATGCTTGTCATATGACAGGTGGCTAGTGAACATCAATTCCATTCTGCTTGTGTGGCTTATACATGGAGGCATGAGGGGAATTTGCAGTACTAGAGTAGGTAATTTGAATTGAAAGGAAAAAAGAGAAAGAAGTAGAATAAACCAATTTGCTCCAACATGAATCAAAGTCACTTATTAACTTTTTTTTACTGAACTATATAAAACATACCAAAAGTTTTTTTTTAAATGTAACATATATATAGTTATTTCTTTTTAAAGAGAGACAGACAAACAGGGACAGACAGAAAGGAAAGGAGAGAGATGAGAAACATCAACTCACAGTTGCGGCACCTTAGTTGTTCATCGATTGCTGTCTCATCTGTGCCTTGACGGAGGGGCTCCAGTTGAGCCAGTGACCCTTTGCTCAAGCCAGTGACCTTGGGCTCAAGCCAGCGACCATGAGGTCAATGCTATGATCCCACACTCAAGCTGGTGAGCATGCACTCGAGCCAGATGAGCCTGTGCTCAAACTGGCTACCTCAGGGTTTTGAACCTGGATCATCAATGTCCCAGGCTAACTCTCTATCCACTGCACCACCACCTTGTCAGGCACATATATATATTTCTAAAACAGCAACAGAATTAGATATTCTGCTGGATATGTATACCTACACAGACACGGCATTGAAATGGAAGGGAATTTCTTCTGTGGTGTGTGTAGCTTGTCCCACTCCAGGATGCACTGAGAAAAACTCTTGGGTGCGTTACGGATTGTTAGTTTATATCACCTGAGAGGTGATTTACAGGGAAACCCTGAAGCAGATTAGATTAAGGATTGGAGTGTCAGCAAGCACTCAAATGAGCAAGTTGCCTAGGCAGTTCCTGTGGGAGATTCTGCCTAATAACATTTCTCCACTTCTCTGGCATTCTTTTTATTTTAACTGATGTTTCTTCCATTAGTAAAAGAGTATTTAAAATGAATTACATGTTATAATTACACAATAAAACATTTTTAGAGAGGTCAGTCCTAGACAAAGGAATTAAAGAAACGGTATCTTTGTTTTCTCTTCACATTAAATGATAGCACTACCTTGGCTGCTTGGCTCAGTGGATAAAGCGTCAGCTTGGAGTGCAGATGTTCCAGGTTCAGTCTCTGGTCAGAGCACACGTGAGAAGCAACCATCTGCTTCTCTTTCCCTCCCGCAGCCATTGGATTGGCTGGTCCCACGTTGGCCCCAGATGGAGGTTGCTGGGTGGATCCTGGTCAAGTCCCATGCGGGAGTCTTTCTATCTCCCCCTCCTCTCATTTAAAAATAAATAAATAAAGTAAAAACTATATCACAAGTGGAAATTCCAAGGTACTGCAGTTGATATATTATTCAAGTTTCACTCAAATTAAATAAAAATGTGTTGACCTGAAGAGAAATGCAACCATCGTAGCAGCTCAAAAGGAGGGCATATTGCTCACTCCTCCTGTCTCCAGTGCCAAGCCTCTTGCCCCTTTCCCCCTCCTCCCCGGCTCTAAGCTGCTCTGGCATCTCCGACTGTTCCTGAGGAGGGACTTATGCTGCTCTGCTGTGGGAATGCCCAGTGTGCTCACTCCGGTGTGAGGGGAAGGAAGCCGTGAGGTAAAACTGGAAGTCAATGAGCTCAAAATAGTACATGCCACCTCTGCCTACAGGACTGCCCCACGGCTTCCCCTGCCAAAGGGACACCGTGGTGCCTGATGAGCCTGAAGAAAGAGAGCCTTGATTTTTCCATAGAAAACTACTTTTCCTTTACAGAAAAAGTGACTATCAATTGTGGTGCCTTCCCCTCTCCTGGCCAGGGTGAGGTTGGCCACATAACTGAAACTAGGTCTGTCAGATGCTCTTGACCTGGAATTTTGACGTCAAGAGAAATGACACAAAAATGGAAAATTCTTCTAAATCAGTTCCTCTGGTATCAATGGCCTAACAAGACTGAGTTATTCCTCACACCTGAACTCCTAAAGCTTCTCTTACTCTTTTATAAAGCAGACTCTCAGCTTTTCCTTCTGTTCTGTGAGCACCTCTGTACACTCCCAATAAATTTATGTATTTACTTGAGATAGTCAGACTCAGCTTCTGTTATTTCCTTCACAGAATTTAGCTTCTCGGGTGCAATAGGCTCAACTATGCAAAGCTAGAGGTCAAAATTTGGGAGGCGGGGAGAGTCACTTGGGGTCAAACATTTACAAAGGCACCAAACTCTATTTTTCGTAAGCCGTTCAAATCCCAGCTTTATGTTAGCTTTATGGCATCCGGCACAAGCCTGGGAAGGCAAAGGAGCCCCTGAGTCAATATTCCTGGGGTTAATTTGGTTAAAACACCGGATTCTCTAGTTCTCCCCTTGCAACTTAAGTAAACCCCACAGATTCTAGAAAAATGTCAGCAGTGCTGATCTAGATGGGTTCATTTAAATGGGTCTTGTAAGAGGCAGTGCCCAAGCCGCATTATCCAATTATATAACAGATGATGACGGAAGAGCGGCCACAGCAGTTAGGTCAATCGGCATTTCAAAAATCAGTGCGTGGGAACACGTTCAAACCACAACCCTCCATTAGGAGCCTGCGTTTCCCAGAAAACCCTCATCTCTTCCTTCTGGCAGCAATTTTAAAGTCAGCAGGAACCTCTCTTTCAGCACTGCAGCAACTGAGAAAGATTCAGACTGGATTTAACTTTCCTAGAAGCAGCCTCTCCTGCTCTTGGCATTTTTTTTTTTTTTTTTTTTTTTTTTTTTTTTGTAGCCCTAAGATGGCACACTCTGTCGAAGTTATTTTCAGCTTCGGTTTGAAAAGCAAAAGAAATCAGCAATAACCTACCTGCCTTCTCCTCATGGAGTTGAGGGAGCCAGAAGGAGTCGGGGAATGGGGTAGACAGTTCCTTAAACATTGACCATTTACCTGCACCTCTGGACATTTCTGCTTCTTCTAGTGTTTGTTTTTGCTGTGGGTGCCAGTCCAGCATCCTAATGGAGAAGAACCTCTGTTTCTTCCTTTATTCAATAATCATTTGTTGCATGAGTACCTGTCCAATGCAAGGCAGTCTCCCCTGTACCAGGCAAACTAGGTAAACTAGGCAGGCAGGCTCCCCTGGTAAACTAGGCAGGCAGGCTCAAAGCTGGCCTTGGAGGAGCTGCTATTTTAATGGAGGGAAACAGAAACAAACACATGATTTCAGATATGCTTGGCCACAGGTAGACCCTCCAGGAGAAGGGGATTCTGATGTCTTGACTTTCCAGGTGGGAATGGTTGTTTGTGTGAAGTAGCAGTTAGTTAGACAAACACTTCAAACCAGGAATATCAAAACAGGAAATGTTTGACTTAAAATAAATCCAAATTAGGAAAATCTGTCAGAGAAGCTCCACTCTCACCAACTTGTTTCCGTGTTTGTTTGCATTTGGCAGCTCTGACGAGTGCATCACTGGGGCCAGCGGTGGCGTTTTGCAGAGCCCTTCCTCGCTTGGTCTGGGAGAGGGACCAAGCAGGTGGCACTGGGATTCACAGGTGAGAAAGCTGAGGCTCACCAGACCTGGCTGGTGTTCTCAGCCAGCTCCGGTGTGACCAGCTGCAGGCTCTCCCCTGTCCTGATCACCATGGTCTTCACTTCTTCCTTCCAACTATCCCATCACATCATCTTCTATCACAAAGTGCTCCCCTGCTGTGGGTTTGATTGAAATTAGCTGTAATAATTTGTTTGGGTTCCTACACACACACACACACACACACACACACACACACACACACACACACACTCCTAGAAAGTACATAACCCTGTAATTTTCTATCATTGTTTTTCCAGTGAGAGAGAGACAGACAGATAGGGACAGACAGACAGGAAGGGAGAGAAATGAGAAGCATCAACTTTTCATTGCAGCTTCTTAGTTTTCTTAGTTGTTCATTGATTGCTTTCTCATACGTGCCTTGACCCAGGGGCTACAGTAGAGCAAGTGACCCGTTGCTCAAGCTAGCGACCTTAGGCTCAAGCCAGCAACCCTGGGGACATGTCTAAGATCCCATGCTCAAGCCAGTGACCTTGTGAGCAAGCTGAAGAACCCCCACTCAAGCCATGCTCAAGCAGGTGACCTCAGGGTTTCGAACCTGGGTCCTCTGCTTCCCAGTCCGATGCTCTATCCACTGCGCGACTGCCTGATCAGGCCAAAATTATTCTTTTTAAACCTCTTTTCTTTCCTGGCTCAGAGACCATTCAGGAAATGAACCAAATGTCCAGTGGGACATTTGCTTTCAGGGCAAGTCATAGGGAGCAGTCCTAAGAGAACACAGCACACCTAGTTATGGTTTTGTATCAAAGACACAAAAAGCAGGCCCTTTCCAGTGGCTCAGTGGATAGAGCATCAACCCAGCATATGGATGTCCTTCCTGGGTACTTTCCTGGTCAGGGCACACAGGAGAAGCAACCATCTGCTTCTCCCCCCTTCCTTTTCCCCCTTCTCTTCCTCTTTGCCTCTCACGGCCAGTGACTTAGATTAGTTTGAGCATGGCCCTGGGCACTGAAAATGGCTCCATCATTGGATTGCAGAAGCCTCAGGCACTAAAAATAGCTTTGTACTCAAGCGCTGACTGTAGATAGGGTTTCCAGGTGGATCCAAGTAGTCTATCTCACTATCTCCTCTCACCTAAAAAACCCTCCAAAAACCAAACAATAAAAAAACCTATGAAAAGCAGGAATACCGATGCCATATTAATAACAGCAGCCTCTGAATTTATAACAATAAACACTGAGTTATCCATGACCCGTTTGCCTAATTTATCTATCCAGAAAAAAAACTGATCAACTCATGCTGATCTGTGGTGGCACAGTGAATAAAGTGTCAACCTGGAATACTGAGGTCGCTGGTTCAAAACCCTGGGCTTGCCTAGTCAAGGCTCATATGGGAGATGGTACTCTCTGCTCTTCCTCCCTTTTGCTTTCTCTCTCTCTTTTCTTCTCTCTAAAATGAATAAATAATGTCTTTAAAAAAATTGATCAATCCAGTGAGGGGAAGATGGAAATCACATACAGCCTCTACTAATGAAAGTTAACCTTTTTTGTAACTCTTCATACAAGCCAGGCCTTACTATGCTCAGTGTTTCATGTAATTATCTAATTTAAACTTAATCCCACCTTTTAGATAGGTGCTATTTATTTTTGACGGTTGTTAGAATTTATTATTTAGTTGAATAATTTAAGAACAACAAAATTTATAAGGCATTAGTTATAAACTGTTGTGATTCTCGCTTCTTGCTCTTTGATTTACATAAATTATGATTTATACAAATGCATACTATTTGCTTTTTTAATTTTTCAATTACCATTGATATTCAATATTATGTTACTTTCAGGTGTGCAGCATAATGATTATACATTGATACAACTTACCAGCTGGGCCCCCCAACAAGTCTAGTACCTATCTGACACTATATGCAGTTATTACTCTATTATTGACTGTATTTCCTAAACTGTGCTTTACATTTCTGTGACTATTTTGTAACTGCCAATCGGAACTTCCTAATCCCTTCACTTTTTGCAACCATACTTCCAAGCCCCATTCCATCTGGCAACCATCAGTTTGATCTCTCTATTTATGAGTTTGTTTCTGTGTTGTTTATTGTTTTCTAGATCCCACATATAAACGAAATCATGTGGTATGTATTTTCTCTGTCTGACTATTTCACTTAGCATCATGCTCCCTAGGTCCATTCATGTTATTGAAAATGGTTAAGATTTTTTATTCTTTTAATAGCTGAGTAATATTTCCTACTATGTATGCATCACTTCTTTATCCAGTCATCTATCAATGGGCACTCAGGTGGCATCCATATCGTGGCTATTATAATGCTAAACGCCATGCTCAAGCATCCTTAATGAACATAAAGATGTGTATATCTTTTCAAATTAGTGTTGATTTCTTTGGATAAATAACCAAAACTTGGCTTGCTGGGTCATATTGTTAGTTTTTTGAGGAAACTTCCTACTGTTTTCCATAGTAGCTGCACCAATCTGCATTCCCACCACCAGTGCACAAGGGTTCCCTTTCCTCCACACTCTCACCAACACTCGTTGTTCGTTGATTTATTGATGACAGCCGTTCTGACAGATGTGAAGTGATATCTCACTGTAGTTTTAATTTGCATTTATCTGATGATGCGTGACATTGAGCATCTGTGCATATGACTATTGACCATCTATATGTCCCCTTGGGAGAAATGACTGTTCAGATCCTCTGCTCGTTTTTTTAATCCTATTGTTTGTCTTTTTTGGTGTTAAGTTGTATGACTTCCTTAGATATTTTTAAAACTAACCTCTTATCAGATGTATCATTGTATACAATCTACCATTCAGTAAGTTTTTGTTTCATTTTGTTGATGGTTTCCTTTGCTGTGCAACAACATTTTAGTTTGATGTAGCCCTATTTGTTTTATTTTTTTCTTTTGTTTCCCTGCCTGAGGAGACATAACCCTCAGTGTCAGAGAGTTCACTGCCTATGCTTTCTTCTAAGAGTTTTATAGTTTGGGGTTTTACATTTAAGTCTATAATCCATTATGAGTTCATTCTTGTATACAGAGTAAGAAAGTGGTCTAATTTTATTTATTTCTTTTTGTTCTGCCCAGTTTTCCCAGCACTATTTATTGAAGTGATTGTGTTTATTGCACTGTGTATTCTGCCTTTTTTTTTTGTCATAGAATAATCGACCAAATAGGCATGGGTTTATTTCTGGGCTCTATATTCTGTTCCATTGATCTATGTCTGTTTTTATGCCAGGTAATGTGAAACCTCCAACTTTGTTCTTCTTTCTCAAGATTGCTTTGGCTATTCGGGTTATTTGTAGTTCCATATAAAATTTAGAACTATTTTTTTTAGTTCTGTGAAAAATGCCATTGTTATTTTGATAGGAATTGCACTGAATCTATAGATTGCTTTGGATAATATGAACATTTTAATTATATCAGTCCTTCCTGTCCATGGACACGTTATATGCCCCAATTTATTTGTATCTTCAATTTCTTTCTTCAACATCTTATAATTTTTTTGAGTGTAGGTCTTTTACTGTCTTGGTTAAGTTTATTGTTTGGTATTTTAATTTTTGATGCAATTGTAAATTAAATTGTTTTTTAATTTTTCTTTCTGACAGGTCATTATTAATTAGTTTATAAAAATGCAACCAATATCTGAATATTAATTTTGTGTCCTGCTACTTTCCTAAATTCACTTATCAGTTATAATAGTTTTTGAGTGAACATTAGGGTTCTCCAGATATAGTGTCATGTCATCTGGAAATAGTGACAGTTTCATTTCTGTCTTTCCAATTTGTATGCTTTTTATTTCTTCTTCTTGTCTGATTGTCATGACTAGGACTTCCATTGTAATATCAAGTAAGAGTGGTGAAAGTGGACAACCCTGTTTTGTTCCTGATATTAAGGCAAATGCTTTTAGTTTTTCCTCATTGGGTATGATTTTAGTTCTGGATTTGTCATATAGGGCCCTTATTGTGTTGAGGTATGTTCCTTCTATTCCCACTCTGCTGAGAAGTTTTTTTATCATAAACAAATGCTAGATTTTGTCAAATATTTTAGCTGTACCTATTGATACGATTTTATAATTTTTACCTTTCATTTTGTTTATGTGGTATATCATGTTAATTGGTTTGCAGGTGTTGAACCAAACTTGCATCTTAGTAATAAATTCCAGTTGATCATGGTGTATAATTTTTTTTTAAGTGAGAAGAGGGGAGATAGTGAGACAGACTCCCATGTGGGCCCCAACTGAGATTCACCTGTCTACCCTCATCTGGGGCTGATGCTTGAATCAACCTAGCTATTTTTAGCACTGGAGGCGGATGTACTTGGACCGACCAAGCTATCCTCAGTGCCTGGGGTCTTTTTGGCTTTACCTTGTTTGGGATACTCTGTACTCCCTGGACTTACCTGTTTTTTTTCACCAGGTTAGGGTAATTTTCAGTCATTATTTCTTCAAGTAGATTTCAATCCATGCTTTTCCTCTTCTCCTTATGTACCCCTATGCTGTGACTATTGTTATGCTTGGTGTTGTCCCAGAGGTCCTTTATCCTCATTTTTTTAAAGAATTCTTTTTTTTTTTTTTTTGCTTTTTCAATTGTGTGTTTTCTGCTACTTGTCTTCCAAATAGCTGATTTAATCCTCTGCCTCCTCTAATCTGTTGTTGATTCCATCTAATGTAATCTTTATTTCTGACTGGTTCTTTTTTATAGTGTCTATACTTTTTTCATATTTACTATTTCTTTGTTAAAGTTCTCATTGAATTGATCTAATCTTTCCCTAAATCCATCAAGCATCCTTATAATCAGTGTTTTGAATTCTGTATCTGGTATATTGCTTGCTTCTATTTCATCTTTTTTTCTGGAGTTTTGTCCTGTTCTATCATTTCGGACATGTATCTTTGAATTTTTATTTTGGCTGCCTCCCTATATTTGTTTTTGTGGACTAGGCAGATACCTCATAGTCTTGTAGAGTGGCCTTATGAAGTAATTATCCTTTGGGAACCAGTGGTGAAGTCTTCCCAGTCACCTGATCCAGGGTGTCTTTTGTGTGGGTTGTATGTACTTTCTTCTTATTGTTGAAGCTTGTTTGCTGTTGGCACATCAGTAGGTGGGACTGATGCTGTCTAACTAGGTGTGAACACTGGCCTTGAATATAGCAGATGAACATGGAGCAAGATTCACTTTTGTAGGGCTCTAGTGTTTGTTAAGTCCACACTTTGGGTGTATTTTTGGAGTTAATTGGGTGATGCTCTGTTGTAGTCTGAAGCCAACTACTGGCTATGTTTGTTCTGGGGCCTCTTGGGAGGGGCTTAAGTGCTGGTCAACTTCAGCCATGGTCAGTGCTTAGTTTAGACCCAATGGGTAGGAGCTACAATATGATCTGCAGTTAGTGGCTACCTGCACCGGGCTTGGAGGTGCCGGGGAGAGGCTAAGCTGTGAACCAAAGCCAACTGCTACTAGTGCCAAGCTTAGCCACTTAGCAAGAGGTACAGGGCCCATTGAGGCTAACAGCTGCTTGTTTTGGGTTCATGGACATTTGAGAAAGTTTAGGAAAGTTCAAAGTGCAGGCTGAGGCCAGCCACCTGTGAGGAATAGCCACTGATGTGTCACAGCTACAGTGATGACTTAGAGTAGCAAACCTGTCATTTGGTTCCTATTCCTCATACCACTTGTCATGGCAATAAAAACTACTCAGAGACCAGATGAAATGCTCCAAAGGGCTGAGGGGAGGCAACAGTCCCTGTCATAAGATCTAAAGACTGAAGCCCGTCCCTAGCTTTACTCAGATTATTTATTAGCTAGTACAAATAACTCAAGGAAGAAGAAATTTTCAGGGGGTGAAGTAAGTGCAAGGAACATTCTGACTCCTAATCTCTGTTCTGAGAGCCTAAACATTTTCTTTGTTGCTAAATCTTATCCTGCTGTTTTGTTGTTTCCAGTATGGGGCCAAAGAGGCACCTGGACTCTCATCTGCTCAGGGCTTTCGCCCTAGGGTGCCTCTCTGTCTCTAATTTTTGTCCTAACTCTGCAAATCTTCACAGCATATTCCTACACTGATGGAGATGCAGGACTGTGCCTGGGAAGGGCAGGTTCTCAGGAAACTACCATGGTGGAGTGAGCAGTGTTAGCCAAGTTGATGAGGACTCAGAATTGTCATCTGCCTGCACCTGCAGACTGGGAGAGGGGAGAGCACAACAAAAGAACACTGGCACCTGCCAGTCCTTCTGTCCTTGGCAGAGCTGCCTCTCCAGCCCTCGTTATAAAGCCATACAATTCACAGTCCCACCTGGCCTGTGGAGCCAACGCTTGCAGCCATCCCACAAGTGGGCTCCTCCTGCAAGGGCGAGGCAGAAGCCCTGAAACAGGCGGAGACCCGCAGCTGAACAAAGGTGCTCACCACTGCCCTCAGGGCTGAGCATAATGCCACCTGCAGGGGTGGGGCCAAGGCCAAGGCCACCAAATCTTGTACACCCAAGCACGTGATCACAGCCACTCCCATGAAGGAGAGATGGAAACCACAGCAACAGCCCCAGTGGGCAGGCACCGGCAATGCCCATACCAAAAACGCACTAGGCTGCAACAGCAGAGGGGGTGGCATGCCTGCAGACAGACCATACCTAGGGAACAGAGGCCATACCCAGTGGACTCCAGTAGCCAAGACCTTCTTTTACACAGAGAAGATGAGAAGGCAGAGAAATGCAACACAAATGAATCAAAAGAAATCCCCAGAAAAGCACCTGAATGAATCAGATATAACCAAATTACCAGATGCAGAGTTTAAAATAACTATTGTTAGGATGCTCAAAGATATTAGAACAACAATAGATAGTCATTACGAACACCTAAATAAAGAGATAGCAAATATAAAAAAGGACATTGAAATAATAAAAAAGAATAAGTCAGAAATGACAAATACAATATCAGAATTGAAGAACTCGATAGAAGAAATGAAAAGCAGGATGGATGAAGCTGAGAATTGAATCAGTGAGTTAGAGGACACGATAAATAAAGGCACGGAAGCAGAGCAGAAAAAAGAAAAAAGACTCAAAAAGCCTGAGGAAACTCTAAGAGAGCTCTGTGACAACATGAAGAGAAATAACATCCACATCATAGGGGTTCCTAAAGAAGAAGAGAAAGAACAAGGGATAGAGACTTTGTTCAAGCATATCATAGCTGAAAACTTCCCTCAATGAAGGCAGGAAAACATCTCACATGTTCAGGAAGCACAGAGAACTCCATTAAAGAGAAACCAAAAAAACCCTACACCAAGACATATCATAATTAAAATACCAAAGCTAAGTGATAAAGAGAAAATATTAAAAGCTGCTAGAGAAAAAAAGACTATCACATACAAAGGAGCCCCCATAAGGATGACTTCTGACTTCTCAACAGAAACACTTGAGGCCAGAAGGGAATGGCAAGAAATATTCAAAGTAATGCAGAACAAGAGCCTACAACCAAGACTACTTTATCCAGCAAGGCTATCGTTTAAAATTGAAGGAGAAATAAAAAGCTTTCCAGACAAAAAAAAACCTCAAGGAATCCACTACAACCAAACCAAGACTGCAAGAAATGCTAAGGGGCCTGTTGTAAACAGATCAAAGGAGAAAAAGAATATAGCAAAAGAGAAATACAGTTTTAAAGAATAAAATGGCAATAAACAACTGCATATCAATAATAACCTTAAATGTAAATGGATTAAATGATCAGATTAAAAGATATAGGGTAGCTGCATGGATAAGAAAACAGGACCCATACATATGCTGTCTATAAGACACACACCTTAAAACAAAAGATGCACATAGACTGAAGATAAAAGGATGGAAAAAATATTTCACGCAAATGGAAATGAAAAAAAAGCTGGGGTAGCAATACTTATATCCGACAAAATGGACTTTAAAACAAAGATTATAGTAAGAGATAAAGAAGGTCACTGCATAGTGATAAAGGAAGCAATCCAACAGGAAGATATAACCATTATAAATATCTACGCACCTAATATAGGAGCACCTAAATATATAAAGCAGACTTTGATGGATTTAAAGGGTGAGATCAACAGCAATACTATAATAGTAGGGATTTCAATACCCCACTAACATTACTAGATAGATCCTCAAGAAAGAAAATTAACAAAGAAACAGCAGACTTAAAGGACATACTAGATCAACTCAATTTAATAGATATCTTCAGAACCTTTCACCCTAAAGCAGCAGAATATACATTCTTTTCAAGTGCTCATGGTACATTTTCTAGAATAGACCACATGTTAGGGCACAAAAGTGGTCTCAACAAATTTAAGAAGATTGAAATCATATCGAGCACTTTCTCTGATCACAATGGCATGAAACTAGAAATCAACCACAACAGAAAAACTTAAAAATACTCAAACACTTGGAAACTAAATAGCACGTTATTAAATAACAAATGGGTAAACAATGAGATCAAAGAAGAAATTTAAAAATTCCTAGAAATGAACAATAATGAGCATACATCAACTCAAAATTTATGGGACACAGCAAAAGCAGTCTTGAGAGGGAAGTTTATAGCATTACAGGCACACCTCAAGAAGCTACAAAAAGCTCAAATAAACAACTTGACCCTACATCTAAAAGAACTAGAAAAAGAACAGCAAGTAAAGCCCAGAGCTAGTAGAAGGAAGGAAATAATAAAGATCAGAGCAGAAATAAATGACATAGAGGCTAAAGAAACAATACAGAGGATCAATGAAACCAGGATCTGGTTCTTTGAAAAGGTAAATAAGATCAATGAACCTTTAACCAGATTCACCAAGAAAAAAAGAGAGAGGACTCAAATAAATAAAATTAAAAACGAGAGTGGAGAAATAACAACTGACACAACAGAAATACAAAATATTGTAAGAAAATACTATGAAGAACTGTACGCCAAAAACTAGACAACCTAGATGAAATGGACAAATTCCTTGAAACATATAATCTTCCAAAAATTAATCTGGAAGAATCAGAAAACCTAAACAGACCAATTACAACAAATGAGATTGAAACAGTTATCAAAAAACTCCCAAAAAAGAAGAGTCCTGGGCCTGATGGCTTCACAAGTGAATTCTACCAAATATTCAAAGAAGAACTTCTCAAACTATTTCAAAAAATTCAAGAGGAAGGAAGACTTCCAAGCTCCTTTTATGAGGCGAGCATAATTCTGATTCCAAAACCAGGCAAAGACAACACAAAAAAAGAAAATTATAGGCCAATATCCCTGATGAATTTAGATGCAAAAATCCTCAACAAAATATTAGCAAACTGGGTCCAGCAATATATGAAAGAAATCATACACCATGATCAAGTGGGATTTATTCTGGGGAGGCAAGGCTGGTTCAATATTTGCAAATCAATGAATGTGATTCATCACATAAAAAAAGGAAGGAGAAAAACCACATGATAATTTCAATAGATGCAGAAAAAGCATTTGATAAAATCCAGCACCCATTCATGATCAAAACTCTCAGCCAAGTGGGAATACAGGGAACATACCTCAACATGATAAAGGCCATCTATGACAAACCCACAGCCAATATCATACTCAATGGGCAAAAATTAAAAGCAATCCCCTTAAGATCAGGAACAAGGCAGGGGTGCCCCCTTTCACCACTCTTATTCAACATAGTTCTGGAAGTCCTAGCCACAGCAATCAGGAAAGAAAAAGAAATAAAAGGCATCCACATTGGAAAAGAAGTAAAACTATCATTATTTGCAGATGATATGATATTGTATATAGAAAACCCTAAAGTTGCAGTAAAAAAAACTACTGGACCTGATAAATGAATTCAGCAAGGTGGCAGGATATAAAATCAATAGTCAGAAATCAGAGGCATTTTTATACACTAACAATGAACTGTAAGAAAGAGAAATTAAGGAAGCAATCCCCTTTACCATTGCAACCAAAAAAATAAAGTACCTAGGAATAAATTTAACCAGGGAGATTAAAGACTTGTACTCAGAAAATTATAAAACATTGATAAAAGAAATCAGGGAAGATACAAACAAGTGGAAGCATATTCCTTGCTCATGGTTAGGAAGAATGAACATCATTAAAGTGTCTATATTACCCAAAGCAATTTATAAATTCAATGCAATACTGATTAAAATACCAATGACTTACTTCAAAGATATAGAACACATATTCCAAAAATTTATATGAAACCAAAGGAGAACACGAATATCCTCAGCAATCTTGAAAAGGAAGAATGAAGTGGGAGGTATCACACTTCCGGATATTAAGTTATATTATAAGGCCATTGTTCTCAAAACAGCATGGTACTGGCATAAGAACAGGCATATAGATCAATGGACTAGAACTGATAACCCAGAAATAAACCCACACCTTTATGGACAAAGGAGGTAAGAGCATACATTGGAGTAAAGACAGCCTCTTCAACAAATGGTGTTGGGAAAATTGGACAGCTACCTGCAAAAAATTAAACTAGACCACCAACTTACACCATTCACAAAAATCAACTCAAAATAGATAAAATACTTTTTTTTTGTATTTTTTCTGAAGCTGGAAACGGGGAGGCAGTCAGACAGACTCCCGCATGCGCCCGACCGGGATCCACCCAGCATGCCCACCAGGGGTGATGCTCTGCCCCTCTGGGGCGTCGCTCTGCCGCAATCAGAGCCATTCTAGTACCTGAGGCAGAGGGCACAGAGCCATCCTCAGTGCCCGGGCAAACTTTGCTCCAGTGGAGCCTTGGCTATGGGAGGGGAAGAGAGACAGAGAGGAAGGAGAGGGGTGGAGAAGCAGATGGGCGCTTCTCCTATGTGCCCTGGCCGGGAATCGAACCCGGGACTCCTGCATGCCAGGCCGACTCTCTACCACTGAGCCAACCGGCCAGGACCGGATAAAAGACTTAAATGTAAGCCGTGAAACCATAAGCATCTTAGAAGAAAATATAGGCAGTAAGCTCTCTGACATTTCTCGCAGCAATATATTTGCCAATTTGTCTCCACAGGCAAGTGAAATAAAAGACAGGATAAACAAATGGGACTATATCAAACTAAAAAGCTTCTGCACAGCTAAAGACAATAAGAACAGAATAATAAGACAAACTACATAATGGGAGAATATATTGGACAATGTGTCTGATAAGGGGTTAATAACCAAAATTTATAAAGAACTTGTAAAACTTAATACCAGGAAGACAAACAATCCAATCCAAAAATGGGCAAAAGAAATGAATAGACACTTCTCCAAAGAGGATATACAGATGGCCAATAGGCATATAAAAAATGCTCAACATCACTAATCATTAGAGAAATGCAAATTAAAACCTCAATGAGATATCACCTCACACCAGTCAGAATGGCTCTCATCAAGAAAACAACACAGAATAAGTGCTGGCGAGGATGTGGAGAAAAGGGAACCCTCCTGCATTGCTGGTAGGAATGCAGACTGGTGCAGCCACTGTGGAAAACAGTATGGAGATTCCTCAAGAAGTTAAAAATCGAACTGCCTTTTGACCCAGCTATACCACTTTTAGGAATATACCCCAAGAACACCATAGCACTGTTTGAAAAGAAGAAATGCACCCCCATGTTTATGGCAGCATTGTTCACAATAGCGAAGATCTGGAAACAGCCCAAGTGTCCGTCAGAGGACGAGTAGATTAAAAAGCTTTGGTACATATATACTATGGAATACTACTCAGCCATAAGAAATGATGACATCGGATCATTTACAACAACATGGATGAACCTTGATAACATTATACTGAGCGAAATAAGTAAATCAGAAAAAACTAAGAACTATATAATTCCATACATAGGTGGGACATAAAAATGAGACTCAGAGACATGGACAAGAGTGTGGGGGTTAGGGGATGGGGGGGGAGGAGCAGGAGCGGGTTAGGGGAAGGGAGGGGCACAAAGAAAACCAGCTAGAAGGTGACGGAAGACAATTGGACTTTGGGTGATGGGGAAAAAAAAGCCATACAATTCAGTGTCTCCCATATGTCTTTGCCACTTATAGAGCTACCATGCTCTTTCTGAAGCTTAGGATGAGTACACTGCTCACAAAAATTAGGGGATCAGGGAACTTGCAGATATTCTAGTACTTTCAGCCTTTTGTATAGTGCATTTTCACCAATGAAATAAAAGTTGCTTTTACATCTCATTTGCATAATCAAACAACTTTCTTTGAGTTGTTTGCTTTTCTGATGTTCTTTTTTAATAAAAAAAAAGAAATCAAATGCTTCTTTTTTTTCTTTTCTTTTACAGAGACAGAGAGAGAGATAGACAGGAACAGACAGACAGGAATGGTGAGATGAGAAGCATCAATCATTAATTTTTCGTTGCGCGTTGCAACACCTTAGTTGTTCATTGATTGCTTTCTCATATGTGCCTTGACCGCAGGCCTTCAGCAGACCGAGTACCCCCTTGCTCGAGCCAGCAACCTTGGGTCCAAGCTGGTGAGCTTTCGCTCAAACCAGATGATCCTGCGCTCAAGCTGGCGACCTCCGGGTCTCAAACTGCGTCTTCTGCATCCCAGTCCGATGCTTTACCCACTGCACCACCACCTGGTCAAGCTACTTCTTTTTTTATTGCTTCATATTCATTTTGAAATATCCCCTAATTTTTTGAGCAGTATATTTGTGAGCAAGTGAGGCTGTGCGTGGGACCTTTAACAGGATGCATCTAAAGCAGCCCTCCACCTAACCTGGATGTAATACCCAGTGATTTTCACAGCCAGGTGTTACAGGGACTCTTTTTCGTGGCACTAGAACCCTGGGCCACACAGCCTGCTGTGGGGCTGAGACCCCTCACTCCTCAAGGGGACCTCTGTAACCAAAATATTTCTCCTGATTTTCAATCATTACACGAGTGTGGGACTAGCTTGTTTTACATATCCACCCCTCCTACCAGTCTTGAAATGACTTCTTCTTTATATCCTTAGTTATAGTTTTGTTCAGCGAGTGTTCAGATGGTTCTCAAGGGTGGTTGTTCTATAATTTAGCTGTAATTTTGATGTAGCTGTAGAAGGAGGTAAGCACCATATTACCTACTCCATCATCTTGACCAGAAGTAGGTAGGTGCTATATTATAACCATTTTACAGATGAGGAAATTGAGGTCCCAACAGGTTAACTGTTTTGCCCAACAATACATAGCTACCTAGGGGTAGAGCCAGGGCTACCTGTCTGCAGAACCCTCTTTTCTGACCATTGTTCTAATTTGGAGCACAAATTATTAGAGTTGGATCTTAGTCCAACGCCTATTTTATGCAAGAGGGAGCAGAGGCCCTAGTGCAGTGGTCCCCAACCTGTTTTGGACCACGGACCAGTTTAATGTCAGAAAATATTTTCACTGACTTGCCTTTAGGGTGGGACAGATAAATGTATCATGTGACTGAGACAAGCATCAAGAGTGAGTCTTAGACAGATGTAACAGAGGGAATCTGGTCATTTTTAAAAATTAAAACATCCTTCAGACTTAAATATAAATAAAATGGAAATAATGTAAGTTATTTATTCTTTCTCTGCGGACTGGTACCAAATGGCCCACGGACTGGTACCAGTCCGCGGCCCAGGGGTTGGGGACCACTGCCCTAGTGGATTAAGGATCTGCTTAAAGTCACACAATATATTCTCGCTGACAGAGTGAGACTTGCTTCTACATTGCCTCTTCCAATTGGAGAAAAGCTAGAATGAGTCATTGGGTATTCCCCTTCCATTTACAGGGAACTATCTTTTGAGAATTTGAGTTGAGAACATCCATGCCATGTAAAGTAGAATCTTGACAAATTTATGCAAGAACCCAATTACAAGGCTATTAAATTATAAGAAACATTTCTAAACAATTGTAAACTAGCCATATTCCTGTAGGAGTCTCCAATTCCACCTGGATGTGTTCCAATGAGAGCAAACCTGGAGAATAATTACCTGTTTCATAATAGTATATTTATTTCAAGCTTCCAGGGGAGCCATCTTTGAAAAACTCATAAGCAGAAAGTTAACTTGTAATAAACTGATGGTGAGGCTGCGGGTTTTATTACTTTTATTGTTTTCACTGTTTTTCTTTTTGTTTTTGCCTTTTAAGAGCTCAGTAAACCACTCTGAATGTTAATAATCCATTAGCTCTAAAGGAAACATTTTTAGTTCCCAAAAAATTCATTTTACCTTTCAAATTTGAACCTGTAAACACAAAAGCTTTTTGTCTTATAAAAAGGCTTAGCGGCCCTGGCCGGTTGGCTCAGTGGTAGAGCGTCGGCCTGGTGTGTAGGAGTCCTGGGTTCAATTCCTGGCCAGGGCTCACAGGAGAAGCACCCAACTGCTTCTCCACCCCTCCCCCTCTCCTTCCTCTCTGTCTCTCTCTTCCCCTCCTGCAGCCAAGGCTCCATTGGAGCAAAGTTGGCCCAGGCGTTGAGGCAACAGAGCGACACCCCAGATGGGCAGAGCATCGCCCCCTGGTGGGCATGCCAGGTGGATCCCAGTTGGGTGCATGCAGAAGTCTGTCTGACTGCCTCCCCGTTTCCAACTTCAGAAACATTAAAAAAAAAAAAAGGCTTAGCAATAGTTGGTTCCACAAGATTAGCCCCATTGATCTGCAGTACCTGTGCTTCTAGAAAATGTAAGACATTATCAATTTTTTACCATTGTCCAGGAAGCTTTGCTTGGACTAATGTTATTTATCCAGCTGGGTATGCTGACGAGAACAGAAAAGATCAAAGCAATTGTGGATTGCATAACATCTAAGATCTGCCCTGACAATCAATCAAGTCTGAAGCACACGAACCTGTTTACAAAATGCCTTCACATACATCCTCTCGGGATTCTGATGAAGTGGAAGACGGTGCTGTCTGTGCTGGTCATAATCCACTTCGAGGATTCCTATGACCTTTTTTAACGTTATTCAGTAGTTCTATTTTGTTTTCCACGTAGTGAACACACAGAAAGCACAAAATGAAAACCTTAACGTGCAGTTTGCAGCAATAGGACCCTTAGGGTTGGTAAAAACAAGTAAAAAGGGTTCTGGGAGGTGGCCTGAGGGACTGTGCCTGCCCCCCTCACCCTTACACAGGCCTGCGGTGGTCTCTCTACAGGCAAGAAGGCTGGGCAACTGCACACCCATTGGGTCCCCTCCTCCTGCACTCACCCTAACAGCCGCAGGCAGGGGGAGCACAGGGAAGGGCACTGGGGGAAACAGCTCTTGCAGTCTCAGTGTTTGACCCTGGGCGGTCCGTGCAAGCCTGAGGGCTGGGGGTGAGAGGGACAGAACAGGAAGAGGAAAAATACAAGGTTACTTGGCAAGGGAGAAAATATTGAAAGAGGAAGAAAAAAATAAAGAAAAAAGCCCAAACTACAGGCTACATTTACCTGAAAAGCAAGAAATGAAAGGGAGCAATTTAAACCAGAACAATGCAGAAGTGGCTGGCAGGGAAGCCCCCCACTCTCCCACTCTTGCCGCCACCAATCCCAGCAGGCCTGAAGAGGGGGCGAGAGTGTTCCATCCGCATCTCCAGGCCTGGCCAAGGACGGCTCCCGCAGCGACTCTGGCCCCCTGCGGCCCCCGCAGGCGCTGGCACAGGAAAGTGGGAGGGAAAGGATTGCAGAGAACCTGTCAGCGCGCCTCTTCTCAGAATTTCCGAGTTTGAGAGCTTCTCAGAGAACGTTAAAGGCTGACAGCTAAATTTAATCAGGGTTAAATCAGTGAAATGAAGATGATGTTCTTATGCAACACAAATGAAAAGTGACTTCTGCCAGCGCTTTCCCTACAAGGTAATGGTACAGACTCCTAGGAGCAGCCCCGCAGTTTGGAAAATGTTATGAATTCAGGGGAGGCAGGAAATGTGAAAGTCTGGTTCATTGCTGATACTGCCTTCTGGGGACTGGCGGGCGGTAGGTTCCACCGGCAGGGTTCCGCCGCCGCCGCGTTCTGTAACGATGGTGCTGACTCGCTCGCTCTCGGTTCAGAACAATTCCTCATACATGGCACCTTAACTACGTTCTATATTTAAGACAGCCATTTTTTTCTTCCTTAGGAACTTCAAATGTTTTCTGCTAAAGGAGCTTGCATAAACCTTACAACCAGGGACTTGGACTGAATGAAACATTCGTTTGTTTCCAAAGAGTCTGTCAATCTGATTTTGTGCCAGTTTAATCATTTTAGAAAATGTGCAGGTTCAGTTCTGTGGTTCAGACTGACTTCCCACGTGATTTATGTTCTTCAAAGATAAATGGCACATACCCTTGATATGATGTGATGATCAGGGCAGTTTACCTCTGTAGTTGTACTCCCAGAAGCCCCTAAGACCTGTAAAAACATGAGAAAACATCAGATTAGGCCCACATTGAAAAAACATTCTATAAACTACCTGACCAGTATTTCTCAAATTGTCACAGTCATCGAAAACAAGGAAAGTGAAGAAACTGTCAGTCTAGAGGAGCCTAAGGAAGCGTAACAGCTGAAGTTATATGGCATCTGGGATGGGATCCGGGAACAGAAAAGGACATGAGGTCAAAACTAAGAAAATCTGTCCTGGCCGGTTGGCTCATTGGTATAACGTCAGCCCAGTGTGTGGAAGTCCTGGGTTCAATTCCCGGCCAGGGCACACAGGGGAAGCATTTCTCCACCCTTCCCCCTCTCCTTTCTCTCTCTCTTTTCCCCACCCGCAGCCAAGGCTCCATTGGAGCCATATTGGCACAGATGCTGACGATGACTCCAGGGCCTCTGCCTCAGGTGCTGGAATGGCTCTGGTTGCAACAGAGCAACACCCTAGATGGGCAGAGCATTGCCCCCTAGTGGGCTTGCCAGGTTGATTCTGGTCAGGTACATGCAGAAGTCTCTCTCTCTGCCTCCCTGCTTCTTACTTCAGAAAAAAAAACCCAAAAAACAAAAAAACCTAAGAAAATCTGAGTCAAGTATAGGCTTAGATGAATAATAACATGTCATTTTGTTTTCTTAGTTGTAACTTATGTGCCGTGCTGATGTAAGATATTACCAATAGAGAATATATGGGAACACTCTGTAGTATTTTCACTACTTTTTTTTTAATCTCAAAGTATTCTAAAATTAGGTGTTTATTTAAAAATAAATGTTAAAAGTTAACTTGGTTCACCTGACCTGTGGTGACACAGTGGATAAAGTATTGACCTGGAATGCTAAGGTCACTGGCCCAAAACCCCAGGCTTGTCCAGTCAAGGCACATGTGAGAAGCAACTACTACAAATTGATACTTCCTGTTCCTACCCCCACATTCTCTCTCTCTCCTCTCTTTAGAATAAATACATAAAATCTTTTTCTTATTATTTTTATATAGAAAGAGAAACAGAGAGGAGATAGAGAAAGGGACAGACAGAAAGAGAGAGAAATGAGAAGCATCAACTCTTCATTGTGCACTTTAATTGTTCATTGTTTGCTTTCTCATATGTCCCTTGACCAAGGAACTCCAGCTGAGCCAGTAACTGCTTGTTCAAGCCAGCGACCTTGGACTTCAAGCCAGCGACCTTTGTGTTCAAGCCAGTGACCATGGAGTCATAGCTATGATCCCACGCTCAAGCCAGCGACCTCATGCTCAAGCTAGTGAGCCTGTCGGGGTTTCGAATCTAAGTCCTCAGCATCCCAGGCTGATGCTCTATCCACTGCACCACTGCCTGGTCAGGCCATAAAAAATCTTAAAAAAAAAATTTAGTTTGGTTCATGGTTCTGCAAAAGGTGATAATTTGCGTTTACATAAGGTTTCCATTTATGGCAGGTTTAAACTCCTGTTCCCAGTGTTCCATTTTGTTTTACCAAGAGGAAAACTGAAACATAAAGATAGGCTTGAACTCAGTGAAGGATGGTGTGGGAAGGGAGAATTCCTCTTCTGGAGTTCATCCACTTGGTTCTCAAGCATTGGCCTGTGGTACTTGCTCAACTACCTCCTGCCAGGATGGGGAGAAATAAAGGAGTTTCAAGTATGACCTTTTATAGAATCTGTGCAGTTAAGTAGGGTGTTTTAGAGAGGGGAAAGCAAGTCCTGCACATGGTTTTGTCAAGGTGGAATGTCCAAAAAAAGATGCGATTGGTTAGGGACAGTGAATAGCTACACTGGTCCTCAAGTCCTTTCTATCATTGGGCCAAACCCTACTCAAATGACACAGGGTCAGTACTGGTGCAGTGATCTTAAATCCTGATTCCTAAGGTCATGACTTCCCCAGTCCATCGAGGATGATGTGACATCTCATCTCAGGTACATGTGGTACAGTCAGGGTGGGAGTGAGTCTTGGAGTCCATAACAGCAGAAGACTCTGGTCAGCCTCAAAGAGATGACCTGTACCTGTTTCTGGTCTTTGATTACCTGAGACATTTCTGCCAGCTCTTTAACCGAGCTCTGCAACTGCTGTAAGGAGAACATGACTGACTTTGAACTCATAAAGTCTTGAGTTGAAGTCTTCACTTCCAAGTTTGCTACTTCCTGGCTATGTGGCTCAGGTCAGGCTACTGCTTAATCTTGCTGATTTTCAGGGTTTTTCATCAGGAACAAAAAGGCTGATCTTATTCCTGCCTTGAAGTGCCAAGAGAATTAACTACATGGAGGGTATGAGATCCCTTGACCCAATGTCTGGTATGTAGTAGGTGCTGAATAAATTCTCTTTCCCTTCCCCTTTTTCTTCTTTTCTCACAGAACCAGGACAGTGGGGCAGGCACAGTCTGGACAGCTTGGCCTCTTCCACAAATGGCTCTCTCTGTTCTCACAAGATTAGCATTTCTGATAGGATTAGGAATTCTGCTAATTCATAGAGCATTAATCCTGAAGTGTGCCAATAACCTCTTCTGATTTGTTCAGAATCAGAAGCACTTAATGCTCTGTATTATTTATAAACATATTATTTGTTTATTATATATTATTTTTTATTCCGTAGAAAGATCCAATGTCATCTCACCAGAAACTGTCTGTGCAGCTCTCTTGCTGGACAATACAGGTTAATGGAAACCCAGGAGCTGTGCAAAGTGGACACTGAAGAGGCTTGTTTAAAATAGACAGGAACTGTCTGCTATCAGGATGCCTTGCAAAAGATGCTGTTCTGTCTTCAGTAGAATTATGGGAACAAATCCTTAAGATGCAAGGCACATAAGGAGGCTAAGAGTGGTGGGGGAAAGGAAGCAAAAAGTAAAATAAAACAAAAGGCAAGTGCACAGGCATGGTGAGCAAGAAGAGAACTCTTAATGCAGAGACAATCTGGAGGTGAAAAGGCTGAAGAAAGTTCCAATCAAAAACCAGATGAGGGACTTGGACACACAGGTCTTTATATTTCTGAATAGTGGCACCTTCACGGTGAATGTGTTTCTGCCACCCAAGTGTATCAGTGTGTGTGTTACAGCATGCCTTCTCCAGCAGTGTGGCCTGCTAGACAGTACACTTTGCATCTAATTGATACAAGAAAGTTTCCATTTCTCTGTAAACCAAACCAGCATTTAAGTCAGACAACCAAACTTTTAATATTGTTACTATTATTCACAGTCTGCATTATAACATGACAGTGACAGCTGTCAAGCAAGTCATCATTTAGACCAAATATGATTCAGAGAAATTCCATAGAGATGTTTATATATTTGACCAAAATGAGTTTTCTAAACCATTGAGTGGGGTGGGGTGGGGTGGGGTGGGGGGGAGACAAAGACAGATTTTAATGGTTTTACTGCTATAATTTTTCTGTATTACTTTTAGAAACTTTTTTTAAGTGAGAAGAGGGGAGATAGAGAGACAGACTGCTGCATGTGCCCCGACTGGAGATCCACCTGGCAACCCTGTCTGGGGCTGACGCTTGAATCCAGTGAGTTCTCCTCCAGGGCCCAGGGCCAATGCTTGAACCAGTCAAGCCACTGGCTGCAGGAGGGGAAGAGCTAGAGAAGGGGGAAGCAGGGGAAGCGAAGAACATGGTTCCTCCTCATGTGTGCCCTGACTGGGGATTGAACCTAGGACGTCCACATGCCAGACCGATGCTCTATCCCCTGAGCAAACTGGCCAGGGCCTTAAACACTTTTAATCAAATATTTATGTTTATGGTGAAAAATTTTGGCAGTGAGGACCAGATAAATAAATATTGCCCATTATATCATTAGCCAAAGAAATGCTCTTTGCTATTTTCTTTTAAAATTATATTTCCATTTTTCAATATTAAAGTTTAATAAAAAATATGAAAAAGAAAAAGGCATCCATAACTATTCCACCTTAACTACTATCAGAATTTTATATTTTTCAGGTATTTTTTCCATCTCTGAATAATATTCCTTTTTTAACATGGTAGCAATCCAACTGTATATACAATTTAGTATCATGACATCTTTACCTGACATTGACACAAGTTTTTTTCAGGGTTACAAGGTTTGTCTCTAAAAATCTTTATTTCTGAAGGTACCCTGATAGCACAAAATAGTTATACTGCTGCTTATGTTGAATTATTCCCCTAGAGTTGGGATTTAGTTGTTTCCAGGTTTTTGTTATAAGAAATAACATGGTATCAAAGTAGTACTACCATACAAGTGTCTTAAAGATCTTGAAAATGGTATAATTTTGGTACCTTGAATTGTTTCTATTTATGTAACAGACATTTATTGAGTGCCTGATATGTGCAGGGTGCTGGGATACCACAGTGAGTAAGATACAGGTCCTGTGCTCAGGAGATTGCATTGGAGACAGGCCATGGATGCTGATACAACACATTTTAACTCACCTTGACAAGTACAGTAGTAGAAGTGAATGTCAGGCTCTGTGAGCTAATGTCTAAAAGTCATTTGCACTATACTGGCACATAGTAGGTGCTTAATAACAAAATGACAAGGATGATGATGACTGCAGCCGTCACATTTCTGATAGAATCATTTAACAGCTGGTTTTCACGATTCATCTTTGTAGAAAAATAAACAAAATCAAGGAAACGAAACAAACAAAAAACACTCCTTGGATTACAGAAATCAGTGATAACCCATACATGCCCAGACTGTGCTAGCCAAGAGCCAAGATGATCAAGTTCCTTCTAACTAGTAAAATAAAGTTCCTCATGGAACAAAAACTCCTTCCATAGAAATATTCTAATGGCCTGATGTCATCCTAACTTAAATTCTATCAGATGGGATGACTTGGCTCTTCTGAATGGTGTGGGTCAGAGATCAAATACGAGGCAGGTCAATTTTGTAGCAATTCTATTTCTTTAAAAAGAAAAACTATGTATAATATAATATAATTAATATAATATAATAGAAAACTTTGGAGGGTCAAGGCAGATATGGGAACTGTAAAATTTTCCATAGGTAGGGTTATTTGCTTGTCATTTGATTCTCCTCATTGCCTTTCATAGTCAGGTCTGCAGATCTGAATGATAGTTAATGTTTAAAAAGGTCCAGCATGTTCTGGTTAACAACCTGGCTCATTTCCTCTCCCTAACGGCGCTGCGGTGATTGCATAACTCGAGTAAAGCCTTGTGTTACACGAGAACACCTAAGGAACGATGCTCAAGTCCTAATGAATGTGAGATCAAAGTTGCTTTAATCTGAGGAGAAGGAATTTGCAACCTTCAGAAAACACTTGAATTGGCTTGGACCTCTATGGGGACAGTTTTACTGGGATCCATGGATATAATCCACGGCCACCACTGAAATAAACATAGGATTTCAGAGCGGAAATGAAAGGAACACTGCACTAACCTGAAAGCACCGTGGGGTTTAAACAGCTGACTGCAGCTTCTCTGGTGAGAATCTGACCATGGCGCTGCCAGCATTGGCTCACCCTCTCAACTGCAGTAGAAGGAATTATATGGTCTGCCCATCAAGTCCAGTCCCCCAACTATCCTTCTTTTCTTATTAATTTCACTCTTGTTAATCCCCTGTGCAATATTTCATGAGACCAGTGCAATGCGGCTGTTGACATTTCCCATAAATAATATGCCCAAGTCCTCCTCCTCCCAATCCAATTAGCTCCACTTCCTTCAAACTTGACTCAACATTTCTCCAGGAAGCTTTCCCTGATTACCTTGTCATCCTTCCTTATGGTCGCAAAAATGCAATAGTTTTTGTAGACAGATTTGCTCTCTGACTGTTGCTGGGTGTTTACTTGTGCTGGCATTGGGCTTGGTCCCGGGGCTACGTGATGAGTAAATCCCAGTCACTGCCCTCATGGAGGTCACAGTCCACACACACACACAAACAGACTCATAAATGTGATGATAAGGGCAATGGTTGAGATAGGCATGCGGAAACTCAAAGACATTCATCCTCTAGGGAGTCCAGAAGGAAAGGCTGATGCCAGAGTTAAGTCTTCTGGGATGAGGACTAGCTGCGCAGGTAGAGGAAGGTGGGAGAGGCACAGGCGGTGTGCGTAGGAGGTGGTGGAGGCCGGGAACAGATAGGATGGGCATGTGGGCCGTGTTCCACGTGCTGATGAGAAGTTCTCCGAATTTGAGTTCTTTTTCTACAATTGAATTATAAGCTTTTCCAAGGAATCATATCTTCTACTTATTCTGCCTTCTTCCCTGTCAGTCTGTTATAGTCCCTAGTGTTTTCTAAAGAGTATGTTCCACCATCCTGGGAAACACTGCTGACCCGCCGTCTACCTCCTGAGCAGTCTGTCTGGCAGGGCTACCAAGACTGTGTGTGGCCAGGGGAAGATGCACCATGCTCTCAGCGGCGGCTGTGACTGAGGAAGACATGTGTGGCTTTGACTGAAGGCAGGAACACGTGCCTGCATGGACAAGCCGTCCAACCAGGGGTGGGATTCAGCCAGTTCACACCAGTTTGGCAGAACTGATAGCTAATTTTTTGTTCAGTTCGGCAAACCAGTTGCTAAAATGGCACTTGTAATCAGTGTTCTCTCTAAGGTGGGCGCCTGGGCAGCCACCCCATGTGGAAATCACAAATTTACATGTAACATTAATCTGTGCAACAGCGTATTCTAAGTGCTCATAGTAATGTTCACAGGTGAAAAAAAAATGCAAGTGAGGACGCCTATCAAGAATCAACATGGAAACATCTTAAACAATAGATTTTTTGTTTTTTTTGTCAGGTATTATTTAATATTTTTTCATTAATATTTTAAAACTATTTCTTATTATCTAGTTTTGTGTACGTCTTTTATTTTTCTTATTTAAGTATTAAATGCATAAAATAATAAACTACCTTTCGGTATATTACATTTTTATACTTAAAATGGACACTAAGGCAGAGAACCAATTGTTAAATTATTTGAAGCCCACCACTGCATCGAACTCACTTAATCAGAAACTCCACGGTCCCCATCAGATGCCGTCTCTCTGATATTTCCTATTCTCAGCCTTTGTGATGATGACTTGCATTTTACATTCAAAAAGTTCTGCTCCAATATTTCTATGAAGATTTCATTGGAGCCCGACCTGTGGTGGTGCAGTGGATAAAGCATCGACCTGGAATGCTGAGGTCGCTGATTCAAAACACTGGGCTTGCCTGCTCAAAGTACGCAGGGGAGTTGATGCTTCCTGCTCCTCTTCTCTCTCTCTCTCTCTCTCCTCTCTAAAATGAATAAATAAATAAAAATAAATAAAAATTTAAAAATGATTTCATTGGAGGTCCTGGCCTGTTGGCTCAGTGGTAGAACATCAGCTCAGCATGTGGATGTCCCAGGTTCTATTCCCAGTCAAGGCACACAGGAGAAGCGACCATCTGCTTCTACGTCCTTTGTCTCCCCCCTCCCCCTTCTCTCTCTCTCTCTCTCTCTTCCCCTCCTGCAGCCATGGCTTGATTGGTTTGAGCACATTGGCCCCAGATGCTGAGAACGGCTCTGTGGAGCCTCGGCCATAAGCACTAAATGGCCCCAGGAGGCCTGGTGGATGCCAGTAGGAGCACATGTGGAGTCTGTCTCTCTATCTCCCCTCCTCTCACTTGGGAAAAAAAAAATTTATTGGATAACTAAAAGTGTGGCTGAGTAAGTATGGAATGGAAGTTCTAATTATCCTATAGAAACAGAAAATAATCATTAAAAAAATTAAACCCGGCCCTGGCCGGTTGGCTCAGCGGTAGAGCATCGGCCTGGCGTGCGAGGGACCCTGGTTCGATTCCCGGCCAGGGCACATAGGAGAAGCACCCATCTGCTTCTCCACCCCCCCTTCCTCTCTGTCTCTCTCTTCCCCTCCTGCAGCCAAGGCTCCATTGGAGCAAAGATGGCCCGGGCGCTGGGGATGGCTCCTTGGCCTCTGCCCCAGGCGCTGGAGTGGCTCTGGTGGCGGCAGAGCGATGCCCCGGAGGGGCAGAGCATCGCCCCCTGGTGGGCAGAGCGTTGCCCCTGGTGGGCGTGCCGGGTGGATCCTGGTCAGGCGCATGCGGGAGTCTGTCTGACTATCTCTCCCTGTTTCCAGCTTCAGAAAAATACAACATAAATAAATAAATAAATAAATAAAATAAAAAAATTAAACCCTTTTTTATTGAACTGTTGCTACCTCAAAAGTTGTCAGTGCCAAACCCTTGATTCATTTGACTATATTCAAAGGTAGAAATACTTAGTGGGTCGGCCCTGGCCCAGTAGCTCAGCTGGTTAGAGTACTGTCCGGATACTACAAGATTGTGGGTTTGATCCCCAGTCAAGGCACATACAACAGTCAACCAATGAATGCACAAATAATTGGAACTAATTGATGTCTCTCTCTTTCCCTCTCAAACAAACAAACAAACAAATAAATAAAATACTTAGTGGGCAAACAGGCCAGAGTCTTAAAAACCTCTGAGAGTTTTGCTGTCCCTCAGACCGCTGGAGCGAGGGATGTGTGCGCTGTTTCTGGCCTCACTTTGGGCCCCTAGGTAAACAGACCTCCACATTCCAAGGCTGCCAAATCGCCATCTTTCATGGATGATTAGAGCCCAACCCCTTCTCCCACTGCCTGGGGTCAGGGGTGGAGGGAGGGGAGGTAAAACATCAACAGCACGGTAAACTCATTCCAAAAAGAAAAAGATAGGGAAAAAAAAAAAAGACTAAGCGAGTTTTACAGGCTCTGCTGCTTCAAAGCTGTCATTTCAAGGTTATGGCTTTAGAATAACAAGAGGCAGCTGCCCTCCCGAGCCATCCTCAGTGAAAACAGCAGAACTAGCTAGCCTCTGGAAAGGACGGAAAATCCAGGTGCGTGGAGCCAGCAGGGGGAATTGTGATTACTGAACCCAGAGCTTTGGAACCAGCAAATAATTCATGGAAATTTTTGTTTCTGATGGCTCAGCAGCAGGGCCTATTTCATGTGAAAAGGAAACTAATGGGCTGTTTTAAATTCCCTAACTAGAGTTTCCTAGCCCTGGTGATATCCCCATAGTCAAACACTCCATGAATGAGATGGTTAAATAAAAGCCATGTCCAAACCCAAGGCCTGTGTCACTGAGAGAGAGCAGAAAGGTAAGCGATATTTCCTAATCTGGTCAAACTTCACAGTTCCCAGATCAAGTACCGGTAATCCAGTTCAAACACATCAGAAGAATTTGTACATGAACACTCGGAAAAACAATAATACTTCCAAGTTGACTTTTGCTCCGAGCCTCGGTGTCTTTATTAGTATAGTAGAGATAGTTATATCTAATAAAAAGGACAGTCATAAAGATTTCACAAGATTTTCAAGTCCCTGCAGAGTAGGCACCTAAAGCTGATTCGCTTCCTCCTTTTCTCCCCCAATTGTAACTCCTGTTATTCGTACCATCCTGGAAGTTCATCATATAACCAACTCAGGGTGCTTCTTAATTCATGTGCTTTCTCCTGGAAGGGTCTGAAAACCTGCTGAGGACAGGAACTTTGTCCTCTGAGTTTCCTGCAGAGGATAACACACAGTATGTGGACAGTAGGTGCTCAGTGGACACAATTGCTTCACTGGTCTTTTCCTCCCTTTCAATCACATATAAAGGATGGTGGGGACACACAAGATGCTTTTCACCACTTCTCTGGCCTTTCCCCACCTTTAAAAGATAACAGGCCAATAGGAATGAAATTAGGAGGAGAAAAGTATTTATTATTCAATGCTACTCTAACTAGAGGATGATGCCTGCCTGTTTTCCCCAACCAGGACACCATTCATTACTGGAGAAATGACCTTCTAGCTTTTTAAGTACAGTCTCAGAAAACTGTAAGGTCAAAGCAATGAGGGCATTTTACAGATAAGTTCATAGTTTTACTGAATCCAGCTCTCTAACATGTTGCAAAACACTAGCACCCTTGCAGCTGCCTTATTGATATCATCAACCACCAGGCAGGGAATGTTTGGGGAAGCTGGAATCTAACCATAGATGACATCTATAGACAGCTACAGAATGTCTTTCAAGATTGCCAAGTCTTTCATTTCAGAGATGAGTATGCTGAAACCAGAGAAGTTATGATTTGCTCATGGTCACAAGGCTAGTTAGAGGCAGAACCAGATGAAAAAACCCAGAAGCAATGGTTTCTACTCCACTTCATTTATTCAAAAAGTATTTATTAAATGTCTAGTATGTGCTTACTATGTTGGAGATACAAAGATGAGCACGACATGGTCCTAGTACTCATGGATTGTATAGTCTAAGAGAGGATGAGAGACAAGAGAAATCTTCATCTCTAGGACAATGCAGAGTAATGGATGGAAAAGGGACTAGCAGCACCAGGCAAGGAGGGCAAGGCACACACTTTGGGCTCAGAGTTTAATTGGATTGTTTGTCTTTTTTGGTGTTGAGTTTTATAAGTTCCTCGTAAATTTTGGATATTAATCCCTTATTAGATATATCAGCAAATATGTTCTCCCATTCAATGGGTTGTCCTTTCATTTTGTTAATGATTTCCTTTGCTGTGCAAATATGTTTTAGTTCAAGCCCTGGCCAGTGCTTAGTTGATAGAGCATTGGCCCAGCTATGGACATCCAGGGTTCGATTCCCAGTCAGGGCATACAAGAGAAACGACCATCTGCTTCTCTTCCCCTCCCTCTCTCCATTCTCTCTCTCTTCCCCTCTCACAGCCAATGGCTTGATTGGTTCAAGCCTCAGCCCCAGGTGCTGAGATTAACTTGGTTGGTCTGAGCAAGTCAGCCTTAGGCACTAAAAATAGTTTAGCTAATTCAAGCATCAGCCCCAGACAGGGTTGCCAGATGGATCCCAGTTGGTTGGGGTGCATGTAGGAGTCTGTTTCACTATCTTCCCTCCTCTCACTTAAAGAAAATAAACTTTTCAGTTTGATGTACTCTCATTTGTTTATTATTTTCTTTTGTGGGCTCAAAATTTAAAGAGGCACCAAAAATTCAGCAATCAAGATCAAGAATGACTGATTTTGCCTTTTGGATTAGGCTCCAATGTGGCTCAGCAGGCACTTTTGTCAATCCTGTATTTATTGCACCTGTTAACATTTTGTTCATCCAGAATTTTTTTTGTGTGTGTTTGCATTATTTTGATTGTTTAAAATAGTCTTAATCTTTTTTGCTGACTTTTTTCTTTTCTTTTCTTTTTGGTGCTTCCCCTCTAAAATGTTGCACCTTGGCAAGGGCCTCACTGTAGTCTTCAGGGGAATCTAACAGAGCCCTGTGGGAATGGGAGGAAAAGGAGGATGTTTATGTGAATTCCAGTAGAGGCGTAAGGTTTTCAGATTCTGCCTCTAACAGGCTTACGGGTTCTAAAGAGCCCCATGCGGAGGACAGGACCTTTTCAGCTACAGAAGCTCTGCCTCAGTCTGTCTTCTTGCTAGCATGTTGTGTAAGGGACTGTTGTACTCCCACTCCGGCAGAATGGGATTCCCATGTCTAATTACTATTTGAAAACATTCTTACAGCAATGAGAAAAAGGTTAGGTTTAAATACACAAGGCCCGTCGCAGACATCATGGGGCCTAGTGTAGGGACTGAGGGACTGTGAATCAATGGAGCAGGCAAGGCGTCAGGACCTGAAGAGGGAGGGGACAGCATGCCAGCACACCAGGTGCTGGTCGGCCCCCCAAAGGTGCAATGGGTTTCAGAGCTCTGCTGTTTGATTTCCTTTGAAAGCCCCTCTAAAGCTCTATTAGCAAAGTCATTCCATGGACATATCTGCTCATTTCACTGGGCTAGGCAGCTTGCATCCCCTTCTTTGTTCACCAGAGAGTGCGCCTAAAAGAATATTTTTAACTTGACTTATCATGACAGAAAGCCTTCTTTCCTTAGACAAATGCTCAATAGATGGTGAGGGGGACGGGCAGAGCCAGAGAAGAAAACATCTTAGGAAAAAACCCTAAATCTGAATTGGGTATAGTGCAGCCGGGTCTTTCTGGGGAGGCCCGCCTTGCCCAACAGCAGGGGGCAACTCCTTACTGCAGTCTAGGGCAGCGGCACCCCCTGGAGCCAGCAAATGCACAACCAGTCAACCACACAGGAGAGGGACAGTTTATGACAGCCGTTTAAATATCAGAGAGGAAATAATAGCTTGTCTCCACGTTTGACTAATTCACACATCCTAATTCAAACTATTAGGCTCTCTTAGTTTTAACAATCTGGCTTCTCAAATTTTGAAAAGTTTCTCCAGTGAAAGCGTTCATTATTTTTTTTTTAAGAGGAGCAATTTTCATGCTCTTGAATCTCTGCAATTATTAGGGAAGAAGGAGGGATGTGTGTGCATAGTGACAAGTGATTAAGGTGACGGGAATATGGAAAGACGCTGAAAATAAAGCTAAGGAAGAATTCTTTTTTTTTTTTTTAAGTGAAAGGCATAGAGTCAGGGAGGCAGACTCCCACATGTGCCTGGACCAGGACCTACTCCGTAAGCCCCCTACAGGATGATGCTCTGCCCATCTGGAGCTGCTGCTCTATTGCTTGGCAACTGAGCTATTTCAGCACTTGAGATGAGGCCATGGAGCCATCCTCAGTGACTGGGGCCAAATTGCTTGAACCATTGGAGCCATGGCTGCGTGAGGGGAGGAGAGAGAAAGAAAGAAAGAAAGAAAGAAAGAAAGAAAGAAAGAAAGAAAGAAAGAAAGAAGAAATTAAGAAAGAAAGAAAGAAAGAAAGAAAAGAAAAGAAAAGAAAAGAAAAGAAAAGAAAAGAAAAGAAAAGAAAAGAAAAGAAAAGAAAAGAAAGAGAGAGAAAAGGGGAAGGGAGAAGGATGGAGAAGCAGATGGGAATCGAACCCGGGACATCCACATGCTGTTCCGTTGCTCTACTCTGAGCCAACTGGCCAGGGCCAGGAATATTTCAAGATTGGAGCCAACTTTATTATATTGGTTGGTTTGGGGGAGAAGATACAAATTGGACTCTCATACACGTCCAGTAAAATGTAATTTGATATTTCTGAAAGACCTTGTGTGTGGTGGTGGGAGGGTATGGATTCAAAGTTTAAATTATATGAATATCAAAAATGTTAAGAGCTAACGGCTGCAGTCATGGCAGGGTGGGTAGGAGTGGGGATGGGGATCATGGAAATGATCTGTGATACCTGTTTTTTCACAAATAAAGGAGCCCTCCCATCAGCTGGAGTGGGGAGTCAGAAAGAGTGGGAGATGAGTCAACTAAGAAAATGTGATACGAGTATTGGGAAGTATTGAGGAGCTGAACAGGTGTTACTTAAGGACAGGAGATAAGGAAAGAAAGAAAACTTAAATATGCATGAATTTCACTTGGCAGCACCACTTCTGAGAATTTTTCTTCAGGAAATGATTAAGGGATTTTGCCAGGATGTTCTCTGGCAAGACTGTTTGTAAGAGCAGGAAGTTAAACACAACCTAAGAACCCTGCATAAGCAAATTGGTAACATTGAATCAATTTATTAGTCAGAACAGTAGTTCGAATGTATACGTTGATCCTAAAGCTACTGACCATAGATTTAGAAGAAAAAGAAAGTCTCCATGTTTGTAGAAAAATATATTTATTTTTATCTATCTATATTCATTTATGTGTTCAAAGTTGGTAATCCTTGGGGGAAGGGAATGTGGGGGTAGGGCGGGGGGAAGGGAATAAAGAGAGACAAATATACAGTCATGGAAAATGATTTGACTTTGGGAGATGGGCACACACACAATCAACAGTTCAAACGCTACAGAAATGTTTACCTGAAACCTCTGTACTCTTATTGATCAACTAGAAAACCCGGCGGTCATACGAAATGACCGCTGTTCTAGATATTATAAATTGTAATTAAAATGATTTGTGCAAAGGTGTCTGCTAATTCAAACTGAATTACCCAGGGCAGGCGGCGAGGACGCCCCTTTGCTTACTGTCCCACGGGGTTTCCCCCTTCTACTTGCTTAATTGCTTAAAGTAGAGTGCAATGAAGGAAACCACTGGCAGTACATTTCTTAAGAGCCACCGCTAGCTCAATAAATAAAGGTGATTTAAATAATAAAATGTTAATTCACATGTCAAATATCTCTTTGTACACAACATTTCTTGTGTAGATCTTTCCATCATTTTTAAGCTCGCCTTGCAGAGGACCATCAATTATTTTTAATTTTTCGTCCATTCTTTCACGAACTCTTGAACAGGCAACATAAAGTTGACCGTGTCCAAATGCAGGCTCAGGTAAAAAAATGTCAACACGCTTAAGCGTTTGGCCCTGAGACTTATTGATGGTCATAGCAAAGGCAAGTTTTACAGGAAATTGTCTATGTCTCAATTGAAACGGCAACCTTGTTTGAGATGGAGCCAAATCAATTCTTGGAATGACATGTATTTCACCTTTAGAGGAGCCAAAGACTTAGCTATTATGACATTATTTTTCAATTGGAGAACCTCTAGTCTTGTACCATTGCAAAGACCCCTTCTGGTGTTAAGATTTCTTAACAACATAATAATTGCTCCAATCTTTAACCTCAATTTGTGAGGTGGCATGCCAGAAGGCGGGACTATTTGAATGCTGTGACAACTTCACCCCATTGGCTAATACAGTTACGCAAGCAACCAATAAGCTATTGGCGACAAACAGACACTTAAGCCGCATATAATAAAGATGTCACCCCTTTAAATGTAATTTTCTAAAAAAAAAAACCCCAAAACAACAAAAAAAAAACCTTGGTAATTTTTGCCAAATTGGATTATTGATTGCCAATTCTTTTTGTTGACTGTATTTTCTGATGTTTCTATAATAAGCAGAATGAGAAATTTGTAATGACAAAACAATGTAAGAGCCTGCTTAGGGTTTCTGTACTGTTTTTTAAAAACCTTTAGGTTTTTACTGTGATTTTCCTTTTTTTTGTTTGTTTGTTTGTTTTTTGTTTTTTTTTGTTTTTTCATTTTTCTGAAGCTGGAAACAGGGAGAGACAGTCAGACAGACTCCCGCATGCGCCCGACCGGGATCCACCCGGCACGCCCACCATGGGGCGATGCTCTGCCCACCAGGGGGCGATGCTCTGCCCATCCTGGGCGTCGCCATGTTGCAACCAGAGCCACTCTAGCGCCTGAGGCAGAGGCCACAGAGCCATCCCCAGCGCCCGGGCCATCTTTGCTCCAATGGAGCCTTGGCTGCGGGAGGGGAAGAGAGAGACAGAGAGGAAAGCGCGGCGGAGGGGTGGAGAAGCAAATGGGCGCTTCTCCTATGTGCCCTGGCCGGGAATCGAACCCGGGTCCTCCACACGCTAGGCCGACGCTCTACCGCTGAGCCAACTGGCCAGGGCTTGTTTGTTTTTTAGTGAGAGGCAGGGAGAGAGAGGCAGAGAGACAGAAACATCGAGTTGTTCCTGTATGTGTCCTGCCTGGGGATCAATCTGGCAACCCCTGTGCTTCCAGACAACGCTCCAACCAACCAAGCTATCGGGTTAAGGCTATTTATTTATTTATAGATTTTATTTACTGATTTTAGAGGGGAGGGAGAGAGAGAGAGAGAGAGGGAGGGAGGGAGAAGGAAGGGGAGCAGGATGCATCAACTTGTAGTAGTTGCTTTTCATATGTGCCTTGACTGGACAAGCTTAGGGTTTAGAAGCAGCGACCTCAACATTCCGGTAATGCTCCACCCATTGTGCCAGCGCAGGTCAAGCTTATTGTGGTTTTCAAGGTGTCCTACAGTTGCTCTCTGTGCTTCCTCAGTCTCCTCTGAATGCACTTCAATTTAAAGCAAACCCTGGTAAGACCAGTGTGGCTGGCTATATCCCTACCTACAATCTCCATCAATCACGCCATTACTGCTAAGACTACCCCAACTAAAAATATTTAAGTGATCATTTACTTTAAAAATACTTTACTATAGGTAGTTTGTGTGTGTGAGCATTAACTCAAATCAACACACAAGGGGTGATTAATTGGCATACAGTTGATTACTTAACATACTGAGTACCCTTATCTGAATCAACACTTCAAGGTAGTTAATTAGCATAAGAATGTTAGAAACCATGTTTATGGTGAAAGTGTGAGTTAGCAGTGGTGAGACAGGAGCCATTGACCTTGCATGGCAAGCCAGGTGGCCCACGCCCACTCAGGTCTGGGGGCTGTTAACTCTGGGTCCCTCCACTTCATAGAGGATGTTCTTGCCGTGTCCAACTCAAGTGTCACCTATAAAATCCTGCTGTGAGTATGTCAACAAGTCCACTTCAGGCTATCCCTGTCCTGTAAGATGCCAGTTGACAATAGAGGGGCAGAGAGGAAGCTGTGCAGAGCCACGAGCCTCCTGTGTGCCTGCCTGTTAAACTGGGTGCATGTGTTTGGTCATTTTATACTCACACTTGCTTGGATTGTGATACAGCAACTGGTTTGGATCAAATAACACCCATTGGTCTGTTAGAAGAAACTACCAACATTTAGTAAGAAGAACCTCATAATCATATGCTGGCCAGATTGGTTTAGGCCATTTGTCACAAAAAAGAAAAAAAAAATCACATTCTTTGATAGGTATAATGGACATTGTCTCAGTAGTATATTATTAGGTGGATATAAAAGCATAGATAGAAAATGTTACTACTTTTATTGATCTGATTGATATAATTTAAATTTAAAAACTGTGCTACCTATAACATAGCTTTAAAACAGCCCTCAGGCATCCCTCTTTTAACCAGATAGTTGCTCCCAACCCCCGCTATACAGGGGAGTCTGGCATCTCCCCCTCCCTCCACAACCCCTGGCTTAGGGATTCTGAATATACTTTCAAAGACTCTCTGCCTTATTTCCACCATGTACCACAATTAAAACAGCTTTTCCAGAATGCAAATTTCCAGCTGCAAGTTGGCATTTCTCCAATCCATTAGCAACTGATGCACTATTAATGTTTGGATTACATTGGATAACTTTGGAGGTTAAAATTGACTTCATGTGCATGAATGAATGAGTAAGCAATAGAGGCATGACCTAGAATAATCTCCTGGTTTGATATTGTATAAACACATTTTATAATCTGTGTAACGGCAATTGATACTTCTTGAATGTGTCAACCATAACACACACTTTTCTGGTAGAAAGGAGAAAAAGAAACACCATGTTTTCCTTCTCAGTCATAATCAAAGTAATCATTAAACTGAGCAAATCTAGTTGCTCTGAACAATAAACTCTTCTGAGCTTTTCCTTTTGTCCTATGTGCTTTTTTCATCTTTTTGTGCAGGCGTGAAGCAAAGGCAACTCTCACTCCTGGAATGGTGGCATTTAACCTCAAGTTTACACTTTTTAATACAACTTCCTGCCTGAGATCAAAATGAACATCGCAATCAGGGGCAGACTGACAGTATGTGACCTTTGATATGACACCCTGAGAGAAGAACAGCACCATTGCCATTATATTCCTGGCAAATACATATCCTAAGGGAACATCATACAAACCCAAAATGAAAAAGATTCTACAAAATATCTGGTGTGAAATCTGCAAAAATATTGAGGTCTTAAAAGACAAGGGAAAACCTGATCAGGCGATGATGCAGTGGACAGAGTATCAACCTGTGATGTTGAGGACCTAAGTTCAAAATCCCGAGGTTACTGGCTTGAACGTGGGCTCATCCAGCTTGAGAGTAGGGTTGCTGGCTTGAGCATGGGGTCATAGACATGACCCCATGGTCACTGGCTTGAAGCCCAAGATCGCTGGCTTGAGCAAGGGGTCACTGGCTTGGCTAGAGCCCCCAAATCAAGGCACATATGAGAAAGCAATCAATGAGCAACTAAAGTCCCACAACTATCAGTTGATGCTTCTCATCTCTCTCTCTCCCTTTCTGTCTGTCTTTCTCTTTTCCTGGAAAAAAAAAGAAAAGACAAAGAAAGATTGAAGAGTCAATCTAGATTGAAAAAGACTAAAGATCCATCAAATGTCAATGAGATACTTTATCCTGGATTGGATCCATAAACAGAAGAGAAAAAAATTTTGTTTTGTACAATAGGTGAAATTGCATGGTGATACTATATAAATGTCTATGTCCTGCTTTTGGTGCCTGAACTATGGTTTCTGCAGGAGAATGTCCTACTCTTTCAATAAACACACATTGATATTTTTAGTGGGACTGGGGCCATGTCTGCAACTTTCAACAGTTTCAGGAAAAGAGATGAAAGAAATGGAAAGATAGTTATATCTATATATAGAGATATAGCAAAAGTGGCAAAATGTGAACAATTGGGGAACCTGGGTAAAAGGTACACGGCGGTTCTTTGGATTATTCTTCCAACTTTCTGTAAATTTGAAATTATTTCAAAATAAAAATAAAAAATAAAAAAGAAGAGAGAGAAAAATATTACAGAGTACCTTAAAGCAAGAGTCATTAGGTTATTTACTATTACTCTTAAAATAGGAATGTTCAGCCTGACCAGGTGGTGGCGCTGTAGATAGGGCATTGACCTGGGATACTGAGGTCCCAGATTTGAAACCTGAAGTCGCAGGCTTGAGCGTGGTGGACCCACCACCTTGAGTGCAGGGTTGCTGCCTTGAGCGTGGGATCACCAGCATGATCCCATGGTTGCTGGCTTACACCCAAAGTTTGTTGGCTTGAAGCCCAAGGTCCCTGGTTTGAGCCCAAGGTCACTGGCTTGAGTAAAAGGTCACTGGCTTGAGTGAGGGGTCATTGGCTCTACTTGAGTCCCCTGGTCAGGGCAAGTATGAGAAGCAATCAATGAACAATTAAAGTGCCACAACTACAAGCTATGTCTCTCATCTCTCTCCCTTCCTCTCTCTCTATCTAAAAAAAAAAAAAAAAAAAAAAAAAAAAAAAAAAAAAAAAAAGAGAGAGAGAGAGAGATGTTCACTATCACCAAAAAGTAAATTACAGATATCTGAATCTATTTTATATACGATATATAGTCTCTGTCTTACATATGTACATGTATATGATTTGCCTGGGATCCTGCAGACCTGCTGAGAATAGGGGGCAGGTCTCCTCAGAGCCCCAGGGGTGATTATGGTACATGCTCAGGGTCCTCTAACAGGTCCTTTCAGTTCCAGGAGATCTTGGGAAGAAATTCTGCTTCCTGTCCTTGTTTCTTTCATATTCCAAGCCCAGCAGCCACTGTCTTCCCTCTTTTGTGACTTTACATAATGATAATGACTCAGCATAGCTGTGTTCCTCCAAACCCGAATGTGATCTCAGAAAACAAATGGAAAACAAAAACAAAAACCCCATCTGGTTCTTGGGTTGAATAAGTTCATTACAATGCATCGTGCAGGAACTCTGTTCTGGACATGCATAATATACATTAGTATATAAATGGCTGGCAAATGGCTATATTTTGTGTAATTTAGTATTTTGTAAACATTTTTGGCCACGGGATGCCTTCCCTCCACTTAACACTTACCGCATAAAACCCAGTGGCACTGTTTCTACGGGTGTGCTTCCTCGCTGAGGCTGTGAACCGTTAGGACATGGAAGGGAGGCACCTCAAGGTCGGGGGCCCGCAGACACCTTGCTACCTTACAGCTCTGCCTTCTTGTGGGGTTGGCTTTGTCCACAGGGTGACTTACCTGTGACATTTTAAGATGCTGTGAGCAGCAGCAGGGCCTACTGCTTCTCCCTTCCCGGGCAGGCAGAAAACAGGTTGTTCCCATCCTGCCAAGACTGCCCTGAACCAGTCACCAGTTCTAGGAACCTGGAGCTGTCCAGTTGGGTTGGACTGGCTGGCTGGGGTCCATTCATACATGGTGGCGACACAGTGGGGAGGAAGTGGAATGGATGTTTTCTGTGTATGTGAGGCACAGGCAAGACCTGAGGGACAGATAAAACCACTGTATTAAATTGGTTTTTTTTTCTTTTTTTTCTTTCTTTTTTTTTTTTTATTCCCAAGCTTTCCCATGCCTGGATTTTTCTTTCCCTTAAGCCGCACCCGGATTTCCTGGTCTCTAGGAGCAGACCTGCATTCAAGACACTTCTGAAAAAAAAAAAAAATACCAAACACAGATTGTTGCCGGTTCTTCCACTGGATGTTGAATTCCAAAGGTTATTTATTTTCTTTAAGCCTTACTCTAAATCTTTGGCCTCATAATTTTGAAGTAAAATCCTTCCAAAGATAGGTCTTCACCAAGTGCTAAGACCTAGACAATGTGTCATTGTTACACTTGCAGTAGTTTCCCAAGAGAACTGGCAAATCAAGCGTCTGTAGGCAACTCTGCGTGTTCAGCCAGGCTGCCGCTAAGAAGACTGCCATGCTGGCTTAGCACCGCAGCTTTGGTTCCAGACGATGAACGGAAATCAATACAGGTTGGACTTTCCCTCTTTTCCTGTGAAATAGTTCATGTTATAAGCACGGTGCTTTCCTACGAGGACAGCTGGCTTTAAAGGAGGCCCATCACCCACTTTTTACCCAAAGTTGATGGGAGGCAGATTCTGGGGCTCAGGCCTGCTCCCCAGGGGACGCCTCAGGAAGTGTTTGGCCCCTGTCCCAGAGCAGGGGTCCAATTAGGTGTCATGTCTCAACTTCCTTCTTTTCTTTCTTCCCCTAAACACTGCCCCAGAGGAAAGAAATTAATGTCACAAGACTCTCCTGTTGTCCTGTGGAATTCAGCAGCCATTAGGTTCCTGCCTAATTCATTTGGTAAATTACTATGTGATAAGGTCTCTCTCTCTCTCTCTCTCTCTGCCACACACACACATTTTCTTTTCTTTTTTATTTTTTTAGAGACAGAGAGAGAGAGTCAGAGAGAGGGATAGACAGGGACAGACAGACAGAAACAGAGAGATGAGAAGCATCAATCATTAGTTTTTTGTTGCGACACCTTAGTTGTTCATTGATTGCTTTCTCATATGTGCCTTGACCATGGGCCTTCAGCAGACCGAGTAACCCTTTGCTTGAGCCAGCAACCTTGGGTCCAAGCTGGTGAGGTTTCACTCAAACCAGATGAGCCGGCGCTCAGGCTGGCAACCTCGGAGTCTCGAACCTGGGTCCTTGGCATCCCAGTCTGATGTTCTATTCAGTGTGCCACCACCTGGTCAGGCCACACACACATTTTCAATGTGAGTCTAATGCCTCAACTCAAAACAGTGACAAGAGCTGAGAATCTCAGGCCTTCTCCTCATACCAAGTGCTACTTTCTCTCTCTCTCTCTCTTTTTTTTTTTTTTTTTTTGTATTTTTCCAAAGTTAGAAGCAGGGAGGCAGTCAGACAGACTCCCATATGTGCCTAACGGGGATCCACCTGGCATGCCCACCAGGGGGCGATGCTCTGCCCATCTGGGGCATTGCTCCACTGTGGCCAGAGCCATATTAGTGCCTGAGGCAGAGGCCATGGAGCCATTCTCAGCGCCCGGGGCCAACTTTGCTCCAATGGAGCCTTGGCTGCGGGAGGGGAAGAGAGAGACAGAGAGGAAGGAGAGGGTGAAGGATGGAGAAGCAGATAGGCGCTTCTCCTGTGTGCCCTGGCTGAGGATTGAACCCAGGACTTCCACACACGGGGTCAATGCTCTACTGCTGGGCCAACCGACCAGGGCCCCAAGTGCTACTCTTTTAAATCAACCCAAGAGGAAAGATGAGTTTGATCTTTTAAGGCTACTTTGGAGCACAGATGACCCTTTACAGCCTACTATTGCCTGTCAGATACTGCCTTATGGAGAAGTCAGAGCCTGGCCCTCAGACAGTTTCCTGAGGCTAAAATTCCTCTCAGCCACCACAGCCTGCAAGTCTGCTCGGCTCCCAGAACAACTTCTGCATTTGCCCCTTCAGCAGGCACAAGGCACAGGCTCCTAGAGGCTTAGGATAGGGGGTGATTGTGAATGTTCTATCCTCTATTCTAAGCTACACATTCCTGTCAAGTGGTAATCTAGCCTTCCCTAACACATCTGTAGGAACAAGCTACCCTCTGTTCCTAAAAGAGGACCCTTATTACTTTCAGATAGTATTAATTGTTTGGACGTTTTCATTTTGTCTGGTTAAAGTCTCCCTTTCTATAGTTTCTATGTTTTTCTACCTTCTACATGAATATAAAAGCTGTCCAGAGCGTCTGTGTGGCAGACTTTTGAATACCCAGAGTCAGCTCTTCCCCACAGAGGAATGTTATGGTTGAACAGGTAGTCCTGCCATGTCCCCTGTTCCCAGCTGAAGGAAGCAACACCCTTCCTTATGCCTGAGTGGCCCTGTGACTCCCCCATCCTGGTCAATCTGTAGGGCTAATCTATGGCCTGTAAGTGGGCCTCGCACAAATGTTTGCCTTGCTAGGTATGATGCTAATTAAATCCATCGATTAGATTCTTTCAATCAATATTTGGACTAGAAAAACAAGGCGAGGTCAGTTAGGTAGTAACATCTGCAAAGCAGAAACAAAACAAAAATAGCCAAGTCATGTTCAGGATGAAGCACCAGGATCAGAGAGCCCTGCTTTGCTGGGCGTGTGAGACAGCAAGCAGGCCGCCTGGGGTTTTGACAGACTCACTCAATAATTTTGATGATTTCCTGCCCTAGATCTAAGTTCTAGACTCAGGTCCAGCTAGACCAGGATTCCCCTTTTCCAACAAGTTTGTCCCTGAGCTCTTCCTGGGTTGTCATAATACCTGACATTGTAATTGAGATTCTTATCTTCTTTTTTTCTTTTCACATATATTCTTCCAAAAATTCCTGCATTGCTTGAAATAAACCAAATGAATCTAATCGTAGAACCCACAACAATTTAACTAAGGGTTCTCATGTTTTCCAAGTCTCTTTTCTCCAGGCTGAAGAACTCCAAACATGTGAATCATTATTAGGACATGACTTCCAGTCTCTCTAGCTTCTCTGCCTCCCTCTCTCCCACCTCCTCTCTCTAAATCTCTCAGTCCAGGCCTGACCTGTGGTGGCGCAGTGGATAAAGTATCGACCTGGAAATGCTGAGGTCGCTGGTTCGAAACCCTGGGCTTGCCTGGTCAAGGCACATATGGGAGTTGATACTTCCAGCTCCTCCCTCCCTTCTCTCTCTCTGTCTCTCCTCTCTCTCTCTGTCTTTCCCTCTCCTCTCTAAAATGAATAAATAAAAAAAAAATTAAAAATAAAATTAAATTAAATCTCTCAGTCCCCCCTTTCCAGCCCCCATGGCCGGCGTCACAGGTGAAGCAGACTGACTCGCACCCGTGCGAAGCATGTGCTCTGTCTTCAGCGTCAGCAGGACACTTTGTGAAATCAAACATGCGCTTCTTTCCCCTTTCTGAATGATCAGAATAAAGATTTCCCTGCCTGATCAGCCCCATGGAACCCAAGGATTATTAGAACAAGTGTGTGAAAATAAACAAAAGTGCATGATTCTGGATGCTCTTGAAAGGAACCTTTGTTAGATTAAATAATTAAAAGTATCAGCGCTCATTTCAACTTACTTGGTTGTATTAGGAAAAGAAATTAAAAAAAAATTAAACTCCAGATGTGTTCAAGTTGATTATCTGAAAGAACATGTAGCCAGGTTTTTATTTTGGGGGGTGGGGGGTGGGGTGGGAGACAAGTAAGAGAAAACCTAATAGTGTGTAAAACCATAAGATGTTATTTTATGAGGTTTCTAAAACTGGAGGCAATGTCTGTTTTTAGTCAGGGTTTTGTTCCATTCTAGGTTGGCACTTTTTCATAGAACTGTGTTCAAAACTAAAAGTCCTAAAATCTGGAGCCACCAGAAGACTTTCCCTTCCGTCTCCTTAGTCAGGATGGAGGCACATGGCCAAGCTGAGCTACAAAGGAAGCAAAAAAAGTGAGTGTCTGATAAAGGGAAGTGGGATTGTCATGACCAAGCAAAGTGTCTGCTTCGATGTATTTAGAATGTTTAAAAATAGGGGAATGTCCTGGCCAGATAGCTTGGTTGGTTAGAGTATTGTTCCAGTAAGCAAAAATTGTGGGTTCAATCCATGATCAGAGCATATACAGGAGGAATATATAGATGTTTCTCTCTCTCTTCCTTCCTCCCTCTTTAAAATCAATAAATGTAAAAAATTATAAAAATATTGTTACTTAAAAAACACACAGGGTTTTATTTTACTTCAAAAGTTAATTCAGGCCCTGGCCGGTTGGCTCAGCGGTAGAGCGTTGGCCTGGTGTGCGGGGGACCTGGGTTCGATTCCCGGCCAGGGCACATAGGAGAAGCGCCCATTTGCTTCTCCACCCCCCACCCCCTTCTTCCTCTCTGTCTCTCTCTTCTCCTCCCGCAGCCAAGGCTCCATTGGAGCAAAGATGGCCCGGGTGCTGGGGATGGCTCCTTGGCCTCTGCCCCAGGCGCTAGAGTGGCTCTGGTCGCGGCAAAGCGACGCCCCGGAGGGGTAGAGCATCGCCCCCTGGTGGGCAGAGCGTCGCCCCTGGTGGGCGTGCCGGGTGGATCCCGGTCGGGCGCATGCGGGAGTCTGTCTGACTGTCTCTCCCCGTTTCCAGCTTCAGGAAAAAAAAAAAAAAATTAAAAAAAAAAAAAGTTAATTCATTATTATTATTTTTTTTAATTCAGTGAGAGGAGGGGAGACAGAGAGACAGACCCCCACATGCACCACGACTGGGATCCATGGGGAAATACCACTAGGGGGCGATGCTCTGCCCATCTGGGGCATTGCTCCATTGCTTAGCAACAGAGCTCTTCTTAGCACCTAAGGCGGAGGCCATGGAACCATCCTCAGCACAAGGGGGGCCAACTCACTCCATTCAAATCATGGCTGCAAGGGGGGGGGAAGAGAGAGAGAGAGAGAAAGAGAGAGAGAGAAGTGAGAGGGGGAGGGGTGGAGAAGCAGATGAACACTTCTCCTGTGTGCCCTGACCAGAAATTGAATCTGGGACATCCACATACCAGGCTGATGCTCTACCACTGAGCCAACCAGCCAGAGCCTAATTCATTATTTTTTAAAAAAGTTTGGAACATAGAAAAAAATTCCTTCATGCCACTACCCAAAGTCTTTTCTCAATGCACTGTTTTAATCATATTGTTGTAATGTGATTTTTAAAATTTACATATAATTAAGGCTCTGGGTTTTAAAATAGATTTAGCAGTAAAAAAGAGGGCTGTCTCATGAGTGAAGAGACTTTACCTGTGTCCTGGGTCCTGGTGCTCACCTATCACTATATTTCCATTGCCTCAAAAAAAGAAGCATGTTTTCCTTAGTTCTACCATTCCCAAGACTATGCAATTAGGAGAGCTGTGTCACATTGTTCAGACAATGATCAATATAGCACGTCACAGCCACCAAGACAAGCAGACAGGTGAGCGGGAAGTTGTTGTCATGTGAAGCTGACGTCCAATTTACAGCAATGTCACATACAATATGTAGTGTGTAATGTATGGCAGTAATATAGTATATATTGGTTCTTCCAACTTTTTTTTTTTTTTTTTGTATTTTTCTGAAGTTGGAAACGGGGAGGCAGTCAGACAGACTCCCACATGCGTCCGACTGGGATCCACCCGGCATGCCCACCAGGGGGCGATGCTCTGCCCATCTGGGGCATTGCTCTGTTGCAACCAAGGCCATTCTAGCACCTGAGGCAGAGGCCATGGAGTCATCCTCAGCACCCGGGCCAACTTTGCTCCAATGGAGCCTTGGCTGCAGGAGGGGAAGAGAGAGACAGAGAGGAAGGAGAGGGTGAGGGGTGGAGAAGCAGATGGGCGCTTCTCCTGTGTGCCCTGGCCAGGAATTGAACCCGGGACTCCTGCACGCCAGGCCGACGCTCTACCACTGAGCCAACCAGCCAGGGCTTCTTCCAACTTTTCAACAGAAATTTTAAAAATCTGCATTTTTGTGAGAAATTTTTTTAAGTGAGAGAGAGAGAGAGACAGACAGGAAGGGAGAGAAATGAAAAGTATCAACTCATAGTTGTAGCACCTTAGTTGTTCATTGATTACTTCTCAAAGATGCCTTAATGGGGAAGGGGGAGGGGCTCCAGCCAAGGCCAGTGACTCCTTGCTCAAGTCAGCAACCATGGGGTCACATCACCCCATCACCCTAGCAACGTGGGGTCACATCTGTGATCCCACGCTCAAGGCAGTGACCTTGGGGTTTTCAACCTGGGTCCTCAGCATCCCATGTCGTTGCTCTATCCACTGGCCACCACCTGGTCAGACATGAAATTGATTTTTAATTATGGATACCTAATATAGAAAACAAAATACTATGGAGGCCAAACAAAACACGTGGGCTGAGAGCCAGTTTGCCTCTCCAGCTAAGCCAGTAGCCCACCTGATCAACCCCGGGTGACGCATGTACAGAGAAGAGTTAAAAAGAGCTGCTTATAAGACAGTGGGGCTGCACAGCAATTGGATTATTATGGCCAACAACATCAAATGCTCCTATTAACAGCGAATAAATATAGCCTATGATTTTTCATCCCTGGTTTTGTGCATCGACAGTATAATTACTTTCCGTCGATGATTCCAGAACGCCTCCGGGTCTGAGCTGAGCTTTGATGTGCCCTCGTATGGGAAACAACGAAGTCCAGACCTTCCCGGGCCACAACTCCTTTTATATGTATTTTTCATGATCGCATCAGGTTCAAAATCAAGTCTTGCATCTTTGCCTTCATCACTCAGTGTAAGGAAAAAATGAGAAGGATGAGAGTCTTAGACAGATGTTCCCTGGAGTAAGAACTGCCACTCAGGGCAATGTATTCTTTCCTGGCCCCGGCCGCTGAGTCCTTCGTCCTGTCCTTCCTTCTCAGAGAAAAGAATGATCGCATCACCTGTCACTGTCACCCGGGCCTTTACTCTTGGCAATTCTGATGCTCGCTCTTTGAAAGCAGCGGTGTGGAAAGAGGATTTAGCAACTTTGAACTTTTTACGTGATTTTTGCCTTTCACACAAGTTGTTATTAAAAGTTCTGAAAAAGCAACAGCCCCTACAAGAACATCAGGTTTCTAAATGATTCATCTCCTCACAGACCTTGATATTCAATCCAGGTGTAGGAACAGCAGGGCCCTCGGGTTCCGTCCTGCGGGCTTGGACGGGCTTCAGTGAAACTCGATAGCGGGGCCCCGGCTTCCCCTGACTTTCTCTTTGTTCTACTAACTTTTTATCTCCCCAAAGCAAAGGGATTTCCTTTGAGGATTAAGCAGGGGAAACAATCTAAGGGGGCAGTAGTGTTTCATTAGAACTATGAGACTCACACGTACCCTGAAGTCAGCTCAAGGAGCTCAGCGCCGCCTGGACCCCGGGCCTGTCCCGCCGGAGCTGCAGGCGCACCTGCCTCTCTCCTGGCCCCGGGCACCCGGGCAAACAGCAGTGCTTTCCTGAGCATCGCAGAGCGGGGATCCCAAAGCGACCCCAGGCTGATCCTTAAGTGATCACAAAGTGACCCATGCGGACTTCTTTTCTTTTTCTTTGTACGTTTCAAGATTTTTTTTTTACAAGTGTTATTTTGTCAACACTAAATCATTTTGAAATAAATTTTTCAAAATCAGTAGGAGCCATTCTTATCCTGCCATGTCATGGTTTCTAGTCACTGAAAGGAACAGGGGCGAAGAATAATATTGATGATAAATTTTCTTAATGACAGATCTGAGCAAAGAATAAGATGAAAGTGGAGAGTTTCCTGTTTCCAGAAGACCTATGTGCTATGTACAAATTTGTCCTAGTCAGACTTTCTTATTCCACACTGGGAGTCTATTGTTGGGGAAAGGGATTGTGTCAAAGCAGCTACACCAGTAGTCACCTGACATGTACATCGTCTGTCCACACAGGGAATGTATTCCTTAGGTGGTATATTCAAGAGCCACTAAAAAAATCTTGTCACAAACTGACCAGGCAGTGGTGCAGTGGGTAGAGCGTAGGCCTAAGATGCTGAGAACCCAGGTTTGAAACCCCAAGGTTGCCAGCTTGAGCATGGGCTCATCCAGCTTGAGCGCTGGGTTGCCAGCAGAAGTGTGGGATCATCAGAATGATCCCACAATTGCTGGCTTGAGCCCCAAGGTCACTGGTTTGAGCAAGGTGCGCCATCTCTCTCCCTTCCTATCTCTCTTTCTCATTAAAAAAGAAAAGAAAAGAAATAAAGAAGAAAAAAAGTATTGACATAAATAAGAACACAAATCACATTTCTATTAGGTTTGTTTATTGTTCTTATGGCTGAGATTTACTTTTAAAAATGTTCATGGTAACCTGAATGACTGAATTCTAAGTTAATCATGTTTTTATTAATTTCTTTAATTAATTTTTAATTAATTACTTCTGAAGTAAAAGAAGCTTTTTTCTTTTGGTTATGTTGCTTTCGCTTACTGTGACCACACTTTACATTTTTAGGAAGATGCTTGGTTCATACTTTCATTGTTTTGGCTGAATCCTATTTAATTTGACATACTGCATTTCTTTCTTTTTTTTCTTTCTTTTTTTTGTGACAGAGACAGAGAGAGGGACAGATAGGGACTGAGAAACAGGAATGGAGAGATATGAGAAGCATCAATTCTTCGCTGTGGCACCTTAGTTGTTCATTGATTGCGTTCTCATATGTGCCTTGACTGGGGGGCTCCAGCAGATCAGTGACTCCTTGCTCAAGCTAGCATCCTTGGGCTCAAGCCAGCGACCTTGGACTTCAAGCCAGTGACCTTTGTGCTCAAACTGGTGACAATGGGGTCATGTCTATGATCGCATGTTCAAGTCAGCAACCCTGTGCTCCAGCTGGTAAGCCCATAATCAAGCTGGATGAGCCCATGCACAAGCCGGCAACCTTGGGGTGTTGAACCTGGGTTCTCTGCATCCCAATCCGATGCTCTATCCACTGCGCCACCACCTGGTCAGGCTTTTTTTTAGATTTTATTTATTAATTTTTCAGAGAGAGAGAGAGAAAGAGAGAGAAAGGAAGAGAGAGAAGGGGGGAAGGAGCAGGAAGCATCAACTCCCATATGTGTCTTGACCAGGCAAGCCCAGGGTTTCCAACCGGAGACCTCAGTGTTCCAGGTCAATGCTTTATTTAGTGCGCCACCACAGGTCAGGTCTATTTGTGTTTAAATCACGCCTGACCAGGCAGTGGCGCAGTGGATAGAGCGTCGACTGGGATGCCGAGGACCCAGGTTTGAGACTCTGAGGTTGTCAGCTTGAGCGCGGGCTCATCTGGTTTGAGCAAAAGCTCACCAGCTTGGACCCAAGGTCGCTGGCTCGTACATTTTGGGCGATTTGTCTCTGGCGCCCATATATTATTTAGTGGATTTTAAGTTTTGTTTTCCATATTTTCTATGTGATTGAGCATTTCATTTTGTTATTTATAATTTTATGATTTATTCTCTGGATATATAGACTTATGACATATTGTGTGGTCCAGAACATGGTAAATTTTTGTTTAAAATACACTTGGGCAAAAAAAGCATGTTTGCTCATATTACCATGTAGTTCTTTATACATATCTTAAATCTGTCTTGTTAATTTTGTGTAATTTTATATCACGTGGATTTAAGTAAATTCTACTTCTAAATTCTTGATGTTCCCAATTATGTGTTGCATTTCTGTCAAGTTTTTCTATTCATGTATTTTTTGCTTTATAAATTTAGAAGTTTTAGATGATCAAGTTATTTTTCCTACTCCTTTTGTTGTGAAATCTACTTTAATAAGGGTAAAATCTCAAGTTAAGAGTCTTTATTTTTAATAAGAACAAGTCTGTGATTTGACCCAAAAGAAAAAGCAACTAATGTACTCTGGGAAGAAAAAGGGAGCTGTGTTCACCCTCCCCACCGCCATTAGCTCTTGCCTGCCGGCAAGCCATTGACCTGTTCTACCAGTAAGCCCAGGTGGCCGTGTGTCACCTGGCTGAGTCACAGCTGGGGCTTATGGAGGACAACCTGGCAATTACCCTGTGCTCCTAGGTTCAATGTACATTCATAAATCCTCTGGTGCATGAAGTTAAAACCTCGTGACTTGCTAAGGCAAAACATTGTATAAGCCGTCAGGGGAAATGAAGCACAGAGGGTATTATTGATGATGTAATTCCACTTGAATACTATAGATAGGCCTATTTTTATACTTAAATTTGCTTTTGAATTGAGCATGACTATTTGTCAGTATTTCCAAATATTGAATATTAAAAAAAATTTTTTTTTTCTCTCAGCTACCCAGGAACAGATGGTTTATCTCCCGATCCTTTTAGATGCATAAAATTCATCTTGGGATTAATAAAGTTTGAAGTTTGTTCTAAATGCGAATGAAAAGTTAAGTAAAGAAAAAAAAAGTTAAATATCTGGACTGCCCCATAAGCAAATACCTGCTCTTCAAGCAGTCAAAGGGCAAGGACAGTGTGAGTTCTAGGTTGGTTTGTATATCAGGCCTTTCTCCCACTTCCTCTTTGTCTCAATTTTTTTTTCCTTCTGAAGTTGGAAATGGGGAGGCAGACAGACTCCTGCATGCACCCAACCGGGATCCACCTGGCATGCCCACCAGGGGGCGATGCTCTGCCCATCTGGGGCGTGGCTGGCTCTGTTGCAACCAGAGCCATTCTAGCACCGGAGGCAGAGGCCACAGAGCCATCCTCAGTGCCTGGGCCAACCTTGCTCCGATGGAGCCTTGGCTGCAGGAGGGGAAGAGAGAGACAGAGAGGAAGGAGAGGGGGAGGGGTGGAGAAGCAGATGGGCGCTTCTCCTGTGTGCCCTGGCCGGGAATCGAATCTGGGATTCCTACACGCCAGGCCGACGCTCTACCACTGAGCCAACCAGCCAGGGCCTGTCTCATCTTTATTTAGGATAATTATGGCAATTTTATTCTCAGTTCCTATGGAGTTGCTCAGTTCCAGTGTTTTGCCCTGAACTTTGAGGTTTTCTGTGCATAAAAGTCTACTCTCCTAAGTATATTTAGTATTATCAGTGAACTTTAAAAATTAAACATTGTTTGGATTAAATATCACACTTTCATTTGTTACCTCTGTCAACGTAAGAACTTCCAAACTCATAGGGAATTTTTATAAGAGTTTATTCGAGTCAAAACTAATGACATGCCAGGGAGCCTGAGATTTCAAACACTCTGGAAAATAACAGTTTTGGAAGTTTCTTTTATGCATTTAAAACTAAGAAGGGAATGGAAGGAAGATTGCATAAAGGTGGAAGAAAGCAAGACCAGGACTGGATTATGAGTTCAACTCTTGGGGGGGGGGGGAGCACGGGTTAGAAGAAGGGGATCTGAAAGGGGGAATTTCCAAGGCAGGTTAACCTAGGTGCACAGAAACAGGGACAGGGCTTACTTCAGGCAGAGATAAGCTTTATTATGTAGTAAAGAAGTTACACGCCTATTGTATGATTACCCACCAAGACCTGCCCAGGTAAGAATTTCTGACTGGATCACCCTGTGAGGTTCCTTTCCATAGAAGCCCCTTTTTGTCCGCACCACTTAACATCAATCCCTGTGTATCTTCCATAGTTATAGTTGAAAGCATATTATTCAGAAATGCAGTCCAGAAAAACAAATGATTAATAGCTACATTTATTGAGTACCTAACTCTGTTACACTTACGGTGCTAATCATTTCACAAACATAAGTCACATTATTATTTTCACTTTGTACAGTTAAGGAAACTTCAGTTTTGTGAGGACGTTTTCTAAAAGTTACACTAAGCCCTTGTAGATAACCACTGATCTTATACAACAAACAGCATGTCAGGCAATGCCCATTCAGCCCCAAATATCAAGCATCTAAAATTTACATCTAAATTTAGATAGAAAGCATCTAAAATAGAAATGTCATTTCTCTCTTTAAAAAAAAAAATTTATTTTATTGAGTTTAGAGAGAGGAAGGGAGAGCAGGAGACAGACAGGAACATCTGTCCCTGTATGCGCCCTGACCGGGGATCAAACGGGCAACTCTTGAATTTAGGGGTGATGCTCTAACCAACCGAGCTACCCGGCCAGAGCATTTTTTCTAGTACACTCAGTCTTGTTCTCGCTACTTTTGGCTCTAAGTGAAGTGAAGAGCAATGTTTTAAAGTCTGTTGAATAAATGAAAATCCTCCTTTATTCAACAAGTATTTGTTTAGCTCCTCCAATGAATGAGTCACGGTGCCAGGTGGGCAATCTGTCAGGAGAGTTTCTGCTCCTTGCCTCAGGTCACAGTGGAAGAGACAGAAGTGCAACTGTGTTTCAATCTACGTTATAGCGGATATGCAGGGGGTTAGGGAGAGCTCCTCTGAAAACGCAGCTTGTGAGCAGCACCAGACTATTAGGAGGGACACCAGGGGACAGGGTTGTAGGCTGAGAAAATGGCAAGTGCAGACGTCCTCAGACAAGTGCCTATTTGCTTCTTCAGAGGGAAGCAAAGGGCTGCTATGGCCAGAGGTCAGTGAGTGAAGGTCACTCAAGGGGAAAAAGGTGCCAAGTCCAAGACGGGCATCATGTACTGTCATGTCCTGGGCTCTTACTGAGGAAGATGGGAAGACCTGAAGGGATTTGAACGTAAGAAGCACATGGTTTATTTTTATTTTTTATTTTTATTGATTTTTAGAGAGAGAAACATGAATTTGTTATTCTACTTACTTATGCTATCATTGGTTGACTTTTTCTTTTCTTTATCATTGGTTGACTCTTGCATGTGCCCTGACCAGGGATTGAACCTGAACCTTAGCATGTAGGGATGATACTCTAATCAACTGAGCTACCAGCTATGGCCAAGAACCATGTTTTAACTCGAGCTTTTCAAGAACCACTCTTGCCTGCTGTACAAGGGTGACAGGAGGAAGACCAGTGAATGTAACAGTAGTTACCCAAGTGAATGATGGTAGCTTGGCCATTGTGGGTGGTGCAGGCAATGAGACATGATCAGGTGTTTCATATGTTAAATGAGAGGAGGGGAGATAGTGAGACAGACTCCCACATGTGCCCTGACTAGGAGCCATCTGGCAACCCATCTGGGGCCAACGCTCAAATCAGCTCTTTTTAGCACCTGACACTAACACTTGGACCAACCAAGCCACTAGCTGTGGGAAGCGGAGAGAGAAGGGGGAGAGAAGCAGATGGTCACTTCTCATGTGTGCCCTGACTGGGAATCGAACCCAGGACATCCATATGCCAGGCCCAGCTCTATCCACTGAGTCAACTGGCCAGGGCCATTTCATATGTTCTGACAAGATTTGCTGAAAAAATAAAATGCGGAGTGTGAGAGAAAAAAGTCAAGGACGACTTTGACTTGCCATTTATTGAGACAAAGACTAGGGGAGGAACTGGCAGAAGGGGGTAGTTGGGGAGATGTGGGCAGCAGAGTTTAGTTTTTGGACATATTTAGAGAGGCCTATTAGTCTTCCAAGTGAAGATGCAAGTTGAATATACAAGTTAGGAAAGATGAGAGGCTGGAACCTGGCAAACACCAAGGAGAATCTGTAAAAGCTTAAAGGGGGGGGGGGGGGCAGTTGTTAAATTACTTCCTTGAAATTTTAATTTATCTTATCAGTTTCCTTAGCACTTATAAAGTCTGTGATGATTCTAAAACTATGTGGTAACAGCATGTTGTAAGTGAGCAGTGGCTATAGCCTAGTCAATGGCTTCTAAGGTGTGGGCCTCAGGCCTGCAAACGCTGACCTCACGGGGAGCTTCTTAGAGATGCTGATTACTGGGCCCCATTGCCCTAGTGAATCATAAACTCTGGGAATGGGGCCCAGGACACCATTTTTCACAGGTTTTCCAGAAGGATGTTATGTGCATTAAAATTGTAAGTTTAGTATTTCCAAGTTTCAATCATTTAGAAAAAAAGAAACAACATTTTTATAGGTAAAGTGTCTTTATTGTTTGAAGCATAAAAAAGAGTAAACAAAATCAGTATGACATTTCATTTCTTAGTCTTTTTGATGAGCCTGTAAAAATACAATGCCACTTAGTCTGTATAAATGTCTTGAAAACGTCTATAAGTTCACACTTAACATACAAAAGGCACTTAGAACACAATGAGATAATAAAAAATGACCTCACTGATACAATTGAAATTGCTCTGAGAAAAACTTCTAAATATACACTCATATAAATAGGACTTCATTTTTTGTTTTCCAAAACACAGAGAACATTTTCCCCGTATTACCTAGAGATGTCAGAAATGTAGAACGACCTTCCTTGTCCTTGATATAGGGTAACAGAAAACCAAGCTAAAATTAATGTTTTCCTTCAGTTTAATCTCTTATTTTGCTTAAGATAAAAACAAAATTCTTATCTTGTAACCAAAATCTTTTTAGTATGCCTGGCTGATTTTCATTTAGTTTCAAATCACAATTCATTTTTTTTAAAAAAGGAAGATGACGATGTGAATGTTTCTTTAAAGCACCTCATTATTCATGGGCCGGTTTCACCCCAGGGCCTAGGCACCATGTCTGGAGCCTGGGAACATACATGTCTGTACTGCTGCTGCATCATCTGGGCTTTGGAGCAAAATGAGATCACAGTCACATCATCTTTGCAAACTGGCACCACAGGTTAAAATACAAGTCAAATCATTTAGTGCATTCATCTATGAAAGAAAAGACATATGTGCTTAACATATTTTTAATGTCATTTGCTTTCAGGTTGGTCAAAGGATAAACAATACACACACCATACATTAAATAAAAGCCCACTGACCTATGTCAAACATCTACTGCTGATAATTAAAATAAGTGTATTCTTGCTGTGGAAATTCTGTGTTTTGGGAATTTTTATACAATCATCTGTTCACGGTATTGATAAGGATAAATGTTTTCTATTAACCAAAAGAAATACAAGACAGATCATTAGCCCATTGTCTGCACATAGGATGCTATTTTAGAGGTAAATGAATTATTTCACCTCAAGGTTATTCACTAAAAGAATACATTAGTTGCTTTAAGGAACTGTGTGAACATGGTTAAACTGAAATGATTTAACAGTGAAATCCAGAGATTTGGTTACTTTCCTTGTAGGATTTAGACTATAAACTAAAACTGACATTTAAAATAATATGGAGAAAATATAGAGCCACTTGAATGCTTACCACTTTATCACTGCAATCATAAATGGTAATGGTTTGAATTAGTCCTTGACATTGATTTGTGTTTAAATTCATCCTTAATTATGCTTTTTCTACCTTTTATTCTGCTTCTCGCCCTTTTAAGATATGCCATGTTGATTAGTATATGGTTGACTTACATGAAGCCCCTGGCATGACCTTCCCATGTATGTGTACATGTGCCCATTTGATAGAGGACCCCAAAAGTTAGAAATTCGGTTTCAGTAATAGCTTTTTAGTTGTAATGAGTAGGAGATATGTAAGGATTAGGAAATAGTTAATCTACTTGCTATTCTCTCTTAATGCTATTCCCTAGCCTTCCCTTTGAAATGTAGTAAAAAGATTGCCTTTGTTAGAATGTCAGGGGCCCTGGCCGGTTGGCTCAGTGGTAGAAGTCCCGGGTTCAATTCCCAGTCAAGGCACACAGGAGCAGCAACCATCTGCTTCTGCACCCCTCCCCCTCCTCCTTCTCTCTCTCTCTTTGTCTTCTCCCACAGCCATGGCTAGAATGGTTAGAGCAAGTTGGCCCCAGGCACTCAGGATGGCTCCATGGCCTCGCTTTAGGCACTAAAATAACTCAGTTGCCTAGTTACGAAGCAGCAGCCCCAGATGAGCAGAGCATCGCCCAATAGCGGGCTTGCCGGTTGGATCCCAGTTGGGGCAATGCGGGAGTCTGTCTCTCTGCCTCCTCTCCTCTCACTTCATTAAAAAAAAAAAAAAGACTGTCAGGGAAAGCTTGTATTGGGGAAGGACCTGACAATTAGGGGAGTTTAAGTCACAATAGTTGTTTATAAAAGCCTAGCCACAGCATTCATTGTGAAAAGTTAAAGCCTATAAATTAATTAGAAACTTAGTTCACCAATCCTAAATCTTTACTTTGTATCCTAAGAAAACAGAGAGTCTCTTCTCAGATGGTCCCGGAGGCGTCAGGTCCCGGCTGTTCCTGGGAGACACCGGACCCCAGCTGTCTTGAAGACTTACCAAGGACACCAGATAGGAGCAGGCTGACTGGGTCTGTGCTACATCAGAGGAACTTGCAGAGGAGATGTTTCTGCAGCTGACGCCCACCTCCTGCACATGGTTACAGGTCTTACTGCACGGACTTTTTACTTTTTTCTTTTTCTTTTCCTGAACCCTATAAAAACTGCCAGCACCAGGTGAGTGTTAAGGCAGCTCTGTGGCCAGGACTCCCCTGCCTTCTCAGGTCTACCAGTATTTCTGATTAAACGACACACCTTGTACCTACTCGGTCCTCATCTCTCTTTATTTGGCAAAAGGATTGACGAGTAATCCCGAATCCGGCTTTGTTTCCAGTTACACACTCATCGGGCCTCTACTCAGACTCCCCTATTTAACTTTTCTGTTGGATGGCGCTGCAGAGCTTTTGCTGGTTTTGAAGGCAGTCTTTCAGCTTATCCTCTGTCAAAGTCAGTCGCTGCTCCAAGATCGAAACAGTCTGCAGAAAGGAGAACAAAACAAGCAAAGGTTGGTGACCTGGTTCTGAGGACGATGATGATAATCTCTGCAGAGGAGATCCTATTTAGAACTGGAATGCCCACCCTTTTTCCAAGAAGTTGGCTCAGAAATGGGCCCCAGAACTTGATCTGCTTCTGGGCTCAACCATAGAGCAAAGCACTGTTAAGCAGTTTGAAAAAAAGAAAAAACAAAACAAAACTGATGAACTTGAGGCAAAACAGGCCTCTAGACAATCCCAAAGCATCAATGCCAGGAAAGAGGCCACATGCAGCAATCTAAGTGGTGTTACAAGTCACACGGACATGTGGGGCCTGGGCCTGGGAATAGATGTCCCATGCCCAGCGTAGGTGCTACTTTAATGTCATCACTAGTCATTCTATCACAGTCACTCTGTGATCAAGCCTACCTATACCACCCTAGACAGCTGGATACCTACTTTACTTTGAAAATATAATGATTACTACCACCAGTTCTCATGCCCAAAAGATGATAATAGCACTTCCAAAGGTTGTTAGGGAGACGGAATGAAATAGTGCATAGAAAATGCTTCAGCTAGTGCCTGGCACACAATAAACGATCAATCTTTGTTTATCTAACACTTTCAACTAATAAACGAGTATGTGACTATACATATACACACATGACTACTCTTAAACTTTGGGAATCTAAATTTTTGTGATATTAACTTCATCTTCAGTCATTTACATTTTTTTTCTTTAAGTGAGGAGAGGAGAGACAGACTCCTTCCTGCATGAGCCCAGACCAGCATCCACCTGGCAGCCCCTGTCTGAGGCCAATGCTCCAATCAGCCCGAGCTAGAACCAATTGAGCCACTGGCTGTGGGAGGGGAAGAGAGAGGAAGCAGAGATGGAGGGGAAGAGAAGCAGAGGGCCACTTCTCCTGTGTGCCCTGACGGGGGATTGAACATGGGACACCCTTAGACCAAGCTGACACTCTATCCACTGAGTCAACACGCTACGGTTCAATCTTTTACACATTTAAGAAAACCTTTTACTATAAAATAAAACAGACTCAGGAAGCTGCATAAAACACGTCACAATGAGTTCTTATGAAAAAGATAGTCTTTAATTACTCAGCACCCAGATCAAGACCTAGAATTCTGCCAGTTACTCCACAGTGCCTTTCCACATACCTGTCAGAACCAACCCTGTCCGCCCCTGTAACAGTTACTATCCTGACCATTAGAGAAACCACTTTCTTGTATTTCTGTATTATTATATCTTTCACGTGGACATCCCTAGACACTATAAATTTGTCTTACCAATTTTTAAGATTTGACATGTCATTTAAAGTCTATTGTAATTAACAAGTTCCTATCCCTTCCCTCTCTTTTCTTTAAAGTTTGTCTGTTGTCACACTCAGGCCATTTGAATGTAGGGTTTCCACCAGCCTGGATTTTAGGAATGACACACTCAGGGAACAGTGCAGTTGGTCCTTATTTTCTGTCAATTGGAAGCTGGATTCAAAGGCTGATAAGACTTAGGTTAGAGCCCTTGGTAAGATTGTTAAGTGGTGGCCTATTCTTTCATTAGAAGACACATTAATAAGGCTTGGTCATTTCTCTTTACATGATGTTTGTAACTACTCAATGCTAAGATCTATTAAATCTTGAGGGTTATAAATGATGATATTCTAATTCTATTATTAAAAGCATATTAGATAGAATAATTTATAAATAAGAGACATTTCCCTCATCTACTACTTGGTTACCTAGTGGTAGAGCTCATAAGAGAAAAGCAGGATAAATACTTGGTTATTTTCATCAGCAAGTTTCAAGATAAATTAAAAATAATAGAGATGCTGGTAATATATCCTGCCATTTCTTGAGTGCTTACTATGGCCCAAGCTTTTTGCCAGATACCTCACAAACATACAATTCCACATGCTAAATCAATTAAGAATACTATCAACAGTTTTAACACTGGATGACTCCATTTATCTACCATCTAAAACATGATTTCATTTTAATTTATTTCTGATTATAGTTCAGTAAAGATAGTTATAAACACTGCAGCTGAGTTAGAGGTCCAGTCATCTGTAATGAAAGAGAATGAGAACATGCTCACTTCACGCAGTGCTTGCCCACACCGCTGTTCCCATTTTGGAAGTGTGCTGTGCCTGCTTTTAACCACTTTCATATGTAAAAGCCAGCCAGCTCTTAAAAAAAGATAAAAAAAAAATCCAAGACATTCAATGAAGCTTAAAGTGATTCATTTATCCATGAATCAAGTGAAAAGAAGGAGAAACGGGGCATGAAGTGGAAAGAGTGGAGAATAGAAAGATTCGCACGGGAGAGGTCCTAATGAGGACCCAAAATCGCCTGCAAACGGTAGCTGAGGACGTCCTGGCAGTATGGGAGACAAGCCAACCCGAACCGGATTGGGCACGAAGCTGAGTACTTTCACTCTATTCAGTGGCACTGAGCCCCAGCTATAATACAGAGTCATACGGGGTGACTGAAAGACGGATGCTGGAGCCTTAACCCAGACCAAGGTAAATGAATTCTCTGCAGATGAGAACTGCACATCTGTGTGCTTTTGGACTGTCCAGGTGACTGTAATGTTCAGCCAGTGTTGAGAACAGAATTAGATGATATCTAAGCAAGAGCTATTTCAATGTGAAATACTTATTCTGGAAAAGTAATTGACGCCTCTCTAGATCACATCATAGCCTCTCTTTCTGTATAAGTGTGATGAATATCGGTATTCTCAGTCTGTATACCAAAGAGGAACAACAGAAAACTTCTTCAAAGAAAACACTGAATCAGCAAAGCTGGAAGAGAAAACTTCAGCGAATCAATTTCAACACACCGCTTTCCTCACATGACACGTGCATCTTTTGACCAAGAGTTGGAAGACCTTTGGCATATTAACATCCATGTTGTTCCTTCTTTGCAAAGGCAAACTGTCATCAAAGGACTAGGTAAGACTCTAAAATGAGACTGCAAAACTCAGCACATCCGGAAGAAAACAGCATGCATGTAAGAAGCTCTGGAATGAGGTAAGTTGTATATTAGAAAGTAAGAACATCTTCAGAGCGAAGAACTGCAAATATGGCCAACATTTCATTCTAACTAGAAATGGTTAATCCCAATACATTTGTCTTATGGCTCTAAATATGTCCTTGGTAATGTCCTCATCTGAACACATAAAAAATTCATAGGGTAAAACATTACTGCCCAGAACCAAATTCACTTATAGCATGGACTGCTGCCACCACTACTCTCCACAGTCTCTCCTGCTCCCTCTGGCCCCTGGCTGGAAGGTATAGCACTGTGCGCGCGCACACACTGGTGTGTACATGTGTGTGTAGGGGTGAGGGATAGCTCTGACCTCATCTCCACAAGATCTTGCTTAGTGGAGCATGCCATGCTATTCTGATTGCCACCTTGCGCTTGCTTTTCTAAGAAAGAAATCTTTCCCCGGCTCTGCGAGTTCTGCGGCTGGCTGTAACCCAGACTGCTCTGTACATCTGACCCCCAAGTGCAGAGCAAGCCCACTCACCTGTATCAGAACATTGAGCTGCTCCATAATATGCTCTAAAGCATCAGTCACAGCGAGTGGAACACTTCTTTGACTGTCAGAAGGGAGGTCGTTCATGTCTTCTGTTTTCTTTTTCAAGATTGTTGGTGAACATTCCGGTGACATTAAAGAAGGATGCAAGAAACACTGCAACTTCGCCTCACCCTTCTCCGGTAGGGTTCTAACAATAGTTTCCGTTGTCTTCAACATCACACACACAAAAAAGAAAGCGTTATATTTTTCGAACTTTAAATGATACATATAAAAGTTTTCAATATCTTCTTTCTAAAAGCCCAGCTTTCCTTTAATTACTTCTCCTCAACTATAACAAAAGTATGGGAATTATAACAAGGAAATAAAGCTAACAAAAAATAGAGAAAATTCACAATTTTCCTTTTTTTCCCTAATGAACTATACTTTGTATGTAACTGTCTGAGGGAGTAGCTTTTATATCATTAAAAGACTGTTAGATGCATTCTAATTTTTAATCTTAAAATGAATATCATCCATTAAGATGATGATGATGATTTTTTTTGAGAGAGAGAGGGACAGACAGGGACAGAAAGAAAGGGAGAGAGATGAAAAGCATCAACTTGTGGTTATGGCATTTTAGTTGTTCATTGATTGCTTTCTCATATGTACCTTAACCAGGGGGCTCTAGCTGAGCCAGTGACCCCTTGCTGAAGCCAGTAACCCTGGGCTTCAAGACAGTGACCTCTGGGTTCAAGCCAGCGACCATGGAGTCATATCTGTGATCTCATGCTCAAGCCAGTCACCCCACACTCAGGCCGGGTTAAGCCTGTGCTCAAGCTGGTGACCTCAGGGTTTTGAATCTGGGTCCTCAGCATCTCAGGTTGATGCTCTATCCACTATGCCACCACTAGTCAGGTGGCATCAATTCTTTGTTGCGGCACCTTAGTTGCTTATTGATTGCTTTCTCATATGTCTTGACTGGGAGGGCTATAGCAGACTGAGTGACCCCTTGCTCAAGCCAGATGAGCCTGCACTCAAGCTGACGACCTTGGGGTTTTGAATCTGGGTCCTCTGTGTCCCAGTCCAATGCTCTATCCCAGGGGTCCCCAAAGTTTTTACACAGGGAGCCAGTTCACTGTCCCTTAGACTGTTGGAGGGCCGAACTATAAAAAAAACTATGAACAAATCCCTATGCACACTGCACATATCTTATTTTAAAGTAAAAAAACAAAACGGGAACAAATACAATATTTAAAATAAAGAACAGGCCCTGGCTGGTTGGCTCAGTGGTAGAGCATCGGCCTGGCGTGCAGGAGTCCCGGGTTCGGTTCCTGGCCAGAGCACAAAGGAGAAGCACCCATCTGCTTCTCCACCCCTCCCCCTCTCCTTCCTCTCTGTCTCTCTCTTCCCTTCCCGCAGCCAAGGCTCCATTGGAGCAAAGTTGGCCCGGGCGCTGAGGATGGCTCTGCGGCCTCTGCCTCAGGCGCTAGAATGGCTCTCGTTGCAATAGAGCGACACTCCAGATGGGCAGAGCATCGCCCCCTGGTGGGCGTGCCGGGTGGATCCCAGTCGGACGCATGCGGGAGTCTGATTGCCTCCCCGTTTCCAACTTCAGAAAAATACAAAAATAAAATAAAATAAAATAAATAAAATAAAATAAAGAACAAGTAAATTTAAATCAACAAACTGATCAGTATTTCAATGGGAACTATGCTCCTCTCACTGACCACCAATGAAAGAGGTGCCCCTTCCGGAAGTGCGGCGGGGGCCAGATAAATGGCCTCAGGGCCCTGCATGCGGCCTGTGGGCCATAGTTTGGGGACCCCTGCTCTATCCACTGCGCCACCGCCTGGTCAGGCTGATTATTATTTTTTAAAAAGTGGAAAATAACAAGTGTTAGTGAGGCTGCGGAGAAGGTAGAACCCTCATGCATTGCTGGTAGGAATATAAAATGCTACAGCTCCTGTGAAAGTTCCACTCTTTCTCAAAAAGTTACACATAGAATTATCATATGATCTAGCAATTCAACTCCTAAGTACAGTGTGTCCGTAAAGTCACAGTGCACTTTTGATCTGTCACAGGAAAGCAACAAAAGATGATAGAAATGTGAAATCTGCACCAAATAAAAGGAAAACCCTCCCAGTTTCTGTAGAATGATGTGGCAGCATGTGCGCATGCGCAGATGATGACCTAACACCGTGTATACAGTGGAACAGCCCACGGCCATGCCAGTCGAGATGTGGACAGTACAGAGGAAAGTTCAGTGTGTTCTGTGGCTCGCTAAATTCGAATCCGTGACCAAAGTGCAACGTGAATATCAGCGCGTTTATAACAAAGTGCCACCACATAGGAATAGCATTACTCGGTGGGATAAGCAGTTGAAGGAAACCGGCAGTTTGGTGGAGAAACCCCATTCTGGTAGGCCATCAGTCAGTGACGAGTCTGTAGAGGCTATACAGGATAGCTACCTAAGGAGCCCTAAAAAATCTGTGTGTGAGCCCACATCGAACTGCACTGAATAGGTATGAAACTGGGAGGGTTTTCCTTTTATTTGGTGCAGATTTCACATTTCTATCGTCTTTTGTTGCTTTCCTGTGGCCAGTCAAAAGTGCACCATGACTTTATGGACACACTGTATGTATCTAAAATAACTGAAAGCAGGAACTTGAGCAGATACTTGTATAGCAATGTTAACGTAACATTATTCAAAATAGCAGAAAGATGGAAGTAACTCAATATCCTTCAATTGATAAATGTATAACAAATTGTGTAACAATGGATTATTACTTTGCCATAAAAATAAATGGTATTCTGATACATGTTACAACATGGATGAACCCTGAAAACAATATGCTAAATGAAATAAGCCAGACACAAAAGAAAATGCTGTAGAATTCTACATACATGTGGTACCTAGAATAGGTAGAAATATAAACAGAAAATGGAGTAGAGGTTACTATGACCTGGGAGGAGGGGAATGAGGAGTTATATACCTATTGCTTAATGGGTACAAAGTTTCTGTTTGGAACGATTAAAAAGTTCTTAAAATAGATACAGGGATTGGTTACACAACATTGTGAATACTTACTTAATACCAATGAACTGTACCCTTAAAAATGGTTAATATTGTAAGTTTTATATTATATATATTTTAACACAATAAAATAAAATAAAAAACCTAAAAAATGTGGTAGTGAACAATCTAAAAATAAAATTAAGAAAACAATTCAATTTACAATAGCATAAAATACTTAGAAATATAGTTAATAAAAGAAGTGCTAGACTTGTACACTTAAAACTACAAACCATCATTGAAAAAAATTGAAGACCTACATAAAAGGAAAGGCATCTCAAATCCCATGCGCATGAACCACAAGACTTATTGTTAAGATGGCATTACTGCCTGACTAGGTGGTGGCGCAGTGGATGGAGAGTCGGACTGGGATGCGGAGGACCCAGGTTTGAGACTCCGAGGTTGCCAGCTTGACCGCAGGCTCATCCGGTTTGAGCAAAAGCTCACCAGCTTGGACCCAAGGTCACTGGCTCCAGCAAGGGGTTTATTGGTCTGCTGAAGGCCCGTGGTCAAGTCACATATGAGAATGCAATCAATGAACAACTAAGGTGTTGCAATGAGCAAGGAAAAACTGATGATTGATGCTTCTCATCTCTCCGTTCCTGTCTGTCTGTCCCTGTCTATCCCTCTCTCTGCATCTCTCTCTCTGTTTCTGTAAAAAAAAAAAAAAAAAAAAAAAAAAAAAAAAAAAAAAAAAAAAAAAAAAAAAGATGGCATTACTCCCCAAATTAATATAGTACATACAGATTCAATCCAATCCCTAAGAGAATCCCAGCTGCCTTTTAAAAAGAAATTGACAAGTTGATCTTAAAATTCATATGGAAATGCAAAGAACCCAAATAGCCAAAATAGTATTGAAAAACAAAGTAGAGGACTCACACTTGCTAATTTTAAAACTTACTACAAAACTACAGTAGTCAAGACAGTGTGGCACTGGTATAAAGATAGATACTGTATATAGATCAATGGAATGGCATTCAGAGTATAGAAATAAACCTTTCCATTTACGGTCATTTAATTTTTGACAAAGTTGCCAAGACAATTAATGGGAAAAGCATTGTCTTTTCAACAAACAGCGCTGGGAAAATTGGAGATCTTAATTCAAAAGAATAAATTTGGGTTCCTACCTCACATCACATAAAAAATGAACTCAAAATGGGTCACAGATTTACATATAAGAAAAAACTATAAAAGATCTTAAAAGAAAGCACAGAAGTAAATTCTCCTGACCTTGAATTAGAGGCTTCTTGTATATAATATCCAAAGTACATACACATGACAAAATTAGTAAAAAAAATTGGACTTTACCAAACTAAAAACTTTTGTGCTTCTAATGAAATCAACATGAAAATGTTGGAGAAACCCCACAGAACAGGAGAAAATATTTGCAAATCATACATTTGATAAGAGACTTGCATGAAGAACATATAAAGAACTCTTATAACTCAAACATAAAAAGACAAATAGCCCAGCCCGACCAGGCGGTGGAACAGTGGATAGAACACTGGCCTGGGACACAAAGGACCCAGGTTCGAAACCCTGAGGGTGCTGGCTTGAGCACAGGCTCACCAGCTAGATCATGGGATCATAGATATGACCCCACAGTTGCTGGCTTGAAGCCCAAGGTCACTGGCTTGAGTCCTAGGACACTGGCTTGAGCAAGGGGTCACTTGCCCGACTGTAGCACCCCAGTCAAAGCACATATGAGAAAGTAATCAATGAACAATTAAGATACTGCAATGAAGAATTGATGCTTCTCATTCTCTCCCTGTCTGTTCCTATCCGTGTCTCTCTTGCTAAAAAAAAAAAAAAAGAAAAAAAAAAGACAACCCAATTAGGATACATAAATGGTCAATAAGCACATAAAAAGACTCTCATCATCATTAAAAAAATGCAAACCAACATCACAATGAGATACCACTTCATACTCACTGTGATGACAAAAATAAAAAGGATGTAATATTTATATAAGCGTTGGTAAGGATATAAAGAAATTGAAACCCTAATACATTGCTGGTGCAGGATGGTACTTCCTCAAAATGTTAAACATAGAATTACTAGGTGATCTGGCAATTCCACTCCTCAGTATATGCCCAAGAGAAATGAAAACATACATCCATGAAAAACTTATGTACACGAATGTCATGGCAGCATTATTCATAATAGCCAAGAAAATAATGGAAAAAACCTATATGCACCCAAATGCCATGACAATGAAGGGATAAAAAAAATGTGTTATTTCCTTACAGTAGGTATTAGTTACTTACAAAAAAGGAATGAAGAAGTACCGATACATGCTACAATATGGATGAATCTTAAAAACATTAGGTTTTGGAATCTAGGTATTAAGAGAGTCCTTCTAACCAGCCAACCCTGCCTTTACATCGTGTTTGTACAGGGGAAGAGTGAGATGCAGAACTTGGGGCAGTTTCAATGCACTCATTCATAAAAAACAACAACACAAAACAAGTGAGAAGGGAAAAAATATGTTTAAGATTCTGGGCTATTCTTAGGCGACGGCAAATGAGGTTTTGGTACTGCTGCTCCCCTCCCATTTCAAAGTTGCTACTGTTCCTTTTTTGGGTGAATGCTTACTGAGTACCGATATCACACAGAGCATTTACCAGTGTTAAATGTGAACAGGATGTGATGCCTTCTCAGGAGGATTGATTCTCTGTTGTGGTGAGAGAATTAAGACAGATCAAGGCTGAGACCCCGGGCTGTGCCTGGTACACTGAATAAAGCTGAATAAATAAGAAACACAAGCAGAGAAATGACTGAAATACTGTGAAAAAGAAAAATTGCTCTGGTAGTCCACAAAAGGAAGACATCACACCATGTCTCCTTATCTCAATCCTACTGTTGACACCTGATGTACAGTGGGGTAACATGAACTCATTCACTGATTTATTCAACAAAGTCCTCCAATAGTAGGCATTAAAGCCACAGCAGAGAAAAGTCAGATGTGGTTCCTTCCTCCATGAACCTTACGGTTCCCCAGGGACCCACTGCATCCAAAAGCACAGCAGGGCGACCACACTTCAGTTCTCCCTGGATAAGCCCGTGGTCTCCATCTCAAAGACGGGAAATGCTGCTTCACCAGATGCTACAGGTTAAAAAGCTTCATTTCCATCTGAACTTATAAACTAGACTGCTCACAAAAATTAGGGGATCAGGGAACGTGCAGACACTCCGGTACTTTCAGCCTTTTGTACAGTGCATTTTCACCAATGAAATAAAAGTTTGGCATCTCGTTTGTATAATCGAACAACTTTCTTTGATTTATTTGCTTTTCTGATGTTCTTGTTTAATAAAAAATCAAATGCTTCTTTTTTTATTGCTTCATATTCATTTTGAAATATCCTCTACTTTCTGTGAGCAGTACAGTATAAAAAATATGGAATTGACTGATACAAACAACTTTGAAAATCCTGAAAGCTAGACATAAAAACCTACTACTTTCTGTGGTCAAATGACTCTTAATTTACATTAGAGAATGAATTCTTTTAATGCATTAGTAGAAAGTGAAAACTGTGACATAAAGCAAAGTTTTATTAGGAAATTAACCATTCAACAATGTAATCAAGGTCTGCCCATCTAAACTATTACAATTTATATAATTAACAATAAACGGACCATTCAAGATACTGTGGTGCTCCATTACATTATATTTATTTCCTTTCTTTCCCTCTTCTTTTCTCCTGCTAACCTTCCCACCCTCCCACTGTCTGGACTGGCTTGTCAGATCTAATCACTGTTGCCGCTTCACTTTCAGAAGTCTTTGTTCGAGCCATCAGTACAGTTAAACACAAATATAACTCCTTGCTATATTTGTGTTTACATGTCTATATTCCCTATTAGATTATAAGGGATACTCTCTTATCTTATACGGCATGAGCCAAAACGTTGTCATCTTTTTTTCTTATAGCATAGTGCATGAGACACAGACAAGGCTTAACATTTGTCGAAATGAATTTAACTGACTGTCCTACATTAGCTGAGCCATTCACAAAATATAAAAGTTAATAACTTGACAGTATTTGGATAGAAGTATAAACTCAAGGTGAAACCAGTATCATTTTCTATTAAAAATTACTGTCTTAAATGGCTCCACAGAGGCACAATGGGGAAGCAAAGCAAGCATTTATTACTTAACTGCAAATCACTTCTTGTTTTTTATCCCCTAAAAGCATATTTGATGGTTTCTGATAGAATAGCATAAGGATTTTCTGACAAATGTGAATGCAAAATTGGGCATTTCACGTGTAAAGGCAGTGACTGTCTTTAATAATTGGGTTTAAATAAGTCAGTGTTGGCTAATAACTAACATTTCTAGTCTTGGTTTAATTCTGTAAGTGGAAAATAAAACAGACAGAAGTCAGAAAAGTCTATCCAGAAGTGGTCTTGACCCCTCCAGCTAAAGCGAGTTTCCCAGCATTGAAGGTTCTAAAATAGACTTGGGATGGTCACTTGTCAGGGATATTGTGAGAAATACACAAATATTAGATCAGGAAATTCAACTGAATGCCCTTTAAAGTCCTTTCCATTCCTGACATTCTGAGATTTCTAAGGCAAAACACACACACACACACACACACACACACACACACACACACACACAGATTTATATCATTTCTGCCTGAAATAGACTAGGATAACAAAAAAATCTTTTGCCTGGACAAAAATAAAAGCCAAGGCCCTGGCCGGTTGGCTCAGTAGTAGAGCATCAGCCCAGCGTGTGGAAGTCCCAGGTTCAATTCCCTGGTCAGGGCACACAGGAGAAGTGCCCATCTGCTTCTCCACCCTTCCCTCTCCTTTCTCTCACTCTTTCTTCTCTTCCTGCAGCCAAGGCTCCACTGGAGCAAAGTTAGCCTGGGCACTGAGGACAGCTGCATGGCCTCCGCCTCAGGCGCTAGAATAGCTCTGGTTGCAAAGGAAATGCCCTAGATGGACAGAGCATCGCCCCCTGGTGGGCATGCCAGGTGGATCCTGGTAAGGTCCATGCCAGAGTATGTCTCTCTGCCTCCCCACTTCTTACTTTCAGGAAAAAAAAAAAAAGCCAATATTCTTTTTTTTCAGAAAAAAGAATGGATCATTTCTTTTAAATGATAACATTTAAAATAGGGACTAGAAATTTCAACAATCTTTATATGGAATCTAAAATAATGAAAACAGGCCTGACCTGTGGTGGTGCAGTGGATAAAGCGTCGACCTGGAAATGCTGAGGTCGCCGGTTCGAAACCCTGGGCTTGCCTGGTCAAGGCACATATAGGAGTTGATGCTTCCAGCTCCTCCCCCCTGTCTCTCTCTCTCTCTCTCTCTCTCTCTCTCTCTTTCTCTCTCTCTCTCTCTCCTCTCTAAAATGAATAAATAAAATAAAAATAAATGTCACTAAAATAATGAAAACATACAATTCATTCACATAAAGTTATTTTATGTAGCACCTACATACCAGGAAAATTCTAGGTGTCAGAGGAATAGATGTGTATTAGTTTCCTGCTGCTGCTACTCAAACAACACAAATTTACTAGCTTCAAGTTCTGAAGGTCTGAAGTTCAAAACAGGTTTTACAGTGCTACAATGCAGGTGCTGGCAGACCGTGTTCTCTCTGGAGGCTCAAGGAAGGAACTTGCTCTTTGCCTTTTCCAGCATTTAGAGGCTGTCACATTCCTTGACTCGTGGACGTATCACTCCAATCTCTGCTTCCATTGTCAGGTCTCCTCTAATTTCTATGCCTCCCTAGTTCCCTTATAAGGATCCTTGTGATTGTACCGGGTCCACCTGAATAATCCAAAATCATCTCCCCAGCTCAAGATCTTTAACTTTGTCCCATCTGCACAGTCCCCTCTGCCATATAAGGAAACATATTCAGAGATTCTGGGGGATGAGCACATGAGCATCTTTATGGGGTCATTATTCTGCCTACTACAAGGAATGAATAAACAAAAGAAATCCTGTTGACATAAGGTCATATTCCAGTGGATAAAGTAGAAAAATACATATATAAATATGTGATGTAATGTCAGATAGTGACAAAGGTTATAAAGAAAAATAAAACTGGGTAAGGTGTTACATTAAGACATAGCCGCCTGACCAGGTGGTGGCACAGTGGATAGAGCGTCGGACTGGGATGCAGAGGACCCAGGTTCGAGACCCCGAGGTTGCCGCTTGAGCGCGAGCTCATCTGGTTTGAGCAAGAGCCCACCAGCTTGAACCCAAGGTTGCTGGCTCCAGCAAGGGGTTACTCGGTCTGCTGTAGCCCCACGGTCAAGGCACATATGAGAAAGCAATCAATGAACAACTAAGGTGTTGCAATGCGCAATGAAAAACTAATGATTGATGCCTCTCATCTCTCTGCATTCCTGCCTGTCTGTTCCTGTCTATCCCTCTCTCTAACTCACTCTCTGTCTCTGTAAAAAAAAAAAAAAAGAAAAAGAAAAAGAAAAAAAAAAGACATAGCTCCATTGATGATGCACTTTTTAATGGGAAAATAGAAAATAGATTTTGAGCATGTTAAATTTGAAAGGGGCAACATCATGAACGCATTTGGAAATATATAATTCGAGACTCCTTAGGCAAGTTATTAGAATATGTACACTGGTTTTCATAAAAGATACAAACGAATAGCCAGATGAAGAGGTGCATGGGGCAAGGTCTGGAAGGGTCCCATTTATAGGAGTTTGTGATCCACTGGGGTGCTCGGCACATAAACATTTACAGCCATGGCACTATGATCACTCATGGAGGAGTCAAACAAAAGAAGAGTTGCAAAGACTTTCGAAGGCAGGGAGAGGAGCAGGAAAAGTGACTAGCAGCTTGGAGATAGGAGAGGCAGTTGGATTAAAAGCCAAGTGAGAAAAGATTTTCAAGGAGAAGGGAATGATCACCAGGACCAAGTACTATAGAGACGCTGATTTAGATGAGTCACTGGGACCTTGACAAGAGTGACATGGAGAGGACAAAAACTTAAAAGTTAACTCAGAAAAGTAGAAACTAGAGAAATGAAGTCTGACCATAGGCAACTCTTTGGAGGAATGTGGCTATAAAGGGGAGCAGAACAATAGAGGACCTAGAAAAGAATAAGGTCAAATGAAGCTTTCCTTTTTAATGACAGGAAATATACTACAAATGTGTGCTGATGGAGAAAATAAAAGTAGGAAGAGAACCTGATGTCACAGGATAGTGAGATGGTAAGTAGCAGGTAAATGGGTTGCCTAGGCAGCACTGAGTGCCTGGGGCTTTGTGCAAATAAATTTAAGGTGAGATCAGTCAGCATGGCTGTCGAGTCAAATTCAGTTGTTTGAGGGTAGGCACAGACTAGCAGAGAAGTAGATTTAACCAGGTGGAACGTTTCTTGTGGTGAGTACAGCAGCAGGAGAAAGGGGGAAGAATATGGCCGTCCCGAGGAACTGGAGAATCTAAGCCATACAGAGGTGACAGGCACAGGAGGTGGGCAGTGGAGAGGCTGGAAGCTCAGTGAACTGGAAGCCTTTCTGAGTTGATGAGTGATCAGATCCAAGGACTACAGGAAGTGGTGACCAAAGAGTGGGAGGCTTTACACTGAGTCTACCATCAACTCAAAGGATTCAGACAGTCACCGAGTTCATCTGAGAGTCCTGACAGAGAATGGATATCTGTCTTTCAGAAGTGACTCAGAGTACTGGTCTATCTTTGGTTCTTTCCTTGAGATGAAAAGCTTGTGTTAACTAAGTGGATGGATCAATCAGGGAAACAGAAAAAAGAGCTATGGAGTCATCTGTATGGAGCTGTCACAGGCTCTACAATATAGGATTCATTTTCAGTTTCTGAAAGTCTTAGGAACAAAAGGCTGTTGACCCTGAAGAAGAGAACCACACCTCTTCTGTGTATCGTCACAGTGTGTTATATATCCTTCTAAGAGCACACCACCCATCTGATCAGGTCTGATTGATTTAAAACTTTCCAGGATAAAGTCAGAGAATGTCATGTGAAATTTATGTCTCCCAAACCAAATTTCCTGAAGTGAAAAAGCCTTCTGTTTGTCCCATAGGAGAAATCATGCATCTTTTCCTGAAAGACAGAGCCTTCAGGCTTTAAGAAAAGGTTTTACAGAGAGCTTTGATTTTTCTTCTTCGAACCAGACTGAAAATTTCATTTTTGTCAGACTTGAAAAACACACCCCTATGCAGCTATCAACTAGAATATCTAAATGACTGATTCAGTCCCCTTGGAAAAGACAACCAAGCTCACAAATCTACTGTCTATCTTTGTCTTTAATCTTTATCCTTCTCTCTACAGAAGCTTATTAATTTTGAAGCCACGAATGGGTAGGATACAACAAGGACAAACAAAATCTGAACAAAAATGTATTTCTCTGTTTCACTTCTTATACAATTAGGCAAACATAAACTACCGGTTTAAATTCCTTAATGAAGATCTGTCTCCCACTGTCCTACGCTGAGTCCTGAATAGTGAACTGCATCAGACAAATCTTAATTAATGATAAAGTTCTGACCAGAATTGGGGGTGGGGGTGGGAGAGTAGGTAATCACTGAAACAAAAATAGTGCCCTCTCTTCTGTGTTAATATTAAACTAAAAATGCTACAGGTATATGTTATTCTGCATAGTGTAGACAAACATAACAACAAAACCTTCTGTAAATTGAAAAGAGAAAACAAGTAGTCATTTTTTTGTGAATCCTGTTATTACACCTCAAAGGGCTACAGAGTAAGCGGTGCATTCTTACCTTTCGTATAGAACTCAATGAGAATAATTTATACCGCATGCAGAAATGACTGGGATGGAAACAAACCCCTATTTATAGCTATACTTCATTCTTTGGTCATTAAAGGTGTGTGTGTGTGTGTGTGTGTGTGTGTGAATCTAAATTCTGGAACAGTTAACTCATATAATGATGTATTTTTTTAAATTACATTTTATATTCAAGTAAGTATTCCATCATGAAAATGTGAAAGTTAGACTGGGAAAACCGTATTTGGTTTATTTCACCCATATCACGTCTCAAAAACGCCATCTGTGCACCTCCCAGAAAACTGCTCCTTCTTTGCACGCACAATAGCAATCAAGTGAAATTAATAACATGAATGAGTAAGAAATGCAATGTCACTTCAACACTAACAATTTTCAATAAATCAGCAATCCTTTTTTAATCTAATAAAACTTTAAAAAATTAATTTGAGAAGGTATAAAGAATAATAAGCAACCCTCTCCCAACCTTAAGATATAAAATGTACCCTTTTTTGGTTGATCCCCATTCTTTCTCTTGTAAAGGACACTACCATTTCAATATGGTGCCTATCATTACCATCTATGTCCCTTTACTTTTTGTAGATTTTTATTTATTCATTTTAGAGAGGGGGGAGAGATAGAGATAGAGATAGAGGGAGAGGGAGGGAGAAAGGGGGGAGAAACAGGAAGCATCAACTCCCATATGTGTCTTGACCGGACAAGTTCAGGGTTTTGAACCAGCGACCTCAGCATTCCAGAGTGACGCTTATCCACTGCGCCACCACAGGCCAGGCTGTCCCTTTATTTTTATCACACATGTAGACACCCCCCTAAACAGTAGTATTTCTTTTACATGTTTTAAAACTCCTTATAAAATAGTATATTAGATCCTTTCGGTATTTTCTAAAAATTAACAATTTTAGACTTGTCCATGGTGATGTAGTTAAGTTTATTTCATTTATTTTCCTGCCAAATAGTATTCTGCTGACTATTCGACAATTTATGTATCCCTTCTACCGCTAACTAGTACTGGATACTACTACAGTACGCATTCTTGTAAATGTCTCACAGGTATGAGTTTCTCTGGAGTGGAATAGTTAAGTCATAGTTTTACCAGACATTGTCCAAAATGATAAAATCAACTGTTTCTATGAGCATCAGAAAATCTCCCTTCTTTTACAAAGTTAACAATACTTGATTGTTTAACATTTTAAATTTTAACAAAATTATAAACAGGAAACAGTATCTCATGATTTTAATTTTGTTGTACATTTCCTTGATTACTGGTGGCTTGAGCATATTTTATGTGTCTGTTGATAATTCTTCTGTAAATTATCTGTTTAAATCTTTTGTACACTTTTTAATTGGCCCACTTCTCTTTTTCCTAAGTCATAGTAAGAGTTTGTTATATATAATATGTGGGATACCATTACTTTGTAACACATCTACTCTATGGTTTGTCTTCACTTTTATTTTTATTTACACAATTTTTTGTATTATAATATATGTAGTCAAATTTTTAAAGCTTTTTCTTTATGATTTGTATATTTCATGTTTTGTTTAAGCAATATTTGCCTACTCAGAATGCGTAAATATACTCGTTTTCTTTTAGAACTCCCCCTCCCAAATGAGAAGCGGGATGGGGGAGGCAGACAGACTCCCGCATGCGCCTGACCAGAATCCACATGGCATGCCCACCAGGGGGTGATGCTTGGCCCCTCTGGAGCATTGCTCTGCTGCCATCAGAGCCATTCTAGCGCCTGAGGCGGAGGCCATGGAGCCATCCTCAGCACCCTGGTCAACTTTGCTCCAATGGAGCCTTGGCTGCGGAGGGGGAAGAGAGAGATAGAGAGGAAGGAGAGGGGGAAGGGTGGAGAAACAGATGGGCACTTCTCCTGTGTGCTCTGGTGGGCAATCGAACCCAGGACTTCCACACGCTGGGCCAACTGGCCACGACCATCTTTTAGAACTTTTAAAGTATTGTTTTTATTATTTAAGTTTTTAACCCATCTGGTATTGATTTGTTTGTGGTTAAAGGAACATTTTGTTCCACATGGCTGGTTGTTCAGCAACATTTACTGAACAGTCCATTTAGTGACTAATACATCTTCATGGTCTGCAAAGCTAGCCTTTCATACACCAGCCAGCCATGTTTGCATGGGTTTAGTGCTCTCCATCATGGATGTTTGGCTATTGCTGCAACATTTTCACACTGAGAGTTCAAGTCCCCAAACTTCAAGTTTCTTAAAAATTTTCCTAGCTATTTTTGGCCCTTTGCTTCCATATAAACTTTAAAATGAACTCCTTAGGTTTGATTATTAATATTCTTACTGGGATTTTATTAGAATTACCTTGAATTTGTAGATTGATTTGGGAAGAACATCTTTATGACATTGAGTTTCCCTATCTACAAATATAGAATTCCAAAAACCAGAAAATATTTTATAAACTTCATGTTTCCCTCACATGGTGGTTCCTCCAATATTCTCTGTATCATTCCATTTCAATGTCAGTACATGTGATTCCAAAGCAAACACCCCAGCGCTGTTAGTATCATAACAAATGTGTATATATATATATAGAAAGCCGACCAAATCAACTAGCCAAATTATATCCTCCAATAACTATCCTTGTTATTTTTGTGAAACATATAATCATCACAGAATATAAATATTATATTTAACATTTTTGAAGAATTATTTCCTGGGCTTGCTTATTCTCTATGATAAATAATGCCATTCTTTGGCCTTTCTTACAGACTCTATTTTCTGTTGCTCAAAACTTTTCAAATGCCAAATTCAAATGAAGCAAGCTGTGCATTAAAAGTCATATAAAATTCCTTAAAATTACACATACAAAGTAAATCATGGTTTGCTCACTTGAGAAAGACTTTAGCTTCCTTATTGCAGTTGTTTTAATGCTATGCAGAAGCAATTTTAAGGCAAAAATTCAACCATTTAACAAAGCTACATTCAGAAAACTGGCATGTTTCATGGGACATCTTTTAAAGGGCAAATATTATATTTATTGTTCTAGTCACCATCTAGAATAATGCAAATATTCTAGTAGGGTTAACTATAACAGGGACTGTAACAGTAATGCATATTCACAGATGGGTACTTAGAACCCCCTTCTGTCTATTATTCATTAACTCACTCACAAAACACAGTGACAGCTTTCTTTGTGAACTCACTATGCACATATTAGTTGACTTTAATTTGCATTTGCAAACTAATGAAGTCTTTTCTCATCTTTCCCAAGTAGATGCAATTTGCCACTCATTTAAATTTCTATAAAAATTCAATTTTGCTTCTTAAGGCAATCATCAATTTTTTACTGCATTTCTGCTATTTGTGATATTTATTTATACCACCATATAATTTGGTGGCTCTATGAATGGCACATCAAGTCACACGACTTGTGTTTAATACTATCTCTTCTGTATTAACTGTAATCTTAGATAAATTCCTTGACTTCTAAGTTTAATTTCCTCATGTATAAAATGGAGAAAATAGAATAATTCTGAGTTACATTACAAGGTGGTTGTGAGAATATAGGGAGAGTTTAATCCATAGTTTATATGCAGCTACCTATCATCATCATATCATATTGTGTCCTTCTCTCATCCACTAAAATTTAAACAGCATCTTTCTAGAAGGCAGAAGCCAAAGCTTACCTTCATTCAGGCAGTTGACAACACGCTGAATAACTCTTATGTATAAGACACTCAAAGTAATTAATAAAATTTGTTGAATAAAAGATATTTCTCTATCCATTATATTTCAAGTTTTTTTTAAAATTCCCCCCATCGATGTCTGATTTCTCAAATTAAATAATAAGTTCTTTAAGGGCAGGTGGCAGTACAATAAATAAAGAAATCAGCCATACGAAATATATGTTAACTAGTAAGTGAATATGCATATGCTGACTATACATTTAAAATGAAAATCACTGTTGAACAAATCCAAAACAAAATGTTAACACATTTTTAAGATGTAGTTTGAAAAAGGAAAACAGATTTCTGTTTTCAGGCAATTGTTTGAAAAATGTATATAATATATATACTTTTTAAAAAGTACTTAGTGGACAAAGAAAAATTCTGGTCCTGTCATTTTAATGGGTGAAAAATGGTTTGCTAATTATCATACAACAGGATGCCAAGCATTTAACATGTATGAATCTCATCTAAAATATTTAACCCCTTGATAAATATTATATAATTGGACATAGTTGAACAGTTATGGCATAAAATCTTAAGGACGGATAGCTTATGAGGAGAAAATCAGTAATATACACTTAATTATAAATACTGAAAATAAGATGTTATGATAACAGTATACTGTTTGATAGTGATACTGTATTTTTCTTTTCTGTATTTTTGTGTGCAGAAAAGTGTAGGTTTTTCCCCCTCTTTATTTTGCTGGTGAAAGAAATTCAGAAACCAAAGACAATAAAAATAATGACTAGGTTTATAAAAATTGTTGTTTTTTTAAACCAATTACCATGGGTAAAAATGATCCAGGAGAAATAACATTCAAATACTACCATAAAATTCAAAAATATTTATCAGAGATGCCATGAATCAAAGAGAATGAGAACTAGATTCATAGCTTTATTAAAAAAGTGGTTAAGAATTCTAATGATTCATACACATACACGAGTAAGCAGGAAATTCTTAAAGAAGCCATGACACCATGTCTGCTACATATAACCATTAAATGTAACCAATTTTTCAAAAAGAAGAAAATTATCATATGACCCAGCAATCCCTCTACTGGGTATCTACCCCTAAAACATTGATACGTAAAGACACATGCAGCCCCATGTTCATCACAAAATTATTCACAGTGGCCAAGACATGGAAACAACCAAAGAGTCCCTTGATAGAGGACTGGATAAAGAAGATGTGATCCATATATACAATGGAATACTACCCAGCCATAAGAAATGATGACATCGGATCATTTACAACAACATGGATAGACCTTGAGAACACTATACTGAGTGAAATAAGTAAATCAGAAAAAGCTAAGAACTATATGATGTCACACATAGGTGGGATATAAAACTGAGACTCATGGACATAGATAAAAGTGAAGTGGTTACCAGGGGAAGAGGGATGGGGGAAGGGTATAAAGAGGGACAAATATGACGGAAAATGATTTGACTTTAGGTGATGGATATACAACATAATCAACAGTTCAAATACTATAGAAATCTTTACCTGAAACCTATGTACTCTTATCGATCAATGTCACCCTGTTAAAGTTTCTAAATAAAATAAAAAAAAATAATGTAGCCACTTTTATCTGCTTCATATTTCAGTCACAGTATTTACCAAATACCCAGCATTATTCAAATAAAGTCTTCTAATGATCCCTCCTGATGAATGAAATGAGATTAATACTGATTGTCTGTTTATCATGATCATCACTATATTTAAAATGGAGCTGCAATTTAGGGGTAATCCTGTAGGACCTCATGGCTTGACTGATCAATTAAAGATCCTCAAATCTTTATTTCTGGCCTGACCAGGAGATGGCACAGTGGATAGAGTGTTGGACTGGGATGCAGAGGACCCAGGTTTGAAACACAGAGGTCACTGACTTGAGCAATGGGTTACTCATTTTGTGGTAGCCCCCTGGTCAAGGCACATATGAGAAAGCAATCAATGAACAACTAAGATGCCATAACAAAGAATTGATGCTTCTTATCTCTCTCCCTTCCTGTCTATCTGTCCCTATCTGTCCCTCTCTCTGACTCTCTCTCTCTGTGCCCCTGACACAAACAAACAACCCCTCCCAACTTTATTTCTGGACTGATGCTCCACACCCAACCCCTATCTCTTTCTTATATTGGTAAACAGTGCCATTATCTACTCAGAAGGCTGTGATTTGGAAGATAGTCTACCAGTGGTGGTCAACCTGGTCCCTACTGCCCACTAGTGAGCATTCCAGCTTTCATAGTGGGCGGTAGTGAAGCAACCAAAGTATAAATAAAAAGATAGATTTAACTATAATAAGTTGTTTTATAAAGATTTATTCTGCCAAACTTAGCGAAAATCTGACATAAAGTACTTGGTAAGTAATTATTATTATATGCTTTTAACTTGCTATAACTCTGCTTTATAAATTTTATAAAGTAAAGTTACTTCCCTACCTTATAAATCACCATCACTGTGGAACCGGTGGGTGGTTAGAAAATTTTACTACTAACAGAGATACAAAAGTGGGTGGTAGGTATAAAAAGGTTGACTACCCTGGTCTAGACTCTTCCCTTTCTTCCCATGTACAATTAATAACCAGAACCTTTTAACTTTCTCTTCAATATCTCATGGACTGGTTTCTACATTTCCTATGCTATTACTGCTCTAGATCAGGAACTCCTCACTTCTACCTGGATTACTACTACAGCTGCCTCCTAATTTACCAAGTCTCCAGTCTCACCTCCCTCCAATCCCTCCATTATCACATTTCTAGAGAAACTGTTCTAAACTTCAAATTTGCTCTTGTCACTCTCCTGCTTAAAATTCTTTACCGGTCCTCCTAAAATTCTCAAGGTGAGTCCAAATATCTCTAAGTGGCATTCAAAGTCATTCATGGTCCAGCCTCATCTGTTTCTTCCTGCTTAACCTCTTGCTATCCCTTAATGCCACCCAATGCTGCAGCCAATCAGAAATGTCCATGGCCTCCTCAACTCACTATTCCCTCTCAAGCCTTCTTGCCTATGCCTGTGACAAGCTCTGTCCTTATTCTTCATAGTATCAGGCATATTCTTAAAGAATCAGCTCAAGTATCAACCATTTCTGTGCAGCTGCCTCTGATAAAATTTTCTGTACCCTGCCCTAATTTTCTTGTGTACACTGCACACATGCACACACACACACACACACACACACTCCTTATTTAACCACCCCACTTACGTACTCCCATAGCAACGTACGCACTATCACTATTACTGGGTTTCTTCTTTTATCTATACATTTTGCTTGCTTGGCATATAAAGACACTCAGCAAGTATTGAATAAAAGAAAGAATAATTGATTTTAGGCTGTTTCTTTTGCTTGCCCTTCCCCTTCCATTCCCTGTTCATACTAGCTTGTACCTGGATTACTCTGTCAAAAAAGCTTTTCAGCAGGTAACCAAAAATCTCTGCTAATTTTATCACTTTCCCAACTTTCTCTGGGCTACCATGACCCCACAGTCTCCCTGCTGCCTCATGCTTTGGGCTCTATACCTCTTCTGGGTACCAAGCTCCCCTGTGAGACACAGTCTTTGCATGCACAATTCCCTCTACCTAGGACACTCCAGCACTGTGCAGCCTCTCACTTCGGCTCCTACTGCAACTTTGGACCAACACTTCCCAAACTTCAGTGTGCACATGATTTGCCTGGTGAGCTCAGTAAAAATGCAGAGACTGATTCAGTAGGTCTGGGGTAGCACCTGAGAATCTGTATCTCTAATAAGCTTTCAGGGGATGTCCAGACCTTCATGGACCATATTTGGAATAGCAAGGTTTTAGATCTCAGCTCAAACGTTTTTTCAGGGAAACTTTCTCTAATTCCACCTCACCCACACTCCCAGTTTAGCCCAATGTTCCAAATTCACTCTGACTATGATGTAAATTTCCATGATGGCTTTTGCTTACCATTATAACCTGTACACATCCTTCCCCAGCACCCTGCTTCCACCTAGTGCCTGGCACATTCATCTTTGAGAAATGAATGAACAATGTCTGCTGAACTAGCCCCTGACTTAGGCTGCATCACTTCCTTTCATGAGGACAGCATGGGTTTCATCACCCTGAGCTCAGTCAGATCCTATAGAAATCGAGTTCATCTGTGGTCAGTGCTCTGAGAGATTTTCTACTGCTGCCAAGATTCCCTCATTTGGGGTCTGCAGCAGTCTGGCCAGAGAAAAACTGATTCCATATGTACCAGCCTTTCTATTCTAACAAGCTGGTTGGCCAGCCTCCATGCACAGCCCACCAGCACTCCAGATGCTCTCGTGCCGGGTGGAGAAGAAGCGGAGGGAAAGAAGCAAATCCTAGTTATTGTGGTAGGATCCGAGTCCCACCTGGTGTGCGAAACGGCAGCAGGAGGGATAGAGGTGGGAGGAAAAGACAAAGACTTTTAGTATATTCTGATATTTTTCCATTCAAAATCCACTGCCCAAATCCTCATAAAACACATACTCTTATGTTTAGGAGAAATTATGTAAGTTAAGGCTGGATACAATAGCTCGAACATTTGTAAGAAGTAAGTTGTGATGGGGAATAAAATGGAAGATACCAACTGCAAAACACACGACAGGCAGAAGCAATGGCACCGCTGCCAAGAGAACGGCCTGGACAGAGCGCTGAAGCCAAAGCCGAGAACAAACAGATAAACCCGGTCTGACAGTGTCACTTCCCTTGACTGATAAATACACAGTCATAGCACATAGTAGCAGAAATAAAGAGATCTTGACATTTGATTATATAAATATTAATCGTAAAATATATTGGAGAAAACTGGGCTCTCTAAATAAAAAGTTTTAAATACCCTGAAGGGGATAGGTCATTTATTTTTTATTTGGTTATTTTATTTTATTTTGAAGTTAAAGATACTTTTCCCTCAGTTTTCTTTGGTAAACCTAGCAGTACACTCAATTTAAAAATGGTGACATTTATCTTTACACATAATCTTATTAGCTTCAAATTTTTCATGTCATTTAAAGAAAGAGTGTGTTGACCCTGATACTTTAGTTCCCAAAATGTAAAACATTTAGAGTTTTGTGGCATTTATAATTCATATAACACATTATATTAATGATTTCTTGGAAAAGAATATAACTTTATAAATAGTGTTAATGTCATGAATTTTTTCAGTCATTTTACTATGCACTGAATTGTACCAAAAAAGTACACCGAATCCATCTTCTAGAAGTACAGATCTAGGGGAGGACATTTGGTGGTGGGATTCAAACAATTTAACAACTCTGCCCTAATAACTGTGTTAAGTATAAAAAAAATGATATATCGAAAAGTATTTATTAATTCATGCACTTAATACTCAAATAAGAACAATAAAAGTTACACAAAACTAGATTGTCATGAGTTTTAAAATATTAATGAAAAAATATTAAACAATACCTGACAAAAAAACAATAAAACTGTTATTTGTTATTTCCATATTGCTTTGTGATTGGCATCCTCACTTTCAATTTTTTTCACCTGTGGATGAATGAACACCACTACGGGCACTTAGAATACGCTGTTGCACAGATAAACATTAAAAAAGAGTAAGGAATGTTAATTTTTGATTTCCACATTGGGCGGCTGCCTAGGCACCCACGCCCACCTTAGAGAGAACACTGATTATAAGTCCCGTTATAACAACCAGTTCACCCAGCTCAACAAAAAAGTAAGTATTGGTTCTGCTGAACTGATGTGAACTGGCTGAGTCCCACCGCTGAGTACATTTCTTAAATTCAACTTTTCAACTGATTTTCCAAAGCACACAATTGTCTTCACTTTTATCTTAATAACACACTTCCAGTTCTAGTTAAAATAAGTAATTACTTTAATTATGAATTATCCTGAAACTTCATTAAATTATTATTATCCCCAACATGCACGTTTCTGAATTTAGAATAACATTTGCTCAGCATGGTACTTTGCCTAATGCCAGATGTGATTAAAACAAATTTATTTTACATAACATCAACCGCAGAGAATGAGGACACACATTCATTACTGAACATGAAACTTCAAACAGAAGAACTAAGTAAACTAGAAAAATTCTTTGAAAGTTCCACCTATGGGGACCAGGTGTAATCCTGTAACATAGCTCTATCACATAACTGCTCTCAGAGAAGGGATGAGGACTGGGTGTGAGGAGCCACGAACACGAAGGACCGGGTCCCCTGGAACTCTGAGTGCTCTGATACGAGGAACAATAATGTCAAGAGAAAAAGAAAAGTTGGAGGAGACGGCCTGGATTTTGCAAATAGGTACACAGCCATAAAATTGCCTTAGATCACCATAAAAAAACCACTCTAAACATTACGGATTTGTATATGTTTCTGAACTTTGCCTACAAGATTTCCAGCCCAATAAATTTAGGATACTTACCAAAAGAAACAAACAAATAAAAAAAAACCCCAAAAACAAAAACATAGCTGTTTAAAAATAAAAGCCAATGGAAAATAGAACTCATTTTATCAAAATCACACTGTAACCAAATCTGATGAAAGCTGATGTTATCTATTCCACAGAGGAAATAATGCCTGCACACACCAGAAGTGAGAGCAATAACAACACCGAAACAACAACTAACGGAGGCACACACAATTCCTGCCGCAAAGAATATCATTTCTTAAAAACATCAAACAAAAAATGAAAATTAGTGAGTGAGGTTGGAGGTCTTGGGAGGGCAGAAGAAAAAGAAAAGTAGTAACAAAGCCCCACCAAGCTGGTGGTCGGGCTGTTGTATCACTATGAAATAGATTTAGAGGTATGATAGACCAAATAACTATTCATACCAGGAGGCCACAGCCCCACAGTTAGGCTTGAATAACCTAACACGAGCATTCCAAATGGACCACTTTCTGAATAGTCAGTAAGAGACAAGTGCATCTTAAATAATTCTTTTTGATTAGAATAATACTAAGTGATTTGGGGTGGTGAACACATAAGCAAACAAAAATATACAGTTGATGTGTTGCAGAATCAGACCCTTGAAACTGATATAATTTTAGTAACCAATGTCACCCCAATACATTCAATTTAAAAAAGAAAGGAATTGAAAAAAAATAATTTGTGCTTGTAAAAGTCTGGTACATGCCAAAGATTTGAGTATTTGGCAAGTGGGGATAGGCAATGTATAAAGTCCCAAAGTAACTCTTGTAACCAATTATAAGGATGAATTCTAGTGCCTGTTATGCCATATGCTCCCTAACCAGAAGTGGAAGTCCTCAATACTTTTCTTTTTTAAAAAAAACAGAGCTATTGATTAGCCTTTTTGGTTACTATTCTATACTATCGTGAAGAAATATTCACTTAGGCTAAGCCATGCTGATAACAAGGAAGCTAAAACCAGTTATCACAGTGCCAAGGCATGTAATCTGGGTATCTTTAAAAAAAATGTTTTATTTATTGATTTTAGAGAAAAAGAGGAAGGAAGGAAGAGAGAGAGAAGGAGAGGGGAGGGAGAGAGGGAGGGAGATAGATAGATAGATAGAGAGAGAGAGAGAGAGAAATATTGATTTGTTGTTCCACTTATTTATGCATTCATTGGTTGATTCTTGTGCCCTGGCCAGGTATCAAACCCGCAACCTGGGTGTACTGGTATGACACTAACCAACTGAGCTACTTAGCTGGGGCTGATCTGGCCATCTTAAGACTTTGGGAGCATCTAGGTGCAGTAAGGTACAGGGGTTCATAGTTTGGGCTCTGAACTTAGTCCAGTCTGGGCCCCAGCTTGTCTCTGTCACTTCCTAGCTGGTGTGACTTTGGGCAAGTTACCTTACTTCTTTAAGGCTAATTTGTGAAGAAAGTCTATTTGCATACTTATTAGTAAGGAGGTAAAATGCTTAGTAGTATATAAAAAATATGGCTATCTTATGAGAGCCACAGGCAAGTAATAAGAATGCTCCTAAATTTGATTCAGTGAAACTATCTTATTTTATCAGTGAACCTTTAAAGCAAATGTAAGATAGTAAAGTTGGCAATTCTCCTCAAATTATTTTATAAATCTAATGCAATGCCAATCCACATCCCCATGAGATATTTTTATAAGAGAAAAATAAATTCTAAAGTTCACATGGATAAATAATAGGCAAAAAAACTTTTGAAGGAAAAATTATGTAACTATGTTAAAAAATATTTTGAAGCTACAATAATTAATGAGGTAGGATAATGGATCAAGAATAAGTAGGTCAGAAAGAAGAGAAAGTCTCTGAATATATACAAGAACATAAGAATTTAATATTTTTTGAAGGTAAATCAAGTAAAGAAAAACAACACAAATTGAGGACACTTTGTTAACCATAAATTTGTATCTTATAACAAAAATTAATTCATCTAAAATTTAAGACTTAATTATCAAAAATAAAACCATAGAAAGAGTAGGTATTAACATAAGTAGGTAGCTAGATAGTAATAAGGGAAGGAAGCAGAAAGGATCAGACACTGAGCATAACAACACTGCAAAGCCTGCTCCAGTAGGGAGTTATAGCATTTGCAAGCTCATTCACACACGCCAGGAGGCCACTGTGCCCTCAGGACTTACTCCCCAAGCCAGCTGGGAAGAGTGTCCTGAGGGGACCACTGGTCTAGTTGCAGATGATGAGAAGAGGTGCTTTGGCGCTTCCTCTTTGAGGCGCAGGCAGTAGAAGTCAGGATGGCAGCTAGAGAGGCCGATCAGTCTAGCCTAGAAAAAGGACCTGATTGGTTAGGGGGAGGCACCATAAAGCCTGCAAAAGATTATGAGAATGATTAGTTGGCTTAAAGAAAAGCTAGTCGTTCTCAGCCTGAAAACAAACACAGGCCTAGCAAAGCACTGGGGCTTCCTGTTTCCCTTCTCTCGCTTACAAATGTGTGCTCACCCACGCCTGTCTGCTTGCTAGTCCTCCACGCAGCCATGCAGCTCTAATGGCCACCTGGGGCCCAGATGAGGAAAGGGATGAACTGAATTGAACCCTTGCACAGTATATCTGGACTTTGGTCTTTATACTGGGCTTAACGAAGGCAAGAATGGACTCTTTACTTAGTGGGAGGGACGGAGACAAGACACTGGGAACCCGTGGGCAGCCTTCCATTTCAACTCCATTAAACCTTACCAAGCCACAGTCCTATACATGAGTCCTATAAAATGCTTTGCCTGCAACTCCATAAAAGAACTATTTCCACTGGCAACATAGAGAAGGACTTCCTTTGCGTAGACACCAATGAAGTCATAAAACTAAAATAATTCTATTTTTCAAGAAATGAATACAACTAAATTGATCACCAACCAGGAACAAAATTCAAAAGGAAATGATAAACAAGAAAAATACATTTATAGCATATGGCAAAGGGTGCCAACCTTCTAAATTACAATGACAATTTAAAATTAAAATTTGAAATAAAAAAAATGGGAAAATGAGCAGAGAATATAAATAGGTAATTTTAAAAAATATAAACGAACAGTAACCATGAGAAAAAGCCAAAGCTTACAAGTCATTGTAATAGCAGGTAATGAAAATGTTCATTGATTGTAGTATATACACACACATATATTACTTCATACAGCTTAAATAGATCCAATTATTTTACTTGCCAAAAAAACATAAAGTTCAGAAGTCACTAAAAAATAGAAATTAACTTAATATTTCTTACTTCTTACATTTTAAAAGACTATTTAAAAATTAAATTAGGCCCTGGCTAGTTGGCCTAGTGTGTAGATATCCTGGGTTTGATTCCCAGTCGGGGGGGGGGGGGGGGGGGGGTGGGCAGCGCCGGGTATATGTGGGTCTGTGAAATTGCAGAGTACCTTTCTGCTTGGGAAAGGCCATTGCTTTGCTAATGTTTGTTAGAGGAGAGGTTTTCACGCCAGAAAGTTTTGAAAAGAGCAGAGAAAGAGAAAGAGAGAGGAGGCCGTGTATCGCAGGGAGAGCAGAGAGAACTCAGAGCACTGAAGAAGCAGCCAGTTTGTGCAGAGAAGGGAGATGGTGTGTGGATGGGGAACCAGAGGTGAGGGGCTTTTGTGAGCTCCGCTGAGACTGGTGGGGCCTTTAATTCTAAGAGAAACTGGAGAAGATCCTCCTGGTTGTGGAACCGGAGAATGTGTTAGTGGCTTTGGGAGCACTGTGTGTTTGCTCATTGGCCGGTACGAGACTTGAATAAAGGAATGGCCCATCATTTTTTGGCTCCACTGTTTCTTTACCGTCTGTCCGAATTCAATGAGAATCTGCATGTGCATGGCCATGATGGTGGCAACTGCTGACCATACAGAGCACACTGGCCCCGGGTGCTGAGAGGATGGCTCTATGAAGCCTCTGCCCAGGCACTAAAAAGAGCTTCGTTGTGAGCATGACCCTAGATGGGTAGAGCATTAGCCCCCAATAGGGGTTGCCAGGTAGATCCTGGTTGGGCACATGAGAAAGTCTGCCTCTCTTATTTCCCTTCCTCTCAATTGGAAAAAAGAAGAAGAAATTAAATCAATAACTAAATATATTGTAACCTGTATACATATTCTAGAGTAAATTTGCCTTGTAAAGCCTATGTTTTAAAAAAGTTCCTATCCTTTAATTCAGTAATTCCTCTTACAGACTATGTCTCTTGATTCCGTACCCATGCTTCAAAAGTCTGTTTTGTGATACTGAGACTATGGCTCTGCAAACTGCAGTTTTCTCCTGCCAGCTGGTTTCATCAGGCTTTGTCAACAGAAGGCACAAAGAGGGAGACCAGAGAACAGAGGCACAGAGATGCTTGCTCCAAGTTTGCCTGCTATTGCTGTGGGCTGTTTCCCAGGGACAGCTTTAAGCTCCTTAGATGTATTAGAATCAGCCAGCTAGTGCCCCTCAAGGGTTAGGGTCAAGCTCCATGAGGTCTGCCCTCTGAGCTCCAGGATGGAGGACAGGGCCTCTTCTCTTAGATCAAGGGTAGTCAACCTTTTTATACCTACTGCGCATTTTTGTACCTCTGTTAGTAGTACAATTTTCTAATCGTCCACCAGTTCCGCAGTAATGGTGATTTATAAAGTAGGGAAGTAACTTTACTTTATAAAATTTATAAAGCAGAGTTACAGCAAGTTAAAGCATATAATAGTAATTACTTACCAAGTACTTTATCTCGGATTTTCACTAAGTTTGGCAGAATAAATCTTTATAAAACAACTTACTATAGTTAAATCTATCTTTTTATTTTTACTTTGGTTGCTCCGCTACCGCCCACCATGAAAGCTGCAACGCCCACTAGTGGGCGGTAGGGACCAGGTTGACTACCACGGTCTTAGAGTATAGGTTCTAATAACCACAACCTCAACCCACAGACTAGACTTCAACATTCCACAATGGTTTTCCCCTTATCAACTTTCCCACTGATTCAGGATCAAATGCAAAATCTCACACATTGTATTTAGTTGTTGTTCAACCTGGTATGGCTACACACTATTCCATCTATTCATAGGCAACAGTACTTTTGTTTAACACGATCTTAAAGAACATTTGATTTGTATCCATTTGTTATTATAAATAATTCTAGAATAAACATCCTTGAATAGAAGTCTTTGTACATCTTATTATTTCTTTAGGAGAATTGAGAATCTTCAGGATGATTGTTCAGGATCCAGCAGGAAAACAGAGACTACAACGGTCACATTAACCAAGAGAATTTAATGTAGGGAACCAGTTCAACAGGTTCAGAAGTTTGTAAAGGCTAACGGAGAGCCCAGGAGTGAGAACAGTAAAGGCATGAGGCAACTATCTCTCTAAGTCTGGGGGAACAAAGAGGTTGAATTATTACACACTAGACACTCGGGGCTCCTGCTGAGTTAGATGGCTTGTTCATAGGAGGGAAGAGGAATGTCCATTTGAAAGACATTCTGAAAGAAAGAGGAAATGCCTGGCATTCCTTCTCCATCTCCCCTCCAACTGAAAACAAACAAGTAACTCTTCTGTGCTTTGGTAGAAGAACCCAGACAAAAATAAATTTGTCACCATAAACATCGAAACCTACCAAAATTCTGTAGAGATTTGGAAGGCAATTTAAAAAGTGCGTATGATCAAAGGGTCTAGAGGGAAAGGGGATGAGAGGATGGGATGAGAGCAAAAAAGCAAAACGGAGAGGGGTGACAGGGGGAGAGCGTTGTGGGAGGAGGACAAGGGGGACGTGGTGGAGAACACGGGGGGAGGGGAGGAGGTGTTCGGGGTGACACTAGAATCTATGTACACCCAATAAATTTTTTAAAAAGTGCATATGATATAAAATCTAGGCTTTATAGTGGCCATCATTATCTCAAGCAAAGGAGAGAAAATATACCATAGGGATTAGGAAAAAAATAGGAGGTCAAATTATACCAGAACATTTTTAATTGTAAAAGTTAATTCAAGTCCATTTGAATTTTTAAATGATAAGAGTTGGTGGATTTAAAGCAACAGAGCTTTGTAGGCCCTGGCCAGTAAGCTCAGCAGTAGAGCGTCGGCCCACCGTGTGGAAGTCCTGAGTTCGATTCCCGGCCAGGGCACACAGGAACCATCTGCTTCTCCACCTTTCCCCCTCTCCTTCCTCTCTGTCTCTCTCTTCCCCTCCAGTTGCCAAGGCTCCATTGGAGCAAAGTTGGCCCGGGCGCTGAGGCTGGCTCCATGGCCTCCGCCTCAGGCATTAGAATGGCTCTGGTTGCAGTGGAGCAACGCCCCAGAGGGGCAGAGCATCGTCCCCTGGTGGGCATGCCGGGTGTATCCCGGTCGGGCACATGCAGGAGTCTGTCTGTCTGCCTCCTCATGCTTCTCACTTCAGAAAAAGAAAAAAAAAAACAACAACAGAGCTTTGTATATTCTGGAGCTTGCGTGACAGTACACACGGTGTGGTATCTTCTGCTGATGCCTATCTCAAAAATTAAAAGCAAAGAAATGGAAAACTTTAGAAAGAACTAGACAAGGACCAACACTGGGCCTCAATAGCCAGTTCACTCTGATTATGAGGTTTTTAATCTTTCTAAAGCTTTACTATATTATACATAACCTGACTTCATACAGCACAAAGAATTGATTGAAAAATTCACTTTAGCAGGCTTGCTGACTACTCTCACCAAATCATTAGTTGTGAAGTGGCTAAAGTATGTACAACTTAACTTGACTGCATAAGCAGCACCAAATGGATCCGAGCCAGAGGGGTACAGATGCACAGAAAGGTTGGAAGCTAAGTTCACTATTTTCCATGAAACTGCAGCAGAAAAGAACCACAAACAGCATTTAGCTCCACCGTTGACCATCCTGTCCTGTAGGTCAGCAGGAAGCTCATTATGGGCCGACAGTCCAGGAGACAGCACTTTTCAGAGTGCTACCGGAGTCATTTCCTGTGTGAAAAGCTCACTGCTGTTCTTGCATTCCTCAGGGTGCATTTGTTATCATGTCAGAGGATGTTGCTCTTCCCCAGGAAGAGGAAGGAACCAGTTGTTACTGGATGTGTGGGCTGAGCGCTGCCAGGCATTTTCGGCATGCCTGGGTCTCAGCTGTGGGAACGGGGGCTGGGGCTTAGGTTCCCAGTCCAAGATCCTGCTGCAGCACTGGGGAGTCAGCGCTTAGAAATACAGTATCTCAGGAAGCTGGAAGGCAGAAATCATACCTGGAATTTCAACACTTCCAGTTTCCAGAAGTGTGCTCATTTTTAAAGGCAATCCTAAAAAGTATTTACTCTGCTGAGCTCCCAAATACCATGCCTTAGAAAATCCTTTTGTAAAGTCACTACACACACACACACACACACACCACCACCACCACCACCACCACCCAGAAGAGTTTAAGTGGAAGGTGACCAAAGTTTTGTCACTCCAAAATACGCTTTTTGGGGATACTGCTTTTAAGAAACAAAATAAGAAAGACCCTGTGACCTCCCCCCTTTACTTGCCCAGAGGAATTCAGGTACGAAAAACCTCATTACAGGAAGGAACATCACAATTTAGCATCATAATACAACTAAATGTGAAAGACAGGAAGAAATCAAGCAAGGTCTATTTGTTGAACTTCTCACCATGTCCTACTGTCTCTAGGTGGCCCAGCAAGAATGTGTTTAGCACCGGTTGGCTCTTTCTTGTCTCCCTGTAAATTACCTGCTTTCTCTTTAAAATCCCAGACCCTGCCTCCCTCTCCTTTTTCCAGAATGGCATATAAAACTCAATTGCCCAAAGCATCCTTGGGTCTCACAGTCTGCTGGCACCCCCACATGTACATTTATAGTGAATTTGGGACATTTTCTCCTGTTAATCTGTCTCATTTTAATTAATTATTAGCCCAGCTAGAAGAATTTAGAACCATGATGGCGAACCTTTTTATAAAAACCGCCCACTTTTGCAGTGCTGGTCAATCTGGTCCCTCCCCGCCTACTAGTGGGCGGTCCAGCTTTCATGGTGGGCCAATCGCAGCGCTGTTTGGTTGCTCTGCTACCGCCCACCATGAAAGCTCAAACACCCACTAGTGGCCTGGAAGAACCAGGTTGACCCTGCAAAAAGTGGGCAGTTTTTATAAAAAGGTTCACCATCACGGAATTAGAAGGTGGGAGGAAAATTATTTTTTGCACACCCTACAAGTCCTAAATCACTTTCACCAACAGGTATAAGGACCAGTTTTACTACATAAAATATTATTTAGCTAGGGTTATTTTAAAAAGTTTAGTATTAAGCGTTTAGTAAAAGAAAACATTAATGCAGGCTTTCTTTCCCTGTGACCTTAAAATGTAAAGGAGCCTGACCAGGCGGTGGCACAGTGGATAGAGTGTGGGACTGGGATGCCGAGGACCCAGGTTCAAGATCCCGAGGTTGCCAGCTTGAGCCTGGGCTCATCTGGTTTGAGCAAAAGCTCACCAGCTTGGACCCAAGGTTGCTGGCTCAAGCAAGGGGTAACTCGGTCTGCTGAAGGCCCGCGGTCAAGGCATATATGAGAAACCAATCAATAAACAACTAAAGTGTTGCAATGCTAACGAAAAACTGATAATTGATACTTCTCATCTCTCCGTTCCTGTCTGTCTGTCCCTGTCTATCCCTCTCTCTTACTCTCTCTCTGTCTCTGTAATAAACAAAAAAATAAAGGAAATGAAGCTCAAATTAATAAAAAAAATTTCAGTATGGCTAAGTCAAACACGAAACTTAGTAATCATTTCTATTTTTATTAAAAAGTGTATCTTATTTGGAAGAAATAAGAAAGCCTCTGACCTACACTATTAATCTCTTATGACAGTGGTACTATCTTAGTAAAGTTTGGGCAAATGAGTTTGTAAAGTCTGTATTTCTGAGTTTGCTCACTTTTATTGTTAAAAATGACGCTGGGCAACTGTGTGTGTGTGTGTGTGTGTGTGTGTGCGCGCGCGCGCCGCGCTTGCCCTCAATGCAGGGCAGTTGATTGCAAATTGCGGATTATATTCCTAGTTGGGAAGGGCCATTGTTTTGCTAATGTTTGCTGGAGGGAGGGGTCTTTGTGGGCCCAGGTAGTTTTTAAGAAGGAGAAGAGGAAGAAGGAGCCAAGATGGAAGGGAAGGAAAGTTTTGCACAGTTAGAAGCCATGTTGGCAGATGGGAAACCAGAGGTGACTGAGCTGGTGGGATAGGAAAATCCAGATGAGTTAGTGGCTTTGGGAGCCCTGAATGGAAAAGAAAGGGTTTTCCCTCTGTGTGTGCTTTATTTGCTGGCCCAGTGCGAGGCTAGAATAAAGGAATGACCCACCATCCTCTGGCTCCACTGTTTCTTTACCATCTGCCCGAGTCTAATGGGAACCTGCGCCTGCCTGCCACGACGGCCATCGCGACAACTGCCCATACAGTAAATATTATAGATCTCCAGATCTCTAGCTTTTAAAAACAAAAACAAACAAATAAATCCATGTTCCTTTAACAGACTAAAAAGTTTTACTTGTTTTTTAAAATTTATAATCCTCAAATATTTTTTGCAAAGGTTAGTGTATAGCCAGTGGCTGCCAACATCATGGCCATTCACACGCAGGTTCTCACTGAATTTGGACAGATGGTAAAGAAACAGTGGAGCCAAAAAATGGTGGGCCATTCCTTTACTAAAGTCTTGCACCGACCAACAGCAAACACACAGGGAAAATGCTTCCCTCTCATTCTGAGCTTCCAAAACCCTGACATATTCTCTGGTTACACAACCAGGAGAATCTTCTCTGCTTCTTCCTAAAATCAAAGCCCCCACAAGCCTCAGTAGGGCTCCCAAAGCCCCTCAGCTCTGGTTCCCCATCTGCACACCTTCTCCCTTCTCCCTTCTCTCTGTACCAACTGGCTTCTGCTTCAGCACCCTGCCATCTTGGCTTCTCTCCTTTTTTCTTCTCCTTCTAAAAAACTACCTGGGTCCACAAAGACCCCTCCTCCAGCAAACATTAGCAAAACAGTGGCCCTTCCCAAGCAGGAATGCAATCCACAATTTGCAATCAACTGCCCTGCTCTGAGGGAAAGCACACACGTGGCTGCCTAGTGCCATTTTTTAACAATAAAAGTGAACAAACTCAAAAAATACAAATTTTACAAACTCACTTGCCCAACAGTCAGTTATCACATTCACTACCATCGGTATTTTTAACATAAGGACCCTGATACCCTTCAAAAGCAAGGATACACTAATTTGGAAATTGTCTCTTCCCATCTCTAATATTTTCTCTCTTATCTCTAAAATAATTTGTATCTGAACAATATATAAATGTTATGTTTCTATTTTTAAATGGTAGGAAATGTGAAAATGTACTTTTCATCTTTTACTTAATTATGTATGTCTTATTTTTAAAATGGCTTTGACAATTTTTTCTTCTTCTTTTTCCAAGTTAGAGGAAGGGAGATAGAGGGATAGACTCCCGCATGCTCCCGAATGGGATCCACCTGGCAACCCCTATCTGGGGCTGATGCTCCGCCCATCTGGGGCTATGCTTGCTGTTTTTAGTGCCTGAGGTAGAGCCATCCTAAACGCTTGGGGCCAATAAGCCGGAACCAATGGAGCCATGGCTGCAGGAGAGGAAGAGAGAGAGAGAGAAGTGGGGAGAGGTAGAGAAGCAGATGGGCGCTTCTCCTGTGTGCCCTGACCAGGAATCCAACTTGGGACTTTCACATGCTGGCCGACTCTCTACCACTGAGCCAACTGGCCAGGGCCAACTCTGACAACTTAATTGCCTCGTTTCTTACCATTTCAGAGGGCAATTGGTTCAACACGAAAACTTAACTTCCATGGCTGAAAGCCTTTTTAAAAGAGAGGGTTTACTGAGCCATTAAGGACCGGGTCCTGAGACAGGAGGGCTAACCCACCAGCAGCAGCAGTGCCTGGTGGAAAAGGCCAGCGTGCCGACTGTCCTGGAGGAGGGGGCACTTTTACGCACTACGGTTTGGGAGAGGAAGCCATGCGTCACTTTGAAAGAATTTACATCGGCTACAGATGAGGGGACAGGATCAGGTGAGGCACGGCTCGCTCAGGGACAGGCGCAGAGTCCCTAAGGAAGGAGTGGCTGCTCCCTTTGGCCTGGTTGCTCAACCTGGAAAGTTCATGTCTAAGTAAGAAGCCGAGGCTCCTGGGGTCCAGCGGCGCCTGGCTCTTCTCTTCTAGACAGTTGTGGATGGAGCCGCCGGGAAGTTAACCAGAATCCCGACCCACAATCAGGAACGTGGGCCGCTTTTGCTGGCGGGCTGCCAGCTATTGCCAGGCAAACAAAGCACCTAACTGCTCTGCATCTCATTCTCTGGCTGCCGTCATTTAATTTAGAACATCTGAGTTTTCCTTGTCAGTTTTTAAATTATTTCTCAACTCTGATAAGAATTCCTCTTTTATTCCTAACGAAGCATTTTAGCAGTACACTTAACTTTTTGAGTCAGTGGGTAAAAAAAAGTACTGTATCTAATCACTTGACATATTCACTATTGTTTGAAATGAAGACTAAGAGTCTTTTAATAAAAGGAGGATAAATTATGGAAGCCACCAGCTAGTGGTGAATCCAGAGGCAGATTCTACGAATGCCCATGCTTGTTTCTTTTAAAAGCTTAGAGAAGGAGCCAGCGGCGATACCTCAAGGGCACTGACCCAATGCCTAAAGATACCCACCCACAGGTTTCCTAAAACTTAGTGAGCAGCAACAAAGTTACAAACACCTAACTGCAGAACCCATATGCACTAAACTTACAAATTAAATGCCATTTTATAAACTGTTGCAAATTCAGAAATTTAAAAAAGAACCTCATCTACCTTCAAATATAGAGACTGTTTATATGTGAATCCAGGAATGTTAGCACACAGAGACGTAGAGAGAGCAGAAGGTCTGTGCACAGGATTTGGACAGGAAATGGGAGTCTGGGGACAATTAATTGCACACTGCCATCTTATACTTTCAAAGTTATAAATTCTAGTTTTAAGATACTTGGGTTTACATACACTGTGTTCTTTCAAGTAAGTCTTTCCAAATCTTTGCTTACATAAGCAGTTAGGAACTGGAATAACTGAACTAGTTATGCAATGTTGTTTAGCAACCAGGACAAACGGTTGCCACAACATCCGTGAAGAGATTCTCTCTGTATCTGCAAGTTTACTCTTCTTTGTCCGTATATTTTGTCAATATATTAATAATTTTCAGATGATATGTTCCATATGACAACTTCCATTAAAGTATATAACCTTTTTCTTCCTAAAATAGGATTATATTAAAATCTTTCCAAAAGGGAAACCAATACACTTTGCTGGAAAAATGTGAACTGAAACGGACCCAGGAAAGAGTGCGTGTTAGCCCCACACCTCCCTGGTCACAGAAACAGCGGAGGGTCTGGCACTAACTCAGCCGCTCTCCGTACTGACCCTAGAAAAGACAGAAACCACCACAGTTCTTTTTTCTCTCAGTAACCCTACTGGCAAAAACAATGCAGACCAGGAGTTGATCTCAGCCAGCTCGAGATTACTCAGGGCCACACCTTACTGTCCCTGGGGAAAGGATTTAGGGAATCCCACAGCTGACATTCAATCTGTTTCAGGAAATCCTTTTGGCTCTGCCTTCAAAATACATCCAGAATCCCACGTCAAGCAACCATTACTTCTTGTCTAATTATTTCACTAGCTCTCTATTTGTCTGTTTCCCTTCGACCACCACCCAAGTCTATTCTCAACACAGTAGCCAAAGTGAATCTGTCAGACCACCTGACCAGGCAGTGGTACAGTGGACAGAGCATCAGCCTGGGACCCTGAGGACCCAGCTTTGAAACCCTGAGGTTGCCAGCTTGAGTGCGGGCTCCCCAGTTTGAACAAGGGGTTGCTGGCTTAAGCATGGGATCATAGACATGACCCCAAGGTCACTGGCTTGAGCAAGGGGTCACTGGCCCGTCTGGAGCCCCCACCCCCATCAAGGCACAAATGACAAAGCAATCAATGAACAACTAATGTTCCGCAACTATGAGTTGATGCTTTCGTCTCTCTTCCTTTCTGTCTGTCTGTCCCTTTCTGTGTGTCCCTTTCTCTAAAAAAACAAAACAAAAAACATGTCAGACCATGTCGCTCCTCTGAAGGAAACCCCCGGGACCCCTAGCTCACTCTGCATCCGGCCTTCCAGCATTGCTCCCACCCATCTGTCCTTTCCAGATAGTCACATGACCTCTTCCCTTCATTCCTTCAGTTCTTTTCTCAAATGTCACCACTAATGTGACAGGTGTTGGTCTTTCTATTGAAAACCCCTCTTACTATCTTGTTTTCTGCACCTTTGCAATTTTTGGTCTACTATACTATATAGTCTGTTTTTTTAAATCTATGAATAGCTTGCTCCCGCCCTCCCCCTGGAATGTAGAATGTAGGCTTCTCTAGGCAGGTGTTTTTGTCGTTTACTTTTTCTAAAATCAAGAACAGTAAGTGGCACAGAATAGTTACTCAAGAATTTTTGATTCAGAGTCAAAAATGTGTGAGTGCCGTGTTCCCTGCATTCCACCACATGTGCTGGCTACTGAGTTAGGCGACTTAAAGACCCCAGACTAGACTGATGTGCTTTGATTACCACGGTACAAATTGCCTTTTCAATTATCTCTGGGGCATCTACTTGCTGTCTCCACCTAGAATGTCCCTATCAAAATTCTACCCATCTCTGGTTGGGTCAAGAACTGGACAAAATTTTTCTTCTAGACAAGTCCTCTGGTTTCATCTAGCCCGTTAATGATATTTTCTGAACATTCCCATTAACCTTTCATTTGACAATCATGTGCACTTAGCATCTAGTATATTAAAACTGCCATTTATACTATACTTCCATCTGGCTAGCCTGTAAGTTTTTTTCCTTTCTCTTCTTTTAAACTTTATTTATTGTTTTAAAGAGAGAGAAAGGGACAGAAGGAGACAGAAACACTGGTCTGTTCCTGTAAGAGCCCTGACTGGGGATCGAACCCACAACCTCTATGTCTTGGGATGACTCTCAAACCAACTGAGCTATCCGGCCAGGTCAGGCTGTTGGTTTGAGGTCAGGTAGCCAGAATTCTCTCAGCACCTCATATAATGCCTTCATGTAGTATGGCTATAAGTATTTTGATTGACGAGCAGCAAAACACTGTGGACATTGATATCTTTCTATGAAGTAATTACAAATTCTCAGTTTATTGTAAAGAATTGATTTGACCTGAAATGCTGTCACGGATTCTAAAGACAGGTGTACACATTACATTCGCATTCATTCTTGCCAGAAGGAAGCTGAGAACACGGCACGATTCCCCGAGGGGGCACAGCACCTGACGATCAGAGTAACACTGGCAAGGGCATCAATTTCATTTGTTCATTTTTAGGGACAAGTAACAAAATTATTACTGCAAAATTTAGGAATATGGTTTATCTAAAATTTTTAAAAAGTATTTTAATAATCCCAGAGTATTATGAATGAATCTTGTTTACACTCAGTATTTTTTTAAAAAACACTTCATATTAGGACACAGAAGAGAAATTCCAATCTCGCCGCTTGCCTTTTGGACGGGATGGGGGTGGTACCGGAACATCTTATGTAGCTACAGCATGTCGATGAGAATGTTAAATACGCGCTGGCCAGAGAGCTTGGTTGATTAAAGCATCATCCCCAAGTGCAGAGAATGTTAAATGCCCTTGTACAATTTTGATGACAAAACCCTGGTCTCATTGTAAATGAAAACAGTAAAAGATTCAATGGGATCTTTAACTAAATAATTAGAAAATCAGTATGTAATAAATGACAATACAATCAGAAGATTTAAAACTATATCTATATGTATTATTATTAAACTCTATATGACCATCAATCAGTATATGCCTTCACAAAAACAACTATCTTAAAACAAAGCCCTAAAATGCAGATTGGTAACAGTTTGATCCCAAAATACTGTATCAAATTGCCTGCCTGAAATTAGAGACACAAGTGCAAGCGGCAAAGATACCAACTGTTACACTGTATGCCTAATTTCTTCTGAGGAGTAAGAGGGCATCAAAGCGTGGATAAAATATAAATACACTTAGATCTATAAATCATCTTGCACATAATATTAAGTCAAGCCAAAGCAGAAACAGAAGCAAAATGTTTCTTACACCACAGCAAACCTGTGTTTATCCTAAGAAATTTGACAAAATAAAGGTTTAAAGAGTAATCATTTTATGTCTCATCTTGATGAAATGAATTTCTAAGGAAACTTTCTACCAAACAAACAAATCCCAAAATAAACAGCAACCACAATGACAAAAATCAAAACTCCTTTTAAACACTGCTTTTACTGTATTGAATTCCAATATTTCTCTGGATTTTAAAATTATAATCACAGGCAAAGTTCACACCACAAATATTTAATTCAATTGTGCTTCATGTCAGAGTAGAAAAACATCTCCTTCACAACTGTGTCTGATTTGTTGTGCAGAAGCAAAAGGAAAACAGCCCAGGCATAGAGGAGACTACAGATTGAGAATTACTTACCAGTAGAGTAATGGGAAGGCAAACAGTTAAAAGTGATTTCATTTTAGTTTTCTAACCAATTATATTATCAATGAGCTAAAAATATGATATATATGCACAATGGAGAGACAACTTATTGAACAGGAAAAGATATTTCCAAAGGATATATTCAATAAGGAGTTAATACCCAAAATATATATAGAACTCATACAACTGAACACCAAAAACAAACAAAAATATTCCAATTTAAAGTGGGCTGAAAGAACATGAATAAATATTTCTCCTAAGAGGACATACAGATGGCCATAAACATATGAAAAGATGCTCAACATTACTAATCATCAGAGAAATGCAAATTAAATATAAGATAACACCTCATACCTGTCCGAATGGCTATCATCAATAAACCAACAGATAAGTGCTGGGAGGATGTGGAGGAAAGGGAGCCCTCATGCACTGTGGATGGATTTGTAAATTAATGTAACCACTATAGAAAACAGTATGGAGATTTATAAAAACAGTTACACTGTATGCCTAATTTCTGTATGCCTAAAACAGTAAGAACAGAGCTGCCATATGATCCAGCAATTCCACTTCTGAGTTTTTATCCAGGTGAAACAAAAACACTAATTTGAAAAGATACATGTACCCCTATGTTCACTGTAGCATAACAGCCAAGATATGGAAGCAACCTAGATGTCCTTCAATAGGTAAATGAAGAAAACACACACACACACACACACACACACTCACACACACACACACACACACACACACACACACACACTGCACTACTATTCAGCAATGAAAAAGAATAACATTTTGATATTTGCGGCAACATGGATGGACCTGGAGGGTATCATGCAAAGTAAAGTCAGTCAGACAGAGAAAGACAACTCCTGAGTGTACATGGTGTCACTTAGATACAAAATCTAAAAGAAGCAAAGTAAATGATAAACAAAACAGAAACAGACCCACAAGTATAGAAAATGAGCTGATAGTTGCCAAGGGAGAGGAGGTAAGAGAGATGGGAATACAGAAAAACTTTAAAAAGTAAAAAAGAAAAGGAAAAATTTTAAGAAAAAGAATTTTAAAGGAAAGCACTTGAGATGTTCTTTATAAAAATCTAAATGCTCTATGAGCATCTGTTCCTTCAGAAAATGCCCTAGTAAAATATATAAGATCAGGAGTCCATATACTTTGCCTGGAGGCAAGCAGTGAACCTTTCAGATTACAAAAGAATCTACCTAGATTGGACTTCATATGTCTATCCCAAACCAATTTACAGCAAACAAGTTTTTGTCTCCCTGTGTTGTCTTGTGTGTTTCATTTTTTAAATGTGGGTGGCATCAAGTACACAACTCATAGTAACAGTAGAGTCTTCCTTTTACAGTTTACATATTGGGTTGAACCATGGGAAATCACTGATATTAGACCATTTTGCCTACAAAATGGCACTTTCCTATAATATAACCTAATATTATCCTTATGTGGGTAATAATTATACTCTTCAGTCTTATTATTCTGTTCTGTATCACAACTGCAAACCTGTCATATGTTTATTATACAGAATTGTCCTGTAGACGTTCCACATACACTGTATTCCCAGTTAGGGTCCTGTAACATGAGCTCGTTGACTTTGGCACCTCTGGATTACCATCCAAGGACCAGCACCATGCTATCAATCGCTAGCTGACAGTAATGTCCACCTCTATAGCACGCAGTCCATCATGAATATCTGGACTCCTCGGGTCATGCAGTTTTGCAAAGCTTCAGGGTACTGGCAGGGAGAGTGAGTCGCAAGGTGTGGACCAAAGGTTTCTGATGATGTGCACTCTTCCATGTCAAGAACACCCAATTTCAGTCTACTGATGACCTCATAAGAAGGCAGCACATCTCAAAACCACCTCATTTTGCTCCTCTTACTACAGGGGCCAAACCCCACTCACCAGAATTTGTGAATTTCAGCAGCATGCCCCTCAGTAGTGACATCACAGCAGTGTCACCAAAGACCATGCCATTCCTCTCATCTGTTCTTATGACTAGTTTGTGCTGGCGAACAGAATTGATGACAATAATAATCTGCCTTTCAACGCTTAAAATCTCACATTGAAAGACGGAGACTCTCAGTTAGACTCTGAACAAAATAAGTTAATAATTATTTGTATGGAACTTTTTTACAAACAAAACTGCAAAGATCAGAAATACTTCTGAATGTCTATATAATCTACCAGTAGGGATTATATAATCTGCTTTTAAGGAGAAGACTACGAGTCAGTTTAAGACCATCGAAAGGTAAGTAACAAAGAAGAAGGTGTATTCTGTGACAGCAAGTACAATGTCATCTGGGTGGCACCTTGTGAGGAGATGAAACAGTGAGTATGGATTATAGACTGAGCAGGTCCTCAAAAAGAAAGCTTTTCTGGCCTGACCAGGCGGTAGCGCAGTGGATAGAGTGTTGGCCTGGGATGCCGAGGACCCAGGTTCGAGACCCTGAGGTTGCCAGTTTGAGCGCGGGCTCATCTGGCTTGAGCAAAATAAAAAAATGCTCACCAGCTTAGACCCAAGGTCACTGGCTCAAGCAAGGGGTTCCTCGGTCTGCTGAAGGCCCACGGTCAAGGCACATATGAGAAAGCAATCAATGAACAACTAAAGTGTCGCAACGAAAGACTGATGATTGGTGCTTCTCATCTCTTTCCGTTCCTGTCTGCCTGTCCCTATATATCCCTCTCTCTGAGTCACTCTCTCTCTCTCTGTCCCTGTAAAGAAAAAATTAAAAAAAAAAAAGAAAGCTTTTCTGAAAATTCTGCTGCTCCCCCCTTGTGGCTATATTGACACATTGCAAATATGACTTTTTGTACACAGGTTTTTTTTCCTATGCCCAAATGTTAGGCTATTTAGCCACTTTTTATCTCCCTTCCCATACACTTTTTAAGAAAAATGGATTGTGCAAAACAATTAAATGCCATTTCAATGTCTAAGAAAACTTACTGTGGTAGAATCAAAAGAAAAGACATCCACAACAGGAGGACTAGAGGTCTGCAAGTCGATCACCTCAAGCTTTGGGTTAATCTGCATGTACACATAAGAAAAGTTAATATAGAGTGTGTTTCCTAACATACTCCAAAGTTAAAGTAAGTATACTGGTGTATTCGCTAACATGCATGCAAGAATTTTAAACAAAATATTAGCCTATCAAATTTATCAATATATAAAATCATCATGACCAAGCTGAATTTGTTCCAGAAATATACAGTGAATTTTACATTAGAAAATTACTACAATTTGCCTATAAAGGGATGTTTAAAACAAACTGACCCACTTCAAAAGATACAGAAAATAATCCTAGCCAGTTTATTAAGACAAGAAAAGTAAAGATGTAAGAATTGGAACAGAAGAAATAAAATTGTCATTATATGTAATTATCTGTTAGGAAATACCCAAAGAATCTACTGTTACTCATTAGAACTAATAACTGAATTTACTAAACTGAAAATTAGTTCAAAATCAATTGTATGTCTGGATTTCAACAGTTAAAAGTATAAATTTAAAAAAGATATCATTTACAATACCATAAAAGATTTAAATACATCAGAGTAAACATATGCAGATGAGTAAAACCTAGATGGGAAAATAGAACTCACATAGACACTAAAGAAAGTGATAATGTAAGGAGCTCAGGAGCAGAGAGCCCTATGTATATGGAAAATAAATATAAAAGGAAAATAAGACCTCAAATCAATAGAGGGGAGATGATTTACAGTTGAGTAAACTGGCTCACTATAGGGTTTCCTGACTAATATACCACATATAAAGGTGGGCAGCAGATAAACTAAATGTTATATTAAAATTATAAAGTTAATAATATAAATGTATAAGAATATCTTTGTGGCACAGGGTTGCAAAGGACATCTTTTTTTTCCCCGTTTTTGGATTTTTCTGAAGTTAGAAGCAGGAAGGCAGTCAGACAGACTCCTGCATGCACCTGATCGGGATCTACCCGGCATGCCCACCAGGGGGCGATGCTCTGCCCATCTGGGGCATTGCTCCACTGTAGCCAGAGCCATATTAGTGCCTGAGGCAGAGGCCATGGAGCCATCCTCAGCACCCCATCCAACTTTGCTCCAATGGAGCACTGGTTGTGGGAGGGGAAGAGAGAGAGAGAGAGGAAGGAGAGGGGGAGGGTGGAGAAGCAGATGGGTGCTTCTCCTGTGTGCCTTGATAGGCATCAAACCCGGAACTTCCACATGCTGGGCCGACACTCTACCACTGAGCCAACCGGCCAGGGCCTAGGATATTTTAAACAAAAACTGCAAAAGCAAAATCAGAAGGAAAAAGGGGAAAAAAAATCAATGCATCTGATTATATGAAAAGTAAGAATTTCTGTTTAAAAATGAACACAACAAAGTTAACAATCAGATAATGGAACAGAAGGAGGTAATATGATGTCTAAAACTAAAAAAAGGACAAATATGCAAAATACATAAGAAAAACATATAAATCAATGTGTATAAAACAGAAATCCCAAGAAAAAAAATTATAGAAAATGTAACAGTTAACTAGCATATGAAGAGATTTTCAAAAACATTAGTGATTAGAAAAGATTAAAGCAATTACCGCTTGACATCTATTAAACTGCAAAAACTACAAAGCTCGAGTTATATCAGTATTACTTGTAATGACAAAAACTAAAACAAAAAACCCACAACCAGAAATCCCCAAATGTTTATCAACAGTAGGGTTGACGCATACATTGTGGGAGTTATTACTGTGGTGAACTCACTGGAAGTCCACAAAGCAGTGAAAGTAATAGAGGACAACTATGTGCACCAACACACGAACGCATGAATTCAGAGTAAACATATATGAATCTCTGGATTTTAATGTTAAATGAAAGCACAGGACACCGAAAAATATATTCAGTATGATTACATTTATGTCAAGTTTAAAACCATCAAAAACTAAATAATACCTAATTATAGATTCAACCATATATACAGTAAATAAAGGAAAAAGAAAGAAAGAAAAAGAGTAATTAACTAGAGTGGCTACTGCTTCTGAGGAAGGTTATTTCTGAATTGGAGAGGGCCAAAAAAAAAAAAAAAACACAACAAAACACACATCAAGTATTTTTTTAAACATTATGAATACAAAGAAATGAACAAAGGGGAACAAAGGTAGCAGAACTTGGTGTGGAATGGATGATGCCAACAATAAGTGTACTGGAGAACTAACTACGAGGATGACACGGTAGCACCTAGTGAGAAAGGCTTCCTGTGGAGGACACAGAACTTACCATAGCTCTGTTAAAGGTTTCAAAACCAAACAAAAACAGACACAATGATGAGGTAGAAAGCATTTCTGAACAGAGAGGTGAATGCTGTCACAATTTTTACACAGGGTAGCAACTGAAGAGTTGACAGGGGTCAAACAGTGAAGGCACAGAAAAATTGGAGAATAAAATCTGCTTTAGAAAGGTTAATCAAACAGAGACAAGTCGAGTGGCAAGAATAAAGAAGGGATAATAGTGAGGACACTAACAGTCCTGGACTGCAGTGATAAGGGCTGCACCCGAAGTTAGAGGGGTAGAATGATTTTAAAAGCACTTAACATGTTTGATGGATATCGTTATAGTTTCAGAAATAATAAGAAGCTTTTATAATTATCCAGCCAATTGTGTTAGAGACAGAGGTACACATGTAATCCACACGCTACAGTAAAGAATTAGAACTTTCAGGGGGAGAAAGAGGAGCTATCCCTTTGGTTCGTCAATGCCTGTGTTCCTTCCTGGCTGTTCCACAGAGCAGGATGCAGGGCCTCATCCTATAGCCCTGAAGCCAGTGTTAAGGCACAGACAGACCTGAGGATGACCTCTTTCCCTTCCATCTTAGACTAGCTGCCCAAAGAGACTGCTTGCAAACATTTCATTCTCTTTTATCTACTGCCACCTAGTGTAGATATGAAATTGTTTAACAAGAAAAGGAAAGAAAAAGAAAGAAAGAAAAGAGAAAAGACAAGGAAGGAAGGAAGGAAGGAAGGGAGGGAGGGAGGGAGGGAGGGAGGGAGGGAGGGAGGGAGGGCTAAAGGAGTTAAAGTAAGATTGTTTACCTATGAAAAATACAATCTGGTTTTACCACCTGAAATTGAAGCTGCTCATAAAAATCTCAATCACATGGAAATAAATGGCCAGCATCTCACTGAGAAATCCTTAAGCTTGCACAAATTGGGAGCCTGTTGATGTAACAGTATTTGATTGTATGGTGGCACAAGTTGCTGTTGCATACATACAGCAGGAGATTCTTTTTTTTTTTTTTTTTTTTTTAATTTTTCTGAAGTTGGAAACGGGGAGGCAGTCAGACTCCCGCATGAGCCTGACTGGGATCCACCCGGCATGCCCACCAGGGGGCGATGCTCTGCCCATCTGGGGCATTGCTCTGTTGCAACCAGAGCCATTCTAGCGCCTGAGGCAGAGGCTATAGAGCCATCCCCAGTGCCCGGGCCATCTTTGCTCCAATGGAGCCTTGGCTGTGGGAGGGGAAGAGAGAGACAGAGAGGAAGGAGAGGAGGAGGGGTGGAGAAGCAGATGGGCGCTTCTCCTGTGTGCCCTGGCCGGGAATCGAATCCGGGACTCCTGCACGCCAGAGCCAGGGCCCAGCAGGAGATTCTTACTACATAAAAGTTTACAGTCTTCTCCATAAAGAAAATATGCTGGGGGCGGGGAGGGGTGATATTCACAGTTAAGTTCCTTGCTAGCGAAGCCCCAGGAAAACTAACAGTACCTTCTAGCTTTTGGTTTTTATTGAAGGGAAGAAACCTTTAATAACCAGTTATCTCAAAATGAAGCGGGCTGCCTAAGGAGAGGCTAAATTCTCCATCAGTGGACAGCATATAATTGAAGGGTTCATGCATGAGGGAGAGGTTAGATGGCCTCACAGGGGCCAGCCCTCTCTGAGGTTCTCTGTAGCCATCATACTTGGGAGTCCATGAACACAAACACGGCTACTAACAAATTCTGAAGGGCAAGGGATCTGCCCATTTTGTTCCCTGTTGCATACGTTAAAGCTAGTGCAACATTTAGCACACAGATACTTAATATGGTATAATATGTTGAAATTTAATTTTGATTATACTGAAGCATTACATCAAAATGGTTAAAAGTACAGACTGGAACCAGAGTGCCTGGGTTAAAATTCTAGTGTTCCCACTTACTAGCTTTGTGATTTAACTGCACGTGGCTCAGTTTCTCACAGGATAAAAATGGTACTACTTCGCCCTGGCCAGTTGGCTCAGTGGTAAAGCGTCGGCCTGGCGTGCAGAAGTCCCAGGTTTGATTCCTGGCCAGGGCATACAGGAGAAGCGCCCATCTGCTTCTCCACCCCTCCCCCTCTCCTTCCTCTCTGTCTCTCTCTTCCCCTCCCGCAGCCGAGGCTCCATTGGAGCAAAGATGGCCCGGGCGCTGGGGATGGCTCCTTGGCCTTTGCCCCAGGCACTGGAGTGGCCCTGGTTGCAACAGAGCGATGCCCCGGAGGGGCAGAGCATCGCCCCCTGGTGGGCGTGCCGGGTGGATCGCAGTTGGACGCATGCGGCAGTCTGTCTGACTGTCTCTCCCCATTTCCAGCTTCAGAAAAATACAAAAAAAAAACAAAAAATAAAAATGGTACTACTTCATACAGTTTTTAGGAAGATTAAATAACTTAATTTATGTAAAGTAATTAAAATAATGTTGTATGGGTCCTGGCCAGTTGGCTCAGTAGTAGAGCATAAGCCTGGTGTGTGGATGTCCCAGGTTTGATTCCTGGTCAGGGTACACAGGAGAAGCAACCAGCTACTTCTCCTCTCTTCCTCCTTCTCTCTCTCTCTCTCTCTCTTCCCCTCCTGCAGCCATGGTTCACTGGTTTGAGTGTATTAGCCCTGGGCAATGAGGATGGCTCCATAGAGCCCCCGCCTCAGGCACTAAAAATAGCTTGGTTGCAAGCATTGGCCCCATATGGGGTTGCCAGGTGGATTCCAGTCAGGGTGTATATGGGAGTCTGTCTCTCTATCTACCCTCCTCTCACTTGAAAAAGAGAAAAAAATAATGTTGTATGTGTTAGACATTATTATTACTACTACTATTATCATGTAATCTCTGAAGAATAATTATTGAGACTGAAAATAATATAGCCATACATCATAGCTAGAACTAAAATATAAAACTGGTAAAGAAGTAGTCATTTTTTATCATAAATTATAATGTTTTCAACCTTTACGGAAGATTGAGGTAAAACCCAATTTCAGACTGGAAGACTTAAGTTGATTACTTATAGTTTTCAACATGAATCATGGCCAGATTATTACACAAATATTTGGTTAAGTTAAAAGTTTTCCTTCCTACTAAATTATCATGAAGATTTTTCTATGCTATTTATAGATTAAGATGATCTCTAATAGCTATTAAGAAATTGAAAGCCATTCAAGCAATTAATTTATTAATAAGTTATTTCTAACTAATTAACCAAAATCTCTTCCTTGGATATTCTGCAATCCTCCTAGAATAACTATTTTGATGCCTTATGTCACCAAGATCTTATCACCATCCCTTTGAATGACTGTAGTCTTTCATATCAAAATATGCACAAGAGTAAGGGACTGGCTCAGGATAAAATGTCATCCTTTCACATTAAGTTCCTCCTTAAGACAGAATGTTTGCTTTGCTTTGTTTTGTTTGTGCAATTTGGCTCGTGACAGTCTGAAGAAGATAAAGTCAGCATGGCCTAGTGAAGTGCCATAGCACATTGTGGGCAGGGTTAAGACACCCTGTTTAGAAATTAGGAGTCTTTCTCATAAAAAAACGGAAGAAAGAAAGAAAGAGAGAGAGAGAGAGAGAGAGAGAGAGAGAAGGAAGGAAGGAAAGAGAGAGAGAGAGAAAAGAAAGAAAGAAAGAAAAAGAAAGAAAGAAAGAAAAGAAAGAAAGAAAGAAAGAAAGAAAGAAAGAAAGAAAGAAAGAAAGAAAGAAGGAAAGAAAGAAAGAAAGAAAGGAGTTGTCCTCATGTTTTTGATGAAGACGGAGCACCTAGGTGGGAGCACGACAATGGATCTGCAGTTAGGTCAACAGAAGGGACACAGAAGGGGTCTGCCTCACAGCTGGGGTAAAGACTGGATGCTTCATACCTTCTTTTATGTGCCCTTCTTCTACAAGCAGCCTGCTATTCTAGAAGCAGCCTGCTCTCACTGTATACCCACGTAGGGATTACTAGTTTATACGTTCAGTCAGCTGAAACCCACAGGCTAAGGCTCTGCAGGACCCACCACCTTCAAACCAGTGGCACTTAAGGCTGGCAAATGGGCGGCTTTTGCAGAAGGCCAGTCTTACCCAGAAGACTGAATCATGCCATTCAAATGAGCTGCATAGAAAACACAATAAAATGCAAATCACAGAAATGCTGTTGCTTCAACCTCAGAAATGAAATGCTCATGGTTACTGCAGAAGGAGAAAGTGAGGGAAACTCATTAGATCAGAAACTCCACTTATTCTACATCCTCTTGTTCTTTTAATTATGAGTTCCAACCTCCCAAAACATTTTTTTTTTGCTAATTTTCAAACATTTCCAAGGTAACATATGTAATGTCATGTTGCCTGAAGCTTTGAAAAATAATTCAATCCATAAAATTTAGTATTTCAAAGTAAAATTTACCTAATCTAAATGAACACACAGCACAATATCTAGTCTGATTCATACTATTCTATTCCAGGTGATGTTTGGAGTTTTTAAAAAGCAATTTGATATTTAACAATTATTTATTCATAATAACTATATCATATATGCTCTCTGTCCAAAAAACTTGCTTTATTATAAGAGATTTTTAAGAAAAATAAACAGTTGGTTGTTCATATGCAGAATCCTATCACTTCTCTGGGATTTCATATTACAGGATATGAAGCTATTTTACAAATATGTCTCATTGTGTACTTAATTTAAGCAACCACGAGTGCTTAATGGGTAATTTAAACAAGGTACACACAGGCTGACTTTCTTAAGGCCACAAACATAATTCATTCACATTGCTCAACATGATACAGTGTTACTAAAAAGCACGCCAATTCCAATATGAAAAGTCAGTTTTAATAGGTTGTTAAGTGTCTGTGAAAAGCAGGGCTGGGAGTGCACTCTGCATGGGCTGGGTCATCCTGACCCACCTGCACAAAGCAACCCTGCCAGTGCCCAGCTTTATGGCTGTAGTCAGAGCAGAGCTACCCAGGCAACTTGGTGATACTTTAAAGAAAGTTCAGTACTCTTAAGAGAATTGGGGTTGACAGCAAGTCACAGAGAAAATGGCTTGAACTGCCAGCACTAAGGCAGTGTGGCGCCAGGGAAACTGAATTGGGAGTGAGGAAAGCCGAGCTGTGCCTGCAGCTCTGACGCCCACGCCCACGCCCACGCCCACCACCACCACCACCACCACGCCCACCACCACCACCACCACCGAGAGGTGTCTGAGGCTGACAGGCAGCGACAACACTGGAGGCTCGCTCAGCCACGCCCAGCAGTGCTGGAATAAAACCACGGTGCTAGTAAAAACAGCTGCGGTTAAACGAGGAATGGAATACAATACTGGGCATACAGTGTCAGTTACATGTATAATAAGTGTAAAGACGACCAAAGAAAGTTACTGCTGTTTGAGTTCCAAACAAATTTCATGTATATATTATGTGAATACATGTTAATTACAGCGGATCAAAAAATACATCTATCATTGTAGAAGCTGAAACACAAATGTGATGAACCACCAAAAAAACCCTATATATTCTTTTTTTCAAAGAAATTGGGGGAGGGGGGATAAGACAATAAGTAGCATGAAGTAGTAAAGCATAATGGTAAATCCTTTATTTAGAAGAACTGGAAAAATGGTCCAAGTTGGAAGGAACCAAAATTATAGCAAAGAACTGAAATATTACCAAGGAAAAACTATAAGAGAAATCCCAAAATGTGGCTACATTAAACAAAATACAGAAAATAGCACAAAAAACTTAAAAGTTTTAAAAACTTAAACTTACACACACACACACACACGCATGCGCGCAACCTGAGACTAACAGAAATACCTGAGACCACAGAAAAACTACAACTCAAGAAGTCACACAGAAAGCACTGGGGAGGGCGACACGGGGCCCACGGGAGCGGGAACATCAGCACGGCTGAGTGCTGCATGAGGTGACTGTGCATTGCCACTCAGGAACACAGCTAAGAAATTCAAAATACCTACTCTAAAAGCAAAGAAAGGTTCTGCCAATGATAAAAAAAAATTCAGATGAACAGGAAATAATGATTTAATACTAACTCTTGGAAGAAAAAAAGGCTCAAGGACAATCATGCAAAAGGGAAAGTATCCAGCAAAAATAATTTTATATTTTGAAGAGAGAACATTTAAATCTATAGGACCTAAAGGAACTTGTCAACAAAAACCTAGAGCGAAGCCTGACCAGGTGGTGGCGCAGTGGATAGAGCGTTGGACTGGGATGCGGAAAGACCCAGGTTCGAGACCCTGAGGTTGCCAGTTTGAGCACAGGCTCACCTGGTTTGAGCAAAAAGCCCACCAGCATGGACCCAAGGTCACTGGCTCGAGCAAGGGGTCACTCGGTCTGCTGAAGGCCCATGGTCAAGGCACATATGAGAAAGCAATCAATGAACAACTAAGGTGTCGCAATGAAAAACTGATGATTGATGTTTCTCATCTCTCTCTGTTCCTGTCTGTCCCTGTCTATCCCTCTCTCTTACTCTGTCTCTGTAAAAAACAAACAAAAAACCTAGAGCGAAATAATTACATACCTGTATTTGAAAATATTTACATATGTAAGCTAACAGTAAAATGGGCTCAATAATTAGTTTAATGCCCAAATCTCTTCTTTTTATTGTCCCTAAGATTTTTTTTTTTGCTATAAAACGAATTCAAGATACTTATTTCAATGACTGCTATACAATTTCTTGCCTTTTAGCCCTGTTCTCATGACATCCATCACATGCGGTCCCTTAACACGTCTAGAATATGAAGCTTGTTCTGACTTCACAGTCACCGAAGGCCTTAGATTTGTCCTCATTTCCTATTACAATTAACAAAATTGCTCACTGTTATTTCTAAGCCTTAAAGAACCTAATAGGAGAGGCTTTAGAACTATTACACACTACCATAGTTACAGTTTTACTAGTGAAAACAATTATTTCTTAAAGTACTGCTGTTTTAAGGCAGAACTAGGTTTTACATAATTAAGTATAATTTCAAGCATCTAGTTGACCCGTAGCCCCCAAATATACACTTACAAATGGCAGGACAAATATGTACAAGGTACTCACTTCAATAGTCTCAATTTTTCCCTCATGGCAATGTGGTGTTCTTGGATAGACATCAAAAAGATGTGGTGGAGAATCAAAATGTAATCTCTTAAGATTTCTTTTAATAACATCTTTACAATTCAGACTATCGAAGTTAGTCCTCCATAATAAAACCTGTTAAAAAAATTAATCATGTTGGCAATTACTGGCTTGTATAAATAAGCAACAGACCTGATTTTTTTAAAAAATGAATTTACAGAATTGTCCCTCAAACTAGGAAGATTAAATATATATTTCAACAACATTGAATTGTTGAATATATATATTGTTGAAATTGAATATATATTTCAACAACATTATTACTTCTCAATACTTATTTAAGGGTGGGAGAAAGAAATTTAGCCTTTTGAATTGCCTTCATGTCCAATTTAAAATTCATATTAAGAAAGTAACTTATTAAAAAAAAAAAGTAACTTATTACCTTAAAATCCTCTTCATTTCCAAAACCCAAAACCATGTTGTCCACCTTATTCCATAAATTTCACTATGAATAACTATTGGCCATCTCAAGCAAATAGAAAACCGCTGCATAAACAACTTACACTTACTGTCCTCAAGAACCTGAACATTTGAGCCTGACCAGGCGGTGGCATAGTGGATAGTGTATTGGCCTGGGACATTGAGGACCCAGGTTCAAAATCCTGAGGTTGCCAGTTTGAGTGCAGGCTCACCAGCTTGAGCGCGGGGTTGCTGGCTTGAGCCCAAAGGTCGGTGGCTTGGGCCCAAGGTCACTGGCCGGGTTGGACACCCCCATCCCCGCCCGTCAAGGCACATATGAGAAAGCAATCAATGAACAACTAAGGTGCCACAACTATGAGTTGATGTTTCTCATCTCTCTCTCTCTCTTAAAAATAAATAAATAAAACCTTAACATTTGAAACATAAGGCATACAGACAAAATATTAGGCAAAAATTCAAGTGAAAGAACCTCATCAATATTGGACATATAGTGTCAGTTACACGTATAATTAAGTGTAAAGACGAGCAAAGAAAGTAACTGCTGTTTGAGTTTCAAAACTTATCAGAACTGGCACAACTTCAGCTATGAAATAGCAGAAATCCTGGCATTAAGTTAGAATATAAACTCATGAATTCTCATTTTAACACATTCAGACTAGCTGGCTGTAAACATCTCTGCTGAGGTCGGGTCCCCTTTATGCCCTACCCTCATCAAAGGGGGCACTGCAGAACTCACACACCTGTGCGTCCGCACCTCCTGAGGAAAACAGCTCTCCACCTTTTGAAAATGAAACAGTCAAGACAGGTCCCTAAAAAATAAATGGAGATAAAAGAAAAAGTAGTTGGTGCTGTTTTCTCATCGCCAAGAGTACTGTGACTATTAATTTTTTTCTTCCTGATTTATGTAGACTACTTATGCAATAAATCTGAGAGAACATAGCCAGTTGCTAGTAAGGCAGGCAGAGTAAAGATAACTAGGGAACCAACCCAATTATAGTAAAACACATAAATAATATTAAATGAAAAAGAAATTCTAGTAAAACTTTAAAATACACTTTCTTTTCCCAAAAGCTTATACATCTGTAAGGTAATAGAATTTCTGTTAAGATTTTCTACTCAGCAAATCACTAGCAGAAACTGAATAATGACTCTGAGAGTGATGGGAATGAGGTCACAAGAAAAAAGGCCACTTTCTGACTACAACAGGCCTCACCGAGCTCACCCTTCCTGTGGGCAACAGGGAGCCACTAGGAGTTTTAAAAGCAGGATAGACAGGAGAGCTGTAATGACAAGTGATGTTACAAACACTCTGTAAACTATATGACTGTTTAACCACTATGCTGTACACCTGAAACTAAGACAAAATTACACTGAATGAAACTGATGTCACAGCTGTGAGGATGATGAATTGATAAGAACGCATGTTGGAGGCCAGGCAGGCAGTTACTGGCATAATCGGGTGAGAGGTCAGGAGAACTTGAAATTGAGCAATGACTGTGAAGATAGACAAGAGGACACTTGGCACAGTCACAACATGCACAACCTCTAGGTCCGTTTTTCAATCCAAATAAGAGTAGTTATTTTTGTTTCAAAATATCAGTATATTCTGTTTTGTTAATGTGTCCTTAATCTGTACAGGAAAACTTCTGGGGAAAAAATATATTTTTTAAGTAGACCATCCTACAGATTTAGGTTATTGTAACCTCATAAACATCTCTTCCAGACTGTGAAGAGATGTTTATGTATAAATTTTTCTCCTAAAGTACTGTGTTTATCTTTTTCCCCCCTATTACTCTCTTTCCAGGGATATTTTAATCCTTGTCTACTTTTACTGGCTGTTTATTCATGTAAATCTGCGGATACCTCCATATCTGAGCTAGCTAGTGCCTATTTCTGCTTCATTCCAACACAGCTGCAGAACAAATGACAAAGAGAGCAGGAAGCAGGCAGGGTACACAGAGGCTAAAACACCCCCTCTCCCCTAGACCACAAACCCAGTCTCTTTCTGGATATAGGCTGCTTATACTTGATTAAAAGGAAGTATCTAGTGCTTAAAAAAAATAAAAAAGAATGCATTCTAAAAAAATTAGAGATGTTTGAATATCTACCCAGAATGGAAGACTAGTTTATATACTTTAAAAAGTTTAGCTCTGGCTGGTTAGCTCAGTGGATAGCATTGGCCTGGTGTACAGACGTCCCAGGTTCGATTCCGGGTCAGGGCACACAGGAGAAGCGACCATCTACCTCTCCACTGCTCCCCCTCCCTCTTCTCTCCCTCTTCCCCTCCCGCAGCTAGTGGAACGACTGGTTCAAGCATGGTCCTGAGGGCTGAGGATGGCTTGGTTGGTCCTACCTGCTAAAAATCACTCTACTGATTACAGCATTGGCCCCAGATGGGGGTTGCCAAGTGGATCCCAGTCAGAGTGCATGTGGGTGTCTGTCTCATTATCTCCCCTCCTCGCATTTAAAAAAAAGAAAAACAGTTCTTTATATGCCAGGTGTGTGTGTGTGTGTGTGTGTGTGTGTGTGTGTGTGTGTGTGTGCGCGCGCACGCGTGCACACATATGTGAGTGAGAGACTGAACAGGCTCAATAAATAGTATCTTTGTGCCCCACTCCGAGAAATAAGACAGAGAAAAGGGCAGATAAGAGCCAAAATATCATGTCTTACTGATAAAGGCTTGTAAAGAAAGAATGTGGCTTTATCTGTGGGCAAATGGGCTTTCTAGAACTGAAATCCTAGAATGAGTCATGGGCAAAACCGGACAAGAGTAGGCCTCACCACCACAAGCATCAGAGGAAAAGTGAGGGCAGGCTTATTCCCAAGAGGAGAAGGCACTGGGTTCTACTTGTTGAATTTCTCCTTTTAATCTCACCAGATCAGTGAAAGAAGTAACTGAGGGGGTGTGAGAGGCTAAGAGTGTCAGAGGTTGTGGGACAGCCTCCTCATGAGAAAAAAAGATCAGAAGTAGGGAAAATTTTATCTTTCACCACTTAGCCAGTTAAACCTAAACTACATCCTGATGAAGACAGTAGTGAAGGATTAATTTAATAGTTATTAAAAGCTACACATTGATTTTAACAAGAATTATAATAAATAATATTTCTATGAGTTGGTTCCAGAGGATAAAAACGTAATGTTGGAAGCAAAATTTATTTTTTATTTTTTATTTTTTTTAAGGGAGAAGCAGGGAGGCAGAGACAGACTCCTGCATACGCCCCGAACAAGATCCATCTGGCAACCCTCGCAGGGGTCTCAAACTCCCGGCCCGCCCACCAATTTTGTGCGGCCCGCAGACTAATCAAACTTCGTGGATTAGTCTGCGGGCCAGTCTGTGGGCTGCACAAAATTGGTGGGCGGGCCGCGAGTTTGAGACCCCTGCATGGGATGATACTCTGCCCATGTGGGGCTGTTGCTCCATTGCTCGCCGAGTTATTTTAGTGCCTGAGGCCATGAAGCCATCCTCAGCATGGGGTCCAACTTGCTCCAACCGAGCCATGGCTGCAGGAGAGGAAAGAGAGACAGAGAGATACGGGAAGGGGAAAGGTGGAGAAGCAGATGGGTGCTTCTTCTGTGTGCCCTGGCCAGGAATCAAACCCAGGACATCCACACACCGGGCTAATGCTCTACAACTGAGCCAAACAGCCAGGGCCAAAAATATTTTTTATGATAGAGCAATGTGTGCTACCCTTGGAAAGATAATAAAGGCATATAATAAACTAGATCAAAACAATAAAAATTATATTATTTAAAAAACAAAAATCTTCGTGTTAGTACCATATGTCCTTGAAGTGTATATATGAGCCTTCCTTCTAGGAGATCCAGAATCTTAACTGTACCGTCTGAAGAAGCAGTGATGAGATAGTTACCCGAAGGATGGAATGATACACAATTAACTCCAGAGCTGTGAACTGATTTGTAGAAAATAAAGATTTTAGAGAACATTAATAAAGATGCCCATTGCCCTATTAGCAATGTTAGGCTGAAAACAAGAAACAACTAGAAGCAATGTCTCCACAACCCAAAACATCATATAGTTCACATTAAGTAGTTAGTTTGGCATCACACTGCTGAAGTATCCAGCCAATGAGTTAGAACAGCTTTCAAAATGAGAATGTCATAGAAAGATGATCTTAACCACTTAACTAAAAAGTCTTCAGACGTATTACCAATATAACCAACAGTTGATTACTACCAGCTCACATAGGTATATAACCTAGCCTTAAACTAAATTTAATAGTCAATTAGTGGCTTGCTACTAAGGGGTGAAGAATGTAAAGATATATGTGGAGAACGACACATCTTGCCATTTGAGAATTCATTTCTGGACACCACATGTCCAACAGGAGGCAGTATAACACAGGGATGGAAAATTTGTAAACAGACCTAAGTCAGTTCTATCAATTCTTTTAGTAAGTCATTTACCCTCTTTAAGCCTCAATTTCTTTATCTTTAAAATAAGGGTGATAATAATAACTCCTCTTAGGGCTGTTGTAAGCATTTAACGATGCTGGCTACATGGTGAGCATTAATTACACTTATTAAGAAAGAAAAATGAGGATTTAATATAAATCCACTGTAAATCAAGAAATTGATTCATTTCTCTGTGAACTTCAACACATGGCACTGCAGGATGTTGTTTTCTACCAGTTATAATAAGTATTTGTGTTAGTTTCTATCCTAACTTCTCATATAATGCAAATAATCAGAGTTTTAAACCTTCACAGTAATTTTGGCTTTTTCCTTTCTTTTCTTTTCTTTTCTTTCTTTCTTTCTTTCTTTCTTTCTTTCTTTCTTTCTTTCTTTCTTTCCTTTCTTTCTTTCTTTCTTTCTTTCTTTCTTTCTTTCTTTCTTTCTTTCTTTCTTTCTTTCTTTTTTTTTTTTAATGGTGCTGGCATCATTTTTCAGGTTCCTACACTGCCCTTTCCACTCTGGAATCTACCGCAGCTCTCAGACCACGTTGTTGATGGAGGCTAACTGTTCCTTAGTCAGTTCAAAGGCAACCATGACTCTTATGAAGGGGCTAGACCACACTGAGAAGGATAGTGGGTCAGTTTGAGAATTTCCCACTTGCCTGGCCTGTGGTGGCACAGTGGATAAAGCATCGACCTGGAATGCTGAGGCTGCTGGTTCGAAACCCTCGGCTTGCCTAGTCAAAGTATAGGGGAGTTGATGCCTCCTGCTTCTTCCCTCCTTCTCTTTCTCTCTCTTTCTCCCTTCTCTAAAATGAATAAAAATAAAATAAAATAAAAAAAAGAATTTCCCACTCAACAACTGAATTCTTTTGTTATGGAAATTGTACCTTGATAATGCTGGAGTAATTTGTTCACTCTTATATCCCATATTTTCACAGTATGATCAGAACCCGCTGAAGCTATGCATGTGCCATTAGGGTTAAAATCCACAAAATTTGCAAACCTAGGAGGAAAGAAGGGGATGGTCTCATATTTTGATTTCTTTATTCAAACTGTAATAATTAAATGTCTCTGTAGCAAAATACCCCCTGTAAATGCAACAATTGAATGGACTTACCCTATGAAATCGGAGAAGTTATTGACACACTGCTTACTTGTGGTATCCCAAATTTTAATAGTTTTATCCTCACTACATGAAACAATTAGTCTTCCATCAGGTGAAAATCTGGAAAGTACAAAAGAGAAGATTGCTTCTGTGAAAGGCTCCTGATAATCACAATCACTCCCACCCCACCTGTCAGGCTGTCCACAGTAAACACCAGAGACCACTGCTACCACACCATACCGCAAAGTCGTATTCTGCAACCAACATCTTTTCAACTAAAAATAAGCATGATAAACAACACTGACAGACCATTAAAAGATCAAAATATACTATGTAGATTAACCAAGTTCCTTCTTTCCTTTTATTCTTTTATTTAAATAATTTAATTTTCTGTCATCTGTTCTAGGTCTGTGATTCATCTCTGCACTCCTTCCCAGCCAAGTACCTTGCTTTTTAAAAGTGTTCTTTATTTCTTTCTTCACTATCTGTCATTGTCTGGTGTTATCCATATGACATGAGAGACCCTTTATTGTTCATTCTACCAACCCTGTAGTTAAGCGTTTGGTAAGAAAAGGGCTTGTGTGGGCCCTCGTGGGTTGACTTAATGGTAGAGCTTCAGCCCCGGCGAGTGGAAGCCCCAGGTTCGATTCCTGGTCAAGACACACAGGAGAAGCAACCATCTGCTTCTCCACCCCTCTCCCTTCTCTCTCTTGCTCTCTCTCTTCTCCCACAGCCATGGCTCAAATGGTTGAGCAAGTTGGCCCAAGCACTGAGGATGGCTCCATGGCCTTGCCTCAGGTACTCAAATAGCTTGGTTGCCAAGCAACAGAGCACTGGCCCCAGATGGGCAGAGCATCACCCTGTAGGGGGCTTGCCAGGTGGATCCATGTCAGGAGCATGTGGGAGTCTGTCTCTTGGCCTCCCTGCCTCTCATTTAATAAATCAAAAAAAAGAAAAAAAGAAAAGGACTTGTGTGTTTGAATCAAATGAGACCACCAGCAAAGAACCAACTCCCCAAACCTGTAAGTTCCTGGTTACAGGGAGGCCAGAGAGCACCAATGGGCTGAATGAAGGACACTGATTTATATACACAATGCAAGTTCCTTTATGGACACACCTATCATCATCGCATGCCCATTAAAAATCAAAGGACAAAATTCTCAGAGTTTGTCTACTCTTTCTATGCTCTCTTTTCATTTTAAGATCTTTTCCAAGGTTCTTTTGCCCCTAAGTGCCTTTTTAGGATAGACAGAAGAGCAGGAAAAAAATAAAACACACACACAAGACAAATTTTAGACCACCAGGAAACTATAAATAGCATTTTTGTTATTAATATTTTAGTAATAATAAAAACCAAAAAAGACAAATTTAGGTCATAGACTGATTATGTTTCAGTTTTACTTGTATTTCCTTCTATGCCCAGATTATTATAAAAGTCATCAATTATGGGTGTGGATTATAATTAAAGGCTTTTCTTTTTATTCTTTCTTAACTCTCTGCTCTCCTCCCTCCTTTTCTTAAGGCCGACCTAAAAACAATTCCTGACAGAAACTTTGAAGCTGGCATTTATGGAGATTCACCATATAAAAAAAGGGGGGGGGCACAGAAACACAATTAAGTTCTACATAATTTAACCTTTAAAATTTAATAAAGTGCCCAGGCTAACTCAGCTGGTTGAGTGTTGTCCTGCAACACAAAGGTTGTGGTTTGATTCCCAGTTTGTGGGTTTGATCCTAGGTTGGGGCACATATAGGAACAGATCAATGTTCCTCTCTCCCCCCTATCCTCTAACCCTAAAAATTAAAAAAAAAAATTTCAAGAAAATAACCTTGCAAGAAAATACCTTCCATGCTGGTAGTTCAGCACGATTTTATAATAACATAATACATCATTAATCTTTTCCACCAGAAAAATATGTAACGAAGATTCAAGTATGAAGGATAGTAATATAGCAATGCTCCAAATATATGGAATTTATTGTACACAGACCCTACTCAGCATCCCCATGAAAGTAAACTTTATATAATAATGTAAAGAACTAATGTAAGGAATCAAATTATATCTCTTACTAAGCTATCTTTTTAAAAAATTACTTCCTATATTTCAAATGGTAACACTATTTCTAAGAGATGACTTGATCTTATATTTTAAGAAAGCAATGATGAAAAAAATTAATAAAGTGGAATGATCAGATTAAAAACAAAGTACAAAAATACCCTACAACATTACTGGCAAAATTCTATCACCACCATCACCATCACTATCCTGTTATACCCAGAGCAACGCATTCAATCCTCAATAACCCCACGCAACAGGAGCTACTGCTAACCTCGGTTTACAGATGCGTCACGCCGTGCACATAAGGGAGCAGCAACGGCCAGTCACACAACCAGGAAGACGTGACCCAGACAATCTGGCTCCATAGCTAAACCTGTCTTCACTGCTAAGTCTCTCACAGAAAAGAAAGTTTCTTCTACTGGCTAAAGTATTCAGAGTACAGAAAGTTCAGGGTGGTGTCTGTGTAACCTCAGAAAGTTCTCAAGTGGAGGACCGTGGGGCAGTGCTCTTCCTGTGCTATGTGACTGGGCTCTGATCACAGGCTGACCGCTAGCCCATAGGCTACCACATGCTGTCTGTGTTCTCTGCTAGAGGAGTTCATGGGAACACTTTTCATTCACTCACTCACATAGTCACGAAGCACCTGCCAGGACCAGACTCTGGGCACTGTCCTGCGTAACAGGAACGCAGTGGCCAATGACAGTAAGATGTCTGTCCTCATGAGGCTTTCGATCCGGGAAGGAGGAGGTAGGGAGGGCACATGAATACTATAGTTTTAGACAGTGACAACAAAATACAAAGGTGACAATTCAGCATTAGAAGTCCCACAGAAGAAATACGATTTTAAAAGGAACCTATGAATAAGGAAAAGGAGGTATATTAGCCAGACAGAATTCATGCTAAGCAGGAGGGGCTATAGAATACGAGAAATTTTTCAAGTTTCAAATTCTTTTTGAAACATAAAAAAAAAAAAGCCTTTTGCCCTTTGAGCAGGGAGGGTTATAGCCTGAGAGACACTTTCCTGAGCTGGAAAAAGGACGGGAATGCAGGCATCAGATAAACAGAGAATGCAGGAGCTGGCCAGCAGGAGGTTGGCCCCAGAGAGAGAAGAGTTTCTACCTCCAACTCCACACAGCCAAAGGAGACTCAGGCTTAAGACCCTGCCCCTCCCTAGACATTACATTTTTTTTTTTTTTTTTTTTTTACAGGGACAGAGAGAGAGTCAGAGAGAGGGATAAATAGGGACAGACAGGAATGGAGAGAGATGAGAAGCATCAATCATCAGTTTTTTGTTGAGACACCTTAGTTGTTCATTGATTGCTTTCTCATGTGCCTTGACCGTGGGCCTTCAGCAGACCAAGTAACCTCTTGCTCGAGCCAGCGACCTTGGGTCCAAGCTGGTGAGCTTTTTGCTTAAGCCAGATGAGCCCGCCCGCGCTCAAACTGGCGACCTCAGGCCTCGAACCCGGGTCCTTGGCATCCCAGTCCAATGCTCTATCCACTGCGCCACTGTCTGGTCAGGCATGTTTTATATTTTTAACGTTACTATTTTTTAAATTAAAGATTTGTCTGCAAAACATTGATACGTAAAGACACATGCAGCCCCATGTTCATTGCAGCATTGTTCACAGTGGCCAGGACATGGAAACAACCAAAAAGCCCGTCAATAGATGACTGGATAAAGAAGATGTGGCACATATACACTATGGAATACTACTCAGCCATAAGAAATGATGACATTGGATCATTTATAGCAAAATGGTGGGATCTTGATAACATTATACGAAGTGAAATAAGTAAATCAGAAAAAAACAGGAACTACATTATTCCATACGTAGGTGGGACATAAAAGTGAAACTAAGAGACATTGATAGGAGTGTGGTGGTTATGGGGGGGGGAGGGGGGGCAGGGAGAGGGAAAGGGGGAGGGGGAGGGGCACAAAGAAAACTAGATAGAAGATGACAGAGGACAATCTGACTTTGGGTGATGGGTATGCAACATAATTGAAAGACAAGATAACCTGGACTTGTTATCTTTGAATATATGTATCCTGATTTATTGATGTCGCCCCATTAAAAAAAATAAAATTATTATAAAAAAAAAAAAGATTTGTCTGCAAAAAAAAAAAAAAAAAGATTTGTCTGCGAGCCAGATGCAGCCATCAAAAGAGCCACATCTGGCTCGCAAGCCATAGGTTCCCGACCCCTGTTCTAGTCTGACCTCTGGAGGGCCTATTTTCAAGGGATCATAACCATATTTCATGTTTTCTAAGATGAAAAACTTTTCACATTTTAAAATCTCTGAATTGGATGTGTCTTAAATTTGATGGTGGAGAAACATCATTGTGTCATTAGTTTGGCAGGCAACATTTCCTTTCTTGATAGTACATTGCATTTTACCATCAATGCCATTTGGGATTCGATGAAATATAGTAACTTTGAAGAAAGTGGTGTCTGTGAGATTTTAGTTTGTTATAATTTATATCTGCCCAATAAAATACATATTCTCAACACTACATTTTAATCCCTGCATATGCTCTCTGTTTATATTTTTTGCTTTTAGAGGGGGTGAAAGTGAAGATGGAGGTTTGTATGCCCCCCATTTTTAATTAGATACATCAAAAATAAGTCATCACCAATAAAAACAGGCTTTTCTTTGCCCTGATTTTGCTAAGGAAAGTCCTGTCTTTGTCAGGGCTCAAACAATATTTATGTTATTAGTTTTAAGAATGTTAAGAAGATACAAAATTTCTGCTTACAGAATTAATAGATTTCTAATTCTCTAATTCAGTACCACCAAGTGCCTTTTAAAACTGCCAGAGACTGTGTCACAAAGGTGGATATTACATTAGTCAATAGTGACTAATGGATCAGCAGACGCTGACTGTCTATAAGGCATTTGAGAAGTTAACTGAAGTACTATTCAATCCTAAAATGTACTGGTACTCATTAGAGCAAATGAGGAAATTCTTGAACACTTTCCAGAAAAACTCCTTCAAATGTCCTTAAAAGTAGCCCAAGAGTTATGTAACAGATATTTAACTTGGACTCTATGGAGTTCCCAATACTGTATGTAAAACGGTGTGTCTGTAAGCACAGAAATAGAGTTATGCACTAGAGAGCCAAGTGGGTCCATGAACCCTGAGAAGTTTTAAAGTGCTTTCACAGGAAACCAAAATTTTTATTTGGATATTTCTTATTGTTAGATAAATATTCTATAAAAACAAATTTTTAGCTCTCAGGGCTCTGAGACCAGAGTGCATATTGGGCATGTTCTTTAAGAAACAAATCAATCGCCTGACCTGTGGTGGCGCAGTGGATAAAGCGTCAACCTGGAATGCTGAGGTCGCCGGTTCAAAACCCTGGGATTACCTGGTCAAGGCACATCTGGGAGTTGATGCTTCCTGCTCCTCCCTTCCTCTCTCTCTCTCTCTCTCTCCTCCTTCTCTCCTCTCTAAAATGAATAAATAAAGTCTTTAAAAAAAAAAGAAACAAATCAAGAGGTTCTTTGAAGCCAGCAGTATTCAACAGGCAGGGAAAGCAGTCGAGTCCTGAACTGTAGGGTCAGTTTTGCAACTGCCCAACTCGGTAACCCTGTGAAACTCATACACCCCCCGGGCAACCATTTTCTATTTGGATAATTTGAGAGCTTGGACTGCACCCAAACCTAAAACTTTCATAGACTAATGATAGGGAAAAAAAAAAGTCAGTCTCAGAGTTTGCTTTGATGGGATTGTGTTTCCATACTGAAGGTAAAGTTCAAGAAAATAAGCAAAACATTTATGTGGTTTTTTTTAGTGTTGGTCAGCATTAGAAGAGAAACCATTTGTTGATTGCAGTAACAGGATTCATTCCTGCAACTGTTGAGACAACAAGCAGATGAAAGAGGTATAAAGAGATCTAAATATGCTAATATTTGTTAGATTATTTACCATGTATATGCCCAGACTTCTCTCCTGGGATCTCCACCCTTAAGCACAGCTGCCTACTGGGTGTCTCCTCTTCGATAGCCTGCAGGCACCTCTGACTCTGAACTTGGCCAGATTTGAACTCAACGACTTCTTCAGACAGCTCCTTCTCCAGTGTTCTTTCTCAGTTAAGTGGTTTCTGAAGTCAGAAACCTGCAGTCATGCTTGATTCCTCTTTCGCCTTTACTCCCCCACCTTCCAATCCTTAATTAGCCCTCCTCTGTCTCTTCAAACCACAACAGGCCCTGCCATCTTTTATTCTCCACATGCAACGAAAGTGATCTTCAAATTGTAACTCAGACTTTTCAGATTAAAACCCTTTGGGGGTTTCACATTTCCCTTGGGAATAAGTCTGGCCTTCTTACCGGCGAGTGCACTGCTAGCCCGGTCCTCTGGGATCTGCCCTCCTGTCTGTCTCTTCATATGCATCCCCCACATCATGCTACTCTTTTGGACACCACACCCCTCTTCTCTCAGGTCCTTGCTCCTGTGTTTCCTCACATGCGGTTTGTTCCCTGTGCCCCTACTCTTTAGCTAGCTTCAGCTCTTACTCATCCTTCAAGTCTCTGCTCCCTTCATTTCCTCAAGAAAAGCCTTGGGTGGGGGTGCGGGAAGCTCTCCTGAACCCACCCCACCCGCAGGTGAACTCCCTGGAAGGTGCTCTTAACATTGCTAGTGTTCACACACCACCCTTACCACCCATGCTGTCTGCTTCCCTAACAGAATGTAAGCTCAAAGAAGAAAGAAACCCATCTGTCTTGTTCAGACTTCTGTCCCCAGACAGCGCATATACTGAGCAGGTCCTTAGTAAACATTTAGGGCATAAGAAAGGAAATATTTTAAGGGAATTGGAACTAACTTAATATTATAGCCAATGAGAGCTTATGTTTAAAATCTTTGCAATTTGTCACACAACGTGAAAGTACTTAATGCCACTGAAATCTATACTTAACATGGTAAATATTATATATATTTCACTACTATAAAATTTTTTACTTCATAATATGATATATATTTTACTAAAAGAAAATTTGCAATTTGGATGGTTAAAGATCTCATGTAACACTACCAACAACTGAAAATTAAAGGCAGGTTTTCCCCCTAAAATTAATGCTGTAAAAGTAATAATGGTGGGAAAGTCTCAGTAGCCTCTACTTAGCTTTGACTGAGGACACCATGAAGAAACATAAGTTATCTCACAGTATACATTATTTTTAAAAACACAGGACTTCCGCTGGGTGGCTCAGGGTAGGAGCATCGTTTCGGTGTGCCAAGGTCACAGTTCGATCTCCAGTTAGGGCACGTACGAGAAGCAAGCAATGAATGTACAACTAAATGGAGTTGATGCCTCTCTGTCTCTCTCTCCACCTCCTCCTCTCTGTTTCTCTCTTTCTTTCAAATCAATGGAAAAATAAAAAACACAGACTGCAATAATTCTAACTTTTAGAAGAATTCTTTTGCCACTAAAATAGATATTTTTTACCTACATATATAATTCAAATGAGAAGTGTTTTTTTCATTACTCATTAAAGAAAAATTACTTGTTTAAAAAACTAGGAGCCGGGCACATGCAGGAGTCTACTTCTCTGCCTCCCCACCTCTCACTTAATAATAATAATAATAAATAAACAAAATTAGTAAACATAGTAAGTAAAAACATTCAGAGTTCCATCGCCCAAATGAAATAACAGTTAATATTTTATGTGTAATAGGTACTTAATCTCTTGTTCATGTATAGGCCTTTTATATTATAACCATGAGTTCTGAACTTTGCCCTCCCTCTCCCCAACATAAACATGTTTTCATGTAACTACCTGCATACATTCTCCTTTTAATGGCTACATAATAATCTAAATTTATTCACTGGTTTTCTTCATTTAGAAAAATTGCTTGATTCCAACTTTCACCATTATAAATTATACTGAAAGCAATACAAAAGAGTATTTAGAATAAATTTCCAGTTGTAGAATCATTATAAGAAAGACTCCTGATATATTCTGCACATTGATTTCTAAAAAGACCATACTAATTTACATTTTAAAAGTGTGACTATATTTCCCAATAGATGCTATATCTTAAAAATGTTTCTGTAAATTAAGATGCATGGTTGTAAGCAATGATTGGTCCAGAGGATATAATGATTTATGTCTGTTTACACTAATGGTCACCATCTCTGTGCCCCATGGAGTAAGTCTGGGCTTCAGAAAAAAGCTCGTAAGTGCTAGGCACAGAGATAGATACACAATTTTAATTACTTAAGTTCATGGCATATATTTAAAATTCAAAGACTAAAGGGAGAAACAACCTACATTCATTAAATATACCATCCATGCATTTGGAGGAAGAAGAATACCACTTGGGTTATTTTTAATATTTAGTTGTTTAATTCATCTACAGTTTTTGTAAATGTAGGCTGTGCAATAAAGATCCAATTTTTATTTTTCTAAATAGAAATCTAATTATCTTAACTACATTTAAAATAGTCCATACACTTCCCTACTGATTGGAAATGCCATTTTTAACTATAAAATATATAGAGGCCTGCTTCTGGCCCTTCTATGACCTATTTTCTCAGTCCTGTACCATTACCACCATATTTTAATTTCTATAGTTTTATGCTGTATTCTAAGAGCTGGTTGGACAAGTCCCTTGTAATTTATTTTCTTGTCACTTTTTCCTTGGCTCTTCTTCCACACTTAACTCATTCAGATGAATTTTGAAATTAGCTTATCAGGTCCCACTAAATTCCTCTGGCAGAACTACCATTCTGGACAGTGGGAGTTACAGTTACCAGACTTATATCCCTATCGTAAACAATCATACACCTGGGCAAAATATATAAAACTGCTGTTTTTAGGCACTGCAAAGAAACAGCATGAGGCTGTGAATCCTGAGATGGAAACAAATGAGGTGAGCACCCAATCCAAACTGGACTGCTCCCTGGGGGCCTTTTTCAGACCCTGGCATAAGGACATAGAGCCCAAAGAGACAGCAGCAGTCACTCCCGGCAAGGGAAACAGAAATGAAAATTCAGAACTGCTGAGGGGCTGAAATTTTGAGGGCAGGGAATGAGAGAAACTACGAAGAACAGAACCAGCCCCCAAAAATCTGCCTATGAGTCCCATTGAGTCCTTAGTCAAATTCAAAGTTGCTTATGCACAGGGCAATGTAGCTTGGCAGACAACAGTTACTGGGGACTGTGAGCTGAACAAAGATGACAGAGGTTTCATAGTTCTGAGAGATGTTCATGTTCTGAGCAGACTTTGCTGAACTCCTCAGACATCTGGCTGAGACCATAGAAAAGCCACTAGTACTACAGTCTAAGGCTAAAGCTACTCTAGATCCACCCTATGAAGTCTAAATCTAAGCCCCAACAGAATCTACCTGGACCACCAGTAATTTAACTGCTTACAGAACAAAATTCAACTCTTTTTAGAAGATGACAGAATAATTCATAATCTCACTTAGCTGTGATTGAGCATAAAAAAATGTCACAACATAACAGAAGTAAAAAAAATTTGACCCAGATATAACATAGATGTTAGAATTAGCAAACAAGGACTTTAGTGCAGTTATTATAAATATGTTCATGGATTTAAAAAAATGAACATAATGAGCAAACAAATGGGGACTGTCATCAGAGAAATGGATAGACTTATAGCAGATTGGATACTGCAGGAAAAGAATAGCATTGTTGAACTTGGTATCAGGTGAATAGAAACTATGCAAACTGAAGCATCAAGAGAAAAAAATGTTTTGAGAAAATGAACAAAGCCTCAATAAACTATGGAACAATATCAAATGGTAAAACATAAGTGAGCTTAGCCTGTAGTGGTACAGTGGCTAGAGCTTCAACCTGGAATGCTGAGGTCGCTGGTTTGAAACTCTGGGCTTGCCTGGTCAAGGCACATGCCACAAGCAATCAATGAACAACTAAAGTGAGGCAAGTAGGCCCTAGTCAGTTGGCTCTGTGGTAGAGGGTCAGCCTGGCATGTAGAAGACCCAGGTTCACTTCCCAGTCAGGGCACATAGGAGAAGCACCCATCTGCTTCTCTACCCCTCCCCCTCTCACTTCTCTCTCAGTTCTCTCTCTCTCTCTCTTCCCTTCCTACAGCCATGGCTTGATGGTCCCAGGCACTGAGGATGGCTCCATGGCATCTCCTCAGGTGCTAAGAGGAGCATGGTTGCTGAGCAATGAAGCAATGCCCCAGATGGGCAGAGCATTACCCCTAGTGGGCTTGACAGGTGTATTCCAGTCTAGGTGCATGTGGAAGTCTGTCTCTCTGCTGCCCCTCTTCTCAGTGAATAAAAAAAATAAAAATAAAAATAAATAATGTGAGGCAACTATGGGTTGAGTCTTCTCATTCTCTGCCTCTCTCTTTCTGCTCTCCATATAAAATAAATAACATCTTAAATAACATTAACAAAAACGTAAGTGAATGTGGAATTCCAGAAAGAGATGAGAAAGAAATTAGGGCAGAAAAATACATGAAGAAATGGGAAGATTTTTTCCAAATATGATGAAAATATGAATCCATAGATCCACACTCTTCAGGGAACCACAAGAAAAATACACAAAACCATATCCAGGCTCATCATGATCAAAAAGCTAAAAACAAAAAACTAAGAAAAAACATCTTAGAGGAGCAGGGAAAATGGAACATAACATACAGGGGAATTACAATAAAAGTGATTGCTGCCTTCACATTAAAAAAATGTAAACCAGAAGACAATGAAACAACACCTTTCAAGTGCTAAAAAAATTATCCACTGAACTAAAATTCAACATCTCAGAAAAAAATATTCTTTAAAAAGGATACACAGCCTGACCTGTGGTGGTGAAGTGGATAGAGCGTTGACCTGGAACGCTGAGGTCGCTGGTTCCAAACCTCAGGCTTGTCTGGTCAAGGCACATATGAGAAGCAATCACTACGAGTTGATGCTTGCTGCTCCTCCCTTTCTTTCACTCTCTCTCCTCTATCTAAAATCAATAAATAAAATCTTTTAAAAATGTTTTTAAAAAAAGGAAAAACAGAAAGTTGAGAGAATTTATCAGCAGGAGACCTGCACTATAAAAAATAGGCTGAGAGAAATGATATCGGATGGAAACCTGTATCTACACAAGGAACAGAAAGCACTAAAAAAAACAAAAAACAAACAAACAAAAAAAAAGGTACATATGAGGGTAAATATTATAATAGAGATTTTTGTTCCTTATATTCTTTAAAAGAAAATTGTTGCTTAATGTATTATGAACTTATATGTAAATATAAGAGGTGGGTAATGAAGATATATTTTTAAATGTTCTAATATTAGAACTTTTTAAAGTCCTGACATGATATATAAAATGGCATAAAATTAATTTAAGAGTAGACTGCTCTATGTTAAGGATGTGTATTGCAACTCTAGACATCACCAATAAACAAAAACACATTAAAAGAGTAAAGCTAAAAAGCCTACAGAGGAAATAAAATGGGATACTAAGAAGTCCTTGGTTAATCCAAAAGAAAAGGAGAAAAAAGAAATAAACAAATGGGACAGATAGAAAACAAATAGCAAGACGGTAGACTTAATCATAAGATTAATTACATAAGTTTTAAACACACTAACACACTAGTTAAAAGACCAATTTTTGCCTGACCAGGCGGTGGCGCAGTGGATAGAACGTCGGACTGGGATGCGGAAGGACCCAGGTTCGAGACCCCAGGGTTGCCAGCTTGAGCGCAGGCTCAACTGGCTTGAGCAAAAAGCTCACTAGCATGGACCCAAGGTTACTGGCTCGAGCAGGGGGTTACTAAGTCTGCTGAAGGCCCGCGGTCATGGCACATATGAGAAAGGAATCAATGAACAATTAAGGTGTCACAATGAAAGGCTGATGATTGATGCTTCTCATCTCTCTCCATTCCTGTCTTTCTGTCCCTATCTATCCCTCTATCTGACTTTCTCTCTGTCCCTGTAAAAAAAAAAAAAAGAAAGAAAGAAAGAAAAAAGATTTTCAAACCCAACTACTTGAAAATAAAATTATCCTCTGATAATTATATACATAATGCATTCAAAGGAGAGTGGTTCCCTGGATAGAGCAGCAACCTCAAATACTGTGTGCAAATATGGGAAATGACTTTTAGACACAACCTAAAGATGACTCCAAGATAATCCCAAAGAGAAAAAACTGGAATGTGAGGGTAATTAATAGCTGACATTACTTACATTCATTTTTAATCTGTTTAATTTTCATGATGACTTTATGAAGAAGGTACCTCTTTGTACGCATTTTACAAAGGAGCAGACAAAGGCCCAGAGAGGTTATGTCATGTTCCTAGAATCACATGCTAGTGAGCCCATGCTCTTATTGGACTCCATGCTGTCTCTCTGCTGAAACTAATCAACAATACTGCACTACCTGAAAGAAACTGTCAACACACAGGGGGTGCCCAGCAACCACAGAGGCAAGAGCAGCAGCAGCAGCACGTCTCCCACTGGCCCAGGGGAATGAGAACCTCACTGGTAGAACTGGTCATGCAGACTCCATGTGGTGTATACATGGCAAAGATAGGGCCATCTTACTATCCTAGCCTGAAAAAACTATCCATCAAGATTTTTTGCAACAAACTGTCTTGCTTTAGTTCCAGGGCCCATTGAGGTCTTTCTGTGACTTTCTTGGCAAAAGAAGACAATGCTGACTGAGGCACACAAACCTTCTAGTCCAAATGAAGCTAGTGTTGCCACTGCAAGTAAGTAAACTGCTATCTGGTTTATGTTTCAGACTCTCCTGAATTTATGAAGTGTGATTCAGTTCCCTCCAAGCATTCTTATCTTCAGATAAAGGAGGAAACAGGACTCACAGTTCTTCCGACCTTTGGAAGAGAGTCCTGCTCTAGGATGACTCCATCAAGGCTGCACTTTTTCTTTTCTCTTTTTCTTTTTTTGGTATTTTTCTGAAGCTGGAAACGGGGAGAGACAGTCAGACAGACTCCTGCATGCGCCCGACCGGGATCCACCTGGCACGCCCACCAGGGGCGACGCTCTGCCCCTCTGGGGTGTCGCTTTGCTGCGACCAGAGCTACTCTAGCGCCTGGGGCAGAGGCTAAGGAGTCATCCCCAGCGCCCGAGCCATCTTTGCTCCAATGGAGCCTTGGCTGCGGGAGGGGAAGAGAGAGACAGAGAGGAAGGAGGGGGGGGGTGGAGAAGCAAATGGGCGCTTCTCCTATGTGCCCTGGCCGGGAATCGAACCCGGGTCCCCCGCACGCCAGGCCGACGCTCTACCGTTGAGCCAACCGGCCAGGGCCCACTTTTTCTTTTTTTAAGTGAGAAAAGCAGAGATAGTGAGACAGACTCCCGCCTGCACCCTGACCTGGATCCACCCAGCAACCCCATTATAGGCCCAATGCTTAAGTACCAAGCTATTTTTAGTGCCTGTGGCTCAGAGCCTGGGGCTATGCTTGAACCAATCAAGCCACTGGCTACAGGAGCGGAAGAGGGAGAAAAGGGGGAGTGGGAAGGGTGGAGAAGCAGATGGTTGTTTCTCCTGTGTGCCCCGATCAGGAATCAAACCTGGGACACATGTACACTGAGCCTACACTCTATCCACTGAGCCACCAGCCAGGGCCAAGGCTATGCTTTCACAGGATGTTGCACAAATACTCTGAGAGGCTGAGCCTGAGTGTTCAACAGGGTCACCTCAGTTCTCTTGGTCTCTAACTGCAGTAAGTTGGGCCAAGAAAAAAAATTATAATAAATGTGTGAGAAATCTCTAAGCTTGTTGTAAGCACAAACATAAAAATTACTAAGAAGATGAAATCTTTATTCATTAATTTTAACCTAATTATTTATCTAAGAACATTCTTCCAAAGCCGCTGCAGAATTTCATATGAATCAGTACCTCCAAACAGTAAGAAAGCAAATAATTAAAAACACATACACAAACACCCACCAAAACTCAGAAGAACCACAAGCTAACAGCAAGATAAAACATTCCATTAAGGCGGGAGGGGGAGGGGCATCCCAAAGATTTTTTTTTTTTAAAGGAAAAAAAACAACAAAAAAAAACATTCCATTAAGACCAGGTGTGCTGCATACCTGAATGCCTGAGGCAGCGGCAGAAGGGGGGGTGGGCCTGCAGACAGACTACAACCAGGGAACACAGAAGCCACACCCATTGGATTCCAGTGGCCACACCCTTCTTATACACAGACAAAATGGGAAGGCAGAGAAATGCAATCCAAATGAATCAAGAGAAATCCCCAGAAAAGGACTTGAAGGAGTCAGATATAACCAAATTACCAGATGCAGAGTTTAAAATAATGATTGTTAGGAAACTCAAAGATCTTAGAACAACAATAGATGGACATAACAAACACCTAAATAAAGAGACAGCAAGCATAAAAAAGGACATTGAAATAATAAAAAAAATCAGTCAGAAATGACAAATAGAATATCAGAAATGAAGACCAAAATGGAAGGAATTAAAAGCAGAATGGATGAAGCTGAGGATCGAATCAGTGAGTTAGAGGACAAGATAAACGAAGGCATGGAAGCAGAGCAGCAAAAAGAAAAGAGACTCAGAAAGTCTGAGGAAACTCTAAGAGAGCTCTGTAGCAACATAAAGAGAAATAACCCCCATCATCGGGGTTCCTGAAGAAGAAAAGAAAGAACAAGGGATAGAGACTTTGTTCAATCAAATCATAGCTGAAAACATCCCTAAATTGATGGAAGAAAAAGTCACACAAGTTCAAGAAGCACAGAGAATTCCATTAAAGGAAAATCCAAAGATATCTACACCAAAACACATCATAATTAAAATACCAAAGCTAATAGATAAAGAGAAAATATTAAAAGCTGCTAGAGACAAAAAGGCTATCACTCACAAAGGAGCCCCATAAGGATGACATCCAACTTCTCAACAGAAACACTTGAGGCCAGAAGGGAATGGTAAGAAATATTCAAAGTAATGCAGAACAAGAGCCTACAACAACCAAGACTACTTTATCCAGCAAGGCTATCATTGAAAATTGAAGGAGAAATAAAAAGCTTCCCAGAAAAAAAAAAAAAACCCTCAAGGAATTCATTACAACCAAACCAATGCTGCAAGAAATGTTAAGGGGCCGGTTGTAAACAGATCAAAGGGGGGAAAGAATATAGAAAAAGAGGAATACAGCTTTAAAGAATAAAATGGCAATAAACAACTATATATCAATAATAACCTTAAATGTAAATAGATTAAATGATCCGATCAAAAGACAGGGTAGCTGCGTGGATAAGAAAACAGAACCCATACATATGCGGTCTACAAGAGACACACCTTAAAACAAAAGATGCACATAGACTGCAGGTAAAAGGATGGAAAAAATATTTCATACAAATGGAAACAAAAAAAAGCTGGGGTAGCAATACTTATATCAGACAAAATAGACTTTAAAACAAAGGCTATAGTAAGAGATAAAGAAGGTCACGAAATAATGATAAAGGAAGCAATCCAACAGGAAGATATAACCATTATAAATATCTACGTACCTAATATAGGAGCAGACTTTGATGGATATAAAGGGCAAGATCAACAGCAATACTATAATAGTAGGGGATTTCAATATCTCACTAACATCACTAAATAGATCCTCAAGAAAGAAAATTAACAAAGAAACAGCAGACTTAAAGGACACACTAGATCAACTGGATTTAATAGATATCTTCAGAACCTTTCACCCTAAAGCAGTAGAATATACATTCTTTTCAAGTGCTCATGGTACATTCTCTAGAATAACCACATGATAGGGCACAAAAGTGATCTCAACAAATTTAAGAAGATTGAAATCATATCAAGCATTTTCTCTGATCACAATGGCATGAAACTAGAAACCAACCACAACAGAAAAACTGAAAATTACTCAAACACTTGGAAACTGAATAGCATGTTATTAAATAACAAATGGGTTAACAATGAGATCAAAGAAGAAAAAATAATTCTTAGAAACAAATGATAATGAGCATACAACAACTCAAAATTTATGGGACACAGCAAAAGTAGTACTGAGAGGGAAGTTCATAGCATTACAGGCACACTTTAAGAAGCTAGAAAAAACTCAAACAACTTAACCCTGCATGTAAAAAGAATTAAAAAAGAACAGCAAGTAAAGCCCAGAGGTAATAGAAAGAAGGAAATAATAAAGATCAGAGCAGAAATAAATGACATAGAGGATAGAAACAATACAGAGGATCAATGAAACCAGGAGCTGGTTCTTTGAAAAGGTAAACAAGACCAATAAACCTTTAACCAGACACACCAAGAAAAAAGGAGAGAGGACTCAAATAAATAAAATTAGAAATGAGAGTGGAGAAATAACAACTGACACAACAGAAATACAAAGGATTGTAAGAAAATACTATGAAGAACTGTATGCCAAAAAACTAGACAACCTAGATGAAATGGACAAATTCCTTGAAACATATAATCTCTCAAAAATTAATCTGGAAGAATCAGAAAACCTAAACAGACTGATTACAACAAATGAGATTGAAACAGTTATCAAAAAACTCCCAAAAAACAAAAGTCCTGGGCCTGATGGCTTCACAAGTGAATTCTACCAAATATTTAAAGAAGAACTAACTCTTATCCTTCTCAAGTTTTTCAAAAAATTCAAGAGGAAGGAAGACTTCCAAGCTCCTTTTTATGTGGCGAGCATAATTCTGATTCCAAAACCAGGCAAAGACAACACAAAGAAAGAAAATTATAGGCCAATATTCCTGATGAATTTAGATGCTAAAATCCTCAACAAAATATTAGCAAACCGGATCCAGCAATATATGAAAAAAATCATACACCAGGATCAAGTGGGATTTATTCTTGGGAGGCAAGGCTGGTACAATATTCGCAAATCAATGAATGTGATTCATCACATAAACAAAAGGAAGGAGAAAAACCACATGATAATTTCAATAGATGCAGAAAAAGCATTTGATAAAATCCAGCACCCATTCATGATCAAAACTCTCAGCAAAGTGGGAATACAGGGAACATACCTCAACATGATAAAGGCCATCTATGACAAATCCACAGCCAACATCATACTCAATGGGCAAAAATTAAAAGCAATCCCCTTAAGATCAGGAACAAGGCAGGGGTGCCCCTTTTCACCACTCTTATTCAACATAGTTCTGGAAGTCCTAGCCACAACAATCAGAGAAGAAGAAGAAATAAAAGGCATCCAAATTGGAAAAGAAAAAGTAAAACTATCATTATTTGCAGGTGATATGATATTGTATATAGAAAACTCTAAAGTCTCAGTCAAAAAACTACTGGACCTGATAAATGAATTCAGCAAGGTGGCAGGATATAAAATTAATACTCAGAAATCAGAGGCATTTTTATATACCAACAATGATCTGTCTGAAAGAGAAATTAAGAAAACAATCCTCTTCACTATTGCAACCCAAAAAAATAAAGTACCCAGGAGTAAATTTAACGAAGGAGATTAAAGACTTGTACTCAGAAAATTATAAAACATTGATAAATGAAATCAAAGAAGATACAAACAAGTGGAAGCATATACCTTGCTCATGGTTAGGAAGAACAAACATCTTTAAAATGTCTATATTACCCAAAGCAATTTATAAGTTCAATGCAATACCAATTAAAATACCAATGACATACTTCAAAGATATAGAACACATATTCCAAAAATTTATATGGAACCAAAAGAGAACATGAATAGCCTCAGCAATCTTGAAAAGGAAGAATAAAGTGGGAGGTATCACACTTCCAGATATCAACTTATACTACAAGGCCACTGTACTCAAAACAGCCTGGTACTGGCATAAGAACAGGCATATCGATCAATGGAACAGAACAGAGAACCCAGAAATAAACCCACAACTCTGTGGACAACTGATATTTGACAAAGGAGGTAAGAGCATAAAATGGAGTAAAGATAGTCTCTTTAACAAATGGTGTAGAAAAAATTGGACAGCTACCTGCAAAAAAATGAAACTCGATCACCAACTTACACCATTCACAAAAATAAAGTCAAAATGGATAAAAGACTTAAATGTAAGCCATGAAACCATAAACATCTTAGAAGAAAACATAGGCAGTAAGCTCTCCAACATCTCTCGCAGCAATATATTTGCCAATTTATCTCCACAGGCAAGGGAAATAAAAGACAGGATAAACAAATGGGACTATATCAAACAAAAAAGCACAGCTAAAGACAATAAGAATAGAATAAAAAGACAAACTACACAATGGGAGAACATATTTGACAATACGCCTGATAAGGGGTTAATATCCAAAATTTATAAAGAACTTATAAAACTCAACACCAGGAAGATAAACAATCCAATCAAAAAATGGACAAAAGAAATGAATAGACACTTCTCCAAGGAGGCCAGTAGGCATATGAAAAAATGCTCAACATCACTAATCATTAGAGAAATGCAAATTAAAACCACAATGATATCACTTCACACTTATCAGAATGGCACTCATCAACAAAACAACACAGAATAAGTGCTGGCGAGGATGTGGAGAAAAGGGAACCCTCCTGCACTGCTGGTGGGAATACAGACTGCTGCAGCCACTGTGGAAAACAGTATGGAGATTCCTCAAAAAGTTAAAAATCGAACTGCCTTTTGACCCAGCTATCTTACATTTAGGAATATACCCTAAGAACACCATAGCACTGTTTCAAAAGGAGAAATGCACCCCCATGTTTATGGCAGTATTGTTCACAATAACGAAGATCTGGAAATAGCCCAAGTGTCCGTCAGTGGACAAGTGGATTAAAAAGCAGTGGTACATATATACAATGGAATACTATGGGGCCATGAAAAAGAAGGAGATCTTACCTTTTGAGACAACATGGATGGACCTGGAAACTATTATGCTGAGTGAAATAAGCCAGGCAGAGAAAGAAAAATATCATATGACCTCACTCATTTGAAGAATCCAAGGAACAATGTGAACTGAGGAATGGAATTGAGACAGAGGAGAGATCAAAGGGACCAGAGGAAAAGAGGACAGAGGAAAGGGAGATGATAGGATGGGATAAAACTGAAGGGAAGGGGGGAGGGCGCTATGGGGAGGGAGGACAGGTGATGTTGAGGGGAATACGGGGGAGGGGGATACATTCGGGGCAATTCTAGAATCTATGTAAACACAATAAATTAAAAAAAAACAAAAAACAAAAAAACTCCAGGTGTGCTGAGTATAAAAATGATCAATTTAGCCCTGGCCGGTTGGCTCAGCGGTAGAGCATCGGCCTGGCATGCGGGGGACCCGGGTTTGATTCCCGGCCAGGGCACATAGGAGAAGCGCCCATTTGCTTCTCCACCCCTACCCCCTCCTTCCTCTCTGTCTCTCTCTTCCCCTCCCGCAGCCAAGGCTCCATTGGAGCAAAGATGGCCCGGGCGCTGGGGATGGCTCCTTGGCCTCTGCCCCAGGCGCTAGAGTGGCTCTGGTCGCGGCAGAGCGACGCCCCGGAGGGGCAGAGCATCGCCCCTGGTGGGCAGAGCGTCGCCCCCTGGTGGGCGTGCCAGGTGGATCCCGGTCGGGCGCATGCGGGAGTCTGTCTGACTGTCTCTCCCCGTTTCCAGCTTCAGAAAAATACAAAAAAAAAAAAAAAAAAATTATCAATTTGAACAGAGGTTGACCAGAACAGGAAAAGGAAGTAATGAAGCCATGCAAATGTTCTCCATGCAAGAAGAGGTACTTATAGTATTCCATAATTCTACATAAAGAATCCACAAAACTGACCTGTGGTGGCTCAGTGGATAAGGCGTCAACCTGGAAACACTGAGGTTGCCGGTTCAAAACCCTGGGCTTGCCTGGTCAAGGCACAAATGGGAGTTGATGCTTCCAGCTCCTCCCCCCTTCTCTCTCTCTCTCTCCCTCTCTCTCTAAAAATGAATAAAAAATAAAAAAAAAGAATCCACAAAGGCCCTGGCCAGTTATCTTAGTCGGTTAAGAGCATAGTCCTGAAATGACATGGTTGCGGTTTGATCCTGGTCGCACATGGGAAACAACCAAAGAATGCACGACTGAGTGGAACAACAAATCTCTTCCCCCTCCCCTCTCTCTCCTTTCCTCTCTCTGTCTCTCTAAAAATCAATAACAGTTAAGCCCTGGCCAGATAGGTTGGTTGGTTATAGCTTCAACCCGAGTGCAGAGGTTGCCAGTTCAACTCCCTGGTCAGGGCACGCATAGGAACAGCTCAATGTTCCTGTATCTCTTTCTCCCTCTCTCTCAAAAAAACAAACAACCCCCCCCAAAAAAAAACCACAACAATCCACAAAAATGACACCTGCTTGAAAGGGCCCATGAACACCCCCAACAAGCTACCTGCACATTAGAGGTCACCCTTTCACTGATTCACACAACCACATTTTTGTACAACTCTGAGTCTTCCCCACTCTATAACTAACACTACAACACTTCTCACCCTATATCTGACTCTACCTTGAATACTCTTCCTAATACTTGCCTTACCAGCTCCTTCACTTCAGTGTCCCTAAGAGGCGCCTTCCCTGACTGCCACATGTAAGAGAGCACCCATCACCAGTCTGGTCACCTTACAGCATTTCCCTGCAGAGCACACATCGCTGATATAGATATATTTGTTTACTGTCTGTCTCCCTTTGGTGGAAGGAGCCCCGTGAGCATAGGAATGTTGTCTGTTTTGCATCCTGTGGTATCTATAAAATTTAAAACAGTGCCTGACAGGAGAAAACAGCCAGAATAAAATACCTGTAATTCGAAGTCGAACGGGAAAGAAAGGCCTAAACTGACAGCCCTCATCAACAGAACAAGGAGGCAGCATAAAAGGAATCTACAAGCTCAGCGGGGAGAGCCCACAGCGTTTCTTGGAGGAGGAGATGCAGAGCAGGCTTGTAGGGGGAGGGCGGACTCTGGGCTGTCCAGGCGTGACGGGCAGCATGTGGAAGGGCACGGACTGTCACAGCCTCGTACACTTGGGCAGCTGTCACAGGTGAAGGGTGAGAGGGACAGAAGTCGAGGCTATAACAGGAAGGCAGAGCAGAGGTGCCAGGGCCAGGACTCATGGAGTGCTTTGAAGCTGAGGAGCAGCGTGATCAGATTTGCATTTCAGGAAGGTCTCTCTGGAGGCAGTAGACTGTGGGGAGAAAGGATGAACGAAGGCAAATCTACAGTCAGGGAGAGTGGTTAGGAGGTTACTGAGGAAGTTTCTACAAGGGCCAGTGATGCTAAAAATTTAGGCAGTGGTGTTGGAATGGAGAAAAAGCAGGGGTCTTGAGTGCACAGGACTGGATGTGAGGATAACTCACACTTTTACAAAACTCTGCTCCACTATCACTTCCTAAGCAAAGTGCCTTAAAAAAAAAAGCAAAAGGGAATTTTCTAAGGCACAGGTCTCTCCCCCAGCCCCAGCCCCATGCCCGTTCATGCTGCTAATTGCAGGTTTAGCTGTACTGAGAAACTCCACCATGTAATTAGACAGCAGTCCATTCTGTCCTTATCTCACCTTCTGCTCTCCTTGGAATCGGCGCCACCATCAGGTCAGTTGTCTGCCCCCAGCGTCCCTCCACCGCTAGGGCTTACATTGGCCTGAAAGGAGCAATCCCCGAGGGAAGTCCCGCGGTTCTAACGAGACTCCCACAGGAGAGGCTCTGTGCCAGACGGCAAGCCTGAGCAAATGCCCGCTGCTGGAACAGGACACAGGGCCACGCTGGCACACACGACGCAGGGAGGGCCGGGCGAGGGCTGGTTCCGCAGGGAAAATGCGGCACTACGACCATAAAATGGGGAATGGATGCTAAGCAGACAGATGTGCACTGCAGTCCCACCATCACTTTCTCCTATGAACTGACAGCGGAGAACAACATCTGCATTGGTCCCTCCCATCCCGAGTTGCTACCCAACTGATGGTGCCCCTCTGGAGGGATGGCACTCGGATGGCATCACTCAGTCCCAACACGGCCACCTTGTGTTTCTCCTCCATACAACAGTCTACGTGGAGAAGCCTCACTTTCCGGAGGCAGAGAGCCATCAACTAACCTGCTCAATAGTGATGAGGTGATGCAGGTGGGCATGTGAATCTTGGCATGGACCATCCCATGCCAACACTCTAACTGCAAAGTCATGCTGGTGAACAGACCAATTAGTTAAGAGCTCAGAAATGATCATGTTTCTTCTCGATCCCAAGCCCCCCAGTACCTTCGTATTACCAGTCAGAAGACTAAAACCTTTTCATGTCATCCACAGACCCTAAGCCTTCCCCGCCGCCTCCCCACTTTGTCCTACTTTACTTCCTGTGTCCAGCCACGGCTGAATAAAATGTTCCCAGAGCACACTTTGAACTCTCAGGCTCCACTGCTTCCTCGTGCCGATTCCCTCCAGGGACCGGTTTACCACTCCCTTGCCAACCGGGGACATGCTGCTGCTTCCCGTCCCCTGCCCCTTCCTCAGTTCTGGGCACAGACTGTATCCCTGGCTTTCCCTCTCACAAGTCTAGTTCAATGCTCTACCCTCAGACCCCCTTATCACCTTGTGTATCATTTTCTCACAGGACACCCCATTCTCTACTACTTGGTATCTTTTTTATCTTTTGGATGGTGAAAGCTCCCTGAGGCTAATTCTGTGTCTTCCAGCTCTATGCCTATCATAGGTCTGTGGTACTGAGAGGGGACTTACTAACGGAATATTCTGAAGACCAAAATTTCACTTTATTGGTGAGCTTTCAACCTTTCATAAACTCATCTATTTTATATTGTTACCTTTCTTTTACATTTATATTATACACAAATGATTCAATACAAGAGAGCAAGTAATAAAGTAACTCGTAAAATTGACTCCAGAAAAAATTTTCTCTTATCTGAACGATTTGATAAGATTCCTTCTTGTTTGAAAATAAATACATGTCAGTCACCATCATTCCATGAATACCACAGCTGCGGGAAACAGATTAAACAGATGCCCAATTTGTGCTAACCAGGGGCACATGGGTCTAGGTAGAACTGTCTTCTCATTCTCTCCTGTGACTGATACATACACAGGGATGACAATTATTATAAACCACCTTAAATTCTTGGAAGGATATAGCTGGATAAATAATAGCTATTGATTCATTATTAGTCAGATTGTACATGAAACATTCTGTCTTGGTTATTTAAACCAACAGTCAATGTTTTTGCTTATGTTGAGCTCTCTGATGAAAATAATAAAAATCATATTCAGAACGGACACCGAGTGGGAGTCAAATAACTCTTCTCAGTACCTGACATAGTTGCCTCTGTTCTCTGGGCCTGATCTACAAGATGACAGATCTCTGCTTCCTCTTCTTACTATAGCATCATTGATACATAAATAATAATGCATTTATTATTATAAAACAAATCAGTGATCCAACTCAAGTAACAAAGTATATATATGTATTTTTTCATTTTTATTTTTTTAGTTTATTGATTTTGGTGAGAGAAAGAGAGAGAGAGAGAGACAGAATATCAACCCATTCCTGCATATGCCCTGACTGGGAATTGAACTGGCAACATCTGAGCTTCAGGATGACAGTTCAAATGAGCTATCGGGCCAGGGTACAAATATATTTTAAAAGTTAAATAAAAATATGCTCAATGATGAGGAGGAATGATGGCTAAGACTTACCTGGTGATTACTATGGACATGCTCTCCATATATTTGCTCATTTAATTAAATACCATGACAACCTATGTGGCAGGTAACTATTATCATCATCATAATTCTATAGGTAATAAAACTGAAACATGGAGAAGTTAGGTAACTTTCCCAAGATCATATAGACAGTAGGTGGAACTGGGAATTTTACCTATATATATAGGTCCATGTTCCTAACCACACAGCTACACAGCACATATAGAAAAAATACTGAGATAGCCAGAGCCAAAGTAGCAAAAATCTTTTTTAATTTTTTATTTTTCTTAAGTGAAAAGCAGAGAGGCAGGCAGACAGACAGACTCCTGCATGCACCCTAACCGGGGTCTACCTGGCAAGCCCCTACCAGGCATCTGGGCTGTTGCTCTGTTGCTTGGAAACCGAGCTATTTTAGTGTCTGAGACGAGGCCATGGAGCCATCCTCAGCACCCAGGGCCAACTTGCTCTAACCTAGTCATGGCTGTGGGAGGGGAAGAGAGAGAGAGAGAGGGGTGGAGAGGCATGGAGAAGGGTGGAGAAGCAGATGGTCACTTCTCTTGTGTGCCTTGACTTGGAATTGAACCCGGGATGTCCATACACTGGGCTGATGCTCTACCACTGAGCCAACCAGGCAGGGCCTAGCTGAATCTTTAGAAGAAAAAAATTGCTGATTAAAAGTATGGCCTTCTGTTTATCTTTTCTATTTTTCTTAGACTCATTACCATAGATTATGATCAACATCTCCTAAGCAATAATGTCTGAGAACACAACTAGAGGTCACCTGGCCTATTGCTTCATACAGTGGGTACATATCCACGTGGGTGCAGGGTTCAGGCTCAGTTGTTCCCCAGTGGCCCTGTCTGTCCTAGCCCCCTTTGTGAGTACGGTCCTCTCTCTCCACCATTAGAATCTATGGTTGGTATGACCCCTTTTCCCTGGCCAGGTTAGCTAGTCTCAGTCAGGTGTCTGGCTAAACTGAGACAACCATAGTATTTCCCTGCCAAGCAAAGAGATGGGCATATGGCCTAGTGACCTCAGTACCAGCGTGTTTGAGAATGGAGCCAGCAAGTAGAGAGGCCTGGAAAGAGACCTAAGAGCTAAATGTTAGAGACCTAAGGTTCTAGTCTCTTCCCTCTCCCTCCAAAGTAATCAAACGCATCAGCCAAGTAACCACCTTCAGAGGAGAAAAAGTAGTTCTTTGTGCTTCTGTCACTTTCAATTGGACAATTTTAACTTTAACTCTGAATCTTAGCCTCCTCATCTGCACAGTGGGGAAAGTAAAACAATAGCCCTTCCTTCCCAGGGCAGTTCCAACAGGGAAAAGAGGTACACACTTCAAGTCTGTTAGTAAGCAGCGTGTCTTGGGAGCAGAAAGGGCTCCATGACTGTTACTGACCGTTAGTAACACCTACAACAGCATTCTCCCAACAGAATATTGCAAAGAGCATGCAGTCATTCTTAGTTCCTTTCTTTCTCCGTGTGACAGCAAGTACTGTTGGTTGTAACTTCAAACTACTATATCTAGAATCCAGCCACCTCTCAAAATCTCCAGCGTCACCACTTGGGATGGTCTAAGCCATCACGGAAACTACTGTAAGAGCCTCCCAACAACAGCTCCCTGCTTCAGCCCTGACTCCAAGTGAGCCCATTACAAAGTAAGTCAGAAAATGGACATGGTCCAATGGCATCTCATTTTGCTCAGGATGTACATCAGATCCAGTCGCTCCTGCTCCCTCCCGGAACTCAGAAACTCTGCCCCACACCAGCCTCCTCACTTGTCCTCAACCAGCCACCGGCTCTAGCCTCAGGGCTTCCACACCTGCTTCCTCTGTCCAAGACACTCCTTTCCCAAGCGTCTTCCGGCCTCACCCCTTCTTCCCTCTTCCGTTAGGTCTCTGCTCAGAAACCACCCTCTTTGTGAGGACGGCTCAACTCCCTGTTTAAAATGTGTAGCTCCCCTCTAGTCTAGCTCCCTTAGTTTCCCTAAAAGTTACCACCATCTGACCTACCATATCTATTTTCCTATTTGGTTACTGCCTGTCTCCTCTCTCTACAATGTAAGCTTCATGACAGCAGGAGTTTTTGACTGTTTACCATTGTTCTCATCACTGTTGTGTTCCCAGGCACACAGTAAATGTTTGCTGAATGAATGGAAGGGAGACGGGAGGAAGGGAGACGGGAGGAAGGGAGGAAGGGAGGAGGGGAGAAAGTAGGGGGAGGAGGAAAGAAGGGGGGGAGAAAAGAAGGGGGAAAGGAAGAGTGGAAAGAAAGGGCAAGGAAGGGGAAAGGAAGGGAGGTAGAGAGGAAGAAAGGGAGAAAGACAAACTCCTTTTCTGGGAGTTGGAGGGCAAACAGACTACGGCAGGGGAAAAATGTGGAAATATTATTATGAAGCTTTCTGCACTTACTTGGCACAGCGTACCCAGTGTGTATGTCGGTACAAGGAGTATAAGAAGCGCTGGCGATACATGTTCCATACTTTGATGGATTTGTCTTCAGAAGCTGTAGCTAGAAACTGGCCGTCAGCTGAAAAGTCCACACTGCGAACTGGAGCTGTGTGAGCTTTAAATTCAGAGGATTTTCCTCTCCTGGAATAAATGGTTTAATATTTATAACATTTGATTTAGTTATAGTCAATAGTTAATTAGTATACAGACTCTGAAACATATAGAACAGCTTAACTCTTGGTAACTAGCAAGTGTAAAAAGGTTGTATTGAATTAGACACTTCATCAGTACTGTTTCAAGCTGGTCTTGTCAATTAAAGTCACAACTGATACTTAATAAGAAAGACCCTAGAGGTTCCAACCCTGACAGGCATTTGCTCTTTATGTTTTAATTGGAAGCTAGGGAAATAACATTTTGAACAAATCTCTACCATACATTTGAAGTTCCTGTTGTTCCTCTAAAAATAGTAATATAAAATTTAAAGAACCTGCAACCTAGAAAAGCTAAGATTTATTAAATGAAGAGCTCCAAGGCAATGTTTTCAAACTGGGGTCACATGCAAGTTGTGTGGATGGGCCCGAGTCATTTGGCTCTACACAGAATGTCCCTCAGTGATCTGACTTTCCTGTTTCCACCCCCCACTACAGAAAACTGAGAACCCCATCCAGCCCACCTCAGGGTTTATGGAAGGCCTTGCTTCCACTCCCAAGCAAAACAAAGGATAAATGGTAACAACATAGTACTTCAGTGCTGAACACCTTGTAATTGCAGAGGGATTTCTTTTTTCTTGGCTAGGGTGGGAAAAAAGAGAATAGGAAAAAGAGACGGAGAAAATAATATGTGACATTTAAGGAGAAGCAGCAGGGGAAAGAATGTTAGAATAATTAGGAGCAGCCTAGTCGATAGCACTGGAATTAAAGGTGATATTTGGGAAATGTTCCTTTGTGTCAGTGCTTCGAAGTTCCCAAGGCACTTTCACTGTATATACATCCAGACGTAATAGCTTTTCCATTGAAAGTCATATCTAGCCAGGTGATCCCGAATGAGGAAAATCTCCATAACTGTTTGAAAAAGATCAGGTAGCAGAATTTAGAGAAGCTGGGAAGTTACGCTGAACACCTGCCTTTCCTCCCACACCCAGTAGGTCAACACACCTATTGAGCAACAGTGTTACCGTGGTCACTGCCTAAGTATCTTTTGAACCCTGCCTCTTCTTTCTATCCCAACTATGCTTGCTGTAAGGTAGATATATTCTCAATATCCTTCACCTAGATTATTGCAAAAGCCTCTTAGCTGGTGTCCCTGCTCTAATCTTTTATCCCTCCTCCAGTCACCTACATACTGTGTTAATGCCTTGCTAAAAGCATAACTCCATGTGTGTAGATCCCAGTGTAAACATGTCACTGGCTGCCTTCCAAAAAAAGGTACACCACCCACGCTCTCTGGCAGGGCATCCTGCCACCACACTGGACTTTGCCCTCTGAGAACAGTCACAGCGCTTCCGACCCTCTCCTGGCTCTGTGCTGACTGCTGCTCAGCCTGAACCGCCTGCCGGCCCCAGATCCCGCTGACCAGCAGACAGGCTGAATTGCTCCCATCTGTTCCATCGATTTTGATGCACTACTCCTCTTCTCTAAATAGTCCTGTTTCTCTCCTATTAAGCAGTAAGTATTTGAGGACAGGAATGAGGACTTATGTATCTCTCTAAGACCAGAATCTGGCACAGGGTCAGGCATATAAAAACAGCTCAATGCATTTTGTTGAATCCCACTGGGAAGAAGCAATACTTAAAGGTCCTTAGTTCCATCCTGGCTTACCCCTCCAGTGGCCTACAGAAGGCAAAGGCGACTCATAAATCTCATCCCCTGATGTACGTACGATATTACACCAGGAATAACAAAAATCAATATTTATAAGAAAACAGGAGAGAGCATTCAGGGACTAGTCCGATAAGGTTTCTAGGGAAAGTTCTATGAGTAGAGGTCAGAGCACAGTTTGGTCTGAACTCCGGCATAAGGCCAAGAGAAAACAAATAAAGCCTGGGCATCTGCCATGACCAGGAAGCCAAGAGACAGTCGGCACCACTGACGTCTGCCCTGCACTGGCCAGCAAGCCCTCCGCTCGCCTTCCTTCTGAAGGCCCTCCTCTGCTGCAGGCGGCCTCGCCACTGGATCCGGCCTCCACAGGAAGCATGGGGAAGAAACAAGATAGGAGCGCCTTGTTTTGTTGTGCCAGTCCTTAACTGGTTTCCAGCTCCTCGCCTGGCCTTCGTGTGGGCGCTCTGCCTCCCACATATTTACCTGTTCTTTCTGCCCGAATTCTCCTGACTGCCCACCATGACAAACTCCAGGCCAAACCTGCTTCCCCTGTGTTGTGTTAGCCTTCCAGTCACCTGTGGCGGTGTGTCTGAGAACACGGAGCCCCCAGTTCCTCAACCCTGTATACACACGCCACTTCTCCTCACAGGAGACAGACTCTGCTGATTTTTCCTCCCTTTGAATCTGGGCTGGTGTTGCGACTGACTGACCAACAGAATGGGGTAGAGGCGACACTCTGCAAACCTGGCCCTTGAAAGGTGTCACAGCTTCCACTTGTACTATCCTAGAACCTGGCTGCCATGCTATATATCCCTGTCCTGCCGGAGGGCAAAGGGCAGAGGACGGCCAAGGTGCCCCAGACAATAGCCAGCACCAAGGCCCTTGGCAGAGGAGTGAGGCATCGGACCCGCCACCCCTGACATCAGCTGAATGAGGAGCCATAAGGAATAGCCAACACCAAATGGGGCAGAAGAATTATCCAGAGGACAACCCACAAAACTATGAGAAATGATAGGTCAATAGGTATTGTATTAAGCTAAGTTTTGAAGATGGTTACACAGCAATAGAGAACTCGATACGTGCATTTCCTTCCCATTGCCATGACCCACTATTGCCCGGGTCCCACTCTATGATTAAAAAAGAAGAGACATCAACACAAGCTTCACTGTTGTCCTTAGGTCACCCAGTACCGATTAATGATTCAATGTGTTGTCAGCTCACGTACCTCTGTAGAGTTTGTTCATCAAGGTTTCCTTGAATTAGTAATGAGTGACTGAGGCTGTACTGTGCTGGTCCTCAATTCCCAAAATGCAGGCTTTTACAAAATGCTTTCCCTTTTAAACCCCAAACCAGTCTCTCTCCCATACAGTTCCCCTCGATATTGCTATTCACAGTGTCACTATAACGTGTCACTTCTCTTCAATAGTTTTTGCTGCCCTCAGGATAATAGACTGCTCAGCATGGAATTCCCCTTGGGTGGTGGCAAGAACAGGAACTTTCTTTCATGGGTGTGCCTAGTTCAGTCACATACCACCAATCAAATCCTGCCATGACAGGGTCATACAAAATGTTCACCTTCTTATTCTCTGAAGTATTCACAGGGGTAAAAGATATGATGTGTAGGGTTTGTTCTAAAATTACTAAAGGGAAAAAACAAAAAGAAAACCAAAACCTCCAGGGAGAAGGAATAGCTGAAAGGAGAGAACACTGTTAACTGTTGAAGGTGATTGTGGGTGTGGGGCGCAGGAGACTTTGTGCTATTCATTCTCTTTCCAAGTATGTTTGAGAAAATTGCATAATTAAGAGTTTATAGCTAAAGAAACTGAAATCAAGATTTCAAAGAAATATCTGCACTGCCACGTTCACTGCAGCATTATTCACAATAGGCAAGACATGGAAACAATCTAAACGTCAAGGGGCACTGCAATAAATCTAACTGAAAGTAACCTCACAGGGAGATCTCTCTGATTGTCAATTCCTAACTGGGAAGGTTATGGTGGGTAGTCAGACCCAGGCATGGAACTTCTTTAGTAAAAAAATTATCTTTGCCTTAAGCAAGTTCTGGCCATAAATTTTGTGCCTCTAGGTTAACACCCCTTTGAAATGACTCTTTTTCAGGCCCCTATAATCACCCTCAAGAGAGCACATAGTCTTGTTAACTATCCTGTAATCCAGTCCCTACCTTGCTTTCTCCTTCCTCCATGTAACCTTACGTTCCCCCCTCGATCCCTACTTCATAAAAGAAACGGTCATTCCGCAGAGCCTCTGAGAGCTTGCTTCCTGGCCACTGCCAGTGTGTCTCAAACTCTTATAAAAATTCTCTATAGGTTTTGGACATTTCTTACACCAACAATATATACAATGGAATATTCTTCAGTCATAAAAAAAAGAAGGAAATCCTGCCATTTGCAACAACATGAATGGACCTTAATTGCTTAAAAATAAAATTTTAAAAACTTTTAAAAAATCATGGCTCAGTAACTGCTTAAAATAGATGGGCTATCAGCTAGGATTTGAAAAGTCTCTTAGAGGAGGATTTGTTATAATGGGACAGGACCTTACAACAAATGCAATGATTTACACTTCTGTCAGAAATTTTCTTTAACAAGAACATCTGGAGCCTAATAATGAATGATATGCATCAAAGAAGAGTTCTGGCACAGGGGTTTTTAATGGTGACCAGAGGTCCTTATAGATCTATGAATGGGCTTTAGGAGGTTAATAAACATACAGCTTTTGGTTATACATGCCAATGTGTATCTCTCTGGGGAGACAACCTGAGGTTTCCATCAGATTTACTAAGGGATTGATAACTGTTCACCCCCCTCCAATAACATAATGCATATTAAGCATATATCCATGGTAAGAAATAGTTTTCAAATAGGGGACATAATTATGAGGTAGAGATGAGAAAAAACTGCTTTGAAATGACAAACTTAACACCTCGTGTGTGACTCAGACCCAGGACAGTGCAGGGGACTGGGGAGTGGGGCCTTCCTGAGAAGTCCACCAGGAGCAGCCAGGCTCTGGTTTCTTTCACATTTCTAAATCCAGGGCATATCAGGTGCTGTTTCTCTTACTTATCCGGAATCCAGAGTCTAACAGTTCTGTCTCGTGAAGCAGATGCCAATAAGTTTCCAAGTGGAGAAAACTGCACGCTGGTTATGACGTCCTTGTGACCCATGTATCTGAAAGCTCTTGTTTGTGGCCTGAAACTCCATAGCATGAGAAATGTATCCCAGGAAGCAGTAGCTATCAAGAAATAGAAGAAAAAAATTGTTAAAATGTAACATATAGTTATGTCTCGTTACAATGGGCAATCTATCTAATAACAAGATGCCCAGGTAATAAGGTTGTAAGGCTGACCAGGTAATAGCAGAACTATTTTTAAAAGAAAGCGAAAGCTACCTCGTGAATATGCAACCTTAGCTGTGTCCTATGTAACTGGCCACTGTGTTGGGCTAGAGCTCAATGACCATCTACTGGAACAGCACAGCATAACAGAGCACACAGGAGTTGGGAGTCAGTTCTCTCTCTAACTCTCGGAGTGACTGGGGAAAGTTACTCAACGTCTCTGTTCTGAGGCCTGAATGGTGTTCCTGACAGGGCTGGAGGAGATGGTTTTTTAAAAATTGTTTTAGTGGAAATAATTTCACATTTATAAAAAGTTACAAAAATATTGTAAAGAACATTAAAAGATACGTTACCAGATCCACCTGTTGTTAATATTCTGCCTCATTTGGTTTATAATTTGCCCTTACACTCACTTGCACATGCATGCTCTCTCTCTGTATACACGAATATGCACACACATAGGTTTCTTCGCGAACCATTTAGGAGTAAGGAAATAGATCTTCATGGCCCTTTGATTCCTAAGTATTGGTATTTCAGAATATTCTCTTACATTGCACAGTCATCAACTCTGGGAAATTTATCACTGATAATAGTTTAATCTACCAGCTCTATTCCAATTCTGTCATAGATCCACTAAGGTCTTCTGTAGCTAGACAAGGTGATCTTATGTCTCTTTATGCTGTTATGTGTGCCAGACATTGGCTGAAGGCTTTAGGAAGAAGAAAATAAATGTAATCAATGGTGGAACTAAATGCCTTGGACAAAGAGTGAACAAATAAACAAGAGAAAGCGTAGTCTAAGGGTCCTGCCTCAAACTAAAGTTTTACATACCCATATAGCCCCAAAATAACCCAATAGTAGGAACAAGGTCAATGAGAATCACTAACTGTAGACTATAGGATGCTTAGGAAAAAAAATGCAACTTAATAAAATTTAAATGTAATAAATATTACTGTTACAGTCACTGAAAACCTAAATTCTTTAGCCACAGATAAAATTCATTTGGGCTTACTTAGCCTATGCATTGTTTCCAGGTCAAACAGTTAAAGTGAGTTTATAAGTTTCAAACTATAATGTTATATACTACTATTCCCCTTTTAAAAAGTACAAAGAGTTGATGTTCTACCACAGCTCATCAAATTATTAAATATCTATATCAGGATCTGAATTATCTGAGGTAAATGTAGACAAAATAGGGAAAACAATGAATTATCATATGCTTTATATGTAGGGCCCTATTTGAGTTCCAGTGTATTATGCTACAAGTAAGAGCTACAGAAAGGCCTGACCTGTGGCATCGCAGTGGACAGAGCATCGACCTGGAATGCTGAGGCTGCCAGTTTGAAATCCTGGGCTTGCCTGGTAAAGGCACATATGAGAAGCAACTACTACAAGTTGATGCTTCCCGCTCCTCCCCCTCTTTAAAATCAATAATTAAAATCTTAAAAAAACAAAAACAAAAAACAAAAAAGGTCTACAGAAGGAAAATAGGATACAACCCTTTACCTCAAAGAATCACACAGTATTGTAGAGGAGAAAGTCCATTAGTATTGTACTATCATACACATTTAGAGGACTCTTATATATTATTCATTCTCAATGTTATATGGGGTAGGTAGTGGTTCTTCCCAAGGAAAGGACACTTGAGCAGACATCTGGGTGAAGTAAGTCATTGCCCTGGCTAAGGAATAGAGAAAGAGCACGCTGAGAAGAAACCCTGAATGCAGGGGCCTAACACAATAACACATTTGAAGACCAAGGACCAGGAAGGAGGCCAGGGTATCCGCAGCGAAAGGGAGATAAAGAGAACACTGAGATGGAAGCGGAGAAGCAAGCCCATGCCAGCCAAGGAGCCCCAGGAACAGGTGTGCATTTATTCTGAGTGCAGTGGGAAACCACTGAAGGATTTTGAACAGGGGGGTCTCATGAACTGATATAAGAAAATTGCCTCTCTGACAATGAGAAAAAGATGGTCTTTTTAAAAAATGATGTCAGGTCAACTGGATAGTCTTAAAAAAAAAGGTAACTTGAATCCTACATTTTATGCTATACATACATACACACAAAAAATATCCATATGGATTGTAGATCTAAATGTGATAGGTAAAACAATATACTTTCAGAACAAGAACATAGAATTATCTTCATGGCTATTGAGATAGGCAAAGATTACTTAAATGGGTCATAAAAATTACTAAATTACTAAAGGAAAAGAATAATAAATTGTACTACACTAAATTAAGAGATTTTGCTGATTGAAGGATACCATTAGAACTGAAAAGGCAGGCCCCAGAGTGGACGAAAATATTTATAATACATACATCCAACATAAAACAAAGAATCTATAAAGAGTCTTATAAATCAATTAGAAAAGGCAGGAAAATAGGCAAAGGGCTTAAAATGGCATTTCATTATGGAGGATATCCAAATGGTCAGTAAACATGAAAAGATACTCAATTCCATTAGTCACTAGATAAACAAAAATGAAAACCACAATGAGATACCACTACACATTCATCAGAATGGTGATAATGAAAAAGATAAAAACAATAGCCAATCTTGGAGAGGATGTGAACAATAGGAACTCTCATATAATGCTGGTGGTATAACCACTTAGAAAAACTGCTTTTGAAATACCTACTAAAGCTGAATATACACTTACCATTTGATTAAGCAATTTCACTGCTTGGTAAGTGCCTAAGATAAATTCTTATATATGTTTAGCAACAGATATACAATAATGTTTGTGGTGGTACTATTAAAAATTGAACTAGAAACCCAAATATCCATCAAAGTAAAATGAATATATAAATTGTGGAATATTGATACTATGTACCCACTGTGTATCATTTCGTAGTATCATATAAATTTCATTTATATGAAGTTCAAGAAGTAGCATACTAATCTCTGGAGTCATAAGTCAGCATAGAGATGATGTGAGTGGTGGGGGGGAGGATAAGAGGGCTTCTGCAGGACCAGTACTATCGTGTCTCTTGCTCTGGGTGCTGGTTAAATGAGCATGTCACATTGTGAAGATTCATCAAATTGTCCAATTTTGGTACATATCTTATATCTCAATAAAACATTTAGGAAATACCAGTGTCTCCCCAATAAAGTTCAATTAAAAAGACATTTAGGCCTGACCGGTGGTGGCACAGTGGATAGAGCATTGACCCAGGACACTGAAGTCTCAGATTCAAACCCTGAGGTCACCAGCTTGAGTGTGGGTTCATTCGGTTTGAGTGCAGGCTCATCAGCTTGAGTACGGTGCTGCCAGCTTGACTGTGTGTTCATTGACATGACCCCATGGTTGCTAGCTTGAGCCCAAAGGTCGCTGGCTTGAAGTCTAAGATTGCTGGTTTGAGCAAGGGGTCATTGGCTTGGCCTAAGCCCCCCAGTCAAGGCAAGTGTGAAAAGCAACCAATGAACAACTGACTAAAGTGATGCAACTATGAGTTGATGCTTCTTATCTCTCTCTATTCCAGTCTCTGTCTCTCACTAAAATAGATAGATGATAGATAGATAGATAGATAGATAGATAGATAGATAGATAGATAGATATTTAGGAAAAATATCACTGGCTATTGTGTGGAGAATACACAGGGGGACAGAACTGAAGAAGGAGATCAATTAGGAGGCTGTTGCAATAATCTAGCCAGGGAATGTGGTGGTCTGGACCAGCCTAGAGATGGTGGAAAGGGAAGATGCATGGTAAAGGTGGAGCCTATGAGGCTTACTGATGAATTAGAGATGAGGAAGAGAAAAAGAGCAGTAGCAAATAAGTCAGGCTTTTAGTCTGGGGCACCCAGGTGAATTTCACTGCTACTGAATGAGATTGGAAAGACCAGAAGAGGAAGAGGTTGAGGGTAAGGCAGAAAGGGGTGGGAAAGAGCTCTTTTTAGAACATAAAGTTTAAGATATCTGTAGGGAAAACAGCTGTGTTAGGCTGGCTTGCTTGTACTTTGCATGATTAGCATGTGAGTACACGACAGAGACCCATGTGTGTAGACTATATAAGGCTACAGGTACTTTCCTTTGGCGCAGATTGCTTGCCCACCACTGTGAGGGGTGGTTTGCCTGTTTGTTGCCTGCTGTTGTTAGAATCTAATAAATGGGAATGGCCCCTGCTTTCCAGCTCCAAAGTTCCTCTACTGTTAGCCCAAATCCAATGTGAACCTCCCTGACTTTGACCACTGGCATTACATCTGGTATAGCGGGCAGAATTCAGATCAGATTCGTATGGGCCCCCAATACCCTTGAAGAGTGAGATAGAGGAGAGGCTGTTGTCCTTGAGCATATGGTTCCCTGTGGCTACCCTGTTGGGAGCCATGGGCTGATTGTTTTTACAGCCCTGTGAGCAGAAACTGAAAGCCTTATGCGAGAGGCTGCCTGAGTTCTAGAGCTCCAGTGTGAGCTTAAGGCTGAGCACCAACAGTGGTAGGAGCTGCAACAGTTGATGGAGAAGAAATTGCGGGTTTGAGAGATCCAGTTTGCACTAGAAGTCGAATGCTGGGAGTGGCAGTTGCTAGAGAAACAGCTGGAGGTTCAAGAGCTCCAGTTTCAGCTTCAGGCCGAGTTGGTAGCCACAAGAGCTGAAGTGGTCACTGAAGAAGGAGTGGTGTCAGTAGAGTGATTCTGACTCAGTAGCAGTAGGTGTTTCCAACTCCTTCTTCTCTGAGGAGGAAGTTTGGGCTGAAACAGCTGTTGGCAGACTTAGAGCACAGCTGGTGGCCACCCAGAAAGTGAAAACCCAGCAGCAAAAAGTGTCTCAGAGTCAGGCACAACACCCTCCCCAGGGAGCAGAGCACTCTGTGGTCCGGCCCTACACCTAGAGATAATGGAGTTAAGGGTGAAATTCAGGCAGAAACCCACAGAGTTCCTGGCAGCTTGGTTGTGTGGATGTGGAATATATGGGTAGATGGCATCATGCTCTCTGGAACAGAGATGGAGAAATTGGCCACCATTACACTCACTCCTCCCTGAGGCAGCATCTTCAGAACTGCCATGACAACCTAGGAAATCATACCCTATTAGAATGGGTGATGGCTGCCATCTGTATGATCTGGCAGAATGCAGACTTACCAGGGGCACTGAGTCAGTGGCAATGGTATACTTAGTTGCAGGAGGTCCTCTGGGAACTGAGTATGAGGAATGCTGCTTTCAACCTGTGGTCCTATGGGCTAGATGAGCAAGTATTTACAGCACAGAGGAGAGACCTTATTCTCATGAGCACCCCATTCACCTTTTTGGGGTCACTGATATCTATCTCGGGCTACTATGTGGGGAAGCTCACCATGCTGTCACACACACAGATGGTAGCAGATTTGGGAGAGGTAGAAGCAGGGTGGCACTGTAAGGGTGTGTGGGCTACTACCTGTGCTGCCGCCCCTCAATGAACAAGAGAAACAGGCTTGTAAAGGTTACTCAAACATAGATGTGGATAAACTGATGTGGCCAAGGCAGCTAGGGAGAAACTAGTGGAGAATCTAATAAAGTTCTTTTGGAGCTCTGGTGGTAGCTTAAATCAGAACAGATGTTCCAGCCACTAAAACAAATGGCCCCAGCAGCTACCAGTAAAATGGTTGGTGCTTGGATTGCACGGTTGAAAGATTATATGATGTGACCTCTGAAGGGTTTGAATGGGGCTTGTGGCAATGGACAGAGCACTTAAGGAAAGGCACTGAGGTCCATTATCAAAGAGCTGTATGTCTACTTGCCTGTAATGAACTTTCACCTTTAGTGATTTGTACAGATAGCTGCACTATTGTGGACTGATCATTGAGCAATATAATGAACTTTTGAAGCAGGGACTGAAATAATAGGGAGGCACCAGCTCCCTTGCTAGATGGACATGCCACTTGTGTACAGTAATGAGAGACTGTGATGTGGGGCACAGCACCTGTGGAGGCCCTCCTGCACCTGGCAGCTGCTCTCATCCAGCTGCAGGTATGCACCAAGGACACTTTACTCAAGCCAGGCTTTGGGTGGCAGGGCAACGTGCTCCTGCCCACCCAACAGCCCTCCATGAAGGCCAACGGCTTCAACTGATGTGGCCCTGGACTGTACAGGCCACCTCAACTATGATGGGTGGCTTTGTTGGCACTGTGGGGTAGGGCACTAGAGCTGGGCTTCCAGGTACTCACTGGGCAACCAGCACCTGGCCACCTAAGGTAGAAGTATTATCCCTTTAGTGCTCCAAGAGACATTGTGAAGGGCACCTTGGTAATCATTGTCATTTTCAGTATAGCTGTGTTGTTGCTGTAGTCTCTATTTATGTAATGTATCTCACTCCTCGCACAGGGACCATCATGGAAGATATCTGTTGCATACATTGTGAGGCGAGCAACCCTAAAGGGGTGGAGTGTTGGGAAAACAGCTGTGTTAGGCTTGCTCGCTTGCACTTTGCATGATTAGTGTGTGAGCACGTGGCTCTGTGTAGCTTAAATAAGGTTATGGGTACTTTCCCTGGAGGCAGATCACTTGCCCGCCACTGGGAGGGGCCGTTTTCCTGTTTGCTTGCCTGCCGCAGCAAGAAGAGGTTTTCTCTATCTGTTTGCTTGTCTGCCATTGCGAGAATCTAATAAACCTAATAAATGGGGATGGCCCAACACTTTCCAGCTCTGCAGTTCTTCTACCATCTTCCTGAATCCAATGTGAGCCTGCCTGGCCTCGGCCACCAGCAGTAAGATGCGCATTCGACGTACAAGTTGAAATGCCAAGTAGGATATTAGCTGTACTCACCTGGAGCTCAAAAAGAGGTTTTAATTGTACAGTGTGGTGGTTTAAAAGCAAAGTATAGAATTCAATTTCCTGATTCAAAGCCAGGTTTACCAGCTGTGTGCCTCTGGGTGAGTTACCCAACCTCTCTAGGACTGGGACAGTTCATCTGCCAAATAAGGTATTCAAAGTAGTAAGTGAAATAATACTAGTAGTAATGTCTGGAGCATAGAAAACACTCCAATGTAGCCATTGTTAGCAGCAGCAGCTGCACACTGGGAACAGAATGGGTCACAGGAAGTGAGCATAGATAAAGAGGGCGAAGGCACTCACCCTTGAGGGAGGAGCAAAGGAAGCAGCATGAATGAAGAAGGCGGGGGCGAGGAGACTGTGGTGCCCAGAACTTCAGAACGTCTTCCAAGAGGGTGATGAGCTGTGTCAGAGGCTTCTAAGAGACTTAGTAAGATCAGACCTGAACAGGACCCGCCACACACTAAGTGGAGTCTTGTGTAGAATGTAAATGTGGGGCCCTTCGCCATGCTTTGTCAGAAGAGGAAAAGGGCACCTAGCCTGGAGTTGATGCTCAAAAAATAACTTTAGAGTTGATGGCTACATACCCACATTAAAGCAATAAAGAAAGTGATAGAGAGCAAGATAAACAAATGGTCTGAAGGACTGAGACAGCTTAGCCTTAGGAGAAGGTGGCATTTCAGAGACCTACTAATTATAAACACCAGAGCAGAGATGTCCCAATTACTGCTGCATGGCCTAGGATACACTCTATATTTTTCTGAAAATTTCAGAAAATAGAAAGAAAAAAAAAAAAAGACCAATAATCTAGGAAATCCCCATGAATGCATTTTTATTAAAACTGAAAACCAACACTGAATTTTCCTTCTTACTTCCTTAAGCTCCTCCCTCCGAACCCTAGTACTGTAATAAAAGATGTTTGACTATCGCTGTCAACACTGTACAGTGTCAACTTGGAATTTGCTTTCAGATTTAACAATTAGCCAAACCCTATATAAATATTACCACATAATTTAAAATGCCAAAGCCATACCATTTGGCACCCGATTGGTCTGTTTTGAGATAAAATGTCAAAGGGGGGAAATTAAGAGGAAAGGTTAACTGGTAAATCTACCCATTTAAAAAAATATTTATTTTTCTGTAACAATAATTCATTGTTCCAAGCAATCCGTGTTAAGACAAATGAAAGAACAAAGTCCGTGTTCACCTAGGCCAGTGCTTTGTCTCTGGAGGTAACAGGAGGAACATGCTAACCAAGAACATGTTTGCACTCCATAAAGTCCAAAAGGCCAACAGTTACTATGTTGCCCTAAGTAGCAGTAACTTTCTGTAGTCAACCCAACTCTCACTTTTTAATTTAACCAGTCAGCTGCATTTTCTGTAAAGAAATGATACTGCCTCCAGTTCTTGCATTTGTTGTTAAATCATCTTTTCAATTCTTTCCTTCTTTTTTCCTTCCTCCTTCCCTCCCTCCTTCCTCTCTCTCTCTCTCACTCTCTCTCTCTCTCTCTCTCTCTCTCTCCTGACTTTCTCCCTCTCTCCCTTTCTTTTTGTAAAGGGGAGAGATGAGAAGCATCAACTCAAAGTTGCTTCACTTTAGTTGTTCATTGATTGCTTCTAATACAAGCCTGGAGGTGGGGTGTTCTCAAGCCAAGCCAGTGACCCCTTGCTCAAGCCAGCGACCTTGGGCTTTAAACCAGAGACCTTGGGGTCATGTCGGTAATCCCATGCTCAAGCCTGCAACCCCACACCCTAGCTGGTGACCTCAGAGTTTTGAACCAGAGACCTCAGCATATGGGGTCAATGCTCTATCTGCTGTGCTACTTCTGGTCAGACTCTTTTCAGTTGTGAATACACGTACATGATACAGAATTCCAATATTACTAAAGAGTTTTTATTAAAACTTCCTTCCAGCCCTTGGCCCCTGATTCCTTTCCTAGAGGCAACCAGTGTTAACCAGTTTTTTGAGTATCTCCTTTATGTTTAAAGAGATGTGTGCTACTCACATTTATTTCTTATATAAATGGTGGCATGCTATTCCCGCCATCCAGCGTTCTGCCTCTCCAGCCTCCCCTTACCCAGCCCTCTTAGTACAGGTTATAGGATATATCAGAGATCATGCTTTATTAGCACGTGGAACTGCATTTTTCTCCTCCCTCCATTTTTATAAGCTTTTATTTTGACAATTTCAAGCTTATACTATAATGACAATGCAGCATAAAAAAATTGTTATTAAACAATGCACCCAATAAATTTAATAAAAAAGGAACACCTTTATATTCCCTATTTTAGATTTTGCTTTTGATATTTTGTCCATTTATTATTTCATTCTCTCTATATATGCAAATTTTTATTTTGTTTCTTTACTGACAAGATTATTGATTCTATTAATATTTTTATTGAATGTATTGGTGTGACATTGCTTAATAAAATTATGTAGGTTCCAGAGGTATAATTCTATAATACATCACTGTATATTATATTACATGTTCACCACCCAAAGTCTCTTTCTTTTTTTAAATCTTTTTTTTTTAATTTTTTATTTATTCATTTTTAGAGAGGACAGAAAGAGGGAGAGAGAGAGAGAGAGAGACAGAGAAGGGGGAAGGAGCAGGAAGCATCAACTCCCATATGTGCCTTGACCAGGCAAGCCCAGGGTTTCGAACCGGCGACCTCAGCATTTCCAGGTCGATGCTTTATCCACTGTGCCACCACAGGTCAGGCACCCAAAGTCGCTTTCAATCACCATTTTCCTCCCCTTTAGCCTCTCCTACCTCCCTTCACCCGCCCTTCCCATCTGGTAATCACCATAGTGATTGTCTATAAGGGTTGTTTTGTTTGTTTTTTCGTTTTTGCTTAATCTATGCATATTTTTTCTTAGCCAATTGAAACAACCTTAGAAACTTTTGTTTTTTAAAGCAAGAGAGACAGGAAGGGAGAGAGATGAGAAGCATCAACTTGTAGTTGCATCACTTTAGTTGTTCATTGATTGCTTCTCATAAGTGCCTTGACCAAGGGGCTGTAGCCACGCCAGCAAACTTGGGCTTCAAGCCAGTGACCTTTGGTCTCAAGCCAGAGACCCCACACTCAAGCTGGTAAACCTGTGCTCAAGCCGGATGAGCCTATGCTCAAGCTGGCGACCTTGGAGCCTTGAACCTGGGTTCTCAGCATCCCAGGTTAAGGCTCTATCTGCTGTGCCACCACCAGTCAGGCTAAAAACATGTCTTTTTAATGCCAAATACTTCAATATCTTCAATATGTATTTGAACATAAGTACAAGGACATTCACTGACATAAACCACAGTACAATTAACAAATCAGGAAATTAAGTACTATGTATTTAATAGTCTTACTATTCACAGTCCACATATGGACTTTGCCAATTATATAGCTATTTTCCCCAGTCTGTGATGTAATCCAGGTTACGCATTGTATTAACTGTCATGTATGTTTAGTCTCCTGTGAACTAGAAAGACCTCCTAGGTCATTCTCTGTCTTCATTGACCTTGCTATTCTTAGATTGCAGGCCTGTTATTTTTTTAGTATGTTTAACAATCCCCTCCTCCCATGTTACCTTGTGTGCTAGATTCAGGATATGTTTTTTGATAAGAAATCCACAAACTTTATGTTGTGCACTTATCAGTGTATCATATTAGGATGCACGTGGTCTGTCTGTCCCAATATTGGTGAGATTCACTTTAATCACTTGGTTCAGGTGGGTTTTGCCTTGCAAAGTTAGTATCTTTTCCTCTTTGTAATTAATAAGTAGGTAATGAGGGAGATACTTTAACACTATATAAATACCCCCTTCCTCAACAAATATAACACACTAATTTTAGCATCCTTTAATGATTACCAACCCATCATTATTTCTATAATTTACTAATAAGCAATTATATTAATTGGTAATATATTTAATAAACTGATTTAATTTTTTTAATCATTTTAGAAAGGAGAAAGAGAGAGAGAGAGAGAGAGAGAGAGAGAGGAGAGAGAGACAGGGGGGAGGAGCTAGAAGCATCAACTCCGATATGTGCCTTGACCAGGCAAGCCCAGGGTTTGAACCAGCAACCTCAGCATTTCCAGGTCGACGCTTTATCCACTGAGCCACCACAGGTCAGTAAACTGATTTAATTTCTTAATTTGTTATTATAAGGTAAGAATTTCCCCTTTCCTCCCTTTACCTGTTTATTCATTTACTTATTTATATCGTGTGGACTGAGAGATTATTTTACTCAATCGCAATCCATAGTCATCATTACTTATTTTGAATCTTATATAGTCCATATTTGGCTAGTAAGAGCCCTTACTGAGATGTGCCCCTCATTCCTTGAGTACTTCCTCATTTCTAGAATATAAAATGTTCCATGATGTACTTTCCCTGCCCCGGCCCTGGAATTGCCTCTTTTCTCCAAGATGCTCTGACTTCTATTATTGAAGAATGGCATTTAGAAACTAAGATCTGGGGGCTATGCCTGCTCATAGCTACTGGTGTATCAGAGAACAGAGCTAAGAAATAAGATATAAATAGAAATTTCAGTGGGCAGAACTAAGAAATTAGATATAAATAGAAAGCTGTACTATCTCTATATGTATAGATACAAAGATGAAGATATTCAGAACCTGAGTGCATACCGATGACTCCAATTCTAGTCTTACACTACAGAACACAGCCTCGCCACGCCTCTTTTCATACTTGTTAAGTCTTCCCTCACAGTGAAAACTTGGCTCCCATTATGCTCAATATATTTTTTTCAAACCTAGAATACACAGATAGTAGGGTGATAATCACTAACCCACACCTCTGTAAATAGCAATCTTACTCATCAGAGTTCAGAACTCAGTTTTGCTTCTACCTGGTCTTGTCAGACTTGGTTTTATTCTTTGTTACAGTGGATCTACTTCAGTTTTGAACTTAGGTTTAGGCATACCTTTCCTATTAGGTGTGGTTCTGATTTCTAAGGCCTGGCCTCTCTGGTGTCTCGACCACATGCCTGAGGTGCTCAGGATTTCTCACTTTGTCTCAGCTAGAGATACAGGGACATCAGCTCTGCAGAGTCACTGCGATCACCATTCCACTTCCAGCCCAGCATTAAGCCATCTCGACTAGATTTCATAGATTCTCAACTTGCACATGTGTTGCTGGGCCCTCAGCCAAAACTATAATGACCCCCACAGACTCCTGTGGCTGCTTACTGTTAGGGATGGAATTAAGCAAGACTTGTGGAGACAAAATACCTCAGCAAGGCAACTTTAATAACTTCTGCAGAAGGGCCTGCTGCCGCCAGTGAAAGCCAGCCAGCAAGCGCACGGGCAGAGGGCAAATTCTGTTTTTATCCCTAACGCAGGCCCTAGGCTGCTGGGTCTTGCTCCATTGGCTGAAGTGTTGACCGTACAATCTCATTTTCCCCCATCTGGCTAGTTTAAATGGTCGCGCCAAGGGGGTAAGGGAGAGATGGGGATATCATTAACTAGATAAGGGGGTTTGGGGAATGGTCAGAAAAAAAGATGACTGGATGAAGGGGGCTGGGCGAATGGTAAACAAGTTAGTTGTTTCTTCTTCCACCCCCTGGTTGGAGGAATACAGATGAAGGGGGGTGAGAATTGGTTGAAAGAAAAGAACATGAAGTAAACATTTCCTTCATTACCCTACTCAGCAAGAACTTCCCAAGAATCCTGCCACACAAATTTCAGCCCCACTACAGCCAGAACTACGACCTCTGCTGCCTCAGGGCAGCCAGGACGTCACTCTTAGGCTTTACCTCTCTGCTGCACACTGCACAGCAGGCAGCTCCTTACAAAGAAAGCCCAGGAGACCCGGGGAGGGGGGAGGTAAGGGGACTCGCCTTGTGTTTCCCTTATTGAAAGGACCACAGTTTTTGCACTCAGTATCTGCAAACAATTGTCTAGTGTGTTTTGTCTTGTTTTATAGTTGTTTTTATCCTCAGGGCAAGACTGCTTATCAATCACTCTGTCATAACTGGAAGCAGGTCTGCCACCTCCTTTTTAATAGCTGCATAGTATTCTATTGTATACCTTAATTTATTTAACCAGTCTACCCTATTTAGATTGTTTACAGTGATTTTACAAATGATACTGTCATGTTCATGTGTCATTTCTGACAAGTGCAAATATATCATTGTGATAAATTCCTAAAAGAATGATTGATGGGTCAGAGCACACATTTTGGAATTTAAAAATAGGTCTGTGTTCGCTATATAATATCTTTCACAGCTTTATAAATTTGGATTATATGCCTCTCAAGGTTTTTAATTTCATATTCAAGAGAGTCCTAAGAATTCAATCACCTTCATATAGAAATTCTTGAACTTTTCAATTATTTCAGAAGTCTTTTTATGTATTTTCTCTTTCACCATATCCTATTTTAAGAGCCACCTACCAGAATTAATCTCAGCTTTTTAGTTTGAAGGTACCATGATTCTGTCTTTGGGTCATAAAAGAAACCCTGAGCTGCTTTCTTCAGAGAAAACTAAACAAGAATATCTAAGTAAATCTACAACAAAAAATTATTTATAAATTTTTCTAAGAAAAATCTAATGTAGATGGATTCCAACATTTGGTGCCGAAACCCGGGACAGGGTACTAACTGCCTGGACAATCCCTCTTTGCCGTCCAAACTTACAACCAGGGAAGCAATGGGCAGTGGCAGCTCGTCCCGGGCTTATTCCTTGATTCTGTTTGGACGTGTAATTGTAGGTCGATTGGCCGGCAGTCTAACCCTGTCCTGAACCCCTGCTGGACCAGAAGTTTCTTACAGAACCGCATGCAGACCTTCGCCAATCAGACAACTGGAAAACTCTACCTAACCCTACACATCAACCCTGAAACCTGCCCTCGTGAAACAGAAAAATCTGAAACCCTATATCAGCAAACCTCCTAAATTCTATCTTTCAACCTCTACAGGTCCCCTAACCCTAAAGCTCTCCTGTATCCTTGAAGAACTAGGAGAATAAATAACATTCACCTCTTAATGCTTTTCAGTCTTTTTACCCTTCACATAGTATAGGGGACAAGACCGCTGGGCCTTCTTGGCTGAAGAAGAGCCTACAAATAAACATGAAACATTTCTTTTAGCTTAAGCTAACTGCTCTCTCCAGGGCTGCCAGGAAAAAATATCTCTAACTTTACCATGGAAGAACTTTCACACACACACCCCTATACGACCCTCCTTATCTCTGCATTGCTAATCTCCAAATACCTGCCTCTTTCTTTATTAAGTTCCTACAGGCCGGGATGAGAGAAATCTCTAGGATTACCTACAATCAAATGCTCCTACACTCCTATTCCCCAGTACCCAAGGAGAACTTCATGAGGGAAATATCAAATAGGTAGGGATGACAGCAGGAAGAAGCCGCCCCTCAGCCCGAGAAGTTCCCTCCTGAATGTTCTCCAAACCCTCTTCCTCTTTACCACATATATTCAATCCTTCTAAAAAAACTTACACCAACAGGTTTCCTGTATCTTAAAATCTCCACATGTCCTCTCATTTGAGAGGAACCAGATCAGCACGTCTCATGAGGCTCATCCAGGAGACCATGAATCACCATGTCACTCTGTCCACTTGGCACTCACAGCAAGCAACTGACAATTATTACCCCGCAAATTTTTTTTACTTCCTCACTCAGGTTTTCAGAGACATCGCCTGGTTCAGACCTCACAGCATGGAAATTGACGACCTTCTGAACTGGATGGGGGACTTGGCTTGGCAAGGTTCCCTTCTCAAGTTCTCTCCAGAAAAAGCAATAATTTTGCAATTTTCTCTCCTCTTTCTCCTCATCAGCCCTCACCATATATTATAAAATTAATAACTGCCTTTCTTTTATATGTAACCACAGAGTCGAGAAATGATAGATATGTAAATTCCGAACTGCCCTCTTGATGTTCCGCTTATCTGTCAGACCTCACCCTTACTGGACTATGCCCCTGAGACAAAGGAATTCCAAAAAGCTGAGAAGCCGCCCCAAGGAGGGGCTCCGGACACACCAGGACTTTTGATTCAACACCCACATGCTCCAAGCCCCCAAGGAGGAGCATTCCGGACATACCAGGACTTTTGCCTCAGTATCCCCTCAGGCTCTCCCAAACACTATATAACTCACCCCTAGTCTGTAACCAGTGCTCTTCTCCCCCGGGAGAAGTGCCCGGCAGGGTTCCTTTCTTCTTTTCAATAAAGCCTGTTACTCTGGTCTTTCGGACTCCCATGGATTCCAACACTACCAAACACTATATAATTCGCCCTAGTCTGTAACCGGTGCTCTTCTCCCCCAGAGAAATGCCGGCAGGGTTCCTTTCTTCCTTTCAATAAAGCCTGTTACTCTGGTCAAAAAAAAAAAAAAAAATTCAAATGTAATTCCCAGGCAAACACATCTATAAGCCTAGATAAAAGTAAAATGATTGCATAATATAAAGACAATTTCTAATCTATTAACTTTAATACCTTAATACTTACAGAATTAATTTGTACTATCTTAGAACTGTATATCTTTATTATATGCGGCTTAAGTGTCTGTCTGTCGCCGATAGCTTATTGATTGCGTGCGTAACTGTACTAGCCAATGGGGTGAAGTTGCCACGGCATTCAAATAGTCCCTCCTTCTGGCATGCCACCTCACAAATTGAGGTTAAAGATTGGAGCAATTATTATGCTGTTAAGAAATCTTAACACCAGAAGGGGTCTTTGCAATGGTACAAGACTAGAGGTTCTCCAATTGAAAAATAATGTCATAATAGCTAAGTCTTTGACTGGCTCCTCTAAAGGTGAAATACATGTCATTCCAAGAATTGATTTGGCTCCATCTCAAACAGGGTTGCCGTTTCAATTGAGACAGACTATTTCCTGTAAAACTTGCCTTTGCTATGACCATCAATATATTAGTCTCAGGGCCAAATGCTTAAGCGTGTTGGCATTTTTTTACCTGAGCCTGCATTTGGACACGGTCAACTTTATGTTGCCTGTTCAAGAGTTCGTGAAAGAACGGACATAAAATTAAAAATAATTGATGGTCCTCTGCAAGGCGAGCTTAAAAATGATGGAAAGATCTACACAAGAAATGTTGTGTACAAAGAGATCTTTGACATGTGAATTAACATTTTATTATTTAAATCACCTTTATTTATTGAGCTAGTGGTGGCTCTTAAGAAATGTACCGCCAGTGGTTTCCTTCATTGCACTCTACTTTAAGCAATTAAGCAAGTAGAAGGGGGAAACCCCGTGGGACAGTAAGCAAAGGGGTGTCCTCGCCGCCTGCCCTGGGTAATTCAGTTTGAATTAACAGACACCTTTGCACAAATCATTTTAATTACAATTTATAATATCTAGAACAGCGGTCATTTCGTATGTGATGCCATGAACTTAAAAATTTCTCTGTCATGAATAAGGGAATAAATACTTAAGCATGTTTTCCTACTGGCTGACACTAATTAGCTTGCTAGCTTAAGCATGGCCTAAAAGAAGCTGAGGGTGCTTTTTTTTTTTTTTTTTTTTTTTTTTGCATATTTCTGAAGCTGGAAACAGGGAGAGACAGACAGACTCCCGCATGCGCCCGACCGGGATCCACCCGGCACGCCCACCATGGGGCGAAGCTCTGCCCACCAGGGGGTGATGCTCTGCCCATCCTGGGCGTCACCATGTTGCAACCAGAGCCACTCTAGCGCCTGGGGCAGAGGCCACAGAGCCATCCCCAGCGCCCGGGCCATCTTTGCTCCAATGGAGCCTTGGCTGCGGGAGGGGAAGAGAGAGACAGAGAGGAAGGCGCGGCAGAGGGGTGAAGAAGCAAATGGGCGCTTCTCCTGTGTGCCCTGGCCGGGAATCGAACCTGGGTCCTCCGCACGCTAGGCCGACGCTCTACCGCTCAGCCAACCGGCCAGGGCGAGGGTGCTTTTAAGAATAATCTTTAGTGGTCCTGGCTGGTTGACTCAGTGGATAGAGTGTCAGCCCAGCATAGAGACATCCTGGGTTCAATTCCTGGTCAGGGCACACAGAGAAGTGACCATCTTCTCTTCCCCTCTTTCTTCGTCTCCCACAGCCAGTGGCTACAGACATCCTGGGTTCAATTCCTGGTCAGGGCACACAGAGAAGTGACCATCTTCTCTTCCCCTCTTTCTTCCCTCCCACAGCCAGTGGCCCGATTGGTTTGAGCATCAGCCGGGGTGCTGAGAATAGCTCAGTTGGTCTGAGTGTCAGCCTCAGGTACTAAAAATAGCTCATTTGCAAGCACTGGCCCCAAAAAGGGGTTGCCAGGTAGATCTCAGTCGGTGTGCATGTGGGAGTCTATCTCTCCACCTGTCACTTAAAAAAACAAAATCTTTAGCAATGACAATCTGGAGAAATTTAATTTAACTTATTCAAATTCCACATCTCCATGATAACTGATGACTAATAATCATAACAACACAAATGTTTACTGAGTTGTTATTATGAGCCAAGTACCTTTAAAGACTTCATAAGCACTTTTTGATTTAGTCCTCACAACAGGGCAGGTAGATATCATTATTCATCTTTTACAGATGAGGAAGTTTTAGTGAGTTTGAACAACGTGTCCAAGGTCACACAGAGAGAAAGTAGTAGAGCTCTATTTCTAAACCCAGTCCTATGAGACTCCAAAGTCTGGGCATTTATCAACAACCTAGTGCTTCTCCAAGCACTGGGGATTTATGGATGCTCTCCATTAGAATTACTGAGGACCTTAAAATGCATGTTTCTAGTAGGTTACCTTCTTTGGGGTGAGACCCAGCAATCTGAATTTTTCTCCACTGTTTCAGTTAAAAACTGATATATATTGAAATTTGAGAAGTACTGCATTCTGCTACTATCTCTCAGTGAGTACACTTGATTACTTTAGTTAAACTCTAACAATGGGAGAAGCTTCAACAAAGCTACTACACAGGTTGCCATCAAGAATCATAATAGAAAAAGAAGTTCTGGCAAACTTTTATTATAGTTTCATTGTGAAGATATAACTTAAAAATTCCAAATTTAATTCTGCTTCTATTTAGTTAGAAAAAGGAGAAATTAACTTGTCCTTTACAATCATTTATTCTACAAACAACCCACACACGTTAAACAGGGACTGAGTTAACAACAGGGTAATCTTGAAGGAAAAAAGGGGAAAAATTGAGAACTCCAATGTTAAAATTTTATAATATTAAATGGAAACTTCTGAAGTACAGCTCCGATTCTGCAAATTATGTAAAAATACTTCTAAAGTCTTCTAATGTTTGTATAAACTTGAGTGTGGCGCTCTGGGAAAGAGTCTGGTCTAATGAAAAAGGGTCCGACCCCAAACCAGGTTTGCGGGGCTCTGCTGCTCATTTGCTATAGAGCTTCAGGAAAGTAACTCAACTTTCAATTTCTGTATCCATAAAAAGGGATGACATCTCTTTACAGGTTATTGTTTTCTCCCATCCTCTCCCATCTGATCACCTCTCAACCTATCCTGTGAAACCCAAGAGTCCACCACCTTCCAAAAGGCTATCAAGGATATTTTCACCATGTAAAATACAATATAGGGGGCCTGACCTGTGGTGGGCAGTGGATAAAGCGTCGACCTGGAAATGCTGAGGTCGCCGGTTCGAAACCCTGGGCTTGCCTGGTCAAGGCACATATGGGAGTTGATGCTTCCAGCTCCTCCCCCCCTTCTCTCTCTCTGTCTCTCTTTCCTCTCTCTCTCTCTTCTGTCTCTCCCTCTCCTCCCTAAAGTGAATAAAAAAATAAAATAAAAATAAAATACAATATAGGGAATATAGTCAATAATATTGTCATACTATGGGTGGTACTAGATTTATGAATGATCATTTTGTAAAGCATAAAAATGTCTATGTACACCTGGAACTAACATAATATATGTCAACTCTAGCTGAAAAAAAAAAGTTAAAAAGAAATCCATCATGCTTCATGTTTTCTCCAATCATAGCTAGACTAAGTTTAAGCTGTAAGCCCCTCTGGTCATCAACGATTGTGTGCTCTCACTCCCACAATGCTCTAGGTAACACCTTAGTTAAACCTGACACCAATGCCTTCTCTCCTTCCCAAAAGTTTCCACTGAGCCAGAGGAATACCCATTAGATGATAACCGTTATATCCTCCTCTTCTTCTGAAAGTCTTCCCTGTCCTTAACAACTTAAACCTTGACCCTGTTTGGGGACATCAAGTTTGCTGAAACCCTTTCAAGCAACAATCATTTTCTCTCTGATACTTCACCTACTTCAGGACAGCCTTCCTTTCCGTTCCAACTCTTGTTATTATTAATTAGTTCATTCAAAAGCCATGTCACCCCTATAACATGTAAGACATGGTGGGTGGGGAAAGGGAAGTGAAAAGTAACAAAATAGGCAAAATCTCTAAATGAGGAGCTTATATTTAAGGGGAGAAGATAGAAACAAGAAAGACAGGAAAGATTAGTTAGGAAGTCATAATGAGAATTTTGTATGGGAGCAGAATATTTACTTCAAATGGAGTGACCAGTAGCATTTTTAAGTGGAGACATGAAAGATAGGAAGGAACCAGCCAAGCAAAGAGTGAGGTGACAAACATTTCTGCCCAAGGGAACAATGAGGCCTCTCCAAATACTTTTCTTGCATGCTTCCTTCACAACCCATTCTGTGATCACGCCCTGGATCTTGTCACCAGCAGAACCTGAACACATCCCTTGCCACTAACTGAAACTCGCCATCCTCTGACAACTAGCTTTCCTCAGAGCTCACTTATTCAGTAGCTTCCACCTCTTCCAGAAGTCTAATCCACTGGCCTAAGTTCTCTCCAGTAAGGCTCTTTCACCATCTTCATTTAACTATCCAATGTATAATTCCCTTCTTAGACACATATCCAATCCCTTCTCTCCCTCCTTCCTTCAGGCTAGCCCGTCAAAATCCCAACCACTCGGCCTTTTCTAAGACTATCTGTGCCAGTGAGACTTGCTAGACACAGACCCAGACAGACTAGGAACACCATAAATTCATGATCACTGCCTGACCTGTGGTGGCGCGGTGGATAAAGCATTGACTTGGAACGCTGAGGTTGCCGTTTCAAAACCCTGGGCTTGCCCAGTCAAGGCACATACAACAAGCAATCAATGAATAACTAAAGTGAAGCAACTATGACTTGATACTTCTTGTTCTCTCCTCTCCTCTCTCTGTAAAATCAATCAATAAAATTAAAAAAAATATATGGAAATTTAAAAAAAAAATTCATGATCACTAATTTCACATGATCTTCTACACTGCTTAGTTCTGTAGTAGTGCCCTCCCCCCACCTCTCCTAATGACTATTGGATATCTTTTCCTCTCTTCCACATTTAAAAAAAAATTTTTTTTTATTCATTTTAGAGAGGAGAGAGAGAGAGAGAGAGAAGGTGGGGAGGAGCTGGAAGCATCAACTCCCATATGTGCCTTGACCAGGCAAGCCCAGGGTTTCGAACCGGCGACCTCAGCATTTCCAGGTTGACGCTTTATCCACTGCACCACCACAGGTCTCTCTTGCACATTTTCACCCTACTCTAGACCTTGGCTTTCATGATACCCTACTATAATGTTTTTCCCTATTTCTGATTATTCCTTCTTAGCTTCTTTTGTTATTTCTTCTTCTGATCTAAAGTTTAGAGATCAGCCCGGGCTGGTTTGCTCAGTGGATAAAATGTCAGCCTGGTGCATGGACATCCCAGGTTCAATTCTGGGTCAGGGCATAAAGGAGAAGCAACCATCTGTTTTTCTCCCCCTCCCTCTCCCCCTTCTTTCCTTCTTCCCCTCCCACAGCCAATGGCTCAAGTGTCGGCCTAGTTGCTGAGGATAGCTCTATTGATTTGAGCACTGGCCCCAGACAGGGGTACCCAGGTGGATCCTGGTTGGGGTGCATGCGAGAGTCTGTCTATCTCCTCTCCTCCCACTAAATAAATAAATAAATAAATAAATAAATAAATAAATAAATAAAAAGTTTGGAGATCTTTAGGACTCAGACATGGGCCATTTGCTCTCATTATTCTGTGTTCTTCCCAAGTAAGCCTATGTATATTCCCATGACTTGAACCTCTGTATTCTAATAACTCCCAAATTTCTTTCCAACACCTCCTTACTTTGAAGATCACTATCCTAGTTTGAATCACCATCATCTCCTGCTAATATTGCCATATAAAAGCTCTTGAATTCTCTAATAGTTCAGTCTCTGTATGGTAGCCACGACGATCTTTTTGAGCTATAAATCAGACCATGTTAATCCCTTACTTAGAACCCTTCAACAACTTCCCACATTTCAGAACAAAATCCTAAAAATATAGCCTCTTAAGTTTCCTGTGGTGCCATAAAAATTACCAAAAACTTGGGAGGCTTACACCAACAGAAATTTATTCTTGCACAGTTCTAGAGACTAGAAGTCTAAACTCAAGGTGTTGGCAGGACCACACTCCCTCGGAAGGCTTGAAAGATTTCATTCCTGCTTCTCCCAGCTTCCGGTGCCTTCAAGAGCTCCTTGGCTTGTGGCTCAATCACTCCAGTTCTTTGCCTCTGGCTTCATACAACTTTCTTTCATCCCCTTTGCATGTCTTACAAGAACACTTGTCATTGGATTTAGGGCCCACCCAGATAGTTCTAGATGACTTCTTCTCAAGACCCTTCACTTTATACATCTGCAAAGACCTTTATTTACAAATAATGTCACATTTACAAGTTCTGGGGATTAGCACATGGGCACACCTTTTAGAGGGCCACCGTTTAACCCACTACCGCCTCCTAGCCTCCAAAGCCTCACCCACGCTGCCTCTACCTCCCCTGCAACTTCATCTCCCAAAGCTCTGACTGGGTTTACAGGCTCTACCCATTCTGGCCGCCTTTTATTTCCTTGATTGAGGACAAGCTCTTTCTCATCCTTTTTTACATATGCTGTTCTCTCTTAGTCTAACTCCTCCTTCAGGTCCTGAATTAAATCTAACTTCATAGAGACGTGTTCTTTGACCCCATTAACTTATGTTGACATAGTTATTATCCTTCAAAGTGCCTTGTTCCTTTTCTTCACAGTATTCACTTATTTTCCTGTTTCAGGTTGTACCTGCATATGATTTGTGTGTTCACTTGTCAATGACTGTCTCAATCGCTGGACTGAGAATTCTTCATACCATTTCTGGCACACCTGTTTTGATAACTTCTGTCTGTATACCCATACATAGGACAGCACCTGGCACACAATAGCAGTAACTAAATAAAGAAATACTGAATCATAAATCAAGAGAATCCCCCATTTCCTTTGGAACAGGATTAGGTAAGTGCAAATAAGGAAGTTAGAACAGTGACCAGATAGCAGAGAACAGTGCGGAGGACAGTGCCGGTCTGCAATAAACATCTCTCCCAGGCCAGCCTGACAGTGCCCATGCTGGGCACCAAAGTGAAAGTCGCATCTGATGATAAGCAAGTTGGAAGGACTTCTCTGCTCTCTTCAGTTCTGCCATGAACAAACTATACACCGCAGTGGCTCCTTCACCTTTTATAATTGTATCTACTTCCTTTTCAAAAGCATTAGCTGAGGTTTTTCTGAATTTTAGAACATACTCCTATACAAACTGATCTCCATCCATAGTCTAGGCTAAGCTGGAAGATTCACATTTTAGCTGACTTTCTTATTCTACTCAATTACAAAATGACTCAAGTATTAAAATAAATACCGCTGGCCTGGTTTTAAGGTTTCGTACGCACAGAACCTAGAAAATAGCTCTTTTCAAGGACACATGAAATTAATTCTCCAACCTCTTTTTCACCCGGAAGTTTTTTTAATTGAGATATAATTCACATACTATAAATTTCCCCTTTTAAAGTGGACAATTCAGTGTTTAGCTCAGAGTTGTACCACCACTGTCACTAATTACAGCACATTCACATCACCACCACTTCCCTGCCCCCGAAGGCCCATTCTCATTAGCAATTGTTTGCTATCCTCCCTCCCCCAGTCTCTGGGAACCCCTAATGTACTGTCTCTGTGCATTTTCCAGTTTGTTTTTTCATTTTCATGAAACAGAGACAGAAGATGATTTGCACAGGGTTACGGTCATCTAGTAAGAGGGCAAGATTACAACACATGCATTTATAGCAACTTTTAAAACAGTATAAAGAACAAGAGATCAGTGAAAATATGTTCATCTCGACCACACATATCTTAAATGTGGCCATAAGATACCTGGTATATAAAGCAGAGTCCTCAGACTAGTGACTCTCAGGCGGTGTGTCAGGCTGGGAGGACACGGGAGTGGAGAGTGTCAGGCTGTTATCATCAAAGAGGAACAAAGAAGCTACTGGTAGACAGGAATTGAACTTAGGGAGAGGGTGATTCAGAGAAGGCTGAGGAAGTGTGAGGCTAGAGGGTTTATAGAATAGACCTTTTTTTTTCAGCTCAGGGTTGTGAAATTAGTGCTAATGTGCCCAGGTGACCACTTGCTTTCTTTTATAGTGCCTTTGATGGGCCCCAAAGATCCCCAATTATTCCCAGTTTAAGTAGTAAATGCATAAATAGTGCTAATACTATATCTGAATTCATGCTGGTTAATGATACCTTGAGAAATACTGTGATACAGAAAACCTGACTTTTTTATTTTCCTACTGTCTGCATTGTAATTAAGTCAAAGAATTATACGCTTAACTTACCTCTGTGCCATCAATAAATGTGTACACAGGAACAGTGATCTCATAGACTAAAATAATCAGAATCCACTTGCAAAAATAATTAGGCACACATTTTATTTTATATTTTAATCAATATTGCAAATACCATTAAAAAAGGGAAAAAGGATGGAAACCGCTCAGCACACAGAAAAAAAATTCATCGTTCACAAGAGAATACTCTGAGCCTCAACATTCTTTGTGCTCATTTAAAAATATTATTAAAACAGCAATTAAAAAGACAAGTCAAAACTAGGTATTTTATCAATTCAAATGGAGATCCTAAATCAATTAGAACAACTTAAAAACAACCTTTGCCTTCAACCTAGAAAAGTTTGATTTGCCAACATAATACAAATTTTCTTTTACAAACAAGTTGAATTATAGAGATCCTGCAGGTGACTAACTCATCATTAAAAAAAATGACTTCTAAAGTGTCTATTTAGATAGTCAAACTATTCATAGACTCGAACACTAAAAGACATAGTGACTGACCACATAAAGTTGAAACTTCTTGTCTACCAATTATTTTACTAAAATTGTTATTAAGCATGCAGATTAACTTTAACGGTCACGTATTAATTGTTCACAACAAAAGAGTGCTTTGGTACCAATAAATTACAAGTACGGGGCATCAAAATATATTTTGTTTGCAGTTTTATAATGTGTTCTTGGAACTAAATTGGAAATGCCTATGTACTAAAACGTCAAAGCCTCATTCTTCTGTTACCTACAGTATTGTGAGGAATGAACAGCCTAACTGCTCCAAATTATTGATATAAATAAAGCACTAGCCTAAAATTTCTTCCAAAAAGATGAATGAGTTACACCCTGAAATTTATACTAATAGTAAATAGAGAATTAAGTACTACATTACTAATTCATGCTTCCCTTCACTCTTGACACAAGCAGCAAAATACCAGAATAAAAATAATCCCAAAAAGTACCTCCAGAAAATATCAATTTTAGGTCTCCCATTTGATAGGGGCCTAAGAAGAAAAACAAAAATAAATTAAAAAAAGAAAAGGTAATTTAATAATTAAAAAAAAAAAGGTAGACTGAACAAGGGGAGAGGGTGGGTTTAAGAGATTATCCGTTGTCAGTCAGTCCTTCTGTGAAATTCAGAGCGTTATTATAAATCCTTGAGTTACACCCAAGGCCATGCACATTGCACACGGAATCTGTACAATTCTTTGATAGACTTTAAGGTTGCTAGATAACTTAACAGAAAGTTAATAACACATTTTCATTTTAAGAAGCAAAAAAGAAAATATTCAAGATCCCAAGGAATTTTACTTTTTAAAATGGCTACGCTAAAAATTTTTCTTAAATTCACATTTTGCAAAGTTGCTACTCTTTAGGTCATTAAGTAGAAACCAAAAAGAACTTTCCATATGAGTATGGTGGATGAGTTCTTTATGGAGCATGCATTTTCCATAAATCTAGACTAAAGTGAACTGAGATTTCATTCTAAATTTAGCCTGTGATTTCTGGATATATATTGGAATAAAACCAGTAAAAGTACTTTTATTTAAATATATTCACTTCTCAAATTATTTAGCTTAGGAAATATTTATATCCTTAGCCCAAAAGATTACTAACAGTTTGAAAGGTAAAAGATAAAAACAAAAATTGGTTCAACAACTGTCAAAATGAAATAAATGCATACAACCACAACAACTTTCCACTCATCCCAAAATAAACCACTTCCAGTGAGCTCAGCTCACCTGAGTTTTAAAACTATTTTTCTTTTCCAGCTTCATAACTGGACTGAACGTTGCTCAACAACATTACCTATGTTAAAAGAGATAAAAAGTGTTGTGAAGATGGCACAATGACTGAATCTGGGACAGACATAATGTATAATCATAACATGTCAGAGCTGGAAGGGATCTTCAAGATCTAATCCAGTACCCTACTTTACAAATGAGGAAACTGAGACCCAAACTGAGTCATTCCGTCAAATGACCAAAGTTACATTCCTGGGCTGGGCCATTCATTCACTCATTCAGTCAGTCCTTCTCCCATTTACTGAAAGCTGCCTAATCACCAAGCTCGGTGGTATGTGCTGAAAACAAGCTGGAGGGCAGCATTTCAACCATTGTCAAACCAGGCTTTCTTCCTTGTCTTCTTAAGATAAATCCTGAAATACCCTAATCATTGAGAATTCACATTAGAGCCTGGCAGCCTTTGCAAAACCAGGCCCACTTTCAGTTTCACACATTTCAGTAAACACAGTGGGGTTTAACTGCAGAGAGGCCTCAGTTGTATTTAAGTGATTAAGCATTAACAAAGGGAAGGAAGCACAGTATTCTGATGAGTCCTTCTCGAGTACATTCATAACTTAAGGAAATGCAATCAGAAAATGACCTAACATACAAACAAGTTCACAGACAGGACAGGTAATGAAATCAGAGCGATTTGAGGTATAAGTATAGATCAGTTAAGTCCAATAGCTCAAGTTTACAAAGTGTAGAATGTAAAGACCTCCCCATTTCATTCAGATGTGGGTATATTTTTCTGAGATGCCTATATGTTAAAAAGACCTCCAAACTCAATTCAAACAAATGCCCACTTCTAATGATACATATATCTAAACCAGGCCTTTCTCCTTAAAATCAACTTTCTTTGATTTCCACTTGATTAAAAGTAATTAGAATAAAAAATAAAACTTAAAATTTAATGTGCTGGCTAAAGAAATTCAAATTCTATGTACAATCAAAACCTCTATAGCTCAAACTGCACATTTATGAGTTTTGTTTAAAAAGAAAAGGGATGTGCAGTGAAGTTACCCATCAACATAAATCATCTCTTATTTTACTTGGACTTTTACATTCTTTAATATTAAGTCTGGCACTTAAATGTTTTGTGTATCTCAATTCACAGTCAACTTCTTTAAAGAGAAGAAACCATATTGACAGAGCTCTGGAAAAAGACAATTGTTAAGGAAGGCACTTTTGAATACTAAACAGCAGCTCTCCATGCATAGGTTTCTGTGTTCTTATACAAAACGAACTACTGATTAGACAGAGCTCTCTAAGATGACCACTGGGCAATTTCTGACAAAATAAATCTTTACTGAGGCTCTTTGACTTTCCAGAATATATCGTCAGCTCAGGACCAAAGTGCTGTTGTGCTCTTTTAGTTCTCAAACTTCCAGATTTGATTTTTATCAAGAGCATCACACGTTCTCATCTGAACATCAGGCCGGCCCTGAGGTGTCCGATAAGCAGTAAGACACAGTCCTGAGTATGGATGAAAAATGGTTCCATCGTCTTTAAAGTGCCAAATGATGTTTTCTGGCACAGGGAACCCATCTTTTGGACAGTGTAGCATTCCTACATGTTTTTTTTGCTCAGGAACTTCTGCACACAATTCTGTCACAGAATTAAACCTGATTTCTTTGTTTGAAGTATATTCAAAGAACTGATTGCCTCCTTGACCATGGCATCCAAACAGTGAAAGGTTAGCACCTGTGGGGTTGCTGTCAGGAGAGTTATAATCCAGACATTCAGAAGAGATCCCCATACTGCGAATAGCTCCATGCCAGCCTGGCCTATCCTCTGGAACATGTAAATTCGAAAACACATTTTTCAAATACCAATCAAAGCTCTTGCACCTCAGCTGTTCTCGTAGTAATTTTCTTTCAGAGATATCACCATAAGCTTCTTTCCTTGCTGGAGGGTTTCGATTGTAGAAATGCTCTTTGTACTCATCCATCCACACTTCCGCTGCTCGAGCAGTGTTCTGTAGGAAGTTAGGCCGGGCGTAGGGAGCCCGCTTAGGGAATACATGGCCCACGTGGGAACACGGGTGGATCTCTAATTTACCTCCACACTGCCACACCCTAAAAGACAGTTCCAGGTTTTCACCTCCCCACACTTCCATTCCAGTGTCATAAGTTCCAAGGTACTCAAAATATTTCTTGCTGACAGCAAACAGTCCTCCAGCCATGGTGGGCGATCTGATCGGGTCAATTCTCGATTTCCGTCTGTCCCTTTCATGTTTGGGGACAGAATGCCACTGGAACGTTAACCGCCAGTCAAACCCGCCAATCATAGGTTCCCCAGTCTGCATATAAAATTCAAAAGTATTCCAATCAATGGTGTCTATAACAGGACAAACAATTGCAGTCTCATCCTCACTAATCCTTTCCAAAAGTGGTTCCAACCAACCAGAATTACACTCACAGTGACAATCCAGAAAAGTGAGAACATCCCCAGTAGCAAAAGTGGCCCCAATCAGCCGGGCCCTAACCAGCCCCTCCCGCTTATTAGTTCTAATCAAGCGGACCCGCTCGAGATTGCTGATGTAAGTTTCAAGTTGTGTTTTCAAGTAAACTCTGTCACTCAAGTCATCGACTAAGATGATCTCCTTCAGAAGGACAGCGGGCGAAGTTTCTAAAACACTGTGGATGGTGCGGAGCAAGGTCGACCAGGCTTCATTATAGAAGGCAATGACGACAGAGGTGGTGGGAAGTCTCCTATAGTTAAACGTCTCCGCTTTACACTCATACATTCTTTTATCCTCTATGTGGCGGTGCAAGGAAATCCTGTCACTGAGGTAAATGTTAATGGCATATCTCTCAATGAGTTCTTCCTGCTGCTTCAGTTCAGCCTCGTTAAGCTGGAGCTTGCTAGCTCTCCCCCACTCCCCCAGGGCATGGGGATGGGCAGGAGGCTTCTCATACAGCGGTCGGGACAAGTCCTCTGCCGACTGCTCGAGGTGCGGGAACTGCCTTGGCCCCCGCCTCCTGGCAAGGCCAGTTCCTGGGGCGGCGTGGAAAGTGGAGACCGAGAGTTCCACCAGGACATAGGCCACAGTTAGGAGCGCCAGCAGCAGGCAGCTTTTGCCTGCCCAGGTCCACCTCACGGTCATCCGGATCCTCATGGCCGGGGCGCGGACGCCGCCACCAGAGTCACCGCGCAGGGAAGGGTGGCGGGATCCGACTCTTGAGTTGTCGACCCAGACACGGGCGAACGTCCGAGCAGGTCCCCCCTTTCATGCAGGCCCTCGGCTCCTTTCCAGCTTCCCAGGGGTCACCTGAGACCTCTCAGTCATCGGCGTCCGGCACAGCCTCAGCTCCTCTCTCCCCACTTCCTCCCGAGCGTCTCACAACTTTTCACAAACTCTGCAGCCAGCACCCCACCCTCCCCGGGCCGACGACAAAGCCCTTTCCTTCTCCCTGGCGCCTCCTGGTGGTGCGTTCGCGCAAGTCTCCGGCCAGGCCCAGGTCTATTCGCGACCGTGCGGGGCCGGGATGGGATGGGATGGGATGGGCCGCGATGAGCCCGGACGGTGATGACCCCTGCGGCCCAGGCTCCGACCGCGCCCCGCCACGCCGGGCTCCTCGAGCCCCCGGCCGCCCTCGACCCCCACGCAGACCCTAGGTGATCTTCCCGGGGGCCAAGGGGACAGAAGGCAAGGTTTCCCACTAGCTGCGCATTTGCCCCATCACAAAAAGAATAAGAAAAGAATAAAACTTACCAAGCTGTTTGCCGTTCGGGCTAAAGTCCACGGAGGTGATCGCAGCTTTGTGGCCCTTAAAATAACGCTCCAGAACAGGGTCCTCCTGGGAAGGAAAGTTGTCAAGTTTTGAAAGCAGCTGCAGACCTCGACATCGGGGGTTCGGGGCTGCAGGCGGGGCTGCCGCCGGGCGCGGCCACGTGGGCGGCGGGTCTGCTAGCGGGTGCCCCGCACCAGCGCACGCGGCAGCCCACTTCCCCGCACAGCCGGCGAAGTCCTCGGCTTGGGCTTCCCAGAATGGAGCGCACCTGGGACACCACCCGGAGGCTCTTTTGAAATGCAGGTTCCCAGGCACCGCCCGCCCGCACGCAGTCACCGGTGCGAGGCGGGGCCCCGGCTCGGACACTTTTAAAACCTCCCAGGTGATTCTGACGCAGGAGCTCCACGGAAACCCTGAGAGAATTCCAGGGCCACGAGACTGCAGGGGCTCGGTCCCGAGCTCCGAGACGCGGGAGGGGAGCACCCCCGGCCCGCCCTGACACCTCAGAAGCGCAGAGCGAGACGTGGGCGCCCCGGGCGAGGAGCTGGAGGTTCAGGAGCGGCTGCGGACACCTGCCTCCTCCTCCCGCCAGGTGCGGACGCGGCCCCGACCTGGCCCCACATCCCTCGGGGCTGCCTCCGGGGAGTCGCTCCCCAGCCCGTCCTTACCGGGGCGGAGGCCATGGGGGCAGAGCTGGGCGCCGGGTTCTTGCCGGTAGGGGAAACCGGGGGAAGGAAGGGGATGGGGTGAGATGAGGGACCGTGCAGCGCCCGGAACCGTCTGCCCCGAGCGACGGCGCCTACCGGTCACTACAACAACGGCGGCCCAAACCCCACGCTCCAGACGTGGCCAGCCGAGCCCCGAGGCCCCGAGAGCGCGGGAGACAGCCGGGGTCCTCCAGCTGGAAGGCGACACGCCCCGCGGTCGTGTGCGACCACACACCAAAGCCAATGTTTATTAACACTCGCGTTTCTCCCAGTTTGACATCCAGGAGAGGAGTCACCGGGATTAGAATGAGACGGGTGGGAGGGAGAGGGTAATGAATCAGTGATCGATGCAATCAGAGTTCTATTACTCATTAAAGAGACAGCACCTGCAAATTTCAAGAGGTTCCCGGATAGCTTATTACCACCGGCGAGGTAGATTTGATTTGAAGTGGGGCAGCTTGCATGTTATTAATATATGCGAAGGAACTCCACCTCTGGAGAACAGATTTGAATTTATTTAATTACTATTTTTTGCACAATGCCTTGGGTGATATATAGATTATGGATAAATGTAATGAATGAATGTTGTGCATCCACAATGTTTTTCTTTCTGTTCTAATCGGCTCATTTGTATATGTTTTAAAACAGCCAGCTTATACAACAGCGTATCTAAAGTCTTTAGGAAGACTTAGAAATAAACATTATTTTTGTTTTGCCTAAATTATAAGGCCACTAGTAACTACAGCCATTTATACCGAGGGCTTTCGTACTCATAATATCACTTGAGCTTCGGCAACACTGTGAAGGTGATAGAATTAGAAAACGTCACCAACGTTTACAAATTATAAACTTGGTTCCTAGATTTTTATATATAATTGTCAAAGATCACACAGAAATAGCTCTTCCACTTCCAAGTCCATATCCTGTTGTATCCTGCCTGGTAACATGAAGGACTCAGCTGAAAATTACGCATAGAATAAGTATTCTGGCACCATACAATGGCATAATAGATCACAGCAGATAAAATACATGCATGTTCTATGCAAATGAAAGGTATACTACACACCTTAATTACAGCTTCTCTGACTGTTGTTTAGTGATAGAATTTAGTTTTAATGAGTACTGTACTTAGCAATTAGGCAGATAGGAAATACTGTTATATTGCAGTATTAGTTTAATTTGAGTATGTGTTTGTTGAATATCTGCTCTATGGCTCTGAGAGATACAAAGGAGATTGAGATGTTTCCCTGTGCTAAAATATGAGTTCTGAGTCTCATATTTTAGCACACATAATGATGACTTAGGGAACCCCATTCCCAGAGGATTGGGATTCAACATATGGGTGGGATCCCAGGCCCTACAGATGTAATAAAAACCTACTCCATTAAAAAAAAAAAAAAGACTATTTCTTGAAATTAGATAAGAGCACGACCATCATTGCTTCACTTTAGTCACTTATTGATTGGTTGTTTGTTGTTGGTGCCTTGACTCGGCAAGCCCAGTGCTTCCAACTGGGGACCTCAGCATTCCAGGTCTATGCTCTATCCACTGTGCCACCACAGATCAGCGTAACATGTCCTTTAAGTGATTGCTGTGGGAGTCTCAGCTGTGTACAGTGACAAACACTGCTCTAGTCCAGGAGGTGATGCATCAAGAGTGTTGATACCAGCAACTTGCAGCAAACTAGCAGGACTTGAATACTTGCTATTTATTCCCAGTCTAGGTATGACTTTTTTTTTAAGCCTTACATACTTAAAAATAGTTCTGGGTTCTAGTGGGAATATACAATGGTATAACGCTGTGGAAAATAGCTTGGCAGTTCCTAAAAAATTAACTCCTAGGTAAATACCCAAAAGCATTGAAAGCAGGGACTTGAAACATGCTTTACACCAGTATTTATAGCAGCATTATTCACAATAGCCAAAAATGGAAACAGCTCACATGTTTAACAGATAAATTGATAAATAAGTGTGATATATAATGCAATGGACTGTTATTCAGTCATAAAAAGAAATGAAGTTCTGACTCATGCTACAACCTAGATGAACCTTGAAAACATTATGCTAAGTGAATAAGCCAGACACAAAGAACCATATATTGTGTGACTCTGTTTACACGAGGTACCTTGAATAGGTAGATTCATAGAGATGAATGGAATGAAAGTTATGAGGGGCTGGGGATAAGGGAGAATGGGGAGTTACTGTTCAATGGGTGTGGAGTTTCTGTTTGAGATGATGAAGTTCTGGAAATGGATAATGGTGATGATCGCAAAACACTGTGAGTGTACTTAATGCCAATGAACTGTACACTTAAAAATAGTTAAGCCTGACCAGGCGGTGGTGCAGTGGATAGAGCGTTGGACTGAGATGCCGAAGACCAAGGTTCAAGACCTCGAGGCTGCCAGCTTGAGTGCGAGCTCATCTGGCTTGAGCAAAATAAAAAATAAAAATGCTTACCAGCTTAAACGCAAGGTCGCTGGCTCGAGCAAGGGGTTACTTGGTCTGCTGAAGGCCCGTGGTCAAGGCACGTATGAGAAAGCAATCAATGAACAACTAAGGTGTTGCAATGAAAAATTGATGATTGATGCTTCTCATCTCTCTCCATTCCTGTCTATCTGTCCCTATCTATCCCTCTCTCTGACTCTCTCTCTCTCTCTGTCCCTGTAAAGAAAAGAAAAAAAAAAGTTAAAATGGGCCTGACCAGGTGGTGGCGCAGTGGATAGAGCGTCGGACTGGGATGCGGAAGGACCCAGGTTCGAGACCCCAAGGTCACCAGCTTGAGCGCGGGTTCATCTGGTTTGAGCAAAAGCTCACCAGCTTGGACCCAAGGTTGCTGGCTCAAGCAAGGGGTTACTTGGTCTGCTGAAGGCCCATGGTCAAGGCACATATGAGAAAGCAATCAATGAACAACTAAGGCAGGGGTCCTCAAACTTTTTACACAGGGGGCCAGTTCACTGTCCCTCAGACTGCTGGAGGGCCGGACTATAAAAAAAACTATGAACAAATCCCTATGCATAAATGGTGGGATCTTGATAACATTATAAGGAGTGAAATAAGTAAATCAGAAAAAAACAAGAAATACATGATTCCATACATTGGTGGAACATAAAAATGAGACTAAGAGACATGGACAAGTGTGTGGTGGTTACCAGGGGTGGGGGGAGGGAGGACAGGGGGAGAGTTAGGGGGAGGGGGAGGGGCACAGAGAACTAGATAGAGGGTGGCGAAGGACAATCTGACTTTGGGCGAGGGGTATGCAACATAATTTAATGACAAGGTAACCTAGACATGTTTTCTTTGAATATATGTACCCTGATTTATTAATGTCATCCCATTACCATTAATAAAAATTTATTTAAAAAAAAAATCCCTATGCACACTGCACATATCTTATTTTAAAGTAAAAAAACAAACAAACAAAAAAAACACAAAAAACGGGAACAAATACAGTATTTAAAATAAAGAACAAGTAAATTTAAATCAACAAACTGACCAGTATTTCAATGGGAACTATGGGCCTGCTTTTGGCTAATGAGATGGTCAATGTCCAGTTCCATATTTGTCACTGCTAGCTGTAACAAGTGATATGACGTGCTTCAGGAGCCATGATGCATGCGTCCTGCGTCACCAGAAGTAGTACTGTAAGTGAGCGACGCCGCACTTTGCAGTGCCACCACATACAGTACTCCAGGAGCGCAGGGTGCGGATACATCCTGTGCTCCTCTTACTGACCACCAATGAAAGAGGTGGCCCTTCTGGAAGTGCAGTGGGGGCCGGATAAATGGCCTCAGGGGGCCGCATGTGGCCCGTGGGCCGTAGTTTGGAGACCCCTGAACTAAGGTGTTGCAACGCGCAAGGAAAAACTGATGATTGATGCTTCTCATCAATCTCCGTTCCTGTCTGTCTGTCCCTGTCTATCCCTCTTTCTGACTCTCTCTCTGTCTCTGTAAAAAAATAAAAAATAAAAATTAAAAAAATAGTTAAAATGGTAAATTTTATGTTATGTATATTGGACTACAATAAAAAAATATTTTGGAAATTCTGAGGAATAGCCAGGACCTCAGGATTTTTACAGCCAAGATGTCTAATATTGGGTACAGTAGATTAACAAAAAGAAACAGTAGAAGATGTAGAAACTAACTCAAAAGAAACAAAATATAAAACACAGATTTTTCTCTGCCTCTTAGTAAAAGAATTAAAAATTTTCCCAATTATCAAAAAATACATATTTTTAATTGAACAGAAAAATAATCTCTTATTGTCCCATCTCCTAAAAGTTGACTTTTTAAAAATTTATCATCTATTTATTATATGCTCACTACAGGCTACGACACTTTGAAGTGCTTTACAAATTCTGACATTTAATCCTCATCATAAGAATCTTATTAGAGAGAGCTATTACTGCCATTTTCATTTTACAGATGAGGAATTGATATTCAGTTACTTGCCTCAGTACACAACTAGGAAGTGACAGAGCTCTAGATTTTAGTGGGTGCCTCCAGACCCCACTCTTAATCACTAAGTCTGTGATGCCTTTAGCACGATTGCAAACATATTATAAATATGTAAAATTCTGTATTCTAGCCTAACACTAAGTTTTACAAAGAGAAAGAAAAGGTAACATCTGCTTTATTTCCATTCCACTCTCTTCATCTATTATTCCAAACTGCCTTTCCTATAGTTCTTTACTGTATTTGATTGTATTCTTTTTGGCTATTCCTCACCTCTGCAAACAGCAAAAGCTCAGGTGGCCATTTGGAAATATGGGCCAAGTTGGGGCTGTTTTTCCTAACCACAAGTCTGCTTGAGTTCCTGTAATTCTACTTGCTACAGTAATTATTTGGGACCTCCGCAGACAACACTTATTAACCTGGATGGGAGTCACAATATTCGAAAATCTACAAAATATCATTGAAAACTAAGTCCTAGGTAGGGCAAACTGATCCTTTCATTGGCCTCCTTTACACATCCCTCTCAGATCAGAACTGAATTTATCTACTTGAGCTCTATGAGAGGTTGTTTTTATTTTAGCTCAAGTCATTTCCAGGTTAATTCCCTTCAAAAGCTGAAAACTCAGGCAGAGCACAAAAGTGCCACCTACTGTCCAAACTCCTGCATGGCACTTGGACAAGTGAAAAGATTTTGTAGCCTGTTTTCCAGGCAGTGTTAACTCTCTTTCGAACAGAGCAGCTCCAAAATATAGGCGAGTACATAGAAAGGAAAGTCCCAGGTATGTTTAAATCATTAACTTTTTTTTTGAAGACTGTCAGTGATTTATTTCAATCAACATTCATTCTCCAAACCCTACCAACTCTATCCTCACAAATGATTTTGTCTTCCCATCCTCTGTCCCTGGGACTCTGTACTCTCTGCAAGCCTTTTTCCACCACCTAGAGTGTGTCAGTAAACCCTATCTTACTTTTGACTTCAAGACTTACCTCTGTCTGTCTGTAATGCCTACTGTCAACAAATACACCAGAGTAGCTTTCTAAAAGTACTGATCATTTGGCTACCCCAGAGATTTGATTTAGAAAGTTTGGTGTTCATACCAGAAATCTGTGTGGTCTCTGCTTGACTGGTGGTGGCACAGTGGATAGAGCCTTGACCTGTGACGCTGAGGTCCCAGGTTTGAAACTTCGAGGTCGCTGGCTTGAGTGCCGGCTCACCAGCTTGAGAGTGGGGTTGCTGGCTTGAGTGTGGGATCATAGACACGAACCCATGGTCACTTGGTTGAGCCCAAAGGTGGCTGGCTTGAAACACATGGTCACTGGCTTGAGCAAGGGGTCACTGTTGTGGCTGGAATCACCCATCCTGCCCACAGGTCAAGACACTTATGAGAAGCAGTCAATGAACAAGAAAAGTGATGCAACTACAAGTTGATGCTTCTCATCTCCCTTCCTGTTTGTCTGTCCCTGTCTCTCTTTCTCTCTAAAGGAAAAAAAGAAAAAGAAAGAAAGAAATCTGTGAGTTCTTGTAAAGCCAGTGACCGCAGCTACCATCACAGCTGCCTGGCCCATACAGGTTCGCATTGGATTCAGACAGTCGGTAAAGAAACAACGGAGCCAAAAACTGATGGGCCATCATCTTTAATCCTAGCTTGCACCCGGCGGGCAACTAAAAACACACACTGGGCTCCAAAACCCACTCACATTCAGTGCTCACAAAGCTACTGACTTATCCGAGTTTCCTAGAATCAAAGGTTTCTAGCAAACCAGACTTATTCACCTCTGTTCCCCATCTCCTTCCTTCTCCCTGCACAAACTCTGCACAAACTGGCTTCTCACTCAACACTCCACCATCTTGGCTGCTTCTCCTGGCCTCCTCCACGTGGCTTCTCTCAGCTCTCCTCTCTCCTCTAATATTAATCTCAGGAACCAAGAGAGCAAGCTCCTGTTCTGCCCTCATTTTATAGTGCAGAAATCAAAACCTTTAATTCAATATACAAAATAAGGCAGTCTCTGATACAAAGTCACTTATCTGAAGCATAATTGGATTGTACCACCCACATCAAAAGGAGTGGGAAAGGCTTAGTCCTAAAACCAAGCCCCAGGCTACAAGGATCCTGCTTGCCCACAGCCCGCCCCCAACACACATTAATATCACCTGGACGACGAGCTTCCATGTGGGCAGCGCCATCTTTAACAAAGTGAGCATAATATATTTTATCTGACCAACAGTTCTCAAACAGGCTTTCCAGGTAATTATAATGTGCATCAATATTTGAAAGCCACTGGGGAAATCATACCACAAGCCTTCTTTAAAATGCTTGTCACTTTATGGTCTGAGCCTTAAAACAAATTCCTGTTTCATATTCAACACATGTCTCCCCCAGGCCAATTAAGCCATTGCAGGCGACTGCACACATTCACTATTCCTATAACTGCAAATGCTTGTACAACTCCCAGCTCCAACTTCTACACAAAGAAACCTATCTCAGGACTTTGGGAGACAACATAATTTTGAGAAATTGCCTTTCTTGGAACCTATCCCAAGCCCCTTATAAAAATATAACTTATTTCTTCCTTGGTCCTTCATAGTATGCTCCTTAGAGGTCTCCTTAGCACTTACGTTGCTACATTATATCTATATTATGTTTATGTCTCTAACAATTTTCACTGTAGTGAAAGGTCCATAAAGACAAGGACTGTTATACTCATCTTGGTATTCTGCAGTTACCACAATCCCTAACACATAGCACAGGCTCCGTAAATGTTTTCTGAATCGATTGCAGACCTACTGTCTGGTTGGTCAGCTCTGTATTCACTTAAAAGGCCTACAAAAGAAATAGGAAACATTCTCATTGTTTTCAAACAGTTTAACATCTAACTGAGGAGACAAAACTTCCCTGTGAAACAATTAGTGAAACCAATCAACACAAAAATGAAGTTATATGAAGCATTAAGTCATAATGACTATAAGAATATTACAAAATATCTGTATTGTACCCATATGATTGTATTTTTATAGTGTCAAATATTCTTAAGATGTGAGCAGTCCTTGGAGATGATGTTCTTGTATCAGAGAAGTTATAGGAGAAGATGGGCAATATTATAGAGAAAGATGAGCATTTGCTTTTAAATATGCATTTTGAAAAAATGGTCAAATTAGACTAGATCAGTGTTTTTCAAATTTGAGTGGGAGTTAGACTCACCTGTTAAAAAGCAGATAGCTGAGGCCTGACCTGTGGTGGCACAGTGGATAAAGTGTCGACCTGGAACACTGAGGTCACTGGTTCGAAACCTTGGGCTTGCCTGGTCAAGGCACATATGGGAGTTGATGCTTTCTGCTCCTCCCCCTTCTCTCTTTCACTCTTCCTTTTTCCCTCTCTCTCTCTCCTCTCTGAAAAATTAATAAGTCCTTAAAAAAAAGTTATATAAAAAACAAAAAGCAGATAGCTGAGTTCATCCCAGAGTTTCTGTTTCAGTAAGTCTGGGCCCCAAGAATTTGCATTTGTAAAAATTTCCTAGGTGTGGTGCTTATGCTCTCAATGAGTCATTTTGTGGCAATCATCAGATTAAGGAGAAAGCCAGAGGGAGAGAGAGGGACAGGAAAAAGAATGGTGGTTACCAGGGACTGCAGAGTGGGGAAATGGGGAGAGGTTGGTCAAAGGGTACAAACTTTCAGTTATAAGTTCTGGGGATCTAATGTACAGCATGCTGACTATAGTTAACAAGACTGTACTGTATACTTGAAAGTTGCTACGAGAGTAAAGTATTAATGTTCTCAGCACTACCACCACCACCACCACCACAACAACAAAACAGTAATTATGTAAGAAAAAGATGCATTAACCTTATTGTGATGAACATTTTGCAATATATTTATGTATTGATCATCACAATGTATACTTTATGCTTACCCACTGTTATATGTCAATTATATCTCAATAAAGCAGAACAACAAAAAAGAGATGGATGATAACAAGTGTTGGTGAGAATGAAGAGAAACTGAAACACTCCTAAGTGAATAGTGATGTTGTAAAATGATGCAGCTACTTTATACGTAGCAGTGGATTCTCCTCAAAAAGTTAAACATACAGTTCCCATATTATCCAGAAATCCCACCTAGTTATCATGTACCCATGATGATTGAACATATATGTCCACATAAAAACTTAAACACAAATGTTCATAGCAGCAGTACTCACGATAGCCATAAGAAGAAACAATCCTGTAAAGCCAGTAGCTGCGGCCACCATCACAGCTGCCTGGCCCGTGCAGGTTCACATTTGATTTGGATAGACAGTAATGAAACAACAGAGCCAAGAACCGGTGGGCCATTAGCTTTAATCCTAGCTTGCACTCAGCAGGCAAGAAATACACACAGTGGGAAAACACTTCCCTTTCCATTCAGGGCTCCCAAAGCCACTGACTTATCCGAGTTTCCTAGAATCAAAGGTTTCTACCTCACCAGCCTTATTCACCTCTGTTCCCCATCTCCTTCTCTCTGCACAAATTGGCTTTTTTTTTTCAGCACTCCGCCATCTTAGCTGCTTCTCTTCTCCTCCACATGCCCTTTCTCTGCTCTCCTCTAGCATGGGCTCCTCTGGCCCATTTTATAGTGTAGAAATCAAAACCTTTAATCCAATATACAAACAAGGAAGTCTCTGATACAAACTATGCAACAGTCAAGGGTGTGGGAAAAAGCTTAGTCTGAAAACTAAGCCTTAGGCCAGTGATGGTCAACCTTTTTATAAAAACTGCCCGCATTTGCTGTGCTGGTCAACCTGGTCCCTCCCGCCAACTAGTGGGTGGCCCAGCTTTCATGATGGGCCAATTGTGTGCCGTTTGGTTGCTCCACTACCACCTATAGCCTTAAGCTATAACAACCCTGCCTGCTTACAGCCTGTCCCCTACACTCAATGCCAACTATAAGCGAGCAAACATATATATCATATTTACAAACTTATTTGACCAACAAACCCAAATGTCCATTAGCTGATTAATGGGTCAACAAAATATGGTACATTCATTCATACAATGGAATGTTACCTGCAGTAAAAAGGATTGAAGTACTAATTTGTGCTACAACATGGATGAAACTTGAAAATATTATGCAAAGTAAAAGAAGCCAGACATTTGTATTTCATTCATACAAAATGTTCAAATAGACCAATCCATAGATACAGAAAGTGAATTAATGGTTGCCAGGGACTGGGTGGGGGGAGGAATAAGGAGTGACTACTAATGAGAAAGGGGTGTCTTTTTGAGCTGATGAAAATGTTCTGGTTTTAAATAATGGTGATAGTTTTACAACTTGAAGAATATACTAAAAACTACTGCTTTTTATACTTAAAAAGATTTTTTTTTCTTTAAACGAACACAAATAACCACTTACCTCTCATTGGAATGTAAACTCTGTATCAGTCATGCTCATGGGATCAGAATGAGAACACTACAAACAAGACATAATTGATTAGTAAAGGACTTAGCTATGTTTATGCTAGTGAAAAGTTAAGTACCAGTGCATTTTCAAGTCAGAATGAGTAAGTAATTGTGAAAAAAAGACCGCATTAAGTGGCCTAGAAATTTCCATTCATTTCTATAAAATAAATGAGTCATTCATTTTAGAATTTAGCAACATAGAGGTAATATAGGCATTAGTGCCATCTGCTGCCTGGCTGACAGTAAGCGTTTACTAGGAGTTGGAGTCTTATCCCTCTCTCTCCTGACCCTGCTAAGGTTTGAGTAAACACTCTTATCAGAGGAGGGAGAAGGAATGTAGGTCAGAGGACAGTGTCGTGTTGTAGCTTCTCCCTGGACTCATTCTGAGTCTTATAGAGAGAGGGGATCCAGGAGCAGAAGAAGCTGATTTACGATTGAGTCCGGTGAGACACTTGGCACAGATGCACCGCTTGGGTACCCTGAAGGCTGAGTGGAAACCAGAGTGACAGAGGAGGAGGCTCCCACCCAGGTCTGCAGAGACCACCGCCTGGACCTGGCACAGTCAAGACCAGGGGTCCCCAAACTACGGCCCGCGGGCCACATGCAGCCCCCTGAGGCCATTTATCAGGCCCCCGCCGCACTTCCGGAAGGGGCACCTCTTTCATTGGTGGTCAGTGAGAGGAGCATAGTTCCCATTGAAATACTGGTCAGTTTGTTGATTTAAATTTACTTGTTCTTTATTTTAAATATTGTATTCGTTCCCATTTTGTTTTTTTACTTTAAAATAAGATATGTGCAGTGTGCATAGGGATTTGTTCATAGATTTTTATAGTCCGGCCCTCCAACGGTCTGAGGGACAGTGAACTGGCCCCCTGTGTAAAAAGTTTGGGGACCCCTGGTCAAGACCGTGGAGACATTACCTTGCTGGATTGTTGTGAATGATTCAATTCAATCAGATAATTTAAATCAGTGGTTCTTAACTAGAGACAATTATCCCCCCCCCCCCCCCGGGAGATTTGGCAATGTCTACAGACATGGTCATCACAACTGGGAGTGTTGGTGATCCTGGCATCTGGTGAGTAGAGGTCAGAGATAGTGCTAAACACCCTGCAATGCACAGGCCAGCCCCTCACAACTCTCCAGCCCCAAATGGCAGCAGTGCCCAGGTTAACACCCTATATTTAAATAAGAGCACTTAGCACAGTGCTTGGCACTTGTTAGATTCTCAACAAATGTTTACTCACTCTTTGCACTGATCATCTTCTGGTGTTCATAGCACTTCAAATAATTGGCAATTCCTGGAACTCCCCATAATATACCAGAGATTTTTCATTCTAAGACATACTTTTAAAAAACCACTGTTTTGCCTGACCAGGTAGTGGCACAGTGGATAGAGCATCGGACTGGAAGGCGGAGGAACCAGGTTCAAGACCCCGAGGTCACCATCTTGAGCGCAGGCTCATCTGGGTTTGAGCAAAAAAGCTCACCAGCTTGGACCAAGGTCGCTGGCTCAAGCAAGGGGTTACTCGGTCTGCTGAAGGCCCGCGGTCAAGGCACATATGAGAAAGCAATCAATGAACAATTAAGGTGTCGCAGCAAAAAACTGATGATTGATGCTTCTCATCATTCTCTCCGTTCCAGTCTGTCCCTATCTATCCCTCTCTCTGACTCTCTCTCTTTGAAAAAACAAAACAAAAACAAAACCCACCACTGTTTTATTATTATTATTATTTGAATCAGCATGAAGTATGATAATTTATATATATTCCCCTCAGTAGCTGTTATCAAATTATGGTGATGTCCATAAATGGCATCCTAAACTTCTGAAAAAGGATACTGTACAAATTCTAAGGCTGGAGGCTTCTATTGTAGTTCCTATATTAGATTAGGAGTTCTTTAAGTAGTGCCTGGGGACATAAAAAAGTAACCTATTCATAGGATAGCTGATTTTTATCACCAATTACATAGTCATTAATTGACTTTCCTCCTGCTGCTGCTGACAAATACTGCTGTCACACATTCTGCACTTTCTAATCTTTTTCTGTGATGAATATGTAGAGTGATGGAGAAACCAAAAAAATATCAGTGTTTGTAGAGGTCCTGAAGAGTAAGTTTTCATTCCTTCCCTTTAGAGATGGGAGACCAGGGCCCAGGGAGAGTCACTGGCTCGCCCACCTCCATCCAGCTGGACCGTGACAGACTCGAGCCTGCAGGTTGATGCTCCCGATCCCAGTCCAGGGCTGCCCCTCCACCGCAAAATGTGTACTTGATTCAAAGTAAGCTCAGCAAAGGGTTACTATTTTTTATTCCTTTTTCGTGTGACTCCACGGCATTCTGTATGAAACCTAATTTTTGTCCTCAGGGCATACTGATGTATTCCTTCCACAAACATCACTGGGCCCACTACCAGGAGCCAGGCAGTGAGGCAGTGTATTAGGTATTAGACATACAAAGATAAGTAAAAAAATGTGTACCAGGGTAGAAAACTCACCTTCCAGGCCCTGGCAGGTAACAACAACGAGTGAGGCAGTCTGAAGAAAATGAAAACATTAATTTGAAAGGATATATGCCCTGTCCACCTCCACCCCCACCCCCATTCATTGTAGCATTATTTATAACAGCCAAGATCTGGAAGCTACCCAGGTATCAGTTGATAAATGAATGGATAAAGAAGAAATCTCTCTCACACACATACACACACTAGAATATAATTACTGGGCCACAAAAAGAATGAAATCTTACCATTTGTGACAACATGGATGGACCTATGCTAAGTGAAATAAAGTCAGAGAAAGACAAATACCATATGGTTCTACTTATATGTGGAAATCTAAAAACGAAACAAATAAAACAGAAACGGACTCATGGAGAATAAACTGAGGGTTGCCAGACAGGAGGGAGAGCTGGACGACTGGGAGCAAAGGGGAAGGGGAATACGAGGTACAAACTTCCAGATGTAAACAAGCAGTGCCTGGAGATACAGTGTGCAGCACGGGGAATATAGTCAGTAATATTGTAATAACCGTCCGGTGACAGATGGTTACTAAACTTATCTTGGTGATCACATAGTAAAGCATATAAATGTCAAATCACTATGTTGTGCATGTGAAACTAATACAATATTGCATGTCAACTATACTTTAATTTTAAAAATGAGAGTGGCAGGCTAGATTGTAAGATTGTCAGATACAAAGAAAGAGGTCCCCCAGCTGAACTGCCTGAATCGCATGGGACACACTTACACTTGCCAAATCACTGAAATTGTTATGATCAGCTGGAAATTCAGATTTTTAGTTAATATCTCCCTAATTTTAAAAGTTCTAAACTGATTTGGAAAATGTTAAAGCCTGGGTAGGCCATAAAACAAAAATCCTGTCTGTGGATTCTGATGATGTCTAAAGAAACCCTAAAATAAGACCTCTCTTTCCCACCCAAATGAAGAACCGGTTGAGCTTTATAGGTTTCTGTAATGCCGGCAGCCAGGGCCAGGTAAGTCCACATTGGATTCGGGAAGACGGTAGAAAAACTGCGGAGCCAAAAAGCATTGGGCCATTCTGTTTAATAAAGCTACATAATAGCAGTCAAGCACACAGGTGGGGTGGGGGGAGGGACCACTTCTCAGGCAAACAGCAAGAAAGGCCCACAGTGGCGAGTAGGCAATCTGCCAGCCACAACCCCCCATCTCTCATCTCTCTTGAGCGCAAGCACCCGTAGCCTTATATAGGCTATGCACACGTGCCTCTGCCACGTGCTCACACACTAATAAAGCAAAGGGCGCGAGCAAGTGTAACATGGCTGCCCCACAGTTTTAGACAGAAGGCGAAATGCCAGCGCCCATGCCAATGATATAATGATATAACTAAAGTGTACAACCAAACAGGCGTGCTAGCGGGGTTCTGTATGGAACTAACCCTCCTCTCCCCCAGTCCAGCCATTCACTCAAGCAAGGCAGAGATTACCCTCCAGCCAAGAGAGCAAACCAGAATATTCCATCTTTGTAGACAGAGCATGTGAAGAGAGGGGTGGGTGGCAGAGGCTGAGCTGAGTGTGCCCTGCCTTTTCTTCCCAACTTCATGCCACCCCCACCAGATGAGGAAACGAAAGGGGAGAGGCCAGCATGCTCCTCCAGGGCTGTCCCTCCCCATGGAAACCCGAGCTTCAGGATAAGCTGCCTGAACACCCAACCAGTTGGATTTGGTCCATGAGTCTCCAGTTTTGTTCACCTGACTCAGTCCTTGACTTTCAAAGTTTATATAGTGGGAGAATTGATATAATTGCTATACTTTAATTTAAAATTTTAATGTACTGCCAGTACTTTAATGAACATCTATACAGGGTCCATCTCCACAGCAGTGAATTCTGCCTGGGGTAAGGTGGGCATAGGGGTGAGGGTGTTACAGAGGGACACTGCCAGTGGTGGGATTCAGCCAGTTCGCACTGGTCCAGCAGAACTGATACCTAATTTTTTGTTGAGTTCGGCGAACTGGTTGTTAAGATGGCACTTGTAATCAGGGTTCTCTCTAAGGTGGGCACATGGGCTGCCGCCCAGTGTGGAAATCACAAATTTATATTTCTTACTCTTTTTTAATGTTCATTTGCACAACAGTGTATTCTAAACACCCGTAGCAATGTTCATTCCGTCCATAGGTGAAAAAAATTTGATGGAACTATGCTTGTAATCTTTATTTATTCATTTCATTAAACTCATTATGCCTTTGATGAAATACTACATTTTAATTCCCTTGCCTTTGACCCTTCAGTTGCCTGTTTCTATTATATCAAACACAATGACTATTAGTCTAATTGGCCTACCTCTAAAGGATGGGGTCCTACTCATACAGTGAAGAAAGGGTTAAGGATAAATCACACAGCCAATGACGCTCGAATAAACACAAAGAAAATTGCAAGCGAGGACGCCAATTATGAAGCAATATGAAAATATCTTAACAGTTTTATTGTTTTTTGTCAGGTAGTATTTAATATTTTTCATTAATATTTTAAAACTTTCTTATAATTTAGTTTTGTGTACTTTTATTGTTCTTATTTAAGTATTAAAGGCATGAAATAATAAACTATATCATTTTTTAATACTTAAAACGATCATTAGGGTAGAGAACCGGTTGTTAGATTATTTGAATCCCACCACTGGACACTTCCTGCCGTTTCTGCCTCAGTTTCTGCTGAGGCCTCCAGACAATAGGCCGTAAGTACTCCACATTCTAATGGGCAGGGCTGGAACACCTGTGCAGGACTTGCAAGGAGGGGACAAAAACCAGATGTCTCTCAGCAAATATTCATCTCAAGATTGAGTTTGAAATAAGGCATGTTTTGGAGGGTGTGTCAGTGCGTTTGTGTCTCAGTCCTCCTTTGATGCCCACGGGAAAACATTAGGGACATTCTCTCCCTCCCCTCCAGCCTGATGAGAGATTAGACTCTTTTAGATAGGTATCTCTGGGTGTTCACTGATCGGGGTGACTGTGATGTGACACAAGCCTGTGAAATGAAGAGGATGTGGTTGGCCGGACACTTTGAGGGCAGAGAAAGCAGAAACCAGACTACCCGGGAGCAGACTGTTCCCACTGAAGACAGGGCGAGGACGCATGACTGTCCTTCCAGGGCCAGATGGGAGCTGCAGGGGACAGAGCAGGCCTGCAGCCTGAGCAAACCCGAGGAGATGTCATAAACCCAGCAGGGGAAGCAATGAAAGTGACATACACTCAGTCCACGTCCCATCCTCAACGCTGATGACGTCCGCTGGTTAAAATAAACTGGAAGTCCGTGGGCGGGGAACTTGTCGATGCAGTCTCACAGGTCAGCGAGCTGAGGCCCAGGGCGGAGTGGAAAGGAGTGGAGAGTAGCTCCTGAGCACAGGAGAGACAGGCATTTGGAGGAACAAATAGAAAATAACAGAAAACATCCTGTGGGTCCCTAGACAGCATTGAAGCTTTCAAGTTAGGACCACTGCTGGCCTCTAGAGAGAGCTCAAGGATTCCTCTCCTTCCACTCACTCACTTAAGTTGAGGAGCATCTCACAGAAGCTGAGGACGACAGAGACCCCAAGGAAAGAGCCCTCCGCTAGGGGGTGGAAGTAGGAGGGGTTAAGGGATTGTTCCTGGAATGAGAAACGTCCCCTTTGTACTTAGATATACTACATTTGGATTGATTTGTAATACCAGCTGTAATGCCGGTGGCCGAGGCCAGGCAGGTTCACGTTGGATTCAGGCAGACGGTAGAGAAACTGCGGAGCCAGAAAGTGTCGGACCATACCTGTTTATTGGAGGCTCTCAAAGACAGGTGAGTAAATAAACAACAAAAGGGAAAGAGCTAATAAATAAAAGAAAATCTGCTATTCGCAGTAAGGGCAAGGGGGCAAAGAAAACCATACCTCATGGTGACAGGAGAGCGATCTGGGAGAAGCGCCACCCAGGGGAAGCACCCATAGCCTTGTATAGGCCATGCACATGTGCTCACTCACTAATCAAGCAAAGTGCTTGCAGCTGGTAAACCCACGAGCAAGCTTAACACAGCTGCCCCCATACCAGCATTTAATATAGTCATGGCCAACACTAAGTATTCACTGTTTGTCAAGTGTAGCACAGCTCTCTGTGGTAAATACCATTGTAAATCCCAGTGTATAGATCAGGACTGATAGGGCTTTGATTCGAACCTGCATCACTCTGCTCTTTTTTCCTCCTGTCTTTAGTCAACTGGGTAAAAGGTTGCCCTTGCTTAGAAAGCCCAACAAAGCCAGGGCAGGGAAAGGAGACCTGAAAAGAGAGTGAACATTCTACGTCAGGAAGTCTCTTCAGTTAACAATTCTAAGCACGCATTTAATGATGAGTACGGCCCACCTGCCAGGCTCTGAGCCAGGTGCCAGGGACCCCAGGTGAACGAGGTGAGTAATACTACAATCCAGCACCATGGAGATTTCAGAGCCTGATTGAGTGGGTTTCACTCCCCAGTCTACTACATGCTACCTGTGTGATCCACGGTCAATCCCTTAAGTCATTTACCTCTGTATTTCCTCATCCCTAAAAGAGAGCTAATAAATAAATACAAAAGCACTTAGAGCCATGACAGGCATGCTGATAATGCTACAAAGGTATGAGCTATAATTCTCATAATGTATCATCAGCCTGTGAAGCTTGTACAGTAGATGAAGAGATACAGAGAGAGGCATGATAGGTTTTTGGCCAAGAGCAAAGGAGCCAAAAAAGACCATGCGGCCTGCTATTTTGGTAAAGCCCAAGGTTATGAGGGCAAAAAGACCTCTGGAGGCTCTTTTTGATCTATCTCAGTGTTTGCATTTAGGATCCAAACTCTGAGAGGTGACAGACAGGTTCTCATCTGGCATTTAAATCAATACTGGCTATCTAACTCTGTATTCAAGAGAGATTCTCAAGACTGCATGTAGAATTACTGGGAAAGAAGGCCATGTGAGACAGATGGTGTCTGTCATTGACAGAGGATTGAGGAACCACACATGGTCCTAGAACAGTGTTCTTCTGCCAGGAAAGCTCACTTTGGGCAGGACTCAGAGGTCCTGTCATGGTTACAGATTGAGATAACCATTAGCACCGAAGTCCTGTATCCCAGGAAATGCTGCAGCCTTGAGCACAACCCAATTAGCTTCATGTGGGGCAGTTGGGTTAGGCCTGCTCACTGGTTTACTGGCTGCAAGCACTTTGCCTGATTAATGTGTGAGGGTGTAGCAGCGCCCCCTGTGCGGGGCCTATGTGAGGCTCTGGTTGTTTGTGCTCAGGGAGAGGGCATTGTGGATGGTGGATTGCCTGCCCGCGACTGTGAGGGGCCATTTTGCAGTTTGTTTGCTGAAGAAAAGGTTCTCCCCTGCCTGTTGCTCATCTGCCGTTGTGAGACTATTAAACGGAATGGCCCAATGCTTTCCAGCTCCTCAGTTTCTCTACTGTCTGCCCGAATCCAGTGTGAACCTGCCTGGCCTCGGCCACCAGCATTATACTTTGCAAGATTTTTCTACCTAACAGCAGCTTTTTAAAGAAACAAACAAAAACTATGGCCTCTGACCAGTAGAGATTATTGTTTCTATCTTAGCCAACTTCAGCCTGTGAAAATGCACTGTGTTCTCTCCGGTTTCACTATCCAGCCTCCTACCCTCACATTTCCCCTCTGTTAACACCGGTGGCCGAGGCCAGGCAGGTCCACATTGGATTCGGGCAGATGGTAGAAAGACTGCAGAGCCGGAAAGGGCTGGGCCATTCCGTTTAATAAAGTCTCACAAGGTCAGACGAGCACACAGGCGGGGTAAACTCCCTCTCAGATAAACAGCAACGTGGCTCCTCACAGTGTCAGGCAGGCAATCCACAATCCCCCTGAGCGCAAGCACCCATAGCCTTATATAGGCCATAACCGCATGGGGCTGCCAGGTGCTCATGCACTAATCAAGCAAAGGGCTTGCAGCCAGTAAAGCAGCGAGCAGGCCTAACACAGCTGCCCCACACCCTCACCTCCCCAGAGTTGTGCGATGCTTTCTTTGTTCTAAGCACTTTCCCCTGCTCTGCCCACTGGAGTCTTAGCAAGAAACAGATGGCAGCCTCAACAGGGTTTAACTGAAAAGCATCCATGCAGGGATTATTTACTGAGGCGTGGGCAGGGCGAATGGAACCAACAAGGTCTGGGAAACACCTGGGGATCAGCCCTCACTCGGGGAGGCCAGAGGGACAAGCAAGCAGGAGGTGCTGCCGCCAGCCCAGTCAGAGCTGGAGCTGGGCAGGGGACCGCCTCCGCTGGGATGAGGGAGAGAGGCGCAAACCCCTGACCGATCCTCCTGCCCTCTGGCCTTGTGCCAGTGCCTCCTTGCCAGATGGCGAGAAGCAAGTGAAACGACAGGTGTAGAGAAAGGACACAGAGCATGGTGAGAACAGGCAGAGTAGAGAGGTCCCAGCCCAGGCCGCCCTGTGTCACTCGGCTTCCACCCCACTTCTTTACTTCGCTGGACAAACTCAGTTTCCCAGCACAGGGAAAACAAAGTCTCATCACTGAGGTTGTGACAGAGGTGTCATCCTCCTTCCTCAAAACTGAACTGTCACGGGGGGCTGGGTAGAAAAGTGAAGGGATTAAGCAAAGGAAAAAAAAATGTATGGACACAAACAGTGTAAGGATTGCAGGAAGGAAATGGTGTTGGGGCAGATGCAGGAGGGTAGAGGGGGAATAGAGACTTGATTTGGGGTGGTGAACACACATGCAGTATACAGATGATGTGCTGTAGACTTATGCACCTGAAACTTGTATAATTTTTGTAATGCCAGTGGTCGAGGCCAGGCAGGTTCACATTGGATTCAGGCAGATGGTAGAGCAGGGGTCCCCAAACTTTTTACACAGGGGGCCAGTTCACTGTCCCTCAGACCATTGGAGGGCCGGACTAAAAAAAAAAAACTATGAACAAATCACTATGCACACTGCACATATCTTATTTTAAAGTAAAAAAACAAAATGGGAACGAATACAATATTTAAAATAAAGAAAAAGTACATTTAAATCAACAAACTGACCAGTATTTCAATGGGAACTATGCTCCTCTCACTGACCACCAATGAAAGAGGTGCCCTTTCCAGAAGTGTGGTGGGGCCGGATAAATGGCGTCAGGGGGCCGCATGTGGCCCGCGGGGCCGTAGTTTGGGGACCCCTGCGGTAGAGGAACTGCGGAGTCAGAAAGTATCAGGCCATTCCTGTTTATTGGAGGCTCACAAGGACAGGTGAGCAAATAAACAACAAAAGAGAAAGAGCTAATAAACAAAGGAAAATCAGCTATTCACAGTAAGGGCAAGGGAGCAAGGAAAATCGCACCTCAGGTTGTGGGAGAGTGATCTGGGAGACTCGCAGCCCAGGGGAAGCGCCCATAGCCTTATATAGGCCATGCACACGTGCCTCTGCCACGTGCTCACGCACTAATCAAGCAAAGTGCTTGCAGCTGGTAAACCTGTCAGCAAGCCTAACACAGCTGCCCCACAATTTTATTAACCAGTGTCACTTCAATAAGTTCAATCATTTTTTTTTAAAGAAAGAAACTAAACTATCATAGCAGCCACCACCAGGCTACCAGGCAACAAATAAAGAAAGAAAAAGAAACAATTACAATGAAATGCAGCTGCTATAGTCCAGCATCTGAGCAAATCTAATCTGATCATCTTGATTTCCTTCTTGTTTACTCACTCTGTGATTCCCATACTGTCAACCACACCTTGACAGTGAAGACTTTCTTACCAAATCTTCATTCCCACAGGACCCAGGTAATTTGTGCATCTGGTTATTGAGTTGCTGCTGTTTCCCATGGACTATTCCTATTGGCCATGGGAGTGTAATAAATCCCATGGGCTCTAGACATGGTGTTGTAGCAACATTCCATTTCTTCTTGATAAGCAGAAATCAATCACATTGGCTCATGTAGGCATCCCATTCTCCATCCTCAATGAGTGGCAAGAACAGCCTGAAATAGCCAAGGGGCATTCTTAGTGTCTCCTAGTGAAAATATTCCTCTCTGTATGACAGGAGGATCCCTTCACTAAACACAATGTTTCAAGAACAGTAAGAAAATGGTTTTTTGGGTTGTTTTTTTTGGTGGGGGGAGGTTTGAGAGAAAGAGAGGAAAAGAGAGAGATGGTGAGAAGCACCAACTCATAGTTGTGTCACTTTTAGTTTTTCATTGATTGCTTCTCATACATGCCTTCACTGGGGTGCTCAAGCTGAGCCAGTGACCCCTTGCTCAAGCCAGTGACCTTGGCCTCAAGCCAGTGACCTTGAGCTTCAAGCCAGTGACCTTTGGGTTCAATCCAGCGACTGTGGGATCATGTGATCATCCCATGCTCCAGCTGGTGAGCCTGTGCTCAAGCCTCAGGATTTTGAACCTGGGTCCTCAGCGTACAAGGTTGACGCTCTATCCACTGCACCACCAGCAGTCAGGCAGTAAGAAAATATTCATGAAGGGGGTTATCAACTGTAATAGTGTGATAAGCCACTTCTCACTCTACTACTGTGTTCCCAAAGTCATGTATTCAATATCCTATATTTACCACTGACCCAACCACTTAAAAAGCAGCACCCCGACTGTGGGGCAGCTGTGTTAGGCTTGCTCATGGGGTTCCCAGCTGCAAGCACTTTGCCTGATTGGTGTTTGAGTGCATAGCAGCACCATGTGTGCATAGACTACATAAGGCTATGGGTGCTTGCCCTTGAGAGAGATGAGGAATTGTAAATGTGCAGATTGCCTGCCCATCACTATGAGGGGCCGTTTTGTGGTTGGTTTGCCTGAGAGGCGGTTTCCTCTGCCTGTGTGCTTGTCGGCCATTGTGAGACTTTATTAAATGGAATGGCTCAACCCTTTCTGGCTCCGCAGTTTTCTACTGTCTGCCTGAATCCAATGTGACCTGCCTGGCCTTGGCCACCGGCATTACACTGACCACACAAGATGTCGGTATACTGGCTCAAAAACTGAGCCTTTATAGGTCATTTCATCGTTTCATCAAACCAAGAGCCTCTGGGTGATGTAAGAACAACGATTTTCATGATATGAGCCCCCAAACCACAGTTGTTTCACCGTAAATGAGTTTCTCAGTCAATGGCAAAAATGTATGTAATATCATGGGGGGTGGGCCCTGGCCAGTTGACTCAGTGGTAGAGTGTTGGCCTGGCGTGCAGGAGTCCTGGGTTCGATTCCTGGCCAGGGCACACAGGAGAAGCTCCCATCTGATTCTCCACCCCTACCCCTCTCCTTCCTCTCTGTCTCTCTCTTCCCCTCCTGCAGCCAAGGCTCCATTGGAGCAAAGTTGGCCCGGGCGCTGAGGATGGCACTGTGGCCTCTGCCTCAGGTGCTAGAATGGCTCTGGTTGCAACAGAGCGACACCCCAGATGGGAAGAGCATCGCCCCCTGGTGGGCATGCCGGGTGGATCCCAGTCGGGCACATGCGGGAGTCTGACTGCCTCCCCATTTCCAACTTCAGAAAAATACAAAAAAATAAAAAAATAAAAAAAATCCACTTAGCTCTTAAAAAAAATATATCATGGGGGGGGGGGGGGTGACCATGACAAACTACCACAAAGAGTAATGCTAACAGAAGCTTCACGGGCAAGAAAGGAAAATCTCTCTTCAGGATATATAACTCTTCTTATGAGGGTAAATTACTGTCTGGATGGCTGGTGCCTGCAGGAGACAGTGCCAAATAAGGGCTCAGTGCAGAGGCGGATGTTGGTTGAGGCCCCGGGCGCAGAAGAAAATATTGGGCCCCTTTAAAAAAAGAGAGAGAGACAGAGAAAATAAAAATACATGTTAACCATATTTTTAAATAAATAAAAAATATACTGTACTATTAATGTTAAAATTGCACATACGAAACCAAACTTGGTGTCTTTAGAAAAAAATGTAAAGTTGGGGGTTTACGAGGCCCTTCAGAAGTCGCGGCCCAGGGCACTTGCCTGGCACGCCCGCTGTTAAATCTGCCCCAAGCTCAGTGTTAGTTAGCTTCTGTGACAGAAAGTTAAGCACTTAGCAGCAGTGACCAGATCAAGCATGGTGACAAAAAATCCATGTTTCTGTTCCCATATATTACTTCTATCCCTGTTCCCATGACCACCTGATGCCTGGGCCCTTTGTGCAAACATAGAGATGACAAAGGAGGCTCACTGACAATCAGGGCACAGGCCATCTCGGCTACCTCTCTAGTGAGCTTTCCACACAGTGGATGTCCTCTGGGGGGCCATTTACCTGGGGTTCAAATAGCTTCTAAGACTGTAGCCATTCTAATAGGTTCATCCCTTCCATGATTTCCCTTCAAGTGATCTTGTCACCAAACTGCCAATCATGTAAGGAAATGACCAAATCTCTGAAAAGTTGGTTACCATCCATGAAACAGTGTATTCCAGGAAAATTCAGGTTATCTCTTCTTTCACGTCAAGTGGCCAGCTAGATGTCATGCCCAAAGTTCTGTCCACGACGGGAGTTCCCTCGGGCTTGCAGCGCCACCCTATACAAATACTTCCTCAAACCAGGCCAATGTCCCCTTGTCTTCTTATTAATTGGTTATAGGGAATTCCCCATGAGGTCAGAGGTACAGTTTGAGGGGAAGTAATAGAAAGTCTAAGTCATCTGCTTTTGCAGGGAAGAGAAATGCTGAGAATAGAATGGGATGTGTGTGTGTGTGTGTGTGTGTGTGTGTGTGTGTGTGTGTATGTGTAATGAATAACAACTCACCCACATATGTGCAAGTTCTTTACCCTTAAGTTTAATTGGAATGATTCTTCAGTAAGCTTCCTCTTACTTTATATGAGAAAAATCCTTATAGATATAACAGCATCAATGTCACAAGCCAATAAGGCAATAAAGGAATATCTTAGCACTTGACATATATATATATATATTTGACATACTTTTGACATGGTAGATGACAGTTCTTCTTAAATGTATGTGAGGTAATGAAAAATTGCATCTGATATCTACGTAATTTACTTTTGCCAGAGTCTATCTTGACGTGCACTTCTGATCAATTCCTTTGGTGTGCTTTAAAGCAAGCTCTGTTTTTTACATTTTCTTTGTCAGTGAGGGGTAAAATCAGATCAGTTCCATAAGATCCAGTTTATACAAGTATTATTGAAACTGTTGAAATCCCAGATGGAGTCTTTAAAATAAAATGTGCTTAAACTAACCTATGATATTAAAAGTCAGGAAGGGAAGCTCAAGGGGTATCTAGCAGATGCTAGTGTTGAGTTTCTTTCTCTGGGTATTGGTTACAAGAGAGAATTCATTTCCTGAAATTACCATAAGCTGTGCACTTCTTTTTTTTTTTTTTTTTTTGTATTTTTCTGAAGTTGGAAATGGGGAGGCAGTCAGACAGACTCCCGCATGCGCCCTACCGGGATCCACCCGGCATGCCCACCAGGGGGCGATGCTCTGCCCATCTGGGGCATTGCTCTGTTGCATCCAGAGCCATTCTAGCACCTGAGGCAGAGGCCACAGAACCATCCTCAGTGCCCGGGCCATCTTTGCTCCAATGGAGCCTTGGCTGCGGGAGGGGAAGAGAGAGACAGAGAGGAAGGAGAGGGGGAAGGGTGGAGAAGCAGATGGGCGCTTCTCCTGTGTGCCCTGCCCGGGAATCGAACCTGGGACTCCTGCACGCCAGGCCAATGCTCTATCACTGAACCAACTGGCCAGGGCCAAACTGTGCACTTCTAATAGATATACTATTCTATATGTGTGTATGTTAAACTTCAATAATAAGAAAAAAACAGATGAATTTTATATAATGATAAAATTCTTACAAAAGCTTCCATGAACTAGAAACTAGATTAGAAAATCTAGTGAAATGCTGCACAGTTAGTGCCTTCTTCCAGCTAAACTGTCAGGTCATCAAAATAGTTTATTGATGGGGGAGGGGCGATGCATTTGGGGCAACACTAGAATCTATGTAAACACAATAAATTAAAATCAATAAAAAATAAAGAAAAAATTCCTGCCTGGCCTGTGGTGGTGCAGTGGATAGACCCTCAACCTGGAATGATAAGTGAGGTCATGGGTTCAAAGCCCTGGGCTTGCCCTGTCAAGACACATACAACAAACAAGCAATGAATAACTAAAGAGAGGCAGCTATGAGTTGCTACTTCTCGCTCCCCCCACCCTCCCCTCTCTGTAAATCAATAAATAAAATCTTTGAAGAAAAAAAAAAAAGTTTATTGAAGGCCTAAAATGCAAAAAATTGCATTAGACATAAACTACAGTTTTGTGTGGAGGGGAACATAGCTACATAACCACACAAAACAAATATTTATTGACACCTACTACATACCATACACTAGTCTAGGCACCTGTTTTGCTTACATGAGTGAGCAAAACAGACAGAACTCCTGTCTTTGTGGAACTCATACCCAGTGAGAGGAGACAGCCATCCAATTAACAACAAACAATGGGTAAACTGCATGCTGTGTTAGAAGATGATAAGAACTCACAAAAACAGAGCAGAGTAAGGGAGACAGGGAGTGCTGTCAGGGGAAGCTTGCAATTTTTAATAGCATGTTCAGGTAGGCATCACTAAGAAAGTGGTACTTAAGTAAAGCTACGAAGGAGAAGATATTAGCCATGTGTACACTGTAGCTGGGGGAAGAGAGTTCAGCAGTGGAAATGAGGAAGCAGGAGAGAACCTGACAATTCAAGGTCAAGAAGCCAGTGTGCTTAGGGCGAGGTGAACAAAGGGGAAAGGAGCAGGTGTGGGGTCAGGGAGGAGAAAGATAATTGTAGACCATCCCAAGATTTTGGTTTTTTACTTTCAATGCTATGGGGAACTTGATTAAGGGAGTGGCATCAACTGACTTATATTTTGAAACTATCTGCTGTTTTGAGCATAGACCATTGATTGAGGAGGAAGAGTAACAGAAGGGAGACCAATCAGGAGGTTATTGCAATAATCCAGATGAAAAATGGTGGTGGTGTCTGGGAACAGGCCGGTAGCAGTAGACATGTAAATGATTGTCAGAGTTTGGATATATCTTGAAGATAGAGCCAACCGGATTTGTTCAAGAATTGAATATGACATTCAAGAAAAAAGAGGAGTAAAGCATGAGTTTGAGGTTTGGGGTCTGAACAAAGGTGAAGCTGTCATTGACTCAGATGAGGAATGCTGTGCATAGAGCAGGATTAGGGAGAAAGATTAGAGGTTCAGTGTTGTGCACATTAAGTTCGAGATACACACAGAGAATGGAGAGGTCAAGTGGGCAGTTGAGTATGTATGAGTTTAGAGTCCGGGATTAATGTGTGAATGCAAGTGTAAATTTTTTATTAATAGGCATAAAGATTATATTTATAAAACTGGGTGCACTGACCAAGAAGAGAGCATGATATAGTGATGAGAACCTTGCTTGGGGAAGGACCCAGCAAAAGAGAAAAAAGGAACAGTCTGTTCTGTCCTAGGGTATTCCAAGCTTGCAACAGGACTAGTTGACTTAACACTACTTACCATTGTAATAATTACCTCCCAGGAAAAAAGTCCAAGGACATTTTCCAGTTTCTATGCCAAGCCATGATCATGAGTACTTGGCACACAGTAAGGGATTCCTAATTATTGCAAATTGTTGAATGAATTATTTCAGGGCTCTGGGGACAGGCCAAAATCTCCTGAGGCCTAAGCCCTTGTTACAGAGACCTGGTATTATAAATACATTAAGACTTTCTCATGTTTCTAGCTTCCAGGAATACTGGGGAGCACATGGGTTAAGGTAGTCTCTACCTGAGACTAAGCTAGAAGCCTGACTCCCACTTCCCCCAAAGCATCTGTTCTTTCATTTTGATCCATTCTGTCTTGATCAATTCTTCGTGGTCCTTAAACATCTATTCTGCTGTAATCAAGCATTTTTCTGCCCCAGAGCCTCTGTTTTGCTGGTCCCTGGGTCTGGACCACTTACTCTTTGAACTGTTTACTGCCTGCCTGTACTGAAGCCTCTACTTAAAGTCACATCTTCAGAGAAGCCTATTTATTTCTTGAGGTTTTAGAGGTAGAGTCCAAGATGAAGGCATTGGCTGATTGGGTTTCTAATGAGGACTTTCTTTCTGCCTTGCACGTGGCCACTTTCTTGCAGTGTTCTTACATAGCAGAGAGAACCAGCTCTCCACTGTCTGTGCTCATAAGGACACTAATCTTATTGGGCCAGGGTTCCACCCTTGCAATCTCATTTAGCCATAATTGCTTTCTCACTCTAAATATAGCATCCTGAGTGGTAGGGCTTCAACATACAAATTTTCAGATGATTCAATTCAGTCCTTAGTACCAACTAAACAAATAAGATAAAATAATGGCAGATAGAGGTGAGGGATATTAAAGAGAATGATAAGTGAAAGACTAGTGCAATTCAAGGCCGAACAGTGATCTAGAACAAAGCTTCACCCATTGCAGGCAACCCATTAAATGTCAATGAATAAATCAGCTCTCTCAGATCTGGTCAAGATACCACTTAATTAAATAATCATATGGAAAAAAAAATCTAACATTGAAAAAAATCATATGGGGCCTGACCGGGAGGTGGCGCAGTGGATAGAGTGTCAGACTGGGATGTGGAAGACCCAAGTTCGAGACCCCAAGGTCGCCAGCTTGAGCGAGGGCTCATCTGGTTTGAGCAAAAAGCTCACCAGCTTGAGCCCAAGGTTGCTGGCTTGAGCAAGGGGTTACTTGGTCTGCTGAAGGCCCACAGTCAAGGCACGTATGAGAAAGCAATCAATGAACAACTAAAGTGCTGCAATGCGCAACAAAAAACTAATAATTGATGCTTCTCATCTCTCCGTTCCTGTCTGTCTGTCCCTGTCTATCCCTCTCTCTGACTCTCTCTCTGTCTCAAAATAATAATAATCATCATCATCATCATATGGGTACCCACCATATGAAAGGATCTATACGCAGCATGAGTCAAAGGAAAAGTACGTGATCCCCAGTTCGCAAAAAGCCTGCAATCTGGTTGCTCTGAGTTACGCTACTCTGTGAGGCTGTCCCAAAACTCTGAATTTTGTTTCCTGAGAGGTACCCAAGGAAAAGGACAGAGCTTTGGGTAAAAACAACCCTCATTTTAGCAGAGGTTCGAGGTTGTTTCAGTGAGAGTCATCTCTGGGCAAACAGAGCAGATTTTCAAAGTAAATTTAGCTTCTCATCTATGATGAATAGTCTGTATTTTTTTTTTATAGGCGTACCCAGCAATCCTTTCCTCAATGTTGGCCCTTGAAGAGAATAGGAAATGGTATTTCTGACCAAACCAGTTATAGAATGGGAGGTTATTTAAAAGACACTTGTAGGAAAGGTTCTAGAGAAAAGCCCTTATCTCCATTGTAAGAAGACTCCCAGTACAGGATCTTTTTTTTTTTTTTTTTTTTTTTTTTTTACAGAGACAGAGAGAGAATCAGAGAGAGGGATAGACAGCGACAGACAGACAGGAACGGAGAGATGAGAAGCATCAATCATTAGTTTCTCGTTGCGCATTGCAACACCTTAATTGTTCATTGATTGCTTTCTCATATGTGCCTTGACCGCGGGCCTTCAGCAGACCGAATGATCCTTTGCTTAAGCCAGCGACCTTGGGTCTAAGCTGGTGAGCTTTGCTCAAACCAAATTAGCCCACGCTCAAGCTGGCGACCTCAGGGTCTTGAACCTGGGTCCTCTGCATCCCAGTCCGACGCTCTATCCTCTGCACCACCGCCTGGTCAGGCACAGGATCTTAATATACTTGGTTAAACTCTGACTTTGAAAAATCCCCAAAGTACACACACACACACCAGAACTAATATATTCAGGCTGAAACCCACTAACATAGTGGCACATTGTATAGAGGTTGATCTTTATTGTGATCTAACTCCATGGACTACAGACATGAGAGCCGACACTAGCTATATGTGTGGGAAAGGTAGTGATATTATGGATACACAAGGCTATCAAGGAACAAAAAGTAAGATAAGCAATAAGAAAAGCTTTCAGAGTCTCACAGCTCAGTCTCCTGTTAGAAGATAAAAGAGTTTTATTTCTGTCTCAAGCACGGGCTTAGGCAAACCCAAGTCTTGCTCTCTGTGGTGGGCTTCTGAGCAGAGTAAATGGAAAAAGGGAAATTCCTGGCAAGCCCTGCCTTGGAGATGGGACAAAGCAACCTCAGTAAGTATAATGTAATTCCTTCTTTCCTGAATCCATGCTAACTTGTCCAGTAAAACTGTTTTTGTCCTTTACTGATTCCAAAACTTATTTTAATTCTTGCCTTTCACTTCTTATTTCCTACTTCACAGATGGCACTGGGTAAAACACAAGCCTGCAAAAGTAAAGCTTAAGAGACTTTCTTTCCTTTTTTTGTCTTTAAAATATTTCACATGACTACGTGAGAGTCCCGCCTCATCCACCCACACTCACATTTCCCTCTTCCTGGCATTAATAGGTCTAAATTTTTGTTAGACAGAAATTTAGAAAATGGGACTTCATCTATCATTTTGTTGCCTCTTGAAAGAATTTTTAAAATATTGAAGAGGTTCAATTCCAGGTGCAGCAGAGAAAGCACATTCATCTCACCCTTTCCCTTCCTCTGACTGCAGCTAGAAAGCCTGGACAGAGTATGCGAGCTTCTGAGGACTCAGGAAGTGAAGGGTAGCAGGTAGATTGGAGGAAAAGAGGAAAATGGCAAGATTATCACTTTCCCCCTCTGTAATCACTAGAAATGAGCTCAAGGCTCCCTGAAACCCAAAGTGGGCGCTGAGGCACAGAAGAAGAGAACTCCAGCAGAAGTTCTCTACTTCTGTTTCAAAAAGTGGGAAAGGGAATTCCTGACATTGGATATACTAGAAGAAATCATTATTTTAATTATTTTTTTTCCTCCATTCTCTCATTCACTTATAGTCCCCCTCCACCACCCCACCACCCCCACCAAAGTACTCAGTGGTGGCAGTAACAGAGCATGCAGGAGCCAAAATTCTGAGAAAAGGGGAACATTCCTTTCCACTGGGGGTTGCTGTGGTTCCAAGGGTATTAAGCCAATGACTGTGGCTCTGTCTGTCCCTGTGCTCGCTCATCACAGTGTTCCAAATGTTTAGAATAGAATCCAAAAGTATGGAGCATGTAACCAGGACGATCACAACCCATTTAGAAAAAGGCAATCAAGAGATGCCAATGCCAAAAAGACATAGATGTTGGAATTATCAGACAAAGACTTCATGAAGCTATTGTAAAAAAGGCTTCACCAAGCAAAGAATTAAACTTTTACATAAATGAGATGATAGAAGGCCTCAACCAAGAAATAGAATGTATAGCCTGACCAGGTGGTAGTGCAGTGGATAGAACATCGGCCTGGGATGCAGAGGACCCAGGTTTGAAACCCGAGGTCACCAGCTTGAGAGCAGGCTCACCAGCTTGAGCATGGGGTCACTGGCTTGAGCGTGGGATCATAGGCATGACCCCATGGTCACTGGCTGGAATCCAAAGGTCTCTGGCTTGAAGCCCAAGGTCCCTGACTTGAGCCCAAGGTAGCTGGCTTGAGCAACAGGTCCCTCACTCTGCTGCAGCCCCTGGGTCAAGGCACTTATGAGAAAGCAATCAATGAACAACTAAGGTACCACAACGAAGAATTGATGCTTCCCATCTCTCTCCCTTCCTATCTGTCCCTATCTGTCCCTCTCTCTGGCTCTCTTGTTTAGAGAGAGACATTGTTTAAAAAATATATAGAGAAGAACCATTTGAAAATGTTTGAACTGAAAAAATGTAACAACTTAAAAATAAACAGTTGCTGGTAAGCTCAATAGCAAAAAAGGTTGACAAAGAAAAAAGTAAACTTGAAGATAATTTAATTGAAATCATCCAATTTGAATAACAAAAAAAGATTAAAAAAATAAACAGAGATTCAGGGGCCTATGGTACAACACCAAAATGTCTAACATTTGTAACATCAGAATCTCAGAAGGAGAGAAAGACGAGAATAGTGCAGAAAAAATATCAGATGAAATAACAGCGAGAAATTTCCTAAATTTGATAAGAGAAATAAACTTATAGAATCAAGAAGCTCAGCAAACCCCCCCAAAAGATAATACCCAAGAAATCCACTCCTACATTATAATCAAACTTTTAGAAGTTAAAGACAAAGAAAAAAATATTGAAAAAAAAACCCAACAGAAAAATAATACCTTACTTATAGGAAAACAATCATTTGAATGACTACCAATTTCTCATAAGAAATCATGGAAAAGAAAAGGAAAAAACATTTTTCAAGTGCTGAAGGAAAAAAACTTTCAATTCAGGATTCTATCACTAGTGAAAATATTCTTCAGGAATTAAGAAGGAAAAAAAAGACACTCTCAGATGAGGAAAAACTAAAAGAATTTACTGACAGCAGCACTCTTCTAAAGAACAGCTAAGGAGAGTTCTCCAGACAGAAGTGAAATGATACCAAAGGAAACACAGAAGACATGATGACTATCTTAGAACATATACTGTTCTTCTTTTATTGAATACTTTTAAAATATACTTGATGGTTGAAAACAAAAATTATAACATTGTCTATATTTCAATGTGTACATGACAACTACAACACAAAATAGGGAGAAATTTTCTATATGGTGGTAAAGTTTCTATATTCCATTGTAAGTAGTAAAATATTTATTCTAAGTAAATTTTGAAAAGTTAAGTACATGCATTTAAATTTATGAGATTCAGCAAAACAGTGCTTAGAGGAATATTTATAGCACTAAATCCTTATATTAGAAAAAAAAATGGTTTCAAATCAATCATCTAAGTTTCCAATTCATGAAACTAGAGAAAAGTAAACTCAAAGCAATCAGAAATAAAACAATAATAAAGATAATAACAAGCTTATAGGTTTTGAGCCTCAAAATTATTGTTGTTCCTTTTTCCAAAGGATCAACAACAATGGCTCTGGGAAACTTCCACTAAATGTCAAATCGCTCTTGCAAATCAATGGACAATTTTACACTGAAACTGTCAACTTAAAATCAGCTCAAAGTCTAGATTATATGCCATTATCATGGCTTTTCAGCATTTGCCATATTCCCCCTTTAATCTATATACAGACAGCAAATATTTACTTATGGTGTTTCCACTATAATGCTGTCTTAGGGACAAATGCTGATGAACTATTTCAGCAGTTCCTCCTTCTTCAAAGACTTGTATGTCAACACAGAGCTCCATGTTTCATAGGACATACTCGAGCTCACTCCATGCTCCCTGGAGCTTTAGCACAAGGAAATGCCCTTTTTTTTTTTTTTTTTTTTTTGTATTTTTCTGAAGTTGGAAATGGGGAGGCAATCAGACAGACACCCGCATGCGCCCTACCGGGATCCACCCGGCATGCCCACTAGGGGGTGATGCTCTGCCCATCTGGGGTGTTGCTCTGTTGCAACCAGAGCCATTCTAGCGCCTGAGGCAGAGGCCACGGGGCCATCCTTAGTGCCCAGGATGGCTTTGCTCCGGTGGAGCCTTGGCTGCGGGAGGGGAAGAGAGAGACAGAGAGGAAGAAGAGGGAGAGGGGTGGAGAGGCAGATGGGTGCTTCTTCTGTGTGCTCTGGCTGGGAATCAAACCCGGGAATCCTGCACGCCAGGCTGATGCTCTACCACTGAGCCAACCGGCCAGGGCCTAGGAATGCCCTTGTTGATCAAGCTATCCAAAAGAAAATTATTTGGAGCAACCATGACAGATCGAGCAATTCAGTCTCATACTATTCATCATCAGAACGCTGCAGCCCTGTGTAAACAGTTTCAACTTTCCCGGGAAGCAGCACGGCAGATTGGGAAATCCTGTCCAAGGTGTCCTATACTACAGTCTGTCCCTTCATTTGGAGTTAACCCTCAAGGACCCCTACCAGGACAACTTTGGCAAATGGATGTCACTCATATACCTTCATTTGGCAAACAGTCCTATGTCCACATTACAGTGTATACATATTCTGGATTTATAGTAACCTCTGTCAGAGCAGGAGAGGCTGCTAAGTATGTTATAGCTCATTGTCTGTATGCATTGTTCTATTATTGGATTGCCTAAACTGGTTAAACTGACAATGCTCCTGCATATGGAGCAAAAGCATTTACTGTATTTTGTCATTCTTACAATCTTTAAAGTTAAGGTATTATTAAAGTGTACCCAGCAAATATTTTAAGGTCAATTTAAAAAAATTTTTAAAAGGGGGTAGTCATATCCTGGAACTCCTATGGGTCTACCATATCATGCTTTTTACTTAAAAAAAAATTTAAATTTCTTTTGAATACTGATGAACAGGAGATGCCAAATCTTTTTCACCTGCAAACTACTACCTTCTTTATTTGATCCAGCTAATAACACTGTTTTGTCTTTTTCCAAATAGCTCCAGATATATGGGAAAGATTTATATAGGCAGATGGGGATCCTCAAACCCCTCAGTGAGATCTTCTGAGCATGGCTTTTAAGATACCTAGAGGCAGAAAAAGCCCAATAGAGATCAGGGGAACTACCAGCTTTTAGGATCCGCCCTTAAAGGCTCCAATGCCCCAAAGGGGTCTCATAGGATGCCATCTGGGTCCTGCTTCAATAGTGGAAAGGAAGGTCATTGAGTTAAAGCCTGCCAGACTTACATGCCTCTGCTGTGAGGAAACAGGGACACTGGAAGGTAGGTTTCCCCCTCGCTCCTCTAAGGGAGGGTTCAGTCTCTTCCAGCCCTGCTCCAGCCACCTATGACCTAACCTTGCCCAGAATGCTGGGGTTTGCCACGGAAGGCTGAAGGTGCCCAGAGCCGTCAGCCCCATCTACGACACTGTGGACGAGCCTAGGGTATTTCTTCCAAGAAGCAGGTAAACTGATCTCATTTGCACAAGGGCCACTTAACTATGTCTTGCCTGAATAGTCAGGTTTTTTATCCTTCCCTCGAAGATCTCTGTTGTGGGTGTTGATAGTCCTATTTTCTGCTGCTTTGTTTAATATATAGTGTTTCCTTTATTCCTCCTACCTCAATGCCCCACCCATATTTCAGGCTGGGACCTACTCCTAATTTAGAGCTCTCTTTCCCCTTTTTGTCAACTTCTATTATGAATCTACCTTTGCCACCCAGATTAGTGTATCTCAAGGTTCTCTTTACCAAGCCACAGTCACAGAGCTCCAGGGAAAAGCAACCTGGTCTCATCTCTCCAGGCAGAGGAGAACAGAAGCTCCATATCCACACATGCTGCAGATGGCTTTTCTAGTCTACCTGAATCATTACCAGCTAGAAGCAGCAGTCATTGGGACTTGGATGTTAGCTGCAAAGTATAGAATTGTGACAACAATTTCAGTGCCATGCAGACTTTTCCTGGATGTGGACCTTTCCTGGACTTCTGCTCCTTGTGACAGCTCCTAACAGACTGAACTAGGGTTGGGTTGCATTTTTCGGGGATTTGGCATGGTGTTGGGGCCAACTTGGACTTGGTGAACATGTTAAGGACACTACTCTTTTATGGATTCTTGCTGTATTGGCCAAGAGTTTACTTAAAGGCTTTAATCACTGTAAAAAAAAAAATAGAAGACTAGATAAAGAATATGTGGCACATATACACCATGGTATACTATTCAGCCATAAGAAATGATGACATCGGATCACTTACAACAAAATGGTGGGATCTTGATAACATTATATGGAGTGAAATAAGTAAATCAGAAAAAAAACAAGAACTGCAGGATTCCATACATTGGTGGGACATAAAAATGAGACTAAGAGACATGGACAAGAGTGTGGTGGTTATGGGGGGGTGGGGGGAGGGAAGGAGGGAGAGGGGGAGGGGGAGGGGCAGGGCACAAAGAAAACTAGAGAGAAGGTGATGGAGGAAAATCTCTCTTTGGGTGATGGGTATGCAACAGAATTGAATGACAAGATAACCTGGACATGTTTTCTTTGAATATATGTACACTGATTTATTGATGTCACCCCATTAAAATAAAAATTTATTTATAAAAAAAAACTATTAAACAAATGAAAGCCAAAAAAAAAAGAAGAAGATAATAACACATTGATCTAATTGTAAAAAGAAAAACAACTGGAAAGTCAATGAAACCCAAAGCTGGTTCTTTAAAATAAGACGCACATACACCTCTAGCAAGACTGAAACAGACAGGTTATCATTATCAAGTATGAAAAGAGTTATCACTACAGATTCTCAAGACATTAAAAGGATATTAAAGGACTACTATGAACAACTCTACACATATAAAAAATGACAAAAAGTGGTCCAATTCATGAAATAAAAATACTTGCAAACCCAAGAAAAACTAGATTACCTAAATAGTCTTATAACTATTAAAGAACTTAATTTCTAGCTAAAAAATTTCCAAACAGAAAATTTCCAGATGCTAATGGTTTCAATGATGAAGTCTACCAAATATTTATAGAAGAAATAACACCAATTATACAACATCTCTTCCAGAGAACAGAAGAAGTAACAGATTATTTTTTTAGGTGAGAGGAGGGCAGATAGTGAAACAAACTCCCTCATGCTCCCCATTGGGAGCAGGATCTACCCGGCAACCCAGTCTGGGGCTGCTGCTTCTATCAACTGAACTATTTTTTATTGCCTGAGACTGATGCACTTGGACCAACTGAGCTATTCTCAGTGTCCAGAACCACGTTCAACCCAATTGAGCCACTAGTTGCGGGATAAGAAGAGGGAGAGGAGGGGGTACAGGGAGGATGAGAGAAGCAGTTGGTCACTTCTCTTGTGTGCCCTGACCAGGGATTGAATCCTGGACATCCATACACTGGGCCAATGCTCTATCCACTGAGCAAACTGACCAGGGCCAGATAACACTTTCTAACTGATTTTATGAGGTCTGCATTACTCTGGTACAAAAACCAAAGATAGTTCAGGAAAAGAAAACCAGAAACCAGTATTCCTCATGAAAATAAATGCAGAAATCCTCAACAAAATAAGATCTAATAATATGTTAAAAGAATAATAGATACCATGCCAAGTGGAATTTATCCTATGAAGTCAAGACTAATTCAATGTTGAGTATTGGTCAATACAACTTGCCATATTAACAGTCTAAAGAGTGAAGAAAAAAAGATATCAAGAGCATGATCCATAAAATAAAAAATTAATTAAGTAAACATCAAAATAAAAAATTTTTGCTCTGCAAAAGATATTAAGAGCATAGAAAGACAAGGTACAAATTGAGAAGAAATATTTGCAAATCATATTTCCAGTGCAGAACTTTTTTTTTTTTTTTTTGTATTTTTCTGAAGCTGGAAACGGGGAGAGACAGTCAGACTCCGGCATGCGCCCTACCGGGATCCACCCGGCACGCCCACTAGGGGCGACGCTCTGCCCACCAGGGGGCGATGCTCTGCCCCTCCGGGGCATCGCTCTGCCGTGACCAGAGCCACTCTAGCGCCTGGGGCAGAGGCCAAGGAGCCATCCCCAGCGCCCGGGCCATCTTTGCTCCAATGGAGCCTTGGCTGCGAGAGGGGAAGAGAAAGACAGAGAGGAAGGAGAGGTGGGGTGGAGAAGCAAATGGGTGCTTCTCCTATGTGCCCTGGCCGGGAATCGAACCCAGGTCCCCCGCACGCCAGGCCAATGCTCTACTGCTGAGCCAACCGGCCAGGGCCTCCAGCACAGAACTTTTATCCAGCATATATAAAGACATCTCAAATATCAACAAGAAAACAATCCAGGCCCTGGCCGGTTTGCTCAGTGGTAGTGTGTCAGCCTGGCATATGGAAGTCCTGGGTTCGATTCCCGATCAGGACACATAGGAGATGTGCCCATCTGCTTCTACACCCCTCCCCCTCTTGCCTCTGTCTCATTTTCTCTTCCCCTCCTGCAGCCATAGCTCGAATGGAGCAAGTTGGCCCTAGGTGCTGAGGATGGTTTCATGGCCTCCACCGCAGGTGCTAAGAAGAGCTTGGTTGCTGAGCAATGGAGCAACACCCCAGATGAGCAGAACATTGCCCCCTAGTGGGCTTGCTGGGTGAATCCTGGTTTGGGTTCATACAAGAGTCTGTCTTTGCCTCCCCTCTTCTAACTGAATAAAAAAAGAAAAAGAAGAAAAAAAGAAAACAATTCAATTTTTAAATGGGCAAAAGACTTGACTAGATATCTTATTGAAGAGAGTGTATGGATGGCAAGTAAGCCTGAGAAAAGATATTAAACATTATTAGCTATTAAGAAAATTTAAATTTAAACCACAAGTACACATCTATTAGAATGACAAACATAAGAATTACTGAAATACCGAGTGGTGGTGAGAATGCAGAGCAACTGGAACTTTCACATTTTGCTGGTTGGTGGGAATGCAAAATGATACAAACACTCCGGGCACATATTTATACTCATCATATCCAGGAATTTCATGTCTGATACCTACCATAGAGAAGTAAATATGTTTACAAAAAAAAGAAACCTGTGTGCATAATTATTTATATAGTGGCTCTAAGCATAATCACCAAAAATTGGAAACAACCCAAATGTCCTTAAGTGGATAAAGAAACTGTGGTATGTCTAAATATTGCAACACTACTCAGCAATATAATGAAATGACTATTGAATCATATAGCAACTTGCATGAATCTCAAAGGCATTAAGCTGAGTGAGAGGAGCCGGTCTCAAAAGGTTACATACTAAATGATTCTATTTACATGAAATAATCTAAAGGGCAAATCATAGAGATAGAAAACAGCTGAGTGATTACTGATCTTTTTTAGGGATTAGAGTTGGAGCGGGGAGAGTATCATGCATGGCAAAGGGATGACCTGAGGGAGTTTTGGAGTGCTAGAACTGTTTGAATCTTGATCTTGGTGGCATTATATGAATTAATAGATGTGTGAAAATTTATAGGGGTATACATACAGAAAAGGTCAATTTAAAAAAATAGGTTAATTTAAAAAATAAGACTAGAAAAAGTACTGAATATTGCACCAGCAGAATATCATCCTTTACTCAGTTTTCCTTCTCTATTTATCTGGTATAGAAAACTGTTCAGGCCATGTACTTTTTCAAATTTAATACTCTATGTTTGTTCAGTCTCAACGTCCATCAAAGCATCCATGCAACTTGACTCACCAAGTGCAGATTTGGAACAGATAGCTGGGGGAAAGGACAAGCTATCAGAAAGTTAATGACTTGGACTGACGCCATTGTTTAAAGGAACAAGGAGGACATTCAAACCTTAATGAAACTATTCAGTCCATGAGACATGGAGACATGCTTTAGCTTTAATCTGCTTTTCCTGTAGTATGTTCTAAAAGTTTGCTGGGTCTGCAAATGATCAACTTCAAGTTCTTAAGCACATAAGAAGGAGAACCATTACATTTCTATGTTCCTCAAAACAAAACTCTATATGCAACAGAATGTACCACCAAGCACAAAGTAAAACTACAAGTCTATTGATTTTTATTTTTTTATTTTTGGTAGACTGATGTTCCTAGAGATCTTATTGCCTTAGCACAATTGTTCCTAATATGAGCACATTATCCATGTTCACTTAGAGTTTATTGGATTGAATTGAATACTAGAAAGTGACTTTACACTGCTAGGATGATTTCAGGATCCTTGGTTCCAGACTAGATTAGCAGTCATAGTAAAAAAAAGAAGAAGAAGGAGGAGGAGAAGGAGGAGAAAGGGGGGAGGAAGAAGAGAAGAAAGAGGAGGAGGAGGAGGAGGAGGAGGAGGAGGAGGAGGAGGAGGAGGAGGAGGAGGAGATAATACCTGGCAGAAAAATGAGGGTTTTGATGAAATGCTTCTCATAGTTAGAACAGCATGTTCCAGGTCAGAAGAGGAATCATCTAGATTCCCACCAATGAGTCAGGAAAATTGATCTTGACTCCAGCCTGGGCACTGGCTCTCCAGCATTTACAGAGCAGAGGGTTACAGGGAGAGCACAGAAAGGTGCAGATGGCCACCCTGCTGTGCCATGTGGAACAGAAGGTGATATTTTTTGAAAATATCAAGAGTGACGTGGGGACGTGCTTTAGCTTGGTTTGGTTAGTTTTCAAGTTACCCCAGGAAAAGCAGGGCTGTTGTGAGAATACGCATGCATTACTTCTGGAAACAGCCCAGGAACAGAGGCAACTCCAACTTCGAGCAACACTGTCTCAGCACGTCTGCTGCACTCAGCTATTTGCTCCGTTTCTCTCTCTCTCTGCTCACAGCATGCTCTGCTCATCTATTAGCTTCTGGAGCTACAGGGATACTTAACAGGGAGATCTCTTAACATTTTCTTGTTTCAATAGGTTACAGAATTTTACTGGGCCAGAGTTGTATGTCATAGCCTAGCCGACATGGGCTGCCCTTGGGTCATAAATGCCTGTGTCTGAGATCGCAAGATACAAATGTGCTGCAGAGAGTTGGGGGCTGGGGTGGGGAAGTTCCCTTCACAAGGGTGTATGAGGGGCAGGAACTGTCATGCCAAGACAGAGGTGCCTCTGGAGTTGGGGGCCAGGGCTAACAGTGCTTGGATAACTCATTTTTTAATATTACACAGCAGATAGAGGTGGACAGGGCAGTGGCTCTCCTTAGGCTGAAAAGACAAACCCACAAAGAGAGACTGCCTCATAGAGCTTTCATTGCTGGCTGGGCACCCTTAGATCCCACACGGAGATGGAATGTTGCTCTCTAGAATAAGAGGCGCCCTATGCTGCATGGGTCTTTTGGGAAGACAGAGTGTGTGTTGGCTAAGAATGAGTGCAAGGTGTCTTGGGTTCCAATCCCAGTATGACCACTTGTTTTGTGATTTTGAATAAATAACTTTATCCTCTGAACTTCACTTTTCTTAGTTATAAAATGGGGATAATTCTCTCTTAGGTTGTTTAAAACAAAATCAAGACCATGTTATTCTATTATCTAAACTCCTGTATGGCTTCTGGTTGGTCAAAATTACATCCCGAGTGTAGGTCAAATAAGTTTGCAAATATGATGTTTATGTTTGCTTGCTTATAGTTTGCATTGGGTGTGGGAGACAAGCTATAAACTGGCAAGGTCCTCATAGCCTAAGGCTTAGTTTTAAGACTAAGCCTTTCCCACACTTTTAATACTAAGATGTTTTCAATATCCTGCTAGTACTAAGATCTTCTCAAAACTAAGCTTTTCCCCACACCCTTGACTGTTGCATGATGTGGGGTGGTGCACTCTTATGAGGAATCCCATTTATGCCTCAGATAAGTGGCTGTGTATCAGAGATTTCCTTATTTATATATTGGCTTAAAGGCTTTAATTTCTACACTATAAAATAAGGCGGACCGGGGGTTCTCTCGCTCAGATCCTGTCATCAACATTGCAGAGGAGAGGCAGCCAAGGTGGTGGAGTGCTGAAGGAGAAGCCAGTTTGTGCAGACTGTGTGCAGAGAGAAGGAAATGGGGAACAGAGGTGAATAAGGCTGGTGGGGCCTTTGACTCTAGGAATACTTGAATGAGTCAGTGGCTTTGGGAGCCCTGAATGGAAAGGGAAGTGTTTTCCCATTGTGTGTATTTTCTTGCCCTCTGGGTGCAAGCTAGGATTAAAAGGTAATGGCCCCGCCTGACTAGGCGGTGGCGCAGTGGATAGAGCGTCAGACTGGGATGCAGAGGACCCAGGTTCGAGACCCCGAGGTCGCCAGCTTGAGCGCGGGCTCATCTGGTTTGAGCAAAAGCTCACCAGCTTGAACCCAAGGTTGCTGGCTCCAGCAAGGGGTTACTCGGTCTGCTGAAGGCCTGCGGTCAAGGCACATATGAGAAAGCAATCAATGAACAACTAAGGTGTTGCAACACGCAATGAAAAACTAATGATTGATGCTTCTCATCTCTCTCCGTTCCTGTCTGTCTGTCCCTGTCTATCCCTCTCTCTGACCCACTCTCTGTCTCTGTAAAAAATAAAATAAATAAATAAATAAAAGGTAATGGCCCACCAGTTCTTGGCTACGTTGTTTCATTACCGTCTGTTCGAATCAAATGTGAACCTGCATGGGTCAGGTGGCTGTGATGGTGGCCGTGTGTTGGGCAGATAAAATGTATTATGCTCACTTTGTTAAAGATGGAGGCCGTCGCCCAGGTGATATTAATGTGTGTTGAGAATCCTTGTAGCCTGGGGCTTGGTTTTGGGATTAAGCCTTTCCCACCCTTTTTGATGTGGAGTGGTACAATCCAATCATGCCTCAGAGAAGTGACTTTGTATTAGACACTTCCCTATTTTGTATATTGGATTAGAGGTTGTGAAGCTACAATATAAAATGGGGACGGAGCGGGAGCTTGAGCTCTTGGTTCCTGCAATGATTAGCATGAGAGAGCAGAGGGAGCAGAGCAGAGAGCAGAAAGAGGCCATGTGGCCAGGAGAAGCAGCCAAGATGGCAGAGTATTGAGTGAGAGGCCAGTTTGTGCAGTTTGACGCTGGAGAAGGAAGGAGATGGGGAACTGAGGAGAATAAGGCTGGTGAGCTAGAAACCTTTGATTCTAGGAAACTTGGATAAGTCAGTGGCTTTGTGAGCACTGAATGTGAGTGGGTTTTGGAGCCCAGTGTGTGTTTTTACTTGCCCGCCGGGTGCAAGCTAGAATTAAAGAAAATGGCCTATCAGTTTTTGACTCCATTGTTTCTTTACCGACTGTCCGAATCCTATGTGAACCTGCATGAGCTGGGCTGCTCTGATGGTGGCCCTGGCCCTGCCTACTGGCTTTACACCGTGGCTACTGGCTTTACACCGAGTCTTTACAAGAGCTGACAACTCCCAGAACAAAGTCTGTGCCCTTTTCATGTCCAGGACTTCTCTCCTGTCTTGCTTTGTTGCAGCCACACTGGCCTCATAGTTATTCCTGTACACTCCAACCATCCTCCTATCTGAGGCCACTTGCACTGGATGTATCTTCTGCCTTGAAAAATCTTCATCCAGACAGACTCAAGACTCATTCTGTGATCAACTCCCAGTCTATGCTGAAACACTGCTGTCTCAATAGTTTCCCCTGACTACTCAGTTTAAAATTACAACTACTCCCCTTCTTCCTGCATTCTAGATTCCCTTTGCCCTGCTCTACTTTTCCATTCTAACTCAGTTCATAATTAATTATTGATCTTGCTATTTTCTCTCTCCCACAGTAGAATATAAATGCCAGAGAATGGAGATTTTGTCTGGGGATTTTATCTGTTTTCTTTACTGATCTGGCTTCAGCCCCTACAACAGAACTGGCACAGAGTAGGTGCACAAGAAATTGTTCTGAATCAAACTTTTTACACAGGGGGCCAGTTCACTGTCCCTCAGACTGTTGGAGGGCTGGACTATAAAAAAAACTATGAACAAATCCCTATGCACACTGCACATATCTTATTTTAAAGCAGGGGTCCCCAAACTACGGCCCGCGGGCCGCATGCGGCCCCCTGAGGGCATTTATACGGCCCCCGCCGCACTTCTGGAAGGGGCACCTCTTTCATTGGTGGTCAGTGAGAGGAGCATAGTTCCCATTGAAATACTGGTCAGTTTGTTGATTTAAATTTACTTGTTCTTTATTTTAAATATTGTATTTATTTCAGTTTTGTCTTTTTACTTTAAAATAAGATATGTGCAGTGTGCATAGGGATTTGTTCATAGTTTTGTTTATAGTCCGGACCTCCAATGGTCTGAGGCCCCCTGTGAAAAAAGTTTGGGGACTCCTGATCTAGCCTGTCTGTTGTCTTTTGTATCTACAATAATGTACCTGATAACATACCTTTGAAATGTAAGAGTAATCTTCTTTTCCTGCCACCTCAGGGCAGGCACCCCACCAGAGCAAAACCACAAATCCTCTCATTGTTATTGTTATGTTAATTGTAACTGTTAACTATTTTATACCTGCCTGTGGAAAAAGTATGCATCTATACATTTCGCTTTTTATCCAATCCCAAAGATAAGCGTCTGTCTCTGGTGGTTAGTCATCCTCCTCTTCCTGGCACAGAGAACAGACACCCTTACATTATACATTACAAATGGAGATTCCCTTTTGGAATGTAAATTTCCCTACTTAAGTGTATCTTTTATTTTATTTTCAGAGCTTCTCCTGTGTCTGTGACATCTCAAAATAATCAGTTCAAAAATAATCTCTATTTCAAAGAGGTATGTTTTGGGGCTTATTCTGGTCTCCTGCAGTCACATTTGGGGATGGCATTTTCTGGTGTCCTATATAGCACCTGTTGGGCAGATGAAATATATTATGCTCACTTTGTTAAAAATAGTGCTGCCCACATGGAGGCCATTGCCCAGGTGATATTAATGTGTGTTAGGGGTGGACTGTGGGCAGGCAGAATCCTCGTAGCCTGGGGCTTGGTTTTGGGATTAAGCCTTTCCCACCCTTTTTGATGTGGGGTGGTACAATCCAATTATGCCTCAAAGAAGTAACTTTGTATTAGAGACTTCCCTATTTTGTATATTGGATTAAAGGTTTGGATTTCTACACTATAAAATAGGGGCAGAACGGGAGCTTGCTCTCTCGGTTCCTGAGATTGTCATTAGAGGAGAAGAGCAGAGAAGAGAGCAGAGAGAGGCCAGGAGAAGCAGCCAAGATGGCGGAGTGTTGAGTGAGAAGCCAGTTAGTGCAGAGTTTGTGCAGGGAGAAGGAAGGAGATGGGGAACAGAGGTGAATAAGCCTGGTGAGCTAGAAACCTTTGATTCTAGGAAACTCGGATAAGTCAGTAGCTTTGTGAGCACTGAATGTGAGTGAGTTTTGGAGCCCAGTGTGTGTTTTTACTTGCCCGCTGAATGCAAGCTAGAATGAAAGAAGATGGCTCATCAGTTTTTGGCTCCGTTGTTTCTTTACTGACTGTCTGAATCTAATGCGAACCTGCATGAGCCGGGCTGCTGTGATGGCGGCCCTGGCCGTGCATACTGGCTTTACAACACCTAAGGTTAGAGGACAGCTATATCTGTTCATATTGTGGTAAGGTGCCGGAAAACTGTAAAACTTAGTATTGGCAACGCCATTTTAAAGAGGAAAAGTCAGGCTTTCTGTCCCATCTTTTCTTTGGAGAATGAAGAAAAAAGGATATAGAAATCTCCTGACTTACAAGGACAACTGAGTCATTTAATTATAGTTCTCTGAAAAGGTTATCTGAAGAACTTCCTTTCCCTTTCAATAAGAGACAGAATTCACATACCACCCTACACTGATTTTAGCTCACCCCTCTTCCTAGAATCCTGAGATTAACGTGTACTTCTAGGCAAAGGAGGAGAGAGAGAGACTAAAAGGTTTATAAATGTATTTTAATATGTAAAGTGACATCATCATTGTGTTACTTTGAAAGTTTTAACGTTTTTTAAAATGCCCTAGACAAATGTTATAATCTTGTTAATTATTGTGTCATGCTGTCATGCTCCCACCAAACTGTGTGTGGTCAAGGGTATATAACCAGCCTCTGAGATACATTTGGGGCTGCATGATTTGGGTCAGATATGGCCTGTGTCAGTCATATGCAGCTGGAATCTCTTCCTTTTTTTTTTTTTTTGTATTTTTCTGAAGCTGGAAACGGGGAGAGACAGTCAGACAGACTCCCGCATGCGGCCGACCAGGATCCACCCGGCACGTCCACCAGGGGCGACGCTCTGCCCTCCAGGGGGCGATGCTCTGCCCCTCCGGGGCGTCGCTCTGCCATGACCAGAGCCACTCTAGCGCCTGGGGCAGAGGCCAAGGAGCCATCCCCAGCGCCTGGGCCATCTTTGCTCCAATGGAGCCTTGGCTGCGGGAGGGGAAGAGAGAGACAGAGAGGAAGGAGGGGGGTGGAGAAGCAAATGGGCGCTTCTCCTATGTGCCCTGGCCGGGAATTGAACCCGGGACCCCCGCACGCCAGGCCGACACTCTACCGCTGAGCCAACTGGCCAGGGCCTGAATCTCTTCCTTTTAATAAAACCCTTCAAAATTCATCTGGTCTTGGTGTCTCTACGTAAATCCACGGAAGTGAGGTATGGTACTTTACAACATTTGGGGGCTTGTCTGGGATCCAGTGTTTCGCATCACTGGGTAGAGACACCCTGAATTGGCTAGTCTCTCCAGGGGATTACTCAACCCTGCTAGAATCTCAAGGAGAGGCACCACCTGAGACATTTTCAGTGCTCCCCATTTTTCTATAGGGTTCAGACAGTTCTTCACTAGACACCCCCTGATTCCCAAATTGAATAATTTGGACAATTTGGCAGAGAAATCAAGGAGGTAGGTAAAGCAACTCTTGCTCTACTGAATTCTAGCTGTTCTTCTGTTCTGAATTCTAGATTTTCTGTTTGGGACTGGTCAATTTAGGTCATTGTGTAGAGGCCCAGATGTGGTCACTCTCTTGCAGTGGACTCTCCAAGACCAAGACGTCGGTGGAGAGTTTTAAGATCCTGCCTTGGGCTTTGTTGGGAGCTGTCTGGAAGAACATTAGTGGGGACTGAGTTCTGCCTTGGGCTTCTGGAACTGTTCATTTGTGTTTGCACATTTATTTGTGCTCTACGGAGACAATTAGTGGGAACTGAGTTGACCAGGTTGATCAGTTCTGCCTTGGGCTTCCAGAAACATCATTTTTGTTTGCACATTTGTTCATGCTCTAGGAAGACAATTAGTGGGGACTGAGTTAACCCTGAACTTCCAGAGGTATCTAGTTGTATACTCAGAAAAAGACATTAGTGGGGACATTGTTCATGCTCTAAGAACCCATAGTGGGGATTGAATTAGCCAGGATTAATCAGTCTCCCATTGCATTGCATCAGTGGAGACTGAGTTAACCAGAATTGATTGATCTCGCCTTGGACTTCCAGAGACATCTCTGTGTTTGTCAGATCCTGTTCTTTGCTTTAATGTTTCTGTCTAAGGACCCTGAGTGATTGGTGTGTGAGTGAAAATCTCTGGTGCTTAAGCTTAAGTTCTGTGAACATGGCTAGGAGAACACCTGAGAAGCCCCAGAAAGTGGAACCCTTTCCTTTGTCTATTGAGCTGTGTGCTTAAATAGTAAGTGTTCTGTTTTGTCTCTTTGTTTGTCAGAAAATCTCTAGTATGATTTTAGTTGGAATAAGTAAAGCAGCTCATTTAAATTTCTTGATTTATAATTTGTGTATGTGAAGTCTTTGCTTAATGTTTAATGTGGTTTTTTTTTAAGGCTTAAATTAAGTTTTTGCATGCACCTCTGGCTTCAGGGCACGCTGATTTCTCCCTGAAGAAATTGTTCTCTTCTGTTGGCTCCTTCCTCTTGTCTTGACTAATAATTAATACCTCTATAGTCAAACATCCTTTATTCTGATGCTAGTTATTATCTGTCTTATATTTTTTGCTTTTATTGATGTGCTAATTCCTGCATTTTCCCAGAGAGTTTCAATTTTGTAAATCAGCACCGCAAACATTAAATATAGGAGGAGAAGGCTGAGGAATGTGCTCCAGGAAGTGTTTCTCCAGCCTCTGGGGAGAAGGGTTGGCAAGTAAGCAGTTTGGATGAGAGAAGAGCAAAAGGTAAGGCCGGGACATGCTGTATGCAGAACGGCAGGGTAAGGGTGCTGGAGTAAGGTGGCAGGCCCAACTAAGGGTGAAGTAACTAGAGGAAGTATAGAATAGAAACTAGTTTCAGATATTCAGATATCCACCTATGGACCAAAAGAAGTTTTATCCATTTGGAAAATACAGGGTAGGAATAGTATTAAAAGATTAAACTTTGCTTTAGAAAAATCTTAGAGAAAGAAAAGGAAACGGGGAAAGGTAGAAATGTTTAGAAATTAACGGGTATGGACCTTGCTGGTTATCAGTTCCTTGAAACAAATTGCAATTTCAGAATAAGCAATGGGATCATAAGTAATAGGATTATAGGAAATGGAATTATCAGAGACAGACCCTCTGGCTGCCTCTTCCCTTCCCCTCCCTAGGACATAGGGGTCGCATGAGCCCTCCGTGAGTTGGGGGTGGTGGCTTGTTGCCCTCCACTGGTATGTAAGAAATTATAGAAGAAAAAATAAGTATAAAGTGTACAAGCACTGGGAGAAGGGTTCCGAGTTTCTCTTGCAGGGTCGAGGTGGGTGTTGGTTCCCCTCCAAGTTTCCCCTATCCTTCCCCAGTTCCTTTGTGTGGCATAATTGTTGTCTGATGTGGGAGGCATGGGATTCATGGGGGAGACCTACTGCTTTAGCCATAATAGTACCCCCTCGGGCACCAAGAACCCCAGGCACCCCGACCCTTGCATTGACTTAATGATGCGAAGCACTGTAGGTCAAAAAGAAGATTAGCATCTCTTTGCCAGCTGGGTAGTTATGAAATAGTGAGTGCATTTTATTTTTCTCAATCAATCAATAGTTCATTGGGGTAGTAGTTTACAATCCTCTTATTGTAAACTGTACTAAAACTGTACTAATAACAAGGCATATAAAACTGTATAGTCTGCCAAATCCAAAGACTTCCTTTTTGTATCATGGATCCCTTATTGTGTAAAAAGTGTTTTCCATGTATGTTATTTTAAAAGCCTTTTGTTAATTCTCCTTTTTATTTGCTATTTCATAGCCCTGTGATGTTAAAATCTTGGTTTAAATACTAGGGAATATGTATTGGTTATTGATAGTGTCTTTTTATGTGATGTTTAGTTTATTATAATTTTTAAAGCAATATTGTTGAGTGTTAGGTCACCAAAAATCCAGAGTGACAAATATTACTATGGATTAGCCTAACAGTAAAATTACAGCATAAATAAGGTATGTTTTCTTAGAATGTAAAAGGAATTTGTTATTAAGTAAAATATAAAATGTATTGGTCATTCCAATTGGTGCTTGTAACTAAATCCTTAGAATGTAAGACATAGATATAATAGAAAATAGTTTAAATCCTTTTTCTAAGTGACCTCTAGAATTAGAAAACTTAGAATTCCTTTTATCAGGGAAGCCTCAATCCCTAGCAGGACCGTTAGAATCTGTAAAACAATTGAGACCACCTCAAGAAAATGTTTCTAGTTATCTAGCTTAAGTAAGATTCTAGCTCCCAAGCAAGTGAGAAAAATTTAGACATTTTCCCTCAGTTTATGTTAGCCAGGATCAGAAAAGATACTGAGGCAGTCAACTTAATCTTTACATAGCAATCAGCTCTAGAAATTAGAAAATATATTATAAATTTAAAAAGGGTTGCATCATCAGCTGCTAAAAATAAATAAGTGAATAAAACTAAGCATTTTGGAAGGTACATTGCTTCTCCCTCAATCACATAGCTCTGCCTGGCCCCTAAAGATGATTGGTTAGTCAATAATGGGTAAGACCCCTGAAAGAAAGGGACAACCTAAGACAGGCACAGTCAATGGGGGGCCCTAAAGAGAAGGCTTAAGAACTAACAAAGGTGAGGCTCAAATCTGGTCTCCCCAACAATGCAGGAGCCTGCTCCCCTGAGATAGTGGCTTTCATCCACTGACCAGGACACCAAAAGAAGGGAGACTCCCTAAAACTTAAGAAAAACCAGGCAGTTGAAGATGCTACCTCAAACCAGTGGGGCTTCTAGAAAATTTTAGTAACATTACTAAAGCCCCTGTTGCTAAAGGTTTATTCACAACCAATGCATTCCATGTGCAAGGAAATTAGGCACATTAGCCAAATTACAACAACATGACAAACTATACAATTTAAAGAATTACAAAGGAACATTTCACCAGTCTCTGAGTACTTTGCCAACAGTGCAAAATGTCCTCAGCCTTCTTTCTAGCCATGGGAAAAGCTTCCCAGGGCAGGTAAGTGCTCCCAGCAAAGCTGCCCCCCACCCCCATCAGGGTATTTCACATTGTCCAAATCCATAAGTCCATCCAACAAAGGAGCCAGTGCTCACTCTGGTCCAGGAATCAGTCCAAGCACATGGGGCCTCAGCCACCCCCCTCATCCCTGCCGTCCTGGCAGGTCTTACACTGTCCCAAAGAGGAGCACGTGGCAATGGCAGTCAGCATTTCCATCTCTGCTTTGGAAAGCATGATGGCATTCACCCCTATGTCCCAAAATCGCAGACCTACCAGGGGCATAGTAAGAACTCCTTGCTGCTGGGCTCTCATCTTCTGGAGACTGTGGATCGCAACTCCAGCCCTATTCGCCTCATCCTCCAAAGAGGAACTGAAAACACCAGCTCGCACCGCCAGGTTTGAGCCCCAGGCCACTGCCACCTTCTGCTCTGTGGGCTTTGCAGCCCCAGCTCAGGCCTCATCTCTGGCCTCCCACCACCTCTGGCTCTCCACAACATCCAGGGCAATATCCATCTCACGAACCCGTGATTCCTTCTCCAGCGGCTGCTCCATTTCCAAACGAATCTCATGAACCTGGCCTACTTCCTCTAGTGCTTGCTTCAGCTCCAGGGTCGGCATCTCTTTCTCCTACGTTTGCTCCAGTTCCTTCCACTGCTCGATTTTCAGGGCCTGGGCAGCCTCTTCCACAGAGCTCTCGTTTTCCTCACGTATGGCTGTAAAAGTAAGCCAGCCCATGGCCCCCAAAAGGAGAGCCATGGGGAACCATAACAGCAGCCAGTCCTCTACTCTACTGCTCAAAGGTGGTGGTGGCTCCATACTGATCTGTATCGAAACCTGCCACAGACTACAACAAATGTTTGGCCAGTAGTCACGGCCACCATCACAGCTGCTTGGCCCATGCAAGTTCACATTTGATTCAGAGAGATGGTAATGAAACAATGGAGCCAAGAACTGGTGGGCCATTAGCTTTAATCCTAGCTTCCACCCAGCAGGCGAGAAATACACACAGCGAATACACTTCCCTTTCCATTCAGTGTTCCCAAAGCCACTGACTTATCTGAATTTCTTAGAATCAAAGATTTCGAACCTCACCAGCCTTATTCACCTCTGTTCCTCATCTCCTTCTCTCTGCACAAACTGGCTTCTCCTTCAGCACTCCACCACCTTGGCTGCCTTTCCTCTCCTCCATGTGGCCTTTCTCTGTCCTCTCCTCCAGCATGGGCTCCTCCTAGAACATAATCACTCTTCCCCTGGAACAACGTGATCTCTTTTAAAACCTTCTGGCGTGAAAGGTCCTGCACCAACACACATTAATATAATCATGCCCATCCCAAGCAAGAAGGGCAAGTAATATTATCACCCGGGTGACGGGCTTCCATGTGGGCAGCGCCATCTTTTCTTTTCTTTTTTTTTTTTTTTTTTTTTACAGGGACAGAGAGTGAGTCAGAGAGAGGGATAGACAGGGACAGACAGACAGGAACGGAGAGAGATGAGAAGCATCAATCATTAGTTTTTCATTGCGTGTTGCAACACCTTAGTTGTTCATTCATTGCTTTCTCATATGTGCCTTGACCTCGGGCCTTCAGCAGACCGAGTAACCCCTTGCTGGAGCCATCGACCTTGGGTACAAGTTGGTGGGATTTTGCTCAAACCAGATGAGCCCGCGCTCAAGCTGGTGACCTCGGGGTTTCGAACCTTGGTCCTCTGCATCCCAGTCCAGCACTCTATCCATTGCACCACCGCCTGTCAGGCCAGGCAGTGCCATCTTTAACAAAGTGAGCATAATATATTTTATCTGCCCAACAACAGTTCTCTGGCACCTTACCACATTCCCCACTGGTTTTACATACTGAGTCAAATCCTTGACTCATTTTAACAAGGTGCATGAGGCAATCTTTAATTTTTATAAATTTTCTTAATTTTTCAGAAATAACTAGCTTTTATGGCAATTTACTTCCTTTCTCTTTCAAAAAGTATTGCTGTACTCTATACCTTTTATTACTATACAATTCCTTTTAGTCAGAAGTCTTAAAAAACATCTTAACCTTTAGTGACAACCAAGCTGGCTTTTTTTTTACCCTAGTTTTCCTTTTTACTCAAAGTCTGATTAAAAAGAGGTTCTCAGTGAGTTTCTTCATGCATTAACCATGCATACACCAACCAGCTTCCAGTTTGTGGTTGGAGCAGGGCATGCTGTCCCTCTCAGGGTTAACTTACAAGGGTTGGTGGGGTCAGTCTCCGCTGTCCACGAAAGTGTCTCTGTTGGGACTGCAGGTTTCAGTCAGCTATGGTGGACCCAGGCTGGCATACCTTCTACCTTGGCAGCAGTGGGAGTGGCCAGAATCACGGTGTGTGGACCTGTCCACGTGGGAGTCAGTCCTTGGGTGATGTATTTCTTTACCAAGACTGAGTCACCAGGCTGAGAAGGATGTGCCGAATCTCCTCGCAGTGCTAGAAGTGCCTCTTGGACAGTCTTTTGAACAGCCTGCTGAGTAATTTGCAGACCCTGCAAGTACTTAAGGAAGGAGTGGTTATGTTTCCTTTATGATTTGATTTATGTGTTTTATTTGCCCTAAACCTTTGGGGCCTGTGGGCACAATGTAACTTCAAATTAGTTCTTAATTAATATTGGGCTCCCTTCCTACTACTGTGAGATTTTGGACACAAATGCAGGCCTAACATTAGAATGGGCAAACTAAATTTGGGAAGAATTCCACACAGCAACGTTCTAACAACTGTCACTGTGGCCCTACTCCCAGTAGGAAAAGCTTCTATTTATCTGTTAATTATTTCATTAAGGTCTGTTTCTAAATGTTTACCTGGGAAAGTTCCTCTTTCTCTGTTTCTTTTCACAATTTTCTTACTTTCTTCTTAATATTTACTTGGACATAAACTAAACACTCAGATATTATGCCTTCTGTAATAGATTCTAAGTCTGGCCTTTTTAATTATTCCTTTTTTGCTGGCAAAATCTTCTTCTAATTGGTTGTGAATAAACCTTTAGCAACAGGGGCTTTAGTAATGTTACTAAAATTTTCTAGAAGCCCCACTGGTTTGAGGTAGCATCTTCAGCTGCCTGGTTTTTCTTAAGTTTTAGGGAGTCTCCCTTCTTTTGGTGTCCTGGTCAGTGGATGAAAGCCACTATCTCAGGGGAGCAGGCTCCTGCATTGTTGGGGAGACCAGGTTTGAGCCTCACCTTTGTTAGTTCTTAAGCCTTCTCTTTAGGGCCCCCCATTGACTGTGCCTGTCTTAGGTTGTCCCTTTCTTTCAGGGGTCTTACCCATTATTGACTAACCAATCATCTTTAGGGGCCAGGCAGAGCTATGTGATTGAGGGAGAAGCAATGTACCTTCCAAAATGCTTAGTTTTATTCACTTATTTATTTTTAGCAGCTGATGATGCAACCCTTTTTAAATTTATAATATATTTTCTAATTTCTAGAGCTGATTGCTATGTAAAGATTAAGTTGACTGCCTCAGTATCTTTTCTGATCCTGGCTAACATAAACTGAGGGAAAATGTCTAAATTTTTCTCACTTGCTTGGGAGCTAGAATCTTACTTAAGCTAGATAACTAGAAACATTTTCTTGAGGTGGTCTCAATTGTTTTACAGATTCTAACGGTCCTGCTAGGGATTGAGGCTTCCCTGATAAAAGGAATTCTAAGTTTTCTAATTCTAGAGGTCACTTAGTAAAAGGATTTAAACTATTTTCTATTATATCTATGTCTTACATTCTAAGGATTTAGTTACAAGCACCAATTGGAATGACCAATAAATTTTATATTTTACTGAATCACAAATTCCTTTTACATTCTAAGAAAACATACCTTATTTATGCCGTAATTTTACTGTTAGGCTAATCCATAGTAATATTTGTCACTCTGGATTTTTGGTGACCTAACACTCAACAATATTGCTTTAAAAATTATAATAAACTAAACATCACATAAAAAGACACTATCAATAACCAATACATATTCCCTAGTATTTAAACCAAGTGTAAAACCAGCCTCCAGGGCCACCATCAGAGCAGCCGCCTGGCCCATGCAGGTTCGCATTGGATTCGGACAGTCGGTAAAGAAACAATGGAGCCAAAAACTGATAGGTCATTTTCTTTAATTCTAGCTTGCACCCGGCAGGCAAATAAAAACACACACTGGGCTCCAAAACCCACTCACATTCAGTGCTCACAAAGCCACTGACTTATCCGAGTTTCCTAGAATCAAAGGTTTCTAGCTCACCAGCCTTATTCTCCTCTGTTCCCCATCTCCTTCCTTCTCCAGCGTCAAACTGCACAAACTGGTCTCTCACTCAATACTCCGCCATCTTGGCTGCTTCTCCTGGCCTACTCCATGTGGCCTCCTTCCGCTGCTCTCTGCTCTGCTCCCTCTGCTCTCTCATGCTAATCATCCCAGGAACCAAGAGCGCAAGCTCCTGCTCTGTCCCCATTTTATAGTGTAGAAATCCAAACCCTTAATCCAATATACAAAATAGGGAAGTCTCTAATACAAAGTCACTTCTCTGAGGCATGATTGGATTGTACCACCCCACATCAAAACGGGTGGGAAAGGCTTAGTCCCAAAACCAAGCCCCAGGCTACAAACACATTAATATCACCTGGGCCACGGCCTCCACGTGGGCAGCTCCACTTTAACAAAGTGAGCATAATACATTTTATCTGCCCAACACCAAGATTTTAACATCACAGGGCTATGAAATAGCAAATAAAAAGGAGAATTAACAAAAGGCTTTTAAAATAACTGTTGGGCAGATAAAATGTATTATGCTCACTTTGTTAAAGATGGCTCCGCTGCCCACGTGAGGCCGTCACCCAGGTGATATTAATGTGTGTTGAGAATCGTTGTAGCCTGAGGCTTGGTTTTGGGATTAAGCCTTTCCCACCCTTTTTGCTGTGGGGTGGTACAATCCAATCATGCCTCAGAGAAATGACTTTGTATTAGGGACTTCCCTACTTTATATATTGGATTAGAGGTTGTGAAGCTACAATATAAAGTGGGGGCGGAACGGGAGTTGGTGCTCTTGGTTCCTGAGACTATCATTAGAAGAGAGAGCAGGGGAGAGCAGAGAAAGGCCATGTGGAGGAGGCCAGGAGAAGCAGCCAAGATGGTGGAGTGCTGAGTGAGATGTCCGTTTGTGTAGAGTTTGTATTTGGGTAAGGAAGGAGATGGGGAACAGAGGTGAATAAGGCTGGTGAGCTAGAAACCTTTGATTCTAGGAAACTCGGATAAATCAGTGGCTTTGTGAGCACTGAATGTGATTGGGTTTTGGAGCCCAGTGTGTATTTTTTACTTGCCCGCCGGGTACAAGCTAGAATTAAAGACTATGGCCCATCAGTTTTTGGCTCCGCTGTTTCTTTACCGACTGTCCAAATCCAGTGGGAACCTGCATGGGCCAGGCGGCTGCTGTGATAGTGGCCCTGGCCCCGGCTCCTGGCTTTACATTTGGCGTAGTCAGCAGGATTCGATACAGATTGGCAAGGAGCCTTTGAGTGGTGGAGTAGAGGACTGGTTGCTGTTAGGGTTCCCCATGGCTGTCCTTTTGGGGATTGTAGGCTGGCTGACTTTTACAGCCATGCGTGAGAAAACTGAGAGCTCTGTGGAAGAGGCTGCCCGGGACCTGCAAACCGAGCAGTGCAAGGAGATGGAGCAAATGCAGGAGAAACCAATGCTGACCCTGGAGCTGGAGGAAGCACTGGAGGAGGAGGCGGACCAGGTTCGTGAGATTCGCCTGGAAATGGAGCAGCTACTGGAGGAGGATTCAGAGGTTCGTGAGTTGCAGCTTGCCCTGGATGTTGCGGAGAGCCAGCAGCGGCAGGAGGCCGGGGCTGAGGCTGAGGCTGAGGCTGAGGCTGGGTCCAGAGCTGCAAGGTCTGCGGAGCAGAAGGCGGCGGTAGCCCAGGGCTTGAGCCTGGCAGTGGGAGCTAGTGTTTTCAGTTCCTCTTTGGAGGATGAGAATTGGGCTGGAGTTGTGATTTGCAGTCTCCAGAAGGTGAGAGCCCAGCTGGAAGGAGCACCTACTATGGCCCCGGTAGGTCTGCGATTTGGGAACATAGGGCTGGACACGCTTTCCGGAGCAGAGATGGAAATGCTGACTGCCATTGCCATGTGCCCCTCTTTGGGACAGTGTAAGACCTGCGAGGATGGCAGGGATGAGGGGGGTGGCTGACGCCCCATGTGTGTGGACTGATTTCCTGGACTACGACCGGAGTGGGCATTGGCTCCTTTGTTGGATGGACTTACGGATTATGGATTTTGGACAGTGTGAAATACCCTGATGGGGGTGGGGGGTGGCTTTGCTGGAAGCACTCCCCTGCCCTGGGAAGTTTTTCCCGTGGCTAGAAAGAAGGCCGAGGACATTTTGCGCTTTGGGTTAAGTGCTGAGAGACTGGTGAAGTGTACCTTTGTAATTGTTGAAATTGTATAATTTGCCATGTTGTAATTTGTATAATGTGCTAATTTTCTTGCACAGGGATGCCGGTGATGTAAATTGTGGGTAGTAAAGTGAGCATAGGGGTGGATTGTTGGGCAGATAAAATGTATTATGCTCACTTTGTTAAAGATGGCTCCACTGCCCACGTGAGGCCGTCGCCCAGGTGATATTAATGTGTGTTGAGAATCGTTGTAGCCTGAGGCTTGGTTTTGGGATTAAGCCTTTCCCACCCTTTTTGCTGTGGGGTGGTACAATCCAATCATGCCTCAGAGAAATGACTTTGTATTAGGGACTTCCCTACTTTATATATTGGATTAGAGGTTGTGAAGCTACAATATAAAGTGGGGGCGGAATGGGAGTTGGTGCTCTTGGTTCCTGAGATTATCATTAGAAGAGAGAGCAGGGGAGAGCAGAGAAAGGCCATGTGGAGGAGGCCAGGAGAAGCAGCCAAGATGGTGGAGTGCTGAGTGAGATGTCCGTTTGTGTAGAGTTTGTATTTGGGTAAGGAAGGAGATGGGGAACAGAGGTGAATAAGGCTGGTGAGCTAGAAACCTTTGATTCTAGGAAACTCGGATAAATCAGTGGCTTTGTGAGCACTGAATGTGATTGGGTTTTGGAGCCCAGTGTGTATTTTTTACTTGCCCGCCGGGTACAAGCTAGAATTAAAGACTATGGCCCATCAGTTTTTGGCTCCGCTGTTTCTTTACCGACTGTCCGAATCCAATGGGAACCTGCATGGGCCAGGCAGCTGCTGTGATAGTGGCCCTGGCCCTGGCTTCTGGTTTTACAATAACATACATGGAAAACACTTTTTACACAATAAGGGATCCATGATACAAAAAGGAAGTCTTTGCATTTGGCAGACTATACAGTTTTATATGCCTTGTTATTAGTACAGTTTACAATAAGAGGATTGTAAACTACTACCCCAATGAACTGTTGATTGATTGAGAAAAATAAAATGCACTCACTATTTCGTAACTACCCAGCTGGCAAAGAGATACTAATCTTCTTTTTGACCTACAGTGCTTCGCATCATTAAGTGAATGCAAGGGTCGGGTGCCTGGGGTTCTTGGTGCCCGAGGGGGTACTATTATGGCTAAAGCAGTAGGTCTCCCCCGTGAATCCCATTCCTCCCACATCAGACAACAATTATGCCAAACAAAGGAACTGGGGAAGGATAGGAGAAACTTAGAGGAGAACCAACACCCACCTCGACCCTCCGGGAGAGACTCGGAACCCTTCTCCCAGTGCTTATACACTTTATACTTATTTTTTCTTCTATAATTTCTTACATACCAGTGGAGGGCAACAAGCCACCACCCCCAACTCACGGAGAGCCCATGCGACCCCTATGTCCTAGGGAGGGGAAGGGAAGAGGCAGCCAGAGGGTCTGTCTCTGATAATTCCATTTCCTATAATCCTATTACTTATGATTCCATTGCTTATTCTGAAATTGCAATTCTTTTCAAGGAACTGATAACCAGCAAGGTCCATACCCGTTAATTTCTAAACATTTCTACCTTTCCCCGTTTCCTTTTCTTTCTCTAAGATTTTTCTAAAGCAAAGTTTAATCTTTTAATACTATTCCTACCCTGTATTTTCCAAATGGGTAAAACTTCTTTTGGTCCATAGGTGGATATCTGAATATCTGAAACTAGTTTCTATTCTATACTTCCTCTAGTTACTTCACCCTTAGTTGGGCCTGCCACCTTACTCCAGCACCCTTACCCTGCCGTTCTGCATACAGCATGTCCCGGCCTTACCTTTTGCTCTTCTCTCATCCAAACTGCTTACTTGCCAGCCCTTCCCCCCAGAGGCTGGAGAAACACTTCCTAGAGCACATTCCTCAGCCTTCTCTTCCTATATTTAATGTTTGGGGTGCTGATTTACAAAATTGAAACTCTCTGGGAAAATGCAGGAATTAGCACATCAATAAAAGCAAAAAATATAAGACAGATAATAACTAGCACCCAGAATAAAGGATGTTTGACTATAGAGGTATTAATTATTAGTCAAGACAAGAGGAAGGAGCCAACAGAAGAGAATAATTTCTTCAGGGAGAAATCAGCGTGCCCTGAAGCCAGAGGTGCATGCAAAAACTTAATTTAAGCCTTAAAAAAAACACATTAAACATTAAGCAAAGACTTCACATACACAAATTATAAATCAAGAAATTTAAATGAGCTGCTTTACTTATTCCAACTAAAATCATACTAGAGATTTTCTGACAAACAAAGAGACAAAACAGAACACTTACTATTTAAGTACACAGCTCAATAGACAAAGGAAAGGGTTCCACTTTCTGAGGCTTCTCAGGTGTTCTCCTAGCTGTGTTCCTAGACATTAGGGTTAGGCACCAGAGATTTCCACTCACACACTGATCAGTCAGGGGCCTCTCAGGTGTTCTCCTAGCCATGTTCCCAGAACTTAAGCTTAAGCACCAGAGATTTCCACTCACACACCACTCAGGGTCCTTAGACAGAAACATTAAAGCAAAGAACAAGATCTGACAAACACAGAGATGTCTCTGGAAGTCCAAGGCGAGATCAATCAATTCTGGTTAACTCAGTCTCCACTGATGCAATGCAATGGGAGACTGATTAATCCTGGCTAATTCAATCCCCACTATGGGTTCTTAGAGCATGAACAAAGTCCCCACTAATGTCTTTTTCTGAGCACGCAACTAGATACCTCTGTGTTGGTCAAATAAGTTTGTAAATATGATATATATGTTTGTTCGCTTGTGACTTATATTGGTTGTGGGGGACAGGCTATAAGCAGGCCAGGTCATTGTAGCGTAAGGTTTGGTTTTAGGACTAAGCTTTTCCCCACACCCTTGACTGATTGTATGATCTGGGTGGTGCACTCTCATGAGGAATCCAATTATGCCTTGGATAAGTGACTTTGTATCAGAGACTTCCTTGTTTGTATATTGGATTAAGGGATTTTGGTTTTCTACACTATAAAGTGGGATAGACCAGGAGCTGGCATACACAGTTTCTGCTATCACGATTGCAGGGGCTTCCCTGATCCCTTGCCCTTTATGGGAAGAGCTGGTTTTCTGCTTTTCCCTTGTGTTCTTTTGTGGTTTGCCTGTCTTGGTGAGACACCAATAAATAGGATGGCCCACCATCCTCCGACTCCGCCGTTTCTTTACCATCATCTGCTGAAATCCAATGGGAACCTGCATGGGCCAGGCGGTTGCTTTGATAGTGACAGCCATGGCTCCTGGCCTTACACTCTGAAAGTTCGAGGTTAACTCAGTTTCCACTAATTGTCTTCCTAGAGCATGAAGAAATGTGCAAACAAAAATAGATGTCTCTGGAAACCCAAGGCATAACTGATCAACCTGGTCAACTCAGTTCCTACTAATTGTCTCCCTAGAGCATGAATAAATGTGCAAACACAAATGGACAGTTCCAGAAGCCCAAGGCAGAACTCAGCCCCACTAATGTCCTTCCAGAGAGCTCCCAACAAAGCCCGAGGCAAGATCTAAAAACTCTCCATCGAAGTCTTGGTCTTGGAGAGTCCACTGCAAGAGAGTGACCTCATCTGGGCCTCTACACAATGACCTAAATTGACCAGTCCCAGACAGAAAAGCTAGAATTCAGAACAGTAGAAAAGCTAGAATTCAGTAGAGCAAGAGTTGCTTTACCTACCTCCTTGATTTCTCTGCCAAATTGTCCAAATTATTCAATTTGGGAATCAGGGGGTGTCTAGTGAAGAACTGTCTGAACCCTATAGGAAAATGGGGAGCACTGAAAACGTCTCAGGTGGTGCCTCTCCTTGAGATTCCAGCAGGGTTGAGTAGTCCCCCGGAGAGATCAGCCGATTCAGGGTGTCTCTACCCAGTGATGTGAAACACTGGATCCCAGACAAGCCCCCAAATGTTGTAAAGTACCATACCTCACTTCCACGGATTTATGTAGAGACACCAAGTCCAGATGAATTTTGAAGGGTTTTATTAAAAGGAAGAGATTCATTAATATGCCGGCTGCATATGACTGACATGGGCCATATCTGACTCAAATCATGCAGCCCCAAATGTATCTCAGAGGCTGGTTATATACCCTTGACCACACACAGGTTGGTGGGAGCATGACAGCATGACACAATAATTAACAAGATTATAACATTTGTCTAGGGCATTTTAAAAAACGTTAAAACTTTCAAAGTAATGCAATGGTGATGTCACTTTACATATTAAAATACATTTATAAACCTTTTAGTCTCTCTCTCTCCTCCTTTGCCTAGAGGTACACGTTAATCTCAGGATTCCAGGAAGAGGTGTGAGCTAAAAACAGTGTAGGGTGGTATGTGAATTCTGTCTCTTATTGAAAGGGAAAGGAAGTTCTTCAGATAACCTTAATCTTTTCAGAGAACTAAAACTAAATGACTCAGTTGTCCTTGTAAGTCAGGAGATTTCTATATCCTTTTCCCTTCATTCTCCAAAGAAAAGATGGGACAGAAAGCCTGACTTTTCCTCTTTAAAATGGCGTTGCCAATACTAAGTTTTACAGTTTTCCGGCACCTTACCACAATATAAACAGATATAGCTGTCCTCTAACCTTAGGTGCTATATAGGACACCAGAAAATGCCATCCCCAAATGTGACTGCAGGAGACCAGAATAAGCCCCAAAACATACCTCTTTGAAATAGAGATTATTTTTGAACTGATTATTTTGAGATGTCACAGACACAGGAGAAGCTCTGAAAATAAAATAAAAGATACACTTAAGTAGGGAAATTTACATTCCAAAAGGGAATCTCCATTTGTAATGTATAATGTAAGGGTGTCTGTTCTCTGTGCCAGGAAGAGGAGGATGACTAACCACCAGAGACAGACGCTTATCTTTGGGATTGGATAAAAAGCGAAATGTATAGATGCATACTTTTTCCACAGGCAGGTATAAAATAGTTAACAGTTACAATTAACATAACAATAACAATGAGAGGATTTGTGGTTTTGCTCTGGTGGGGTGCCTGCCCTGAGGTGGCAGGAAAAGAAGATTACTCTTACATTTCAAAGGTATGCTATCAGGTACATTATTGTAGATACAAAAGACAACAGACAGGTTAGATAAAGGTAAGCCTTTGTTAGAAAAAAATGTATTGCCCTAGAACAGTGGTTAGCAAACTCATTAGTCAACAGAGCCAAATATCAACAGTACAACAATTGAAATTTCTTTTGTGAGCCACATTTTTTAAACTTAAACTATATAGGTAGGTACATTCCTTACTGAGGTAGCGCTCGCACGTGGTATTTTGTGGAAGAGCCACACTAAAGGGACCAAAGAGCCGCATGTGGCTTGTGAGCTGCAGTTTGCTGACCAGGGCTCTAGAACAGGGGTCCCCAAACTTTTTACACAGGGGGCCAGTTCACTGTCCCTCAGACCGTTGGAGGGCTGGACTATAAAAAAAAAACTATGAACAAATTCCTATGCACACTGCACATATCTTATTTTAAAGTAAAAAAACAAAACGGGAATGTTGGGCAGATAAAATGTATTATGCTCACTTTGTTAAAGATAACACGAGGAGGCTGTCGCCCAGGTGATATTAATGTGTGTTGGGGTGGGCTAAAGGCAGGCAGAATCCTTGTAGCCTGGGGCTTGGTTTTGGGATTAAGCCTTTCCTACCCTTTTTTGATGTGGGGTGGTACAATCCAATCATGCCTCAGAGAAGTGACTTTGTATTAGAGACTTCCCTATTTTGTATATTGGATTAAGGGTTTGGATTTCTATACTATAAAATGGAGATGGAGCAGGAGCTTGGGCTCTTGGTTCCTGAGATTATCATTAGAGGAGAGAGCAGAGCAGAGACCAGAAGGAGGCCAGGAGAAGCAGCCAAGATGGCGGAGTGCTGAGTGAGATGCCAGTTTGTGTAGAGTTTGTATCTGGGACAAGGAAGGAGATGGGGAACTGAGGAGAATAAGGCTGGTGAGCTAGAAACCTTTGATTCTAGGAAACTCGGATAAGTCAGTAGCTTTGTGAGCACTGAATGTGAATGGGTTTCGGAGCCCAGTGTGTGTTTTTACTTGCCCGCCGAGTGCAAGCTAGGATTAAAGACTATGGCCCATCAGTTTTTGGCTCTGTTGTTTCTTTACCGACTGTCCGAATCCAATGCTAACCTGCATGGACTGGGCTGCTGTGATGGTGGCCCTGGCCGTGGCTTCTGGCTTTACAGGGAACAAATACAATATTTAAAATAAAGAACAAGTAAATTTAAATCAACAAACTGACCAATATTTCAATGGGAACTATGCTCCTCTCACTGACCACCAATGAAAGAGGTACCCTTCCAGAAGTGCGGCGGGGCCGGATAAATGGCCTAAGGGGGCCGCATGTGGCCAGCGGGCCGTAGTTTGGGGACCCCTGCTCTAGAACATGACTACCAGCCATGAACTGCTTTTGGTTAGAAAGTTTTAATTTCAGACCATCCTGTGTGATTAATTTAAGTCTCTGAGTCTGTAAGGCCACAATGCAGGCCTCCTCTGAGCTTGCCAGGTTCATCATGTGGCCCTTTTTTTCATCTAAAATTGTTACAGTTAAATTATGAAACAATATTAAGACAGCTACTATATAGAGAGTTTTAAGGTAAAAATAAACTGTGTAGAAAAATTAATGATTTTTTTTCCATTAAAAATTTATTTTCAATTACAGTTGACATTCAATATTATTTTGTATTAGTTCTAGGTTGTTGGGCAGATAAAATATATTATGCTCACTTTGTTAAAGATGGCACTGCCCACATGGAAGCCGTTGCCCAGGTGATATTAATGTGTGTCTCTGTGGGCTGTGGGCAGGCAGGATTCTTGTAGCTTGGGGCATGGTTTTAGGATTAAGCCTTTCCCACCCTTTTTGATGTGGGGTGGTACAATCCTATCATGCCCCAGATAAGTGACTTTGTATTAGAGACTTCCCTATTTTGTATATTGGATTAAAAGTTTTGATTTCTGCACTATAAAGTGGGGCAGAATGAGACCTTGCTCTCTTGGTTCCTGAGAAAGCAGAAAGGAGAGAGCTGAGAGGAGAGCAGAGAGAGGCCACGTGGAGGAGGCCAGGAGAAGCAGCTAAGATGCCAGAGTGTTGAGTGAGAAGCCAGTTAGTGCAGAGTTTGTGCAGGGAGAAGGAAGGAGATGGGGAACAGAGGTGAATAAGTCTGGTGAGCTAGAAAGCTTTGATTCTAGGAAACTCGGATAAGTCAGTAGCTTTGTGAGCACTGAATGTGAGTGGGTTTTAGAGCCCAGTGTGTGTGTTTTACTTGCCCGCCGGGTGCAAGCTAGGATTAAAGACTATGGCCCACCAGTTCTTAGCTCCGCTGTTTCTTTACCGACTGTCCGAATCCAATGCAAACCTGCATGGGCCAGGCTGCTGTGATGGTGGCTGTGGCTTCTGGCTTTACACAGGTGTATAGCATAGTGGTTAGACCAGAGGTTCTCAAACTTTTTGAAGTTGGGGCACATTTAAAATCCTACAAATAATTGTAGGCACACTATATACAAATTTCTGAGAAATATGTTATAATAATTAAGTCAAACATTAAAGAAAAAATATAAAGTCCAAGCATGCTTTTATGATAATTAAATGAAATAAAGACAACAAAATTAAATTTATTCTGACATTAAAAAACACTTTTATGTTACATTTTTTTTCCGTTGTGGCATTTTAGTTGTTCATTGATTGCTTTCTCATATGTGCCTTGACCATGGGGTTACAGCAGATTGAGTAACCCCTTGCTAAAGCCAGTGACCTTGGGTCTAAGCTGGTGAGCTTTGCTCAAACCAGATGAATCCACACTCAAGCTGGCGACCTCAGGGTCTCAAATCTGGGTCCTCCTCATCCCAGTCCAATGCTCTATCCACTGTGCCACCACCTGGTCAGGCTATGTTACATATTTTGAGTTACGATTTTAGAATTTGTAAAAAAGAGCCTGACCAGGCAGTGGCACAGTGGATAGAGTGTCGTACTGGGAGGCGGAGGACACAGGTTTGAGACCCCGAGGTCGCCAGCTTGAGTGCGGGCTCATCTGGTTTGAGCAAAAGCTCACCAGCTTGGACCCAAGGTCGCTGGCTCGAGCAAGGGGTTTCTCGGTCTGCTGAAGGCCCGCGGTCAAGGCACATATGAGAAAGCAATCAATGAACAACTAAGGTGTTGCAACGAAAAACTGATGATTGATGCTTCTCATCTCTCTCCGTTCCAGTCTGTCTGTCCCTCTCTTTTTTTTTTGTAAAAAAAAAAAAAAAAAAAAAAAAAATTTGTAAAAAAGAGGGCTTAAAAAAAAAGTTATCTTTTCTTATATATAGTTACATTCTTAGTAAGATTTAGTAAATTTGGCAGGTCCTGGCACAAATGTCTTAAAGTTTTTTCATTCTTGTGTTTATGAGAAACATGAGCCTGATGTGTCCTAGCAATTTCCTCAATGTTTGGGCATATATTTGAAAGACAAACTCTCATTTCCTCATCAATACATTGAAGAATTCCTCTCTTTTTACTCTTAATTGTGTTGAGTGCAGAAAACCCCACCATACATATCATCTTAACTTGACACCAAACAAAGGATAGAAGAAACTTGCCTCCAGTTTTTTCAGGGAACATAGTGGGTAGTGTAAACAATCCAGCACCACAGCTTAACAGCCTTTTGCAACCTAATCGGGCAAGTGAGGTGGAGGGTTGGGCAGACTGTCAGCTTACAGCCAATTCCCCACAGCTCTGTCCCCCAAAAATCTAAAGTCCAAAATCCCTGTTGGTTTTTTGGTCCTGAACAGGCACATATTTCTCTGGAATACCATAGGGCACACCTGGAAATCTTCTAGGGTGCACTAGTACATCCTGACACACACTTTGAGAGCCACTGGGTTAGACAATCATATACTTTACAAATTGTTCCCCCACACCCTGCCAATACTTCCAGTACTCTACTGGCACCATACATAATTACAATTACATTATTATTGACTATATTTCCTGTGCTGTACTAATAATTTTTTAAATATGGCACACCAACACCAAACCTTCTTCTCTTCCTTTGTCAAAAGATGGAGTATCTTGCCTGACCTGTGGTGGCACAGTGGTTAAAACATCGACCTGGAATGCTGAGGTCACCAGTTCAAAATGTTGGTTTTTCGCAGTCAAGGCACATAGTAGAAACAACTATGAGTTGGTGTTTCCTGTTCCTCACCACCCTACTCTCTCTCTCTCCTTCCTGTTCCTCACCACCTCACCCTCTCTCTTTCTCTTCTTCCTGTTTCTCCCCACCCTTCCCTCTCTCTCTCCTCTCTCTCTCTTGAAAAAGGAAAAAAAAAAAAGATGAGATGTCCCTTCCCTCTTTCTTTGTTCTTTTTTCCTCCACTTTGACATTTTTCCATTTTTTTTTCTCTCTCCTATGTTTTTAACTCTACCTCTCTCAGACTAAAAACATCTTCAGTCTCGTTTATCCTGAAAGGCACCTGCTTGGCTTGTGCTCTGTCATCCTCTAGCAGGCTAGCTAGTCTTCCATTTTTTTTTTCTTCTTATTTCTTCTCCTTGTCTGTCTTGTATTTATATTGGGACCTAGAAAGTCTACCCCAGAAACATCAGATATTTGGGTCTTAATCGTGGAGCCTAGTATTTGTTTGCACCAACTTTGTTACGAGCCTTTGGCTTCATGTCCTCTTATCCTTTTCTGTATTCTCTCTGATCCAGCCAAATAGACTTCTCTCCACTCTAGAAAAATAGAGTTCTCTCCCAACTCAGAGCCTTTGCCTAAAATACTCTCCCTTCTTTACTTCTTCTTTCTTTCTTTCTTTTTTTTTTTTTGTTTAAAGATTTTATTTATTTATTTTATAGAAAGGAGAACAAAGGATGGGAAGTGAAAAGTATCAATTCATAGTTATTTCACTTTAGTTGTACATTGATTGATGTCCTATGTGCCTTCACTGGACAAATCGAGGCCTTGGAACTGGTAACTTCAGTGCTCCAGGTTGACTATCCACTGCACCATCACAGACAGGCCCTTCTTTACTTCTTTTTTTTTTTTTTTTTTTTTAAATGAATTTTTATTAATGGTAATGGGATGACATTAATAAATCAGGGTACATATATTCAAAGAAAACATGTCTAGGTTATTTTGTCATTAGATAATGTTGCATACCCCTCGCCCAAAGTCAGATTGTCCTTCGCCATCCTCTATCTAGTTCTCTGTGCCCCTCCCCCTCCCCCTAACTCTCCCCCTGTCCTCCCTCCCCCCACCCCTGGTAACCACCACACTCTTGTCCATGTCACTTAGTCTCATTTTTATGTTCCACCAATGTATGGAATCATGTAGTTCTTGTTTTTTTCTGATTTACTTATTTCACTCCTTATAATGTTATCAAGATCCCACCATTTTGCTGTAAATGATCTGATGTCATCATTTCTTATGGCTGAGTAGTATTCCATAGTGTATATGTGCCACATCTTCTTTATCCAGTCTTCTATTGAAGGGCTTTTTGGTTGTTTCCATGTCTTGGCCACTGTGAACAGTGCTGCAATGAACATGGGGCTACATGTGTCTTCACGTATCAATGTTTCTGAGGTTTTGGGGTATATACCCAGTAGAGGGATTGCTGGGTCATAAGGTAGTTCTATTTGCAGTTTTTTGAGGAACCACCATACTTTCCTCCATAATGGTTGTACTACTTTACAGTCCCACCAACAGTGAATGAGGGTTCCTTTTTCTCCACAGCCTCTCCAACATTTGCTATTACCCGTCTTGTTGATAATAGCTAATCTAACAGGGGTGAGGTGGTATCTCATTGTAGTTTTGATTTGCATTTCCCTAATAACTAATGAAGCTGAGCATCTTTTCATATATCTGTTGGCCATTTGTATCTCTTCCTGGGAGAAGTGTCTATTCATGTCCTCTTCCCATTTTTTTATTGGATTGTTTGTTTGTTTGTTGTTGAGTTTTATGAGTTCTTTGTAAATTTTGGATATTAGGCCCTTATCTGAGCTGTTGTTTGAAAATATCATTTCCCATTTAGTTGGCTGTCTGTTTATTTTTATATCAGTTTCTCTTGCTGAGCAAAAACTTTTTATTCTGATGTAGTCCCATTCATTTATCTTTGCCTTCACTTCTCTTGCCATTGGAGTCAAGTTCATAAAATGTTCTTTAAAACCCAGGTCCATGAGTTTAGTACCTATGTCTTCTTCTATGTACTTTATTGTTTCAGGTCTTATATTTAGGTCTTTGATCCATTTTGAATTAATTTTAGTACACGGGGACAGGCTGTAGTCGAGTTTCATTCTTTTGCATGTGGCTTTCCAGTTTTCCCAACACCATTTGTTGAAGAGGCTTTCTTTTCTCCATTGTGTGTTGTTGGCCCCTTTATCAAAGATTATTTGACCATATATATGTGGTTTTATTTCTGGGCTTTCTATTCTGTTCCATTGGTCTGAGTGTCTATTTTTCTGCCAATACCATGCTGTTTTGATTATCGTGGCCCTATAATATAGTTTAAAGTCAGGTATTGTAATGCACCCAGCTTCATTCTTTTTCCTTAGGATTGTTTTGGCTATTTGGGGTTTTTTATAGTTCCATATAAATCTGATGATTTTTTGTTCCATTTCTTTAAAAAATCTCATAGGGATTTTGATGGGAATTGCATTAAATTTGTATATTGCTTTGGGTAATATGGCCATCTTGATTATATTTATTCTTCCTATCCAAGAACAAGGAATATTTTTCCATCTCATTGTATCTTTTTCGATTTCCCTTAACAATGCTTTGTAATTTTCATTATATAGGTCCTTTACATTCTTTGTTATGTTTATTCCTAGGTATTTTATTTTTTTTGTTGCAATCGTGAAGGGGATTATTTTTTTTAGTTCGTTTTCTAATATTTCATTGTTGGCATAGAGAAAGGCTATGGACTTTTGTATGTTAATTTTGTATCCTGCGACCTTACTGTATTGGTTTATTGTTTCTAATAATCTTTTTGTGGAGTCCTTCGGGTTTTCGATGTATAGGATCATATCATCAGCAAAAAGTGATACCTTTACTTCTTCTTTTCCGATATGGATACCTTTTATTTCTTTGTCTTGTCTGATTGCTCTGGCCAGAACTTCTAGCACCACGTTAAATAAGAGTGGAGAGAGTGGACAACCCTGTCTTGTTCCTGATTTAAGGTAGAAAGTCCTCAGTTTTATGCCGTTTAAAATGATGTTGGCTGATGGTTTATCATATATGGCCTTTATCATGTTGAGATATTTTCCTTCTATACCCATTTTGTTGAGAGTCTTAAACATAAAATTGTGTTGTATTTTATCAAAAGCCTTTTCTGCATCTATTGATAAGATCATGTGGTTTTTGTTCTTTGTTTTGTTGATATGGTGTATTACGTTAACCGTTTTGCGTATGTTGAACCATCCTTGAGATTCTGGGATGAATCCCACTTGATCATGATGTATTATTTTTTTAATATGTTGTTGTATTCGGTTTGCCAGTATTTTGTTTAGAATTTTAGCATCTGTATTCATTAGAGATATTGGTCTGTAGTTTTCTTTCTTTGTGCCATCCTTGCCAGGTTTTGGTATGAGGGTTATGTTGGCCTCATAAAATGTGTTTGGAAGTATTGCTTCTTCTTCAATTTTTTGGAAGACTTTGAGTAGAATAGGAACCAAGTCTTCTTTGAATGTTTGATAGAATTCACTAGTATAACCGTCTGGGCCTGGACTTTTATTTTTGGGGAGGTTTTTAATAGTTTTTTCTATTTCCTTCCTGCTGATTGGTCTGTTTAGGCTTTCTGCTTCTTCATGACTCAGTCTAGGAAGGTTGTATTGTTCTAGGAATTTATCCATTTCTTCTAGATTGTTGTATTTGGTGGCATATAATTTTTCATAGTATTCTACAATAATTCTTTGTATATCTATGGTGTCTGTGGTGATCTCTCCTCTTTCATTTTGGATTTTATTTATTTGAGTCCTGTGCCTTTTTTCCTTGGTGAGTCTTGCCAAGGGTTTGTCAATTTTGTTGATCTTTTCAAAGAACCAGCTCCTTGTTTTATTGATTTTTTCTATGGTTTTTCTGTTCTCTATTTCATTTATTTCTGCTCTGATTTTTATTATCTCCTTTCTTCGGCTGCTTTTGGGTTGTCTTTGTTCTTCTTTTTCTAGTTCCTTAAGGTGTGAAGTTAAGTGGTTTACTTCGGCTCTCTCTTGTTTGTTCATATAGGCCTGAAGTGATATGAACTTTCCTCTTATTACTGCTTTTGCTGCATCCCAGAGATTCTGATATGTCGTATTTTCATTTTCATTTGTCTGTATGTATCTTTTGATCTCTGCGCTTATTTCTTCTTTGACCCATTCATTTTTTAGAAGTATGTTGTTTAGTTTCCACATTTTTGTGGGGTTTTCCCCCTCTTTTTTGCAGTTGAATTCTAGTTTCAAGGCTTTATGATCAGAAAATATGCTTGGTACAATTTCAATTTTTCTAAATTTGCTGATATTGTCTTTGTGGCCCAACATATGGTCAATTCTTGAGAATGTTCCATGTACACTAGAGAAAAATGTATACTCTGTCGCTTTGGGATGAAGTGTCCTGTAGATGTCTATCATATCCAGGTGTTCTAGTATTTCGTTTAAGGCCACTATCTCTTTATTGATTCTCTGTTTGGATGACCGATCTAGAGCCGTCAGCGGTGTATTGAGGTCTCCAAGTATGATTGTATTTTTGTCAGTTTTTGTTTTAAGGTCAATAAGTAGCTGTCTTATATATTTTGGTGCTCCTTGGTTTGGTGCATATATATTAAGGATTGTTATGTCTTCTTGATTCAACTTCCCCTTAATCATTATGAAATGACCATTTTTGTCTCTGAGTACTTTTTCTGTCTTGTAGTCAGCATTATCAGATATGAGTATTGCTACACCTGCTTTTTTTTGGGTGTTATTTGCTTGGAGTATTGTTTTCCAGCCTTTCACTTTGAATTTGTTTTTATCCTTGTTGCTTAGATGTGTTTCTTGTAGGCAGCATATAGTTGGATTTTCTTTTTTAATCCATTCTGCTACTCTGTGTCTTTTTATTGGTAAGTTTAATCCATTTACATTTAGTGTAATTATTGACACTTGTGGGTTCCCTACTGCCATTTTATAAATTGCTTTCTGTTAGTTTTGTATATAGTTTGATTCTTCTCTTTTGTTTTTCTATCATTTGTTTTTGTTTGTTTGTGTTCCATACTTCTTTCCTCTGTTGCTACCTTTTTTAAGTCAAGTGTTTTTGTGGTGGTTTTTTCTAGGGTGGTTACCATTAAGTAATGAAAAGGGTACCTACCATATTCATTGTAGTACCCTATCTTATAAGTATTTCTGCACTTCATCGTCCTTTGCTACTGTTAATCTCCATCCTCTCCCCCCTTTTTTTCCTTTGTTGTCACAGTTTAACTTTGGTTTTATTGTGTTCTTGGTGGAGCTGTTACTTGTGGTTTTGTTTTCTTTTGTTCTTTGAATCTGGTTGGAAAACCCCCTTTAGTATTTCCTGGAGTGGGGGCTTTCTGTTGATAAATTCTCTCATCTTTTCTGAATTTGTGAATGTTTTTATATCTCCTTCATACTTGAAGGATAGCTTTGATGGGTATAGTATTCTTGGCTGAAAGTTCCTCTCTTTCAGGGCTTTAAATATTGGGGTCCACTCTCTTCTAGCTTGTAGAGTTTCTGCTGAGAAATCTGATGATAATCTAATAGGCCTTCCTTTATATGTTGTACTCTTCTTTTCCCTGGCTGCCTTGAGAATTTTTTCTTTGTCATTGGTTTGTGTCATCTTTATTATGATGTGCCTTGGAGTGGGTTTGTTGGGGTTAAGAAAACTCGGTGTTCTGTTTGGTTCTTCAATTTGAGGCTTTAGTTCTTTCCATAGGCTTGGGAAGTTCTCGTCTATTATTTGTTTGAGTATATTCTCCATTCCATTTTCTTTCTCTTCTCCCTCTGATATACCTATTATTCTTATGTTATTCTTTCTGATGGAGTCAGACAATTCCTGTAGGGCTTTCTCGTTTTTTATTATTTTTGAGTCTCTTTCTTCTTCTCTCTGTTGTGCCTCAAGTTGTTTGTCTTCTATTTCACTAATCCTATCTTCAATCTGGGCTGTTCTGCTAGCTAAGCTTGTTACCTCGTTTTTCAGCTCGTGAATTGAGTTTTTCATTTCTGTTTGATTTGTTTTTATAGTTTCAATTTCCTTGGTAATATATTCTTTGTGTTCATTGAGTTGTTTTCTGATCTCCCTATATTGCCTTTCTGTGTTTTCTTGTATATCTCTGAGTATTTTTAAGATTTCTATTTTAAATTCTCTGTCATTTAGCTCCAAGGCTTCCAATATGTTAAGTCTTTTCTCCATAGATTTTTCCACATCTCTTTGTGTTACCTCTCTTTCTTTTGTATCCATAATATTCGATTTCCTCTTTCTTATTGGCTTCTGAGGGTGGTCTTGTTGATAGCACTAATTAGAATTAATAAAGAGTAAAAAGTAAAAAAAAAAAAAAAAAAAGGTAAAACACCCCACAAAAAAAACCAGTAATAATTTATTATTTCCCCCTTTTTTTCTTTCTTCTCTTTCCCTCCTCTCCCCTCCTCAGGGAAATATCATGCCTATAATGGAGGGCCTGATTTGGGGTGAAGAGTTCAAGGGGCAAAAAAAGGGGAGTAGGGACCTACTAAATGCAAAAAAAAAAAAAAAAAAAGGAAGAAAATCTTAGACAAGCATAAGATGATTTGCTTGTGAGTGATGGTCAACTAAGAGATATAATGAGAGGGATAAGAGGGAACCAAAAAAAAGGACAAAAAAAAAGAATAATAAAGAAGAAAAAAATAAAAATGATAAGTAAAAATCTGTTGTATTAAGTGGAGCGAAGACTAAATACAATGGAGACCTTGGGTTGGGAGGACCCAAAATGCCACAAAAATAAACAAACAAGAAAAAAACAAAAACAAAAGCGAAAAAGAAAAATAAAGCCAAAAAAAGCCTTGAGTCCCAAATTAACTAATTTGTTCGTGATTGAGGATTAAATGGGATGAAAGTAAAACGAGAAAAGAAAAAACGAATAGAAAGGAAAAAATAAGAAAAAGAGAAAAACGAAGGGAGAAATAAAAAAGGAAGAGAAAAAAACAAGATAAAGCAAAACAAAATAAAACAAAAGAGGAGAGAGTGAGAGTTAAGTGTTTTGGAGTATAACCTTAAAGGAGGGTGAGGATGAAGAAGAGAAATAAAATGTAACACTTATGGGTAGTGTAGTTCAAGAAAAGGGAAGCATAAGATGGGCAGAGAATAGAAGGACCGAGGTGGAGGAAATAAAGGCAATAAGATAGAAGAAACAAACAACAACAACAAAAAAAAAATTAGTGGAACAAGTTGTAAAGTCTGTGGATTTTTCTTGATTTTGAGATGTTAACTTCTTCCTTTTTCTTTTCTCTCCCTCTTCCTGGTTGGTGACTCTACCCCAGGCTCTGCCCCTGTGTCACACTTAGGTAGGGATTTGCAGTTGATGGGATTCTATGGCAATGTCATATAATTGGCTTTAGTCTTGCTGGTAGTCAAGGCTTGTTGGCGTTTGCAGGGTCCAACGATGAGAGAGTTTGCTTTCCTGGATTCTCTCTCCTAGTCCCCCCTTCCTGAATTAGCAGCCTGGTGATCCAGCTATAAGGCTGCAACTGCTTCTGCCTGGGGAGTAAGAGGCTCAAAGAGCTGGGAAATCCCCACTCTATCCCCACTCAGTGCAAGGCTTTGGTAAAGGCTCTGGTAGTCAGGGCCTCCAGTGTAATCAGGCGGGGGTGGGAGTCAATTGTTGTCAAGGTGACTGTTCAGCGCCTAGCATTCAGTTGGACCTCTCAACCCAGGCTTTCCACACTTTGTAGCCTGTTTCGGCTGGGAAGAAGAGGCACTAGTCTCTGCTTGCGACTAGTGTAGTATAGATCTTATTATCTGCCAAGTCCTTCTTGTTAGCGTTTATCCCTGAATATGGAGGCTCAATCAATCAGAAGTTGCCCCCGCCCCTTTAGCGAGAGGCACTAAAAAATATCACGCCTCTTGTCTTGGGTCGCTGAACTGAGAGAGATCATATCAATTAGAACCGAGGGTGCGCAGATTTCATGGGTTAAGCTAATTTCAGTGATTGGGTCGCAGCTGTGCTCCCGAAGGTATTTTGGCTGCCTGCGCGCGCCCCTCCCCCAACGCTTGATTGTTAGCTTGAGTGGCTGGGTGAGGTGCCCCGCCCACGGAGAGAATCTCCCAAGTAGGGAATACCGCCCTGGGGCCTCTCCCGCTCCCCCCGCTGCTGGCGGCTGGGGCGCACTGGGCACAGGATGATGGGGCACCCTGGGTGTGCGGGCCAGCAGGGCGCTCTGGGCGCGTGGAATGCCCAGGGTACACGCGCGAATGGGGTGCTCCGGGCACCGGTGGCTGGCGACTCTCACTCGCAGTGCGCGGGCCACTGGGAACGTTAGCGGTGCTCGCTCTGCAACCGGACCGGGCGTGCGCCTGCGGCTGCTCGCGGCTCCCGAGTGTGGGCTGACTCACCACAGGCGCACTTCCTCGCGGCTTGAATGAACGTCCCTGCGGTAGCTTCCTCCACACCCTTGTCTCTCAGATTCAAATGATAACAGTCCTTTCGCTTTCAGTTTTTGTGGAACTCCGGAATGCTCCGAGGATAAATTTTCCTGTTTCTAGTTGATAAATTTGTTGTGATTTTGGGGAGATCTGTCGGACGCGCTGCTCACGGCGCCATTTCCGTGACGTCACCTCTTCTTTACTTCTTATCCAGTTATTTCCTCCTCCTGAGTAATTTCTCAGTTCCAACATTGTTTCCTCCAGGGCCTTCTCTGTGTTCTCCTTCTCCACTCTCATTCTAGATGGGTACCCTGTTTTCCACTCTATCCCTGTGTTTTGATTTCATGGCACCTATCACTTTGTAGTGATTGTTAAGTATGGACTCTCCAGAAGACCACCAGCGTAAGCTGTTGATCACATAAAACTTGGACTGCCTCAGAAGAGGAAAGTCAGGAGCTGAATAGTTATAGGGTTTTGAGGTCTAGACTCAAGTGATTTTAAGGGGTTCTATTTGAGATTGGGCATAGTTCTTTATATAATAATTTAGGGTTGGCACATTTAGAGTGAAGTCAGAGTCTTAGAGCAAATCCTTTTATTTTAGTTTTTTCTATTGATTTGAGAGAGAGAGAGAGAGAGAGAAAGAGAGAAAGGGAGAGAAGTATCAACTCGTTGTTCCACTTAGTTGTTCCATTTAGTTGTGTATGCAATGCACTGATTGCTTCTCACACGTGCCAGGACCGGAGATCAAACCCAAAACCTTGGTGCACCTGGACTACGCTTTATCCATTAGTCACTGGCCATGGCTTGAAGCAAATCTTAAAAAAAAATTTTTTTGTTTTCCAATTACAGTCGAAGTTTAATAGTATGTTACTCTCAGGTGTACCATACAGTAGTGTAACATTTATATAACTTACGAAGCGATCCCCCTGATAGGTCTAGTACTCATCAGGTACAATACATACTTGTTACACTACTGTTCACTATATTCCCTACGCTTTACTTTACAGTCTTGTGACTATTCTGTAACTTCCAATTTGTACTCCTTAACTTCTTCACCTTTTCCACCCAGCCTCTTAACCTTCCTCCCATCTGGCAAACATCAGTTTGTTCTGTGTATCTCTGAGTTGGTTTCTGTTTTGATTGTTATTTTGTTTTTTAGGTTTCACATATACATGTAATCATAAGATATTTGTCTTCCTTTGATTTATTTTCCTCAGCATAATACCCTCTAGGTCCACCCATGCTGTGGCAAATGGTAAAATCGTATTTTTTTATACATAAGTACTACATCTTTTTTATCTAATTGTCAATTGATGGACATTTAGGTTGCTTCCATACTGTATATGAAAGGTTTTTCTTTGTCTTTTATTATAGGCTTTGATTTGAAAGTCTATTTTATCTAAGTATTGCTTCCTCAGCTTTTACTTTGATTTTCTTTTGCATGAAACACCTTTTTCCATCCCTTTACTTTCAGTCTCTGTGTGTTTTGGGATCTGAAGTGGGTCTCTTGTAGGCAGCACGTGTATGGGTTTTGTTTTCTTCTCTATTCAGTAGCCCTATTTTTTTTTTTTTTTTGGATTGGAGGATTTAATCTATTACATTAAAGTTGTATAGTTATTGCCATTTTATTATTTATATTTTCTATCTTTGTCTTAAAGAAGTTCCTTCAACATTTCTTATAATACTGGTTTGGTGGTGATAAACTTCTTTATCTTTTTCTTGTCTGGGAAACTATCTCTCCTTTCATTCTAAATAATAGCTCTGTTAGGTAAAGTAATGCTGGTTTGCTTTTCATTGCTTTGAGTATTTTGTGCCAATCCCTGGCTTGCAAAAAATTTGTTGAGAAATCAGCTAATGGTTTTATGGGAACTCCCTTGTAGGTACTGCTTTTCTCTTGTTACTTTTAACATTCTCTCTTTGTCTTTAACCATTGGTTTTTCAATTATAATGTGCCTTAGTGTGGTCCTCATTTGGTTCATCTTGTTTGGGACTCTCTGCATTTCCTGGACTTGTATATCTAGTTCCTTTGTCAGGCTAGGGAAGTTTTCTGTCATTAGTTATTCAAATACATTTTCAATCCCTTGCTCTCTTCTCCTGGTACCCTTGTGACGTGAATGATGTTATACTTAAAGTTGTCCTAGAGGTCCCTTAAGCTATCCTCATTTTCTTTTTCTTTTTTTTTTTTAAAATTTTTATTTATTTATTCATTTTTAGAGAGGAGAGAGAGACAGAGAGGGAGAGAGAGGAGAGAGAGACAGAGAGAGAGAAGGGGGAGGAGCTGGAAGCATCAACTCCCATATGTGCCTTGACCAGGCAAGCCCAGGATTTTGAACCGGTGACCTCAGCATTTCCAGGTCGACACTTTATCCAGTGCGCCACCACAGGTCAGGCCATATCCTCATTTTCTAAAACTTGTTTTTTTATTTGCTTTTCTGATTGGATGCTTTATGCTACCTTGTCTTCCAACTTGCTGATTCAATTCTCTGCTTCATCTAATCTTATACACTTTTCATTTCAGGTACTGTATTCTTCATTTCTGATTAGTTCTTTTTTATAATTTCTCCTTATGTAAGTTCTTACTAATTTAATCAATTCTTCCTCTAAATTCATTAAACAGCATATAACCAGTGTTTTGAACTTTGCATCTGGTAGATTGTTTTGTTGTTGTTGTTGTTATTTTCAGAGACAGAGAGAGAGTCAGAGAGGGACAGACAGACAGGAACGGAGAGAGATGAGAAGCATCAATCATCAATTTTTGCTACGACACCTTAGTTGTTCATTGATTGCTTTCTCATATGTGCCCTGACCGTGGGCCTTCAGCAGACTGAGTAACCCCTTGCTCAAGCCAGCGACCCTGGGTCCAAATGGTGAGCTTTGCTCAAACCAGATGAGCACAGATGAGCCTGTGCTCAAGCTGGTGACCTCAGGGTCTCGAACCTGGGTCCTCCACATCCCAGTCTGTGCTCTATCCACTGCGCCACCGCCTGGTCAGGCAGGTTGTTTGCTTTTATTTAGTTTTTTCTCTGGAGATCTATCCTGTTCATCTGGGAGGTGTTTATTTCTTTCTTCATTTTGGCTGCCTCCCTGTATGTATTTCTATGTATTCAGTAGATCTGCTATGTTTCCTAGTATTGGCAGGATGGCCTTATATAGTAAGTGTCCTGTGGGATGCAGACTTTCAACTCACCCAAGGTCGCTGGCTCCAGCAAGGGGTTACTGTTAGTGTGTCAGTGGGTGGAATTGACTCAGGCTGATTGGCTGTGATGACTAGCTGTTGATTTGCCTTAGTGTGGGCCTAGCTGTTGTGCTGAGGTTGACCCCATGGTATGGGATTCGCTTTAGTGGGGCTCTGGTGTCTTTTGGGTTCATCCTTTGGGAATTTTGCTTGTGGAGCTAATTGGGTGGTGCTCTGGTGTAGTGTGAAGCTGGCCATGGGTTATATTGGTTTTGGGGCCTTTTGGGAGGGGCTTTGGTGCAGGCCAACATCAGCCACTGACTGTTCCTAGCCTAGGGCCACCTAGTAGAAGCTACAAAGTGACCTGTGGTTGGTAGCTTTCTGTACCGTACTTGGAGGCACCTGGGAGAAGCTGTGAATTGAAGCTGATTTCCACTATTGCTTGATGCCACTTGGCAAGAGATGCAGGCATGCCAAGGCCAGCTGCTACTTTTTGGGGAGCCTTTGCGAGCTTTTAAGAAAGTTCACAGGGTGAGCTCAAGCTAGTTCTTTTTGAGAAATAGCCACTGAAAAAGATTCGGGCTGGTGCTCAGGGTGGGAAGGGTGGCTTCTCAGGGAAACAACAGGGTGGGGTGAGTTTGAAGGAGACTCAGATTTGTTCCTGCCTGCACCTGCAAGCTGGGTGAGGAGAGGGCTCAAAAAAGGAACAATGGCACCTACTAGCATTTTAGTCCTGAAGAGAGCTGTCCCTCCAATCCTCATCTTGAAACCAGACAATTCAGTTCCTCCCTGAATGTTCCTGGTGCTTCTGAGCAGCTGCCCTAGTGTTGGAGCTCAGAATAAGCAAGTCTGTCGGTAAGTTTGTATGTAGCCTCTTTAAAAGGAACACATGGGATTCCAGCAACACTCTATCACACTTGGACAGAGTCCCTTCTGATTTTCACAGCCAGATATTGTAGGGATTCTTTTTTCCTTGTACTGGTGGGCTGAACTAAGGAGATCGGTGTGAGGCTTGACCTCCTTGTTCTTCGGGGAGGCTTGACTGCAGATAGTTCTGCAGTCAAACTATCCCTCCTGGTTTTTAATCGCCGCACATGGGTGTGGGACCAGCCAGTTCGGCTTCTCTGCCCCTCCTATTGGTCTCAGTGTGGCTTCTTTTTTATATCCTTAATTATAGGAGTTCTGTTCAGCTAGTCATCAGGTGGTTCTCCATGGTGGTTGTTCTATAATTTAGTTACAGTTTTCATGTGGTCATGAGAGAAAGTGAGCACAGCGTTTTCCTACTCTGCCATCTTGATTAGAAGCCTTGAAGCAAACTTGATAAGTAAACAATTATTTGATGAGCAAGCAGTTTTCCAGTTTGATATATTTTCCTGAGAAACTGACCGTTTGAGCAGCTAAAGTTCAGATAAGTTGACTTTTTAGAAGGTTCTTAAATAAACAAAAAGGTATTTACTGGTATAGAGCCTAAGGTCCCTGGGCAAGAGTCACTGGACCAAATAATGAAGTAATGTTATGTTCGTAGCTGTATTCCCCTGTTAAGGAATATTGATACGAACAGTCTCAGTTCTTCTCATGATATACCTGTGTTTTTATCACCCCTTCCCAGTGGTGAGATTCAGCCAGAACCGATACCTAATTTTTTGTTGAATTTAGCAAACTGGTTGTTAAATGGCACTTGTAATCAGGTTTCTCTCTAAGGTGGGCGGCTGCCCACCATGTGGAAATCACAAATTTACATTCCTTACTCTTTTTTAACGTTCTTCTGTGCAAAAGCATATTCTAAGTGCCCATAGTAATGTTCATTCCGTCCATAGGCGAAAAAAGTTTGATGGAACTATGCTTGTAATATTTATTTATTCATTTCCTTAAAACTCATTATACATTTGGTGAAATACTACATTTTACTCACATTTGTTACATCAGTAAACAGACATATAACATAAAGAGAAAAAATGTCAAACAACCAGGGGGTGACAAGCTGCCATTTGTTTCAGCTTTGTGTTATGCCCCAAATTCCCCCGAGATATTATGAATATTATTTAATATTTTTCATTAATATTTTATAACTCTTTCTTATAATCTAGTTTTGTGTACCTCTTTTATTGTTCTTAGTTAAGTATTAAGTGCATGAAATAATAAACAACCTTTTGGTATATCATTTTTTTATACTTAAAATGGTCACTGAGGCAGAGAACGGGTTGATAAATTATTTGAATCCCACCTCAGTATCATTTGTGGGAATTGCAATTTTAAATGTGATTAATGTTCATCTCTGCCAGTAAACTGCTCTTTGAGGGTAGGTTACATACTGGTTTTGTTCATCATTTTATTCCCTGTACTGGTCACGGCACCTGGAAAACAAAACATATTAAACTAATATTTGTTCACATTGAATGAGATTTTGGACCTTAGCCTGGATGGCTATAAGAAAGGAAAGGTAAAAAGTTCTACTTTGGGAAACTGACTTTCATTTCCAACTGGAAATACACACCTAGAATTCAGGAAAGAAAAAAGCAAATTTTATAAATTTTGCTTATTTAAAATGACTTAAAAATCAAAGTCACCTGGAGTTGTTGGATAACTATCATTGCTATAAATCTGACTTTATCAGAGAAAAATCCTCTTGAAAAATCCAGTTAGATTAAAAGTTTTCTTTAGTTGGGCAAGACTAATTAAAATGTACTAGGTTGTGAAGATGATAATACATACAGACATAGCACCTTCTGTGCGCCCGGCACTCTTCTAAATGCTTTACTTCCTTTAACTCCATAAACCCCATAATAACTCTATGAGGTCAGTGCTATTATAGTCATCTCCATTTACTAACAAGAGACAAAGAATTGAGCAAAGGTTGCTTGCAACTACATGTAAAAGCTACACTAACATAACTCTCTTTTCTGGGAAGTTCTTCCCCAGGAAGACAAAGGGGCAAAATATCTGTTACAAAAAACACCCTGAAAATTCCCTGATCTGAAATAGATAATACAATGGAAAACTAGATTGTTTACCAAAGGGCTGTTTGTTCCTGGAGAGTCACTTTAAAACCTGTGCCTGGCTGAATTCACTAATCTCAAACTATTCTATCACAGCTTGGCCCAGTCACAAGCCAGTCTTCATACTGGAAAAACTCACCTTAAATAAAACTGCCTAAACCTTATAAATATCTATCCTTGAAGACCCCCTAAGATTATATCACACTGGTGCTCCCCTTTATTATACTAAGCAATCAACTTGGCTTTGCTTAACCAATAGCTTATTTTAGTGGTCTTTTCAGGGAACCAGCAGTTAGCAGAACCAAAGGATTAATGCCTTGTGCCCAGTGCTTTGCTAATTGTGTTCCCAAATTTTGGGTGGAAAAGGAAGTAAGTAAGACCAGGATCTACTATCCAAATGGATACCCAGCTCACTTGGGTAAAGAAAATGAAATTTAAAAAAAAAATTAAGGCAGAATTTTTTGTATCCGTTTCAGAGCTTAGCATCACATTAAACTGAATTAAATATGAACCAAGATTAAAAAGACAGAAGCAAACACTTAAGTGAGTATTGCTAAAAACACTGGCTGTGTGAGAATGAAGGTTAGAGTGGGGAAGGTCCCAGGTACTATCAGGCACAGAAATGAAAAGTGGTGGCTTTGGATTCAATAATAGGTTTAAATTCTGGCTGTATCATTTACTAGTGATTTGACTTTGAACAATTAACCTCCCAAACCTCAGAAGTAAAATAGGAATAACGTTAGTACCTGCATCAAAAAGTGAATATGAGATTGAATGAGACGGTGTGTGCCAAGAGTTTACAGTGTCATTGGTGGTACTTACTGCTATTATTATCATTTACTACAGCTTTAGAGGGCTTGGGAAAGGGGAGATAATATCAGTGCTATACTGCAAGGGGACTGAAGAATTTAGAGAGGGGAAACAGATCTTCCCAGCTGCAAATTCAGGATTGGATTTCTCTGTAGTCTTCTAGTGTTTTTCCAGGTAGACTGGTTACCAAGGCCAAAGGGATAATTCCCAGCTAAACTCTTTCTCTCCACTTAAGATTGAAGCACTGTTTATCTCCCAAGGGGGTTGCCTAGGCAGAGTTTAGGACTATAGCAGAAGCTTGACCTTAAAAGTTTAAGAATTTAGAACCCTGAGAGAGAGATAAAATCAGTCAATAATAGATATCTAAGTGTTTTGATGGGGTATGTAGGAGGTGAGTACTGTTGTTTTCTAGATGCTATCACTAGTGATGCAATAAACATGAGCTCACTGAGCCCAGGGTTATTCTTTTCTAAACTTGCTTATTTACCAGCTAAGCAAGTCTTGTCCCAGAAGTATGGAGAGGAGGTAATAAGTGAGCCCAGTGTCTACCAAAAACCATATCAGTTTTACATCTGGCCTCCAAAGATAAATAATCTTGGGGGTGGTGCATTTTTACTCATTATTTGTAGAGCTATGGAGCTAAAGCCTATTATATATTTATCATATGCCTCTAGGGGCTGCTGCTTTGTGTGCATTCCCTCACTTAGTCCTCACAAAACTTTCCAGGGATTATGATCCCCATCATGGAACTTGTACTTGATTTACTTGTGTTCTTTCTTTTTAAATATTTTTATTTATTGATTTGAGAGAGAGAGAGAGAGAGAGAGAGAGAAAGAAGATGGGGGAGCTGGAAGTGTCAACTCATAGTTGCCTCTCATATGTGCCTTGACCAGGCAAGCTCGGGCTTCGAACCGGTGACCTCAGCATTCCAGGTAGACGCCTTATCCACTGCGTTGCCAAAGGTCAGGCTACTTGTGTTTTTTTAATTAAATACTCACCAATTTGTGAGAGGTCAAGAAAATTTAACGCTTTGTAAGCACACAGGAGAGAAGCAGGGTGGTGTTTGACTGCCTTTGCAAACAGAAGAGTATAGAGAATCATTAATAACATGTTCAAAAGAGAAGTAACAGGGCAGGTGGATGGCTAGTTGAACGGGAAGGGCCGACGACCTCTATTTTAACTGTGGCCTCAAGTAGTAACTACACATGCAGGGAAGGGTCTCCAAGTATAAAGACAGAGTCTTAAGGATGATCTTGAGATGACAAGACTGGAAAAGATCAACTATTTTCTGATTTCCAATGTCCCACTTGGAAAAATTGGGCAGTGTTCCAGACTGCAAGGAAATATTCGGAATAAGGTGAAGAGTTGTAAAACAGAATATTGTATGTATAGTTTCACACCCACCTTCAATTCTATTTTATATTAGTTGATTTTTTTTTTAATCTTTTTTTTTTTTCATTTTTCTGAAGCTGGAAACAGGGAGAGACAGTCAGACAGACTCCCGCATGCGCCCGACCGGGATCCACCCGGCACGCCCACCAGGGGCCGTGCTCTGCCCATCCTGGGCGTCGCCATGTTGCGACCAGAGCCACTCTAGCGCCTGGGGCAGAGGCCACAGAGCCATCCCCAGCGCCCGGGCCATCTTTGCTCCAATGGAGCCTTGGCTGCGGGAGGGGAAGAGAGAAACAGAGAGGAAGGTGCGGCGGAGGGGTGGAGAAGCAAATGGGCGCTTCTCCTGTGTGCCCTGGCCAGGAATCGAATATTAGTTGATTTTTTAAAAAGGTTTTATTTATTGACTTTTTACAAAGAGGAGAGAGAGAGAGAGAGAGAGAGAGAGAGGAGAGAAAGGCAGGGGGAGGAGTGGGAAACATCAACTCATAACAATTGCTTCTTGTATGTGCCTTGTCCAGCAAGCCTGGGGCTTCAAACTGGTGGTGACCTCAGCCTTCCAGGTTGATGGTTTATGCACTGCTTCACCATAGGTCAGGCTATGACTTAATTTTTAAGTTAACATTATCTCACGATGCAATCTATTTGAAATTTAATAATTTTAATTTAACCTCTTATCTCTTTATAAGAGGTTGGAGGTGATTTAAATCTGTGCCAATTCAGATCAACCCTTTCTCAGAAACAGTACTATAATAAAAGTTCTTCAAAAGTAACGTAAGGGGAATAAGTAAACTATGTCAGTGTTTGAGGTAAACATAAATCCTTTCACAGATGTTCTAACTTGCTGAACTGTGAATTTCCAAATTTCAAACTTAAAGGACATTATGCAATTAAAAGAAAATATTAACACTGCTCTAGAAAAAACACAATTTGCCAAATTTTGCTCACTCCTCCAACACAATTTTTCAAACATTTCTGAGCACTTGTACAAAGTTTGAAGAAATTAGAGGAGGAAGAGACTGTTAGATGGAAGGCCTTAGGAAGTAGGTGGAATTGGAAGCTGGTCTTGGATGTGTGAATGGGGTGAGGCGGGGAGCAGGTAGAATGGTTAATAGGCTATTTTGATTGAAGTAAGAATTATGGTGTTGGGCCCTGATGATGGGTACAAGGCTCTAAAACTGCTGGTTTGCTTCCTAAAGAGGGCCATTCGAGATCAGGTAGCGGAGTGATTTTCTTTGCTGTTGTCTCCGCCCTCTAGACACTTCATCTTTCTCTTCCTGTTCCCTCCCTGGTAAGCAGCTGGAAGAGGCAACATTATCAAGGGTCTTCTTTAGCTTCTGGTTCAGTCAAAGAGGTGACTTGTGCAAGAGATCCAAGGGTGGAAGGTGGGTGCTCTGAAGAAACTTATTTTCTAGGCTCCCTTCTTGTGGGGTCAGCCTGGGTTGCAGCAGCCCACACAAAACTTCCACAACTTCTCTGGGTCCTTGGGTCCTGATCACCGCTTCACCTCCTCTTCTGGTTGTAACTACGGGTGGGAAGAACCCGGCTTAGGCACTACCTCATTCCTATTCCCCACATCTTTGTGAGGAGACTTTTTACCAAATTGTCTTTAAGTTATTATAAGGTAAGTGTATTCTCTGTTCTCTGCTGAGACCTCCATCAGACCTGAGACAGAATCACTGGGCATCTGCTCACCTTGGTCCCAAGAGGTGCCTGTGTTTATGCTCTGGGGTCCCACACTTCAAGCCAAAGTCTTTTAGAAGAATGTTTGGACTCTGGATCCAAATAGGCCCATCAAATATTCTTCTGGGGAAGTCTGGATTAAGAAACTCTCCATGTAAACTGCAGAGATGAACTCAGGAGTGGTGGTGTGCCTTTTTGGCCCACTAAGGAGACGGAGAAGCAGTGGAGGTTGGTCTGTAGAGGAATTCATTGATTAAAGTTGTTGAATTTGTGATGGTTTTTCAGTCCTTGGTTCCAGTCCTTCCTGAGAGCCAGGTAAATTCTTGTCCTCAGGTCCCATGAGATAACTCTGTTTTCTTTACTAACCATCACACTTACACACTCAAAATAACATATATATTATATGTATGTATACATATGTGTGTGTATTTTGTCAGCTTAAGCATTTTTGAGTTATTTTTTGTAACAGCAAAGAGACATAAATAATAGAAGTACTTAGCGTGTGTGTCAAACATCACACGACTTACCTTGTTTAATCCTCTCAGTTAGCCTGAGAAGTTTTCTTGTGACTCAGATCTTTTTTGGTTTAAAAGTTTCTTCTCTCTTAGTGTCCCTTAATTTTTTCTGGGTGTCCCCAAAGGGACGTCTCATATTTTCCCATAAATCAGTCTGTCAGCCTTAGTCACCACATGGTTTCTTATGTTTTTTTTTTTCTCTTAGAGATATCATTGCACTCTGTGAAAATAACAATATCTACATCCAAGATCTCGCCTGCAGATGCTACTAAGTGTTCTGGTTCTTGCAAGCTCAAGCATCTCTGAGTTTGGTGAAGAGATAAGGAGGATATCTCTTTTTTCTCTGAGTCAACTCAGTCCTTTAGCAGCTCTTCATGTGGCCAGAGGCTCATCAAGTCTCCTGATGACATGGCAGAGCTTTCTGACTGTGCACTGTGGCCCAGTTGGTGCCACAAAGAGTACAGGGGGTGTTGTCCCTCTGGCCCGTGGGGCAGCTTGGTGGAGACTGGGTGACTGGAGCCCTTGCACTGTCATTTAATTTGTGCAGCATGGCTTCCATATACTGTCATCTTCTATAAATACCACGTCATGAATCTAGCCATCCACACGAACCCCCTTCCCTGTGCTACCCACAGGGAATACAAATCCAATCTGGACTAGATCAGCAGTAGATATTGTGCATTACTTACATGCTTGCCTTTCCTGTTTTCTGGTCTCTCTCTTAGAAAACAAAACTTGCAGGCAAACCAAGAAGCAGAGTTGTGGGGTTTGTGTGTGTGTGTGTGTGTGTGTGTGTATGAGTGAGTGAGGTATAGGGACGTATTAGAGAATGAGAAAGATGTCTATGCTTTCACTAGCCAACCTAAAATGCCTTATGATATATACCATCCCACTCCGACAAATGAGGAAACAGTCTTTACTTACTTTATTTTTTAAGCAAGTGCGAGACAGACAGAGAGACAAAGACAGGGAGACTGACAGGAAGGAAGAGAGATGAGAAGCATCAACTCATAGTTGTGGCACCTTAGTTGTTCATTGATTGCTTCTCATATGTGCTTTGAACTGGGGGACTCCAGCCTAGCCAGTGACCCCTCACTCAAACCAGTGACCTTGGGTTAAAGCCAGTGACTTTGGGCTTCAAGCCGGTGACCATGGGGTCATGTCTGTGATCCCATGCTCAAGTCGGATGAGCTCACACTTAAGCTGGTGACCTTGGGGTTTCAGATCTGGGTCCTCAGCATCTCAGGTAGATGCTCTACCCACTGCGCCACTGCCTGGTCAGTCTGTAAAGAGTCTTTCAGAGTTAGGGCACCTACCTGAAGTCACATAATAAGGGACAGAGCGAGATTCTAGTCCAGGCCCATGTGGGTCTAGGGATACATACCTGAGTCCTCTCTATTGCCACATCCCTTCTTCCCAATGATCCACCAGTTTGGATTCAGACTCTCCCAGCTCCATTTAGAGAACAAGTTCTGAGACAGCCATGAAGGTGCACCTCTCAGAACTTTCTTCAAGAGGGTGCTGCTACAGGAGTGCAGCTGGACAGCGGCTTCCTGCGGCAGCAACTTCAGGGTCTGGAGCAATGTTTGAGGCGAGGGCACACTTTCTCCAGATAGTTCCAGCCAATGATGGAGCTGACATGAGTACTAGAGCCCGACCTTCTCCACTCAGCCTGGGATGCCTACAGACTGTCTGTGAGCTGGAGTTCTGTGTTGGGCTGGCCAGGATGGCCCCAGAGCTGCCCTGCTGCCTGAGGCTCTTCCTACCCAATTTTCTGTCTTTCCTCCCCTCAGGATGTCAGACACACACACTCGTAGGTGTGGTCTGAAGGCTCAACCTGCCCGCTCCTGCTCCCTCACTCCTTTATCATTCACAGGCATGAACCCTAGATCTCTCGCATTCCTAACTCTCTCCTGTCCCCTGTTCCCTGACATACGATCCCTGAGAGAATTGCCACATCATATAAATCTGTCCTCTGCAGAGCTCAGTACAGTATTTTGTATATGAGTTTTCTTGACCTTTTTTTTTTTTTTTTGTATTTTTCTGAAGCTAGAAACCGGGAGAGACAGTCAGACAGACTCCCCCTGCATGCGCCCGACCAGGATCCACCCGGCACACCCACCAGGGGGTGACGCTCTGCCCACCAGGGGGCGATGTTCTGCCCCTCCGGGGCGTCGCTTTGCCGCGACCAGAGCCACTCGAGCGCCTGGGGCAGAGGCCAAGGAGCCATCCCCAGCACCCGGGCCATCTTTGCTCCAATGGAGCCTTGGCTGCGGGAGGGGAAGAGAGAGACAGAGAGGAAGGAGAGGGGGAGGGGTGGAGAAGCAAATGGGCGCTTCTCCTGTGTGCCCTGGCCGGGAATCGAACCCGGGACTTCTACACGCCAGGCCGATGCTCTACCACTGAGCCAACCGGCCAGGGCCTTTTTTTTTTTTTTTTTTTTTTTTTTTTTAACGAGCAAGCCATTTTACATGGTGGCAAATGCATAGTTTCAATGTCTCCTTATACTAGCGCTGGAAAAGCCCAGTATGAGATAGGTCAAGGATGGCTTGACAGACTCGCCTGCAGATTTTACTTAAATGAGGATTCTTGAATCCTCTAGGTAAAGATTCTGACTCAAGGGCATATAGGGTCAGGGCACTTCATTTCTAGGGAGCATCCCCAGTGAATCCTGAGCCAGGGGTACTCAGACCATATTCAAGAAGCACAACCTTTGAACATGACAATTCAGTTCCAAAGGTGTCTCCATTTCCTGTCACTACCACATTTAGTGGTATGGCTGGTGGTCCTATAAATTTGGCAGAATCTTGGCATATTCTAGGATCACAATTTTTCTATTTCCTGAATATATCCTGGTCTGCATTTAAAATAAATAGGGTTGCAAGGGTGGAGTATAAAGATTGCTTTGAACCTGGAAGAGACAGAAATTGGTGGTATTACCAGCTGTCATCTGGATGCAGACTGGGATTATAAAAGGTAAGCAGTGCCTGACCAGGCAGTGGCGCAGTGGATAGAGCATCCAACTGGGATGTGGAGGACCCATGTTCAAAACCCTGAGGTGCCAGCTTGAGTGCGGGCTCATCTGGTTTGAGCAAGGCTCACCAGCTTGAGCCCAAGGTCGCTGAGCAAGGGGTCATTCACTCTGCTGTAATCCTCTGGTCAAGGCACATATGAGAAAGAAATCAATGAACAACTAAGGTGCCACAATGAAGAATTGATGCTTCTCATCTCTCTTCCTTCCTGTCTTGTCCCTATCTGTCCTTCTCCTGTCTCTGTCACCAAAAAAAAAAAAAAAAAAAGGTAGCAGTTAGCCTCATTTTACAATGTGGATCACTAGCATATGAGTCATCGTGGTTATAGTCATTCTGTTTAGTCTAACCCTGTCCCGTTATTATCCTGGCAGAATGTCTTCTGTTCATCCCTTACCCTCCTTCAAGGGTAATCTCAAACATCACTTTCTGACTCGTCCAAGCACACAACTTCCAACATCCCATTACCCCTGGTGGGTCACTTCATGGGTGTACATTATATTCAAGTTGTTTACTTTGTATATCTTTTCACCGCATTTGCCTGAAAATTCTTTGGGAGCAAAGTCAATTTCTTTTCATCTCTTTATTCCTATGCCTACTCCAGTGCCTAGAATGTGAGTGGGTGAAGGAAATAGAGCAGGGGTCTCAAACTCAACTCAGCATGTGGGCCGCAGAGCAAGATCACAGCCGTTCGGCGGCCGCACTAGGTCTACAAAAGGCAACTGTTACGCAACACTTTTCTCACTGCAGTTGAAAACAAAAAAAAAAATCAGTACAACAAGCACAATCGTACATGCAGTTTACTCAGTGTCACAAAACAACCAGAAACTGTAGTTCACATCACAACTGCTGTTAACTAAGCTAATATCTAGCTAGGATGCTAGAGAAATGAAAAATACAAGTAGGCCCCTAGGCTTACTTAATTTTATCCAAAATATTTTGAACTTCGTGGATTAGTCTGCGGGCCGCACAAAATTGTTCGGCGGGCCGCATGCGGCCCACGGGCCGCGAGTTTGAGACCCCTGAAATAGAGGATGAGTAGTTGGAAACAAGGAAGAGAGGCAGACAGAGGTAAGAACACTGATGACAACCAGATACCTTGGTCTCAGCACTTCATTCCACTTGGCTTCCCACCCTCATGTCCAATAGCACATGATCTTAAAAATAAATGATTATTTCACACAAATACCTATTTTCTTTGTAGTTTCAACTGATTTACTTCAAGCGAATTAAAAATATTTAGGAGAACTTTTCTAAAAACTAAAATAAAAGAATTTCTAGTCAAGGTAAAAATTTAGATCGTAGGCGGAAGTGTGAGGTAGTGGAACTAATTAGTCTGAGGTTAAAATCCCACTTTGGTTCTTACTGGTTATGTCGTTCTGGAGTCCTCTTATGTAAAATGGGACCAATAATACTAACATCATAACCATTGTATAAACCCTAGCCAAGTGCCTGACACACAGCAAGGGCTCAACAAATATTAATGATATTTTCTCTCTTTTGCCAAAACTTAATAGAATCCTTGTGTTTGGAGACCAAAATCATGTCATCATTTAAAATAATTTTCTAAATGCATGTACGTAGGGTTAGATGCTCGGTAAGTACACGTTAGATGAATGAGAAAACTGTTTCATGGCTTCTGGCTTATCTCAAATTCTAATTTTATTTCCCTTCAGTGTTAGGAAGTGAATTTAAAAGCATAGCAACATGACTCAAAAGCTTAAGATGTTTCTATCCAGAAATCTTGATTTAAATCTTCAGTGGTTGACTTTCGAGGCGAGTGCAAACGATGGCATTATCTTCTTTATTAGCTGTTGTAAGAACGGGGACTGCACACAGCTGTGTGCGGCTCAGAGATGGACCAAGCAAAGAATAAACTTCCTGCCTGTGCGAACTCGAGGCAAAAACCCACGAGATGTCTGATATTATTCTGACATCCCGCGCAGGGTTTCTTATTTTTCTCATAAAGCAACTTGACAAAATTATAAGAATTTTCCACTGTGCAGGATTTTTACTTTGTGGGGTTGTTAAACTGGTGATGTATTTGTTTTAGGAGAGATGAGACGAGTGACTCAGAGTCACAGCACTGACAGATCTTACTCTACCAAGTCAGCAAGTGAGAATTCCATGTTTAAGCCTTCAAGCAATTAAGTGATATGATCTGGGCTGGGCCCACTCACTCCCTTCCCCAAGATGCATTTCACGGGATACAAGTACTTCATACTCACAACTGTTGTGTATCCAAATGGGCCAGTCCTCTTCCAAAGCCAGGAGCCCACCTCTTGTTTCAATTGGACCAGAGTGGACAAAAGGAATTCCATGGAGTTCATTCTGCTCCCAGCAACGTTGATTGGAATCCATCAGCACAGAACCGACTGCCGAAACTAATATTTTCAGTAAAGCTGAGCACTGGGCAAAAGCCAAGGAAACTCGCCTATCAAGTATATATTAATTCTATGAGAAGAACTTACTGTATATTTGTATATCTATTTTATGTGTACTGTCTTTCCAAAAGGAATATAGAGATGCTTATGAGAAAACACATAGGTTAAATGGGGACACTATACAACAGGAAACACAGACAGAGCCAGAAGAAGGGTAGACAGAGTGCACAAGTTGTAGCCCACTTGCTAGTAGTGGGCTGCAAACCCGGTTTGGAAAATTCCAGCCAATAAAAAAATGATCTCTCTACATGGTTTTCAGTGTCCAAAAGGCAAAAGCAAACCTGCCACTCTGAAACACATAGTAATTCCTGGTATCAAGACTCAAGGGAGGTATTTTGCCCCATAAGTGTGTAAGGGGCAAGCAGTTTTAGTGTATGCTTCAATGACCCAGATATTCTTGAATGTGACCCTGTCAATACTAACTCAGAGTTCATTCTCCAGGACCCTATATACACAAATTAAAAATAGCAGAATGGGAATCAAGTTATTACTGGATTAAAGATGCTCACCACTCAATATTTCCCCAAGCCAAGGCTGTCTGGTAAAAACCATTTGGGCATAAAGGTAAGGTTTGAAGCAGAAGTCAGGTCTCTCTTCTGGAAACGCACATATACATGTACCTATTAAAGGGAGTCAGGTCCCCCAAATGTTTTGGATCTGTTTGCCATCCCTACTACATGGAGTGGGAGCTACTACATAGCTAACCTTGGAAGTAGGATACTTTTAGCTGTGAAATAAACCACTGCAAACATAGTGGCATAAAACAATAACAGTCTCTTATTATTGTTCTCTCTTGTAATTCTGAGGGTTGACTGGGCTCAGCTAGGCGGTTCCCACTCAGAGTTTCTCACACTGTTGCACTCAGAGCTGGCTGGGGCTGGAATCATCCCAGAGGCTTCCTCACACTCACACACGTGTCTGGTGGTGGATGCTGGCCTTTGTTTGAGACTGTGGCTGAAACTGTTACCTGGAACATCTACAGCAGGCTTCTTCTCTGTGCACTGGATGTCTCATAGCATGACAGCTGGGATGCAAGAGCAAGTGTCCAGATAGATAGATAGATAGATAGATAGATAGATAGATAGATAGGAGATAAAGGAATGGATAGGTGGGTGGATAGATGGGTAGATGGGTGGATGGATGGATGGATGGATGATGGATGGATGGATAGGCAGATAGATAGATGATAGATATGCCAGCCAGAAGGTGCATTATCTTTCAATTTTTTTAATTAAAATTTTTTACTTTTTATATATTGTGCTGACATAGTTTCAAGTGTCCCCCTCAATATAATACCCTCTACACACCATGTCTGTCAATTTTTAAATGAATTTTAATTTAGATTTACAGAAAAGTAGCAAAGAAAGTATGGAGAGTTGCTGTATATCTGTCACCCAGTTTCAGTTTCCCCTAATGTTACCATCTGTCCTTCCTGTGGCATGTTAAAATTAAGAAACATATTGGTGCATGACTATTAATCAAACTCTAGATTTTATTTGGATTTCAGTAGTTTCTCCATAAATGTCCTTTTATTGTTTTCTGTTCCTGGATTTAATTCAGGATCCCACATTGCATTTATTTTTATGTCTTCTTAGTCTCCTCTGATTTTTTTTTTTTTTTCATTTTTTTTTTTTTTTCATTTTTCTGAAGCTGGAAACAGGGAGAGACAGCCAGACAGACTCCCGCATGCGCCCGACCGGGATCCACCCGGCACGCCCACCAGGGGCGGTGCTCTGCCCCCCAGGGGGCGATGCTCTGCCCATCCTGGGCGTCGCCATATTGCGACCAGAGCCACTCTAGCACCTGAGGCAGAGGCCACAGAGCCATGCCCAGTGCCCGGGCCATCTTTGCTCCAATGGAGCCTTGGCTGCGGGAGGGGAAGAGAGAGACAGAGAGGAAAGCGCGGCGGAGGGGTGGAGAAGCAAATGGGCGCTTCTCCTATGTGCCCTGGCCGGGAATCGAACCCGGGTCCTCCGCACGCTAGGCCGACGCTCTACCGCTGAGCCAACCGGCCAGGGCTTAGTCTCCTCTGATTTATGACAGATTCTCAGTCTTGTTTATCATGACCTTGATAATTTTGAGGGCTACTGGTTAGCTATTTTGTAAAATGTGCCTCAGATTGAATTTGTCTGATCTTTTTTTCTCATGATTAGACTGAGGGTTGGGGTTTTGGAAAGAATGTAACAGAGATGAAGGACCCTTGTCATCACATCACACCTGGGGAGACATGACATACCATGTGACAGTAACTTTGATCACCTGGTTAAGGTCATGTTTGCACTGTTTCTTCACAAACTGCTATGTCTTCCTTTTCCATATTCTATTCTTTGGAAACAAGTCACTAATCTAACCCAGGCTCAAAAGGGAGGCTGTAGTGTCTACACATATTATTTTGAATATTCTGTATGGAAGATCTGTCTCTCCTTCCTCATTTGTGTATTTATGTCAGTGTGGACTCATACATATACATATTTATTTTATACTTTGGGTTATACTATTAAACTACATTATTATATTGCTCAATTATTTTTGGCTTTGGGCATTGGGGATCATTTAGTTTAGCTCCTGACTCTCTTTGACATGACCCCATCTTTTAGGGTGTTTTTTTTTTTTAACACTTCCTTACATTCTGGTATTCTAAGATGTTTCCAGGAGCACTTAAATTTCTCTTATCATATATCCTGAAATCAGTCATTTCTTCAAAGAGCTCTGGTTCCTTTTATTGTAGAATGGTATTATGTCACCTTTTATGACTTCACCTCAAGTCACATAGTGTCTCTTTATGGTTGAGAGAGTCCCACAGATCCACCCAGGTTCAAAGGGGAAACACATAGACTCTATGTTTTAATGGAGGAGTGAGAAATAGACATTGTAAGAAGAGTCTCAGCATGATATATTGTGATGGCCATATTTGGAAAATAGAAGCTGACAGAGGTGGTCACAGTATCTGAATGAGAAGGCAGACATTGAACAAAGACTTAGAGGAAATGTCCATGTGCCTCTCTGTGGGAGAAATGTTCCAGCTATGCGTCACAATTAATGCAAAAGCTTTACAATGAGAAACAGCCCAGGGGCCATCATAGCTAATGCAGAAGGAGTGATGAGGAGAGTCACAGGAGATGAGGGTGGAGAGGATAGATCATAAAGGGCCTAGAGGACATTGCAAAGATTTGAATGAGCAGATATTGTAGGGAATGGACTGATAACATCATCTGACTTATACTTAAAAATTATTATGATGGTTACTCTGTTTAGAAATGACTTTAGGAGACAAGGGTAGAAGGAGAGAACCAGGGTGAGCCAGTCAGGATGCTGTTCTAGTAATCCACACAGAGGTGATGGTGGCTTGGAGCATGGTGGTAGCAGTGAGTGTTGTATAGAGTGGTTGGAATCTGATCATCTTTGGAAGCTAAAGTTAACAGAATTCCCTACCAGACTGGGGATGAGTGTAAGAGAGAGGAAAATCAAGGATGCTTTCAAAGTCTGGCCCGAGAAACTTCAGGGATGAAGTTGCTATCAATTGAGATGACTGTGGATGCGAGAAAGATCTGGAGCTGATTTTTGGAAGTGTTGATTTCCAGTTGTAAATTACATACCAAAGTGGAGATGTCAGTAAGCCTTGGATGTGCAAATCTGGAACTCAGGAAAGGAGTCTGGGTGGAAATATCCATTTGGGTGTGATTGCACAAAGATTTGTATTTCAGGTCATACCGAGATCACTGAGGAAATAAGATAATAGAAGAGAATTGAGAACTAGGGCACCCCAGCACGAAGAAGAAACCATCCAAAGAGGTTGAGAGGGAGTAACAAATAAAATAGAGTAAAACTCAAGCGTGTTGTTGTCTGGGAGGCAAGCGAACAGAGTGAGTCATGGAGGAAAGAGCTGTCAACTGTCTAATGAGGTCACTCAGTTCAGTAAGATGAGGATCCAGGATCTGACCATTGGATTAATCAATGTGGAGGTTATTCATTCTTCTTGACAAGAACCTTTTAGATAGACTCATAGGGCTGAAAGCCTACATGTAGTGCCTTTGAAAGAGGATGTGAGAAGCGAACTGGAGATAGAATAGGCAGTAAGAAGATAGATCTGGCAGTTTTAACCCATTTATGCCAGAGGCTGAAATTTTTGAAATTCGCTTCTTCCAAAATTTTCCGAAAACTCACATCACGTTTTGACAAACTCCCTGCACACCAGTATCTGCAGCAGTGACTAACTGCACCACGTGATAACATGTACCCCCAGGAGGCAGACGTGTGAGAAAAGGAGACCTCGGCAATGACCTTGAGCAGGAGGATGTAAATAACTCCCACCATCGTTCCAATAATGGAACATGAGGCATAAGTGGGTTAAGAGAGAGGTGGCAAATTGCTGAAGTAACTTCCCTGTATAGTTGGAGGGAACCCGAGGTCTGTTGCACAGGGTGTTAGTAGGAACACGTATGGTTCCTGGCAGGAAGGCAGAGCGCATGGGTACAGATGCTGGCAAGTTCATGTGGTAAGCGTGTGAGTTAGGATTCTCTCCTAACTGATCAGTTTTCCCAGAGAAGTAGGAAGGCAGCAAGGCCATGAGCTGAGAGTGAGAATGTGGGAGGTTTGAGGAAAGAGGAAAGGGTGTAGAATGGGCACCTTACAGCATGAGAGAGTGAGTGGGTTAGGGAAGTACTGTCAGCCTCAAGGGGCCACCTTAGGACTGTTTTGTCTTAAAGTCCCAGTGAGGTCAGTCAGAATGGCTGTTTCTTCCATGCCCCGAAAGGACGGGGGCGAGTAGGCAGAGGTAGATTTAACCAGGGTGTTATGAAATGAGAGATGGTAACGGAGATGAGGATATAAGCAAGGGAGTGATTGTAATGACTGACTAAGGAATTTAAGGTAAGAGGGTAGTGAAGACACGTCAGGGCGGGTGAGAGAGAATGCAAAGTTTGTAGGGTCACTGAATTGCATGTATCAGTGGACCAAAATAGAAAAGTGTCATACTTGAGGGTTGTCACACTGGTTACCCTACCCATTAGTAAAATTCAGCTTTATAAATATACATACCAGACAATCAGTTCTTACTCTCTTGAGGTGGAAATTTTCTAGGGAAAAACAGAGGTAAGCTTCGAGTGAGAAGGAAGACAGAAACACCACCCTTGCCAATAATATTCACAAAAATTAGACAAGGCAATAAATTAAGTTCTTTGTGCAACCAATGCAGTCATGAATTTCATAGAGTCTTTCTTTTTTTTTTTTAAATTTTTTTAAAAAAGATTTTATTTATTCATTATAGAGAGGGGAGAGAGAGAGAGAGAGAGAGAGAGAGAGAAGGGGGGAGGAGCAGAAAGCATCAACTCCCATATGTGCCTTGACCAGGCAAGCCCAGGGTTTTGAACCGGCAACCTCAGCGTTTCCAGGTTGACACTTTATCCACTGCGTCACCACAGGTCAGGTGAGTCTTTTTTCTTAGAACAGCCTTCAGTGAAGGTCTCTGGCTTCTTATGACAAGGCACAATGCTGACATTTAATACTGTCATATGGTTGTCCCACGAAGGGTGGGATCAATACCTCCTGCCCCCAAATTTACTTGGATGTTGATAGATGATGCCACGTGAACACTGAGAGAATTTGAAGAGATTATGACTCCTGTATGGAGGCTTTCTGGGGAGAAGAGTGCGGTCAGCCAAGCTGGGCTGAATGTGGCTGGAGAGAAGGAAGGGGTGAGTGACTTTTGTGTGTGTATGGTTAGGAGGTGGGGTGGGAATGCGGTGAACTTCCTCATTGGCACCAGGAGAAGGAAGGTACTGGCTTCTATTTAGGCTTGCTCAGATGAGGAGCAAAAAGCTCTCAGCTGTCACACATCAAATACGGAGCCAGAGTCTTCATATATTTGTAAAATATGTGCTACAAATCTATTAGGCAACAAGTATAGCATGGTGCTTAAAACCTTAAGCTTTGGAGTCAGAACAGAATTTAAATCTTTGCTCTTTAGCTATGTGATTTTTATTTTTTTATTTTTTTACAGAGACAGAGTCAGAGAGAGGGATAGACAGGGACAGACAGACAGGAATGGAGAGATGAGAAGCATCAATCATTAGTTTTTCGTTGCGCATTGCGACACCTTAGTTCAGGGGTCCCCACACTACGGCCTGCGGGCCACATGTGACCCCCTGAGGCCATTTATCTGGCCCCGCCGCACTTCCGGAAGGGGCACCTCTTTCATTGGTGGTCAGTGAGAGGAGCATAGTTCCCATTGAAATACTGGTCAGTTTGTTGATTTAAATTTACTTGTTCTTTATTTTAAATACTGTATTTGTTCCCGTTTTGTTTTTTTACTTTAAAATAAGATATGTGCAGTGTGCATAGGGATTTGTTCATAGTTGTTTTTTTTATAGTCTGGCCTTCCAACGGTCTGAGGGACAGTGAACTGGCCCCCTGTGTAAAAAGTTTGGGGACCCCTGCCTTAGTTGTTCATTGATTGCTTTCTCACATGTGCCTTGACCGTGGGCCTTCAGCAGACTGAGTAACCCCTTGCTTGAGCCAGCGACCTTGGGTCCAAGCTGGTGAGCTTTTGCTCAAGCCAGATGAGCCCACGCTCAAGCTGGCGACCTCGGGGTCTCGAACCTGGGTTCTCGGCATCCCAGTCCGATGCTCTATCCACGGCGCCACTGCCTGGTCAGACAGCTATGTGATTTTTATTAGCCCTCTGACCTCAGGCAAAGAACTTAGTTTCTCTGCTGGGCCTCAGTTCCCTCAGCTGGGAAAGGGCCATAAAGTAGGTAACTCCCGGGTTGTTGCAAGGCTTGATAAAGTTGGTACACTGCTTTGTACAGCCTTGCCATTTAGCAAGCCGCATGCTAATTTCCACGATTGACAGTTCTATATATTTCAGATATGTGTGATTTTCATGGTTGAATCATGTGTTGCCAATGGCTCTGAACATATTATTATTCAAATAATTTATTTCCTTTAATTTTGAAAGCAATACATAAAACTAAAAACTAACTTTTACCTTTGTGCTCTGTTCATTTTAAGCTTCTCCAATAGTTTGTAGTTAGAAAATGAAACAACAAAAATCAGGGAAGAAATCGTGGTGGATCAGTTTGTGAAGTCAAAGGTTCTTTAACTTTAGGTATTATTATTAATTTATCTTTGAAGTTTTAATTTTTCATAGATTCTCTTAAGTTATAGAATATATTTAGTTCATTTTGAGAAAGTAAAAGCATGACCTTTAACATGGTTGATCGGCATCTCCTATGTGTTCCTAAGGGAACCTGGGCGCCTGAACCAGGTCCTGCCATGGACATCCCTGACAACACGGGACACCAGTGCGGCCACTGCACTGCCACCACGGTGACCATGAGCCCTAAGCTGCCTTTGCTTCTTCATGGCACTCGTTCTCTACTCATCCAGGAGCAGGAGTGTCTGATTGGCTGAGCCCACAGCCTTATGCTCACAGCCTTGCTGGCAGATTGAGGTCAAAAGGAGGACCTTTTTATTTCCTGTGCTGGAAGGTAGGAAAGGCTGGACAACCAGCCAAAAAGAATTAACATCCCTAACACACACACACACACACACACACACACACACACACACACACACACACACACACACACTACACATGTTAAGTGCTTTCAGAGGGTACCAGCAACAAGAGTACACACTATTTTGGTGCTTCACACTCTTCCCTAGGGCTTGAACCGCTGTTGGCGCTGCCTCCTGGACAGTGTTTTCACACCTCTGCCACCCCTATGCCTCCTTCCCGATGAGGCCACGTCTCACATTCACAACAGCTCTCTCTTACTTAAATACATTGATTTTATGCATCACAACTGCAAATAGAAAGCCAGCACCATCTGCCATCCACGGAAGGTAAAAGTAAGAATAAATACAATGAAATGAAACAAAGCTCTGAAGATCTAGCTCGATACGTTGCTGAAGGTCCTGAGGCTGAGGTCCACTTCTAGCAAGTGTTAGGTATTGAAAACAAAGTACCGCCAAGGACTTTAAAATCAACCTTACTAGAAAAATTAAAAGAGGACGGAAGAGGGACAAATCTTCAAACTTTGTATTTTAGTGCTTTTTAAAATGCTCTCTGAGCACGATTTAAAATCAACTGTAATACCATTTATAGTACATGTTCCTGCTTTGAGTGATATTAGAAAGAATGTGGGCTTAAAAATGGGCAGAATTTGAGTTTGAATTTCACCTCCTCTGAGCCTTAGTGTATCCATCTGTAAAATGGCTGCAATAATACCAGTTTTCCTGGTGTGTTAAATAGATTAGCATGTCCCAAACTATATTGTACATATGCATCACTTGGGGATTGCTGGTCAAATAAGTTTGTAAATATGATATACAGGCTTGCTCGCTTATAGTTTGCATTGGGTGTGGGGGACAGGCTGTAAGCAGGCAGGGTCGTTATAGACTAAGACTTTAAATGACTACCTTAAATGATTTTGTGTCAGAGACTTCCTTGTTTGTATATTGGATTAAAGGTTTTGATTTCTACACTATAAAATGGGCAGAGGAGCCCATGCTAGGAGAGCAGAGAAAGGCCATGTGGAAGAGAGGAGAAACAGCCCAGATGGTGGAATGCTGAAGGAAAAGCCAGTTTGTGCAGTTTGTACAAGGAGAAGGAGATGGGGAACAGAGGTGAATAAGGCTGGTGAGGTAGAAACCTTTGATTCTAGGAAACTTGGATAAGTCAGTGGCTTTGGGAGCCCTGAATGGGAAGGAAAGTGTTTTCCCACTGTGTGTATTTCTTGCCCGCTGGGTGCAAGCTAGGATTAAAGATGATGGCCCACCAGTTCTTGGCTCCATTGTTTCATTACCGTCTGTCCGAATCAAATGCGAACCTGCATGGGCCAGGCAGCTTTGATGGTGGCCATGGCTACTGGCTTTACAGGGATTTTGTTAAAATGTGCATTCTGATTGAGTAGGTCTGGGTGAGGCCTGAGACTCTGCATTTCTAGTATAATCCAGGGTGATGCTGATGCTGTCATTTTGTGGACCGTGCTTTAAGTAGCAGGGTTATAATTCTGTGCTGTTAGTATAGGGACCACCAGCCACATGCGGCCCACCAAGCCCTTGAAATGTGGGCTTGGTGCATCTAAGAAATGGGATGCTTTCATTTTAGTTAATTTTTACAAACTGAAACTTGGTTCAGTTATTGGAAAAACAATTTTTAGTATACTCAGAATAACTTGTAAATCTATCTTTTCAACTGTTAATTTTATGAAATCTAAATAACTGAAAATCTATTTCCAATTAAAATTTAATATCTGAATTAAAATATGGTCCAACTGTAAAATAAACAACAGATTTTGAAGACATTGATTAAAAAAGAATGTACAATGTAAAATATCTTGTTAATAAATTTTCTATTGATTGCCTGTTGGTATTACCTTGGGTATGTTGGGAAATATACTATTAAGATTAATTTCACCTGTTTCTTTTCCCTTTTGTTATGTATGGCTACTAGAAAAATTAAAATTACCTATGTGGCACACATCATATTCCCACTGAACAGTGCTGGCATAGACCAGTGAGCACATGGCCTGGAGGTCAGCTCCCTTCTTCCTGTCTACATCGGGTGGGTGACCTCTGGCTGGAAAGAGGAAGTGAGGTGGTGGAAAGAGACAAGCTTTCTTCCCTCCCGGCGGGAGGCTAGCCAGAAGCCAGCATAAACAGCAAACTTTTCAGCTCCTAGACTATTTCTTCTGTGGTGCATTATTTCTACTATATTCCAAAGCAGGCTCTGCTTTTTGGAGAGGTGAAAAGGAATATGTCAACCGTCCAAACTAAGTTGTCAGAACTGGCTCTCATGAGATGCTCACTTTTGAAGAGTTAAGGGTCATGGCAAAGGGCCCACTCTACCCAACCTCCTCCGTGACAGGAAGAGGAGTTAATTAAAACAGCGTGGGCTTCTGCAAATGTGCTGTGTTATTTCCTGGTCAACTCAGCATCTCCAAAGGAGGCTGACGTCTAATGAAGAGCAGTAAGGAAGACATCTGCAAATTTGACAACCAAGATATTAGCAAAAAGAAATATACAGAAATGAAATTTTGTTTTCTCATATCATACATTATATTCCAGTGACCTCATTGCCCCCACTCTTGTGGAAAAAATTTAAAAAAAAATCAACTCAAGCAAATATTTACATGTAGGATCAGACCTGGCAGCAAATTCAAAGAAACCTATTAAGGCCAGCAAAAGCTGCTTCTGTATCAGAGGCTTGGAGACTCCAGGTCTCAGTGAACCCTTCTCAATCGGAACTGACAGCCTTGGATGGAAAATGTTGTGGGAGGAGACTAAAATGTCTCTGAAGAATGTTTGACTACAAAGTAAACAGCCTGAATAGAAAATATTAAGTCAGATGCTGCCTCCACATTCCATAGAACTGAGAACACAGCAAACTGTACTGTACAGTTAAAAGGCTTATTAGATCAAAGAAGTCATGAAACTGAGTGTAGTGATGATTCAACTTCAAGGTAGGAGTTCTGCTGGCACAAGAAAGAGAATTTGTTTTTTTCTAATTATGTTAGATCTTGACATGAAATTGTACAGTTGGCAGTGAAGGTACAACTTTAAAGATATATATCTTTAAGCCTTCTTATCCTCACCAAATCAAACCATGAGAAAAATATTTACTAGATATATTATTTCCTAACGAGTAGAATATCCTTTTGTCGCCCCCCATTTTTTTTTTTTTTTTTCACAAAATAGTACAGTAAATATTCAATTCAGGATTTATTTTGCTTTACATGGAAGCAAAAGGAAGGCGAGTTTAGCAAATTCACAGCATAATCAGGGTTGTCAGGGGAGAGGTTTAAATACTTGAAGAGAACATGTTAGAAGCAAACATTTACATACTGGAGTTTCATTGTCGGTATCCAATCATACAATCATACAACAATCCACCCAACAGCTATTGTTGTCTGAATGTCTTTACATATTTAAAAGCAATACATTCTCACATCTCAAAGAATATAGTTAATTAAGATAAGCCTGTTCTAGAGAGATTTTTAATACATTTTAAACATCTATAATTCAATTCATCTTAAAGAGTAATGAATTTAAATCATCTGCTTACCTGATGAGCTGTAGCTGGTGGAGAGAGCATCTGCCGACCCCTGTGCCTTTGCATCAGCTGTTTTCTCTGGACAGACTGTCTCTGCCTTTCTGAGCTGGCACAGCCCTGTCTGTCCATCAACTGTCAATATCTTGATGTGGAGATTTCTCTGTTAAGCCTACTTTAACCATGGATTCCCATGCTATTAGAGTTAATCCTCCAACACACCTTGTTTGGGGGCATTATGGCTCTAATTGCATGATTAGAATTGTTCCCACATCAGCCTCAGATCTCCCTCTCTTTGACAGCTGGAAAAATCGTCTTTCTGAATGTCCTTCTCTCAACTTAGGGGAGTCCCAGAGAAGAGTGGCTTGGACCACTGGTGTTCCATTCTACAGTTCTCTTTGGGAAACAGCCTTTACTAAATAGTTGCTGGGGCCTTTAATCACATAACTCTTTTGAACTTTTCTTTCTGAGATGCTCTGCTGTCATCCCTTCAGCTGGCCGGGTCCTTGAGATTGATGGACCATGTTTTGTAGAGGGAAGAGGTGTCAGAGAGTTTGTTTACAACTTGACAGAATTAGTTTACACTGATTTCCATTATTTAAAAATTAGAACAAAAAACTTTTTTAAAAAAGCCTAATAAATATAGAGGGACAACATACTACGTCTAGATTCAGCCTCAACACTGCTCCTAACTAGAACCTTGGGCAAGTCACAATCTTCAGGGGCCTTCACTCCCTCACCTATAAAATCAAGAAAAGATATGATTATCTGATCCAAAGTGCTGGTTCCTTAGAGCTCTAGAATTTCAGGAGAGGCTATGGGTTCCACACAAACACCATGGGGTTAGGCAGGTGACATAGATGAGTGAAAAAGAGCAGCGTGAAGAGAATTTTTCTTGAAAGCGAATCCTTATTAGTCAATCTAACATTGTTCCACAGTCAATAAGTAATACAAATATTTTGCTTTCCTTAGTTTTACTATCAGAGAAGCAGTAAGAAATGGTCACTAATACTGGTGGTGACAGTAGTGTGGAGCTATAGGGTGTGTGTGTGTGTGTGTGTGTGTGTGTGTGTGTGTGTGTATGACAACTTCTATATCCATTCACCCATCAATGGACACTTAGCTCAGGGGTCGGGAACCTATGGCTCATGAGCCAGATGTGGCTCTTTTGATGGCTGCATCTGGCTCGCAGACAAATCTTTAATAAAAAAATAATGTTAAAAATATAAAACATTCTCATGTATTACAATCTATTCATTTCCTACAGCTCATGTCCATGGTTGCAGGTGGCTGGAGCTAATCACAGCTGTCCTCTGGGACAACACCAAATTTTTATTGGATAATGAGTAATGTAGATAGGTCGTTGTATGGCTCACAGAATTACATTTTAAAATATGTGGCGTTCATGGCTCTCTCAACCAAAAAGGTTCCCGACCCCTGTTATAGGGGGAAAAAAAGCCACAGGGCTCCTCTGAACTTTAAGTGGGCATTCTGATCAGTCACATAGATTTTAAGATATTTAAGCAACCACCTCTGAATCAGTGGTCTGGTCACAGTCTCTTGGGTAGAAAGGTAGACTTCCTCCAGACAGCTTAGTTCGCAGAACTGTGCGATAGAGTACAGCTCTCTTCTCAGCTAGGAACTTTAGAAGACTTCGAGATTTACAAACTGAACTTTGAGAGCTATTGCCCTGAGCAGGATATACTTTGTCATCTATCATATGACAAGTGGATCTACATCTTTTTCTTTTTCCTTTTTCTCAATTTTCCACTTGTGGCAGTGGAATCCGAAATGCCACAGTTTCAAAGTAACAGCTGTCAGGCTGCAGACACAGAGGGCTGTAAACACATTAGGGGAAAGGGATCGAGATGATGATGCCGCCATTTGAAAACATGCCATTTTTATCATTCAATTTAGAACACTTTTAAGAATGGAAGGGGGGTAGTTCTTATCACATTGGGGTGGCAGGTTCGTACACAAAGGTTATTTCCAGCACCCTGAGACATTTGGTCACCCTACTGTGAAGAACAGTTGTAGAAACTGGAGGTGGTAAGCATGGAGGAGTTTGGGAGGGTGGAGGATATGCAAGCTGCCTTGAGGTATCTGGTAACCTCCATAAACTGGTTTGATATGATCCTAGTTCATGTACATACTTGGAGTGACTGAACCAAGATGAAGAGGTTTTGCAATCCGATGTAATGGTCATGAATTGGGTTGTTGACCTGTAGTTCTGGATTTGAATCCCAGATTATACTAACTAGCTGTGTGGTCATAGACAAGCTTCCTCCTTATTATAAAAGAGGGGTTAGAGTTGTAATGATTCATTGAGATAATTTAGGAAAGCGAGTGACTCAGACTAGAGACTCAGTAGATGTTAGTGGGTCCATTGTCACTACTGCTGAAAATATTCAAGCAGAGGGACAGACTAACTGGATCATGTTATAGGATCTTTTAGAGATCAAATAAATGGATAATTGGAGCCAACCTTTTTTCTTAATTTAACTTAGAAATTTTGTTAGAAATAAAAAACTCAGTAATTTTTTTCCAGGTATGAGATAAAGTAATTTCATGTAAAATATTAAAGAACTATACTCTGAAATATTGTATTAAAATATTTTAATATATTTTAATGTCATCATACAATATGACATTTTCCTGTCAAACTACACATGCCATTTACTTTCAACTATGAAAAAAGCATAGGAGGCCCTGGCCGGTTGGCTCAGTGGTAGAGCGTCGGCCTGGTGTGCAGGAGTCCTGGGTTCGATTCCTGGCCAGGGCACACAGGAGAAGCACCCATCTGCTTCTCCACCCCTCCCCCTCTCCTTCCTCTCTGTCTCTCTCTTCCCCTCCCGCAGCCAAGGCTCCATTGGAGCAAAGTTGGCCCGGGCGCTGAGGATGGCTCTGTGGCCTCTGCCTCAGGCGCTAGAATGGCTCTGATTGCGGCAGAGTGACGCCCCAGATGGGCAGAGCATCACCCCCTGGTGGGCATGCGGGGTGGATCCCGGTCGGGCGCATGCAGGAGTCTGTCTGACTGCCTCCCTGTTTCTAACTTCAGAAAAATTTTAAAAAAATTACAAAAAATAAAAAGAAAAAAGAAAAAAGCATAGGAATAAATTTTAAAATGGCATATTGCTAGGTTTTAAGACTATCTATAGACTAAAATCTCAAAAACTAGTAAACCTTCCACGACCTGATATTTGCAAATCTTTCATTTTGCTTCCACCAAACCAAATGGGTTATTTAAAAAATGGTCATAACTAGCTTTTCAAAGAGTGAGATAAAGCTGTTTTAACCTATTAGTAAGCACATTGCCACACAAAATAATATTTCAGAAGTTTTTAATCACAGTAAATTAAAAAAATACCCTAAATTTAATATAAGCATCTGGATACTTTTTTTTTTTTTTTAACATTGATGCTTATAGTATTCGAGACAACCTTGATTTTTTTAGAAGCAGTTTGTCTAAGTATACAGAACTAGTACTGTACATCAGTGGTCCCCAACCTTTTTTGGGCCACGGACCGGTTTAATGTCAGAAAATATTTTCACGGACCGGCCTTTAGGGTGGGACGGATAAATGTATTACATGACGGAGACAAGCGTCAAGAGTGAGTCTTAGACGAATGTAACAGAGGGAATCTGGTCATTTTTAAAAAATAAAACATCGTTCAGACTTAAATATAAATAAAATGGAAATAATGTAAGTTATTTATTCTTTCTCTGCGGACCGGTACCAAATGGCCCACGGACCACTACTGGTCCGTGGTCTGGGGGTTGGGGACCACTGCTATACATCATCTTGATGGATAAGATTACAAAATTATTCCTTTTTATTGATTAGTGCCTTGCACTGTAGCATTGCAGTTTTCAATGCTTCCCTCTGTTTAACTTAGTAGATCCCAAACTTTGGCTGCATGGTAGAATTATCTGTGAAGTTTTTTAAAATCCCGATGCTCAGGCCACACCCTTGACCACAGCGCCTGGGGTCAGAGCCTGGCCCCAAGTGTTTTCATTTGGTATGCTGAATCTTACTAGTTTCAGGCGCACTTCACAGTGATTTGATATTTATACACCAGTATGTTTCAAAGCTTCCCAGGTGACTGCAGCATGCAGCAAAGTCTGGAAAATACTGACTTATCCCACGGTCCATTATGGGGACACTGGTATGACCAGGAACAAAGCAAAGCAATTAAAACTAGGTAACAGTCCCAAACCATCAGTGGTGTTGAGCTAAATAACAGTAAAGGAACAGTGACTGAGTCACTCATCTGATGGCCTCCCAGGAGTGCAAGAGGCAAGCAAGCTGCTTCTTTCTCAAAGGGAAACTAAACACACAGGAAAACAAGAAATGGAGGCAAAGAATTATTTCTGATGAGATAAATCTCCAGGGTAGTCTTCATAAAGCCTTGGGGGGGGGGGGTTGGGAGCCAGTTGGGACATAAAGGCCCTTTTCAACTCTGAAATTTTCTGTTTAAATCAATTTACTGAGGAAAGCAGGAACAGTTCTTCATAGGATTTTTTATTTTTATTTTTTAGCAAGACAGAAAGAGAGAGAGAGAGAGAGAGAGAGAGAGAGAGAGAGAGAGAGAGGGAGAGAGATTGGGACAGACAGGAAGGGAGAGGATAAGCATCAATTCTTTGTTGCGGCTCCATAGTTCTTCATTGATTGCTTTCTCATATGTGCCTTGGGGGGGGCACCCAGCAACCCAGCAGAGTGAGTGACCTCTTGCTCAAGCCAGCAACCTCGGGCTTCAAGCCAGTGACCTTTGAGCTCAAGCCAGTGACCATGGGGTCATGTCTATGATCCCATGCTCAAGCCTTCAACCGCACACTCAAGCTCAAGCCAGTGACCCTGGGGTTTTGAACCTGGGTCCTCTTCATCCCAGTCCAAAGCTCTATCCACTGTGCCACTGCCTGGTCAGGCTTCACAGGATTGTTTCTGACACTATCATACCACCTTGTATAGCCCTTGTAAGTGTTAAAGAGCTTTTCACTTTCCAAATTCACCTGAACATCCAAGGCAGTTCAGGAATCATAATACAATCCTGTTGAGAATGAGGGCTCAAGGTATTCAGAGTTGGTTTGAGGCAGAGTTAGAACCAGAATCCAGGTCTGCTGATTTGGAGGCAAATAATATTTTCACATAAGACTGGCTCTCCCTAAACCGGAGATTAATTTGAGCCTCAGCCCTTTCTCTCCTGGAGAGGTGATTTTCCTCTGAAAATAGCACCCTTCACCATTTGTCCCTTACATGTCTGCTGTGAGGGCAAAGGGAGGTCACGTGGTGTTTGCACTGTGAAAGGTATAAAAAAGTACCAAAGGGTCTGGAACATGGACAGCTTTGACAGGAATTTACGAGGTAAGAACACGTGAACAGAGAATGTTCTTGTAACAGTGGGGGCAGCATGTGGCCATAGAGCATGTGGCCAGAGTTGTTAAGAAGCAAAGAGCCATTCAAAGATATTTTTTTGTATTTATTTACTTACCTAAAGAGGGAATAAACTACAGTAACATTAGTGAAAATAGAGATTGACAGAACACTTGAGACCCAGGAAGAAATATCTGTAGCAAACAAAATAGGAAGGAAGTGTAGTTGACAGCATTTCAACAAGACATTATCTACTTTTGGATCTAATGGCTATTTGTATTATGACAGAACATTTAATTGGTGATCCCTAACTGGTTGAATGATGGGGTTAAATGAGCATTAATACCACATGGTAGTGGTTTCTAACTGTAAGACAAGGGGTTGTTGGCAAACCTGTCTTATGTCTTCCAGGTTTGCTCTGAAAGTGGTTTCCATAAAGAAGAAGGAAAGCTAATCGCTGTCTTGGGCAGCATTAAGCTGAGAAGGGCTGAGAATAAAGTAGGTGATAAAATTAGGAGTCAAAGTGATGAGTTGACTAAAGTAGTTCAACAAAGATTAATGTAAAATCCTGTTCTTTGGGATCAGAAACCAGTAACTTGAGAGGCAGACATCTGCTACTATATGTGGAAAACACAGGTTTGGTGACTGTGAGAGGTAGAATAGAAAAGATGTGTTCTAGAGACAATAATCTTGAATCCTGGCTCTGACAAAAAGGTCAAGATCTGGAATAAATGCATTGAAGAATGATCCTGGAAATAACGAGACAAATTAAAGCTCAGTTGGAGCATCGGTAAGGAAAATCAGGACATGAGTGTGCATTTTGTGCACCAACAAGACTGGGGACATACTCTGAAACTGAGGACAGGTTGAAGGTGATTTGGGTTTAGGCACCAAAGCAGCAAAACATTAAGGAGGCAAAGTCATCTAGGTGAAATGGCAGAGCAGGAGTGAGGTAGCCAAACGAAGTTGCTAACAGTCAGCAAAGATTAGTAGCCTAAAAAAGATTGGGGGGCACTTGTGGAATGAAGAGACGAGCAGTCATGCTTGGTATAAAGAATAGGATCAGCAGGGATAAAGAGCTTTTACAAAGCCAGAAAAGACAGTACGGAGGAGATGCCAACTATAATCTAAGAGACGGTCCAGCTGAGAAATGGCCATCTACTATTTGTGACCACGTTGCTTATTAACAGTAAAAACGAAGACTACTGCAACCCACGTGGGAAACTGCATATAGGCTAAAGCAAATAAAAATGTCGCCAGCCTTGTGTTATCTGGACAAACATGGCATTAAAACAGATGAGAAAGGAAGGGGTCCAGAAGACTTTAGAAGTGAGCTACAAAGGAAGCAGGAAAAGCTGAGCTAGAATGAAAGAAGTCTGAAAAGAGCAGTAGCTTCCTGTTTCCCCAACTTCCAATTTTCTCGTTCCAAAGAGCAGCCGATGATCTTTCCAAAGGTTCGATTACTTGGCTGCTCCTCTAAATATCCTCCCATTGGCTTCCCATCACAAACCAAAGCTTTCGTCAAGGCTCATCCCTTTAGGTCAGGCCAAGCCTCCCATTCTGTCATGGTGCTTTCTTCCTGCTACTCTCTCATTGGCTCACTCCCCTCTAGCTCCACGGCCTCCTTGCCAATCTTTATCTACTGGAAGGCTCTTTCAGACAACCGAGCGGTTGGCTTCTTCACTTCCTTCAGGTCTCTGCTTAGTGTTACCGTTTCTGAGATGGCTTCCCTGACCACACTATATAACAGAGATAGCATTGTCTACTACCACCTAGCATAGATCTGTTTCTTCCACCTACTAGAACATAAACTCTTTGAGAGGAAGGACCGTTCTTTGTTTTCCTTGGTCTAGAACAGTACGAATTCCCCATGACATGTATCAAAAACTTCAATGACTACATGGAAAGTAGGAGATGTAGACAAAGAACATAAAAGTGGTTAATTTGGGGGAGAAAAAGGGGAACAGATACTAGAGTAGTGTTCTTAGAAGTTCCGGACACATGGTGTGGCTTCATGTTACAATTCACCCTCTCCCCTGTCATGCTTCAGATGTTGAGATCTAGTAGCCATTTGAAGTCTTTAGCAGTGAGCAAGTAAAAGATTAATGACTTTAGATGCTATAGACTTATCTTTTCAGAGAGTTTGAAGCTATCTGAAAGACTAGGCTTATGGTTAAAAGATTTAGAATATTACATAAATTAACAAGTATCCTAATTTGAATTTTAAACCTCAGATACAACAGGTCTCCCTGAGGGTTCGTTCTTATTTTTTCTGCACACATTCTCAAGCTACTCATTAAGACATGCCTTAAACCAAAAAAAAATTTTTTTTTAAAAGTTTATCGTCACTAAGAGAAATGTTCCTTTAAAGATCATAAAAATCAACAAGCATCTCATTGTTACAGATTGTAATGGAGACCAACTGACTACTCAAGAACCATCAACATTAATATAAAATGGTATTAAAACAGTATTGAAATAATGGCTGCAATTTGATTTTTTTCAATTTGATTTTTAAAATTGCTAAATTTATTTATTTATTTATTCATTTTAGAGAGGAGAGGGAGAGACAGAGAGAGAGAAGGGGGGGAGGAGCTGGAAGCATCAACTCCCACATGTGCCTTGACCAGGCAAGCCTAGGGTTTCAAACCAGCGACCTCAGCATTTCCAGGTTGACTCTTTATCCCCTGCGCCACCACAGGTCAGGCCAAAATTGCTAATTTAAAATCCAGTGTGCAATAGTCATTCCCTTAGGTTAAATATTGAAGTGGTAAAAATTGTCACCAAGGAAAATATTGCTGGAGATCAAAATTCTTCTTCAAAATATGAAAAACATCCTATTCTTTAGTTTTACAAATTATAAGAATATATGCAAAATATTTCATTAGTGTGATATATTTTCAGTCCAAATTACTTGATATAAAGCAATGAATGACCTATTAAATTACTAATTATTTATTTTGTAAATACTGAATTACAAAATTCTCTAACCAAAGTATGCTATTAAAAACACCATTCTACAATGAATGACCTATTAAATTACTAATTATTTATTTTGTAAATACTGAATTACAAAATTCTCTAACCAAAGTATGCTATTAAAAACACCACTCTACAGTTTGACTCTTTAGCTAGAGATCTGATAAGGAAATCTTGGATTATACATCTTTTTGTGTATGTGCGTGTGAGAGAGGCAGGAAGGGAGAGGGATGAGAAGCATCAACTTGTAGTTCTATCCCTTTAGTTGTTCATTGATTACTTCTCATATATGTCTTGACTGTGGGGTTCAAGTCGTGCCAGTGACCCCTTGCTCAAGCCAGCAATCTTGGGCTTCAAAGCCAGCCACCTACTAGAGATCATGTTGTTGACCCCATGCTTAAGCTGGAAATCCCATGCTCCAGCCAGCAACCTTCGGGTTTCGAAGCTGGGGCCTCAGTGTCCCAGGATGACACTATCCACTGTGCCACCACTGGTCAGGCCTTGGATTATATATCTTAATTGGTGATTCTTTGCCTCAATCTCTTGAGCTATCTTCCAGGAATGTTATGAAAAATTTTAAGACCATCTCTGAAACATTTGGTATCAGAAAAGAAAAATAGCAAAGGAGCACTTAAAAGCACAGATTGTTAGGTACTGAAACCTTATGCAGGTTAACAAGACGGTAGTGCTGCAATAAAATACTGGTGGCCACCAGCTTGGGCTCTTAAGAAGGTCTGCCTTAAATTGAATCCCAGTTTGTCATGTGAGATAGAGCAAGTTACTTAAACACTTTAAGCCTCAGTTTCCCCATATGTGAAGTGGCAGCATTAGTACACAGGGTTATTATTTACATAATCCATGTAAAGTGCTTAGCTTATAGCAGGTACTCCATAAATGTTATGCTGTAACAATATTCATTTTACTAGCTAAGGAAAGGACCAGTACTTATAACAATCTGAAAAGTAATTTGGAAATTGTGTGGTCCTTGTAATTCTGATTGAAATTTAAGAGGAGGATTGAAATTTTAGAGATGCCCACACCTGGACGTGTTACCGATCTGGGAACTAGTTTTCCTAGGACGTAGTGCTGATTAAGTAAGTTGTGACAAAGACTGATACTGTATAAACATATATACACATTTCGTACTTTAATTCCCCACTTGGGAACCACTGATATTGTGCAATGATGCAATGAATTCAGAGAACACAGATCAAACATGTTTACATTTAGTATATTCACCTGTAAACTGAAGTTTTTCTAACAAAGAAAATGTTAAAGTAGTTCTTATAAAGCACAAAAGTAAACTCCAAACTGAGAATTCAAAAGACAAAACTATTAACCTGTTAAAAGGAAATTACATTATGAGGATAAATTAATTCCTTCTTTTGATATGTACTGAGCAGTACAGAACTAACCATAACTTCCCTTACTATATGAAACATTATTAATATTTTTATAATGCTTATTCTGAAAGATAAATTTCAAGGATCTTTCAAAAATTTAGTTAGATGTCATAATTATGTTAATGGAAATATCCTTTCTTAGTTCTCCAAATGAGTATAACACTGGAATTTAAAAGACAGAAGCTGCTATGGGATTTGGGCAGCAACTCTTAGATGACACACGGTAAATGGAAGATGCAGCAGCGATATGACAAGACTGCACTAACAACACAGGGAAAGAAAAATGTCAACAGGCAAAGACAGCAACTCCCCTTTCTTACTCAGTTAATTTACAAAGGAAGCTTAATTCAAAATTCAATGGTAATACATAATACACATATGTAACCTAATTTAAAAAAAATAAAAAACATCTCATGTCATAAATATGGTACTTATACTCAACAGTTTACCAATAATTTTTACTAAGAAAAATATGGTATTCATAACCATTTAAAGGTCACTCAGTATTTCAACAAAGTTGCTAATTTTTATGTCAATAATTTATTATAAAAACCAAGTAAGAGCATTTTAATTTTGTTGCCACAGAATTCAGATAATTGCTATTGCCAAGTCTGCATTTAACAAACAAACAACAAAAAAAAAGTTTACGGTTAATGTTAAAAACTAAACTTTTATAAACCAAAACGTTACATTCCCATGGACTGCTGATGATGTGTTGTGCTATAAGGATTGAAGATGGTGAGTAGGAGAGTAAGAACAATATACCCACTTTCATTCTAGGGGCAAGATCATGTATATTGTGACACTGATTCGCTGAAACACAACCATCACTTTTCAAGTACATTACAGAATTTTCATCAATCAAATTTTTAAATTTTCAAGTAGAAAAAAGTGATTCCAAAATATATTCCGATCAATTTAAATATTCAAAAAGTTCAGTCCCCATTCAGAAACAGATAAATAGTATATTTATTAAATGAGTTAAGACAAACTTTACAAATAGACAAATAATAAAAGGCTCAGTGGCTAAAAGAGATGGTAAGCATCATTGAAAGAAATCAACACCATCACGGTATCTCAGTTGGCTTATACGTGTAAAAAGAAATGTTCAAAGAGCAATTTCACAGAAATGAAGCCAGTTTTTTTTCTTATAAACAAATCTCTATTTCTTAGTTCAAAACTGACATCTGTTATGAAAATTACCATATCACATATTTGTAAGATGACAAGGAGTAACTCATCTTCAAAGTGCAAGTAAGTCTATTTACAACCACAAAAAAGGCAATGATGAGAAAGGATTTTTTAAAAAATATACAAAGATTAAAAACATTTGGGATGCAAAATTAAACAATTTTTTGGTAGCATAAAAGAGAGAAAGTGATTGAATTACAGATGCTGATTTCAACTATACATACTATGTAATGGGATCCAAGATCTTTAACAGCTTGCTTGCATTTTCCCCCCTACTTACATAATTCTCTGGAAATTTCTTGTAGAAATTACAGTGTCTCAAAGAGAGAAATACACACTAAGCATGTCTTGCTACTATTTCATGGATTCCGTAAGACCCATTTATGGATTAGAGTTGGTGTAAAAAGCCATTGCCTTTAGTTGAAAAATGAATACTGTAAAAGCTCAATACAAATCCTCCAAAGCACATGCACTTCTAAGTCTTTTGGTAATTACATTCATATTTAAGCATAGCCAAAATAAAAAAGAAAACAAAGTATTTCCCTTTTCTCTATTCTCTATGCCTTGTAGGCTCTCCAGTTGATAGGGTCAATTTTTAGAGTCGAAAGGGTTCTTTGAGATAGTCTAGTCCACCACCCTCATTCAGGGTTAGTGATTTTCCCCAAGGTCATGCAGCACATTAATGGCAAAACCAAGACTAGAAACCAGGTCTTGACTCCTAGCCTGGTATGCTTTCCAGCATATCATGCTACCTCTTTTTACAGTGTGATTTGCGATAAATACCTGATGAATAAACGTACAATTACAAATGCTGACAGAGCCAACGTGTTTCTAAGACTTGCAGAGGATTACTGTAAAGGACTAATGGAGAGAAAAAGATTTTCCCCCACCCACCAAAAATATCAAGCACCATCAACTAAATGTTTCTTTGCTGGGTCAGATGTTGTAGCAGTTCTCGTAAACTTTATGTCAGCCTGAGGATTGTGTATCTGGTGAAATCTGGGCCCTAATACAATGCCAGTTCCTAAAAAGTAAAGACAGAAGCAAAAAAGAGGAGAAAGAAGACAACAGAAAGAAAAGATCCACGAAATACAATTAGCTTAGAAATGGGCATTCCAGCATATGCTTAATTATCATATCTAAATATGTATATATATTTTAGGACCTTTTTCACCTTTTCATGTAATCTCATTTTACCTAATCTGTTATTTGGCCACTTAAGAATTAAAATAAATGTATCAAAGACAATGATGATCTTTTTTTTTTTTTTAAACTGTGAGACTATTTTAGACAAACTAAATTCAATGAAGAATATGTTGAAGGGTGAATTGCAGTCATTTTCTTAATCTGGTTCTATTAGATTATCACCATCGAATTAAAGCGGTACTTCATGGGGCTGTTACCATCTTGAAACTCATTCCAGTTGTGGTGAAAGAGAACAGACTGATGCACCATACATGCGGAATTGAGTAAAGAAGCTGAAATGCCTTTTAAAAAAACATTGCCGTGAATTTATTTAATAAAAGGGCAGATTTATTTATGTTTACAAACAAGTTTCAAAAACAAAAGGAAAACATGTATGCTTCTATTTATTAACCTTTTTCAAAATACCAACAGCCCTCATGCTGTATGAAGGTTTCTATGGATTTATTAGAAAAATCAATACAGTTCACTCACAGTTCACCAAGACGTCACTGACCTAACATGTTTAGACAAAAAAAAAAAGGACTAAGGTTCTCTTGTAGTTAGATAGCTTAATTTAATTTGATTTGCCTGAAACAATAAAGCATTTCAAGCATCTTTCATTATGCAGTTGATGTCCTGCATTAAACAATCTACTAAATTCTGAACAAAAGGTTATTAGCAAGTTTTCAAAAATTTTAAAAATTAAACAGTTCTTTCAAAACCATTAAGTAGTAAATGTATTTAAGAAACTAATCAGGACAGATGCCATAGCTTTATTAGAACACCACTGCTCATGTTTTTTTTTGTTGTTGTTGTTTTCTTTTGTTTTTTGTTTTTTTAAACAAAGCATTAGTGTTATCTATTTGGCTATTAGTATTAGCAATTTATCTACAATATTTAACAAGTTAAACTGTAGGCAAAAATTTAGTACAGTTTCAATAGAAACACCTTTTTTTTTTTTTCCTGAAAATAGAGCAGTATTTGAAGGACTAATTTTTCTCTGCATCAGTTATAAGGAAGCTTCCCGTCTATGAACAGGAACAAAAAAAGTATCTACAAACCTTGTAAACAGATCTGTATCATTTATAAACATAAATAATCCAAATTATTAACAGCCAACTGCGGAAATTAAAGTATCAATTCTATGAACCAGGGCTCTTTGCTTGTCCACCTTGACTTCCCCCCGCCTCTCCCATCAGGACTGAGATCACCTAAAGCTCTGCTAATATACTGTTCCGGACCATTCCTAAGTACTACTGATGTCCACAGGTCACCTCACGCTGAGCTACTGTTTCTCTGTCAGTTCATTCCTCCCCCCGCCCCCAAAAAGCACCCTCAGTCTGGCAGAAAGCTTTGCATTTTTTTTTAAAAAAATAAATCTACATTCGTACAAGTGTGTCTTCTGTTGAAGTCCAAAGACAAGAACAGTATCTTGTCCGTCACAATAGGTGAAAAGACCCAGTTTCAATTTGCTTCTTTACAATGCAGCTAGTGTGTTAACATTCAGGTTACAATCAGAGTGATGTTTCCAAACTATGTAGTGGGCTTCCTGGGGATGAAGAGGTAGCAGACTTGTTCATTTCTCTTGTAAGGTAAATCCCACTGTCAACAGCATTGTTATTTTTGTTGGGAGAGGGTGGAGGGCTGGAGTTACGTTTTGTAGGAGCATCGTCTTCAGCATCAGTGTCATCAATAAGGGGGATATGAGGCTCTGAACCTTCTATCCTAAACTCAGGATGTGTCATAAAGTTGTGAATCGAACTTCTGGATTCTGGTTTTTCTAACCCTTCATATAAAGAACTACGAAATGCATTCACCACTCGAATCTGTAAATATCAGAAAACAGAAAAATGTCAGTACATTGTTAGCTTAACTGAAAGAGGGTGCATTTATGAGTTTGAATCCACAAACAGCTAGGTATGAGTGAATCAGATTTGCATGTAATGCAGTGGAACTTGCAATACACTGTAAAAAAATGAATATTTTAGTAGGACACTACACAACAACAAAACCACATACTCTAAGAATTAAGAGATAGAGAATTCGAAGTAATACTAAGGAAATCTCCTTGTCACTGGCTAAAATTTAATAGCCATTTTATAGGATTTTCTTTTCCCTAAGAAACAAAATCAAACAAGAAACAAACAAAACAAAAACTTAACCATACACAGGCTGTAGCTGATTTTTAAAAATAAAAAGTGTAATTTTGAAAACAATTCAAATAAGTTAAACAAAGTCAGGCACAGAGGGTTATTATTTGTCATGCTAGGAGTTAGGGTGTCACCAACTATGAAAAAGCCAAGCAAATATAAGCTCAATGCCACAATGAACTCACATCTACCCCACTATTCCCATGGGGTATAAAATAAAAATAAGGACAAAGCCCAAATAAATATCTATAAAATGCAATTAAACAGCTATAAATAGTTGAGTATATGCCATATGTCTATAAAGTGTTACAGTGTCTTTCTCTATAATAGACGAAAACTTAAAATCAATTTACGTACTAATGTTCACTGGAAAAAACAGACTTAAAACAAAAACAGACACTCTCTGGGATTCTTCTGTGAAATAGTTCCCAAGGAGAAGACACAAAGTTTTCTAATATTTTTGCCTCTAAACATATAACCTAACAATCCAAACTCCTTCTCAGAAGTCTGCTGTATGGATGAAAAGAGATTAATGGGCAAATTAACTAAAAAAATACCACTGCACACACTGACATTAAGACTCATTAACCCAGTGTAATACAGACTTTTTTAAAAAAGTGGACAAAATCCAAATAGTTGAATACCTACTGTATATCAATTTAAATACAGTGTTTGGTTTTACTTTGACTCTAATAAATCTTGTTTAACAACATCATTTACTCTAAGAGAGGCAACTGACAATGACATCCCAGATAAAAAAAATGTAGTCACCAAAATCATCTCATGAAACAATAAAAAAATTAGTAAATTTCTTCAGTAGATAATTGAATGTATTATTTTCATTTAAATGTATTAACAACACCACCTCACAGTTATCATTTGTGTATGTGTGGGGAGAACAGTTAGGATTCTACCCTCTTAGCAAGTTTTAATTATACAGTATTGTATAGTCACCATGTTATACATTAGATCCCATTTCTGAGAATTTACCTGGAGGAACAAAAATCAGAATCTTGAGAAAATACCTGTACTTTTCTATGTTCCTTGCTGCATTACATATAATAGTCAAGATATGGACACAACTTAAATGCCCACCAACAGATGAACGGATAAAAGAAAATGTGGTCTATCACACAATGGAAGGTTATGCAGACATAAGAAGAAGAGAATCCCGACAGGTACAAAGACAAAAGCCTAGTTCTGATTAAAACCTCTCTCTCTTGAGAGCCGTCTTGTCTGATGTACCAGGTCTGTGTGCAGGGCGCTTTACAGCTCGTTCACTCAGCCCTTTACACAGGGCAAGAGTACAGCATGGCTGATGAAGACAGATAGATGCCTGGTGTGAAATCCAGCTCCGCCACTCGCTAGCTGAGGAACCCTAGGCGAACAGATCTCCTCAACTATAAAATGGAAAATAACCACAGATAATAACAGAGGTTGTTATGGGAGGTTAAATTAGTTTGGACATATACAGACTCAGAACAGTGTTAGCTCCCAAGTTATCAACAGCAGGACTTCTCCAACATCGTTGTGCACAAGAGGCACCTGGTGACCTTGCTAAAAGGCAGATTCTGACCCAGGAGGGAGGGGCCTAAGGTCCTGCGTTTCTAACAAGCTCCCAGAGGACAAGGAAGCTTCTCCTCCTATTCCTCTGTAACCCACTTGTGGTGCTACTTCATCATATGCTAGTTTATAATTCTATTCAACTTCTGTGTTTATACTTTAGTCCCTCCATTTGACAGACTATTAGCAGCAAATACACTTCCAATTTTCTTTATTGCTCTTGTGCCCCATTTACAGAGATGTAAAGTGTTTTACAAATGGTGTGTAAACAAAGCTCACTAAATATATTATTACAATCACTCAGTTTGTGTGTGTGTGAAATCTTACAAATCTTAGGATTTTATATGTGCACATTGAACAAGTATCTCAACTGTCCTAATAAATATACTATGCAGTTAAAAAAGCAAAAAAAAAAATCTCCTCAAAAACAGTAGACACAGAAAACACAAATGGAAGGATCAGCCAGCAGAACTGGTGGGTGAGGAGAACTGTTCAAGATGACCCTGACTTTGCTACTTATTTGCCTTGGTTGCTGACAATGCTGCTAACAGAGCTGGAGGAACAGTTAAAATCTCTGTGTCGTTTTGACCAGTCTGGGTTGGGGGGGAATAGTAAATTAAGGGGAAATAAATCAATTTCTGGAACATGTTAAATTTGGGAAGCTGCAGAACAACCAAATGAAAATATCCAGAGCTCTGGAGGAAGGTACGAACAAGCTTAAGTGAGGAACCTGGGAGTCAGCAGTGCTCTAAGTGGGGCAGAGTGTGGTGCTCGCTTCTGCAGCACGTATACTAAGATAGGAAGTGTGTGTGTATGCAGCACGTATACTAAGATGGGCAGTGTGCGTATGCAGCACTTATACTGAGATGGGCAGTGTGTGTGTGTATGCAGCACGTATACTGAGATGGGCAGTGTGTGTGTGTATGCAGCACGTATACTGAGATGGGCAGTGTGTGTGTGTATGCAGCACGTATACTGAGATGGGCAGTGTGTGTGTGTATGCAGCACGTATACTGAGATGGGCAGTGTGTGTGTGTATGCAGCACTTATACTGAGATGGGCAGTGTGTGTGTGTATGCAGCACGTATACTGAGATGGGCAGTGTGTGTGTGTATGCAGCACTTATACTGAGATGGGCAGTGTGTGTGTGTATGCAGCACTTATACTGAGATGGGCAGTGTGTGTGTGTATGCAGCACGTATACTGAGATGGGCAGTGTGTGTGTGTATGCAGCACGTATACTGAGATGGGCAGTGTGTGTGTGTATGCAGCACATATACTGAGATGGGCAGTGTGTGTGTGTATGCAGCACGTATACTGAGATGAGCAGTGTGTGCGCACGCAGCACTTATACTGAGATGAGCAGTGTGTGTGCACATGCAGCACGTATACTGAGATGGGCAGTGTGTGTGTGTATGCAGCATGTATACTAAGATGGGCAGTGTGCGTATGCAGCACTTACAGTAAGATGAGCAGTGTGTGTGCACGCAGCACTTATACTGAGATGGGCAGTGTGTGTGTGTATGCAGCATGTATACTGAGATGGGCAGTGTGTGTGTGTATGCAGCACTTATACTGAGATGGGCAGTGTGTGTGTGTATGCAGCACGTATACTGAGATGGGCAGTGTGTGCGCATGCAGCACGTATACTGAGATGAGCAGTGTGTGTGCACATGCAGCACGTATACTGAGATGGGCAGTGTGTGTGTGTGCAGCACGTATACTAAGATGGGCAGTGTGTGTGTGTATGCAACCCGTATACTGAGATGGGCAGTGTGTGTGTGTATGCAGCACGTATACTGAGATGAGCAGTGTGTGCGCACGCAGCACTTATACTGAGATGAGCAGTGTGTGTACACATGCAGCACGTATACTGAGATGGGCAGTGTGTGTGTGTATGCAGCACGTATACTAAGATGAGCAGTGTGTGCGCACGCAGCACTTATACTGAGATGAGCAGTGTGTGTGCACATGCAGCACGTATACTGAGATGGGCAGTGTGTGTGTGTATGCAGCATGTATACTAAGATGGGCAGTGTGCGTATGCAGCACTTACAGTAAGATGAGCAGTGTGTGTGCACGCAGCACTTATACTGAGATGGGCAGTGTGTGTGTGTATGCAGCATGTATACTGAGATGGGCAGTGTGTGTGTGTATGCAGCACTTATACTGAGATGGGCAGTGTGTGTGTGTATGCAGCACTTATACTGAGATAGGCAGTGTGTGTGTATGCAGCACTTATACTGAGATGGGCAGTGTGTGTGTGTATGCAGCACGTATACTGAGATAGGCAGTGTGTGTGTGTATGCAGCACGTATACTGAGATGGGCAGTGTGTGTGTGTATGCAGCACGTATACTGAGATGGGCAGTGTGTGTGTGTATGCAGCACGTATACTGAGATGAGCAGTGTGTGCGCACGCAGCACTTATACTGAGATGAGCAGTGTGTGTGCACATGCAGCACGTATACTGAGATGGGCAGTGTGTGTGTATGCAGCACGTATACTGAGATGGGCAGTGTGTGTGTGTATGCAGCACTTATACTGAGATGGGCAGTGTGTGTGTGTATGCAGCACGTATACTGAGATGGGCAGTGTGTGTGTGTATGCAGCACGTATACTGAGATGGGCAGTGTGTGCGCATGCAGCACGTATACTAAGATGAGCAGTGTGTGTGCACATGCAGCACGTATACTGAGATGGGCAGTGTGTGTGTGTATGCAGCACGTATACTGAGATGAGCAGTGTGTGCGCACGCAGCACTTATACTGAGATGAGCAGTGTGTGTGCACATGCAGCACGTATACTGAGATGGGCAGTGTGTGTGTATGCAGCACGTATACTAAGATGAGCAGTGTGTGCGCACGCAGCACTTATACTGAGATGAGCAGTGTGTGTGCACATGCAGCACGTATACTGAGATGGGCAGTGTGTGTGTGTATGCAGCATGTATACTAAGATGGGCAGTGTGCGTATGCAGCACTTACAGTAAGATGAGCAGTGTGTGTGCACGCAGCACTTATACTGAGATGGGCAGTGTGTGTGTGTATGCAGCACGTATACTGAGATGGGCAGTGTGTGTGTGTATGCAGCACTTATACTGAGATGGGCAGTGTGTGTGTGTATGCAGCACGTATACTGAGATGGGCAGTGTGTGTGCACATGCAGCACGTATACTGAGATGGGCAGTGTGTGTGTGTGCAGCACATATACTGAGATGGGCAGTGTGTGTGTGTATGCAGCACGTATACTGAGATGGGCAGTGTGTGTGTGTATGCAGCACGTATACTGAGATGAGCAGTGTGTGCGCACGCAGCACTTATACTGAGATGAGCAGTGTGTGTGCACATGCAGCACGTATACTGAGATGGGCAGTGTGTGTGTGTATGCAGCACGTATACTGAGATGGGCAGTGTGTGTGTGTATGCAGCACGTATACTAAGATGAGCAGTGTGTGCGCACGCAGCACTTATACTGAGATGAGCAGTGTGTGTGCACATGCAGCACGTATACTGAGATGGGCAGTGTGTGTGTGTATGCAGCAGGTATACTAAGATGGGCAGTGTGCGCGCATGCAGCACTTATAGTAAGATGGGCAGTGTGTGTGTGTATGCAGCACGTATACTGAGATGGGCAGTGTGTGTGTGTATGCAGCACGTATACTAAGATGAGCAGTGTGTGCGCACGCAGCACTTATACTGAGATGAGCAGTGTGTGTGCACATGCAGCACGTATACTGAGATGGGCAGTGTGTGTGTATGCAGCACGTATACTAAGATGAGCAGTGTGTGCGCACGCAGCACTTATACTGAGATGAGCAGTGTGTGTGTGTATGCAGCACGTATACTGAAATGGGCAGTGTGTGTGTGTATGCAGCATGTATACTAAGATGGGCAGTGTGCGCGCATGCAGCACTTATAGTAAGATGGGCAGTGTGTGTGTGCACATAATTGAACACACATCTGTCGCAGGTAAGGTTAGATTCCTTTTTACCAAACTTTTCAATTTTGGTTAACATTTCTTTTATCTCTGAAAGAATTTACTAAGTTATCTGAGAACATCAGAGCATGAAAGCTTACTCTGACATCCTTTTTTCTAACCACTTTCACGGATGCTGAAACTGAGCAACTGAGATGACGGTGGCTGACTTGTCATGTCACTCCTAATCACTATCGATATGTCTTGGAACCCAGTCTCCTAGATCCCCAATTCGGTTCTTTTGAAGTCAGTTAAAGAGAACACTGACTTTCTAGCTACTGTCACTAGAACAAAACACTTCCTAAGATGAAGGTGAATGCTGTCTTCCTCCAACTCTGCTCCTTAGCCACTTGATGACAGGGCCTGGAAGGACAGCTCAGAACTGCCCCAAAGCAACAGGATTTCAAGGAACAGTTCTCATATTAGATACACACAATAACATCTAGATGAACCAGGGGACATGGAACCAGATGTTTTATTTTCTACTCATAAAGAACATAAATGAAAAGCATTCTGGATGTAAGGCATGACATCCAGCTAACCTACACCACCGTGGTCTCTATTACCTTCTACTTGTATAATTCTACAGCACAGCACTGATTCTTAGTGACGGAGAAGTGCGAACCCGTGCACAGTACTTTAGATAGGAAACTGTTTTCAAACTAAAAATAATTCAATTTAAGCAGAAAAATAAGTAGTAACCTTAACTGCCATTCTTGATAATCCAAACCTTACTGTTTATTTTATCCGGTCTTTTAACAATTCCTTTAATATTTATTGAGACCTACAATGTACAACATAATTATAACTACTAAAATTATTAAAATTAAAAGAAATCCAATAATCCTTACATCAAGAAAAAACTTTTTAAAAGTAAATTCAGAGAAAAACATTGTACAAAAGCATATATGGTAAAAAAAAAAATCAGTGATTACCATAATCATACAGTAATTTTAAGAAAATAAAATGATTATTAGTTTACATTAAATACATTAAATGTAATAAATAAAAACCATGTATCCTGTTAAACCACCCATTTTTATAGCAACAATCCTAACTTTTGATAGCAGAAAAGAGTAACAATATTATCGCCAAAAACATCATACACAAGGTTAGCTCTAAAGTCTGAGACTATTTTAGTCACTAGTTGATGTTATCTTATCTTCCACAACAGACTGCCCATTTCTGAGATTTATACTCATCATTACTTTGACTATGTGCAGCACTAACAGAGACTGCAATGGTAAAACAAAAGGTACAATGCAACAAGAAAATTCTAGTTATTTTCCAAAGTTGGGCATTTGCACATTAAATTTTCTCAAAGTAAGACTCACTTTGTGTATGTGTAATGTTTTACTTATCTGGAATAGATTGGCAAACATTTTCTATAAAGGACGAGAGTAAGTATAGCTTTTGTGAGCTGTATGTAACTCTGCAGTGTAGTGCAAAAACTACACAGATGAAATCTTAAATGACTGAGATGACTCTGTTCTAATAAAAAACTATTTTCAAGAACAGGCAACAGGCCAGTGTGGCCCACATTCGCCTAGACCAGACTTTCTCTCCACTTCTCCTTTCCAGGAGGCTTAACAATTGAGTCAGCAAAAGAATTTACTAATGCAGAAGACTGATAATAAAATGATATACTTTATAAATAAAAATAATAAAAAAAACTGCAGAATGTTTTTCTCTAGAGATATTTAGGAGTAAAATCTGACTAAAAATGAGGGAGAAAAGATCTCTCAACAGCTGTTTCAAGCCAGTGTGTGACACAGTCAAAATGGATGATTATTTCCTCCATTTAGCAGAGCAAAGATTCCAAATAATAGTCACAGAAGTTTGACATCCACAGATAGCTCTAAGACTATTTATTCTATATTAAGACAGAAGCCAGTGAGGAAACCAAACCTTTCATTACATATATTAACACTAATAATGAATTCTATATATTGGCTGAGGTCCTGTACTTACCTACCACCCGAGACAAGGCTTTTCCAGTAAGATTGAAAGAAATTTATGGTAACAGCAATATAATTACTGCAACTCTTAGTGTACAATGGTAATTTCATCAACAGACTATACATCAGCCCTCAACACCTCCTAAGGTTCCAAGAATGCAGACTACAAAATAAATAAATAAACATCTCATACCCTGATGAAGCAACAACTACAAAGCTGCCCTTGTTCCTCTGAGGTTTACCTCGATCATCCTGGCCACATGAGCCCAGCAACTCAGAGGTCTCATGAATACCTGTGCATCAGAAAAGAGCCAGGGGCAGGTGTGGGTGGGCACGTTTTAAAACAAAGTTGGTGACTGATCTGATATTTAATATAAGGCCTGAAACACAATTATACAAAGAAATATAGTAAATGTGGTATACCTAAAGTCATGTGATACCCCTCCAAATAAAAAAATAATTATTTAAAATTTTGCTGAAATTAAAATAATAGAATACATGACACCTAGGAGATAAACTTGTCAGAAAAGTTTAACAGGAAGCTAATCATGAGGAAACAAAAAAATTCAGAATGCAGGATACTTTATAAGACACTGGCCTGGATTCTTCAAAAAAGTTAATGTCCTGAAAAATAAAGGCAGAAAAAATGGATCTAGATTAAAGGAGCATCAGGAGCCCTAACATACACTGGCAATGATCCTATCTTGAATTCCGGCTCAAAAAAACGATGAAGGACATTTGGAGGACAACTGGAGAAATCTGAATATGGACTGTACATTAGATAAAATGGCATTATTGTTAAATTTTCTGGATATGATAACACAGTATGACTATACAGGAGACTTCTTATTCTTAGGAGACACGCACTGAAGTATTCAAGAGATGAATGTCATGACACCTACCCTTTCAATGGCTCAAGTACATATTTATATATAGCTAAATATTAAAGCAGATGTAATAAAATATTAAGAAGTGGTAAATCCACATAAAGGGTATTATTACTCATGTATTAATATTTCAACTTATCTATATGAAATTTTTCAAGTTAAAAATTTTAAGTGTAGGCAGAGGCTTTCAGGACAAAGTCTCATTTTAGATCCTTCCTATACGATATAAACTGGTCCTTACTGTCCAGTCCAGCCTCGTACCTCCTTACATTTTATTACTCTGAGTACCAAACTCTGTCACTGAAGCCTGCTTTCTCCAACAGAGCGATTTCTATCAAGAACCAGCCTGAGAGTCATTTCCCTCAGGTCATTTCTCCTGACTTCCCAGGTACACAAAGGAGCCTGTTATTATATTGTGTTCCCTTACCATGTAGTAATTTTTTGTTCATTTTCCCTACTAGACTGTAATGTCATGAAGGTCCAGTATGGTCTTGGCATATGGTAGCTTTCCACACATGAAGCACGAATGGTAGGAGATGAAGGGATGAGTCGTAATAAGACTTTAAGAGCCAGGAATAATGTGAAGTCCAGAGATACAGGGAGGGAGGGAGGGATGCAACTGACACTGGCTGTCCCAGGCATTAGGCCAGGTGACTTACATTTGCCATTCCATTCAGGAAGGCAGTGTCAGGGCAATTTTCAAAAGAAAGCTCCCTATCTGTCCACTTATGTAAATTTAACGCAGGGCCAGTCAGTCCTTAGTGCACATCTGCTCTTTGCTCTACAACACGCTGCCTCTGAGTATTAGCCACGGACAAGTCTTTTAAGCTCCAAGTCAGTTCTCACAGTAAAATGGGGAATAGTTCCTGTTCTGCTTGTTTTACAACACTGTCAAAAATGGCAAATGAAAATGACTTCAGCGAACAAAGCACAAAAAGGCACTGAATAAACAGTCCTTCACACAACATTGTTTTCTCTCTCAACTCATCCTCTCTGCGGTTTCCCAAGGTTCCTCTGTCCTTACCCAGGTAAAGCCCAAACGGCAAAGACAGGTCTCTGCCCAAATACAAGATTAACCTGAAGTATCTCAGCTGACTTAGTGGGGGGTGGGGTGGGTGGGCTTTTATCTGGAGTGCCTCTAACAGATTGAGAATCCACCGAAAAATACAGACCCTGATTTACAAAAAAGATTATAAGGCTCTTGGGGAGTTTGCCGTTTACTAAAAACCTGTACGGAAATTTGTTACTCTAGTCATCAGTTAATGGAAAGTATGACATAAAATGGTTTAAATAATTAACAGTGTACTCTCCCTACTTCTTTGGAAAACTTAGAGTGATAGACTCTTTCTTATCCAGGATACAATTGTAAATTAAATTGATTATACAAATTACAAATAAAAAACCCCATAAATACCACAGAACTATGAAGCTTATCCAGAAACCGCCCCTTCTCAAAAAGAAAAAAAATTCAAAACATAGTCTAGGCCAGCGGTTCTCAACCTGTGGGTCGCGACCCCAGCGGGGTCACCTAAAGCCATCGGAAAATACATAATGCATATCAGGTATTTACATTCCGAATCATAACTGTAGCAAAATTACAGTTATGAAGTAGCGACCAAAATTATTTTTTGGTTTGGGGTCACCGCAACAAGAGGAACTGTATTGTGGGGTCACGGCATTAGAAAGGTTGAGAACCACTGGTCTAGGCTAAGAAAGAGAACAAATGGCTGCATACTGAGAACTTACACTTACTTCCCAACCTCGGCAAGACACAGGTCAGAATGCTACAATCATTTTTAGCTTTAAAAATACAGTTTCTTCGTTCTGTTAGATCACTTTCAAATCACATGCTTCTGGGCACCATGCAATGCAATCATTTTTAAAGGCATATACTCAAACATTTATAGTGGTTTCATAAATTCTGAGCTACAATTTTATTCCCCATATTAACAGTCATTGAGTTAGCCTAGAGACAAGCTCACAGGTTTCATATCTAATCTTTGGTTGCAATTGTTTCCACCTGTTATCTAACCCTCTAAGAAATAAAACAACAACAATGACAACACTTTGAGGTCTCAATCCACTTTACGAAAAGAAAGCTTTATGAGAAAAGCCTGAACAATGAATTTAAACATTAAGGAGAAAATGAGAAACGTTAGGTGTGTGAAGTAGGAAATGTTAATTTCATGCACTTAGGAACACACACTCACACCCCACAGTAGTAGAAGCAGTAGAAGAGGAAAACACTACATGTGTAGGGGTAGAAATATTTGTTACATCATGATGCTGGCTGGCGATGGAGGGTTGCCGCCTTAGAGCCCCCTGAATGGAACTTCCACTCTGGAAAGCATTCACTACATCCATCTGCAAGGAATCAGAGATTATGACAGCTTGCTCAGCAAGAGAGAGAGAACAAGAGAAAGGACCATTCCATCTACCAACATATAAAAAGTAAAGAAAAAAGGCACTTTTTACAGAGCAGATAAAATAGGCAAGAGTAGTATTTTGTGATGGGGGGGGGGGGGAAGCTAGGAAAAAAGGAGCTTAGGGGCATATAGGCACATTCTTTCATGATCAGTTAAAACCTTCACTCATTCCAGCTACCAGTATTATTTTTCAAAAGATTAAGTTTTGTGGGTTGGGAAGGCTAGAAAGGAAGTGAAGGAGTGCATTCAAACCTCCTCCCCAGGTCCCAAGTCCTCATCTGGCTCCCGTTCCCATCACCTCTCCTACCTCTCTCCAGACCCATACCTGTGTTTGGATTCTGTTCAGACCTCTAAACCACAAGATCTGGCCACGCCGCAACTCCCGCTCAGCGTGATCAATCTCTTCCACGTCCTCTGCTAACTCCTCCTCGGGTATTTCTTCCTTTTGTGTTCCATGACCAGCTTCTTTTAGGAATTTTAAACGGCTAGTTGGAATTGTTGAAATAAGCTATAACACAGGGGAAAGAACTTGAAGTAAATCATATCAAGTACCATTAAGCTGATCACCTTCAGTATAAAGGATATGAAAAGGTGCAAGTGTAACCAACCATCCTTGCCAACAGAGCAGCTGGGATTCTGTCCATCACAGGCTTTCTTTCTCAGAACAAAAAATAGTTATCTCTTCACTATCCACAAGATTTCAGTTGGAAGAGTAAAAAAGTTTTACCGAATGAAAATAATCTAATCACATTTTTCATACTTCATTTAGGACATTTAAAACAGTATATTATAAAACCATGCTTTGACATATATAATTACTTAAACTCATGTTTATTTCAAATACAGTAAAAAAGGCAGGTCGTCTTACTGGATGCAAAACAAGTTTGCATTTCATTAGTGCTGTAAGAATTCAATGAGAAAAAAAATACCCAAATTCCCCAAATCTTCAAGGTTAAACTAAAAGTAGTGTTTTGTTTAATAAATATATTTACTTTTATAAATGAAACTATGTAAGATTGGATTAACAACGACTGGTAGTGACACCAAACAGGAACAAATATCCCAGGAAACTTAAAGGATACAAAAACCACAAACATATCTATTAAGTAATAAAAGTTCACAGTCATTCCTTAAGGAAGTTGGGCTGATGGGGGGAAACAAGCATGCAGTCAGAATCAGATCTGCTGAGTTAGAACTTCTAGTCCAACCACCTCATTTCATAGAGTTCATGTGAAACAGGCTCAGAGACACAAAAAGAGACTTGAATTTCTTCTTCCTGAGATTAGCCAGATTTGGGGGAAGTTGTGGGGTTCTGTTGCGCCCATAAGAGAACATTAGAAAACAATTAGAATGGTAATCAAAAAGAAAAGTGGACCAAGTATGGATCCTACTTAAAAGATGATCTCTATTAGTGAGTTATTTGAAATGAGCAAGAGATACCTCAGAACCTAGAAACACAATTAAAAAAAAAGAGGGTGAGATAAAAGGTACATAAAGGTTAAATTCAAGAAAAACCTGGATGTTTGGTTTAACTGACTTGTAGAATGACAATTAGTTGACACAAGTTATATACCATAACATTATGTAAACCTTCATTTATGAAAACATTAGTACAGATTCTCTACCACTCTTACAGTAATGGCAATGAACTTAAAATGAGCAATGTGCACACCATCGCCATTTGTCTTTTAAAAAGAATGACTTGCACTCGCAAGTCAGCTGCCTATAATAAAGATGAGGTATAATCTCACTCTTCAGATAGAATATTATATAGACATACTGCCAAAGCCATTCAATCCAGATAATCTAAAATGTCGTCTTGTGGCCCATTTCTCCAGGTACCATTATTTTTATGGATAGATTCTTTAAGCTGAAGCTCAAAATTTTTCCTCTGCTACATTTTGGATTAAGTTACATAAAAAAACTATATAGTCTAAAGTACACATATTTTTGTAAAAACATTTATTTTAAAAATGCAAAAAAAGGTCATAGACTAAAGATACAGATACTACAATTCTAACCATTGTATATGGTTAGAATACATTATAAATACATTATCTTAATATGATTGTAAAACTTTTTCTTAAAAACAAGTTAAGGCCCTGGCCGGTTGGCTCAGCAGTAGAGCGTCGGCCTGGTGTGCGGGGGACCTGGGTTCGATTCCCGGCCAGGGCACATAGGAGAAGCGCCCATTTGCTTCTCCACCCCCCCCCTCATTCCTCTCTGTCTCTCTCTTCCCCTCCCGCAGCCAAGGCTCCATTGGAGCAAAGATGGCCCGGGCGCTGGGGATGGCTCCTTGGCCTCTGCCCCAGGCGCTAGAGTGGCTCTGGTCGCGGCAGAGAAATGCCCCGGAGGGGCAGAGCATCGCCCCCTGGTGGGCAGAGCATCGCCCCTGGTGGGCGTGCCAGGTGGATCCCGGTCGGGTGCCTGCGGGAGTCTGTCTAACTGTCTCTCCCCGTTTCCAGCTTCAGAAAAATACAAAAAAAAAAAAAAAAACAAACAAAAAAAAACAAGTTAAAAAACTATGTAAAAAAATTTAAATGTTTTATTATATATGCATAATCATAATAAAGAGCAAGTGACATATTAAAACAAATATTACATTAAAAAAACCCCCGTAACTCTAAATGCCCTTTTTGCCCCCAAATGGTAACTACTTAGAATCAAGTACAGAATTGCTTAGAGAAAACACACACTAGAAATTTTAAAAATCACTTAACAAAATGTGTTTTTTTTTTTACCTGGCCCCAGAGTAACGTTCCCATTCCTAGGAATATTGACCATAGCCACTGTTCTATTGAGAGTCTTGAACAACTGAAAGATTTTCCACCAAACTGCACAATTATAATCTGGAGAAATAATCAAGAGTAACTTTATTTACATCTTTCAAATTTTACAATTCATATACTTCAAAATTACCCAAATTTGTGTCCTCTAAACTTTAAACTAAACAACCATTATTCTGATGGTTACATGTGTAATATTCATAAGCTGAAAATAAGACAAGTGAAATAAAGTAAAATCCTTTTGCCCCAAATTTAAATGCAGGTATATTTCATGTTTAAATTATGTTTACTAAGAAAAAAAAATGATTCTCATGATCAAGAAGGTAACTTATAAAAAGAAAGCCTTATTTTGTTTTCAATATAATCTCAAGAAATTATATTCCCCTGTATTTAGTATAACTCTGAATAATTTATGGCTTTCCACTTAGATAAGTATACCTTTGTGGAAAGTGGACATCAGAGTCAATCATTTTTGTTTTCTTTCTAATTGCTAGTCATTCCTGGTTAACAATGAGATGTTAGGACAAATACAAACAGATTTAAGAGAAGAAAACCAACTTGCAAAGTTCGATGAAAAATGTGCTAACTCATGTGGACAACCTCAGGAACTTGCTCTGCCTTATAAACAGTCCAGTGATCTGCACAAATAAATTCATAATACAGTGCTCACTTTCCCTCCTTGCTTTAAAGAACAGCATAGATGGGACTATTAAAAGTTAAATAACAATATTCACCCTTTTGTAAACTGACAGGCCTCTTTTTGGTATGGCAGTTAGTAGCTGCCAAATACTAATATTAAAAAGAACATTTTGGTATTAACAGTTTAAAAACTTTGTTTTTTTAAGTTATGAACTCCATTCTTTATAGTTGTACCAAATTCAAGTGATATGCATTTGTCAATTCCATTGTCCATAAAGTCACGATTATTTGTATACTTTTACAGATAGCTTTCTAACTTTTGTATTATTTTATTTTTTAAGTAGTCCAACCAGTTGATTATAATAATTTGGCAATCTTGCATGGATTTTAATAGATATCAAACCAGAGTAATTTTCTTTTGCAAACTAATTTCTTTTGCAAAATTTTCTTTTGCACACACAAAACAACTCAACGTATCTTTGTGTTCTCAAATATATTTTTGTTAGAGTGAGAAAGAGAGACAAGAAGGGAGAGAGAGTGAGAAGCATCAAATTGAGTTGCTTTCACTTTAGCTGTACATTGATCACTTCTTGTACATGCCTTGACCAGGGCTAAGCCAGTGACCCTGTGCTCAGAGCCAGCAACCCTGGGGCTTCGAACTGATGACCTCAGTGTTCTGGGTCGAAGTGTTATCCACTGCGCCACCACTGGTCAGGCTGTTTTCAATTAAAAAAATTTTAAACATTACCTTTTTTTTCTAAGTATAATGACGGATATGAAAAGGCTATCACAATGCTTAAAAAATATATGATTAATATGGTTGGGTTTACTTTCATAAGAAATAATAATCTTTTATTTTCGAGATGGAAGAATTAAAAATTACCTAATTAATAGCAGAATTTAGGGGAGCATGTGTGAGTCTGTCTCTCCTCCTTCCTGCCTCTCACTTGATTATAGAAAAAAAAAAAGAAAAGAAAATTTCCAAGGGATAAACAGAACTGGTACTACTTCCTGAGTTTATGGAGGCTGTAAAAGCAACTCAAAAGACCATTGTTTCATGGAACACATTTTGAAAACATTGATTTTGTATCAATTACTACAAAGTAGGAAAGAAACAAATTATTTACAGAGTTAAAGATTACTATGTACTTAATGTACTTAATCTGTCCCTCCCCTCAAAAAAAGTAAAAATAAGACTAGTAAATAAGAGACAGAAATTAAATATAATTTAAAAGGTGGAGGCTTTCAGGTACCTCAAAACTTTGGCCATTCTGCTTAGAAATAAACCAAATGAGGTTTGTGTAAATGAAGGGTTGTGTTTTCCTACCCAGCTGACCTTCTACAAAAGTGCTATTCAAAATGCTAATCCATGAGAAGAAGATAAGGAACCTGTACTGGAGTTCAAGTCAATGTCCTTTTCACACAGTATTGCTGCTTCTATTGCTACTAAAAACAGAAATCATAGAACACCCAAGAAACAACACAGAAAAAGCCTCATCTGAAATATAGAGAGTAGTGTTTCTGACTTATGTTCTGGCACATGCTCCTTACCTCGTTGTGGACTTGTAATAAAGTGGCTGTGAACCAGTGGCTGGCCTACGGGCCAGGCTCTGGGCAGCGCTGGCATACTGAGAGGTGCTGAAGAATGGCGCCTCACGTTAACTGTGCTAGGTATATCAACACCTTCTGTTGGGAACTAAGTTACTAGATTTGCTTGATAGAGATAGGTAGTTAAATTTTTGTAATCCTCATGTTTTCGTAACAGATCAAATAAACGTAATTTTGTAGCAAATAAAAGCTAAAACTTGAGCATGTCATATAAAATGATTTTTGTAGTATAAATAAAACACTTCCAAAAACTATGTAGTAAGTAAGCTCCATTTCTCCTAAAAGTTATAGAAATTGAAAGCTAATAGTAAGTTTTTACATAAAATTTAGTCTAGGGTCTTTGGTTTGGCATTTACAGTACACAGGGTATAAGCTAATTAAACTGTTAAAATAAAAATCTCACTTTTAAATTTGAACTCTTATTGTGCTTACTGACTTCCTGGTGTGATTATGTACCATTCCTTTACTTGTTTTGATTCCACAGTGCCTTATATGGAAGAGTTGCACAGAATACAAGATCATATAGAAACAGGTATAATAATACATACTTATATAAAATCACCATACAAAATTTTGATACAAAGTGATCAATTTTTTTCTTAGAATGGTTTCTATAGAAATGAGAAAATTTTCAGTCCTTACTATTCAATTCCAGTCCCACTCTTCACACCCTGTTCTCTACTCTCTCTTCTGCCTTGTTTGATAATATTACAAAATTAAAAACTGAGAGATCCAACTCAGGATGCTGCCATTCAGAATTATATGGAATTTAAAATATTCATATCAAAACCTTTTATTATTTAATAACCTCAACTGTAGAAGTACAACTGTTATTAATTGCTACAGAGCAACTGGCCCTGGCTGGTTGGATCAGTGCATAGAGCATCAGCCCGGTGTATGGACATCCTGGATTCAATCCCCAGTCAGGGCACATATGAGAAGCGACCATCTGCTTCTCTTCCCCTCCTTCTCTCCATTCTCTCTCTCTTCCCTTCTCACAGCCAGTGGCTCGACTGCTTCGAGTGTTAGCCCGGGCAGTGAGGTTGGTCTGAGCATAGGCCCTAGACGAGGGTTTCCGGTGGGTTGGGATGCATGTAGGAGTCTGTCTCTGTATCTCCCCTACTCCAACTTAAAAACCAAAACAAAACAAAAAACCCACACAAACAAACAAACAAAAAGCAATTAGGCATGCCTAGAAGCTAAACTGTAACGTTTACCTTAAATAGAATCAAAATGATAAGTTTTGACAATAATGTAGAATGAAATGGTCAGAATCAGTGAATTGAGGTATCACAACCACAGAACCCATAGTGCAATTAAAGTATTCGCTTAGCATATTCTTTTCATGTGTAGAATTTCATGATAGGAAAATTTTTCACTCAAGTTACAATTTTAAAACTCTTTATAAAGTGTCATCAAAACAATACACAGAAGCCTCACACATCACAGTCCAGTAATTTCTGGCATGAGCCACCTGTTTGCCTAATATCTCCCACGTTATAATCAGATTTGAAACTATCTTTCCCAATTACCTACCTGTGTCACAAAAGTGCCTAAAACAATTGTGCAGAAGATGGCATTATTAAAGATTCCTTCAAACACATTTCTTTCACCATGAATTTTCCGGGCATTTATTTCGTTGAAGAGTTGCATCAGCACGAAGGTATTAAAAACAATAGTGTAATGTTCTGAAGGAGGAGCATGCAAAGGAGCATTCCTTCCACTATCAATATCAAAAAACTTTTCTCCTGAAAGAATGAAAAATTATTATTTTGTAATTATCATACAAAGTAATGTGACATTTTCAAGGAGGTATGCAATAATAAAACCTAATTAGACCTGTATTTGATCCCAAATGACAGAGTTGGAAGGGGCCTGGGGTTATCTCGTTTTCTCTCATTTTAGAGATGAGCAAACCAAAGGCCCCAAAACTATGGTGGTGACATACTGAAGATCACATATCTAAGACAGTGGCATAGTCGGTACGAGAAAGCAGAACTCTTTTTACCCCTCATCCCATCTCTTAAGACTGCTTCCCCAAATTTACTAAGCATCTACTGATAAAGAGGGGAAATAAAAGGTAAATGTGGAGTCAAAGAGAAAACTTATGTTCTTAAAAATCTGTCATGTTAAACATCTGAGATAATAGCTTGGAACCGAGACTGAAGCTTTATCAGGCATTGAATTCTTACCAGCAAACAAGAGTGTAAAGACTACTACAAGTTGATAGAATGCGTGACCCAAAATATTCTTCATCATCGTGCGTGAGATGAGAGGTTTATTTCTACCATAAGGTTTCCGAAGCAAGAGAGATTCGGTGGGAGGTTCTGTAGCCAGAGCCAGGGAAGCGAGCGTATCCATTATGAGGTTGACCCACAGCATCTGCACAGCCTTAAGCGGCGAGTCCTAGAAAAGATAGGTTTCCTAATAGACCTTCACAACTATTCGGGGACTCACCAATTCTCAGGAAGCCTTTTGTATTTAAAAACTAAAAGAACAGAACTAGACTGCACTTTCATATTAATTAACTAAAAACATTAAGCTTCAGCTCATTTAAAAACTTTAGTCCTTTAAAAAGGAATATTATCTACATATATGCTTTAAAATAAACACATTTCAATAAAACAAACTGTACACCTACTTGAGTAATACAGGCGCCTGTGAAAGCAACAATCACAGCTACGACATTAACAGTAAGCTGGAACTGAAGGAATTTTGAGATGCTGTCATAGACATTTCGTCCCCACATAACTGCTTTAACAATGCTTGTAAAGTTGTCATCTGTGAGAATAATATCAGATGCTTCTTTAGCTACGTCAGTTCCAGCGATGCCCTATTAGAAAAAATTCTGTGAATTAGACTACATGTTTACAGTATAACTTCTAAGTATTCAAAAGGAAAATGTTCATCTGATCAACAAAAAACTTACCATTATACTTAATTATTTACTTAAATTTACTGTAAAAAAGAAGTAATATAGTTATTCTATTATACCATCTCTCAGAAATTCTCTTAGGAGAAGTAAAAAATTAAAGAAAAAGACTGAAAATAAAGTTTAAATTGGGTTACAAAAAGAATGGACACAGGCTAACCCACTTCCTTCCAAAAGTCACACAAAAAGGTATATTAAAAAAAACAAACCCCACAAAGACAAAATAAATAGGAAAGAAGATATACAAGAAAAACCTAAGAGGCTGAGAAGCAGATAATCAAATACTAAGTAACATCAGCAGACCCCAGAAACCTGCACCCTCAGCCAACAGGAGGGGGGGCAGAGACACAGCCTTTTTACACTGCAGACCTCTCCTGTGTGTGCTCAGGCCTTGGCGGCACCAGCTAGGACGGGCCCTAGGGGTGAAGGTGTGAAAAAAGACAGCAGGATTTCTTGAAAGTCTACTGAAGACACTGAAGTACTCAGAAGATCCAAACTTAAGAACAATGTCTGTCAACAGTACAATAGGATGGATTAATGTCATGAATTAATAAAAAAAAAAAAAGAGTGAACTACATTATCTATCTACAACACAGATGAATCTCCCAAACATAATAATGAATAAAGGAAGCTGGAGTCAAAATCACAATATATGGCTCTTTGCAATAAAGTTCAAAAACAGAAAAAAATCAATCTTCAGAACACTAGTGATCTTTGCAGCCAGGCAGGGCGGTCATGAGATGTGAGCATGACTGAGGCGTCTAGGTAGTGTAGGTAACATTCTATGTATTTCTTGCCTTGCAAAGATTAGGTCTGTTCACTTGTGATAATCCAGCCAGTTGTGTACTCATGACTCAGGCACTTTTCTGGATGCATGTTGTATGTCAGTAATAAAATGAAAAGAAAGCTAGATCCTCAGAGCCCCTTCCCAGGTCGATGCAACCAGGCAATCTGCCACTCCCTCTGACATGGCAAGACTGTCTGCTAACGTCCTGGAGGGACATGACAGAGCACACCTGGACTGAAGGGTGCCCAGTACTGTTGAGTGCAGGGTGCCATACTGAAGAAAGAGGAACCATTTAGTGAATGCCCAGACTATCATCTTCCTTTCTTTACCTGTTCCCCAGGACACCAGTACTCAGGATTGCTCCCTAAGCAGCTGATTTGAAGATTCCTTTCTGGGAAATCTGATCATTTTAAAAGAAAGACCCCCTGCCCAAATACTGCAATTCAAGGTACCCTAGGAAGTGAAATGGCCAAGCCAGCTCACTTTACAGAGAAGCTTCTGGTTGGTAAATTCCACCGACAGGCCCAGGGCTCTCCAGCTTCTCAACTTGACACTAGCAATAGGCAGAGATGACCAAGAATCACTCGACATCTCAGGAAAGCATGGACATGAGACAGAAAACCCAAACCTAAAAGGAAATGAATATAGATTCTGCCGAGACAAGACCTCATTAAAAAAAAAAAATCGCCTGACTTGTGGTGGTGCAATGGGATAAATTGTCAACCTGGAATGCTGAGGTCGCCAGTTTGAAACCCTGGTCTTGCCTGGTCAAGGCACATATGGGAGATGATGCTTCCTGCTCCTCCCCCTTCTCTCTCTCTCTCTCTCTCTCTCTCTCCTCTCTTAAATTGAATAAAGTCTTAAAAAAATCAAATCCGTAGGAAGGTAAAATGTACATCAATAAAATAAGAACAGGATGTTAAAACAAGAACAGAGACTCAGAAATCCAAAAACCACGCTTGGAAATTAAATAAATGACTCACATAAATGAAAAACAACAAGAGTTGAGGAAATAGCTCTGGAAATGAAAAGCAAGACGACAAAAGTATGGTAAACAGGAAAAAAGCTACAAGCTAAAACGTCCAAGAAAAATCAGGGGGAATATTCAACAAAGAAGAAACAGTGGAGAGGAAACAGGACTAGTGTAAGAAAATTTCATAAGATGGAAGAAAATATGTTTTCAAAGTAAAGAGCTGCTCTGATACAAATCATCACAACATTCAGAGAACTGAAAACAAAGTAAAGACTTATATACTTCTAGAAAGGGAAAAACAAAACAAAACACCAAGAGGGTCAAAATTCAAAGTAGTACGCAACAACTAAAGAAGAACAAATTCAAACTTCTAAGTGGAAAAGGATTTTCAATCTAGATTTTCACACCAAGTCAGATTAAGAGTCAACAGAGGAGCCTGACCAGGTGGTGGAGCAGTGGACAGAGCATCAGACTGGGATGCAGAGGACCCAGGTTCAAGACCCCGAGGTCGCCACCTTGAGCGCGGGCTCATCTGGTTTGAACAAAAAGCTCACCAGCTTGGACCCAAGGTCGCTGGCTCCAGCAGGGGGTTACTTGGTCTGCTGTGGCCCCACGGGCAAGGCACATATGAGAAAGCAATCAATGAACAACTAAGGTGTTGCAACAAAAAACTAATAATTGATGCTTCTCATCTCTCTCCCTTCCTGTCAGTCTGTCCCTATCTATCCCTCTCTCTGACTCTCTCTCTGTCTTTGTAAAAATAAAAAATAAAAGTCAACAGAGGAAAAAAGTTATGAAAAACTTTAACTCTCATAACCCCTCTTCCTGGGAAGCTATTAGAGGAGATGGCTCTGCAACATGAGGCAGTAAAACCCAAAAGATGATGATGTCATCAAGTCCAGGAAATACAAGATCCAACGTAGGAGAGCAGTAAAGGAACCCCTCAGGTGTGGAGGCGTAGCAGGCCCAGCACACACCCCTGATGAAAGCATGTCAGAGGGCCTGGAAGAGGCATCTCTAAGGTGAAGTGGGTACAAGTGCCAGATGTCTATGATGTAATGTAAGGAGAATGTAGTGATGAATTAGTGCGAAGTAGACAAAAAAACTAAGCAAAAGTAAATAAAATGGAAAAAGAAAAGTGAATGAAAAAGACAATTTACAAGGAATACAAAAAGTTGTGCAACAAAATAAAAGTAATATGCGTATATTATTTTAATAAAAACAAAGTTCAAATCAAGCTTTTCTTGAAATAGTTATTGAAGGAACAATTTTAATTTAAAATTTTAGTCTCTAGCTCCTAATCCTGAATATTTTACTTTTAATGTGCAACATTTTTCACATGTCTATAAAAGGTTTCCCTGCCTCCAATCTTTCTCCTGTCTTTTAAAATGCAAAATCTCATCACTCCTGTGTTCAAAACCCTTCAAAATTTCCAGTTATTAAAACAGTCACGGGGATGTAAATGACAGCACAGGGAATACAGTCAATAGCATTGTAATAACTATGTACAAGTCAGATGGTTACCAGACTAATCAGGGAGAATCACTTTGCAAGGTATATAAATGTCTAATCACACCATGAAACTAATATATTGTATGTCAACTATAATTGAAAAATAAACTTAGAAAAATTAGTTCTATAATCAAAAAAGTTTGGGAAACTTTTCATCAAGAATTAGTAAACAGCTCTTTTATGAGCTGTATGCTAACATGCAGTTTGTCTCCAAACTAGTTTTACCCCACCAGACGTCAGCTTGGAAAGAACAAATTCCTTATCTTCGAATTCAAGCCCTCATCAGGTGGGGCTCCCTGTTAATCCTGTTTCATATCCCACTATTCCAACACCAAACCTTCTCCTATTTATTAAAACTACAGCCATGAACAATTAATATTTTGTTCAATGATTGAATATATATGACAGTAGTCCCCTAAAATTATAACTGAGCTGAAAAATGCCTATGGCCTAGTGACACTGTAGCTGTTGTAATGTCACCTGCACACATCGCTCACACGGTGGGGATGCTAATGTAAAGAAATCTGTGGGGCCAGCCGTATAACAGTACAGCACATACAATTATGTTCAATACATAGCACTTGATAATGACAGTAAATGACTATGTTATTGGCTTATGCATGTACTATACCAGAGTTTTTATCGTTATTTTTGAGGGCACTGTTTCTACTTATTAGAAAGTTTGAGATAAAACAGTGTGCCAAGTGACTCCAGTAACAGCCTCATACATCTCACGTTCATCATGTTTCTTTTTTTTTTTTACAGAGGCAGAGATAGACAGGGACAGACAGACAGGAACGGAGAGAGATGAGAAGCATCAATCATCAGTTTCTCGTTGCGCACTGCGACTTCTTAGTTGTTCATTGATTGCTTTCTCACATGTGCCTTGACCGCGGGCCTTCAGCAGACCGAGTAACCCCCTGCTGGAGCCAGCGACCTTGGGTCTAAGCTGGTGAGCTCTTTGCTCAAGCCAGATGAGCCCGCGCTCAAGCTGGCGACCTCGGGGTCTCGAACCTGGGTCCTTCCGCATCCCAGTCCGACGCTCTATCCACTGTGCCACCACCTGGTCAGGCTCATCATGTTTCTTGACTCCATAATTTTCTCTTGTCCCTGATTTAAGCTCATGCTGTTTGGTACAATAACACGGTGTAAGGACTTGTAACCTGGGAGCAATAGGCTCTACCATACAGCCCAGGTGAGTAGTAGGCCATACCATCTGGGCTTACTAAGTGCACTAAACACTGCTCCACAATGACAAAAGAGCCTCACAGCGTCTTCTCAGAACATGTCCCTTCATTAAGTGGCACATGACCGTATCTGTAATTCACTGAAATTGGCAATTGCCTGTACTTTTCTACACGCTCTTCTCCCTCCCTCAGCTCAAATGGCACCTTTTACAGAAAACTTTCCCGCCTCTACTGGCAGAATCAAGGACTTCCTCCTTGAGGCATTCAGTGTACTGCGTTCATTTTTTTGCTGGCTGCAGTGAGGCTTTGCTTATCTATGTCCTTGTGTGCTGAATCTTACTACCACAGACATATGGGGTCACAGAAATACATCCTGGCATTTAGTCTTTTATGACAGAAATATCTGTATACATGATTAACTAAATTTCAGTAAGAAAACTGTGTAAATATCTTATTGCACTATATTAACCCTTCTGGAGATGATGTGAGAGGACAGAATGCTTACACGATGAGATGAAGTGATACAAATGATATTGGCATACAATTTTTTCTGTATTGAGTCACCTTTTTACTTAAAGGAAGCATTTTACAACTTCTCTAGTGCCAGCTCCACTACTCTTGCACTTTGGGGCTATCAGTAAGTAAAATAAGGGTGACCTGAACACAGCACTGCGATATTGGATTGGGACACATGATCTGATAACCCAGACAGCTACTAAGTGACTGACGCGCTGGTGGCGCATACAGCACTGGACAAAAAACATGATTCATGTCCTGGACAGGACGGAGCGGGCAGGTACGAGACTTCATCACTCAGAGCACTGCACAATTAAAACTTATGAGTTATTTCCGGAATTTTCCTTGTAATATTTCAGGACTGCGGTTGACCACAGGTAACTGAAACCATGGACTGCAAAATCACGAATAAGGATGGACTACTGTATAACAATAAGAAAATGTAATCATATTTTAAATGTACTGTGGAGGCTTGCTATAGAAAGGAATTCTAGGGGGAGTGGTTAAATAAGGGAAAACGCCAGACTTTTTTGCAAGCTAATAACGTACTCGCAGTAGAGTCCTATCATAAATCTTATTTTAGTGTTATAAAGTTTATTTTAATGTTGAATTTGCTAAATATATAGTGCATATGTATAGTGTACATATATATACATAAACATAGCTCTATTTCTAGCTACAGCTAACTTGAGATAACACATAAATAGATAGGGTTCTAAAATGCTGTTTCTGCCTGAAAAATAAAAGGCAAGTTTAGCCAGAACTAACCAATAGTAATTTCTGGTTGGTATCTAATAAAAACCCAAGACAAAAAATTTTGTCTTTTAGTTTAAAACATAAAATTGAAGAACTGAACATAGAAAGTAAAATTCAAGCTTGAGCAAAAGTACTTTCAAATCCAAGCCACTGAGAAATTATTCTTTCTCTGTATTTTAAAAATTATTTAAAGTGTATTTTGTAGTGCTACTTTTAAAAAGAGGGGTTGATGCCATGGGCCTGAAACCTTCAGGGCTTAAAAAAATCAAACAAAGCAGTGACTATACTGTGTTTCTGTTTACATTACTATATCCATCTGAATTTATTTAAAGCTCTCAGTATCTGCCTTAAACACTTAAGTTTTGGGAAGAAAGTTTAAAAAAAAATTCTAAAATGCATTGTCTAAAAACGTCTTCCTGCTCAGCTGACCAGACGAATTGTGCTCAATTCTCAAGAGCAGCAATGAATGACCCTGTTTACCTGGTGGGACAGCATGTAAATAAATATTTAAATATTCCATATCCCTTCAGCTACTCTTCACAAGTCTTAAGAAGTTCAGATCAATGTCCTACCAACCGTTATAAGTTTCGGACAGGGTAGGATTAGGACAGGGTAGGAATCTTTGGGTTCACAATCAATGGCTGAGAGCACTTTATTCAGCTAACTTCCTTTTCCTCCTCGCTCACTCCTGTTGGAAGGCTGCCACCGTGGTGGTGGTTTCGCTAAGCCCTATTTTAGCTACAAAATACCAGGACAAATTATGCAAATAAACACTGGTACACGTATAAATATTCTCTTATCTGAAACCTCTGGGGCCATACTGTATTTCAGAATTCAGCCTCTCATATTTTAAAAAGATAATGAGGCACATAATTTCTATCACACATCCCCCCGAGGTTGTTAGCACCCCATTAAACACATTAATATCTCTATAATAACTCTGAATATTAATATTAAGTGGGACAAATAACATTTGCACATTAGGTCAGGATAAGTTTCACAGTTAAATAAAAATTGACTAAATAAATTTCAGTTTTCATATTTTTAGATTTGAGAATTAGTAATATGGACCAGAATTGTTCAAAAATAAAATTACTAAAATACTTAAATTTTCTATGGCACTATGGCTACAAAGATTCATTTAAGCACTGAAAAACTGGAGGAAATAGATTCAAAGATATAACAACCTAAATTCAGTCATTAAACATTTATGCCCTGGCTGGTTAGCTCAGCAGTAGAGCTTCAGCCTGGCATTTGAAAGTTCTGGGTTCGATTTCTGGCCAGGGCACACAGGAGAAGCGACCATCTGCTTCTCTACCCCTTCTCCTTCTTTCTCTCCCTTTCTCTCTCTTCTCCTCCCAAAGCTAGTGGCTCAACTGTTTTGAGTTCATCGGCCCAGGCACTAAGGATGACTCCCTGGAGCCTCCGCCTCAGGAGCTAAAGATAGTGCAATTGTGAGAATGACCCCAGATGGGCAGAGCATTGACCTCAGACTGAGGTTGCTGGGTGGATCCCGGTCGGGATGCATGCAGGAATCTGTCTCTCTATCTCCCCTCCTCTCGTTTGGAAAAAGAAAGGTAAAAAACAAACAAGAAATAAATATTTATGTAGCATATGTTATTTCATGATATCCATTTTATAGTAAATGCTTCACCAGTACTTCTACAGTACCAAAGCACCAGTAGAAAAGAGTAAAATGTTTAATTTTCTAGTGCTCTAAATATTCAAATCTAAACTGAGACTTGGAGGGGGGGTAGGTATTTTTCCAATCAATAAAGATTACAGCCTGACCAAGCGGTGGCGCAGTGGATAGAGCATTGGCCTGGGACGCGGAGGACCCAGGTTCGAGACCCCAAGGTCTCCAGTTTGAGTGTGGGCTCATCTGGTTTGAGCAAGGGGTCACTCGGTCTGCTGTAGCCTCCTGGTCAAGGCACATATGAGAAAGCAATCAATGAACAACTAAGGTGCAGCAACAAAGAATTGATGCTTCTCATCTCTCTCCCTTCCAGTCTGTCTGTTCCTCTCTCTGTCTCCGTCACACACACACACACACACACACACAAAGATTATATATATTAAATATAAAATATCAGCTACTCTTAAGAGACATTTTCAGTTGAGTGGAAGAGTTAATTTTTTTTTAACTTTAATACATATAAATGTTCTGAGTTTGTCTCCTCTTAAGGAGACTGTTTCAAGGTTCAGATAAGATGACAGACACATATAGTTTACAGAGTACAGAGGTAAATGTATGATTTTATTACAATTGTTCAAAAGAAGTCATCTTCCGGCCAGATTTCACTACATCAAATAAAGTTAGTGTACAAACTAATTAGACTTATAAATCAGTTTAGGCTTATATATTATTTCTCAAACGAATTTGAAAGAAAGTATCTAAAATCAACTGCAATTTAGTAAAGAACAACAACTAAACAATACAGTCAGTAAGTTACACTTGAATAGCTAAGTTTTACCATTGCAAAGCCAACGTCAGCTTTCTTCAGTGCAGGACCGTCGTTTGTCCCGTCCCCGGTTACCGCCACCACCTGACGCTGTTCTGACACAGTGCTGTCAATTATACCTGAAATAAGAGTAAATATTTGGGCTGTAAAAAAATTCGCTTTGATTAATAAGGTGGCTCTGCAGAATATCCAAACAAGTCAGTTTTACTGACTCAAGTTTAAAAATAAACAGAGAGGAATGGAAACTGCTGAGATGTTGGGCAAGGAGCAACTCCAGAAACTAAAGTTACATTAGGAACAATATCCTGTTTTCATTACTGACGATTAACACGTTCACCTAAGATGTCAAAAGGTATTTGGATTTTATTGGAAAAGATGATTACCCATGATTCAACCTTATCTATTCCTATTTCAGGAAGTAGACTGCAGGAGGGAAAAGTGTGGGGAGAGGTAGAAGAGGGAAGAGGGGGATAGATGGTGATGGAGAGAGACTTGACTTGGGGTGGTGAGCACACAGTGCAACATACAGACGATATGCTGTATAAAAATTTGCACCTGAAAACTGTATAATTTTATTAACCAATGTCACCCCAATAAATCCAATACAAAAATTTTAAAAATATATTTCTGTTAAGAAATTGTGAAATAAAATAATCTACGCACCTTTAACCAGTGTATGTTTGTCAGTAGGAGATGATCTCGCAAGTACTCGAAGCTTTGGCCAAATCTTGTCTATCCGCTCTTGCTCAATCTATAAATTTTTGTCATAGTTAAAATGTGCCCAAACCTAGTTTCATAATTTCAAATTAGTTATCTAGAATATGTATTAGTGTTTCTCAAAAGTGTGACTAACAGACTAACAGCACCAGCAATTCCTGGGAACTTGTGTGAAATCAAATTCTTGAGCAAGGCCTCAGGTTTATCTTATTAAATTAAATATTCTGGGGTGGGGCCTATCACTGTTTTAAGTTTCTCCGGAATCTCTGGTGTATACTCAAGTTTGAGAGTCACTGCTATATAAATCATTATAAGATCAAAATTTTAAAAACCTCCCCACTGCCTATGAAAATGGAAGCTCCTTAACTTAGCATGAAATGCTCAGAGGGCTTGGCGGTCCCCTAAAATATGCTCCATATCAACCTTTCCAAACACATTTACACAACTTGTGTTTCTGAAGTTGACAAAAATTTAAGGGAATTGCTAATTCATTAAAAAACATTTAAAAAATAAAAACCCATACCTCTCCTTTTTCATTTCGTATTCTTCTGTTGAAATCTTTACCTTCTAGGCACAGGAAATCTTCTCCAGGATTTAAAATACCACATTTGGTAGCAATAGCCCGAGCAGTATTAATATTATCACCAGTGACCATCCGCACAGTAATACCAGCCCTCTGACATTTCTTTATTGCATCTGGTACCTGGTTTACATAAAAAACAACAACAACAAAACAAAACAAAACAAAACTCTGTATTACAAAAAAATTAGTACTTCCAGAGGGGGGAAAATATGAATAAATATGAATTACCTTATAGTCTTATAAATGACAACTTTAATTTCATCTCAATATTCACTATTTCTTGAATTATTCCCAATAATCTCTTCTTTCCTCTTCTAATGCCACAATTCTAGTTCTGGTCTGGCTTCATTTTCATTGTCATCCGGCTTTGTCTGCACTATTTACTAAAGGCTTTTTAAAGCACTGTTCTTCCTGGCAACCGTCAGGAAATTTTTCTCTGGCTGGCTTCCTCCCTTTCTGGTTTTAGGGCCATCAATGCAACACCAGAGTAAGCAGTGGGGTTCTTTAGGGTTACGGGTAGCTCACCTACTCTCATATCTTCAACTGCCAGCTATGTGCTCATAACTTTCACATCTAGATCTTTCCCCCATCTCACTGTGAGGGCTGGATTCACAGTTCTATGAGGAAAGTTGCATGACAAAATTTGGGTGCCCCAAGTTTGTTTTATAAATCTATCATGTAACAGAAACCTAAGCGTCATCTGACCTCTTCCAATTCCATCAACTGATAGATTTTACCTTGTCTCTCCCCTGCTTGTTACTTTGAGCTACTGCAACAGCTTTTATTTTTTATTTTTTTGTATCTTTCTGAAGTTGGAAATGGGGAGGCAGTCAGACAGACTCCTGCACGTGCCCGACTGGGATCCACCCGGCATGCCCACCAGGGGGCGATACTCTGCCCATCTGGGGTGTTGCTCTGTTGCAACCAGAGCCATTCTAGCGCCTGAGGCAGAGGCCACGGAGCCATCCTCAGCGCCGGGGCCAACTTTGCTCCAATGGAGCCTTGGCTGCGGGAGGGGAAGAGAGAGAACGAGAGGAAGGAGAGGTGGAGAAGCAGATGAGTGCTTCTCCTGTGTGCCCTGGCTGGGAATCGAACACGGGACTCCTACACGCCAGGCCAACGCTCTACCACTGAGCCAACCGGCCAGGGCCTGCAATAGCTTTTAAATTCATATCCTTGTTTTTGTGTTTGTTCCTCCTTTAAAACATCTGACATACTTAACAGAAGAGTTCTTTTTCTTTTAAATTTTTATTTTTATTTAAATTTTTATTTATTGATTTTATTGAGAGGGGCAGAGGGGTCGAGGGGGAGAGATAGGAACATTAATCTGTTCCTATATGTGCCCTGACCAGAGATTGAGCCAGCAACCTCTGCACTTGGGGATGATGCTCCAACCAACTGAGCTACCCCGCCAGAGCAAGAGTTCTTTTTCTAATACACTTTCTTAGAAATATAAGATGAATTCCTTACCGTTATATTATAAACCATAAAGTTCTCAGTATAACAGAGTATCATCACACTTGAACCTCAGAATACTTTCCTAAACTTATCTAAAATATTTCTCTATTATATATAAATTGATAGATGAATCATGTACATATTCTTTCTGTGCCTGTATATGCAATTCCCTTTGCCTAGAAAATCCTTTCCTGATCTTTAACCAGAAAATCCATACTGATCTTACCAGAGAAGAGGCTGAAAATGCAAATACAAGTAACGTAAGAGAAAGATATATAGGTAACAAGAAGAAAAACATGCTAAGAGTGACATACTCTGAGATGAATGCCTTGTAAAAGAGTCACTCAGCTCTAGCATATTTTTACCATGGGAAAATGAGTACCTAATGTTGACAGAACTTACAGTTTCAAGGGAAAGCAAACACTCACATTTGTGTGTACTATCTCAATATTTAATATTTTAAAAATGCACACATGTGACTGAAGGCTTAATTTGGCCTATAAGTTGTTTATGACTTCTACTGTACATACAATTTAAGTGTAATGTCTCTGGGAGATGGCCCATGTAGACAGAATTGTATTATACATACCTCTATTATAGCTCATTACATCATATTATAGTTATTTGTTTACCTAAGTTTTCAGCAAATCAACGAGCTTCTTAAGGATAGAGCCCTTACCTCCTCATGTTTGCATCACCAATGCTTAGTACAATGCCTTTCATTCATTTAACAAGTAAGTGACTGGCATATAAGGGGAGCTTAGATTTGTTGAACTATGAAATAAATATCTTTGGGAAAATAGTCACCCTTAGGTATTTTTCAAGGAGGAGCAAATTCTAAACAGGGTACTATGGGTGACAATGTGTCTTAAAACATGTGTAATTACTGGCAACATAAGTTAATATGTGTCTATAGTTTCAGGATTTACCATATAATACTATAGCCCTCCATTCATTAGTCATTATACTGTTGAGAATACAATTTGCATTTTTTTTTAAATTATTATTTATTTATTTATTTATTTTTTACAGAGACAGAGAGAGAGTCAGAGAGAGGGATAAATAGGGACAGATAGACAGGAATGGAGAGAGGTGAGAAGCATCAATTATTAGTTTTTCGTTGTGACACCTTAGTTATTCGTTGACTGCTTTTTTATATGTGCCTTGACCATGGGGCTGCAGCAGACCGAGTGACCCCTTGCTCGAGCCAGCGACCTTGGGCTCAAACCAGATGAGCCCGTGCTCAAGCTGGCAACCTCGGGGTCTCGAACCTGGGTCTTCCGCATCCCAGTCCGACACTCTATCCACTGCGCCACTGCCTAGTCAGGCTACAATTTGCATTTACTTAAACTAATATTTACTAAATGCCAGGCTGTAGCTAGGTGCTGGTGACAGAGAGGTGAGTGAAAGGACAAAGCCTGCCCTGATTATTAAAAAATAAATAAATCAGTATTTGCTTCTAAAAACATTGGTCTACCTTATGAATGTAACATATATCCTGATATCTCATTTTGAAATAAAATATAACCCAAGTTTGTCCATTTAAGCATTCACTCACCAGGTGGTATCCTGAGATCACTTGGAATAGGGGAACAACGAATAAGGGGAAGAAACCGGTCTCGGGTTAAAACTATGTGACAAATAACATGTAAGAAAGGCAAACTAACACTTATTAATTGCCCACTAATCACCCAATGCTTCCACCTAAAACTCACAAACTTCACTTTTACAGATAAGAAGCTGAAGAAAAGCTAAATGCCTTGTTCAAGTACCTATGCATATGCAAAAAAGCTGGATTTGTCCTAGGTATCTAATTAATCAAGGTTTTCTACACCAGAACTGCAGAGTGCAGACTACTCAGAGAAAGCTGTTTCATATTCCACTGCCTCATTTTGTATAGAAGTACCCATATGATTTTGTGACACTAAAAAATTAAGTGCCGCTTTCATATTTAAAAAAAAATAAAATGCTCCATCAACCTCAATGTCAAGAACACAGTACTAGCAATACATTTTCCAAAAGTCAAAAGTTGTAGACATCTTGACTTAATATCATGTTTAGAGAAGATTTAAGCAATACAGTAACTCAATGCATAAAAATCTGAATGGTTTTCCTCTGACCAAAGGTTGGCAAAAATTATTCACTTTGATATTTCATAAGCATTTGAAACTCCAACATCCAAAACTGAATTTATCTTGATCTCTAAATACACTGCTTCTTCTGATTATCTTATTAACAATAGCATCTCCCACCAACAGTTATGTAAGTTAGAGGCTGACTCCTGGAGGAATGTCTCTGTGGAGAAATGGCAGTCTTAAACCCTCCGGAGCTATATACTCTCCTCAGGTCTCCCTTAACCTCCAACGTGAATGCATCAGCCTAGACTACCTTCAGGCTCCTAGGTCCAAATGCCTATTTGACAGGTGTTTGGATGTTTCAGACACCTCAACAAGGTTAGAAACAGGATATTCAAACTTACCTATTCATTCCTGTTGGTTCTACCCCCATTTACTGAGATCCTCTTTCTTACCTTCTCCATGCCACAGCTGTAGTTCTAAGCTGTGGTCATCATCTCACGCCTGGAATTACTCTAATGATCTTACTGGCTTCACTGCTCCTACTCTGCTTTCTCTCTAGTTCACTTCTTATATAGTACCCAAAAAAGTATTTTAACAACATGAATACTGTCACTTCCCAGACTGAATTTCTTTAATTTCAGAACAAAATTCAGAACCCTTATTGCCTAAGAAGTCCAAACAGAATTTCCTCTGGTCCTTCTTGTCCACACTGGCTTCCTTTCCATCTTTGAAATAAATACTTTCTGATCTTCAGGTCTCTGCATATTCTGTTCCATTTGCCTGGAACACTCTTCTCACAGCTGTCTACACACTGGCTCACGTTTAGCCATCAGATCCCAGCTCTGATGTCGTGTCCTCAGAGATTCTTCATGTGGCCTCTCTGTTATTGTATTTCATCACCCCGTGCTTATCATTTACAGCCCTCACCACACTTGCACTTGTCTGACCAGTGTTGCTCCGCCCTCTCCCCCATGCCATGCAGAATGTAAGGCCTATGGGAGCAGGGACCAAGTCTTATTCCTCACAGAATAAATTTTTACTTGGTGTATCTATCATTTCACCTGTCTGGTTGTCTTACTTCTCTAGAATATAGGTTTCCTGACAATTGTCTACGCAATATTTCCAGTTCTAAAAAGAGGGTCTGGTACTATGCATGGGGGGTTGAATCAACTTTTTCATGGTGAATACAAGCTGTCTTTGCCTTTGTGCTTTTCTCACACTGCTTCTTTGCTCAGAATGTGCTTACTGCTCTCTCTAAGTTTAGCTTAATCCTTCCTCATCCTTTAGGACTCAGATCAGGTAATTAACCCCTAGGAAATTTTACCTGACCACTCCAGTGCTTAATACAGCACACTGGTCTTTTAAGGACATGTGTTTTAGTCAAAGCCAGGATTTAAAGACATTAGCTCTATGATATAAAGCTCACCTCTACATGTCTTAACTTTTTTCACCTGTCACATGGGTAATAATTCGCAGAGGTGAACATAAAAAGAAGTAACACATGTAAAGCACTTGGCAGAGAACATGGCACACAGTAAGAACTCAAAAGATGCTATTCCTTTAGACGAGGTTGAGGGCTTATGTTCTGTGCTCCTATAACATGCTCTCTAAATATCTAACAATGTCCTAACATCCTGGGTTATAATGATCATGTTTGTCCATCCCCACTACCAATAATGACTTAAGGCCAGAGATCAGATCTCAAAAATATTTATGTCTCTAGTAACCTAGTATAGTGCCCAGACACAGTAGTTGCTCAATAAACTAAAAGAAATGATGTAAAGAAGAAAAGCAAAGTCTAGAACTGTACTCTTTTATGTGGTTGTAAAATATTTAAATTTACATCAAATAAAATGTAAAAACTCAGTTTTTTAGTTATACTAACCACACACAAAGAACTCAGTAGTCACATGTGGCCATTGGCTTCTCTACTTTGTAATATATAGAACATTTCCATCGTCACGGCGTCCATTGGACACTGCTGGTATCGAGACTGAAAACAAATAACTTAATGGCATCTGTTCTTTAATATAAATATCAACTGAAAAAGCTACTCAGTTGGAGGCACTATACTAGGTTATGGTGCCATAAACATGTAGCATCTCGAAGAGAAGCTGTCTAAACAAAAAACATTAAGGATTTTACTAGCAAAGTGGTTAGTTAGTGCCTAGATCCTCTACATTTAAGAGATTCTGCACATGCAGAACACAGAAAGTTTCACCACCTCAGGCCGCACAGGATCTTCAATCCCCACGACAGCAATGCAGGTGAGGCCGGTGACAATATCGTTTTCATTATCCCACTCTGGTTCTGGTTCTCCTGCTGGGAAATCTCTGAATGCAAGACATATGGTCCTCAAGCCTTCTGATGCCATCGGTTCAATCACAGTTTTCACAATGTCATCACGGTCCCTTGGTCTGAATACTTTTGCCTCACCATTAGCACTTAAGATTTTGAAACACCTAAAAGGAAATGTTGAATCCAAACATCAATAATTAATAAAAAATAATGGTTAATGCCACTTAAGTGAACTGGAAGGGCTAGAAATCATCGATTCTAGTATCTAGAATTTAGAGAATTACATATGTTGTATTTTTACAGACTTAAATCATATTCACTTTTCTCTCTCTGTAAAACAGTTCTAATTTTTATGGTTCTCCTTTGATAGTTCTCCACCTTATCAGTTACTTTAAATATTATCTAACCTGTCTCTTTTGGAAATGCAGAGCTTTTACATTTTCACAAAGAACCCCTAGTGGCAGAGGAGAATAAACTATGCACCTATCCACTGTGGTGTAGAGTTAGGCATTAACTTTGATCAACACAAAATTCATGAATATTTTCTTCTTTTAAGTAAAAAGCCAGTTCAATCAACTCCTTACCTGAGACGTTGTTTCATCACCTACACTGTTTTAACCATGAAAGAAAAAAAAATAACTTGTTGTTAAAATAAGCATTCTATTAGAATGAGATAATGCCAAATAGTTTATTGTCAGTGACACTAACCACAAACAAAAGTAACGCTGTAGACTTTGCTATATAAAGTTTATTTTTCACATAAGCCTGTCCATGTTCCTATTCCTTTGTGATCCTACCTCCTCCTACTTTTAGGTAGCTGATTCCCAAATCTACATTTTCTATTTCATTTTCCCAAGTTCTCTATCACTGCTGAAGAGTCTCACACAGAAGCTGTACCAGTACTTTAATTTCACGGCAAGGAAGAAGAAAAGCTGCCTCCTCACTGCCCAATCTAACAGTGACATCACTCCAATAATTTCAATACAGTATAGTAAGTCCTCACTTAATGTCATTGATAGGTTCTGTGACTTTAAGTGACACAATGTAGAACGAACCCAATTTTACCACAGCCTAATTGATACGAACAGGAATTAAATTCTTATGGCATTTCATCAACGTTATAAAGAATGATATCGAATGGAACAAGGTTCTATGAAGATCTACTATAAATCTAAAATCTCACTGGAATACTTTTTCTTCATTTATATAATATGTATTACCCTGTAAATTCTGTATATTTGTCCTGTCAACAGTCTTTTTTTTTTTTTGGAATTTTTCTGAAGTTGGAAACGGGGAGATAGTCAGACAGACTCCTGCATGCACCCGACCGGGATCCATCTGGCCTGCCCACCTGGGGCGTCGCTCTGTTGCAACCAGAGCCATTCTAGCGCCTGAGGCAGAGGCCATAGAGCCATCCTCAGCGCCTGGGCCAACTTTGCTCCAACGGAGCCTGGGCTGCAGGAGAGGAAGAGAGAGACAGAGAGGAAGAAGAGGGGGAGGGGTGGAGAAGCAGATGGGCGCTTCTCTTGTGTGCCCTGGCTGGGAATCGAACCAGGGACTCCTGCACGCCAGGCCGACACTCGACCACTGAGCCAACCGGCCAGGGCCTCAACAGTCTTTTGAATGGTGCCTCTCCTTTCTCTTACCCCTGCTAGTGCCTTCTTCTGGCTCTCACTTTGAGCTAGAGCTATTTAGCTATTTTTAAACAAAAAAAATTTTTTTATGGGAGACAGAGACAGAGAGAGACAGACAGAGACAGACAGGAAGAGAGAGAGAGATGAGAAGCATCAATTCGCAGTTGTGGCACCTTAGTTGTTCACTGACTGCTTTCTCATACGTGCCTTGACCAGGAGGGCTCCAGCTGAGCCAGTGACCCCTTACTCAAGCCAGCGACCTTGGGCTCAGACCTTGTGGTTTTTGAACCTGGGTCCTCTGCTTCACAGGCTGACGGTCTCTATTCACTGTGCCACTGCCTAGTCTGGCTATTTAGCCTTTTGATATGTCTCCAGGCCACCCTCCCCCCCCCCCCCCAACTCATCTTAGTTCCTGATATAAGAATTTTCAACCACAGTTTTGATCATTCTATTATCTGATGAAAAAACCACATCAGTCACATTACCTGGCCTACTTAACTTAGTTTTAACTGCTCAGCCTAACATTTAAGAGCCTCAAAACCAAAACATAAATATCCTCTGGAAATAGTTACTGTGTACTTACTATATATCAGACTCCATGCTATGTTTTATATGCCTTATTTTACTTCAGTGTTACAGAGTTGGTGGTTATCACCTTTTTTGGTGGAGAAAAATGAAAGCTAAGGAAAGAATTTGCCTAAAATCCCAAAGCTAGTGAAATGGAGAGAAGTGTCAAGCCTGATTGGTTCTTAATTTAAAAAATCTTCCCTGTACCATGGATGCAAACGTTCTAACCTTTCACACTGAAATCAGACAGCCACGCTTACTGTGAAGGGCAGAAAGCTCCAGGTGGCCTGGGTGCCACACAGCCCACATCTCCTCAGCTGAGCTCGACTACTTGTTCCTCCTGCTCGTCCCACCCCGTCTCCTCGGATGTGGCTGCCTTTCACTTTGATGCTCTTATTTCATACCAAAACCTACCTCAAATGCCACATCTTTCATAGTAAAAAATCTTTTATCCTAGAACTTGACCCATTTGTCATAAGATGCTTTATCATTAATTTTATACTTGTCTCTTTTCCAAATTGAATTCACTGGGGCGACATTATGAAAATTATACAGGCTTCAGGTGTACAAATCTATAATACATCATCTGTATATTGTACTGTGTGTTCACCACCCCAAGTTCATTATCCCTTATTCCTCCTTTACCCTTGTCTCTTAAGCCCATTAGACCATTATCTGTTGAGTATGCATTAAGATAATGCTGATTATAGTCATTTAAAAGCAAATTAAAAGTAGAAATATTTTAAATATTAATTTCAAGTGAGTTCTATATTTCCAATATTTGCTCTTGAATTATTTTCAAGTTCTCTACTGCAGTGAAAGAAACCAAAATAATCTCAATACCCCTAATAGCACATAAACATTAGGGAAATTACAGATACACATGCGATACTAAAATCTCAGCCACCTGTCTGTATAAGGACAGTAGCAAAGAAAGATTACCATTCAAAATGACAAGAGGTATTTAACTATGACACCACAACAGCATAAATATGATAAAACCTCACTCTCATATTAAAGGAGAATTCCCAAGATCTGGCGTTAATACTTTGCTATTTTAAAAACTAATTTATAATTCATTCATCACATTTTTGAGTCTACTGTCTACAATGCAGTGCTGTATATAAAAAACTTGTTTTTCTTTATAGAAAGCTTATTCATCATGATTCTGCCTATATAACAACAAAATCAACATATCTAAAAACAAATATAAAGATTTCCTTTATTAAATCTACCAGAATGCATGAATGGACCTATTTTCCCTGTAGCAAAATACTAAGAAATAAAAGAAATTGGAGTATAACAATGGCAGAATACCCTGGGCAAATAACCGGATACCATTAAAACATACTAAACAGCTCTGAGGTACCATCAAACACCTCATATTCACAAAAAAGAAAATTGCAACAATAACAACACAGTAGATATTCCATAAAGCAACTGTAGTTAGCAATTTATTCATCTAAGCATTTTACTCTTACTTTTTCAGAATTATCTCAGATGCACCCTTGCTGAATATTCGAAAACTTCCATCTGAATTTTTCAGGACAGTACTCATGGACTTCCTAACAGAATTGAAGGTATAGACTTTGTACAGTGTTTCTTCTGGTATTTCATTTCTAACATCCTGATAATCCCGCTTTAAATCCCGGAGAAGTCCCAACAAGGCACATTCAGTTTTATTACCAACGTGACGAGGTAATCCACCCTCTTTCTCTGGTGGCTACAAGAGAAAAAGGTTTAGAAGCAAGCTAGTATCATCTTGTTTCTCTATAAAAGTTTAATTTATTACATAAAACAGAACGCAACATTTTAAAACAAAATTACATAGGAAACTTCTACTAATATAGGCATTTCAGAGAGGAACACAGATAGATGAGGCCGTAAGGAGCTCTGAGATGAGAGTAACATGGATGCCAGTCTCAGCCCTGCCAGTTCCTAGCTACGTGAACTACTGGCAAGTTACCCAACGGCTGTGGTCCTTGGCTTCAGCATCTGCAAAACAGGAGCACTTATGACCCAAGAGAATTAAATAAGACACGTGAAGTTTAAAGTTGGTTACTGACATGTAGAGGAACTTACCTTTCCTTTTTCTCTTACTATTCTCGCACAACATTCATATTAATTCAAAATTCAATCTACAAATTGTTATGGCTTAAAAGTCTATACATTAAAATAAAGCACGGTTGTCTTAAATATATATAAAAGCTTTATTTTTTTTTTAGTATCTTCACAAATTTTCCTCAATCACCACAGCAGTATTAAGAGCAGATGTGACCATCTTTACTTAACAACTGAAGAATGGAAAGCTCACTCTCAGCTAGTAAAAGGCAAAGCTAGATTCAGAACCAAGATCCTTATCACTTTTTAGTCCAATGATCCAATTCATGCAGATTTTCACTGAACCTGTAATATTCATTTCACCCATATATCACTAGAACACTGATCAAGTAAAATAATTTCATGCTTTGTTATAAAGAAGACTTTTAAAACTTGCAAAGTTTAAAATTATTCTAAGGTAGCACAAGTCTAGAATTATTACTTTACTGAGTTAGTTCCCAAAGGGTATAAGTATCACCTTATAGGTAGGACCTACTGAGAAACCAAAAGGAACATAGAACAAGCATATAAAAAACTATTTTAAGTTGAAATCTGGCTTCAAAATTTTTTCTAGAAAATTGAGAGTTGATTTTCTACAATATGAACTTAGTAAGAATTTAAAATTAAGAACTTGTTCTGGTTATAAGACTTGAGTTTCTAAATACAGGAAAATTACAAGTAAACAAAATGTGTATGTTGATCAATAGATCTTACTCATACAAATTTTATCAAAGAAACTTATGTACATTATACAAATATATGCCTTTTGAAAAAAACACAATTTAATTCTTCAATTTATATATAGTAAAGTTAGGTCTGAAGACCTATATACATACAGTCAACTACAAATTAAAAAATCAATTTCCATGTATAATTTATTAAAGAAACCTACCAGTATTTTTGATGTATAAGCACAATTCACAGAAATTCCTGTTACAAGATAGGACAAGATATTTGGTGGAATAGCTTCTGGTTCAGGAACCTTTTTGTAATGTTTTTCATTTATGTAAATTTGAACAACTGTCATTCTGTTCATTGTCAATGTTCCTGTTTTATCTGAACAAATGGCTGTAGCATTTCCCATGGTTTCACAAGCATCCAGATGCCTTACTAAGTTATTATCTTTCATCATTTTCTACAGCGACAAAAAAATCTAGTTAAGCTATATATAATAAATCAGAATGAAAACACAGTTATATACAGATATACATATAAAACCAACCATTTAATACTGGAAGAATTTTAGTATATTCAATGTATTTAAAAAAGCTTTCTGAGGTTTTAATAATTTGACCACTGAATAAAGTAATATAATAAATGAATACAGATACTTGTACCCATCTGCAAATCACATTGACTCTATGCCTCACACAGCTTCTGTGAAGTGTCCTTGCATTACAAGAGCAATGACAATCTGTACTCTAAGTACAGAGGGACGTTCAGTAGTGTAAGAGTTTTTGACGTTTAAGGATTAAGTCTCCTTATAAAGTGGGAAACAAAAGATTCTCATATCAATCACCAAGAAAAAAAGTAGCTTGTTTCAATTAAAATAGATAGGATATGGGCCATGTACTTGACTAATTTTTTTTTTTTTTTACTCTGATAGATTGAGTTAACATACCAAAACCAGAATGGGCTATTTCTACCTTTCCCATATGCTGATGCACTGGGTAGTCTCACTCCCAGATCATCTATTTCATTCATTTACAAGAACAAAAAAGATAGTTTCTAAAAAATTATAGAGTTTTCACAGTAGCCCCAAAAGGCATTTAAAAATACTTGATAATTAATTCTCAAAACATATGTAAAATAAGTTAAAAATAAATTATTTTTACTAATATGCAAGATACAGCAAACCACTGGTTTCTTGAATGAATAAATAAATAAGAGAAAGATCAGTATCTACCAAATTATTTGTGATTTGAATTAATATTAAAGATTAAAAAATGAAGTTCTTCCTACAGTGAAGAAAAGGTGTTCAACTTTGCAAAGCACTAACAGAGAACCCATAAAGATTATACCTCAGAGAAAAGAACAGTAAGTTCATAACATTATTCTAAACAGATAATAAAAGCTTAACAAACAGAGGTTAAAATGCTCTCAGATTCAACAGGAGTAACGCAAATCAATTCTGCCTGTATCTTTCTGATCAATTGAGAAATCAGAATCATTAACGACTATTCAAAATAAACCAATGACAGTACTAGTAAAATGACTGATCAATATGTCTAAAATGTTTTACCCCAATTATTTTTTAATTATCTTAAAACATCAAAAAAGGACAAATAGATAAGTACATTGTATTTCATTATCACTTCGATACATTTACTAACTGTTTTTATTTTTGAAACAAAAGATGTTAAATATCTAGAAAAAAATAAACAGTAAGAAAAATAATATCATGACAGGTCTATTGTAAAAAATACTTGGGAATACTCTGGAGTGCTAGAGCAGAAATATGACTAATTACTTCATATCGCTCAATGTCATCAATGCTACTTAAGAACTGCTAATAACAACAGAAATTCACAAAAGCAGTCCTCTTTCAGTGAGTATAATTTTACCTGCAAAGCCATTTTGAAAGAAAGCTCAAAATTGTCCAATCTAAACCTTTTTAAACCACCCTTTCCAAATAAAGTATAAAATTGATAGAAAAGATAACCCTTTTCAAACAGATTACTTTAGGTAAAGAGCAGTTAGCAAAACCATCCAAGAGCATTTTCTAGCATTCTACGTGGAAAACAAGGACTTCACTAGTATAAATCGAGTTAGAGAAGGTGACATCTGAAGAGACCTGAATAAACTCAGAGAGCAGATGATTCAAAAAAAGGAATAAGTGGGCTCTGAAGTGAGAACATGGTTGGGATATTTGAGAACAGCAGGAAGACTGGGGAGGCAGACCAGGAGGAGAAAGAGGGTGGAGATTAGCACTAAGAGGTAAGTAAGAGCCAGAATGGGCAGGGCCCTCGGGCCAGGGTAAGGAGCTGGGATTTTATTCTTAGTGTCATGAAGGCCCTGAAGTCTTACAAAAGGAAATAATATAATCTGATTCCTTTTTTAGGAACATGAGTCTGCCTACCTTGTGAAGGCCAGACTGCGAGCTGGTAGAAGAGTAGAAACAAGGAGGATGTAGAAGGTTGACTGGAGTGAACCCTCTCTTTGCTCTTATACCACAGGTAAAGGACATTCTTAATCTTACAAACGGGAAAAAGGAGGGCACATGATTTGACAGTATAACTACCACACATTGAAATTAAGCCAGAGGTCTGCCTAGCAGAATGTGCTTAGTTTTGTGGCAAGGTTGTCCTCCAAAGAATGTACAGATCTCTGTGTCCAGGGACCTTCCACTGGGGCAAAGAGAGGGAATCAAACAGGGTAAATGAATGGAATTCTCTTACTTTCACATTTCTACTTACCTTGACGGAGTAAGCCAGTGAGATGGTGACTGCAAGGGGAAGCCCTTCTGGCACAGCCACCACTAAAACTGTGACTCCAATAATGAAGAACTTCACAAAATATTGTATGTAAATCGGTGTGCACTCAGCAAGCCATGGTTTCTTTTGAACCCAGAATGTATCAATTACAAAATATAATACTAGAATGATAACTGTGATGGCAGACATCAACAAACCTTTCAGTATACAAAGAAAAGAAAAATGTAATTATTTAAATATTCCAGACACTACCCATTGTCACTTATACACTGGCCACTGGAAGAATTATAACTGGTGTGTAACACTTATTTTAATTTCTCTGGAAAACTGTTAACTTCCTTTTTTTCACTTGACATTGTCATATTCAATTTTTGCTTCCAAGTATATAGTCCTGTTGCCAGAAGAACTGGGAGAAAAATGCTCACGATTCTTTCCTAGACTATATCTTCAGTCTTCTAAAGCAGAGATAAAATAATAGGCAATGACAAGGAAACACCAAAAGCTTAGCTTAAACTGGTGCTTTATATGCTGGTAATTTGCTTGTTGTTGAAAGGGAATACAGTAGAAATCTGATGAGTGAGGAGACTTGAAATTAAATATTTGTACCTACCTTTTTTATTAAAAACATTTATCTGAATTATTATTTTCAAGTCATTTGCCTATTTTGTGGGTTACCTAGCCTCTTATAAATAAGTATTAAGATATAAGGCTAGTCCCCACGTCCAGGTCTCACAACCCAACCCAGTGCTTACTAAATACCATCACTATCTTAAACCCACTCTTATCCCCAACACTGCGAAGTCGGAGTCGGCATTATCATTCACCTGCGTGTTAGAAAAAAAGCAAATGTTTGCTCTTAGATAATAAGCTTCTTGAGGACAAAAGCAAAAAACTTACTTTTCCCAACATAAAGCTGGGAAGTAAGAGGATAATACAATTTAAGTAATTTTAATAATATATACTGATTCACAAAGGGGATACTGCTGGAGGGCATGCTCTGTTTTTGTCTAGGAGCTTCGCTGCTGCTGTTTTGTTCTTTTTTTTCTTTAAATAAAATGGCTCTCTTGACGTGTTTTCTAGTGATGGCAACAATTTAGTAATTTCAGCCTCAGAGTGATGCTCTAATCTATTTACTTAACTAGCCTACAACTTTTAGAAAAATGCATACTTACATTTTTCAGAAAGAGTAAAAGGACGAACAAAACATGTGGTAAAATTTTATAATTAAAAGATAGTTGGGTAATCTGAATGGAGTAACCTCAGTGCTGGCCCTCTGTGCTGCTCCCAGAAACTCAGAGATGAGAGCATGAGCCTGTAAAACGGGCAGATATAGGTGCTAATCCTACCTTGGCCACTCTTGTTAGCTAGTTGACAAAGGACAAGTCCCTCCATGTACAGTGGGGATAACGGCCTCTAAACTGCAATATTATGAGATTCTACAATAACTCAACAGGCCTGGTACAATGTGGATAAAACTGAAAATATTTTTAACTCCCCTGCACAAAGCAACATTTTTCCTGCCTTAAGTATGTCAAAAGATAATTTTTTTTTTAAAGGACAGTCCCAAATGTAGTCATTTTTTTTAAATTTATTCATTTTAGTTAGGAGAGAGAGAGAGAGAGAGAGAGAGAGAGAGGAGAGAGAGAGGAGCTAGAAGCATCAACTCCCATATGTGCCTTGACCAGGCAAGCCCAGGGTTTTGAACCGGCGACCTCAGCATTTCCAGGTCGACGCTTTATCCACTGCGCCACCACAGGTCAGGCAAAAGATAATTTTTAAGCAGGAAGTTAGCATAACATAAAAACCCCCAAAACCTTATATTCTTTTAGATATCATACCTGCTTTGCCAATCTGAACAGCCAACTTTGTAAGTTTCCCTTGTAAAACAGATTTTTCCTTTTTTGGCAAATTTGCTTTCTTTTTGTCTTTTTCATCACCATCTCCACCATCTTCACTCTTCAAAGGTTGCATTTCCATGGCTGCACCATCCTGGGCTTTTGCTACATTTAAGAGCAAATGTCATTTCACTACATTTTTTTTTAATTCAGCAAGAGGAGGAGAAGCAGAGAGACAGACTCCCACATGCGCCACTACTGGGATCCACCTGGCAAGCCCAATAGGGGGCGATGCTCTGCCTATCTGGGGCGTTGCTCTATTGCTCAGCAACCCAGCTCTTCTTGGCGCCTGAGGCGGAAGCCATGGAGCCCTCCTCAGCACCCGGGGCCAACTCACTCCAATCGAGCCATAGCTGGAGGAAAAGAGAGAGAGGGGAAGAGAGGGAGAAGAAGAGAGAGAGACAGAAAGAGAGAGAAAGAGAGAGGGGGCGAGGGGTGGAGAAGTAGATGGGCGCTTCTCCTGTGCACTCTGACCAGGAATTGAACCCAGGACATTCACATACGGGGCCGATGCTTTACCACTGAGCCAACCAGCCAGGACCCTCATTTCACTACATTTTAAAGGCACCTATAACTTGACATTTTGAAGCAAGTTTTGATAAAAATCAGTTATATTTTAGAAACTAGAAAAAAATTACACATTAAGCCTTGTGTGTGCACATGTGTATGTCTACCCAGAGAAAATAAGTCAACAGTGAGACTTGGCTGTGAAACTCTCTACCACATTTGAGAATGTTGTGCTAGGTAATACAGATGAGGCATAGGAAGAAATGTAGGGTCCTTAAACTAAGAAGTAAATACCAAATCATCTCTCTTCCTTTTGTGTTGTGTTAGGTAATGCAACTTATTCTAAACCTCACAGAATCCCTTCCATATAATTTATGTCCATAATGTAGAACATTATGTATCTATCACCTTACACGTATAGGAAACCTATGTGCAGAGACTCAAACAGATGCAAAAATATTTATGTTATATATTTTCTTCTGCATTTTTTGCTAGTAATGATAAAGTGACCAATGTTATAATACCCAAAATGTTTAAGTTGAAAGTTACCTACACCTGGGTTTTTCTACACTTACTACCACAAACCACAATTGAAATCTTATTAACATTATAAAAGAGCATGCATAAGGCATTGACAGGAAGAGAGTTTAACCCAAGTTAACATTTATATTGCCGATTTTCCCTGCTACTCTTGTCTTACACTTTTAGGTGAATGTCGTATACAGCAGATATATATTTCTGGATTTAATGATAAGAAGCTAACTGTGCTTTTACCCTACTGAATTTACCTTTGTTGCGATTCTCAATAGCTCCATCTTGTTTCTTATCTGTAGGAACAAAATGGGAATTAAAGCTTTCCAAAAGAAATGAATACAGCCATACTAAATTATGCAAAGGTAGTTCACGTTTCTCTAACAGCATTGTACACAATGATATGTGTGTTTACGTGTGTGTACAGATTAGAAAGCATCTGGTTTGTAATGACCTACTAGATCAATCACTCCCTGGGTCTTAACCATAAGGGAATACTCCAAAATAATTTTGGCATTTATACTTGTTTGATTTCTCCAAAAGACTATATTCTTTTTTTTTATGCTGTAATAAACATAAATGTAATACAAGAGGTTTTTAAACTAAATACAGACCTAATCATAAGAAAGCAGAAAAGGGCAGGGTTAGAAAAGGAGGGAGGAAGGAATGTCATAAAAACAGAATAAGCAGGAGAGTTCTGACGGGAATGAGAACAAAATCACTGTGCATAAAAGACAGGGAAGGCAAGTCAGTAAAACCAGAACATGAATGCACTATCAGCTGCAATAATTCTAGTAACTGGCTTAGATTTGGAAAAAAGAGAAAGATGAGAATGTCTGAAGCAATAAAGTCATCAAAGAAGGACTAGGCTTCTTGTTTGGAAGCTGGCAGGATAATATTAGAAATGACAAACAGGAAGCGGCAGAATCATTTGGGCTGTTTTTCTTCCAACTTCTCTATCAAGGAAAACTATCTTCAAACTGGAAAACATGGAACGAATATGATCAAGAAGGAACAGAGGGTCAAGATAAATGAGGAGGTAGTAAGGGAACACCTAGCTACTTTCAATGACCTCAAGTCTGGAGAGAGACCAGAGAGCCACATTCCAGACTACTGAGAGAACTGAGACAGATTACCCTGCCCTGGACTGGTTTTGGCTGAAGGAGGGTTAGGAATCCACAGATGAAAATAAAAAAATGGGTGTTTCATTCTATTAAAAAAAAAAAAATCCCAAAATAAAAAATGATAGACAGTGAGTTAGATAATTAATTTCTGAGAATACCCTTGACTGGATTAAGAAAAACAGGGGTATAAAATATAAAAAAGGGTGCTTCCTGGAAAAGAGTCAATAAGAACAAAGTCATGTGGTAAACTTTCCTTTCATTTTTCATAAGGCTCCTCGACTAGACTCCTATTGATTAGGATGTGGCCCAGTATGTGGTTAAAAGCACACACTGCTGAGCCAGACAAGTGGGTTTGATCTGCCACTTAATAGATCTTTGACCTGGAGCAAGTTACATGACCTCCGTAAGCCTCTTTACTCATCAGGAGAAAGACTAAATATAGTCTTTAAATTTTATCATGGTAAGTATTAATGAGATAATGCATATAAAGCTTTCAATACATGGTATCGCTATCACCGGTTTTTAAATTGCCTTCCATTCTTCCTTAAGGAACCTGAGGAGGACATGGGAAGGCTGTGGTGAGGGACAGGGAAGACCTAGAATGTGGAGCTTACTAACCCTCACATGCAGCCGAGAACTTTTCAAACACATTTTTGTTTGAAATCAAGATTTCACAGCTAAAGACAAAACCCAAACAATGAAACACCTAAATATTAAAAAACACCACTGAAGGTAAAACAAACCAAGATTTTAGCAAGGCACTTATTCTAGATCTCAAAATTACTTATATGTGTCAGAGAACTAGGGGCTTACTATCGAAGTATAACTAAGTACATCTAAGTGGTTAAACCACAGTAAACTGCTGTCAACTTCAAGGAAACACCTTTGGAGGAGTGATCCTGAGTGGAAGAAAAGTGTGGTACAGCAGATACTTAGAAGCAGGTTGGGGAGGACACTTTTAAAAAAAGTACCATGCTGCCCTACTAAGTGATTCTGAGTTGTCTCCCTATGTATGATAGACTCTTATAAGATCTTTGTAGATAAACTACTGTTGTCAAGCTTGCTGATGACAGATTACTTGGAGGGTCACCAGATACAATAGATCAAAATAAAAATCTTCATATCTCACAAGCTAAATATAACATGACAAACATAATTAGGTATCAAAGTAAAGTTGTGGTCCTGTGTCCAAAAATCAACTACATAAGTTCAGACTGGAAAATCTGCAGAGTAGAAAATTTGAAATCAAAATGTAATAAGGCTCACAAAGAAAGCTGCTACTAAAGTAGAAAAAAAAATAAGCTAATAGGAAGTGAGTTAATTCATTTTTCTGGTCAGATGACACGGAGACCCTAAAATTAGAGGATAAACAGAATAAAGGCAATGGAAGTATTCTAGGAGATGATGAATTTACCCTGTGTGAGGGGGACCGATGCATTCCCTCAAAGCTCTTAATGGGCTATTTAATCCAAAATAAAAACTTCCCCTGGAGTAATTCTATCACTTGAAAGTACATGATTTTATAATATCATTTTTTGTAGAATTTTTCATATCAAATCTCATGAAAGTGTATGTTTTGCACCATTTCTTACAATTTAGCTGCCATATTTCCAAATACCAATTCTAACAGCAAACTGTCATTCTTACTTTTCTTTTCCTTTTTCTTCTCATCTTTCTTCTCTTCCTCTTCACCTCCAGCTCCAAGTAAGGTAAAGATAATTCCAGTTTGAGAATTTACACCTACAGCAGTAACTACCATTCTTCCAGAGCCTTCTATTACATGAGTACCTACAACAGAAAACTTTTAAAAATTAGAATGAGTTTTTCCACCTGCCACCAAATTTCAAACTTTAGTTACAATGTCTTTAATATCCTTAATATTCAATAAAATAAACAACAAATAAAATATTAAATAAAATCTAAATTCTTATATGCTTATGGTTTTAACTCTGTAATCTGAATTCAACACTCAAGTCTACCTCTCATTTATCACGTGATACAGGGCAGATTATAACATCTCAATTCCTCATCGATACAACGGATGTAACAGATCTACGATGAGCCTCACACCTATAAATCTCGTGAATGTAAAGTGCTTTCTTGGCACAGTGCCTGGAATTTGTAGGGGTTCAAAGAATGTTTCATTTAAAAAATTGTAACATCATCATCAGGACATTTTCCAAGAAACACATCGTTTATAAAAGAAATGTGCTTATGACCAAAGGGATTCCACAGCAACAGATGCCACGTTTCCCACGCCCGACCTACCGCGTCCCTCTAACCCAGACTTCCACCGCAGCCTGCCTAGATGACTGCAGCAGCCTCCTCTCTAGTCTGTCTTTCCAGCTTATCCAGAAATCAGTTCACCTTCCTAAAATGTGACTTTTATCCTAAGCCTCTCATGGCTCAAAATCTTCTGATGCTACATTGCCCACTGGACCAAGTGAAACACTGTCACTTGAGACTAACCAACACTTCAAACCTTTTCACCCAAGACCTTAACATAAACTTCCAGTACAGAAAGTTTATGTATATGTGCTGAATTCAGACTGTCCCTCACACCAATCTTAAAAGTTGGCAGGGATTTTTATTCTTATTATCTAGAAACTTGCCCGAGGTTACACAACTATTAAGTGGCAAGGCAAGCATTCAATCCTGCTCTGTGAGAGGACAGAGGACATAACCTTCTTACATGTAATGCTGATAAATTTGCTTACAGTTCTCCAACTTGTACAGCCACATCTCTGTCCCCTTTATCATTTATTAAAAGGCTTCCCACCTCTCTAATATGTATTTTGGTGAATTTTATGTAGCTTTTAAAACAACGTGTTTTTTTAACATGCAATCTTCTTGACAGTTACCACATAATTTGATCTCCAAGTTCACAACCACCTGGAGGACAGGGTCTAAGGCACCTACTCCCATCTTATGTAACAAATCAATGTCAAAGGCATTTGCTAAGTAAGATCATAAAGCATATGCACTTACTTCAGTATTTAAGAATTTATACTCGGCTATTAATTATGGAGGAACTTACTGAATATGAAGTTTTTAGGCCTTTGATGTCCTTGTTTTAAAAATCTATCTTCTGAATATTTCACTAATTATTAATTTCTTTGCCAGTGAAAATGTAAGGGAAACAAGAAATGAAAATCAGGATAGTGAAACAATATTTACTGGGCAACTACTATGTGTAAAAGACAGTTTGTTTCTTTTAATAGTTCTGGCTTTCACTAGGTTTCAATTTTTTATGTTCTGTTCCTCCTTACCACAGGTATCCTACGTTGGCAGCAACGTGCTCAGAGTAAACGGTTTTTGTTCTGATCATATATCCCCACTGCTAACTAAAACACCACTTCTAAAAATCTTAATTTAAGAAGCCAAGAACAGCAGTGAGAAATGGCATCATGAGAATAAATTTAAAAATAAATGCATTTTGTGTTTTTAAAGTACATTTTTAGAATAGAGAAATAACTGCAGAAAAACTTTCCCACCCGGGCTGCGATAAAGAAATCTACAGTTATTTCAATTTTTTCTTAAGCATGGAAAATTTATAGAGTTCTCCTGGTATCTTTGGTGTGTTAGGAACCTGAGTCTCCATAAACTTACCAGCCACTTCTGTGAAAACAGCAAAGGACCAAAGTTCAGTTCAAGGAAGTCAACCCGAAGGGCTAAGCACTGTGTAAATAAGCTAGATGTCCATGAAGTATATATGGCCAAAAGGCAAGAGGAGGCTATTTCAGTTCACCTAATAAGGTAGAATTAGATAGCTTCTCTCTTCTTTGGCAAGATGATAAATTTTACTTGGTTAGCATAAACTACTGTTTCTTGAAAGTATGGCAAAGAATATATAAAATAGGTATATATTATATGTAAGTATATTATCCTTATATATACATTATCCTTATATATATTTGTCTATTTGGAATAAATCACAAACATATCAATGTAAAAAAAGAACCAAAAAACCCCAAAAAGAGTACAAATGTTCTTAGCCCTTTGAGTACTGAGTTTTTTTCATGTTCGCTGACCCCTGGGAGTGAGTTTTTTTTTTTTCTTCAAAAATTAAAATTAGTTCCAGTTACAGTTTTATTAACTTAAAATCATGTTAGTTTGATAACCAATTTATGGAACAAAAAAAATATGCATTTGCCTTTTTTTAATGTTGCCTTACACATTTTTAAAATCAATCGATCGTACTCTGGATGGTCAGGAGACACGAGGATGTACAAGAACGTTCTCACTACTAAAACGGCTAGTGGTGTAGAATATTGAAAGCACAAAAGTCTCAAGATTTTTTCAAGAAAACGCAAAGTCTCTGTTACAATAGAAACTTTTACCCTACTTATAATGGTGTTTATAAATGTACATATAGGTAATTAATTATTCAGATTTTGAGTGATGGGATGTTCTGCAATATGCTATGTTGGCACATATTTGCAATTTTAACAAAGGGATAGTTAAACTTAGGTTATACGCCCCAAACTTGTGACTCTAACTTAACTGACCCCTGTCACAGGTTTGACTTTGGTTTCAGTAAACCATGTTCAACCATCTGACATATAAAATTCACAAAAAACTGAAAAATATAGCTGCCAAGTAACTGAATAGTTAAATCAGCATGAATCTCATTACAACATATAAAATGTTAGCGTTCCATTAACATCTAAAAATGGTAATAGAAGACAAATAAATAACAATCTGCTTTCTCCAAACGTTAAAATTAATTGCACCGAATGTACTATAGAAGGCAGCTTGTACTAGCTCCCATCATCCCTTCTACTGCATCTCCAATTAGTCTTTGGTCAAGCTGTCAGTCAGGCTGTTACAAGAACCTCCCAAGTAGACAACCACTTCTTCCCCTTTCCCAGTACCTCACCCACACAAATCTTTCTCTTTTCAATTCTCAGAACATGTCTTAACCATGTAAACATTTATTTAATCCTGCCTAGCAGATGTGGTGCTACTCCTGGACCTATTGTTGATTCGTCATACAGTCTTTGAGAAATCATTTATGTTTCAGACTCTGTCCTCAGTAATTAATGAGAAAGTTTTAAAGCTCAGTAACTTTAAAGATTTTATCAATTATTTAAAAAAAAAAACAACCAAAAGCCTGTGCTTTGATCATCACAGAGAATTCATTAATTTGCTTTAAACACAATCATTCTTCAATCTTATTCAACAGGCCATAAATATAAATGTGTGATACAGAAAAACAGAACAATTTAAGAGCAATCATTTGACTTTTATTTTAGGTTTATTATTATAATAACATTAGCTAACACTGAGTCTCAAATCTCTTGATTTTTCTGGATTCCATTTCCTCATTTGTAAAATATAGCTCTGGATTCAAAGATCTCTCAAGTTGCTGACAATTTACAAAAAAAACAAACAAAACACCAAACAAACCCACTAAGCGTTAGAAAGATTAACCCAGCATAAAATCCAGAATCCTCTTCACATGATTGGCTCTTAGGGAAACCATGTTTGCTGATAAGGGTATGCAGCTGTGAGGGAGAACAAAAGTTACAAAAGAAATTCACACCTGACAAAAGTAAGGGATCCTTATCTAAAGACTTCTTAACATGGTCAGATTCACCAGTCAATGAGCTTTCATCAATTTTAAGATCATTGCCTTGAATCAGTATGCCATCAGCTGGAAGAAGATCGCCTAAAACAAAAAACAAGCACATGCTCAACTATGAACAAGACTGCAATCATTTTACATCTAATGCCAGATCCATTCTCTTTTTAACTTACCATATTTCACTTGAGCAATATCTCCAACAGTAATGTCCGCTACAGGTATCTGAATGACCTGACCACCCCTGATGACTGTGAACTTCTGTTCCTGCTCAATTCGACTCTGCAACCCTCTAAACTGTTTCTCCTTACTCCAGTCATTGAAAGCTGTCACTAATACCACACACACTACCGACAAGAGGATTGCAGCTCCTTCAATCCAACCAGTTTCACCTTCTTCACTATCGTCCTCTCCAACAGAAACGTCTCCACAAACTATTTGGAAAGAAAGGAAATGCTCATCAAAAAGAATTCTGAATTGAGGGCAAAAGACATGCAGTAAATTAATTAGTTCAAAACTGTAGCATCAATAATGGTGAAGAAATAATGGAACAGTGCTTTCTTGACTTTGGGCTGTAAATTATTTGTGACTTGAAAATCAATTCAGTGGCTCATGACCAGCATTTTGAAAAATAGAAAGGATACACATGTAGTAAAGGTATTATTGTTGCTTCAAAGCTTACTTTGGTTATTTACAAATTTACATGAAGGCATATGTTCTTTTGCATTCCTGTATAAAGTTCTTTCTTACTGAGGGTTGAATTCAAGTCTCTGAAAGTCAATGGTTTTCTTAGGACAGGCAAAGCAAGAACAAGATAATTCAAAAGAAAAGATTGAGAAAATGAATGACACTAGAAATGATTAAAGCATATTCCAGAACAGTGAGCATGAACTGAAAAGAGGACTGACTAGCAGGATGCTGAATAAAGACTAATCTGGGAGAGTCACATGGGACAGATGAAGGGAGAGAAGATGGAAGCTCGAGTAAGACCAACTGGGGATGAAAGAGAATTCAGTATCTTCAATTACGCCAGACAGTAAAGAGATACAATGAAATAAAAAAAAAAATCAATATTCTCTCCATTACTTGATTAAAACTTCATGAATAACTAAACATAGTAATTATAATTATTTATTATAAAAATACTTAGTTATGCTTGACTGGTGGTGGCACAGTGGATAAGAGTGTCGACCTGGGATACTGAGGTCCCAGGTTTGAAACCCCGAGGTCACCGTCTTGAGCATGAGATCAATGACATGATCGCTGGCATGAGCAAGGGGTCACTGGCTCTACTTGAGTCCTCCCTCCCCAAACCCCTCAAGGCATGTATGAGAAGTAATCAATGAACAACTAAAGTGATGCAACTATGCTGATGCTTTTCATCTCTTCCTTCCTGTCTCTCTCTCCTCTCTCTCTAAAAAAATAAAATATTTATTAAAAATATTTTTAAATTTCTCAGTTTTGACTTAAGAGTACAGTAAATATCTACAGATATAATTTACACAATCAAAGCTCCTTGGAGTCCTCAATACTTAGGACTGTAAAGGGACCCTGTGACCAGAGAGTTTGAGAACCATTATACTAGTGACTAAAGATTCATTTATCATGTGGTTTATAGTGCTTCTTTTCAAACCAAACTGTATTGGTAAGAAATTGATAGTTTAGAGTTCTATCAGTGTAGTGTTACAATTAATGGATTTACTTTTTAAACAAAGTACTACAACCTAGTGTTAGAACACAGCATGATAAAAGATGACGTACAATAAATGTTAAAAATAAATTACAAACACTAAATCACTTCTTACCATGGAGCAAACATACCTTTATATGTGTTATTAATACCTTCCTGTAGTTTTTTTTTAAATAATTTTTTTTTAATTATTTTTCTGAAGCTGGAAATGGGGAGGCAGTCAGACAGACTCCCGCATGCGCCCGACCAGGATCCACCCGGCACGCCCACCAGGGGCCGATGCTCTGCCCACCAGGGGGCGATGCTCTGACACAATCAGAGCCATTCTAGCGCCTGAGGCAGAGGCCACAGAGCCACCCTCAGTGCTCGGGCAAACTTTGCTCCAGTGTGGCCTTGGCTGAGGGAGGGGAAGAGAGAGACAGAGAGGAAGGAGAGGAGGAGGGGTGGAGAAGCAGATGGGCGCTTCTCCTGTGTGCCCTGGCCGGGAATCGAACCTGGGACTCCTGCATGCCAGGCCAACGCTCTACTACTGAGCCAACCGGCCAGGGCCCTTCCTGTAGATTTCTGAGTCTCTTTAAAGGGCCTTATGACACTGACAACTCTAGATTATCTTCCTGACCTTACTAGTAACAAAACCCATTCCCACTGAAAATATTTTTCTTCAGTTTTCTTTAGTCTTGGTGGAAAAATGTTAAAAGCAAAAAGTTTTTAATAATCTGCTAACTCAGTTCTAGAATACCAATTCTCAGTACAGGTATTCTATTAATGACAGTTGGATAAAATGAATACTAATGGCTTTAGCTCTATGTTGCTAAACATGGTATGACCTTCATTTTCAGATAAAAAGACACAGATTTAAAACATCCTTACACCTACCCACTTATGCACACATACATGAGCACACACAGACACACCTACACAAAAACATTTTTAAAATATGGAAGGATATCTACCAAAACGGTATAGCACTAATCTCTAAGATACGGGATATTCTCTGACTTGTCATTTCCCCTCTAATACTTCTATAGCAGAATATGTACTATTGTATTGTATTATTTAATAAAAATAAAAGTCTTTAAAATAAAGTTTTAAAAATAAATTGGCTTAATCTGGCAAGAATATTGCCTAAATCCTTTCTTAGCCACAGCACTTACTGTCAACAATAGAGAGTCTTGCCCCCTTTGGATTCTGGGAAATGTCTGGACACCTTTTTAATTGCATCACCTTGGAAAGTGGTATCATGAACATGGCAGCAAAAAATGTTCCAGTGCAAAATGTCAACAGTGTTGCTGCTGAGTGAGAAACTCTGATCTACACTTATCTCAGATAAACTCACTTATTCTGTGACCAAGGAAAAAAAAGTTTTCACATGAGCTCCAAGCATACCTTTGAAGGAATTACTTTAAATGATTACCCGAGTCAACTTTTAGAGTTAGCAAACATGCAGTCAAGTCTTCATAACTTCAAAGGCATAAGAATAAAGCTTCCACACACAAAAAAAAATTTGGTGACTCACTCTTCTGATATACAAAATACTATTGATTCACTTTACAGCTACATTTTTAAATATACTGACTAAAACCCAAGTTAGATTTCCTAGCAGTTACAGAATGTACAGTCAAAAATACCCATATTAAATACATTACTTTTTTTTTTTAGGTGTAAGGAGGGGAGATAGTAAGGCAGACTCCGGCATGCACCCCCATAGGGATCAACCTGGCAACTTGTCTGGGGCTCATGCTTGAGTACTGAGCTATTTTTAGTGCCTGAGGCTGAAGCACTCTGACCAACAAGCTAACTTTAGCGCTTAGGGCCACACTCGAACCAACTGAACCACTGGCTGCAGGAGGAGAAGAGGGAGAGAAGGGGAGAAACAAATGGTCACTTCTCTTGTGTTCCCTGACCAGGAATCAAATCCGAATAGTCCATATGCAGAGCCAGCGCTCTATCTACTGAGCCACTGGCCAGGGCCTTAAATACATTTTTTAAAAGGAGAAGATAAAATTTAAAAGAAAAATGAAGGCCACCGAAAGGTGGGGAAAATACAAAACCATTTGTACCTACAAGTTACAGCAGATCTACCATTTTATAATGTATTTTTCCAGTGGTTAGGATACTCTGTAGTATAAACATTTCTAGAATGGCAAGGAAATTACCGAAATCATGTATGCAACAGAACATTTAAGAACTACAAAAGTAATGGATTGGGGAAGAGAATAGAATTTTGCTTTCATAATGGTTTTCCAAAAGATTAAAAAAAAATGAAAAATTATTTCACAATAGTGTTTTAAAAAACTTAAAAACAGTGATGGCACAGATCACTTGTTTTTGGCTTAGCTCCTTGCCAGACACATGGTGTGCATATGTGGCAGGGTATTTAACTTCTGTGCCTCACTGTAAAGTGGAGGTGACATTACACATATTGTAGGGTTACTGTGAAAATTATCTGAGACTATACACTGCCCACAAAAATGAGGGGATCTTTTATAGCTTCATATGAAGTGATACAATTTTTGTGATCAGTATAGTTTAAAAACTACTAAAGATACTATTAGAATGTACAAACAGTCAATTAATGCTAGTCTGCTATCATATGATATTATGTATTAGGTAAGCTACTGAGCTGAACTTGCCACCACACATAAAAGTCTTTTCCTCCTCAATTTACTTACGTGCATTATGCCCTTCTGGAGGTCGATAAAAAGAAAGGCCCAATGATACTATGGCTGCAATTTCTAATATAATTAAAGTGACATCTTGTAATGCTTCCCATACTAATTGAAGAAAGGTTTTTGGCTTTTTAGGAGGTATAAAATTCTTTCCAAACACTGCTTCTCTTCTTTCTATATCTGCAGGGTTTCCACTTAAACCTAATAAAACAAAACAGAGCAAAATTTCAGTGAACAGTTTTACTACTTACAAATGAAAATATCTATTTTATTAAGGACTCATTCTTTACACTTTAGACACCAATTCGTAAGACCCTATCAAAAGTTTATTTCTGTGCATTAGTCATGTACAGAATTTAAATCACTGTAAACATATGAAGTGCTTTCAGAAAACATTTTAAGTAGAAAACTCAAATTCAGATTAAGACTTTTCACTTTTCAAAACTGTTCTTCTTTTTATCATATTCTACCTTGCAGAATATGATAGCCTTATAGATGGCTTGAGACCAGAACTGACATGACACTTTGATCATTTTTACATTGGAATTAAACTCCCCGACTTTCACTTACAACAGGGGTCAGGAACCTTTTTGGGTGAGAGAGCCATGGATGCCACATATTTTAAAATGTAATTCCGTGAAAGCCATACAACGACCCATGTATGTTACGCATTATCCAATAAAAATTTGGTGTTGTCCCAAAGGACAGCTGTGATTGGCTCCAGCCACCCACAACCATGAACATGAGCAGTAGAAAATGAATGGATTGTAATACATGAGAATGTTTTATATTTTTAACGTTGTTATTATTATTTTTATTAGAGATTTGTCTGCAAGCCAGATGCAGCCATCAAAAGAGCCACATCTGGCTCACGAGCCATCGGTTCCTGACCCCTGATTTACAATGTTTTTTTCTCCAAAAATGGGACACTATATAAAGATATCTATTTTGCTTTAGTTATTGCATCTTCATTAACATAATCAGTGATTTTCACTTGTTATTTACTGAAGAACAATGAAAAGCTATCACAAATTCTACCACTTCTCTTACTAAAATATATGTTATGCTTGGATTGATAAAACATTTCCAAGTCACATAAAAAAAGAAGACTGAGGATGACCTTTACTTCAAGTTTTAGTTTTAGGGTTTATTTCCAATTGAAGAAACACTGACTGACTGTATCTAACGTCACTGTAAGAGAATTAATATTATGCCTAGAGTGTGGAATTAGAAAGCTGTAAGGAAGTTGTTAAAGAGAACTGAATGAAAGTCAATTCTGCCTTTCCTTCACCCTATCAAACAAATCCTCTTCTAATTTAACCTGTTGGTCCTGTCAAACCTACATATATCCAAATTTACTAATGCAAAGTAGGTACACACTTACATTGCTGTGGGGGTATGAACACACAGCAGTGGTGAACAACATTTTTCCTTCGTTTAAGGATACTGCCTGACCAGGTGGTAGCACAGTGGATAGAGCGTCGGACTGGGACATAACAGAGGACCCAGGTTTGGAACACCAAGGTCAACGGCTTGAGCACGGGATTACCAGCTTGAGTGTGGGGTTGCTGGTTTGAGCATGGGATCATAGACATGACCCCATGGTCATGGCTTGAGCCCAAAGGTTGCTGGCTTAAAGCCCTAGGTCATTGGCTTGAGCTCAAGGTTGTTGGCTTGGTCAAGGGGTCACTTGCTCTGCTGTAGTGCCCCAGTCAAGGCACATTATGAGAAAGAAAAAAAAAAGAGCCACAACAAAGAATTGATGCTTCTCATTATTCTCTCTTCTGTCTGTCTGTCCCTATCTGTCCCTCTCTCTGTCAAAAAAAAGAATATCAAAGAAGATGGCAAAGATACCAAGGGTGACATGACTTTTCACTTATCATGACAAATTTAAATTTAAAATTAATTCAATTAACTTCAACCCCCTTTATCTCCCAAGAGCTCACTCTAGAACATCAAAGGAGAAAGACAGGAAAAGAGCAGATTACTGGAGGGCTCTGAGCTTTGAGTGTTTTAGCTATTAATCTCAATGCTGAGGCAGGCAGAGAGAAGAGGAGGGAAAACAAAGAAAGTATACTGCTAGAACACACAATGAGAAATAAATATCCAGATTTTAAAGTAATTGTTTACTTTGTTAAAGGTACCAAAACTATTCCAGAGCACGTTTTTCTAGCAGAGTTAACAAAGTTGGTCCACATTGGGAAGTTCAGAAAGCATATTAGTTTTCTGATGACAAAAGTCATCAAACAAAAGCTTCCACAGATCTAGGCTTTGAGACAGAGTCAATGGGAAAAAAAGGCAATGAAGGATGGTAGCAATTATTGGAGGGAAAGGCATTGTGAGAGAAAAAAACTTGCAAATTGTAATTTAGAATCCAAACCATTTCTTCAAACTGGAGCAATACTGCCCAATCACACCTGGCTACAAACAGTTAATACTGGTCCATGGTTTAATTGGAGGATAGGAAAATCAATGTAGTGAGGTTTTCCACAAAAATGTTATTCGTTTTACAGAACTCCACTTGGAGATGCTGTTCTGAGATTATGTGCTTGCTGCTTTTCAAATTAAATTTCCTTTATTTTATGAAAAGATGATACTAGATAGGGGGTACGTCTGCCTTATATTTTAATGCCCTTACTAGGAAATATGAAAGACCGCTATTTCTTCTCCTGTACGTCAATGTTTTCTGAGAAATCTTAAGATATAGCAATAATCTGTCAGTTTAGCCCACAGTTAATAGAACACACCATTAATTACATGTACAATACCAGGTAGTTTTAAATATCACTACTGTATAAAAATAATTCATCAAAACTTATGTTGGTTATAAAAAGGTGCAATATTTTATGTTAATACTGAAAAGAACAGCCATAGAGCTAAAGACAGCTTAAAAATGTATCCTGGAGGAAATCTGGGAAGGAAAAAAGCAGCTGGTCCTGAGGGTTATTATAATTCTTCCGTGACACCACCGCACACACAGGCACACACCTAGGTCACTGCACCAACAGTTGTCTAGTCTAGAAATTAGAAAAACTAGGTTCCAGTTGACCTACTGAAATCTTATGCAAGTCAGTTAACCTCTTTGAGGGGTGGAGGGGAGCATTAATGTTTGTTGGTATAACTTGTAAGGTTGTTTTGAAGGGTCAAAGGAAAAGGTACACAGTAGGTAAATCATAAATGACCGGGTAACAGCAATTAAGAGAAGGGGGAGACAAGTGACAAAATGAATACTACAGGTTTTAACTCTACTTGGGGGCAATTAATTTCTATTAACATAAAATAAACAAACTTACATAATCTAAATGTGATTAAGTGTTTTTTTAACAATAGTCTGTTCTCCAAAAGATATTTATTGAACACCTGCTACTTCCAAGGACTGTTGTTTTACATGCTGAAGAGTCAGTGTCAACAACACAAGTCCTACATTTAGAAAAGTTTTTAATTAAGTGGATAGAGACAAATAAGACAAAATAATATGGAAAGAGGACTGGCATTTATTTGAAGTCCAATGGAAATCATAAGAATCTGATTTTAAATAGCTGTGTGAAGGATCGGAGTGGAGGAAGACGACCAATTGGGAGGCTGTTACAGTGCAAAGCATGAGATGCTGGTGGTTTGCATCTGGGTTTTAGAAGAAGAGGTAGAGTGACTGGATCTGTCAAGTGTCTTGTAAGATCAGAAAACTTGCTGAAGGACAGGGTGTGGATGAAAGAAAAAGAATAAAGAATGTCATCTAGATTTCTGGGGCGGTGGGGTACGGTGGCATGCATTTAAGTGGAAAGATGGTAGAGACATTTACCAAGAAAGAGTGGGCTTTGGGAATTGCAGATTTGGGTAGCAAAAGGGAGACAGGAATTGATGTTTCTGTTTCACAGGTTTACACATGAGATGCCCAATACACAAACAAGCAAAGATGTCTAGTAGACAGCTGGCTATCCACATAGGAACTCAGGGAGAGATCTGAGCCCAAGTCAGCAATAGGCCCAATAAGAGCTCCTGGAAAGCTAGAGTAAGTTGACAAGAAGAGAACAGTCCAACATTTGATAGATAGGGAAAGAGAAGCTAAAGAAACTAAGAAGAAACAGAAGGGTGGGGAAGGGTGTATGACCCATAAACAGGCCATACAATACTAGGAAAGATCAGAAGAGTTTTTTTAAAAGTATAAGACCTGTGGTGGTGCAATGGATAAAGCGTCGACCTGGAAATGCTGAGGTTGCCGGTTCGAAACCCTGGGCTTGCCTGGTCAAGGGACATTTGGGAGTTATTGCTTCCAGCTCCTCCCCCCTTCTCTCTCTCTCTGTCTCTCTCTCCTCTCTGTCTCTCTCTCCCCCTTTCTCTCTCCTCTCTAAAAATGAATAAATAAATAAAAAAAGTAAAAAAAAAAAGTATAAAACAATGTGGCTGACTATATCAATGGTGTTACAAAGGTTAAGTAAAATGAAGACAGAGAATTGACAATTGGCTTTCACTAGATAGCGGCTGGTGACCTTGATAAGGAATCTTCCAGTGGAGTGGTAAATAAAGAAAGTCTGATAAGAAAGAATTGCACAGAGAATGGGGATGAGTAAGTGGAAACAGTGAACATCGGTAACTTTTTCCAGTAGTATGATGCAATGGGGAGAAATAAAGCAGGAAAGGTGAATTAAAATGGATAAGTACAACCCCATTTTTCCCTTTAAAAGATGAGTGACAGCTATTAAGGCAGGTTATTTACCTATGGAAATTATCAAGTAGAGACACTGGTGAAAAAGGAGATAGACCAATGATGGAGGAGAAAGCCTTTAAAGAGCCAGGACATGGGTGTTCGTCTATTACAGGTGCAGGAAGAGGCTCCCACTGTGAGGAGAGAGAAAGCAAAGTTCGTGGGGGGAGAGATATGGCTAAACTGGTGGGACTGGTAATGAGACTACATGTCTGAGCTCTAAAAAAAAAGAGTAGATGTGATATAAAATTATTAAGAACCAATTATAAATAAATATAACAAGAAATCTTCTGTCTAGTCCTGTTGGCTTAGTTGATTATAGTGTTAGTGGCAATGAGGCCAAGGGCAGGCATTGCATTGATCTCCTTATGGCCCAGTTAGTTTCACAAAAAAATCATCAAAAAGCAGCCTCAGAATTAGATGCTTTTGAGATTCACCATTGTGGGAAGAAAAAAAAGAAAGCCTATATTTATTCTAAAATATATATAATGGCTTAAGATTACTGTTATATATTTGAAGACAAGGTATTATGGAATAAAATGCAAATTATATCAATGGCTGCATGTTTTACATGGAAATGTAGCATCCCAACTGCTGGGACTAATAATATCTTGTCTCAATTTAGGAAATAAAGAGGGGATGAGTCCTGGAATGTAGTAAGGTAGGCTGAACTGAAACCATGGCTAATACACAGCACACACTATAGTCTTATCAAATTCTGTGCTTGAAATGATGTCCTGTTTGTATGTATGCGTGCATATGTGTCTGTGTAAGATGTGACACGGGTGACAGCTGCCGCTCTGACTCCCCCTAAGTGAGGGCCCCAGGAAAACATGCAGACCTAGAAAGCATGCAGACATTTATTGTTAAGTGCATTCTTCTTGGGAAACAGACTAATACTCTCATCAGTCCCAATTTCTAAAGACCAGACCCTTAAAAATTTTCAGAACTGGTCTAAAGTCAAACTTACACACTCGTTCCCAAATGCCTACCTACCACAAGCCAGGCACTATGACAGCACTAAGCACACAAAGGGAAACAGACACGATGCCTTTCTCTGGCAGTGGACTTCAAGGAACTCAGTTTGCTGGGGCTGATCGACAAGTAACCAGTTCATCACAACCCAGTGTACAAAGCATTAGGATGGAAGTGGTAAGGGTGTTATGGGAGTACACAGAGAGAACTGGAATCCAGATTTCAGGGGGTCAGGTTGGATAAGGGAATTCTAAGAAATTAGTATAGTATGTAAGAGGCCCAGAAACAAGAGTGACCTTGGCACAATAGTATTTAAAGATATTGAAATTTTTCTATGGCCAAACACTGAGGAAGAGAGAAACAGAGCTGGAAAAAGGTAAGGTTAGAGAGGTAAGCATTAACCAGTTCCCACAGATATTTGTTAACCTAAGTGAGAAGTCTGAACTTCACTCTACGCAACGTGAAACCACTGCCAGCTCTAAGCAGGGAAGTGACAGGCAGCGTGAAGGGAGACAGAAAAGACTCTAGTTAATATGCTAATACCTGAATCGCCACCAGAGAAGATGGTGGCCTCAAACAGGGCAGTGGGGACATAGAGAAGCAGACATCCCTGATTTAAGGACAGAGCTAGGAGTTAGAATTTTCCAGTTTTGTTGACAAAGTAAGAGTGGGTGAAAGATTCCTGTCAAAGTCAAGGGGACAACTAACAAAGTGGGTAACAGTTTCATTGGAAAGGGGAAAGATAAAAGTATGCTTTCAGAGGGCAAGTTTGAGAAAATAAAAAGATGTCTAAAAAGAATTGGGCTTTCAGTCTCAAAGCCTAGGAGAAAATCTTTGACGGCAGCTACAGATGTCGGAATCAGCAGCACCCAGATGACATGTGAAGTCTCAGGAGCGCAGGGCATCACCAGGGAGAGTGTGTAGATGAAGAGAAGTGTGTGGAGGTGAAAGGAAGGCACAGGAGCTGATGAGACTCGGCCAGATAGGAAGGAAAAAACCCCTCAGAGCATAATGCTATGAAAGTCAGGACAGCATATTTTCAGAAGGAAATATGTCCATTATACTCAGAAAACTGAACTTAAAACAGTTCTAAAACTATGCTGCTTCAGTCTCTACCAAGTACAGCTTTATAAAATCATGTGTATGCTACATATTTAAAGGAGTAGTCAGTTTTACAACTATCTTCAAGAAATTCATTAGCAGTGGAAACTATGACCTGAGCAAGTATTAAATGTATAATTTCTGATTTCTATGACAGCAGCAACAAATGTCTGGAACCATGTTGGCGAACCTTTTCATAAAAACCACCCACTTTTTCAGTGCTGGTCAACCTGGTCCCTCCGCCCACTTGTGGGCGTTCCAGCTTTCATGGTGGGCTGTAGCAGAGCAACCAAACGGCACAGTGATTGGTTCACTATGAAAGCTGGACCGCCCAAGTGGGTGGAGAGACCAGGTTGACCAGCACTGCAAAAGTGGGCGGTTTTTATGAAAAGGTTCACCATCACGGGTCTAGGACAAAGTCATGCAAAATCAGCAATATAAAACTCATTAGTAGCTCTATACACGAGCATACATGGCTGACATACCACAGCCATGCAAATCCTGCTGAATGTCTGAAAGGGCTGTGCCAACCTATATTGCCAAGCACACATATCAGGGCATCAGAGTGTTCTCGTAATAGCCAATAAGTCAATAATGACTTATTCTGGGCAAAGGGCTGGATTTTTGAGAATTAAAATATATTTTCATATGTGAATGTTAGTTAGTTTTACTGTAACACCATGAAGACATGGTCAAACCCACTGATACGAACAGCTTTACTTCTATGAGTACAAATTTAAACTGCCATCTGAGACATCATGGAAACATTAGTTGGCAAGGGACAACTGCTGTTAACTCTACTCTGCTTCCTACCATATACCTTTTGTTTCTTTCTACCATTTTTTCCTTTTATGTCCCTTGCTTTCTTCTCTTCTACCTCATTTTTGCAGCTGCTACTTAAAAAGCTTAGTGTCTCATTTGCTTTCTCGCCCTTTATGAGCCCATGAATCCATGCCTCTTACAGAATACCACTCAGAACCTGTCTTTAATTTTTATGAATTCATTTTCCCCTTTGAGTCATAAACATGATAGCAGGGCTAGAGATCTGCACTCTAAATTAGACTGTTATAAGCAGGTTATTTTGGCATAAAAATACATTCTTTAATTCTGAGGACAAGATAGGTGCTTGCCATAATGGGAGAAGCTAAAAATATGAACTTACAAGCCTCAATTTCTGTTAACCTCAAAATTTAGAGTTCTAATTCTTTTAAGAGGAAAGATGGTTAATCAGAACCACTGAGAAGTTTTTAATTTGAAAATCACATTTGGCTCAAAACACCTCCTACTGTTCAGGACACATATAAGTAGAGGCTTCGAATGAAATTAAAGGACTACCTGTACTCTGCTAGAAAACAAGCAATGACTGAGGGAGCACACAATTTCCTGAATAGGGCATATGTATTTTAAAGACTGACTGATAAACAAGAACCTTAGAACCAAATTGTTTTTCCATCATGTAATCTCATCAAAAATACTGTTGAGAGTACAAGTACCTCTTTCTCAATATTCTTAACTCTTCTGCAAGGCGTATGAGCTGAACTTTTATAATAGGAAGTATGGGATAGCGGTTAAAAAGCATGTTCTCTGTAGCCGGAATGTCCGAGTATGAATCCCTGCTTTGGGTTTATGAAATGTGAAACGTTAGGTAAAGTCTGTAACATTTTTGTGTTATAGGTTCTTTGGCTGTAAAACAGGATAAGGTTGTTGTGAGGAGAAAATGAGTTAATATTTTTAACTGTTAACAACCAATCTGGCACAAAAAGTGTTACATGTTACCTATCATTTTTGTTGTTGCTTTTCTTAAGAAATGTCTTAAGTTGTTCTCCTCCAGACTTCATAGCAATCTAACACTGCAACCTTAATATTTCTGACTTTCATTCTTCTTCACTCATTTTTCTCTAAAGCATTTATCACTAACACACTACACATTTCATTTAGCTGTCTTGTAAATTTGTCTCCCTCATGCAAAAAGATAGGAATTTTTGTTTTATTAATGAATGTATGCACAGAGCCTAGAAAAAGTACCTGCCATGTAACAGATACCTGATGAACACAATATCCCAGCAATTCTAAGATGCACATATTCATTCATTTTATTAACATCTCTGAAATTGGGATGCAATTTAATTATACACTTACATTATATTATAATTAAAACTGCAAACATTAAATCTTTTTTTTAGGGGGAAAGTATATGGCAATTAATTAGATCTGATGAAAGAATGTGTGAAGAAATGAATATATGAAAGAACTGAAGGAAAAGATAAACTTCAGTTTTACTAACCAAAATTCATGTACTTTGAAAAATCATATTAATCTTATTTTCCCTAACTATAAGCAGGTTATACTAACAAAAATATACCTGGAGTCTAGACCATTTCCTTGGGAAGATAAACTCCTACCAGATTACCCCTGATAATGACTCATTCATTATCATTTGCCTATTTGATCAATGATAAAATGCCCATTAACTTTCTGAGTAAAATATTTCAAAATTAAACTAAAACCATTTCTTTGGAAATAATACTCTTGTATATATTACAAAGCCAGTTCTAGAGAAATCATGTATAACTATTTTCCTTAACTTTTTTTCTAAAATATCTTATGCCATGCTTAAGATAAAATTTAATAGAAAAAAGTTATTTCCAAACTGTTAGAATTTGGAATTCTTCAGAAATAATACTCTTGTCAGGCTGCTGCTGTTCTTATTTATTCTTACAAATGTAAATATACTGCTCACAAAAATTAGGGGATATTTCAAAATGACTAGCAATAAAAAAAGAAGCATTTGATTTTTTTTTTTTTTATTAAACAAGAATATCAGAAAAGCAAAGGATTCCCTGATCCCCTAATTTTTGTGAGCAGTGTGCAAATATAATGCTTAAAATGGCCTTTTTTATATTTTCTAAAAAATACTTCAAAATGACAAACTATATATAAACAGTGAAGACAACAGTTTTCACAAATTTTAACAAAAATTAAACTCACAATATTTGAAAGATGAGCAAGAATTTTCTAAGAATAAAAGGAAAAATACTGCACACATTCATTTAATAGCATAAAGCAGCAACAGTGCACACAACATTTTGAGATCTAAGGACAATTTCTAGAGATTATTCACAGCTTTCGTCATGTCATCAAAGGGGTACATAACCATCCTCACCTCATATTTTTAAAAATGTACTAGATGCAAAAGTTTCACTTAACTTAATAAACTTCACTAATTAAACCAAAATCGATGTAAGGAGTACTGCCCAAAACAACAAAAACAGCACAAAAGAAACCCAGGGCAAACTAGTGAAAGGCATGTCTAAAAAATGAGAACACGTCATGGAGGAGTAATTAGTTATTAGAAGACAGGATCTCTATTAATAAAAGAGGATGAAAATATATGCTTGTGGAAAATGGCAGTTAAGTACAGATTTGGAACTGAAGTTCATTTTTATGAACAAACCATGTTGTTATATTGAGGGCTTTTTAATGTTTCATCAATTTGGGGATCACAAAATACCAAACAATCAGGTTTTAGATAAAATATAAAAAGCATACTTTGTTGAATTAATTTATAATAATGCATATTAATGTACAAATCACTAAGGTGATCTAAAGTTAGCTAGCATTTCAGAGTTGGTTTATATAATAAACTATATTTTGTCACATTAGTATCTAATAGTATGCATGGGTCTGTTCCTGATAACCTGAATTTACATCAACAACAGGGATCCCAGCCACCATAAGGTGCTACAATATATTGAAGATATAACTAAGAAGAGTTCGTGCTTCTCGAGGTTCTGACTTGAGGCTTTTCATGGTTCTGATCTGAGGCTTCTCGTAGTTCTAACTTGAGGATAAGATGCAGAAAAATCTGGGAGTTAACAGGTCTTGCAGAAAAAAGAACCTACTCCAAGTGACCAAGGAAGCCCTGTCAGAATATGTGTGAATGCTGATACTATCTTTTAAGATTATGCTACCTCAGAAAAATCAAACTACCTACCTACCTGCTACCTCTGAAACAATCATCAAGTCACATAAAATTATCTAAAGATTTAAAAAATAATTTTAATGTTATTTAAAATTCCAAATTCTAACAATTTGGAAATAACATTTTATCTTAAGCATGGCATAAGATATTTCAGAAAAAAAGTTAAGGAAAATATTTCTACATGATTTCTTTAGAACTGGCTTTGTAATATATACTAATATACTTTAAGTTTCCACATTAATGATTTCCCATCCTTACTAAAATAAATGGTAATCACCAAACATTTATCTTTATGTATTTTGCCCCCCTTCTCTGCAATTTGAAACTACCTAAATTTTATGTTCAAGATGATCAATGTATAAAAGGCCATCCTTTTCAAATCATTTCAAAGACTATTATACAATGAAGTTAGAATGAATCATCCTTTCTAGATTCTCAAAAAGAAACTTACTACATATCAAGAATAACAAAACCAAAAGGTTGGGTAAATGCAGGGAAACTAAACATAATTCACAAACTGAAAACTATATTTTTATCAAAGGAAATGTCTGCCAGGTTAAAACTTGCCACCTAATCTACTCCATTTGCTTTAGGACCGTCACCTGAACTAATTATTAAAGCTTAGGTTAAAGCCTGACCAGGAGGTGGTACAGTGGATAGAGCGTCGGATTAGGACACAGAAGACCCAGGTTCGAAACCCCAAAAGCACCAGCTTGAGTACGGGCTCATCCAGCTTGAGCACAGGTTCATCAGCTTAAGCATGGGATCGCTGGCTTGAGCGTGGGATAATAATATGATCCCATGGTTGCTGGCTTGAGCCCAAAGGTTGCTAGATTGAGCCTAAGGTCGCTGGCTTCAGCAAGGGGTCACTCACTCTGCTGCAGCCCCCCCCCCCCCCGTCAATGCACATATGAGAAAGCAATCAATGAACAACTAAGGAGCCTCAATGAAGAACTGATGCTTCCCATCTTTCTTTCCTTACTGTCTGTCTGTCCCCATCTGTCCCTCTCTCTGTCTCTCTGTCTCAGTCACAAAAATAAATAAACAAACAAACAATAAAGTTTAGATTAAAAACAACTCAGTCAGCTACTGGCAGTGACAACTATTTTAAGCCATCTGGCAAAATGAAGAATAGTGAGCAGGGTTTATTTCCTGGTTCCATACTATTAGCTAGAAAGGAAAGACACTCTTGTTATCATAAATAAGCAGAAATAACATGTACAACAGTACAAAATACTCCCCCCATTAACCAAAAATATATGTTAATTTGCAACATTATTTTTCTTGACCTAAAATTACTTTAACTACACCAATCTAATACTATAGTTACCCACCTTTAATGTCCCTAAAATTATGGCAGAATGACACAAATAGCTAAGACTTATAAGCATGTTCATTTATCAGCCAAGTATACAGTGCTCTTTGCACAAAGAACTAAAACCAAATGTAATAAAACTCACCTTCATTGGGAGACGTTTTCAACCTGCTGCAAATTCCATAGACGTCTCCATAGCTTTCCTGTATTTTTCGTAATGCATCAGTAGACCTGAGCTCCATGAGAGCCCGCAGTTCTGCAAGCGTAATTCCAAAGTCTCCATCATGGTTCGCTTCCTTCAAAGAGTTTTTTACTCCACCATATGACATGGAGTTGTTTGCCATGTCGCCCATTACAAGTGTAATTTTCTAGAAGGAAAATGTTTCCCAAAATATTCAAATTTTCACTTGATATATTTCCAAGATGAAAATCTTTTAAATATGGAAATCTTTCTTAAACCAAACACTCATTGTATGACTTTGTAAAGCAGCATCAGCATTTCCCAGAGGAGTGTCTTGACCTTTGGCCCATGACTAGTTTCTTCACACCAATCATGAGATGTACATATCTGCAAAAAGAAAATATAAGTTATTAAAACCCATCTTAGGATAATGTGCATGAGAGCAGATGCTGTCAGGTAAGCTAATCAAAGCACATCACTTAATTTTTAAAATATTTTAAACTGTAATCTCATGCCTTTAAAATGCTTTGATAAAAGATCAAAGTATAACTTCTAAATAAAATTGTATATCACGTCACTAAACAAAACTGCATTTCACATGACTGGATTTTGTGTCCCATTCAGTATTACTCTCATTAACACTTATCATTAAATACTTATGTTCCAAGCTATTCTAGTTGCTTTAAATCCATTCTTTCTACAGCTACTGCTCGACTTACGACCACGATTGGTTCCGAGAGACCGGCCGTAACACGATTTGGTCGTAAGTTGAGTAGGCTATATGTACAGTACTGTGAAATGATGTTATAAAAATCTTTAAGTCATATTTTATCATAATTTTCTTTCATTATTGTTATATATCATAATTTTCTTTGTTCATTTTATGTCATTTGTATCATTTTTACACCATTTTGTTTCTTCTTTTTACATTTGTTAGGTTTAAGTAAAACACTGCATTACCAGTACAACTGGTTTAATATAAATATTTGCAAAGACAATTTCCTCTTGGTAGACATCTTGGAAGGGGTTTGATGAAAAATATCCAAGACACAAAACACAAATTGCTGTATTGAGTCTGGGATAACAGTTGAAATGGTGCACGTGGAGATGGTAGTGCTGCCGGAAGCTGGTCCACACTGTCGTACGCCTAGCTGGGCAATGCTTGCGCTGCCAGACGTGGAGCAGTTGCGGCTAGCAATTATAATCGTAAAGTCGAGTGGTCGTAAGTTGCATAGGTCATAAGTCGATTAATATTTGTAATTGGTTAGAGCAGGGGTAGTCAAACTTTTTAACCTACCACCACTTTTATATCTCTGTTAATAGTAAAATTTTCTAACTGCCCATCGGTTCCATAGTAATGGTGATTTATAAAGTAGGGAAGTAACTTTACTTTATAAAATTTATAAAGCAGAGTTACAGCAAGTTAAAGCATATAATAATAATTACTTACCAAGTACTTTATGTCGGATTTTTGCTATGTTTGGCAGAATAAGTCTTTATAAAACAACTTACTATAGTTAAATCTATCTTTTTATTTATACTTTGGTTGCTCCGCTACCGCCCACCGTGAAAGCTGGAACGCCCACTAATGGGCGGTAGGGACCAGGTTGACTACCACTGCGTTAAGAGTGTTGTCCCAATATGCCACAGTGTGGATTCAACCCCCAATCAAGGCACATACAAGAATCAACCAACAAATGCATAAATAAGTGGCACAACGAATCAAATGTTTCTCCCCAACCCCTCAAATATCAATCAATCAATAAAAAAATTTTTAAATGTATTCTCTCATTTAATCATCACAATTTAATCCTACCAGGTATTATGACTTATTAGTCTTTTAAGAAGAGTAAACCACAAAGAAATGAGGAGTTTCTGCACAACTAACAAATGCCTGAAATGGATGGGCTGGATGTCTCTAAGCCCATGTTCCACAGACCTCATTCTCCAAATATTCCATATAGAGTAGTCCCTGAAAGGGAAAAAGCAAGACAAACCCATCTGCTTTCCTGCAAGTCTCCTTGGCCACCCTGTGACGCAACCATCTTACGGCTTTCTAAAATTATCTCCCACCATGATTTTTGTCACATGTCACTATCTCTGGTCTTTCTTTGAGCAGGTATCTAAAGAAATTCTCAACTTCTTAGTCACTCTTTATTGACTCTGTTACTCTACTTACTTTGCTGACCTTTAGTATTATCTGAAATTACCTTCTTCATTTATTGATATTTTTTAGGGTTTTTTTTCTCTTTTTTTTTTGTCTTCTTCCCTCTTCAGTCTTAATTCCAAAGGCAGGGGTTTGACTATTACTATATCCTGAGAACCGAGAACTTTACCCAGCAGATATTTAATTAGTATTTGAGGAAAGAATGGAAGAATTAGTTCAATCATCTTCAAAACACTTTCAAGTTCTGCTCCTCCTCTATACTAAAGAGGAGCTCTCAACTTCTCTTTCTCCATCTATGTTCTTTAAACCAGTGTTTTTCAACCACTGGTGTACAGACAGGCTGGTGCCAGTCCACGAAACAGTTAACTAACAGTGGTATGAAATTTGTGGCAGACCAGCAGTGGTCTGCAGACCAGCGGTTGAAAAACATTGCTTTAAACAATCACTTCCAAGTTAACATTTCCAACAATGGATTCAACCTTATTCTCACATTAGAGAGCTCCCTCGCTCAATCACCATTATCCTAATTACCTGGAGTTGAGATTTTAAATCATCTTTGATTCCATCTACCCCAGCTTCAGTCAGTTACTGAGTTGGGTTGCTCCTTTCTTTGAAAAACCTCTTCTGTCCCCCTAAACAAATTAAAATCAGTAACCCCCAGCTTATTTTAATAGCACTTACATCCAATTCCTTTTGCATGTTGCTACATTTAGTTTTTTAAGTAGGCATCATGCCACTGTATCTAAACCCATAGGGTGAAAAGGCAGTCCTATTGCTCATGCCTGCTTGGCATTCAAATCTAAGCCTATTTTAACCTAGTCAACCTCACGCCCCTGTTTAATAAATACTTATTGATTAGAAACTAGAAAATATTATTGACAATTGCAATTAATTTTTAGCTCTTATGGGGATGCCTGCAAATCATGGTATCTCACAGCATCTCTACCATGGTTTCTCATGTTATCTCTAGAGAGCTTGTTAAAATACAGATTGCTGGGTTGTACCCTCCAAAGTTTATTTCAACAGGATTAGAGCGGGGTCCATAATTTTGCTGTTCTAATAAATTCTCAGGTGATACTGATACTACTGGTCCAGGAAGCATACTGTGAGGACTACTGGACTGGAGACTAGGCTAAAAACTTTGAATTTAGACCCTGGCCAGGTAGCTCAGTTGGTTGGAGGATCATCCCCATATGCCAAAGTTGCGGTTCAATCCCTGGTCAGGGCACATACAGGAGGCAACCAATGAATGCACAATTAAGTGGGCTTCTCCCCTTCCTCCTCCCACAATCAATAAATACTTAAAACATACCAGCTGGTTGAGGATGGCTGGTGAAGAAAAATACAGCCTGCTTTGGATTTACTTTTCAAGCATAGGATAGTTACAAATTCTGTAAGACATTTTCTTTCATTGCCAGCTTCCTCCCACTTCATAAACTCACATTCTTGCCAATTATTACCAATTTTACTCATCCCCTAGGCAAAATGGGTTTCCTCCTACTCACACATCAAATATTATAATAACCCAATTTCAAAAATTAGAGAGGGTGGTTATTTGATAATCTCCCTGAGTTTTCACACCCAAAATTTGTAGACATCTTAATGTCATACCAACCCTAAACTGTTATTTATTTAGAGATAAAATAATTAAGATTCATAAATGTGTGTCAGGGACATATATGTCATCATTCCTCTGGTTTCCACAGAGAGAAATTTTCTTCAACATCTTCTGGCCTCTGACTCAACCAATTACCACTGAGGTGAAGTGAACTGCCTGATAGGGGATTTTCCAGGAGCAACCAGATACATGTAACTTCTACATCTCTCGGCCTTCCTTTGGGAGCCAGGTATCTGCAGGGCTCACACATTCTGGTCTGAGTTATTAGGGGCAGACTGTTAGGTTAAAAAAACCTATTGTTCAATGTGCCTGTGGTGGGGGTGAATCACTGTTTAGTTTTGGGTTCAATATTAGAGCCCCACTGTTGTTACACCAAATCGAAGTCATTCATTAAGCTTATATCAGTAATAAAACTAATATTTTTATTTCAACATGCCAATCTTTGTCTTTTCTCCTGACAGATTTCAAGCAGGAGAAAAGGGTGTTATTTATTGAGTGCCCTTAAATTTCTCAACAGTAAGGATACATAAAGGAGCTAATATGTAAGAGATAGCATCTGAATCTCTATTTGACTCAACAGCCATGCTCCTTCCACTACTGTCTCTACTTTAAGTCTTCATATTTATTAGGTTGAAATGAATGTTTTTATTAGTTAAAAAACAGTCAAATAATAAATACCAAACATGCCAATATAATAAAATCAGAATTCAAGAGACATTGTAAGTAGTTGTTTGTCATTTGCCCCTCAGCATTCTTTCCCCCATTTGTTTTCAGCAATAGCCCCACTTCTTCAGAGATCTGCCTTTCCCAACTCTCAGAGTCACCCACTCCAATATGCAGACACATCTGGCTCAGGAATGAGGATGTGACTCAAGGGCCAAGAGGTGGCAATGAGGCCTCTGCTCATTGAGGTTAAATCTGAGATGTAAAAGCCTCTGTAAGGGAAGGAGGGGCAGAGGATTAAAGGGCAGAAATGTGCTGTCAGAATTGGTTCACTTAAACCCCTTGGTCTGATATCGCTGATCGTTTCAGGATTTGTTAATAAATTCCTTTTTGGGGTTGAGTTTCTATCACTTGCCAACCCATAGTGTCTTAACAACTACATGACTACCAATCACATTCAATTCCTCCATTGTTTAAAGAAAGGGAAATCCAGAGAAGAAGCATCAAATACAAATGAGCCACTTTCCAAAAGAGAATATTTAAATTATAGATTACCTAGCAATTATATATGAGTGTTGTCTATTTCTGGATCGTCGATAGCCTCTTTGATCCACTATTTCCTCTCTACCTATTCTTCACTATTCCATTCACCTAGTAGACTGACAAAATGCTAAGGACAACAAAAAAGTTTTGCTTGTTACTTCTTAGCTACAACACAACAACCAGAAAGAGACACACTATTTGTGATTTATATACAACAGAAAGCAGAAGATCTATTTTGCTTCTCTTTGTCCTCTGAAAGATCCTGATCTTCCATTTGAAAAGTTTAGGAAGAAATGTTAAGTGGAAGTCGAGGCCCCACAAGAGGGGAATTTTTAAAGAAAACAACAGGTACTTACTCCACATAGTCCCCTTGGTCTATATAATTTATCCCAGAATCTCTAGAGCAGTGGTCCCCAACCCCCGGGCTGCAGACCGCTACCAGTCCGTGGGCCATTTGGTACCGGTCTGCAGAGGAAGAATAAATAACTTACATTATTTCCGTTTTATTTATATTTAAGTCTGTACGATGTTTTATTTTAAAAAATTACCAGATTCCTTCTGTTACATCCGTCTAAGACTCACTCTTGATGTTTGTCTCGGTCACATGATACATTTATCCGTCCCACTCTAAAGGCCGGTCCGTGAAAATATTTTCTGACATTAAACCGGTACATGGACCAATAAAGGTTGGGGACCACTGCTCTAGAGGATACCTCTGATCAACCCACTGCTTATAATCTTGAGGGATTATAGTAAAAGACAAAGTTGATTTAAGACTAGATTTAGGCAAAAATAGTTATTACAGTCTTACAAAAAGAAGAATAAGGCAGGTTACAACTCACACAAGCTTTACAATGGGCAAGGCCCCAAAAGAGGACAAAAGGATGACTGTGAGGCCTAGTGATGAGTGGAGCTCAAAGAGGCAGCTTTGTTATTAATACAATTTCAATTCCTTCTTTCACAATGTCACTTGACTCACAGATCATTGACTAGATGTATAGACTTTACCTAGACTCAACAATGGTAAAACAACAAAATTATGTATTAGAAAAACTAAAATTTATTGAAACAGTTAAAAATTATGAGGTGAAACATGGAGCTCTAAAAATGAGTAATATTATATAGTAACAAGATTTCTACAGGTAAGATAGAAAATATATTCTAATATAACTAAGTATTAGACCAAGAGGAACAACGGGGAAGGTGGTTTTTAATGCTTCATTGGGTTCCTAATTCTGGACCGTTCTAAACTTTTGCTAGTGATTTGAAAAAACAGATGTTATATCCCTCCAAGCTGTAGATGACCTGAAGCCAGGTAGGTCAGTACTACGTCAGATGACAGGATCAGGATTCAGAAAGACAGGAGGCAATGAAAGACTAAATGTAATTGGTATGAGATATGGTTTCTCCGTTTAATTCTAAAAAATATAACCCCAGAGCTATGACCTATATAAAATGAACAGTATATATTCAAGACAAAGGTTCATTGTGCTCAAAGCTCGGTATGTATTACCTCAATGTTAATTAACAGGATTAAGTGCTTGCCCTTCCTATTCCCAGAGCTGTCTCAGGCAGTAATGACAAGAATTTACCATATAGCCTGACCAGGTGGTAGCGCAGTGGATAGAGCGTCGGACTGGGATGCGGAGGACCCAGGTTCAAGACCCCGAGGTCGCCAGCTTGAGCACGGGCTCATCTGGTTTGAACAAAACTCACCAGCTTGGACCCAAGGTCGCTGGCTTGAGCAAGGGGTTACTCGGTCTGCTGTAGCCCCATGGTCAAGGCACATATGAGAAAGCAATCAATGAACAACTAAAGTGTCGCAGCGAAAAACTAATGATTGATGCTTCTCCTCTCTCTCCATTCCTGTCTGTCCCTATCTATCCCTCTCTCTGACTCTCTCTCTGTCTCTGTTAAAAAAAAAAAAAGAATATTTGCAGATACATTCTATACAGAATACTCCTCCCATTAGTGGAACCCCCTGCCACAAGCCATTTCAGATGAGGAATGTTTACAGAAATATTTCTAAACCTAGAGGAAAATAGAATCATGATGATAGCCTATGTAAATGAAGCTCTGCTACAGATAAAGCATATGATGACTGTATATCAAAAAGACTAAAGAATGAAGACACCAACTTTTATTTCTATTACAGATAACAGGCCCACTAAACTTTGGATTGGTCAGGTCTGAATTATCAAGAAATACATACTGTAAAATAGTTAACAATAAAGAAAATGTTGAAGGATCAGGAAAGCAGTCCATTGAAGAATTGAAAGGAATTTAGTCTAGGGAAGGAATAGTTTATGGTAGCTATCTTCAAACATTTGAAATTTTACAGCATATAAAGGTAACTAGATACATGCTGTGGAGTACTGGAAGGCAAAAGTTGTACAGAATGAAAGTTACAGAGGTACATTTTGGATAAGGCAGAATTCTGTAACAAGTTATCCAAAACTGGAATGGGTTTGTGACAGGTAATTTTATGTCAATGTGGCTGGATTATGGGGAGCTCAGATATCTGGCTATATATTCTTTCTGAGTGTGCCTGTGAGGATGTTTCTATATAAAACTAGCATTTTGAATAGGCAGACTAAGTAAAGCAGGTTGCCCTCTCCAATGTAAGTGGGCATCATTCAATCCATTGAGGGCCTGAATAGAATAATAAGGAAGGGGGAATTCACACCCACTCTCTCTGCCTGAAGGCTGGAACTGACACATCCATCTCTTGCCCTCAGAGTGACAATTACACCCCCATTAGCTTCCCTGGTTCTCAGGCCAGCAGCCTTGGACTGAATTAAACCACTGGCTTTTCTGGGTCTTGAGTCTGCAGATGGTAGGCAAATACTAGGACTTCCTAACTTCCTCAAACTGCTGGAGCCAATTCTTCAGAATAAATCACTAGTACATGTATATATTTCCTATTGGTTTTGTTTCTCTGAAGACCTCTGGTTAATACAGAATCCCTTAGTCAGAACTCCCTATCCCTAGAGTTGATCAAGCAAGCTACTAAATGAATGAATGCAAGAGTGCTCAATACCTGAAGAAAACCAATGTTTGTGATTTTATTCTCTAAAAATCCACTTCTATTTTCAAAGGTAACACCATTGGTCCTAATGCAGTAAGCATGCTTTACATATGTACACAACTGACTTCCTGTTTAGCATCCCATCCTACATTGATCCTGTTAGGCTTTTAGGTAAGATTACTAGAGACAGCCTGACCCGTGGTGGCACAGTGGATAAAGTGTCACCCTAGAATGCTGAGGTTGCTGGTTCAAAACCCTGGGCTTGCCTGGTCAAGGCACATATGGGAGTTGATGCTTCCTGCTCCTCCCTCTCTTCTCTCGCTCTCTATGTCTACTCTCTCTATATAAAAATGAATAAAATCTTAAAAAAAAAAGATTACTAGAAACAAAATACCCCAGACAAGAAAAATTACTCTTTCTTATATTATATATAGGATTGAAATATACCATCTAATTTGAAGATCTGCTAATTGGGCTTAGGAAAGTCATTAACTAATTTTAACCCTAAATTTAATAAACTGGTAATAAATCAAAAGTAATTTCCTTGTTAGAAACCAATCTTTTCATTAGTCTCTTAAAATGTCCGTTGAGTCAACCAGTTAAAGATTCCCTAGTAATCACTCCCAATTCAGAATGAATTTCAAAACAAAAAGTTGCAGACCCAAATCTTACTCAATTTTCTTATGTTTACAGATTCTGTATATTCTTCGCCAAGAAAATTCAGTTCAAGATGTATATACTGAAACAGCTCAATAAAATGCCTTTTTCATTTGATATATTAATAATTTCAGTGTTAAGTCTAATTTCTATTTACTATATCTATTACATTTCTTAGTAAAACTGAAAAAAAAATAGTACTGACAAATTTTTAAATCCATGGATGATTCCATAGGAACACAAATTATAAATCTGGTTTTTTTTTAATCCTCTAAGGACAGCTTTATTTCTTTCACTTACCAGAATAATTGTTTAAAAGTTTCTAAATCAAGATAAAATATTAAACATAAACAAAATTTAAAAAGCCATCATTCTGTTACAAAAATGGTTACGAAGGAAAGAATCACAAAATTTAACACTAAAGGGATGTTGGAAGTCAAATCCAATTGCTTATTTTATAGTCATTGAAACCAAACACTCATAATCATCTGCTTTCAAAAAAAGAATAAAGATGCCTATTATTAAAGAAAGTAAGCATTACTCAGAAAATCGTTAAAATGAAGAGCAACAGACCAACATTTAAATCATGGGATAAAAATAATGTATTGGTTCTAAGGCGGTTGTGATCAGAGAATAACTGGAATTGTACTTCAAATGGATACCAACACCCTGTCAGATGGATCATATGATTGACCAAAAACTAAAAAATAGTTTTTGACTGTGATCTTTTAAAAAAGAACACTCAAGAAAATCTTCATGTTATCAGTTTCTTTCTTTTTCCTTTCAACATAAAAATTAATTCAACTACCTTTATAGACAAGTGGTTGTGAGATAAGGCCAACTGGTTTTTATAGCTGTTTCACTGTGGCTGCTATTAGAATTTTATTGACAGCGAGCACTATCACAAAAATTAAGAAATCCAGCTCACCCTGCCCAACTAGATGCTTAGCAGTGACAGTCTGTACAACCTGAAACTCACCACCTTAAATGCCCCCTGGGGGTTGAGGAGCATAATCACTACAATGAAGGCTTTTTAGGCTCACTATATTGAAAATTTATTTAAAGACAAAACCATGCCTCATCTGCATTTGATTTCCACATGTTAGCAAGAGATACTATGACATTTCAATGTTCTTAGTCTACTGCAAATAAAAAAGACATTATACCTGGGTTCATATCCTCTAGTAATTTTTAAATCTTTAAATAATTAAAATAATTTTTAGTGAAAGATAAAGATGTATAAACTCTAAATAAGAGTACTGGAGTGTAATATCTGACTCTAATGGCAAAAGTAGATGATGGAATATTACGTGTATATGAATGGTTGGGACTTTCTTTTACAAAGTTTGTTACATTCAAATTTTTTCATTAAAACACTCCAAAGAACCAAGGGATAATTCAATTTTAATAATACTCTGAACTTATATCTTTCACATTTTAAGTGGAACTTTAAAGAAAGTATACATACTGCATTAAAAAAGCATAAACAGGCCCTGGCCGGTTGGCTCAGCGGTAGAGCGTCGGCCTGGCGTGCGGGGGACCCGGGTTCGATTCCCGGCCAGGGCACATAGGAGAAGCGCCCATTTGCTTCTCCACGCCCCCCTCCTTCCTCTCTGTCTCTCTCTTCCCCTCCCGCAGCCAAGGCTCCATTGGAGCAAAGATGGTCCAGGCGCTGGGGATGGCTCCTTGGCCTCTGCCCCAGGCGCAAGAGTGGCTCTGGTCGCAACAGAGCTACGCCCCGGAGGGGCAGAGCATCGCCCCCTGGTGGGTGTGCCGGGTGGATCCCGGTTGGGCGCATGCAGGAATCTGTCTGACTGTCTCTCCCCGTTTCCAGCTTCAGAAAAATACACACACACACACACACAGACACACACAAAAGCATAAACACTAGAAACCTTGTTTAGAAGAAGAATTTTTATCGGGTGAGTAAAGAATGATACATATAAATAAGATTAAATTCACCCAACAGGATTTTAGCTTTCCAGACAAACAGAAAAATAAGTACTGTCTACAATGCCTGATTAGTTTCAAAGGATCATGAATAGCATCACAGTGTCTGTGTAGACTAAAATTAGTCCCATTCCCCTCAGTAAGTTACTTTTATCACCTATCAGACTCTTCCAGAAGCTGACACTAAGTACAATACTTTAAAAGGGTAAATCATGGTTCTGCCAATAATAAATTGAGATGACCACTCCAGCCAATCTCTGAGAGTAAGGAATGAGTAGAACAGTGGAGGCACCAACTTGTTTTTCCATTGCAGCAATTTTCAACCGGTGTGCCACAAGAATGTTTAAAACATAAATATCTATTTAGTCAGGGGCACTGAACTCTTTTCCGTTAAATTGTCAAATAAAAAAAGACAACAGCCAACACAACAACAGCTAGCTAGTCTGATGAATCAAAATTATACCTTTTCTTTGGTCTGACAAAAAATACAGATTTTTGGTGTGCTGCAGAATTTTAGTAATTAGTTTGTTATGTATGCCATGAGGTGAAAGTTGAAAAGCACTGTGGTGCGGATACAGATGATGTACTATGGAATGGTACACCTGAAACCTATGTAATGTTATTAACCAATGTCCCCAATAAAGCCAATTAAAAAGAAAGAAAGAAAATCGCTGTTCTATTATAAAGCTTTTATCCCACAGCTGCAATGATTTGTTTACTTGTCTTTCCCCAAAGAACTGTGATCTTAAGGCAGGATTTGCATCATTTAATTTTAATGCCCAGCACTCTCTACAACAGGGGTCCCCAAACTTTTTACACAGGGGCCAGTTCACTGTCCCTCAGACCGTTGGAGGGCCGGACTATTAAAAAAACTATAAACAAATCCCTATGCACACTGCACATATCTTATTTTAAAATAAAAAAACAAAATGGAAACAAATACAATATTTAAAATAAAGAACAAGTAAATTTAAATCAACAAACTGACCAGTATTTTAATGGGAATTATGGGCCTGCTTTTGGTTAATGAGATGGGTCAGTGTGCTCCTCTCACTGACCACCAATGAAAGAGGTGCCCCTTCCAGAAGTGCGGCGGGGGCCGGATAAATGGCCCACGGGCTGTAGTTTGGGGACCCCTGCTCTAGAATATAAGTTTAATGTTTTGAACTTTATGCTAAAAACCAATTTGAAAAACAATTTGTAAACAATGACAATCCAAACAGCAGAGCAAAGTCAAACTTTATAATTCTTTGTTTAATATGCTAGGTGTGTAGTGAGTAAGAAAGCCACAGCATTCAAGGAATTTTCAAACCACCTTGGTATGCCAAGATAGATAAACTTAACTTCCTTTTAAATCCCTTTAGACCAGTGGTAGTCAACCTGGTCCCTACTGCCACTAGTGGGCGTTCCAGCTTTCATGGTGGGCGGTAGCGGAGTAACCAAAGTATAAATAAAAAGATAGATTTAACTATAGTAAATTGTTTTATAAAGATTTATTCTGCCAAACATAGTGAAAATCCGACATAAAGTACTTGGTAAGTAATTATTATTATATGCTTTAACTTGCTGTAACTCTGCTTTATAAATTTTATAGTTATTTCCCTACTTTATAAATCACCATTACTGTGGAACTGGTGGGCGGTTAGAAAATTTTAGTACTAACAGAGATGCAAAAGTGGGCGGTAGGTATAAAAAGGTTGACTACCCCTGCTTTAGACAGTAGAAGTTAAAAGATATTCCAGATTTTCAAATGAATGATATAGCAACCTCTACACAAGAACAGTTTTTAACCAGGCTCCTAGATCCTTAAGGCTATTCAAAGTAAAGATGCTGAGTTTCACAAAGCCTGGAGGAAATGATACATTTACTTGAGAGAGAACCTGTTAGGCTTATCCATGCTAAATTAAAAGGATACCAAATCAATCAATCATAATAAAGTGAGCAATTAGAACCAAATAATAACCCAGTTAAGACAGTTATCACCTTTGAAATTTGTTGCTTCTACTTTATTTGCAACTCACAGATCAACATAGTTCAATCCAGCTTCTCCTGTGCTGCACGGAAACTAGTCTTTAAGGTGACCACTGGCCCCTCTTGTTCTTGTACCTAATGGATACATTTAGTCCCTACAGGCAACCTTTGCTACAGCTAACCACTCCCTCACTCACTCTTGAAATGTTGTTGCCTTAGTTTCTCTGATGCTGTATTCTTAGTCCCAGCAAACCGCCATCTCTGATGGCTAGTTTTCATTTTCCAGTGTTTGTTCCTCTTTTTAAGTAACTGTCAAGGGAGTCGTGGGGAGGGGCTGGGTGGCACTGTAATCCTGACCATAATTGTTTTCATCTGTTTTTAGTCAGCAAGCATGAAATCAGCTTACAGATAATAGTAAAAATTTATCTGCATGTGCCTTTACAAAGTTTATTTTCTTCTGATTCTCTCATATTTTAGAATTTCACAATTCAATTAAAATGATGAAACCACACTATAGCAGTCTGGCTTAGTGAAAGTGTGAATAAAACCACCCGGTTTCCTTATCCTAGGCCCAGGCCCAGCTCTTATTCCCTGTAGCCTTTCGTTTATAAAGAAATATGTCAGCCCAAAGCAGCACAGGTTCTATAAATTGGTGATTCATCCTCCTCCCTAGGGCTGAAGGACAATTATTCTTGCTTTTGATAACTGTCATTTCCAGCACAGATTATTTGTTTAGACCAACAAAGTACATAATTAAGTAGAGTATGTAATAAAATTTTAATGTAAATGATCCCAAACACAGATATCTTAAAGTTCACTACAGTTTTGCTTTATGTCGTTCCTAAACTGCATGAATAATTAAAAGCAGACCATATTAGGCCCTGGCCAATTGGCTCAGTGGTAGAGCATTGGCCTGGTGTGCAGATGTTCTGGGTTCGATTCCCAGCCAAGGCACAAAGGAGAAGCACACATCTGCTTCTCCACTTTTCCCCCTCTCCTTTCTCTCTCTCTCTTTCTTCCCCTCCCATAGCCAAGGCTCCATTGGAGCAAAGTTGGCCCAGGCAGTGAGGATGGCTCCATGGCCTCTGCCTCAGGCACTAGAATGGCTCCGGCTGCAATGGAGCAATGCCCCAGATGGGCAGAGCATCGCCGTTGGTGGGCTTACTGGTGGATCCTGGTTGGGCGCATGCAGGAGTTTGTTTCTCTGCCTCCCCACTTGTCACTTCAGAAAAATACAAAAAAAAGGAAAGAAAAAAAAGCAGACCATATTATATTCTGAGATGTAACTTTAAATTGTTTTGATTTTTAATAACAAGTATATTAATGTTTTGTACTTAGAACCTTTATAAATATTGCAAATAATTTCCTTCATTTAAAGTAAGAAAATGTGGATGGAGGCTTATATGGTTACATTTTGAACGTACACAAAATGACTTTAAACACCAAGAAGTATTAAATTTTAACAAATTTAATAGCAAACTATAATTTAGATACCCACCTCCCACTCTCCCCCCAAATAAACTACCCTTTGTTTTCCTCCTATTTTACTATTCTACTTAGGCATTTTAGAAACTTTCATTCTAATCATTATAGTTTCCTAGTATAAGTCTTTTAAAAACTCAAGAAAATTTTATATAATCCTGTGCAACTTACCAATAAACATAAGAACATATTATATCTCCAGTTAAATTAGAGAACAAAATGTTCTATCATTTTCTAGTCTCACTGGGTTTGAGAATGTCAGCTATAGTCAAAGAAGAGATTTCTAAATTAAAAGAGTGTTGTTTTTTCACCCTTCTGTTCAGAAGCTAGAAGGCAATGTGAACACTTGAGTGTCACACCAGCTGCTCGACCAGCCTACTCAGTTCTTAAGAGCTTCTATCCTGTCAGTTCACAAGAACCTACACTTAAAATGCTTAAGGAAACAGGATGCTCATTATGTCACTGAACGAGCTCACAAAAATAAAGTTGGCAATATTTAGGGAGACTATGTATCTGTATATTTATTCTGTATATAATTTGTTTTCTTAATTAAAAACTCTAGATTTCAAAGATGATTTATTCCAATATTTAAACAAGTGAATACAGAACTTTGAGCAGAAGACACTTTCCACTTCTTTATCTCCTTTTTTCTTTATTTATGGATAGTTCGACAGCTGATCATCTTTTGTTATTTCCAGCTGTGTTTACTAACAGCTCAGTAAATCAATATTCACTTTTGCCACACATTCAAAGAGTGTGGCTGAAAATAAGATAAGCTATACTTTAAGAGAATGTTGAGGCAAGAATTCAAGTTATAGTTGATTCACCAAAGTGCAAAAAATATGGACATTAAGGGATGTGTTGAAGCGTAACCACTCCATCCCATCATGTTGATGATTCTTCAAACCCTCCAGTTTCACACAGTTCCTGACCTTCGTTTCATGACTTTGATTTGTACTCTGTGACTGCTATTCAAGGGTAGAGCTGCACTTGAAAAAGTCACCCCTTGAAAGTGTTCTATTTTCAAACTGTCCTCTCTGGTATACTCTTTTGTCCCTTTATTTCTCTTCACTTATATGGAATCTTGACCTTCAGGTTCAAAGGTTGTCAAGACCCCTTCTGATTATACTTGCCTCCCTAAAAAAAGCTACTGTCTCAACGGTCAGCAACTCCAGGTTCGCTCTTCTGTCCCACGTGCTCCTTTATCCTCTTACTATACCCGTCTGTTTAATGAGCCACCCCTGAATAGACAACATCTGACTGAGTAACCTTGACTAAAATGTTTAAAAATAAGTTCTTAGTTCCATTAGAAAATTATTTTTCTCAGTCATAAACGACTCACTAGCACATTGCGAACTTACTCGTGTGTTCATCGTTGTATTTCAAGTTTCCTAAATTACTCTTGTCTTTACCCAGGCTACTCAAGTTTACCTGAAGGCCTCACTTTCTTGATTACCATTACAAATTACCATGACCACTTCATATGATTGTTTTGCTTTGCTTAAGCAATATTCATACACATTCTACCATGTAAAATATTGTTCCTTCCACCCTGCCAAAAACAAGCTTTTCCTGGATTTTGTTAACCAAACAAGTTATCCACCCGCCCCTCCTTTTTAACTACACTTCTTTTTTTTTTTTTTTTTGTATTTTTCTGAAGCTGGAAACGGGGAGAGACAGTCAGACAGACTCCCGCATGTGCCCGAAAGGGATCCACCTGGCACGCCCACCAGGGGCGATGCTCTGCCCACCAGGGGGCAATGCTCTGCCCCTCCAGGGCATCGCTCTGCCACGACCAGAGCCACTCCAGCGCCTGGGGCAGAGGCCAAGGAGCCATCCCCAGCGCCCGGGCCATCTTTGCTCCAATTGAGCCTTGGCTGCAGGAGGGGAAGAGAGAGACAGAGAGGAAGGAGGGGGGAGGGTGGAGAAGCAAATGGGCGCTTCTCCTATATGCCCTGGCCGGGAATCGAACCCGGGTCCCCCGCACGCCAGGCCGACGCTCTACCGCTGAGCCAACCGGCCAGGGCCTTAACTACACTTCTTGATAAGGTCTATCCTCAATGCTTCTTTCTGACCATCCACTCTCACCTTGATCTTTGGCCAAATGGATTCATCCTCACTTTCCTGAGGTGTCTCTGTGGTGATCAATAATTTCAAGCTTCTCAATCTTCATTCTCCTATACACTTTTGGGTCACCTGACAGTATTCCTCCCTTCTACCTATTATATCACTTAGTTCTCATAGGTCTCCAACCAATCTTTGTCAGCTCACATCCCTTTGCTTTTTAAATCTTTCCACACCCTAAATGAGATTATCACTTGGGGCTCCCGTGCCTACAACCTCTCTCTTGGCAGCTCACACCACATTGTTACCTATATCTAATGCCTTGATCAAGCTCCAGGCCCATGTTTTCAATTGTTAACAGATATCTCCGTTGGAATACCTTACAGCACCCTCACTCAATACTAACTTACACAGTGTCCCTCCCAAACCTGTTGTTGTTCTCTGAAATTCCTATCAGTCCCAAATGTATGTGAATAAGTTTTAAGTTCAAGGCTCTTTCATCAAGGAGTTTACAGCTTAACCGAGGGAGAAAGAGAAGTATACAATTAAGTATGATAGAAAGCATCACTAACGGTTTAGTGAACAAAGGATAAAGTGATAAATGGGTATGTGAAAAGCTTCACTGTCTAGGAAATATCTATATTAAAGCAGAGGGGGGCATAGGTGGGAAGGGACTGAAAATAAGGAAGTAGCCCAGGAAATAGATCTATTTGTACCTCTGGAAGCTTTCTTAAAAATTTGTGGCCTGACCTGTGGCGGTGCAGGGGATAAAGTGTCAACCTGAAAAGCTGAGGTTGCTGGTTCGAAACCCTCGGCTTGCTTGGTCAAGGTACATATGGGAGTTGATGCTTCCTGCTCCTCGCCCCCCCCCCCCCCTTTTCCTAAAAATGAAATAAAAGCTAAAAAAAATGTTTGTGTTTTCTCCTCAAATACAACTTAAGTTTCCTGAGGGTAGTAGCTTCTATAATAGTGTTCTTTTCTAGCTCTTACAGAGGTTAACAGACTGTTCAACTGTTTACTAGAATAAAAATAGGTAAGAATAAAGTTTAAATTGTAAAAGCTTAATGCATTTAAAATCATCAAACTACCCTAACAAAAACGTGGAAATGAACGGGTACACGTTAAAACCATACGAAACCAAACCAAACCACTTTAGGTTAGTTTAGTACTTCAAGAAAGAATACAAGAAGTTTTCAAAAGCTCTTGACTTCTCAATTCTTTGTTAATTTAAAGAACTACAGATGATTTAAATCATCTTATAAAACTAATGAGAGACTTGCATTATCTTTTGAGAAAGACAACATGTTAAATTTTTTTGCAGCAACCGCAGAAAAGTAAAATGAAGGAACCAGGAAGGTGCTAAGAAAGGATTACTTTCAAGATAGTGGCAGACACTGGGCGGCATCTAGCCTGTAAGATCTGTCCTCTGCAGAGGTCTTCAGTAGGAGACAGTGTCAACCTGAATGTCCTGTACCAAATTGGCATCCCTCTCACTCATTTGTTTCAGCGTTGCTCTTAAGACTCCTCACCTCCTTTTTCTTTTGACAACTTTCAAATTTTAATAAGTGTCCTCATGTTGTTTTCTCTAATGAAAGTTGGCCTATATTCTTTCTACTAACCTCTCATTAAAGGAACAGTGACAATACCCCTTGTATTCTGAACCCATGACATAAAATTAGTCTATTTTTCTGGGCTTCTATAGTCTTGTTTGAGCCACTACTATCACATTACATGAGTACCTAGCTCTCTTCGTGAATAAACTATAAGTTCTGAGGGTAGGGTGGTCTTGCTCATTTCTCTATCTCCAAGTGACCATGAGAGCAACAGCACTTGCCCACAGAAACTACACAATACAGGGAAACTGAACTGAACTGGAGAACATGTGGTAATGCACTGAAGACAAACAGTGGTCCTTTAGAAAGGGCCTGCTAAGTGCCAGCAAAAGAGATCATCAAGTCCAGAGAAGCAGAGGTTCTTGCAGCACTCGCGGAGATGCCCCGCTCCCCACTGAACTGAACTGTGATGATGGCAAGTCCCTAACTTCTTAGATTTCACTCCAGCACTCTGCCATCCTAGCTGAGTGACCTTACAGTGTTTCAGCTTCCTCGTTTGTAAAATGGGGATAATGCCATTTACCTCCTAATTTCTGAGAGGTTTAAATAAATTAATATATGGAATATCTTAATATCATCCCAATATCTTAGTACCTGGCACTTAAAAGTAAGCACTCAATAAACCAGTCATTTATTTGTTATAATTAGCAGTAACATTTTTTAATTAGTTTCCAGCAAACTGTCATATTCAACATACATTATATAATAAGTTAGCCTGCAAGGCTCATAATACATATATTTTAAATAAACAACTTTTAAGTTAATATTTGAATATGATATCCTTATACATGACACATAAAATAGTATTTAAGAATAAAAAAAGCAAGAAGACTTTATCATACATTCAGAATTTTGTTAACAGCTGATCTATAAACTAGATTGGTCTGCTTTAAAAAAAAAAAACAAAACAAGAGTGACATCCCAGGGGGAGAAAAAGGCCCCACCATTAAAATTAGGTGATTAACTGTTGAGAAACAGTAGAGACTTACAAATAATGATTAAGAAAACTAAAGACCAACCTGCAAAATTCTGTGACACAATTTGTAGGGCAAAAACACAGAAATATAATCTATCCAATGATTATAACCACACAGAATTCACATACCATATATAGACAAGAACCAAAAAAAAAAAAAAAAAAAAAAATGTGGGAAGAAGATCTAATCTGTCAGAGTAACCTACAGATTTTCTTCTTTCCTAAATGCTTAGGGTGTTATTTGTACAAATTATAACAAGTATTTCTCTTCAGTTGTTAGGCATTCTGACCTTGACCTATCACAATAACACTGAAATTCTAGTGTAATGAAAGGATTGTCAACTCTGATACTGACCCATAATATCCTCACTAAAACTGTGAACATTTTAAAGTTCATGCTGAGGATCTAGGATAGCATACCCAAAATGTATACTGAGCAACAAACATTGGTTTAATAATCTTTTTTTTTTTTTTTAATTTTTTAATGAGGGGCCAACTCGCTCTAATAGAGCCATGGCTGCAGGAGGAGAGGAGAAGAGAGAAAGAAAGAGAAGCGAGAGGGGGAGGGATAGAGAGGCAGATGGGCACTTCTCCTGTGTGCCCTGACCAGAAATTGAACCCGGGACATCCAAATGCTGGGCGACGCTCTACCTCTGAGGCAACTGGCCAGGGCCTGGTTTAATAATCTTAACAAAAATATTGCACCATGCAAATCATCAATTAAGGAAGTATATGTAATCATTAATATGTCCAATGCTGGCCTGAGTAAATAAGAGACTAACTGTAAAACAAAGAGAAAAAAAGACACACTACAGCAGCAATTTTTAACCTTTTTCATCTCATGGCACACATAAACTAATTACTAAAATTCTGTGCACACCAAAAATATATATTTTTTGCCAAAAGTGGGTGTAATTATGATCCATTCACACTGGATGGCTACTGTTGTATAGGCTGTCGTCATTTTTTTTTTTATTTGACAGTCGAAGGGGAAACAGGTCAATGCCCCTGACTAGTTGGGCATGCTTTTCAAATTCTTGGAGCACACCAGTTGAAAATCGCTGTACTACAGGAAAGACATAAACAGACATACATACCAGAATAGAACCTTCTCAGAACCTAATCACAGGGGAAAAAGTATAATGGTACAGCCCTTTGCATTTAAAAGGACAGGCTTGAACTCAACAGACTTTGCCTCTCATAAAATAAAATGTTGAGACCATCTGGGAGGAATTAAAAATTTAAATCGGTATATTAGATTAAACCATATGACAGTGCTATGCTTGTAGATGAAAACCAGTACAATATCAGCAATTTCATATGGTTCAACCTACTATAATTGATTCAGTAGAGCATCCAAATGAGCATCCTAAAAAGATCAAAATGACACCAAGGACTCAAGATCTGACACAGGCTTGATGGAGAACTTAAAAAAAAGAAAAGCATTTAACAGTCAAAAATAAGCTGGTCAGCCATGAAAGCACAGGCAAAGGACAAGTAGAATGGGGGAAAATCGGATTTTTCTCATTCACGCAGTGTTTAGGGGTAGAAAGTTTTCCAAGCCATAGTGAGGTTCTAGTAGTAGCTGTATTCTAACCATGAGAAATTATAATACTGACAGTAGTTACCAGACTAGAATACCTGTGCCAGGTACTGTGCTGAGCAATTTACCATACACTCTACACAGGTCATTCTAACAAATACTCCCAACACCCTGCGAACAAGGTACCATTATTACCCCCAACTGCCAGATGAGGTAACTGGTCTTTGAAAGGTTAAGAAAAGCCTGACTCTATTACACATTCCAAACATATTATACCACTTGTTCTGCCTACATACTCACTAAGCAACCTTCTAATTATAATGTGGTTTCCCATGTGGCAAATCCATGGGGAAGAGAATGTGCTAGCCAGGACTTGAGAGTCTGTTTCCCAAGGCAGTTTTGTATTTTCCATGTAAATTAATATATTGACATTCTGATTCTTACATTAATCTCATGAGCTTGGATAATGAGTCTGACCCAAATAGTCGACTATTCAATGAACTGGGTTTCAGAGCCTGCAAGTCTCAGACTCTTCACTATGGTAAATCTACTATGGTAGGTGGTCTCTATCCTGTAAGGGCCCTTTGGGGGGGAGGGGGACAGCCATTCCTCTTAACCCTAAGAGAGAACATATCTCAACATCATCTTTAGCAATCTCCTTCTTTTTGAAATTTCTAGAGTATAAAAGAAAACAATGAAAAGAAAAAATTCTAATCCTGACTCTGCTGGGCTCACATGTAATCCTGAGCAAAGGACTCTTATCTCCTTCCTCAGTCTCAATGATCTTGTATTAATTTCTTAGCTAACAACTATAGCTGCCTATTTGGTGAAACACTCCTCCTCCCTTACCATCCACAAGCAGTTGCTAGCTTTATCTCTGTCTCTCTCTCTGAGCATTCCTTCTCTGTGTCTCTAACCCCCCCACCCCCCAATACACAAACACCTTCTGCCTCTACATCCAACCAGTGAAGTCTGGGGTCTTATACTCTTATCTTGCCAGCACTCAAAGTTACGGTTCTTGATTTGTATTTATAAACACTACCTGCATTTACTATCTGACCACTGTGGTTCATACAGAATCTAGTATGACTTTTGCATGCACTTAAGGTTTTAAAAAGCTGTGCCTTTATCTAAAAGACCCACATGCAATTCAATAGTCTTTGGTTTAGGATCATAACTGGGTATTAGTATATTCTTTTCCAAGTTTTATCTCTTGCTTCTACTTACCTTCCCTACAAAACTATACTTCCAAGCCTCATTTCTCTCTCATCTCTAAAACCTAGATGGTAATTTAATTTCTAGTTCTAACCTCAAGCTCAAACCCCAAAACTCCATTCCTATAACCAGTTCCCAAATACCTCTAGACCAGCCTTTTACAAACTGGTGTCCTCGAGGCCAATACACAGTATATGTTGATATTTATGGTCTAAAAAGGTCAGCACAGTAAATAGGTTTCTTTGGTCAGAGACTTTTCATAGCCTTGCACATCTGTTAATCTACAAGAGGGAAATATTATATGTAGCATTTCCTGAACTTATTTTTAACTACTCTTCTTTTTTTTTCCATGGGGTACCTATTAATATCTCCTGGAACCAGTGTTTCACAGAATACTTTAGAAAACAGTGTTCGATTCTTTCTTATTTCAGTCAAAGTAACAATCAATTAAGCTCAAAAAGCACCTCTGATTTCTCACTCTCTCCCCAATAAACAATGTGTAGCGGAATTCCTTTTCTTTCCCAATCTCATCATATTCATCCTTTCTATTTTATCTGAATCTCCAAATGTCAGACCTGTCATACATAAAAGTTATAAATCATGTCACAAATATTAGATGTGTTGCCATCAACGCTCAAGGCTGTCATGAGGATTAAAAGAGAACGAATGTGACATCTTGCATAATGTGTCTTTCATAAGCATCCAACATTTCTCCCTGGGAGTTGGTTGAAATTTGTTCTTTATTATGGTAAATTTTAATTCAAAGCTTAAAAATATCCATCTCTTTGATAAGTCTAGCAGTGGTCTTATAAATATCATCCATGACTGGGAAATTTTAAATGAAGTAAATAAGAAATGTGGGTAATACAAATAGGGCCTAAGTCACAACAGTAGCACAATGTGTGTAATGCCCAGCACTGGGTCACTACCCTCTTCAAAATATAATCAGGAGGTACCAAGCAGGTAAGAGCTAATAGCTAGTTCCTCATTTATTTAATCATTTAAAAAGTTGGGGCTTTTTTTTTTTTTTTTACTCTATAGCTATAATTTGCGTACCTCCCTCAATGAGCCAAAGTCTTAGAAGAGGTGAGGATCATCATTCCTGTACATTATTTGTAACCCCATACAGACGGTGGTATCCAAAACATTACTTCCTCATTCAAGCTGTATCTGAGTGCTAGATGATGGAGACACAGCTTCTTTTTAAACCTTTGGTATTATTCATAGTTCAGTAAATAGGAAAAAAGGGGGGCAACTCAACACATACAAGGTTCAAAACATTATGTCCCACTAGAACCTTTTGGAATTGGCCACAAAATACAAAATGAACATACAGTATTTGGGGGAAGACAAAGATGGGTAAGTGGGGAACTTTTGGCCACAGGTAGCATTAAAAACAAATTCTTTGCAATTGTGACTATGATGACAAATATACCACAGAATGCCACCTCTCTGGCTTGTTGCCAAATGTAAAAGAAAAAATACACAATTTTGAATATTTACTATATAGAAAGCAATATGCTATCAATTTTACATAAAGTTAAATGATTACAATAATGATGGTAACAATAACAACATTTCGTCGCGTTTTAGTTCACTATGGTGCTATGACATTGGAAACATTACTTTCCATTTTACAGTTGAGGAAACCTGAAGCAAAAGAGGTTAAGTAATTTGTCCAAGGTTACAAAAGCTATTAGAGCAGAGATGGGATTCACAAAGAGGCTGTGTGGATGGCTCCTCACTATTCTGCCCTAATTGCTTTTGCATGTATGTACATTAAGCTATGGTATCTGACCTCTCTGAGATGTACATCTACTTGAAATCCAACACCTACAACTAAAATTCTCTGGGAATTTTAATTCTGAAGGATCCTATGTTTAACACGTTAAAAATTTCCATTATCATCAATATTTACTAAAACTCATTATGTGAAAAGCTTTATATTACATTATTGAAATGCACAGAGGGTAAAAAGAATACAAAGGTGCTGTTCAGTTTACAATTCAAGAAGAAAATTCTCCATTAAAAATAGACTAAACTTCAATTTGTTCTGGCAATTAAACTAATGCTCATGTGTTTCACAATAAAGATGCATATAATGGGCCCTGGCCAGTGGCTCAGTGGATAGAGCATCAGCCTGGCATATATATGTCCCAGGTATGATTCCTGATCATGGCACACAGGAGAAGCAACCATCTGCTACCCCCTGCCCCCGTTCTCCCCCTTCCACAGCCAGTGGCTCACTTGGTTCAAGTCCTGGGTGCTGAGGATAGCTCAGGTGGTCCAAGCACATCAGCCTTAGGGTGCTAAAAACAGCTCAGTACTCAAGCATCAGCCTCAGATGGGGTTGCCAGGTGGATCCTGGTCAGGGCACATGCTGTAGTCTGTCTCACTATCTCCCCCTCTCTCACTTGAAAAAAAAAAGATACATAAATACTGGTATACACGGAATCATATTACATAAAGGTCAATCTATCTCTTTTAGAGTCAAAATATTCAATTCATCTATTCTGGAGGAAAATTACTTGTATTTTGAAATCAGCATCACTAGTTATTCATCCTCTCAAAGACAGTATTCTGAACTTTCAGAATATTTGTGTTATTGCTATATTAATAATGGGCCTAAGAGGTTTATCTTTTCCTCCTAGAGTCAAGTATGTAATCTGGCACAAGGTAAGCACGTAAATGTTTGCTAAATGAACAAACATTACTATTTTACTATAACACTAGACTAATCATACAAATGAGAGTTGTACCCTTCCCAATACTGCTGTTACATAATATACAAGTGAAGCAATGAAATGATGTTACTATTCAGAAAAGTGGCCCCCACAGCCAACTTCATGATTTCCAAAATATTTTACATGATTCAACCATTAGTTACCACTGTGATAAAAGAGGTAAGAAAAGGGTTCTTTCCAGGCTGCCCCAGAAACCACTACAATTCTGGTGGCAGATGTGCCGTTTATCTTTGGGTGGAGGTTGCTGGTTTGACCTAACTTAAAGCCCTAATTTGTCAAGATTTATTTTTAAGGTATGATTACTTCAAAATAAATGATAAAAGGTTTCAAAAAAAATAAAGTTACTTAAAAAATACTTTAAAAATCTACTTAGGCCATAGAATTATCTTTACAGCCCTCAGAGATTTGTCATCAAAATGTTTCCTCACTGTAGGGAAAGCGTTAATTACTAGAAAGGTGTTAACTTTCAAGGCAGCTGAGCCCAGTTGCTTGAATGTGTTTAGCATGTAGAACAAAACTTTAGGTTGGGGTGGGCTTTGAGGGGCACAGGGAAAGAAGTACAGGGATGAAGACCCTCCCAGTCTCCTCTCTCCTGCTGCAGCAGCTCTGAGGAATACAGCACAGATTGAAAGGGTGAAAACTGATTCTTTCCATTTACTCTCAACCAAAGATATTTCCTGTCTTCACTGTGGATGCACAGAACCATACAAAAACACTGCAAAAGAATTAGACACCATTTATATAGCTGATGGTTGGCAGATTTACTGGTGACATATTTTGTTAGACTTTGAGTGGCAGCATCAGCTATAACTGCATATGACTTGGAATACTCATTTAAAAATTATAATGTCCTCCTAGAAAAGGCCTAAGAAATAAGCATTTACTATACTTCAATTTTTAAGTGAGAAGAGTGTTTTTACTGTTGCTGTTTTTGTTGTGGATATTTACATTAAAAGAATAACAAGTGGTATGCAAAGTTTGGGAAATACAGTCTTCTCCAAATGAAGGTACCACTTTTACTTAGGATATAAGAATTGCAAATAGATGGAGCTTATTCATTTTATATCTGTTGCTACATTTATACAAAGCAAAACTTTCTAGCTCCCACATTTTTACAAGATAATTACCCTTCTAAATTCACATTTTTAAAACAACTGTAGTAGTCCCCAGATTTACAAAGCAGCCATTTATTTAACAGAACAAAAACAAAAGACAAAGTCATTTTTTTCTTTTTTTTACAGTTTCAAATCATGTTCTCTCCTTAGAAGAGAACTCTTTAGGAACTAGTATCCATTCTGGACCAAAAAAAATTTCTGAACTCACTCAAAAACAAAAACAACCGCCAAAAAATAAACCAATCATAGTGCTAGTCAGAAAAGTATTTCACAATTGTGAGTATTAACAACCATTCTGTATATCCAGGAGTGTCAGGAAGGCAACCCAGGACCACCAGAGGAAGCGTTCTTTATCATTGCCAAGTGATACCGAATACAGACCCTGCAGGAGATTAAACACCACCTTGTACTTTTCCTGGATCCAGGGCCCCTTTTGAGGCTCCTCTGCAGAGCCGGCTCTTGTGAGTGATTTATCCACAGGACGTGGGAGGCAGCGATTATATTCTCTCCAAATCTTTCTAGCACACTAACGAACATTTTAAAGGTTAGTTTCCAACTGAGATTAATTTGTCCTTAAGCTATTCTCCTCCTAACTCACTACTGGAAACATCTGATTCACCATACTTAACATGGAAGAACACAGGACCAAGCTCAGAATGAAACTTAGGATTTACCCATTTTAAGATGGAAAATGCCACGGAACAAATGCACTCTCCTTACATCCTCCTCTACTATCTCCAAAGGAAAACTGTACTGGATAGAATACAATGCACACTTCCTTGAAAATACATGAACCGGTTCCTTCAACTCTGCACTCGCTTACTGCTCCTGGTACCGGACTGCACCAGTGTTCATTTTTTCTCCTCTAGAGTATCAGTCCATCAGGTGTGGCTAGTCAAATTTTTACCAGTAACAGACTACAATTAACATATAGTTCATCCTCAAAAACCCAAATGAAAACATAAAAGAGACCCAATTTTCAAATGCCACAGTAGGAAGAGATCTCATATACCAGTTGGGGCTAACTACCTACATGTTCAATGAATGGAACAACAAAAAATTTCTTAAGAGGGTTAACCACATGTAAGTACAAAATTAAGAAATCTACAAAAGAATATCTAGGGTTTTAGTTCACTACAAACTTAAGCTAAGTCTGCCCTCACTGACATTATATTAAACAAACAGAGAAGGGAGGCAAGCAGGGGATCTTCAGCGTTTCCTGAAGAAACTAATTAAGAAAAGCATTATTTGTCTGAAATGACTTTGCTTTGAAGGAAACCTGGCCAGTTTTAGAAGCTCTTGATTCAGTTATGTGGAACGGGGGAGCAAGGTTAAGTGCAAGACTAAAAGTACCAAAAAAAAGCTCCCATTTTGTGTGGGTCACTGATTTAGGTAACTTCGAGGTGAAGTCAAGCAACAGAAATATAAACTTACATGCTATAAGGGAAAAAGCACAAAAACCACCCTCCTGTTTAAAAAAAAAAAAAAAAAAAAAAAGCAAAAACCATCCTCCTCCGTTCCTGGCAATCACAAAGTACAGGTAAATGCTACTAATTCATGGAAGTGAGAAATTAAAATTTACAGACAACTTGCCCAGTTGTAGTTACAGAAACACTATCACGTGCTTAAACTTAATGCTGAAAAGTTCCTGTTTTGAAAAACTTCACTCCCACAACACTATGGATCAGAGAGAGTAAAGAGCAAGTAAGAAGTATCACCATTTATTTCCAAACTCAGCTGAATTAGCTCTTTTCTTACAGAGAAAGAAGAGTCGCGTGGGACACTTACATGCACATTGTTCATATTTTCACAATAAAAGGGATTATAATTGAAATACAGACTGGCAAAAACTTCCATTCATTCCTCAAAATTGCTAGGCAGCAATATTTTAGGAAGCCAGATGTCAGTGGCAAACGTGACTGTTCCTGCCCTAACTGACCTTGAATTCCACTCTCTGGCTCTTCCACCTATTTTCTTTTTATTTTTTTATAATTTTATTAATTTTAATGGAGTGACATTAATAAATCAGGGTACATATGTTCAACAAAAACATCTCAAAGTTATCTTGTCATTCAATTATGTCGCATACTCATCACCCAAAGTCAAATTGTCCTCTGTCACCTTCTATCTGGTTTTCTTTGTGCCCCTCCCCTCCCCTCTACCCTCCCCCTGCAACCACCACACTCTTGTCCATGTCTCTCAGTCTTGTTTTTATGTCCCACCTATGTATGAAATAATGCAGTTCTTAGTTTTTTTCTAATTTACTTATTTCACTCCATATAATGTTATCAAGATCCATCCATTTTGTTGTAAATGATCTGATATCATCATTTCTTACGGCTGAGTAGTATTCCATAGTATATATGTACCACATCTTCTTTATCCAGTCATCTATTGAAGGGCTTTTTTGTTGTTTCCATGTCCTAGCCACTGTGAAAAATGCTGCAATGAACATGGGGCTGCATGTGTCTTTATGTACCAAGTTTCTGAGTTTTGGGGGTATATACCCAGTAGAGGGATTGCTGGGTCATATGGTGGTTCTATTTTTAGTTTTTTGAGGAACAACCATACCTTCTTCCATAATGGCTGTATTACTTTACATTCCCACCAACAGTGGATGAGGGTTCCTTTTTCTCCACAGCCTCTCCAACACTTGCTATTACCTGTCTTGTTGATAATAGCTAATCTAACAGGGGTGAGGTGGTATCTCATTGCAGTTTTGATTTGCATTTCTCTAATAACTAATGAAGATGAGCATCTTTTCATGTATCTGTTGGCCATTGGTATTTCTTCCTGGGAGAAGTGTCTGTTCATGTCCTCTTCCCAATTTTTTATTGGATTATTTGTTGTTGAGTTTTATGAGTTCTTTGTATATTTAGGATATTAGGCCCTTATCTGAGTTGTTGTTTGAAAACATCATCTCCCATTTAGTTGGCTGTTTATTTTGTTGTCAGTTTCTCTTGCTGAGCAAAAACTTCTTAGTCTGATGTAGTCCCATTCATTTATTTTTGCCTTCACTTCTACCTATTTTCTAAGAATAATAAATACCTGAAAGAAGGACAGTGTGAAGGGCAGGGTATATTTTAGTGACTATGAAGTGATGATGAAGAGTATTTGAGTCCTCAACAATGACAAGGAAGCATCCTCAAGAAGATGGGAGAGGAAGAACATTCCTGGCAAAAGGAACAGGAAGGTCATGAGGTAGGAAGAAGGTTGAAGTGTCTCAAAGGGAAAAAAGAAGACCAATGCAGCTAGGGCACACTGTTCAAGGCAGAGACCAGTAAGGGGTGGGCGGAGATAGTTGGAAAGGATCAGATACTGAAGGCCCTGTAGGCATGGCAAGGAGTTTGAATACTAATTACAACGTGATCTGGCTGATTTGTGCTTTAAGATTATTCTGCCTTTCATGAAAAATGAATCAGTGAGGAAAGGGAATGAAACTGTACCTACTTTTATGAAATTTTTCTTGTTAGGCAAGAAAATGAAAAATCTTAACACCATCAAAAGAGTGGAGGCAGTCAAGGACACTGCACTAAGCAAAATTACTGACCTATCAGCTGCCCCTTCCTCTTGCACAAAGAGTCTGTATGAATAATGAAAAAAACCAGAATGCCTTGTGACCAAAAATAAAGGTGACTAACATAGTGCCTTACAATACACACACACACACACACACACCACAACCAAGGCTTCAAGCCATAGTGATTCCATAATAGAAATCAATCCCTTCATGGAATACAGAAGGATTAAATGATGTGACTCTAAAAGTGTTTAAGGATCATTTTTTTCTTGTAAGTGGCCACCTAATCTCCATTTCATGTTTTCTTCTGGTGGGAAGAGAAAGAACTGGTTAGTGAGTAACATTCAGAGGGCTCAATGACTAATGAGCCTGCTAATTAAGCCTTATTCTTTTCTCCTCTTTATCTTGTTATTCACTTTATTTTCCTTTTTAAAAACATTTCGGCCCTGGCCGGTTGGCTCAGCGGTAGAGCGTCGGCCTGGCGTGCAGAGGTCCTGGGTTCGATTCCCGGCCAGGGCACATAGGAGAAGCGCCCATTTGCTTCTCCACCCCCCCCCCCCTTCCTCTCCGTCTCTCTCTTCCCCTCCCGCAGCCAAGGCTCCATTGGAGCAAAGATGGCCCGGGCGCTGGGGATGGCTCCTTGGCCTCTGCCCCAGGCGCTAGAGTGGCTCTGGTCGCACAGAGCGACACCCCGGAGGGGCAGAGCATCCCCCCGTGGGGGGCAGAGCGTCGCCCCTGGTGGGCGTGCCAGGTAGATCCCGGTCGGGCGCATGCGGAAGTCTGTCTGACTGTCTCTCCCCGTTTCCAGCTTCAGAAAAAATACAAAAAAAAAAAAACAAGAAAAAAAACCAAAACATTTCTTTGCTCCTTAAGAGAGTCTTATGCTCTAAAACCTCTTTAAAAGCCTTCTGGGGCATCAAAAGTGGCAAGGACAGGTGCCCATACAGTAAGATTTCACGCACCTTCTCCAATACATTTGGGCAATATGATAAAAGCTTTAAGACTAAAACATGCCCTCTGGCCAGGAGACACAGGTAGCTATTTTGCATCTGTCTTCCTAACAGAAACCAAGGATTTCCTCAAGAAGGACCTGAACCTGTATACTGTCAGAAAAGCTCAGTATCAACTATGCAAAAGGTTAAAATAAATTTGGTATAAATTCTTAAAATTTAAGCAAGTAACTCTAGAGAAATATCTGCCACCTCATTCACATTCTTACAGACATTGTGGTAGTCAATATGCTAGGCACCCATCAAAGTGCAGTACCTCTTGAAACCAAGTTTCTTATAGAAATCATAAAGTTCTTTTGTTGAAGCAGCTAACCAGTAACATAATTTCCATTTCAGAGTTACTTCCTTGGCTTCTATCTCAAACTATACCCTTGTTTACACTCCTGAGTAGATCCAAAATTGCTTAAGGCACTAAAAACATTCCTTGTTCACTCTCTCAGAAAAAGGTAAATATTACACTAACTTTCAAGCAAAGTTCAGAAAAAAGCATCTGAAGATGTTCTATGGCAAGAGTTAGTTGATATAACCCAGACATTTTTATTAAGTCCTAAGATTTTTAAAAACAGTTTTTAAAGGGTTAAGAAAAATAAAATACAACAAAGAGTACACCTGCTCATGAACGCTTAAAATACTATCTGACCATTGATAGAAAAAGATTGCTGGTCTCTGGTCTGAGGCAAGCAGTTCCCAAAATCAGCTCTGTATCCAAATGATCAAAAATGTTAAAAAAAACAAAAAAAACAAAAAAACCCCCAGAGTCTTAGGCTTCACTCCATACCAACAGAATCAGATGCTCCTGGGCAGGATTTAAGAGTATTAATTTTAAAAGCGCCTCTGGAACTTCTGAGTCAGGAGGATAACAGTAGATAGAAGCCTGAGTCCCAATCTCTCTCTCCCAAAAATATGAAATCACAAAGAATGAAAACAAAGCCACACATGACCTCCAGTCTAACTATGAGATAGAATACCACAAACTTCAAATTACCAAGAAGTAGAGAAATAAATATCAGCATCCCACAGAGCTCCCACTGCCTCCTGTAAGCATGTGGGTGCACAGCACAGGAAAGGAGCTTAAGAGACTCTATGGAAAGAGAAGAGGGGACCAGATGACACAGATGAAGGACAGAGAAAAACCACTCACAGAAAAAGTCCAACATACATCAGGTGCCATCAGAGTTTAGTAGTTCGCATCAGCTATCCAGAAGGAGGTGAAAGGGAACAGGCAAATGCTTCCCGGGAACACAGAGATCAATTGAGAAGAGAGATGCCCTTTGTTTTTTTTGTTTTTTTGTTTTTTTTGTTTTTGTATTTTTCTGAAGTCGGAAACGGGGAGAGACAGTCAGACAGACTCCCGCATGCGCCCGACCAGGATCCACCCGGCACGCCCACCAGGGGCGACGCTCTGCCCACCAGGGGGCGTCGCTCTGCCGCGACCAGAGCCACTCTAGCGCCTGGGGCAGAGGCCAAGGAGCCATCCCCAGCGCCCGGGCCATCTTTGCTCCAATGGAGCCTTGGCTGCAGGAGGGGAAGAGAGAGACAGAGAGGAAGGGGGGGGGGGGGTGGAGAAGCAAATGGGCGCTTCTCCTATGTGCCCTGGCCGGGAATCGAACCCGGGTCCCCCGCACGCCAGGCCGACGCTCTACCGCTGAGCCAACCGGCCAGGGCCAGAGATGGCCTTTGAAGACATGGCAGAAAAGAAAAAGGAGGAAATATGTATTAAGGATACTGAAGAAATCAGAGAACAAGAAACACAAATTCCTGCCCTAATTCCCTTCACTGCTGCCATCATCCCTTAAAAAAAAAAACTATTTTGCTATTTTGACAGGAGACATTTATCAACTAAACACCTTGTCCACAAAATGCCTAGGAAGAGGGAAAAATAAACATCAACCCGATTCCATAAAAGCTACCAGAAGAAGGAAACAGAAAAAGCAAATCACATTTCAGCTGATGAAAGATGAACACTCTTACCACAAAACAATGATAACGCACACCAAAAACAATGAACCATTAGAAAATTGTAAAGCAATACTTCAAACCACAAGCAATTATCTGAGGATAAGAACTAGTACCAAAAATTAAAAAACTAGAAACACAAATGAATAAAAATCCAGTAAGAAATTGATCAATCTTAGGGAAGGAATGAAAAAAAAAAGTTTTTGAAAAAAAGAATAAATTACAAAATCCTCAAGGGAGAATGAATTTGAGTGAAAATCTAACAAGAGACATTAAAGAAAGGCCAAAAAAATAAATAAATAAAATAAAAAGAAAGTGAGATCAAGAATGGAGGAGTAAAAAAGTGTCAGAAGAAAGCATCTGAAATGTAACAAGAGATCAAGCACTGTATAACTGGAGTCCTTTAGAAAACAATACAGCCTGATCTATGTGGCGCAATGGGTAAAGCATTGACCTAGAATGCTGAGGTTGCCAGTTCAAAACCCCAGGCTTGCCTAGTCAAGGCACATATGGGAGCTGATGCTTTCTGCTCCTCCCCCTTTCTCTTTCTGCTCCTCTCTATAAAATGAATAAATAAAATCTAAAAAAGAGAAAACAATACAATGGAACAGAATTACTTGTTGGAATTATAATTTGAGATATTATTCCAGAAATGAAAGAAAATCTAAACACCGTATTTGGTGTACTGTGTATCTGGGAAATTTACCCTAGAACAATCTACTTCAAGATACATCTTAGTAAAGATACTAGGGTTTAAAGACAAAGGAAAGGAAAAAGTCCTCAGAACAAAAAATTGTATAACTTTAAAAACTAAACTTCAAAAAAATAAAACTAGACTTCAAAAGCAGTATCTATGTTTTAAAAAGACAACGGTGAAACATTTTCAAGAAATTTAAGAATGTAGGAGTGCAGATTTCCTTCAATTATCAAATCTACAGAAAGAAAGAAAAATAGTTCTGAATATACAAGAACTCAGTAATACTATCTACACATGCTGTTGCTGATCATTTATAAGATGAACTTCAAGAGAGAACTGGGAAGATTTAACAAAAGGACTAATGGTGAGCATTCAATATATTTAACTGAAGAACTAAGACAAAGGTGAAAACATGGTTAAAAAAAACAGAATGTACATTTTATAACACCAACAAAGCAGAAAGAATGCACTAATATAAATAAAATGACAAAAGGAAATAAGTATTTATGCAGAGGAAATTTCAAAAAATAGATTGAAAATCTCTATGTAAATAAATCTTAAAAACTAGATGAAATAGGTAATTTTCTAAGATACAGCTTATCCAAACTGACCATGGCAGAAATGGAGAAATTAAAACATCACTAAAGAAAAACCTTCACAGAAGAGCACCTGGTCCAGAGGGTTTCATGGAGTAATTCTACCAAACCTTTGAAGACCAGAGCCCCAATGCTAAATAAATTGTTCCAGAGAATAGAAAACAAAACTTTAAAGTTTCTATGAAGCAATTATAACATCAATATCTAAATCTAATAAAAACAAATTAAAACTGCACACCAATATTCATTTTGAAAATAAGTTCTAATATTGTATTTAGGGTAACTGCAAACAGATTCCAGTATCACATTAAAAAATGTAGTATGATAAAAGTGGTATTTATACCTGGGACGCAAGGATAGTCCAACAGAAAATTAGTCAATAGGAATGAATGAATACTTCACATGATAAATCATATATATCTAATCCTATAAAAAAAAACTCTATAGATGACATGATAATATATCTCGAAAAACCTAGACTCCAGAACTAAGAGAATCAATAAAAACTAACTTAATGGCCCTGGCCAGTTGGCTCAGCGGTTGGCTCAGTGGTAGAGCGTCGGCCTGGCGTGCAGAAGTCCCGGGTTCGATTCCCGGCCAGGGCACACAGGAGAAGCGCCCATCTGCTTCTCCACCCCTCCCCCTCTCCTTCCTCTCTGTCTCTCTCTTCCCCTCCAGCAGCCGAGGCTCCACTGGAGCAAAGATGGCCCGGGCACTGGGGATGGCTCCTTGGCCTCTGCCCCAGGCGCTGGAGTGGCTCTGGTCGCAACAGAGCAACGCCCCGGAGGGGCAGAGCATCGCCCCCTGGTGGGTGTGCCGGGTGGATCCTGGTCGGGCGCATGTGGGAGTCTGTCGGACTGTCTCTCCCCGTTTCCAGCTTCAGAAAAATACAAAAAAAAACCAACAAGAAAAAACTAGCTTAAACAATTAAGTCCTAAGAATTAAAATTAACATGCAAAAATCAATGGCCTTTATATAAACAACTAATAACCAATTAGAAGGTGTAATGCAAAACTCCATCACAATATCCATCATAACAGATTAAAAATACTTAAAATAACCTAAGAAATTCTCAATATTTATGTAAGAAAATACTGCAAAAAATTCTTGAAAAATAATTTGTTCAAGTCTGAACAAATGGAGAGATATTCTTTATTCATGATTAGGACATCATCAAGAGGTCAGTCTTCCCTGCGTCAATTTGTAAATGTCATGCAATTCAAATAAAAACGGCAATCTTCTTTTCTCAAATTAGACAAGTTGTTATTTAATTTATATGGAAAGCTAAACTCACAGGAATAGCCAGGAAACTGCAGCAAAGGAAGAGCTATGCTGGGAAAATTAGCTTTACCAAATATTAAAACATATTGGAAAGCCCCTATGAATAAAACACTGTGGTACTGAAACATGAAAAGAATACTGGACTAGAATAGAAAAGTCCAGAAACAGACCCAACTACATACTGAAAGTAATATATGATAATGGTGGTAACAAAATACTTAAGATGGAGGGTAAGCAAAGATGTGCTTTTTCATAAATTGTGTTGGGACAACTGAACAGTTATTTAGACAAAGATAAAATTAGATCTGTAAAATCTAAGACCACAAAAGAATAAATTCCAAGTGGATCAAAGTAATGAATATAAAACTTATTAGAAAACACAGGTGAATCCATCCCTCTGTAATTGGAATGTAAGGAAATGTTTTATTACTATGATTTTAAATTCAGAGGCATTACATAAGATTAATAAATTTGACCACAAAGTTAAATTTCTACATGGTAAAATACTAAGTGAAGTCAAGACATAAATAACAAATATGAAAAAGTATTACACCCATATCTCAGTAAAGGGGCTACTTTTCCTAATTTAGTAAAGAACTTCTGTAAGTTGAAGGAAAAAGACCATATATCATATAGAAAACTGAAGGTCACAAACAATTCATAAAAATATAAAAATATCTCTTAAAAAGGGGGAAAAGATATTCAATGTCACTTACAAAAGGAAATTAAAACTATAGTGAAATACTTTCACCAAACACATTAAGAAAAATCCAAAAGTTGGAAAATATACCGTTTAGTGAAGTCATGAAGAAACAAATCGATTTATCAGCAATTTATGCAAGATGTTATGTGGCGGTTTTAAAACACGATTGTGAAATTTTTGACACTAGTTCCATAGAGAGGTGGGGTTTACATCCCTAACTCTGAATCTGGGCAGACTTGTCATTGCTTCCCCCAACAGAGAAACACTATGGGCCTTAAAGCTGGGTCATAAAAGGTTGTGTACCTTCTGCCTGGTTGTCTTGAAATGCTCATTCTCCTGATGAGCCCTCTCAGAACTGAGGTTGCCAATTCCATGAAGAAGCACAAGCTACACTGAGAGACCATGTGCACATGGTTCTGGCTGACAGTCCAGGGGTCCTCAAACTTTTTACACAGGGGGCCAGTTCACTGTCCCTCAGACCATTGGAGGGCCGGACTATAAAGAAAACTATGAACAAATTCCTATGCACACTGCACATATCTTATTTTAAAGTAAAAAAACAAAACGGGAACAAATACAATATTTAAAATAAAGAACAAGTAAATTTAAATCAACAAACTGACCAATATTTCAATGGGAACTATGCTCCTCTCACTGACCACCAATGAAAGAAGTGTCCCTTCCAGAAGTGCGGCGGGGGCCGGATAAATGGCCTAAGGGGGCCGCATGTGGCCCGCGGGCCGTAGTTTGGGGACCCCTGGTCTGAACTGAGGCCAACTTTAGTCATCTCAGTCCAGTCCGCTGTGCAGGGTGGGGCAAAAGTAGGTTTACAGTTGTATGTAGAACACAGAATTTATTCTTGTATTACTATTTATTAATTACTGTATTATTTTCCATACAAACAACTGCAAACCTACTTTTGCCCCACTCTGTATAATCCTAGCTCCTAACTGCTCTTGTCACCTGCCACCCATTTGGGACTTCCGAGTGGAAGCTGCAGATAGTATGGAGCGGAGATAAGCCACCCTGCTGCCCTTTACCCACAGTTCTGATCTAGAATCTAAGACAGTAAAGGATTGGTTTACACAATCAAGTTTGGGGTGGTATGTTAAGCAACAATAGATAACCAGAACACGGCAGGCCCCTATAGAAGGAAATCTGACAACAGCCAATAAAACCACTAGTAATTTACTCTTTATCTTAACGATCTCACTTCCAGGAATTTACTTTGAAGATATATCTTAACGATATGAAAATATATATGCAGAGTTATTCACCGAAGCATTATTATAACTTCAAAATACTGGAAACTACCTAAATGTGCAAACAGGACAGTGCTTGCACATACAGAACACCACACAGCTATTTAAAAAACAGAATGCTGAATATGTCTACAAGCCAATATGGAGTGATCTGCAGGACACATTAAATAAGGAAACAAGCAGAGTGCAAAACATATACTATTTTTTATGTGTAAAAGAAAATGCGTACAGTGGGGGGAAAAGAAACACAAGTACAGCACAAAAACAAGAAAACTGATGACTTGCCAAAGGAGCTGGGGTGACAGGGTTGAATGGAAAGAAGTGAAAATTCTAAGTCCATCTTTTATGCATAGTTTTGACTTTTGGAAGCACACTAGTGTACTACTATTCAAAACAGACACAAACAAAAAAGTATGGAGGAAAAGGGCTAAAATGAAATACAACATATGCAAATGAACCCAACTGTATTCAGATGAATAAAATGAACATTCTGTAAGAGGGTGGGGGAGAACCCAATGTAAGTAACTTTTAGACACAGGATATTATTTTTACTATAGACTTAGCTGGGGCGGGGATATGCAAACAAATCTTAAACTTCTCTTAGTACCTCTATTTGTCATAGCGGCATGGATGTAGTAGTTCTCAAACTACATCATGTATACTGTAGGCTAAGCAAAGAATTAAAAGTGTCAATGTTGGGAGCTATGGTTCTCACTGAGGAAGTCGAGACAAAAAAAGGAAATGGAAGAAGGCAAAAAACACAGAGGACTGGACGGGAATGAAAAGAAATCTATCAGTATGACTTTGTAATTTCATGTATATTTATATATATGGAACATGTATACACACATATACTGGCAGCATACACACATCTATTAAAATACAAAAATCTCTACGCAGAGGAAATACTGGCCGTTCACATATGACTATAAAATGAATCAGGACTATTTCAATACCCAGCTAAAATCAGCCACACGAAGAGAAGAGCACGTTTTAAAGGAAATAGTTATTCTGGAGCACCTAATACAGATGTTCAACTGATGTTCACTCTACAACTTAACTTCCTTTGTTGGTCCATTTGAGAGGGAACTGGGGGGAAAGCACTTGGCTTCCCTGCCTCTTCCGCTTGCCTGCTATCCTGTGTTAATGTAACAGGAACTCCCAGACTCAGGATAATAATACTACTACTAACTTAGCTTCATTTTTTGGATTTTGTTGAACAATTGTTTATAGTTCTATTTCTACAAAAAAAAAATTGTTTCCAGTTCTAAATCAACAAAAACGAACTTTTAGAGCACAACTCAATTTACCTATTACCTACACTTTACCCCAAAAGTCCATTTAAACTAAGTAAACATTACAATCTGAGCTTCAGGCATCAGTCTACCTAATTTATATTTTTCACTGTAACCTCTGCCTTTGCTCTCTCTTCCTAGGCTAAAGTCTTCGACCTCATAGGTCCAATTTAATACAATGATCTGGAAATGCCTCACCAAGAGGAGGACATTCAGCAAAGATTTGAAGGATGTGAAAAGTATTCTGGGACTTAAATTCCTTAGTAACAAAGTGCAGAGTCAATTTTCTTCCCATTAAAGGAACACAAATGCTTGCTTTCAACCTCCAGTTAAAATATTTCTTTAACTCATTCAACTGAGAATAAACACAATGGTCAGGGAGCAAAACCAGTATTTCTTCAACATTCCCACTTTAATCCACCTTATCACCCCCATCCCCCAGGAGAGAATTTCCCATTTCAGAGGCATTCTTCAGCAACATCCATCAATCAAAACAGGTAATATCACATTAGTGATTATCAAAGTATGGTCCCCAGACTTAGCAGCATCAACATACCCTGGGAGCTTGTCAGGAATGCAAATTCTCAGATCCACTCAAGACCTCTTAAATTAGAACCTCTGTGGGTGCAACCCCACAATGTGTTTTATAACAAGCCTTCCAGGTGATTCTGATGCATGACAAACTTTGAAAACCATGTTCTATTTGACTAAAATTACACGTTAGAGTGAATTTCTTTGCTCCTCCTGTTATGGACTGAATTGTGGCTCCTCAAATTCATAAATTGAAGCCCTAACCACGAATGTGGCAATCTTTGGAGACAGGGCTTTTTAAGAGGTAATTAGGGTTATATGAGGTCATAAAGGTGGCGGTTCAGTGGGACTGGTGTCCTTATAAGAGGAAGAGACATCAGAGAGGAGCACACAGAGAAAAGGCCACGTTAAGGACATAGCAAAGCAACCATCTACAAGACAAGATGAAAGGCTTCAGGAGAAAACAAATCTTGCTGATATCTTGACCTTGAATTTCCAGCATCCAGAACTATAAGAAAATAAATTTTTGTTGTTTAGGATAGAGCGCTGACTTGGTACACTGAAGTCCCAGGTTTGAAACCCTGAAGTTGCCAGCTTGAGCACGGTCTCATTGGCTTGAGCACAGGCCTGCCAGCTTCAGCATGGGGTCACCACCAGCTTGAGGGTGGGATCATCAACATAATACCAAGGTCACAGGCTTGGGCAGGGGGTCACTGGCTCAGCTTGAGCCCCCTACGCCAACACAAGTATGAGAAGCGATCAGTGAACAACTAAAATGAAGCAACTACACAAATTGATGCTTCACATCTCCCTCTCGTCCCTCTCTCTCCCTTTTTGTCTGTCTGTCTCTCTCTTAAAAATAAATAAAATTTTTGTTGTTTAAGCCATTCAACCTGTGGTATATAGTTATGGTGCTTTTTACCTCAAGCAATATTTAATTTTAATGCTTTCTCTCTCTGGGTATAAGCTAAAAATATTGGCCATTTAAAAGAAAATTCTCTGAGATTTCCTTAAGCAGATACAAAACTCGTTCTTAGTCAACCTTTCACCTATGTTAGTCGACTAAGGAAGGGTTAACTTATACCCCACTCTCCTGAGAAGATAATCTAGAAGTCTATCCTGATTAACTTCTTAGAAATCTATTTCCAAGTACAAAAACGGTGCTGCTTCCAGTATCTACAAATCCATCCTCAAATTTTATTTTGATCTACTCTTTATGTTGTCTATGCAAAGACTAGACCCCTTTGTCAAATTTTTATCCACTATTCTCTCCAATACAAAAACGCTAAATAACTAAATATGCTTTTGAGCACACTTTTATTTTAGTTTGTAGTTAAGTTTAAAATCACAGCTATATTTTCTCCTTTATCCAATGTAATGGAACACATCATTAAACATTACAAAGAATGTAAAAGGAAATTTTAGCAAATACAGTGCTACACTGAGTACTCCTCATTAAAAAAAATGCTAACTTTTTTATTTTTATAAGAGCAAGAGGAAGGGTCAGAAAAGGAAAGAGAGAGGAATGGAAGGAGAGGGAAAGAGAGGGAAGAAGGGAGAGAAACATCAATTTGTTATCCCAAATACAGGTATTTATGCATTCACTGGTTGATTCTTGTATGTGCCCTGCCCTGACCTGGGATTGAACCCACAACCTTAGCGTGGGTCTGGGAATGATTACTCTACCAACTGAGCTACCTGGCCAGGACAAAAAAGTGCTAATATGTTAATAAATATTAGCCAGCCAATCACATTCCTAAACAACCTAACCAGCCCAAGAGCACTCTCCAAAGACAGGCCATTTCTATGTTTCACTATGCTCACACCAGCCCACGGCCTATTTGTGTTCAACCTCAATATGAAACTACATGATTGGGAAGGGTTTCATATTTCAAGTGTGTGATATGTGTGTGTATGAGCATGTATAGATTCACGTAACAAATTTACATTAGGCAAACTGACAGGATGTACCACTGCACTGGCCACATGTATACTAAGAAATAACTAGATATTAATCCAAATAAAAATATGATTATGTCTCTACTATATATCCATAAGTAATTTAATATAACACCCTTATGGTGTTACTTATGTTTTCTAGAAATAAAAATGATTAACTTCTTTCAACTTACTAGGCAGCGAGGTCAAAAGGTTGCCAAGTTTATCCCTTAGTCCTTTTCTTATTTAAATAATACTGACCATATAATTTTCTTCTTTTTTTTTTTTTTTGTATTTTTCTGAAGCTGGAAATGGGGAGAGACAGTCAGACAGACTCTCGCATGGGCCCGACCAAGATCCACCCTGCAATGCTCTGCCCGCCAGGGGGCAATGCTCTGCCCCTCCGGGGCATCGCTCTGTTGCGACCAGAGCCACTCCAGCGCCTGGGGCAGAGGCCAAGGAGCCATCCCCAGCGCCCGGGCCATCTTTGCTCCAATGGAGCCTCGGCTACAGGAGGGGAAGACAGAGAGGAAGGAGAGGGGGAAGGGTGGAGAAGCAGATGGGCACTTCCCCTGTATGCCCTGGCCAGGAATCAAACCCGGGACTTCTGCACGCCAGGCCGACGCTCTACCATTGAGCCAACCGGCCAGGGCCTAATTTTCTTATAAAGATACACCACCACAAAATCCTTTTAAAAATGATGTAAAACTAATTAATTAGAATATAACCTGAATATTTATTTAATTAGAAATATCTGACTCCAAGTTAAAGAGGCAGGCAGATTTATAAATGAGATCGGTTTTAAAAACACATTCCAAACATTTCTGGAAAAGTATAAAGTTAGCTCATTCTTCTTTTTACTGTACATCATCTGATGAAGAATTGATGATAAAAATTATATAACTGGGAAACTTGGGTAAAAGAAACATTAAGTTTTATCCCACACACTTTATTTGCTAAAACAGAAAAATATGAATACACTGGAGATAAGATCAAGAAGGGATTGAAATAAATATTATTCACCCAGCAATTTTAGTTGCTAGATTTTACTAGTGATGGTATTTTTTTTCAATGTTTAAATCAAGCTGAATATGCTTCACATATCTACTTCAAGACCACTAAATGGTGTCAAAATAAGGAGGCAAAACTCATACAGTACATACAAAATTATGTTCTCCATCAATTTAGTCATATACAGAATGCTAACTCCTATGTTAAAAAAAAAAAAAAAAGCCCAAGATATAAGAATACTCTCCTCTAAATGGGGAGAAGAAAACCAGGACCACAGTGCTGATCAATTGAGAGCTCCTATATAAACACCCATAGGCACCCAACTCCTTATAAAGTTGACATCATTCCAGATCAAGGTCCCTGACAGGCATCTAACCTAAGATGAGGCCTTCAACCTAAGTCCCATTTTCTTTTGTTCACTGTACCAAGGAGATGAACTCATAGCACTTTCTTTCATATCACCAGAGGTCTCATCGGTGTTACTCTCCATTCCAGAAGATAACCGACTGAATTTTAAAGGGATAATTAAAGCCTATCCGTTGCACAAATGTTTTAGGTTATAAAATAGCTGGAGACCCATATGAATTTTTGCACAACTATTGCCAACTGCAGAACAGGAGAGTGAGCTACAGAGATCAGAAGTCACAGTTCTAGTTCTGGACTACACATGTGAATGGAAACCATTTTATTCTAAAAGGCTTGCTCATTTAGCACCAACTATTTACAATAAATGGAAAGGCAATGAATTTCCATTTACACAGGACAGAGTTTACCTGCTGTAACCAATCTTATCCTCAGCACTTGGCCTAGTACCCGAAACTATACTTGGCACTCAGATATTTTGTTGAATGAATATTATTTCTGTCAAAGCTTAGGAAAAGCTCAACACTGAACAAAAGAATGAGCACTAAACTGGGAGTCAGATCTGGGTTTTTATTCTCACCGTGGGATCTAGGGCAAGCTGCAGTGTCCTCAGGTCTGTTTACTCATCTATAGAAAGGAGAGATGAACCAGGTTCTCTAAGATGTTCTAGCTCTAAAATTCTTTGTTTACCCTCAAAATGATGTTCTTCATTACTTTTCCAGTCTAAATGCAAAAACATCAGTGTTCCCATCCATGGATTTAGGGCTACTCACATCTTCTGTTTATGGTCTCCACTACCAGAAAATACATGAATAAGCCTCAAGCTGGGCCACAATTTAGATTCAGCATCAAGTTCTCTTTTATGATTCAGAACCCTGGTTCACTGTACTGACTTCAGTTGTTTCCATCTTGAACCAAAAAAACCTCCCTATTATGATTTGCAATAAACAGATAGATGCTCCTCAGACTTTGTTTTCAATATTGGCATCCATTTTAAAACCTATGTATGGTTTTAACTTACAGTTTTTTCAATTTAGACAAAAGACTGACTCCATTAATGGCTGTCCTCTCAGGTCCCAACAGGACCGCCAAATAAAACACAGGCTATTCAGTTAGATCTAAATTGCAGACAATAGTGGATGTCCCATTCACTATTTGAGATACACTTTTATTCACTATTTATCTGAAATTCAATTTAACCTGATGTCCTGTATTTTTACTTGCTAAACCCGGCAACTCTGGTCCTGATTTCATATTATTATATATTACCAGTTCCCAAAGAAACACAATTTTAAAAAGCAGTTTAAACACTAAATATAATTTAATTTTTTATTTGATTCAGAAGAAAATTGGATTTTCCAAGTTTTGCCTCAATCTGGTCTCCCAGCCCACACTCTTATAAAACACTGGAAAGCAACTGTAAAACAGCTCACACCATCTACCCCTCCCCCCTTCCTGGCCCCAGTCTAACAGAACTAATAACCTTCATCCTTGTAAGATGGAACTTAAAAACATCAAATTCCCAAAATGTAGCTCAGAGGCTGCCTTATTTTGAATGCTTATACCCAATACAGTTTCTTAATCCTCACCTATTTTTAATTTGCTTTAATTAGTATTCATCTACTTTACCTAACATCATAAACCATTTAGGAGATACTTACTTTGTGTCCTCATCTTCATTTCCTACCCTACCCCATATTCATACACAGTATACAAAATGCTATATATACAAAAGTTTAACAAGTGTTTTCTAAATATTAAATGTTACTGTAGCTCTGGCTAGATAGCTTAACTGTGCATCATCCCGAAAAACAGATGTTGCTGGTTCAATCCCTGCACAGGGCAAATACAGAAACAGATCGATGTCTCTGTCTCTCTCTCCCCTCCTCTTCCTCTCTCTAAATTAAATAAAATAAAGTTTTTAAAAATGTCATAGTTGAAAAGTATAAATACAGAAGTTGTGATGGTCTACATCGAATTTGTACTAATCCTATCACAAACCTAAAATTCATTTTTAAAAATAAATTCTTATCAACTGCTTGACTTCCTATAGTTTAAGCATAAAATGTATAGAAATCCCATTATGAACTTTCTGTATATAGATGGATTATTTCTGAAAAGCATTTATTAAGAATCTGTCCTAAATGCTGCTTACTCTGCAGTATGACTATAAAGTAATAACTGGTATTTCAGAACACGTATCAGAACATATAAAGCCTAAAAGTATTTATTTTTGCAAGTTACCTTAGCTCATTTTAATAAGGCTGCCATTGCTGAAAGTATTCCAAGTTTGAAATTTTCTTTAGCGCTTGGGCACTTTTAAAAGAAAATAATACTCCATGAGAGCAGATCTTCACTTTTCTGAAAATACATCAAGTGTTACTCTGTAAATGTTTCATTAATGAGCAGATGGCTCACACTGTATGTTGTAGGGACATTGGTTAAAAAAGGGGGATATAAACTGTTTGTTTTTATCACAGAAAAGTATAAAAGGCACTATTTTGTAACATAGAATCTTCTCAACCAATTCAGAATGTCAATACCTAAGCCCAAATGAGTTGTGCAATCTTATGGGATGAATTCAACAGAATTATACTTTTTAAAAATTAATAAACATTGGTTTTATCATTTACTATTTACCACTTATTAGTTCTGACATAAGTGCATTCTTGAATCTTGAGGGTTATGTTTTTCTATTATAGACTTTAACTCCCCCCTCCCACCCAGATATCATCACAGATACCACATTTCATCAAGAATTACTATTTCGGCCCCGGCCAGTTGGCTCAGTGGCGTGCAGGAGCATTGGCCTGGCGTGCAGGAGTCCCGGGTTCGATTCCCGGCTGGGGCACACAGGAGAAGCGCCCATCTGCTTCTCCACCCCTCCCCCCTCCTTCCTCTCTGTCTCTCTCTTCCCCTCCCACAGCCGAGGCTCCACTGGAGCAAAGATGGCCCAGGCGCTGAGGATGGCTCTGTGGCCTCTGCCTCAGGCGCTAGAATGGCTCTGGATGAAACAGAGCGACGCCCCACATGGGCAGAGCATCGCCCCCTGGTGGGCATGCCAGGTGGATCCTGGTCGGGCGCATGCGGGAGTCAGTCTGACTGCCTCCCAGTTTCCAGCTTCGGAAAAATGGAAAAAAAAAAAAAAGAATTACTATTTCCTCCTAAAATCTCCAGAAGCATAAATTATCCCTTCAGGATCAGGACAATATCAAGTCTTCGGTATTTCTGTATGTGCAATCTTCCCACAGCCAAAATAGAACTGTATTTAAATTGGCCTTTGGCAGTCAACATTTAGTAAGAATAAACCAGATCCCTAGCCTCTTGTACATTTTCCCTCAAACCTTAGGTGAATAGGGAAACACTTTAAGATCACCCAAAAACATTTTAATTCCCAGGCGAAAAAAAGAGAGAGAGAGAGAGAGAAATCTCTTGGCATTACTTTAAACTGCTGGTAACATGTCAGATTTAACAGGGTACTAGGGAGTTAGAGAGCTGGGTCCACCTCTTTTCTCTATCACTCAGCATTGGGACAGGTGAATTGACTTTTATCTATATGTACAGAGAAAGAGGCCTTCATCTTATCTAGAGGGGTGCATGCAGAATAAATAATATCAACTGTCACATGTAACATGCTTCTGACACAATCAGTCCTCTTCCAACTATATATATATATGGCAAGCAGGTTCTTTATCCTCATGACCTCAAATATTAAAGCCACTAAGCCAAATCCATTTTAACTAACACAATGATCTGAAAAGTCTGTGGCTGTTACTAGTGTAATACTCAAACTCTTTTCCATGTCCAAAACACATATTTATTCAGCAGAATTGGGTTATGAGATTTTTGCCATAAGCTGAAGCTTATCCCTAGAAAGATGAATATTTTATTTTAAATATTTTACACAAAAATCTTCTAACAACATACCACAAAATTAGCTTGGACAATTTAAAAAAAGTCAAACATCATTAAACCAGAATGGAATCACTCAGGATTGCTACTCACAATATGCCAGGTCCTGGGGATATAAACTATCATCAACCTAGACCTCATCCTTAAAGAACTCTTTCTTTTTAGGAGGATGGTCTTGCAAACAGATAAATATAAGACAAATGATATTTTAGAAAGCCCATGTTTCCCTGGCTCAATATATTGCAGTAATTCTTCTTTCTACTTCCCAGCATTTTTAGCCTTATGGCTAAAATAGAAAATTCCATCTTATATTCCATGTTGAGTTGATAGAGTATGTGAATCCCTAATTTCTTTCTTAAAGAATCTTTCAAAAGTCTATAATTAAAAAGTAACACCGAAACCAGAAGCTAGTTTATATACAAATTGCCTGTCACATGCCAGGCAAAGCAATTAAAGGGAACAGGATTTGCCACCTCTCAGAAAAGCATAGAATTTTCAATTTAAGAAGGGGTAGTGTTCCCTTTTTATGCATTAGCACTCAATATATTTAGGATAAAAAAGTTTTTGAAGACAATTTCAAAACTAGGTTGTAAACAGGAAATGCAAACAAAACCTATATATTTTATTAAGTTTCAGCCCTCAATTGTGTGAAGGAGGTTAAGATTATAGAACAAAGATTACAAAGAGCAACATGTCACCATGCTGCCAAAATGATTTAGATCAGTAATCTCCAACCCCCGGGCCGTGGACCAGTATTGGTCCGTGGTCCATTTGGTACCAGTCTGCAGAGAAAGAATAAATAACTTACATTATTTCCGTTTTATTTATATTTAAGTCTGAACAATGTTTTAATTTTTAAAAATGACCAGATTCCCTGTTACATCCGTCTAAGACTCACTCTTGACGCTTGTCTTGGTCACGTGATACATTTATCCGTTCCACCCTAAAGGCCGGTCTGTGAAAATATTTTCTGACACTAAACTGGTCTGTGGCCCAAAAAAGGTTGGGGTCCACTGATTTAGATGACTTAAAACACACAAAGACCTGAACTCAGATTTTTCTATGTGGAATAAAGTGACTATTAGGTGTTTCTGTCAGTAAAACTAGTTCTGTACATATAACTAATTTTCATTTTACTCTCCAAACTATTATTAAATCAATAATTTATTTTCTAATAGATGTTTTACAGTCAAGGAAATGATGCCTTAATAATAAAAGTGATGGCAACATACACAGAAATGACCTTGCCTAGGGGAGCTGGGGGAATGCCTCATTAAAGAACTGATTTTTCATGGGTCTTAGCAGTATTTTGTGATGTGGGAATTTAGGCGAGGGGAGTATGATGAACAAAATATGTCACAGGACAATGAGAGACTTGGCATGTCTGTAATACAGTAAGAACTCGGGTGTGACTTGAGGTGATCACTGTGACAGCAGAGACAGGGCGGCACAGGGGACTCAGTGTCTAACTGGACATGAGTTAATTGTGTAAGTGCCAAAGAGCAGCGTCTAACTTTCTAGAGAGGTTGAGAAGGCTTCAGGAAGTTTTCATGATGACTAGTCCAGATGAGGACACTCCAGCTGGGAAGAGCGGCACAGAGCTACTGTTTCTGAACCAAATTTTCCATTAAGTTTTGCGAATTTCTATTTTTGATTTTAAAAACCTCCTTTTTCATTGTCAGGAAGTCAACTTCCAATTCTTTCTTGTAATACTTAATGCTTGCCTCTGAACAACTTTTCTACCTTCTCCAAATCTGGTCTCACCTGCAGTGTGCTGGGAAACCAGTTATCAAAATGTTATAGAAATATATTTTAAAATACTAGCAAACACAACAAGTAAACACCTAAAGCGGAGTGAAACGCTGAGTTTTGATGCATCGACTCTCGGCTTCTAAGAAGGCTTTTTCTGCCAATTTCCAGTTTCTCTACTTGTTTTACATGGTTTAGGACGCTAGATAAATAATCGCCATCAGGCTAGGAGAGAAATTATCCCACACCTCTCCCCATTCTGCTAGTCTTCTTCTTTCATCTCTGCCCATTTGAGAGTTATCCCAGATGGCAATGAAGCCACTAAGGAGCATTCCACAAGAAGAACAACATTCTTCATTGACATCAACATTAGAGGAATATCATGATACAGACATTTTTGGTACATTTTACCTTCTACACCTTCAACTTTTCTAATTAATTAAGAGGCAGTGCTTGACAGGAAAAAAAAAACCTGCTTTGGATAAATACATATATCTGTTGATGTGTATCTATTAACTAAATGTAAAAAAGTTACAATCAGGCCCTGGCTGGTTGGCTCAATGGAAGAGCGTCGGCCTGGTGTGCAGGAGTCCCAGGTTCGATTCCCGGCCAGGGCACACAGGAGAAGCGCTCAACTGCTTCTCCACCCCTCTCCCTCTCCTTCCTCTCTGTTTCTCTCTTCCCCTCCCGCAGCCAAGGCTCCACTGGAGCAGGGTTGGCCCGGGCTCTGAGGATGGCTCTGTGGCCTCTGCCTCAGGCACTAGAATGGCTCTGGTTGCAACAGAGCAATGCCCCGGATGAGCAGAGCATCGCCCCCTGGTGGGCGTGCCAGGTGGATCCCGGTCGGGCGCATGCAGAAGTCTGTCTGACTGCCTTCCCATTTCCAGCTTCAGAAAAATACAGAAAAAGAAAAAAATAAATAAATAAAAAGTTACAATCAATCAACTATATAATCTGTGCTACTCTTCCTCCCCTATATATCCCACTTCTACCACTGTCACCTTGAAGTCTTCAATACCAGTACAATCTAGTGACTATGATGACTCTATGAGTACATCTGCTGCTTTAAAATAAACTATAATCTTGATAGACCATCCAAACGACTCAAAATGTCTTCTTTTCACCTTCCTGCAGCATCTGCTTTATGGGGCTACCTTGTACTGAATATTGGAGGGACATGGCCAAAGAATCTCCTCAAAGGAATTTTCTCTCATTTCAGCATAAAGACCTTCACCAATACAGCCTCTGCCTGGGGAAACATTTACTGTAATTTTAATTTACAGGTATACATCAAGAAAGGTAGTAGGGGCAAGTCCAAGATTATGACACAACTCAGAACTCAGCCTGGCTCTCTACCTTGGCTGTAGGCAGCTACACAAGCAGAACTCAGAGCAACTTACAGAAAAGATCCTACAAAGTACAATGACATAAGGACAAAGATCACTTTCAAGATATCATGGTAGCTAAACAATCTGAAGGTTTGACAGGTAACTCCAAAATGCCTTTCTTCTATGTTTAAGAATAGCTGGAAACAATATATCCCCTTTCATTATAGGTGAGATCAAAGACCAGGAAGGGGACATGTGCACACACTTACATTGGTTCCTTGGAAGCATAGGGCACCTGATGAATCACTGAACAAAAAAAGAAACTGAGAAGGAACTCTGCCACTCTGACCGAGGCCGACTTGAAGCCAGCATAGCAGCCTCTCTTTTTGACAGGTCACAACTGTTACTGTCTAGCACAGTGATCACGGAAACAGTTTTTGAAAGAATATATTTATCCACAATCTTAAGTGTTCCGCTCAAAGTCTGAGGATTAATAAAAGATACAATGTCATAACGAGAGTCTGCTAGCACACCTTCCAGCAACTTTCAAGTTTTATTTCATATACAACATATAACCTTCACTTTTTTTGGATTACTTCTTAACATATATTTGTTGAAAAGTTTATACGTTGAATTTTTGTAGAGTTGTCTCCTCTATAAAAAAAAGAAGCTGTAATAATCTGTAAAAATACATTTAGAAAAGCTGTTTATTCATTTTGAAATAAAAGAAATTTCCATTTCTATGGCCTTCTTAGTATTCTATTCCACTTAGTAAAGTCTATCCTAACCTTTAAAAGCAAGGATAGCAGAACTGTTTCAGAAAGATTTAAATTTATATAGCCTAGTAATAACAAAATATTTCTCATCTTCAATGTAATCATTCAGCTGACATATTATTCAGCTGAAGTTAAAAGAAACAGTGCCTTGTGATAAATTTACCTCAAGCATATTACAGTTTCTAAGGAGAGACAAAACAAGCATTATACTGGAGTCCAATGCAAGTAGCTTCAAATTCAAGACTGGACACAAGTGATCATTCAAGAGTCATTAAGAACTTCACAGGTATAAAGTGCCAGGAGCAAGAGACTGAAAGATTAACAGTCCCTGTTCTCAAACTGAACATCTCATTGAGGCGTCAAACGTGTAAATGACTACAAAATATGTATTTTTAAAAGTGCTATAAGATTTTGAGAAAGAAAAGCAGAGACCTAGCCATGAGTGCCATGAGCTGTAGACACACCATGAAAAAAACAAAGAACCCCAAATACCTAACCAGCTTCACAGAAAGGCTGGCAGAAAACAAGATAACAAAGTAGCCAAGTATTTTAATCCAATAATTTAAAAAGAAATAATCATAAACAAAGATAAACATCTGCAAATAAGATGTTCACTGGAGGATTATTTAACATAATAGAAAAACTCAAAACCCAAATATCCAACAACCAGGAAATAGCCATGGAATGAAATATTACATTCATTAAAATGACGAAAAATATTTAATAAGAAAATATGAGGCCTTTTTAAAGCATACACTTATACCTGTATTACCTTAAGCATGTTAATAAACAAATTTTTTAAGAAATCAAAAATAAATCAAAATCTTAAAGCTGACTGTTTTTCAGAGGTAGGATTATGAATGATTTTGTTTCTTTTTTACACCGTTCTCTATTTTCTCAAACATTTATATAATTGGTATTGTTAGATTTTAAATTGGTAAAAAGATTGTATAAAGTCACTGCGTTTTAGTTCCCTTTAAAATCATTAATAACTCTTTTCTTCAGTAGAGAATATTTCTTGCTAAAATTCCACAAAACCCACCCATTTAAACAGGATCATCTGTAGGAGTTGCTTAGAACAATACCTGGCAGGTACAAAGTAGCTGTACAGGTGTTAGTTTTAAATTTTCAATAATTTTAAATCCCCTCTATCTAGTCAAAGTATCCAGTGTGTTACACAGCTGGTCTACTTTTCATGGCACCTTGGCAAAAGAACATTTCTTTTTCCTTTCTTATTCTAACATCTTTTTTTTTTCCCCCTGAAGCTGGAAACGGGGAGAGACAGTCAGACAGACTCCCGCATGCGCCCGACCGGGATCCACCCCGCACGCCCACCAGGGGGCGACGCTCTGCCCACCAGAGGGCGATGCTCTGCCCCTCCGGGGCGTTGCTCCGTCCTGACCAGAGCCACTCCAGCGCCTGGGGCAGAGGCCAAGGAGCCATCCCCAGTGCCCAGGCCATCCTTGCTCCAATGGTGCCTCACTGCAGGAGGGGGAGAGAGAGACAGAGAGGAAGGAGAGGGGGAGGGGTGGAGAAGCAGATGGGCACTTCTCCTGTGTGCCCTGGCCGGGAATCGAACCCGGGACTTCTGCACACCAGGCCGACGCTCTACCACTGAGCCAACCGGCCAGGGCTCTAACATCTTTTAAGAGATAAATGTTGTCTCCCTCTGAGATTCTACTTCCCTCAAAGAAAGCAAGACAAAAAAATTCAGTCAAATACCAAGCTCCTCAAAGGGAAGACAGAAAATTAATGATGAAGATAAAATTTTAAAATATGGTCAACTGTCAAGACATACCTACAAAAGTGTATTCCTTAACAATTTTATCAGAGTCTCTCTTAAGTCAACGTTTCATGGGACTAAACACTTAGGCCCTGGTTGGTGGCTCAGTGAATAGTGTTGGTCCAGCATATAGACATCCTGGTTTTGATTCCAAGTTAAAACATACAGGAGAAGCCACCACCTGCTTCTCCCACGCCCCTGCTCCCTCTTCTCCTCCTGCAGCCAGTGACTTGACTGGTTTGAGCATGGCCCCCGTTGGTCCGAGCACTTCAGCCTCAGGTGCTAAAAATAGTTTAATTGATTTGAGCATCAGCCTCAGCCGGGGTTGCCCGGTGGATTCGTGATGAGGTGCATGCCTATCTTCCCTCCTTTCACTTAAAAAACAAACAAATAAAAAACTCTTTATCCAGATGAAGAAATGGAGAAATCATATACCAGACTCTTAACAAGGAGAGGGCTATATGTAATTAGTCAGAAAATAATGTCTTTACTTTTTTTATGAGCTGCTTGAGACACATATAGGGTGGTGAGGGTGGTTGTGGTGAGGAATATCCCAGGGAAAACTAAAAAAAAACCCCACAAAAGGCAACCAACTATTCTATGTAATAAAGGAATGATGAGGCCATGGCTGACTGGTTCAGCGGCAGAGCAACGGTCTGGCATGTGGAAGTCCTAGGTTCGATTCCTGGTTAGGGCACACAGGGTAAATGACCATCTGCTTCTCTACCCCTCCCCTTCCCCTTCTCTCTCTCTCTCATCCCCTCCCCTGCAGCCATGGCTCAAATGAGCAAGTTGCCCCAGGTGCTGAGGATGGTTCCATGGCCTTGCTTCAGGCACTAAAATAGCTCTGTTGCTGAGCAACAGAGCAGCGGCCCCAGATAGGCAGAGCATAAGCCCCAGACAGGGGTTGCCAGGTGGATCCCTGTCGGAGTGCTTGCAGGAGTCTGTCTCTCTGCCTCTCACTTAATGAAAAAAAATAAATAAACAAGGGAATGATGAATTTAAACCTGCAAAGTAGAGGAAGACTTAAAGAAGAAATCAAGGATCTTAAGTTGTTTATGGATTGTCTTTGCTAAAGAAGTTTTCAGTCAAGTCTGCACTACTCACTTATACTTGTTTATAAAAATGGATTCTTTTACTCCATGTAATACTGAACCCTGCATCTCAATTGCACAAGACTGCACAGAGACACAAGAACTGAATAACAGGTGACATATCTGGGTTATGCACACATATATGTATTCATTTCTAGTTTTGACAAACTTACACATGCATAAAGTTTATTTTTTAAAAAACCTAGATCTAGGCCCTGGCCGGTTGGCTCAGCGGTAGAGCGTCAGCCTGGCGTGCGGGGGACCCGGGTTCGATTCCCGGCCAGGGCACATAGGAGAAGCGCCCATTTGCTTCTCCACCCCCCCCCCCTTCCTCTCTGTCTCTCTCTTCCCCTCCCGCAGCCAAGGCTCCATTGGAGCAAAGATGGCCCGGGCGCTGGGGATGGCTCCTTGGCCTTTGCCCCAGGCGCTAGAGTGGCTCTGGTCGCGGCAGATCGATGCCCTGGAGGGGCAGAGCATCGCCCCCTGGTGGGCAGAGCGTAGCCCCTGGTGGGCGTGCCAGGTGGATCCCGGTCGGGCGCATGCGGGAGTCTGTCTGACTGTCTCTCCGTTTCCAGCTTCAGAAAAATACAAAAAAAAAACAAAAAAAAAAAACAAACACAAAAAAATCCACAAACCTAGATCTACAAGGTATTTAGTTATTTATTTAATATCAGCAGTTCTTTTAGTACCCCTACCCTATTTTTTCCTCAGAGACAACAGGTGCCTTTCCTTTTAGTGCCTAACTCCACTATTACAAGTAACACTTACAGTGTTCCTGCTTGCTTTCTCAGTTCCAGGAGTTATATATCTTTCAACACTATTCTTAGTCCTACCCTCAGCAAAAATACAAATGTTACCCAAAGTACTGCTTATGTAGAGTATATAAAGAAACTACAACTTAATAAGACAAGCACCTTCTATCTAGTTAAAAAGGGACGGAATACCTGAACAGACACTATATATTACTGGAACTTAATATGCCCATCAACTGATAAATGAATAAACAAATGGTGGTATACCTATATAATGAAATCCTTACAGCAATAACAAGGGTCGAACTATTAATATATATTTCACAGAAAAATTTCAAGTAACTACACTAAATGAAAAGTCAGACCGAAAAAGAGCACATATTGTATGATTCCATGTATCAAATTCTAGAAAATTAAATTAGTCTATAATCACAGAAAGCAGATTAGTGGTTGTCTGAGGAAAGAAGGAGGTGGGAGAGGAGATCACAAAAAGGCACAAGGAAAATTTTAGGGGGACAGTAGGGCTAATTAATTTGACTGTGGTGGTAGGTTCACTGCAATATACATACAACAAAACTCAAGTTTTTCACTTTAAATCTGTGCAGTTTACTGTATGTCAATTATACCTTAATAAGGCTGTAAATACATAAGGCTTCTTAGGAGTTCTGGACTCAAGAGTGGGGCTTTCTGATTATGGAGTTTTCTGCTGGGTAACTGACAGATATTTCCTTTTCTTTTTTTAATTGAATTTATTTGGGCTACATGGGTTAATAAAATCATATAGGTTTCAAGTGTACAACTCTATAACATATCATCTGTATATTGTATTGTGTTCACCATCCAAAGACTGGTCTCTTTCTGCTACCATGTATTCCCCCTTTACCCTCTTCTACTTCTCCCCAATACCCACATCCCTTTCCATGTCTATGAGGGTTTTTTGTTTGTTTTTTGCTTAATCTCTTATCTATTTCACCTAGCTCCCCAGACCCCCTCCCATCTGACAGCTGTCAGTTTTCTGTATCAGTGAGTCTGTTTCTATTTTATTTTGTTCATTAAATTCCATATATAAGTGAAATCACATGGTATTTGTCTTTTTCCGACTGGCTTAATTCACTTAGGGTAATACCCTCTAGGTCAGTGATTATCAACAGCCAGTCTCCGAACCAGTGTCTAGCCACCAGAACTTTTGTGCCAGTCCACAAAAGAGTTAACCAACCTGATGTATGGAGATTATAGAGTCTATAATCACTGGCTGAAAAGCACTGGTCTAGGTCCATCCATGATATCATGAAAGGTAAGAGTTCCTACTTTTTTATGGCTGAGTAGTATTCTAAAGTGTAAATACCCCACAGCTTTTTATCTACTCACCTACTGATGGACACCTGGGCTGCTTTTAAATCTTGGCAACTGTAAGCAGAGCTGCAATGAACATACAGGTGCATGAGACATTTTCTTTAGACAACCCCTCACATAAACAGAGCCAATGTCAGAATCTTTAGTTCCTTTCCCTCAAACCGGTCAGTCTCAAAGGTGACAAACTCTGGCCAAAATACTGAAAGCTCAGGAAGGGAAAGAGGCTGGGAATCTTAACGTGAATATTTAAACACTTCTCACTCTCATTTGAGTATACTTTTGGCATGGAACAGACTTAAGTGCCACTAATATGTCACTTCTTTAAATGGAAATCTTATGTAAATATATTTATTGAAAAGCTAAATTACGTTCATGAATGAAACAGAGCATACCATACGGTGAAACACAAAATGATGACAAGCTAGTTAAAAGACAGTATTAGAAGGAAACCTAAAAGAATTTAATGGCTGAAATTTTGGTGTGGGGAGTGAAAATGACCTACTATGCCCACACTTTTTTTTAAAAGTCAACCTTGAAAGAAAGAGTATTAATAAAACTCCCTGACTTTATATTTTGTACTTTAGAAGGCAGTAACAAAAAATCCAAGTGATTTGGCATTTTAGTGATAAAGATTAGACTCAAATTTAAATCTGGAGAGAACTTAACAACACAGAGTAAAAACCGAAATCAGAAGTTTTTAAGTCCAGTTACACAAGGAATACCATCAAGATACAGAGGCTCTGCGAAAGGTGGGCATTCCTAGCTGAAGGAATGATGTTGAAAGAGGTCCAGAGGCAAGAGAATCAGGTAAGTTCCAGTGTTCAATTACATATATAAAAATAGAGGAGTTTAAGGTCAAAGGCAGGGGAATTTAAACTGTACCCTAAATCCACTGTGCATGACAGAGTGACTATGTTCACTTTTTGATATCTGACATCCAGAGGATCTGATGCTAGAGGAACTCCTTTTCCTGATGTGTTATCCTTTTCCACTCCACAGACCTTTCTTGTTTTCAGACCTCTCACTATTAGCACGGGTGCCCTTTAACTCAGTATTCTCTACCACAGTATTAGTTGTCAAAAATGTCCAAAGTAAGTACCTGAAGTTTGTGAGTCAGCATAGTTAAAACATCTATCTCTCACTTGATCTGCGGCATAAGTAGAGATGAAAAGGACAGACTTATAGCAAAGAAACTGAAAATCTTCAATAACCCTAGGTATTAGCAAAGTAGCATGGAATATATGCTAATATCATCCTCGTATGTCCCAAAAAGAAAAAATCAAAACCCAATTGAAAACGATCATGCTCTAGCCCATTTCACTTTTGCTGGTTCCACTGATTTCTACCTTCACAGATTTATTTTTATTTTTTTTACTACCCAAACCACTCTATATTCCTCTTGATCAACAATTTTATTATGATTATTATTGCAATGTTAACACAAGAGCAAGTCTCAGAATTCCATATATAATACTCAACCAACAATTAGGTCTATAAAATTTAAAAGGGTAGGGAGAACATTCAACAGCAGTGTACCTGTACAGTTTCAGCTGTGCTAATCACTGGAAAATAACCTCTGGAGAGCAACCTTACACACCATTTTTTTTTACTATAACGCCTTACATACCAAATTTATATAAACATTAATTACTTATATATTTAAAATTATAACTCATAATTTACATACTAAATCTATATAAATCATTAACTAGTTAAATGTTTTCAAATTACATGAACATTCAATAAGAAATTATAAACTCAAGTACAGGCTTTCCTTTCTGGACCTAAGGAAGGCAGTTAGAAGAAAAACCACATCACTATGCTTTAAAGTTGAACAGAGACCATATACCTAACATTTCTTCCTGATACCTATAATGATTTGGCACCAGGTCATAGCTAACAGTTCAACCTCAGTTCATGGGGAAAAAACTCTCTCAGAAAATTATAACCTGTAGCAAACAGACATTTAAAAACTTAGCTCCATCACATTCCTTTCAATGAATAGTAACTATAAGAATATCATATTTAACTTTTTAAACCATAATATATGCTTCAAACTATGACATCCCGCAATGTGCTAATGAATTACAGATCCAACAAGCACATCTAAGGCAGATCAATCCTGATGAAAGGAAAAGATGTCACAAGCCAATAGTGAAAGCGGACATTGTAAGGTACACATTTTAGCTATTATAATGAATAAAATTGAATAAAATCTTAAAACAGACAAATTACTACATTGAAACTCCTATACAGAAACTAAATTCTATAATCCTAGCAACATTCTATGAAATGTAGCTGTTAGGTTGTCCTGTGCATCCACCTAAGCAAAGTTAAAATTTCAAAGGTAAACCTCATCTGCTTATCTTCACAATGCAATCTACACAATGTTTCAGTTCTAAAATGATACGCCGAAAAATACTGATTAAACATGACTGACCAAAAGGATATAACATAGATGGGAAATATGCAATCTAGGCAACAAATGTAGAAAGAGTCAGACCAAATAACTAATGAGTGATTACTGGGAAATGCTGAGTTTTGAAGGATGGAGACATTTAGATAGACAAGAGAGAGGGAGGGTCCTATCAGGTGACAGAATAAAGACACAAAGTCACAGCAAAAGGAATGAGAAGGATGTGTACAGGACACTGCCAGACTATATGACTGTCCTGCAGTGAGCAGTCTACACACTGTAACACTGCTCTCAACTCTGGGAAACATGATTCATATCGTGTTGTATGTGAATGGTAGCCGGTGGAGGTGGGCAAAGTGATCCTGGTTAGGTAGTATAGAAAAGTATCAGGTGAAATGTCCCACTAAAAGGGGTCTTGTGAAACAGGGGAGCAAAACACTAATCACACTTAGATAAATTCAGTCCATATTAGTATAATATATGAAAATATGGGAGAAGTCCCAACTGGGAAAACTGCATAAACCACCATACTTTGGATTTTGGTTTTGCCCCTCTCTCTCCATGAAACCCCTATTAATATTTCTTAGAACCAGTGTTCTAACACACACTTTAGAAAACACTGAGCTGCAGATGAGGAGAGTTTAGGGGGGTAAATGATGATAGAAGGAGATCTGACCTGGAGTGGTGAACACACAATACAACATACAGATGATTTACTGTAGAACTGTATACCAGAAACCAGTATAACTTTGTTATCCAATGTCACCCCGAAAATGCCAATAAAAAGGAAAAAAAAAAACTGAGCTATTTTATAAAAGACTTTTATAGTCAAGTTGCACGTTGATAAAGAGAAAAATGAGGAACACTGAAAGTTCTAGTGAAAAAATGACAGCAGGAAAGCTCCTTAAAAAAAAAATCTGGCACAAAAGGTATATTAAAGCAGCAGATCTGACTATTTTGAAAGTGAAAGATTGTTTAAAATCCTTCTGGGAGTTCATACAATGAACAATAAATCCACATTGTTAATAATCAAGTTATTTTTAAAAAGCATCTTTTAAACAGTCAAATTCCTTTTAAGATCCACTTTTCAGAAAATAGTAACTTTTACTCCTAAATTTATCAGGTCTTTACAGTAGTTATACCAGTTTACAGTTAAGCAGTATAATCTCAGATTTCACAGTGTAAGCAAGCACTGGTCCATTCAAAACTATCCTTAGTCCTTCCTCCAGAGGCCCAGGTGACAGTAAAATTAACACAAAGCAGGTATCCAAGATTCTGAGAAACCATACTGTTGGGATTTATTGTACTTAGAAATACTAAATAACATTCTTACTAAAGAGGTAACTAAAAAAACTATGCATGCTGTTTAAAATAGGTGACACTGTCCTAAGAAAAGCTTAATAAAAATAGCTTTAAAAGAATATGGTAAAAAGTTTACCCATAGTTTATCTGGATCCCACTGCCAGAAAGCTTTATTAGTTTAGATTTCTACAGCCATTTGTAATTATAACTCACAATTCATAAATATGTCCTAAAGTGTAGCCAGCAAACCTACATTTTTGGAAGAAACAAAAAATGTTCGACACCATCTTGAGTTAGACGTACTTTGAAATTAACTTCTTTATAAATATATTTTAAATACAGATGCAACTACTTACTATATTGTTATAAATGAAAAAGAAAAAAATTCATTTTAAAACTGGTCTTAAATAGAAACTAAATAATATGTGGTATATACTATTAGATGAAACAGTTTAAAAATCCTCAGTTTACAACAAATGGACCCTATAATAGGTTGAACTATACAAACTGTTATTTAACATTTAAGTGAGATAACAGTAACTTCCATCTTAATGCACAAAAAGGTAAATTATCTGTCTTATATCATTAATATTCCTTAAAGATCACTAGGTACTAACCTACTGTTTTTGAAGGAACAGCTGCTTGTCAACTAAAACTAATAGGAATCACTCCTTATTCAACAATTTGTCCTTTTAGTTTAAAGAAATAGCCAATGTCTTTCCTGTTAACAACAAAGAAATCAGAGCTAGACTAACGCATATATATACAGTACTGTATTGACAAAGCATGCTTTACTTTTACAAAAACAAGCCACTGAGAAATGCAGACACTGAGGCATGAGAACAAAAAGAGAAGAACATTCTCTGTCCAGAAGTTTACGGTGCTTAATAAATAACTTCATAAATAACCACGGGTGGTTATAAACCTTCTGAAAGAAAACAATGCAGAGAACAACAGAAATATTTTCAATTTCACAATTTTACACTTGTCACAAAACCGCCAAGTCCATGCATCAAACTTGGCTATAACAGTCAAAACTATTTGAAAACACTAATTCCGCTCTATTCAAAGTCAAATAAATCAATGAGGTCCCTCTAATTTATAAAAGCATCTCTATTAACATAATAAAATTTTAACCTAGTTATAAATTTAACATCAATGTTTTTCAAAACGCAGACTACTGGGCCCCGCCCCAAATCTGCTGAATCAGAATTACAGACACAATGCCAGGGATTCTGCCCTTCAGTAATTACCCCAGGTAATTTTCATGCACACTAATGCTGGAGAACCATTACCTTCCTTGTGAGATTTCTAATAAGGTTTTGATTTCAAGAACTAAAATCTCCTGTCTTGGAACCTTTTAATACTAAATTTCATTACATAAATTGATATTTCAAAAAGAGTTAAGTAATAAAAATGTTGTGGAAGAAAAACAAGTACACCAAAAAATTACAGCAGGAATTAAAATAAGAAAATTATAGGCCATTTTATTTTTAACTTAAGATTTAAAACAAGCCTAAATCATTTCAGAGACCAAGAGGTCTTTGAAAACAAAATTGTCATCTTAAAAATAATCCAATCCACAGTATTAAAAACATTATTTCAAATATGTTCAAAATCATTTGCTCAGCTGCTAAGTAAATCGGGATATGGACTGTTTACATTACAGTATCCCAAATACAAGCAATAATCATAAAACTAAACCCAAACAAATCTCGTTATATTCCACTATAAAAGTTACTCTGGACAGAAACTGATTTCTTATAAATTCATATAACTTTAACAAACTTACATAAACATATATAATGGAAGGAACAATGGAGCAAAAACTAGAAGCAACCTAAAGTCTAGTTCTGGCTAATCTGACAGGTAGCTATGTGACCTTAGGACCTAGACAAATCATTTTACCTTTGGGATGGAGGGGTGATAGTACCACTGTTTACACATCTCACAGGATCATATTGTAAGAATCAAATGAGAGAGTATGCAAATACATTCTGAAATATTGCAAAGCACTCTAAAAATCAAAGGCTTTATTATTAAGGGAGCAAAATCTGACACAATCTTTTAAGTGCCTGCTGTAAAACAGAGTACAGTATTCCGGAAACAATGAGGAACATAAAAACTGACCCTTCAGATTTAATTGGATATACAACACTATTTTTAATTCTGTAAATTATAAATATAAAACGTAAGAAATCAATTCAGTTACCTGTCCTACCTCCCTAACAGATATTTCTGTGTAAAAAGTATAAATAGTATTAGATCATGAGTTGATAATTGTCACAACTGATCAGTAAGTATATTAGTCTCTATACTTTCACTTATTTGACAATTTCCACAACAAATTTTAACAAGACGATGTATATGTTTGTATATAAAGCATTTGTATAAGTTAAAAAATAAATCTTTAAAAGTTATTTCTTTTTGAAAATTATTTCCATAACTATTTTATCATTTTCCTTTAATATCTCAGCTTCTATAAATTCCAAAATAAGCTGCTCTCAGTACCCTCGATGTATGACAGCTACTAGAAAATCATTATTCTTTTCCAAGTAGGTGAGTAAATATCCTTACCCAAACTGTAAAAATGTAATTCCTTTCTGCTTCCTGATCTTTACTCCTTTGTTTGCTCATTCATTACAAAATTCCTAATTAAAAAGTGAAAACTACAAGTTTCAGCTGCATGTATTAGGTGAGTAAAAATAAGGGGGGAAAGGGCTAATACTCGTTTTTGCTGGTGTATTGAAAGAGCAGCGATAGTTGAGCCATTCCTCCTAAAACCTGTTGACCTATACAACTCAATTCACATGGTAAGAGATTGTTTCCCAAGAAGTTAACCTGTCAGACAAATGAAATTCCCAAAGCAAGAATTCTATCAAAGTATGCATAGCAATGTACAATTACCCTGCATACATCAACCTAATTAATCAAATAATGTCCTTTAACCTGGGGCCATATTCCACAGACTGAAAAAGCATAAACCACCTTTCACCTCAAGCAGATTTAGTTTTAAGTTAATAAAAGTTATCTACAGCTCAATAGCTTATGTTTTATAGAAGTTTATGGAGAAATCACAAGTGTTGAAACTTAAATGCAGACAGAAGGCAATAATATCTTGCGGTTTATAATGAAAGCTGTGTTTGGTGATATCCCCACATTAATTTATTCTTTACTTGAAAGCTAAATCTTTGTTTCTTCTTGCTTCATTTACAGTCATAATAACCATAAAGCATTCTGTGCCTAAAGAGACAGTGTACCTTAAATGTTTTATTTGAGAGGGGTGGGGACAGGAGAGTGCAAGTGGGCAGTGAAAGAAGTCTCACCAATTCAACTGTCACTGCAACATTTGGTTTCTAAATATTAAAAGCTCCATTTATTTTTATATGAGATACATTTGAGAGGAGCCATATATAGAAACCACTTTTTCCAACATGGTCCTTAATAACTTTGAATGTAAGTCTTCCTGCAAGTCCTCATTTGTATTATTTAAAAACAAGTACCAGTAATTGTAAAATCAGTAAAACCATAAAAGGCAAGCTGTTGGAAGATAAATAATAAACAAAAAGAATTACTATCCCTTATTCAAGGAATAATTTTACATGTTTACTTTAGAATACTAACAGCATACAGCTAAAAAAAATTAAGATGACCATAACACTAGTAGGTATCCTTATTTGGTGGCAGTAGCTAGCTGCCACTTACAATGAATGCAGTTATTACTTTCCTTATTTCTTTACCTAAGTGTCCAGCTATCATTACCACTATTATTTTATTATAAGCACAAATCAAAACCAGTTGCTCACCTCATCTCAGAATCCAACATTAAACCCCAAGCTCCAATTCAGAAGTCCACCCTTAAAGAATGAGGAATTACAGAAAAATGAAGACAAAATTACCTTATACATCTAAATGAGGATGCCAGTAATGACTACTGCAATAAAAATCAAAAAGGCATACTCTGAATTTTCACCATTTTAATAAAACAAAATCATAGAATTTTAAATCAAAGGTGGCGCTCTGTCCTCAACTCACCCGATTGTGACTCACTTTTGCAGACTATATGGTAGGCAATAACAGTTACTTTTCAAAGATCTTTGCAGTTACACCCAAGTCAAAATCAGGACAGAGATCCACCCTTAATTACAGCAATTTAACTGTCTTATCCAAAGCAAGGTAGAAACTAAAACGGCCCCCTGAAATCATGGGTAAATCAACCCATTTCATATTCCAGTTTTCAAAGGTTTCCTTTAAAGAAAATATTTCTATTTACTTCACATTTGAACGCACCAGGTCGAAAAAGAAAAAAGAGGGGAAGGAGGACTCAGCCGAAAGGCACAAGTACAAAAAGAGATTCTCTTCCAATCCGTCTTAATTCCCCCAATCCGCCTCTGCCACACACAAGGACAGGGAGTCTGGTGAAGGCTAGGAGCAGGACAAGCGGTTAAGGCCCTCCAATCACTCACGTGGGCCACCATCCAAAGGGTTACACACCCTCTGTCTGAGGATAGCCTCATACAAAGCAGATCCTTATAAGTACTTATTATAAAATACACCCACGATGTTCAAGAGCTGTATTTTAAAATAAGAGTATCCTCAGGTGGGGGAGGTTAAGTACAACAAAGGCTTCCATGTTGAAAGGCAGACAGTCCTAAAACAAGCATACATATATAACTACACACATTTGAAAAAAAATTCATAACTAATTTATCATGAACAGCAATCAATACCAACAGGAGCCATTAGATTATTAATAAACCCAGAAAAGTGGAAATGCATAGCAATCAAAGTGGCTATCTGCTGCGATCTAACCCCAGGTAAAGGTAAAAATATGCCTGCGGAGGGGAGTCAAGCCCTCCGCAGATTTAGAGACCCCTTCAGCCTACCCTGAGCGTCAACCCCGCTGCACTGGACAGGATGCGAGTATTTGCTAGTGCTGCGAGTCCCGCAGAAAACTGGTGAATGAAATGCGCACAGAGACAAACCTGGCTGGTGATCGCGGCGCAGAACCAGGGGTCGCTAACTAGCTTAGCCACAAGATTCTCCTACAGAATGGAATAAAAGCAGCACACCCCCAACTCCGCAACTGGAATGCGGTTCTTTCTCACTGACCCTTTCCAAAGAGGGGGCAAGGACGCACGGTGTTTCCCCCTCTCCTTTTAAACTAAACCCAAAAAAGCGAATCCGAACAACCGGGAATATTCTGGGTAGTGGGGTAAGGGCCGAGAGGGGACACCCGTAGAAAGGCGAGACGGCTCTCAAACTCCCGGGGAATCACCGTCCGGTGTGACATGAATCAATCAGACAGCTCCGGAAAGGAGACGACGAGGGGTCCCCACGGGAGACCCAGAGGGACTGAAGCCGGAGGTTCAAGGGGTGACCCTCTCGGGACGCGGTGAGAGAGTGCCGGGCACCGCTGCCCTCAAGGTCACCACGCGCCGGGCGGGGGCGGCCCGCGAAGGGATGAGCTACCGCCCAGTCGCGGCGGCCCGGAGAAGAGCTGCGGGTGTACACACGAAGCCCCACCAAGCCCGGTCCCTCAGGTTCCGAGCGGGGAGTCCCGGCCGACCCAGAGGCGCACGCCCAGGAGCCCGCTCACCTTTCCGATCTCCCGGTGCGGGCGCGGCAGGAGACAACCTACCAGAGGCCCCCCGGACGCCCCCGCCAACTTCTCCCGAGCCCGCCGAAGCCGCTGCTCTCCTCCGGGCACCCAACTGTCCGGACCCCCTCCACGACGTTCTGACCCCCGGTTCCGCCTGGCCTTCCCGCAGGTGATCTGCCCCATCGCCCCTGCCGCGGGCGGACGGTGGCCGCCACTCACCTCGCCCGGCAGCAGGAACCATTTTCCGAAGGAGGAAAGGAAGGGGAGGCTGCAGGAGGGTCGGGGGTGGGGTGAGGCACAGCGGGCAGCTCAGAGGACGGGAGCTCGGTCCTCGGCGTGTCCGCAGCCGGCTCGCACCGCTCGGGATGCCACGCAGGGGTGCGTGAGGCTGCACCTCGAGGATGAGGCGGCCGCGGAGCCAAGAAGCTCGGCGTCCACCAGCCGGAGCTCCCTACTCACGCTGCACTGTGAGGAGGCGGCGGAGCCGGAGGAGGCGGCACCCGGCCCGGCCCCCGCCCAGAGCCCGGCAGCAGCCGAGTGGCCGCCCGCGTCCCCGCAGGTCCCGCCTCCTCGGCTCCGCAAAGCCGCACACAGGGCGCGCCGCGCTCAGCACGGGTAGCTCCGCCAGCCTCACGCCGCCATCCGCAAAGGCAGCGGCGGGCGAGTGCAGACTCCTCGGTGAGCACCGCAGCCCGGGCCGCTCCGAGCAGGGCTCGCGATCCCCGGAGCGGACGGCCGAGCACGAGGGGGCTGCGCGCAGCTCAGGGCATGAGCCGCATTTGCACCGGTGGCCCGCAAGATCGTAGGGGAAGGCAAGGGGAACAGAACTCTCACCCGTTCCGGTCTGGCGCTCCCTTCTCTTCACACCCACACGCCTCCCGCTCCACGCTGGCGGCGCAGCTGCTCCCGCTGCCACTGCCGCCGCCGCCGCCGCCGCCGCCGCCGCCGAAGCTCGCGCCACAGCCGCTGCCGCCTTGGCTGGGCGCGGTCACGTGACGCGGCCCGCGGGGAGCCTGGGGGCGGGCAGGCGCGCGCGCGCGCGCGCGGTGGTAGCACGGCTCCAAGGAAGACTGGGAGCAGAGCGGCGCAGGAAGGCGTTTAACGGGAGAACCCAGAGAGCGCGCCCCCGGCTGACGAGCGCGCGCCCGGCAATTAGAACTTGCCGCGCGGTAGGGAAAGGGTGGCTGGAGTGCGGGGCGGGGGACTCACGCCTCCGCGCGCCCCTCCCTCTCTTCCTTCCCTGAGCTCCTTGACTCGCCGCTGCCTCCGCCCCCTCCCTCTAGCGCCTTTCCTCCAGGCGCTTCCTGCGATTGGCTGGGAGGTTCTGACGTCCGTGTTTCCATGACGTATCGGGGCGGGGGGTGGAGGGGGAGGAGGGGGTGGCCGGGGCGCGGGGGGGCGGTGACTCCGTCAGTCACAGCTCCTGTGTCGGCGCCGGGTCGGGCTGCTCCGGAGAGTGTGGAAGCTGGAGAGAGCGAGGACTGCCGCAGGCGGACCCCTTTCACCTGGGCCGAGCCCAGCCACCCCCGGGCTGCGCCCCTCCAGAGCCTAGGAACTGGGCCAGCGGGCGTCGGAGGGCGAGCGCTCCTCTGGGCGACAGGTTAAGGCTGACCACTCTTCAGCGGACATTTGAGCAGCTTCTCGCCGCGTCTCTTCACTCCCCGCCGGACTCATTGCCTGTCCCGGGCCGTGACGCACGCGCCTGATGACCAAAGTGCCTCCCAACTCGCTCCCCCCTAGGAGAGGAAAGCCCGCCCCTTCCCTACGGTGACGGACGCCCCATCTCTGTTGCTTAGGGTCGGCCCCGCAGACACCTGGGATCTCGTTGCGGAGACGAAGGGTTAACGCAGGCGTACGGCCGGTGCAAACAGGGACCTTCGGATCCGCGCTTCAGATCCCCGTGTTTTCGTTTTGGATTTGCTTTTTTCTACCTATGTCAAGCTGTTGGCTCTTTTAGTTCAATTGTCCCATCTCTTGTGGGGAAAGGACAAAAAACACCGAGCAACATGCGGGATTTAGATGCTAAAAGGTAGTCTGCTTTTCCCCAACCTGCAAGAGTTTTTGCAAGTTAATAAAAACCATCCGTTGTGACATCTACTTTAAAAATAAAACGGGTTTTCCTTCCTACATATACATATATACATATGTAAAGATTACTAGTGCCTAAAACACCGTGTCCCATCGTCCTCTAATCACCTCTATTCGAACTAATCATCGCCGTTCATTCAGAAACCCTACGATATTATTTTTAATACCACTTATTCAGAACAAAAAGATAAGTTCTGCTGTCTCCTCCTTTGTCTTAACTACAAGGCTGGAAAGATTAATATCTGTAACGTCTTAAAAGCATACAAGCGGTGCGAAGGACTTTTATTATATATATTCACTCTGGTAGCATTTCCTTTAAAATATTTTTAAAGTCTTAAAAACAAAAAGCGTAAAAGTTTTAGGAAGCAAAAACGCCTAGTTAATTCTGTTGAAAATAATTTTTTGAAAATGAATTAACAAACATATCTTACTAGTAAACATTACCAATCTTTGTCTTTTACAAGCAAAGTTAGCACTGGGCAGAATGACACTGTTTTTTTCCTCTCTTTAATCACTGTTAAGGAATTGGTTGGTGTGGTACAATAGCCCTTCCTGACATTATTTCAAAACTTAACAGAACAGATTAACTTTTCAAAATGGCTTAGAGGCATTTAAGAGTCATTGGCTTTGGTCCAATTTTTCCTCCAAGGAAGTCACAATAGAAAATTGAATTAAGTGTTCTACTTTAATCAAGACTGTGACATTAAAGTAATATACATATGAATCATTGCTATAGTACACTAGCAAAATGGATAACAGATTGAACTAGAATCTGTTCACTTTGTGGGTTTGTTGCAGCTCCAAATAATGAAATTATGCTCTTAAAGTGTTGTGGTCATGAAAAATTACTCAGCATCTTCGTTTTAAAACATGATTTTTTTAGAGTTTTTACTTATGGAGATTATAAACATATACACCCAAGAACATATTTATATGCATTTTAATGAAATGTGAGTCACATACAATGATAGACTTTTACTGTCGTAGTCAAGATGATTGTATTGTGTACCCTAGTTTTTATACTTTCATTCTTTAAGTAGCAAATAAAGGCTGAAAGCAATATAGAAATTACTGCACAGATTATATTAGGAAACTCAATTTTTCTCCCAAAGTTTTAGTATTGAAACCTCCTTAATGGCATGTCTCAATGTAAAAATCAAGAAAATATTTGATTGCTTAATTAGCATTTCCTAAAAAAATGGAACTGCTTGACTTCAAAGATGTTACTGGATATATAAGCATATCTTGTTCATGTTAGACCTTATCTCATACATTTTAATTGATCCAGAGATAAAGCAGTGCATAATACAAGCAGCATAATAATGCAATTTATTGTTGAAAGACTTAATTTTAAAAAGTTCTAAACAATCTTTGGATATCTTTTTAGTTACAATGCAAAATTTATAAGTATTTAAATCCTATGGCCAGTTACTATTTAGTTTGTAAACATTGTTTGAAGATAGGCCATGTATTAAAAAAAATGTATTTTGCAAATTGTTAGAGTACATTCCTTTAATTTTTATTTTATTTTTATTTTTGGGGGGAGAAGTGAACTGATTTATTCTAAGTTTACAAAATTAATGCTACAAGAAGGACTACAACTCCATATCTCCTAATGGTACATTTTTAGGGGAGTAAATCTAAACTATTGACATTTTTTCTGGTAAGTTAATCAACATGAACTAATCATGTATAATTCACATAGACAGTTTTATAAAACCTTCAGTGTAATCAAGTGAAAAGGGAAACATTAGGATTGTTATTCCCTCAAGAATCCGTCACATATATCTAGCAATAGGACAAAATAAAGGCATGCTAACAGCAGCATATTTTTAAAACCATATTATTTCCTTAAATACACACTTATGTATATGTGAATGTGTCAGTTCTGATCATTGCAGAATGCTAAAGAAAACTGACAAGTGTAGGGAGGCAGGGGAGGAGGAATATTCAATGCTTCATAAAAAAAGTAGTTGTATATGTTCTCAAATTTCCGTTAACCTGGATAACTGGAGAGAGAGACGTCAAGAAAAATATTGCATAGCTGAAAACCACAGAGAACTGTTATCTATGTATTAGTAACAAAATAATTAATTTGCTAAACTAAATGGAGTGTGATTACAGGTAAACCTAAAATAAAAATTTTCAAGTCAAATAATAAAATTTTTATAGGTGAAAAATTCAAAGTGGCTAGATGTTATCATTTGACGGGAATTATTTAACACAGGGGTCCCCAAACTTTTACACAGGGGTCCAGTTCACTGTCCCTCAGACCGTTGGAGGGCTAGACTATAAAAAAAACTATGAACAAATCCCTATGCACACTGCACATATTTTAAAGTAAAAAAACAAAACAGGAACAAATACAATATTTAAAATAAAGAACAAGTAAATTTAAATCAACAAACTGACCAGTATTTCAATGGGAACTATGGGCCTGCTTTTGGCTAATGAGATAGTCAATGCGCTCTTCTCACTGACCACCAGTGAAAGAGGTGCCCCTTCCAGAAGTGCAGGGGGGGGGGAGGGCAGATAAATGGCCTTGGGGCTGCATGCGGCCCTCAGGCCATAGTTTGCGGACCCCTGATTTAACACCCTGAACTCTTCTATGTGTAAGGCTTTTTTTTTCTACCCTAAATGTTGTATAACCTAGGTCATAGAGCAGGGGTCCCCAAACTTTTTATACAGGGGGCCAGTTCACTGTCCCTCAGACCGTTGGAGGGCCAGACTATAAAAAAAACTATGAACAAATCCCTATGCACACTGCACATATCTTATTTTAAAGTAAAAAAACAAAATGAGAACAAATACAATATTTAAAATAAAGAACAAGTAAATTTAAATCAACAAACTGACCAGTATTTCAATGGGAACTATGCTCCTCTCACCGACCACCAATGAAAGAGGTACCCCTTCCGGAAGTGCGGTGGGGGCCAGATAAATGGCCTCAGGGGGTCGCATGCGGCCAGCAGGCCGTAGTTTGGGGACCCCTGTCATAGAGTATGGTCCTAAATCTAAATTCCAGAGAACTCAAAAAGGGAAAGCTCATATTTAAATATCTTTGAAAAAAAGAAGATTTGGAATTGACTTGTGCAAGGAATGATATATAGGATTTAAATTAATGGCAAAAAAGAAGGATAGTAGAAACACCAGGGGAAAAAAATACGTGGTAATTAACAATTATACCACATCCATTTTCCTATCCTTTCATTATTCATCACCTACATAAGTGGAACTCATTTATTTTATCACTAATAATGGGGAGTTACATAGGGTTGTTGTGAGAATTTCATGATATATTTATATAAAGTTCTTAACAGAGTGCTTGATGTATAGTAATGCTCATAAATGTCATTATTACTCAAAAGCATGCATTCTTTACCCCTTATTACAAGGAAATATACTGCAAACAATGTACATATTTACTTTACTTACTTTAATGACTAGGGGTTTATTATTCTCACATTAGGAGTTCAGGGGTAGGTGAAGGCATGTTTGGTTCAGAGGCTGGACACAGATATCAGGGACCCGGTTTACAGCTTGATTCTGCACCATTCTCAGTGTATGATTCCTTCAGTATCTTTTTTACGCTCACAATAGGACAATCAGCAGGATTTTCTCACATTTGGAGCAAATCTTACATTCCATATTTTTTAGTGCTTATATTCTTACACAGTTGTTCATGGCTGCCCACTTTGTCTTTGAAATAACTCCTTTGGTTTTCAGGACATCAGAATGTAAGAAGAGTCATCTGTGTGATCCAAGCAGTGCAGATTACTGGGGCCACACTCACAGAACTTTCGATGATGTCTGCAGTGGCACCAACACATATATCAATACATTTTAGACAGTCCCTTTAGGTGATTTTGAAGAATCTCATCTGTTTCCTTCCTTTGTCATGAGTCTTTTGTTGTATTCATTACTTCTCCCCTCTCTTTACCTGGCTATTTCCAATATTAAGTTCTTATACTTGAGCATTTCTCTCTATTTTAACTTTTTCTATATGGTGCACCCATTTTTATGACTGCAAGCCCTCAAAGACAAGGATAATGTTACACATCCATTTATTCATTAACTGTTTTTGATCCTGATGGATGTCCTGTCAGCTCACTAAGGTAAGGAAACAAGAATGTCTTTTTGGAAGGCATTAGCATCAAGGTCATAGTTTATCCATTTATACAAAGAAGCTTTTATTAAGCACTTATTACATGCCAGGCCTAACAGAACCTAGCACATAATAGGTGCTTAAAATAAAAATACGTTGAAATGAATGAACAACAAAATGAACTATCACCTCTCTGATGGTGAATTCTAAATTTATATCCAATGCTTTGCTCTTTTATTCTGGTGACCAGGTTCTGGGTCATTCTTTTTTTTTCTCTCTCTTCCGGATAGAAATATTGCCAAGAAGCCAACTTACCAGTCAGTCATCAAAAACAAGTCACTGAGGACCAATTTTTTGACTTATGTATTTTTTGATAACAGAGAAGGAGGAGGTCAAGGGAGGCAAGCTGAAAATGCTGGGTAGGTGGTAGAAGTCAGAAGAAAGTAGGATCTGAAACAGAGAGGGGGTTATCTTGAAAAGAAAAAGGAACATCTTTTTCTCTGATGTAGAAAAAAAAAGTGTGTGAAGGGGAAGAGTAAAAATTGAAGTTTAGAGGAAGGAGGACATAGAATAAATGACATCTTAAAGTTCCATGTATAAATAGGTACTTACGGTCATCAGCCAGAGTTGAGGAAAGATGAAAGAAACTGAAGGCTGAGCAAATGATAAAGAAAATGTTACCCAAGGCCTAGTTAGATTTAAAATATGATTTTATAGCAATATGAGTTTACATGATATTTTCTGGTCACTCAGAATTGGGATTTCCCATGTGGTTACATTTATTCAAGAGTTCAGGAGTCTGGTGCAGAGCCTCTTCCTAGGGATGGACATTAGCACTGATAACTAGACTGCATTAGGCTGCTAGGAATGCCATAACATACAACAGACTGGGTGGTTTAAACAGAAAAAATTATTTTCTCATAGTTCTGAAGGCTTGAGGCTGAAGATCAAGGTGCCTTCAGGGTTTGTTTCCAGTGAAACCTTTCTTCCTGGCTGTAGACAGCCACCTCCTTGCTGTGTTCTTTCCTCTGTGTGCATTCATGGAGAAAAAGATCTGTGGTATCCCTTTCCTTTCATAGAAGTCTTATGAGATTAGGACCCATCCTCGTGATCTCATTAATTATTCCCTGAATGCCCTATCACTAAATATCATCACATTTAGGGGTTAGGGCTTCAACATATGAATTTGGGTTGGGGGGGAGATACAATTCAGTTCATACTATAGGCTTCTCTAATGAGCATTTTTCAGAATTCACTTATCAGGATCCTTCCTCAGATCTACTGGATCACATTTCCTGCATTTTGCAACTCCACTCCCTGAATGTGTGTGTGTGTGTGTGATGCTGGAAATAGAGAACTCAATTTTCAGCACACCAAACTGAACAGCCTTGTGCACAGATACCAGCCCAGGAGATTACTGAACCTGGAAATGAGTCATAAGCATGTAATTTTAATGGTAGGAGACGTATTAGACCTGAGTGAGGCAAAAAGCTGGAATTGAACCCCTGTAAACTAGAATCCTGCCTTCTAGCCAGTGATGTGCTGGTATTAGTTCCTACCAGTAGCCTTGCTCAACTCTTCCCAAAACTCCCGCAAGTACCTGCGAAACAGTCAGTAGTTGAATGCCTGCCATGCAACAGGTATCAGCTGCCAAAGGGGCTTCCAGTGGAGCCTAGCCAAGAAAAGAGACTTTGCCCTTTTCTCCTCCTCCATCCTCTTTGTCCTCAAAATGAAAAGAGCTATAGCTTCTGGCAGGGAGGGAGGAGGGGAGTAAAAGTGCACAGAGACAGTGAGGGGGAGGGGAAACCTGTGACTCAGATGGAGATTCAAGTTTGTAATTGTAGTGGACTATTTTCATAGTTGAAAGGTCTCAGAAAATTAAAGAATCTCCTGCAGATATTATTAAAGAACAGGTGTGGGGGAAATCATTGGATCATGGTTGAAATGACTCTTTCAAGAAAAGTAACTCATTGAGTTGAAGCAATTGTCATCAGAATAAGAATAATCAAGTAAGTGAATTGGAAGAGAAAGCAATCGCAAATCATAGTTGCATGGAAAATAACTGGCAGGTTTCTAGAGATAGTACTGAGGTGACAGTAAAGAGCTACATCATGGTAGAGACAGGCAGGGAGCACAAACTTTGACATTTTGTAGATAAAACTGCTAAATTATTAGCAAAAAGCTGTGTCTGATCAGATGCATCTTTCTATTTCTACTCTAGACCTAGAAATGTGATTTCTTTATGGTAATGATGAAGAAACTTCTGGAGATTAGTTGTCACAGAGTCAAACTGTATTTTTATTTCTCTACTCTACCCTCCTGGCTATTGTAAGTTTTCTGATTCCAGACCACAAGCCAAGTTCAAACTATTTGATTTGCAGTTCTCCTTTGGAACCAATGTCATCCAGGTTCTCATTCTTTGCCGTGAACGCTAGTAACCATGCCTTCTTAGTCTTCTGCTTGCTTGACCAATTTCAGACCCAATGATTACACTTACTTCTCACATCTATTTATACTCACTTCTGCTTGCTTGTTGCTTAGTTTCTGACTTCACTGGCTCATCTTGAACTTTGGTTGTGCCTGTTTCTGAAAAATGTCCTGGTGGCTGATTCCCATGCCTTGTCAAGATTCTCAGTTTCTCTGCATTTCTGGCTCTCTCAGATCTAAATTCTAGACCCCCTTTATTGCTTTGCTGATCACACACAACCCTAGTATTTAGAGTTACATGATGTTTTGGTCTATTACCATTTCACTTCTTATTTGATTCACCTGTTTTTTTTTCCCATTTCTCAAATGCCTTGTTTCAGTGTAAGCTATATAAATCCACTCTACCATTGAGCAAAGAGTTTTTCACAGCAAAATTGTTTTTCTTTTTTTTTTTTAAACAAAAGGTCTTTTTTTATTTATTTTTTATTTTTTAAATTTTTTTATTTATTCATTTGAGAGAGGAGAGGGAGAGACAGAGAGAAGGAGAGAGAGAGAGAGAGAGAGAGAGAGAGAGAGGAGAGACAGAGAGAGAGAAGGGGGAGGAACTGGAAGCATCAACTCTCATATGTGCCTTGACCAGGCAAGCCCAGGGTTTTGAACCGGCGACCTCAGCATTTCCAGGTTGACGCTTTATCCACTGCGCCATCACAGGTCACAAAATTGTTTTTCTCAAGTAATAATGCCTGTTTATAGAACTACAAGAACACTTCTATACTAAATACTTTACCAGAAAGGATGAAGAAGATATAATCATTTTCATTTGGTCATGTTAAATTCTGTTTGAGCTACCATTAGTCTACTGATATAATAGCATGTATATATAACCTATATTCACGGTAATATTTTGGAAGGCAGTTCTATTCTAACTAAAGGTAATAATGTTTTTATTTTTCCCATTTTCTTAGATATGGTATGTCTTTCCTATCATCACATTTATGCTTATCCTGCACACATTTGACCTTGCTTTCTGTGCTATACATTGTCATTATGCTTTGTAGTTCCTCTTCATGTCTTTAAAAATGAAGTGCTAGGTACTTAGCAACCTTATCTTCTTCCTATTTATGTGCCTTGGTCATCTTTTCTCAGATTTTTTGAAACTTTACCCATTACTATTATAAACAAAAATAAACTGCTTACATCATTTCATTTTTTTTTTCCAAGTGAGAGGAAGGATGATAGAGAGACAGACTCCTCCTGCATATGCCCTGATTGGGATCCATCTGGCAACCCTCATCTGGGACAGATGCTCTGCCCATCTGGGGCCACTATCAACAGAGCTATTTTTAGTGCCTCAGGCAGAAGCTCCACTGAGCCATCCTCATGACCCAGGGCACTGTGCTTGAATCAATTGAGCCAGGGCTGCAGGAGATGGAGAGAGAGAAAAGGGGGAGGGGGAGAAGCAGATGGTCACTTCTCCTGTGTGCCCTGACCAAGAATCAAACCAGGGACTTCCACTCACCCAGTCAATGCTCTACCACTGAGCCAACTGGCCAGAGCCAACCATTTCATTATTTTACCAGCAAGAATTTAAACAGTAAAACCACAGATAGTGTTATATAAATGTGCGTGCCTTCGTTATATTTTTTCTTTATTATATTCTATGGTTTGGACATTTATAATTATATTTTTCTAATATTAGGTATAAATAATTATCTACATATATGTATTTATATTTTTCTAATTCAAACAATACATATAAATATAGTATAAAAAGTGAAAGATCTCTGCAATAATACCCAGTCATGGGTAGTATCAAGTTGTATTATTTGTCCAGAGTAGTTCTTGCTGTGGGGGCATAAAAGGCAGTAGAGATTATAGTATACATCTGGTAGCCCTGAAAAGTCACAAAATAGAAAAAAAATCCAAAGAAGTATATAAGTATATGATGACATAGTACACATTGCATACATCCATGCTGAGAGAATTAAAATTCATTGGAAAAATTATTATGGAAAAGATGAATCTTAAACTTGGCTTTGAGAAGCAGGAAATGTGACATTTAGAAAGAGCCTGAGCTTTGAAGTAAGACAGGCTTAAATTCAAATCCCAGATCTGAATTTTGCCAGCTGTGTGTTCTTGGGCAAGTTCCCTAACTGTTCTGACTCTTAAGTCCCTTTCTGCTTCCCCAGGTAAAATGGGCACAGACTTCTACAGTTGGTGTAAGGATGAAATTAGATAATGTAGTTTTTCAGTGTTCACTCAATGACTAGATGCTTCTGCCACACCTTGTATTAAGTCTTTGTATTTTCTAATGTATATAAAAATAATACAGTTTACTGGCAAAGGTAGAAAATATAGTTAAAATTTATATTGCTTTAAAAGAAATTTAAAATTTTTATAATCCACATTCCTCATTAAAAAAGGTTTTTTTTGTTTTTTTGTTTGTTTGTTTTCATTTTTCAGAAGCTGGAAACGGGGAGGCAGTCAGACAGACCGGCATGCCCACCAGGGGGCGATGTTCTGCCCCTCTGGGGCGTCGCTCTGTTGCATCCAGAGCCATTCTAGCGCCTGAGGCAGAGGCCACAGAGCCATCCCCAGCGCCCGGGCCATCTTTGCTCCAATGGAGCCTCGGCTGTGGGAGGGGAAGAGAAAGAGAGAGAGGAAGGAGAGGGGGAGGGGTGGAGAAGCAGATGGGTGCTTCTCCTGTGTGCCCTGGCCGGGAATCAAACCCGGGACTCCTGCACACCAGGCCGACGCTCTACCGCTGAGCCAACCGGCCAGGGCAAAAAAAGGTTTTATAAGTTTAAAGAATTTTGAAATCGTAAAGCAGTTGTGATTTAGGTTCTATCTGTATGACTAATATACTAATCAAACTAATAACTCAAATTATCTTTTGATCATTCAGGATCCTTCTGTGTCTAGAAGACTGACACTGTTTGTTATGTCAAGGTCAAATCAATGACTGTACAGTCATATCAAGAATACTAGTAAGAGGTTTGGAGCATTGGTTAAGCAAGAGAGCATATGGTCTTTCCCTAAAAACAATGACAATTCTTTTTTCTTTTTTTAGAGAGACAGAGAGAGAGGGACAGACAGGGACAGACAGGCAGGAAGGGAGAGAGATGAGAAGCATCAACTCATAGTTGTGGCACTTTAGTTGTTCATTGATTGCTTTCTCATATGTGCCTTGACTGGTGGACGTCAGCTGAGCCAATGACCCCCTTGCTCAAGTCAATGACCTTGGTCTCAAGCCAGCGACCATGTCTATGATCCCATGCTCAAGCCAGTGAACCCATGCTCAAACCTGCAACCTTGGGGTTTCCAACCTTGGTCCTCAGTGTGCCAGGTTGATGTTTTATTCACTGCACCACCACCTGGTCAGGCAAGACAATTCTTTAAGAAAGCTTTAAAATGACCACTGAACTCTCAACCAGAGCCCAAATAATGACCACTGAACTCTTAACCAGAGCCCAAATAATGAACACCAAGCTATCTCCTCAACAAGAAATGTTATCCCAGCAGTGCAGCTGCAAGCTAATTAAACACCCCAGATCGCTGTGCTGAACCTTAGTACTGCATTTACAAAATTAATTCAGAGGACATGTTATTAAAGTCTGGGGTTTATCAGAAGAAGGCAGCCTCTTTTTTTCAAGCAGTATTAACAAATTAACATACTGGTTAAGTCACTTATTATAGATGGAGCCTATGAGATCTTCTCTATAGATACAAAAACTAAGCAATGAATTTCTAAGCAAAATAATTAGGCTATTACACTGTGGAAAAGTCCAAAAATAGTGCTTTAGATACCCTGAGAGCACTTTCAAAAATAAATTTATATTCTATATGATTATTTCTAAGATTCTAAAAGACACATTGATGACCACTAATATGCTAGAATTGAATGGCTAGATATGTATCTGAAATATGCAGCAATTCTGCACTTAATTAACTTAGAAATAAGTCAGTAATAATTAGAATGTGTAAGGAAAGAATATTTGAAATTGCTGTGAAGTATAATATTTTTTCTTTTAATCATAATAGCTGGACTTTAAATTTTATATCTTAAAATCAAAATAATAAAAAAAGTTCTACTTTTTTTTAGTAATTCTGAAAGCTGTAATTATTTAAATTCTCATACATGGGCAGTAAGGGTAGATGTGAAGTAGTGAGACATTTAATGACTGGCAACTTTTGGAGGCCATAAAATATGTTTCCTCATTTCAGGTACGTTGTTGCAGTGATTCAAGAAGACATGGAGCAAGTCAGTGAATTCTCTTTCTTAATTTAGTTTTTCATTGATTTGAGAGAGAGAGAGAGAGGAAGAGAGAGAGACGAAGAAAGGAGGAGTGAGGGGGAAGGTAGAGCGATAGAGAGGGAGAGGCATCAACTTGTTCACTTAATTGTTACATTCAGGGGTATTGAACTCGCAAACTTGGTGCACCAGGACGATGGTTTATCCACTGAGTCATCCAGCCAGGGAAAGTCAATGAATTCTTTACAACTCTCTTTATTCCTTTCTAGAATGGAGAGGGCCACTCTGTGTTCCTTTCAGTGCCTCAACAAAATAAGATAAGAGTTTTTGGATACTTGAATAGTTTTGATATTTATGATGTAACAGGTAAAAATCACTCTGAAAAAAAAACCGTACAACAGGAGTCTGGGTAAATATTTCATATTGATAAATAAACCTCACATAAACTATATACTATTTATAAACTTAATATATGCATGAGGAATTAAGTAAAGCAGTGGGAATGTGAGGAAAATTTTGCACGTAGCTCTATAAAGTTATTTTTAGTTTTCATTTCAAAATATAAAAATATTAAACATATACATAAATATAAAAAATAATACCATAACTACTTTTAAACTAGGTCACTAAAGAAAATCTGATGGTAATCTTGTTAATAGTTTTGACAGCTGTTGGGCAGATAAAATATATTATGCTCACTTTGTTAAAGATGCTGCTGCCCACGTGGAAGGCTGTCACCCAGGTGATGGTATTGGCTGCCCTTCTTGCTTGGGATGGGCGTGATTATATTAATGTGTGTTGGGGGCGGGCTATGGGCAGGCAGGATGCTTGTAGCCTGGGGGTTGGTTTTAAGACTAAGCCTTTCCCACCCTTTTGGATGTGGGGTGGTGCACTCTCATGAAGAATCCCATTATGCCTCAGATAAGTGACTTTGTATCAGGGACTTCCTTGTTTGTATATTGGATTAAAAGTTTTGGTTTCTACACTATAAAGTGGGCCAGATTGGGAGCTTGCTCTCTCTTGGTTCCTGAGATTAGCATTAGAGGAGAGAGCAGAGAAAGGAAAGCAGAGAGAGGCCACAGGGAGGAGGCCAGGAGAAGCAGCCAAGAGGCAGAGTGCTAAAGGAGAAGCCAGTTGTGCAGAGAGAAGGAGATGGGAAACAGAGGTGAATAAGGCTGGTGAGGTAGAAACCTTTGATCCTAGGAAAACTCAGATAAGTCAGTAGCTTTGTGAGCACTGAATGAGTGGGTTTTGGAGCCCACTGTGTGATTTTACTTGTCCGCCAGGTGCAAGCTAGGATAAAGATGATGGCCCACTAGTTCATGGCTCCATTGTTTCATTACTGTCTGTCCAAATCCAATGGGAACCTGCATGGGCCAGGCGGCTGTGATGGTGGCCGTGGCGACTGGCCTTACAACAGCTGACTTTTTAAAAAAGCAGTAATATGAAGAGTTTCTCAGGAACATGTGCTGAGGGCAAAGGGAGACCTTAAAAGTGAGGACCTGGGGTTAAAAGGCAAAAGACAGAGGGTTTCACAGAAGTGACCATCCACAGTAAGTGAGGTATGCTGAGAAGATAGACCCTAAGTAAAATAGTTCTACAAAAACAGGGGATTTCTAATGAGAGGAAATGAGCAGCTCTGAAAGACAGAACAAGTAGCAAAATTAAAGTGACATAAAAAAAAAGCAAGTGTACTTATTTGTTCCTTTCATTTTATACAGGTTTCATCAGAAGATTACTTTATAGATGGAAGAACACGTCCTTCTCTAATATAGGAATGTCATATGTTGGTCAAGTAGGTGTTTTCCTCTTTAGATTCTCCAAACACTTTCTAAATAATTCTAAGTAGGAAATAAGTAGGAATGAAAGACTTTCTCAAGGATTGGTTTTTAAAAGCTAATTAAATGAAGAGAAAGAGAAGTTTTATTACCTTGGTAGGTTTTCCAGCAATCTTAATTTTTTGAGCTAAGACACAGAATTTTATAAATAGCCTCTCTAACTCATCTTAGCCAGACACTCCCTTGATAAGACACTCTTGCCCTTGTCTTACAACCATTTCTGGATCTGGTTGACCTATATGTCTTGCCATATTTAAGATGCAGCTTGGAAAAAGGGCTCTGAGGTAAAGATGACATGATTTGATAAAATAAGATATCAGCAATAATTTTCTTGGTAAGGATAACTTTAGGAGTAAGTGTTGAAGGAAGAATTGAATTACTCAATCCATATCTAGTTTTACTCTTAGGAGATGAATTGGATACATTTTAGATGGTAAAGAATTTTTGGAAGTAGAAAGTCAGAAAGCAAGATAAGGGTTTAAAGAGAAAAATCTGTTCAAAAATAGTTTATATGACTAGAAAGTTAAACTATCAGAGAATCATCTTAAATTTCTCTAGAAAAAAAGTCTATATGTTTTTCCATATTTCTTCAGTAACTTACACAGGCCCATAGGGCTTCTCCAATAATTTTGTAGATATAATTCCTCATCCAGACAAGAGTAACTGCCTAGACAGATTAAGAGTCTTAAGATGTCCAGTTAAAGTTTAAAATGTGCATCTACATGTCTTTGTCTTGTTCTGTCTTTGTCTCTTTTTATTTCTATGTAACATATATTTGAAAATTCTATATATACAAAATTTCTGTGGTATATGCACTCTACCCAAGCCAAATGTCAAAGATTTAGGTAAAAATATATTTTAGATTTGCTATAAATCTGTATATTAAAGCTCATATTATTATATTTACTCCACCTGAAGCTGAAAGTTGTCACAGTCAATAGCCATTAATGACATTTAGATAAGGATTCATCTGAAAGGAGCCAAATGGCAAAATTACTTCCAAAAACAAAGCCTTTGTAAGAAATACAAAAAATATAACTTAGTAAGCAGCAAAAATAATTGAGGACAAATGGTCAATTCAATGAGTAAAACAAAAAGATAGAAAATATCAAACTTTTATTCCCTTAAACTAAATTCCTTTTTATTTTATTTTATTTTATTTTTTTATTTATTGATTTTAGAAAGAGAGGAAGGGAGAGAGAGAGAGACAGAAACATCGATCTGTTCCCAATATCAAACCCACAACCTTTGTGTATTGGGAAAATGCTCTAACAAATGAGCTATTCAGCCAGGGCAGGACCAAACCTTTAGATGTTAAAAGGGAGAGCTATTTTGGTTGCCTTTCCATGCCCCCAATCCCCACTTCTCCACCCCCACTCTTTCTGTGCCGTGTTTCTGAATACAGAGAAAGTACTTCCGTGTTGCTCAGGCTCACTCTCCCCAGCGCTTGCTTCACTCTGGCCTCATTTCTAAATAGACTTAGGGTCTTCCTGTCCATCTATCTGTAAACTTGAAGTGCTAAATGATGGTGTAAATTTTAGATACCTCAATAAGTGAAGGACATATTTTAGGTTAAAGAACAGGCATTCTCCCTTGGGTGGGTGTAAAATCATAAGAACACTGTAATGCTGGTGGCTGAGGCCAAGCTGGTTCACAGTGGATTCGGGCAGACAGTAGAGGAACTGTGGAGCTGAAAAGCATTGGGCCATTCCTATTTAATAAAATCTCACAAAGGCAGATGAGCACACATGCAGATGAAATCAGCTTTCAGGCAAATGAACAAAATGGCCCCTTACAGTGGTGGGCAGGCAATCCGCCATCAGCCATCCTCCTGAGCGCAAGCATGGGTACCCTTCTACAGGCCATACACACATGTGGTGCAGCCACGCGTTCACACACCAACCAGGCAAAGTGCGTGCAGCTGGTAACCCGGCAAGCAAGCCTAACACAGCTGCCCCGCATTCTACCCCTTTAGGGTTGCTCACTTCACAATCTACGTGATAGGAAACAGAGTACAGCAACAGCAAAAGTTACAAAATAATTACAATAATTACAAAAGTGCCCTTCACAATGTCTCCCTGAGCACTCTGCCCAGGGAGTTAACTGGAGGCGCACCTCCAGCTCCTCACCCCACGGTGCTAACAAGGTCACCCATCTTAGGTGGGGGGACTTGTACAGTCCAGGGCCATGTCCATTGAAACCAAAAATGTCCTTGGTGCATCTCTGCAACTGGGTGAGAACAGCTTCCCAGTGCAGGAGGGCCTCCACAGGCGCCACGCCCCCGCCCCTGCCCCCAATCAGGGTCCCTCATACTTCCAAAAACGGGCATGTCCATCCATCAAGGGAGCTGGTGCCCCCCTCTGGTTGCAGTCCAAGAGTCAGTCCATGATAGACAGCCCAGCTGTCTGTGCAAATCACCAAGGTGAAGGCCCATTACAGGCAACTAGCCACACAGCTGTTTATTAACAGACTCAGCACCTTTCCATAAGTATGCTGTCCATTGCCACAAACCCCATGCAAACACCTCAACACTTCACAGGGCCTAGAGGGGTCAAACACATTCGAGGCCTGTGTCACCTTAACAGTTCTCTTAGCTGCTGCTGCTGCGAAAAAGCACCTGTTACCTTCTAATGCCAACACCTGCTGCACATTAGAAGGGACCATTGGATTGCCAATTTCACATGGGGCCTCTGACCACCACCCATCCCTGCTGGATGGATCCCTTGCCCTTCCCCCTATTCAAATTGGAACAGTGGGTCTTGCGGATCCTGCAACCTGAATGCCTGCCATTTTCCTGGCAGGTGCCAGGGCCATCCACTTCCCCTGCTTTTTCAGGGGCTGGAACTTCTGTTCTGACTCAAGCTGCCACCAAAGCTCCAACAAGACTTTGTTAAGCTTGTCATCTAATTTCACCCTAGCTGCCCCGGCCAAAATAAAATCTATCCACATCTGCATTCAGGGAACCTTTACAGGCTCATTTCTTCTGTCAGTGAGGGGGGCAGCACTGGCAGCAGCCCTCACAGCCTGATAGTTCATCTCTGTTCTGGAGAGCATGATGCCATCCACCCCTATGTCCCACAGCTGCACTGAGCAGGCTGCCAGGGGCTCACTGGGTTTCTGTCTGAATTTCACCCCCAGCTCCATCAGCTCTGCCTAGATGTAGGGCCAGACCACAGAGTGCTCCGCTGCCTGGGGAGCAGGCTATGGCTGCCCCTGAGAGACTCTTGGTTACTGGGTCTTTACCTTGTTGGTGACAACTGGCTGGGCTCTGAGTCTGCGGAAAGCAGTTGCAGCTTGAAGATCCCCCTCAAAAGAGTTGGAAACACCTGCTCCTGCTGACACAGAGCTGCTTTGCCGGCTCAGAGGCTGCTCCATCTTCCACGCCTACTTTGGCTCCTGCGGCTGCCGGCTCTCAGCCTGAAGCTGACACTCAAGCTCCTGAACCCGCAGTTATTTCTCCAACAGCCATCTCTGCCAATGTTCAGCTTCCAGGGCAAACTGCAACTCACGAACCCACAATTCCTTCTCCAGAAACCACTCTAGTTCCAGGTGCTGTTGGTGTTCAGCCTAAACATCACACTGCAACTCTCAAACCTGGTTAGCCTCTGTTGGTCAAATAAGTTTGTAAAATATGTTTTTTATGTTTGCTTGCTTATAGTTTGCATTGGGGGCTGGGCAGTGCCAGGTATAGTGGTCTGTGAAATTGCAAATTACCTTCCTGCTTGGGAAGGGCCATTGATTTGCTAATGTTTGCTGGAGAGAGGTTTTTGTGCCAGAAAGTTTTGAAAAGAGAGAGGAGAAGAAGAAAAGGCAAAAGAAGCCATGTTTGCAGGGAAAGCAGAGAGAATGCAGAGCGCTGAAGGGGAAGCCATGCTGGTAGAGAAATGAGAAGGTGGGCAGATAGGGAACCAGAGGTGAGGGGCTTTGTAAGCTCTGCTGAGACTGGTGGGGCCTTTGATTCTAGGAGAAACTGGAGGAGATTCTTCCGGTTGTGGGACCAGAGAATGCATCAGTGGTTTTGGGAGCCCTGTGTGTTTGCTCATCAGCCGGTGTGAGACTTTAATAATGGAATGGCCCACCATTTTTTTACTCCACTGTTTCTTACCATCTGCCTGAATTCAGTGAGAACCTGCATGTGCATGGCCACAATGACGGTGGCCCCTGGCCTTACAGCCTCCTTTTCCAGCTCTCGCTCTAGTTCACATCATCGTTGTCGCTCAGCTTCTTGCACAGAGCTCTTTGTTTCTTCTTGCTGGATTGTAAAAAACACCCAGCCATGGTCCCCAACAGGAGAGCCACTGGGAACAACCACTGCTCTAACCCATCTCTTAAGGGTGTCAGTGACTCCATACCAATCTGCTCTGAATCCTGCAACTATGCCAGATGTAATATTGGTGCGTGAGACCAGGCAGGTTCACATTAGATTCTCTCACAACAGCAGACAAGCACACAGGCAGGGGAAATTGCCTCTCAGGCAAACAAACAACAAAATGGCCCTACACAGTGGTGGGCAGGCAATCCGCCCTCTGCAATCCCCCTGAACACAAGCACCCTTAGCCTTACATAGGCCATACACAGGTAGTGTGGCCATACACTCACGTAACAATCAGGCGAAGTGCTTGTAGCTGGAAAGGCCATGCGCAAGCCTAACACAGCTGCCCCACAAACACCCAATTTATATGTATAACAATTTACTTCCAAATCTCAGTATAGTATTACTGAGTTGCCAGTTGTTATTTTCCATGCAAACGTATCTCTCTCTTTGTCTCTTAAAAAACAAAACAAAACATAAAACAAAACAAAATGGAACAAAAAACCAGGATGTGTAGCAATTGGCTAATTCACATTCTAGCCACAATGATGACTCAGGGCATTGCTGCTCATGTGACTTTCAGACTTTCCCCAGTCACTTTTCCACTGTATCGCATATCCTGGGTGTTCTAATCGCAGCAATCCTAAGTGCAATTTTGTAAAATTTTCCATGATTGTAAAGAGGCACAGAGTTTTTATAGAGTTTGAATACCATCCGTGATAAAAAGTCCACTTTCTTTTGATTTTAATTTTCTTGTTTGGTTGCCAAACTTGGTGATAGTAACTTAGCCTGAAGGGCAAAGGGTAAACCATTATCCCTTTAATTGGTCTCTACTGGGAGGCTTATAGAAATGTGCTTATGATATAATTAACAGAGATTTGTGCCTCCTTTGTGAGTCATTGGCCATAAAAGGCTTTGTTTAACAGCTGCCCATGCTTGTTCCATTGCTGTGTCATCCTCAGAGACTGCTGTTTTCTCAAACTCTAAGCAGTCTCCTCCATCTTCCATATTTCTTTTTAGACTCTCTCTGAAATCTATTCTCTTCCAGTTCCCACCAGTGCTTCTGCTGGTCTCCTCATTTGTAAAATCTAGCTTTATAGTTTTCATGAAGACTGTTTTCCCACTAACTTCTCTTACTTCCGTAATTATTATAATCTATTGCTTCAGAATAGTTTTCCTATTCCAAGAGTTAAGAGTCTAATTTTGTAACATAGGCCACTATAAATTATATGCTAGGAAAAAATTCTGGTCTTCAAGTGAGGTACTTATAAACACGGCTGTATTAGAAAACAAGACTGTTTCCAGCATTAGTATCTGTCATGTATTTGTTCTATGCCGCACTAGTCTGCACTTGACCTCCAACTACTTTTTCTTCTGCCTTTTGATAGCCACAAGTTTTTTCCTTAGGTCGACACACGTTGTCCTACTTCTTCCACAGTTTAATGGTGCACTTAGATTCTATATACTTGGACTACTTGCTTCCTTGCAAGTTTATTTCTCATTCTTTTTCAGAGTACAGAATTTGAGCGTGGTAAATGCAATCAATATTCTTTGTTACTTGTCAAGCAAGTAGCTAATTTAAGACTTAAAATAGTAGTGTAAATTATTATACATAACTGTTATAAGTGGTTTAGTGCCAATCTTGGGCTTTTAGCTGTAGAAAGAAATTTTCTTACAAAACTGTGACTATAAACTATTGGTAATAAAATATTCATGTTAATGAGAGTAGAAAGATTGTGAGAGTTAGAATGCTGATATCCTAATATCACCATTTCTCCCCCAGAATACTCAGTTGAACATAAAACCAGATGCTAAATTTAGAGCATTTTTCTTTCCAATATTATTTTAGAGGTCATTCTAATTCTAATTTTAACTAAAAAGTAAGCCCTTTCTGAAGCTATTTCTATTACCAATAAAAAATTGTGTTGACAGATTCTTAGTACTTTGTCATGAGTAACCATGCTTTTTTAAAAGCATTGATTCTATTGTCCACACTACATAGGGCAGAAACTGAGCTGGCTGATAGAGACAGATAAATCAAAATTTCTGGAGCAACTTTTTTCTTTCTTTCTTAGTATAAGTATTTAATTATACCAGGAGAAATTCTGAAAAGTTGTGACACACAATGGAATTGATTCTCCCTATAAGTAGGGCACTTGGTATGGATCTGAGAAAGAAACAAATGCTTTTTTTGAATGATGAATAAAATGAAATTTTTATCTTGGTTACTAGGCAAAATGTCTTTATATTTGATATCTTTTTAATATTTTTATTACATTTGATATTCAATTTGATTTTTTATTAGTTTCAGGTGTATAGCAGAATGGTTAAAAATTATGTAATTTACAAAGCAATCCCCCTGATAATTCAAGTACCCACCTGGCACCATACATAGTTATTACAGTGTTATTGACTATATTTCCTATGCTGTACTTTACATCCCATGATTTTGTTACTACCAATCTGTACTTCTCAGTCCCTTCACCTTTCTCACTAAGCCTCCTAAACCCCCTCCCCTCTTGTAACCATAAGTTTGTTCTCGGCATCTAGGAGTCTGTTTCTATTTTGTTTGTTCATTTATTCTTTTCTTTAGCTTCCACATATATGTGAAATTATATGATATTTGTCTTACTCTGTCTGACTTATTTCATTTATCATAATATCCTCTAGGTCCATTAATGTTATTGCAAATGGTAAGATTTCATTCTTTTTTCATGACCAAGTAGTATTTTGTTGAACTGGATATATGAGAAACTAACACTTGTTAAATATTTCTTAGTGAGGGCTTTATTTTAGGCACTTTAAAATATTTACTTTTATCTTCATTGTCTCCTAAAAACTAGATATTATCATACTTATTTTATAAATGAATAATTTAGGTTAAATAACCTGCCCATGGCTGCATAGTTATTACTAGGAACAGTCAGGTTTATGACACAGCACTGATTCTAAAGCTCATATTCTTTTCACTTTCTTAAAATAGGTCCCTCCTGCTCCTTCTTAGGGAGAAGTATCAGTCTTGCAATGCATTATGATGCCTACTTTGAGAGCCTTTTTGATAAATAAGAATGGGCTCTGAAGTTGAACTACCTGCGTTCCTATCACTCCCTGTGTAATCTTGAGCAGTTACTTGGTGACTATATCTCAGTTTCTTCAACTGCAAGAAGGGGATGATTATAATAATATCCACTCAATAATGTGGTTTATGAAGACTGAGAGAATACATAAATAGAACCCAATAGAGTAGTTGATATATAGTAAGTGACTTGCTTGATGAATAGGACAGAATGGCACTTTAGAAGCTAAGTAATTGGAAGTCTTGCATCTTCGGACCATACTTCTTTGAATGCTCACTCTGGGAGCTCTTAAACACCAAGTAAGAAGACCTCTACACTAGAGAGGTCATGTGCAGGCACTCTGGTCACCAGGCCCAGCTAAGCCCAGTCATCCAGTCATCTCTGCCACAGAGTCAGAAATGTAAGTAAAGCTCCAGATCAGCATATCTGTTCACCAGCTGAATGTCACAGAAGGTCTTCAATTGCCAGAAGAGTCTTCTAACTGAGCCCTGCCCTAATTTCTAACCCACAAAATGACAAGATATAATAAAATGGTTGTTGTTTTAAGCTATTAAGTTTTGAGGTAGTTTATTACATAGCAACATATAACTGAAACATAATTTAAATAAAATAAACACTAATTTATTTAAAAAGAAAGTATGGTGGCCAGCAGCTGTTTTAAGCACTGGTGAATGCATCCATGAACAACCTAGACAAGGCCACTGTTCCCATGAAGGTTGCATTCCATTGGGGAGACAGACAACAAAAAGTAGATAAGAACATACATAATTTCAGATGTACATATATACCGAGGAGAATAATAAAGCAAGTAAAAAGACAGTCTGACAAAGGTACATGTGTGTAGATACTTTTTAGGTAGTGTGTTTAAAAAAGATCTCTTTAAGAACAGCACAGTGGAGCAGACATTTGATTCTTTTTTTTTTAAAGATTTTATTTATTGATTTTTAGAGAAAGAGAGTGTGTGTGCAAGAAACATCAACTCATTGTGGCTTTACTTTAGTTGTTCATTGATTGTTTCACACATGTGTCTTGACTGGGCAAGCCTGGAGCCTTAAACCAGTGACCTCAGCATTCCAGGTTGATACTCTATCCACTGCAGCACCACAGGCCAGGCTGATTAAGTTTTAAAATTATGCAGTCACTCATTCACTCACTCACTAACTCATTAATCCATCTACCTATTCAATGAACAAGCAATAATTAACCATTACTCTATGTCAGGAGCTGTGTAAAGTGCTGAATGAGATAATTGTATTGTCTTATGAGGCAAACGGATATTAGAGATAATAACAGCATCGTATGAATATGCTATCAAAGAGATATGGACATGGAGCTTTGGAGGTATCGATACAATAAAGAGGCATTTGGCCTAACTATGTGGAAGCAATGAAAATACAGTACTTTTTAAAATAATATGTATTTCCAAGGAGTCAACTACGGAAACCAAATACTTATTTAAATGATGTTATTTAAATACTATTGCTCAACAACACATCAGGAGCTTCCCTTTTGCTGTTGTGCACACAAGAGCACAGTGCCTGGCCCATAGACACTGCAATCTTTGTTGAATTAAAATTGGTTTAAGATTCTGTTATAAATCATACTAAAATTTTTTTCTAGCTACTTGCTATTCCTCTGTTTTGAGCCAAAATGATCATTCATTCCCCTAGTCATCAGACCTGGCCCTGAATATTTTATGCTCTCCCCATCACATGTATCTTGAAACAGTGAAGATTGCCATTCCTGAAGATATTCAAAAGGATATCTTGTTCTCTTTCAAAGGATAGATCCAAAAAGGTGTGTGGAAAAAATATATATATATTTTTTTGTATTTTTCTGAAGCTGGAAACGGGGAGAGACAGTCAGACAGACTCCTGCATGCACCCGACCGGGATCCACCCGGCAAAGCTCTGCCCACCAGGGGGCGATGCTCTGCCCCTCTGGGGCGTCGCTCTGCGGGGACCAGAGCCACTCTAGCGCCTGGGGCAGAGGCCAAGGAGCCATCTCAGCGCCCGGGCCATCTTTGCTCCAATGGAGCCTTGGCTGCAGGAGGGGAAGAGAGAGACAGAGAGGAACGTGGGAGGTGGAGAAGCAAATGGGCGCTTCTCCTATGTGCCCTGGCCGGGAATCGAACCCGGGTCCCCCGCACGCCAGGCTGACGCTCTACCGCTGAGCCAACCGGTCAGGGCCGTGGAAAATATTTTTATCAGTAGTAGCAGCAGGGTCAACTTGAGTGCCTGGTCGCCTGCGGTGACCCATTTGAAAGAAGCATCATTAATTTGGATGTTTAAGTGATGCTCTTTTTTTGTTTTTTGGGGTTTTTTTTTGTTTTTTTTGAAGCAGCTTTGGTATTACCTTACAGTCATGCCATGTTTTTGCAGATGTTTATCAAGTTGAGCTTGATGTCATTTTTGCCCATGTTTTTGAATTTCTTCTATGCTATTGATTCCTTCATCTATATCTTCCACTTCAAACTTCTGCCTGATATCTTATTTTCTATACCTCAAAGTTTTCCCAAATTCTAAAATTCTGCTTCTCCTAAGCTTGGTTAATTTTCTCCTCTTCCCAAACACTTCTCTTTTTAATCCCTATGTAATAAATGGCATTGTCACCAGCTTAGCTGGCTAAGGCGAAAATGTGGAGGTCCTTTTGGAGACCTGCTTCCTTAATATTTACAACCAGTCTCTCAACAAACTGTGTTCATTCTACTTTCAAAGTACATCTTGAATTTCCAATCACCCTCTGCCACTATAATTGCCTTGATTCAGGACTTGATTAGTCTTTTGCTAGACTATTGTTTCTTCTGGCTGAAATGCTCTTACCCACCTTGACTACCTGATAAACACGTTTTCAACACTCAGGTTAAGTTAATCTCTTCTGTATTCCCTAGCATCTTGCTTATGCTTCTGTAGTAGCCTTAGCCACATTATTGTATTATTCATTTATGTTAGGTCTGTCTTCAATTTTCTGTTCTCACAGCTTACATGACATTAGATTTGTTCATTCAGCAAGTATATATTAAACATGGAGCAGGCATTCTGGTAGATTCTCCTATACAAAATAGACATGTTCTGAGACTTTGTGGGACATATAATAGAGTGAGAGAGATACATATATTGCATATGTTGGGTTAAAATAAAATAAACAATTCTGGTACAGTATAATGAGCATAGTGTTAGGTGGATGACAAGCACACATGAAAATATATAATGTAATGCTATGGGCTTAGAAAAAGGTTTTTCTGAAGCATTTAATCTGAGAATTTCAAGATGAGTTAGAGCCAGCCAGATTTAGGAAAAGTGAGACTAGAAAGGGTAATATTCCATTTAGAGAAAATAACATGTACAAAGACCCAGAAGTCACATAGAAAGGCCATTGAAGGAATTGAAAAAAAGTATTCTGAGGCTATCAGTAAACATCTGCTGAATAAATAAGGTCTGGGGACATGAGTACAATGTTATACTTAGTTTTCTTAAAACATAGAACTATTTTTGATTAAATTGTACAACAAACTTTTAAAAAAGTTTGTGGCCTTCCCTGTATTCTTAAACAAAAACCACTTAATTTCATTTTTATTTGATAATTCATGATAATTAATAATAATTTTAGTAATTACATTGATGTGACAGTCATGGTTTGTTGCTTCTGATTATATCCATTCCCTCCTTTCTTCTCCCTTGTTAACAAAACCTGACTTGATTGGGGTGGAGAGTGCTCTCCTGTCAGGCAGTACACTGTGATTGGTCTATGGTTGTGCTATCCAACATGGAAGCCACTAGTGGCTACTGAACACTAGGCTATGACTGAGGCTAGTTCAAATTGATGTGCTAGAATTATAAAACATATCCTGGATTTAAAAATCTAAGTCCAAAAAGAAGAAAAGAATGAAAATACACCTTATGAATAATTTTTATATTAATCACATGTCAAAGTGATAATATTTTACATACATTGGGTTAAAACTATATTATTAAAATAATTCACTTGTTTCTTTTTACTTAAAAAATATGCCTACTAGAAAATTACAATGTGGTTCACATAATATATCTACTGGACAAAGCTGATCTAGGCTATTCATAACAATGTTTTTTCTCCCTTTCCCTTATCCAGCCTCCTGTAAAGGTAAGGATGGCCATGTGACCCAATTGTGTCCAATGAGTAAATCTCCCAGGAGGTTTTTGTTTCTCTGTTTGTTTTTTAAAAACTTTGACTTCTGGTAAGAAGGGACTGAAATTGCTCTGCTCTTTTGTTCCCCTAACTTCTGTCTCCCTTGCATTGTGGTCATGATGGCTAGATCTACTGCAGTCATATTTTAAAACCATTTGAAAACTGATTCTTAATGGCTTAATATTTATCGAAGGAAGGCCAAGAGAATCACAAAGATTTTTGTCTGGATATAGTGGTGATGGTTACACAACAATATAAGCATGTTTAATATAATTGAAGTGTACATTCAAAAATGGTTAAGATAGTAAATTTTATGTTAGGTGGAGTTTACCACAATAAAATATTGAAATAACAAATAAACTTTAAAAAACCAACAATAATAAATAAATGAAAACATGATTTAAAAATTGTGAGTGATCAAAAAGAGATCATTGGTTTTATGAAGTTTATAATTTAGCAGGGAGATATAAACAGTATAAAATTAGATTATTCATCTATTAGAAGGTTATTAGTGCTATAGACACAATAAGCAGAACAGGGTAAAGGGGATTAGGCATCCTGAAGTGGGTTGCTATTTTAAATAAGATTGTCAGAGTAGGCTTTAGTAATGAGGTGACCTGAGCAGAGACATGGAGATGATGGAATAAACCATGTGAATATCTGGGGAAAAAACATTCTCAGGCAGTGGTAACAGCCAGTGCAAAAGTCCTAGAATAGGAGCGTGTTAAAGAGACCACAAGGAGAGCAGTGGGGCTAGAACAGTGTGAGTAGAAGGGGGAGTGGAGTGCGGGGTGGGCAGGGGGAGAGAGGTAAGGGTTGAGATTACACAAATAAGGGGGCTTCTGATCATATAAATTCTGGGGATCATTTAAAGGACTTTGGTTTTTACTTTTCAGGAAATGGAAACCATTGCAAGTTTTAAGGAGGGAAGTAACACAATGTGACATGTTTTAAAACAGTGGTCCCCAACCTTTTTTGGGCCACGGACCGGTTTAATGTCAGAAAATATTTTCACGGACCGGCCTTTAGGATGGGATGGATAAATGCACAAAATAAAATTATGTGACCGGCGTAAAAACTGTGGTATTTTAAAATATAATTGTCGAACTGAAGATACAAGTGTCAAGAGTGAGTCTTAGACGCATGTAACAGAGGGAATCTGGTCATTTTTAAAAAATAAAACATCGTTCAGACTTAAATATAAATAAAACGGAAATAATGTAAGTTATTTATTCTTTCTCTGCAGACCGGTACCAAATGGCTCACGGACCGATACCGGTCCACAGCCTGGGGGTTGGGGACCACTGTTTTTTTTTTTTCACAGAAAAGTTCTGTTTATTAATCCTCTCATGAGAAATCTGCATAATCACCACAAACAGTCGCTGAAGAATCTTTACTCCTTCTTTTTGCCAGCACCGACGTCAGCCTTTGCAGTCCCCCTGACTTTCTTCATTTTGTTCTTACGTTCCTTTCTCTGTTTTCTTGAGGTCTTCTTCTTTTCATACAGTCCATGTCTTGCAAGTCTGTGTTTGGGTTCATTTTTCTTTGCATAGTCCAAAGAATCATAAATCATGCCAAAACCAGTTGTCTTGCCACCACCAAAATGGGTTCTGAAGCCAAACACAAAGATGACATCTGGTGTGGTCTTATACATTTTGGCTAGTTTTTCCCGGATTTCTGTCTTGGGTACTGTTGCCTTCCCAGGGTGAAGGACATCAATGACCATTTGTTTCCACTGAAGTAGTCTGTTGGTCATAAACTTCCTGGTCCGGATAGTTACTGTGTCATCCATGACGGCAGCCGATCTTCAAGCAGCGGGGAGGAAAAGAGAGCCACTTTATCCCGGCCAATCATATCAACGCTATGGAAGGACCTGGGGACCACTGTTTTAAAAGGACAATTTTATATAGAAAGAACAGATGAAAGGGGCAAGAGGAGAAGTCAGGAGACCTATGAGAAGGCTTAGATTAGAGTAGTAGCAGTGGAGATGATGGAAAGTGATTAGATTTTTTTGAAGTCATCTTTTTTATTACAGCCTGTCTAGTAGTTATAAAATAGTATCTCATCATAGGTATTTTTTTTTTTCAAATTGAATTAATTGGGGTGACACTGGTTAATATACAGGTTTCAGGTACCCAATTCTACAACATGTCTCTGTATACCATATTGTGTGTTCACCCTTCACAAGTCAAGTCTTTGTCCATCACCATTTATCCTTCTCTAGACCCTCCTTCACTTCCCCTCTTTCTCACCCCCTTGCAATCACCACACTGCTGTTTATATCCATGAGTTTTTTCTTTTTTTTTTGTCCTTTTTTGCTCAAACCCTCCACTCCCCCCTCCCCCACTTACCCAGCCCCCTACCCCAGTGGCCCCCAATCCCCGGGCCGCAGACTGGTATCGGTCCATGGACATTTGGTGCTGGTCTGCAGAGAAAGAATAAATAACTTACATTATTTCCATTTTATTTATATTTAAGTCTGAACAATGTTTTATTTTTAAAAAATGACCAGATTCCCTCTGTTACATCTGTCTAAGACTCACTCTTGACGCTTGTCTCGGTCACATGATACATTTATCCGTCCCACCCTAAAGGCCGGTTCGTGAAAATATTTTCTGACATTAAACCGGTACGTGGCCCAAAAAAGGTTGAGGACCACTGCCCTACCCCACTGCCAACAGTTCTGAGCTGAATGAACAAAATGAACTAAAAATAAAAATAGGGACAGACTTATAGATAGAGAGCAAGTGATTAGATTTTAAAATATATTTTAAAGTTAGAGCCAACAGAAATTTCTGAAAGAGAAGTGGGGTGGTGAATAAAGGAGTCAAGGAAGTCTTCAATGTTTTTTTGTTTGTTTGTGTTTAGTGATAGAGAGAGAGAGGAAAGGAGAAAAATGAGAAGCATCAACTTGTAGTTGTGTCACTTTAGTTGTTCATTGATTACTTTCTCATACATGCCTTCACTAGGGAGCTCAAGCCAAGAAGAGACCACTTGCTCAAGCCAGCGACCTTGGACTCAAACCAGCAACCTTTGGGGTCATGTCTATGATCCTACGCTCAAGCTGGCAGCCCCATGCTCAAGCTGGTGAGCCTGTGCTCAATCGGGATGAGCCTGCAATCAAACCAGTGACCTTGGGGTTTCCAACGTGGATCCTCAGTGTCCCAGGTCAATGCTTTATCCACATGGTCAGGCGACTTTGACATTTTTGAAATGAGCAATTGGACAGATGGATTACCATTATGAGAGAGGTTTTTTTTGTTGTTGTTTTTTGTGGTGTAGGGTTGTAGGGAAGAGGAGTTCAGTTTTGAATACACTGAGTTGGCTCTATTATCATTACAATACATTTTTTTAAAGTTGCTTAAGTGAGGGCTGTGGAAAGTATGAGTCAGTGATATAGCATCTGTCACATAGTATTGGCTCAGAGTAGGTGTGTTCTCTTAGATGGGGAAGGATAAAAGAAGAGGCAGGATTGTAAGAGCTCCATGATTGACTCAATGGTTTCATGATCCTCACATGTGTAACTGAAAAAAAAAATTGACCATAATAACAGAGCTAACAATGATTGAGTTCTTACTGTGTACTAGACACATGATATGTCAACTCATGCTTACATGTATAAATCGAAAGAAATGTTAAATTTGATTTAGAGGCTACTAAAAAAAATGTGTAATTTTTTTCCCCATCCAAATTTATGGAAATTTGTTTTTTGTTTTGGGGCTCCAGGTTAAGAATCCTGGTGTGCTTTAAAATTTATAAACACATCTTTGTGTACATTGTTCATCTTTACAAAATCTTTATCAGGTAGATCAGTGATGTTATCCTTTCCACGTTCAGAGGGCTAGAATGGCTTGTGTGTGTGTGACATGCTGTTGAGTCAGCTTTGGTTCCTGGTGACCCTATGAATGAGTGATGTCCACAATGCCCTGTCCTTAACAGCCCTGCTCAGCTCTTATAAACTCATGCCTCTGGCTTTTTTTTATGGAGTCCATTCTTCTCACATTTGGTCTTACTTTTCTCCTGCTTCCTTTTATTTTTCCAAGAAATACCATCTTATTCAAAGAATTCTGCTTTCTCATGGTTTACCCAAGGTAGGACAGCTTCAGTTTTGTCAGCTTTGCCTTCAGCAACATTTCTGGCTTAATTTGCTCAAGTGTGTTGAACAAGGACTGGCTTGTTTGACATTTGATTCTGCATTATTCCTTACTTTTGTGTTCCAATCACCAATAATTATCAGAATGTTTTGTCTTGGTTTATCAACTTCTTGGATACTTGGGTAAAAGCTTTCAATTTCATCTTCTTCAGCCTCTGTAATTGGAGTATAGACTTGAGTGATGGTTATGTTAATAGGTTTTCCTAGAAGGCTGATTAATATTATTTGGGCAGACTTTGCATTGTAGCCCTTATGTGCCTGTGCTATATCTTACCCCACTATTAAAGAGTGGCTTGCTTAGCCTGACCTGTGATGGCGCAGTGCATAAAGTGTTGACCTGGAATGCTGAGATCGCTGGTTTGAATCCCTGGACTTGTCTGGTTAAGGTATATATGGGAGTTGATGCTTCCTGCTCCTCCCCCTTCTCTCTCTCTTTCCTCCCTAAAAAAATGAATAAATAAAACTTTAAAAAGAAAAATAAAAGAGTGGCTTGCTTAAGATAAAAATGCCAGTTTGAGAGTCAAGGTTCTCTGACTTCAAGGCCAATTATTTTTCACTACCACCTTGCCATTCAACTTTTTATTTATAACACTTTTAAGCCTGTGAGAATTTTTGAATAATACAACAAACACTTTGTTGGGCAGATAAAATATATTATGCTCACTTTGTTAAAGATGGCGCTGCCCACATGGAAGCCCATCTCCCAGGTGATGATATTAGTTGTCCTTATGCTTGGAATGGGCGTAATTATATTAATGTGTGTTGGGGGCGGGCTGTGGGCAGGCAGGATCCTTGTAGCCTGGGGCTTAGTTTTAGGACTAAGCCTTTCCCACCCTTTTTGATGTGGGGTGGACTTTGTATCAGAGACTTTCCTATTTTGTATATTGAATCAAAGGGGTTTTGATTTCTGTACTATAAAGTGGGGCAGACTGGTAGCTTGTGCTCTCGGTTCCTGCGATTAGCATTAGAGAGCAGAGCAGAGAGAGGCCATGTGGAGGAGGCCAGAAGAAGCAGCCAAGATGGTGGAGTGCTGAGTGAGAAGCCAGTTTGTGCAGAGTTTGTGCAGGGAGAAGGAAGGAGATAGGGAACAGAGGTGAATAAGGCTGGTGAGCTAGACAACTTTGATTCTAGGAAACTCGGATAAGTCAGTAGCTTCGTGAGCACTAAATGAGTGGGTTTTAGAGCCCAGTGTGTGTTTTTACTTGCCCACTGGGTGCAAGCTAGGATTAAAGATGATGGCCCACCAGTTCTTGGCTCCATTGTTTCATTACTGTCTGTCCAAATCTAATGTGAACCTGCATGGGCCAGGTGGCTATGATGGTGGTCACGGCAACTGGCTTCACAGACTTGTTACCCTTTACCTACATAGTTTATCAGCTGTTATATTTCCAAGTTTATATCTTTACACACACACACATACACACATGAATTTTTGAAAGTAAGTTGCAGAACTCCTGTCACCTTCAAGTATATTTAACCTTTATCTTTTTAACCTGTATCTCTTAAGTGTAAGAATATTTGCCTACATAACAAATCTTTTCACACTTTTAAGAAAATGAATAATAATAATTTAATAACATCACCTAACATAACCTCTATATTTAAATTTCTATTACTGTCTCAAATTCTTTTATTGCTCTATTTTTTCTATCTAGGAATCAATCTAGGATCATGCATAACATTTGAATATTGAATCTTTAATCTCTTTTAACAGAACAGTTTCCCCATTTTTTTGTTTTTCATGTTAGTATCTTTTTTGAAATAGGTCACTTGCCATGCAGAGTGTCTCACATTTTGTATTTGTTTGTTTTCTCACAATTAGGTTTAGGTTAAAATATTTTTGGCAGGAGTCATGCAAAGGTGAATGTCAGATTGCTCCACTATTAATTAAGATAGAGTCTGCCAGATTTCTCCATTGTAAAGATAAACTATTCCTATTTTAATTGATAGGTTATCTGTGTAATAATACTTTGAGACCAAGGTTTTAGCATCCATTGATGATATTTGCCTAAATTAATTACTACACTGGTGGCTACAAAACTCCCTTTATCTCCCTATGCTATCTGAAAATGAGGAAACTTACCCTAAAGCTTTATTTCCAGTACCCTGAAACCACTAATATATTTCCCTATGGACATTGGCTATGCAGTGACGGAAGGAGCAGGAAGTGAGCCCTGGGATCAGATAGCAGATCAGATAGCAGACAGGTGATCATTGTGTTCCAGACAAGCCAGGAAGGGCTTATTATTATGAAGCAAAAGAGCTGCCTTTGTGACAGAAATGGTTTCAGTTCTGTAATTCTTGGGTGGTTACGGTTGTTTTTTACATAACTTACCCAACTTTTCTTTCAAAATAGTTTGTTTGTTTTTTTTGATGGAAAAAGAATTATGGCAACATATACAGGGTGAGGCAAAAGTAGGTTTACAGTTGTGGGTACACGAAACAAAATTTATTCTTGTATTATTACTTATTAATTATTATATTATTTTTCATATGAGCAACTGCAACCTACTTTTGCCACACCCTGTATTTGGTATACATCTATTTTAAAACCGCTTTACTATTTTTATCTATCTCTTTTGCTTTCTTTTTCTACCCTCTTGTTTTCTATTATCTTCTTTCTCTAGAAACCTTTCTTCTTTTAAAAAGTCTGCTTAAAATTCTGCCTGAATTTTCTTTGTTCTTAATTTACCTCTTCCAATTGACCAGTTCCTACTTTTTTCTTCTGGTTAATATGTCTCTCCTGCTCTTCCAGGTAAGCTGAGGGCTTCAGAAATTATAACGTAACTACATTATGACATAAGATGCCCTAGGTTCAACTCTTTATATAATTAAATATTTGATTTCAGAAGATTATCATTTGAAAAGATATTACAAAATATTCTCAAACAACTGTGATGGATTTAGTTGTCTCAATAGTATTTTGGTTACTTTAAAATATATTATTTAATTACCATGCTTTTTTTTCTTCTATAACTGAAAAATAGGAAGCTTTTTTTTTCTTGGTAATTTCTAACCACATTTTTGCACTGTGGTTTCATGTAAGCAGTAGCTGATAAACAACTGATAACTGTTGTTATGTACAGAATTTGTACGTGTAAGGTATGAAAATGAATAAAAAAATGTTTGAGAAAATGTATATTGATTGAAGTCTCCAAACATCACATTCCTATGGCAAGAAAGACAAATGGATTTTCTCTAATGCATTCAGCTGTTCCATAAAGATCCCTTTGGTTGTTCAAAGATTACTGTCATGATTTATTTTGTAATTTAAAATAGAGTAAAGATTAAAAAAATTTTGCCTTCATGTGTTTTAATTATTGGTTTTTAAGAGGCCCTACAGGCTCTACCAATTCTCTCCTGAATAATTTACAACTTAAAATAATGACAATACTATAATGTATGGCATAGTTTTAAATTGACAAATGTAATTTTGCGACCAATATGATTTAAAATTTTCTAAATCAAAGTTAGGGATAGGCTCATACACAAGAAGGCAAGAAGGCCCTCTGTGTTGGCAGTCTGTGAACCTGCTTGTCCCTCTCTTTCAGTGGTTTGGAAAGAAAAAGCTGAGGGAGAATTTTGCTCTGTCCCAAAAACATCCCTGATCCTATCCCTGCCATGTTTTTCCAGAAGAAAGCTGTTATCTTTTAAACATTAACCCAAATCTTATGTAAACCTTCTGAGGCTAGAGAAATTTTGGGCAAGAAGAATAACTTATATTTTAGAAGGATAAGGTGTCTGAAGATCTGCTTTGAAGCTTGTTTAAGATTAATCAAGAGTTCTCTATACTTAGATGACCCTGGAAATTATCCTTACTGAATTAGTCAAATGCAAAATGTGTGGTAAGAAAATGATGGAACCTTAGCTGGGTAGCTCAGTTGGTTAGCATCATCCTGACTTGCCAAGGTTGCAGGTTCAATCTTTGCTCAGGGCACATACAAGAATCAACCAATAAATATATGGATAAGTGGAACAGTAAATCTATGTTTCTTTCCTTCTCTCTCTCTCTAAAATCAATTAAATAAAAACAATTTAAAACACCCCAAAATGATGGCAACTGTGTTCTGTAGAAATCACTTTGAAAATTAAAATATAATGACTCCATGTTAGAAAATAAGGTCTAAATCAGGTAGTTATTAAAGTTTCCTTCAGCCCTGGTCAGGTAGCTCAGCTGGTTAGAGCAGTGGTCCCTAACCCCAGGGCCGTGGACTGGTACCGGTCCGTGGGCCATTTGGTACTGGTCCACAGAGAAAGAATAAATAACTTACATTATTTCTGTTTTATTTATATTTAGGTCTGAATGATGTTTTATTTTTAAAAAATGACCAGATTCCCTCTGTTACATCTGTCTAAGACTCACTTTTGATGCTTATCTCGGTCACATGATACATTTATCCGCCCCACCCTAAAGGCCGGTCTGTGAAAATATTTTCTGACATTAAACTGGTCCATGGCCCAAAAAAGGTTGGGACCACTAGCCATTAGAGCACTGTCCTGAAGTACAGAGGTTGCTGGTTCAATCCCTGGTCTGAGCACATACAGGAATAAATTGATGTTCCTATCACTTTCTTTCTCTCTCCTTCCCTTCCTGTCTTGCTAAAATCAATAAGTTAAAAAAATTTTAAAAGTTTTCTTTAATCCTTATAACAATAAAATTTCAGTATAATATCTTTACTAGATCTCAATTTTAAACTGAATGCTAAAAAATACTATAGATTTTATAAAAATTCAAAAAATAAATGTTTAAGTTAAAAAAAGTGTTATTTACTAATGTACGTACAGTCTTAATGGGAATTGAAATGAGTTTGAATTATATGACATTTTATGGATGGTTAAAAATGACACCAATTAAACTGAAAAATACTGTACTATTTTATTATAATCTAAATATTATTGGGTTTATGACTCAGTTTTTTTTTGTTTATTTTTGTTTTTGTTCTCTTTTTCTTCTTTTAGGTGAGAGGAGAGGAGATAGTGAGGTAGACTCTCACATGCGCCCCGACTGAGATCCACCTGGCAACTCCATCTGGGGCTAATGTTGAAGTACCAAGCTACCTTTAGTGCCTGAGGTTGATGCGCTCCAACCATGTTGTCCTCAGTGCCCAGGGCCATGCTTGAACATATCTATATATCAAGCCATTAGCTGTGGGGAGGGAAGAGGGTGTGAAGGGGGAGAGGGGAGAAGCAGATAGTCCCCTCTCCTGTGTGCCCTGATCAGGAATCAAACCAGGGACTTCCATAGGCCAGGCCGATGCTGTAGTCACTGAGCTACTGACCAGGACCAGGATATATGTATATATACATATATATATTATTATTTTTTTTTTTACAGAGACAGAGAGAGAGTCAGAGAGAGGGATAGATAGGGACAGACAGGAATGGAGAGAGATGAGAAGCATCAATCATCAGTTTTTCGTTGCGACACTTTAGTTCATTGATTGTTTTCTCATATGTGCCTTGACCATGGCCTTCAGCAGACTGAGTAACCCCTTGCTCAAGCCAGCGACCTTGGGTCCAAGCTGGTGAGCTTTGCTCAAACCAGATGAGCCCACGCTCAAGCTGGTGACCTCAGGGTCTTGAACCTGAGTCCTCCGCATCCCAGTCTGACACTCTATCCATTGTGCCACAGCCTGTTCAGGCTTGATTATAATTTTTGAAAGCATATTCTTATAGTCTTTTGAAATAATAAAAAAACAAAAACAAAAGAGCATTGAAACCTACCATTGAAGATTTTCTGATGTCTAAGTCATTGCAACTTATGTCTGCACTCTAGCTTATACACTCCTTTGAGAGCAAGAACAGTAAATCTTATTAATTTTTGTAGCTCCTTGTTTTTGGTTCAGTGCCTTGAATATGGAGAACACTTAGTAAATATTTGCCAAATATATTGAGAAATATGTATCAAACCTTAAAGACAAGATATAATTAGCAGAGAACAGCTGAGGAAGAGAGAAATTAACTGACTTCACAAGGACAATAAACTAAGTTTGTGCCATTGTATGGCAAAATTTTAATGGCCTCTATCTACCCATGCAAGTCCTTAGTGACTTTTTTCTCTATTCTTAACACTCTTAATGTCTCTTGATGACTTTTCATTTCTGTTGGCTAGAATATGTATTTATTCAATAAGATTCCATGTGTCATAGAACTATTTTTGGTAGAATAGATTTCTGCAATAATTTTTAGCATTCTATAATCCTGTCATGCCATGGAATCTCTTAGGTGAACACAGTGGAGAAGAGATATTTGCAGGTTAGTTGGAAGAGATATTAAAGATGTTAGTTCTCTTGTTTAAAAGTCACAGAGACCTATGGAATGGAAGAAAACATTGGAAAGGGCAAATGGGTTTGAGGTTGAACCACAGACACAGTTGGCACCAGGGACTCAAATGCCATCACAAGCCCATGTTTTCACCTCTTGTGTACATTAGTTTTCTTACCTCTTGTTGCTGCTGAGATTTCTCGGTGTGACAGAGAACACGTTTGCCAACAGCTCTTGAGCTTAACATATGACCCCTGCCACTGACTGGACTGTCTCAGTTCTTCTAAAAATCCTCAAACAACAAACACACAAAATTAAAATCCTCTTGTTGGCCCACCTTGGGAGACCTGAGGACCTGTTATACATTGAATATGTCCCCTCAAAAGATATTGAAGTTCTTACTACTGGTATGACAACACACCTCAGTGCAATTTATCATGATTTGGAACTCAGTTTGGATCAGTAAACTTGAAAATCTTCACTGAAAATTTTCCATTGAATAAATTAGTTTGGTTAGGAATTGGGTAATTAAAAATTATTTAAAAATTAATTTGCAGATAGTTTTATTTAATTAGTATCTATGTCTCAGCTTATAAGTCACCACAATTGCAAGACCATTAACCAATTTGCTTTGTCTAGGCAGGTAGATATTTACAGCAAAATTGAATTTATGTGAAGGAGACCAAAATGTTTAAGAGCATGCCAATGAAAGATGCTGTTGATCCTGACCAGTGGTGGCACAGTGGATAGAGTGTTGACTTGGAATGCTGAGGGTCCCAGGCTCAAAACCTGAGGTTGCCAGCTTGAGTATGGGATCATCAACATGATCCCATGGTCACTGGCTTGAGTCCAGAGGTCTCTGACTTGAAGCTCAAGGTCACTGGCTTGAACAAGAGGTCACTGGATCAGCTTGAACACTGCCCCCCATTAAGGCAGGGAAGAGAAGCAATCAGTGAACAACTAAAGTGATGCTACTACAAGTTCATGTTTCTCATCTTTCTGGCACACACACACACATACACACACAAAATAGATGCTGTTCAGCAAAATAACAAATTCTTGTCTCAAACTGGTAGCCTTTCTAATTCTTTAATGACAAATTCTTTTGTAGTTGTTTATTTATGACAGGTTCCAGTAGAGACACAATCTAGTAACTACTGCTACCTTCTATATTTTATCAACTTAATCTTCTTTATAAGAATTTGTATTCACCATGTTAGACTTCATCAATGAGGATTTTGCATCAGAGTGAGTAGATTGCCTTTTCGTGCTTATGTTTTCTAATCAGAGAATATGATAACTAAGATTCTAGATCAAGGATCTAGAACCCTCAGGCCAAATCCAGAACATCATCTGTTTTTGGAAATACAAATTTATTGGAACACAGATATCTATTTACTTTCTTATTATCTATGGTTGTTTTTATGCTACAATACCAGAGTTGAACAGTTGTGACAGTGACTATGTGGCCTAGCCATTTTATAGCAAAAGTTTGCCAATTTCTGATCATCCAAGGAAGGAAAATAAATGTTTACTTAAAAAAAAGTAAGCGTGCCTGACCAGGCGGTGGCGCAGTGGATAGAGCATCAGACTGGGATGCAGAGGACCCAGCTTCAAGACCCCGAGGTCTCCAGCTTGAGCTCAGGCTCATCTGGTTTGAGCAAAAAGCCCACTAGCTTGAACCCAAGGTCGCTGGCTCCAGCGAGGGGTTACTCAGTCTGCTGAAGGCCCACAGTCAAGGCACATATGAGAAAGTAATCAATGAACAACTAAGGTGTTGCAATGTGCAATGAAAAACTAATGATTGATGCTTCTCATCTCTCTCCATTCCTGTCTGTCTGTCCCTGTCTATCCCTCTCTCTGACTCACTCTCTGTCTCTGTAAAAAATAAATAAATAAAATTAAAAAAAAAAAAAAAAGTAAGCGTACCATGGACAGATTTCTTCTTCTTTTTTTTTTTTTCTGAAGTTGGAAACGGGGAGGCAGTCAGACAGACTCCTGCATGCTCCTGACCAGGATCCACCCGGCATGCCCACTAGGGGGCGATGCTCTACCCATCTGGGGCGTTGCTCTGTTGCAACCAGAGCCATTCTAGCACCTGAGGCAGAGGTCACGGAGCCATCCTCAGCGCCTGGGCAAACTTTGCTCCAATGGAGCCTTGGCTGTGGGAGGGGAAGAGAGAGACAGAGAGGAAGGAGAAGGGGAGGGGTGGAGAAGCAGATGGGCGCTTCTCCTGTGTGCCCTGGCCAGGAATCGAACCCAGGACTCCTGCACGCCAGGCCGATCCACTGAGCCAACCAGCCAGGGCCAAGAACAGATTTCTCTAATCTTTTTTTTTTTTTTTTTTTTTTTAGCAAGAGAAACAGAGACAGAGACAGAGAGAGGGACAGACAGGAAGGGAGAGAGATGAGAAGTATCAATTTTTCGTTGCGGCACCTTAGTTGTTCACTGCTTTCCCATATGTACCTTGCCTGGAGGGCTCCAGCCCAGCCAGTGACCTTTGGGCTCAAGCCAGCGACCCTGCACTCAAGCTGGTGAGCCTGCTCTCAGGCTGAATGAGCCTGTGCTCAAGCCGGTGATCTTGGGTTTCAAACCTGGGTCCTCTGTGTCCCAGGCTGATGCTCTATCCACTGTGCCACTGCCTGGTCAGGTCAGGTTTTTTAGTCTTTGGAGTAAAACATAATTTCCACATTACTAATGACCTGGACCCCACATTTTTGTAATGAAATACATGATTTAAAATGCTTCATTGAACTCAATTTTTCTTATTTACAGTTGCTTGTAATTATTAGTTATTTTGCTCTTATAACTGATTTGTCCTATTGCAAATAACTAGTTACAGGACTGAAAAATGAAGGGTTGGCCAAAGGCATAATAAGTTTTGATGGCTTTGGCCCAATGTTTCCTGAAGCCAGAAAGATGCCTTTGCTCTACCAGTGGCTTCATCTCCTTAAAGGAAATCACCTAGGACCCAGAATAGCAAGCTTGGCACATTCTTTTTGCTTAATTGATTAGTTGATTAATTTGAAAGAGCAGAAATAGTGAAGAAAGGAATCTCTATTTGAGATATGAATTAAACAAAAGATTTATAATAATGTGACTTTCAAAAGTTACCTAATTTCTCTACACTTCAGTGGCTTTTTCTATAAAATGGTGATAATAAAAGTACATACCTCATAGGGTTATGAGGATAAACGAGATATTCCTTTTAAAGTGTTTGACAGAGTATCTTGCATATAGTTGAGGTATAATACATTTAACTCATTATTATCTCTTTAGCTTCATATCTTGACTCTTCTGCCATTTTTTTATATTTTTTTATTTTTCCAAAGCTGGAAATGGGGAGGCAGTCAGACAGACTCCCGCATGCGCTCGACCGGGATCCACCCAGCATGCCCACCAGGGGGCGATGCTCTGCCCATCTTGGGGCGTCGCTCTGCCACAATCAGAGTCATTCTAACGCCTGAAGCAGAGGCGTCAGAGCCATCCTCAGCGCCTGGGCAAACTTTGCTCCAGTGGAGCCTTGGCTTTGGGAGGGGAAGAGAGAGACAGAGAGGAAGGAGAGGGGGAGGGGTGGAGAAGCAGATGGGCGCTTCTCCTGTGTGCCCTGGCTGGGAATCGAACCTGGGACTCCTGCACGCCAGGCCGACGCTCTACCACTGAGCCAACCAGCCAGGCCCTCTTCTGCCATATTTTAGCTACCCACAACATCATTAATTCATCCATCTTATTTATTTGTTCTTTGCTGTTCTATATTGGATTCTTTAAAGAAATGAAACTAATAGAATATATATATGAAATTGTTTTACATGAGTTGTGAAGGTAGAGAAGTCCCAAGATCTTCAGCCAGCAAGCTCAGGACCCAGGAGAGCTGATGGTGTAGTTTCAGTCCATGTCTGAAGGCCTAAGAACCTTGAGAACTGATGGTATAAATTTCAGGTGGAGTCCAAAGGCAGCCAAAGACCAATTGTACGGCCAGTAGCCGCCATCATGGCCATTCACATGCAGGTTCGCATTGGATTCGGACAGTCGGTAAAGAAACAATGGAGCCAAAAACTGATGGGCCAAATCTTCTTTAATCCTAGCTTGCACCTGGCGGGCAAGTAAAAACACACACTGGGCTCCAAAACCCACTCACATTCAGTGCTCACAAAGCTACTGACTTATCCGAGTTTCCTAGAATCAAAGGTTTCTAGCTCACCAGACTTATTCACCTATGTTCCCCATCTCCTTCCTTCTCCCTGCACAAACTGCACAAGCTGGCCTCTCACTCAACACTCTGCCATCTTGGCTGCTCTTGGCCTCCTCCTTGTGGCCTTTCTCTGCTCTCTGTTCTCTAATGCTAATCTCAGGAACCAAGAGAGCAAGCTCCTGTTCTGCCCTCATTTTATAGTGTAGAAATAAAAACCTTTAATCCAATATACAAAATAAGGAAGTCTCCGATACAAAGTCACTTATCCAAGGCACAACTGGATTGCACCACCCCACATCAAAAAGGGTGGGAAAGGCTTAGTCGTAAAACCAAGCCTCAGGCTACAAGGATCCTTCCTGCCCACAGCCCATCCCCAACACACATTAATATCACCTGGGTGACGGGTTTTCACCTGGGCAGCACCATCTTTAACAAAGTGAGCATAATATATATTTTATCTGCCCAACACCAATGTTCCAGCTCTAATACATTCAGTAAGAGACAGCAAATTCTCTCTCACTCTGCCTTTTTGTATGGTGATTGGAAGTGAAGAACTTAGGGGCAATTGGGCAGATACCTACAGATTTGGTGAAGTTATTAAGAATGATGACAAAGGTGGGCATAGGAGTCTTGTGCCAAATATTTCAGGAATTTCTTATTCTTCTTTGAGTGTGCCATGCTTTTTTTATTCCTGGGACTTGCACATACTATTTCTGTTTGGAATGTACTTTCTCCTCTTTTCTGCGTGGAGAATCACATTTATTCTTCCAGTGTAGACACCACTTTCTCTGACAGGCCTGTACCAAGTCTTCCTATCCCAGTTGCTTTATCTCTGTGATTGCGTAGCACTTCATAACTACTATTGTGACACTTACCAAATAGTAGAGGAAGCCCTGTTTAAAAATCTGCCTCTTCATGGGCATGGTGGTATACTATAGTGCAGATTATGCATCCATCTTTGCTTCCATTCAATAACTATTTATCAAGTGAATGCTTTCCTATTAAAATATGAGCAAATTCAGGGCGTTTTTGTATACCTAGTACATACTACAGTGTCCAGAAATAGCAGAGTCTCGATAAATACCCACTGAATAAGTTCCATTACTATTTTCTAAAAAAACAAGATTCATAGACAGTAATTATTATTTTATTTATTTATTTATTTATTTTTTGTATTTTTCTGAAGTTGGAAACGGGGAGGCAGTCAGACAGACTCCCACATGCGCCCGACTGAGATCCACCCAGTATGCCCACCAGGGGGCGATGCTCTGCCCATCCGGGGCATTGCTCTGTTGTGACCAGAGCCATTCTAGCACCTGAGGCAGAGGCCATGGAACCATCTTCAGTGCCCGGGCCAACATTGCTCCAATGGAGAGCAATGTGGGAAGGGAAGAGAGAGACAGAGAGGAAGGATAGGGGGAGGGGTGGAGAAGCAGATGGGCGCTTTTCCTGTGTGACCTGGCTGGGAATCGAACCCGGGACTCCTGCACACCAGGCCGATGCTCTACCACTGAGCCAACCAGCCAGGGCCAGACAGTAATTATTTTTTAAGTGGCCATAGTAGTCCAATACTTGGTAGCATGAGTGACCCAGTTAACATTTGATTACAATAAAATATGGATCATATCTGAACTTTTCTATCTATAAATGTTTAAACCATACCAGCTGACCAATACAAGGTAAATGGAAAGTTGAACCAAAGTGAACATTTACAGTTAAACTTTAGGAGAGACTTGGAGGGATTTAGATTCAAAGGTTGGGTTGGTTTGCGTTGGAAATATGCTTGGAATTTATTGCAGCTGCTGGAGGATAGCCTGGAGGTGTGCACATTGTGAGCACAGCTGCTTTGTGGAGCAGTTAAATTGAGGTAGCTCTCCTTAGTGGTCAAATTCTCCTTATCAGGGTGCACTTTTTTTTTTAAGTTTGTATGGTAATAACCTAATTCCTTCCAGAGAAAGCTCACTAAAAGACTATTTGTGTTGCTTATATAAAATTATCAATCTAGTTTGTGCATTAGAATCATTTGTGAGGTGCTTTTTTTTTTTTTTTTTTTTTTTTTTTTGAACAGAGAAACCCAGGCTCACCTTTAGAGGTTCTGAGTCACAAGGGTGTTTATAAAGCTTCACAGGTGATTCTGATGCATGACTATGGTTGAGGACCACTGAAACATAGTTGAGTTCCAGTGAAGGATTTTATTGTGAATTATTTCTTCTCTGAAACCAAACATTAACTAAAATCTCTTGTGGTCATTAAATTATAGTAATCCCCCTTTATCAGAGGGGGATATTTCCCGAGACCCCCAGTGAATGCCTGAATCCACTGATAGTACTGAACTCTGTATATATATACTATATTTTTTCCTACACACACATATTGATGATAAAGTTTAATTTATAAATTAGGCTCAGTAAGAGATGAACAACAATAATGTTCTAACAGAATAATTACAACAATATACTGTAATTAAAATTATATGAATGTGGTCTCTCTCTCTCTCTCATAACTGATCTGATAACCATGATGGCTCCTAAGTGGCTAACGGGCGGAAGCGTGTACAGCATGGAGGCGCTGGACGAAGGAATGATTCCCATCCAGAAGGAAAGGAGAGGGGCAGTGTGAGATGTTGTCACTCAGAACAGTGCACAATGTAGAACTTATGAATTGTTTACTTCTGGACTTTTCTGTTTAATATTTTCAGCCCATGGTTGATGGCAGGTAACTGAAACTATGGAAAGCGAAACCACTAGTACAGGTGGGCCACACTGTATTTTAAAATTGCAAGTTAAAAAGAAGTCAAGCTCTTTTGTGGGAAGGTTCCCATCATGTTATGATTCATCCATTAGAAAGAAACATTTTGCTTTCTGTAGTGCTGTGCAGGGCAAACATGTTCATTTACGTGGACAATTCCCTGAGGTTCAGTTCCTGAATTTCATGACTCAGCTGTTGATGATGGTCCCGTACTGAGGCCAATGCCGAAGAACATGCCTACTGACGTGGAGAGGCAAAATGCAGCACTTGACACTCTTTTATGAAGAAGAAAATCATACTCAATTTCTAAATAATATGAAAATATTTAAAATTTCAGATTTAACATGTTTTATCACTTATTTTAATCTTTTATTTTAAAAAAACCTCAGGAAGTACTTCTGCTCTTATTACAGAATGTGAGATAATTTTTGCATTCTGTGTTAACACATCATAGATAAAAAACAGTGTGATGCCACTCTGACTGCATTTTCCCTTTGTATCTTTTTAACATCTACTTATCCAGCTTCTCTTTTATTTTACCTTGAAATTATTTCTATTTCTATATATGCTTTTCCTCTTTAAAAATAGTGGTGTTCTTTCCTATCTTGTACCTTTTTCTTCTTTTATAAGGGCACTTCATAGCAGGTCCCTTTCCTTTTTTCCCCATAGGTATTTAGAGCAGAACCATATCCTTTTGCTAAACACCAACTTTAAAGCAGAAAACCTCAATTTGACATTACCCTCTGCTAATCCAGGCCAAATGTCTTGTCTGACATAAAGTTTACACATTGTGATCTTACTCAACCTCCATGAATGTCCCTATTGATGGTGAATATAAGGGCTCCCAGAGATGTAAAAAGGAAGATACATCTCGACACTCCACACATATAATGTTTGTACATAGTAGGTCCCTGATATCTTTGAGTTTCTTTCCTTTTTCTCTTGGTAAAGCAGCCCTAGAAATATAGTTTCATCCAGGGCAATAGATTCTTGGTCTCGTTCCTATAACCTTGAAATCATTTGCAAATTTTAAAACTTTGAAAATGTGCCTCAGGGCTGTATCTTAAGGATATAGCAGGAAGTAAGACATTTTATAAAAGAGTCAAATTGATCACAGCTTAATCGTTCTTTTGTCTCCAATTTAAACACATTACCTTGAATTAGGACGTAGCTTGTTTTACAAACATGACCAACCGCAATCCCCTCTACTCCCAAATACATTCAAACACAGTCCTACAACTTGCTTTCTTATTTAGTCAATAGCAGCTCTAAACCTTGGTATACCTTTTTCCTTTGTTCTTTGCATTTAACAGACATTGGTCACTATGTACAAAATACTCTTTGGTTTCTTTCTTAATGACTTAGTGTTGCTTCTAATGTAAGGCTTTGCCATGCCTACCTTATTTTAACGGCCCTTCTAATTCATTTTACATCATGCTGCTGCAGTATCTTTTCCTTTATTCTAACTCAGGTTTGTTTAATCCAGGCCAAATGTCTTGCCTGACATAAAGTTCTCTGAGACTTTTTAATCTCTTCTGCTTTGTCTACCACGATTAGCTGCTAATCTCCAATGTAAACATCTCACCTCCAAGGCACACCAGATTGGTCCATATTTCACTGCCTCTAGGAAGATGCCCAACTACTATTTTATTTATGCTGAGCACAGGTAGAATCCAGGCTTTTCTTCATCTGCCTCTACACATTTTAGGAACATATTTAAGTCCAGCATTTGAACACATAGAGTTTCATCTCTTCTTGGAAAGTTTTCCTTTCCCTCCAAAAAAGGCAACAAGGATTTTTGTTACTTTTTAACCTGATGAATATCTGCAGTCTTTTAATTTCATTTGGACAACTATGTCTTATTTATTGTCTGCCTTATTTCAAGAGTTTTTTCCCCTTTATTATTAATTTTAATGGGGTGACATTGATCAATCAGTGTACATAGGTTCAGAAAAAACATTTCCAGGTTATTTTGACATTTGATTTTGTTGCATTCCCATCACCCAAAGTCCAATTGTATTCCGTCACCTTCTATCTGGTTTTCTTTGTGCCCCTCCTCTCCCTCCACCTCTCCTTCTCCTCCCTCCCTACCCCCACCCCAGTAACCACCACACTCTTGTCCATGTCCATGAGTCTCATTTTTATGTCCCACCTATGTATGGAATCATATAGTTCTTAGTTTTTTCTGATTTACTTATTTTACTCAGTATAATGTTATCAAGGTCCAACCATATTGTTGTAAATGATCCTATGGCATCCTTTCTTATGACAGAGTAGTATTCCATAGTATATATGTACCACATCTTCTTTATCCAATCATCTATTGAAGGGCTTTTTCGTTGTTCCCATGTCTTGGCCACTGTGAACAATGCTGCAATGAACATGGGGGTGCATGTGTTTTTATGTACCAGTGTTTTTGTTTTGGGGGTATATACTCAGTAGAGGAATTGCTGGGTCATATGGTAGCTCTATTTTTAATTTTTTGAGGAACCACCATACTTTCTTCCATAATGGTTGTACTACTTTATATTCCCACCAACAGTGGATGAGAGTTCCTTTTTCTCCACAGCCTTTAAGAGGTCTTAAAGCAACATTTCTGTGCAACTTTTGCCACTGCAGTGAGTTTGTAGGCCATTTAAGAGTAGAAAAGATGTGTTTTGAGACAGAAAAATTAGATTTGGGTCTCAGCTCTGCAACTTACTATGACTATAGAAAATTATTTAAACATTTTTTTTTGCTTGGTTGGTTGGTTTTGATTTTAATCTCCAAAATGAGGATAGTAACACAGGCCCTATCCAAACTAGCACACAACATTGTTATGTATGACAAATGAAACATTCACTGAAAAGACTTTGTGAATGGTGATAGCCTGTACAGTGGTACCTCATCTATCGCGGGGGTTAGGTTCCAGCACCCTCTGCGATAGGGAAAAATCCACGAAGTAACGACCTTATATTTATTTTATTATTTATATATATTTTAAGGCTTTATAAACCCTCTCCACGATCTCATAAACCTTTCAATTTTTTTAGGCTAGAAAATGTTTATTTTATTACAAAAATAACTAAAATAATAAATATATAAAAATACCTATACACAGCAAAATCCCACGATATAGCAAAAAATCTGCAATACAAAATTAGATATACAGTACACACTTAAAATATCTTAGTTTTAATATTCTTGTATCTGCCAAAGTACAAGCACAGTGGTAACCCCCGGGTAGGATTTACCATAAACTCATAGAATTGGTTAAAGTAACATTATAGTTGGTGTCTTTGATACATTAACAAAGACACATGCAGTTATAGCATACCTACTCGTATTAGGGTTTATTTTATTAGAAAGACACAGAGGAGTGCATATCATATACTATTAAAATTTCACTGAAGCATTTATAATAATAAGTTGTACTCCTATTGGTCTTGTGTTATGAAGTAGGGATTGAAACTCCTATTCTAATATATTGGGACTGGTAATAGAAAATCTGATTTCCTCTGTGTGACAATTGGAGAAGCAAAGATATAAATGGATTCATCTTTGATGCTTTAGTAACCTTTGTGATCCTTTCCTTCCCATAATGTAATTCTTTGCAGAAGGAATCACTACAAACTAATACATTTTTAAAATATGTTTGTAACTAGGAGTCAGATGAAATCCTAGGTAAAGTTCTCAGTGGAATCCCAGCTTTTCATCGTGCCACCAATGCTTTCATTTTGCAAGTGTGACCAGAGGATTAGCTCTTGGTACCAGGCATAATTCCGAGTTGAAAGCTGCCATGAATTCTGCTACTTTGACAGAATACCCTCTCCTAAAGCACTAATTGACAAAGAAGTAGAATGGTAAATAAGAAAGTTTAAAGTCAAATAAAAAATAATAAGAGACATTTGAAATGCTGTCAAACACACTGTGGACTTTATTAGGCACCAGATCTTGACTCAAATTAGGAAATAGTGAGAATTTAAGGCCTAGATTTAATAGAGTCCCACATATAACTCCAAATAGTTTTATAATTATTCCCCCACATATTTAATGTTAAATAAAAATGAACAATGATGTTTCAAAATTCTACTAGTACGTATGAATTAAAGAGAATTTTTATAACTGAAGAAGCATTCTGAGATAGTAATGGCTCAACATAAAACAATTGTTATACCTAAAATAGGGTGGATTGCCTGACTTGGTAGCACAGTGGATAGGCTGTTGGCCTGGGATACTGAGGTCCCAGGTTTGAAACACCGAGGTCACTGGCTTGAAAGCAGGCTCATCAGCTTAAGTGTCCAGTCACAACTTCAGTGTGGGATTACTGGCTCAGCTGGAGCCCCCTGTCACGGCACATACGAGAAATGATGAACAACTAAAGTGATGCAACTACGGGTTCATGCTTCTCAGCTCTCTTCCTTCTTGTTTCTCTCTCTCAAAAAATAAAATAAAACAAAATAAAATAAATTAAGGTAGACCAAAAGATGCTATAGGACCCACACCACCACTATCACCATTAACATAATATAAAATACAAATAGAGGTGATTTTCATCAAAAGTCATCAAGTTTTTTCATCAAAAGAATTTGACTTTTATCAAAACCCTAAAGCAGAGGCTGTGTGTTTCCTTCTTTTTGATTCAACTCTCCTTAGGCTTCTGTTGTCCCTTGCTTCTCTGTAATTGTCCGCTTCTCCATCTCTCTTGTCCAATAGTCAAACAGTTTTGCTCATTGTCGCTATTTTCTTGGGAGTCTATGAGATGATTCATTGCCAATTTTCAGACTCTACTGCCTGACCTGTGGTGGCACAGTGGAGAAGGCATGGACCTGGAATGCTGAGATCCCCCGTTCAAAACCCTGGGCTTGCCCAGTCAAAGCACATACAGGAAGTAACTACTATGAGTTAATGCTTCCCACTCCTCCCCACACTTCTCTCTTCTTCTCTCCTTTCTCTAAAATCAATAAATAAAATCTTTCAAAAACATTAAAAAAATAAAGATGGCTACTGAATTAGTGTGTTACTATTCTTCTTTCTCCCTTTATGTCATTTGCTTTTCAGTAGGATCTTTTTATTGCATGACAAAAATAAAAATAATAGCTAATTTAGTGACATTTACTATATGGCAAGCATTATTCTAAGTGCTTTAGACATATTAGTACATTTAATGCATATACCAATTCTATGAGATAGATACTATTATGATATATTCATTTTATAGGTCATGTAACTGAAGCATGGTGATGTCAAGTAGGCCATAAACTTAGAAGTGGTTTTGAAACTAGACAGTTTAACTCTATAGTTCTTAATCTGAAGCACTGAGCTCTCCGGCTTAAATGTGAGGGTGGGAGATACACAGTATATAATGGGACATGCCTGTACATTCGAGTCAGAAATATTTATTTAAATCCTGTCTCTGCCTCTTCCTGGCTGTGTGGCTTGCACAAGGTATTGAATTTCTCTGAAATTAATTTTCTAAGATGAAGAATAAGGACAGTAGTATTTATACCAAAAGCTTATTGTAGAATTAAGTAAATTAATGCATATAAAGCACCTACCACCGAAGTATAAAGCATTCTTAACCGGTCTGAATGTGTGACAAAGTAGAAGTGGGGAAGATATGTTTTGTGCAAAGGGACTTTACGCAACCACTCAGCTGGCCTTCTCAGCCTGTGCATAGAGTAGGCAAAAGTGGAACACTTGTAACAGCAGGATCAGATGGGCAGCCAGTGCTTGTCAGTCAGAATTAGGAGAAGGTCAAGGGCAATGTGAGTCCAAGGGGCAGAGGCAACAGTTACTATACCTAGGGACCAGAGGCTATGCCAATTACAGTGTCCTTCAAACCCTCATATTGACACAACTTGTTGTTAGCCAACTTTTAGAAGGAGATAATGAGCTTATTAGGCAGAGCTTTTTAAAATTAAGCTGTGTCCTGTAACACAAATATATATGATATAATTTCTCAGTAGGTTTAAAATTTATACTTACATAGAATATAGAAACCACTGTAAATGTTTAAAAATGTCCTTATAGTTGACACATCAGGTAGAAAGTGAATTATAATTTTTTATGCTTTCTCCATATCTTTCTCAACATGTAAAATTTGAGCTTGGTTTTACCTTGTGTGGGTAATTCTCTTTAACTTTACGTGCTAAAAGCAAAATCTGTTAGGAAGCTCTGTTCATTCTAATTTAGTAAACATCTGAAAAGATGTTGCATGTAACAGACTGTCATAAGCAAAGAGCAATTTGAAGAAATTTACATTAGCCAATGATGTCATGAAGACAGCATTCAGGGAAAACAGCCACTTCCCAAGTATTGGTTATTGAACAGATAATACTTAAAATGTTTGTCTTTCAAAACCAAACTCTAATAGACAAAACATGTCTGTTATTTTAAAGATTATTTGGAAAGAGTTAGTGTAAAGAGCATTTTGCACTGATACATGTCATTAATAGTTTACATTAGCTTCCCATATAAGGGAAGATACTATCCTACATTATAAATAGGTCCTGTGGGAAAATTGCTTCTTCCCTGAGGTTAAACAATCTAACATACATTTTTAATGTAGGGATAGTCTAAGGCAATTTGAAAGCTAACCCATGTTAGGTTGTAACATGCCAACCCTTAAAGTAACAAAGACTTCATCATTCATGGTGTTTTACAGACTAATTAAGTTCGGTCTCCATAGTTTATGGAATACATGGACAAGCTAAAAAAATGTGCTAAAAAGACCAAATAGTATTTCTCAAGAGTTATAAAGCAGCCAATGGCCAAGTGAGATAAAATATCGTATAGAGAGAATATTTAGGTATAAATTCTAATGAATGAAAATTATAAGAGGCAGGTGACAGTGATTACCAGCTCCATTTCTAATTCATTAAGGATGGAAAAGGAAGTGGTTTGAAATTGCAGTAGGAGAGATTTAGGTTAGATATCAGAAAGAACTTCCTAACTATTAAGGTTGCTGATCACTGAATAAAGGATATATCACATTCTTAAAGAGCACTTTGCAGACATTTAAGAATGAGACATAAACTTGTTTCCCAGGGATGGTTTAAAAGTAGTCCCAACCAATTGTAGTGACACTGATAAAGACTATATTCTGAAGTTTTTTAGATTCATCAGTGAAAGTTGTGTGTGTTTTTAAAGGTGAATAATGTAACTCATGATCACAAAATAAAACAGTGGATGCCACAGTCCAGTGACACAGCTATCTGGCACAATAAAACTCAGATGCCTTGTGAAGATGCTGAGTGATAAAAGAAATTCAGAAATAGATTATGGACACTAAGTACTGTACTTGAGGTTATTTTAAATAAAACAGTACACCAGTAGGATCATTCTTTTTTATGAAACTCAGAAAAAAAAAATCCCATATGAATCTCCCCTCTTTGACCTGCCTTGAAAATATCACTTAAAAACTACAAATTTGTAAATAAAATAGAAAATTAGAATAATTTTAAAAATAAACAGTCCGAGTGCAGAGCATATTAGTTAGAACTCAGCTCTTGCACTTTTCTCGCATCCGGATACGGAAACAAAACCTTATGGAAGCTGAGAGGACTGTGTAGGTTCACTTGCTAGTGGCAAAGCCCAGACAGGACTTCAACAGCAGCTGTGGCACACTGCCCAGATGCCTCTCCCACCTGCCCCACTTTGATGGGCTCATTCTGTCTGTCGACAGCTGAGAGTGTTGGTTGCTGAGACAAACAGCCAGTTTCCTCTCCAAGAATTTCTTCTTTCTCTGGGCATTGTGCTCTGCCAATGGGAGCTGCCTTGCCCAAGTCTATGCCTCCTCCCTAGGACAGCCTGCATTCAATTGCATTGCAGTTCAGTTTCTCCATCTACCCAGTCCTGGTTCTTCTGCTTTACTTATGAAAGACAAAGGAGCTTCCTGGATGCCTGTGTTTCTTTGATAGGGGAGGGAAGCAGTTACTGGAAGGGTTAAAATAGAAAGTGAAGTCGTAGCTAGAGAAGGCAAAAAGGGGAAGTAAAACCAAACTATTTCCTTTTCTCCTCATCTCAAGCTCCACTGGTACACAGAAACCGAGAGGAGCAGAGGGATCCAAACTTCTTCCTGATTGGAAGGTGATCTTCTGACCTTAGTGTCTCCCATATATTTTCTCACCTCCTAACTCATTTCTTTTTCTCCACCCATCCTTCAAATTTATGTAAACTGTTGGATAATGTGAACGTGTTCAATAGTTAGTTCTGAATCATAAATGAGGAGTTAGACTTTCTAGCCCTAAGATGATCATGACCTCAGCTTTTGTTTTGATCTAGTTCTACTTTTGGTAAAATTCTAGGAACACATCCTTACAGCGACCAGCCAGCGATACCCTGTGCATCTGTACTTCAGCATTCCTTTACATCCTGAATACTGATCATCTTGGTTGTTGGTCAAATGAGTTTGTAAATATGATATATGTGTTTGCTCGCTTGTGATTTGTGTTGGGTGTGGGGGACGGGCTGTGGGCAGGCAGGGTCGTTGTAGCTTAGGGTTTAGTTTTAAGACTGGGCTTTTCCCCACACCCTTGACTGATTGTATGATCTGGGTGGTGCACTCTCATGAGGAATCCAATTATGCCTCAGATAAGTGACTTTGTATCAGAGACTTCCTTGTTTGTATATTGGATTAAAGGTTTGGATCTCTACACTATAAAATAGGGGCAGAACGGGAGCTTGCGCTCTTGGTTCCTGAGATTAATATTAGAGGAGAGAGCAGAGAGGAGAGCAGAAAGAGGCCATGTGGAGTAGGCCAGGAGAAGCAGCCAAGATGGCAGAGTGCTGAGTGAGAAGCCAGTTTGTGCAGAGTTTGTGCAGGGAGAAGGAAGGAGATGGGGAACAGAGGTGAATAAGTCTAGTGAGCTAGAAACCTTTGATTCTAGGAAACTCGGATAAGTCAGTAGCTTTGTGAGCACTGAATGTGAGTGGGTTTTGAAGCCCAGTGTGTGTTTTTACTTGCCCGCTGGGTGCAAGCTAGGATTAAAGAAGATGGCCCATCAGTTTTTGGCTCTGTTGTTTCTTTACCGACTGTCCAAATCCAATGCGAACCTGCATGGGCCAGGCGGCTGCTGTGCTGATGGCCCTGGCTACTGGCTTTACATTGGTTATGATAACAGCTGTGCTAAGTGTCTAGCAACGTAGCCACTAAGTCACATGTGACTATTTAAATTTAATTACAATTAAGTTTATTAAATAAATTAATCAGATGAAATCAATTCCAAAAATAAGTTCCTCAATTGCACTAGCCACACTTCAAGGGTTCCATAGCCACATGTGGCTAGTGTCTACCATATTGGACAATTCAGGTATAGAACATTTCCACACTGTAGAAAGTTCTATTGGACAACACTGTTAAATATGCAGTTTTCAGAGTATGGTCCTGACCACATTTTGCCCTATGTAGACAGAAGTGGTTTAGGACGGCACATTTGGACTGAAGGTCTAGATTAAGCCAGGTTTTAGGCTCCATCAGCTTCCTAGACAATTCAGCTTAGAGGGTCTGTAGTCATTTACTGTGTCCTAATCATATTGCCTTCAAAATGGCCTTTGCCATTTTCTTTTCATTTTCATTGCCACCATTTTTAATTATCATGATAAGTCTGACAATGAAGTTACTGAGTGTTTTCTATGTGCTGAGTACTATGTGCTTCTCATATATCATCTCATTTAATTCTCATAACAATTCTGTAAAGCCACTAGCCAAGGCCACTATCACAGCTGCCTGACCCATTCAGGTTCTCATTGGATTTGGACAGACGGTAAAGACACAACAGAGCTGTAAGGCCAGGAGCCGCCATCGTGGCCATTCACATGCAGGTTCCCATTGGATTCGGGCAGACGATAAAGAAATGGCGGAGTCAGAGGACGGGGGGCCATCCTATTTATTGGTGTCTCACCAAGACAGGCAAACCACAAAAGAAGACAAGGGAAAAGCAGAAAACCAGCTCTTCTCATGAAGGGCAAGGGATCAGGGAAGCCCCTGCAATTGTGATAGCAGGAACTGTGTGTCCAAGCTCCTGGTCTGTCCCACTTTATAGTGTAGAAAACCAAAATCCCTTAATCCAATATACAAACAAGAAAGTCTCCGATACAAAGTCACTTATCCAAGGCATAATTGGATTCCTCATGAGAGTGCACCACCCAGATCATACAATCAGTCAAGGGTGTGGGGAAAAGCTTAGTCCCAAAACCAAACCCCAGGCTACAACGACCTGGCGTGCTTATAGCCTGTCCCCCACACCCAATATAAGTCACAAGCGAGCAAACATATATATCATATTTACAAACTTATTTGACCAACAAGAGCCAAGAACTGGTGGACCATCATCTTCATCCTAGCTTGCACCCAGCGGGCAAGAAATACACACAGTGGGAAAACACTTCCCTTTCCATTCAGGGCTCCCAAAGCCACTGACTTAGAATCAAAGGTTTCTAACCTCACCAGTCTCATTCACCTCTGTTCCCCATCTCCTTCTCCTTGCACAAACTCTGCACAAACTGGCTTCTCCTTCAGCACTCTGCTATCTTGGCTGCTTCTCTTCTCCTCCATGTGGCTTTCCTCTGCTCTCCTCTCTAATGCTAATCTCAGTAACCAAGAGAGAGCAAGCTCCCCATATACCCCACTTTATAGTGTAGAAATCAAAACATTTAATCCAATATACAAACAAGAAAATCTCTGAAACAAAGTCACTTATCTGAGGCATAATGGGATTTCTCATGAGAGTGCACCACCCACATCAAAAAGGATGGGAAAAAGCTCATGGCCGACGTCAGAGTAATGGCGGGGTAGGAAGCGATACCGATAAATCTCCCCCAAAACTCAACAAGATCTTCAACCAGAAACAGAAAAACCTATACTTGGAGCTTCCAGATGCTTCGCAATACACCCAAAGGTATGATTGAGTGAAAAATTGGCTAAATATATAACCAAACCCCGAAGGAAATAGGGAGTAAGAAATGCTCTGCCTTCCTCACTAACCTAAACAGGGCGGCTTTCTCTGGTAACTGTGAATATAGAAACTGAGGCGGGCAAAGGGGGTGAATACATCCAGGCCGCGACACAAACGGCCGAACCAGGCTGTGGCACGGAGATCCAAGCCAAGGAAAATCTGATCCTGTGGCAACCCGGGCAATACAAGCTAACACTCGTGCCAAACCCAAACAAAGAAAGACAAGCGGCGCGGACATTTTACCCGGTCTCCTGGTTGGTGCGCAGTTAGTGGGCGAGAGATTTCTTCCTAAGCCCCGGAAGTGGGTGCCCGTGTTGCCCCACGGAGAGGCAGGGTCAGAGGCCTTTCTGTGGGCCGAGGGCAGAGTCTCTGGGCAGCCCCAGCGCCCTGGGAAAGCCATGCACGGGAGGGAGTGAGAACTAATTCCAACGGTGGAGATTTTCCGTACTGGAGGGTGTTTCACTCAGAGGGAAAGCGGCCGGCCTCATATCCTGGTTTGCGCGCGCAGATAAGGAGTGAGCGATTCCTCCGAGTGCCTCGGCAGTGCGCGCCCGTGTTATCGCACAGAGGGGCAGAGTCAGGGGCCTTTGTGTGGGCCAAAGAGGAATCTCGGGCCGCCCCAGCGCCTTGCAAAAGCTGCGCACGGGGACGGAGCGAGACTCAATTCCAACGCTGCGACTTTTCCCAGCGGTTGGGGGTTTCACTCAGAGCGTGAGACTGCTGGCCGGATATCCTGGTCTGCGCGCGCAGCCAGTGAGTGAGAGTTTCCTCCAAGCGCCCCGGAAGTGGGCGCCCGCTTGTGTTACCGGACAGAGTGGCAGAGCCAGAGGTCTTTGAATGGCCGGAAAGCCCGCCTGATTATGCTCGCAGCTCTGACTGACTGAGCCTTACCCAGAGCCCTGTGCTGAGTGGAAATAGAGTGGCGATTTGCCAGCTCTTTGAGCCTCTTACTATCCAGGCAGAGGCAGCAGCAACCCCATAGCTGGATTATCAGGCTACTAATTGAGGAAGGAAAGACTAGGAGAAAGGCTCCAGGAACACGGACTCACTCACTGTCGGAGCCTATAAATGCTAATAGCCTCGACTGCCAACGAGACTAAAGCAAAATACATGACATTGCCATAGAGACTTATCAACTGCAAACCTCCACCTGAGCGTGGCAAAGGGGCAAAACCCGGGGTACAGAGTCACCGACCAGGAAGAGGGAGAGAAAAGAAAAAGCAAGAAGATAACCTCTCAAAATCAAGAATAATCTGCAGACTTTATAACCTATCCCATTTTATTATATTTGTTCGTTTGTTTCTCTTATCTTCATTCTTGATACTTTTTTTTTCCTCCTCCAATTTGGCTGATTAACTCTCTACCGGTCTTACTCTCTCCTCTCCTTGAACTACACTACACATAAGTGTTACATCTCCCATTATCTTTTCTCTTCTCTTCCTTTCTCTCTATGAGGGTTGCACTCCAAAACCCTTAACTCTCTCTCTCTCTCTCCTTTCTTTTTTCTTCTTTTAGTGGTTCCCTCTTTTTTTCTCTCTCTCTCTCTTTCTTTTCTCCCTCTATATTAGTTTCTTCCTCTCTCCTTTACATCTCCTCTCATTCAAACCTCAATAACAAACAAATTATCTTATCTAGGACTCAAACTTATGTTTGTGGCATTTTGGGGGGTTTTTACTTCACCTTTTTAACTCACTAGCAGTGCTCCCATCCCTGGCTCTCCATATTATCTAGTTCTTGTTCCACTAAATACAATAGTAATTTTTTAATTTGTCCCCCCATTTTTCCATTTTCCTCTTAATCCTCTCATCATAACTCTTAGACAACCAACACCTAAAAGCAAATCATTTTATTCTTGACCCAAATTTTTTCCTTATTTGCTTTTTGTGGGTCCATATGCTCTTTTTTTTTTTCTTCTTTTTTCTTTTTTTTTTTTTTTTTTTTTTTTTTTGCCCCTTTATTACTTTTCCCCAATTCAGGCCCTCCATCACAGGCATTGTTTGTTATAATTCACAGTCCACCACAAGATTTTATCAAGAAAGAGGGGAGAGGAGAGGAGAGGAAAAAAGGAGGGAGGGAATAATTTTCTTTTTTTTTTTTTTTTTTTTAATTTTAATTTTATTTTATTTTTCTTTATTTCATTATTAATTTTTTTTTAAAAAACAACTCTTTTCGATTTTTTTTTATTATTTTTTTAAATTTTTTATTCTTTATTAAATCTCATTAATACTATCAACAAAACCACCCTCAGATGCCATTAAGGAAGAGAAAATCGAATATCATGGATACAAAAGAAAGAGAGGTAACACAGCTAGATGAGGAAAAATCTATGGAGAAAAAATTTAATATATTGGAAACCTTGGAGCTAAATGACAGAGAATTCAAGATAGAAATCCTAAAAATCCTCCGAGATATACAAGAAAACACAGAAAGGCAATTTAGGGAGCTCAGAAAACAACTCAATGAACACAAAGAATATATGTCCAAGGAAATTGAAACTATAAAAACAAATCAAACAGAGATGAAAAACTCAATTCACGAGCTCAAAAACGAAGTAACAAGCTTAGCTAATAGAACAGGTCAGATAGAAGAGAGGATTAGTGAAATAGAAGACAAGCAACTTGAGGCACAACAGAGAGAAGAAGAAAGAGACTCAAAAATTAAAAAAAATGAGATAGCCCTACAAGAATTATCTGACTCCATCAAAAAGAATAACATAAGAATAATAGGTATATCAGAGGGAGAAGAGAGAGAAAATGGAATGGAGAACATACTCAAACAAATAATAGATGAGAACTTCCCAAGCCTGTGGAAAGAACTAAAGCCTCAAGTTCAAGAAGCAAACAGAACTCCAAGTTTTCTTAACCCCAACAAACCTACTCCAAGGCATATCATAATGAAATTGACACAAACCAACAGCAAAGAAAAAATTCTCAAGGCAGCCAGGGAAAAGAAGAATACAACATATAAAGGAAGGCCCATTAGATTATCATCAGATTTCTCAGCAGAAACTCTACAAGCTAGAAGAGAGTGGACCCCAATATTTAAAGTCCTGAAAGAGAGGAACTTTCAGCTATGAATACTATACCCATCAAAGCTATCCTTCAAATATGAAGGAGAAATAAAAACATTCACAGATACAGAAAAGATGAGGGAATTTATCATCAGAAAACCCCCACTCCAGGAATTACTAAAGGGGGTTCTCCAATCAGATACAAAGAACAAAAAAAAACAGAGCCACAAGTAAAAGCTCCAAGAAGAACACAATAAAACCAAATTTAAACTGTGACAACAACAAAAAGAAAGAGGGGGAGAAGATGGAGATTATCAGTAGCAAAGGACGATGGAGTGCAAAAGTACTCACAAAATAGTTCGCTACAATGAACAGGGTAGGGACCCTTTTCATTATTCAAAGGTAACCACCATTGAAAAAACCACCACAGAAGCACATGAGATAAAAAAGATAGCAACAGTGGAAAGATGTATGGAATACAACCAAATAAAAACAAAAGATAGAAAAACAAAAGAGAATGATCAAACAAGACACAAAACTAACAGAAAGCAAGATATAAAATGGCAATAGGGAACCCACAAGTATCAATAATTACACTAAATGTAAACGGATTAAACTCACCAATAAAAAGGCACAGAGTAGCAGAATGGATTAAAAAAGAAAATCCAACTGTATGCTGCCTACAGGAAACTCATCTAAGTAACAAGGATAAAAACAAATTCAAAGTGAAAGGCTGGAAAACAATACTCCAAGCAAATAACATCCAAAAAAAAGCAGGTGTAGCAATACTCATATCGGATAATGCTGACTACAAGACAGGAAAAGTACTCAGAGACAAAAATGGCCATTTCATAATGGCTAAGGGGACACTGAATCAAGAAGACATAACAATTCTTAATATATATGCACCAAACCAAGGAGCACCAAAATATATAAGACAGTTACTTATTGATCTTAAAACAAAAACTGACAAAAATACAATCATATTTGGAGACCTCAATACACCGCTGACGGCTCTAGATCGGTCATCCAAACAGAGAATCAACAAAGACATAGTGGCCTTAAACAAAACACTAGAGCACCTGGATATGATAGACATCTACAGGACATTTCATCCCAAAGTGACTGAGTATACATTTTTCTCCAGTGTACATGGATCATTCTCAAGAATTGACCATATGTTGGGCCACAAAAACAACATCAGCAAATTCATAAAAATTGAAGTTGTACCAAGCATATTTTCTGATCATAAAGCCTTGAAACTAGAATTCAACTGCAAAAAAGAGGAAAAAAATCCTACAAAAATGTGGAAACTAAACAACATACTTTTAAAAAATGAATGGGTCAAAGAAGAAATAAGTGCAGAGATCAAAAGATATATACAGACTAATGAAAATGACAATACGACATATCAGAATCTATGGGATGCAGCAAAAGCAGTGATAAGAGGGAAGTTCGTATCACTTCAGGCATATATGAACAAACAAGAGGGAGCCCAAGTGAACCACTTAACTTCACACCTTAAGGAACTAGAAAAAGAAGAACAAAGACAACCCAAAACCAGCCGAAGAAAGGAGATAATAAAAATCAGAGCAGAAATAAATGAATTAGAGAACAGAAAAACTATAGAAAAAATTAATAGAACAAGGAGCTGGTTCTTTGAAAAGATCAACAAAATTGACAAACCCTTGGCAAGACTTACCAAGGAAAAAAGAGAAAGAACTCATATAAACAAAATCCAAAATGAAAGAGGAGAAATCACCACGGACACCGTAGATATACAAAGAATTATTGTAGAATACTATGAAAAACTTTATGCCACTAAATTCAACAACCTAGAAGAAATGGATAAATTCCTAGAAAAATACAACCTTCCTAGACTGAGTCAAGAAGAAGCAGAAAGCCTAAACAGACCTATCAGTAGAGAAGAAATAGAAAAAACCATTAAAAACCTCCCCAAAAATAAAAGTCCAGGTCCTGACGGCTATACCAGCGAATTTTATCAAACATTCAAAGAAGACTTGGTTCCTATTCTACTCAAAGTCTTCCAAAAAATTGAAGAAGAAGCAATACTTCCAAACACATTTTACGAAGCCAACATAACCCTCATACCAAAACCAGGCAAGGATGGCACAAAAAAAGAAAACTACAGACCAATATCTCTAATGAATACAGATGCTAAAATACTAAACAAAATACTAGCAAATCGAATACAACAACATATTAAAAAAATAATACATCATGATCAAGTGGGATTCATCGCAGAATCTCAAGGATGGTTCAACATACATAAAACAGTTAATGTAATACACCATATCAACAAAACAAAGAACAAAAACCACATGATCTTATCAATAGACGCAGAAAAGGCTTTCGATAAAATACAACACAATTTTATGTTTAAGACTCTCAACAAAATGGGTATAGAAGGAAAATATCTCAACATGATAAAGGCCATATATGATAAACCATCAGCTAACATCATATTAAATGGCACTAAACTGAAGGCTTTCCCCCTTAAATCAGGAACAAGACAGGGTTGTCCACTCTCTCCACTCTTATTTAATGTGGTACTAGAGGTTCTAGCCAAAGCAATCAGACAAGACAAAGAAATAAAAGGCATCCATATCGGAAAAGAAGAAGTAAAGGTATCACTTTTTGCAGATGATATGATACTATACATCGAAAACCCCAAAGAATCCACAAAAAGACTACTAGAAACAATAAGCCAATACAGTAAGGTCGCAGGATACAAAATTAACATACAGAAGTCAATAGCCTTTCTATATGCCAACAATGAAACAACTGAGAAGGAACTCAAAAGAATAATCCCCTTCACGATTGCAACAAAAAAAATAAAATACTTAGGAATAAACATAACAAAGAATGTAAAGGACTTATATAATGAAAACTATAAACCATTGTTAAGGGAAATCCAAAAAGATATAATGAGATGGAAGAATATACCTTGTTCTTGGCTAGGAAGAATAAATATAATCAAGATGGCTATATTACCCAAAGCAATATACAAATTTAATGCAATTCCCATCAAACTTCCAATGACGTTTTTTAAAGAAATAGAGCAAAAAATCATCAGATTTATATGGAACTATAAAAAACCCCGAATAGCCAAAGCAATCCTAAAGAAAAAGAATGAAGCTGGGGGCATTACAATACCTGACTTCAAACTATATTATAGGGCCATGACAATCAAAACAGCATGGTATTGGCAGAAAAATAAACAATCAGACCAATGGAACAGAATAGAAAGTCCAGAAATAAAACCACATATATATAGTCAAATAATTTTTGATAAAGGGGCCAAGAACACACAATGGAGAAAAGAAAGCCTCTTCAATAAATGGTGCTGGGAAAACTGGAAAGCCACATGCAAAAGAATGAAACTGGACTACAGTCTCTCCCCCTGTACAAAAATTAACTCAAAATGGATCAAAGATCTAAACATAAGACCTGAAACAATTAAGTACATAGAAGAAGACATAGGTACTCAACTCATGGACCTGGGTTTTAAAGAGCATTTTATGAATTTGACTCCACAGGCAAGAGAAGTGAAGGCAAAAATTAATGAATGGGACTACATCAGACTAAGAAGTTTTTGCTCAGCAAGAAAAACTTATAACAAAATAAACAGAAAGCCAACTAAATGGGAAATGATATTTTCAAACAACAGCTCAGATAAGGGCCTAATATCCAAAATATACAAAGAACTCATAAAACTCAACAACAAACAAACAAACAATCCAATAAAAAAATGGGAAGAGGATATGAATAGACACTTCTCCCAGGAAGAAATACAAATGGCCAACAGATATATGAAAAGATGCTCATCTTCTTTAGCTATTAGAGAAATGCAAATCAAAACGGCAATGAGATACCACCTCACACCTGTTCGATTAGCTGTTATTAGCAAGTCAGGTAACAGCAAATGTTGGAGAGGCTGTGGAGAAAAAGGAACCCTCATACACTGTTGGTGGGAATGTAAAGTAGTACAACCATTATGGAAGAAAGTATGGTGGTTCCTCAAAAAACTGAAAATAGAACTACCTTATGACCCAGCAATCCCTCTACTGGGTATATATCCCAAAAACTCAGAAACATTGATACGTAAAGACACATGCAGCCCCATGTTTATTGCAGCATTGTTCACAGTGGCCAGGACATGGAAACAACCAAAAAGCCCATCAATAGATGACTGGATAAAGAAGATGTGGCACATATACACTATGGAATACTACTCAGCCATAAGAAATGATGACATCGGAACATTTACAGCAAAATGGTGGGATCTTGATAACATGATACGAAGCGAAATAAGTAAATCAGAAAAAAACAGGAACTGTATTATTCCATACGTAGGTGGGACATAATAGTGAAACTAAGAGACATTTATAAGAGTGTGGTGGTTACGGGGGGGAGGGGGGAATGGGAGAGGGATAGGGGGGTGGGGAGGGGCACAAAGAAAACAAGATGGAAGGTGACAGAGGACAATCTGACTTTGGGTGGTGGGTATGCAACATAATTGAACGACAAGATAACCTGGACTTGTTATCTTTGAATATATGTATCCTGATTTATTGATGTCACCCCATTAAAAAAATAAAATTATTTAAAAAAAAAAAAAAAAAGGGTGGGAAAGGCTTAGTCTTAAAACTAAGCCTGACCTGTGGTGGCGCAGTGGGATAAAGCGTCGACCTGGAAGTGCTGAGGTTGCCGGTTCAAAACCCTGGGCTTGCCTGGTCAAGGCACATATGGGAGTTGATGCTTCCAGCTCCTCCCCCCTTCTCTCTCTCTGTCTCTCTTCTCTCTCTCTCTCTGTCTCTCCCTCTCCTCTCTAAAATGAATAAAAAAATTAAAAAAAAAATAAAACTAAGCCTTAGGCTATAAGAATCATGCCTGCTTACAGCCTGTCCCCCCACACCCAATGCATACTATAAGTGAGCAAACATATGCATCATATTTTTTATTTTATACATAAGGGAATATCCTTGTGTCCTTAAAATAAGCCAAGATTTTTCATTTCTTTTTTTTTTTTTTTACAGAGACAGAGAGAGTCAGAGAGGGGGATAGATAGGGACAGACAGACAGGAATGGAGAGAGATGAGAAGCATCAATCATCAGTTTTTCATTGTGACACCTTAGTTGTTCATTGATTGCTTTCTCATATGTGCCTTGACCGTGGACCTTCAGGAGACTGAGTAACCCCTTGCTCGAGCCAGCGACCTTGGATCCAAGCTGGTGAGCTTTTTGCTCAAGCCAGATGAGCCCACCCTGAAGCTGGTGACCTCGGAGTCTTGAACCTGGGTCCTCTGCATTCCAGTCCGACACTCTATCCACTGTGCCACCGCCTGGTCAGGCCTTATACATCATATTTGCAAACTTATTTGACCAACAAATTTCATGAGGTCCACCTCATTTTACAGATGAGAATCTTAGAGTAATTGAGTATCTTTCCTAAAGCAAACAGCTGGTAAAGGGCAGAGTCAGGGTTAAACCAATATTTGTCTGACCCCAGAGCCAATCAACTATTAGATCACACTGCCTTCATCATCACAGACTTAAATGGCTGGAAAGTACCTGGCTGTTTACTTGTTCTTGTTTTCTTCTCTTTCCAGTTCAGACTGGGTACTGTTTGTCAGAGTAATTTTTCCTAAATTTTACTTTTCTCCTCAATAATTTTAATGTCTCTGTTTCATTTTATATCCATTCCATGGCTTGGCCTTTTATTTAACTGAGTTTTATTGATTTAATTTTATAATTTGTAAAAGTGTATAATTTATTTCAAAATGCATAAGCTAAAGAATTTTACTTTTCAGGATTTTTAAGAAATATATTTATTATTATTCTTGTATATGATTGATCCTGGCCAGGCTATTAGAGTCCTCTATGAGTTTTGCATACAACCAACCTCAACTATTGGCCCATCTTTTTTCAATAAACATTTTCTGCTTCTAATCTTATATTTCAGGAATGTGATTATTTTTGGAGTACAGAATGTGTCCCACAATGGTTTATTTAATCATATATTCCCTTCAATTGCTTACTGACATTTTGCATGTATTTTTTTATTTTCCTATTTTTTTAACCTTTTTAAAATTTTTCATTACGTTGACACACAATATTATATTAGTTTCAACTATAAAACCAAGTGATTAGACATTGTTTAACTTACTAACTGATTATTCTGATACGTCTCATATCCATCTGACACCATACATAGTTATTAGAATATTACTGACTATATTCCCTATGCTGTACTTTACATCCCCATGGCTATTCTGTAACAACCAATGTGTACTTTCAATCCCCTCACATTTTTCACCCATCCCCCCAACCCCCTTCCCATGTGGCAACCATCAAATGTTCTCAGTATCTATAAATCTGTTACTGTTCTACTTCTTTATTTATTTTGTATTTTTTTATTCAATTGTTGATAGATATGTATTTATTGGTATTTTATTTTTCATTCTTTTGACTTCTCCTCTTTCTCTTCCTCCTTCTTCTTCTTCAAGAAGACTCTTTAACATTTTCTGTAATCTTGGTTTCGTGGTGATAAACTTCTTAAGCTTTTCTTGTCTGGGAAATTCTTTATATGTTCTTCGATTGTAAATGAAAGCTTTGCTGGGTAAAGTAATCTTGGTTGTAGTTCCTAGCTTTTCATTACTTTGAATATTTCTTGCCAATATCTACTGGTCTGCAAAGTTTCTGTTGAGGAATCAAGTGTTAATCTTATGGGAGCTTCCTTGTAGGTAACTAACTGCTTTTTTCTTGCTGCCTTTTTTTTTGTTTGTTTTTTGTTTTTTGTTTTGTTTTGTTTTGCATTTTTCTGAAGCTGGAAACAGGGAGAGACAGTCAGACAGACTCCCGCATGCACCCGACCGGGATCCACCCGGCACGCCCACCAGGGGCGACGCTCTGCCCACCAGGGGGCGATGCTCTGCCCATCCTGGGCGTCTCCATGTTGCGACCAGAGCCACTCTAGCGCCTGAGGCAGAGGCCACAGAGCCATCCCCAGCGCCCGGGCCATCTTTGCTCCAATGGAGCCTTGGCTGCGGGAGGGGAAGAGAGAGACAGAGAGGAAGGCGCGGTGCAGGGGTGGAGAAGCAAATGGGCGCTTCTCCTGTGTGCCCTGGCTGGGAATCGAACCCGGGTCCTCTGCACGCTAGGCCGACGCTCTACCGCTGAGCCAACCGGCCAGGGCCTTCTTGCTGCCTTTTGAGGTTCTCTTTGTCTTTAATCTTTTGCATTTTAATTATGATATGTCTAGGTGTTAGGCTTTTTGGATTCAACTTGTTTGGGACTCTCTGTGCTTCTTGGACTTGTGTATCCAGTTCCTTCACCAAATTAGGGAAGTTTTCTATCATTACTTTTTTTTTAAGTGTATGTGTGCACACACATGAGAGAGAGAGAGAGAGTGAGAGAGAGAGAGAGAGATGGACAGACAAGAAGGGAGAGAGATGAGAAGCATCAGTTCTTCATTGTGTAACCTTAATTGTTCATTGATTGCTTTCTCATATGTGCCATGACTGGGGACTCCATCAGAGCGACTGACCCCTTGCTGAAGCCAGTGACCTTGAACTTAATCCAGTGACCTTGGGCTTCAAGCCAGCAACCATAGGGCCATGTCTATGTTCCCATGCTCAAGCTGGCGACCCTGCGCTCAAGCTGGCAACCCCATGCTCAAGCTGGCAACCCCATGCTCAAGCTGACTAGCGTATGCTCAAACTGATGAGCCTGCGCTCAAACCAGCAATCTTGGGGTTCTGAACCTGGGTCCTCAGCATCCCAGACCAACACTCTATCCACTATGCCACTGCCTAAGTCAGGCTTTGTCATTGTTTTTTTAAATAGATTTTTAATTCCTTGCTTTCTTCTTTATCTGGCACCCTCATGATGCAAATGTTGGTATGCTTGATGTTATCCCAGAGGCTCCTTACACTATCTTCATTCTTTGTGGATTCTGTATTCCTTTTGCTGTTCTGATTGGTTGTTTTTTGCTTCCTTATATTTCAATTTGCTGACTTGATTCTTGACTTCATCTACTACTGTTAATTCCCTATAAATTATTCTTCATTTCAGTTAGTATATCTTTCCATTCTGACTGGGTCTTTCATATGGTTTCTATGTTCTTTTTCATGCTGTTGAAGTTGTCACTAAGTTCCTTGAAGTTTATCAAGCATCCTTATAACCAGTGTTTTGAACTCTGCATCTAGTAGATTTCTTGTCTCTATTTTGTTTAGTTCTTTTTCTGGAGATTTTTCATGTTCTTTCATTTGGGATATGTTTTTTTCTTTCTACATTTTAGCTGCTTCCCTGTTTTTGTTTCTATATATTAAATAGAGCTGCTATTTCTCCCAGATTTGGTAGAGTGGCCTTACATAGTAGGTATCCTTTAGGGCCCAGTTGCACAGCCTCCCCAGTCACCTGACCTGGGTGATCCAGGTGCACTCCTATGTGGACTGTGTGCGCTGCCCTGTTGTAGTTGCCTTAATACCTGTTGGAATCACTAGGAAGGAATGACTGCCCCAGGCCAATTGGCTGCAAGGACTACCTGCAACAACAGTGGAGGAGCTGCTGTGCCTGAGTCAGCCCTATGAAGCAGGATTTGCTTCAGTGTGCTCACTGAGTCTGCCCTTGAGTGTGTCACTTGTGACGTGGTAGGGTTGTAATCTGACATGGTCTGAAGCTGTCTACCTGCCTGTTGCACTGGCTTTGGGGCCTCGCAGGAGGTGCAAGGTCAATCACCACCTGTGCCCTCTCTAGGGCCACTTAACATGAGCTATAGAGCAATGTGCAGATGGCTGCTACTTGTACTGGGTTTGGAGATACCCAGCAGAGGACAAGCTGTGAACTAATATTGGTTGCCACTAGTGCTGGGCCTGGGGCTATTTAGCAAGAGGTATGGGGTACACAGAGGCTAGATGTTGTTAGAGAGATTTTAACAAAGTTCAAAGCATGAGACAGGAAAGGCCATTAGTATGAAAAAGCGACTGGACATGGCTTGGGTGGACCCTCATTTTGGGTGAGGTGGAGTATCAGGGAATCACCGGGGTTGGGTGAACAGTGTGAGCCAGGTTGATGGAATCTCAGCTATAGCAATCACCTGCTGGCTTTGTTGGGGGGAGTCTCAGAAAAGGAACAATGGCTTCTGCTAGCACTTTTTTTTTCTGGCAGAAAACTGGTCCCTTTAGCGCTTATCTTATGCCAGACAATCTAGTTCCTCTCTGTATGTCCCCTAGTTCTTTTTTTTTTTTTTTAAGAGATAGAGAGACAGACAGAAAGGAAGGGAGAGAGATGAGAAGCATCAACTTGTTGCAGCACTTTAGTTGTTCATTGCTTTCTCATATGTGCTTGACCAGGGAGCTCCAGCTAAGCTAGTGACCCCCTTGCTAAAGTCAGAGACCTCGGGGCTCAAGCCAGTGACCATAAGGTCATGTCTATGATTCCATGCTCATGCCAGTGACCCCACACTCAAGCTGGTGACCTTGGGGTTTCAACTCTGGGTCCTCAGCATCCCCGGCCAATGCTCTATCCACTGTGTCATCGCCTGCTCAGGTTGTCCCTAGTTCCTTTCAAGCTGCTTCCCAAGTGCTGGAGCTCAGAGGGGGTGAGTCCAAATAAATCCACAGGAAGACCCTTTAAGAGAAGCTGCGTGGGACTCCAGCAGCCTCTGTCTCACTCAGTCACAATCCCTACTGGTTTCTATAACCAGAAGTTATAGGGACTTCTCTTCCTGGCCCTGGAACCCTGAGCATAGAGTCTTGGTGTGGGGCTGAAATCCTTCACTCCTCAGGGGAGCCTCTGCAGCTGAGATATAACTTCTGATTTTAAACCACTACACGTGGGTATAAAATCAGCCTGTTCCACATCTCCACTCTGCCACCAGTCTGTGTGGCTTCTTCTTTAAATCCTTAGTTGTAGGACTTCCATTCAGTTAGATTTCAGGCAGTTCTGAGTGATAGTTGTTCTGTAGTTCAGTTGTAATTTTGATGTGGGAGGATGTGAGTACCATGTTTACCTATGCTGCCATCTTGACCAGAATTCTAACCAGTGGTGGGGTTCAGCTAGTTCATACAGGTTCAGCAGAACCAATACCTAATTTTTTGTTGAGTTTTGCAAACCAGTTGTTAAAATGTCCCTTGTAATCAGGGTTCTTTCTAAGGTGGCTGCCTGGGCAGCAGCCCAATGTGGAAATCACAAATTTGCATTCCTTACACTCTTTTTTAACGTTTATCTGCACAAGAGTGTATTCTAAGCTCCCATAGTAATGTTTATTCCATCCATAGGTGAAAAAAAAATTGCAAGTGAGGATGCTAATCAAGAAGCAATATGGAAATATCTTAAATAGCAGTTTTATTTTTTTTTGTCAAGTATTTTAACATTATTAATATTTTTCATTAATATTTTAAAACTTATAACATAATCTAGTTTTGTGTACCTCTTTTATTTTTCTTATTTAAGTATTAAATGCATGAAATAATAAACTATCTTTTGGTATATCTTTTTTTATACTTAAAACAGTCATTAGGGCAGAGAACCAGTTGTTAAATTATTTGAATCCCACCACTGATTCTGGTATTTTACTTTTTAATAGGCTTAATAAACATCTACTAGTTGACAAAAATCACACTAAAATAAATTTAAATTATGCTTCAAAATGTCACTAGCAAGAAACAACGTTATAAATATTTTCTAGGAAGTACAAAGTGACCAGTCCTATTGCAAATGAATATGAAGAATTCAGTATCAAATTGCTAAGTACATCTTTTAAGAACAATTGTTTTGAGATACTCTACCTTATCACAATATAAACTTCCTTTAGCACTCAACCCATCAGGAAATATATTTTGTTTATATCTCTCACTGTAAGGGTCCAATTGCTGGCAAATATACTTTCAACATGGTATAAACCTTGGAAAAAACTACATCAAAGTTAGTAGAAGTGCAACTAAACTTTGGCTTCTTCATAGAAGTTTTGGAAAATGCATTAATTCTCCAAGACTCTCAGCCTTAAATATAGCTAATGGAAGTATGAGTTTTCATGTGAGTGGAAAGGGAGGGAAGAATAAAGAGAGTAGATATTGAGTTGCCTTTTAGAAAAAGCAGCGTTGTATTTGAGGAACACTGACTTGGGTTTGAAGTAAAAGAATTTCAGGATTTGAGTTCATTCTTTGCTGCTTACTGTGCCCTCTGCATCTCCTTCATCCTCTCTAATCTTCATTCTTCTCATCTGTGAAATGTGGACAATGATAACTGTGGAGGTCAAATGAATGACTCCTCCCCCACCACCAAAAGATGTCCATATTTCAATCCCCAGGACCTGTGAAGGTGTTGTTACATGATGAAAAGGGTTTGCAGATGTAATTAGAGATATGCACCTTGAGATGAGGAGATCATCTTGGATTATCCACGTGGCCACATTCTAATCACATAAGCCCTTAAAAGCAGGAAATTTCCTGGCTGGAATCAGAAAGATGACAGATGAGGCAGGAAAGATTTGAAATGTGAGAGAGAGTCACCTTAATGTTGCTGGCGTTGATGGAAGGAAGAGGCCATGAGCCAAGGAATCGGGCATTCTCCAGAAGCTGAAATGACCCATAACCAACCAGCAGTCCTACAGCTACAAGGAACTAAATTCTGCCCACAACTTGACTGAACAAAGAAACAGTTTCTCCTCTAGAAGCTCCAGAAAGAAACATAGCCCTACTGATACCTTGATTTTAGCCTTGCTGGATTTCTGACCTACAGAACTGTGAAGTATTAAATTTGTGTTATCTAACTCACTAATTTTGTGGCAATTTGTTAAATGCAATAGAAAATACACAATAATACATTTTTTTTGAGGTAGATTCCATCTACCTTATGGGGTTGTTGTGAGATAATGTGTATAAAAATGCATTGCTAATTGTTATCATTAATGTTCTCAGCATTATCAGGCTCTACCCTGCTTTTGAATTGCCATTTTTCTTAAAATGACAGTCTAAGAAAATAATAACTTGCATTTGCTCTGTGCAAGATATTCAACATTTGCTATATAATTTCATCTGTACCATGACCTTATGAAATAGAAAGCATTATACCATATGTGGGACTGGCCCCAAAATTTGACCTTGTTGGATTTTATAAGATTTACATATTTTTTATAAAAAACATTCAAATTTTAAAATTATTTTATAGAAATATAATTGGCATATAACACTATATTAGTCTCAGGTAAACTTTATATTTCTAAAGGTTTATCAACCTTCAGGAAACAGCAGAGATAAGTTTAGAAATGTAGTTACAGTGACAATACACTAGGAGAAAATGACTAAGTTTTTCTTTGCTCTGTTTTGATCACTAAAGAGAAAAATTAAAACAGAAGTAATCAGAGAAAAATAGATGCAGCACTTGAATTATGCAGAGTAATGTTTATGAGATTATGCACAATTTATCTTTAGCTCTTGGTTGGAAGATCCTTCCTGCTTAAATGTGGGCTGTGCTCAGACAAAGGTCTCTGCACTGTCTACACCTTGCACACACTATGTAGTGAGACAAATTAAAGCCAATGCTCAGTTTGAAGAGGCAGCCTAAGGTACACAGCTTTGAATCCTGAAATCCCAAACATGTTTCCATGGAAGTAAATGCTCTTTGAAATTAATTGAAGACATTCAGCCTCACACTTGGAAATAGTCTCTCAAAGAGCCTAAGACTTCAGTCATATTATTTCATCTAGTTAGAGAAAATTTTGCTGTTAGCAAAAAAAAAAAAAAAAAAAAAAAAAAAAAAAAGAGATAGTGCTAGAAGTGGCAGGTTGTAAGAAAGTAAGCAAATGGGAAAGGTAAGCAAATATTCTGGGTTGCTTAATGATTTTGATGCTATTGATGTCAGTGGGGCATGTGTTCTGAAATATCTAGTAATCATTTGAGTCTCTGCACTGTTGTTCTCAACTCTTGAAAGCAATGTGTTTGTCTAAGTTTGGGGATGTAGATTCTGGAAAATTTTTGAGAAAAATTTCTTGACTGGACAAAGTTAAAGAAAACACACTCATATACTTGTGACCTTAGTTCCAGGGCTGGCCCTAGCAAAAGTGGTGAGGTAAACAGATTTCCTTTTTTCCAGGACTTTGCACTTCCCTAGTCTCTGCTCTTTCTTCTGCTGCAAACTTTTCTACTCCCAAAATGCTCTTAATGTTACCCTTGTCTTTTACAATATTTAATAAGCTGATTTACCCTTCTATATTCTTGACATACCTAAGGATATTTGCATTTTAATGGAGACCTTGGTAGGCAGGTTTATTTCAAAGGAAAGAACTTCTTTTATTTGGCGCGAGGATGGGGAAGCAGAGACAGACTCCTGCATGTACCCTGACCAGGATCCACCTGACAAGCCTATGAGGGGGTGATGTTCTGTCCTTTGCAACCAGAGCCATTTTTTTTTTTTTTTTTTAGCACCTGAGGTGGAGGTCATGGAGCCATCCTCAGCACTCTGGGACAACATGCTCCAATTGAGCCATGGCTGCAAGAGAGGAAGAAAGAGAGAGAGAGAAAGGAGGAGGGTGGAGAAGCAGATGGGTGCTTCTCCTGTAAGCCCTGACTGGGAATTGAACCCGGGACATCCACACACCAGGATTAGGTTCTACCACTGAGCCAACCAGCCAGGGCCAAAGGAAAGAATTTCTAATGGGAACACTGCAGAATTTATGGATGAAGGTGTCTTCTTAGAGTATCTCAAAACACACTAGTCTTGTTCCCTATTTCACCTTAGTATTGGCCCTTTCTCGCCCAGCAGCTGAGTGTCAATGCAGCAAAGCCTCCCGGGCACTAGTTGCTTGTTGTTCAATAGAATCTACCAATATCTAGGTATTCAGGTTATAACCAATGTCTCACTAGGGCTGTGAGTAATAAAAACTGATATGATCTAACTCATATTCATTAAGTATCTAAGTCTATAGTCACATTAGTCCCACAAAAATTACACTATTATAAGAAGTATGGCAGAAATACTGTTTCTGGGCTGTTAAGTCACTAGTTCCTGCATTTCTACCTACCCATATATCTGATACTGACTATAAGTTTGATGCTTATGATAAGTGTTTCATATGCATCCATAGAATAGACCATCCCTTAAATAACTGGGCTTTGTACCCTGCAATGAAACATATGGGAGTTGAGGGAGGAACAGACTTTCCTCTACCCCTTTTTTGTCTAGTAATCAAATAGACATGAGACATATTAGCAAGAGAAAATAACCACATTTAATATATACATATATATGGGACTCTCACATACATGAGAGAGTCAGAGACCCCTTACATGCACGAGGGGTTCAGAAATAGAAGGGGGATTGAAGGATATAAGACATTCTGAGCTTGAAATAATGTAATACACATTGGGGCTTTCAAAGGGTCATTGCAGGATTATAAGAAAGGCAGATGTGTAGTAAATAAAACTTTTCCCTGTCATATAAAGGGGTCAAAAAGCTTATCTTTTATTATGAACAAGGCCCCTAATTAAAATTCTTTTAGGTAAAGGAAGGGGCAATAGTTCTGAGCCTGACGTTTAATTGCCTTTAGCTCATGACAATCTACATACTACAGAAATACATCTTTGGGTGGCTTGTTTTGAACCCCCATGATTCTCTTTGAAACTTCCCTGGAAGTTTCACATTGCAGGAGTTGGGTTGGTAGATTATTCTGTATTTCACTAAACCAGGCTTAGTCCTGAGATGAGTTCAGTGCAGTTAAACAGTTGTGTCTCAGTGCAGGTGGACTCCCAATGTAAAGCCTGTGGTGCAAGCAAGCTCTGAGGTATTTCATAAGAGGCATCCCATAGAAACAAAAGAAAAACGATGGTTAAGCTTGGCGTTAGCTATAATCTCATGTTTCTGTGTTCTGAAGATTTCTAGATGTCGTCTCAAATCATCTTCAGAAAGAGTGGAAGCAGGCAGCTACTACCTGATAAGCTCTCCTGGCCGTTTGCAGTTTGAATGTTTCTGCAACAGGCACAAAGATTGTCCGTATATGCACTGTTGTGGTAATTTCTCTGAAGTCTACATCAAGTCGTCCCACTTTTGTTTGCATGGCTTGTTTAAAAATGTTTTTTAAAAAGACTTTATTTTTTGTCTCCCTTCCTTCCATTTTGTTTAATAGTTTGTGGATGAACAGCTTAAGAGCACTCAGTGGTTGTTCCTACCCAGTCAGTGGCCTGAGCAGTGGGGGCTGCAGACCAGTCTTTAGTAGGAAAGTGCTGACTAGGCACAGAGAGCACTTGCATGCCTTCAGACCGGTCTGCGACCTCAGGCTGAGCAGCAGTGAACTCGGGAGCTGGAGTAATCCATTCACCCCCAAATTCCTCCTTGGTCTCAGGCTTTTCAGCAGTGGCCTGCTCTTCCTTTTCACTCTCTTCAGGATCTCTGTGGAACTAGAGATCAGGAATGACCTCCTATGAAAGTTCACACATGTGCAGAACTCCCCAACCCTCTTCCATGATATCAGACCCTCTGGGTGAGCCTTTTTTGGTTGCAAGGGATGGCAGTGTCCACATAGCACAGAGGAAGAGTCTGTGTTACACAAAGCGATGGCAGGCATGTCAACATAATGCATCTCTGAGGGGCTGGTGCTCAGTGCTGGGATCAGTAACAACCAGTCTCAGCTCCCGGAAGGCTGCCTGGATCTGGTTAGTGAAGCTTCCAGGAGTGAAGCAACCAGCAATGGGGACGGCTCCAGTGGCAGCAGCAAACTTCAGCCCAGCTCGCTGACTGGAGTTCTTGGAGGAGGTGACACTGACACCAGCAGGGTTTTCAGTGACAACAAATGCACAAACTGCCAGCAGTTTCTCCCAAGTTCTCTTCAGATTTATGGTGCAGACATCATCCCTTGTCCTTTTGTAGATGTACTTGTTTCATTTCCAAGTCCAGGCTGGGCCACCTAAGTGGGTTCTTGCTCTAAGGAATTTGAAGACATCCTTCTTAATTTATAGGACATCAAGGGCTCTGGATATTGTAAAAGTTTCCCTTTAAGTTACAAAAGAACTGAGAACAGTGCTATATGGGTCCCTCTCTGGGTAGCTCAAAAGGCAGTAAACAGGCAATTCTCAATGATTCCAAGTCAATGGATGGGAAAATAAAAATGTTAGTTTGAAAGGTTGAAGACAGATATTTAAGAAAATTAGGAAAAGTTCAGGATCCAGTATTCCAGTATAATTTGAAGGTAGAAAATAAAAATAAAAAAACTCAAGAGACAATGAATAGCACTATGCAGTAATATAATACCCATAAAGGTATATTATAGTTTCTATTAAAACAGTTTCTCTCTAAAATGATCCTATTTTTTTTTTTTACTTTTATTAATTTTTAGACAGGAGAGAGAGTGAGAGAGAGAGAAGGGGGAGGGAGGAGCAGGAAGCATCAACTCTCATATGTGCCTTGACCAGGCAAGCCCAGGGTTTTGAACCGGCGACCTCAGCATTCCAAGTCAATGCTTTATCCACTGCACCACCACAGGTCAGGCTGATTCTCATTTTTATCAAAGGTAGCCAAATTAAGACTATTTACAAAATAAGTCTAGTTTCAATAAACTTGATCAGATTATTTGTATCAGTCTGGCAAGAATAGTAATTACATAGGCTCTTTTAAATCTGCTGTGCTGGAATTTTTTATAATCTTTAGATTGAATTTATAAAGGCTTCTCGAGGTGAGGAAGCCAAGCTGCATACTTACTGTCAGACTTAGCCTGCAATATCTATGGATTTCTGGTTAATTCCTCTCTTATTGAGGTCCTTAATATATCTTGAGGTCTTTCTTTTCATCTCCCAGGAAGCAATTTTTGTTTTTTACCTGGAAAGACTGTTGTAAACCATGTAATAAACCAGGTTATTTTTTCAAGAGGCTTGCATTGGCTTCCAAATTCAATCTTAACTCCCTAAAGCTTTCTGGTCGTATGTGAGTCTATGTATGTCTCTCTCAAATATGACATTCCAGTCAAAGCCCTGTAATATAACTACTTTCCAACTGTGTCCTGTTACAAAGAGAACAGATTCTTATTGAACTTATGCAAACAAACATGTTCCTATGAAAATAAAAAAACTAACTCACTGAGAGTTTTCAAGGTTTGGAGGGATCATTTCGAGAGAGAAGAAAAACTAAATGTTTTAATACCACTAACAAGTTGTACAGAAGAAAAATTCCTATATAAGGAAAGCACAGGATTTTAAAAAATCAACAATATATCAAATAAAAAGTCATAAAATTATAATCCTTTTTATCAGTTCATTCAGTCCCATGTAATTAAACTTGTTCTGCTCAAATCTAGTTTCCCCATTAGTTCTCCTGATGTTGTCTATTAATTAAGGGTGTTAGGGTCAGTGATAATTCCAAAAAGTTTCCATGGCTGTCTATCAAGGCTTATACGGTTTACTGAGTGAAATGTGTGCCTCAATCACTAAAGATTTTGGAAGGTGTACCCCATATGGGAAACATTTTCTAACAGCTGCATTGCAATTGGGAGGGCATCAGCTCTGTGGCAAAGGAAAACTTCAACTCATACAAAAAACATACACATAACATCAAGAACACATTGATAACCCAAGTGCAAAAACTGAAAAAAATGTTAGGGAGCCAAGAAGAACTAAGCATCCATCTTGGGTTTTCCATGGCCTCAACTATTCTTTTAATTGACACCTACTGTTTACTCATCTTAATTTCTCTGATTCACGAGCGGACTGTTATCAATTTACAAGGACATTAAAATGACAAAAGTCTGTGGTCATGGACTTCATCCATATGTGCCACAATGTGATACTCAGGTTCAGTCATTTTAGTGTGTCCTTCAATTTTGATGACATCTTATGTCAGGACATCTTAAGTTTTCATGTTTCACATATATTTCTGGAATGTTTCTAAGATGCACAAATAGAATATAAAGAAGGCTCAAGGTTATTTTTTATTTGACAGTGCTTCCCATGTATTTTCAACACACCAAAACAAGCCTAATTAGTTTGATATTTATTTTTTGTATGGGGAGAAAACTAATCTTTTGAGGTGTTCCAAGGGCCTTTCTGGAACAGCTCAAAGTAATTCTCAGGTCAAGACTCCATTTATAATTTAAATTTTGGAAAGTCTGTCAAAATATATCAAGGGGTTTGGACATTTGATTAAATGGGGTCATAAGTCATTATGAAACCATACTTAATTATCCATTTAACCAAAATAGCAATAAAGAGTTCAAAGAAATGACAAAAGTTTGCATAATTGTTAGCAAAACATTTCTTACTATTGAGAAAATTCAATTTCCACCTGACCTGTGGTGGCACAGTGGATAAAGCATCTACCTCCAATACTGAGATAGCTGGTTTAAAACCCTGGGCTTGCCTGGTCAAGGCACACATATGGGAGTTGATGCCCTTCTCTCTCTCTCTTTCTCTCTCTCCTCTCTAAAATGAATAAAGTCTTTAAAAAAAGAGAGAGTAGATACAGTTTCCTTAAGTGATCAAGGACCTGATAAGACACCATAAAACAAACTTATTTTGATAAAACACAGAATCTGCTCTTCTAGAGGAATACTTTTTCAGAGTAAGAAGTGGGGTGGGGCAGCAGACAGATTCCTGCATGCGCCCGACCGAAATCCACTGTGTATGCCTACCAGGAGGCGATGCTCTGCTCAGCTGAGGCGTTGCTCTGCTCATCTGAGGCGGAGCCATTCTAGCACCTGAGATGGTGGCCATGGAGCCATCCTCAGTGCCTGGGCCAGCTTTGCTCCCATGGAGCCTTGGCTACTGGAAGGGAAGAGAGAAATTGAGAGAAAGGAGAAGGGAAAGGGTGGAGAAGCAGATGGGTGCTTCTACTATGTGCCCTGGCTGGGAATCCGGGACTTCCACACGCTGGGCTGAAGCTCTACTGTTGAGCCAACCAGCCAGGGCCGCATCAGCTAACTTTTTATATTTAAATTCACTTACTTGATTTTTTTTGTGTGTGTGTGTTTGTGACAGAACAGAGAGACAGACAGAGAGAGGGACAGATAGGGACAGACAGACAGGAACGGAAAGAGATGAGAAGCATGAATTCTTCATTGTGGTACCTTAGTTGTTCATTGACTGTTTTCTTATATGTGCCTTGAACGGGTGCGAGTGACCCCTTGCTCAAGCCAGCGACCTTGGGCTTTAAGCCAGCGATCTTTGAGCTCAAGTCAGCGACCATGAGGTCAGGTCTATGATTCCGAGCTCAAGCTGGTGACTCTGCATTCAAGTTGGTGAGCCCACGCTCAAGCCGGTGACCTCGAGGTTTCAAACCTGGGTCTTCTGCGTTCCAGTCAGATGCTCTATCCACTGCACCACTGCCTGGTCAGGCTAAATTCACTTACTTGATTAAAATTCCCTTTCCCAAGATTCCTTTTTCAGAAACCTTCTACAACTTTCCTTTTTACATTCAGGTTTTCTTTCTTCCCCATTTTAAAGTAACCAGTCTTATTTTAGGACAAAATTAATTTCCTTTTCCTCAAAAAATACATCTTCGTATCTCATACCCCATTTTTTCCCTTTTTGTTAAATGAAAACATATCCTTTTTTTCTTATATACACAGTTGTTTTCCTTAATATTATTCATTTTTATAGTTTTAACTACATATATTACAGTTCTTAAACTTTTAAAACCTTAATTAGTAAGACCTAAGAAGTAAGCAATTATGAACTCTCTATTACACTAGTATTCTTTTTATTGAAACCTTTATGAACACATACTGTTACAGATATGAAGTTTGTTTGTTAAATACTTCAAAAGAAAAATTAATATTTAATACATCAGAATTTGGAGTAAAGAAAGGTTCATTGACCAAAAAGGCCCTGCTCAAGAAGATGGAAGATGTAATTCTCAAATCTACCTTAAGAGAGTTCAAAATTTGGGTGATTGGTAAGGCTGTAGACAGCTGGTCCTGAAAAGGGATCCAAGGAAAAGCATGAAATTTCTAAATCCTTTTGTACCTGGTTGGTCTGTAAACCATGCTGATCTGCGTCCAGGTTGGGAGCCTTTTACTTTGTGCAGATTTCCCTGTCTCTTCCTAATTATGGAAAGTCAGCCTCAAACTTACTTTCTCTAGTTAATTACCATATCTATAGCAGAAGCTATTGGCCTGAAGATCATCAGAGAGAGAAAGCATTTCACTCTGTTATAATATTATAATTTCTAGAAATATATATTTTCTCATACCACACCTTTTTAAAATGTGACACAAGGCATGTTTACTAATAGACAAATATCTTTCTGTATAGCAAGAAGCAGACAGTAGATAAATGTATGATCAGTAGTTAATGTTTCATCATTTTATCTTACTTGGAAATGGCGAAGACATTTCATGAATATCCATCATTTAATTTATCTAACAAAATTTTAAAGTTTCAAGTTACCAAAGAGATAACTTACAAAATGATCACCCCGATAAATATAGAACCCATCTGATACCATACATAGTTATTACAATGTTATTGACTATATTTTTTATGGGATGACTTAACATCCCTGTGACTATTTTGTAACTACCAATCAGTACTTCTTAATTTCTTCACCTTTTTAAGCCAGCACCCCAAAGTCCTTTCCATCTGACAACCATCAATTTGTTCTCTGTATTTATGAGTTTGTTTTGATTTTGTCTGTCTATTTTGTTTTTATAAATTTCACATATAAGTGAAATCATATGGTATTTATCTGATTTATTTCACTCAGCACAATACCCTCTAGGTTGTCTCAAATGGCATGATTTTTTTTTTAAGTGAGAGGAATGAAGATGGTGAGATACATTCCTGCATGCGCCCCAACTGGGATCCATTCGACAAACCCATCTGGGGCCAATGCTCGACTACCAAGATATTTGTAAGCATCTGAGACTAATGCCCCTCAGCGCCTGGGGCCATGCTGGAACCAACTGAGCCACTGGCTCTGGGAGTGAAAAAGGGAGAGAATGGGGAGAGAGAGGGGGGAGAAGCAGATGGTCTTTTCTCCTGTGTGTCTTGACCGGGAATTGAACCTGGGATGTCAGTACAGTGGGCCAATGCTTTACCCACTGAGCCATCAGCTAGGGCCAAATGACAAGATTTTATCTTTTCGTATGGCTGAGTAATATTCCATTGCATGTATGTGTATATATACCACATCTTTATCTATTCATCTATTGATAGACACACAAGTTGCTTCCATATCTTAGCTATTCTGCAATAAACATATGGATACATATGTCTTTTCAAAATAATGTATTGGGTTTCTTTAGATAAATATCCAAAAGTGGAATTGCTGGGTCCTTCTTTGTCTCTTGTAATAGTATTTGTTTTAAAGTCTATTTTGCCTGATATAAGTATTGCTACCCCAACTTTTTTTGTTTGTTTCCATTTTTATGAAATATTTTCCCATATCTTTAGTTTCAGTATGTGTATGTCTTTCAATCTGAAGTGAGTCTCTTGTAGACAGCATATGTATGAGTCTAGATATCCATACAACCACCATGTGTCTTTTGATTGGAGCATTTTGTCCATTTGCATTTAAAGTAACTTGATAAATATGTATCTGTTGGCGTTTTATTATTCATATTTTTTATTTTTTCTTCTTCTTCTTCTTGGAAGACTTTTTAACATATTTTGTAATACTGGTTTAGTGGTGATAAACATCTTTAGTTTTTTCTTGTCTGGGTAGCTCTTTGTCCTTCAATTCTAAGTAATAGCTCTGCTGGGTAGAGTAATTTTGGTTGTAGGTCTTTGTTTCCCATTACTTTGAATATTTCGTGCCAATTCCTCCTCACCTGAAATATTTCTGATGAGAAATCAGTGGACATTCTTATGGGAGCTCCTTTGTAGACAACTAACTACATTTCTCTTGCTGCTTTTGAGATTCTCTCTGTCTTTAAACCTTCTGCACTTTAATTATGATGTCTTGTGTGAGCCTCCTTTGGTCATCTTGTTTAGAACTCTGTGCTTCCTGCACTTGTGTGTCTATTTTTTTCACCAAGTTAGGGAAGTTTTCTGTCATTATTTTTATTTATTTATTTATTTATTTATTTATTTATTTATTTATTTATTTATTTATTGAGAGAGTCAGAGAGATGGATAGAAAGAAACAGAGAGAGATGAGAAGCATCAATCATCAGTTTTTTGTTGCGACTCCTTAGTTGCTCATTGATTGCTTTCTCATATGTGCCTTGACTGTGGGCCTACAGCAGACAGAATAACCCCTTGCTCTTGCCAGTGACCTTGGGTCCAACCTGGTGAGCTTTTGCTTAAACCAGTTGAGCCCGACTTCAGGGTCTCGAACCTGGGTCCTTCCACATCCCAATCCGATGCTCTATCCACTGCGCTACCATCTGGTCAGGCTTTATTTATTTATTTATTTATTAGTTTTTTGAAGTGAGAAGTGGGGAGGCAGGCAGACAGACTCCTGTATGCACCTGACTGGTATCCACCCAGAATGCCCACCAGGGGATGATGCTTGGCCCCTCTGGGTCATTGCTCTGCTGCAATCAGAGCCATTCTAGTGCCTGAGGCAGAGGCCATGGAGCCATCCTCAGCACCCAGGCCAACATTGCTCCAATGGAGCCTTAGCTGTGGCAGGAGAAGTAAGAGACAGAGAGAAAGGAGAGGGGGAAAGGTGGAGAAGCAGATGGGTGCTTTTCCTGTATGCCCTGGCTGGGAATCAAACTTGGGACTTCCACACACCAAGCCGATGCTCTACCACTGAGCCAACCAGCCAAGGCCTGTCATTATTTTTTCAAATAGGTTTTCAGGTCATTGTTCTCTTTTGCTCCTTCCAGCACCCCCATGATGGGGATGATGATCCAGAAGCCCCTTCAATTATCCTTATGTTTTTGGAACTCTTTTCTTCTTGCTGTTCTTATTGGGTGTTTTCTTCTACTTTATTTTCCAAACTGCTGACTTGATTTTCTAGACAGTTGAGTTTAACTAGTTGTAGTCTTCATTTCAGTTGTTATATTCTTCACTTCTGACTGGTCCTTTTTTATGTTTTCTATCTCCATTTTTATATTTCTTCTTTGTTGAAGTACTTGCTCTGTCAATTTATTCTTTTCCTAAATTCTTTGAGCATCCTTATAACTAGTGCTTATTTTTGTTTTTATTTACTTATTTTTATTGAATTCATTGCAGTGATATTGGTTAATAAAATTTTATAAGTTTCAGGGGATAACTAGCATTTTGAACTCTTCATCTGGTAGGTTGCTTGTCTCCATTTTGTTTAGTTATTTTTTGGAGTTTTGTCCTATTCTTTCATTTGAGACATTTTTTTTGTCTCCTAATTTTTTGCCTCTGTGTGTGTGTTTCTATGTATTAGGTAGAGCTACTATGTTTCCTGGCTTGGTAGGGTGGGCTTATATATATTCTGTGAGACCCAGTGGCACAGCCTCCCTAGTCACCTGAGTGGGGCATTCCAGGTGCATCGTCCATGCGGGCTGTGTGCACCGTCTTGTTGTAGTTGAGCCTTGACTGATGTTGGCATGTCAATGGGAAGAATTGACCCTCAGGCTGCAAGGAGCAGCTGCAACTATGGCAGAAAAGCTGCTGTGTAGGGATCCACCCGTAGAGTAGGATTTGTTTCAGTGGGTCTCTGCTGAGTATACCCTCTTCTTTTGAGTCACTCTTAGAGGTGGTTGGTTGGTGCTCCTGCATGGTAGGAAGCTGTCCACTGAGTGCACTGGCTCTGGGACCTCCCAGGAGGTTCAGTCCATGGACAGCCCCTGCCTTTGCCCTGCCTGGGACCACCCGGCATGAACTAAAAAGCTATTTGCAGATGGTTGCCACTTGTGGGGTTGGAAATGCATGGCAAAAGCCAAGCTGAATACTGTGGATGGCTGCTGCTAGTGCCGGGCCTGGTGCCACTTTGCAAGAGGTATGGGGCATGCTGAGGACAGATGCTGCTTGTTTGGAGTTTGTGGACTTTTGAGATATTTTAGGAAAGTCTAAAACATGAGCCAAGACAGGCCATTTGTATGGATATGCCCCTGGAAACTGATTGATTGGATCTGCAAGATGGGTAGGAGGGGTCTCAGGAAATCACTAGGGTGGGATGGACAGTATTAGTCAGGTTGATAAAAAGTCAGATATGGTGCCCACCTGCAGCTGCAGAGGGAGGGCTCCACAAAGGAACAATGACTTCTGGTAGTACTTCTGACTTGGAGAAAGCTGCTCCTCCAGCCTTCTTCCTAAAGCCAGACAGTTCAATCCATTCCTTATGTCCCGGGTGCCTTTCGAGCTGCCACCTAATGCTGGACCTCAGAATGAGTAAGTCTGAGTGAGTTTGTGTGTGGACCCTTTAAAAGAAACAGCTGGGACTCCAGAAGCCCTTCATCTCACTCAGCCACAATCTCTGCTGGTTTCCACAGTCAGAAGTTATAGGGACTTCTCTTCCTGGCACTGAAAACCTAGGCTGGGGAGCTGGATGTGGGACTGGGACTCTTTGCTCCTCAGATGGGACCTCCTCAGCCAAGATAGCCCTCATAATTTTTACCTGACTCACGTGAGTGTTTAAATGCCCATTCTGCATTTCCGCCCCTTCTGCCAGTCTCAGCTTGGCTTTATATCCTTAGTTATAGGACTTCTGGTCAGCTAGATTTCAGGTGGTTTTCACTGATGGTTATTTTGCAGTTTAGTTGTAATTCTGATGTGGTCATAGTAGGATGTGAGTATCATGTTTATCTACTTTGCCATACCTTGACCGGAGCCTAGGAAACCATTTTTAACATAAAATTGTCACTAAAATGTTCACTGAAAAAATCCTTTTATCCTACTTAACATTTATTTATTTATTTATTTATTTATTTATATTTTATTTATTTATTTTATACAGGGACAGAGATAGAGTCAGAGAGAGGGATAGATAGGGACAGACAGACAGGAACGGAGAGAGATGAGAAGCATCAATTATCAGTTTTTTGTTTTGACACCATAGTTGTTCATTGATTGCTTTCTCATATGTGCCTTGACCACAGGCCTTCAGTAGACCAAGTAACCCCTTGTTTGAGCCAGAGACCTTGGGTCCAAGCTGGTGAGCTTTTTGCTCAAGCCAGATGAGCCTGTGCTTAAGCTGGCGAGCTCGGGGTCTCGAACCTGGGTCCTCTGCATCCCAGTCCAATGCTCTATCCACTGTGCCACCACCTAGTCGGGCCTACTTAACATTTATTTAATGTACTTGTTCCTAACACTTAAGTTTAGAGTACTATTAAAAATTTTATCATACTAAGTTGCTTTCTTTTTGTTGGCAAATTTTGAAACAGAGATTAAATGAACATATTTGATTAATAAACTCAGAGACAATAAAAGTATTATTTAATGCTAATGATTCTAAAGATATTTCTATTTAACAAACCAAACTCAAACCAACTTTAATATAAAATATTTTCCAGATCATGCGATTCTAAAAAGCATTCGGGGTAGTTTCTGTTATATTTTTGAGCATTCTCATATAAGCACTTCTTGTTTTAGCCCATTTCAGAGAGTGCTTTTTTTCTTTTTCTTTTTTTAAATACACAAAAGCATTCAGAGGCCAAAGGTAGCACATAACACACGTGAACATATACAGGCATGCACTCACAGATTTTTTAACCATGAGACAGATACCATTAAGCAAAACTCAGTAGTTTAGAAAAACATAGATGGAATAAGTTAAATTGATCTGCTCAGATAGCTAAGATTTTGTTTTCTTTTAATAAGAATCACCTCCCTGAAACTTGCATTTAAAAACATATGGGACTCTTCAGGAATTTTGAGCTATGCTAATCTTCTCTGTTTGGTTCACAAAAATTTGCACTTAAAAGATGGCACAGATAAGTGTTCTTGGAGAAGATCAGGTATTCACAACTCAAAGGTACAAGGCAGAAAATGCAAGCTCCTCCTAGAAAGACTTTGGTTTCATAAATTCAATGTTTATAAGCCTTTTGAGATGAATAGGGAAGGTTAGGAGAAAGTAAAAAGAATAGGTGGGCCCTGGCCGGTTGGCTCAGTGGTAGAGCGTCAGCCTGGCATGTGGAGGTCCTGGGTTCGATTCCCGGCCAGGGCACACAGGAGAGGCGCCCATCTGCTTCTCCACCCCTCCCCCTCTCCTTCCTCTCTGTCTCTCTCTTCCCCTCCCGCAGCTGAGGCTCCATTGGAGCAAAAGATGGCCCGGGCGCTGGGGATGGCTCCTTGGCTTCTGCCCCAGGTGCTAGAGTGGCTCTGGTTGTGACAGAGCGAAGCCCCAGATGGGCAGAGCATCGCCCCCTGGTGGGCATGCCGGGTGGATCCCGGTTGGGCGCATGCGGGAGTCTGTTTGACTGCCTCCCCGTTTCCAGCTTCAGAAAAGTACAAAAAAAAAAAAAAAAAGAATAAGTGGGCTTTGAATTGTTTCTAGAGCCATAACTTTGGTCCTTATAAAGACATCATGAGTAAAACAAGGATTGTTGTTTTTAATACTTGAAGAACTGGGTTGCCATCCAAATGGTGTCAAAGGACTGACAAATCCATCCACCCATTGTTGGAATGTTTCTTTCCCCCTGGGTACGTTTGTTATCAGGCTCTGACATTTGTTTCCAATCTGGCTTGGCCCAATTTCTAATCAAAAAGTTAGTAATTCCTTTCAGATATCTTGTCAGGTTTTAGCTAGGCCAAACAGTAAATATTTCTGACATTATTAACCAATTTCATAGACCCAAGAGAGCACAAAGGTTACTATCTTATAGTCTTTCCTTCTGCTAGCCAAAATAAAGAACTGACAGCCTCTTGTCCGGTTCCCGATGAGACAATTATATTACAATATAATCAGGTAAAAGTGATGCAACCAATTAAAGTTGAAACAACTTTTATTTTTTAACATAAAGCTATTAAACATTCAAATTTTTATAATCTTAGCATCCTACATTTTCATATTCTTTTAATGTAATTGTAGTTTAAGTGAGGACTTGAGTTTTGGTACCATTCAGGTACAGTTCAGGAATTCCCATATCATGGAGTTTCTCTTTTTATCTCCTGATAATTTTACCCATTCTTCAGTAAAAAAATGTGAGTCCCCAGTGAAGAGTCAAGCCAAAAGATCCTGGCCTTGTTACCAAGCTTTGACTTGATTTAAGCAGCCTGACTTAAATCAAGTGCTTGCTTATTGCAATAACTTTTTTCTAGTCTTTTAAATTTTCTTCACACTGGGATAAATAGAACAGACCTGTTGGGGCCATTTAATTTTCAGGGACCAACAGGGAGTCAACTCGGCCCATTTAGTCTTTGTTAGTGATATACTAAATCTTTGTTTTTAATCCCATCAATGTCTATTTTATTTAACTCAATTGTATTTTATCGGCACCTTCCTCATAATAGCCATTTTAATTTTAGATTATAATCTTCTTGAATGATGTCTATAGTTCGGTAGGATCCTAGACATGAATGGAATTTATCCCCCATCTCTGCCTGGTTATATTTTGAAGCTTTCCATCTGACAGTTTTCCATCCACATTCTTAGCACATGCAATTTTATGTTATCTTTTAGTAAGATTTTGTCATTCTTTTTCTTCCATTTTTCTTCAAAGTACAGGACAATTACATTTCCAGTGTCCAGATTTTTCCAATATCTGTACATGTCTAAGGCAAATAGGAAGAAATCTGAGAGGACTTTGATTTTTTTCTTCTGATTTCTGTCCTTCCATCCAATTCAGAGAATCTTATTGACTAGCTATTATAAAAATGAGAGCTCTCTAAGAATAATGCTTCTTTCTTTCAATTTAAAAGTTTTTTGAAGTGAAAGGATCCATTGCCTGGCCTTCATGGTAGTATCTATAGCAGCTCAGATCATTATTATGGATGCAATGGCATCTCAAAGAGAGTGAAGAAAGATGGGGAGCCTTGTCTTTAAGCAGCTGTTCTAAGACACAGGGAATCACGTGATTTCCCCCCCTTGAACAGAATAAGGTTTAAGATTCCCTAAGAGCCTGACCTGTGGTGGCGCAGTGGGATAAAGCGTCGACCTGGAACATTGAGGTTGCTGGTTCGAAACCTTGGGCTTGCCTGGTCAAAGCACATATGGGAGTTGATGCTTCTTGCTCCTGTCCTTTCTCTCTCTCTCTCTCTCTCCCCCCTCTCTCTAAAAATCAATAAATAAAAAAAATTTTTAAAAAAAGATTCCCTAAGACTGTATCTACAGCTTGTTGTTTGTCTGCCCACCAGATGCATGTGCATCATCCAACTGACAGAGACAATGACTGTCTCTGGGAGGAACAGGATAGACACAGAAAGCTCCCTTGAGAACTTGTAATAGCCAGAGACAGAGCAAGGTGCACTTTGGCAGGTGCACCCTCTGCACAGTAGAGGCCAGAGAAAAAGTTCATGAGGCTGAGATCTTAGGGCACACATATAAGAAGACGAAAGGAAAGAAATCAGACAAAGACAGAGTAAAACAAAACCCATAAATGCTCATTCCATATAACCAAGAGTGGCTAGCCCCAGAAACTAGTTTCATAAATATTTTCTCCTGCCGATCTAAAATTTAAAAGAGAGACAAAGATTCTCACCATTTTCGCTTCCACCAGGTCTTGCAGACAGAGGTCTGGGTGTGTGCCAACATGGTAAGAATCCTTAGTTTCTGCTGGCCTGTGTCAGATGCCCCAGGATCTCCTCATCTCTCACAATCTGGGGAAGCTCAGGATTCCAGCCAGTGAGTTTATTCTGCTCACAGGAGTATCACAAAAATGGTGCTAATTCCTTATATTCATGGCTGTTAGCGACTGATAGAAACTTATGAGACGTGATTTCCTTTCTCAACTCTGTGCTGGAAAAAAAGTGCTTTACCTGAGCATGGAAGAGTTAAGAATGTTCTCTCTCACAGTTTACTCCCTCCCCCAGCTCCCTACACCCACCCTTCTAGATAAGTATTCTCTTCAAGGTGTGACTTACTTTTTATTTCAAATATTCTTATGCTGTTCTGAAAGATCTCTGACATTGCACCCCAGGGGAGACTGGAGAAGAAAGACTGATTTTTCAGGGGCATTCTGTCTTCTCATGCTGGGTAAATCCACAATTGCTTGCTTTTCCTGGGGAAAGAATTAAACTCTTATTACAATTGGTGAGGTAGAAGTTTGGGACTTTTTTTTTCAATTTATTAATATTTAATTGATTGTGTCATTTCAATGTCAGGGCAATAAAAATACAATGAGTGAGTTATAGAAATAGATATTTGGATTGTTTTAGGCAGGGTGCATTTAAAGTATTATTAAGACAACTTAGCAATTCATGCTAAGAGTACCAAGTGATGACATCTGTACTATGTGGTTGTCGAAGCCATATGTCTTATGGTCATTATAGACGCCTCACATGTAATTCATCACTTAAATCTTATCCATTTTACCACCCACATTATTTCTTGTCCCTTTCTCTCTAGTCCCACTGCTACTGCTCTAGTTCAAGGCTCTTATCACTTTTAATTTTAAGGTTTATTTTGACTTAATTTCAGACTTTAAAAATATTGCAAAATAGTAGAATTCCCATGTATCCTTTATGTAAATTCCCCAAATGTTTAACATTTTACCATATTTTATTTTATTGCTTTCTCTTTGTGTATGTTTTTTTTTAACTGTTTGAGAGACGATCTGAGGCCCCTTTACCCCCAACATCTCATATTATATTTTCTAAAAACAAGAACTTTTTATTACAAAACCGCTGTACAAGCATAAAAAATTAGGAAAGTAACATTGGTATAATACTATCATCTGACTTAAAGACCTAATTCAGGTGTCACCAGTATGCCCTATATTGTCCTTACAGCAGAAGAAAATCCTGTGTCATGCACTGCCTTCAGTTGACATGTCTCTTTAGCCTCCTTTTATCAGGGTCACTTCCTTAGTCTGATGGTCTTCATAATCAGACTCAGGTATGCATTTCTGGCAGGAATACCAGGGTTGTTCTCAGTGAATCATATAAGGAAACACATGATGTTGATTGTCCCATTACTGGTGATGCTAACTTGATCACTTAGTCAAGGTGGAATCTACTAGTTTCTCTACTGTAAAATTACTATTTTTTCCTCTTTAATTCCTAAGTATCTTGTAGGGAAGCCCATGATATTTTTCACCAGAATCACTGGTAGCTCTGTGCTGGATGTTTCCTGCGAGCCCTGCCATATCCCCATCCCACCCTCTCCATCCTGCTTTATGGCCTATGAGATGGACCTGCGCGGACTGTGTCATCCTGGCCCTCTGGTCCTCTGGTTCCTGTTTGGCTTTGGTCAATGGGGAATCCTGTATGACATCTGAAGAGGGTGGAGAGTGAGGTCTGGGGATCTCTTAGTCTCCTGCCCATAGCTTTCCTTGTGTAGGATAGGCAATGGTCTTCATTGGAAGGTCAGTGCATCTCTCAGGCAGCAGCTCGGTTTTGTAACTGCCCCCACTCCTTCTTTTCTCAAGCCTAGGGGTGGAGTACTCATCCTTTGCAATTTTCCCACACCTTTGTAAACTCTTCTTACATTTCCCAATGTGAATGCCATCCATTTCCTGCAAGGAGCCTTACGATGTCGTATCCTACTGCGTTGTTATCTTCTCTCTTTCCCATTTTCTCAGTTGCAGATACTTCTGGTCTTCAGTAGTCTCAGTCCTGACTTGTTCTGATGTCAATTGTGACCCATGATATATTTTTATGGAAAGTACATTCAATGCCAAAGGCATCGGTGAATTCAATCTAGGACAAGCTTTTCTGCTCTGCAGCCAGTCCTCCAGCATGCCTGGGGACTTTCCTTTCCTCCCACGTTTCTGGCATCATTTGTGCCAGCTGACTGATGCCTTGGTTTTCTGCATAGCATCCTGACTTCCTTTGGGGGTGGAGACCTCTGCTCTTTTTTTTTGTTTGTTTTTGACTGGAGATCAAATATGCTGTTTTACTTTGCTGACTGTTTTATTCACAATGCTGGACCCTTGTGCCAGACTCTCATGTATTTTGGGGGATCCTGTTTGGAATAGAATGCTTTCCCAGGTGTGCCATGATTCTTCAGCTTGCCCTACCAGACTGCTCTCTGTAATTTTCTACCTTGTTTCTCCCTCTGCTCTTTACACTGATCTATGTGGATCTACCAACCCCTGCCTCGGGCTTCTGGCTGGGTTTGGCAGGGGAGCCCTGGTAGGAGATCAGGGAGTGACTAAATGAGATATGGGTATTTACATCGCCAGCTTCTTCCCTCTGGGGCTACCTTGAGCTGCTCATCCCTTTCCAATGAATGTCAGAGCTCTTCTCTGGGGGGGTTTTCTGCTTCTAGATTCCAGAAATTACTTCTACTCCTCATTCCTTTTGGCTTAAGGATGGGTACAGTCTGGTTTGCGACTGGGGTATTGTGTTTTCTTCTGTGGCTCAGTTGTACCTTTAGAATAGGCCCTTTATCAAATGCCCTTGAATTATCCTAACCTGAGCATGACAAATGATTTCTATTGGAATCCTGACTGGTACACATTCTGTGATGACAGACAAACCTGTTTCAGCAGATTACCTAGTGCCTGAAACCTCATTTTGCCAGACTTGACTTGCTCAGTGGATCACAGATACTGATGACTGTTGCAACCAAGCTCGAGGATCACTGTGCCCTTTTAGAACAGTCATTTGACGGTGGACTACCTCCTTGGGCACCAGTCCTATACCTGGATCAGTTTCTCCCAGCTTTGTCCCTGCCCAGTCCTGGCTTCATTCCCCTCATCACTTATGCTGTTGAAGTATCAGCATGTCTTGTAGCAGAAGCATTGCTTGCTCAAATGCAAACACGAATCTCCCTGTCTGTAAGCGACATGAGACAGACTTTTGGTTTTAACCTGCCCTTTATTATGGTAGGACAGACCTCAGAAAAGTAACTTTCTAATCCATTTCTCCAATGAATGAAAAAATGTGTCTAAAATATTTTTCTATAAACCAACAAGGACATACTTTTCAATATGATTGTGTAATATAGTTTCTTCATTTAAATTTGTGGTTGTTTTAGATATTGAAAAATGAATAAAAATGAACTTCATTCTGCTAGGACTTACTGCCAAAAATATCCTGTACCATGATAACTTTATATATCTCTTCATCTATGGAGATATTTAAAAGTCTTTTAAAAATTGAGCTAGTAGCTTATGTGATATTTTACTTAATATTTTAATATTAATTACTGTTTTAATTTATATTTTCATGCTTTAATATTTTTAGCTTATTGTTGTTCTAGGATAATAAAAATTTTACATAGTCTAGAAATGTGTCTTTATGAGTATCTTAAATTGTGCCAGGTACACAGGATAATCTGTAGTGAAATGTCCTAAATTATAATTTATTACTTTGAAGTAATTTTGGTTGAAGTTGCATCATGAGATCATTATACTTATAGTTTTCTGGTCTGTTATTTTAATAGTAAGTTAACTTGTGTGTTGGTGATATTTTAACTCTATACCTTTTAAAGGGATATCACCTGCTAAGACATTTCAAATTTGTTAATTGTACTCAATTTTGAGTTGGTAGGTTCGTGATTTGGCAGGCTTTGCAATTCGTCTTGTGTTAAATGATTGATGGTCTATGTCCAATTCCTAATGTGTTTGTGTTTATTTCTGTTGAGGTTGGCATTAATAGGTCTTCTCGGCAAAGAAGCCAAGGACTGACCTGGAATAGATTCTAAATTAATTTTCAGTTTTGAAGATGTTCCTTCTAGGTCAGGATTGAGGCCAACTAGTAGCACAATGTAATGGAATAGGTTTGTTATCATGTGCTTTTCCTATTCTGTTAATTGAAGGGGTCATCAAAACTAGTCAAAGTTATTAAGTGGATCCATTAGTTAAAAGGTTAGCAACATCTAGGATCTTACTTGGAATACTTTAAAGTCCAATCCACTTATACTAAAGATAGAAATAAGAGGAATTTTTAATAGTTTTCACGAGCAATTGTGTGGATTCCTGAATATAGTCAGTGCTTTAATATTGAGAGACTAACTGTATTGCCCCCATAATTTTATTGAGGAATAATTGGCAAATATAATGATGTATATTGAAATTGTATAATGTGATTAGTTGATACACATATACATTGTGGAATGATGACCAAGATCAAGATAATTAACACACTTATCACCTCACATAGTTCACTCTTTTTTTTTCTTTTTTCTTTTTAAGAATGGTTAAGATCTACTTTCAGTAATTTTCAAGTATACAATAGATCCTCAGAACTTATTCTTCTTATAACTGAAAGTTTGTACTCTTTGACCTACATCTCTTTTGTCTGTGCCATCTATTTGATCCTTCTTTGCTATTTGTGTAGTTACCAAAAATAAGTAGAAACAAGAGAAAACATTTAGGGGGGAAAGAGCCTGAAATAAATGGATAAAATTAGGTTTTGGTATTATCAGTTACATTATATTAGGTACAGTAATTTTACCCCAGTTAATTCAAAAACTATTTGTAGTCATTTGCTATTTGAAGTAGAAGCATAGGATATTAATACTTGCAGTGACCCTAGAAATGATTGGTTCAACTCTGATTTATAGATTAGGAAGTTACTTAGGCAAGTCACAGCTTCACTATGTCTTAATTTTCTAATAATATTATCCTGCTCTTTAAAAGTGTGGCTGTGATAACATGATGTAATAATTCTGTGTGCAGGTAAGTTTTTGAATTTGTTAGGAAGGCTAGTCTAACATTTTTTAAATTGTTGTTTTACTTGACCAAGATCATGGTAATGAAGTAGCAAATAATTGTATCAGGAATGTGAAAGAGGTAGAACTAATTAAAACATAAGATTTCCTATTCCTACTGCTTAAGTTTTATTAAAATTTTTGCTTCTCTATTGCTTGACTTCTTGTAGACTTAGTCTAGTTAATTGCTAGCCCTTGACCTGGGAATCTATGCTATTTAACTTTGTTGTGTTATACAATATAGAAGGCAAGTGGAAAAATAAAAAGGAGCCTTGTGCTAAATGAGATTTGGACTCTCCCAGACATCTTTATCTAGCAGTGCAAACCAACCTGCTAATGGAAACACCAAAATCCTGTGCCCATATCTTAGCTTCCACATATAATGTGGCCTTGAAGTGGCAGGGGCAGGGAAAAGTATCATTTCTAGAAACGTTTCCTGCTGTTTTGATATCTGATAATTGAAAGATGGAATTTTAATCCCTGACCATGAAAAGGCTATCATGATGCTAACATTCAAGCAGGTTCCATTCTGTCAGTTATGTTCTTGTAGACCCCTACCCCTTGGCCTACCGTAGATGGCACAAACATAAGATGATGCCCTGACCTGGAAGATACCTTCCTCCCAGATTTAATACCTAGGTGACAAAGTGACCATATATAATTCATGGACTAGATGGTAGTGGTCCCTTTTGATAATTAAATTGAGAAACTACATTGCTTCTTTAACTTGGTCTGCCCCTAGAGTAGGTTAATAGTTTTACCTTAAATAAACATGAGAACCCTGGCTGAAAATGCCTCCTAATTCCTAACATTGACTTAACTTGACTAACAGAGCTGAGTCATAGGCTGACTAATGGAGCTGAGTCTTAGGTATTTGCACTTTGTCTTATTTTTCCTATCAACCAGCTTTCAGGCTCTTAACATGTGCTAATTGAAGCATGTAATATTGATCAGAGAAAAACTGGTACCCAGCTAAAGCTGAGTATCATTGTCATGCTGCTGATACCATCCTGAGGTACAAACAGACTGACCCCAACTGTAGAAAACACAATAGTTTCAGGCCTAAGGATAGAAAATATGTTTTTTTTTGGTCCTTTGAACTTGATGTTTTTTATGTTAAATTTAGTTTTGGAATATATGTGAATTGTCATAACTAATTGCCTTAGTTTTTGAAAACATAGCTTTTAAGCAGAAAAATATCAAATATTAGAAGAGTTATATTACTAATGCCTTACATTTACAAAATGCTTTCACATGCATTTCCCCTGATTTTTCTGTTAATCTTGTAGGACAAGGCAGAAGAATTTTTGTTGTTGTTACTATTTTACAGATGAAAAAACTGAGAGTTTGAAAGGCTGAGAGATTTCCCAGGGACTACAGAGCTGATACCCGATATTCTGGCCTCTAGTCTGCTGCCTTTCCATTGTGCTACATGGGCTGTCTGAGAGACAGACTTCTACCAGCCAGCTGGCCGATCAGCTAAACATGGACAGAGCACAGAGTAGCCAGACAATGTACTACTAATTGTATCAAAGATATATGTTGTTTTTCTCTTTATAAATCTAACATTAATATGTAAATGATTTGTTTTACTTAGTAATCATGTGGATTAAAGGGTACATAATAGCAAATTGATAAATTATTTTGAAAAATTTGGATAAAAAATTACAGTTCATATTGTGCAGAGGCATATTATAATTCTACAATATCTTTAAGATTTTCAATGAGATTATTATTTTAACTGCTTTAGATGAATAAAATGACTCATTTACTTTCAATTCCCTGAAAGACTGAATGTGTGTATGTATATCATGTGGTCCAGTTTTCTGCATCTGTAAATAAAAATCTATTTAGTGATCAGAAGGCAAATCATTTTTGGTCAAGGAAAGGGAAACATGAACAAATGTAGACTGAATGAAATCAACCAAATAGTATCTAATCCTGTATTGTAAAAAAGAAGAAAGAAAATGAACCAAAAGAAAAAATAAAATGAAAAACTAGACAAATAGTAGAAGACCAAAATCAAGGGTCCTGTCAAGTATTTATTCTGTTATTTTACATGTCAGTTAATACGTGGATATTACCTTTGCTACTCATAACCATCCTAAGCATGTTCTAGTTCTGTTTTCTATAATTTCTGTATTCAGATAAGTTCTTGCTCCTTGAAATCTTCCTCCTTTTCCATAAATGTAATTTCACATTATGGCATTTGCCTTACCTGTGCTTCACTCAGCCTACAGGACGTTTCACAACATTTATGAAGAGTCTTAGCCAATTCTACTGCTTTCTCTAATAAAAATCTCTAACATCAGATCAGAGAGCTGAGTTTTAGAATTGAAAAGTAATCCTAGACATCCCCTGATTAAAATGGGTCTAATTACTGCATAAATTTCATACCTAAGTTACCAAGATATGAATACTAAAGAACAAGCATTCAAAGGATGGCAAATATAATGATGACCATACATAACTTCACTTCTTCTTCTTCTTCTTCTTCTTCTTCTTCTTCTTCTTCTTCTTCTTCTTCTTCTTCTAAGTGAGAGGAAGGGAGATAGTGAGATAGACTCCTGCATGCACCCTGACTGGCATCCACCCAGCAATCCCTTTCTGGGGCTGATGCTAATCAACCAAGCTATTTTTAGCACCTGAGGCTGATGAGCTGGGACCAGTCAAGCTGCCCTCAGTACCCAGGACCTATGCTTGAATTGATGGAGCTACTGGCTATGGAAGGGGAAGAGGGAGAGAAGAGGGAGAGAGAGAGAGAGAAAGAAGCAGATGGTTACTTCTCTTATGCGCCCTGACTGTGGATCGAACCTGGGATGTTCATACACCAGACGAACGCTCCATCCATTGAGCAAACTGGCCAGGCGTCCTCACTTTTTTTTAATGGTCATGGCTCTTTGGTGTTCTTAGAAAATTTAAAAAAATACCATGATCATTCAGCATGAAAAATCTTAGAAGATTTACTTATCACATGTTTTTTATGTAACAAAGTCAGACACGAACCTTGATTAAGCTTGACTCTAAGGCAAATTTTCATAAAGAATTTGAATTTGTGTTTTCACTGTAGCAAAACAAGGTGTGTGATTAGTAGCTATTACAGGAACTCTATATGTTGAGCCCTGGCTGGGTGGCTCAGTTGGTTGGAGCAATATCTCAATACACCAAGTTTGTGGGTTCAATCCCTGGTTAGGGTACATACAAGAGTCAACCATAAATGGAACAACAAATTGATGTTTCTCTCCCTCTCTCTCTCTAAAATTCATCAATAAAAACAAAACAAAGAATTCTACATGTTGAGACATGTTGGTATTAATACCACAGTTCAGGGCTATTATCAGTTAAACAAATTATTGTGGGATGCTGCAAAGACCTAACTGTCAGGTGAAACTGATAAATCACAAAAGGGGAATGTGGCAGTTTCTCATGGACTGTATGCTCGAAGAAGCCCAGATTGGACTGGTAAAAGAGTAAAAAATTGCCACAGCAGTTCTCCAGAATTAAGTGAAAGGCAGTATTGATCAAAGGGGAGGTGGTAAAGATGAACAGTAAACCTGAATCCTAAATTCAGGACAGAACATGGAACAAAGAAACTCACTTGCATTCTGGGCCCAGCTGTGGAGTGTCCAAGAGCAGTGTGTCTTTTGCCCATGATTTCACCCTTTGGGAATTCCAGTCAATTGAATGGAGCACAGTGGCAAGATATGGTGATTAAAACTCTTACCCTACTTAATGGCTGTTTTTCTTAATTTTTGTACCTGTAGATCTTAGAATTCTTGAGTTGCTTAAAGGAACATAAAAATTCTTTATATGAATGAGATTTTCTCAACCACATGATATTCATCATGCCCTATGGGGGTCAGATAAGGCCTTATAGTGAAAGCTAATATTAAAGTTTTACACAGAATTTTAGAAGTCTAATATTATAGCCCTTTTCAGCCTTCTAATTCCATTCCTCCCTTGGTTATCAAGGTAGCCTATCTAACAAAGGCAACGATCTTGGACTTTGAATTATTCTTGTTACTTATCGCCTTGAATGTCATAGTATCTGAGTTATTGGAAGTTTATATATCAATTTCATCAGAGACAACTGATGGTAGCACAAGTGTTCAAAATTAATTAGTTGGGGCATCAGAAACAACAAAAAGAATGCAAATGAAAGTCACTATCTGGCCCTTCTTAGCTCTCTGCCTTGGTATAGCAACAAACGTCTAGCAGAGAATTGGAGGAGGGGACTTAGTTCTCCACTTCTTTTCAATATTAAAATTTAACCTCTGTAAACTCAGATCTATGAAACCTTAATTTAGCAATGTCATCCAACATTGAGAATGTCCAAAATCAATCTGTGGGTGATAAGTTCCATTCAACTGCTCTGGATTTTAGCCTCAAAATGTGTAGGTCCACCAATATTTAAAGTCCTGAAAGAGAGGAACTTTCAGCCACGAATACTATACCCATCAAAGCTATCCTTCAAATATGAAGGAGAAATAAAAACATTCACAGATACAGAAAAGATGAGGGAATTTATCATCAGAAAACCCCCACTCCAGGAATTACTAAAGGGGGTTCTCCAATCAGATACAAAGAACAAAAAAAAACAGAGCCACAAGTAAAAGCTCCAAGAAGAACACAATAAAACCAAATTTAAACTGTGACAACAACAAAAAGAAAGAGGGGGAGAAGATGGAGATTAACAGTAGCAAAGGACGATGGAGTGCAAAAGTACTCACAAAATAGTTCGCTACAATGAACAGGGTAGGGACCCTTTTCATTATTCAAAGGTAACCACCATTGAAAAAACCACCACAGAAGCACATGAGATAAAAAAGATAGCAACAGTGGAAAGATGTATGGAATACAACCAAATAAAAACAAAAGATAGAAAAACAAAAGAGAATGATCAAACAAGACACAAAACTAACAGAAAGCAAGATATAAAATGGCAATAGGGAACCCACAAGTATCAATAATTACACTAAATGTAAACGGATTAAACTCACCAATAAAAAGGCACAGAGTAGCAGAATGGATTAAAAAAGAAAATCCAACTGTATGCTGCCTACAGGAAACTCATCTAAGTAACAAGGATAAAAACAAATTCAAAGTGAAAGGCTGGAAAACAATACTCCAAGCAAATAACATCCAAAAAAAAGCAGGTGTAGCAATACTCATATCGGATAATGCTGACTACAAGACAGGAAAAGTATTCAGAGACAAAAATGGCCATTTCATAATGGCTAAGGGGACACTGAATCAAGAAGACATAACAATTCTTAATATATATGCACCAAACCAAGGAGCACCAAAATATATAAGACAGCTACTTATTGATCTTAAAACAAAAACTGACAAAAACACAATCATACTTGGAGACCTCAATACACCGCTGATGGCTCTAGATCGGTCATCCAAACAGAGAATCAACAAAGACATAGTGGCCTTAAACAAAACATTAGAGCACCTGGATATGATAGACATCTACAGGACATTTCATCCCAAAGTGACTGAGTATACATTTTTCTCCAGTGTACATGGATCATTCTCAAGAATTGACCATATGTTGGGCCACAAAAACAACATCAGCAAATTCAGAAAAATTGAAGTTGTACCAAGCATATTTTCTGATCATAAAGCCTTGAAACTAGAATTCAACTGCAAAAAAGAGGAAAAAAATCCCACAAAAATGTGGAAACTAAACAACATACTTTTAAAAAATGAATGGGTCAAAGAAGAAATAAGTGCAGAGATCAAAAGATATATACAGACTAATGAAAATGACAATACGACATATCAGAATCTATGGGATGCAGCAAAAGCAGTGATAAGAGGGAAGTTCATATCACTTCAGGCATATATGAACAAACAAGAGAGAGCCCAAGTGAAACACTTAACTTCCCACCTTAAGGAACTAGAAAAAGAAGAACAAAGACAACCCAAAACCAGCCGAAGAAAGGAGATAATAAAAATCAGAGCAGAAATAAATGAATTAGAGAACAGAAAAACTATAGAAAAAATTAATAGAACAAGGAGTTGGTTCTTTGAAAAGATCAACAAAATTGACAAACCCTTGGCAAGACTTACCAAGGAAAAAAGAGAAAGAACTCATATAAACAAAATCCAAAATGAAAGAGGAGAAATCACCACGGACACCGTAGATATACAAAGAATTATTGTAGAATACTATGAAAAACTTTATGCCACTAAATTCAACAACCTAGAAGAAATGGATAAATTCCTAGAAAAATACAACCTTCCTAGACTGAGTCAAGAAGAAGCAGAAAGCCTAAACAGACCTATTAGTAGAGAAGAAATAGAAAAAAACCATTAAAAACCTCCCCAAAAATAAAAGTCCAGGTCCTGACGGCTATACCAGCGAATTTTATCAAACATTCAAAGAAGACTTGGTTCCTATTCTACTCAAAGTCTTCCAAAAAATTGAAGAAGAAGCAATACTTCCAAACACATTTTATGAGGCCAACATAACCCTCATACCAAAACCAGGCAAGGATGGCACAAAAAAAGAAAACTACAGACCAATATCTCTAATGAATACAGATGCTAAAATACTAAACAAAATACTAGCAAATCGAATACAACAACATATTAAAAAAATAATACATCATGATCAAGTGGGATTCATCCCAGAATCTCAAGGATGGTTCAACATACGTAAAACGGTTAATGTAATACACCATATCAACAAAACAAAGAACAAAAACCACATGATCTTATCAATAGACGCAGAAAAGGCTTTCGATAAAATACAACACAATTTTATGTTTAAGACTCTCAACAAAATGGGTATAGAAGGAAAATATCTCAACATGATAAAGGCCATATATGATAAACCATCAGCTAACATCATATTAAATGGCACTAAACTGAAGGCTTTCCCCTTAAATCAGGAACAAGACAGGGTTGTCCACTCTCTCCACTCTTATTTAATGTGGTACTAGAGGTTCTAGCCAGAGCAATCAGACAAGACAAAGAAATAAAAGGCATCCATATTGGAAAAGAAGAAGTAAAGGTATCACTTTTTGCAGATGATATGATACTATACATCGAAAACCCCAAAGAATCCACAAAAAGACTACTAGAAACAATAAGCCAATACAGTAAGGTCGCAGGATACAAAATTAACATACAGAAGTCAATAGCCTTTCTATATGCCAACAATGAAACAACTGAGAAGGAACTCAAAAGAACAATCCCCTTCATGATTGCAACAAAAGAAATAAAATACTTAGGAATAAACATAACAAAGAATGTAAAGGACTTATATAATGAAAACTATAAACCATTGTTAAGGGAAATCGAAAAAGATATAATGAGATGGAAGAATATACCTTGTTCTTGGCTAGGAAGAATAAATATAATCAAGATGGCTATATTACCCAAAGCAATATACAAATTTAATGCAATTCCCATCAAACTTCCAATGACATTTTTTAAAGAAATAGAGCAAAAAATCATCAGATTTATATGGAACTATAAAAAACCCCGAATAGCCAAAGCAATCCTAAAGAAAAAGAATGAAGCTGGGGGCATTTCAATACCTGACTTCAAACTCTATTATAGGGCCACGACAATCAAAACAGCATGGTATTGGCAGAAAAATAGACACTCAGACCAATGGAACAGAATAGAAAGTCCAGAAATAAAACCACATATATATAGTCAAATAATTTTTGATAAAGGGGCCAACAACACACAATGGAGAAAAGAAAGCCTCTTCAATAAATGGTGCTGGGAAAACTGGAAAGCCACATGCAAAAGAATGAAACTGGACTACAGTCTCTCCCCCTGTACAAAAATTAACTCAAAATGGATCAAAGATCTAAACATAAGACCTGAAACAATTAAGTACATAGAAGAAGACATAGGTACTCAACTCAGGGACCTGGGTTTTAAAGAGCATTTTATGAATTTGACTCCAATGGCAAGAGAAGTGAAGGCAAAAATTAATGAATGGGACTACATCAGACTAAGAAGTTTTTGCTCAGCAAGAGAAACTGATAACAAAATAAACAGAAAGCCAACTAAATGGGAAATGATTTTTTCAAACGACAGCTCAGATAAGGGCCTAATATCCAAAATATACAAAGAACTCATAAAACTCAACAACAAATAAACAAACAATCCAATAAAAAAATGGGAAGAGGATATGAATAGACACTTCTCCCAGGAAGAAATACAAATGGCCAACAGATATATGAAAAGATGCTCATCTTCTTTAGCTATTAGAGAAATGCAAATCAAAACGGCAATGAGATACCACCTCACACCTGTTCGATTAGCTGTTATTAGCAAGTCAGGTAACAGCAAATGTTGGAGAGGCTGTGGAGAAAAAGGAACCCTCATACACTGTTGGTGGGAATGTAAAGTAGTACAACCATTATGGAAGAAAGTATGGTGGTTCCTCAAAAAACTGAAAATAGAACTACCTTATGACCCAGCAATCCCTCTACTGGGTATATATCCCAAAAACTCAGAAACATTGATACGTAAAGACACATGCAGCCCCATGTTTATTGCAGCATTGTTCACAGTGGCCAGGACATGGAAACAACCAAAAAGCCCATCAATAGATGACTGGATAAAGAAGATGTGGCACATATACACTATGGAATACTACTCAGCCATAAGAAATGATGACATCGGAACATTTACAGCAAAATGGTGGGATCTTGATAACATGATACGAAGCGAAATAAGTAAATCAGAAAAAAACAGGAACTGTATTATTCCATACGTAGGTGGGACATAATAGTGAAACTAAGAGACATTTATAAGAGTGTGGTGGTTACGGGGGGGGGGAGGGGGGAATGGGAGAGGGATAGGGGGTGGGGAGGGGCACAAAGAAAACAAGATAGAAGGTGACAGAGGACAATCTGACTTTGGGTGGTGGGTATGCAACATAATTGAACGACAAGATAACCTGGACTTGTTATCTTTGAATATATGTATCCTGATTTATTGATGTCACCCCATTAAAAAAATAAAATTATATATAAAAAAAAAAAAAAAAAATGTGTAGGTCCAGTTCAAGACTCAGCAGGAGGCACATAAGCAATCATACATGTAATTATATAGAAATGTATGATTTGAGGATTGCTGTAGTAACTGACATTGCCTAGAAGCTGATGAGAAGTCACTTTTTTTACAGGTACTGAAGTGCATTTGTGGTGGCAGGAAACAAGAATATTGGCTGGGCTTTGAGAGTCCAAAAAACTCTGCTTGTGTCTCACTTCTCAGGGTTATCTGCATGACCTCACTGATTCCTGTCAAGTAAGGAGGTGTATCAGTGTTACTCAGCTTTTTTTAGACTCAACTATCTTTTAATTAAGGATATAATTTATCAAAGTCCCCTAGAAAGTAAAAAAAAAAAAAGTATAATATATAAGTGATTTTAAAGGCAAGTAAAATTTTCAGATCACTATATTTATGAAGACTACTATATATTTCTTTTTATTTTTTAAGATGAGAGGAGGGGAGATAGTGAGGTAGACTCCCATATGCACCCAAATGGGATCCACCCGGCAACCCCATCTATGGTTGATGCTTGAGTACCGAGCTATTTCTAGTGCCTGAGGCTGAAATGCTCAGACCAACTGAGCTATCCTCAGCCTCTGAGGCCATGCTCGAACCAATCAAGCTCCTGGCTGTGGGAAGAGAAGAGGAAGAGAAAAGAGAAAGTGAGGGAGGAAGAAGCAGATGGTCGCTTATCTGTGTGCCCTGACCAGTAATAGAACCTGGGATGTCTATACACTGGGCCAATACTCTATCCATTGAGCCACCAGCCAGGGCCATCTATTTTTTTCTTAGTATTGTTTTAAAATATATTGTACACTAGTCACTATATATTGAAATATATCTTTTGATTTTATAACTGTTTAATTTTCTTTAACGTTCCTGAATTTTATTGTATGAGAAATAGCATAATTTGTTGATAAATCAACTTAAATAATATTACATAATATTTCATTTGGGACTGAATAGATATTAAAACATACAGTGAAATTTCACTTTATATTCTGCATCAAACCTTGACAAAATTGTTCTTGTAGTTATATTTAGAATCCTTATAGTTTGCTCTAAAAAGTGTTAGCTTATGTTTTCAATTTTTTTCTTTTGTTCTAAGTGGTAGAATAAAAGAGAAGACTTCTAGCTGCTATTCAGAAGCACTTATCCACAAATAACAAATTGAGAGTTTAGAAGGTCTTTTTTTTCCCCCAGCAAATTGTAAGTCAAATTGAATAAAATTTTATTTTCCATTTTCAACAATGGTTTTTAAAGTACTAATGTACCTTAATGTGCCATTTAAAAATTTTGACCAGATGTGCAATTTATGAATTCAGTGTTGTTCATTTTAGGAAATTTTCAGAATTACCACATTTATGCTTCTTATCAGGATTATATGTTGCAAACAATAGAAACCTATTCTTACAAACTCAAGCAAAAAGAAAATTTACTGGAAGGTTATAGGATGACTCACAAAATCATGCTTATGGACCAGTTCTGAGAAAGAGCAAGAATCTGGGAGCTCTTAGAATTTTGTGAGCCTCAGTTAAAGTGTCATCACAGTGATGAGTCAGCTTCTGTCATTCTTTCCTGTCCTTGGCCATTCAGGTAAGATTCAAAGTACAAGAAAAAAGAATTGGATTGGTTTATTGTGGGTCACATGCTCATTGCTCCATGCTTAGCTATGGGAGAATGGGGCATCTTGACTGACAGTTACACTTATGTTGCACCCATTAGAAAAATAGGTTCTGATTTCCTCCCATAAGAAAATCATGGTGCTATCATCAGAAGGAGCTGGGTGGACAGTAAAAACACTTGTTAAAATGTATGTTTCTGTCTCCAAGTAGTGGTGTGTGATTGGTGTTAAATTATACAATATATGACTAAGAATGAAACTAAGTTAAAGCAGAAGAACAAATGAAACATTCAGTTAGTATTTATTATTAACCTGATGGTAATTTGCCCAAACAATTGAATCATGAGAATTGTCTATCTGATCTCCTTAACTGCCATGAACATTCCTTTGAGAAACTCTTCTAGGCTATAAGATGCTTTTAATTTAAAGGAAAACATATAAAAATATTTTAACTTATCAATTTAATAGCACTGCCCCTCCTCTATGGGTAGCAGGCATTTACAACACTGTTCTAATTTTCCATTTGTCTCAGGAGAAAACAACTCTAGCGCTAGCTATAAGGATAGGTCTGACTGACTGAAGCCTGGTTCATTCTTCTCATCACAGGGATTGGGGCCCATGGTCTAAGCTGGGCTAAAGAAAAACCAGGATGTATTTTTCTTGGGATTTCTGGAAAAGAATTCTAATTTTTCCTCACGATTCATCTGTAGAGCTACTTTCTCTTTCTTTGTGTGGTGTGGGATGCAGGTGTGAGGCCTGATACTGAGGCAACCATTTTGCTACAACAAGAGATATAAAGTCTTGAGTTAAAGTTGACACACAAGGAGAGTAAATTCAAGAGAATTGCAGAGAAATAAAGTTGGGGTCCAAAAGATCAAAATTTACTTGAAGCGATCAGTACTTAAATAAGCCCAAAATATATTTGATCATTTATGCTAGTCTGACTTGGAGTTACTGTTAATACATCTGAAACAATCCTAACTGATACACTGCCAGAAAACTTTCATGAGCCCTGGGGTGTATGAATTACTGATTGAAAAATGCTAGATTACGTGATATCCAGGGTCATCTCTAACAGTAAAGATTTCAAGTAATATGGGCAGTGGTGGAATTCAGCTGGTTTGGCAAAACCAATATTTAATTTTTTGTTGAGTTAGGCAGACCGATCATTAAAATGACACTTGTAAGCAGGGTTCTGAGGTGGGCACCTGGGCAGCTGCCCAATGTGGAAACCACAATTTACATTTCTTACTCTTTTTTAACATTCATCTGTGCAACAGCTTACTCTAAGTGCCCGTAATAATGTTCATTCCATTCATAGGTGAAAAAAATTGCAAATGAGGATGCCAATGAAGAAGCAAAATGAGCCCTGGCTGGTTGGTAGAGCATTGACCCAGTGTGTGAAAGTCCTGGGTTTAATTCCTGGTCAGGGAACACAGGAGAAGCACCTATCTGCTTCTCCACACTTCACCCTCTCCTTTCTCTCTCTTTCTCTCTTCCCCTCCCGCATCCAAGGCTCCATTGGAGCAAAGTTGGCCTGGGTGCTGAGGATAGCTCCATGGCCTCTGCCTCAGGTACTAGAATGGCTCCCGTTGCAATGAAGCAACACCCCAGATGGGCAGAGCATTGCCCCCCGGGCGGGCATGCTGAGTGGATCCCAATCAGGTGTATGTGGGAGTCTGTCTCTCTGTCTCCCCGCTTCTCACTTCAGAAAAATAAAAAAAATAAAAAAGAAGTAATATAGAAATATCTTTTCTTTCTTTTTTTTTTTTTTTTTTTTACAGGGACAGAGAGAGTCAGAGAGAGGGATAGATACGGACAGACAGACAGGAATGGAGAGAGATGAGAAGCATCAATCATCAGTTTTTCGTTGCGACATTTTAGTTGTTCATTGATTGCTTTCTCATATATGCCTTGACTGTGGGCCTTCAGCAGACCGAGTGACCCCTTGCTCAAGCCAGCGACCTTAGGTCCAAGCTGGTGAGCTTTGCTCAAACCAGATGAGCCCGCGCTCAAGCTGGCGACCTGGGGGTCTCAAACCTGGGTCCTCCGCATCCCAGTCTGATGCTCTATCCACTGCGCCACCGCCCAGTCAGGCAGAAATATCTTAAATAACAGTTTTATTGTTTTTTGTCAGGTGTTATTTAATATTTTTTCATTAATATTTTTAAACTCATAACATAATCTAGCTTATGTACCTCTTTTATTGTTCTTATTTAAGTATTAAATGCATGAAATAATAAACTACCTTTCAGTACATCGTTTTTTATACTTAAAATGGTCATTAGGGCAGAGAACTGGTTGTTAAATTATTTGAATCCCACTGCTAAATAGGAGCTGTCACTGAAGACAAGTTGGAGAAATGCATGGTAAATGACTGAATATGCATTCTGCAATAGATTTCTGTCTTACTGTTGAAGTACATTAACTGTCTATTAGTTATTATTTTTAATTCAGAAAGGAACTTCCGTGATTCATTTCTTCTTTTTTGTTCTGTGTAGTGAAATATTTGTGGCTTGCAGAGTTTTATTTTTCTTTCTCTATTTTTTTATTATTAATTTTAATGCAGTGACATTGATAAATCAGGGTACATATGTTCAGAGAAAACATCTCCAGATTATTTTGACATTTGATTATGTTGCATACCTCTCACCCAAAGTCAAATTGTCTTCCATCACCTTCTATCTGGTTTTCTTTGTGCCCCTCCCCTCCCCCAACCCCTCTCTCCTTCTTCGCCCCTCCCCCCTCCCCCCATCCCCCACCCCTGTTGCCATCACATTCTTGTTCATGTCTCTGAGTCTCATTTTTATGTCCTATCTATGTATGGAATCATATAGTTCTTAGTTTTTTCTGATTTGCTTATTTCACTTCGTATAATGTTATCAAGGTCCATCCATGTTATTGTAAATGATCTGATGTCATCATTTCTTATGGCTGAGTAGTATTCCATAGTATATATGTACCACTGCTTTTTAATCCACTCATCCACTGATGGACACTTGCGCTTTTTCCAGATCTTTGCTATTGTGAACAATGCTGCCATAAACATGGGGGTGCATTTCTCCTTTTGGAACAGTTCTATGGTGTTCTTAGGGTATATTCCTAAAAGTGAGATAGCTGGGTCAAAAGGCAGTTTGATTTTTAATTTTTTGAGGACTCTCCATACTGTTTTCCACAGTGGCTGCACCAGTCTGCATTCCCACCAGCAGTGCAGGAGGGTTCCCCTTTCTCCACATCTTCACCAGCACTTACTCTGTGTTGTTTTGTTGATGAGAGCCATTCTGGGCTTTATTTTTCTTTAAATGCATCATCTTTCTACAGAGTTTCAGATTTTATTAGTAGATTGACGTCAGAGAAATGGTGCCGTAAGGAGTGATACCGATAAATCTTCCCCCAAATTCAACAAGATTTTCAACCAGAGACAGAAAAATCTATCCTTGGAGCCTCCAGAAGTTCCACACTAAACACGAAGGTATGATTGAATGAAAAATTGACTAAATATACAATCAACTCCGAAGGAAATAAGGAGGAAGAAACACTCCACCTTCCTCACTAACCTAAATAAGGGCTGCTTTCACTGGGAACTGAGAGTATAGGAACTAAGGCAGGTATAGGGTGTGAATAGAACCAGACTGCGGCATAAACATCTGAACCAGGCTGTGGCACGGACATCCAAGCTGAGGAAAAACTGTGCTTGTGGCAACCCAGTCAACACAAGCTAATGCTCGCGCCAAACCCAGACAAAGAAAGGCACTTGGGACAGCCATCCACCCTGATCTCCTGGTCGGCACGTGCAGAGAGTGGGCGAGAGATTTCTCCTAGAGCCCCAGGAGTGGGTGCCCGTGTTACCCGACAGAGGGTCAGGGACAGAGGCCTTTCTGTGGGCCGAAACCGGAGTCTTGAGGTTGCCCCTGCGGCCCGAAAAGCAGCGTGAGGGGAGTGAGTAGGAGCGAAATTCCCTACGCTCGAACTTTTCCATGGAGGCAGGGCACCTCACCGGGAGTGAGAGGCGGCTGGCCAGATATCCTGGTCGGTGAGTGCAGATAGTGGGCAAGAGACTCCCCCGGGAGTGGGTGCCCATGTTCCCGGACAGAGGGGCAGAGTCAGAGGTCTTTGTGTGGGCCAAAGCCCCGCCTGATTATGCTAATTGAGCCTTACCCAGATTGAGCCTTACCCAGAACCCTGTGCTGAGTGGGAATAGAGTGGCGATTTGCCAGCTCTTTGAGCCTCTTACTATCCAGGCAGAGGCAGCAGCAACCCCATAGCTGGATCATCAGGCTACTAATTCAGGAAGGAAAGACTAGGAGAGAGGCTCTGGGAACACGGACTCTCTCACTGTCGGAGCCTGCAAATGCTAATGAGCCTTGACTGCCAACGAGACTGAAGCCCCATATATGACATTGCCATAGAGACTTATCAACTGCAAACCTCTACCTAAGCGTGCCACAGGGGCAGAACCCGGGGTACAGAGTCACTGACCAGGAAGAAGGAGAGAAAAGAAAAAGAAAGAAGATAACCTCTCAAAATCAAGAATAATCCTCAGACTTTATAACCTATCCCACTTTATTATATTTGTTCGTTTGTTTCTCTTATCTTCTTGTCTTGATTATTTTCTTCCTTTTCCAATTTGGTCGCTTAATTCTCTGCCAGTCTTACTCTCTCCTCTCCTTGAACTACACTACCTATAAGTGTCACATCTCCCATTATCTTTTCTTTCTTCTTCTTTTCTCTCTATGAGGGTTGCACTCCAAAACCCTTAACTCTTTCTCTCTCTCCTTTTATTCTTTTTTTCTTCTTTTTGTGTTTTCCTCTTTCTTTTTTTTCCTCTCCCTCTATATTAGTTTCTTCTTTTCTCCTTTACTTTTCCTCTCATTCAATCCTCAATCATGAACAAATTATTTTATCTGGAACTCAAATTTTTCTTTGTGGCACTTTGGGGTTTTTTACTTCGCTTTTTAAACTCATTAGCAGTGCTCCCAACCCTGGCTCTCCATTTTATCTAGTTCTTGCTCAACTAAATACAATAGTAATTTTTAATTTCCCCCCCTTTTTCCTGTTTTCCTCTTATTCCTCTCATCATATCTCTTAGTCAACCATCACCTAAAAGCAAATCATTTTATTCTTGACCCAAATTTTTTCCTTTTTTACATTTTGTGGGTCTATACCCCCTTTTTGCCCCTTTATCATTTCTCCCCAACTCAGGCCCTCCATTATAGGTAGTTTTTGTTCTATTTAGCACAATATAATTCACAGTTCACCACAAGATTTTCTCAAGAAGGAGGGGAGAGGAGAGGAGAGGAAAAAAAAAGGGGGAGGGGAATAATAAATTTTTTTTATTTTTATTTTTTTAACTTTTTATTCTTTATTAATTCTCATTAATACTATCAACAAAACCACCCCCAGATGCCATTAAGGAAAAGGAAATAGAATATCATGGATATGGCCCTGGCCGGTTGGCTCAGCGGTAGAGCATTGGCCTGGCGTGCGGGGGACCCGGGTTCGATTCCCGGCCAGGGCACATAGGAGAAGTGCCCATTTGCTTCTCCACCCTCCCCCCTCCTTCCTCTCTGTCTCTCTCTTCCCCTCCCGCAGCCAAGGCTCTATTGGAGCAAACATGGCCTGAGCGCTGGGGATGGCTCCTTGGCCTCTACCCCAGGCGCTAGAGTGGCTCTGGTCACGGCAGAGCGACGCCTCAGAGGGGCAGAGCATCGGCCCCTGGTGGGAAGAGCGTGGCCCCTGGTGGACGTGCCGGGTGGATCCCGGTCGGGCGCATGCGGGAGTCTGTCTGACTGTCTCTCCCCGTTTCCAGCTTCAGAAAAAAAAAAAAAGAATATCATGGATACAAAAGACAGAGAGTTAGCACAGATAGGTGAGGAAAAATCTATGGAGAAAAAATTTAATATATTGGAAACCTTGGAGCTAAATGACAGAGAATTTAAAATAGAAATCCTAAAAATACTCAGAGATATACAAGAAAACACAGAAAGGCAATTTAGGGAGCTCAGAAAACAACTCAAAGAACACAAAGAATATATTACCAAGGAAATTGAAACTATAAAAACAAATCAAACAGAGATGAAAAACTCAATTCACGAGCTGAAAAGCGAGGTAACAAGCTTAGCTAATAGAACAGGCCAGATAGAAGGTAGGATTAGTGAAATAGAAGACAAGCAACTTGAGGCACAACAGAGAGAAGAAGAAAGAGACTCAAAAATTAAAAAAAATGAGAAAGCCCTACAAGAATTGTCTGACTCCATCAAAAAGAATAACATAAGAATAATAGGTATATCAGAGGGAGAAGAGAGAGAAAATGAAATGGAGAACATACTCAAACAAATAATAGATGAGAACTTCCTAAGCCTGTGGAAAGAACTAAAGCCTCAAATTCAAGAAGCAAACAGAACTCCGAGTTTTCTTAACCCCAACAAACCTACTCCAAGGCACATCATAATGAAATTGGCACAAACCAACAACATAGAAAAAATTCTCAAGGCAGCCAGGGAAAAGAAGAATACAACATATAAAGGAAGGCCCATTAGATTATCATCAGATTTCTCAACAGAGATTCTACAAGCTAGAAGAGAGTGGACCCAATATTTAAAGTCCTGAAAGAGAGGAACTTTCAGCCACGAATACTATAGCCATCAAAGCTATCCTTCAAATATGAAAGAGAAATAAAAACATTCACAGATACAAAAAAGATGAGGAAATTTATTACCAGAAAACCCCCACTCCAGGAATTACTAAAGGGGGTTTTCCAACCAGATAAAAAGAACAAAACAAAACAAAACCACAAATAAAAGCTCCACCAAGAACACAATAAAACCAAATTTAAACTGTGACAACAACAACACAAAGAAGAGGAGAGGACAGAGATTAACAGTAGCAAAGGAAGATGGAGTGCAAAAGTACTCACAAGATAGTGCACTACAATGAACAGGGTAGGGACCCTTTTCATTACTTAAAGATTTTATTAGTAATCTCAATTTTTGCTTTTTTGTTGGGCAATAGAAAAATTTCAAAACATAGTAGAAATTTATTAAATGTATATTTAATTAAAGTTATGACTATTGATAGTGTACTCCTAAACCAGTTGTTCTCAAATGTGGTTGCACATAAGAATCACTTGGGTAGTTCTAAAAATAGTGGTTCTTCAAGTTCAGGGTATATCAAATCACCCAGTGGGCTTGTTGAACTAGATTTCTGGTGCCAATCTTGTTTCTGATTCAGTAGGTCTAGAGTGATGCTCCAGATTTTCTATTTCTAAATATACTGCTCAAAAAAATTAGGGGATATTTGTTGCTGCTGATCTGGAGGCCAACGTTCTAGAAAATATTTATCCTGGAGTATGTAAGTCAGAATCACCTTGGTAGAGTGAGGTTTAAGACTCCAGATGATTCTGATAAAGAACCCGGTTGAAAACACTGACCTAACCAGAGGAGGACTGCTGGTGTTTTCTCTTCTCTTCTCTTCTCTTCTCTTCTCTTCTCTTCTCTTCTCTTCTCTTCTCTTCTCTTCTCTTCTCTTCTCTCCTCTCCTCTCCTCTCTTCCCCTTCTCTATTTTCCTTTCCTTTCCTTTCCTTTCCTTTCCTTTCCTTTCCTTTCCTTTCCTTTCCTTTCCTTTCCTTTCCTTTCCTTTCCTTTCCTCTCCTCTCCTCTCCTCTCCTCTCCTCTCCTCTCCTCTCCTCTCCTCTCCTCTCTTCTCCTCTCCTCTCCTCTCCTCTCCTCTCCTCTCCTCTCCTCTCCTCTTCTTTCTCCTTCTTTTCCAAGTGACAGGAGGGAGACAGAGAGACAGACTCCTGCATACACCCCAACCAGGATCCACTGGGAAACCTCTGTCTGGGGCCTATGCTCTGCCTGTCTGAAGCCATGCTTGCAGCAGAGCTATTTTTAGCACCTGAGGCAGAGACACCATGGAGCCATCCTTAATGCCTGGGGCTGATTCACTCAAACCAATCAAGCCATGGCTGCAGGAGAGGAACAGAAGAGAGAGAAGGGGTTGGGGGAGGGGTGGAGAAACAGTTGCTTTTCCTGTGTGCCCTGACTGGGAATTGAACCCGAAGCATCTACAGGTTAGGCTGATGCTCTACCACTCAGCCAGTTGGCCGGGTCTATTTTCTGATTAAGCATGTACAGAGGCCCTTTTAGTATTCCAATAAAAATTTCCCTTTCACACCTCAACTATCTCACTAGGAAAAGTTAATAAACACATTAAAAAAAGAAAAAGATAATTACTAAAGTTGATTACTTAAAAGAATCACAGGCCAAGTACCAATTATCTCTTGTCCTAGAAAGATCTGTAGGTGAACTCAAAAGGACATCTGCAATGATTTTATCCACTAAAATCAATTGTCATGCATGAGCTTAGCAGCTGCTGGAGGAACACAGAAAGAGGGTGTTGTTATCAGAGCCCAGTGGCCTGGGTTACCTAAGGGTAGCTGGAACAAGGATAGTCTTTTTAAGTTGGTAGCTGGTGTACAGGTCCAAAATGAGTCACCCCAGAATGCCTGGCTGTGGTATGCAGATTGTTCTGAGCTTTAGCTTTAGGCTCAAGAGAAACTTTTGCCCCTCTCTTTAACTACCTAGAAGAACTTGAATTAGGGGCCTTGCCTATAACAGATGATCAGAGGTAGCTTCTTTTGACATATTTATAAGGCAGGGGAAACTTCAACTTACTAAATATCCATTCTTTTATCATCTAGCACTGGCCCTTAGAAGCCTCCAAGGTGCATACTCTCACCCCTAGCTCAGGTCTTACATACCTCAGTTCTCCTTCGTATCTCTGAACCTCTCCTGCATGTGGGGTCTCTGACTCTGTCATGTATGTGGGGTTCCCATATGTATGTATGTATTAATTTGGTTACTTTCTCTGGCTAATCTGTCTCATGTCTATTTGATTATTAGTCCAGCCAGAAGAATCTTGAGGGTAGAGGAAAGTTTTTTCCTCCCCAACACTGAAATAAAAAACTAGATACAGCTACTGACAGAGGTGATTCCCAAGACAGAGGGAGAAACACTCTCTTCCTCTCCTTTCTGCCTCTCTGAGCAGTACTGCTTATTGGCTCATCCAGCAGAACAGCAGTTGACAAAGGAGTCTGGGAAAAACAGCCTATGGGTCAGCCCCTCTGCATACAGAGCCTAGCAAAAGAGGGGAAGAGTGAGGAATGAATCCTAAGGACCAACACACTTTTGTGTGTGTGTGTGTGTGTGTGTGTGTGTGTGTGTGTGTGAGAGAGAGAGAGAGAGAGAGAGAGAGAGAGAGAGAGAGATGAGAAGCATCAACTTGTAGCTGCATTATTTTAGTTGTTCATCAATTGCTTTTCATATGTGTCTTAACCAGGGGGCTCCAGATGAGTCAGTGACCTCTTGCTCAAGCCAGAAACTTTGAGCTTCAAGCGAGTGATCTTTGTACTCAAGCCAGGGACCATGAGATCATGTCGATAATTTCATGCTCAATCTGGCAACCCCATGCTCAAGCTGGTGAGCCCACACTCACACTGGATGAACCCACACTCAAGCAGTGACCTCGAGGTTTCGAACCTGGGACCGCAGCATCCCAGGTTGATGCTCTATCCACTGCGCCACCACCAGTCAGGTCCAACACACTTCTTATTTGCAGGACAATTGAGTCCCATTGATAAAAACAATAAACATCTGTGCATATAACTTTACTTCAAGTAACACTTAGAATCCTTTGCTGGTTATATTGAAATTTTCAAGTAGTCTTAAAATTTTTTTTATATATATGTATTTGTTGTATGATTTCCTTTGGCCAACTGTCAACCTACTCCAAACACTACAGTTGCCTCTTAAAGTAAAACCTCAAAAAAATTCTTCTAGTATATCCCTTTCTTTGTGATGGAAAGTAAGGAATTTTCTAACATTGGAACAACCCCTCCTATGGGTTTTAGGAGGTAATTTCTTCAATTGTTTGTTTATTTTTTAAAATATGGAGTGACCCCATGTGTTTTCCTGACTGCCAGGGCTTAATTAAGTCTTCTAACTTCCTACAGGTAGAACCCTTACTTCATTTTTTTTTTTACATAAAAAGCCTCCAGTATGCTAAAATCTAGTTAAAGACTATCTCTTGAATTCTATTTCAAACTTTTTTTTCTTTTCTTTTTTTCTTCTTTTTCAAGTGAGAAGAGAAGATCTAGAGAGACAGACTCCCATATGTGCCCCTACTGGAATTCACCCAGCAACCCCATCTGGGGTTGATGCTCTGCCCGTCTGGGCGGTGCTTGCAACTAATCTGTTTTTAGCCCCTGAGGTGGAGGTTCCACGGAGCCATCCTCAATGACCAGGGCCTATGTGCTCAAATCAATCCAGCCATGGCTACCAGAGCGGGAGGGTGGGAAAAGGCCAGGGTGGAGAAACAGATGGTCACTTCTCCTCTGTGCCCTGACTGGAAGTTGAACCCAGGACATCCACATACATACCGGTAATATATTTTTAAATAAAAATATAGAATAACATATAATATTATGTACATATTGTATTTCAATATATAGATCATTATTTTAAAGAATTTACTACATTAATATTTAATATATTATAATTTATTTAATCATACATGCTTCCTGATGCATATTTAGTTTGTTTTAGATATTTTGGTTTTATAAACAATATTTGTAACTTATCTGATTTGTTTAAAATAAGAACATGGATTATTGGATGTTAGTATAGTTGCTTTCTATTAATAATTATTTTCCATATTAATTTTTATGTAATTATAATTATTTAAATAATTTTATTTTTAGTTTAGTTTAATGTTCAGTGCTAGCCCTCACATCTTGTGTTTTGTTTTTGTCAAGCCATGTGATTTCTATATTTTTCTATTTCCCTCAACATACAAATAAGTCCTTGGCTGATATAAACATTATTTCTCAAAATTTTATAAATCACTATGTTGTCTTAAGAAATTTAATATTGCAGAGAACTTTAAAGCCAGAATTATTTTATTCTACTGTTTTAAACATGTTTCTTTCTACATGAATTATTATAAGGATTTGTTTTTTTTGTAATACAAATTTGCTGCAATGTATCCTCTTAGGCTATTTTTTCATTATTTTTATTATAATAATGTTGTTTTAAAAATAAAGTTAAAGGCTTAAATCTTCATTTGAGCTAGTAAAGTTTATTTTTTCCTTAACTTTCAACTTTAACTTTGCTCTTTTGGTTCAGGGTTCTTCAGTAATGCCAATTTAGCCATTCTTTAAGATCTGGATTTTAGTTTAATTATCCTCAATTTTATTTTATCTTTTTAATATATATCTTTTTATTTTTATTTTTGAAAGTGCTGTCTAAATATTGACCTTCAGGTCACTAATTTAATACCTTTTTTTCCTCTGTTTTGCTAATGGTCAAGTTTTATTACAGCCTTCTATTTTAATTCAGTCTTTTCATTTCTAGTGCCATTTAAATCTTAGCTTAGTCTAATTCTATTTTTACATTTATTATATCATTCCTTTTGTATTCTACTTCTAATTCAAAAATTTTTTATCTTCTGTTATCTTATTGAAAACACCAAGAAGTTTTTTTTTTCTTTTACTGTGGTAAGGATTTCCCATGTGCCAAAAAATTTGCCATAAGCCCTCATGTTTGTTTCTTTTTTGTTTACGAATGCTATTACAAGGTGTTTCCAATAAATAGGGTCTATGGCTATAGGTTTTCTATATGGCATATGGCTCATTGATTGTCAGTGCAGTTACCTTTGTAGATTTCTGGTTGTGAAGCAGGTTTAAGTTCACAAGTTTTAGACTATTTAAATGCTGCAGGTTGGCTAAATGAGATGGATTCCATGCCATTCAAAATATCTGTTGTTTAATACCTTTTTTTTTATTTTGTATTTTTCCGAAGTTGGAAATGGGGAGGCAGTCAGACAGACTCCCGCATGCGCCTGACCAGGATCCACTCGACACGCCCACCAGGGGACAATGCTCTGCCCATCTTGGGGCGTTGCTCTGCCGCAATCAGATCCATTCTAGTGCCTGAGGCATAGGCCACAGAGCCATCCTCAGCGCCCGGGCAAACTTTGCTCCAATGGAGCCTTGGCTGTGGGAGGGGAAGAGAGAGACAGAGAGGAAGGAGAGGGGTAGGGGTGGAGAAGCAGATGGGCGCCTCTCCTGTGTGCCCTGGCCAGGAATCGAACCCGGGACTCCTGCACGCCAGGCTGATGCTTTACCACTGAGCCAACCGGCCAGGGCCTGTTTAATACCTTTAACCAAGGGGATAACAGCAAAATTAGAGTACTCATAGTTGACTAACAGTATTGTTATTTTCATTTCTACTCATAGTACCTTACTTGTTTAAAGCTATAGCTGCAAGCATGTAGCATATGTATGGTCACCACCACTTCCTCTTTCTCTTCCTACGCACACACAGACACCACTCATACTCGTGTTTTGTGTTTTGGGAGCCTCATTCTCCAACCAAACGGGGGTAATAATGAAGGCTGGGTTGGAATATAACATTCTTTTTCTACATAGAGTTGTGTGCTGGAGGGCATCCACTGCCTCATATTCTGGCCAGCACTGATCTTGTGTCTCTGATCTGCATTATGCACAATGGAAGATGAAACAATGCTCTTCTTATATTCTTTCATGTTGTCAACCTTCTCTATTTAAAGTGACTGATAATTATGATTTGCAATCCATTTCCTTAGTTCCTGCAGTCAACAGAATTTTCTTTATTCCTGGTTGTAAGATGACTGTCATTTTTAGTTTTTGTTGTCCTCAATTTTTATCTTTCCTTTCCTTTCATAGGTATTTTAGCAAGCTGTTGGGACAGTCTACAGTCTAGAATGCTAGTCAAGTGCCAATTTCTGAAATATTTCCTCCGGTCCCAGTTTTAAACACTGTTATACAAAAAATGTCTTGGCATCTCTTAGTCTATCTGAACGTCACCCTGATAACTGAGTACATATCTTCCTGCCTTAGTAGACAAAGAGAAAGCATCCTCCTCTACTTGGTGACACATATTTTATTCCTATTCAAGACAAAGAATAATAACTAACTGAAATTAGTGACTAATTACTTTAAGAAAATGCAATTTCATATTAATGTTGCCAAAACTAAAATTATATTTTTTGACAGCTATTCTTCAGGATTCAGATTGACCAAAGTAAATAACTATTCAACAGGTTTGCTCTTATCATTATCAGAGGTATATTTTAAAACTAATTCACCTTTACTAGTCAAAAAGGATTTAATATCACTCAAAATTGTATTTGGCAGGAAACAAGTTATTTAATAAATGTTTTAAGAAAGCTATCTGCTTATACGTACCTTGAAAGTCTAAGCCTATACCATCTCTACTGAGATATATGATAAGCAGTTAGCCTTAGCCAAGTATTCATTGAGATAGTCAATATGATAAAATGTTGATTCTGTAAGAAAAGTTTAGCTCTGTAGAGTCCCAATAGGAAATGGAGTGGCTGGTGATGTCTTCATGTGAGAGTACAAACTTCTTTTTTTGGTAGCTCCTTCTCTGAACTTGAATAGAATAACTGAGCAGATGTGGAAGGAATATGTTCTATGGAAAATATGTCAGTTATTTATTGGTGCATAACAGGCTACCCTATTAGTAGCTTTAAACAACGATTTAGTGAGCTCACAATTCTGTAGGTTGGCAGTTTGGGTTAGGTTCAACTGTTGTTCTTTTGGTATCTATGGAGCTTACCCATTTGTTTATAATCAGCTACTGATTGGTCAACTGGGTGTTGGCTAGCCTAATACGACCTCACTCAGGTGTCCAACAGATGGTTCACTGTCAAGTTGGGCAACAGGCTCACCTGAGTTACTTGTTTCTTGCCATCACGCAGGCTTATTCACTTGGAAATGAGGAGAGTTCCAGGTGAAAGGAAGAAAGCACGCAAGACCTCCTGAGGTCTAGATTAGAAGCTGGCAAAATGTTTCTTCTGTGGCATTCTATTAGCCAAAGCAACAGATAGTGTGAAGAAATCTATACCTCTTAATGAAAGTTCTTGCTAATTTACATTACAAAGGGACAGGGATATAGAGAGGAGTGGAGATTGTGTCTATTTTTGCAAGATATCAGAGATATATACAATATGGAGCTAGCTTGATAAACCAGTCAATGTATTCATCTCCAATGGCTGCTGTAACAAATTATCATAAGCTTAAAAACAAAACACATTTAATTTTTCATAGTTTGTAAAACCAGATATACAAAACCGGTTTTGCTGGCTGAATCAAGGAGTCAGTAAGGCTACATTCCCTCTGGAGGTTCTAGGGGAAAATCAGTTCCTTGCCTCTTCCAGCTTCTGGTAGCTACTGACATTCTTTGGTTTGTGGCTGCATCACTCCAGTCTCTGTTTCTATGTTCACATTAACTTCTCTTCTTTCAAGATCAACTTTTTCCTTGCCTCCCTCTTATAAGAACACATGTAATTACATTTAGGTCCACCTGGTTACTTCAGAATAATTTCTCCATCTCAAGATTCTTAACTTAATTACATGTGCAAAATCAAGTTTTTTAGCTATACAACAACATAACATTTTCAAGTCCCAGGGGTCATGATGTGTGTATCTTTTGAAGCACCACAATAAGGGTTGTACCCATATGACAGTGCCCAGCCATATAACATCACATATTTGTTTCCTAAGTGAAAAAGCCGAAAGGTAAGTAAACTGGACCTGATTCACTTAAAATCATCTAAGACAGGGGCTGGGAACCTTTTTGTCTGAGAGAGCCACGAACGCCACATATTTTAAAATGTAATTCCATGAGAGCCATACAATATGTTTAACACTAAATACAAGTAAATGTGTGCATTTTATTTAAGACCAACACTTTTAAAGTACAATAAGTCTCTGAATTCTTTTTATGGATAATAACATTGTTATGCTGTTGCTAACCAATGATGAATAAAGTACTTCTTACCATTAATACAACTTCTGATGCTGCATGGTTTTGCTGATGGCTTTGTAGTCTGGTTGATACGTGGTGAGGTTAAGCTTCATGCAGGTGTTGAGACTTTCATACATTAAATGTGATCGTAGGTTGGCCTTAATGTTCTTTAGATGTGAGAAAGACTGCTCACATGCATACGTAGAGCCAAACATTGTCAGTACAGCAATATTCACATGCTGCAGTGTGTGGTATGTGATGGGAAACATGTTTCAAGTTTTGACAATCAGCTGGTCTGCGGGTTGAAGTTTTTTCATCCCCCCCCCCTTGTATTTGCTCGCCAACTCTGCTTGCTGTTGTGCAAATCTTTCCAAATCTTCATTCAGTGACTTGAATTTATTCACCCACATGTCTGAGGCCTTCAAATCAGCAGCTTGTAGCTCAAAATCTCTGACGGAGACACCAGGGATGTAACTCAGGTCTCCGCTGTCCACTGCACACTTGTGTGGATCGGTGATGAACTTAAAATGATAAGTGCGCTCACAAAATTCTCCAAAGTGCACTTCATACCTTGCAATCACACTGAACTGGGATAAATGGTTTACGTTTGTTGACTCATCCAAAGTGAGAGAAAAGAATGGTGCTGCATTTATGTCCTTCACTTGTGTTGCCTCAGTTTGATTTGCCATCATGATGGTACAATCGTGAACAGTTCTTGCTGACAGGGCCATGTCTTTTATTCATTTGATTATCGTGTCTTTATCCGAAAAGTCATCAAAAAGTTCATTGGCAACATCAAGCATAAATTTTTTGGCATCTGTGAATGGCTTTCCGGTTCTCACAATTGCTAAAACACCAGCAAATCTAGCTGAATTCCAGTCACCTTGTTGGGTCCAAACACGGAGTTGCTGCTGACTAGCTTGCACTCTGCACAGTAGCTCTTGACATGCTTTCTTCCTGTTGTCCCCCACTGGATATTTTGATGCAAATGTAGTATGGCACGTGTTGAAATGCCGCTTTATATTTGACCGTTTCATCAATGCAGTTTTATCATTGCATATTAGACACACTACAGAACCTGCTCTCTCCACAAAGGTGAATTCCTCTGTTCATTACTGCTGAAAAGTACAATACTCCTCATCTTTTTTTCTTTTAGCTATCTTCTTCGTCAAAAGGGTTTTTGCAATTAGCTAGGTTACTACTTGATTAAAAGGAAGGAAGTTTACTTCCTGACCTCACAATGACCTGTGTACATTATGCATTATCCAATAAAAATTTGGCGTTGTCCCGGAGGACAGCTGTGATTGGCTCTAGCCACCCGCAGCCATGAACACGAGCAGTAGGAAATGAATGGATTGTAATACATGAGAATGTTTTATATTTTTAATGTTATTATTATTTTTATTAAAGATTTGTCTGCAAGCCAGATGCAGCCATCAAAAGAGCCACATCTGGCTTGCGAGCCATAGGTTCCCGACCCCTGGTCTAAGTGTGCATTGATAGGTGAATGGATATAGAAGTTGTCATACACACACACACACACACACACACACACACACACACACACTGGAATATTATTTAGCCATGAAAAACGAGGAAATTCCATCATTTGCAACAACATGGATGGACTTTGAAAACATTATGCTAAATGAAATAAGTCAGACAGAAAAAGGATAAATGTAATATCTAAACAAAACAAAAAAACTTCCAAACACATAGAAAAAGGCATCAGGCTTGAGGTTTACCAGAGGCCTGGGGTACGGGAAGGCAGAGTTGGAGGAAAACAATCGAAAGGTCAAACTTTCAGTTACAAGATAAATAAGAACTGGGTGTGTTATGTATGTACAGCATGATGACTAGCTAACACTGCTATATGATATATAGGAAAGTTGTTAGAGGGTAAATCCCAAAAGTTCTCATCACAGAAGTACATTTTTATCTTTTTTCTTTTTTTTTTTTAAAGCAAGAACGAGTGAGAGAGAGACAGAAAGGGTGAAAGGGATGGAAAAGCATTGACTCACAGTTGTGTCACTATGGTTGTTCATTGATTGCTTCTCATACAAGTCTTGACAAAGGGGCTCAAGCAGAGCCATGACACCTTGCTCAAGCCAGTAACCTTTGGGCTCAAGCCAGTGACTTTGGAGTCATATCTATGATCCCACACTCAAGCCAGTGACCCCATGCTCAAGCCAATGACCTCAGGGCTTGGAACCTAGGGCCTCAGAATTCCAGGTCAATGCCCTATCCACTGCACCACCACTGGTCAGGCTCTTTTTACTTTATGGAAAGATGGATATTAGTCGAACTATTGTGGTAATCATTTCACAATATATGTAAATCAACCCATCATGCTGTACTGCCTTAAATATATACATTTTGTACAATGTATTTTGTATAACATATAATGTATGTCAATTATTTCTCAATAAAACTGAAAAAATTTTAAAAAAGATTTTTTGAACATTAAAGAAAGCTACATAACATTTTTTAAATGTAAGGACTTCTTTCTCAGAATCATTCATTCATTCAATTTGTGCCTGTCAAAGACCTATTTTGTACTAGAGATATAAATATAGAGATAAACTGAAGTGTCTATGAGATGAGGCAGGAGAACTGTTTGAGAGCCACATAATGAAAGGCCTTGTGAGAAACATGCTATGGAGATAAAATTTCATTCTGAAGGCAGTAGAGAGTCGTTGAAGCATGTTAGACACAGAAATGACTTGATTAGATTCAGTGTTTAGAAGGGCATTTGACAACTGCTAAAGAGATGAATTAAGTGGTGGAGGAGAAACGAGGGCAGGGGAATAGGTGGGATTGTACATTGGTGGACCAAATAAGGAGCTTTATCACAACAACCAGGAAAAAATAGTTTGAGAGTGGCAGTGAGCATGGGAAAAATATATGAAACCTTCAGAAAGTAGAATTAAGAGAATTTGCAGAATTGACTGGAATGACTAAAGTTTCCAACTTTGGCAACAAACTAGATAATACTGGTATTCATGGAGACAAACAGTAAGTGATATGAAGGTTGATGGGATTAATACAAAACACTGTGGGATAGCTGAATTGTTTGTGATTTATTGATGGAGAGCTCAGGAATGGAAACAGAAGTTTAATGGGAGACAGTAAATCATTGATAGTCATTGAAGGCACAGGTACAAATAAAATTTTCTAAAGGAGTGTGTAAACAGAAAAAAATGTTGAGATGGAATCTTGGGGAATGGTAACATCAAAGAGGGAAAATGGTCTGAAGGGAGATGATCTAAGTGAGAATGAGTTACTAAGGAGAATCCAGGCACCTCCAGAGGAGACAGTTTTAAGGAAAGAGCAGTTTAATATGTCAACTGCTAAAGAGAGCTCAGTAAGATAAAGAATAAAATAAATACTCTGAAATTTAAAATTGGAATATGGTATCAGAAACTGGCAGGAACAAGTTTAGCAGACAGAGGAGGTGAAAACTGAGTCACAGTATGAATGAAGGATAAAGGATTGGAAAGAATGAGTCTAGACTTTGGGTTCTGGAGGGAAGGAGAGAGAACAGTAGTTGTAGGGGGTCACAAGGAGAAGGCAGGGTTGTTTTAATATTGGGATGGATTCCCATAATTTTATGTTGAGTAAATCTGCAAGTGAAGAATGGATATTTGATGACAAAAAGTCCCTGATATAGGAGGGCAAATGGGACTCAACACAGGTGGCAGGAGCAGGACACTGCCATTCTAATTCTGTTGAAACTTTATACAGCTCCACAACAATAGGGTAACTTATATGTGGCCTTCATCAATTCTTAATCTTTATTTATAACCAATGGGAATTTTAAGAAATGATTAATTTTTACTACACTCTCAGAAAGAATAATATCTATGGTCATGGCTCCCATAAAGTCTCCAGAGTTCCATTTCTCCTCTACTCATTCTTCAGAATTTATGACTCATTAGGATCTGTTCTCCATTAGTTTAACCAAAATTATGCTTCATGTCAGGAATATGACAATGAACAAAATGCAGTGTCAGCTTTTGACTCTAGTTGTATATAGGGCCTACCTCGGAGTTAACTCTCAAGGGCCTTGTGATTGCTCCTGGTGATGGTGATGTAATGGTAATATACTGATCATAATATGGTCCTTGGTACATCTACCCATTTAGTATAATTGTGACAACTTCTCCATTGCATACACTTTCAGTAGAAATTCCACAAAATATTCCTGTAGAATTCCTCTCATAAAAAAAAAAAGTAGTATTAATAAAGCACAGACTAACTTTTCACTTGAAAAGTGCTTTCAAGGATGTCAGTTTCTTTTCTTTTTTAAAAAATTTCTTTATTTTTACTATTAGTTGAGTGAATTTAGGACAAGGAGCTTCTCTAATACTTTTCTTTCAAGATACTCTATATGGGAAAACAGTGTTTAGGACTCAGGATACCTGGGGTCAATTAGTAATCATTTGTGTAACTTACTAGCTGAGAGACCTTGAACACATTTTTTAACAGCACCTAGAAAATGAAGATAACACATGTCTCTACTACCTTTTATGTTCTTTTTGAAAACAATCCAATAAATGAGAAAGTTTTTTTTATAACTTACAAGTGCTGTGCAGATGGTCTGGGAGGGTCCCTGCATCCTGATGTATGTTGATTCCACTCATACCCAAAGTCTTTCGTTTAAGGAAGGTAGTAACTTCCCAGTTTTACTTAAACTACTCTGAGTTGGGTTTCTGTACTTTGTAACAGAAAGGATCCTGATATATGCAGTGGTTTCCTTCAGAATTCAGGCACTTGCACTATCTGTGATTGGGTCTGAATCAGATAAAAGGTGCCAATGAGGTAAAATAAGTCTAACACGTAGAGAATGCCTTCCAGAGAGCAAGTGTAAAGGGACTGTGTCTCAAAGGGCAATGGTGGCAGTGTGGATTAGCACGTGCGATACTGATTGTGGAAGCTGAGAACGAAATTGTATCTGTGCCTTGTATGCATACATTCAAACTGAACCTCTGCCTGGTTAGGGGCAGATCCTCTGCTCCCTGTGGGAACACCAATATGTTCTTATTATTGGTAGGAAGAAGTGCTCTTCACATTATCAGGATTAATGATCATCCTTCAAAAAATAAATATGTATATCAAATCGTAGGAGTTAGGAGTTCTGGTTAATTTGGGGAGCGGAATAGAAACTGAAGATAAAGGAAGTCAAGCTTCTTTATAGTAAAGCAGCAGTTACAATCTGGTTCATGGTCAAGTGAAAAGGAATCATCCGCAAGTGATGGATCTCTTAAGAAACTAAATACCTTTGTTAGCCAGGCTACTCTTTCAGTGGGCATTAATGATTGACTCTACATGTAGAATGATCCGAGTTATACATCAGCCTGTAATTAAAGTTTTCTTTTGCCCTCTCTTCACTTCTGTGACTTGACTTCTATTGCTCAACCTTAACTTCTCCACAGTTTTTGGGTCCAGAACTTGGAAATAATATCAGCAGTTTCTGTATTTTGAAAGAGCTTAAATCCCAGATATTAAGTCATTGGACATTAACTTTTTGTTAAGCACCTGGCATAACATACCCATGTCAATGCTTAATGAATAGTAACATTTGCCAGGAGCTCATGGTCCCACAGAAGAGCATTCAGCACTCATATCTATCAAGTAATATGTACTTTAATCAACTTATTCTCACCAATTTTATGTCCTACATTTGGACAGCTTCATCTCTTTTTGTATCACTGATGCAAGAAAATATAAATAGTAACAAAGAAAATAAAATTTTCCTGCCAAAACCAGTTTCTATGGAATTAAATGACAATTATGCATGAATATGCTAGGACTTGCTGCCTGCCTTCTTTCAGACATGCCTGATTTTCTATGCCTTACCTAGTTCCATGGCTCATGTAATTAATACTTACTAAGCAGCTACAGCCCTTAGATAGCTGTGTGCTTTATCTTTCTGAGGTGTAAAGTCAGATTCACCTTGACAAGTGCTGTGTATGTTCAGCAGAGAATGGGGGCTCTTTTGATCCTCTGATCTCCTGTGAGGAAGTATTGCGGAAGTGGTTAAGAGCAAAGACTCAGGAATTCTACAGAACAGGATCCAGACACAAGCTCTGCTTTATTTTAACTTTTTTTTTTTTTTTTTTTTTTTTTTTTTTTTTCATTTTTTTTTTTTTTTTCATTTTTCTGAAGCTGGAAACAGGGAGAGACAGTCAGACAGACTCCCGCATGCGCCCGACCGGGATCCACCCGGCACGCCCTCCAGGGGTGACGCTCTGCCCACCAGGGGGCGATGCTCTGCCCATCCTGGGCGTCGCCATGTTGCGACCAGAGCCACTCTAGCGCCTGGGGCAGAGGCCACAGAGCCATCCCCAGCGCCCGGGCCATCTTTGCTCCAATGGAGCCTTGGCTGCGGGAGGGGAAGAGAGAGACAGAGAGGAAAGTGCGGCAGAGGGGTGGAGAAGCAAATAGGCGCTTCTCCTGTGTGCCCTGGCCGGGAATCGAACCCGGGTCCTCCGCTATTTTAACTTTTAACTGGGTCAAGTCACTTCAACCCTTTAAGCCTGAATTTCTTCACCTGTAAAATGAAGATTACTTGAACCTCCTTGTTGTAGGATCAATGAATACATAGAGGCAAATAGCTTAGCTGAGTGTCTTCTGCAGAGGAATCACAGGTACCTACTGCTGAAGATCATCTATGGTTCAGGGTTAGGTAGTCCAAAACTCATACTGCTTGCTTAGAGTGCAGTGACATTTTGTCTCTTAAGGTAATTCAGTGGTTCTCAACTGGGGGGTGGGGGGAGTAACTTTGCCCTCCCCCCAAACCCCTCACTGCCAGGAACATCTGGCAATATCCAGAGAAACTTTTGGTTGTTCCAAGTCATGGGGGTAAGGTGGGAAGGCTGCACCTGGCATCTAATGGGCAGAGGTAATGGGTTGTTTTGTTTCTAAACATTCCACAATGCACAGGCAACCCTACCCCACCCACCCACCTCTCAGAGAGAACTACCTGGTTCAAAATGTCAGTAGTGCCGAAGCTGAGAAACTGTGAACTAAATGGAAAGGAATCCTTCTGTAGATGAGTCACGAATACATCCAAATCAAGAAACCAGTCTATCAGTAATTCTTTGTTGCCATTCTGTTCTTGTCTTATATCACTTTCCAGCTGTTGGGGCTCTTTAGTTCATGTAGCATCTTTGCCTATATTGAACTATTAATTCTGACAAAAATCTTCAAAAAAACAACAACGACAGGCTGAACTGTATTAATCATTACTCTCCCCCCTTCTTTTTTTTTTTTTCTTTTGTAGATGCTGACTTTCTCACAACACGGATGGTAATTAAACCCAGATGTTCTGAGTCCCAAATACAGTGCTTCTGCCACTCGCCCCGGCCTGGCATGATATTTCTGTGGGAATGCAGTAGACATTTTAGAGATGGTTCCTTCCCTAAGATTCTTTTTTTTTTTTTTTTTTCATTTTTCCGAAGCTTGAAACGGGGAGGCAGTCAGACAGACTCCCGCATGCGCCCGACCGGGATCCACCCGGCATGCCCACCAGACGGCGATGCTCTGCCCCTCTGGGGCGTCGCTCTGTTGCATCCAGAGTCAGTCTAGCGCCTGAGGCAGAGGCCACAGAGCCATCCCCAGCACCCGGGCTGTCTTTGCTCTAATGGAGCCTCGCTGCGGGAGGGGAAGAGAGAGACAGAGAGGAAGGAGAGGGGGAGGGGTGGAGAAGCAAATGGGCGCCTCTCCTGTGTGCCCTGGTCGGGAATTGAACCCGGGACTTCTGCACGCCAGGCCGACGCTCTACCGCTGAGCCAACCGGCCAGGGCCCCTTCCCTAAGATTATTACTCAATTGTTAAGAGTTTTGCACACAAACACGTATTCCTACCCATTGGGGCTGTGACAGAGGCACGTCCCCTCTCCCATTCCTGCCCTTTCAGTATTGGAGAACATTGCAAGACAGCTAACTGGAAACCAGAGTGGTTCCTTTCTCCCGAATCTCAGAGGGCTCTTTTGTGCCATAAATGTAGTAACTTATCTGCCAAACAAGGGTGCTACCCTTCTTTACAATCTGTACTTTCATAGCATATGCCTTCATGTTCCTTTTCCCCCACCAGTCCTCCTACAGAGCCCAGATGGTGCCTGGCCTGCGCTTGCTAACATTGGATTGCCTCTATTTCTTTTTCATGCCTAACCTCTGAGAACTGAGGGTGAGGAGCTGAGGTTTACTGATGATAGTATGTCTCACTCGACAGTCGGTATTATAGTAGTCCAAAATGCAACTAGTTTGGACACATTAACTTTGTTCTTCTCAGCTCAGAGGCAATTCGTATGTCAGCACCTGAAGATTAGTTCATGGAGTTTTGGGAAGTGCTAATTTTTAACTCATATTTTATAAAAGTTACAAAAATTTGTTTTAGAAAAATATTAGACATGCCATGCCTAGGCATTGCATAGCTGACTTACACTTCTAAAGAATAATGTGCCCTCCTCTCTTTGCACGTGCTGTGTTTATGTTGTCAAATTAACTTGAGACAGTTTTGACAAATGAGTAGAACTGCTTCTACCTAACACTCAGACATGAAGAAGTGTTAATACCTAAGCCGTTAAAAAAAGAGAGTCCACCACCAGGTGGTAATACTTTCCGTAGAGGAAATAAATAATTCATGATTAAATTCATGTGTATTTATTATCAAAAAGTTACCAAAAGACTTTTAGAAAGTTTTCTTCCTGAGGAGTCCTTTGATGATGATAATAAAATGTGCCCTGGCATTTCTTATTCAAAAGACATGTAACTATTACCAATGCAAACATAAATATTATATCAGTATATAACACTTCGAATAATGTAAAGTTGAGAACTACTTGTAGCCCAAAAAGGAAGTTTCTGTGTGTTTTCTCCTACATTTATTTTACTTTGGAAAATACACCATAATGAAAGTAAATGACAGTTCATTGCTACTTCACAGGTAAATGACTTGGAAAGATAGGGACCCTCAGGCTGGTTTTCTTCCTGTCTAAGGACATACAAGGAAATGGGGTATAAAACACACTCCTTCCTGATTTATTTTTACTTGGGTGGTTTTGGGAGTTACTCAAAACTTACATGCTCCATAAAAGACAGAACTGAAAGTGTATGAGATGCAACTCAAGCAGAAACTGCCAACTGGAAATATTTTCCAGAGTCAGCCTCTGCCCCTCGTGGTGAGTGGTTAAGTCACCCTCAGAGCTGATCACATAAAAACACACTAGGTTATGGTAACACAGGAAGGGTGCATGTGTTACTTTTTTCCTGAGTGGCCCTTCCTTATGTCATTTCCCTGCTCAGAGCTCTTCTAGAGCTTTCCGTTGCTTTAAAGACTTTAATCCCTAACGTGTCATACAGAGATCTTTCCAGATCTGGTCTTTGACTAGTTCTCCAGTCTCAATTGACACCATCAAAACAGGAAGGTGTGTGCAGAGACCTGCAAAAGTTGATTCATCACATACTTGTGGAGAGCCTTCTCTGTCCCAGGCGGAGACTTAGGCATAGCCTGCCACTCATTGTTAGAACAGGAAGAGGAAACCAGGGCATGGAGGCTACTAGCATTGGGCACAGCTGCAGAGACCAGTGTTGGACGCTTTATGTGTCGGTGTAAGGAACTTGAACTTCATTTCATCAGTGAGAGGGAGTTCCTGAGACATTTAAAACTAATTTTATACAAAGAATTGCTTTGGGAGGACTTAGCTTTTACAATGGTAAAAAAGCCACCATTTAGCATTTGAGTTTTTTTTTTAAATTAATTAATTTTTTAAAAAGATTTTATTTATTGATTTTAGAGAGAGGAAAGAGAGAGAGAGAGAAAGGCATGGGGGAGAAACAGGAAACATCAACTTGTAGTTGCTTCTTGAGTGTGCTTTGACCAAGAAAGCCCAGGAATTCAAACCAGCAGCCTCAGCATTCTAGGTTGTTGCTTTATCCACTGCACCACCACAGGTCAGGCTAGCATTTGAGTTTTTAAAAAATGGCATGCCAACATAAAGTAATAAAATAATACTCTTTTATGACCTCTTTGTGGGTATCAATTTATTCACTGAACAATGTTTATTGAGAATTTACCAAGAGCCAGGCACAGTAACATGTATTCATGATATGGTATACAGCATGCCATTTTGACTCCTTCTACATGGAGCATGCAATCGAATGGTAGACAAATAAATCAAAGCATGACAAGTTATGGTATGTGTTAAAAAAAAGACACAAACAAGCACTGGCTGGATAGCTCAGTGGGTTAGAGTGTTGTTCCAAAGCACAGAGGTTGCCAGTTTGATCACTGGTCAGGACACATATAAAAGCATATTGATGTTCTTGTCTCCCTTTCTCTCTCTGTTTCTCTCTAAGATCAATGAATAGAAATAATTAAAAAAAAAAAAAAAAGAAAGACACTGACAAGATTCTGAAATAGGAACGATGAAAATAACAAAGAAGGTTCACATTTTTGGTAAGTTACTAGGGAAAGTTTGACTGAGGAGGTAACATTTAAGCTGAGCCCCGAGAGAAAGGTACTACCCATTCAAAGAGAGGAGAGATGAGTGTTCCAGGAGAGGAGAGCAGCAGGGGTGTTAGATGTAGCTGTGGAACTGAGAGACTGATGGGACTGGGTTGTACAGGGTGAGAAGGAGAGGATGAAATGACATTGCAAAGACAAATGACAAAACATGCTGGAAACTGTATAGTATGTATTGTTCTCTTTCTCTTTGGGGTCAGGTTGCGGTGCATTTTTTACACAAATAATCATATATATATATTTATAAATATATGTTTATTTGAGTAATAAATCTTTAAAAATATTTAAAATAGATTGAGAATTATTATAATGAATTTTTCTGTCAAAAAAAGGTCTAAATTTTTTTTATGAGCAATTTCATCTTTTGGCTCATGGACAAGAATGAAAAAAATATACACGATTTTAATTCTTCTTCTAGGAAAAACTTACTAACATCTTAACATACCAGCTAATCACTAGTTGCTGGGCTATAGAAGGGGATTTTGAATTCCAGAAGAGAATTTCTGAGAAGGTTGTGGTTAAGTAATCTGAAAGTTATATCTCTTTCCTGGTAGCTAGCAATCAATTTTATCCTTTTGTGTATATCATACCTTAACAGAGAAAACAATGCAAGGAACCTGTATCCTAAGTCAGGAAGGCTGATATCATTTACAGCACAGCCTCTTAGATAAGGTTTCATTCCCTTGAGTGCAAGAAGATGTTAGATCTCAGGGTGCAGCCTGGACCATTGTGATTTTGACCATGGCAGGGTTCTAAACACAAGTTGTGGGTAGACTGTAGATTGCAAAGAGTGACTTGAGTAAAATCTGTACAAATCTTATTTCCTTAAATATCACCCCCCCATGTTAAAAATATTGGTTGCTTTTTCTGTTAACTGGATAATACAATGTAATGATTCTAATATTAAATAGTAATTGGAGCAAGAGCTAAGGTTGTTTAAAAGCTAAAAAGGCTGCTTAGAAAAATTAAAAACTCATTTGCCTACATCTGGAGAATATTTATTTTAGAGTGGAAAAGAGCAATGACTCCAGCTTATCCTTAAGAGCTGAATAAAAATTGCCTACCCTCATGTTTAAAGCTGTGTTAGTGTTCAGCCTAATTTATAACAAAGCCATTAAATCATACGAACAATGATAACTTCTTTGATGTTCTTTTATTTTAAACTTTCTCCTAGATTTTTTTCTTTCTCTTTGTTACAAAAAAAATGATCTTCTACTGAGAAAACTTTATTCCATTGTCATTTCTTTATTGAGATTCTAATTTAACAATACACTGGAATTATAATAAAGAATGACATTATTACAAGCTATCTTGTATGTGAGCTATATAATATGCTGAGTAGATCCCTATGAAGCCATACTTATCTAATTATAATGAGGCCAACTCCTTGAAGAACACATGTTTGTGTCTCGTATAACTAATTAATGAAGACTGAAATAATTGATGGTGAATGTAACAGAAGTATACCAGTAGATACTGAAGTTTATCTCCTTTTTCACCGTTGCTTCTTTATCTGTGGTACTAATATTAATTGAGTAATTTGACAAAACAATAGCTTTGTTTGCTTTCTGTCCAAGTGGTACAACGTTCTTATGGAATATACCATATGAGATTAAACACCTGAAAATAAATTATATGGTAATTACTGTAAAAATTAAATTAATATCAACCAATCATTTAAAAATAATTTTTAAAAATTTTCAGTTCTTGGTTGTCTGTTTTCACAGTAAGTGACCTAAAATTCCAAGCTCAATTTATTCATATTTAAATGATTGGAGCTTTCATTTTCATTAAACTTGACATATAAGCACTGCACTGATTGATCCTTCCAGAAGTGAAATAATCTTCTTTTCCATGATTTGAAATCTTAATAAATTCTAAAACCTCCCTCCTGCAGCAACACAATAACACAGTTGGTTAGCTGAGCCTGTAAGTATCTATGGAGGTACAATGTTAGGTGAGTGGATTCTTAATAAAATTGAGTATAGGAAATAAAAATAAAAATTATAAAAAGTGCTTGAACAGGCGGTGATGCAGTGGATAGAGCACTGGACTGGGTCGCTGAAGAACCAGGTTTGAAACACTGAGGTCACTGGCTTGAGTGTGGGCTCATTCGGCTTGGGCACAAGGTCGCTGGCATGAGCGTGGGATCATAGACATGACCCCGTGGTCGCTGGCTTGAGCCCAAGGTCAGTGGCTTGAGCAAAAAGTCACTCACTCTGCTATAGTTCCCCGATCAAGGCACATATGAGAAAGCAATCAATGAACATTGCTACGGTGCCGCAATGAAGAATTGATGCTTTTTATCTCTCTCCCTTCCTGTCTGTCCGTCCCTATCTATCCCTCTCTCTGACTCTGTCTCTGTTTCTGTCAAAAAGAATTTATTTTTAAATTACAAAGGATGAAGTATTTTGTGAGTTATGCACCACCTACAATAAATAATAAAGCTGAGTTAGCTGAGAGGCAAAATAATGGATATCCTTTAGCTATAAAGAAATTTTATATGAATGACAGTACAGTTGATGTTTTGAAGAGCAGTGTGAGATAAATGATGCTAGTACCAGCATCTATTGCAATAGATACCACATAGAATAATACAGTGGTCTAATGAGTTTGAATAAAACAAGGCTTTTACCCTCCACATTTAAAATTTTTTCTTTCTAATCCAATTTTGAGATTTCTTTCAAAATACTTAGCTAATTGAGGTCAAAATACGTTTAGGCAAAGATACATCCCTGTTACTAGAAAATCTAAGTATCTTTCCTCAAATAGTTACATATATGTCAAGGTCTTATATCTTTTAATTATTATGTGTTAGTTTGTGTTTTCCAAATGTGCCTAATCTTTGGAAAAATCTTATTGGATTTATTTAGATATTTTTCTAGAAAGGTCTTCTGCAGTCCTTTAGACTGTGCTCCTTTGTTAGAAAGTATTAGGAATTTACCCCTTTTTCATTTTGAGCTACTGTGCAGTTTTCATTTTGAGGAAAATGGAACATACTGGAGATGATATCAATCTTCTTGGTCTTCTGTCTTCTTTTTTTGATAGGTTAAAAGAGAGCTATGTGAGTTTCTGTATCTGCCTTTTGCTTACAGTACAAAGATAATGGATTACCTTTTCCAAAGTGTCTGAATTCAGCTTTTCAAAAGTGGCTGAGAAAAGGAGTCAAGAAGGTTTTACATCAGTCATTCACTGAAATATATGTAATTGCATCAATATCTGCTTTGGTTAAAAGGAGACTTAAATTCATCTCTTAAGTTCTTAATAGAGTGACTGTGGTACTGAGGAAGACAGTTACTACTGAATACTCAATGTTCAAATAGAAATATTTTAACAGTAGTTATTACATAGAAATGAAAAACGTGAGTGGTTCTCACAGGGAAACTAGTTTGTAAACAATGATTATTTTTAACTTAAAATGTTCAGATTTTAATAAAAAGCTTAATAGGAACATGGCAAAGTCAGGGAGTATGCAATTTTTTCCCTTATTGGAAAGGTTAAACAAATAAACAATAAACAACAAACAAAAAAACAAAAAACCCAAAAGCAGCACTAAAAAGTTGACCTTTTACTTACTTCACAATCTGAAACCTAGGTAACAAGCTTCATGAATATTTGATTTTTTTGTTGTTTTCAAATAAACCGCAACTTAATTACAAGGTAATTAAAAACCTCACACATTCATGTTGAGTATGAATTATATAAGATTTTTAAAACTAAACAAAATGAACACGGTACTGTGTACAAACAATGTCATGGTAGGGAAACTGCCTGTTAACTTTTTTTTCCCCAGATCAGTTTACATAGTGTAACTATAGCTTTGTTTTATCTACCTTTAAACTCAATTCACCCAACAGTAAAGGATCTGAACTGGTAACACAGTCTAGATAACAGATAAGATACCATCACGTGGTACAATGGAGGTTCATTCTCTCTTTTTTTAAAGAAACCTCTTAAGCCAGGCACTTGTCTCAAAGACATTTTTTTGCACACCACAGCCTAAGGCACAGTTTATAACCCACTGATGACAAAAATAAATTATTTCAAGCTGAGAAACATTTTCTGCTATGGAATAAAGATAATTTTATTCGTGAGCAAAATGCCCTATGGAGGGGATTTTATAATCACATCACCCATTATCATAATCATCAAATGCATACAACATCTAAGTCCAATTAATGGAAGATGGGACCATATGGACGTCTGTTACTGTGTCATGGTAAGAAGATAATGCTTTGTGTCGTCCGTCCAGGTGCTTTAGAAGCATTAAGCTTCTCAGTACCTTTGAGAACTAGGTAAGCGATTATCTACATTCTGCTTTCCCTTTGTGCCTCAGTATAACCAAGGTAAGGGTCCTGCTGCTGATTATCTTTAAATATGTAATGGTAATTGTGAATTTAAAATGTCTAATTAAGTTTCTTCAGGAGGGACTATATCTAATTCTGTGTTTTACAGGCCTTAATGAGGAAAAGGACCATGTCTTGTCATCATATCACTTCCATTGTGTCTTAAAGGGACCTAACTCACAAAGCGAATGCTCAGGCAAAAGCAGCTTTTAGTGTGCGCATACTTGAGTTTGGTTTCCCAGTGCTCTGATGCATGCTGCTGAACGTGGGGGAGAGGAAGCACTGTTAGCACAATAGGTCAACTCAGGTGGCTTCCCCTCACACTCTTTACATAGCTGCCCGTCTCTGGGGCTATGACCCAGGCAGGAGCTGGAAGTGGCAAGAACCTAGAGACATGTAAACATATGGTTTTTATAACTGTATGTTCAGGGGGTCAGCTATACAAAGAGAAGATGTTGCAGGGCGGCAAAAGAATGCTTTTTTTAGATGAATAAATAGCTGGTAAGGTTCTTGAGCTCAAAGGGAGAGTTGAATACACAGACTTAGCGTAATTTTGTATAGTATTGTACAAGCCAAAGACGCTGAGCCAATTTGACTTTGTGGAAAACATCTGGATACCTACATTTTATGGCTTGACTGAGTTGACTTGACATTTCTACATATTTATACTTAGAGTGTAACTGTTAGTTAAATGAAAATTTGATTCCATTGGAATATTTGTATATATTAACTGTGATACGTCTGCAAAAATCACTATTGCTGAATCAATACTTCACTGTTGCCTTATTGGCTTTCATAGAAGCATGGCCCAGAAGACAGGCAGACAACGTCACTTTTCTTTTTGCCATAAAATTGCAAATGATTAATATCATTGATTATGTTATTTTTTTCATAAATCTAATATATTATATTTAAAGTTTGGTACTAGAAACATATTTGCTTTGTGGCCTTAGCTCTCAAGATAAAAGTAAATAATGACAGCGATGGTACAATCTTTACATAATGAAGTATTAGTTTCACCATTGATTTTCAAGTATCAAATCAGGCATACACTAATATTTGGGTTATGCAAGCTATTGTGTTCTCTTACATGAACATGACTGTACGACCCATAGGCTCGTAAGACTTAAAATTTCTCTTGATTCTGGGAAATTGGCTGGAAAATCTTTTGGTAATAATATGATTAACTCCTACTTGAAAAAAAATGTAATGACAAAAGGAATGTAATTATAGTCCCTCAGTCATTAATAGAAGGTATTACTGTATCCACTAGTGGAAAGACCCTGAATTCAGAGTCAGACTGACTTGGATTTGAATTATAGTTCTCCCATTTTTTATTTCTATGATTGTGGTATATTGTTATCATTTTTGAGTTTCAGTATTTTATTTGTGCAATATGTGAGACTCTTAAAATGGTGCCCAGCACATAATAAATATTCAGCAAATATTGACTACTATTATTCTTAATAATGATAATAATTGATTAAAACTTAAACTGGACAATATAAGTTAAAACTTAAAAGTCAATGTTTCTAGATGATTCTGTAAGAATTGCAAAAGAAACGTTAATGAAATAATGAAAATTTTCTATTTGAATGTAAAAGTTTTGCAAATATTCCATTATGTATATGTAAACATTATATTAAAAAAACTTAATAATTTTTTTTACTTGTGTAATATGGGAGTCTAAACTATACGTAAGATTTCACCTAAGTCTAATAATATTTCTATGTAAGAATGCTAAAACTATGGTCAGTATTTTAACAGGAAAATAATCTCCCTAATTAAAATTGAAAAAATTATAACAATTAGTGAATTATAATTAAAGAGTAAGGTTTCATAGTTCTGCGAATCCAGAAACTACAGTGGTGATTTTTAGAGTTTACATGTCTATTGTGTAGCCCTATCCACCTATTTACAATTATGTTGCCCTCTAAAAGTTTCCATGTTACTTGTTAGTTTGAAACTCAGAATAAATTTTCTTACAGAAAATATATTATGCATGCTGGCTTGTTTTCAATTTAGCCCTTCTTTCCAAAGCTGATTTAGTCAATTAAAATAAAGCCAAGATTTTATGTTTTCAATAAAAGGCAGAAAAAATCTTCTGGTAACACCATTGATTCTTTAAAAAAATATTATTTATTGACGGGATTTTTTAAAGAAAGAGAGGAAGGAGAGTGAGAAACATCCATTTATTGTTCCACTTATTTATGTATTCATTAGTTGATTCTTTTATGTGCCCTGAGTAGGAATGAAACCTGCAACTTTGGTGTATTGAGATGATGCTTTAACCAACAGAGCTACCTGGCCAAGGCAACACTTTTTATTCTAAAGCTAATAAATACATTTAAGCATATGTAATATTTATAAATAATTTTAAATAAATATTTTCTTATTATGCAACTTGTAATAAAAAAAGATGGAAAAGAAATAATTATAAAATTTATATTTAATTTTGAATTTTTAAGTGAGAGGAAGGGAGATAGTGAGACAGATTCCCACATGCACCCCAACTGGGATCCACCTGGCAACCGCATCTGGGGCTGATGCTCAAATCAACTGATATATTTTTAGCACCTGACACGCTAGCATGATATGCTAGGACCAACTGAGCTATCCTCAGTGCCCTGAGTTGATGCTTGAACCACTCAAGCAACTGGCTATGGGAGGGGAAGGGTAGAGAAGGGAAAGAAGGATGGGGAGAGAAGCAGATGGTCACTTCTCATGTGTGCCTTGACTGGGAATTGAACCCAGGACATCCATACACTAGGGCAGGGGTCCCCAAACTTTTTACACACGGGGCCAGTTCACTGTCTCTCAGATCGTTGAAGGGCCGGACTATAAAAAAAACTATAAAAAAATCCCTATGCACACTGCACATATCTTATTTTAAAGTAAAAAACAAAACAAAACGGTAACAAATACAATATTTAAAATAAAGAACAAGTAAATTTAAATCAACAAACTGACCAGTATTTCAATGGGAACTATGGGCCTGCTTTTGGCTAATGAGATGGTCAATATGCTCCTCTCACTGACCAATGAAAGAAGTGCCCCTTCTGGAAGTGCAGCAGGGGCCGCATGCGGCCCCGTTGGGGACCCTAGGGCAATGTTCTATCCACTGAGTCACACTGGCCAGGGTCATGAAATTTATTTTGAATGAGTTTAATTTGATGTGGGCAAGAAGGCCAGGGGGAAGTTTAGGTGCAATTCTGGGCCCTCTCAGTAGATTTTGAGGTTCAATTCAATAAATGTATTTTTAAGCTGGACTGTGATGTATAATTCAAGGAAGTGTGAATAAAACCTTATTTCCATGCTTACATACTGAAGATCAAGTCCAGCTGCATATCACATGAATATCTAGAATAACCTCAGGTTAATGAGAGAGAAGTATATTTCCCTCTTATTAATAAAGTAGTCTAGGGGCTAGAGAAGGGCTTCCACTTCCTTTCCATTGCTCTTCTGCTGAATATGACTTCTGTTGCTAAGGCCACGAAGGTCCATGATGGGCTCAGGAATTTAGACACCCCAATTTGTGTCTACAGCATCAGGAAGGAACAAGGAAGAAAAAGGAAGAGATGGGTATACCCATTATTTAAATTTTTTAAAGTAGATTTTTTTTTTAAAAGCAATATTTTGGTTCACTATAAAATTGATCAGAAGGTACAGAGATTTCCTATATACCTCCTGTTCCTGTACATACCTATTTCTCCTATATCATCATCCCTCATTTTTAAGAAAATATTCTGGAAGTTTCATTCAACATTTCTGCTTACTTCTCATTTGGCTAGAGCTTAGTTGTATGAGTCACCTGTGAATGCATAGAAGACTGGAGAATGTGGTCTCTTAGCTGCCTGGCAGTGTACCCAGATAAATTTCAAGGGTCTATTCACAAATGAAGAGAAGATTAAATATTAAGGGCAACCATCAATCTATATAGCATTCTTTTTTTTTTTTTTTTTTTTTTTTTTCATTTTTCTGAAGCTGGAAACAGGGAGAGACAGTCAGACAGACTCCCGCATGTGCCCGACCGGGATCCACCCGGCACGCCCACCAGGGGCGACGCTCTGCCCACCAGGGGGTGATGCTCTGCCCATCCTGGCGTCGCCATGTTGCGAGACCATAGCCACTCTAGCGCCTGAGGCAGAGGCCACAGAGCCATCCCCAGCGCCCGGGCCATCTTTGCTCCAATGGAGCCTTGGCTGCGGGAGGGGAAGAGAGAGACAGAGAGGAAAGCGCGGCGGAGGGGTGGAGAAGCAAATGGGCGCTTCTCCTGTGTGCCCTGGCCGGGAATCGAACCGGGTCCTCCGCACGCTAGGCCGACGCTCTACCGCTGAGCCAACCGGCCAGGGCTATATAGCATTCTTTAGGCAGTTCCAATAAAGAACTTCTTTAGTCACTATAGAGAGTGGTCATCATGAGCGAAGGACCACAACAGAGGTACACACAAAGTACCATAAGCAGCCAGAGCACAAATACGGTTGGGAATTCTTTTTTTTCTTTCTTTTTTTTTTTTTTTTACAGGGACAGAAAGAGAGTCAGAGAGAGAGATAGACAGGGACAGACAGACAGGAATGGAGAGAGATGAGAAGCATCAATCATCAGTTTTTTGTTGCGACACCTTAGTTGTTCATTGATTGCTTTCTCATATGTGCCTTGACCACGGGCCTTCAACAGACCGAGTAACCCCTTGCTCAAGCCAGCGACCTTGGGTCCAAGCTGGTGAGCTTTTGCTCAAACTAGATGAGCCCATGCTCAAGCTGGCGACCTTGGAGTCTTGAACCTGGGTCCTCTGCATCCCAGTCCGACACTCTATCCACTGCGCCACCGCCTGGACAGGCCAGTTGGGAATTCTTGAACATCTTCAGCAAAGGGACAACATCTAAAGACACTGTTGCCTACCCCACCTTTTCTGTTCCTTTCTTTCTGGGTGGCAGACCATGAATTTGAGGCTTCTCTTAGCTTAAGGCCCCTCTTAAAAACCAATCTTACTAAGGAATGGGAAAACTGTGTTAGTTATAGCTTAAGCTTCATTTAAGCTAAGAACTAAACACAAAATTAAAAGTTCTTGCAGAAAACCTGAGAGCCTCTTTAAAAATGTTTGAGGGCCCCAAGGGATCTTGGACCCTAGGTTGAGAAACACTCGTGTAAGCCAGCAATCTTTTTCATCTCATGACACACATAAACTAATCATTAAAATTCTGTGACACACCAAAAAATATGTTATATTTTTTGCCTATCTGACAAAAAAGGTATAATTTTGATTAATTTACAACACATAATAATAATAGTAATGTCCTACCCTTTTTGTTCCAAAGTGATTTTTAAAAAATATTGGGTGCTTATACTTGTATGTATGTAAGGATTTCTGGTATCAATCAAATGTCATCTTATTATGGAACATGACAAATAAGATACACTCTATTATATGACCTATATGTTTATGGTTCAAACAAGACAGTCACACCAAATGGCTATTGTCATTTTTTTTTTATTTGACAATCTAAGGGAAAAGTGGTTAGTGCCCCTGACTAAACAGTCAGGTGCTGCATGTTTTAAAAATTCTTGCAGCATACTGGTTAAAAATTGCTGGTCGAAGGCCATAAAAAAAGAACAAAATATTTCCCTGCCATGGGTAGTATATTATAGTGCTTCAGTGTTTGGTCTAGAGCCAAACTGCCTGTTTTAAATATTAATTTTGTCTCTTACTAACAGCAGGTTTTGGGGCAAGTAATTTAACCATTTTATATTTTAATTTCTTTACCTGTGAAAAGAGGGTAATAATAGTACCCATTTTATAGGTTATTGTAAGGATTAAACAAGCTAATATTTATCAAGTACATAAAATAGTGTTTGATGTACAGTTTATGCTATATTAGTGTTTTTAAACACATTATAAAATTTCAAAATATTTCTCCCTCTAAAGAATCAGTTTTTCTCAGCATTCTGTAAAGTTAAGTCCCTTTGTTCCCCTTTGTGCTTGGTGATAATAAATGAAGGGCCATATGTGGTGGCTCATTTTTCCTTAATGTCTCACTTCCTTAGTCACACAAGAAGAATCTTAGAGACCTGTCGTTCAGTGAAGACTCAACTCATTTCTTAACCACTGTCCTTTGTTCTTCTCTGATTCTACCTTGGAGAAGGGACAAAGTTGTTCATTCTTACTCCTTCCCACAACGATTACATGGAATTGACTCCAGGCACGGCAATTTCCATCCTTAACCTTTCTAATTTCAGTTTCTTCATATGTCCAGAGGAATAGCAAGATCTCATAGGATTGTGATGAGAATTAAATTAAATGATGGCTATAGAATGTTTATCATCGTCAGCATGTGGTAAACGCTCAATAAATTACATCCAGGGTTATTCTTATAATTGAAGACATTGTTGTGTGGGTTCTGTGAGTAAACCCCCAAAGGTCAGTTTGATGATGAACTGTCATGCCAAGTAACTTGTCTTTCCAAATGTTAAGAATTCAGGAATATATGGGAGCTGGGGAAGGGTCAAAGAGAAATCAATGTAGCTGAGGAGATGAAAAGGTAAAGGGAAATTCAGATGGAAAGGAGGTGAGTTCTTGGTCAAGGCTCTCCCTTATAAGTTGTATGCTCTTAACTTAAATACTAAATAAAAATGAAAATAATCAATTTTCCTCTCAAAGTGAAATTTTTACATTATGTAAAGATCAAAGTAAAATTTGGGTGAAGTTAATTATGATCATTTCACTAAGTGAAACAATTACCATCATGCATAATATAAAACCTCAATGCAGAAATAGTGTACTTTAATAGCATATGAAAGTATACTTCAAGTTACTTCTTGGAATTTCTGGGCAGAAGTGAGAATCCCTTCATAACAGCATATATTAACATCTATTACACAGCACACGCTATCATCAATTATGTTTTAAAAAATAGAAAAGGTCTTTTGAGAGCCATTTATCCAATCTGACTTCTGTATAGCTAGAGAATTCTCATAACTGGACTAATAACTCCATAATATGCTTTAGCTTTTTTTTTTTTTTTTTTTTTTTTACACAGATATCATACTCTAAATATACACAAACACAGAACCAATATTCATTCATTTTCATTTTGTTGGCAAAGGCAAAACTTTGTCTCACACAGACATGCACTATATAATTTCTAAGTGTTTTTTTCATATCCTTTCCTTGAGTTATTTTTGACAAAGTTAAATAAATACTAAAATTTATTCTTTTCCTATTTTATAAGGAGATAAATTCTAAACATTACATATTTTTGGTACAAAAACTCATGAAAACTTACTCTGAGTACATCTGAACTTACAATGGCCTTTGGCCTACAAAAGGAAAAATGCCTAATCTATTCCTGGGTATCTTATTATGCAATAGACAAGACGGTGTCAGCATAAAACACATTGTTAAAACTGTACAGAAACAGCCAGAATAAACTGTTATAAACCTTCAATAAAGTGAAGAAGTAATAATTTCTACAAAGGAATTGCTTCATTTGGGGCTCAAATTATAGTTCTGTAAGGGCGAAAAAGTTCACTAGATAGGAGGTCTCTTGATTTCACAATAATACATATATTTTTCTTCTGGAAGAAAGAAGCATTTGTTTCTTGACATATTATCAGAAAAATTGTTCATTTTTGTTCTTCATCCGTTACTCAAAGTTGTCACTACATTTAGTGGCTATTTATTCTGCACATCACTGCTACCTCTAACAGTGCTGTCAGCTTGTTTGGCATTTCTATGCCAGCAACAGGCTTCTTTATACTTCAAACACAACTTCTGGAAAAGTAACTTCCTCCTTCTGTTGTAAATCCCAAACGAGTCAATGCAATAGGTTTCAGTATGCTCACCCTTCTTTCTGTTCCTCATTCTAATCAAGATAGGAACTAGTGACATTTTTCTTGATTAGTGGAGTCTTGCTTTGAATTAATCTTTGAGTTGAAGTGTTCGCTTCAAGCTGATCTGTCATGCATATCCACTGAGCCCTTTTGAAGACAAATGGCACAAGTTCAAATTTGAATGGTGAAGGGTAAAGCTGCAAAATTTATCTGTAACCTTCATATCATAAATATTTCAGTAAATTTAGCTCAATAGTAAGTATTAAGAAATAGTGAAATCAATTTTTATTACTCATTTCTTTCACATTTGTCTGAGAGCTCAGAAGCTAACATCCCTCAGACATAATGTAGGCTGAACAACAAACTGGGAATTCCATCTAATGCATAATTTAAGGGCAGTTTGTTTTGCAAAACAATACAAATCAAACCAAGCTAAAACAAAAAAATCTGAATACTCCAATGCTTTCCTTTCCACTATTATATATAAATTATATAGTATAATAATTATACTATATATATAATAATTATATAGTATAAATTAATATACTATATAATTTATTTATATGATTATAAATAAATTCGTTAACCTCTTCATTCCAGTAATTCTTTCGACAATAGAGTGAAAACCAGAATATCGTAGAACAAAACTAATTATTAAAATTATTCTTCAAAGATTTTTTATTAACACTTCATCAGCTAAATGTTTATAAAAATAATCTTACCAATAAAATATTAACAAATATCCAACAAAGACAAAGTCTTAAAATATATAAGGTCTACCGGAAAGTTCTGTCCGGTTTTGGACTAAAACAAAATACAAATTCTTCTGACTTAATTCATGTGGCACCCATCTTGAGTATTTCCACACCAATCCTATCTTCCGAATATGGTCCGAAATGGTTTGCTGAGTTGAATTAAGCCTTTCTGCGATCTCCGATGCTATCAGAAAAGGATCTTGCTCCAACATGGTCTTAACAACATCGTCATCAAAGATGGTTGCCTAGAACGTGGCTTATCAGAAAGGTCGAATCACCTGTTTCGAATTTTTTGAACCATCTTCTGCATGTCCTATCAGAAACCATACCTTCACCAAACACTTTCAATAAATTTCTACATGCTTCTGTAGCATTTCTTCTTTGTTGAAATTCATACAAATACAGTGGTGTAAATGAACTTTATCAGTAGCCATGGGTACACTATCGCTTCACACATAAGACTAACGTGAATCAACTTTGTTTTAGTTAATCTGCTACGTCAGTATGTATACATTAAGTGATAAAAATAGAGAGGCACACATGCGCCAAATAAACATGTGCTTACATGTTGAAACTTGTTTTTGATAGAAACGAACAGAACTTTCCGGTAGACCTTATAATTATTTAAAGCTACCATGGGATGTTTTGAAACATATTACCTAAATGAACTTAAAAGTAAAAAATTCCAGATGGCTTACGAATTTCCAATTCCAAAAAGGAACTGTAGTGCTTGATCTTGTTTTTTCAGAGGACTAATGTTTCATCATATATTACTATAGCAATTATTTTCTAATTTAGGATCAATGAATCTAGTTACAGAGCACAATTAGTAGATACAAAAGGGCTAACATTGTGTGATAGCTAAGGAGCGTTGGCACAGGGCTCAGTAGACTTTGAATCTAGTCCTGGATCTTCCTTTAAAAAGTCCCCTGACCACTTTGGGTCTCAGTTTCTTCATGTGAGAAATGAAAGGGTTGGGCCATATAACTCCTAAGGTATCTTTTAATTTAAAAATTTTCTTTCAGAATTTAGAAACTGATTTATATTTCACATAAAAATGGAAATGTTAATAAAAATAATTTAAAAACTTGAGGTGGTAATTTTGAATGTAAAGATGGAACAAGTTTAGCTAAAATGACTAATATGTGAATGGGAGCATTCTTTTTTTTTTTTTTTTTTTTTTTTTTTTTACTGTGTATGAGAGAGAGAGAGGAACAGGGACAAACAGGAAAGGAGAGAGATGAGAAGCATCAACTCATAGCTGTGGCACTTTAGTTATTCACTGATTGCTTTCTCATATGTGTCTTTTTTTTTTTTTTCATTTTTCTGAAGCTGGAAACAGGGAGAGACAGTCAGACAGACTCCCGCATGCGCCCTACCGGGATCCATCCGGCACGCCCACCATGGGGCGACGCTCTGCCCACCAGGGGGCGATGCTCTGCCCATCCTGGGCGTCGCCATGTTGTGACCAGAGTCACTGTAGCGCCTGGGGCAGAGGCCACAGAGCCATCCCCAGCGCCCGGGCCATCCCCGCTCCAATGGAGCCCTGGCTGCGGGAGGGGAAGAGAGAGACAGAGAGGAAAGCGCGGCGGAGGGGTGGAGAAGCAAATGGGCGCTTCTCCCGTCTGCCCTGACCAGGAACCGAACCCGGGTCCTCCGCACGCTAGGCCGTCTCATATGTGTCTTGACTGAGGGCTCCAGCTCTCCAGCTGAGACAGTGACCCCTTATTCAAGCCAGCAACCCTGGGCTCAAGCCAGATGACCTTATACACACTTTATGCCGGAATCTATTAATTTGGGTTAATCCAACCTTTGGGCTCAAGCCAGTGACCATGGGATCATGTCTATGATCCCATGCTCAAGCTGGTGACCTTGGGGTTTCAAACCTGGGTCCTCAGCATCCCAAGTTGACACTCCACCCACTGCACCACCACCTGGTCAGGTGTGCATGAATAATGATCTGTTTATATTCTCTGCATGAATAGTGAACTGTCCCCCACCTCCTACCCCAAATCAGGCATGTGGATAACTTGACCTCAGGATACCTCTGTTCTTTCTGAACCAAGGTTTCTCAACCTCACCGCTGCTGACATTTTGAGATGGGTATCTTTATTGTGAGGGTTCTCTGGTGCATTCTAGGATGTTTAGCAGCTTCTCAGCCTCCATCACTAGTTGCCAGTAAACATCCCCGCCTCCCAAGTTGTGACCACCAAAAATGTCTCTGGATATTTGTCCCCAGTTGAATATCACTGCTTTAAAATGAACTAGTTTTCTCTGGCTTCTTGTTTTAACCTGCGTCCAAAATATCAGAGTTGTCATAGTATTTCAACATTTAAAAAACAAAACAAAACACATATATTTCTAAAAAACAAAAGCACCAAAAATGAGAATTGTTAAGATTAGATGGAAGTTTTACTATATGGATGGTTGGTTTACTTGTACTAGACACCAATGAATCTCTACTTCCTGAGGCCAGTGTCTGTCCAGTTAACAGCGGCATTATATGAAAAATGTCATTTTTGTCCCGAAAGACCTTACTTTCTGGGTGGGGAGATACACAATCCATTATTTTAAAATGGGCTTGAGACCGTTTACAAAGTAGCCCAGCGATGAAGTGAGTATGACTGAAGAAGGTGCTGAGAGAAGGGCCGATAAGAGTGCGCAGGAACGGGCGGGGCAGGAGAGCAGTGCTGTGGGTCCTCGCAGTGGGAGGCGCTGCCAGGGCGGGGGAGGGAGACAACCCTGGGTGAGGGGCAGTGGGCACACCGGAGCAGTGACAACGCGAGCAGTGAGAGCTCCAACTCTAAGAAAAGGAATGAAACTGTGGGAGGGGCTTGAGAAGTCCTGAGATCCAAGCTTGGGGCTTAACTTTAATTTTATAAGAGGCAAGAAGGTGGATCTTGAGAAGAGCAGTGAAGTAAAAGGAGCTTTTTTGATGGAAATCTCTTTCACTCCCACGACAAAAGCTTTGAAGGAAATTGAAAGACTACTGCAAAATGCCATTTTACTTTGCAAGAGGGCAGTCAAGGGATAATCTAACAATTTTTCCTTTCCACTCCTACTTCAAAAGGAGATCAGTATGAAAGTTTAGAGTCTAGCCAGACTAATATAGTCAACAATTTCAGAGCAGCTAAATTATTCAGTGACCAAGGTTCCATATTGTGCAGTGGGTATGTCTTCATTGCAGGATGTTGGAAAATGTCACCCTCCCTGACAAATAAATGCCAAAGAGAGCAACGCCAGGGTTTTCCAGAGCAAGAAATCATATAGAATATTGGTGAAAGCATAAATATTGAGATCACATGGGTTTGGGCTTGAGTACTGACTCTATCATGTGCTATTTGTGTAAGCCTCAATTTTATTTTTTTTCTTTTTCTTTTATTTTAGCAGAGAAACACACTCTCACATGTGCCCCAGCTGAGATTTGGCAAGCCCACTAGGGGGCTATGTTCTGCCCATCTGGAGTATTGCCCGGTTGCAACCGGAGCCATTTTTACCACCTGAGGAGGAGGCCATGGAGCCATCCTCAGTGCTGGAGGCAGACTCACTGGAGCCACAGCGCATGGCTGTGTGAGGGGAAGTGAGAGGGGTGGAGAAACAGATGGTTGCGTCTCCTGTGTGCCCTGAACAGAATCAAACCTGGGACAGCAATCCTCATTTTTCTTTTCTGTGAAATAATAAGAGGTGTAGTAAATAAAAAATCATGTTAGTAATAATGTGATGAATTAATTATAATATAATAATATAATACACTATAATAGTATAATTTATAATATAAAGTACTTAAAAGAGTTCCTGGCATCTAGTAAGAACTCAATAAATATGAACTTCCACATTAGTATTCATGCCAAAATGTAAATTTTTCTCCTCAAAAGTTTTAAATATGTGCTGGAATTCCTTGAGGTTGCCTTTTACGTGTACACATGTTTTGTGAATTCACAAAATTAGAAATGTTTTTTTAAAATTATTATTATACTTTTTTTAGGTGAGAGGAAGGGAGATAGTGAAACAGACTCCCACATGCACACCAACCAGGATCCACCTGGCAACCCCCATCTGGGGCTGATGCTCAAGTATCAAGCTATTTTTAGTGCCTGAGGCTGCAATTGGGCTATCCTCAGCACCAGGGACAGAAGAGGGAGAGAAGGGGAAGAGAGAAGGGGAGAAGCAGATGGTTGCTTTTCCTGTGTGCTCTAACCAGAAATCAAACCCGAGCCATCCACATGCTGGGCTGACACTCCATCCATTGAGTCACCAGCCAGGGATGAGAAATGTTTTAATAAGAAGACATGGTACAGGGAGAAGAGCTTCAGCTGTGCTTGGAGAGTAGAAAGAGGTCAAAAGTGCATTTTGTTGCAAAAAGAGGCTAGAGAAAGAACAAGCAGATGGATTCAGAGTTCCTGAGAAGGGTGATGGAGAGAGGGGAGCTAAGGCAAGGCTTCTGCATTTCCCGGGTCTGCTTGAGAAGGCAGGACTTGCAGTCCCGCCCAGGGATAAAGGCGTTTCTTGGGAGGAGCACTCAGTGCTTTTGGATGTTCCTGGGGTACTGGCTTTTCCATATTGTTTCCCATATCCCCTTTCTCTCAACTCCAAAAGAAACTAGAAGAGTTTTGAGCAGCTCAAAATCATACGGCCACTCCCAGGCCTGGGCAAGAATGAAAAAGGGCATTTTCCTTGTCCAAAATGAGCTGAGGGCATTATAGATCTTGTTCTGGGGCTGTTCTCTCTACAGCTCTGCACATGTCCCTTTCCCACAGGAGGAGTGAGATGTCTTCTGCACAGATGAAGGAGTTGATTATACAGACAGTAGTTTCAACCCAAAATCAAAGGATCCTACAAAGGAATGTAGCTTAAGTCAAAGCTATTAATCAAAAAGGTCTGACCTATTGTCAGACTGGTGAATAAGAGATAGGGCAGATAAGAGAGAAGGACCCCAACCCCAAGGCCAGATTAATTTCTGCACCTCAGGGACTCAAAGAGGGTGCTGGTTTACCAAATCCAAAGCAGTCATCTTAATCTTTTGGCTCTATGCCTAGGATGCCAGTCAATCTGTGGGTCTTGATTTATGAGGATGAGTAAACAGTGTCCTTCCATTTGGAGCAGTTGCCATTTCAGTTTTAAGACACTCTGTCTCTGAAGCTCTGCAATGACTCCTGGTCCTCCTGAGTGTTGCATTCTTCCACAGTGGCTTATCCTGACTTGATCTCCCTGGTTTCTATGTAATTCTTTGACTTTGCCTCCTATTTTCTTCTCTGTTTTGGCTTTTGTTTACCTATCTCCTGGCTACCTGCTCAATGTGTTCCTATAATCTGGTTCCATGTTCTTTTTAGTTTATTTTTTTCCATAATTCTCCTAGTTCTGGCTTTATAATCCTTCATTTTACAATCTGTTGTTGCTCAAGTTTTGGAGTGTCTAAAGAGGAGGATCTATGGGACATCAGAAGGAATGCTTCACAAAAGAGCAGTAGAGGCATGGCAATTATAAATATTAAATCTGTCCTTATAAATGTCCTTACCCTGTTATAACTTAGTTGAGCCTGTGAACTGATACTGTGTGCACACCTACAATGTGCAGAACTTGTGATGAGGGGAGGCACTGGAAGAGACCATCAGGAAAGAACTTGAGTAAATGGAATTGTATGGCTTTGAATGGGAACAATCTTCCCTTTTGTCCCTCATCCTTCTGCCTACACTCCTTGCACTCTTTGATGGTTATTCAGAGTTCAGTTAAGTTCAACCTGTGCATGCATGAGATGGGCTCCTTATCTGTTTTATTACCCAGATGCCATTCTGCCATTTGATATTTATTAAGTATGGCATCTTGTTATTATAGATGACACTTTCCAGAGACCCAGTGTGACGGCAAAAGCCAATTCAGGTCTCACATTCATCAGTGTTTTGGAAGGAACATAGCCTCTTTCACTGTTTAATTCCTATCTATCCTTGGTGTAAGTAAATGCTCTCTGACTTCCTTATGCTGTCTTTGACTTCCTTTGAAGTACAGTGCATTGCTATATTATCTGACAGCATATTAAAGATAACACAACTGCACGTTGGCTTTCTGTTCTGAGCTGTTTATTTCCCTTCACCTTTCTCCTTATTTTTCTGTCCGTAAGGTTTGTGTCATACTGATCAAAATGTTATTTTTAACTAAAATATATCATTCTCATCAATGAAAATTCTGCTAAAAATGAAAAGCTGTGATCAATGTAGTGAGCTAGTAATATTATAGGTAAGTGGTGAAATTCAGAGTTATAGGGCATGTATCTTAAGGAAAATGGGCAGCCATTAAAAATCATCATTTCAGAAAATGTTTCATAGCATGGAAAATGCTTACAGGCTAAGAGGGAAGAGCAAGATGCAAAGACAGACAGTGTGAGTTAGAATAGGTAAAAACATAGCAAATGTGCCTGACCAGGCAGTGGCACAGTGAATAGAGCGTTGGACCGGGATGCAGAGGACCTAGTTTTGAAACCCTGAGGTCGCCAGCTTGAGCACGGGATCATAGTCAGGACCCCAAGGTCGCTGGCTTGAAGCCCAAGGTTGCTGGCTTGAACAAGGGATCACTTGGTCTGCTGTAGTCCCCTGGTCAAGGCACATATGGGAAAGCAATCAATGAACAACTAAGGAGCTGCAGCGAAGAATTAATGATTCTCATCTGTCTTTCTGTCCCTTTCTCTGTTTCTCTCACTGTCTCTGTCACAAAACAAACAAACAAACAACAAATGTAAATGGAGGAAAACTTTAGAAGGGAAATATCAAATGTTAATTGAATTTATATCTGATATAAGCTGACATGGCTGGTTGTATTTTTCTTTTTGTATTTCTATGCTTTTCAAATTTTTCTTTTTAAGTATTATATCATAATTAAAGTATAAATATTATAAAATTTTTGTTTATCCAAGCCTCACTTATAATACATTTTCAAGTTACATCTTCTGGTTGTACTATCTCCGCAAAAACCTTCTCCTTTATGTTCATTATTCATTGTAATTTTAATTTTATTTTATTATTTTTAAAATTATTTTTATTTATTTATTTATTTTAGAGGAGAGAGAGAGAGAGAGAGACAGAGAGAGAAGGGGGGAGGAGCAGGAAGCTTCAACTCCCATATGTGCCTTGACCAGGCAAGCCCAGACTTTTGAACTGGCAACCTCAGCATTCCAGGTCGAGGCTTTATCCACTGCGCCACCACAGGTCAGGCCTATTCATTGTAATTTTTTAAATAACTAAGTATTTATATGTATCTTTGAATAGCTAGCTTTCCTCGCAATATATCTAATGCTCTTTCTTTGTTACTGGCGATATGATTGCCTATGTTTGTAAAAACACTACATAGAGTTGCTTTGTATATAGTAACCAGAAAGACACTTTTGTTTTTTGTTTGTTTGTTTTTTGTTTGTTTTTTTTTAATGATAGTGTTTAAGAAGTAGAACTGCAAAGAAAGTGTAGGCTTTATTGTGAGCTGGTGGTCAGAGTCAAAGTCAAATGCAGTATGGAAAAAGGATGAGTGGTTATGGAGTGCTCTTCGAGGCACTTCCACATGGACAACATTTAATTCTTCATTTATTTCTTTTCACAGAGGAAGAAGTGGAGGCTCAGTAAGGCCGTGGACTTGCCATAAGTCACACAGCTAGTAAGTGCTGTCTCTTCTTGACTTGACTCTTCTACTCTACGTGGTCATAAGCAAATCTATCTAACAGTGCGTGTACATTTAGAGAGAGTAACTGCACAGTTGTAAGTTTGGGAATGCATGACAGAAATATTTGTGTACATACTTTTTCCTATGTTTGTCATTTCATATCACAGCAGCTTATTTTGTGTATGTGGTATGCAAGTTCTGTGTTGTCTAAGAACAAATGTTTTTATTCATTTTTAATTCTTTATAATTAGCAGTGCACACAACTTTCAAACTCAATTCTTAGATTCTCAGTAGGTGCTACTACTGCTTAGCCATTAAATCTTAATATTATATACTACTAATGGTACACTAGTATTTTGGGTCCAGTGATATCTTGGTATATTTTATCATGTTAGGATTTTATGTAGATGGAGAGTAGCTAATGAGACAACAAAGATTTTCAGATAATCAAAACAATTAGTGTGGAAGCTATAGCTATATTTCATGTGTACCTTCATAAAATTGACAGAAGTAAAGTTGGCCCATTTTGTAGTTAATTTTTATAGAGTAGAGGTAGAATATGCACATGTTATTAATGGTACTTATATAACTACTTTTTAGCAGAAGAGTCTTACGTTAGTGATACTTTCTGAGGCATTGAAGTATAGTACTAGCCATTGAATTAAAAATAGTATATTGCTGAAATAAGGACACTTTGGTAAGGTCAGTAAGCAAAGGTATAGTAATTATATCACCAGTAACAATGTACTCAGTGGTTCTTAGATTCCAAATGTATTGTTAAAAGCAATAAAAATGATAAAAGCAATAAAAAATCATAATAATTGATGCACCTTAACAAAACCAAAGCTACTTTTTCTTTATGTATTTTTACTCATTTTATTTAGCAAAAGTTTATGTGTATCCTAGAGTTAAATGATCAATTAATTAACTGAATATCTAATTATGTTCTGGGTGTTCTGCTGAATAGAATATGAAATGCAAAGATAAAAAACAAAGAGGTGCTAGAATCAGGAAAGTCAAGGTCTAGTACGTTATTACTATACCAACAAGGACACAAAGAACAGTACGTGAAGATGGAGAAAGGAGAAGGGATATTAATGTGCTCTGTGTATAGAGTGAGTCAGTTTAAAGACTCCAAGGGGTTCTGTGAAGTATCCAGAGACAGCAAATCCTGGCTGGCCAGATGACGGTGAAGGGGGTTTTCATAACATTTCACTGCAGGATGTGTAATGTTTATAAAGCACGAGCTATGTAGTTCTGTTCCAGGGCAGTACTGGTTGCAAAGCAATTCAGCTACTGGCAGTAATTTTAGAATATCTCAAACACTTTACCTTTATTTCTAAATACCAGGAAGGGTACAAATAACTTTCAGAAAATTTCCTCAAAATTCCCCTTTTCTCTTTTCCACAATCTGCTTTCACACCCCACACCCATTCTCACTCTAACTTATTTTCTGAGATATTTCCTCCACCTCCATTGGGGCTGTCTTCATGTTTCTCTGCCCACCCTCTCCTGCTCTTTATCATAACTGATGTTAAGTTCCTCCCCTGTTCCTGCCACTGCACAGGCATTTCTCTCTCTGTCGGTTTTCTGACGATTCTCCATTAATAATGCCAGAAACGTTGCTTTCTTTTGACATCGCTTCTCTTCTCAGAAGACAGAGGAAGGGAAGAAATTGTAAAAAGCCAGAATTTTCTTTAGGTTGAGAAGATCCCTAAATGAGTTGTAAACCTGCCAACTCTGAGGTCCTGCACATTATGCCTTTAATCTCTTGCCTACTGAATTCTTCAGCCAGAGTGTATCCTGTTGCCTGTATTTTTCTGTACTGTATGTCTATGGCTGCTGTTTTCATTGATTGCTGCTGCAATTCACTCAGTAAACAGCTTTCAACTGTAGAATCGAAAGCCAGAATCATGCATATTTAGGATGTCATTCACATGGGAGATATAAGATAAGAATTCCTATTGTAAATGTCTCTTTCCTTAATCCATCCTAGTATTATAGGTGTTGGTACTTTGATTTTTTTTTTTTTTTTGGTCTCATAGAGCAAAATAGTGAATTCTTTCATATTAATAGTTATGGGTATGTTTACATGTAACACAAGTCAATAAACCATCATTAAAGAGATTATTTACCAAAATATATTATTTTCTAAAATTGATCCAATAAATAAATAACTATGACTATCAGCACATATATTAGAGAAATGAGGTTGATGAAGTATTCATGGATTATGGGCTGAGAGGTGAATTTTGAATGGCTAGGGGGCTCTGCTACTGTGCTGATTGACTGATTACATACATATACGTGTACAGTGGTACCTTCAGATACAAATTTAATTTGTTCTGTAACCGAGCTCGTAAGTCAGTCAACTCGTATATCAAACTGCCGATACTGGACCTGTGCACCAATGAGCCAACTAGTGGCAGCTTCCTGAATCACGACTCATATCTCGGAATTTCGCTTGGATCTCGAACAAAATATAAACCGAGTCTCAGCTCGTATCTTAAAAAATTTGAATGTTGGTCTGTTTGTATCTCAAGGTACCACTGTATATGTAATATTTATACTGCTCAAAAAAATTAGGGGACATTTCAGAAATGAATATAAAGCGATAAAATATCCCTTATTTTTTGTGAGCAGTGTATTATACACAGATGATTGTTTTAATAATGACATGGGGTATAAGAAAAAGATTGCATAAATATTATATAAGTCTCATCCACATCCTTTTTTACTAAATTTATCAAACCAGAAATGTTAAAAGGCTGAAAACTAGTGAATGAGAACTTTTTCCAATTTTTCTCTTCCTCCAGCTCTGGTTGGAAGTGCTAATGAAGCCACAGTGCACACAAAACCCAGAACACAGTAGTCACTCACATTTTTATTGAATGAAAAATGTCCCCCCCCCCCCAAATCAGAGCACAAAGGATGCCAGGTAGGAGGGACCTGAGCACATCCCGTTCATTTACACACTGCCTAATTACAGAGTGGCTGAAGGTGATTCATCTGAAAGACCTATTTAAGGAAGGAAGTGAAAGTCAGAGGCTAAAAAATGACCCATAATCAGGTGCTGACAGTTGTGTGCTGAAAGGTCTATGTAAAGCCAAACTTTCCAACCACAAAAAGGGACATGCTCTATTTAACATTTTGGAGTGAAGAAATTAAGGGGAAAGCTGAGCTGAGATGAAAGGTCTAGAAATAGTTTTAACTTTCATGCTTGACACTGAGAAGTACAAGAAATCTACTGACTAAATTAAACAAATAAATGTCCAATCATGCATTTAATTTGAATTCCCATGAAAATTTGTAGAATTTGTAAGAAGACTCCAAAGTTTATTTTTGATACAAGGTAGGCCATCTCATATGCCAAAAATTGAAACGCTTCATGAAATCATGTACAGATGACTCAACAATTCCGGGCAAAATGTTCAGATTGTCTTTTGTTGATGTTCCCTGCTGCTTTTTTTTATGTTAATATATGCATTTATTTACTCATTCATTTATTCTTTTTTGTTTTTATCTATTCAATATATAGTTAGTACTTACTCCATTCTGGGCATTGTGCTAGGTTTTGGGGATAAAAAAAATGTGTCTCCCTCTGTTAAGGAATTTACAGTCTGGTTTGTGAGACAAGAAAAGAGATTTTAACTATACAGTATTGTAAGTGCTGTGACAAAAATAAAACCAGAATGCTAATTCAGACTGGGAGAACCTAAGAAATCTTCTAGGACCTATAAATGCGTGAGCTGAGCTTTGAATAAGAATGGGTTTAACCAGATGAGGGACAGGCATTGTAGTATGGTTGCTAAATGCATAAATTTTACAGCTAAGCTGTGGTCAAGTCTTGGTTCCAGGTAAACGTCTTTCCTTTTTTTCCCATGAATGGTAAAAAAAATAATATCTACTGCTTACCTATCCCAAGATGGTAAGGATGAATATGTGAGTTAATATTTTCAAAATACTCAGAACAGTATCTGTCTCACTGAGCCATTGCATGTGTTATGAATAGATAAAGAGTTTGGAAGGTGACTGTGCTAGGTAGCAGGTATTGTTGTTGTAGTAGCCTGAAAGGGCATGATACCGTGTTTAGGAAAGAGTTAAGAATAGAAGGTAGGATCCATAATTGGGAAGGGTGAAAAAGAAGGTTGGGAGATATGAAGGCTCTGTTAAAGGATGTTACCCTTGATACCATGAAGAACCAAAGACTTGATACAATTCGATTCGTATTTTAGACAGTTCACTCTGGCAATGCTGTGGAGAGTGATGGTAGGGTGGGAGGCAACTCGGGAGTCAGGGAGACAAATTAGAACATCATTTTCCCAAATTTTCCAATAATAAGAACCACTTGGGGGCATTTTTTAAACTTACAAAATCCCAGGGTCCTTCCTGGGAGGTTCTGACTGAGAAGATTTGGGGAATGTCCAGTAATCTATGTTTTTAAAAAACATGAAAACATATGCTTCTTGTCTTCAGATGATTCCTCTCTTCAGAGGGATTTTGCAAGGTGGTGGCTGTAAGCATTGATGTGAGCACTAATGAGGACCTAAACAAAAAGAATAGAAACAATGTAGTTGTAGATCGGGGAAAGATTTCAAAGGGAAGAAGCAATAGGACCTAGTGACCAATAGAATGTAGCCAAGACGGACAAATTTTTGGCTTGGGTGATTGAGCAGACTCTGGAAGAATTTGAAAGAAATGTTGGTCTGGCAGTGAAGTTAGTGAGTTTAGATTTAGACAGGTTGAATTTGGAGTGTCAATAGGAGGAAAGTCCAATCAGATGTTGCTTATACATGCCTGAAATACATCTGGGCTGGAGACATAAAAGTGGAAGTCATCAGCACATAGATAGTAACTGAAGCTTGGCAAACACCAACATTTAATTGGTAAGTAAGGAAACATAATCTTACCTTATTTGTTCATTCATTTATGCATGATCAATCATTCACTCAACAAACCAATTTTAAATGCATATTTCATACCATGCACCATGTTACACACATTTTCCATGAAGGAGACTGTGAAGAAAGTGAGGCGGAATATGAGAGGAAAAGTAGTGTAATTGAAGCCAAGGGAGAAGATTGTGTCAAGTGAAGCCAAGACACCAACTGAGATGAATGAAATGGGTTCCCTGGATTTAGTAAAAACAAGAAGGTTGTTGGTAATTTAGGAGAGAATAGATTTTGCTGAGTGATGGGTAAGGAAACTGAATTCGAGACATGGCTTAAGGTATGAATGGGCAGTGAAGAAGTGAAAGTAATGAAGGACAAACAGCTAGATGTAGTAGACTGCAAAAATGGCTACAAAATCTTCTTTTATACTATGCACGACCCTTTGCAGCATTTCTTTGGTGTTACTCCCTCCAAGAAGCCAAATCTATGACTTTACTCTCTATTTTGGTTTTGGTCATGTGACTTGTTATGAGCCATGGGACATAAGCAAATGTGATGGAAACAGAAGCTTGAAAAATCTTTGTGCATTGGCACTGGCCTCTCTTGCTTCTCTTGGAACTAATTTTCTGGAGACCTGTAGCCAATCATCTTTATCCCTTCACTGGCAGCCAACATAAACTGACAGCAAGTACCAATCACCAGACATTGAACAAGATATTGAATTAGCGCCTAGCCAATCTAATCTACCCATTAACTTTAGCTGCAGAGTGACCCTAGCCAATCCTAGCAAAACTACCTAGCAAAGACCAGCCTAAGTCATTGATCCATAGAAAAGTGACTATTGTTTTAAGCCACTTAATTTTGGGGGTAGTTTCTTACATAGAAAAAACTACTTGATAGAATAGATTATTGTCTGAGTGTCAAAGATTTCAAGTATCTAAATTATCCTGGGGTTTGTATGGGCCTCTGAACTTGATTGGAGATAAAAAAAAGTCTTTGGTTGTCCTTAGTCTATTTTCTCTTCCTACCACACTGTCCCAAGCCAAGACAATAAAAGTAATATCTTGGAGTGGAATGGCTAGGTCATACAGTATTACTGATTCATGCCACAATATGGATGAATCTTGAAATGGCTATGTTGAGTGAAAGAAGCCAGACCAAAAAGTACATACTGTGTATTCCATTTATATAAAATTCTAGAAAATATACACTCATTTATAATGACAAAAAAGCAAATCAGTGATCGCCTGGGGATAGCACAGAAGAGGGAGGGATGGATTACAAAGGGGGACAGAGAAACTTTTAGGAATGATAGACATATTTATTATCTTAATTGTGATGATGGATTTATGGGTGTATACTATATAAATATGTCAAAACTCATAAAATTGTACATTTTAGAGATGTGCAGTTTAATATCATCAGTTGCACATCAATAAAGCTGCTAAGGAGAAAAAGAGGAACTAATAAATCCTTCCAGTTGTGCTTTCTGTTCATAAGTGTGGTAGCAGAATAATGTTTCTCCCAAAGATGTTCATGTCTTTATCTTCCAGCCCAGAGATGTGAGTATGTGGAAGTGTGTAGACCTGTGAATATTTTACCTTACATGGCACAGGAAATTTTAAGGTGTAATCAAAAGTATGGATTTAAAGATCAGGAGATTATCCTTGATTAATTGTATGGGCCAATCACATGAACCCTTACAAGTGTGGGGGGGTAGGAAGGTGGTGTAGACTTTTCTGATTTGGTCAGAGAGCTAAAACAGAAGAAAGAACAGATATTTGAAAGACTCTATCTGCCATTTCTGGATTTGAAGATAAAGGAAAGAGGCCATGAACCAACGAATGTGGAGGCCTCTAGAAACTGGGAATGGCCTCCGTTTACAGGAAGCAAGAAGACAAGGACTTTGGTCCTATCATCACAACCTGCTAATAACCCAAACAAGCAAAAAACAGATTATACCTTAAAATCTCCAAAAAGAAATGCAGCCTGAAGACACCTTGATTCTAGTCATGTTTTACTGTTGTCCTACTAAACTGTAAGATACTTAGTTTGTGTAATTTTATGCCACAAAATTGGTAGGAATTTGTTACAGCAGTAATAGAAAATGGACATATAAAGTTTTTCTGGGCAGAAAGTTTAACTGTGGGCTATCCCTGCCATTTCAATGACCTGTTCCCCAGCCATAAACCATAAATAATTGAGAGCCGATAGTATTTTGCCTGTCTTTGCTGTCTGCTTCCATTCTATTAACTTGCTCACTCTTGAAAATATTGTTCTGGCCTATCAGGTATGCTGCCATAGGCTGGTTGTGGGAGCTTAGCTCTTCTTACCCCTTAGTTTGAACCACACATAGGTGATATTTTCTACCAACCATAGAAATATTCTTTCATTAATCAGTAATCCCATCAAGCATCACTGCTGTGAACATTTTATTTTGTCTGTGTGTGTGTCTAAACTTTGAAAGGCAACCATCTCTAAGGAAAATATAGTATACTTTCTCAGACACCTATTATCTCTTTAGTTTTTGAAGACTGGAAAACAGACAGCCTGGGTTTAATTACTGGCTCTACTTTCTTATGAGTTGCTTAGACATTTGTGCCTTAGTTTTCTCATCTGTGAAATGGGGACAATAGTGGTATGCTTAAAGAAATGATTAAATTAGTCTATCCATATAAAACACTTTGTGTGTGTGTGTGTGTGTGTGTGTGTGTGTGTGACAGAGACAGAGAGAGAGAGAAAGAGGGACAGATAGGGACAGACAGACAGGAAGAAAGAGATGAGAAGGATCAATTCTTCATTGTAGCACCTTAGTTGTTCATTGATTGATTTCTCATATGTGCCTTGACCAGGGGGATACAGCAGATCAAGAGACCCCTTGCTTAAGCCAATGACCATGGGCTCAAGCTGGTGACCCTGCTCAAACCAGATGAGCGCACCATCAAGCCGGTGACCTCTGGGTTTTGAACCTGGGTCCTCTGTGTTCCAGTCTGATGCTTTATCTACTGCACCACCACCTGGTCAGACCCATATGAAACACTTTTAACAATGCATGGTACATATAAGTACTCAGAGAGTGTTGGGTTGTTAATCATTATTATTATGATGATTTCTTTGCTTTCAGAGAAATTTTTTTTTATCTCTCTGATGGATGGATTCATATGTCCTAGCAAAAATACCCTTTCTTATGTACTGTCGTGCTAAGATACAGATCACTTCCTCTGTCTTTCTTGCCTTAAAAGTTCCTGTTTCTTCTGAGGCAGAAGCAGAAAGAGAAAAATCACAGAAGGATGTTTGCTGAGCACAGCAAATCCTGTCCAATGACTTCCTTTCCCCCCAATTAGAAGGGTAGATTGCCAGAGCAGGTATATACTTTTCACTTTTCCCATCTTTTCAGTTTTTCTCAAATAGCCTGCATCGCCATACTAAGCCTTTCCTCATCAGTGCGTGAGGATGAGTCAAAACTCCTGTCGTTCTGTTGTTTCTGAAAATAAAACAGAACATTCCAAACAAACCATTTACAGTTTTATTACATATCAGCTTTCCTGTGTGGCATTTGTTTGAGGAAGGGCCCTCTTGCATGTGAGAGACTTAGTTTTAGGAAATTAAATCAGACAGATTAATAAGATCCGATTTAGAAGAAGGAAAAGATACACAATGTGATAGAAGAGTTATCTTTAATGAACTTATTTTCATGGCTCTGAGTGCACAGAGGAAAAAACAGAGGGATGGGTCTGCTAATTTAGTACCAGGTTTGTTTCAGGCTCTATAAACAATTTTTTAGACTGGGCAGCCAACTCTTTGATCTTCACTTTTGAATGAAGTGCTGCAAGAGATGCTTGCTATAAAGTAGCATGATTAATGTAGGCAGTTTTCTTCACTGTGGTTACAAGATGGCTGAGGCTTCTAAATTTGCACACTGTACACTGAAGTGGAAATGGATGCCAAATCTAAGAGCCCTGTGTGGGCAGCCTCGATAGTGGGTATTTCAATTTGACAGTTTTGTTTGTTGCCATAGTAATTGTCACAATCATGTGGTTTGTGTGGTTTTTGTTATACTGAACACCTATTAAAAGCACCCAGCTAGCAAAAGTGCTGTATTTTGTTGTTTTCTTGTGCATAGTCATAGAGAAAAACAATAATATGTAGTCAGATTTTAAGTTGAATTAAAAACAAAACAAAACAAAAAGATCACTTGCACATTTTTACGTAAAACATGTTCATTTCTTTATTATTTTTTAATCAGTTTTATTTAGCACAGAAGTCATCAGGAAGTGATTTTATTTTCCAAAACAAGGAGTCCTAGAAACCGAGGTTGCAAAGCTTCATAAAAAGAACAGGAAACTCCCTTCTTGTTATGAATGTGTTGTGTCAGCACGATGCTGCTTAATTTCAGACTGAAATTTAAGCTGAATCTAAGTGACTATAAATGTCACTACTCCCTACTCCCTTTGCAAATGGTGCTCACCAAGGCCATATATTGCTTAGTCCTGAATGCTATTCCCAAGGTGAGGTTTTGCAGGTGGTTTTGAAATAATGGGAGGCATTATTTTGCTAAACAAAACATTTACATGGCAATTGTTATAAAAACTTGAAGGTTTTTTTTTACCTATTTGAATATTAATTCTGAAGTTAAAGTATAGATAAAATGATGAAAATATGAGTGTCTTCTTTAGATTATTTTCTTATGTTTATCAGAAGGAGATAGGGTTGGGTCCTCCAATCTTTTGTAGAGTCATATGACATGGGAACTGAAATGTCTCCATTTGGCTTGAAGACTTCAAGAAAAAAGGAGAAGAAGAAAGTAGTAGTTTGTGGGACTTTGAGTGGCTGTGTGTGCTCAGATGGGGCAGTAGGAATTTTCAGTGAAATTTCCTGAAAAGGGAACAATGTGTATAGTATGTCATCCTTTGAATGAAATGAAGGTAAATAATACATTTCTATTGCTCCATATATTCATAAAGAAAGTCTAGACAAGTACTCCAAGATTAATAATAGCTGTTATTGAGAGGGTTGGACCAAAGGGCAATGAGAAAATGAAAGACATGGGTATAAATGACACTTTTAACTATATAACTTTTGGGTTTTTTTTTTTGAACCACAAGAATGCCTTATCTACTCAGAATTAAATTTAAAATATTGAATTTAAAAAATAAGAATTGTTTTGAAATTAATATTGATTTGTTTTTTATTCATTTTTTTATAATTTTATGCATTATTTAATGTATTTAAGAAAATTTTGAAAGCATTAGTTGAGTATATCACGATACACTATGCCCATTTTAATAAATGTTTAGCATTCTCATAATCCTCAATATGTCCAGCAGGATAGAACATAAGAGGACCAGACTATAAAACTGATGATTTTTTTTAACTGGAAATAGTTTCATTCCACATAGTTTGCCAAGAGTGTACAATTTCCTGGTCACTCTTTCTGATTGGTAAAATTCTTCTGATCAAAATATTTTTAATAATAAATAAAAATGCACATAGAACACATCTACTTGCTCTAGCCTTCACTTAATTATACTATTTTTACTTAACAAACCTTGAATAGCATTTGGTATTAGTACAAGGAGAGTTTCTGCCTGTTTTTAACAACTATCTATAATTCCATTGTAAGATTATTATAACTTACATATCTAGTTGGATATTGATGGACATTAGTATATTTTCAATTTTTTATTGCAGTAAGAAATTTTGCACATGTAACACTTTGTACATTACTAGTGGATTTCTGGGATTTCCTAGCAGTGGAATTGCTTGTCTGAAGGGTGTATGCATTTGGAATTTGTATAGATATTAGCACAATGCCCAATTTAGGTATACTACCATCAGCAATGCATGAGAAAATACTATTTTCCTTGAAGGCCCTATAAATAGAGTGTGTCAACTTTGGATTTTTGCCAACTGAGAGGTAAAAAATGGTATTCTCTGTGTTTTTTAAAAATTAATTTATTACTGCTCACAAAAATTAGGGGGCATTTTAAAATAAATATGAAGCAATAAAGTATTCCCTAATTTTTGTGAGCAGTATATTTTTAGCAAATAATTCCCAGCATTTTGCAATGCGACTTCTTTTTTAAATTTTAATTTTTATGAATTTTAGAGACAAGAAAGGAGAGAGAGAGAGAGAAAGAAACATCAGTGTTGTTCCACTTATTTATGCATCCATTTATTGATTCTTTTATCCAACCTGACCAGGGATTGAACCTGCCACCTTGGTGTATTGGGACTGACACTCTAACCAACTGAGCAACCTGGCTCTGTGTGGTTCTAATTTCCATTTCTCTTTTTCATGGATGAAGTTGATTATCTTGTCACTTGTTAAGAGCAAATTTTATTTCTTTTTCTATATTTTGATTGTGATATGGTTTAAATATTTCTGAAACCTAAAGTTTGTCTCCTTTAAACTTTATGTTGTTTCTTTCTGTGAATTAAAAAAAATTATATGACCAAATTTATGAATAAAATAATTTATGAGTTGGGGATTTTGAATCATAAAAGCTTAGACATACCTTTCTGACTCCAAATTTATAAAAAAGTTGTTTCAAGTTTTCTTCTTATTGCTTTATGGTTGTATTCTAAAAATTAAAAATTTTTGGTATATTTACAATTTATACTGGGATATGAGGTAAGATATTGATATTATTTTACTACTCTCTGAACCATTTACTGACCAATCTCTTTTCCCCCTACTTATTTGAAATGACATCTTTTAGATGCATTCGATTCCTTCTTGTATCTGATATACTTACTTCTGGGACTTCTATTTTGCTAATGAAGCAGTATGATACTCTTAATTATTTAGGCTTTAAAATGTTTTAGTGCCTTTTAGGGCTGGTCTCCATTATGTTTATTTATTTTTTACTTATTTATTTATTTTTCCTAAATTTAGCACGAGGTAGTACCTCCTAAAACTGTTGGTTTTTCATTGAGTTCATGTTAAGTATACAAATTATTTTAGGGAGAATTAATGCAGTCATGCTGCTCAGTCTTCCTATCCAATAACATGGCCTTTTTATTTGTAAAAAGGCTATTTTATGGTCTTCAGTATTTTATAAGTTTTATTTTTAACAGATCTCACACTTTTCTTTTCTTTTTTGTATATTTCCAAAGTTAAAAGTGGGGAGCAGACTCCTGCACTCACCCAACAGGGATCCACCCAGCATGCCTATCAGGGGCAACACTCTGCCCATCTGGGGCTTCTCTTCAGCCGGAGCCATTCTAGCACCTGAGGCAGAGGCCATGGAGCCATCCTCAGCGCTGGGGCCAACTTTGCTCCAAAGGAGCCTTGGCTGCGGGAGGAGATAGAGAGGAAGGAGAGGGGGAAGGGTGGAGAGCAGATGGGCACTTCTCCTGTGTGCCCTGACCCGGAATCGAACCCAGGACTTTTACACGCTGGGCCAAAGCTCTACAGCTGAGCAACCAGCCAGGACCTCACACTTTTCTTAATGATATGACATTATGTTTAAGTATTTGCTTTTTTTTGAGAGAGAGGCTTGAAGAGAGAGAAAAGACCATCAAACTGTTCCTGAATGTGCCCTGACTGGGGAGTCCAACTGGCAATCTCACGCTGAGGACCACACTTCAACCAACCAAGCTGTGCAGCCACGGCTTATTATTTTATTATTTTATTTTTATTTTTTTAAGACAGAGAGAAGAAGGGAGAGGGGACAAGGGAGGGGAAGGGAAGCATTCATTTGTTGTTCCACTCAGTTGTACATTCATTGGTTGTTTCCCATATGTGCCCTGATTGAGGATCAAACCCGTAACCTTGTAGTTTTGGGAGGGCACTCTTAACCAACTGACTAATTTACTGGTTTTGTATAGTACTGGTTTTATATTTGGTTATTACTGAATTCTATTATTGTTTATAGTATTCAATAAAACCTTTTGAGTCTTTCAAATATACTGCCATGCTGTCTACAATTAGTGTTAATTTTAAATGTATTCTAACTTTTAGAACTATAAATTTTTTTCTCTTGGGTATTTGTGTTGACTAATAACGATAGCACAATGTTGAATAGTACTGGTACTAGTGGAAACTAGCCAACACGATGATCTTTTCATCAAAGTCAGGAACATTTTGATGACTTTGGATTGAATAGATACATTTTATCATGCTAAGATAGTCTCCCTTTATTTCTATTTAATTCAGTTTTTCTTGTCTTGTTTATTATGAAAGGCTGATAAAATTTTTCAATGCTTTTTTAACATTTATGGAGAGATACTATAGTTTTTTTTTTTTGATTCGTTAATATGCTGAATGGCAGTAATAGAATTTCTAGTATTGATCCATTATGATTTCATTTGAGAACGATTTTTTTTTTCTTGAAATGAGCTCCTGGATTGTTTTTGCTAAAATATTAGTTAGAATTTATGCATCACTATTAATAGTGTGATTAATCTCTAGTTAGTGTGAGCAAAGAATTAGCTATATAATTCTATTTTTTAGATTTTAATAAAATTTTCTATTGGATGTTATTTGAAAAGAAAGTATATTTTCTATTTTTAGATTAATATAATAAATCAATCATTTGTATTACATTAATTGTGTTATTTGGGTCATTCTATCCTTATTTATTTTTTGTCTATTTGTTCAATGATACACTCTGGAAAGGTGAACTGAACTCTTCCAAGATTAGTGTGTTTGTTTCTCTTTATATCTCTTATAATTTATACTCTACGAATGTTAATATTATGCTGTTTGGCATATGAATATACTTGTTATATCTTTATTTGGAATTACACACTTTGGCACTAAGTTTTCTTCTTTGTCTTATTTAATACTATTTGACCTGACTTACACCCTTTCTGATATTAAGATTTTGGCTTCTGTTTTATATTATTTTTGTTTGATAGATCCTTAACCACTTTTTTATTTTTTAAGCCTTTATCTTAGGTTTTCTTCATATTTGGCAGGGAGTAGGGTTTTACTTTGTGATTCAACCTGTAAAAATTTGCCTTTACAAAGATGATTAAGACAGTTCTCATTATTGAACTGACAGAGATGTTTATTTAGTCTTAGTTTTGTTATTATTTTATGTCATGCTTTTCTTCTTTAACTTTTTTAAAAAGTCTGTTAACACATGGTCTGTTTGCTGTGCTTATTGTTTTCAGTATGGAAATTTGATGAGATTTAAGGATATTTATTTTAATAATTACATTTTTATATAGCACTATTAGTTTTAATTTTCTTTAAACAGAACCTATTACTTTTCATTTCTAAGCAATGCTAAATGTAGTTTGGACTCTTCTCTCCTAATTTTTCTTCATTTTCCAATTTTAGTAAATTCTCTTTTTAAATATTTTTTTTGTAGAGTTATATATGCTTATGAATCAATTTTAAATCATAGCATTTGACTCCTGGCTATTGAAGATGAAAAAGCTTGCTATTCCACTTGCATTCTTTTCATTTCCCTTATATTTTTTCTAAAGTTGAGTTCTTATTTTATTGTCAGACCTATACAATTTACATTATGTTTCTTCACTGTAAACAGCAATTTGTGTTATTCTTAATTGTACAGTTAAATGTACACTTAATGGTCACTATGAGTCTTTTTGTTGTAGTTTCCTCAGTTATATCCAGCTTTACTGAAATTTTTCCTCTAGTAGTTTCCCTGAGAAGTGTCTATGAGAACAATATTTCATGAATTCTTGCATATTTGAAACATTTATAATTTTTACTCTTGAGGGTCAGTTTAGCTGGTTATAGAATTACTTTTTATTGAATTTATTGGGGTGACATTGGTTAATACAATTATATAGGTTTCACATGTACAAATCTTTAGTATATTGTGTGGTCACTACCCCAAGTCAAGTTCTTTTTCATCACCATTTATTCCCCCTAAGCCTAGTGGTGGGATTCAGACAGTTTGTACCAATTTGGCAGACTGATACCTATTTTTGTTGAGTGCTGCAAACCAGTTGTTGAAATGTTACTTGTAATCAGAGTTATCTCTAAGGTGGGCACCTGGGCAGCCACCCAATGTAGAAATCACAAATTTACATCCCTTACTCTTTTTTAATGTTCATCTGCACAACAGCATATTCTAAGCACCCGTAGTAATGTTCATTCCATCCATAGGTAAAAGAAGTTACAAGTGAGGATGCCAATCAAGAAGCAATATGGAAATATCTTAAATAACAGTTTTATTGTTTTTTTGTCAGGTATTATTTAAAATTTTTTCACTAAATTTTAAAACTCTTACAATATAATCTAGTTTTGATTATTTATTTATTTATTTATATTTTTCTGAAGCTGGAAACGGGGAGAGACAGTCAGACAGACTCCCGCATGCGCCCGACTGGGATCCACCCGGCATGCCCACCAGGGGCAAAGCTCTGCCCACCAGGGGGCAATGCTCTGCCCCTCCGGGGTGTCGCTCTGCCGTGACCAGAGCCACTCTAGCACCTGGGGCAGAGGCTAAGGAGCCATCCCCAGCGCCTGGGCCATCTTTGCTCCAATGGAGCCTTGGCTGCGGGAGGGGAAGAGAGAGACAGAGAGGAAGGAGGGGAGGGGTGGAGAAGCAAATGGGTGCTTCTCCTATGTGCCCTGGCCGGGAATCGAACCCGGGTCTCCCGCACGCCAGGCCGACGCTCTACCGCTGAGCCAACCGGCCAGGGCGGTATATTGTTTCTTTATACTTAAAACAGTCATTAGGGCAGAGAACAGGTTGTTAAATTATGTGAATCCCACCACTGCCTATACCTTCTTCTACTTCCCCCATTCCCCTAACATATATGAAATTCTTGATTCACCTTTTCTTTGTGGAGCATTTTGCAGGTATTGCTCCATTGTTTCTTGTATTGATAATTGCTATGTAGAGATCTGATTATAATATTATCTTTATTATTATTATTATTATTATTAGTAGTAGTAGTAGTATTGATATTTTTGCCTGGCTGTCCAATTCTTTCTTTATGTCAAGTGTTTAATAATTTTATAATATTAAGACTAAATTATTGATCAATGTGTGTCAATTTTTTTTCTTTTACAGAATAGGCCTTTGCAATATACAGTTTCAAATCTATATTGAAATTTTTTTTCTAAAATTATAACTTAATATTTGTTTTGTTAAAAAATTATTTTTCTTTGGTGTATTACTGTACAAATGTTGCATCTCCTTTGTCAGTCTTCTATTTCTCCTATTTGCTCATTACTGCTTTTTAAATTCCATAGTTTCATTTATTTTGTTTTCTTTCTTACCTCTAAATCTTTTACTGTTTTTGCTATGTCTATTCTCCTTGATCATTCTAATTTTCTATTTATTTCTAATAAGATTTAAAAATTCTACTTCTTTCCTGACTGGAACACCGTGAGTGGGGCTGGTGAGCATGGGGTAAGGCTTGTAAGCATCAGGGAACAGAGTACAGAGAAGTTTGAATAGTAAGCCAGTAAATAGATTATGTAAGCCGTAGGTTATGGCAGGGAATTTAGACTGTATTCCAAGTGTGATGGGGAACTATTGGAGGGTTTTAAGCACATGAATGACATGCTCTGATGTGCGTATTAATAAAATTATTCTGACTTTTTTTGTAGATACTAGATTGTAGGGAGGTGAGAGTAGAAGGGAGATCAGTTAGGAGGCTACTATAGAAATCCCAGTGACTTGACCAGAGTAGTGGTGGTGGAGGAGGAAAAAAGTGGCCAGATAGCAACTTCCCTTTTCTTCCTTACCTCATGTAGTGTTACATACAGCAAGTTAACCTACGTATATTTAAACCTGCATGTATATTTACAAGTAGCTCTGCAGCTTAAATGTATGTGACCTGTTTAGGTAGCATTACTCATTTAGCAAACATTATTGATGACTTAGTGCCAGCACAGTTCTATAAACTGGCAATGTAGTGATAAAAAATATAGATGCAGTCCTTGAACTAAAAGAACCTGTGTTTTTATAGGTGAATATAGTGAGTCTTTTTTTTTTTTTTAGTGAGAGGAGGGGAGACAGAGACAGACTCCTGCATGTGCCTTGACCTGGATCCACCTGGCAAGCCCACCAGGGGGCAACGCTCTGCCCTTCTGGGCCCTTTCTTTGTTGCATCGGAAGCCATATTTTAGCACTTGAGGTGGAGGCCATGGAGCAACCCTCAGCGCCCAGGGCCAACCTTTATGCAAACTATTCAAGCTATGGCTGCAGGTGGGGTGGAGACAAGAGAGAGAGAGAGAGAGAGAGAGAGAGAGAGAAGCAAGAGGGCAAGGGTTGGAGAAGCAGATGGGCGCTTCTCCTGTGTGCCCTGACCGGGAATCAAATCTGGGACATCCACACTCCTGGCCCATGCTTTATCACTGAGCCAACCGGCCAGGGCTAATTATTTTTTATTCATTTTTTGGAGAGGAGAGAGAGAGAGAGAGAGAGAGAGAAAGGGGGATGGGAGGAGCAGGAAGCATCAACTCTCATATGTGCCTTGACTAGGCAAGCCCAGGGTTTCAAACCAACAACCTCAGAATTCCAGACCGATGTGTTACCCACTGAGCCACTACAGGCTTTATTATCATCTTTATCTTACAGGGGAAGATATTCAAGGTAAGAGTGATTAAGTATGTTGTTTAAATTTTTACAGTAGTAAATAGTGGAGCCAGATTTTAGCCTAGGACAGTTAAGTAAGTGAGCAAGTAAAGAAGACATAAGAAGAAATATGGTAGAGAAAATTTGAGAAAAATGAAAAGCCTCTCCAAAGAGTAGAGACCAGGTACATATGCAGGAACCATCCACACAGGAGCCGGGGTAAAAGCATTCCTAGGCAGAGTGAATAACAAATATAGAGGTTGAAAACAAACAGAACTTGATACACAATGAATAGAAGGAAGTCTGGATGGTTGGAGCACAGACAAGAGAGAAGAAAATCTTATGAGATGATACTGGAAATCCAGCTATGTATTGTAAGGGCACAGTGGAATGGGAAAGACCCAGTTAGGAGGTTATTGCAAGAGTTCATTTAGAAGATCACGGCTTCGACTAGATGATGGCAGTGAAGGTGAATAGAGTGAATGGACTGAGATGCATTCTGGAGGTGAAAGTAACAGTACTGTCAATGAATTGGATCAGGGCAAGAAGAAAAAGAGAGGACTGAAGATAATTCTTAGTATAAATGTGTTAGAATATCTGAGCATGAAGCTATTATATAAATTGAGTCAAAATAATTTAACCTTAAATATTTGAATTCATGTGATGGCACTGAAGATGGAGTCAGGTAAAGGTTAATGAAGGAACACAATAATTAACTAGGTGATAGACATTTTTCATACAACATTTCTTTTGTTGTGTATAATATTCATTCAGTCAATCATTTGTTCATTGATCCATTTAACAAATATTTGAGTACCAGGCAATCTCTTAGGTATGAAAGATCCAATAGGGGAGATGAACACAAAACTCTCAGTTTCTCTACTCTCATCAAGTTTATGTACTGGTGGGGACTTTCATTCTCTATTACCTAAGTATTGTTTTTCCTCATTTTTCAGACAAAAATCAAAGGTTTACAGTGATTATGTGATTGGTCCAAAGACTTATGAAGAGATAGTCTAGACTTGATCGTGAGCTTTCTGATTCTACTGTTTATATTTATTTCATTGCTTCATGTTAAAAAAAAGCAACATCCAGACATAAACCTAAGTAGTTCTTCACAGAAATCAATGTAGATAATCTAGAAAATAATTTTTTTTTCTATTAGAGTGGTTTTTTTTTATGTTGTTGTTATTGTTCATTCCTTTTTAATTTAAATTGATATTTAAATTTGGCATTTGAATTACAGGAGGCTGAAAACAGCATTTTTAATTAGGACTAGAGAAGTATGTCTAAAATCCTGGGAAACACAGCTCTCAACCCCCATAGTCTTTCAGAAAGCTTTTCTGCCTTGTCAATTTTCCTGCCTCTCACTTCACTCCCACAACTGTGGGTTGAACATTCAGCAGCAAGGGTGGAGATAGGAGTCAATTATTTAGGGCAGGTTACTGTATGAGAGCTGTTCACTTGGTGATGGAAGCAAACACCGTGTAAGTAAAAACAGAGATTTCTGAAATATTTGAGTTATTATTCTGTAACTTCCAAAATAAAATAAATTTACCATTTATTATAGTAAGTTAAGTCTCAATGGCCCCTAAACTGTATATAATGTACAACCACTGAAGCAATCTCAGCAGATAAACATCATTAGTGTGCAAGTGGGAAAATTTCTTTAGCGTCTGTTTCCCTCCAAGTTTTCTAATATCTTCATGGGTCCTTTTCTGCCTAATGTGAATATCAATGTGTTTTTCTGTTTGACTTTCCAGCAAGGCTTCTGCATTAATAAATGGATTTTGACTTACCATTCCAAAAGACCAAAACAAAACACAAGTGCTGGTTCTTTGCTGACATGCAACCTTACCTCCATTGGCACGTGCTCCTTCTGGCAGCTCCTCATGACCCTTGGACTTCCAGGAAATCCTTGGAGGGATGAAAAAGACAGGCTTTCCCCCACAGCAGAATGAGCTCCCAGCTTAGTCACACCAGTGGGATGGACACCGACCTGGATACTGACAAGCCTGCTTCTTACCCAAGTGGTTCTGCTAATTGGCACACGGCTGCTTGGAAGGCTGGCACTGCCCCCCAATGAGGTGGAATTTTGCCTCCTCAACTTGTTCTTCTGGTTGGAGTGGAACCTCCCTCTGTCTAACTAACTATCTGCATGAAGTGGGTATGTGAGAGGGGCGGGAGAGAATCCCAATACCTCCTTCGGTCACATGAATTCCGAGAGGACTGCTAAGAAACCTGGCCCTGTGGTCTGCCCACTGCTCCCACCCACAGCAGTCTCAACTGCCACACCCGAATGGCCTGGTCCCAGAGCAGCTGTTTGGACTGCTTGTGTGGTCATCCCAACCCTCAATAGAAGATGGTTTGCCAAACCCTGGGAAACTTGGAGTTGAGGTTAACTTAATGCTTTCCCATTAAGCCCTGGGAGGAAAGGTGTACAGTGACATGCATTCACGGCAGCTAGTGTGACTCTGGTTCAAACATTTTCAGTGTTTGTAAGATTGATTTCTCTGACCAACTGCTTTTGATGAAGATTTTTAAAAATTGAATCTCAGTTTTATCTCTAAGGCAAAAATAGGGCAAAAATAATAAGCAAATACATGAAAACTCTCAATTCAAGAAAGTTTCTAAATCACATTGTTTATTTAACCCCAAACAGTAATATCACTTGACTTTCACATGTTTCATATAGAATGTTTAAAACTGATAAGCACTTGTTTTTAAGTTGGAAATGGGCAATTAGATGGTGAAAGTTTTGAGCATTGAGTTTTGGTTTCAGACCTGTGTGTTTAATGCCTGCTCTGCCTCTTACCCTGTGATATTGAGCAATTTATTCAATTTGTCTAAGCCTCAATTTCTTAATCTGGAGAACGGAGATCATTATTATACAGTAGTTGTCATGCTGGCTTGTTGAGAGGACTAATTGAGATCATGCAAATAAAATGGTTAGCATAGTGCCAGGCCCATAAAAGCTTGTAAGTGAATGTGAGATGTCATGTTGTTAATGAAGCTGATAACGCCACTTGTGATGGGTAATTTTATGGGTCCACTTGATTGCAGTAAGGGAAATACACATAGCTGGTAAAACATTATTACTGGGTGTGTCTGTGAGAATATTTCTAGAAGAGATTAGCATTTGAACCAGTTGATTGAGTGAAGAAGATCGTCCTCACCATTGGGTGGGCATCATCCAATCTATTGAAGGCTTAAATAAAATACAAAGGTGGGAGAAGGGAGAATTTGCACTACGCTTGAACTGGACATCCATTTTTTCTTGCCCTCAATGATGTGCCCCCTGGTTCTTGGCCTTTGGACTTAAATGCAATAATACTATAGGCTTTCTTGTTTCTCTAGCTTGTAGATGGCAGATCATGGGACTTCTCAGCCTCCATAACTGCATGAACCACTTCACATGTGTATATAATATATCTCTCCTATTTGTTCTGTTTCTCTGGAGAAAGCTAACATACCACCACTATGCTGAGTTTCCCCCCTCCTATATGGACTGATAACCATTGAGATAATAGAGTATGAGAATTTGGTCATTAGATCAATTTTAAAAACCCAACTAGATCAATGAATATATAAAGTACTGCACAGATGCTTTTATAATGGCAGCAATGAATTTTAGCAAGGGTTTAATTAGTGTTTAAGATATTTATTAGTGAAATACTTAAAGGTATGCCAATTACTTCCATTGTCAGGGTCAACTTAAGTTCAACATATCAAATGTGTGCATGTGTGTTTTGCTTTACTCATATTGTGATTTTTTTCCTTGCAGCTGATTTGGACCAAAGATCCTAAAGAGATATGTCGCATGTAAGTACAATATGTAGTTAGTTCTCAGCCATGGGTAGAACTGGGTAAGGATATTACGTAATTGCAGTTTTGAGAATGATTTTAATGTCAGTAAGGAATGTCTTCTTTCTATTTCCATAAGGACCCCTGTTGGAATTCAAGTGGAACTTAGAAAATAATAATTAATATCTACATTGAGTAGAGGAAAATCTACTTAGTGCTTAAACTCTTAAGGCCATGGAAATATATTATATCTTATGATATCAAATTGACCACTGTCTGAACTATTTACTAGAAAAAAAAGTCTCCTAGTCTTTTCTGTCCTTTTGTAGATAATGTACATTTTTGTATAGGTGCTGTTGAAGTAAGCATGATAATTTACAATTCTTAAATTTTTTTAAAGATTTTATTTATTCATTTTTTGAGAGAGAGAGAGAGAGAAGGGAGCAGGAGCAGGAAGCATCAACTCCCATATGTGCCTTGACCAGACAAACCCGGGGTTTTGAACCAGCAATTTCTGGATTCCAGGTTGATGCTTTGCCACCACAGGTGAGGCCTACATTTTTTTAATTCTTTATAAATGTGTAACATTGGAAACTCAGAAAAAAAAAAAAGAAAAAGAAAAAGGAAAGTCAGCCAAAAGATTAAAAAACTTGCATCTTAAGGAGTAGCTTCTTTGTCAAAAAAATGATATCAAAGTCATCTCCATCAACATTGGTACCACAATTTCCACAGGCTAATGAAATTCTTTCCTTTGGCTGAAATTCATCTCTTTAGTTGTACAATATCAGATTGGTATATTTGCTCTCTAAGAAACCTAATCTCAATTTCTAGTGCTTTACTGGTATAAATCCATTCTGATTTTAGCATGTTGTCAACCAGTTGACATATGTACAAGTCTGAATGAAAACACTCTCAGAACTTTGGGAGATTTTTAAATTGATTAACATCTACCAGTGGGTATTTCAGAATGTCTTTCAACTTTTGATTACTCAAGTGTTACTGACCATGTCAGGAATTAGTCGTCTGCCACTTTTCACATTCTTACTTACAAATTGAAAATTCATGTTTTATGCCAATATATTTTTAATAAAAATTGCCAGTCACTTTTCTCTCTGTTAAGTAAAAAAATCTTTCTAATTGAATGACTACTTATAGATGGGAACTACCAACCCTTAGACCCACAGAGCTATGGCTTCATCTTTGCCACTGTTCTTCAGAATTAAGACATCCTTGTTAGGGTGTTTGCTGAGAAGGACGTACCCATGACACTGCTGTCTGACCTCAGCTACCTGTGAGAACTAGTAAGAGTCCCCAGGTTTTGGAAATGACCATCAGGCAGTGGGCCAAGGTTCCCTTCCAATGATAGGGCAATTTTGAGGGTATAAGAATGATTCAGAGAAAATTATGTTTTATGACATTGCTTGCTGTTCTCCATTGTCTAAAATTTTTTTAAAGATTTTATTTATTCATTATAGAGAGGGGAGAGAGAGAGAGAGAGAGAGAGAGAGAGAGAGAGAGAAGAAAGAGAGAGAGAGAAGGGGGGAGGAGCAGGAAGCATCAACTCCCATATGTGCCTTGACCAGGTAAGCCCAGGGTTTTTGAACCGGTAACCTCAGCGTTTCCAGGTTGACGCTTTATCCACTGCGCCATCACAGGTCAGGCCATTGTCTAAAATTTTATACAGACAACATGAGATTGGACTAAATCTTAAGGCAGCCTAAAGGGGAGGAAATAATAAATTATATAAATGAATGAATATGGTTACTTTATTTTCCATAATCCCAAACTTTTTTTTTTTTTTACTATTTAGCTACAATGACTTTTTTTTTTAAGGAAGTTTCTAAACATTTTTTTTTAATTTTTATTTATTTGTTTATTTTTACAGAGACAGAGAGTGAGTCAGAGAGAGGGATAGACAGAGACAGACAGGAACGGAGAGAGATGAGAAGCATCAATCATTAGTTTTTCATTGAGCGTTGCAACACCTTAGTTGTTCATCAATTGCCTTCTCATATGTGCCTTGACCGTGGGCCTTCAGCAGATGGAGTAACCCCTTGCTGGAGCCAGCAACCTTGGGTTCAAGCTGGTGGGCTTTTGCTCAAACCAGATGAGCCCGCACTCAAGCTGGCGACCTCGGGGTCTCGAACCCGGGTCCTCTGCATCCCAGTCTGACGCTCTATCCACTGCGCCACCGCCTGGTCAGGCCCAAACTTTTAAAAGTGCTTGTAGTTTACTATAACTCCTTTCAGTTTATAATTAAGCTTGTTTGTATGCCTATCTCTCCTGTTGGACAACATTTCAAAATTCCAAAGGATGGAACATGACCTCATTTGTTTTTGCATTCCATGTATGGCTCAGCACAGAATTTGGAGCTTTCATGGTGCTGACTGTGTAGGAGTTGAGAGGACAGGACCTTTCCTTCATGCTTTGTCTTGGTAAATGATGCAAGTCAGGCGTTTCTTAACAATCTTTATATAAAAAGCAATATCGTAGATCTACAACCTCTATCTTTTCTTCAACAGATGTCTCTCTCTCATTCTTCTCTCTGAAATTATTATCCTCACTGCCATGCAGGTCAGGCCATTTTGAACCATCAGACCAAATGTATTCACCCAAATTTGTCATGTTTTAGTGACGCAGACTCCAAGATTCTGGACAAGGGGTAAGATCTATAGCTTGTATGAAATAAATGAGTAAAGAACAATTGAGAAATACAGGGCAAGAGAAGGGAAAATTCGCTTTGTCAAGGATTGATTGGTGAATTTGAGAGTGGGAAACCAGATATAGAGGCACAGAAATAGTGAAATCTTAACACCGAGAGACTGAGAGGTTTAAAGACAGAAACAGAGAGTCATTCAAGTATACACATGTACACACGTATGCACACACACTCACACACCAGCCAGCATTCTAGTTCTAGGGCTAACGCTGTGAATGTGTTCTTTGAAATAACCTTTCCATGTGTTTTTTCCCCCCAGTTTTCTTTTAGAGAGAGAGAGGGTGAGAAGCATCAACTTATAGTTGCTTTCACTTTAGTTGTGCACTGATTGTTTCTCTTATGTGCCTTGACCAGGGCCAAACCAACGTCCCCTGTTCAAGCCAGTGACTTTGGGGCTCAAGCTGGTGAACTTTGGGATCGTGTGGACAATTCCCTTGTTGAAGCCAGTGACCCCACCCTGATGAGCCTTGCTCAGAGTTTGTGACTTGAGGGCTTCTAACCAGTTACCCCAGCATTCTGGGTCCATGTTTACCCACTGGGTCACCACCTATCAGGCTCACCAGCTTTTTAAAAAAGAGATATCTCCCTGTGCTATTTTTACAGAAATACTTTTAAAATTATTTACTTAAAAAATAAATACCCTGACAAACACTATGAGCTCCTCAGAGACAGTAATCAGGGCTTCCACATATAAAGTGCTTACTTACAATTATTATAAGGGTTAAATAGTGGTAAGAGAGGAGAACATCCAGATAGAGTCTGGTCACTTATATGCCAAATAAGCAACCATCAACTGCTAGATGCACTGCTTTTTTATTTCAGTTCTTCCTCTATCACTCACCTTCAGCTACTTCTTGTGACTCTCCTTAAAAAGTTCTTTATGAAAGAAGTGAGGGTGGGAGGAGGCCAGGCCATAAAAAGAATAGATTTCATTTATAATACAGATTTACAAGGAATATAAAGTGTTTTTGTTTTGTTTTATTTAGAAAATTAAATTTAACAGGGTGACATTGATCAAGAATACGTAGATTTTGGGTAAACATCACATCATTTGAACTGTTGATTATGTTGTACACCCATCACCCAAAGTCAAATCATTTTCTGTTACATTATATTTGTCCCTCTTTGTATCCTTCCCTCAACCTCTCCCCCACATCTTTCTCTTTCTAGTAACCACCACACTCTATGTCCATGAGTCTCAGTTTTGCATCATACTTCTGTGTGAAATCATACAATTTTTAGCTTTTTCTGATTTACTTATATATATGTACCACATCTTCTTTATCCAGTCCTGTATTGAGGGGCACTTTGGTTGTTTCCATGTCTTGGCTACTGTGAATAATGCTGCGATGAACATGGGGGTGCATGTGTCTTTACATACCAATGTTTTTGAGTTTTGGGGGTAGATACGCAACAGAAGGATTGCTGGGTCATATGATAGTTCTATTCTTAATTTTTTGAGGAACCACCATACTTTCTTTCATAATGGTTGTACTAATTTATATTCACACCAGCAGTGAATGAGGGTTCCTTTTTCTGCACAGCCTCTCCAACACTTGTTATTACCTATCCTGTTGATAATGCCAATCTAACAGGTGCGAAGTGGTATCTCATTGTAGTTTTGATTTCCATTTCTAGCTAGTAAAGATGAGCATTTTTTTTTTCATATATCTGCTGGTCATTTGTACTTCTTCTTGGGAAAAGTGTCTGTTCAGATAATCTCCCCATTTTTTTTTTATTGGATTGCTTGCTTGTTTGTTGCTGAGCTTTGTGAGTTCTTTATATATTTTGGATATTAACCTCTTATCAGAGCTGTTGTTTGCAAATATCATCTTCCAATTATTGGCTGCCAATTTGTTTTGGTATCAGTTTCTTTTGCTGTGCAGAAGGTTTTTAGTTTGATATAATCTGATTCATTTATTTTTGCCTTTACTTCCCTTGGCTTTGGGGTCAAATTAATAAATTGTTCTCTATGGCCAAGGTCTGTGAGTTTAGTATCTATATTTTCTTCTATGTAATTTATTGTTTTAGGTTTTATATTTAGGTCTTTGATCCATTTGGAATTAACTTTTGTACAAGGATAAAAACTGTGGTCAAGTTTCATTCTTTTGCATGTGGCTTTCCAATTCTCTAGCACCATTTATTGAAGAGGTTTTCTTTTCTGCATCATGTGTTTTTGGATCCTTTGTTGAAGATGATTTGCCCATATCTATGTGGTTTTATTTCTGAGCTCTCAATTATGTTTTATTGTTCTGTGCCACTATTTTTGTGCTAATATCATGCTGTTTTGATTATCGTGGTTCTGTAGTATATTTTGAAGTCAGGTACTGTGATGCCTCTGGATTGTTTCTCTCTGTAATATCTCAGATTGCCTGTCTTCAATGTCACCAAATTTCTCCTCTATCTGGCCTGCTCTATCACTTAAACTTGCTACCTCATATTTTAGTTCATTTATTGAGTTCTTCATCTCTGTTTGGTTCTTTTTAAAAATTTCAATCTACTTGGTAAAGTACTCTTTTTGTTTATTAATTTGTGTGTTTTCTTTTCAGCTCATTAAATTGCCTATCAGTGTTTTCTCCCACCCCACTGAGTACTTTTAGAACTTAAATTTTGAATTCTCTTCTTTTAATTCCGAGGTTTTATGTAATTGAGATTTTTTTCTGGAGATTTTTTTTATTACCTATCTGAACTATGTCTCTCTCTTGTGTATCCATGATATTTTATTTCTTCTTTATTGATGGTATTTGAGAGTTATATTTTTAAAAACTCTAACAAGAGACAAGTAAATAATGAAAAATAAAAATTGAAAAAATACAGTGAAAAAACAAAAATTCTAAAAATAATGATAAGTAGAAAAGAAAAACTACAGAAAACAAAGAGCAAAAACCAATAAAAAGGAAATAAATGAAATAAAAACCAAAACACCACAAATAATTAAGAGTAAAAAATCTAAAAACTTGAAGAAAAATGAAATTCATATGAGAAGAAAAGAAAAAGAAGAAAAGGAGAGAAAGAAAAAAGGTCAAAAAATAGTATAAAAAATAAAACATTCACAAAAATAAGAATAAAAAATATAAAGATTAAGGATGAATAAAATTCAACTGGGAAAAAGAGAAAAAAGAAAAAGGAAAAAAAGAAAAAGAAAAATTTTCTTTTTTCAGTTTTGAGAGGTTTCTCTTTTCTTTTTCCAGTTGGTATTGCTGTACTACAAGTTTTGGCTCTGTGAAATTCTTAGGCAGAACCCTGCTGAGATGTTGCTGTCATAATGATGTAGGCAGGACCACAGTTGCATTGGTTGTTGGGGTGTGTTGTGAGGGCTTTAAAGTTTCAGCTTTATGGCTTTGTGGCTTCATGGCTTTGCACATACAGCTCTAGCAATGATGATTTCAGTTCTCTGGGCACTCCTCTCCATGTCTCAACAGATCAGGGGATCAGACATGGAGCTCCTCAGCCTCTCAGGTGAGAGAGAGAGACCCCAGAGAGTCAGCTGTGGGGGGTCTGCCACTGGCACTCATTAGATCACAAGGGGAGTGAAGTGGGATCTGGGAGGCTATGGGGTTGCACTTTGGTCTTCTCTGACACTGTGCAGAGCATGGGCCATGAGTAGAGCACAGCGTGTGCACTGTGAGCCAAATATGCTGAGTGCTGCATGGGCTAGACTCCTGAAGCCAAGTGTGTGTCAAGAAAGCACACAACAAACTCCTTGTGAGCTGAGCACCATGGGTCCAGTGCATGCCGATCCAGGGAGCACTGCAAGCTGTGCATACACTAAGCACTGGCTGATCGCAAGTCAATGGACATGGGCCTACCATGGGAACTGGGTCTGACCTTGCTCTCAGTTGCAGCTGCCTTAGTTCAGCTACTTCTTCTTTGCCTCTCAATCTCTCTGCTTCTCTTGGTTCAAACGACAACAACAACAACAACAAACCCAAGCTGAATGAGCCTCCCTCTCTCAGTCCAGCAAGGAAAAAGAAAAACCTGGTCCTCTGGTCTCTCTCCTTTCCAGAGGCCACTGTGAAAGCATTTTATTTTCTGCCCCCCTCTTCAAACTATCCTACTTTCAGTCCCTTCCATGCACAGATCTTTCAGGCACAGTTGTGAACCCAGCTGGGGTTCCTTCACTGTGCTATAGTTGCTCAATTTGCTGATATTTTAAGGGGAGAGACCAGGAATATCTCTCATGCCATCACTTCTCTGACGTCACTGGAATATAACTTTTAATAAAACTTTATTTAAGGATAAAAAGATTCATTGACATATATGAAATGTGAGTCATGCATAAGTGAATAAACAATGACATGTGGCTGCTCTGGCTAAGAATATCATCATCTATAATAGAAAAAGGAAAACTTACTGTTTGCAAATAGGTTCTTATGTGTGATTTTAAAGTTTTATTACTAAGTACTTATAGGAAAAGAATGTTAGGACTCATTTTAGAAATTTTATTTCAATCAACTTTATAATTGACTAAATTTTCTTATATTTAACACAAATACTTTATTGGAATAAACAAAGAACATGTGAGCAAATGCACAAAAACCAGTAAATTCTGTAATACCCACTATAACAAACATATTATCACGTTAGTTTTTCCTAGAGGATTACCAAATCTTCATTTTAAATTATTTTGACTATAATTCTTTTCATGTAAATGAGGAATTCTCTAACTTTAAGTGATCCTTCCACCACTATCAGAACTAATATGCATCTTCTTAATGTCCTCTTCAAACATTTGGTGGCATGATTTGAGAAGGAGAAAAGCAAGTTGTCCCATATGTCCTTTAGAAATGGTATAAAATCACAATTGGAATACAGTGACCCATAATTTGTAATTTATTGCAATTTTTAATAAATGAGGAAAAGTCAAATTAGAGATTTTACCATCATCAGTAGACACATGGGACACTTCCTATGAGTTTTTAAAGCAATTACTGGTATCAAAATATGTCCCTGGGAGTCAATCCATTTTCAACTTGTATCTCGCTTGCTATGTCACCATCTTTGTTACTGTTCAGTTAATTCATGTTAATAGTCTTGGCAAAGAGGCACTGAAATGCCCTCCAACACTCACACCCTTCACACACACAAACACAGACACATATATCCTAACAATCATTGGTTCAAATTTTTACTAATTTGTGTGTTTTACATGCCATTGAGTTGGTTCTTCTCTTGACGACCCTGTTAATGAATGATGTCTACATGTCCTGTCCTCAACAAACTTGCTTAGCTCCTGTAGATTCTTGTCTGTGGTTGCTTTTATGGTGTAACTCTATCTCATATTTGTTTTTTCTCTTTTCCTGATGCTTTCTATTTTTTTTACAACATTATTGTCTTTTCCAAAGAACCTAGACTTCTCATGATGTACTGAAGTAAGATTGATTCAGTTTTGTCATTTTTGCCTTCAGCTATGTCTCAGGTTTAATTTGCTCTAGGACCTACCTGTTTATCTTTCTGACAATCCAGGGTATCTGCAGAGTTCTCCTCAAACACCATATTTCAAATGAATCAATTTATTTTTCTATCAGCTTTTTTCACTGTCCTACTTTTGAACTTGTACATAGTAGCTGGAAATAAGAGGGTGTGGATGATCTTATCCTAATTCAAGGTTCAGAATTTTTTATATTTGAAAAATATTGTATTATCTCAGACTATACTAAGTCTATTAAAGCAAGAATGGTGGTTATTATAATTTAGAAACTTTACAAACAAGAGTATCCAAATAAAAAAATTCCAGGCATCCCTTAGTCAGTCTTAAATATACAAATGCACCATTTTGTAAAAATTGAGGTTTTATTTGATTTCAAAACCTTCTCGTTTAGTTACAAAATAAGACGCAAACAGAAGTAGTAGCAGTATCAAGAGCTACCACTTTTAGGGTGTTTACCACATGTACACATACCATGTCATTTTCACACTATGCCTGTGAAGTTGGAACTACTAATTTGATTCTACAGATGAAGTCAGACCCAAGGAGGAGCAGAGCTGAATTTGAATTTAGCTCCATTTTGCTTTCAGCCTGTGCTATCACAGTTTCAGTCATGCCCTATTTACTAGAATACTTGTGTTTTAGCCAAGTTTGTTATAAAGTGCATTTTTCTGAAGAAAACTCTACTTTGCCCATGATTTGTATTATATAATTTGAGAGTTTTACCAGTATATAAGTTTTATGAAGACTAGAACCAAATTATTTTTTTACTAGCAGACACAGTACCGGGCAGATAAAAGGCATTCAATAAGTATTTGTCAAATGAATTAACTGTGGAAGAAATTGTATTGTAGATACAATAAAGGCATAGTTAAGAATTCAGAAAAAAATATTAATGTGCATTTTAAAATTAAAAGAAAGTTTTTAATAAAATTAGTATTATTCTGGGCCCTGGCCAGTTTGCTCAGCAGTAGAGTGTTGGCCTGATGTATGGAAGTCCCGGGTTCGAATCCCGGCTGGGGCACACAGGAGAAGCACCTATCTGCTTCTCCACCCCTCCCCCTCTCCTTTCTCTCTGTCTCTCTCTTCCCCTCCACCAGCCAAGGCTCTATTGTAGCAAAGTTGGCCTGGGCGCTGAGGATGGCTCCATGGTCTCACCTTAGGTGCTGGAATGGATCTGATTGCAGCGGAGCAATGCCCCAGATGAGCTGAGCATTGCCCCCATGGTGAGCATCCCGGGTGGATCCCAGTCCAGCGCATGCAGAAGTCTGTTTGCCTGCCTCCCCCTACCCCCACTTCTCACTACAAAAAAATACAAAAAAATTTAATATTATTATTTTATGCTAGTAATAAAGTATTTCTGATAATCAAATATTGTGTATTTCTTAAATTTGGATATCATGACTACCTATTTTACGATTTTCTCCCAGTATAAGGTAGTTGTGCCTGGCATGTAGCATAGTCAGTGGTCTCTAGCTTAAAGGCTATAGAAATGTTCACTGAAACCCTATGTACTCTTGTTGATCAATGTTATCCTATTAAACTTAATTTAAAGAAATAATAAAATAAAAGTGTCATCTAGAAAAAAACGGATTGAGTGATTTCAGTAAGTTTTAATCAGCTTCAATTTATTTTAACATATATATAACCTCAAATTCAGAATAAATTTCTTTACTTTTTGTTCCCATTGGAACTTGCTGACTTTTTTTTTTACTCTGGTAATATTTTATAACCTCCTCAATGACTTATGCTCTGAATTTCATCTTTTTTTATGTTGTGCCACCTTCATTTTCTGTAAGAGTCTTAAATTCATCTTTAGGGTATAGTATGGGATCTGGGCTATTATAAAGACTCAAGAAATTCTTGTGGAAAGAATAGAAAGGAAATGAGAGAGGAGAGTGAAGGAAGAAGAAAAGGAGGAGAGAAGATAAAAGAGGAAGAAAAGAGGGAGAGGGAGAGAGAGAGAGAGAAGAGAGAAAGTATATCAGTTCTTAGATTATAACAGCTAAAGTCAAGATCAATAATGCTGATTCCTTGCTTAGAGATAGAGATCTATTCCAACAACTACTAAGATGTTTACATGTTAAATAACTTCCCATGAGTCAACAAAAGTAGTCCATTAATAATTGCCACTTTTGACTAAGATCTGTGTTCTTACTGATAACTTTATAAAAATTTTATTGAACCTATGCAAATGCTTTTCATTGTTTGACATTTCCTGACAATCCATAAATTGCAGGATTAGCCAAATCATTCAGAAGACTGTTGCTACAAGAATACATTTATTAACCGGTAGTGATATCCTGCAGATTCTTCAGATTCTAGGGGATATAGTGAAATTTTTTTTTTTTCTTTTTTCTGGAGCTGGAAACGGGGAGAGACAGTCAGACAGAGTCCCGCATGCGCCCGACCAGGATCCACCTGGCACGCCCACCAGGGGCTACGCTCTGCCCACCAGGGGGCGATGCTCTGCCCCTCCGGGGGGTCGCTTTGCCATGACCAGAGCCACTCCAGCACCTGGGGCAGAGGCCAAGGAGCCATCCCCAGTGCCCGGGCCATCTTTGCTCCAATGGAGCCTCGGCTGCGGGAGGGGAAGAGAGAGACAGAGAGGAAGGAGGGGGGGGGGTGGAGAAGCAAATGGGCGCTTCTCCTATGTGCCCTGGCCGGGAATCGAACCGGGGTCCCCCGCACGCCAGGCCGACGCTCTATCGCTGAGCCAACCGGCCAGGGCCTATAGTGAATTTTTGACCAGTTCTTGTTACACTAATTTTGACTCAGTATCATAGTTTCACACTACGTGCAATTTGTTACTATTTCGTTTATGTTCACCTTAAGTACTTTTATCTTTTCAAACCTGAACTTCTGTGTTTCTTATATTGCTGATACGAGCAAATATAAGGCAGTTCCTAAGAAAAAAAATAAAAAAGGGAATAAAAGCAGATCAGAGGGTTTGTGAAAACCAGTTCTAATATTTCCCACTAGTTAGAGAATTTTTCTACTCCTCAAAGTCAATCAGACAGCAAGCATTTATTGAACATCCAAGTATAAACTGTATAAAAATCTTAAATAAGAATAATCTTTAGGATTATAGTGTACCAGCCAAATGCTTATTTTTTATGTCACTCGAAAAGGGATATATATGATGCCTTTTTGAATAGCTGATTAAAATACATAAACCAATTTACTTTTTATCTAAAATAAAATAAGTTGAATGGGTAATTACTCAAGAGCTCACCTCAGGTTTAGATTATGCAAATGTCTAGTATTCTTATTGTTATTGTCAATCAGGGTAAAAACAAAACAAGAAATGATCGAAGAATCCCTTTCTAGAAAAAAATTGAACTACTATGAACATTCTATAGTATTTTTTTATTCAAAAGTCATCTATGGAGTGCCTATTCTATTGAATAAGAATGTGAGACAGGGACATTGCAAATTTCATAAAATTGGCTGATACCCCTATGAGTATGATCATGTTTTTGAACACATCTGTTCAAAAGGTGTAATGGATTTTCCTAATAGAGGGGAAAACTGCCTTATCTCCTGCGTCAGTCCATGTCTAGTCAATCTGTTAAGCTTATTATTGATTGTTTACCAAGTACAAGATGCTTCAAACATTATGTTTTATAAATTTTTAATCCATTCCAATCAGGAATGACCTGATATTCCTAAACTAACCATGGCGTGTGATGGTGAGAGAAACATAATTTTTGGAATCACATAGATTGCATTTTAAATTCCAGCTCTGTTACTACTTAACTTCTTGGGAAAATTACTTAATTCCTCTAAGCCTCAGTTTTCTCATCAATAAAATAGAACATCCCCTTTCCTTTTTTTCCCTTCATAGGCTTAACTAAAGAATTAAAATGGCCTGACTAGGTGGTAGTGCAGTGGATAGAGTGTCGGACTGGGATGCGGAGGACCCAGGTTCGACCCGGAGCTCACCAGCTTGGACCCAAGGTTGCTGGCTTGAGCAGGAGGTCACTCTGTCTGCTGTAGCCCCACAGTCAAGGCACATATGAGAAAGCAATCAATGAACAACTAATGTGTCACAACAAAAAACTAATGATTGATGCTTCTCATCTCTCTCCGTTCTTGTCTGTCTGTCCCTATCTCTCTCTCTCTCTGTAAAAAAATAAAAAAAAATAAATAAAAAAATAAAAGACTTTCTCTGATTTCTTAAAAAAGAAATTAAAATGAAGTAAGATATGTAAAGTACATAGTCTAATATTTGCTTACTGATAACTCAACAAATGGCTATATCCTCATGGTTTATCCCTACATTTGGGGAGGGGAGGGCCAGGAGGAAAATGAAACTCAGGAGGAATAAAAGGGAGAAACTTAAGTCATTGGGAACTGCTAACATCCCTGCTCTGGCTCTGGGGTCACTGTATTTATCACATAGAGCAGTTATTCCCTAACGAACATGATAATTAAAATCCCTTAGAAATGGACCTGCACCTCCAGCTCATACTCTGATATAAAATCACATTTAGATTCTGATTTGGAAGATTGCAGGGAAAGCCCAGAAATCTTGTTTCTATAATACTCTAGATTTTGATCAATGTTGGGAACTGCTGAACTAAGGCAATATCAAAAGCCATAGAACAAGAGGGGACTGCCCAGTTCCCAAAGAACTCATGTTTCTGGGATAAATCCTTGGGACTTAAGGAATCAGAAGCATCTGTGATTTTGTTAATGGGATAGTTAATTTTGTGTCAACTTGGTTGGGACACAGTGTGCTCTCAGATATTTGGTTAAGCATTATGCTAAGATCTGGGAGGGTGTTTCTGGAGGAGATTCACATTTGTATCAGCAGAATGAGCAAAACAGTTTGCCCTGCCCAGTGTGGGTGGGCATCATCCAATCCCCTGAAGGCCTCAGTAGAACAAAAGACAGGGTGAGGGGAAATTTTCTCTGTAAACTGAGACATTGGCTTCCTGCATTTGGACTGGAACTTGTCAGTTCTTCTGGTTGTCAAACTTTCAGACTTGAATAATTGTGGGAAAGATGGCTATTATTGGCAAAGTTTGAGTTCTGAGACCTGTCTCAGAAGTTGAAGTTTGCAAGTACAGGGTTGGGAAATGTGATGGGAGTCTGGAAGGTGAATTGTCTTGACCCCTTATATAAAGAAGTTATATAAGTCAGGGCCCTGCATGACCCCTGACTTCATCTTACATGTGGATGGTGGAGATCCTTGTAGAGAAGAATGAAATCAGGAAAAACCACTGACATTTGGAGCATGGCTGAGGAAGGACCAGCAAGTTACAATGAGCACCTCATAATTTATTTAAGGAGATGATAAAGGTCTCAACTGTTCCTAGCCTGGTGCTACAGGGAGATGAGGGGTAGGATGCAGAGGAGACTCCCACTTAACTTCTCTACCCACTTAGATTACTTGCTCATCTAATAAAAGGCTACTTTACCTAATGTCTTCCTTTTCAATGAGTCTCTGAAGTACTGCTGAGATCAAACATAGCAATCACTTTACACTTTTGACAACTCTTTCCTCCGTGACCTAGAAAAGTATCACATCCCAGAATGTGCTCAGTGAAACAGATGTTCATAGGTGTTGGTTAAAAGGAGGATCTATCCTCCACCAAGTTTGAGAAACAATGGGTTAACAAAGATAAACACATTTCTTATAGCAGATTTCCCAGATCTTTTAGTAAGTTAGGGCATGTTGTAAATCGGGAAGGAACAGATAAAGTTTGAAGCCTTTCCCCAAACCTTAGACCACAGTCCCTGTATTAGTCAGGATTTTCTCAGTTTTTAAATGACAGAAATCCAGCTTCACCAGGGATAAGCCACAAAAGAAATTTATTGGCTCAGAGTACTAAGAAGCTCAAGCATGGTTGAATCCGTGGGCCTCCAATGATGTCACTAGTGTCTCTCTCCATCTCTTTGACCCAGCTTTCCTCTGGGTTGGCTTTGTTTTCAAGAAGTTTTCCTCTCTGCAGTGGTCCCTGCTTACATTATACTTGTAGTTACAAATTCCACTTTGGGAAAATCTCTGTGAGAGAACAGAACCTAAGTGAATTGTTTTTGAATTTAGAAGTGTTTAAATCATAAGCAATTAAGTTACAATTATGAGATTATAAAATATAACTTCTAAGACTCTGTTTTTTATAAAAGTTCTAGTGACAACCTCTGGTATTTGTTATGCTGATTTAAGATATCATGACACCACCTAAGGGAAATTGCTCCTCAGAAGTTAATGTGTTTGGGCACTTGATTTGCTTCCGAATTCCCTGATACTCCTGTGCCTTAAATTAGTGCTTTATAATTCATGCAGTGTTTTATTATTGCTTCCAAGGTTTATAAAAGGAAGAGGATATCCACACATTAAGGTGAACATATGATTTTTTTTTTTTTTAGTGAGACCAAGAGAGTAAGAGAGAGAGAGAAGAGAGAGAGGGACAGACAGAGAGAAAAGGAAGAGATGAGAAACATCAACTTTGTTGTTATAGCACTTTAGTTGTTTATTGATTGTTTTCTCTTAAGTCCCTTGACTGGGGGTGGGGGCTTCAGCCAAGCCAGTGACCCCTTGCTCAAGCCAGAGACCTTTGGCTCAAGTCAGCGATCATAGGGTGATGTCTATGATTCCATGCTCAAGCCAGAAGAGCCTGTACTCAAGTTGGTGATCTTGAGGTTTTGAACCTGGGTCCTCACTGTCCCAGGTTGACCCTCTATTCAATGTGCTACTACCTGGTCAGGCTGACCATATGATTTTATAAACTATATTCTATACTATATATTTAAAATAGAACCTTAAAAAAAATCTTAAGCTCTTACTCTCTACAATCTCTGACCATGAATCTATTTTTTTTTTTTTTTTTGGTATTTTTCTGAAGTGAGAAGCAGGGAGGCAGACAGACACACTCCTGCATCTGCCTGACCGGGATCCACCCGGCATGCCCACCAGGAGGCGATGCTCTACCCATCTGGGCATTGCTCCACTGTGACTGGAGCCATCCTCAGTATCTGAGACAGAGGCCATGGAGCCATCATCGGCACCCAGGCCAACTTTGCTCTAATGGATCCTTGGCTGCGGGAGGGGAACAGAGAGATAGATAGAAAGGAGAGGGGGAAGGGTGGGGAAGCAGATGGGTGCTTCTCCTATGTGCCTTGACTGGGAATCGAACCTGGGACTTCCACATGCTGGGCTGACACTCAACTGCTGAGCCAACCAGCCAGGGCCATGAACCTATTTTAATTGAACTTTGTTGGAAAGCTACAGAAGATACACCCATTTAAAAACTTTTATTAGTTCTCAACTTTAGTGTAAATTTATCACTAGACTCAAGATATATTTGACTGTGACAAACAGAATTTTTCATTAGTGTCCCAAATTGGTTCTAAATCATCAACATCACATCACCACACTGGCAGGAAATGCTGAACAGTCAAGATGCAAGAAGCTTCTCTTTAATTGGTCAAATAGTAATCATTTCCATTTTGAAATGTATAACGTTAATGACTTTATTTTTACATATGTGATATTTTGGAGGATTTTGATTTTTCTAACCTAAGGAAATTATTCCTGCAAGTTAGAAATTGAATGTCCTGGATATGCTCATTTCTCTTTATATATATTTATATATTTGTGACAGAGTCAGAGAGAGGGACAGATAGGGACAGACAGGAAGGGAGAGAGATGAAAAGCATCAATTCTTCATGTCTATGATCCTACACTCAAGCCAGCAATCCTGTCTCAGGCTGGAGAATCTGTGCTCAAGTCAGCAACCTCGGGGTTTTGAACCTGGGTCCTCCACATCCCAGTCTGATGCTCTATCCACTGTGCCACAGCTTGGTCAGGCTCTTTCTGTATATTTACTATGTCCTCATAGTCAGCTAGGAAGAAGACTGTAATGAAATTGTAACCATTTTGGATTCTTTATAACTGTTAAATTCTTTGGTTAGTTCATTCCCTGACATTACTTGATATTATCGATGATAACATCTTAAGATTCCTCAGCAGTTTCTGAATTGCCAGAGAAATCGTAGTATACCTAACAATACAATGACAACTGAATATTATATTTTTACTATTTTTAAACTATTCACATAATATACGTATGTGTACCTTCTTTGAATTATTTGATTAAGGAGATCACCCTGCAAATAATAGTGTTTCTGTAAGGCCAGTGGCCACCGCCATTGTGGCCATGCAGGTTCTCATTTGATCCAGGCAGACAGTAAAGAAACTGTGGACACAGAAAATGGTGGGCCATTCCATTTATTAAAGTCTCATAATGGTGGACAAGCAAACAAGCAGGGAAACTGCTCTGGTTCCATAACCTGGACTCATTCTCTGGACTCACCCTCTGGACTTTCAGCCCCCCCCCCCCCCCCCACACACACACACACCTTAGCAGGGTTCCTAAGCCCCTCTGTACTCTTCAGCAAAACAGTCTGGGTGGAAATACCCATTCTTCTGCAAAATATAGCAATAGCAAACAATCACCTTCCCCATGGAGGCAGGCAATCCACAATTTGCAATCTGCCTTCCTGAGGGCAAGCGCCACAGCCTTCCATTGACTATACACACAGGGCGTTGCCTCAATACAAGCGAGCAAACCTAAAAAACACTTGTTTAATTAACAGTTTCCAACAGAATTCTTTGTTTCAACCTTTGGAATGAAATGCTTCACAAGTTTTCCTCATCAAAAGATCCTTTTAGGCAATAGTGACATTGATTGACTAGTGCTCTACTCAGATGATCATTTAATACTCACACAACGACTTTATGAAAGAGGTAGCATTTTTGAAATCCTGATTTTACAGAGGAGGAACTGAGGCGTGGGAAGGTTAAGCACCTAATGTTACACAGCTTGTAAATGGCCACGCTGACCATACAATCTAATTCTGGAACCAGTGATACTGAGGACCACTGTTAATATAATGGTTGATCTTTTTACCTGTGAGCAGATTACTTGACAATTCTATGTAATAAGGCACCATAAAAAAGGGAACATCCAGATTCCTCTCTAATACAGGAAAGCCTTATATTAAGTGCATGTGCACATGCACACACACACTAAAGCCTGCCTGAGGGTTTACCACATTTTGGTTATTGCATGACCGTTTTCTTGACTTGGATTAAAAAGACTTTAACAAAGCTCCCATAAATAAGAGACCAAGTAAATAAAAATCTCATATTTATACTGTTACACTAATAAGCTTAATAACAATAATCCCCAAACATCTGCCATCATAAAATAAAAACTTCATTACCATCTCAATGCAGTCACTGCAAACCCTCAGGTTAGCCGGTACACCAGCTGTATTCTGGTGCTCCCCAACACAAAACAGCAATTCATTCCAAATTACCACTCTCTGTTAGTGACTCTTGCTCTCTGGCTCCCATCCCAAACACTCCTGCTGTTCAGGTCTATTGTTTCCTCTCACTAGAACAGCCTTTTATTTTCTGGGAAAGCTTGAAGGATTGTCTCTGAGAAAAACTAGGCTAATCTTTTAACTTCTGATTTCCCACAGCCTGTCCTCCAGCGTTCTGGGTGAACTTCGCTTTCCTTTCCCTCTATCCAGTGGCATGTAATCCAAGTTTCTATAAGATGTGTAGAATACTTTATCCAAAGAATGAACCTGAAGGAGTTAACAAAGCTGAAGCTAGACTGTGGCTTTGTAAAATGAACTACTCCAAGATTCAGATAATGAGCTTTCGTCTCTTCAGGGTAACTGTGGAGTTGAGAAAACTCCCTCTCCATTGTTCCTGCCATGGGCCTCCAAACCATCTGATTCCATATAAAATTACAGAGGACTTCCTTCTGAGAGTTTATGGCCTCAGAACAGCAGGTTAAAAACCAGACTGGTGGAAAATGAACAGTGGTTTTTGAGCCACATGTAACACATAACTGCTTATAGAAATTTTATACTACTTGAGAGATCATACTTAACAGGCAGTTTATTTTTATGCTACAAAGTACTTATCTATTTCCTTTCATCTGGAGTTTAAACTTTTTTTTTTTGCAATCCTGAATATAACTGAAGAGGGAGAATGAGGATATTTGATCTTCGCCCTACTGAAGATATATAAGATTTCATGAAAATATTGTCTTTGGATTAACTCTTTGAGGGCAGAAGCAAACCAAGAATTTATTTTTCCTAGACTATGAAAATTCAAGTTTGTTAATGATCAAAATAGGGGTCACTTAGATATTTCTTTTATTTATAATTTCTAAGCAGATGTTGGAAACAATTGGGGGAACATATGCATTTTTTTTTCATTATATTCTGTTTTGTTGTCATAACCCAGTATGTTGAACAGATGACCTCAAGTTATTTTCCTGGGGATTAGAAAGCTTTTTCAGGTCTTTATCTGGGAGCCTTTTATGAGTAGGTGGATACCCAGCTGAAGCCATGAGCTTACTTCAGAGACTGCCTTTCTCTCAGAATATGGCAGCTGATTGAAAATGAAATGAACTCTAATAGCATATTAACTTAACTCCTTGGTGGTGTCTGTTTTGACTCCATCAATAACAGAGGACCACTTCGCATGCTAACATAGAATTGAACTCCGCTGAGATGAAACGTGTCAGTTTTTCCTAACACCACTCATTCTTCCCCAAGCAGCCTGTTAAACAAATGAAACATTGCTCTTACATGGCAAATTTACAAAGGCAGAAGGTAAAAGGGTAGAAGAATCTGTCTGCAAGGTTTTTTTTTTTCACCTTATAGAGATAACGATTGGGGAAAAATTGATAACAAATATGGGAATGCATTCATATTCAGATACTAAGCTCATTAATCTTCTCAAGGGTGGCTTTTAAATCTTGGCAAGAAATTTGCCACAAAAAAGTATAGGCATTGTGATATGAAAAGTGTAAATGGGATACTCTGAAAAACAGATTTGTTTTAAATACAAAAGCTAAGGGTGAGCTAACCTATTACTTACCACTTCTATGTAATCCGCTCTTTGGCAACTGACAAACAGTTTTTGATGAATTTTTCATGACAGAAAAATAAAGTGACGTCTGTTTGTGGAGTTCAATGGCAGATCCACACATTGTGGGTTATTTTGACAATTGACTTCCTAAAAATAGATTTCGGACAAATGCAGGTATTCTTTGGCATGGTTACAGTCATCACAGAATGCCTATATGATCAATGCCTGGCACCTGAATGCTTGTTTTTAGGAGAACACAGGAATGAGTTGTAGAAATTTTGGAAACATCTAAAAAGCCCCTGGAATTCTTGGATGATGGGTTTTCATTATGAACCTGAACTCTCAGAAACAAGATTCCCTTGAAGAACTGAATACATTTATTCTGAAAGCATACCCTGAACCTTGTTTCACCATTCTAAGATGTTTTTGTTAGAACACACTATTGCACATTTACTATACTCACATTGATGGCTTGTACAGACTGGGTTCCAAATGTACCTCTCTTGAAAAGGGCTAGGAAAGTTTACCGACTCTAAACACTCGCAGTCAGGTGGCTGGCTGTGCGTGTGTCAGTGACAGTATGCGATAGGAGAGGTCATATTCTGGGAAGCAAGATAAGTTAGAACAGGAGTTTACTCACACTGTTTGATGGCTTCCATTTATTACGGGGCATGATATTCAGTATGTTGTGTAGACACTGGATAGACATAGGGGGTAGCTGGATAATTTTTTTCTGGGATAGTTAGAATACTGAATTAAAAGCTGACAATCCCTTAAAGAATACAGAACCTTCAACCAAATGCTTCAAAAGGAGAATATATATATAATTTATATATTCATTTTATTTGTATTTTTATTATACTTCACAGATGTTGTTTTATTTTATTTTATTTTACCAATTGAAGGCAAGATTCTAAACCAGCAGAAATATTACAATTCACTTTGTTGCAGTACTTACTTTATTGAGATTGTCTGGAACCGAACCTCTCTGGGCATGTCTATGTGCATGTATATATCTGTATATGTACACACGCAATGTATAAAAATTTTGTTTAGAAAATATCTATATGCTTGAACTATATTAAATATCTCCATGTGCATGATAATCATCTAGGAATAGTACCTAGTAAACCAACCTACTACATTATGTATTAATTAGAAATATGTGATTTAATTTAGAGGACAGGATACTGTTAGACAAAAATAAATAAGACATTAATCCTTTTTAAAAGAAAATACTGATTTTAATAAGCAAATAATGTTGATGTTTTATGCACAATAGGATTAGATTCAAATTTGTTATCTATAGAGTAACCTCTTATAAGTCTTTCTGTAGTTTGATGCTTGCATCAATGCTTACTTTTTTCTCTTCACATGCTGTCTTAACTTATATCCTTGGTATGGTGATGGAGACCCTCTGAAGGCTTTACTTTTTTTTTTTTTACAGAGATAGAGAGAGAGAGTCAGAGAGAGGGAAAGGTAGGGACAGACAGACAGGAACGGAGAGAGATGAGAAGCATCAATCATCAGTTTTTCATTGTGACACCTTAGTTGTTCATTGATTGCTTTCTCATATATATGTGCCTTGACCATGGGCCTTCAGCAGACCATGTAACCCCTTGCTCAAACCAGCGACCTTGGGTTCAAGCTGGTGAGCTTTTGCTCAAACCAGATGAGCTGTGCTCAAGCTGGCGACCTCGGGGTCTCAAACCTGGGTCCAACGCATCAAAGTCTGACACTCTATCCACTGTGCCACCGCTTGGTCAGGCCTGAAGGCTTTACATTTTGTCTTCTTGGTCATTGGATATCTTCAGATTGATCTGATTTTCCAAAGGCCAGGTAAGTTACTCTGTCATTAAAATGTCTTTTAAATTCTAGAGATGATTATTTTTGTGAACAAGTCCTACTGGGGGTGAGGATGACCGAGATGCAGAGACCTGACTCCAGGGACCAGGTTCAGTGATGCAGATCCGCTTTATTCAGGAAGTAAGCTAGCTTATATACATGGGTTCAGCCAATAGGATGTTATGGCAGGGCATATGGCCAAAAAAGGTCAGAGGGCTGCCCGGCTGGTGCTGAGTCATTTCTGCAATGTGGGCACGCATCCTTCCTGGGTGTGCCCAGGAGGGTTCTGGGAGCTAGAGTATTCTTACAGCATTGCGTCAGCCACAGCTGCTAGGTAAATGCTCTGTGCTCTACCTACATATTTTAATTTCAATTTTTTTTTCAACTTCTCAACTACTCATAGGTAAACTAAATGAAAGGAATTATATAAAGGAAAATGGATTAAATTTTTGTTACAGATGACTTGGAAGTTAGGGGTAAAGGCAGAACTGAAAGTGGTTGTCAGAGGAAGGGGATAATTAAAACCATTCTTTTTTATTTTTATTTTTTTTAATAAATAAATTTTTATTAATTTTAATGGGGTGACATCAATAAATCTGGGTACATATATTCAAAGAAAACATGTCCAGGTTATCTTGTCATTCAATTCTGTTGCATACCCATCACCCAAAGTCAGATTGTCCTCTGTCACCTTCTATCTAGTTTTCTTTGTGCCCCTCCCCCTCCCCTTCCCCCTCTCCCTCCTTCCCTCCCCCTGCCCCCCGTAACCTCCACACTCTTGTCCATGTCTCTTAGTCTCGTTTTTATGTCCCACCAATGTATGGAATCCTGCAGTTCTTGTTTTTTTCTGATTTACTCCATATAATGTTATCAAGATCCCACCATTTTGTTGTAAGTGATCCGATGTCATCATTTCTTATGGCTGAATAGTATATCATGGTGTGTATGTGCCACATCTTCTTCTATTTTTTTTTTACTGTGATTAAAGCCTTTAAGCAAACTCTTGGCCAATACAGCAAGAATACATAAAAGAGTAGTGTCCTTAACATGTTCACCAAGTCCAAGTTGGCCCCAACACCATGCCAAATCCCTGAAAAATGCAACCCAACCCCAGTTCAGTCTGTTAGGAGCTGTCACAAGGAGCAGGAGTCCAGGAAAAGTCCACATCCAGGAAAAGTCCGTATGGCACTAGAATTGTTGTCACAATTTTATACTTTGCAGCTAACATCCAAGTCCCAATGACTGCTGCTTCTATTGTAGCTGGTAATGTGTGGAGATGGAGCTTCTGTTCTCCTCTGCCTGGAGAGATGAGACCAGGTTGCTTTTCCCTGGAGCTCTGCTACTGTGGCTTGGTAAAGAGAACCTTGGGATACACTAAGCTGGGTGGCAAAGGTAGATTCATAATAGAAGTTGGCAAAAGGGGGAAAGACAGCTCTAAATTAGGAGTAGGTCCCAGCCTGAAATATGAGTGGGGCATTGAGGTAGGAGGAATAAAGGAAACACTATATATTAAGAAAAGCAGCAGAAAATAGGACTATCAACACCCACAACAGAGATCTTCGAGGGAAGAATAAAAAACCTGACTATTCAGGCAAGACATAGTTAAGTGGCCCTTGTGCAAATGAGATCAGTTTACCTGCTTCTTGGAAGAAATACCCTAGGCTCATTTACAGTGTCGTAGATGGGGCCAATGGCCCTGGGCATCTTCAGCCTGCAGTGGCAAACCCCAGCATTCTGGGCAAGGTTAAGTCATAGGTGGCTGGAGCAGGGCTGGAAGAGACTGAACCTTCCCTTAGAGGAGCGAGGGGGAAGCCTACCTTCCAGTGTCCCTGTTTCCTCACAGCAAAGGCATCTAAGTCTGGCAGGCTTTTAGCTCAATGACCTTCCTTTCCACTATTGAAGCAGGACCCAAATGGCATCCTATGAGACCCCTTTGGGGCGCTGGAGAACCTTGGGAGAACCTTTAAGGGTGTATCCTAAAAGCTGATAGTTCCCCTGATCTCTATTGGGCTTTTTCTGCCTCTTGGTATCTTAAAAGCCATGCTCAGAAGATCTTTCTGAGGGGTTTGAGGATCCCCATCTGCCTATATAAATCTTTTCCATATATCTGGAGCTATTTGGAAAAAGACAAAACAGTGTTATTAGCTGGATCAAATAAAGAAGGTAGTAGTTTGAAGGTGAAAAAGATTTGGCGTCTCCTGTTCATCAGCATTCAAAAGAAATTTAAAAAATTTTAAGTAAAAAGCATGATATGGTAGACCCATAGTAGTTCCAAGATATGACTCCCCCCTTTTAAATTTTTTTAAATTGACCTTAAAATATTTGCTGGGTACACTTTAATAATACCTTGACTTTAAAGATTGTAAGAAATACACATAATCTGAAAGGTTTTACAAAATACAATAAATGCTTTTGCTCCATATGCAGGAGCATTGTCAGTTAACCAGTTTAGGAAATCCAATAATAGAACAATGCATACAGAAAAACCATTCTGATTAAATTCAGCTTATTGAAATAATTCAACTAAATGGGAATGATCATTCACACCCTGGGGGAAAATTGCCATTCCATTCTGGATGGAATTCCTATTTTTGAGAACTGCAAATTTGCTAAAGTTGTGGATTCATCCAAAATTAGCTTGTAAAATGCTTGCAATAAGCACCATCTACAAACCACAGTCAAATGGCATTTTGTACAGATATTCTGTGACAGAATACCTTACATAGGTTCAAATACAATTACAAAAATGCTTTCTATTTTTTCAGGGTTTTATTTCCATGGTTTGTAAATTTAACCTTATACTCTGAGCTGATTGGAAGCAAAAAATAACAACATATATATTTCTATGTCTGGTGAGCCTCTGTATTTGAGAACCAAAGGAGTCTATTCTAAAAAATATGTGAGAATTTTGACCCTGTGAAACTTTGTAAATGTCATGGTTGGTCACTGGCTTCATAACTTATCTCAGCAAATCAAATGACACCTATCAATTAAATGCCTTTAGTGTATAAAAAACCTGTACAGTAATGATTAAATAACACAATATTTGTTTAACAAAAGAGACAAGAATAAAACTCTAGTACAGTACTTGACACTTAGTAAGATCAATAACAATTAGTTTCTTTCTTGACTTTTAATGTGATAAAGAGAAACAGAAAGAAGTTAAGTTGTATTCAAGGTAAGGCCCTGTGGATTGAGATGTTTTCAGGGTCAAGGGTGGGGTAGCACTGATCTGTGCCCTCTCTTTCAGATCCAGTGGTGAGAGAATCAAGTGGCAGTAGGTTTACAACATGACTAATTTGGCTTACAGGTATGGTGGAAGCAAAGTTGACTTCTGTCGTGGGAACTGAATCCACAATCTTATCCTCTCTAGCTTTATATTCTAATAGAGCTAAAAGACAATACAAATAAGTGATGATTTTAGAATCATGTCTAAATGTAACACTTTGACAGACAAATCTGTGTGGTTCTCTTCTTCCTAACAATTATACCTAAATGGCCCACTAGGCTTCTATTTGGCAGAATCTATTGAAAAATTACTTAGATTATTTTTACATTTATGCAGCTCAAGGTAAATCTCAACAGGGTTATAAATCACAGCAAATTTCAAGCTCACATAGCTCCTGACCTTTTAAATAGCTTCAAGGGGTCCTAGGCTCCCTTGAAGTCGGAATCCAATCCAAGTGAAAAATTCTTACTTTATTCTTGCCTTGAAGAAGATCCAAAAGCAGAGAACAGTTTCTCTGGACCTTGTTGGGATTGAGTGTACCAAGGGAAGTTTCTTGATAAACAACAATGGGATTAGTGCCCCAACAATAAAACCTTTGATTTTTTTTTTTCTCCATAGATATGATGGATTCAGACAGGGTTATAAATCATAGGAAATTTTAAGCCCACACAACTCTTGACCTTTTAAATAGCCTTAAACTGAGTTGTTCTTGACATGTTTTGGCAATAGGAGGTGGTAGAAATGATGCTCTGGAATGACACTTCTTGGAGTCCTGTGGGAAGCCCAAGCAACATGGAGAGGCCATGTGGCGGAGAACCCAGGTGCTCTAGCAACATGTGAGTGAGCCATCATGGATCCTAGCCCAGTCTGGCCTCTGGAATGACAGCCCCAGGTGACAACATATGAAGTAGAATTGCCTCGCTGAGCCCAGTTAACTTCTAGTATCTTTAGGGATAAAATAAATTGTGGTTGTTTTAAAAACTAAGTTTTAAGGTGGTTTGTTATGTACCAAAACCCTTGTAGCCATTAACACTCTCTCCAACTGTGCTTTGAGTCCAATGACACTTATTTGAAGAATGTCTTTTTAGGGAGATATCTATGTTTTTGAAATATATATTTTTTAAATGCAATTGTTTAGAGTGCATAAGAATTAGTGTTGGGGTCATGGTGGCAAAATCATGATGGACAAACCATTAAATCACTGGAAAAGGAGTGGAGCCAAATATTGTAAAGACAATGGTTCCTGCTGAGGAAGAAGCGTCTGTGTCAGGGGAGGCTGTGTCAGTGTCATCTGGTCCCTGCAACATGCCAGTACCACCTAGGGGAAGCTCTTAGAAGCAAAACTCTGCCCAGATTTGTTTGCGTTGCACGAGTGAAGCTTCATTCTTTTATTATTTTCATATTGAATTAGAAGCTCTTTTACATCTGTTGATTTTTTTGGATCATGAATTTAGCAGGAAATTAAAAGCATGAACACTTGCATGGCATAATGCTGAGTTGTGCAAGTTTGAAATAAAATTTTATCTAATTCTGTCACAGAATCTGTTTGTTTTTAAAAGCATAAGGTCTGACAAACTCATATTACTCACTTTCACATTTGTGAATGCCACCTCACTCTCTTCCTGAGATGACTGTGTGCTTACCAGTTTGATGGGCCAGTAGAAAATGTGTTTGCCAGTAGCCTGGGTCAGGTGCCAACTGCTTTGGCCTTCTTTGATTGCCATGTCCCTTCTGGAGATGACAGGTTGCCAAAGAGACAGAACAGAGTCAAGGTCAGGAGACAACAGACATAGCATCAACACTAGTAGAAATTAGCAGAATTCACTGTGGGATATGGACATTAAGTACAAGGCCAACAATTTGACCAGAACCAAGCAAGCTGGTGTAGAATTTCAGGACCCTCCATTCTCTCATTTACCCTATGGCAAAACAAAGTCTGAGGAAAGAAATTGGTTAGAAAGTGGGTAAGTTTATTTTCGTGCCCACTTAGAAGAGTAAAAGCCCAGGTTCAATTAAGGGTGCTGGCTTTTGGTATGGGGCATTGTGCCAATATTGGTGTTAAAATACTAGATGGCTAAAGAATAGGTAATACAGAGAGGTGTTAAGTGTCAAGCCCAAGGGAGTAGGCAGAGAGAAAGAATGCAGTCGATAATGAAGAGAGGGAAGCAGAGCTTGTAAAGATTCCTAAATGCAAATTGATATAAATGGTGGGAGATTTTAAAATGTTATCCATAGTCAAAACTGTAGGAAAGGAGGGAGAAATAATAAGCAAAAGAAAGATCACTGGATTAAGAATTGTGAGATCTTCACCAAAAACTTAATTCAAAAGCTAACTAGCTGAGTGACCTTTAGTAAGTCAATTCATACCAAGAAATAAATAGCAAAATGACAGGTTTAGTATGATCAAGGGATGCATGGTACGAACAACTGGCTTTGCGTGTCCACTTACTACGAGAGTACATGCTGCGATCCGTCGGGTTGAGGTTATGAGAGGACTAGACTATGTATTCAGCTTGTAAACATTGTCTCCTTTTGTTGTCATTGGAATTTTTCTATATCTAAGATCCCATTTCACTGTGACTCTATACTCTTATTTCAGTCTTAAACTTCTGAGTAGGAGTTTATTTTCATGGTTGGGTTGGCTGTCAACCTTCAGTCTATCAGAAACTTTTAGAAAACCAGGTCTCTGTGGTTACTGATGTTAGAAATGTGGGAGCAACTCTTGTTTTCACTGTGAACCCAATTTGGGGAAAAACTTGGGTGTCGAGCGAGTTCCATGTTTTTTTTTTTTTTTTAAACCACCCTTTATGAACCCAAATGAGGGCCACAGTGAGTGTGGGCCAGAGGTGGGGGTCTACAGATTTAAGAGTGGACCTCAACTCTATCTCTTGTCACTCGCAGTAAAGGGATTTTGTTGGAGGCTAACGGACTGTTAATCTTTTGCTAAAAAGCACAAATGTCTAGGACAGAGGCCTTGGTTTGTTAGAGTTCTTGAGTAGTTCCATGAAATAGACATGGAACATAGAGGGCAGTTGTCTTCTATGGATTAGAAATATATCATCCTGCATAAATCATAGCATTAGCCTTGATAGTTATTTGTCCACTGAGAGGCCAAAAAATATTTTGCCTTTCTCTCCCAAATGCTTCGTAACAGTGTTCTGGGATGCCTATCAAAATATAATAGCAGAGTCTCACTTTTCTTTTCCTGTCCATGGGGAGGAAAGAAAAATAGGCTCTGGATACAGATTCAAATTTGCTTTTATAGTTAACAAATATACCATCTGTTTCCAAATATATATTTCTGACTAAATTACTAAGTATCATCCCATTCATCACGACCATTATTACAACTCCAGTTAAACGTGCCTGCTTCATACCAGGCCCTGTGCCAAGTACCGACATACTGTAACTCATTGAATTCTCCCAAGAATGGTCTGACATTGGTATTTTAGTCCCTATTTCATATATGAGGATTCCTTAGGCTAGTTAGTAAATGTAAACTATTTAACAACCAGATCCCATAAGGTCAGTGATGGGTCTGAAGTGACGCACAGATGACTTAGTAATAACAGGTTGAATACTGGCTTTCATGTTCCACCTACTCCTTTCCTGGTTGAGATCAATTCTTTCACAAGTCTCAGTTTAAATATTACTTCCATAAAAGCATATCTATCCCCTAAGGGTCTGGCTCATGCTCCCTCTGCTCTGCCTTTATAACACTTCCTCTAAAGCTCATCACAGCTATAATAGCTTACTTAAACACATTGTGCTATCCTCAACAGGGCCATGTTCTTCTGATCAATTTTTTTATCTGACCTCTCCTTGCAAAAGTCATGAACAGAGGTATTCTTTTGTGTGGAATGTCTATCATTTATTATCCAGATCAGTTAAATTTTATATTTTTATTATGATTATAATCTAATATACATTATATATACATATGTTCAATGATGTTAGCACCAAGTAGTTGGTACTTTAATTGTCAAGGGTAAATGACATAGAATAGAGGCTAACCAAACATGTAAATCATACATGGTGTCAAGTGGATCAAACAGTGTCACCGTGTGCCGCATCAGTGATTTCTAGGTCTCATACAGAAGATACATACGGGATATATAGCACACTTTGCTATAGGACTGGAGCATGTGTGAGTCACTGTTGGTTTGAGAAAATGTCTTTCAGAATACTCATTTAATAATGCTGATCTGAATTATACTGATATTAAAGGTCTGCTTGCATTTATTTTATAATTTTAATATGTTTTATAACTGTATGAGGTAGGTGCATAGAATATTTATATATTTAGTTTGTGTTTATAAATTATGTACCATTGTAATACAATTAACTTAAGTCAACACTAGCAGTCTGGGAGAATTTTTTTCCCATTAGAAGGAAACCTTTATGTTGCTTACTTGTGAGAATCCCTGAAAGAGAGTCATTTCCATGGAGGCAGGATTTGTATTTCTCTTGTTCACAGTTGTGTCTCCACACCTGGTTGTCTGCTCACTACCCAGCACACAGTATGTCCTTAACAAATATTTGGTGAATAAATGGTAAGCTAAATCTTTCATCCTACTGATGGACTCTGTCTTTCCCTAATCTGTTCTTCTGTGTGAGTTCCATTTTATGGACTTCACAACGATTGAGCCTCGACTTATCCATCTCTCTGCTGACTGAATGCTATGCCCGGTGCTTTCTGTTTCTTACAGCACCTGTGGCAATCCCCACATGGCTGTCAGTCTTTCTGCACCAGTCCTGCAGAATCCCTAACAAGCAGAGACATGTCATTTTGTTAAATGAGTCTTCTCCAGTCTCCTTTTCATACCAGGCATTTTTAGAGCACTTTGTAATATGATCCGATTTTCCAAAAATTTCCAGAAACTTTTAGGAGCACACCTTTGCATGAACATATGTAAAATATTGTATATGATGGAAACAGAATTTACTAACATATTTCTTTGACAAGTCATTTAAACCCAAAAATCATAGATAAAACAAAGTAGTCTTAAAGTCTTTTAAGTGCATTAATATTGAGGTACATTTCAAAAATATTTTACCAGGAAACAAAATGTTAAGAGAGACACAATAAAAAAAATGCTTTCTCCTCTATTAAATTGCTAAACAAATCCACATTAAAATAATTAAATGTTTGTGTCTTTATAGAGATAAAAGAATGTAGAGACAAAAATTCAGTAAATTTGATTAAAGATCATATCCTACTTATTTCTAAGCACTTATTCTTTAAGTCATTTACTTAATTCTCACAGGATTGTTATGAGATGATACACATGAGAAACTTTTTTTCTTGAATGGAAAAGACTGTATTTATCATACATGTTTTGAAAAGAATTGGTCAAAGTCACTTGAATAGCTAGCTTGTGACCAGACCTGCTATTAATTTGTTCCTTTAAAAGTAATCCTTTGGCCTGACCAGGCGGTGGCACGGTGGATAGAGCGTTCGACTGGGATGCAGAGGACCCAGGTCCGAGACCCCGAGGTTGCCAGCTTGAGCGCGGGCTCATCTGGTTTGAGCAAAAGCCCACCAGCTTGAACCCAAGGTTGCTGGCTCCAGCAAGGGGTTACTAGATCTGCTGAAGGCCCGCGGTCAAGGCACATAAGAGAAAGCAATCAATGAACAACTAAGGTGTTGCAACACGCAATGAAAAACTAATGATTAATGCTTCTCATCTCTCTCTGTTCCTGTCTGTCTGTCCCTGTCTATCCCTCTCTCTGACTTACTCTCTGTCTCTGTAAAAAATAAAAAAAATAAAAAATAAAATAAAATTAATTCTTTGAATTACTTTATTATCACCTTCAAATAGATTTAATATTTCTACCAAGCTTGAATGACTATCACAGAGGTGGCCAGTAGGTGAAGTGTACTATGGTGCCCGCTTCACTTGGCTTTACCAGTTAGTTAGAGTATTACACATACAGTTGTGTACTTGCCCATTAGGTTACTCATTAAAATTGTTTTAAAATTAGTTTTACTGTATGAAATAATCTAGGTTATGACTATATTAAAAGTACAGATTAAAATATCAATGAAATAATGCGACAGAACATACTATCGCATATAAAGGACTTTTTCTGAAATGTGTTATTTCTTGTTCTCTGTGAATCAGGTTTGTGACAGATGGGAGATAACATGGGTCATCTGGTGGTAGGAGGCTGCCATTATAACAGACACCTGTTCTGGGGTGTTATCCTCCCCCTTTCTCTTCATAGTGGTAGAGAAATCAGTTCAAAGGAAATATCTCAAAAGAAATTAAACAATAACCACAAGAGAAATTCAGGAACAGTGAAATTCATCACTGTATTTTTCTGTGGTTCTTCTTGTACTACCTAAATCACAGCTTTGGGGCAGTGAGACCAATAAGAGCAATAGGGTCTTTTGACAAAGGAGAGTCAAGAGAATTGTGTTCCAGATCACTCTGCCTTTTACTACCAGAGATCTTAGGCAATCAATTTTTTTATACCTCAATGTTCTTAACTGTGCTTTGCGTTATACTGAGCAAATGTATACGAACTTTACAAAGCAATGTACAAACCTATCAAAGTTAAAGAATTTAATTGAAATAAGATTCCCTAGAATGTATCCCATGCTGGTAATATATTGTATATTATGAACATCAAAGACAACATAGGGTTGAGTATTTCTTGAATTTATTTGCCCCAGGAACTTTCTTATTTATTAAAATTCAGTTTAATTGTGTTCAACTGAGACTACATATCAAAGTAGCTTAAGAACGCATGGTGGGGCTTGTCTGGATCCTTCCCACACCTCCTAAAGCAAAACGGCTAGTGCAGAGCTTGGGGCGGGCAAGTCACGTCTCTTTGTTTGATATTTGCCCTAATTATGGATGGCTGCTTCAAAGCAGAGGATTTTTAAAACTCTGTGTAAGAAGAAATTACCTGGGGAGTTTATTACATACTTAGATGTCCAGTTCAGAAAAATTCTAAGTTGATATGAAATGAGGGTCCAGGAATCTGCATTTTTACATAGCATGCCAGTTGATTCTGATGCATAAGTTTATGGATTGAATACTGAGAAACATGGGCTTATAGTTCTCATTTGTGGTTACACAGCAGATTCATTCAGGGAGTGCTTACAGTCTACTTATACTCAGGCATTACCCACAGAGATTCTAATGTACTTGGCCCAGTGTCATGCTGAGCATCACCAGGTAAAAGTGCTATTCATCAAGGCTGAGAACCACTGACTGATCCAGGGGTCCCAAACATGCAAGGTGATAAGGTTCACAAGGGCATGCTATGCTGTGCAGGAGGTACCATACAGAGGTGCAAGTACTCACACGTGGCTTTTAGGGGAAAATTTATTATGATTAATAATACTAAATAAAAAATGATAAAAGTAAAATCAAAAGAATTTTGAATTTATGTAACCTAATGTAGAATAAAGATAAAGAATCAACACAACAATAAGCTACACACTATCACCAGGCAGAAAAACATCAGTCTCGGTTCTAGAGATCCATAATGCTAGTTAAAGCAATAGACTGAGAAAAAGAGAATCATGAGTATGTGCAAATCTTACCAAACCATGAAGGAACACATCCCCAGACTGGGAAGTGTGAGCCTGGGCTCCCAAGTCGGCCACCCTCAGCGCGCATCCACGAGGAAGAGTTCTCTAGAGCTTCAGGGGCGCTCTGAGACCCAAGGTTCGTGTCAATTTATAGGAAAATTTTGGCTGGAGGTTATTACGTGAAGGCCCTTCATGCATAATCTCTGAAAACAAAGATAGATCACCACACTCTGAAATTATTAACTTAGGCTGTCAATCAAGTGGTAAGACCACCCTCCCTGGCTTCAGGGGAAACTGCAAGAGGACGTCTCATCCCACTCTTGAGAAAATGACTCAGGCAACCCTACAGTCATTTTTTGTGACCCTTTTTGTTCATGTTCAATTGAGCTCAAATTTATATATATAATTTTATACACGGTTCCTCCCCACATATCTGACTAAATTACATATTGGTCGACCTGGCTCCTGGAGAGTCTGATTGAGAGGTCTCGGTGGGAGAATCCATGTTTTTAATAAGCTGGTGAGTTGATATGCATCATTAGTAAGTTTGGGAGAAAAGAGGTCAAATATCATCAATAAGTTTATCAGATGATTCACTATTATAGTATAACTTGATACAGAGTTTTCTCGGGGTGATGAGATGTAGGTTAAGGAAGATTTGATAAGAAAGAGGGAAGACCAGAGCTCTGACAGGAAAGACAAGCATGTAAGCTTGGGCATTGGGAGAGCGTTTCAGGGGCTGGCGGGTATCAAAAACCATGAAAGGAAGACCAAACAAGAATTAAGAGAGATTCTTACACATATTTTTTCCATTTTGATATTTGGGCATAACCCTGGCGCTTCAATGGAAAGAGTTTGAAATTCAGCTGAAGTAATGTAGAATGTATGATGCAATCAAACAGTTTTTACAAGTATATGGTTTTTAAATTAAAAAAAATTAAAATAAAAACATTAATAAAAATTGAAGCATTGTGTGGAGTGTCTTTTCCCTGAGAATCCGTAGTTTTCCTCAGGTGTCAAATAGCATTTATGGATGTGGGTTTAGTGTAGAACTTTGTGGTCCTCTTTACTATCTTTCATGGTTGTGAGAATTAAAGCTTTTTAAAAATTTTTATTTATTCATTTTTATTAGAGAGGAGAGAGGAGAGAAAGAGAGAGAGAGAGATAGAGGAAAGAGAGAGAGAGAAGGGGGAGGAGCAGGAAGCATCAACTCCCATATGTGCCTTGACCAGGCAAGTCCAGGGTTTTGAACCGGTGACCTCAGCATTCCAGGTTGACGCTCTATCCATTGCACCACCACAGGTCAGGCAAGAATGAAAACTTTTTATGTGTATGTGCACATCTCTTTAATTCTTTACCCTCTTAGCAAGTTTTACTATGGTTTTGGCATTTTTGTATTTTTTGACCTATTGTACCATAAACTAGATCCAATAATCAGCAATGTGCCTCTATCTGTGTAGTTCCAAAACCTTATTGAAATGGCAATAGACATTCTCTATCTTGGTATATTTGAGTCAAACATTTAATTTTTAGAAATATTTAATAATATTGATGTTAAGCTCATTTGTTTAAAGATATCTTAGTAAGCATTCTCAGAAGAATTAATAAAGTTACATTTATCTGATATGGGATTGTTTATGATAAATTCTGCATTTGTGAAGTAACAAAATGGGTAGCCAAAGTATGAAGTCGTTAAATCAGCGATTCAGTTGTGAAGATGTTTCAAATGTTCTTTTTTAACTTTGAATGATTCCACTGATTTGGCCATGTCATCCTACTGTAAGAGAGCACCTCCAATTTAAGCAGCCTTACCTGGCTTTTCCTCCCCCTTAATCTTTATCCACAGGCTGCCAGCTCCCCCCTCCCCAGTGCCCTGTTTCCCTTCCCTTCCCTTGGCTCCTAAATTTATTTTCTGATCAACTAGTGGCAAGAAATGATAGACAGTGGTGGCCCAACAAAATGCTGTGCAAAGTTCATCAGGAATGCACCTTAATAAACTGAACTGATAGTTAAGTAAATATAGGCCATGTTATGTGTTTAGTGTCAAGTATTTACTGTGAATCCAAGGAGAAGGGACCACTGAATTGAATGGAATATTTTCAGGGGAGAGGGATTCAATCACAAAAGCTGTCCTTGTTCCTGACCATGCTTTCGTCTTTGGAACTTAGACACACGCTTCCTGTTGGCCACTCTAGTCCGCATCCCCTCCCCTGCTTCTACTTCTGTCGCTCCCCCCCCCCCCCCACACACACACATACAAAGAGTGCTGTCCAAACCTTTCAAAGGGTTTGGATCAAAATGGTTCAATCTGTGACACCCTGAAGTCATAGGCTTATTAGAAAAGGATCATCTCACAGATGGCCTCTGCAGGGGCCCTGAGTGCTATTTTCATAAGTTATTTAGACCTAGTTCTATTTATATCAGTTATGTGGTCTGTGTAATGTTTGGAAAACATTAGTGGAACCTGCCAGGCCCACCATTATTAGAAATGTGAAGGGCTGGAAAATTAGGCTTTTTTTTAAAAAATTATTTTTTGGTCTCTAAGGAGTCCCCATGTGAATATTTTCCAATTTGAGGGTGGAGGAAAAGGATAAATGTAGAAAAATTTTCCTGCATAGTTTTATCCAGTCTTTGGGTCACTAATCATAATGCAGATTATATAGTAGTAATCTCCCCTGCCCCATTCCTCCAAAATTTCCAGGGTAATGCCCTCAATCAGTGCATTTTATTTTTAAGGATGGCAGTGTTAGCTTAGGTCTGTGGTTTCAGGGCAAAAAGCTGTTTTTAGAAATACTAGATTCAGCTTTTATGTTGGTTGACAGGAAATATGCTTAGAGATTTTGTTACTTCTGACAAAACAGCTGGCTACAGCTGTAGACTAATTTATATAGACAGACAAACCAGTTGAGAAAATGCCAGGTTAACAGTTGAGCCTTGTTGAAAAAGAAGGCACAAGACACTAGGAAAATTTCTCTGTCCCTCTGCTCACTGGGTGACCTTATTCCAGTCACTTTTCAGAGAACACACTGGTTTTCCTTCCCGTTACTGATCTTTTATGGCTATCCATAATTATCAAATATGGTGCACAAATTCCTTGTTGGCCTTTTACTCTGTTTTGTAAAAATTGATTTTAGAGAAAGAAGGAAAGAGAGAGAAAGAGAAACATTGACTTGTTGATCCACTTATTTATGCATTCATTAGTTGTTTCTTGTATATGCCCTGACCGGGGATAGAACCTATAACCTTGGTATATTGGGACAACACTCTAACCAACTGAACTACCTGGCCAGGGCTTACTCTGTTTTCTGTTTTCTCCATCTTTACTTACTCTTGTGCTACACAAATTATTTAAAGGCATAACACTTCAAAATTGAGAAGAGTCTTAACAATTATCTACTTCGATATGTGAACTTTAGAAAAAAAGAAAACCAGATACAAGATGTTCAGTGACTTGCCCAATGTCACACAGTTTGTGGAAGGATCAGGACTTGACACCCTGAAATGAATCCTTGTCTCACATATAAAAGCCTTTGTCACATTGAGACGGCACCGGAGTCTAATTCTGCATCCTCTCACACTGTGTCTACCTCCTGCTGGGAGCAGACACCAGAGAGAGCATGCAGAGTGAATGATAGAGGAAGGAAGGTTATAAGTAACAAGGCAATTGCCATTTACCCAACTGTAATAAGGGCTCCCTTTTCTTATCAGTCTTAAAAAAAGAACAAAGGTTTCTTTCAGTAGGAGTTGTGTATAGAACTCTGATGGCTTTGCCAATTAGAACGGGGAGGAGGCCCCAGAATTGAGTTTCCCTCATTCCTTTCCCCCTCTCCCAAATTCTAAAAATGGACTCTATGTGTATAATATGGTAATTCATATGGCTTCAATGTGGGTGTGGAGCTGATAGAAAAGTGGGAAATACAGGTCACAGAAGCGATGACATTAGGAGAAATGTAGGTCATACAAACAGAGTACATAGCTGTCTCCAGGGAATGTCGAACTGGAATGTAAGGTTCTTGGGAGTGGGGACTTTGTTCACTGCTGCATCTTTGGAATGCTGCCCTGGTACATAGTGGATGTTAACAAATATCTGTTGAGTGAATGAATGGAAGAAATGGTTCAGGTATGAGGATATTCATATAACACTCCGAAACAAACCCAAAACACACCCAGGCCATACACTCCTCTCCCACCACAACTAGTCTTCTCTTTCCTTCAATTACTCAGGTGATAATATGACAAGATGAGGATGATGATTAAGAGCATACTTTCCGTGGTCATTGAGATGCCTTCAGTTTCTCTGTCATGCTTCTCTACTTACATTTTAATTAAAATTAGAATTCCTCTACAGGGGAATTGCAGTGACAGCTGATGAGGCCCTACCTTTCATCAGTATGCTGTTACATTTTACCCTCTACTGCTCACTGAGTCTCTGACTTTCTTCCCTTTGGATCATTGTTGCATTGCTTTGATAGGAAGCTGATAATTTCCTCTATGTTCAATAGCAACAACAACAAGATAAACAGGTGATTAGATTTCCATTACGGTTTTGGTTAACATAGTAGTTAGTGCTTTGTGAAAGTATCTATGAGTATGAAGTGCAGAGAGCTCATGTGGAACAGTTCTGAAAGTAGCCAACACAGAACACCACTGCTTCAGTTGCATTTAAGAGAGTGCTAGTAAAATGAGAAGCTTAACTTTTGTTATTATTATATCAGCATTTGGGATGTTAATTGTGTATATTTAAAGCAACAGCAAAGATACTTTTCTACTGAATTAAAAACAATTTTAAACTCATAATAGTCATTATAGGTATTGCCAAAAGCCAAGAAGGGAGTAGAGACATTTAATTAGTGAGCAATAAGATGAAGAACAAGTGTACTTCGGGCTAACTTAGTTGGTTTTCACGGTATCTCCTTTGCCTCTATTATTTATCAGCCTCCTTAGAAATGTAACGTTAGTACCCATAGTATGTAATAGCATAAACTCTCCACCCCCATTTTGCAGTAGGGTTGGAAAAGCCATCTGACCTGTTCCTTCATAAAGTATTCTTGGCACCAAGACCCATAGTAACATGTTTTTAAAGGCATGAGAAGTTGAGAGTCTTTTTCTAGATCAGTAAACATAGTGAGTCAAAAATGTGATTTAAATATTCAAATAGCCATGTTAAAAATGTAAAAAGAATTAGGTAAAATTAATTTTAATAATATACAAAGTGTGGCAAATGTAGGTTTACAGTTGTGAATATGCAAAACACAGAGTTTATTCTTATATTATTGTAAAGCCAGTAGCTGCAGCCACCATCACAGCTGCCTGGCCCATGCAGGTTTGCATTTGATTTGGAGAGCCGGTAATGAAACAATGGAGCCAAAAACTGGTGGGCCATTACCTTTAATCCTAGCTTGCACCCGGTGGGCAAGTAAAAACATGCACTGGGCTCCAAAATTCAGTGCTCACAAAGCCACTGACTTATCTGAGTTTCCTAGAATCAAATGTTTCTAGCTCATTAGGCTTATTCACCTCTGTTCCCCATCTCTTTCTTTCTACACAAACTCTGCACAAACTGGCTTCTCCTTCAGCACTCTGCCATCTTGGCTACCTCTTCTCTCCTCCACGTGGCCTTACTCTGCTCTCCTACAGAACAGGCTCCTCCTAGAACGTGATCTCTCTTCCTCCCCCCCCCCTTCCTTTTAAAACCTTTTGGCATGAAAGCCCTCCCCCAACACATATTAACATAATCATATCCATCCCAAGCAATCACCTGGGCAACGGGCTTCCACATGGGCAGCACCATCTTCAACAAAGTGAGCATAGTATATTTTATCTGCCCAACAACTATTATTTATTAATTAATATGCTATTTTCTCTATGAACAATTGCAAGCCTACTTTTGTCCCCTCCTGTATTTTATTTAGTCCATGATATCTAAAATACCATAACTTCAGTATATTCTCAAAATATAAAGAAAATTATTAATGAGATGTTTTGTTTTTCTTTTTTTATACAAAGTCTTTGGAATCTGTTGTGCATTTCACACATACAGCACATCTTATGTTGGACTAATTGCAGTTCAAGTGCTCAGAGGCTATTCTTACTGCATAGTGCGATGCTGCATTGTCAAGAGTCATTATGGCTGGTGTAAATACACTGCTCACAAGAATTAGGGAATCAGGGAACGTGCAGATACTCCAGTGGTTTAAGCCTTTTGTACAGTGCATTTTCACCAATGAAATAAAAGTTGGTTTTGCACCTCATTTGCATAATCAAACAACTTTCTTTGACTTGTTTACTTTTCTGATGTTCTTGTTTAATAAAAAAAATCAAATGCTTCTTTTTTTATCGCTTCATATTCATTTTGAAATATTTCTTAATTTTTGTGAGCAGTATATTGACATTTCGGCAGAGTTATTACCCCTGTTATTCCACTTGAATTGCACAACAACTCTGGGAGTGGTTTTATAAGTGAAGAGGCCAAGTTTAGATATGATAAGAGAATTACCCAAATCCTGGTGAAGACATTTTCCTTCAGTCATACTGCCTTCCTGTTACTCATATCCAACAGAACTGCCATTTCACCTTAGGGCCTCTTTGACACAATAGGGAAAATGTCGCATTGGTATTATTGACAGATAAAGATGATTTTTATATAAGCTCATTGTCAGAACTTGTAACAGCCTTAGTTAAAAAAGATGAAATATGGGTTCTATAAGAGGAATAAATATAAATAATTTGTGAGTGTTTGGGATATATAACCCTTTAGACAAAGAGAAAGCTATGAACATAATTTTACTTATTCATAGAACATGCTGATCACACAATAACAGACACTGTGATAGATACACAAAATTAACTATGAACTAGGTTCTATGAGAGCACAGAGGAAGAAGTTCTTGTCTTTGTTTTGAAATGGAGAAAAGATACGTGAATGATATCTTTTTTTTTTTTTTTTTTACAGAGACAGAGAGTCAGAGAGAGAGATAGACAGGGACAGACAGATAGGAACAGAAAGAGATGAGAAGCATCAATCATTAGTTTTTCATTGCGTGTTGCAACACCTTAGTTGTTCATTGATTGCTTTCTCATATGTGCCCTGACCGTGGGCCTTCAGCAGACTGAGTAACCCCTTTCTGGAGCCAGCAACCTTGGGTTTAAGCTGGTGGGCTTTTTTTGCTCAAACCAGATGAGCCCGCGCTCAAGCTGGCGACCTCGGGGTCTCGAACCTGGGTCCTCTGCATTCCAGTCTGACGCTCTATCCACTGCCTGGTCAGGCATGTGAACTGTATCTTAAAGAAGGTACATTTTACTAAGACAAGGTGAGAGAAGGTTGTTTCAGGCAGAGAGAACAGCAAATAATGAGGCAAACACTTTATTTAGTGTTTATATGTTCCAGGCACTGTTCTAAGCTCTTTACAAATATAATCTAATTCTATTCTCAAAGCAACTCTATTATAAAAGCAGTAGGAAGCACTGGACAATTGTGAATATTATCTCTTTACATATTAAAGAAAGATCATCCTGATTGCTATGTATGTTATAGAGCAGAAAGAGTTCACTGGCAGAGACAATCTCTAAACACCGAGAATTGTGGTGGAGAAATATTGGCTCTTTTATTATAACTGGCGCCATGCAGAAGAATGGAAAGCTAATGCTTAAAAGTGCAAACTTGCCAATGAAGTGTAAGTTACAGAACTTAGAGTGCAAAACCACGAAGCACCCTGTGTTAGAGGTTGGGGTCGTGCTGGGAACTGATGGGTCAGAGTGCGGTAAGAATGATGAATCATTTCTTCAGGTCTTCAGGACAGCTCTGAGGTCTTTTCCAGAGTCCTTCTGTCTGGTCTCATGAGTAAGTAGCCAGGGGGTCATTCCACTTTAGGTCTCAGAAACTGAAACATAACTTAGGTCCAGATGTTAATTTTAACTTAGCCAGAGAACTGGACTCTGACAATTAGTCAGGTTCTGGCTACTGTCTTTTGCTGATTATCTTGGGGAAAAGCTAGGTCTCTAAAGGGTTAGAGAGAAAGAGAAAGAGGAAGAGAATTTCTAGATCTAGGATTTAGGACTAAATTTAATCAATATCATAAGGACCTGTGGTTTCATGTAGAGACTAGACTGAAGTGGACAAGAACGAAACTAAAGAGGCATACTGGTGTGCAGTTCTCATGGTCTAGTCGAGAGATGATGATGTTTGATAGGGAGCTTCCCGAACAATGTCTAAATTTGCTCTTTGGAGCAAGAAAAACAGAGCTACGCTGCATAGCTTAATAAAAGGGGGAAGGGAAACTGGTGGATAAAATTAATTGTAGGCTGACTAAGCTAAATTAATAAATTAGGGGAAGAATCAGATTCTAAGACTTTGAGCTTTAACCTATGTTCTAGAAAAGAGAATACACTGTTCTTTCATGTTCCCAAAAGCCCATATGAGGAAAAAAAATTAAAACCAAACCAAATACAAAACACTTATATTGGATTTTAAATGGCCTCAATAAATCTGCTAGAAATAAGGCCTGGAGTGTGGGTTGCTAAAGCATTACATTTCCCAGTCATTCATTAGCTGACTGCTGTCTTGCTCTGTCACCATCATTTTACTGAGACAGCCTCTGCCAAGATATGTACCAGTTTGGATGCTTCCTGCTGAAAGCATTAGCAGGTTTGACTTAAATGGTTTCATGAAATTCAACGGCCAGTGGTTAACTTTAGGAAAGGCTAGATCCAGTGGCCTATTAAGGTGACCAATGACCTGGCTTTCTGTCTTGAGATGGCCACCAACAGCTCCCAAGGCCATCCAATAAAATCCTAAGAGTCACTTAGACCATCTTTATGTGCCCAGCAGGGTGCTAAGGAAATGCCATCCTCTGGAACGAGGGCTGGGGTCCTTCCCACAGAATTCGCATGGCTGAGAATGTGTGAGGGGACTGATTTCTCAGAAAAAAACGTAGAATTGTCTTTCCAGAAGGCAGAAGAATGAAAACTGGTCAACAAACAGCAAATGTCTGCTAATGCCCAAATCTAAATTATACCTTTTGATCATCATGTTACTTTGTCTTTCTGCAGTGTGTGACCCCAAATTCTCTTTGAAAGAATTTCATAGCTAGATTTAATGAGACCACTCAGGCCCATTCCTGATGACCTCTATGACTTACTGCACTTATCATTCTTTGGGAGATCATCTCTCTGTCTGCCTTTTTAAAAGTTGGTATTCCCCCAGGCTCTCTTTTTACTCTATCCCCAAGTGTGTAGGCCTAACTTAAAACTCAATTATCACTGGTCTAAAGATTTTTGGTCTGGATTCTGCACATTCTTAAAAGATCCAAGTAAGACTTCAGGAGGTTAATGAACCTCTTAGAAATTGTATGCACTTAGTGAGATACCGGGAAAAAAACCAGCTTTCATAACTTTTTCAAATGGTTCATACGCAAAAGTTTAAAAACCACTTTTAGTTATATCATTGTCACCTTAAAGTATAATCTTTCTTCAGACCTCTCTCCACATCTCTGCCTCTGCCTTTCCTGCCCACTATCTTCTTCTGGATAGCCAGTAGCTACTTTAGTTCTTTTTTTGATATGCATAATGAGTACAGGACAAAGTATATTTTTCCTTATTTAGAAGCAAATTTCTGCATCCTGAAATTTAAAGTAGAATTACAAAACATGATCATATAACTGACATCAAACATTTTTTTTTTCTTATCAACTTTAAACTCTGAAGGATTTACAGAAGGCTATTTCTCTTGATCTGACACTTTAAGAGTCAGGAACAGACCAACACATGTTTTTTGTTTGTTTAATTTTAGTTTAAAAATTGACTTTTAGGTATGGGCCAGTGGCTCACTGTTTTAGTTTATTCAGGGCTAATGAATGGGCCTTGTTGTCCAGTCGTTTACAATTTAGTGAATCATACTGATTCACTTTAAACTCAATATTTGCTTCCCTAGACCTCTTTTCTTGTATTCTTTATTTCATTTAAGCAGTGAACTTGACTTTTCTGCCCAAGCTAAAAACCCAGGGGCCATCCTAGCACATTGACTATAGTATGGTCGGGGTTAGGGGATTAGTCCCTTTAGATTATTCTGTATATTACATATTTCTATTTCACATTAAAATACAATTTTATATTTTAAAAAATGTCTTACTCTTTGGTAGTACAAATTGTAAAAGTAAAGTTTGACAAACAGTTTCTTGGTGAGTAGGGATCAACCAGGAGAAGTTTTTACGTGTGTTGGGTAGAGCATGTGAAGTTTTTATGTGTGTTAAAAAGGGATCATGGATTTAAAAATGGAGAAACACTCCCCGAGGACATAGCTCTACTTCTTGAAAAGTATATGCAACTTTCCACTAAAACTTCTTCCTTCCAGATCTTTTTCAAGTTTTCTCCCATGCTTCCATGTCCATGGCTGCTGCTAGAGTCCTCAGTCGCCTGCAGTGTCATCTTGCTGGTCAGTTGTACTATTGGCAAATAGCACCCTCTCTTCTTTTGGCATCCTGCCTCACTCTTTCCTTTCCCCTTTCTCAATCCCATAGGAAACCAGAAATATTGTTTTTAACCAGAAATCTAAGTTTTATACTGGCTACTTCAGCATAAAAAACCTTTAGTATTCTCCCATTTTCTACAGGAAAATATTCACATCCTATAGCACCTCGGATTACTTTATCAGCCTTTTATAATTTGTCCTCTCCTCATCTTGCCAGCTTCTTTCATGCTCCTCTTTCCTTTCCCATTTAAAGTACAGCAGTTGGCAAAACATAGGCCAACAGTTGTGAGTATGCAAAAACATTGAGTTCACTTTTGTATGATTATTTATTAATGATTGTATTATTTATATCTTTATTATATGCAGCTTAAGTGTCTGTTTGTCGCCGATAGCTTATTGGTTGCTTGCGTAACTGTACTAGCCAATGGGGTGAAGTTGACATGGCATTTGAATAGTCCTGCCTTCTGGCATGCCACCTCACAAATTGAGGTTAAAGATTGGAGCAATTATTATGCTGTTAAGAAATCTTAACACCAGAAGGGGTCTTTGCAATGGTACAAGACTAGAGGTTCTCCAATTGAAAAATAATGTCATAATAGCTAAGTCTTTGACTGGCTCCTCTAAAGGTGAAATACATGTCATTCCAAGAATTGATTTGGCTCCATCTCAAACAGGGTTGCCATTTCAATTGAGACGTAGACAATTTCCTGTAAAACTTGCCTTTGCTGTGACCATCAATAAGTCTCAGGGCCAAACGCTTAAGCGTGTTGGCATTTTTTTACCTGAGCCCGCATTTGGACACGGTCAACTTTATGTTGCCTGTTCAAGAGTTCATGAAAGAACGGACGTAAAATTAAAAATAATTGATGGTCCTCTGCAAGGCGAGCTTAAAAATGATGGAAAGATCTACACAAGAAATGTTGTGTACAAAGAGATCTTTGACATGTGAATTAACATTTTATTATTTAAATCACCTTTATTTATTGAGCTAGCGGTGGCTCTTAAGAAATGTACCACCAGTGGTTTCCTTCATTGCACTCTACTTTAAGCAATTAAGCAAGTAGAAGGGGGAAACCCCGTGGGGCAGTAAGCAAAGGGGTGTCCTCGCCGCCTGCCCTGGGTAATTCAGTTTGAATTAGCAGACACCTTTGCACAAATCATTTTAATTACAATTTATAATATCTAAAACAGCGGTCATTTCATATGACCGCCGGGCTTTCTAGTGTATTATAACTGGAAACCTACTTTTGCCTGTCCCTGTATATTCCTGACTTTTTTTTCCCTATCTTTTCCAAGTGAGAGGAGGGAGAGAGAGGAACAGATTGTCACATGCACCTGGACCAGCATCCACCTGGCAAACCCTGTCTGGGGCTGAGGCCATGCCCATACCCATCTATTTTTAGTGCCTGAGGCGGAGACTCTACAAAGCCATTTTTAGTACCTAGGGCTGATATGCTGGAACCAATTGATCCATGTCTGCAGAAGGAGAAGTGAGAAAGAGAGGGGGAAGGGGAATGGGAAGGAGTGGAGAAACAGATGGTCTCTTGTCCTGTGTGCCCCAAGCAAGAATCAAACCCAGAACATCCACACGCTGGGCTGACACTCCATTATGTAGCCAACCAACCAGGGCTTATTTCTGAACTTTTTAGATGGCCTCCATAACTTACTTTGATTGTCTTGTTCTCTACCCATGATAGCATTTCCTACTTTTCATAATATCAGTATTAGGAATTAACTACTTTCAAACCATAGTCCTTACCAGCAGTGATCTGGCTCATATATAGAGAGAATATTATCAATTATTTCATTCAAACAAGTCCTCCCTTCTTACTCATCTTCTATCTATACAATTACTTCCTTACTGTTTCTAATCTGCATAATGAGTACAGGACAAAGTATTTTTTCTTTATTTAGAAGCAAATTTCTGCATCCTGAAATTTAAAGCAGAACTATAGAATATGACCATTTAACTGACATCAAACATTTTTTTTCTTCTCATTAATCTAAAACTCTGAAGGATTTACTGAAGTCTCCTATCTCTTGATCTGACACTTTAAGAATTAGTAACAGCCACAGAGACTACAGCTGAGAGATAAGACGCTAGAATAAAAGAACCATTAATTCACAATGGCATTAGAAAACCATAAGTGCTGAATTTAATTTGGATGAGGTTCAAAGTACAAGCAAAGTGGGAGGTAAAAGCTGTAAATAGTTTTTAGTGCCTTGGAACTCAGCTTTTTCCCTGGGAGCAGCAACAGAGGAATCACATCACTGTAGATCAGGTAATTTGTTAGCCACTCTCTTCTCCTTCATGAACCAGTAAATTTCTGCTGCTTTATTTAGAGAGGTCATATGTCTAGTGGTTGGGACTGCATCCTTGGAACCACATTCCCGGGTTTGACTACCTGTACTTCAGTCTCACTGTGAGATTTCAGGCAGATGCCTACCACTCTTGTATCTCACTTGATTTGTCTTTAAATGGGGTCACAGCATCTGCCTCCAGTGGTACTGAGAAATTTCAATAGACAATGTGTGTAAAGTCCTTAGAATGATGTTGCTCATACAAGTGCTCTATTGTTATTTTCTAATGAGAGTTATGCCTTTGTAGGGGACCTTGAGCATTATATTATTTCTCCCAAAGTTGTGACAGAAACAATAATAGTAAATCCTTATGAAGACTTCTCATGTGCCAGGCACTGTTTGGAACATTTACATATATATAGCCATTTTAGAGATGAGGAAACAGAGGCATGCAGAGGCTCAGCATTGTGTCCAAAGGGACACAACATTAAATAGGATTGTTCAGGCCCTGGCCGGTTGGCTCAGTGGTAGAGCGTCGGCCTGGTGTACAGGAGTCCCGGGTTCAATTCCCAGCCAGGGCACACAGGAGAGGCGCCCATCTGCTTCTCCACCCCTCTCCTTCCTTTCTGTCTCTCTCTTCCCCTCCTGCAGCCAAGGCTCCATTGGAGCAAAAGATGGCCCGGGCGCTGGGGATGGCTCCTTGGCCTCTGCCCCAGGCACTAGAGTGGCTCTGGTCGCAACAGAGCAATGCCCCAGATGGGCAGAGCATCGCCCCCTGGTGGGCGTGCCGGGTGGATCCCGGTTGGGCGCATGCGGGAGTCTGTCTGCCTCCCCGTTTCCAGCTTCAGAAAAATACAAATAATAATAATAATAATAATAATAATAATAATAAATAGGATTGTTCAGTCCATGCTCTGAGCCACTGCAGTGAGGAAAATGCAGGAAGTCAGTTTCAAATAAAAAGTACTACATTTTTTACCTGGTCTCACTTATTGGTCTCATTATGCCTGCTTCCTCTTCTTGACCATAATGAAATCCAGATAGCTGGACTCAAACTGGGTTGAATACTTGGCCATAGGCACAGGTTAGGATTGCTGACAAGCTGCTTGTAGGGAGAGTGCAGGTAATCTGTAGATCAGCACATACTCTCCCACCCCCAATCATAAGCACCAGAACCAAAGCCAGGCAGATAGTTCAGCTGTGTCATCAATTTGAAAGGCTAAGCGGTGGGAGGGTGCAGGTCCCCATCAGTGCGTAGTGGCAGAGGTGGGCACAGGAGCCTGGAGGAAGGCCTTGGGCAGTGCCATCATTTGTTATGTGGTGGCATCAGCAGTAAGCAGAGAGAAATCTAAAAGCGACATAGATTTGGCATGAAAAAATGTTTCTGTATTTGTGCAAAACAAAAGGCAGTCATAAAACTTTCTTATATTTTTGAGTCATGGCTCTACATTGGGTCTAAAGAAAAATGACTATTTCCTAATCTTCACAAGGACAAAATTCAGACAAAAAAATGAAAAAATTATATATGTACAAAAATTCTCATTGTGGCATTATTCAGCAAAATAAAGAATTGGAAATTGCCTCAATGTTTAACAACAGTGGATATGATAAATAAAATAAGAAAGTGTTGTAAAGTACCGTACCTTACTTCTACGGGTTTACCTAGAGACACCAAGTCCAAATGAATTTTTGAGGAGGTTTATTGATTAAGCCGGCTGCACATGACTAACACGGGGTATAGCTGACCCAAACTGTGCAGTGTTGAATATAACTCTGAGGCTGGTTATATACCCTTGACCATGTACAGGTTGAGAGGAGCATGATACAATCATGAACAAGCTTATAACATTTATCTAGAGCAGTGATAGTCAACCTGGTCCCTACCGCCCACTAGTGGGCGTTCCAGCTTTCATGGTGGGCAGTAGCGGAGTGTGAAGCCAGTATCCACGGCCACCATCACAGCCGCCTGGCCCATGCAGGTTCACATTGGATTCAGACAGTTGGTAAAGAAACAACGAAGCCAAAAATTGGTGGGCCATCATTTTTAATCCTAGCTTGCACCTGGTGGGCAAGTAAAAACACACTGGGCTCCAAAAACCACTCATTCAGTGCTCACAAAGCTACTGACTTATCTGAGTTTCCTAGAATCAAAGGTTTCTAGCTCACCAGACTTATTCACCTCTGTTCCCCATCTCCTCTCTGCACAAACTGGCTTCTCCTTTAACAACCGCCACCTTGGCTGCCTCTCCTGGCCTCCTCCATGTGGCCTTTCTCTGCTCTCTGCTTTCTGCTCTCTCCTCTAATGCTAATCTCAGGAACCGAGAGATCAAGCTCCTGGTCTGCCCCACTCCATAGTGCAGAAATCAAAACCTTTAACCCAATATACAAAATAGGGAAGTCTCTAATACAAGGTCACTTATCTGAGGCATGATGGGATTGTACCACCCCACATCAAAAAGGGTAGGAAAGGCTTAGTCCTAAAACCAAGCCTCAGGCTACAAGGATCTTGCCTGCCCACAGCCTGCCCCCAACACACATTAATATCACCTGGGCAATGGCTTCCATGTGGGCAGCGCCATCTTTAACAAAGTGAGCATAATATATTTTATCTGCCCAACACGGAGCAACCAAAATATAAATAAAAAGATAGGTTTAACTATAGTAAGTTGTTTTATAAAGACTTATTTTGCCAAACTTAGTGAAAATCCTACACAAAGCACTTGGTAAGTAATTATTATTATTATATGGTTTATTTTTTTTTCTTTTTTTCTTTTTTTTTTTTTTCTGAAGCTGGAAACGGGAAGAGACAGTCAGACAGACTCCCACATGCGCCCGACCAGGATCCACCTGGCACGCCCACCAGGGGGTGACGCTCTGCCCACCAGGGGGCGATGCTCTGTCCCTCCGGGGCATTGCTCTGTCGCGACCAGAGCCACTCTAGCGTCTGGGGCAGAGGCCAAGGAGCCATCCCCAGCGCCCGGGCCATCTTTGCTCCAATGGAGCCTCGGCTGAGGGAGGGGAAGAGAGAGACAGAGAGGAAGGAGAGGGGGAGGGGTGGAGAAGCAGATGGGCGCTTCTCCTGTGTGCCCTGGCTGGGAATCGAACCCGGGACTTCTGCACGCCAGGCCGACGCTCTACCACTGAGCCAACCGGCCAGGGCCTATTATATGCTTTAACTTGCTGTAACTCTGCTTTATAAATTTTATAAGGTAAAGTTACTTCTCTACTTTTATAAATCACCATTTCTGTGGAACTGGTGGGTGGTTAGAAAATTTTACTACTAACAGAGATACAAAAGTGGGCGGTAGGTATAAAAAGATTGACTACCCCTGGTCTAGAGGATCTATAAAAGACATTAAAACTTTCAAGGTAACACAATAGTGATGTCGTTTTATATATCAAAGACATTCACAAATCTTTTAGTGTCTATCTCCACTCCTTTGCCTAGAGGTATATGTTACTCTCAGGATTCCAGGAAGGAAGGGAAAGTTAAAATCAGTGTAGGGTGGTATGTAAATTTTGTCTCTTATTGAAAGAGAAATTTCTTTAGATAACCTTTATCCTTTCAGAGAACTATAGTTAAACTAAATGATCCAGTCATCCTTGTAAATCAGGAAACTCCCAAACCCTAATCCCTCCAATCTCTAAAGAAAGGATAAGGCAAGAAGCTTTGACTTTTTCTCCTAAAATACTAATATTAATTTTTGCAATTCTTTGATACTTTACCACAAAAGTACTACCTAATTTAATATTATGCAGGCATAAAAGTAGTAATTATAAAGACTATGAAATATCAGAGAAGCATAGTTAAAATATTTTAAGTGAAAGAAGCAGAGTGTAAAATTGCATCTTACATGGCTATATCTATATAAAATTCTGTAGGTAAACAGGGATTGGAAGGGAACACACAGATAGGTAGAACATGAATTTGGTTGAAGCTATGAATAATTTCTTCTTATTTTGACCTATGCTTTTATTAGGATAATATAGGGAGGTGTTAGGTAAAATTCCAAGTAGAATATACAAGTGTGAAGGAAGCACAGGGGTGAAAGAGAAAGCAGCATGAGGTATGGGTCAAATAAATTTGCAAGTATGATGTATATGTTTGCTCACTTACAGTTTGCATTGGGTGTGGGGGACAGGCTGTAAGCAGGCAGGGTCCTTATAACCTAAGGCTTAGTTTTAAGACTAAGCCTTTCCCACCCTTTTAATCCTAAAATCTTCTCAACACTAAGCTTTTCCCCACACCCTTGACTGTTGCACGATGTTGGGTGGTGCACTCTTATGAGGAATCCCATTTATGCCTCAGATAAGTGACTTTGTATCAGAGACTTCCTTATTTGTATATTGACTTAAAGGTTTTGATTTCTACACTATAAAATGATGCAGACTGGGGGCTCACTCTCTCGGTTCCTGAAATTAGCATTGCAAGGAGAAGCAGCCAAGATGGCAGAGTGCTGAAGAAGAAGCCAGTTTGTGCAGAGAGAAGGTGTTGGTCAAATAAGTTTTTAAATATGACATATATGTTCACTTGCTTTTGGTGTGGGAGACAGGCTGTAAGCTGGCAAAGTCATTATAGCCTAAGGCTTAGTTTTAAGACTAAGCTCTTCCCCACACCCCTGACTGATTGCATGATGTGGGGTGGTACACTCTCATGAGGAATCCCATTATGCCTCAGATAACTGACTTTGTATCAGAGCCTTCCTTGTTTGTATATTGGATTAAAGGTTTTGATTTCTATAATATGAAATGGGGCAGACTGGGAGCTTGCTTTCTCTCAGTTCCTGAGATTAGCATTAGAGGGGAGAGCAGAGAAAGGCCACGTGGAGGAGAGGAGAAGCAGCCAAGATTGTGGGAGTAACCAGTTTGTGCAGAGAGAAGGAGATGGGGAACAGAGGTAAATAGGCTGGTGAGGTAGAAAACTTTGATTCTAAAAAACTTGGATAAGTCAGTGGCCTTGGGAGCCCTGAGTGGAAAGGGAAATGTTTTCCCACTGTGTGTATTTCTTGCCCACTGGGTGCAAGCTAGGATAAAGATGATGGCCCACTAATTCTTGGCTCTATTGTTTCATTACCGTCTGTTTGAATGAAATGCAAACCTGAATGGGCCAGGCTGCTGTGATGGTGGCCATGGCTATTAGCTTTACAGAAAGAGATGGGGAACAGAGGTGAATAAGGCTGATGAGTTAAAAACCTTTGATGCTAGGAAACTCAGATAAGTCAGAGGCTTTGGGAACCCTGAATGGAAAATGAAGTGTTTTCCCCCTGTTTGTACTTTCTCACCCGCCAGGTGTGAATGTGGACAAGGCCCACTGTGGGTGAGGACGACGGAGATGCAGAGACCTGTCTCCAGGGACCAGGTTCAGTGATGCAGATCCGCTTTATTAAGGAAGTAAGCTAGCTTATATACGTGGGTTCAGCCAATAAGATGTTACAGCATGTCCTTCACAGCCAATGGCTGAAAAGATCAGGGAGCTACCTAGCTGGTGCTGAGTCATTTCCATATAGCGGGTGAGCTCCCTTCCTGGGTGTAAAGCCAGTGGCCAGAGCCACTATCGCAGCAGCTGCCTGGCCCATGCAGGTTCGCATGGGATTCGGACAGTCGGTAAAGAAACAGCGGAGCCGGAGATGACGTCACAGTAATGGCGGGGTAGGAAGCGATACCGATAAATCTCCCCCAAAACTCAACAAGATCTTCAACCAGAAACAGAAAAACCTATACTTGGAGCTTCCAGATGCTTCGCAATACACCCAAAGGTATGATTGAGTGAAAAATTGGCTAAATATATAACCAAACCCCGAAGGAATTAGGGAGTAAGAAATGCTCAGCCTTTCTCATTAACCTAAACAGGGCGGCTTTCTCTGGTAACTGTGAATATAGAAACTGAGGTGGGCAAAGGGGGTGAATACATCCAGGCCGCGAAACAAACGGCCGAACCAGGCTGTGGCACGGAGATCCAAGCAGAGGAAAATCTGATCCTGTGGCAACCCTGGCAATACAAGCTAACACTCGCGCCAAACCCAAACAAAGAAAGACAAGCGGCGCGGCCATTTTACCCGGTCTCCTGGCTGGTGCGCAGTTAGTGGGCGAGAGATTTCTTCCTAGGCCCCGGGAGTCAGTGCCCGTGTTGCCTCACGGAGAGGCAGGGTCAGAGGCCTTTCTGTGGGCCGAGGGCAGAGTCTCTGGGCAGCCCCAGCGCCCTGGGAAAGCCACGCATGGGAGGGAGTGAGAACTAATTCCAACGGTGGAGATTTTCCGTACTGGAGGGTGTTTCACTCAGAGGGAAAGCGGCCGGCCTCATATCCTGGTTTGCGCGCGCAGATAAGGAGTGAGCGATTCCTCCGAGTGCCTCGGCAGTGCGCGCCCGTGTCATCGCATAGAGGAGCAGAGTCAGGGGCCTTTGTGTGGGCCAAAGCGGAATCTCGGGCCGCCCCAGCGCCTTGCAAAAGCCGCGCACGGGGACAGAGCGAGACTCAATTCCAACGCTGCAACTTTTCCCTGCGGTTGGGGGTTTCACTCAGAGCGTGAGACTGCTGGCCGGATATCCTGGTCTGCGCGCAGCCAGTGAGTGAGAGTTTCCTCCAAGCGCCCCGGAAGTGGGCACCCGCTTGTGTTACCGGACAGAGTGGCAGAGCCAGAGCTCTTTGAATGGCCGGAAAGCCCACCTGATTATGCTAGCAGCTCTGACTGACTGAGCCTTACCCAGAGCCCTGTGCTGAGTGGAAATAGAGTGGGGAGTTGCCAGCTCTTTGAGCCTCTTACTATCCAGGCAGAGGCAGCAGCAACCCCATAGCTGGATTATCAGGCTACTAATTGAGGAAGGAAAGACTAGGAGAAAGGCTCTAGGAACACGGACTCTCTCACTGTCGGAGCCTATAAATGCTAATAGCCTAGACTGCCAACGAGACTAAAGCACAATACATGACATTGCCATAGAGACTTATCAACTGCAAATCTCCACCTGAGCGTGGCAAAGGGGCAAAACCCGGGGTACAGAGTCACCGACCAGGAAGAGGGAGAGAAAAGAAAAAGCAAGAAGATAACCTCTCAAAATCAAGAATAATCTGCAGACTTTATAACCTATCCCATTTTATTATATTTGTTCGTTTGTTTCTCTTATCTTCATTCTTGATACTTTTTTTTTCCTCCTCCAATTTGGCCGATTAACTCTCTACCGATCTTACTCTCTCCTCTCCTTGAACTACACTACCCATAAGTGTTACATCTCCCATTATCTTTTCTCTTCTCTTCCTTTCTCTCTATGAGGGTTGCACTCCAAAACCCTTAACTCTCTCTCTCTCTCTCCTTTCTTTTTTCTTCTTTTAGTGGTTCCCTCTTTTTTTTCTCTCTCTCTCTTTCTTTTCTCCCTCTATATTAGTTTCTTCCTTTCTCCTTTACATCTCCTCTCACTCAAACCTCAATAACAAACAAATTATCTTATCTGGGACTCAAACTTATGTTTGTGGCATTCTGGGGGGTTTTTACTTCACCTTTTTAACTCACTAGCAGTGCTCCCATCCCTGGCTCTCCATATTATCTAGTTCTTGTTCCACTAAATACAATAGTAATTTTTTAATTCGTCCCCCCGTTTTTCTGTTTTCCTCTTAATCCTCTCATCATAACTCTTAGACAACCAACACCTAAAAGCAAATCATTTTATTCTTGACCCAAATTTTTTCCTTATTTGCTTTTTGTGGGTCCATACGCTCTTTTTTTTTTCTTCTTCTTTTTTTTTTTTTTTGTTTGCCCCTTTATTACTTTTCCCCAATTCAGGCCCTCCATCACAGGCATTGTTTGTTATAATTCACAGTCCACCACAAGATTTTATCAAGAAAGAGGGGAGAGGAGAGGAGAGGAAAAAAGGAGGGGGGGAATAATTTCCTTTTTTTTTTTTTTTTTTTTTTTTAAATTTTTATTTTATTTTATTTTTCTTTATTTCATTATTAATTTTTTTTTTAAAAAAAAACAACTTTTTTCGATTTTTTTAATTATTTTTTTAAACTTTTTATTCTTTATTAAATCTCATTAATACTATCAACAAAACCACCCTCAGATGCCATTAAGGAAGAGAAAATCGAATATCATGGATACAAAAGAAAGAGAGGTAACACAGCTAGATGAGGAAAAATCTATGGAGAAAAAATTTAATATATTGGAAACCTTGGAGCTAAATGACAGAGAATTCAAGATAGAAATCCTAAAAATCCTCCGAGATATACAAGAAAACACAGAAAGGCAATTTAGGGAGCTCAGAAAACAACTCAATGAACACAAAGAATATATGTCCAAGGAAATTGAAACTATAAAAACAAATCAAACAGAGATGAAAAACTCAATTCACGAGCTGAAAAACGAAGTAACAAGCTTAGCTAATAGAACAGGTCAGATAGAAGAGAGGATTAGTGAAATAGAAGACAAGCAACTTGAGGCACAACAGAGAGAAGAAGAAAGAGACTCAAAAATTAAAAAAAATGAGGTAGCCCTACAAGAATTATCTGACTCCATCAAAAAGAATAACATAAGAATAATAGGTATATCAGAGGGAGAAGAGAGAGAAAATGGAATGGAGAACATACTCAAACAAATAATAGATGAGAACTTCCCAAGCCTGTGGAAAGAACTAAAGCCTCAAGTTCAAGAAGCAAACAGAACTCCAAGTTTTCTTAACCCCAACAAACCTACTCCAAGGCATATCATAATGAAATTGACACAAACCAACAGCAAAGAAAAAATTCTCAAGGCAGCCAGGGAAAAGAAGAATACAACATATAAAGGAAGGCCCATTAGATTATCATCAGATTTCTCAGCAGAAACTCTACAAGCTGGAAGAGAATGGACCCCAATATTTAAAGTCCTGAAAGAGAGGAACTTTCAGCCACGAATACTATACCCATCAAAGCTATCCTTCAAATATGAAGGAGAAATAAAAACATTCACAGATACAGAAAAGATGAGGGAATTTATCATCAGAAAACCCCCACTCCAGGAATTACTAAAGGGGGTTCTCCAATCAGATACAAAGAACAAAAAAAAACAGAGCCACAAGTAAAAGCTCCAAGAAGAACACAATAAAACCAAATTTAAACTGTGACAACAACAAAAAGAAAGAGGGGGAGAAGATGGAGATTAACAGTAGCAAAGGACGATGGAGTGCAAAAGTACTCACAAAATAGTTCGCTACAATGAACAGGGTAGGGACCCTTTTCATTATTCAAAGGTAACCACCATTGAAAAAACCACCACAGAAGCACATGAGATAAAAAAGATAGCAACAGTGGAAAGATGTATGGAATACAACCAAATAAAAACAAAAGATAGAAAAACAAAAGAGAAGGATCAAACAAGACACAAAACTAACAGAAAGCAAGATATAAAATGGCAATAGGGAACCCACAAGTATCAATAATTACACTAAATGTAAACAGATTAAACTCACCAATAAAAAGGCACAGAGTAGCAGAATGGATTAAAAAAGAAAATCCAACTGTATGCTGCCTACAGGAAACTCATCTAAGTAACAAGGATAAAAACAAATTCAAAGTGAAAGGCTGGAAAACAATACTCCAAGCAAATAACATCCAAAAAAAAGCAGGTGTAGCAATACTCATATCGGATAATGCTGACTACAAGACAGGAAAAGTACTCAGAGACAAAAATGGCCATTTCATAATGGCTAAGGGGACACTGAATCAAGAAGACATAACAATTCTTAATATATATGCACCAAACCAAGGAGCACCAAAATATATAAGACAGCTACTTATTGATCTTAAAACAAAAACTGACAAAAACACAATCATACTTGGAGACCTCAATACACCGCTGACGGCTCTAGATCGGTCATCCAAACAGAGAATCAACAAAGACATAGTGGCCTTAAACAAAACACTAGAGCACCTGGATATGATAGACATCTACAGGACATTTCATCCCAAAGTCACTGAGTATACATTTTTCTCCAGTGTACATGGATCATTCTCAAGAATTGACCATATGTTGGGCCACAAAAACAACATCAGCAAATTCAGAAAAATTGAAGTTGTACCAAGCATATTTTCTGATCATAAAGCCTTGAAACTAGAATTCAACTGCAAAAAAGAGGAAAAAAATCCCACAAAAATGTGGAAACTAAACAACATACTTTTAAAAAATGAATGGGTCAAAGAAGAAATAAGTGCAGAGATCAAAAGATATATACAGAGTAATGAAAATGACAATACGACATATCAGAATCTATGGGATGCAGCAAAAGCAGTGATAAGAGGGAAGTTCATATCACTTCAGGCACATATGAACAAACAAGAGAGAGCCCAAGTGAACCACTTAACTTCCCACCTTAAGGAACTAGAAAAAGAAGAACAAAGACAACCCAAAACCAGCCGAAGAAAGGAGATAATAAAAATCAGAGCAGAAATAAATGAATTAGAGAACAGAAAAACTATAGAAAAAATTAATAGAACAAGGAGCTGGTTCTTTGAAAAGATCAACAAAATTGACAAACCCTTGGCAAGACTTACCAAGGAAAAAAGAGAAAGAACTCATATAAACAAAATCCAAAATGAAAGAGGAGAAATCACCACGGACATCGTAGATATACAAAGAATTATTGTAGAATACTATGAAAAACTTTATGCCACTAAATTCAACAACCTAGAAGAAATGGATAAATTCCTAGAAAAATACAACCTTCCTAGACTGAGTCAAGAAGAAGCAGAAAGCCTAAACAGACCTATTAGTAGAGAAGAAATAGAAAAAACCATTAAAAACCTCCCCAAAAATAAAAGTCCAGGCCCTGACGGCTATACCAGCGAATTTTATCAAACATTCAAAGAAGACTTGGTTCCTATTCTACTCAAAGTCTTCCAAAAAATTGAAGAAGAAGCAATACTTCCAAACACATTTTACGAAGCCAACATAACCCTCATACCAAAACCAGGCAAGGATGGCACAAAAAAAGAAAACTACAGACCAATATCTCTAATGAATACAGATGCTAAAATACTAAACAAAATACTAGCAAATCGAATACAACAACATATTAAAAAAATAATACATCATGATCAAGTGGGATTCATCCCAGAATCTCAAGGATGGTTCAACATACGTAAAACGGTTAATGTAATACACCATATCAACAAAACAAAGAACAAAAACCACATGATCTTATCAATAGACGCAGAAAAGGCTTTCGATAAAATACAACACAATTTTATGTTTAAGACTCTCAACAAAATGGGTATAGAAGGAAAATATCTCAACATGATAAAGGCCATATATGATAAACCATCAGCTAACATCATATTAAATGGCACTAAACTGAAGGCTTTCCCCCTTAAATCAGGAACAAGACAGGGTTGTCCACTCTCTCCACTCTTATTTAATGTGGTACTAGAGGTTCTAGCCAGAGCAATCAGACAAGACAAAGAAATAAAAGGCATCCATATCGGAAAAGAAGAAGTAAAGGTATCACTTTTTGCAGATGATATGATACTATACATCGAAAACCCCAAAGAATCCACAAAAAGACTACTAGAAACAATAAGCCAATACAGTAAGGTCGCAGGATACAAAATTAACATACAGAAGTCAATAGCCTTTCTATATGCCAACAATGAAACAACTGAGAGGGAACTCAAAAGAACAATCCCCTTCACGATTGCAACAAAAAAAATAAAATACTTAGGAATAAACATAACAAAGAATGTAAAGGACTTATATAATGAAAACTATAAACCATTGTTAAGGGAAATCGAAAAAGATATAATGAGATGGAAGAATATACCTTGTTCTTGGCTAGGATGAATAAATATAATCAAGATGGCTATATTACCCAAAGCAATATACAAATTTAATGCAATTCCCATCAAACTTCCAATGACATTTTTTAAAGAAATAGAGCAAAAAATCATCAGATTTATATGGAACTATAAAAAACCCCGAATAGCCAAAGCAATCCTAAAGAAAAAGAATGAAGCTGGGGGCATTTCAATACCTGACTTCAAACTCTATTATAGGGCCACGACAATCAAAACAGCATGGTATTGGCAGAAAAATAGACACTCAGACCAATGGAACAGAATAGAAAGTCCAGAAATAAAACCACATATATATAGTCAAATAATTTTTGATAAAGGGGCCAACAACACACAATGGAGAAAAGAAAGCCTCTTCAATAAATGGTGCTGGGAAAACTGGAAAGCCACATGCAAAAGAATGAAACTGGACTACAGTCTCTCCCCCTGTACAAAAATTAACTCAAAATGGATCAAAGATCTAAACAGAAGACCTGAAACAATTAAGTACATAGAAGAAGACATAGGTACTCAACTCAGGGACCTGGGTTTTAAAGAGCATTTTATGAATTTGATTCCAATGGCAAGAGAAGTGAAGGCAAAAATTAATGAATGGGACTACATCAGTCTAAGAAGTTTTTGCTCAGCAAGAGAAACTGATAACAAAATAAACAGAAAGCCAACTAAATGGGAAATGATTTTTTCAAACGACAGCTCAGATAAGGGCCTAATATCCAAAATATACAAAGAACTCATAAAACTCAACAACAAACAAACAAACAATCCAATAAAAAAATGGGAAGAGGATATGAATAGACACTTCTCCCAGGAAGAAATACAAATGGCCAACAGATATATGAAAAGATGCTCATCTTCTTTAGCTATTAGAGAAATGCAAATCAAAACGGCAATGAGATACCACCTCACACCTGTTCGATTAGCTGTTATTAGCAAGTCAGGTAACAGCAAATGTTGGAGAGGCTGTGGAGAAAAAGGAACCCTCATACACTGTTGGTGGGAATGTAAAGTAGTACAACCATTATGGAAGAAAGTATGGTGGTTCCTCAAAAAACTGAAAATAGAACTACCTTATGACCCAGCAATCCCTCTACTGGGTATATATCCCAAAAACTCAGAAACATTGATACGTAAAGACACATGCAGCCCCATGTTTATTGCAGCATTGTTCACAGTGGCCAGGACATGGAAACAACCAAAAAGCCCATCAATAGATGACTGGATAAAGAAGATGTGGCACATATACACTATGGAATACTACTCAGCCATAAGAAATGATGACATCGGAACATTTACAGCAAAATGGTGGGATCTTGATAACATGATACGAAGCGAAATAAGTAAATCAGAAAAAAACAGGAACTGTATTATTCCATACGTAGGTGGGACATAATAGTGAAACTAAGAGACATTTATAAGAGTGTGGTGGTTACGGGGGGGGAGGGGGGAATGGGAGAGGGATAGGGGGTGGGGAGGGGCACAAAGAAAACAAGATAGAAGGTGACAGAGGACAATCTGACTTTGGGTGGTGGGTATGCAACATAATTGAACGACAAGATAACCTGGACTTGTTATCTTTGAATATATGTATCCTGATTTATTGATGTCACCCCATTAAAAAAATAAAATTATATATAAAAAAAAAAAAAAAAAAAAAAAAAAAGAAACAGCGGAGCCAAAAGCTGATGGGCCATAGCCTTTAATCCTACCTTGCACCCGGCGGGCAAGTAAAAATACACACTGGGCTCCAAAACCCAGTCACACTCAGTGCTCACAAAGCCACTGACTTATCCGAGTTTTCTAGAATCAAAGGTTTCTAGCTCACCAACCTTTAATCTCCTCAGTTCCCCATTTCCTTCCTTATCCCAGATACAAACTCTACACAAACTGGCATCTCACTCAGCACTCCGCCATCTTGGCTGCTTTTCCTGGCCTACTCCACGTGGCCTCCTTTAGCTGCTGGCTCTACTCTCTCCGCTCTCTCATGCTAACCTCAGGAACCAAGAGCCGAGTCCCGTTCTGCCTCCCTTTTATAGTGTAGAAATCCAAACTCTTAATCCATTATATATAATAGGGAAGTCTCTAATACAAAGTCACTTCTCTGAGGCATGATAGGATTGTACCACCTCACACCAAAAAGGGTGGGAAAGGCTTAATCCCAAAACCAAGCCTCAGGCTACAACGATTCTCAACACACATTAATATCACCTGGGCAACGGCCTCTTTAACAAAGTGAGCATAATACATTTTATCTGCCCAACACTGGGTGTACCCAGGAGGGTTCTGGGAGCTGGAGTATTCTCACAGCATTGCGTCAGCCACAGCTACTAGGTAAATGCTCTATGCTCTACCTACATCTCCCCCTTCTCTTTTAATCAGTTGAACCTGCTTGATGACTGCTTGTTGCTATTGTAGCTCCTGAATGCTACGCATTATGCAACAGAACCCTAATAGAACTAAAACAACTATAATACCTATTATACTATATGCTAATAGATTAGCTGGATTAAACAATGAGGCAAGCTTCTGTAATGTTTGACTAGTTAAGAAATAGAACGGAGGTCTTAAACAGGGGATTTCTCCTAGAGGTCAGGATGTCATTTCCCTCCCATTGTGTTACAGAGATCTTCCAGGTGCCATTAAACACAGTTCCATTTTGATTGTAAAAAGTTGACGTAGGTCCATGCACACCCCCTTCCCACAAAGGTCCCAGTGTTCAAACACAAAACGGATGGCTTGCCATGGGCTGCATACTGCATATGGTTGCATTCCATCTCTCAGCTTCCGATGCCAAACTCCGAGGTTGATGATCTGCGCATCCGGGCCAGAGGCAATGTGGCAGTCTCTCCAGGGAATTCCTTCTCTCAGAGTGTTCTTAGATGTTTGTCATACAGGAATGGGAAAAGAGGAGGACTTGTAGGCCAAGTATTGAGCCTTGTTGGTAGTACCATTTTCAGCAAAGTTCCCGTAGTATGATTTTGAAGGAGGACCCACCCCTCTGAGGGGATGATATTATTATTCAGAGTAAACTTAAGTAGCATTGGGTCACTGAGGTTACCCCATATACTGCTGTTCCACTATTGGGATTCCCAGCCACTATTGTCACAAGGGAGACTAAGGGAGCAGTTACTGGAATATACTGCTGGAAACTGTGGACTATTAACTTCAACAGGCATAATTATGCCAGGGTGGGGAACAGCTGCCCAGACATTATGATAGCATACATAAGCAGGAACAGAGTACCAGGGCCTGAAGGCCTGCCAGGGGTCACTCTCTGGGCCTGCCCCGCCAAAGCCTCTACATCCCCCCAGGTGATGGGGTGCACATGCTGGCCAAGAGGTCTTCTTCTGGAGCAGAGGACCTCCTCCCTTCAGGCGTAGTTGGTGTGGAGGAGGCCAGGGCTGTGGCTTTGGATGGGTGAAGACTGAACCACTTAGTGGGTGCCCAAGAAACCCTGTCAAGCAGGTTGGGGGGTTCCTGGGATCCAAATTGGTTGAAAAATGCAAGCATAATCTCTCTCTTGTGTTAGAAGAGGGTGTGGTCCCCACCACTATGCCATGGCTGGGTCCTTCCAGTGTCATTTCAGAGAGAGGGGACAGGAAGAGAGAGAGCGAGAGATACAGAAAAATAGACAAGACAGACAGACAAATGAGGGGGGGGAACACGTGTCGGAGTTAAAGCTGGGGTTGAAAATGGTGTCTGAGAGGCTGGGGTGGGGCACTGAGCCCTGGCAGAAAATGCGGAAGTAGCGACTTCTGCTTCTTCGAGTGGTGGAGCTGATAACACGTTTTCTAATATATCTAGTTTTGTTTCTGCATGCATGCTCGGCTGCAAGTCCATCAAACTCGGTGGCCCAACCCTTTTCTTCCTCTACAGGGGGAGGCGAATATGGAGGTAGGGGTTTCTCTGAAAGAGGAGTAGCCTGTAGGACCTTAGAAACTTACAGAGGGTCCCCAGCAGGAGCACCAGTCACGCAGGCATGTATCGCTAGCAGGGCAGGAATGAAGCCGAGAGGGAAAGTTTGTCCTTCATGTACTTCGGCCGAACGAACATGCCAGAAAGTTCAGGCCCAAGTATCAGGGTCCCAAAGAGGCACGTCCTGGAGCCAAGAGTTGAAACCTGAGAGGATTTCCCAGTAGGTACAAAGATCCTTTTCACTAACTTTAACTTGCCTACTCTGCAATAGGGCATAGAGGGCTCGAGCTTTCAGGGCTTGGGAGTAAGGGAAAAGGTTTCCCATTGCAGAGGGTCAATCACCCATCCTTTGAGTGCCGGCTGGGTCCCTGTTTGAGGCACCAGAATGTAAACAAGGCCCACCGGGGGTGAGGATGATGGAGACACAGAGACCCGACTCTGGGGACCAGGTTCAGTGACGCAGATTCACTTTATTAAGGAAATAAGCTAGCTTATATACATAGGTTCAGCCAATAGAATGTTACAGCATGTCCTTCACAGTCAATGGCTGAAAAGGTCAAGGAGCTGAATGGCTGGCGCTGAGTCATTTCCATATAGCGGGCGAGCTCCCTTCCTGGGTGTGCCTAGGAGGGTTCTGGGAGCTGGAGTATTCTCACAGCATTGCGTCAGCCACAGCCACTAGGTAAATGCTCTGCACTCTACCTACATGCGAACAGGATTAAAGGTAATGGCCCACCAGTTCTTGGCTCCATTGTTTTATTACCGTCTGTCCGAATCAAATGTGAACCTGCATGGGCCAGGTGGCTGTGATGGTTTCCGTGGCTACTGGATTTACACACCCTCTACCTGGAATGTAGTCCCCATTTTCTTGTATGTCTTTATTAACCTCTCACACTTGATTAATAGTTTGTTTGACTGTAGGATTTCAGGTTAGACACTTTTTCCCCTTAAAACTTTGGAAGTGTTGCTTCAAAGTCTCCCTTTTAAAGATGCAGTTGAGAAGTCTACTGTAAGGCCAGGAGCCACAGCCAGGGCCACTATCACAGCAGCCTTCTGGCCTATGCAGGTTCACATTGGATTCGGACAGTCGGTAAAGAAACAACGGAGCCAAAAACTGGTGGGCCATAGTCTTTAATTCTAGCTTGCACCCGGCGGGCAAGTAAAACATACACTGGGCTCCAAAACCCACTCACATTCAGTGCTCACAAAGCTACTGATTTATCCGAGTTTCCTAGAATCAAAGGTTTCTAGCTCACCAGCCTTATTCTCCTCAGTTCCTGTAAAGCCAGCAGCCAAGGCCAGGGCCACTATCACAGCCGCCTGGCCCATGCAGGTTCGCATTGGATTCGGACAGTCGGTAAAGAAACAGCGGAGCCAAAAGCTGATGGGCCATAGCCTTTAATCCTACCTTGCACCCGGCGGGCAAGTAAAAACATACACTGGGCTCCAAAACCCAGTCACACTCAGTGCTCACAAAGCCACTGACTTATCCGAGTTTCCTAGAATCAAAGGTTTCTAGCTCACCAGACTTATTCTCCTCAGTTCCCCATCTTCTTCCTTATCCCAGATACAAACTCTACACAAACTGGCATCTCACTCAGCACTCCGCCATCTTGGCTGCTTCTCCTGGCCTCCTCCACGTGGCCTCCTTCCGCTGCTGGCTCTACTCTCTCCTCTCTCTCATGCTAACCTCAGGAACCAAGAGTCAAGTCCCGTTCTGCCCCCATTTTATAGTGTAGCTTCACAACCTTTAATCCAATATACAAAATAGGGTAGTCTCTAATACTTCTCTGAGGCATGATTGGATTGTACCGCCCTACAGCAAAAGGGTGGGAAAGGCTTAATCCCAAAACCAAGCCCCAGGTTACAACGATCTCCAACACACATTAATATCACCTGGGCGATGGCCTCTTTAACAAAGTGAGCATAATACATTTTATCTGCCCAACAGTTCCCCATCTCCTTCCTTATCCCAGATACAAACTCTACACAAACTGGCATCTCACTCAGCACTCCGCCATCTTGGCTGCTTCTCCTGGCCTCCTCCACGTGGCCTTTCTCTTTTCTCCTCTGCTCTCTGTTGCTAATCTCAGGAACCAAGAGCCAAGTCCCGTTCTGCCCCCATTTTATAGTGTAGCTTCACAACCTTTAATCCAATATACAAAATAGGGAAGTCTCTAATACAAAGTCACTTCTCTGAGGCATGATTGGATTGTACCGCCCCACATCAAAAAGGGTGGGAAAGGCTTAATCCCAAAACCAAGCCCCAGGCTACAACAATCCTGCCTGCCCCCAACACACATTAATATCACCTGGGCAACGGCCTCCTTGTGTCATCTTTAACAAAGTGAGCATAATACATTTTATCTGCCCAACATCTACCATTTTGATTTCTGATTCTTTTGATATGACCTGATTTGATTTTTTTTCTCTCTCTCTTTGGAAACTTTTAGGGTGATCAGAACTATATCCTGGTGTTGGTTTGTTTCATTCATTTTTCTGGAGATAGGGTGGGCTCTTTTAATCAAGGAACTCATTTCTGTTAGAGGTGAGGAATTTTCTTTTACAATTTCTTCCCCTAATTTTCTCTAGTCATTCTTTCTTGTGTGGTAAGGTGCCAGAGAACTGTAAAACTCAGTATTGGCAACGCCATTTTAAAGAGGAAAAGTCAGGCTTTCTGTCCCAACCTTTCTTTGGAAAATAAAGGGAGAAGGACATGAAAGTCTCATGATTTACAAGGACAACTGGGTCATTTTAGTTTTAGTTCTCTGAAAGGATTAAGGTTATCTGAAGAACTTCCTTTCTTTTTCAATAAGAGATAGAATTTACATACCACCCTACACTAATTTTAGCTCTCCCCTCTTCCTGGAATCCTGAGATTAACGTGTACCTCTAGGCAAAGGAGGAAAGATAGACACTAAAAGGTTTATGAATGTATTTTAATATGTAAAGTGACATCACCATTGTGTTACCTTGAAAGTTTTAATGTTTTTTAAAATCCCCTAGACAAATGTTATAATCTTGTTAATGATTGTGTCATGCTGTCATGCTCCCCCCAACCTGTGTGTGGTAAAAGGGTATATAACCAGCCTCTGAGATACATTTGGAACTGCACGATTTGGGTCAGATATGCCTCATGTCAGTCATATGCAGTCAACATATTAATAAATCTCTTCTTTTTAATAAAACCCTTCAAAATTTATCTGGACTTGGTGTCTCTATGTAAACCCGCAGAATTGAGGTACAGTGCTTTACAACACTTGAACTCCTACTTTTACATGTCAGGTCTCACGATCTGCTGCCCTAATCTTGTCCTTATTTTCTTATTTCTCTGCTCTTTGGTATTTTATTTTCTAAATTTCCTCAATGTACTTTCTAAACATCTACTGACTCTAAAATGCTTTTTAAAAAATCATATTTTAAATTTCCAAGAGCTCTTTACAATGATCTTAATACTTCATTAAAAAAACCCCTTTGTTCTTAATTTATGGATGGAATATCTCTCTGAGACTATTAAGGACCATTTTATTTCTGTTTATTTATTTTAGTTTTACCTCATGTTTCCTGCATTATCTTGGTTACCTCCAGATCCTTTTTTTTTCTTTCTCTTATTTATCTGTTTTGGTTTCTCTGTTGCATGTCAGAAATTATCCAAGAATATCTGTTGTGCTTTAAATGTGTATTCCTACCTTAGAGTGAGACACTATAAAAAACTGATTTGAGCCTCTATGATTGTGTGTTTGTGGGTGTGTGTTCAGGGAAGGGAGTTTGTGGTTGTTGAACTGGGAGCTTCCCTGCAGGGCAATCAGACCTTTCCAGTGTTTAGGAAAAACCTAGCCATAATGCGCTATTTTTTATTCTGGAAATAAGTTCTGTGCTGGAGAAAAAAGGAGATATCCTGGTGGTATAATCCTGGCTTTCAGCAAAACAGGTGGTGATGAAAGTGAGGAGTTTAGGGGATCTCATCATTTTTAATGTGGAATTCTCCTGAAGTCAGTGTGATGTCTGATTCTCACGTGCAGCTTTCTGATTCTTAAGCAGTGACTGATACTTCCTTTCCTGAACTTTCCAGGGTTGTGACCTACTTGCTGCTATTCTCCTTCATGAGCACTTCCATTTCTCTTTTCTTTGATTTGTAATTCAGCTAACTCCTATCTATTCTCTCGTCATTTTTCAAACTTTTGCTGATAAATCTTATCCACTGTGGTCTGCACTTCCTTTCTCTTTGTTACTGTGTTTTTTACTTAAAAAAAACTCTATTGTCATTCCAAATGGATATGTGTAGAGATAGTAATAAGTATGTATATTTAATTTGCTATGTTCCATCAACCCTTTTTTTGATCTCTGTTTTAGACCATGGTCAAGTCTGATATAGGCCTGATGATGTAGTTAGGAGGTACATAATCGTAGTCTAGAAAGAATTTATTGTATGGCAAATGGGTAGACCCATGGCAGTGATCAAGTCCTTTCTGCAGCCTAAAGGTTTTAACATTCTGAGAGCCTGGGGTTCTGGCTCTTCCGACCCTGACTTTCTCCTCAGCCAGCTCAGTGAACTTTAGGGGTACTTTTTATGGAACAAACAATGCATTGGGAGTAGTCTCTACTCATTTGTGCTTTTAATTTAGTGCATATTGTTGTACTGCCAGTTTGAAATTTGGGTAGCTAACCAGTAGAAAAGCAACCTTAAATTGAGTACCTATTATCTTTTATCTTTTTGGCTCTGACCTAACTTAACCTTCTATCCTGAGAGAACATATGGACCCTTTCTGCTTTGATATGCTCTGTTCTAAAACTGCTAATATTTACCACATTTATTAGTGTTTGTTGGGCAGATAAAATATATTATGCCCACTTTGTTAAAGATGGTGCTGCCCACATGGAAGGCCTTCACCCAGGTGATGATATTAGTTGCTCTTCTTGCTTGGGATAGGCATGATTATGTTAATATGTGTTGGGGAAGGGCTTTTACGCCAAAAGCTTTTAAAGGGAAGAGAGTTCATGTTGTTCCAGGAGACCAGGAGAATAGTGATTACGTTCTAGGAGAAGCCCATGCTGTAGGAAAGCAGAGAAAGGCAAGGTAGAGGAGGCCAGGAGAAGCAGCCAAGATGGCAGAATACTAAAGGAGAAGTCAGTTTGTGCAGAGTTTGTGCAGAGAGAATGAGATTGGAAACAGGTGAATAAGGCTAGTGAGCTAGAAATTTTGATTCTAGGAAACTCGGATAAGTCAGTAGCTTTGTGAGCACTGAATGAGTGGGTTTTGGAGCCCAGTGTGTGTTTTTACTTGCCTGCCAGGTGCAAGCTAGGATTAAAGGTAATGGCCCACCAGTTCTTGGCTCCGTTGTTTCATTACCGTCTGTCTGAATTTAATGCGAACCTGCACGGGCCAGACGGCTGTGATGGTGGTCATGGCTACTGGCTTTACAGTGTTCTTTCTCTGTCCACCAGAGTGCAATCTCCTTGAGAACAGGCTAAATGTGACATCTCTGGCACATGATAGATGCTCAGTGTTTATTTGTGTTATGAATGAAGACAGAGATCAATGACATGTCAGGTGAAAAACAGAAATTTAGCTCAGTTCTAGGTATCTGAAATGACTTACAGGAAAATCAATATTGATGATTCTTATTAGAAAAACAAATAAAATTTGAAGATTAAACAACTTTCTTCGATTTCTTTCTTACATTAAGAATGAAATCTCCATTCCTGTTTTTTTGGGGCAGGGTATTGTTACTATATTGTGTTGATTTATTTTATTCTCCTAGGTGTTACAGTTGGCTATCCATTTGCTTGTGTAAGATTATAAGCTTCTCTGCCTTGCCATATATAATGCAGAAATAACCTGTTTGCTCTGAATCATTTTACTACTAGAAATGATCAACTGAAATTTTAACTTATTGAACAGACTCTTATTTTGTACACTACTATATTCCTTCCCTTACCTCCCACCAAGAATCTTTCAATGGTCCCAAATTACAAAATCTTGGCATATATGTTGGTAATATATCAATATGTTCCATAAAAATTAATAAATGGTCTCCACCAAGCAGTCAATAATTTGAATAATTTTAGGATTATTATCCTGACACATATTCTCAGATCTACAGAGAATTAATTTTCTTTTCTTTTTTTCCTAAGTGAGAGGAAGGGAGATAGTGAGACAGAATCCCACATGCACCCCAACTGAGGTTCACCTGGCAATGCCATCTGGGGCTGATGCTCAAATAAAATGAGCTATCCTTAGCACCTAAGCTGACACTTGGACCAATGTGCTATCCTTAGCACCTGTGGCCACACTCAGAGCAACCAAGCCACTGGCTGCAAGAGAGAAAGAGAGAGAGAAGAAGGAGAGAAATCAATTGTTTCTTCTCTTGTGTGCCTCGACCGGGAATTGAACCTGGGATATCCATATGCTGGGTTGACACTCTATCTACTGAACCACTGGCAGGGACCAGAATTAATTTTCTATTTAGTTTAGAACAATGTCATGGAGAAGCCCAATTTTTCCTTATACTTCCTTCTTAAAAGGAGGGAACAAATTGTATAAAGCTGTTGGTGCTGATTCCTTAAAAATGCTGAATGACAAGGAGAATGTATTGACTCTAGAGTGGAGTCACTAGAATAAAGTGATTCATTATCTTCGATGATTAACCTATATATACAAAAACTCAGCCAAATGGGTGACATAATTCAACTCTGAATATAGTGTAGCCGACTCCATATGGCATAAACACAGTATAGTGGCTTGGACAGATGTTTCTGAAACAATGTTACTAAGTTTTTTCAAACATTTAGAAAGCATATTTATTTTAATCACTATAATCATAACAGAAATCTGTGTAGGTGCTTAAAATAATACAGATGCCACCTATATGATATAAGTCACTGAACAGTGAAAATGATTTCCCAAATTGCAAATTGGATAGTGGATACATTTTATGCTGAAAATGTGGGTCACTTTTTATACCAAGAAATGATTTAATGGTGACAATAAAAAAATTAAACTTTAAATATAAGATCTAAGGTTTAATTAGATTTCTGAAAATAGCTAGCAGCACAATTAGTTTTTTTTTTTCTTTTTTTGTATTTTTCTGAAGCCAGAAACGGGGAGGCAGTAAGACAGACTCCCGCATATGCCCGACCGGGATCCACTCGGCACGCCCACCAGGGGGCGATGCTCTGCGCATCCGGGGCGTCACTCTGTTGCGACCAGAGCCACTCTAGCGCCTGAGGAAGAGGCCACAGAGCCATCCTCAGCGCCCGGGCCAACTTTGCTCCAATGGAGCCTCGGCTGCGGGAGGGGAAGAGAGAGACAGAGAGGAAGGAGAAGGGGAAGGGTGGAGAAGTAGATGGGCGCTTCTCCTGTGAGCCCTGGCCGGGAATCAAACCCAGGACTCCTGCATGCCAGGCCGACGCTCTACCACTGAGCCAACCGGCCAGGGCCAACAGCACAATTTTTAAAGTATATATATGAGTAAATTTATTTATACATATATGAATTGTTGATCAGGATATGAGCTGCTCTGAAAAAAAAAATGAAACGGGAACAAATATTACTAATCTGAAGTGATCCACACATTGAATACTTAAATTTAAGTCTCCTGGGAGTTGTAGTATCTAAAGATTTACAACAACCCAGGTCAGGTTTCTGTAGGGGGCTTAGGAATAGATCAAGTGAGAACACAAGGCTGCCATGGACCCACAGCTTTGAATGTCATTCAGGTGCTGGGCTCAGCATGTGTGCTCTCACCTGTGAAACTTTTTCTTTTTTCTCAAGGCTGTGTTCCCTCTTGTACCTAACCATAGCTTGTTAACACACTTCCCAGATCCTTACCTATTTGGTGGGTTTACATTGGATTATATGGTAAGCCCCTGAAATCTTTAAGTACTCAAGAGGACAGATCTAATTTCTTTGCTGGGTGGTCAAAAGATGGCAGAATTATTTTTTTTTCATTGAAGATACAAGAGTAATTTGAATGAATACAAAGTAAGGACAAAGTTGTATTTTCAGGGGGAAATTTAGCCAGATCAAATGCAATAGTTTTTGAGTTATTTTAATCCTGAATTATATATATTAAAAAATAGTTTTATTTATTTATTTATTTATTCATTTTAGAGAGGAGAGAGAGAGAAAGAAAGAGAGACAGAGAGAAAGGGGAAGGTGCAGGAAGCATCAACTCCCATATGTGCCTTGACCAGACAAGTTCAGGGTTTTTAACCAGTGACCTCAGCATTCCAGATTGACGCTTTATCTGCTGCACCACCACAGGTCAGAAAAATAGTTTTGATTTCTCCTATAAGACTGTGATTTTTGAGCTGTGAAAATTGATAGAAAATAAGGTTGTTTTATAACTTTCAGTTCCCTAATAGTAAAGATCGACAAAATATTCTGCCTTCATCTTCCCTAACATGTCCCAGCATTGGCCTCCTTTCTTGCTTTTAGTACTACTTCACTTAGTCTCTCTTCCTCTCCTCCTTGTCTCTTTCAAGATCTAAATATGGTCATTAGCCATGGTTCCATTTCCAGTTATTTCTCCCTAGTTTGTTGACCTTTGTTCATCTTTTCTACTCCTTTACCTTTACCACCGCCCCATTAATGACGACTCAAATATTATTTCTATGCTTTCAAAAGTTCCAGACATCTATTTCCACTGACTGCTGAATATCCTTATCTCTACATCTACTTTTAAAATTCAGAACTATTTCCTTATAAATTCATCGTCTTGTTAAAAGTCACTATCTTTTTCAGTCATCTTTGACTGTGTTCTCCCCTTCAGCCCATCTACCTATCCTTTTGATCTCCACAGTCATTCCCATGTCTTCTAATTTTTAATTTTTTTTATTGATTTAAGATACTGTAGATAGATAGATAGATAGATAGATATAAATCAATTTGTGGTTCCACTTATTTATGTGTTGATTCATTATTTTTTTTTTTTTCAGAGACAGAGAGAGAGTCAGAGAGAGGGATAGACAGAGATAGACAGATAGGAACGGAGAGATGAGAAACATTAATCAGTTTTTCATTGTACATTGTGACACCTTAGTTGTTCATTGATTGCTTTCTCATATGTGCCTTGACTGTGGGCCTTCAGCAGACCAAGTAACCCCTTGCTCGAGCCAGTGACCTTGGGTCCAAGCTGGTGAGCTTTTGCTCAAACCAGATGAGCCCAAGCTCAAGCTGGCAATTTCAGGGTCTCAAACCTGGGTCCTCGGCATCCCAGTCCAACACTCTATCCACTGTGCCACAGCCTGGTCAGGCTATGTGTTGATTCTTTTTTTTTTTTTTTTGTATTTTTCTGAAGCTGGAAACGGGGAGGCAGTCAGACAGACTCCCGCATGGCCTGAACGGGATCCACCCAGCATGCCCACCAGGGGGCGATGCTCTGCCCATCCGGGGTGTTGCTCTGTTGCGACCAGAACCACTCTAGTGCCTGAGGCAGAGGCCATGGAGCCATCCTCAGTGCCTGGGCCATCTTTGCTCCAATGGAGCCTTGGCTGCGGGAGGGTAAGAGAGAGACAGAGAGGAAGGAGAGGGGGAGGGGTGGAGAAGCAGATGGGCGCTTCTCCTGTGTGCCCTGACTGGAACTCAAACCCGGGACTTCTGCATGCCAGGCCAATGCTCTACCACTGAGCCAATCGGCCAGGGCTATGTGTTGATTCTTATATGTGCCCTTACTGGGGATTGAACCTACAACCTTGGTTTATCTGGATGGTGCTCTAACCAACTGATATACTTGGCCAGGGCTGTCTTTTAATTTTTTAAATCATTATTATCCTCATTTACTATTTGGTTACCAGTAGTACAGTTAATATAGGAAAGATAGAATAAAAGCTTCTTTACCATTATTTATCTCCATCATTGCCTTTTACTTAGATTATTCCAGTAGAATTCCAACTGACCTTCCTGCTACCATTCTTTTGCTTCTCCAGTTTACACTCTTTATAAATACCAGATTATTATTCTTCATGCACAGGTCTGACCAACTGCTATTCAATTATATCCAAAGCAGTTAAGGCATTCCTTATAACCAGGCCTTCTGTAGGTCTAGTAAACTTTATGATCAGAAATGAGGATAAAGACTTCTCAAGATCCTAAGCATTTAAAAAAGAGATTTTAAATTATGATAATTAAGACAATACCAAACAAAAGGTATAGTCTTGCAACTGTTTTGTACTCTAACTTTTACTGAAGAAACAAGTAAACAAACAAAATCTCTTCTTATTGTCAAGGCCCTTTAACTGGCAGCTACAAATACTGACATATGATCTTCTATAATCAAATTCACATGGTCTATGCTGTAGACATTTAGAGAAGTACACAACTATTCTGTACAGAAGTTATCAGGAGACATTTCATTGAAAATTCAATATTGTAATTGAGTCTAGAAAGTTGTATAGCCAGATAATAGAAGGACAGGCATTCCAAGAAGTTCATGGATAAGTTCTAAACCTAGAATAAACATACTTGATGTGTTTTGGAAGAGAAGAAAGCACTAAAGGGAAATTTTTGACCAAAGCTAAATATATCAATTTAAGACTCATGTTCTAATAGGTTTTATAGAGTTGGTTAGGAAAGGTCAAATAATAAACAATCTCTGATGCTGGAGTTAGACCTTGATTAGAAAGGATATATATATATATATATATATATATATATATATATATATATATGAAGAATATAAATTTTTAAGCAAGTACATGAAATGACATTAAAAGTTTTCTAAAAGACTTTTTTGGTGTATCAAAACTTATTTCAGAGTTTTGTGTATAAGAAATTTTACTGCTAAAATTTGTTGGAAGCTGTAAATCTGTATGAATATAAATGTCTAAATTTGAGGGAATGACATGATAAGGATAAACACTAGAGACCATAAAAGAAAATAAATGCCAAAACTTGATAATTGATTATTAGGGGTGGTGTAGAAATAAAGTCTAGAGTATAAATCTAAGGTTTAAGCTTTTGAATAATACAAAAATGTGGTGGGAGAGATTGGAGCTGAACAGAAAGAAGGTAGGTGGGAGTGTGCCTTAGTTTGATTTTCAGACACCTGGAATGAAAGCAGCATGTTCTGGTGAAAATGCCCTGTTGGCATTCTATTTCCTGGAAATAAATACAAAACTAATGTGTGATTGAAAAATTAGTGTTGGAGGTACAAACTTTGTGCAGATTAGGTAGAGATGAGAATTTAAGCATTAGGTGGAAGTGGATTTATTCCTAAGAATGAATATATGAATATATAGAGATAGCTGAAGGTGAAAAATTGAGCCCTATTGGGTTCATATCAAAAATTTGTAAAGAACTTATATAACTCAATATCAAAAAACTAAATAATCCAATTAAGAAATGGACAAAGAGGGGGACAGATGGTGAGAGAGGTAGTTTTGAGTTGGGGTGGTGAATACTCAGTGCAATATACTGACAATGTATTGTAGAATTGTACTCCTGAAACCTGTATAATTTTATTAACCAATGTCTCCCCAATAAGTTCAATAAAAATGAAAAAAACAATAGGCAAAGGACCTAAATATACTCTTCTCCAAAGAGAAAATAGAGGTGGCTAATAAACATATAAAAAGATGTTCAACATCACTAATCATCAGAGAAATGTGAATTAAAATCACAATGAGATATCAGCTCACACCTGTCAGAATAACTATCATCAGTAAACAAACTTGGCAAAGATGTGGAGAAAAGGGAACCCTTGTGAACTGATGGTAGAAATGTGATTGGTGCAGCCACTGTGGAAAGCAGTATGGCATTTCCTCAAAAAAAACTAAAAATGGAACTGCCTTATGACCCAGTGATTATACTGGTGGGAATATAGCCAAAGAAACCTGAAACATTGATCCAAAAGAATATATGCACCCACCTGTTCATTGCAGTGTTATTTATAGTAGACAAACTATGGAAGCAACCCAAGTGCCCATCAATGGGTTAGTGGATGAAAAAGGTCTGGTATGTATATACAATGTGATAGTAGTTAAACATAAAGAAAGAGTGAAATCTTACCATTTGCAACAACATAGATGGACCTAGAGGGTGTTATACTAAGTGAAATAAGTCAGCCAGAGAAAGACAAATACCATATAATTTCACTTACATGTGAAATCTTAAGAACAATATAGATGAACAAACAAAACAGAAACAGACTCAAAGATGCAGAGAACTGATTGATGGCTGTGGAGAGGAAGGTAGGGGGACTGGGTGAAAGAAGTGAAGGGATTGAGAAGTGCAGATTGGTAGTTACAAAGCCATCACCAGGATGTAAATTACAGCATAGGAAATATAGTCAATAATATTGTGATAGTTATGTATGGCACCAGTTGGGTACTGAAAAATATTGACGGAACTTTGTGAAACATATGATTATCTAAACATTATGCTGTACACCTGCAACTAATAGAAAATAATATTGAATATAAAAAGTAAAAGTAAAATGTCAAAAACAAAAAAGAGAAAAAAAATTGAACCCTATTAACAGCCCACTTGAGTTAGTTTAGGCTTAGTGATTTCATTCCATTAGAATGGTAATTGGAGGTTACAAGCTAATTCACCAAGACATAGACTGTTTTGTTAGTTTAATACTACCATAAGCCAGGAAATATAACCTTCTTCTCCATTGTTTTCTCTTTATGCTTTGGCTCTTTAGAATTTCCTCATTCCTCTTTTGGGCAATGTGGAATGTGAAAGGCGGAAAGGGTTAGGGATATCTGTATTTCCTCTTTCTCCATGTCCTTATCCCCATAGTCTGTTCTCTACACAGTTGGATCTGAAATAAATTCTCATTGTATTCATATGTCGAAACTTGAGGTTCCATTGTGTTAGGGTAGTATATGACTTCAGTGGATGAGCTAACCATCTTTTTTTTTGTGTGTGGGGGGGTTCTAATCTGATGACTGAAAATAGCAGCTCTGTTTCTGTTTCCCAGGGACCCAGTGAGGACTAATGAGAAAAACTCAGGAAGGCCCAAGGGATGCATGTCTATGGATATTTAACAGTATATATACTCAGGCAGTTTATTGTCTTTAGTTCCAGTTAAAGCAGCCTACTGGGGATAAGCTCAAAGTCAATGGAAGCTGGTGTTCATACGAAGTAACTCTTGATGCTGCAAAGGAATATACTTTTGAAAGGCTCTCAGAAACTTAGATATGAGTATGGTGACGATAATGAAGCTAATGATTGCAAATACTTATTCCATGTGTTAGAAATCTGTCTCCCTGATGATATCATTGCTCGCATACTAATTCTAAATTTTAATTAGAACATGCTGCTTCTTTAAATTGGATGGAGATAATAGTCTGATAAGACAACACATATCCCAACTGTCTTCATTTCATACTGTCTTGGTTACAATCACTGTGTCACTGGCTTTTGTCTCTTCTTGTTCCAAACCATATTGATTTTCAAGAGGAAAATTTCCCAGGTAGCTCTTAGATTCAAAGAGAAACTGCCAAATAATAAGACGCCTGTTGTAACTTCTATTGTAATTATAGCACAATCCTCTGGAAAAGGTTGTACCATATTTGAGAATACAGTGACCCACAGGGAGATTTAAAAAAATTAAAACACTCTGATATAACAAAGCCCTTTCAATCTGTAATCAGTGGCCATTTAAAAAGAACAAGTACACAATTTAGATTGTCACTCAAGGACTAAAATGCCAAGGAGATAATTTTAGATCTGTTATATCTCCCTGTAAATTATATAATAATAACTTTTAAAACTTTGATGCAGAATATATTTTTTATTTCTCTGGGATAAGAACACAGTGAATCAAGAATTATAGTTATTGAAAAGTACAGAAAAAACTTAACATGTAGAGTAACATCTATGTTTTGGTCCTTTCATTCAAATGTCCTTTTCTGCTAAAGACATTTCTAGTTCTGAAGGAGGCATTATAGGGAAGTAGAAAGAGTGTGAGCTTAGAAGGTTTTTTTTGTGTGTGTGTGTGTGCGTGACAGAGACAGAGTCAGAAAGAGGGACAGACAGACAGGGAGAGAGATGAGAAACATCAATTCTTTGTTGTGGCTCCTTAGTTGTTCATTGATTGCTTTCTCATATGTGCCTTTACTGGGGGGCTATAGCAGACCAAGTGACCCCTTGCTTGAGCCAGCAACCTTGGGCTCAAGCTGGTGAGCTTTGCTCAAACCAGATGATCCCGTGCTCAAGCCGGTGACCTCAGGGTCTCGAACCTGGGTCCTCCACATCCCAGTCTGGCATTCTATCCACTGCCCCACCGCCTGGTCTGGCTAGAAGTTAATCTTGGATTTAAATTCCCATTTAGCTACTTTCAGGTTTTGTGGTCTTGAACAAAATATTTAATCTTATTTTTATTTCTGGATCTGTAAAATGAGGAATAAAATGTGCTTATCACTTGGTAGGTACTTAGTAAAAAGGGAGTATTCCTTTGCTTAGAGATATGAAAGTTCATATCACATTGCTGTAAAATTTCTTCTTTTACTAACATTGTTTTAGAGCCTCAGCTAGTGAACCCAGCCCAGTATAGCAGAGCTAAATAAAGAGTCAGTGTTTGTTTTGTTTGAACAGCTGTAACATCACATAGAAAATAGATTTTTTGGTTATTTTTTGGTGAGTTGGTCTTGAAGAAAGATACTGGAAAAATATGAACTGGTAAAAAGGCTCACCATGTGGGGCTATTTGGTTTTCAAGCTGGTTTCTGATTTATCCAAATTATTGTAAGAAACATTCTGACATTCCAGATTTTTGTAAGAGCCACACAAATTGCTGGTCGATTTATAGGTCGATTACAAGTGCCCACATAAAGCACTTGGCACATTACAACACTACTAAGGTTTTTCCTCCTCCCATCCTTTATCCCTTCCTCATCTTCTCAAACTAATTGTAGTTCATGTTTAGAAAGAATATTTCTCTTTGCAACTGTTCCTTTTAAACTATTATTTAGGACATATATAGCAAGGTATCCAAAGACTTTTCTTGCTTTGTTACTTATTATGTTATTAATTTTGGGGTTTCAATTGTCTTATTGATGTTAGGTCAGCAGTTCTCAAATTATGGTCCCTTAACTTGGACTTCATTAGAGTCAGCTGTGACATATGTTCGAACTACACATTTTTGAAACTTACCTCTGTGGGTGGAGTGCAGAGCACATTCCTAGCAGCTGCGGCTGATGCAATGCTGTGAGAATACTCCAGCTCCCAGAAGCCTCCTGGGCACACCCAGGAAGGGAGCTCACCCGCTATAAGGAAGTGACTTAGCGCCAACCATGCAGCTCCCTGATCTTTTCAGCCATTGGCTATGAAGGACACACTGTAACATCCTATTGGCTGAACCCATGTATATAAGCTAGTTTACTTCCTGAATAAAGTGGCTCTGCGTCACTGAACCTGGTCTCTGGAGTCGGGTCTTTGCATCTCCGTTGTCCTGACTCCTGGCAGGACTTGTCCACAACTGGCACCCAATGTGGGGCAGGGACCTAACTGGCATCCAAGGGACGGGTGAGTGACCCTCTGCAATGGGGAACCTTCTCCTGCACTCTCGAGCCCCGCAGGCTCGAGTCCTGCACGCCCTATTGCAGAATAGGCAAGTTGAAGTTTGTGAAAAGGATCCCTGTACTTACTGGGAGATTCTTTCTGGTCTCAATCCCTGGATTGAGGACGCGCCTCTCTGGGACCCAGATACTTGGGCCTGCGTTCTGTGATGTGTTCATTTGGCCGAGGTGTATAGGGGGAAAACCTTCCCTCTCGGCCTCACTCCTGCCTTATTGGCAATACAAGCCTGCTTGGCCGGTGCTCCACCTGGGGACCCTCCACCGGTGCCAAAAATATTACAGGCTACCCCTCTCTCTGGGGAGCCCCTACCTTCCTACTCGCTCCCCTCCACTGAGGAGGAAAGTAGTTTAGCCACCGAGTTTGATGGACTTGCAGCTGAGCGCACAGAAACGAAACCAACCGAATTGCTAACTGCACCATCAGCTCTGCCCCCAGAAAAAGTGGAAGTCGCTACTTCCACATTCCCTGCTGGGGCTCAATGCCCCACCCCAGCCTCTCAGACGCCATTTTCTCCAACACGTGTTCCTGCTGCAGACCCATGGGCCAGCCTATATGCTCCCTGTGTCTTTTTTCTTCCTGTCTGTCTTGTCTCTCTCGCTCTCTCTCCTCCGCCCCCTCTCTGAAATGACGCTGGAAGGACCCAGCCACGGCACAGTGGTGGGGATCACACCCTCTTCTAACACAAGGGAGAGGTTATGCTTGTGTTTTTCAGCCGATTTGGATCCCAGGAACCCCCCAACCTGCTTGACAGGGTTTCTTGGGCACCCACTAAATGGTTCAGTCTTCCCCCCTCCAAAGCCACAGCCCTGGCCTTCTCCACACCGACTATGCCTGAAGGGAGGAGGTCCTCAGTGCTCCAGAAGAAGACCTCTTGGCCAGTGTGCATGCACCATCACCTGGGGGATGTGGAGGCTTTGGCAGGGCGGGCCCAGAGAATAGCCCCTGATGGGCCCCCAGGCCCTGGTGCTCTGTTTTTGCTTGTGTGTGCTGTAGTCACCGCTAACTCCCAGACTCAGGCGGCGGCAGCCTGGGGCTCAAGTCCGGCAGCAAGAGCTGGTGTTTTCGGTTCTCCTTTGGAGGATGAGGAGAATTGGGCCGGAGTTGCGATTCACAGACCCCAGAAGGTAAACGGCAGCAGCTGCGGCTGGAGGATGAACGGAAGCCAGGCTTGCATCACTGAGTGGCCGCTGGAACGGCAGGGAGTGCCTGCTAAGCTGCTGGTGGGTTTGCTGACATTTTGGGACATAGGGGTGAATGCCATCATGCTCTCCAGAGCTGAGATGGAAATGCTGACTGCCATTGCCACATGCTCCTCTTTGGGACAGTGTAAGACCTGCCAGGATGGCAGGGATGAGGGGGGTGGCTGAGGCCTCATGTGCATGGACTGATTTCCTGGACTATGACCAGAGTGGACACTGGCTCCTTTGTTGGATGGACTTATGGATTTTGGACAATGTGAAATACTCTGATGGGGGTGGGGGGTGGCTTTGCTGGAAGCACTCCCCTGCCCCGGGAAGCTTTTCCCATGGCTAGAAAGAAGGCCAAGGACATTTTGTGCTTTTGGCAAAGTGCTCAGAGACTGGTGAAATGTACCTTTGTAATTGCTGAAACTATATGATTTCTCATGTTGTAATTTGTGTAATGTGCCTTGCAACCATATGCAGTATGCAGCCTGCAGCAAGCCATCCATTTCGTGTTTGGATGCTGGGACCTTTGTGGGAAGGGGACATGCATGGACCTACGTCCATTTTTTACAATCAAAATAGAACTGTGTTTACAGCACCAAGAAGGTCTCTGTAACACAATGGGAGGGAAATGACATCCCAACTCCTAGGAGGAATCCCCTGTTTAAGACTCCCGTTCTATTTCCTAACTAGTCAAACATTATAGAAGCTTGCCTCATTGTTTAATCCAGCTAATCTATTAGCATATAGTATAATAGGTATTATAGTTGTTTTATTTCTACTAAGGTTCCATTGCATAATGCGTAGCATTCAGAAGCTATAACAGCATCTGTCGTTTATCAAGTTCAATTGGCCTTAATTAAAAGAAAGGGGGGAAATGTGGGTGGAGTGCAGAACGCATTTCTAGCAGCTGCAGCTGATGCAATGCTGTGAGAATACTCCACTCCCAGAAGCCTCCTGGGCATACCCAGGAAGGAAGCTTGCCCACTATAAGGAAGTGACTTAGTGCCAACCACGCAGGTCCCTGATCTTTTCAGCCATTGGCTATGAAGGACATGCTGTAACATCCTATTGGCTGAACCTATGTATATAAGCTAGCTTACTTCCTGAATAAAGTGGATCTGCGTCACTGAACCTGGTCCCTGGAGTCAGGTCTTTGCGTCTCCATTGTCTTGACCCCTGGCAGGACTTGTCCACAACCTCAGTCTTCAGAATCTCTGGGAATGGGGTCAGGATAGTTAATTAACAAGGTCCACAGGTGGTTCAGTTGTGTAGCTGGGTTTAGACATCAGTGCAATCTTTCCATAACTTCTCTGCTTGCAAATTCTAAGTATCAAGTTCTTGATTTTACAATTATGCCTTTAAGTATCACAAGGATGTTTATTCTTTCAGTCCTCTCGTCTAGGGTCAATATAGGCTACAAGAGACAATTTGTGAATCAAGTTGACATTGGATTTTTTCTTTGGTTGGCTGGCCTCCAACTTTTTCATATATTCTTTCTCAGTTCTTAAGAAAGATAAATTAGCTTTAAAGAATTGTGGCTTGAAATTCCCCTGAATACATCAATATTGACAGTGCATAGAAATCTTCACACTGATTGTGTCAACTTCTATTAATGATATGGGAACTTTACTTGATTTAGTCCTTGCTCCAATTATATTCACATCTGAACAATTGCTTTTCAATTGCCTTGGCTGAAAATAAATATGCTTAATTTATTTAGGGAATAGATTCTGTCCTATTGACCTTGAATATGCTATGGTATTAATTTTTTAAGGTCTCAATATGAAAAGAACACACATTGTACAATATTTAGAAAGTATATAAAGTTATAAGAAGGAAAATTGAAATTACCCATAATCTTATACTCAGAAACAACACTCAAGATTTTGATGCAGTATTTTCAGTTATATATACACATAGATATATGTAAAAATAAATGTTTGAGATATTCGCCAACCATGTAATTTTAACCCTTTTCCTCCTGCCTAATGTTGTATAATAAACATTTTCTCATATTATTTAAATTTCTTCAAAAACAATTATTAATATAATAGCTATATATTATTTCCACAATATAAATAAAGCATAAGTTTTGCAATCTTTTCACTTTTTATGTGTAGATTGTATCAAACTGATTGTTCTTATGAACATTCTATTAATGAGCATATTAGGAATAAGGCTAACTTGAATTTCTTACTATGTCCTTAGCCTTTTCTTTAGACAAGAATTATTTAGTAAAATAAAGTGTAAAAGAAAAAAAGAATTACTAACTAAAATGGTTTTTTAAAGGTTTTTAATACGTGTTATCATATTTTTCAGATAATTAAAAAAAACTACACTAGGACTGCATGGGAGCTTTTTTCACACTATTTAATAGAGTTCTTATCATTGAAAAGAAATAATTTCTAATTTAAATCTTTGTTGCTTTAACATGCATTTCTTTAAATATTAGTGAAGTTGAATGTTCTCCATAGGTATGTTCGAGCCAATTATATTTCTTATACTGCAAATTGCCTCATATTCTTTTGCCTTATATTAAAGTATTAATGTTTTTCTTTACTGATTTAAAGTCTTTTCTCTATATTAATCATATTGACTATTTTTTTCTTCTTTTCCAAGTGACAATAGGGGAGATAAAGAGACAGACTTCTACACATGCCCCCAACCAGGATCCACCTGCCACCCCAGCAACCCCTGTATGGGGCCAATGAGCTGCCTATCTGGGGCCATGCTCACAACAGAGCTATTAGCACCTGAGGCCAATGCCCTCAAACCAATCAAGCTATGGCTGTGGGAGAAGAAGAGAGTGAGAGAGAGAGAGAGAAAGGACAGGGGGAAGGGTGGACAAGCAGATGGTCACCTCTCCTGTGTGCCCTGACTGAGAATTGAATCCAGGACATCTACATGCTGGGCTGATGCTCTATCACTGAGCCAACCTGCCAGGGCCCATACTGACTTTTAATGTCAGATTGTTTGCAAATATTTTCTGGTTGGCTGGTAGATTTTTAATCTAATTATGTTGGTGACACAATATTTAAGGGTGTTAGTAATATTATATTACCATAGTATAAATGAAGACTTACCCATGGTAAAAAGAGGTGGGAAATTTAGATACTAAAATCTTTGGTACATTTTAAATACATTTGTGTAATACACATAGCATGTCTTTTAACAAAAACATGCCTTATAGAATTAGAAGAGTCCTGATGGATTGTCTCACCTTCTCCTCCCCATTTGTCTGGTGAGGAGATCAAGGTGAAATGAGGCATGCCATACTATTACATGTCAAGCATTAGTTTGTATTTCACTTTCTAGAAAAAGAAAAAGAGATCTTATGTTCATCCACTGATTATTAATCTAATAATAATCCTGAGTTCCATCGCGGGCCTATGAAATCAGAATTTTCGGAGGTAGAACTTGAAATCTGTATTTTAACAAGTTCCACTGCTGATTTTTAAGCCTAGTTTTAGAGCTACTGGTGCTAGGGTGTTCAGATGATAGTGCTGAGTTTTATCTCACATTAATAGCTTCAGTTATTTTCTCCTCAGTGCTCAGGTACTCAGTTTGCATTTTATTAGGTTGTATTCTTTATGTGCTGGTTTATAACAGTTTTCAAGTGCCAGGAATCTGAAGCTAAATTTAAACTCATTCAAGGCAGAAAATACTAACACTTTTTATTTTTTAAAATCTCCTTTAAGCACACTGCATAATATGGTAAAAGTTACTGACACATAGGGATTCAAAGTATCAAGGAAATTTAGAAAATCTACTATTTTAAAATTATAAAGTGTATTCTTTCTATTAGGCAATAAAAGCAGGGAGTTTTAAATGTCTCAAAATTTTTCAGGTTTCATGATTTTTGATTTACTGTTTTTTGAGCTCCTAAATGATGAATATTGATGGATATTACTCCAGTGATATCTAAAAAATTACTTCTATAAAACATTTTATTTTTAAATTATTTATTAATTAATAGAGAGACAGACAGGGACAGACAGACAGGAAAGGAAAGAGATAAGAAGCATCAATTATTTTTCCCAGTCACCTTAGTTGTTTACTGATTGCTTTCTCACATGTGCCTTGACCCCAGAGGGTTCCAGCTGAGCCATTGATCCCTTGCTCAAGCCAGACCTTTGGGCTCAAGGCAGGGACCCTGCACTCAAGCTGATGAGCCGTGCTCAAACTAGCGACCTCAGGGTTTCATCCTTGGGTCCTCAGACTCCCGGGCTGATGCTTTATCCACTGCACCATTGTCAGGTCAGGCTATTATTACTTTATTTTTCAATTACAGTTTGCATTCAACACTATTTTGTATTAGTTTCAGTTATGCATCACAGTGGATAGACATTTATATACTTTACAAAGTATTTCCCTGCGATAAATCAAGCGCTCACCTGGCACCTTAGTTACCAAAACATCACTGACTATATCCCCTATGCTTTACCTTACATTCCAGTGTTTATTTTGTATCCACCAATTAGTACTTCTTGGGGACTTCAAAGGGTCTTTGCCGGATAAGAAGAACAGAGGTTTAATAAATAAAAGACTGCCCTGCTCTAAAGATAGGTGAAAAGAAGTTATATTTTATAATCTCTTATGGGAAAGGCCCCTAATCAAGTTATTCTAAATTGTTAAAGGGAGAGAAAGAAGTTTCCTTTGAGCCTGTGACTAAATTTGCATTTAGCTCTAAACAATCTGCATACCACACAGGCGCATTTCAGGGTGATTCATTCTGGACCCCCACAGAGCACAGCCCTTGTTCTTAAAAACACTTGTACTTAATTTTTGGTATTATTTTATATATAATTTCATTTCCTATAATTATATATAATAATTATATTTCTAACACAAATTTGCATTGCTCTTGTCTACTTTAATAATATTATTGCTGATTTAAAATTGTATATAATTTTTGCCTGGCCTGTGGTGGCGCAGTGGATAAAGTGTCAACCTGGAAACACTGAGGTTGCCGGTTCAAAACCCTGGGCTTGCCTGGTCAAGGCACATATGGGAGTTGATGCTTCCTGCTCCTCCCCCCTTCTCTCTCTCTCTCTCTCTCTCTCCTCTCTATAATGAATAAATAAAATCTTTAAAAAAATTGTATATAATTTTATGCTCTTTTCAAAGCATGTTTGCATACATAGTCTTAGGAAAGCTTTAAAAGCTTTAGTATACTGTCTATAGGTAATTTTTATTGACTGCATACTATGTGGCTGACTTTGAGTTTACAATTATTCCATCACTGGATTGTTACAAAATGCTGTGAGGTACGCTATAGTATCTCTCATTTACCAGGAGTGAAAACAGAGCTGAACAAAGTTCAGTAATTTAAGTGACAAAACCAGATTTTAGAAGCCAGGCAGTTTGACCCAAGGCCCCATAGTCTTAACCAGGGGTCACCAAACTACGGCCTGCGGGCCACATGTGGCCTCCTGAGGTCATTTATCTGGTCCCTGTCGCACTTCCGGAAGGGGCACCTCTTTCATTGGTGGTCAGTGAGAGGAGCACATTGACTATCTCATTAGCCAAAAGCAGGCCCATAGTTCCCATTGAAATACTGGTCAGCTTGTTGATTTAAATTTACTTGTTCTTTATTTTAAATATTGTATTTGTTCCTGTTTTGTTTTTTTTTACTTTAAAATAAGATATGTGCAGTGTGCATAGGGATTTGTTCACAGTTTTTTTTTTGGTTTTTTTGTAGTCCAGCCCTCCAACGGTCTGAGGGACAGTGAACTGGCCCCCTGTGTAAAAAGTTTGGGGATTCCTGGTCTTAACCATTAAACAACACTGACTCTCCACTGTTACTGAACTAAAGAAGTATGTTTACCTGAGTGCATAAAGTCCAGTAAGACATGAACAGAAGTTTGCAGCAAAGAAAGTGAGGTTTATTTAAGGAAAAGGCACTAAGACTGGAAACACAGGTTAGCTGGAGCTCTACCACCTGGCTTCTCAATGGTTTGCTTGGGAACAGATTATATACCGGAAAAATGATTAACCATGGTGACTAATGGAGTTGGGGTCATGGGCTCTACTGATAGGTTGATTGGGGCAGAGTACAAAGTAGCTGATCATTGTATCAGATCTTGTAGTCTGGTTTCCTGAGGGTATGGTGAGTAGGATAGACCTCTTTCATGCGCTGGGGGCTGAAACACAACTGAAATCAAGATGTTATCTTCAGTGTGATGAGAAACTGTTTCTGTGGTCAGCAGACCTGAGGCTTTGTTCCTAAGGCCATTTGAAACTGACCAGAATCTGATGTTCTAAGGGCTTAATAATTAAGGAAGTGAGTAGATGTGCATTATTTGCAAAGGCAGAGGGATTTGGTTGAAAAGGGGCAAGTAAGTCATGGTGCTGTTAGATTGGACAAGGATAGTTTGAATTAAGGAAAAAAATCATATTAAAGAAATAAAATTCCTGTGTGGTTACACCAGTAGCATAGGTAATGGTAAAACAATTAGACAGATAAGGAAATTCTTGTCAAACTATATTGCTCAAATAGAAGGAGGCATATTTCTTGAACTTGCTAGCAGTGCTCAGTAGAATATTTTCTGTGAGTGAATATACATATATCCTGGATAGTGGTGAAGCAGTGGCCAGGACTTACTTTGAAATCTTCTAAACCAGGAAATATATTTTTATTCAGTTTTATTTTTATCTGAAGGCATCAAACAGCATACCTACTAAATATGTAAAGCAGAAAATATAAAGCAAAAATGTGGGAGATTTTAATATACATAATCAAAATTATAGCAAGTAAACAAAAGTAATAGCATTGGGAAAATGACTAATATAATCAACAATATCTATTAATAGCTCCATACTGAATCTTACCTCCTTCAAATAGATCATATAAATTTTAAATGTTCCTGAAATATTTATAAAAAATAATCATATATTTAGCCAAAAACAAACAACCTTAAAACCCAAAGTGGAGGTTTCATAATCCATATTTTCTGATAGATGTATAATAAATTGAAACACTAAGAAACACACCTCAATAACTCTTGGATCAAAGAAAAAATAAAAACAGAAATTACAAACTATCCCCAAAGCAGCAAAAATGAGGACATTTCAATGCAAAACTTATGGAAAATAGCATAAATTATTTTTAAGTGGTATTCTTTACCACTTTAATAATAATTTAAAAAATCTCTAAAAATAAAGGTACTTTATACTCATCCTAATAAATTAAAATAACCACAAAATAAACCAGAGTATATTGAGAAATATCTAAAATTTAACATATAAAATAAATAAGCTAGACAAGATCAATAAACCTGGAACCTGGCTAATTGAAATGGTAACTATAAGATAAATCTTTTATAAGGCTGATTAAAGAAAAAATAAAAAGGAGTAAATTATAAAAATTAGAGAAGAGAAAGGAGTCATAACTATAAGTGTGGAAGAGATTAAAAGACCTAAGGGGAGGCCCTGGCCGGTTGGCTCAGTGGTAGAGTGTTGGCCTGGCGTGCAGGAGTCCCGGGTTCAATTCCCGGTCAGGGCACACAGGAGAAGTGCCCATCTGCTTCTCCACCCCTCCCCCTCTCCTTCCCCTCTGTCTCTCTCTTCCCCTCCTGCAGCCGAGGCTCCATTGGAGCAAAGATGGCCCGGGCGCTGAGGATGGCTCTGTGGCCTCTGCCTCAGGTGCTAGGATGGCTCTGGATGCAACAGAGCAACGCCCCAGAGGGGAAGAGCATCGCCCCCTGGTGGGCATGCCGGGTGGATCCTGGTCGGGCGCATGCGGGAGTCTGTCTGACAGCCTCCCTGTTTCCAGCTTCGGAAAAATGCAAAAAAAAAAAAAAAAAAAAAAGACCTAAGGGGAAACTTCATAAAACTCTATGGTAACACATTGAAAAACATAGAAAAAATAAACGTTATAACAAATGTAAATCACTAAGTTGGTCTAAAAGGACAATTTTAGTATACTAAATGCTATAGAAAATACTGGAAAGATAAATCATTAAAAAAATTAGTAGGAGCCTGACCTGTGGTGGTGCAGTGGATAAAGCGTCGACCTGGAAATGCTGAGGTCGCCGGTTCGAAACCCTGGGCTTGCCTGGTCAAGGCACATATGGGAATTGATGCTTCCAGCTCCTCTCCCCTTCTCTCTGTCTCTCTCCTCTGTCTCTCTCCTCTCTAAAAATGAATAAATAAAATAAAAATTAAAAAATTAAAAAATTAGTAGGAACAGATGGTTTTGTGGCTGTTTAATCAAATTCTTAGAAATTATGCCATTTAAATATTTAAACTACTTCAGATCATAGGAAAATATGTAAATCCCCCATATATTTTATAAAACTAGCATAATTATGACACTTAATAAAGGTAGACAAAAAATAGTCATCCTTCGCCATATTGCAGTTCACTTTTTGTAGTCTCACTGTATTGTGATTTTAAAATTGTATATATCTAATTTTGTATTGCAAATTTTTTGCTATGTCACGGGATTTTGTGGTATATAGGTATTTTTATATATTTATTATTTTAATTATTTTTGCAGCAAAATAAGTGTGGGAAAGGTTAATAACTGTGGGAAAGGTTTATGAGTGTGGGGAGGGTTTATAAAGCCTTAAATATATATATATAAATAATAAAATAAATACAAGGTCGCTACTTTGCAGATTTTTGCCTGTCGCAGGGGGTTCTGGAACCTAACCCCGGTGATAGATGGGGGACCACTGTATAACAGCCCAACCTCTTATGAATACTCAAAATATAATAAAACTAAATCCAGAACTGTATTAAATACAAACTAATACACTATTACTAAGTAGGATTAATTATAGTGATGCAATAATTGTTCAAAATCAGGAAAATTATTAGCAATTTTATATATTGAAGGGGAAAATTCATGTAATTTTACCAATAAAGGTAAAATGCTAAGAAAGCATTTATTAATATTTGTCAGACATTCCCAATAAAAACTATGTAAAATAATAAAAGAATTATTTACTTATGATTAAAACATTTGAAAAACAACAGCAAGTAAATTATTTATGCTAATCATTTTCTAAAATAGAAACAACACAATATTTACTCTTAAGCTAATAAAATAATTGTTATAAATTTGTAGACGAAGAAAAAAAGTTTCATGTTCTTACAGATATGATTACGTACTTAAAAAACCTAAGAAATTCTAGTAATCTCAAATAAAAAAATGTGGTAAATTAGTATATCACACTTCAAAGGGTCTAAGATACCATGGATTTCAAGATATCCTATTTACTTTTATGGACCCCCAAGAAGGAAAAAACTTATCAATTATAATAAAATTGATATTATATAGGATATATCCCATATTTGCAAATATTAAAATGTGTTTAAGAATTGGTGAAAATTGGCTTGACCTTTGGTGGTGCAGTGGATAAAGCGTCAACCTGGAACACTGAGGTCACTGGTTCAAAACCCTGGGTTTGCCTGGTCAAGGCACATAAGAAAGTTGATACTTCCTGCTCCTCTACCCTTCTCTCTCTCTTTCTCAGTCTCTCTCATCTCTAAAATGAATAAATAAAATCTTAAAAAAAAGAATTTATAAAATAACTATTAAAAAATAATAGTTTTTTCATATATTAGCAATAATCACCTAGAAATGTAACTTAGAAAACAATACCTTCACTATAGTGACAAATGTATAAAATACTTAGGACTAAATTCATAAAAAAAAAAAAAAAGATAAAACAAAAAACAGGACCGATATGGGAAAAAATCCCATAAACTCTATGAACAAATCGATAAATATGTCATTATTTTAGATGAAAAGAGTTAAAATGGCTAAATATCCATGCTTTCAAAATTAATATATTAATTCAGTACAAATTCCAACTAAAAAGTAGAAGGTATTTTGGGAGAGTAATGATTTAAAAATTTATATTGAAGAATAAATATTTAGACTAATTAATAAAGTTAAAAAAAACACAACAACCAAGAATAGTGAATGCCCTGGCTGGTTTGCTCAGTGGTAGAGCATTGGCCTGGCATGTGTATTTCCCAGGTTCAATTCCCAGTCAGGGCACATAGAAGAAGTGACCATCTGCTTCTCTACTCCTCCTTCTCTTCTTTCTCTCTCTCTCTATCTCTTTTTTTCTCTCCTGCAGCCATGGCCCCATTGGAGCAAGGTGGCCCTGGGAGCTGAGGATGGCTCCGTGGCCTTGTCTCAGGTGCTAAAATAGCTTGGTTGCTAAGCAATGGAGCACTGGCCCCAAGTGGGCAGAGCATTGCCCCATAGGGGCTTGCCTGGTGGATCCTGGTTGGGGTACATGCAGGAGTCTGTCTCTCTGCCTTCCTGCTTCTCACTTAAGAGAAAAATATTAAAACAAACAAACAAAAAACAAGAATAGTGAGAGGGGATTATATAACGAGATAAAATTCTATAAAGCTACCATAATCCAAATGGGGAGGTACTAGCATAGAAATTAGTACATTGATCAGGGGCAGAAAAAGAGACATCATATTTTAATTCACTGGTAAAGGATGGTTTAGTTCACAAGTGGTTCTGGTAAAACTGGCTATTTAGAAGAAAATTAAATTTGACCTTTATCTTTCACCATACAAATTCCAGATAGATTAAATTACAACATGTATGTTACAAATCAAGAAAATGTAGAAGGCAATATGTAAAAATCAGTAGTTAAAAAAAATTTACAACACAAATGACAGTTAATGAGAATTTGCACATTGATAACCATAAGGCAAATGCACCAAAGGAAAATGGACAAAGGACTTAAATAGATAAATCATAGAGAAACAAGACCAGATGGGAAATAAACAAATAAAAAAATACTCAAATTTTTACTAGTCAGGGAAACTCATGTTAAAATAAATAGAAAGTAACTCATTTTACACATTAGTTTGAAAAACTGTAAAGAAAGATTATACCTACTGTTGGTGGAAATTTGGGGAAAAGGATATTCTTATGCAAGGTTAGTAAAATGTACTATTTGGATAGCAATTATATATATATAATAGGGAGGGGAGCTAGAGAGATAGGAGAGATAGACTTCCTAATGCACCCTGACTGGGACCCATCTGGCAACCCATGTTTGGGGCTAATGCTAGAATCAACTGATCTATCCTCAGCACCCAGGGCTGATGCTCAGACCAATGGAGCTATCCTCAGTGCCTGGGGTTAAAGCTCAGAGCAATCAAGCCACTGGCTGTGAGAGAGGAAGAGAGCGAGAGACAGGGGAGTAGGAGTGCAAGAGAAGCAGATGGTCCTTTCTACGTGTGTGCCATGACTGTGGATTGGACCTGGGATATCTGCACATTGGGCCGACGCTCCATCCACTGAGCAAACTGGCCAGGGCCAGGTAATATATTTTTTAATTAAAAAATATACACATAGCCCTGGTCGGTTGGCTCAGCGGTAGAGCATCAGCCTGGTGTGTGGAAGTCCAGGGTTTAATTCCCAGCCAGGGCACATAGGAGAAGCACCCATCTGCTTCTCCACCCCTCCCCCCTCTCTTTTCTTTCTATCTCTAGTTTCCCTTCCTGCAGCCAAGGTTCCATTGGAGCAAAGTTTGCCTGGGGGCTGAGGATGGCTCCATGGCCTCTGCCTCAGGCACTGGAATGGATCTGGTTGCAAGGGAGCAGTGCCCCAGAGGGGCAGAGCATCGCCCCCTGGTGGGCATGCCAGGTGGATCCCAGTCGGGTGCATGCGTGAGTCTGTCTGTCTGCCTGCCTCCCCACTTCTCATTTCAGAAAAATACAAATACATACACACACACATATTGTTTGAGTCAGCAGTTTTATTCCTATGAGTCTGTGCCATAGAAACAAAGTGCTATTCCATAAAGGTACTTACAGCAACTCTGATTGCAGATTCAAAATGCTGAAAAAACAAAGTAATCATTTAATAGAATAGATGAATAAACTGTAGTGTGTTAAAAACATGGAATATTATAAATCTAGTAAAAGAGTAAGTTAGACCTATATCACCTAACTTGAAAGGAGATTATACACTGGTAAGCAAGAAGTAATTCTTGCATAAAATATGCCATTTTGGTAAAACAAACAATGACTCCTGCCTCATGTGTGCAAGATATAAGCATGGAGAAATATGAAGTTAGAGTTCACATTTGTTATAATATTTAGGTGGGAGGTGAAGAGAAGAAGAAGAAAAGGAGGGGAGAAAAACCAGATAAGAAAATGAAATGCAGTATCTAAAGAATTAACTTTGAGGAACAACATGAGAAAAGAGAGAGAGAAAAACCTCCAAACAACAAACTTTTTTTTTATATTTTTTAATTTTTTTTTTTAGCGAGAGAGACAGAGAGAGGGACTGATAGGGACAGACAGACAGAAGGAAAGAGATGAGAAGCATTAATTCCTCATTGTAGCATCTTAGTTGTTCACTGATTGCTTTCTCATATGTGCCTTGACTGAGGGGGCTCCAGCCGAGCCAGTGACCCCTTGCTCAAGCCAGTGACCTTGGGCTTCAAGCCAGTGACCTTTGGGCTCAAGCCAGTGACCTTGGGTTTCAAGCCAGCGACCATGGGATCATTTCTATGATCCCATGCTTCAGCTGGTGACCCTGTGCTCAGCTAGTGAGCCTGCACTCAAGCCTGAGACCTTGGGGTTTCAAACCTGCATCCTCTGCATCCCAAGCTGATGCTCTATCCACTGCACCATGTTCTGGTTAGGCCAACAAACAAGTCTTAAGAGCTCAGAATTAAATACCCTGATAGAAGAAAACATCATTGTGTTGGCACAAATAGAGTGGATATAAGCCTAGAGTGGGAGTGGATGTGTGGGTTGGACACACAGAAGAGAATTTAGACACCTATCAGACCTTCGTTTATCAGTGGTAGTTAAAAGTTTTAAATTTGATCTCCTTGCAGATGGAATTAGAGACTGGTTTCAGAACCCAAAACTATGACTTTTACTTTTAGTTATACATCTCTGAATGGTTGATAGATGTTTTGGAGGCCTCAAAGATTTTATTTTAAAATGTGATAGTTCCTTAGTTTACCTATAAACTCAAAGTCTGTCTTCCTCTGGTAAAATTAGATAAATGAAAAAACATTTTTCCCTTTACCATTTTAATATTTAGACCACAGAATACCATATTTTAGTTTGTAAACTTTTTGGTGCTCTCTAGGAACAAGAGTCAATATAATTTATTACTCTTTTTCATTATATTCAGTAAATAATTTGTTGATTAGGATTGAATCCACTTTTTATTGAATGCTTTCCAGCTGAGATAAATCACCCAATGATTGACAAACAAGAATTCCTAATCCCAGCGTACCTAACATTCCTTCCTTCTTCCTCCTGACGCAGGAGATAGACTTCTTATTTAAGAGCCAAAAGCTCTGCAAAATGTAGAACATCAGTCACCATGAGTAATACCAATTTCACCTTTGCTCAAGTGTGCTTGACCAGTAACAGGTGATTAAACCTATCACGGTATTTATTACCTTGCTGACTGGAGGTGCTCACCACATTCTCCTGGTTTCTAAGGCAACTGATTAAGGAATTTAAGAACTGAGGCCTCATTTAGGCTGATGCCCTTGGAAAGGTAGAATTTCTTTTCCAAGCAGGCCAAACTGGGAGACAAGGCTTATTTGTTTCAATGTTTTCCATTTCTCTGGATTTCATAACACAAGGTGTTCAGATACCTTCTGGTAGAACCTACTGGAAAATGTTACCAATATAAATATGTAGAGCTCAGTTTTGCCAATCCAAAAAAACACTTGTGGGATTATGGGTAAATAGGAGGCAACTCAATGAAGACTCTGTGTTCCTTTAAGCCTCATTTATTTTTATTTACTTCTTTGCAGCACAAGCTGTAAATGGTAATATTGATAATGTTGGGCCAGCACCTTTGTGAAGAACTCTCCCTTACAAAATCCAGTACTTTGGATGGGCCCAGTACAGATAGGCTTTTCATGCAGTTATGCTGTTCAGCCGATGGTGATTAACTGCACTGATATAACTTCAGCGGTCCTGGATTTATCTCAGTGGCAGTGGAGTGAGCTCTTCTGGGTTACAAAGTGGCCACCAGGAAGAGTCAGGGCTTCCCAATGCTGGGAAATTTTTCTTTTTAATCAGGAGGCAGCAGCTATTCTGAGATTCAACCAGCAAGTTGTTCACTTACTTCCACAGTCCTCAGAAAACACCTTTAGCCACAGCCTTGCTTCTCTTTGTAGATTAATTACCCACATCTTTGAAACAAAGTAATTTTTCAAAATTAAAACTGTTAAGTATAACATGAACATTTCATTATCATGTAAAAGCTACCACTTTATTCTCTTCTCTTGCAAAAGAAATATTAAATATTAGCAACTGAATGAGTGAGGCAATGCTTGCTGTTCTTTGATGCAAAAATAATGTCGCTCACATTTCCATACAATTTTCCAGGTAATGCTATCATGACTCTCAAGGTCTTGAGATAACTTTAAAATTGCAATGAATTCACACATCTTATGGAATAACTACAGTATACAAGGTTCACAAAAGGGCATAAACTCAGATCTATCTGTTTAGCTCACCATAACAGTGACTGGCATATAGAAAGCCCCTAATGAATGAGTGACTAAATGAACAGAGGTATTGCATTAAGCAATGGGCTATAGTGAGGTTACTGGCATGCTGACTGGGAGTGGGGGGACTTGGACTAGACTCACCCTCCAAAGCAGAAATTGGAGGGACAAATCCAGCTGAAAGCTCTGGAGGGGAATTTCATTTCATTAAGAAGAATACACTATTTAGTCGTGTGGATTGATATAGAAAGTAGTAATGATAGTAAGCTACTGCTTACTTCATGTACATTATGATTAATCCTCACAAAATCTTCAAAGGAAATGGTTTTATCTTCATTTTACAATGTGAAGAATGAGCCCCTCGAGGTTTAATGACTTTCCTGATACCACATAACTAGTAAGTGATATGAAATTCAAGATCCTGGCTACTTTTTTCTTAAATTTATGTGAATAATAGGGTTGGATATGAGTCTGTGTTTAACATGAAGAAGTAGGGAGCCAAAGGTCAGGCATCCCTCCAGCATATGTAGGTTGGGAGCAGGGATCTCAGGCAGGCTCATACTCCCTCAAGACCACAGAAATAAGGTAGCAGAGACCCAGTGATGGCAGGGACTTTGGGTTGAGAGCCAGGAAGATCTGGTAATAGGAAGGTAAAGCTCTAGTCTCAAAGGAATGAGGTTACTGGACAGGCTACAAGCACAGGGTATATGGATTTCTGTTGCTGAATAACAAATTACTGTTTAAATTTAGCTAAAAATAAAACCCAATTTATTAGCTCAAAGTTCTGTAAGTCAGAAGTCTAGGTGGGCTCCACTGGGATCTCTGCTAAGAGTCTCCCAAGGCCTAAAGCAAAGTGTTGATCAGACTGGGCTCTTATTTGGAGGCTCTGGGAAGGATCCAGTTCCAGGGTCATTTCAGTTGTTGGCAGGATTCAGTCCTTGTGGTTGGAGGGCTTGGGTCTTCCTTCCCTTGCTGGCTGTTGTCTGATAACTACTCTCAGCTTCCAGAGGCTGCTCTCAGGTTCTGGCCTGTGGACCCTCCACTTAGCAATGGAGAACTTCCCTTGTATGAAATCCCTTTCACCCTTTGAATCTTCTTCATCTTCGCTTTTTTGTCTGCAAACCATTGGATAAAATTTTCTGCTAGGAAAGGGTTCATGAGATTAGAATAATACAATTTGGACAATCTTCCTATTTCAAGGTAACTGATTAGTGACCTTAATTGCATTGCAAAGGACCCTTTTTCCATGTAAAGTGACATAATTATGGGTATGAGAGCTCATCGTATACAGTCCTGGGGAATAAAGAGGGAAACGGGGGGGGGGGGGGAGGGGAGGGACATTTTAGAATTCAGTTTAGCGTGCCAGGGAACCATTAGGATCAGAGTAAACAATGGAGATGCTGAAATTCAGTGTGTTGAGCTCTTTAAATTTCTCCAGCTTTAGGGCGATTAGGTTAATCTGTGTGGATACGATGGATATGGCCAGATTACCAATCCTGATCCATTCTGAACCTTTTTTTAGCCATCTCACCACAAGGTGGTACAGGGGAGTAAGAAGAAAGCTGCCCCAGTACTCACACCTGTGGAGCGTATCTGATTCTGATACTCTTTAGAAATGGTACAAGAAACGTTAGGACTACTTTTTGACATTGAGAATTTTGCTGGTGGAAGGGAGGTGTGCAGTAATGTGGAAGAAGTCTATGTCATCTCTGTTCTTTTCTGAAACGTAACTATTCATGGAAAAAAATATATGTTTTTGCCCAAAGGCCTGCTCATTTGTTCCTAGTTGTCACTTTAGTGTTAGGAAATACGCAGGGACTCTTGCCTGCAGATTGACTTTGTAATAGCCTTCCCCTAACAATCGGCTCTACAGCTAGACATTCTGACATTGAGGAATGATAATTTAGGAGGCCTTTGCTATTTTTATTTCTTTATGTGGCATAAAAGAAAACTCCAGTTTTTCAGAATAAATTCCCTCCATTTAGGCAGAGAACTCTTGCCAAAGGCAATGACTAAAAATAAAATCTTTTCAAGTCTGTGTTCCTGGGCTTCCTCACTTAATCAGAAGATTCTACAGGGACAGTGAAATAGATCACAAGCCTAGACTATTTTACAATCAGTGAATTCCCCAGCTAGTACAGAAATTGCATTGCAATGCCTAGCTCACCTATTTGTAATATACTGCTCACAAAAATTAGGGAATATTTCAAAATGAATATGAAGTGATAAAAAAAAGAAGCATTTGATTTTTTTTTTATTAAACAAGAACATTAGAAAAGAAAACAAGTCAAAGAAAGTTGTTCAATTATGCAAATGAGGTACAAAACCAACTTTTATTTCATTGGTGAAAATCCACTATATACAAAGGGCTGAAAGTACTGGACTATCTGCATATTCTCTGATCCCCTAATTTTTGTGGCTTAAAAAGCAGTTTGGATGAGATAATCTAATATTTTGGACAGTATTCAGTGTCAGCACCAACCGTTGAGTAGAATTCAGACTTCCCCCCCACCTTCAACACTTGCTTTTTTTGTTGTTTTTAGACAAAGGTTTAAATTCTGCATTTTTGCACATAATCAAATGGAATAGATTTGGCTGGTCAGTTCCTCAGACATTTGTTACTCTTCAAACAAGCAGCCACCCCCAATTAACCTGTAGGAAATGTCAGAGGAAGAGCCTGGTTCTCTGGGCAGACAGCAAGTTAATGGGATCTTTCTCCACACATTTAATTTGCATATCGGACAGAGGGAACATACATTGTTTTTTTCTTGGCCCTGTTATTTAATTTTTACCAGTGAACTAATGGGAATAATAAGCCTTTCTACTTTTTATTTTGCAAAACTATGTTGGTAAAAAACCGCAGCAACAATACCCACATGGGAATAATGCTTTGGCTTACAAACCCATCATTTTAATATTTTATCTTCCCAGCAATAGTACAAGGCAATATCTCAGAAGGGTGATTGGGCACAATTTCCTCTTTGAGGCCCTGGTCTTCCCAAGCAAATGCCACTTACACTCTCCAAACTGTCCCACAACATATGTGAAGCTTATAGGTCTTAAATATAAAGCAAACTGATGAAAATTAAATGGGAATCAGAACTTTAGCTTTTAGGTACTGATACTGAGTTTGAAATGAATGGGTGTTATGGCAATTAACTCTGTGGTTTTTTTTTGTTTTTTTTTAATAATTTTATTTTTTTAATGGGGTGACATCAATAAATCAGGATACATATATTCAAAGATAACAAGTCCAGGTTATCTTGTCATTCAATTATGTTGCATACCCACCACCCAAAGTCAGATTGTCCTCTGTCACCTTCTATCTTGTTTTCTTTGTGCCCCTCCCCACCCCCTTTCCCTCTCCCATTCCCCCCTCCCCCCTGTAACCACCACACTCTTATCAATGTCTCTTAGTTTCACTATTATGTCCCACCTACGTATGGAATAATACAGTTCCTGGTTTTTTCTGATTTACTTATTTCGCTTCGTATCATGTTATCAAGATCCCACCATTTTGCTGTAAATGTTCCGATGTCATCATTTCTTATGGCTGAGTAGTATTCCATAGTGTATATGTGCCACATCTTCTTTATCCAGTCATCTATTGATGGGCTTTTTGGTTGTTTCCATGTCCTGGCCACTGTGAACAATGCTGCAATAAACATGGGGCTGCATGTGTCTTTACGTATCAATGTTTCTGAGTTTTTGGGATATATACCCAGTAGAGGGATTGCTGGGTCATAAGGTAGTTCTATTTTCAGTTTTTTGAGGAACCACCATACTTTCTTCCATAATGGTTGTACTACTTTACATTCCCACCAACAGTGTATGAGGGTTCCTTTTTCTCCACAGCCTCTCCAACATTTGCTATTACCTGTCTTGCTAATAACAGCTAATCGAACAGGTGTGAGGTGGTATCTCATTGCCGTTTTGATTTGCATTTCTCTAATAGCTAAAGAAGATGAGCATCTTTTCATATATCTGTTGGCCATTTGTATTTCTTCCTGGGAGAAGTGTCTATTCATATCCTCTTCCCATTTTTTTATTGGATTGTTTGTTTGTTTGTTGTTGAGTTTTATGAGTTCTTTGTATATTTTGGATATTAGGCCCTTATCTGAGCTGTTGTTTGAAAATATCATTTCCCATTTAGTTGGCTTTCTGTTTATTTTGTTATAAGTTTTTCTTGCTGAGTAAAAACTTCTTAGTCTGATGTAGTCCCATTCATTAATTTTTGCCTTCACTTCTCTTGCCTGTGGAGTCAAATTCATAAAATGCTCTTTAAAACCCAGGTCCATGAGTTGAGTACCTATGTCTTCTTCTATGTACTTAGTTGTTTCAGGTCTTATGTTTAGATCTTTGATCCATTTTGAGTTAATTTTTGTACAGGGGGAGAGACTGTAGTCCAGTTTCATTCTTTTGCATGTGGCTTTCCAGTTTTCCCAGCACCATTTATTGAAGAGGCTTTCTTTTCTCCATTGTGTGTTCTTGGCCCCTTTATCAAAAATTATTTGACTATATATATGTGGTTTTATTTCTGGACTTTCTATTCTGTTCCATTGGTCTGATTGTTTATTTTTCTGCCAATACCATGCTGTTTTGATTGTCGTGGCCCTATAATATAGTTTGAAGTCAGGTATTGTAATGCCCCCAGCTTCATTCTTTTTCTTTAGGATTGCTTTGGCTATTCGGGGTTTTTTATAGTTCCATATAAATCTGATGATTTTTTGCTCTATTTCTTTAAAAAACGTCATTGGAAGTTTGATGGGAATTGCATTAAATTTGTATATTGCTTTGGGTAATATAGCCATCTTGATTATATTTATTCTTCCTAGCCAAGAACAAGGTATATTCTTCCATCTCATTATATCTTTTTGGATTTCCCTTAACAATGGTTTATAGTTTTCATTATATAAGTCCTTTACATTCTTTGTTATGTTTATTCCTAAGTATTTTATTTTATTTTTGTTACAATCGTGAAGGGGATTATTCTTTTGAGTTCCTTCTTAGTTGTTTCATTGTTGGCATATAGAAAGGCTATTGACTTCTGTATGTTAATTTTGTATCCTGCGACCTTACTGTATTGCTTATTGTTTCTAGTAGTCTTTTTGTGGATTCTTTGGGGTTTTCGATGTATAGGATCATATCATCTGCAAAAAGTGATACCTTTACTTCTTCTTTTCCGATATGGATGCCTTTTATTTCTTTGTCTTGTCTGATTGCTCTGGCTAGAACCTCTAGTACCACATTAAATAAGAGTGGAGAGAGTGGACAACCCTGTCTTGTTCCTGATTTAAGGGGGAAAGCCTTCAGTTTAGTGCCATTTAATATGATGTTAGCTGATGGTTTATCATATATGGCCTTTATCATGTTGAGATATTTTCCTTCTATACCCATTTTGTTGAGAGTCTTAAACATAAAATTGTGTTGTATTTTATCGAAAGCCTTTTCTGCGTCTATTGATAAGATCATGTGGTTTTTGTTCTTTGTTTTGTTGATATGGTGTATTACGTTAACCGTTTTACGTATGTTGAACCATCCTTGAGATTCTGGGATGAATCCCACTTGATCATGATGTATTATTTTTTTAATATGTTGTTGTATTCGATTTGCTAGTATTTTGTTTAGTATTTTAGCATCTGTATTCATTAGAGATATTGGTCTGTAGTTTTCTTTTTTTGTGCCATCCTTGCCTGGTTTTGGTATGAGGGTTATGTTGGCCTCATAAAATGTGTTTGGAAGTATTGCTTCTTCTTCAATTTTTTGGAAGACTTTGAGTAGAATAGGAACCAAGTCTTCTTTGAATGTTTGATAAAATTCGCTTGTATAGCCGTCAGGGCCTGGACTTTTATTTTTGGGGAGGTTTTTAATGGTTTTTTCTATTTCTTCTCTACTGATAGGTCTGTTTAGGCTTTCTGCTTCTTCTTGACTCAGTCTAGGAAGGTTGTATTTTTCTAGGAATTTATCCATTTCTTCTAGGTTGTTGAATTTAGTGGCATAAAGTTTTTCATAGTATTCTACAATAATTCTTTGTATATCTATGGTGTCCGTGGTTATTTCTCCTCTTTCATTTTGGATTTTGTTTATATGAGTTCTTTCTCTTTTTTCCTTGGTAAGTCTTGCCAAGGGTTTGTCAATTTTGTTGATCTTTTCAAAGAACCAGCTCCTTGTTCTATTAATTTTTTCTATAGTTTTTCTGTTCTCTAATTCATTTATTTCTGCTCTGATTTTTATTATCTCCTTTCTTCGGCTGGTTTTGGGTTGTCTTTGTTCTTCTTTTTCTTGTTCCTTAAGGTGGGAAGTTAAGTGGTTCACTTGGGCTCTCTCTTGTTTGTTCATATATGCCTGAAGTGATATGAACTTCCCTCTTATCACTGCTTTTGCTGCATCCCATAGATTCTGATATGTTGTATTGTCATTTTCATTAGTCTGTATATATCTTTTGATCTCTGCACTTATTTCTTCTTTGACCCATTCATTTTTTAAAAGTATGTTGTTTAGTTTCCACATTTTTTGTGGGATTTTTTTCCTCTTTTTTGCAGTTGAATTCTAGTTTCAAGGCTTTATGATCAGAAAATATGCTTGGTACAACTTCAATTTTTCTGAATTTGCTGATGTTGTTTTTGTGGCCCAACATATGGTCAATTCTTGAGAATGATCCATGTACACTGGAGAAAAATGTATACTCAATCACTTTGGGATGAAATGTCCTGTAGATGTCTATCATATCCAGGTGCTCTAGTGTTTTGTTTAAGGCCACTATGTCTTTGTTGATTCTCTGTTTGGATGACCGATCTAGAGCCGTCAGCGGTGTACTGAGGTCTCCAAGTATGATTGTGTTTTTGTCAGTTTTTGTTTTAAGATCAATAAGTAGCTGTCTTATATATTTTGTTGCTCCTTGGTTTGGTGCATATATATTAAGAATTGTTATGTCTTCTTGATTCAGTGTCCCCTTAGCCATTATGAAATGGCCATTTTTGTCTCTGAGTACTTTTCCTGTCTTGTAGTCAGCATTTTCCGATATGAGTATTGCTACACCTGCTTTTTTTTGGATGTTATTTGCTTGGAGTATTGTTTTTCAGCCTTTCACTTTGAATTTGTTTTTATCCTTGTTACTTAGATGAGTTTCCTGTAGGCAGCATACAGTTGGATTTTCTTTTTTAATCCATTCTGCTACTCTGTGCCTTTTTATTGGTGAGTTTAATCCGTTTACATTTAGTGTAATTATTGATACTTGTGAGTTCCCTATTGCCATTTTATATCTTGCTTTCTGTTAGTTTTGTGTCTTGTTTGATCCTTCTCTTTTGTTTTTTTATCTTTTGTTTTTATTTGGTTGTATTCCATACATCTTTCCTCTGTTGCTATCTTTTTTATCTCATGTGCTTCTGTGGTGGTTTTTTCAAGGGTGGTTACCATTAAGTAATGAAAAGGGTATCTACCATATTCATTGTAGTACCCTTTCTTAAGAGTATTTCTACGCTTCATCGTCCTTTGCTACTGTTAATCTTCATCTTTTCTCCCCCCCCCCCTTTTTTTTTCTTTTGTTGTCACAGTTTAAGTTTGGTTTTATTGTTTTCTTGCTGGAGCTGTTACTTGTGGTTTTGGGTTTTTTTATTCTTTGAATCTGGTTGGAAACCCCCCTTTAGTATTTCCTGGAGTGGGGGCTTTCTGCTGATAAATTCTCTCATCTTTTCTGTATTTGTGAATGTTTTTATATCTCCTTCGTACTTGAAGGATAGCTTTGATGGGTATAGTATTCTTGGCTGAAAGTTTCTCTCTTTCAGGGCTTTGAATATTGGGGTCCACTCTCTTCTAGCTTGTAGAGTTTCTGCTGAGAAATCTGATGATAATCTAATGGGCCTTCCTTTATATGTTGTATTCTTCTTTTCCCTGGCTGCCTTGAGAATTTTTTCTTTGCTGTTGGTTTGTGTCAATTTCATTATGATATGCCTTGGAGTAGGTTTGTTGGGGTTAAGAAAACTCGGAGTTCTGTTTACTTCTTGAACTTGAGGCTTTAGTTCTTTCCACAGGCTTGGGAAGTTCTCATCTATTATTTGTTTGAGTATGTTCTCCATTCCATTTTCTCTCTCTTCTCCCTCTGATATACCTATTATTCTTATGTTATTCTTTTTGATGGAGTCAGATAATTCTTGTAGGGCTATCTCATTTTTTTTTAATTTTTGAGTCTTTTTCTTCTTCTCTCTGTTGTGCCTCAAGTTGCTTGTCTTCTATTTCACTAATCCTCTCTTCTATCTGACCTGTTCTATTAGCTAAGCTTGTTACTTCATTTTTCATCTCGTGAATTGAGTTTTTCATCTCTGTTTGATTTGTTTTTATAGTTTCAATTTCCTTGGACATATATTCTTTGTGTTCATTGAGTTGTTTTCTGAGCTCCCTAAATTGCCTTTTTGTGTTTTCTTGTATATCTCGGAGGATTTTTAGGATTTCTATCTTGAATTCTCTGTCATTTAGCTCCAAGGTTTCCAATATATTAAATTTTTTCTCCATAGATTTTTCCTCATCTAGCTGTGTTACCTCTCTTTCCTTTGTATCCATGATATTCGATTTTCTCTTCCTTATTGGCATCTTTGGGTGTATTGTGAAGCATCTGGAGGCTCCAAGTATAGGTTTTTCTGTTTCTGGTTGAAGAACTTGTTGAGTTTTGGGGGAGATTTATCGGTATCGCTTCCTACCCCGCCATTACTCTGACGTCATCTCTATTTTGTTTTGCTTTAAATTGATTAAAGAGTTTTTCTGTCCCTGCCTTGCTACCTTCCTTGTGATGTCACTTCAGGTGTTGGGACCATGCTCAAGAGAGGGTTGAAAGATATTTCTCTCAGCATCAGAAGGACATGCCCCAAGCTGTGCCACTGCCACTGTGCCTGCCAAGACACATGGATGGAAGCTCTTTCTCCCTTGATGGGACAGAATGAGATTTGGTATTGTTGAGGGTCTAGAGGACTTCACTCATTGTATTAGTTTCCAAGGGTCACCATTTATAAATTAAACCCGCTGGGGGTGTTCAAAACAACAGAAGTTTGTCTCACAGTTCTAGATACTAAGGTCTGAAACTGAGGTGTCAGCAGTGCCACACTGCCTCTGAGAGTCTGGGCAGAATCCGGTTCTTACCTCTTCCAGCTGCTGCTGGTTGTGCCAGTCATGCATATTTCTGGGTTTACAGTTGCAGTATTCTAGTCTCTGCCTGTCAGCACACAGCATTTTCCTCCTTTATTCATGTCTTTACATGTTAGTCTCCTCTCTCTGTGTTTTTTTGCCCAAATTTCTTTCTCATAAGGACACCAGTCATATTGGATTATGGCCTACCCTACTGATGGCATCTGAACTTAATTAAATCAAAGACTTGTTTACAGATAAGGTCACAGCCATAGGTCCTGGGAGATAGGACTTCAGCATATCTTTTGGGGGACACAATTCAATCCATAACACTCATCCTTTTCTCCACTTTGGGGTACAATGAAAAAAGTTGGGAATAGTCATAACATGCAAAATAAACCCTCTCTTTGAGTAGATATCCTCTGCTTTCTTCCCCACAGGATCTCTGGGAGACAGGAAGAGGATAGACTTACTTGTTTTTATTACATTTTCTATGAACCAATGTTTCTTTCTAAAGGCCAGCTCATTAAGAGAAAAAAAAATCCTTCAATTCCACTTTTTGAGTGAAATAATTAGTTTTTAGGTTATTCATGTGAGTGTTACCATTTTATAGATAAGAAAAATGGGGCACAGACAACTTTAAACATGTTAAACACACTTATATTTCAGGCATGGTTTCCACTGAGTTCATTTAAGGTGTCTGCTAGTAGTTCTGTGACTTCCCTAGTTTATATATCTGGAAGAGATAAGAATTCAGGTTTGTGGACTGCTCATCTGATGGTTTGGGCCCTCTGCACTGTGTCTATCAAATAAGTTTGTAAATATGATATATATGTTTGCTTGCTTATTGTGTGTGGGGGACAGGCTGTAAGTGGCCGGGTCATTATAGCCTGAGGCTTAGTTTTAAGACTAAGCTTTTCCCAACACCCTTGACAGATTGCATGATGTGGGGTGGTGCACTCTCATGAGGAATCCCATTATGCCTCAGATAAGCGACTTTGTATCAGAGACTTCCTTGTTTGTATATTGGATTAAAGGTTTTGATTTCTACACTATAAAGTGGGGCAGACCAGGAGCTTGCTCTCTCTCGCTTCCTGAGATTATCATTAGAGAGGAGAGCAGAGTAAGGCCACATGGAGGAGAGGAGAAGCAGCCAAGATGGTGGAGTGCTGAGTGAGAAGCCAGTTTATGCAGAGTTTGTACAGAGAGAAGGAGATGGGGAACAGAGGCGAATAAGTCTGGTGAGCTAGAAACCTTTGATTCTAGGAAACTTGGATAAGTCAGTAGCTTTGTGAGCACTGAATGAATGGGTTTTGGAGCCCAGTGTGTTTTTACTTGCCCATCGGATGCAAGCTAGGATTAAAGATGATGGCCCACCAGTTTGTGGCTCCATTGTTTCATTACTCACTGTTCAAATCTAATGTGAACCTGCATTGGCCGAGCAGCTGTGATGGTGGCCGTGGATACTGGCTTTATACACTACTACCTCTGAATGTCATAGGAATATATTTATGAGGCTATATAGCTCTGTTATATCTTTCTCCTCTGAGTTGACTTTTCCAACTTGTACTAGAGGTCTTTACTTTATGATAAAATAAATACTTAGTATTTAACATTTGTCATTATTTATTTGTCATCTATTTTTCATCTTCAGAGTCACCTGGGGGCTTGATAGAGCAGGTACCCACTTCCTACCCATTGGAAAAATCTAGATGTATTGTGTGGAGCCCAAGTTTTCAATACTTAGAAAAATTCTCAGGTGTTTTTGATGGCAACAGAATTTAGGAACTCTTGGGCCAGTTGCCTGTAATGTATCTTCTATCTCTAAGTGTTGGTCAAATAAGTTTGGAAATATAATATATATGTTTGCTCACTTATAGTTTGGGTGTGGGGGACAGGCTGTAAGCAGGCAGGGTAGTTATAGCCTAAGGCTTAGTTTTAAGACTAAGCTTTTCCCCACACCGTTGACTGATTGCATGATGTGGGGTGGTGCACTCACATGAGGAATCCCATTATGCCTCAGATAAGTGACTTTGTATTAGAGATTTCCTTGTTTGTATATTGGATTAAAGGTTTTGATTTCTATACTATAAAGTGGGGCAGACCGGGAGCTTGCTCACTCTTAGTTCCTGAGTCTAGCATTAGAGAGGAGAGCAGAGAAAGGTCACGTGGAGGAGGCCAGGAGGAGCAGCCAAGATGGCGGATGCTAAAGGAGAAGCCAGTTTGTGCAGAGAGAAGGAGATGGAGAACAGAGTTGAATGAAATTGGTGAGGTTAGAAACCTTTGATCTTAGGAAACTCGGATAAGTCAGTGGCTTTGGGAGCCCTGAATGGAAAAAGAAGTATTTTCCCACTGTGTATATTTCTTGCCCGCTGAGTGTAAAGTAGGATTAAAGCTAATGGCCCACCAGTTCTTGGCTCCATTGTTCATTACCGTCTGTCTGAATCTAATGCAAACCTGCATGAGCTGGGCGGCTGTAATGGTGGCCTTGGCTACTGGCCATACAATTGGAATAGTTGGCAGGATTTGATACAGATCAGTATGGAGCCACCACCACCTTTGAGTGGTGGAGTAGAGGACTGGCTGCTGTATGGTTCCCCATGGCTGTCCTTTTGGGGGCCATAGGCTGGATGACTTTTACAGCCATGCATGAGGAAACTAAGAGCTCTGTGGAAGAGGCTGCCTGGGACCTGCAAACCGAGCAGTGGAAAGAGCTGGAGCAAACTATGGGAGAAAACATGCCGACCCTGGAGCTGGAGCAAGCGCCAGAGAAGGAGGCAGACCAGGTTCATGAGATTTACTTGGGAATGGAGCAGCTGCTGGAGAAGGAATCACAGGTTCGTGAGTTGCAGATTGCCCTGGATGTTGTGGAGAGCCAGCAGCAGCAGGAGGCTGGGGGCTCAAGACCATCTGCAGGAGCTGGTGTTTTCAGTTCCTCTTGGAGGATAAGGAGAATTGGGCTGGAGTTGCAATCCGCATTCTCCAGAAGATGAGAGCCCAGCAGCAAGGAGTATCTACTATGCCCCTGGTAGGTCTGTGATTTTGGGACATAGGGGTGGGTGCCATTATGATCTCCAGAACAGAGATGGAAATGTTGACTGCCATTACCATGTGCTCCTCCTTGGGACAGTGTAAGACCTGCCAGGATGGCAGGGATGAGGGGGGTGGCTGAGGCCCCATGTGCTTGGACTGATTCCTGGACTATGACCAGAGTGGGCACTGGCTCCTTTGTTGGATGGACTTATGGATTTTGGACAATGTGAAATACCCTGATGAGTGTGGGGGCGGCTTTGCTGGAGGGCCTCCCCCTGCCCCAGGAAGCTTTTCCCATGGCTAGAAAGAAGTCTGAGGACATTTTGTATTTTTGGCAAAATGCTCAGAGACTGGTGAAATGTACCTCTGTAACTGTTGAAACTGTATGATTTGTGCTGTTATAATTTGTGTAATGTGCCTAATTTCCTTGTGCAGGAAATATCTGTGCTTTAGATTGTGAAGCGAGCAAAAGGGGTGGAATGTTGGTCAAATAAGTTTGTAAATATGATATATATGTTTGCTTGCTTATAATTTGTATTGGGTGTGGGGGACAGGCTGTAAGCAGGCTGGTTCATTATAGCCTAAGGCTTAGTTTTAAGAGTAAGCTTTTTCCCATACCCTTGACTGATTGCATGATATGGGGTGGTGCACTCTCATGAGGAATCCCATTATGCCTCAGATAAGTGACTTTGTATCAGAGACTTCCTTGTTTGTATATTGGATTAAAGGTTTTAATTTCTGCACTATAAAGTGGGGCAGACTGGGAGTTTGCTCGCTCTCAGTTCCTGGGATTAGCATTAGAAAGGAGAGCAGAGAGAGGAGAGCAAAGGAAGGCCACATAGAGGCCAGGAGAAGCAGCCAAGATGGTGGAGTGCTAAAGGAGAAGCCAGTTTGTGCAGAGAGAAGGAGATGGGGAACAGAGGTGAATGAGGCTGGTGAGGTTAGAAACCTTTGATTCTAGGAAACTTGGATAAGTCAGTAGCTTTGTGAGCACTGAATGAGTGGGTTTTGGAGCCCAGTGTGTGTTTTTACTTGCCCACCGGGTGCAAGGTAGGATTAAAGCTAATGACCTACCAGTTCTTGGCTTTGTTGTTTCATTACCATCTGTCCGAATCCAGCACGAACCTGCATGGACCAGGCGGCTGTGATGGTGGCTGTGGCTACTGGCCCTACACTAAGCATTTATATGCCTTTGGATCTTGTCTTTGTCACTGGGCTAAGATATAAAATACTCTAATTTCTATTGACCATTGGGACATGGTGAGTTTCTTCTGGTTCAATGCTCCTGTGAAAATTCTGGTTTAAGCATATCATAGGCACGACCCTCCAAAGAACCTTAACTTCTCCAAATTTTACAACTTTCTTCTTTTTTTACATGACTTTTTTAGTTGAATTTTTCTCAACTCATCTTGTTTTGCATCCTCTAAAAATCAACATCCACAAGTGCAGATAGACGCACTCAGGACACAGGGCTCTGCCTTCATTGAGACTTTTGAAGGAGTAGGAGGACCATAGCAGCTTTCCCCTCAAGGACTGGAATTCAGACTGTCATTCACATAGAAAAGTGAGCATTTTACAATGTTTCTTTGAAGATGTTTAGTCAATGATGACATTATTGTTTCAGTAATCAAGGTGGCTTTTTTCCCCTCTTTGTAGCCAACACACACACACACACACACACACACACACACACAATTTTAGGTCATATTTATTCTCATTGGGTACACCTGGATGCTTGAGTACTTCTGTGCATAGCGCCTACTTGTTACTTTGCTTACAATGAGTGCTTAATAAAGATTTGTGAACATAACAACCAGTATCTAAACAGTTCACTGATAGGAAAAAACTTGTTTCTCATCAGCTCAATCCCTTGGAAGTCAAACACAGGACTTTGGCATCCTGGCAATCAGCACTTTTTCAAATATTATCAGAGGTCAGAGAGGTTAATGAGGAGATATTGGCATTAAAATGCTTTTCATTGGTGAGCCTCACTGCACCTACCACACCTTGCCCTCACCTTAACTACACTCTGTCTTAAGGGTGGGGAAAAGTAGCAGTGACTAATGTTGGTGATTCTTAGTCAACATCTTATTAATTCATAAGTATTCATTAATACCTATTCTATTCTTAGACCTGTCCCAGGTACTGTGAGAGTTAAAGAAGTAAAAGAATTAGACACTTCCTTGATAGAATTTACAATCTAGAAAGATATCTTTTTATTAAGAGTTTATAAGTTTTATGCTTTGCCCCATCACTCTTGGGCTTCTTGCACTAGCATCCCTTCCCTGTAACCCATGATTCATCACTTTAGACTTGTCTAGCAGTAAGACCAGTTTGCACTGAGCTGAAAGACAGTGTGGGGGAGTAGAGAAGCTTCTGTAGATTAATAGAACTGGGTTTTAATCCCATTTCTTCTACTTGTTGAACCTGTGACCTTGGAGAAAATCAGTCAAGCTTTATGAGCCTTGGTTTTCTCATTCTTAACAATACCCACTTTGTTTAATACATGGATTAGAAATAATTTATACAATATATATAAAGTGTTATGTGTGTGGTAGACCTTAATCATATTAACTAGAGGTACAACTATGCCAGATGCTAAATGCTCCCTAGAGAAAGAAGCCAATAGTAGAAAATGGCTCAAATGCCAGGAAATACTTTTTTTAATTCATTTTTAGAGAGGAGAGAGAGAGGGAGAGAGAGAGAGACAGAGAGGGAGAGAGAGGAGAGAGAGACAGAGAAAGAGGGGAGGAGCTGGAAGCATCAACTCCCATATGTGCCTTGACCAGGCAAGCCCAGGGTTTCGAACCAGCGACCTCAGCATTTCCAGGTTGACGCTTTATCCACTGCGCCACCACAGGTCAGGCCACCAGGAAATACTTTTGAAATGTCATTATGGCAATAGAACATTTGTGTTTGGTTATAACATTTAGGCTGATCCTGTCCATATCATTATTTTTATTAACTAACATTATTACTTACAGTAATTACTGCCTGTACCTCCCATTCCTTATCCTGAAAGAAAGAGAATTAAGAAATAATAGGAATCTGTTCAGAGAAAATACTTACCAGGTCTCTCTTACTAGCCCAGAAAGTGAGTATGACTTTATTAATTCATTCCGATAACATTAACTGAGTCCAACTCCAAGACTAAACATGAAAGACAGCAGGGACTTGGAGGAAGAAGAAAGCATTCAGTATGGCTGAGTGAGAGATAGAAAGTGATGGGAATAAGGCTGGAGAATTAGTCAGGGGCTAGATCATTCAGGGAATTCTTGGTATGTTTTAAATTTGGAATTCATGCTAGAAGCAAAATATATCAAAGGGTTTTAAGTAGAGAGGAAGATTTGCTTTTTTTTTTTTTCCTCAAAGAATGATTATTCTGGCTGCAGGTGAAAAATAGAAGAGAGGAGGCAAGAATGAGGATGGGGGAGCAGTTTGGGAAGCTGCTGGGAAACATATCAGAGATAACAGTTGCCTCATCTGAGGGAGATGAGAAGAATTAGAAGAGTTTGACAGCTATATTGGAGGTTCAAGTTCACAAAACCCAAATTTGCTGAAACAACATTTTTTCAGATTTAAAATTTTTGTTGAGTATTCCTGGAAAGGTAATATATATAATGCATATAAAATACATTACCTAGTTTCCTCAGGGAGGTCTAGGAAGTAATCAAGACATCAATATTTCCACAGTAAAACATACAGATATTCACAATAAATGAGGTGCATTAAGGCTGTTAATAACCTTCAATGACTTCAGAGCAGATTTTGCTGCTAAGTGAGTTAGAGAAAGTCTTTGAGTTTTTAGAGCCTTCTGTATTAAAATTGTAGGTAAGCAGCTGATAATTAATTGTATAAAGTGGATGGGATTAACAAAAGAGTGAATAAAGGTTGATTTTTAGGTTCGTTTTGGGAACTAAGTGGAACAAAACAGGAAGTACACATTTGTGACCATAGGATGAGCTCAGTTTGGGTTAGGAATTAACAGTTTTGTGGGACATTTAAGCAGAAGTCAGTTAGCAGCATTTCAAGAATAAGGAATGGTCACCACTGTAAAAACTGGAAAGAGAACACAAAGAATGAGTACTTAGGTGTTTCTTGTATTTAGTGACTCATGGGCTACTGGAGAACTTTGAAAGAACAATGTCAGTGGTGTAGCAGAAGAAAACCCCCCCAAATATACTAGATTGGATCGTAGCAGGAAAGCAAGAGAATAGCATAAACAAATGCAGATATGTCTTTAAATTTACTGCATATTTGTTTTATTGGTGAAAATGAAATTGATGTTACATGTCAATCAGTGGGCATTAGAGTTGGTAACTATTTATAAAAAGTATAAATAGATAAATAAGCCATATTCCTTGTTTTAAAAAATCTGCTGTAGAAAACAAACCAAGGAAAAAAATTATATGATACACTTAAGTCTCTCAGAAGTAGTTTCCTTTATTCTTCTTTTTCTTTACTTTTAAACCAGTATCTAAATTCTTGTGGAATTTAAAAAAACACACTCAGACTCTCTCCTTGAGCATTTTGATTAACTTGGTCTCAGGTGGAACCAGAGATCTGCATATTTAATAAATTCCAAGGTGATTCTGATAATGGGAGATGGATGAAATCTAGGAATATACATTTAGGAAATAACCATAAAGAGGTGAAAAGTTAAATCATAAGAGTAAGTGAGAATGAGAAGAGACAGCGGAAAGCTGAGAGCAGAACCCATGTTTGTATTCTTTTACCTACAAGGCAAACAGGAAGGGACAATATAAAATAAAGATCATATAACTCTTGGGAACTAGCAAGCACCATAAGAATATGAGGTGGCAATTTTTGTTAAGACAAGAGAAGGACTTGGAAAAATATCTAACTACAGGAGGATTCCTTTTTAGAAGTACCTTCCATTGTTTTTGTTTCTGATGACAAAAATGTTACAGAAAAGTGCAACAAAGAAGATAAAGATTTCCTAGTAGTATTACATCCAATGAAAACCCCTTTATTTTTTAGTGAGTAGTCTTCCTGACTTTTGACAAACACTTCTGAGACCTTTGTAGAAAGAGTAGCCATTTATTTAGATTGATATTAATTTCAGGCCAAAAAAATACTTTAGAAATAAAAGTTTTTCTTTTAAAAAAATAAAAATTTATTTATTTTAAAGAGAGAAAGGGAGGAGGAGGAGGAGAGAGAGAGAGAGAGAGAGAGAGAGAGACTGTCAGACAGACACATTGCTCTTTTCTGTATGTGTTCTGACTGGGGACTGAACTGGCAACTTCTGTGTACCTGCAAGATACTCTAAGCAATAAAGCTATCCGGCCAGGGCACAAATAAGTTTAGGAAGGATTGATGGTTATTAAATGTTACATGTGGTGAGATAACTGAAATCTCTCAGAATGGAGCTATAGCTCTTCTGAAAAGTTTTCCTGGAAACCATAGATCTAGGCTTGGCAAACAAGGGCCTTTAGGCCAAATCTAGCCCACTGCTTAGTTTGTAAGTAAAGGTGTATGGAATATGTTCTTTATTCAGTGCCTATTGCTGCTTTCCTGCTACAACTGCAGAGTTGAATACTGGTGATAGAGATCATCTGGCCCGTAAAGCCTAAAATATTTATGATATGGTCCTTTATGTAAAATGTTTGTCAATGCTTGGTACAGACTAGTATTTCTTAAATTATGTTCCAAGGGACATTTATGTCCCAGAAATGTTAATAAACATTTTTGATAAAGGGCTTTGAGTTCAACTAAGTTTAGAAAATACTGAATTAATCAAAGTCAGCCAGCTTTCTTTACAGTTGGGCATCTGATAACTTTTAATATGCACATTGATAATCAACAGTAATAGGGTATATTATACTATATAGCATTCCCCAAAATTATTTGGTCAATAGAACTTTTTGCCCCCCTAAGAACATCTGTTAACATCATACATTTGAGGAAATCTTAAAATTGTTATTTATTCTGGGAGGTTTTGCCACAGTCATAAAATGGCACAAATTTGAGGCCACGGTATTTTAATTCTAAATTGTCTGTATAGAAGACCTTGATTCCAGAGGTCAGAAAACCACCCTCTACCAATAATTCTTCTATGCTATCTTTGGGTTTGCACCTCTGAAAGGCAATTTTATCTGGAAGTAAAATTTCTGAGTGGTATATAGAAATACAGGGATCCTCAGGTTACAACACAGTGTCGTTCCTATGACAGTGATGTAACCTGAATTTTGGTGTAAGTTGAAACACACCTGAGCCTAAGTCACTTACCTATCAAAACAGTTGTAAAATCATAATCTAGAACATAAAAACACAACTGAGCCACAGGAAAAGGAAAAGGACATAAATGTACTATACTGTACACTGTGCTGTAGTAACAGAAAAATATGACAAAAAATAAGTGTAAAAATAATTCCTTACCTTTATTCCTGTGATTGGCTTGCACACTGGAAGGGGCATTGCAAGGTGGGAGAGAGTGGCCTATTGGGAGGAAGCTGGAGAGGCAGGAGAACCTGCAGAAGGTGCTGGAGATACTGGGTCAGGTGAATCAGGATTCCTAAGGAACATGCAGGAGATGATTCTATCTGTACTACAGGTGTTTCATCTCGAGAAGCAGCTGATGTAGAGGGTACAGGATCTGTTGCAGGCCTCTCTACCTTCTTAAAGAATTGTTCCAGGCTAGTCTGTAAGTACAACGTAGTCTGTAGTACGATGTAGTCCCTAAGTATGATGCTAACAAGTGGGCCTTGTAAACTGGAAATGTTGAAATGTCATATGTTGAGACTGTCGTAATCTAAAGACCCCCTGTAGAGACAAGAGGTTGACAGATGAGGTCTCTGAGGTGGTAGCCTCACCAAACAAAGAATTCAACTTTCTTTCTTTGGGGTAGCATTTCCAGAGTCACAGTCCGATGCCTATGGGTGCTGTGCACTTTTGCCTTTATGGGACTTTCCTCCATAAAAAAATAGTAAATAATTATATTTTATGACTGTATTCATATAAAGACAAATATAATCCAAGCTGGATTTTTTATTTTTTCTTCTGATTTGAAACAACGTTGAAATTAAAACATTTCATGGCCTTTAAAAATACTAGGTGCCCTACACACTACCTATTGTGCCTACTGGGTAAGTCATTCTGAGAATTGCCGAGGTATAACAAATATCTTTCCTGCCAGACTTCTTGAGTGCAGGACCATGACATATATTTGTACCTCACTCTTCTTCCACCACTTGAATCTCTTGCATATAGCATTGGTTCAATAATATTTGTTAAATAAATGAATGGTGATTAATTTCAGGGTTTTCAAATACATTGTTAGAGGATAAAAGGTATAGATTCACTAAAAGACCTTTAGATTTCTTCCAAAGCTCTAACCAATTTAACTAGAATTACTAAAATATAACTAAGTATTACCATGTGATGGAAAGATCTCTTGAAGTTAGGTCTCTTGCCACTCCATAGCAGTGTAGTTATTCATTTTGTAACTTTTGGCCTCAATTTCTTAATTAGCAAGAAAAAATATTAATTAAAATGAAAGGGTTCTATACATAGTTCTAATCAGGAGGCAGAGCAAATAGCTAAAATTGTCATAATTAGTTAAGTTATGAAAGACCCAGTAGGCTTTAGAAACAGTCCCAGTGGTAAGCTTCCCAGTCCGTTTAAAAATTAAACTCCCTCAAAAATGTTAATCATGGAGGATACAGTTACGGACTACATAATATGCTTTCAAAGGACAGTGGATGGGCCATTTCTAAAAGCAAAACAAATCATAAAGTTCTTAAAATTCAATAAAAATGTTAATAAGCTACCTAACTCAATTTTCTTAGAACATAGGCCTCTCTTTAGAGGATATTATTACCTTTTTATTTTTTTTGTCATACCATACTGAAAATTGTAATAACCTGACCATAATGTTTTGCTTCTCCCAGGAACTTTTGTCTGATCCATTGTACAATTAGTTAGACAAGGGGAGGTGCAGTAAAGACAGCCCACAGGCAGCAGCACCCACACAAAACTATATGGGTAGAAAGATCTAAAAAGCAACTTCCCAAACAAATACGCAGACTATCTATTTGTTATTAAATCAGGTATGAGAAGTACCACTTTACCCGGTACTTGTTACCAATTGGGAAAAAAAAGAAACAAACAAACCCATCTCCAGGAGGAAGGGACATTGGGCCAGTCACCTCTGAATTATAGAAGTGTCTTAGCAGTGCCAGGAAGTCTGCTGCTGAGAGGAGCTGGGAGACCTGACTTCCACAGGGACCCTGTGCCACTTGGAAGGGACACAGGGCCATAAACGACCTTCTTGCTTCCATCAGGGGTGCAGAGTGGGGAACCGCTGCCCCAGGAAAATGGCCTGCTGCTCTGGGTCCGCCCCTGTTCACACAGGCCTAGAGTTCCTAGGTGCCAGAGTGTGGGTGCCTGGGGCCAGGGGATTACAAGGCAGTCCCAGGTTGGGACTTCTGGGGGATACCCCTGGCTGCCATAATACACCCTAGTCCAGAACAGAATTATTAATTACCCTGAAGCCAAATCTTGCAAGATCTCAGAAACCACTGCAGGCCTGAACCAGGCCACATGGGATGGGAGACAGCTGGGAGCAGAGGCGGATTAAGGTCAGTTGAGGCCATGGGCGCAGAAGAAAATATTGGGCCCCTTAAAAAAAAGAGAGAGAGACAGGGAAAATAAAAATACATGTTAACCATATTTTTTTAATGAATAAAAATATTATGTACTATTAATGTTAAAAATGCACATATAAAACCGAACTTGGTGTCATTAGAAAAAAGTGTAAAGTTGGGGTTTTGCGGGGCCCTTCAGAAGTCAGGGCCCAGGGCGCACACCCACTATACCCGCTGTTAAATCCGCCTCTGCCTGGGAGTCATATCTACCAGACTGGTCCCTAGTCTGATAAGGTCAGCAGGATCATACGAGGTATGATGGTGGGGGGAAAAAAGAACAAAGACATTTACATCATTTTCTTTTATGGATTAATGCATAACTCAGAAAAAGCCTAGACAGTGCACTTCTGAAATACAGTGTATGGCCAGTGGCCACGGCCATCTTCACAGCCACCTGGCCCATGCAGGTTTGCATTTGATTCGGACAGTCGGTAATGAAACAATGGAGCCAAAACCTGGTGGGCCATCATCTTTAATCCTAGTTTGCACACGGCGGGCAAGTAAAAACACACACTGGGCTCTAAAACCCACTCATTCAGTGCTCACAAAGCTACTGACTTATCCGAGTTTCCTAAAATCAAAGGTTTCTAGCTCACCAGAATTATTCACCTCTGTTCCCCATCTCCTCTCTGCACAAACTCGCTTTTTACTCAGCATTCTGCCATCTTGGCTGCTTCTCCTCTCCTCCACTTGGCCTTTATCTGCTCCCCTCTCTGCTCTGTCCTCTAATGCTAATCTCAGGAACTGAGAGAGAGCAAGCTCCTGGTCTGCCCCACTTTATAGTGTAGAAATCAAAACCTTTAATCCAATATACAAACAAGGAAAACTCTGATACAAAGTCACTTATCTGAGGCATAATAGGATTCCTCATGAGAGTGCACTACCCACATCAAAAAGGGTGGGAAAGGCTTAGTCCCAAAACCAAGCCCCAGGCTATAAGGATTCTGCCTGCCCACAGCCCGCCCCCAACACACATTAATATAATCATGCCCATCCCAAGCAATCACCTGGGCAACGGGTTTCCACGTGGGCAGTGCCATCTTTAACAAAGTGAGCATAATATATTTTATCTGCCCAACATACAGTATGGGTATACATACTATGATTATCATCTCAAGAGAGAGAAGAAGAAATTTGTCTAGTTCCTAACATAAATCTCCTCTCTTCCAAGAAGCAGTCAGTACTCTTCCTAGAAGCAGAGAGGAGCTGCAGGAGTAGCGTGGACTGAAAGGTCATTTGCAGTGACACCCTCATCCCCTCTCTGCTGAAAAAGGGGAAGAGGCAGGTTTATCAGTAGGAATTGAAGGTGGCAATGGAGGGCATTTTACCCTCTGTCCCCCAAATGTCATTTCATAGGGGGCCCTCCCTGGTATAGGGATCGTATGTTTTAGATATTCTAGGAAAATGTGAATGTTACAGATTCTCTCACACTCTTAGCTTGTGCTTCCAAGGTCTCTCAGCACCAGGGGCATTTTGGGGTGATAACAGGCCTTGGGCATGGGAGATTTGGGGAGAGTGCAGCATTTACTAGAGCTCTAGGACATTTTAAGAAGAAATTTCTCCTGTGATTCTAAACTTCATATTCTTTAACAGGTTTACTGTTTCAATTATCAATGGACTTTACTGACATTCATTTTATAAAGGCTTAAGGCAATTTTGTTTTGCTTTAAGGGGGAGAGCCTTAGTGAAATGCGTGCTCGATGCCCAAAACAGTGCTGAACAAGAGCTGCCATCCTACATGTATCCTTGACCCTGTAATCATGGTTATCTGGGATCACCCCACTCCCCATGCCAGAGGCAACAGCTTGTATTTTGTCATGGAAAAAATGAGAACAATTAGAATGTTTTCTAGATTAGATACCAGGTGTTAGATACAGAAGATGTCTGTTCTGGCAGGCTGATTATTTTTCCAATACCAAAATACCAAGTACAGTTCAAAGTTTCTGGTTTACAATCCCGCCTTCCTGGGTGCCAAGTTGCTTTCCTTGAAACCTCCCATCTGTGGGACTGAAGCACCATTTCAGGACAGCCATGGCATACGGACAGAGCTCCGTCTCAAAGGTTGGCCCACAGTGAGACTGGAAGAACCAACTTCCAGGAAGCTATGAAGTTCTCCTCAGGTCATATTTAAGGGGTTTTAAAATTGATATTCTGAAGGGAAACTTTAATTTACTTTTGATCTTCTCCTGAATTTGGTTTCTCAGGAGGCTAAGGGCTCTGCCTCAAATTAGAACCCAGCCTGCGCTGACTTTGGAAACTTCAGAGTCCAGTCGGGGTTCAAGGGATGTAGTTGGCCCTGGGGGTACCTGGAGAAGTCATCACAAAATATGCCTTTACTGGGTGGCCCAGTTTGGATGACCTATTGTGTTTTCAGAAGAATGTTGAATATGGGGTTAATCATGGAGCTTTTAATTTGTGGGGTCTAAAAATATATTAATATGTTTTCTGCTACCTTATAAGTTTTTCTAGGCTGGGCTAATAATCAAGTGAATGGAGACAGAATAACAGGAGAAAATCAAAATATTAATCCATGTACACAGGGAATTCACATAGGCATTAAAATTCCATAAAAATTCCAAGGAAAGCGAGACAACACGGGGTATATGAGACATTTTCGGACAAAGGAAAAAGTGGGGGTGGAATGAGGTATTAGATGTCGGAAGTGAGAATGAGCAATTTACAGGTATATGCATTGGGGGGGGGGGGCTTATAGGGCAGGAAAATTCTTGCCAGGTGACTCTGAAACAATGGGACAGGGCAGGTATGTAGCTGACAGGCCCCTGCCTGATGTCCTCTAATACCATACTTATTTCAAATTAGGCTAAGGCCACACCCTAAGATTCTCTTTCTGAAACTGGCTTCTCTTTCCAAATCATGGGCAGGAAAGCGGGGAGGTTGAATGGTTCTTTCTGAATCTTGTTTCTTAGTAAATAGTTGGAATCAATATCTCAAAAAGGCAACTTCAGGGTGGCAAAACTTTGGTCCTTTCAGATTCATTGGTCATTAAAGACATGAAATATTTAAAAAGCCAATGAAAATGTTCAAGATCTGAAAAAGGAATTATAGGCTACAGAATAAGAGGAAAAAAATATCTCAAAATGAAAGAATTTTTAAAGGAAATGATAAAATTCCTTTTGCAGTTTAAGAAAAACGTTATACTTAGGATGAGATGTGCGTGCATATAAATAGGCTTGATAGTGTAGGAAAGAAAGGCTCTTAACATGAATAATTTTTGGCAAAACTTACTTTCTCTTAAACAAAGAGACTTTTAGCAGAACTTACTTTTTCTGAAAAGACTCCCTATTCCTGGCCTTGAGGTTGGTTTCCCGGACTGGGGTTCTGGACTAGCTTTGCAAAGTTGCAGGTGTCTCAGAATGTTTCTCCCTGAATTAACCCAATAGATAAACATTGTAAGAAAGCTTGTTTCACTGCTCTGTTTTACTGCTATGCATTCTCTCCTCCCCATTCCTCGATCAGTATGTAATTCTGCCTATAAAACCTAATTCCAAACTGTGTTTCCCTCCATTGATTTGAACAACTTAGGTCTCCATGAGGTTGTGCAGCCTGTTAATTAAAGACTCCTTAATTTCTTAATTTGGCTAATTGATTGTGTGGCAAAACATTTGTTTCTCACTGTTCCAATACAACAATGTGAGAGAAGATGTCCAGCTTTTGGAGGGTCTTGGCCTATGAAGAAGGTCTTCTCATGGCCGTGGGCCCAGGCATATTGATAGCAAACAATAGGTATTTCTTAGGTTCACATAAACACATTTTTTTCCTGGTTAAATGTTTATTTTTGGTTTTGTCCTCTAGCAAGGGATGCTAGTTATGCAGCATAAGATATAAATGTCAATTTCATATGATAACAACTTAGCATTATCTTGGAATTCCCACCATTTTAGGTTGGGTGACATTCCGGCTGAACCTGCCTCTTTCAGTAAGAGGTTTGGTCTGTGTGACTTCTGAGAGAAATTTCGGCAAAACAAAAGTGCTGATTCTAATACTAGTTGCAATCTCTGGGCGCTCAACAACTCTTTGTGTGGGCTCTCCCCTTCCTCCTTTTAAGAGTTGCAATTAACCCTGGGTAAAGAAGCCTTTTTATTGAATTGTACTTGAGGGACCCATAATTTAAATGTACATTGGGAAACAACAGAGACAGAAACTAGGAGTTTTGCCAGGCACCTGAAAACGACTCTCTCCAACAGAGTGTTCATGTTGGAAGGAATTTTAGAAATCTTCCCTCAGTCCTCACACTCTATAGATGAAAGCGGGAGGCTCAGATGGGAACTGACTTACTGGAGGTTTTAGGGGTAATTTGTGGCAGTGAAGGGATTAGCAAGTAGCCTCCTGACCTTCTTCTCTTACTCCATGCTACCTGAGAAGGGAAGAGAAAAGAGAGTCCACTTGGTGTGAAAAGGCTTTCTACCAAGACTAGAGGAGAATGAACCATTGGAGTGGAGTATATACTATTTTTAAATAATGATTCAGTGTCAACTGCACAGAATATGCAAGATATAGGGAAACAAGCAAATACTGGGGCTGATCACTTATATCTTTTCTGTTTATCAAGTGTGTACAGACATGGAGGCTTTAAATTCTGCCTGTTTCATAACTATACTTGATCTTAAGATTTCCCCAGCCATACTCTGCTAGGTTGTGGGCCTCATGGTTTGTGAAGTCTCCATTGATTCATGTGTGTGGAATCCTATCATATATAGAGAAGAGCTGGTAAATATTTGCTAGAGGAATGGCCAAGGTGAACATACTCTAGTCATCTATACTCTTTACTAATAGGAATAGTGATAGCTAATGCTATAATGCCATTCTAAATATGAAATGTATTTGATAGTATAAAATATTATTGATGAATAGATAAATGAGTAAAGAAAAGGTGGTATATATTATATATATCTTATATATATTAGACACACATATACATATGGAATTATATATAAATTTATGTATATTTATATAACAGAATTTTATTCAGCCTTAAGAAAAGAAAAAGAAAATTCTGCTATTTCTGATAACATGGATAAATCTAAAGGGCATTAGGCTAAGTGAAATAAACCACACGAAGAATGACAAATACTTCATCATTCCACTACTATGTGACATATGTTACAAAAAAAAAAAAGCCAAACTCATAATAACAGAATAGAATAGTGCTTACCAAGGGCTGGGGCATGAAAAAAAGGAGAGATAAAAAAAAAGAAAGAACTTAGAATGCTAGAACTGTGCACTAAGATGATTAACATAGTAAGTTTATGTTATGTATACTTGAATACAATAAAAAGGAAATATTATCGTATGCACTTTTCCTGTATTTAACATTAATTCTTTACTCATCTTTCCAATAGCAAAATCCAGGAGTGTGCAAACCCTTCAGTCTCTTCTCTTGAGGATAAAATGGTTAGTAATGAAGTAAACTTTCATTTTAGAAAGCTCAATGAAGGAATTTAATCTGTGGCTTTCAGCTCACCTGTTGCGAGACCATTTTATCATGTGGAAAGTTTATAATCTATTGCTTATCGGCTGTTTTGTTCCAGTGGTTCTGCACTTTTCCCATTAAGCATTAAATTGATTTGGATGCCACACTTCTGCCTTTTTCTAAAGCATGTCTTTAGATTTCAGTGATGAAAAGCTCAGAAATTCTCTACAGGTACATTCTATTGCTTTCAAGCTCCACCTGCTATTTAGGTGAGGAAAATATAACTCAACCGAAGTAGATGTTCCTTAGGCCTAACAGTCTGCTTTTCAGAGATGTTATTTCCAAGATATTGACAAAATGCCTTCAAACTCCTGAGCAAAGCTTGGGGAAATAGATTTCATAAGACACAGAGTGTTTTCCTTACAAAGCTCTGCAACAGACCCAAATTATCTTTTACAGACTGAAAGATAACATTTTAACCAAAATAAAAAGCTATAACTGCTTATTTATCTACAACAGCTATTACATTTGCACCAGGACATTATTTTCCACTAAGCCCAATCCTGTTCCAGAGAACTTTCTGATTTCTTTCCATTGAATGAAAGTGCAGAGTTGTTTTTGCCAATGTAATAGTGCTTCCTTTTCAACAAATAACAGAGCATAGCCCCTGTTTTCTGTACTCGTTTCTATGTAACTTGGCTTTTATGGCACAATGGATGGCACATTGTCATCTTCTTTGTGTTTTTAAAATTCCTATTTTTTCTAAGTTACTAGAAGCTATTTAAATTTTAATTTACTTCGAAAATTCAATTGAAATAAAAGTGCTGGGGTTTTTTTTTGTTGTTGTTTTTTGTTTTTTGTTCTTGAGGGATTTAAAGTCCTTGTAAAAAGCATTTATTGTCTTTCTCTGTGACCTTAACTTCAATTTCCTCATTCAAAAAAATTGGGAATAACAATAATATTACCTCAAAAAGGTTATTGGGAATTTTAAATGACATAATAGGTTTTTGACAAAGTATATGTTAGTTTCCCATCTCCAAAAATGAGTGAAACTATTTGCTCAACTGAAATTTATGTTGGCTTAAGGTTAGCCATTGATCGAACATTTATGAATATATTTTTTCTTTCTATAGACTCATCTTGAAAGTCTTATGGGTGTAGATGTTCAATATCTTTCTCCCTATCTATGCCCAGTATTGAGCAATTCTATGTTTTTTATCCTGTTCTGTATGTCATTCACAATAATCATCATCAGACACACTTTGAAAATTCCTTTTTACTTCCATTCAATGAAAGTTAAGTTAAAAATTCCATGAGGTTCATTTATGAAGCAATAAAAGGAAGTTAGTCATAAAATAAAATAAAGTGGTAAAATCAAGAGGCTTATTCAAACTGATTATAAGCACGCAAATAAAGATAAAAATGGTTTGATAAAACACCTATGTTGAAGCTAAAACCTTTAAACTGCCATTTCCACCAAAGGTTAGACCCCACCTACAAGTAATTTGGAATAGTGTAAATCAAATTTACCTGTTGACTCATAATCTGGGCAAGAGACTTTCAGTCTTTCCTTTCCTGTAGTTTGTTGATTTCCCTAGAACACTCAACTGCCCTTTAGAGCAAGCAGGCTCCTATGGTAACCAGTCAAGTACATGGGCCCTGTTGCCAGGAAAGGTACATGAAACAAAACCAAAACAAGACAGACAGGAAGACAGGGGCTGCCCCAGTGGTTGAATTGGGAGATGTCAGGGGCAACATAAAATACAATTATAAAACAGCTCAGTGCAATGTTTTAATATTGATAGTGGCAACAATCCTATAAACTATATATTCATATGTGATAAAAGCTGTAGCCTTGTTTCCTCTTTTCGTGCTTTGCTTTTGATAAATATGAGCACAGGTTCCTATGACACTGTTCATTAACTAACATCTATGAAGAAACAACTATGTGCCAGGAATTTATATATTTAACTTTTTTAATCCTTACAGCTTATATTCAAGGTAGATACTGTAATTGTGGCTTTACAGATTCTTTCAGACTTAGTTTCGTTACCAGCTGGCTCTGATGACTCTCTCTCTACTTAGGTTTCTCAACCATATAGTTCAAATAAAATCCTCTTTATCATTCTTAATACATTTTTAATTTGCTATTAATGAACATAATACTTAAAGTTTAAGGTTCACATTTCCTAATGACTTGTAGAGTGGGGTAGAGACCATGCTGTGTGTGTGTATGTATGTGTTGTGTTTTAGTTTAAAATGACAGCTCTATTTTTTTACAATTGTGAAGTTCAGAAGCTTAAAATCAGTTTCATCTGGCCTCAATCAAGGTGGCCTCTCTTGAGGGCAAGACTACCCTCCTTCTAGAGGCTCTAGAGAAAATCTATTGCCTTGTCATTTCCATCATCTAGAGCTGGAGACCATGCCTTGTTTACTGACCTATTCCTAGAGTTTAATACGTATCTGACACACAGTAAATGCTACATGGACCCCTGTTGAATGACTGACATGAGAAAAAAGAAGGTTCAGAGAGTGTCTCAATTGTACACAACCACTGAAATTATAGCCAGGGGCCTTCCCATTTAGATACTATGCCTGGGAAGTCTTTTTCGCCCTCAGAACTTAAGAGTACATAGATGTTCTCTATTATTAGATATTAATCATGTTCCAGCAATCTAAAAGGGAGGGATACCATCTTTTCTCCATTTTAAGATACAAACACAAGTTTAGTCTCTTGATGAACACACATGTTCTATTATACTAAGTAGGTTGATGATAATAACAATGGTAATGACTTACAAAAATATGTCAGGGTTGGACTCCTAAGCTGTAATTGCATACTATTTAGACAGATACCTCCAAATTTTTCCTTATCGTATTTTGTTAATTAAAAAAATAAAATAAGCTTTCCAGTCAACTTCTAACATAACTGGTTGTATATGTCAGTTTTTCTCTTGTTTATTTTTACATTTGACAACAAACATTTGGAGGGCAGCAACTTTCTTGCCTTCATATTTTCAGTTTAGATTCTGGCACTTACATAGTTGACTATTTCTCATTCACATGTCAGGGAGAATTTTGCTTTTCACTGTCATAGGGTCTAAGGCTGAAGGAGACTCCACCTTCTTTTGACACTGCCATCTGATCACTAAACTTCAGGGTTTTTCCACAGCAGCAGGTGAGATAAAGCTGGTGAGTCAAATACAAGCCATAAAAAACCTAACCCAGAGAGTCATTCACGTTCCCATGGCCAAAACTAACACATGGACACACCTAACTTCAAGAAGGCATGGAACTGTCTCACCAAAAATAGAGGAAAATTAGATATGATGAAAAAAAATCTAAAAAAAAAAAAAAAAAAAAAAAAAAAAAAAGAAGAAGAAGAGAATGTCCAGAAAATAAGAAAAAAAAAAGGATGATAAAAAGGAAAAAATCTCAACTCGTACAGCTATTCTGGCTGTTTGCTCCTGCTCCAAGGGAGAATTGAGTGCTCAGAGACACCAAAGTCTTATCTTCTCAGTACCTCTCTATTGCTCATCCTCATGACCCTTAGTAAGTTGATTGTTCTTATGCCATTGTGGATCTTCCATTGGGAAAGTCGATCACTAAGGTTTTCTGGATTATCTCCCATGTACAAGGTTTAAGAAGTATAAAGGTTTTTGCTCTCAACTTGAGGTAGGTGTAGACAAATAGAAAATAAGAAACAGATGTGTCTCTGACACTGGAATATATGATTACTCTCTTTCTCATCTTTCTCAGTCACTACTTTGTTTCTTACTATTTTCCTTTCTTGCTAGAATAAACACCAGAAAGGAAAGAATTATGGATGTCTTATTATGGTTGCATCGCCAGAATCTGTAAGCACAGGCACATAGATAGTCTTCAATAAATATTTATTCTCTGATGGCTAAAAATGGACAACTTAGGGGACGGAGCTATAACACTTGCAACTAAAGGTTTATTTCCTGGTGTAGGTTCTTTGGAGAATTACAGAAATATTAAAGTTGTCATTCATTTGATTAGGCAAGTTAAGTAGGGAAGTTGTTTTTAATCTTTGGGTTGGTATTTGGCAAGATATGCTCAGTCATTTTCTTTCCAGTTGGTAGTTTGGAAGTCCCAGCAGTATAGCTTATGGTTGGCAGCCAATTAGTTGTAAATTTATTTTTAATCTTTAGCAAATGTCCCTTGTGAACAAGCACAGGATGCATCATAATTACCATTAACTACTATTTCTTCAACTCCCCGTGTGCCTGGCAAAGTATTGTGAAAAAACAGAGACAAAATATAGTTCTATACTAAAAGAGGTGACAGAACAAATAAGGGTGATTAATTTTTTATTATATTAAAAATATTTTATGTGAAGGAGTGTGTTTTTTTATTCTCTGATAATATGCTTCATGGAGGTCTAGAATTTTAAAAAAAGTTTTAAAAGAAAGAGGAACAAGAAAAGAGCATACGAATACCAAAGGGATTCTTTGATAACTGCATCAGTTTAAGAATTAGTAAATAATATGATTATTAGGTGGTAATGACAGTTTGTTGAGGAGAAGATATGAGTGACATTTTTGGTAAAATCATGGTGCTTTTGTCTATGCATTTTACTGTTTAATTGCATTAGGATAGTTCTCAAAACTCTATTTGATAGCCAATAAGTAACTATGAGTCTCTTTGATTCACTAAGAAATGAAGAAAAGAAATAGTATCTATGTTTGTTATACACAGAAACCCTTTCCTCATTTCCCAATAAGGAACAAACATCCATCTGATCATAAATAAAGTTTTCAAAATATATCTCTTCCACTTGATTGAAAATAACATTTTGAAGTCATTGACTTCTATCTCTGAATAGAAATACTACAATTTAAACTTCTAGTGAAACCCACTTACTTGAGAGCAAATGTGTATTTTACTTTTATCTAATTTTTATCTTTAAATGGGAGATAATTTTGCCTCCTTCAGGGCATCTATTTGGTTATTTTGTATCTGCTGAGTAATTTACTAGCTGGTGAGAATGATGTACTCTGAGTATCGTTATAATATTATATCTGCCTTAGCCATCCAAAGAATATTTCTTGGGCAAAATTATCTGGGAAACATTAATAATTAATAAAAAAACAAGCAACTTAAAAAACAAAGACTTCACTCACTAATAAAAAAACTAGATCATCACTATTTCTTTTCATTTTTTTAACCTCCCTGAAAATAATGGTCTACTATGCTAAAGGCATGAGAAATACCCATTGTTTATTTTTCTGCCCCAGAAAAAGAATCTAACTGAACCTAACTGTATGTATCCTATGAAGAACAGGCTATTCTGAGATTGGGTCCATAAACAATTTGAAATCCAGAAAAGTCATGAAAGGGAGAAGGAACAGAATTACTATGTTTAATAGCCCTAGGAAATGAAAGAGATAAATAAACTCTTTCTCTAAACCTGAGGACGTAATAAAGAAATATTTAGACTCACTAGAATCTTGCAATTTTATATCTTTTTAAATAAGAAACTTAGAAGTGAGTTTTTTATGTGCAGCTATGATACGATTTGATATAGAACACAATGCTGTGTTGTTTCAGAAATGTGACTAAAAAAAGAGAAAAAGATCTATTTAGAACAAAATAAATAATAGCTTAAAGCCACACAAAGGAATGGAAGCACATTTTAACTTTTTCCTTGAAATTAGACTAGTGATGGCTAAAAGTCAGCTTCTCTGTTTGAGGCAGGTAGTGTCCTGTTCAGGCATGTGACTTTGAGGTGACCTTGTTCAATTTGTAAAGGCAGGATCTTTCTACTAACTAACTATTTTTCTTCACCCTTCAGGAGATGGTGTAATGCCCAGAGGCAGGAGGCTGGAGTGGCAGAAAGACCAACAGTTCTGCAACGACAGGCATAAGTTGAACTCCTAACTACCATTTTCTTACTTTGTAACCTTGAATCAATCTCAGGCTTTCTGAGTCACAATTTCCTTATCTATAAAACAGAAATAATAATATTTTCTTGTAGGGGTTTTGTGAGGATTAAATGAAATAATATATTAACTATTTCTTGTAGAATGACTTGATATCATGTCTTCCTACAATGTGATAAATTGTGAGTTATATTTGTTCATTGACTGATTCATTTATTTACTCATTCATTTAACACATGTGAATTTGACACATTCAGCACCTGCTGTGTGTTAGGTGCTGAGTCTACAAGGGTTGGTTAGGTTCACATGGTTCCTATTTTTACTGAGTTACAGAATTATGGAAGATAACAAACATGTAAGCAGTAATTACAATACAGTTAGCTGCACTCAGTTCCAAGTAATGGTACTGAAGCAGTATGGTACTGAAGTTTAAGAACAATTCATTTTTAATTTAACTTGGGATATTTGATGGTAGTACTTATTATAATTTTACTCTCATTTATTTTAGTCCATTTTACTTTTTTCTCTTCAAAAAAAGTAGAGGTAGAAACACTAGGCAAAAATATATTTCTCCAAGAATACCATAGACAGACCTAGCATATAGTAGGTGCTAAGTGAATAATAATTATGGAGAAGATGAGGAGGATTAAAGTGCCTTGAAACAATGCTACTGACAATGCAAACCTGGCAGTATTTTATTGAGAATGATATGTTTAAAAAGTCAATTAGAAGACACCTCAGATGTTCTGTGTTTTTCTTGTCTGTAAACTCCAATTATAGAAAACAGGGTTTTATACCCCTCAAGATATCATTGTGTGTATTATAAATAAAACTTTGGAGATAAAACCAATAGTAAGAAAATTTATCCTTCAAAAAAGTTATTATGTAAATACTTTATAAAGATGGACATGTGTATTTTGGAGACCTTAGGAAAAATTTCTGGTCTCTCAGCACACTTGTCTGAGAAGGGCAGGCCAGGTAACATTGCTGGACTTCCTGTCTTGTGGCATTTGGGGCATCAGCATCCCCCAGTTCTAGGCAAATAAGCAGCAGAGATACCATAAGGCTCACTGAGAGTACCCATCTGGCCTGACAGGCACACCACCCACTGCCATAAGTTCCCCTACTCGGATGGCCTGGAAACCTTGCAGATGTCAGCCTCTTTGTTGAAAGAGTCTTCTACAGCCACATTAAGCTAACCTGCTAGAGTTTTCTCAAGGAAACTTAAGGTCATAGAAGTTTCAGGGTAAAGGAGACAAGAGAAAAATTTATATCCTCTGACAGGCTACATATAGGAAAGACCCATCATGTAAATTCTGGGGTTCTTAGCTAAATTATATTTTCAGTACCATATTGTTCCCTCCAGGATGAGGTGAGTTCTTCTGGTACAGGTTATAATGTATAATTTCTGAAAATTGTAGAGATCAACTATAGAAGTATTCTTTTGCCCTTTCTCTGTTAGGCTGATATCTCATGATTTGGCAGAGATCACTGCAGATATCTGTGTTTTTAAGAAGAGTGGATAATATTCTGGATCTAAGTTTACGCAGGTTAAATTTTCTGGGATTTTCTGCTATTAGGAACTGAAAAGTTGGGAGATATGTGCCTAGATAATACATGTCAAGGAGCACGATTATTTAAAAGAACTTTAAAAAAATTTAAACTTCTATAAGTTTGGCGGTATTATACAATGAACTTCCATGTAGCCGTCATCTAGGGTCAATAATTATCTACTCGTGAACAATACAGTTTCACATACTACTATCTACTTTTTCTTCTATACTATTTTGAAGCAAGTTCTGAATATCATATGATTTTATTTATAAATATTAAGCATGAATCTCTAGAAGATAAGGACTCATTTTGTTTTTCTTATAACCAAAAATACCTTTGTCAAAGCTAAACAATGAACATTAATTTTTAATATAATAAAATATCCATATTTAATAAGTATTCAAATTTCCAATTATCTTATCAATATCATAATTATTTAACAATTTTTTTTTAATCAAGAGGTAAGTGAAATCCATACAATGTGATTGGTTGATATGTCTTTTAAATCTCTTCTAAGTTACAGGTGCTTCTACCATATTTTTCCTTCCAGTTTACTTGTGGAAGGAACTGGGCTTTTTACCTTACAGTGTTTCTCACAGTCTGGAATATGCTGATTGCATCCCTGCTATGTAGATTAACTCGTTTCTTCATCTTTTGTATTACTTGCAAATTGGTAATTGCATATATATATATATATATATATATAGCCTTGATCAAATTCCAGTTAGATTTTATTTATTTATTTTTGATATGATTACTTCATAAGCAATGCTGTGCTTTTTCACCAAGAAGAACATAATGATTGGATTAGCCCATTTTATTGTGATGTCAGCAGCCACTGATGCTCAATTGACGAAACATTGGTTCATTACAGTGTACAACTTGCAAAATTATGCTATTCTAATTCTATGATTTCATTAACATATTAGCTGAAATATTTTTATAAAGTGAAATGTTTATTTATTATATTGATAGTTCAATGATCAAGTTTAGAAAAAATTTTTGTGGCCCTGGCTGGTTGGTGCAGTGGATAGAGCATTAGCTTAGCCTGTGAAAGTCCCAGGATTGATCCCTGGTCAGGGAACATATGTAAAGTGACCATCTGCTTCTCTGCTACTCCCTGTAATTCTGTATCCAGTTATTGGCAAACCACACAAAGAAGACTATATTAATGACTTCAAAACACAATCATTTGCTAATATTCCTAGTAGGATGTACCAGACAACAAAAAATTTTTTTCAAAAGAATGTGTTTTATAGTTTCATGTGATCATAGTTTGGTGGCAGTATTTATATTGCTTATCTAAGACTATTTCTTAAATAATCTGGTATTTCTACCACATAATTTTTCTTTTGTCTTATATTACAATATTGATTTAATAGTCTGGATACAAGGCCCTGGCCGGTTGGCTCAGTGGTAGAGCGTCGGCCTGGCGTGCAGAAGTCCCGGGTTCGATTCCCGGCCAGGGCACACAGGAGAAGCGCCCATCTGCTTCTCCACCCCTCCCCATCTCCTTCCTCTCTGTCTCTCTCTTCCCCTCCCGCAGCTGAGGCTCCATTGGAGCAAAGATGGCCCGGGCGCTGGGGATGGCTCCTTGGCCTCTGCCCCAGGTGCTAGAGTGGCTCTGGTCGCAACAGATCAATGCCCTGGAGGGGCAGAGCATCTTCCCCTGGTGGGCGTGCTGGGTGGGTCCCGGTCGGGCGCATGCGGGAGTCTGTCTGACTGTGTCTCCCTGTTTCCAGCTTCGGAAAAATACAAAAAAAAAAAAAAAAAAAAAAAAAAATCCGGATACAGAATTACAGTAATTTTATGTTTTGTAATTATTATTATTACTTTTTATTTATCCCCTTTGGGTTTTTTTTTTTTTGTGTGTGTGTTTTTCTGAAGTTGGAAACGGGGAGGCAGTCAGACAGACTCCCGCATGCGCCCGACCGGGATCCACCCGGCAAGCCCACCAGGGGGCGATGCTCTGCCCATCTGGGGCGTTGCTCTGTTACAACCAGAGCCATTCTAGCGCTTGAGGTAGAGGCCATAGAGCCATCCTCAGTGCCCTGGCCAACTTTGCTCCAATGGAGCCTTGGCTGTGGGAGGGGAAGAGAGAGACAGAGAGGAAGGAGAGGGGGAGAGGTGGAGAAGCAGATGGGCGCTTCTCCTGTGTGCCCTGGCCGGGAATCGAACCCAGGACTCCTGCACGCCAGGCCGATGCTCTACCACTGTGCAAACTGGCCAGGGCCTTTTTTTTTTTTTTTTAAATAGACTAACAAAATAAAATATACTCATAGATTTGGAGAATAGACTGAGAGCTGTCAGAGGGGAGGGAAGTTCAGGGGTGGGGTGAAAAGGTAAAGGAATATGTAAAGAAAAAAATACTCAGATACACAAACAACATCATGAAGATTATAAAAGGGAAAGTGAGATGGGGAGGTAGAAAATATAGCGTTTATATTGCTTGTCTAAAACTCTTAAGTCAATATTGTGAAATAAGACAAAAGAAAAATTGTGTGGTATTTTTAATTCAATCATTCCTAATGATCTTGAGAACCAGAATTCTCTGCATGGAAGAAAGAAGGCATAGGTGTAAGATAAAAAAAAAAAAAATTACACTTTAAAAACCAGTGTTCCTAAATTTTAATTAGAAGTATTAGTATAAACTCATAATGTATTTTACCTTTGAAAAATATATATAATTTTTTTAATTAATTAATTTTTTACAGAGACAGAGAGTGAGTCAGAGAGAGGGATAGACAGGGACAGACAGACAGGAACAGAGAGAGATGAGAAGCATCAATCATCAGTTTTTCATTGCGCATTGCGACACCTTAGATGTTCATTGATTGCTTTCTCATACGTGCCTTGACCGCGGGCCTTCAGAAGATCGAGTAACTCCTTGCTTGAGCCAGCGACCTTGGGTTCAAGCTGGTGGGATTTTACTCAAACCAGATGAGCCCGCGCTCAAGCTGGCGACCTTGGGGTCTCGAACCTGGGTCCTCTGCATCCCAGTCTGATGCTCTATCCACTGTGCCACCGCCTGGTCAGGCTGAAAAATATTTTTTTTTATTATGCAATCCTCTCAGTAAACCCAGAAAAAGTATTTGACAAAGTTCAACATCCTGTCATGATGAAACCCTCAACAGGTTGTGTATATAAGGAATATACTGCAACATAATAAAGAACATATATAATATACTCAATGGTGAAAAGCTCAAAGCTTTTCCTCCAAGATTAGTAACAAAACAAGGATTGCCACTCACCACTTTTATTCACCATAGTTCTGGAAGTCATAGCCAAAGAATAAAAAGCATTCAGATCAGAAAGATAGAAGTAAAATTGTGTCTATTTGCAGATGACATAACATTATATATAGAAAACTCTAAAAATCCAATAAAAAAGACTATTAGAACTAATCAACAAATTCAGTAAAACTGCAGGATCCAAATCAATATAGAACAATCAGTTGCATTTCTATATACTACAATAAATATAAAAAAATGTTTTAAAACTACATTTACAATAACATTAAAAAGAAAAAAAACTATTAGAAAGAAGTTTAACCAAGGATGTGTAGACCTGTATACACTGAAAATTTTAAGGCACTGATGAAAGAAACTGAAGAAGACACCAATTAATGGAAAAAATTCTCTGTTAAGGATAAAATAATGTTGTTAAAAAGTCTATATTACCCAGAGTGATATACACATTCAATGCATCTCTATAAAAATTCCAATGTTATTTTTCACAGAAGTAGTAAAACATTCTAAAATTTGTAAAGAACTGCAAAAAGACTCAAATAGCAAAAGCAATCTTGAGAAGGAAGGACAAAACTGGATATATCACACTTCCCAATGTTGAACTCTTTTACAAAGATTATAGAAGTCAAAACTGTGTGTTTTTGGCATAAAAACAGACACATAGATCAATGAAACAGAATAGAACCCCCAGAAATAAACACCTACAGGTATAGTCAATTAATTTTCTTTTTTTGTATTTTTCTGAAGTTAGAAGCGGGGAGGCAGAGAAACAGACTGCTGCACATGCCCATGAGGGGGCGATGCTCTGCCCATCTGAGGTGTTGCTCCATTGTAGCTGTATCATTCTAGTGCCTAAGGCAGAGGCCATGGAGCTGTCCTCAGTGCCTGGGCCAACTTTGCTCCCATGGAGCCTTGGCTGCAGGGGGGGAAGAGAGAGATAGAGAAGAAGGAGAGGGGGAAGGGTGGAGAAGCAGATGGGCACTTCTTCTGTGTGCCCTGGCCGGAAATCAAACCCAGGCAGGACTTCCACACGCCGGGCTGATGCTCTACCGCTGAGCCAACCAGCCAGGGCCTAGTCAATTAATTTTTAACAAAAGAGCCAAGAATGTACAATGGGGAAGGATAGTTTCTTCAAAAAATGGTGGTGGAAAAACTGGACAGCCACATGTAAAAAAAATGAAACTGAACTCCTATCTTACACCTTACATTAAAGACTTAAATGTAAGACCTAAAAGCGTAAAGCTCCTACAAGGAAATATGAAATAAGTTTCTTGACATTGGCCTTGGTAATGATTTTTTGGATCTGACACCAAAAGCAAAAGCAATAAAAGCAAAAACAAACAAATAGGACTACACCTAGCTAAAATGGTTCTGCACAGCAAAGGAAACTATCAACAAAATGAAAAAGCAAACTTGGAATGGGAGAAAATATTTGTGAATCACATTTCTGATAAGGAGTTAATATCTAAAATATACAAGGAACTCATAAAATTCTACAGCAAAACAAAAACAAAAAAACCTAAATTTAAAAAATGGGTAAAGGACCTGATTAGATATATATATATATATACATATATATATATATATACATAAAATATATATATATATATTTTTTCCAGAGAACATATACATTAGCCAACACAAAAAGGTGCTTAATATCATTAATTATCAGGGAAATGCAAACTAAAACCACAATGAGGTATCATGTCATCCTTGTTAAGATGTGTACTACAAAACATGATGACTATCACTGATAACACTATATTGTATAATTGCAATTTGCTAAAAGTGTAGAACTTAAATGTTCTAACTCCTCTAATCCCTCCCCCAAAATATATATAATTATATATATGGTGATGGATATGTTAATTAACTTGATTGGAGAGAAATTCTTTCAAATATATATAAAATTATGATGTTGTACACCTTAAGTATATTATAATTTTGTCAATTAAATCTCCATAAAGCAAAAAATATATCCATTTCTCTTATTTCCCCTCTGCTTCCTTGATTGTCTGTTGAGTCCCTACTATGGGATATATTAATATTAGCTAGTATTCTGCATCCTATAATATCATTTTATTTGATTTAATATCTTTTGTTTCCAATCAATAACAAGATGATTAGCAAGTTTATTTTACTTTTCAGATGGCCCATTTTCCTCCCGTTTTTAATAGTTGTACTATATTTTCAGAGTACATCTCAATTATATACTATATTTTCTCTCTTACAGCCTTTATTTTATCATAGGACTACAAATATATATGGTGGTTTGTCCTCTTCTGCTTGGATTTGAGATTCAGGGTCTACTTTGTCACTTACTTTTGTTGATGTTTTGGTATCTTAATTGGTATGTCTATTTTTAAGGAAGCTGTAGGAACATTCAAAAACTATGGCACTACCACTATCTTAGAATTCTCAATCTTGCTTGAGTATATAGTGGGTTCCACCTACCTGTTTATTTTACATATGCTCTATTATTTTTAGTGCATACTTTTGCAGTGTGTGCTGTTTTTTATGAATGCATATATGACATTATATCAGAAATACCTGACATGGCAGCATTTTATACTCAGATTTAAACAGAACATTTTGGAAGAAATAATATTATAAAGTACTTTGAGTACTTATCACCAAATAAGTTATTTCAGTATTGTTTTTCTTTGCATTTCTGTAAAATGATGTATTCTTTGAGATGTAAACAATAAATATGCAATTAGATATGAGAAAGAAGAAAAAGAAGACAAAGAAATAAATCAAATAAAATATTTTACCAATAACCTGTCCTTTGCTCATGATGTTAAATTTTGTTCAGATAATTTATCAGTTTTTAGTAGAGTAATAAAGCACTGTATTTAGGATTATTATACTTATAATGAGATTTCTTCCTCTAAGCAAATCCCATATTTTAGAAGTAAAACGTTAACTCTTAGGAATCATTATACAATAACTAAGAGAGCAATAAAATTTTATAGGTGTTGGACCAAGTCCAGTGATTTTTTAGTTTGTGAGAAGTTCAATGAAAAGTGAGTAAATGGCTCACATAATGGGAAGTTTAATAAGATGGGGGAGACGGAGAGATGAAAATAGCCCCCCCCCACCATGTATATAGAATTTTTGGTGACTGTTGCTTCATAGTGTTGTGCTCATTACAGGCATAGACAGAACATCATAATAACAAAAATGCACTTTTGCTGTAAAAATAAAAATCCATGGTGTTAGGGCGTAAGGAATTAAAAAGAACTTGGGAGATAGAACACATATTGTATTTTAAGTATTCTCATCTTTTCTTCCTTAGTGTTTAGGAAGAAAACTCCAAGTAATGTGAACTACCATGTGTTAGGTTTTTACCGTACAGCTAGGAGCTGTGCACACTACATACATGCATCTTATTTGGTCCTATCACCTGAGAGAGACATCAGTGAGGAAAGGGATACACAGAGAAGCTAGGTGGTTTGCTGAAGGTCACAGACCTAATCAGTTTTGGAGTCTTGGTTTGAACCCAGGTTATTCTGACTCTTAGATTGTTTTCTTAAGCACTATGTGTGTGTTTTCTAAAAACCACATAGTTTAATGTGAAATGAAGCTTTTTAAAAAAAATTTTTTTTGACAGAGACAGAGAGAGAGTCAAAGAGAGACAGATAGGAACAGACAGACAGGAAGGGAGAGAGATGAGAAACATCAATTCTTCTTTGAGGCACCTTAGTTGTTTAATAATTGCTTTTTCATATGTGCCTTGATGGGGGGGAGGCTACAGCAGAGCAAGTAACCCCTTGCTCAAGTCAGCGACCTTGGGCTCAAGTCAGTGTCCACGGCGTCATGTCTATGATCCTACACTCAAGCCAGCAATCCCATGCTTAAGCCGGATGAGCCCAAGCTCAAGCTGGCAACCTCTGGGTTTTGAACTTGGGTCCTCCGTGTCCTAATTTGACACTCTATCCACTGTGCCACAGCCTGGTTAGGTGAAGTGAAGCTTCTAAAGGAATTAATTCCTGTTCAAGCTCAATTTCTTTCTGGGAGCCTGGGGCTGTATACACTGTGAAGAAGGTAAATTCTTACCTGAGGACATCACAGTCCTCATTCAGATGGCATTCGGCAGAGGATTAGCTGAATTGTTCAGCTTTCTCAGCTCAGCAACCACTTCTAAGTGCCACAAAATGTGCCGGATTTCAGGAGCATAAAAATGAATGAGACAGTCTCAGGCCAAGCGTCCAGTGCAGGGGCAGGTTACATAAACAGATGTATATAAAACAAAGTGGAAGTTCAATTCTAGAGAATTGCTAAGGAAATCTACTGGCTGCAAATCTGAGGAAGGTAAGTAGGGGGCTGTTGAGTGGTAGGAGGTTCGGTAAGGGTAACCAACTCCTCTCGCTTTGCCTAGGACTTTTCCACTTTTAGTATTAATGGTTCCACACTCCAGAAATGATCTTAGTCCCGAGCAAGCTGAAATGGCTGCTGACTTAGATTTCTGGTGTTTTGAAGCATTAATAATTTCCATTAGGTAACTAGTTAACTACTAAGAAAATCAACATTTATGATCACCACCCTAAAAATGATGGTTTAATTTTCTATGGGCAGGGTAGTTAAGCAAGCTTGATTGGTGGCCTTGTTCAAATTTTAAGTTCAATGAGTTTCCTTTGCTTTCTTATCTGGGAGGAACCCATGTTGTCATCAAAGATTTTACAACCCCCAACTGTGAAGGCAAAGGGAACTTAATGTAGGCTCAGTCAAGATATCAAATACACGTAAACTGCTTGTGAGAGAGCAGACTGTGTAATGAATAAGGAACTAGGTTAGGAAGGACCTGAGTTCTAAAGTCAACTGGCAGGGTTTCAACAAGCCATCATCACTGGAAGGGCCCTGGCTGTGTAATCATGTATTACATCAGCAGGGTCACCAAGTTTAATGTACCCATTTATAGCTCACAGGGCATGGGACTTGTCATATGCCCCATGGGCACTTTTTTTAATGATTTTGAACTTAACAGTGGTATTTTACTCTTTTACGCAAAGGTTTGCCTATGCCATTACTATTACAAAGATGTCCCAAATCTTGGAGAATTGCCTTTTAAGGTATTGTATCATATAGTCAAAATTGTTTTTTCCTTTTTCCCCCTTTTTCTTTCTTCCCTCTCCTGGGAGCCCTTCTCATTCCATCTTGTCCTTCTTTTCCCTTTTTTAATACTCTTCTCATCTTCTTTTCTACCCACCTCTTTTTTCTTTTTTGCCTTCCCTTTCTTCCTTCCTCCCTACCCCTTCTCCTCTCTCCTTTATTTCTTCTTTTATTCATCTTCTTTGAAAAAAAAGTGATTTTGATTTTAATCAGATGAAGGATTCAACCATTCACATACTTCTTACCAAAGACTGAGCTGAGAGGATGACCTGTGGAGAACTCCACTAGAGCTTTGGTTTCATCGCTATAGCAAGAAGTGTCCCTGAGTATCTCTAGGAGTAAGAGGTAGATAGGCTGAGATCTGGAAGGAAGATGTGATGGGTATGCTTCCTTTGCTCTTCTAAAGAGTGTATGGGTTTGGCTTTCTAATGACTGAGTGCTTCCTGAAAGACCCTTAAATTCTAATATTGGTGAAAAGGAAATAGCATGAGCTGCTTGTATTAGAAGAAGAAACTGGATGCTGAGGAGAAATGAGAAGTTTTGTTTTGATTTGAGGTGGGAGGGTTGGGAGAGGAGGGAAAGAAGAAGTGCAGAGCTCAGGAACTGGGCCGATTTTCCTGAGCTCTGTTCCTAAGTTAATTTGGAATTGTTGGTGGTTCCGGAAGTGCTAGGGCCACTGTCACAGGACTAGGGCAGTATGGGGTCCTCTCGTGAATGCCCTAAGCAATCTGATTAGAGAACCCATCCCTATCCCTCATCTGGGAGATCTAGCAACTCTGGCTGTTCCAACATAATAGCAGACACCTTGTCTGGTCTATTTCTAGAAACCCCTATGAATTATCCCATTACCTCGTGAAGATAAATTCCAGCAACACCCCAGAGAGAGCACTTAGTGGCAACTAGACACCCAAAAAGCTGTAAAAGGTTCTTGGTTACACAGAATCCAGAGAATGGCAAATGGAGCACCTTCATGCTTTAAGAGAGCTGTAAATAGAGGGGCGTGGCTACCTCTGTTACACAGTAACAACTCACAAAAATGAGACAGAGGAGCCTACACAGATTGTCTGTTATGAATATACAGGGGAAATGGGAACTTAGTAATGGAAAGGAAGAGTTGAGCTTTTAACTTATTGTCCTCCAGCAGCCACTTGCTTGCTCTGAGAAGTTGGTAATAAATGCTTGTTTGTTTTTTAATTTGTGGCGTGATCTAGGAATCTCTTTTAGTGATTTTTTTCATTTATAGTTTAGGAGGCTTATACATTTCTGTGAAGGAGAAAGATTTTTTTAAAATAAAATTATATTGAATTTTAACTGATTTGACTTTTTAGATAAAGTTCATCTAAACCTCCTACTTCATGTATCTCTGACTCAGCCATGGGATCTGGAGTGAGTGAACTGAGACCATGGATGTGTCCTGTGGACAATGCCGAGTCTGGGAGAGCAAGCTCAGTAAGAAGAGCTAGTCTTTTCTCCCCAGGTCATGAGAGCCATGCTACTTCCTCACCTTCACCCTCTGGTTAACCTCATTAAAAACATACTGCCTAACCTGTTTAATGAGGCAGGCCTCCAGGAAGTAACTTTTTTTTTTTTCCTTTTAAACCATAGATTCTTGACTAAATTTTAAAAGAAGAAAATCAGTTCTTTGCCAAGGGATTTTATGACTGTGTTATAAACTAATAAACCAAGTTACTATTAAAAAAAAGTTGTTCCACACGTTTACTAGGAAAGCAATGGAATGTCCAGTCAACACAGTCATTATTTTCCCCACAATTTTAACTCTAGAAATATGGAAAACTTTCCACCCTGCCATAGGGACATTATTACATTTTACTTAATCTATCAGGTGCCTGAAAACAATATCACTTCAAACTAAAGAATATTTAAAATAAGCACTTTAAATAAATAGAACATCTCTCTATGATTGTAGATTTCAACTTTCTGAAAATAGCTAGGCACAAAATGTTGGGAAGTTGTATCATTGAAATGTTGGTTTAGGAAAGAAGAAAATCATCGACAATAGACAAAAAGAAAACCTTTTTTTTCTTTAAGAATTTCTGCTGGAGGCAAAAATCTCATATTCATGATGTGTTAGTAAGGTCTCAGTATGGTGTTTTGCTTTATGAGAGGTATGAAAAATAGCAACAATAAAATAAGCTGTATTAGAATTAGGAAAAATGGGAGTATACATAAAATGGGAACATATAAAGCCTTAAATCTAAATCTTAGGTTAAGAATGTTTACTTTTCCAAGCTGCAGTATAAGAAACACCAAGCAAAGAAGATAACAAAAAAGAAAAAAAGACATGGTATTAACTTCCTTTAACTAAATTTTCGGATGTTTTCTTGAGTATTGCGCATGAATTCAATTCTCTTAATTTCTATCTGTTTCAGGTAGTAAACTAGAAACAAATGTCATCTCACTTATGGGAGAATAAAGAAATAAAACTTTGAAATGCCTCTCTTTCCTTCTACCCATGGATACATTTTCTTACTGGGAACATGTAATACCCAAAATAAAAAAGAGACACAAACAAAATCAAGGCTTGAGTCTGAAGTCCTATGGAAAAAGTATGGTAACAAACTTCATTGATATCAATCCAAATATTTAAAAATTCAAGTAGATATTAAGATTTTTATTTTTGGTAATGAATACTAAAATACAACACAAATTAAAAATATAAGCATGCTGTTAAAAACTATAAGAATATTGAAGCCCTGGCCGGTTGGCTCAGCGGTAGAGCGTCGGCCTGGCGTGTGGGGGACCCGGGTTCGATTCCCGGCCAGGGCACATAGGAGAAGCGCCCATTTGCTTCTCCACCCCCCCCCCCCCTCCTTCCTCTCTGTCTCTCTCTTCCCCTCCTGCAGCCAAGGCTCCATTGGAGCAAGGATGGCCCGGGCGCTGGGGATGGCTCCTTGGCCTCTGCCCCAGGCACTGGAGTGGCTCTGGTCGCAGCAGAGTGACGCCCCGGAGGGGCAGAGCGTCGCCCCCTGGTGGGCGTGCCGGGTGGATCCCGGTCGGGCGCATGCGGGAGTCTGTCTGACTGTCTCTCCCCGTTTCCAGCTTCAGAAAAAAAAAAAAAAAAGAGTATTGAATACTCACTCATCTTTTTAAAAAAGCTCTAGTAACATTGTTTTGCAGATAACAATTTATTGACATATTTATTATATGTATCAAATGCTATATAAAGAACAGAGATTGCCTGACCAGGCAGGCAGTAGCGCAGTGGATAGAGCGTCAGACTGGGATGCCGAGGGCCCAGGTTCAAGACCCTGAGGTCGCCAGCTTGAGCGCAGGCTCATCTAGTTTGAGCAAAAGCTCGCCAGTTTGGACCCAAGGTCGCCGGCTCAAGCAAGGGGTTACTCAGTTTGCTGAAGGTCTGCGGTCAAGGCACATATGAGAAAGCAATCAATGAACAACTAAGATGTCGCAATGTGCAACGAAAAACTATTGATTGATGCTTCTCATTTCTCTGTTCCTTTCTGTCTGTCCCTGTCTATCCCTCTCTCTGCCTCTCTCTCTCTGTAAAAAAAACAAAACAAAACAAAACAAAAAAACAGAGATTATGCTAAAAGAAAGTCTAAATAATTATTAAAATTTTAGAAATGTTTCCTTACAGGATCTAATCAAAATCAGTATTTTCCCCCCAAGGGATACAAATTCTAAAACTATAGGAGTAGGTAAATTACAGTGGTTAGGATTTTTATCCTTTCTGCCTTGTTTTAAGCACAATGACCCTAACCTCCTGTGGGGAGATGGAGTGCAGTTCTTTCCAAGGCTTTGAGCAATATAAGTTTCGTTTATGCACATATACCAGAAACAGAAATTAAATTCATTCAATGGAATCTTATGCTGAAATATATACAACATATTCAAAGGTAGTTTATGATGGAAAAGAAAGCTTTTATAGTGGCAATATATAGATAAGCAGAAGTAATTTGGAAAATGCAAGTCAGACAAAGTGCAAACAAGTCTCAGTTTTGCTGATTCTACAAAAAAGTTCATACTTTATATTCCTTGAGGAAAATGAAAAGCATGTAACATCGAGATCCTATAATGACATGAAAGTGGAGAAAGGTGAAATGGCTTGTTCCCTTTACCTTCCCTCCCTCCCTCCCTCCCTCCCTTCCCTTCCCTTCCCTTCTTTTCCCTTCTTTTCCCTTCCCTTCCTTTCCCTTCCCTTCCCTTCCCTTCCCTTCCCTTCCCTTCCCTTCCCTTCCCTTCCCCTTTCCCTCCCTCCCTCCCTCCCTCCCTCCCTTCCTTCCTCCCTCCCTCCCTCCCTCCCTCCCTTCCTTCCTTCTTTCCTCCCTTCCTCCCTTCTTTTCTTTCTTTCTGTTTCTATGATTAATGAGTCTGCACCCTTGAGATGAGGGCACTGGCCTTGAGCAGAAAAGTCTCTTCAAGGTGGTGTGATAGTAACACAGGAGAAAATGTTTCTCCCTTCAATGGAGGAGGAAATACAAGCTTTGTCCATGGGTTGGAATCCTCCTCTGAACCCTGCAACTCTGTGTCCTTTCCATAGCTGTAGTAGCCTGTCCAGATTCCTGCAGAATGAATCTCATGGCTAAATCTTCCCCCTCAGTCTGCCTCTTTCACAGTCGAGATGTGAGAAAGCTGAGATGACTGCCTGACCCGCTACACCAGCCTGCAGGTCAGACACAAATAGCAGAATATGAAATAAGTGAGTAATAGCACCCAGCTGGAAACCAAGGAACCTGGTACCCTTTGACCTCATTATTGGTAAATGTTCTTTTTCAAAAACACAGGATTGTTCAAGGGGAACAAGAAGAACTGATAACTGATAACAAAGAGTCACAGAAGAATAAAAGTTAAAAAATAAACTCTGGAGCATTTCTATGAGGTCTTTACGGGAGTAGTAGTCACAGTCTGTATTTAAGAGCAGTGATTTGCTGGGTAAAAAAGGTGAAGAGATTGAGAAATATAGCTTGGTTGTGACAAAATAATCATGAGGATGTAAAGTACAGCATAGGAAATATAGTCAATAACACTAATAATTATGTATGGTGCCAGTTGGATACTGAAAATATTAAGGGAACACTTAGTGAGATATATAATTGTCTAACCACTATGTTATACACCTGTAACTAATACAAAATGATATTGAATGTAAACAGGAATTTTAAATTTTTTAAAAAAATATATAAAAAAGAAAAGTTGAGAGATAATATCAGTAAATTAAAAAGTAAAGCCTGACCAGTTGGTGGTGCAGTGGATAGAGCATCGAACTGGGATGCGGAGGACTCAGGTTTGAGACCCCGAGGTCACCAGCTTGAGCGCAGGCTCATCTGGTTTGAGCAAAAACTCACCAGCTTGGACCCAAGGTTGCTGGCTCGAGCAAGGGGTTACTCAGTCTGCTGAAGGCCCACAGTCAATGCACATATGAGAAGGCAATCAATGGATGACTAAGGTGTCGCAACAAAAAACTGATGATTGAAGCTTCTCATCTCTCTCTGTTCCTGTCTGTCTGTCCCTGTCTATCTCTCTCGCTGACTCTCTCTCTGTCTCTGTAAAAAATAAATAAATAAAGCGCAATGATTTTTAAAAGTTACACTAGAAATGAGAACTATTAATATATTATTTATTTTCCTCATTCTAACTCCCCAACACTATAATCCTAGTAGGACCTTAGCCATGAAATGAATGCATACCTCAAATTGGGTGGCTCAAACTGGCCTGAGAGTTCACACCTCTTCTTTGTCAATGAAAAATTGGGAATTGCATATTCAAAATGCCATGTTTTAAAATTAAAGTATCATACCTTTTTGTTTTTTATAATGAAACATTCTTATCTTCATTTCTAGAAGGTTTTGTGTGTATATAAGCACACATGTGTGCTTTTTTTGGTGGTGGGGAGGTTAAAAAGGGTTTGAATTTGGAGTAGGAAAAAGACTAGTTATCTATATTTTAATTTATTTTAATCTTTAATTTAATTTCTATAATATATTTAAGTTCTCCAAGGGTACAGTTTTCTCCTCACTAGCAGTGTTCCCAATACATCATAATAACAGATTAATTACATTTTAAAAATGTTTAGGTTTATTGAAATTGAAGGAGAGAAATATGGAAAATAAAGAAAACACTTTTCTCACTAAACAGGAAACTTTTTTTGGCCCTGGCCAGTGACTCTGTGGATAGAGCGTTTGCTCAGTGTACGGACATCCCAGGTTCAATTCCCAGTGTATATATGAGAAGCAACCATCTGCTTCTCCTCCCTGCCTCTCCCCCTTCTCTCCCTCTTCCCTTTCCATAGCCAGTGGCTCAATTGGTTGGAGCATGACCCCAGGAGCTGAGCATAGTTCCATTGGAGCACATCAGCCTCAGGTGCTAAAAATAGCTTGGCACTTGAGCATTGGTCCCAGATGGGGTTGCCAGGGGGATACTGGTTAGGGCGCATGTGGGAGTCTGTCTCACTATCTCCCCTCCTCTCACCTATGAAAAATAATTAAATAAATAAAGGAAACATATTTTGAAGTTTTTTAAAAAAGCATTTCCAATGAATTAGTCATACAGTTTTGTGGGACATTGAGATAGTTATATTAAAAATTAAGACAGTGAATCTAGACGTTGGAGATATTAATAAAGAGATAACCCTAGAGCCAAAATGATTTTGGGCACTCAAAGTAGTGTTTAATTTAAAAAACAAAACAAAACACAATTCTGAAAATGTATTTAATTGGAAGAAACACAAAGCAAATTAATCAAGTAAAAGAACTTAAAGAACTTAAATGTACTTTTGTTTCCTCTGTAATAAATAACCAGTAATAAATTGTTAAAACACAGAAGTCTTCCCTGAGCCTCTGTATGCTAAAGAGTTACCATTCTTTTCTCTTCTCTCCTGACTTAATTATACAGGGTAGTATGTGGATGTTACCTTTAACTTTCCAATGTCTTTTCCACCCTCTCCCATTACGTGGCATTAATACAATTTGAATTCAGCTCCAAGGTGGACTCTGATTTGTGGTATGCAATCATGGAAACCCACACCCTGTGCTAGTGACAGATGTGAGAGCTCAGAGCTAAGCCACTCACTTTATGACTTTCCTCTGGAGCCAGCTATTGGTTAGTGTGGACCCTGTGAGCTCCTTTGATGCAATGAGATTGAGGAAGGACTTTGTTCCAGAACTGAGGAAAAGGTGCACTTTATTTCCCTCTACATGTAAAAAGGGAGCATGTAGCCTTGTTTATCGTTGAAAATTACTATTCAGTCAGAAATTGGAAATATAAAAAGAATCTAGGTCCTGATGATACCATTGACTTGTTTAATTAACCCACTGGGATGCCTTCTCTTCTCCAGACATCCATTTATTTGAACCAATACCTTTTCTTACTAGCTTTTAAGTACTAGAGTCTAATATATATAAACAGTACAGGTCTTCCTCTCATTGTAATGAACATAGTGGATCTAAAGGGGAACTTAAAATTTATGCAACATTCACACTACTTTCTGCAATAAACAAATACAAACTAAAATTTTATTTTAAACACTTAAGTCTTCGCACATATAAAATTTTGTTCTCAGCACTAAACGGTAGGGACAATATCTAGGTTATCTTTGTGTTCTTGGTACATAATATGGAAATTGAACTGAAGAAATCATGCTAAATGCATTCTACTAATTATTATAATATTATGCTTATTTATTTATATAGTCCATATTAACTCAGTGGTTTGCAATCTCTTTAAAATGATGACATCCTATTGCCTCACTTTGAGGACCTGGAACTCTCAGTGAGCTCACAGCCTAGTAGGGAAGATAGATATAAATAAGCACTTTTTGATATAAAGTAATGGACTTAAAAATAAAATGCTTGCAAGGAGGAAGAAATACCTGGCTCTGATGGTAATGTGGTCTTATTGAGGAAATATTTCTGAATAACTTCATTCTTAAGACTTCTATAACAGTTTGCCTGGTAGGCATCAGAGTGGGAGTGGTGGAGAGGGCATTCTCAGTAAAAGGAACAGCATGAGCAAAACACAGTTCTGTGGAAAATAAATCATGGCATGCTTAAGAAAGTCTATGCAATGGAAAGTTTTTGAAGAGAAAGAAATATAAACCAGTATTTGTTCAGCAACTAAGTTGTGTAAAGGGCTGAGCTAGGTTAACATATATAATTTCATATAATTCTCACAACAAACATTTCATTGATTAGAAACAGGAAGCTCAATGGGCTGGATGACCTGGTTGTTTCTGCACAGCTTGGAAAAAACCCACAGCTAGAAAAAACTCAGTGCAGTTAGGATTTGAATCTGGGTTAGTCTGGCACTAGTATCTAGGCATTTCTCACTGAAGTGTGATGCCTACCTGAATCACAGGGCACATGTAGGTCAAAGTGGGAGACAGTTTCTTTATTTCTTTTTTTTAAGTGAGAGGAGGGGAGATAGATAGACTGCATGGGATTCAACCAGGATCTACCCTGCAACCCCCGTCTGGGGCCAATGCTCGAATCAACTGAACTCTCCTCAGCACCTGGGGCCAAAGTTCAAACCAGTTGAGTCACTGGCTGCAAGAGAGGAAGAGAGAGTGAAGGGAGAAAGGGAGGGGAAGAGAAGCAAATGGTCACTTCTCATGTGTATTCTGTCTGCAAATTGAACTCGGGATGTCCACAAGCCAGGCCAAGGCTTTATACACTGAGCCTACTGACTAAGGCCAAGAGATACAATTTCAAATTTAGGGAATGCCAGGTAGGAGGAGGCTTGTGTTCCTGAAAAAGAAGTTTAGATCTTATATAGTATGAAGATGTCTAATAGGAAGTTGGAGACATGAAGCTGAGATGATTTAGCTGGTGATGGTAGTTATCATCCTATGGTTTTATTCATCGTATGCACATAATTAAAATCATCCAGTGATAACTTTAGGGTGTGAAGGGAGAAGGACAAAATAAAGCTTCGGAAAATGCCAACATTTAAAGGACTTTTATGAAAAAGGAACCAGAGAAGGAGAGGGTGAAATTAAATCAGGAAAGGGTGATAAGATAGATAGAAGCCAAAAGAGCTAAGAATTTTACTTTAGAGATGGTAGTTGAGCATCAAAAGCTTCGGGAGAAGGTAACAGTTAACTAAGCTTTAATAATGTAGGATCCCCAAAGGCAAGGGAAATAAAGGCAAAAATAAATGAATGGGACTATATTAAACTAAAAAGCTTTTGCAAAGCAAAAGAAACAAACACCAAAACAAAAAAGCAGCTGACCAAATGGGAGTTGATATTCACAAACAACAGCTCTGAGAAGGGATTAATATCCAAAATATATAAAGAAATCACAAAGTTCAACAGCAAACAAGCAAACAATATAATTAAAAAATGGGGAGAGGACCTAAACAGACACTTCTCTCATGAAGACATACAAACAATAAATAGGTAAATGAAAAGATGCTCATCTTTGTTAGCTACTAGAGAAATGCAAATTAAAACTACAATGAGATATCACCTCACACCTGTTAGATTGGCTTTATCAATAAGACAGATAATAACAAGTGTTGGAGAGGCTGTGGAAAGAAAAGAAACCACATTTATTGCCGGTGGGAATGTAAAGTACTACAACCATTAATAGGAAGAAAGTATGGCTGTTCCTCAAAAAGTTAAGAATAGAAGTACCATACTGTTGGGGACTGAATAAATAAACAGAGTATTTTTGCAATCTGGACAGAGGTGCTGGGTCCAAACCCCACCTCATTTGCCTAGTTAACAAAGAGCTACACTTGATTCTCATTTGTCTCACCCATGTTGTCCAGAGGAGGCTGTAAGCTAGTTTCTTATTAGTGTAAAGTAGATTTGGATGGTATGGTGGGTGTTGTCTTTGAGTTGCCTTGGAAACTTAATTGAATTGCTGATGGACCACATTTTTTTTCTATGAATAAAAGTGGATGTGTTTCTGGGAGCAGGCATGTTACAGCTAAGGAACAGTAAAGACTGTTTGCCGTGGCATCCTCCTGAACCCATCTCAGTGTGTGTATATATATATATATATATATAATATATATATATTTATTTATCGTTAAGTTTCTGTCTATCATTTATTTCAATTCCATACCTTTTTCTTTTCGAAGACCCCGTAATAGACTCGTCATCATGGCTGGACCGCGACACCATACTACCCAGCAATCCCTCTACTGGGTATCTACCCAAAAAACTAAAAAAACATTGGTATGGAAAGACACATGCACACCCATGTTCATCGCAGCATTATTCAAGGTGGCAAAGACATGGATATAACCAAAATGTCCTCTGGTAGAGGATTGGATAAAGAAAATGCGGTACATATATACAATGGGATACTACTCAGCCATAAGAAATGATGACATATTGCCATTTACAACAACATGGATGAACCTTGAGAATACTCTACTAAGTAAAATAAGTAAATCAGAAAAAGCTAAGAACTATATGATATCACACATAGGTGAGATATAAATATAAGACTCATGTACATAGATAAAAAGTGAAGTGGTTACCAGAGGAAGGGGGTTTGGGGGAAGTAGAGTAAAAAGAAGCAAATACACAGTGGCAGAACATGATTTGACTTTGGGTGATGGGCACAAAATGCAATCAATAGTTCAAATGTTATAGAAGTGTTTACCTGAGATTATATACTCTTATTGAGCTATGTCACCCCATTAAATTTAATTTCTAAATAAATAAAATAATGTAGGGCCCCTCATTCTTATCTTTGTTGTAATCTAATAAATGGGTGGGTGTAAATAAAGGCTGCTTTTCACTCAAATGTGTAAAAACATTCTTACAAGAGTGGTCACCCAGTGAGAACAAGATATTTCAGGACACATTGGTATTTGGAGTGTTATTGGAATGTCAAAGTTGGATAAGACCACAGAAGTCACCAAGTCTAGCTTACATAATGGATGAACTAGTCGTATCCTTATAACCAACTGTAGCCCATCCATGTATACAAGGGACTTATTCTGATGCCACTGGGGTTAGAAACCTATAGGACACGTGATTTTCTTGTTTATGTCAATCATTTCTTTTTCAAAATGTATCACTAGAAACAACAATGATAATTCACATATTTATATTATTTTAATGAGAATTAAATGGTTTCAAAAAACTTTCACTCCTATTTATGATTTGACTATTTCCACATGACTGTGAATCAGGCAAGGAAATGAAGTGTTCCTCCTGTAGATGAGGAAACAAAGCCTTATTGAGGTTAATGCAAATTAACTCAAGGTTCCTTGGATGAATGAGGTCAGAAGAAAAAAATCAGCTCTGATTTCTAGTTTTTTCTTAATCACAGTACCATTAGTAAATGATTATATAAACCGGCCTCTCTCCTCTTCACTTGTTTTTTGTGCAAAGCTTGTTTCTTCAACTCTGCAGTAATCTCCTAAAAGTGCAGAGGTGGATTAAGGTCAGTTGAGGCCCCGGGCACAGAAGAAAATATTGGACCCTTAAAAAAAGAGAGAAAAACAGGAAAAATGAAAGTACATGTTAACCATATTAAAAAAAATTATATACTGTTAATGTTAAAATTGCACATATAAAACCAAACTTGGTGTCATTAGAAAAAAAGTGTGAAGATGGGGTTTTGCGGGGCCCTTTAGAATTTGGGGCCCAGGGCACGTGCCTGATGTGCCTGCTGTTGAATCGCTTCTGCAAAAGTGTGTTGTGGATTTACATTTCTTGTGGCTGAATCTAACAGTAAAGACGGCTCATGAGCAATGGTGCTTCCCATATTGATTACCTGGTCTTTGGACCACATTCCCAGACTTGCAGGGAAGATTAAGAAATAAGTGTTGCTTATTTAAGTGAGTGAATTCCCCTTTACAGCTGGATAAAATGTTGACATAATTCTATTTTAACAACATTTAGAGAAAGGATTAAACAGTCATCCAGGTAATTTAACCACTATAGCAGTTAGACTGGATATTTCAGGCCTGTTGAGTTGGTATTCTTTTGTGTAAATTGTCCATAGATTCTCTGTCCTGGTCAACTGATGAGAAAATGCCAAGCTGGTCCTTCACTGTGTGCTGTAGAGAAGGCGCTACAGAACAGACATTTCATGTCCCACAAATCAAACGACTCATGAAGAAAAAAATTCATACCCCAAAATAGACATGACTTTTTATTTTTCTGTTTTTTTCTGTTACAATCTAAGAGCAGTGTTGGAATTATATTTCAAGTTTTGACATTTAGATGACTAGGGATACATAGAATTCTTAACTTAAAAAAGAAAAGTGTGCAGAAATGTAACTTCTGTGAATAGAAGCCTTCTAATGAACCAGTCTCAGTGGATGTGTTTGTGGTTTACAAATTGTTTCTGATGATTTTCACTGTGGGTCCTCTGCCTCTGCCTCTATCTTGTCTATTCTTTTTTTCTTTAGAGGAACTATTCAAAGGAACAAGGAATACCTCTGTGACCAGCTTGTGATATAACCATCTTACAAATAAAGAGATTTGATTTCTTTCCTATGGTCATGCTATCATGCTCTTATCCAAGTGGTTCATCACACAAACACACACACACACAGAGACACATAGACACACACACACACATTCAGGGTGAATAGAGGAATGAATTGCTTAGTCCTCTTCTAACTATTCTAATTCCCATTACTTTTGACCTTGTTCTTTCATGGAGGTGCATGATGAAAAACACAGCCTTTATTTAGGTAGTAACAAAATACTTTCCCCCCATTCTGTTTTATCTCAGACTAACTCATTGTCCTTTTCTTGACTCCCACCTTTCCTCTTTTTGTAGACTTGGCACCAACAAACCTGACCTGCTTGCCACTTTCATTCAAGTAACCTGTTTTCATTCTTACCCACCATGCAGTTTCACTGAGTAGTTAATCTGGATGAGGAAATATCTTCAAGGCCACTTGGCAAGACAAGAGATTTTCCATTCTTTTTGGAAACTAATGAAAAGGCAATTATTACCCTACACTGTTCTACTTCACAAAGATCTGCTTTCTAGTCCCTGAACAGGATCTTGAGCTGTTACCTTTTACCTCAGCCACTCCTTGACTTCTGGCTTAGTATTATCTGACCAACCCTGAGACAAACATATCATTGGGTCCTGGGAAGTTGTTGCATTTCTCAGTTGGGAACAGCCATCATGTAAGCATGAGAATATCCTGGTACATAGTAAGTACCAGGAACAGAAGGATATAGAGGTTGATAAGACAATCTTGCTCTCTGCAAAGAGATCCCTGTCTATAAGGTGAGACTACTGTATAAACAAATTTAGTGATTTCAATCTGTGAGACTTTCAGGTGTCAAGAAGCTAAATATAGAGATAGAGGAGGAGAATCTGTAACCAGCTTTGGTGGTAGTGGATAGGGAAGACTTTCATAAGAGTTGAGCTCTGAGCTAGATTTTGGAAGATGAGTAGAGATTGTCAGGTGAATAACACCAGGGACAGTGGAAATGGGCTTGTGAAAAAGGATATGAAAAGAAATAAGATTGGTAATAAAGTCACAGGCCAGTTTTATTATAGGTCTTTAGGGAACATGTGACCAGATTTATAGTTAGAGACATTATTTTGACCTTGCCTAGATGATGGATTTGAATGCAAGTGCTGAGAACAGTTGGGTATCTATTTAAATTAGGGGTTGACAAACTGTGCTGGGCCAAATATGACCCAGCAACAGTCTGTGTTTGTAAATAAAGTTTTATTGAAACATAGCCATACTCTTCTGTTTATGTGTTGTGTACGGCTATTTTTATACTGTCAGGGCAGAGTAGAGTAGTTGCAACATAGACTGTGTATGTTCCATAAAGACGAAAATATTTGGCCCTTTACAGTAAAAGTTTGATGATTTAAGTAGTGCAAGAATTAAGGTAATAGAAGATGATGACTTTAACTAAAGCTAGAGCAGTGGGGATAGAAAGCAGTGGGTGATACGAGAGCTATTTAAGAAGAAATGAAGACAGAATGGGATGGAGAGAAGGGCAAGGATGTGAGAGACATAGGAATCTGGGAAGATTCCTAGTCTGGATCTCCATGTAGCATTGAGTTGATGCAAAAGAAGTTGGCTTCTTGTTCAAGAAACATCAAACCTGTAGGAAAGATAATATGTGTACACAAAGATAAAAATCTTTATTACAAGATTGAAAGAAACGGGTCATGGAATTTCAGTGAAAAGATGACATTATATTTTATTTATTTATTTTTAGTTTTCCCATTGATTTGAGCAAGAGAAAAAGAGAGAGGGAGGGTAGAGGAGGAAGAGATCGAGAGAGGGCACAGGCTATATAGGAGGCAGGGTCTCCGGGAGAAAATCGACAGCGCAGGTAAGGGTCTGGACATCAGACAAGGAAAAGACTAAATGCCAACTTTAGGAGCTTATACTGGATGGAATAGACCATGAAAATCTGATGGTTTTAAGCAGGAGAATGATAATATTAGAGCTGTACCTTGGTCCCCCTGGCAATGAGATTAAAGTTACTAAATAGAGAAAAGACCAAAAAAACAAAAAACAAAGCTAATATTTGTCTTTCAAAGCTTAGCTTTGTTCACCCTCTCAGTAAATATTTATACATTGTCCATCATGGTGGGTTTTTTTGTTTGTTTTTTATTTTATTTTTTTTCTGAGAGAGTTAGGGAGAGAGAGAGACAGGAACATTGAGCTGTTCCTGTATGTACCCTGACCAGGGAATCAAACCAGCAATCCCTGCACTCTAGGACAATGCTCTAACCAACTGAGCTATCTGGCTAGGGCTTAATTCTTATTGATTTCTATAAAGAATGAGGAAGGAAGGGAGAGAGAAGGGAGGGCAAAGGGAAGCATTTGTTGTTTCACTCAGTCGTGCATTTTTTGGTTGTTTTCCGTGTGTTCCCTGACTGGGGATTGAACCCGCATACTTGTTTCGAGACGATGCTCTTACTGACTGAGCTAACTGGCATCTATGTTTTCTCATCATGCCTCAAGACTTCTTGAATCAGAGTACCGATTATCCTGTGTTGTAATTTTTACTTGTCTGTAGAATGTGAAAGGCCAGGGACTGTGACTTCTCAGAGGAAGCATAGTGCCATGGTAAGATCTGTCTGGGACTGGCTTTTTTTTTTTTTTTTTTGTATTTTTCTGAAGCTGGAAACGGGGAGAGACAGTCAGACTCCCGCATGCGCCCAACCGGGATCCACCCGGCACGCCCACCAGGGGCGAAGCTCTGCCCACCAGGGGGCGATGCTCTGCCCACCAGGGGGCGATGCTCTGCCCACCAGGCGGCGATGCTCTGCCCCTCCGGGACATCACTCTGCCGCGACCAGAGCCACTCTAGCGCCTGGGGCAGAGGCCAAGGAGCCATCCCCAGCGCCCGGGCCATCTTTGCTCCAATGGAGCCTTGGCTGCGGGAGGGGAAGAGAGAGACAGAGAGGAAGGAGGGGGGGGTGGAGAAGCAAATGGGCGCTTCTTCTATGTGCCCTGGCCGGGAATCGAACCCGGGTCCCCCGCATGCCAGGCCGACACTCTACCGCTGAGCCAACCGGCCAGGGCCTGGGACTGGCTTTGATATGACTTTACCCTCCCTAGATCTTGTTAGCCTGTGTGGGCATAATAACTATAACTATTTATTGCAATTATTAAATAAGTTAATGTGTGAACAGCACTCAAAATAGTGGCTGACATGTAGTGAGGGCCAATAAATGTTATTATTATTCCTAGTGTCTTCCTCAGTGTTTGGAAACTAATACAGATTTTGTTGAATGAGTGACTTTAAGTGCCTGCCATGAGCCATATTTTTTGTATTGGTTATTTTGAATATCATCACCATACTGCTTCAAGGAAGCTATCGTGTCTAACTTTAGGGAGATGTAAGAGCTCTGATAGAAAATGACAGAGCCAGGACGCAGACAGAGACTTACCAAGCCCTATTTAATAAGGAGCTGGTAGGAGAAAAAGAATTTTAAGGGCAATGAATGGACTCAAGCCCTGGAGAAGACCAGACTGGATCAAAAGCTTGGGTGAAGATCTTCGACTGCTTTCTGAGACAACACAGAGGAGATGCTATGGAGGGCAAGTGTAAGGTGAAAGAATGGAAGCAAAACTGTTAGGTGAGTAGGAGGTTGGCAGGGCTGGGAAGCCTGACAAAACAGGAATCAAAGAATACTTCAGGTTTTTGAGCTTAGGTCACTAGAGAAATGATGTTGGCATTTGTAGAAATAGAAATCTGCAGGGTTTTTTTTTTTGTGTGTGTGTTTATGTGCATGTGTGTGAGTGTATATATGAATTAGGTGTTTAGTTGTAGATAGAGTTTGATTCTCCCAAAACATTGAGAATAAGTTGAAAATGTGGCCCTGGAGCTTGGGTAAGATGCGGGGACTGAAGTCAATGAGACATATGGAAGTCATCTGCCTAAAGGTGAGAACTGGAGTCATGGGCATGGCATCTATAACAGGATTAGTCAGTCTCAAAGGCTGGTTCTTGACTCAGAACTAGGAAAGGGCTGGTAAACCAGTATCTGTGCCCATCCCAATACATATTTGTAAGCTGATTTTTGCCACTGGATTTCCTCATTGGCCAATAAAGACGTGGCAACTGACCAGTACACAAATAGTCCTGTCTCAGGATCTTTCTGCATGAATGAAAAACAGTGGCTGCAGACAGGTCAAGTTCTCTAATACAGGGAAAGGGGAGACCGGAGGAGCAAAGGTGGGTCCCTGAACTGTTAACTTCTTAGCCTTTGGTGCAGGCTACCGAGCCCAGCCTCTCCTGCTTTTTGTAGGCACAGAGCTTTAGAAATGAACTGAATCTGCTTAAAACTACCACCCGGAGAATCCAATGCAAGTGAATTTAGTTGATCAGAGAGGGTCATAAACACATTATAAAATCTGACCTTTCCAAGAGGGGATTATCTGTAAATAACTGTGGTTATCCCCTGAGGTGCTGGGCAGAAGCCTGGTGGAGAGGCAGAGAGGAGAGCGATTTCCTCAGCTCCCTGGGCATCACTCCAGGAGGTGAACAGCAGAAGGGCTTATAGAGGCTCAAGTGTAAGCCCTCGGAGTCATACCCCCATTGCGCTCTGGCTGGGCACTGCCTCTTGACTGGGGCTCTGTCCGCTCTGCTGAGCGGTGGAATGTGGCTACCAGGAAAAGAATATTAAGATTTCTGTGAAGCTCCTTTTAAAATTTGTCACTGGTGAAGCTCCTTTTAAAATACTAACCCTAACCCTAACCTTAACCCTAACCCCAACCTCAACCCCAACCCCAACCCTAACCTTAACCCTAACCCCAACCCCAACCCTAACCCTAACTGTGGCAATGTTGGAAACGCATAAAAGAATTGACAATCACAGAAAGTTTAATTTCAAAGTGTGGTTTTGAATTACTCTTTCCCCCCTTCTGCCTGTAAGCAATGGATTTATCAAAATTCTTTCTTTTGAATAAAAGAAAAGCCCATAATGATGCTCATTCATTGTCATTAATGTGGAGGAGGCGAGTGATACGAGAAGGGCCTATATTATTTATGAGTTTATTTGTGAGCCAAACGAATTTCAACAAGGCCTTCTAGGTCATGGTGAGGGTGTAAAAGATGCAGAATGGAGGCAATGGAAACCCAATGGAGTGGCTGCTAACAGATATTCCCTTAAATTTCCAAGCTAGAAATGAATCTACCCTGTTTTTTTAAGACTTGGCATGAAGTGACCACCACATGGTTACCCAGTAACCTGTGACGAAGAGACCTTCTTTACTGAGTTAGTACTTCATTTTCTCTTTGTCATTTCATTTTTAAAATTTTTATTCAATCTGACTTATGTTGTTTCTAAATTACAACAACAAAAAGAAAACAAATAAATTTATATATATTTTTTTGCTATTCTGTTTTACACTTTATTTTGTTCATTAGATTTCATATATAAGCGAGATCATATAATACTTTTCTTCCTCTATCTGGATTATTTCACTTAGCACAGTACTCTCCAGGTCCATCCATGCTATTATGGAAGGTAAGATTTCCTTCTTTGTTACAGCCAAGTAGTATTTCACTGTGTAAATACACCACAGCTTTTTTACCCACTCATCTCTTGAGGGCACTGGGTTGTTTCCATATGTTGGTGATTGTAAATAACACCGCCATAAACACAGGGGCGCATATAATCCTTCAAATTAGTGTTTTGGGTTTCTTTGAATACATTCCCAGAAGTGGAATAGCTGGATCCTACAGCAGTTCCTTTTTTAATTTTTTTAAGAAAATTCCATACTGTTTTCTACAGAGGCTCTACCAATATGCATAAACATCAATAGTGCACGAATGCTTACTTTTCTCCACATCCTTGCCAACACTTATTGTTTGTTAATTTATTGACGGTAGGCAGTCTGACATGTGTGAGGTGATATCTCACTGTAGTTTTTATTTGCATTTCTCTGATGATTCTTGACTATCTTTTAATATGTTGATTGGTCACCTATGTGTCTTCTTTGGAGAAGTGTCTATTCAGGTCCTTTTCTCATTTTTAAATAGATTGTTTGTTTTTTTGGTGTTGAGTTATTTAAGTTCTTTATCAATTTTGGATATTGTATAGCCAGGAGCTGTGGTCACCATCACAGCCGCCTGGCCCATGCAGGTTCCCATTTAATTCAGACAGACAGTAATGAATCAATGGAGCCAAGAAATGGTGGGCCATTTTCCTTTATTCTAGAAACATACGAGTTAAAACAAACACACAGGGCACCAAAACTCACTTACATGTTCTCCTGTTCCACACCCAGGAGAATCTTTCTAGTTCTTTCGAGAATCAAAGGCCCACTAGTCTCAGCCACCTCCTTTTCTTTATCTGCATGCCTCCATCTTGCTGGCTCTTCTCTCTGCAACCACATGACCTCTCTACCCTGCAACAACATGGTCTTTTCTCTTCTCTGCAACAATGTAGTCTCCTCTCCTCCTCTCCTCTTTTTAAATTTTTTCGGCATGAAAGTCCTTCCTGAGCATACATTAGCACGGGGGTCCCCAAACTTTTTACACAGGGGGCCAGTTCACTGTCCCTCAGACCATTGGAGGGCAGGACTATAAAAAAAAACTATGAACAAATCCCTATGCACACTGCACATATCTTATTTTAAAGTAAAAAAAAACAAAACGGGAACAAATACAATATTTAAAATAAAGAACAAATAAATTTAAATCAACAAACTGACCAGTATTTCAATGGGAACTTTGCTCCTCTCACTGACCACCAATGAAAGAGGTGCCCCTTCCGGAAGTGCGGCGGGGTCGGATAAACGGCCTCAGGGGGCCACATGCGACCCGCGGGCCGTGGTTTGGGGACCCCTGCATTAGCATAACCAGGCCCCTTCCCAAGCAGGAAGGTAATCAGCCACTCCATGTGGGCAGCGCCATCTTTAACAAAGTGAGTATAAAAATTACATTAAACTTATTTGCCCAAAAGATATTAACCCTTTATCAGATGTATCATTGGCAAATATGTTCAACCCATTCAGTGAATTGTTTTTTAATTTTGTTGATGGTTTTCATTCCCATGTAAAAACTTTTTAGTTTGATGTAGTACTATTTGTTTTTTTTTTTGTTTCCCCTGTCTGAGAAGATATATTAGTTTTTTTTTCTTGTAATTTTTTTTTTTTTTTTTTTTTTACAGAAACAGAGTGAGTCAGAGAGAGGAATAGACAGACAGGAACAGAGAGAGATGAAAAGCATCAATCATTAGTTTTTCATTGCATGTTGCAACACCTTAGTTGTTTATTGATTGCTTTCTCATATGTGCCTTGACCACAGGCCTTCAGCAGACCAAGCAACCCCTTGCTGGAGCCAGTGATCCTGGGTTCAAGCTGGTGGGCTTTTAGCTCAAACCAGATGAGCCTGTGCTCAAGCCGGCGACCTCAGGGTCTTGAACCCAGGTCCTCCACATCCCAGTCCAACGCTCCATCCACTGTGCCACTGCCTGGTCAGGCCTTGTGATTTATTTCTAGTTTCATACCATTGTGATCAGAGTAGTTGCTTGATATGATTTCAATCTTCTTAAATTTATTGAGACTTGTTTTGTGTCCTAACATGTAGTCTATCTTTGAGAATATTTTATATGCATTTGAAAAGAATGGATATTCTGTTGCTTTGACGTAATCTGCTCTGTAGATATCAGTTAAATCCATCTCATTTAGTGTGTCATTTAAAACTGCTATTTCCTTGATGATGTTTTATCTGGAAGATCTATTTATTGATGTCAATAGGGTGTTAAAATCCCCCACTGTGACTGTATCACTGTCACTCTCTCCTTTTACATCTACCAGGATTTGTTTTACATCTTTAGGTGCCCCTAAATGAAATGTGTAAATGTTTACAAGTGTTATATCCTCTTGTTGTATTGCTCCCTTTATCATTATGTAGCGTCCTTCTTTGTCTCTTACTATAGGTTTTGTTTTAAAATCTATTTTGTTAGATATAGGTATGACTACCCTGGTTTATTTTAAATTTCCATTTACATGAAATATATTTTTCCATCCCTTTACTTTTAATGTGCATCTTTTCTTCTGAGATGGATCTCTTGTAGACAGCATATATATGGGTTTTGTTTTCTTTTCCACTCTGCTACCTTATGTCTTTTGATCAAAACATTTAAGACATTTATATTTAAAGTGGTTATTGATAGGTACATATTTACTGCCATTTGATCTTTGACTATTTTTCTTTGTTTTTCTTTCTTGTTCTTCTTAAAGAAGACCCTTTATTATTTCTTGTAATACTAGTTTGGTGGTAATGAACTTCTTTAGTTTTTTCTTGTCTAGGAAGCTCTTTATTTTCCCTTCAATTTTAAATAATAGCCTTGATGGGTAATATAGTCTTGGGTTTAGGTCCTTATTTTTCATCACTTTGAATATTTCATGCCAGTCCTTTCTGACTTGAAATGTTTCTGTTGAGAAATCAACTAACAGTTTATGGGAGCTTTCTTGTAAGTTACTATTGACTCCTGTTGCTTTTAGAATTCTCACTTTGTTTTTAACCGTTGCCATTTTAATTACAATGTGTCTGGTGGATGCCTCTTTAGGTTCATCTTATTTGAGATTCTCTGCTTCCTGGACTCCTGGGTCTTTCCTTCATTAGGTTGGTGGATTTTTTTAGTCATTACTTCTTCAAAGAGTTTCTTGATTCCTTATTTTCTCTCTTCTTCTTGTAGATGGATGTTGTTACATTTCATGTTGTTATAATGGCCCCCCTTAAACTATCCTCATTTTTAATTTTTATTTTATTTTGCCATTCTGACTGGGTGTTTTTGGCTACCTTGTCATTCAAGTCACTGATCTGATTCTCTGTCTCATCTAAACTACTGTTTATTTCTTCTAGTGTATTCTTCATTTCAGAAATTGTATTATTAATTTTTGCCAGGTTCTTTTTTACGTTTTCATGCCCTTTTTTATGCCTGATACCATTTTTTAAAGTTCTCACTATATTCTTTGAGCATCCTTATAACAATTTTTAAAAAAATTCTATATCTGGTCAATTGCTTGCCTTCATTTTCTATACCTCTTTTTCTGGTGATTTCTCCTATTTTTTCATTTGAGGCATGCTTCTTTGTCTCCTTATTTTGACTGCAACTATGTGTTTTTTCTGTTTTAGGTAGATGTTCTATGACTCTTAGTCTTCATAGGTAGTAAGTGGCCTGTGGGACTCAGTGGCACAGTCTCCTTGATCACTTGATCTGGGTCCTCCATGAATATTCTTTGAGTGGGTTATGTGGGCTCTTCTGTTATAATTGAGTTTTGATTTCTATTGGCCCATTAGTGTGTCAGGTTGACTGACTATGAAGTTTGACCCTGACCATAGTATACAAGCTGCTGTGCAGGTGCTGACCACATGAAGCAGAATTTGCCTCAGTAGGTTCTGATGCCTGCCAAGATCTCTCTTTGGATACACCACTTGTGAGGCTCTTGCTTCGATATTGTCTGAAGCTGGCCACTTGGTGTGTTGGTTCTGGGGTGTCTTGGGAGGAACTCTGGTGCAAACCAATATCAGACACTGCCTGTGACTGTCCATGGGCAACCTGTTTGGGGCTACAAAGTGATTCAGAGTTTGGTGCACAGGAAGTACAAGCTATGCACCAAGATCAGTTTTTACCAGCACTGAATACAAAATTCCCAAGACACCTCAGGATCTGTCTTTTCCTGTCTCTGCCTGCTGGATGCCTGATCGGTTCAGCTACTGAAAGAGCCTCTGGCTGTACTGGAGTTGCATGAGGTAGGTTCTCATTGAGTCATCAGGTAGGGGCAAGTGGTGTTTACCAGATTGTTGCTGGTTCAAACTTGGTGCCAGTCTTGGGTCTAAAACCACTCAGTAAATGCCTCAAAATATATCAAGTCTAGTTGCTACCTAGTGCATGCTTGCACAACCTTGAGTTGAGGTGGAGTCTCAAGGAATCATTCCGGTAAGTCCAGCAGAGTTTATAAAGCCTCACAGTCACACAACTCAGTCTGTCCCAGATTTCATCCAGACCTTGGTAGGGCAGAGCCATCGAGAGTCAAGAGGATGGGACCACCTGGAGTTGGAACAGTGGAGGTAGAGGATCACTCATGAGGGGGAGGGGCAGTCAGGTTCATGGAAAAGTTGGGGGAGTAGACCTCATCCCAAAGCAATACCACTCAGTCACTGACACCATCTGAGCCTGCCCAGGCAGTTGATTGCTCATGGCCTATGCCATAAAGAGCGGAGTGTTCCATTCCAGAAAGATAGCATCTATGTTGAGGGAGAGTAATTCAGCACAAGGGTCCCAAGAGCTGTCCCCTCAGATCCCTTCTCAAAGACAAAAATCCTAGTCTTTCCTCTCATGACTCCAGTCCACTCTGTCCTTGCTCCACTAGAGCCCAGGGTAAATTAGATTTTGGTTTTTGGCTTGTTAGGAGGGCACCTGTGTCTGTAGCATATTTTTTTCTCTCCCTGGCAGAGAGAATCCCTACTTATTTTTAGAACCAGATGTTATATGGGTGCCTCTTCCTAGCTCTGGTACTCTGGGCTATGAAGCCAGGCATGGGATTAAGACCCCATGCTCCAAAGGAGGAATGTTTGTGGCTGAGGTATCCCTCCAGAGTCTTAGCTGCTGCCAGTGAGAACAGGGCCAGTCTTGTTCAGATCTCTGCCTTTCCTACGAGTTGTGATGTGACTGCTTCTGAAAATCCCAGGTTATAACTTCTTTTCAGCTACTCTTCAGTTGGTTATTCAGGTTGTTCTATATTTTGGTTGTAATTCTTCTAGTTTAGTCCTGGGAGAAGGTGAATGTAACATCCACTTAGTCCACCACCCAAAAGATCTCCTTTTTGTAATTTCTATTTAATGATCCTAAATATATCAAGAATTGGAATAATGGGATCTTGGGGCTGGGAGGTTTTGTAAATCTGGTGATGTGAGTTAGATTTGAATTTATTTAAGAGTAGAGAACCATGTCTTATACTTAAAAAAAAAAAACAACTATAATAGTTATAAGGACTAGAACCAAGTTAGTGCCTATAAAGAGTTAAAGAAAATGGTGTAGAGCATGCATTCTCAGCAAGGAGAAATACCACACTCAACCAGGCAAAAACTGGCTTGGGAGGTAGAGGGTGAAAATATCTTAGATATTTCAATCTAAGCTCTCTAAGATTCAAACATAGTATTTATTTCATGGGGTGAGGAGAGAAATTAGGTAAACTATCTCTAGAAAGGATCTGTGGGGGAAGGGAGGCTTTCATTATTATGAAAAAAGTTTGAGAAATACTAGTAACTGTAGAGGAAAGAACCCTATTTTTTGGAGTTAGAAGGATCTCTACCTCTATCAGCATAGTTCATCTCTATAAGCTTCAAGTGTCTTCATCTGTAAAATGGTGATCATGACACAACAATGGAAGCAACTTTGTTCGCTATCATATACTCTTCCCTTAATACAGTGACTAGTACAAAAAATAAGCTCTAAATAAGAATTTATTAAATAAATGATCCCACAAGAAGTGTTTGATGGTTGAGATGATGACCCCAAAGCTCCTAACTTATATTTGACACATTTTAGGTGCCCAATAAAACTAACAGCTGCCTTTCTCTGCCCCTCCCCCTACCCAATGCCCTGCACACACAGACTTCACAGATGAAGACATGAGAATAAGACAGGACAAGTAACTATGCTAATGGTATAGAGCAAGTCTGCATCCCAGCCGAGAACTGAAGCTGGTTCTGGTTCTTTCAGTTCCAACTGAGCTTTATTTGACAAATTATTGTAATCATTTTCCTAGAATATGCACCAAATTTTCTATATTCTTGGAAAGAAAGTTCTTGCATCACTGAAGTCTATAATCAATCCATATCTAAATTGGTTTTGATTGGGCACCATCTGGATGCACTAAGCACAAATTCGCAGACGTGGAGCGATAATGCAAGTGCTCGGCCCTGCCAATAAGAGGGTCTTGAAAGGGCTTTTCGGAAATAGTCTGAGGGACAAGCTGACATATGGCCCTGTCTCCAGTGTAACAAGCAGACAATTCAGATAAGGCGGCTGGCTGTCACAACATAATGGTTTGGAAAAGCCAGATATTCAGATGGCAAGGGACTGGATAAACCAGGATGCAGCAGCAGTACTCCGCAAAGGGTCTTCCCAGTGTTGAGTTTATAAACCCTGTGCTGTAAACCAACATATTCTTCCAAGTTTCATAAACTCATGACATTTGGGAAGGTGGACTAGCTTCCAAGAATTTCAAGCCATCAACTTCAGCCACCATTCCAATAGTAAGATGTCAATACTCTTTCCCCTGCTGGACATTTGCTTGTTTTCATTCCATTTTAGTATTCAGTATTGCTTTTACATTTTTTTAATAAATCTATTTTAAGGGCAGAGACCATGTCTTAGGTACCGTACATACTCACTCTGTTATAACTTGCAAATGGTAGATTACCAAAAATGCATGTGGAACAAATGAATGTATGTTATAGTTAAAAGGAAGAGAGGGCAGGTCTAATAATTACTGATCAACATTTGTGTTCTAGGCACTGAAAAATGTACATCAAACAGGTATTATTTCAATTAACCTTTATGAGTGACCCACAAGTAATATGTCTAAGGTCACAAAATTACTAAGTGGCTGAGACTGGAGTCAACCAAGGTTATTTATGACTCCAAAGATTATGCTCATTAAGAAACAAAAAAATATTTCAACAGTCATGAGAATGTACCTCAAAGGCCTGCAACCACAGAAAGTGTAATTGACCAAAGAGCTGGGCAGCATTTACTGAAGATCCAGCTGCTGTTGTTAGTTGTGCTCTGACAACCATCTCCACCTTTACACAGAGGCCATGCCTTTCAGGGCGGCTATCCGCCAGTAACCAAGGGCAGCAGGGAGGATAATGCTGGCCAGCTCTGGTTTAAGGACAAAACTTCCATTGATGGCATGGCAAACAGGATGTTTCTTTCCGTTCAACCTTTTATCCAGTCAGCCTCCCTGCTCACTGGAGTCAGACTTGCATCGTGACCTGATGGCTCTTCCAGCATCTCCCCACTCTCTCCCGGTTTTTCCCTCGTAGGCATTTCCCCTAATAAAATGCTTACACATTTAATCCATTCTTGGCGACTGCTTTTTAGAGGGCCTGATCAACACAGTTCTAAATACTTTTTCCATTCCATGCTATCCAGATTCATAGCTGAAGTTAGTTTCCATCAAACCCCCCCCCACACACACACACACACACTCCTAATGTTAGAAGAGAATGAATGTGTGCTTTCCTCCCCAGATGGACTGGGTCTGCCACAAGTAAAAAAGATTGTAGGAAGCTCATGCTTTACTTTGTTATTACTTGTCCAATTTCTGTCTTTACTACATGGTAACAGTCCCTGTGACATCAGAGTTGCAGCTGTCTTGTTTACAACTGTCCACTGGCACATAGTAGGTTCTCAATAAGTAAAGGCTGAAACAGCGGGAAAAACCGCACAATTATTCTTCTACTCAATTATATAGTCATATTTGTTTGATTATTATTATTATTCTTTTAAAAAAACCTCTTATCCTCAGCAAAACTGAAGTTTAAATGTCATTTTTTAAATGTACTATTTAGCCATTCCTCTTTAGCACATCAGCAGGGTAAAAAGATCCCTGTTTTAAAGTTAAGAGTTAATTAATTTGCCCCAAGGTAAATGTTAGGAAAAGAACCTAGACCTTTCAGCTCCTAGTTCAAAGTGTTTTCCTTTCTGTGAAACCATGTTCTCTTGTGTTTATATTTAACTATGATGTTCCAGTTTGAGAACTTTTCTTCCACTTTACCATTGGTAGGGATTCCTATTGTAATTAACTTTACCCAATTTATTATTTTTCTTTTGTATACATTCTGTTACCTGCTAACTCTACATAATCAATGACTGCTCCAATTTATACTTTTTATTTTGAATCATTTGGAAATTTGGGAAGGGAGGACTGCATCAATCCTTGATATCGTTGGGGATTTTTTCTTGCTTGCCTCTGACTCACTGAGCATAGACCTTTCATTCTTTTTTTTTTTTTTTCTGCTGAGGGTGGAGTTTTGTTCTTTTTATTAAATTGTGGAGAAATGCCTCTTTGTGGTGTAAGTGAGTCATGCTGAACAGTAGTTTTTAATTATCCTACCTCCTCCATACAGACCCTAGCACATAGAGATGCTCAAAATTTTCTCATTCTCTTTTAAATGAGGTTAGCTTTATAGAGACAACACCATCCTTCTAGTTCTCGCTAAAACACTCCTTGGAGACAAATTTGACATTCAACCTATCAAATACCTGTTTCTTCTACTTGCAAAATGTATCCAAAACTTGATCAATTCCCATTCCCTTCATTGCTACCCTCCCGGAACAAGGCCTGTCTCCAGCTCACATTATTGAAGTTGTCTCCTGACTGGTCTCTCTTCTTCACCCTTGCCCTCTTCCAGTCTGTTCTCAATATTTGGTGGATGGACAGCAGGTCAGATTACTCTGCTCCAACCCTCTACTGGCTTCCTGAAGAATCCAGAGTAAGAGCCTGAGTCATTAGAGTCACCTTCAAGGTGCTACTCAACTCTCAGATCTCTTTTTACTCTGCTCCAGCCACATTGGCTCCCTTGCTGTCTCTCAAAAATGGCAGCCATGTCTGGGGATTTTGCACATACTATTCTGTTTACTTGAAAGGCTCTGTCCTTAGATACCTGCCTGGCTTGTTCCCTTACTTCCGTTAGGGTTCTGCTCAGATGTCATTATCTCAGAGAAGACTTCTTTGACTACCTAGTAAAATTGTAACCCCTCCCACGGCTGACACTTGATAACCCCGTTTTTCTTTGCTTCATAAGCATCAATCTTCTGATCTGAAAAAATATATGTTTCATCTATTTTGTGTTTTTTTTTTTTTTAATCACTCTCCTCTAATGATAATAAAAGCCTGACGAGGACAGAGGTTCTTTGTTGGATCACTGCATATCTCCAGCATCTGGCATGCAGTAGGTGCTCAATAAATATTTGTTGAATGAAATAATGAATGTTCTGCCTCCTCATTTATCCTTATAGTCCCACCTCAAACATGAAACTGCGGCCTGCTCTGTGAAGCCTCCCTAGCAATCATATCCAACCACTAATTCCCTTCTTTTACATGGAGCACTTTGGATACACATGTTGTATAACATCGATCTATGCTATAAATTTTCATGGCACTTTTTTTTTTGTGTCCTATCTATGAGCAACTCAAGGGAAGGGGTGGTAATTTATTAATTTCTGTATCCTTAGCATTTAAAGCAATACCTGGAACATAACAGTCATTCAATAAGACCTTGTTGGTTGAAGAAATTAATTAAATAGCAGCTCAAGAGAAACACAGCTATCACCAATATGTTTGCTCCTTCAGAGTAGTAACTGGTACGCAGTGATAATAGCAGTGATGGTAATAGACTCACCCTCACTCTAAAATGAGGGATCTCCAAAACTTTCTCAAAAGAAAATATAATTGGGTTTCAGGTTATTGGCTTTCATCTCATTATGGCACAGGATTAAAGGGCTGAAAATTGGTACCATTGACTAAGACAGTTTTTCAGTAAATTGGTGAGCATGTCCTGTGAAACAAAACTGAAAACCTTGATGAAATAGGACAAATGTCATAATCAAGGCCAGTCAAACATGAAGGCATTAACCGTATTCCTAAATTTACCTAGGTTTGACAACAAAAGCAATTGGATTGGTATGATTAGATTATTCTAGCCATGTTTTTCCTTTTTTACTATTTTATTTTTAAAGAGAGGCATTTCTCTAAAGAAAAAAGCTTTGGAGAACTTTTCCTGATATTTTCTATTTATAAAACAAATCTATTGGCTTAGAAAGTATATGTAGTGATATATATCATAATATAAGGTCTACTGGAAAGTTCTGTCTGTTTTTGGAATAAAACAAAGTACAAATTTTTCTTACAGTCAATAAACTTTATTAAATAATATAATTACCATTATTATTAATAATTTCTTGCCAGAGTGAGGGCAATTTATATATCCCATTATTGAAAAAATTTTTATCTTTTGATAAAAATAATTGAACCAGTGCTTATTTGATATCTTCTTCATTTTTGAATTTTATGCCCTTCAAAAAATTTTGTAAGGACAAAAACAAGTGATAGTTGGAGGGTGCTAAGTCCGGGGAATATGGTGGATGCGACAGACATGCTTCTGTAGCATTTCTTCCTTGTCGAAATTCGTAAAAATTACAGTGGCATAAATAAACTTTATCAGTAGCTGTGGGTACACTATCGCTTCTCACATAAGACTAACATGAATCAACTTTGTTTTAATTAATTTGCTACATCAGTGTGTATACATTAAGTGATAAAAATAGAGAGGCACACATGCGCCAAATAAACATGTGCTTACGTGTCGAAACTTGTGATAGAAATGGACAGAACTTTCCGGTAGACCTTATATAATATATGTAATAATTGAGTGTTTCAAGTTGATATTGCATAATAAAGGCCAGGGAAGCCTTGGGTGATATGATGCTAACAAGAACCTTAGAAAATTTGGCAGAGTTGCTGCTGTCTCTGTGGCAATGATAATGTTACATGTCCATCTGCCAAAAGTTGGCAAAAGGCTGGTGCAGAATTTTAGCATAACTGGGTTTTTTAGAGAGGGTAAAAGTGCTATTTTGATTTTTTGTGTTACAAGAGAAGAACATGTACTTGATTTTTGCAACCCTGGTTGTTGCTAACTTTTCTCCAAGAGAAGCCAAAAATCTTTCCCTTTGCAAAAGACAATTTCCAAGTTGGGGTGAGGAAACACCAGAAACCAATCAGGAAAGGAATTCTGTATTTTAATGGTGCCCTATTTTTCCAGTTTCTCTTTATTAAAAATTCAGCTTCTGTTGAGCACAGAAAGTGAAAACATGCCACCTCACTGATGTATGTAATAAAAGTGGTCCTGAGAACAAAAGGATACATTGTGATTTGAAAATATTCCACCAAGTTATGAAAGCAAATGATTCCTTGCCAAGTCAATCAGCTATAAATTCAAGAGAGCTCTGCAGAGTTCAGTGCAGGCATTAAATCTGTGTTTCGCAATAGCACAGTTTGTGGTGTGGATGTATGTGTGTTTATATATCTATATCTAAACTGTATATAGATCTTTGCTTCTTATACTAGAAAAGGTAAAAACGTCAAAGCCATGAAGCAACAGTAAGAACGCTGCCCCAGATGGTGTGTCCATCCATGTGAACAAGAGTCATTGGGAAGACTGAAGCATGCCTTGTGCTCTGTGTCCGCTCTGCTTGGTGCCCAGCCCTCGAGTGACCCTCGGCTCTTCCTTGTTGTACCTCCTGTATGTGACACTGCCTGTTAACCTCACAGTCTGCAGGCTTCATTCACTCCAAAGACACTTCCTATTCTGCTTGCTGAAAACCAGTTTGGATGGCCTGCCTGCCGCTTCTCAGCAGGTACTGTGCTGTACTTCTGGGTAGCCACACACGCTTGTCACACAGTTACTCTGCCCCTTCTGGTGAACATTTGGCCACCTCTTGACACAGCGGCTGATGTAAGTTTCTGACTAATGAGAAGGATGGCACGGAAGGATGCCAATGAAGCAGCTCAGTGAATTGCGTGTGATGGTCTGGCATCACAGTCACAAGCTGTCCTTTGGGCTGGCTTTTCTGTAGGCATGAAAAAAGAGATTTTTCTCTTTTTTGATCTCTCAACTCCATTTCTCTTCTGTATTTCCATCATCCCCATCTTTCTGCCTATTCTTGCTAAACTTGCTAAAAACGAAGTCAAAATATTATAATCCTGTGCTACAAACAAACAAAACAAAACAAAATCTATCTATTATGGATTGCGTGCAATGAACTCCTTATGCCTGGCATTCAAGGCCCTACTAATGTGAGTTATATAAATAGCTCCAGCAACTTTTTATCTGTGTTAAAAAATGGCAATAACAACAATACTCACGTGTAGTTTTATTGGACCTTATTAATTATAAAAAGTGTTCATTTTGATGGTCATAACAAGCTCATTGTTCACATTCCTCATGTGAGGGAACCCAGCCTTCAGAAAAATGTGCATGTTTGCAGGCCTCGAGCAGGCCTCCAAGCACTTTGCATGAACATTTGGGAGTTTTGGAAAGGCCATTTTGACATTCATTTGTAACATTTAAAGATTTTGAATAATAACCCAGAGATGTAAATCACAGTATGCTGGGCCAAGTTTTCCTAGTCTTTTCCCATTCTTGCTAAGTAGATCACATACTCTAAACTGATTACTTGGGTTTGTCTCACTCCCTTGGCAATGCAGACAGATGCTGGGGTGTTCTCTGAGCTTTTCCTCATTTAGACATCTTAAGAAGATAATATCTATTGCATGTTGAGGCCCCTGGAGGCTGTGGCATGACTCTTATGAGTTGGCATTTGTAGCCAAAAGTAATTGTTCCAAATAATCCCAATGAGGATGTGGTATTATTTTATCACTCTTAGGGTTAGAGCCATAAGGGGGAAGGGAGGTGCTTTGGAAATGAATGCAGACGCTCATGTCACATTTGCTTAAGGGGAGAGCAAGCAGTGAGGCTATTCTTAAAACTACAGCACAATGCTGAGCACAGCATAAACACTCGATAATTATCTGTGGAATGCTGAAACAAAGAGCACTAAAACATTCTCTCTATATATTTATTTAATGGTGATGAGCAGGTATCACTCTGCCTGGAAAGTCTCTATCATCTCTGCTTAATCACCCCACAACGATGCTCTCAGATTCAGAGGATTCACATTTTCTGGATCCAGACAGAGGTAAAAGTTTGGGCATTCTCTTCTTACCAGTTTCCCTCAACAGCTCAGTGCCACATGAACAAAAGGGATGGAAGAAACCTAGAGATAGCTGAAGTGCTGCCCCGGTGACTTCAGAATTTCTCTTTCAATCGTGTGGCAAATGGAATTGTTTTACCAGTAATAAAGAGGGACTGCTTTCATTGAGCACATTTTACGTGGCGGGCAGAAAAAGTGAGCTTCTCACTTGCTTTAGCTCTGACTACTACCCTAACTTAAATGGGTAGAAATGGTTATCTTTGATCTACAGACAAAGATATAATACAATTGTAATAAAATAATACAATTTACTTAACCCAGAGAGGTTAGGTAAATTCCTCAAGTGTGCAGAACTAGTAAGAATGACTGGAGTTTGATTCACCTCTCCCTGACCCCAGGGTCTGTGCGTTCTGTAATGTCTCTGTTTTGCAGTATGGGTGTGGGGAGATGAGGGAGACTAATTGAGTGCCATGGGCTATATACACTTGATCTCCTTGACTTCTCTCAACAGCTCTGAGAGGTTAGTGTTACTATTCCCATTTATGGCTGAATAAACTGAGGCTTGGAAATAGTGAATAAATCCCAACTTTCTATAGTAAGGTTGTATTTAGTGATGATTTCTACATGCCTATAGGTTATTCAGCCATGGTACACAGCATGAGTTACCAAAACTTGGTTTGTGTGCATACACATGTAGATGATTTCAATTCTTTGAATTCCAGACAAGGGGGTTCTTCAGGGTAGATAAAAGGTTTATGAAGTAGGAGAAAAATATAAAGTTTTTTTTTCTTTCTAAAAAGTGTTACCTGTGAACTAAAAAATGGGCATTACAGAATATAAATCAAATAGTCCATAATTGTTTTGCTTATTTATTTTTGATATGTCTTAGGTCTTCTGTAGGAGAAAAAAAATAGAGTGAAATAATGAATGCATGCTTCATTGGAAATAAATATTCAGCATCTAGGTTTGAATACAGAACAAACTGTTGCCTGGAAGACTGCTTTCCATAGACTGGAAACTACCTTGTTCAAATCAGTGCTTGAAATTGGGAACCTCTCATCTGTGAGGTTGGTTGTGCTGTTGTTGTCCAGCTGTTTACAGAGGTTTCTACCCAGTAGGAATTTCACCCAGAGCCATTAAGTTAATGGTTTGGCTGTCACCTTGTGATTTATCAGTGAAATTGCTCCTCTGAGTGCAGAGTATATAAAAGGATGGCCAGCTCATAACACATGCTGTTGCATAGCAGCAATGATCGTGGGTAAGATGGACCCTTCAGAAAGTGGGATTGTTAGTAAAATAATAAACCTTCCTCTGATGTAGTACATGTCACGATGCAGTCTCATGGAGAGTGTGGCAGGAACTATTCAAATACAATTCTGCTTTTGTAAACAGAAAATGTGTTAGTCGAAATCCTGAGAGATTATTTGGGATATTGGATTTTGTTTTATGGCATCTCGGGGTCCTTATACTTTGCATAAATTACTAGGTTGGGGGTTTAGTTTGAGGTTTAAAAAGGAGATCATGCCTTTTTCTCTTTTCAGTAACATTGGCTTATACACTGACCTCTGAATGTGCTTGTATAAAAGCAACTCAGAGTCTGGGAGGATGGTTTCAGGACAACTCCAAGCACCGCTACAGCAGTCAAAGGATTTTCAGGGCTACAGAGACACACAGTTACCAGGTCTAATTCTTTTCTCTGTGGCTCATAGCCTCTGAAAAGCTTAATAATTAAAGAGGTACACCATCAGAGAGTTTTTAAGAGCTTCCACGTAACTGCTTGCTTTGAACCCATCCAAGTACCTAACAGATTCCAGAAAAAAATCATTGATCTAAGAAGGTTTTAAGACAAGAGTGCGTATAACAATATCTTGGTTGCTTATTCGGAATGCAGGAATTACACTACAGAGCTATAGATGAATCCATTAGCATGTACTTGCTGGTCAAGATTGTGGCACACCCATCCCTCCATGGAAAGAGACACACTCATTTTAAGCCACCCACAAATACTTTCCTTGGTTTATTCAGGAATTTTGCCTACATTTACATGTTTTTCTCTTACAGACCACACAGCATGTCCTGTGGGTCAAGGGAAATATGGAGAATGTAACACACTTACTTTCTACTGGAATGTGGGTATTCTGTCCAGATTTCCTTTAGTTACCAAAGTTTGATCATTTCAATTTTTCAGATGAAGTAGAAAAGACTTGCCTGAAAATACAAGTCAACTCTGTTAAAACCACTTCCAAAGGATACCTGTAAGTCAAGTCACATTTTGAGTATACAGTAATTATTTTTAAAAACATTTTCCAGATGAATTGATTATTATTGCCATATTGAAAGTAATTCTCCTAATAGTGGAGAAAGATATAAATAAACTAACTTTGTCCAATTCTATTGAACAGAAGACTCATAACCAATTCCTCATATTCAGATACCACGCTTAAGTGAGCTAAGGAACATTGGTTAGATGGTCCCCAGTTATTCCCAAGTCCTTGTACTCATGCCCTTGTGTAATACCATTCCTTTGAGTGTGGCCTGGGCTTTACAACTGGTTTCTAGCAAATAAAATATGGCAAAAGTGGTGGATAACACATCTGAGATTAGGTTACAAAATACTGTAACTTCCATCAGCTGGCACTCTCTGGCTCTCTCGCTCACTCCAATGAAGCCATCTGCCATACTGTGAGCTTCCCTACGGAGAAGCCCATGTGGCAAGGAGGTGGGAGCGCAGCTTTTGGCTAACAGCCAGCAAGTCATTGAGGCCCTTAAGTCAAACAACGTGCCAGAAACTGCATCCTGCCAACAATTGAGTGAGCTTAGAAGTGGACCTTTGTTGAACCATGAGGTGACTGTAGCCATGAATGAGTCTTTCATTGAAGATTTGCAAGAGACTCTGAGCTGAAGAACCTGGTTAAGCTACATCCAGATCTATAACTTGCAGAAACTATAATGAGTGTGTATTGTCTTAAACTGTTAAATTTGAGGCATGATTTTATACACAACAACAAATAACTACTAAGTCAAAATCAGTCCTTCCCCTCTCTCTTTCTTTCTTCTATCCCTCCCACTTCTTCTTTTAGATGTTGATTAAACACCTTTTATGTGCCAGATGTTGTGAATGTAGCAGTGGATAAGACAGACGTGATGGCTACACTTCTAAGACTCACACAGGGAGAAAAACACCGAACAAATGATCTAATGAGTGACTTAATAATTATAGTAAAGTACTTTGGAAATATGACATGGGATCTTGAATTGTTCTGGGAAAGGTTGGTCATCAGGAAAAAGCTTCTCAAACTATAAAGTTTGAGGGAGATTATTTCAATTTATTTCCCATGGAAAGAATTCTCTTCCCAGAAGGAATCCAGCCACCTAGACACACCTATATATTTCTATAATGTGATAATATGACATTTACAAATAGAAATGGAATACTACTCTGCCATAAGAAAAGATAAAATACTGCCATTTGTAACAACATAAATGGATCTTGAGATTATCATGCTAAGTAAAATAAATCAGATGGAAAATGTTAAGAACCATGTAATTTTACTCATATGTGGGATATAAAATTGAAATCAACAAATGAACAAAATAAGCTAAACACATAACAAAAACTCATAGACACAGAAAACAGTATGGTGGTTATCAGAAGAAAGTGGGGTGGGGAGGTAGTAAAGGATAAAGAAGGTCAAATATATGATGACAAAAGGAGATTTGACTTTGGGTAGTAAACAGACAATGCAATATACAGATGATGTATCATAGAATTGTACACTTGAGACCTATATTATTCTATTTAGCAATGTCACCCCAACTCATTTAAAAAAAAAATGTATATATGAGAAACACACAGGCCATCTGCTGATACTCAAAAGCTTTCCTTTGATAAATAAATAATTCTTGTCTTTGACCTATGTTTTACTGAATTTATTGTCTTGAGTGCTGATTCCCCTATACTACCTCACCATGTCCAGATGCTGTGTTTCAGCAGAAGCATTTTAAAATTATTTATTAAATCACAAATGGCTAGGGACTTGAGAGTGTTGTAAGGGCAAATATAATTGTTGATTCTTTCTTTCTTTTCTTTTTAAGAAGGAAAAGAAACTCCCAAAAGTTAACTAATAATGATTGTGAAGTCTGCTTCTATCAAAACACAAAGCTGAGTTTTACAAAGATGGCAGCCTGTGTGTATTTATTTTAATAGCATGAAACTCAATCTACAATGTCCTTATTGCCTCCCCCAGCATTCCTAGGCCCCGGAGTTCCACACAAAGGTCAGACACTGAGCTCTAACTAAAATGTGAGAATAGTTACGATAAAAGGGCTTCAAGCCATGATAATGGATGAATGTGTCCAAAGCTAGAAAGTGAGAGGTGATAAATGATGCTGGTGAAGGTGATTAAAAAAAATGAAAAAAGATGGGTGTTTATTTAACTGGAGGACAAAGGATTTTTTTGAGGAGAGGGGACAGAAAGTAGTTGGCACTATAGAAACGATTGCTGAGGACCAAGCCTGTGATCTTTCAGAGCTGGATATAATAATAATAAATAATAATAATAATAAAAACAGTTGCAGTGCTGCCTTGAAATGGTCTGGGAGGTAAACTTGGAGTAGACACTATGCCCAGTTATTACAGTGATCTCTGGCTGCTGCTCTTGTAAATTAAAAAGAAATAGAGGACCCGTAATTCCAGCTTGAGAGGGTCTCCTTGCAGAATTGAATGCAACATTTCGGAGAATAGAGGAAGGGGTGCAGCAGAGAGGAGGGAAGGCAAAATCAGAAAAGATATAGTGCCTGCACAAGCAGCCTTTCTCTCCATTTAGCAGATCTCTCCTAAATGTTAGCAGCTTAATATTCATAGAGAGGATTGAAATATGAATATAATTAGCCTATAGCCACATGAGTACAATAAAAAAAATCAAGATGGTGTTTTTAGAATACAAACAATTCTAAATTTTCTTAATAAGCATTTTAATAGAGTTCATTTTATTTGTTTTTGGAACTCAGAAAGAACATGTAAAATTTAGTGATTATAGGAGAATTCAATAGATGAGGAAAGTGCATAAAGATTCCATAATGTGGCATGATGGTGTGGTTACTGCTAAGTGTAGTCTAGGAGATGGATGTATTTGTCGGGAATCTTTTGGTTGCAAATAACAGAATCCAACTCTATGGCTAAGGTAAGAAAGACTTTTTGGCTCACAGGACTGTAAAGGCAAAAATATTGAATAGATAAGCCTGGAGTCAGCGGGTCTGCCATCCCTTGCTCTTCTTAATGTAAAACAGGTGTCAATGCTTCCAGAAGCTGTAAGTGTCCTTGTTCACATCCTTCAAGGATGTCAGTGGAGGAGCAAGGGATCTTCCTCTTTAGAGGCCTCCATCAAATATCTTTATAGCTGTCATTGGTCTGTGTAGGGTAAGAGTCACATATTTAACTCAATCAGCATGAACATGGAAATAGTATCTCTTTATTGTCTGAAGCAGGCATCCCCAAACTACAGCCTGCAGACCGCATGCGGCCCCCTGAGGCCATTTATCCAGCCCCCCCCCCCCCCGTAGCACTTCCAGAAGGGGCACCTCTTTCATTGGTGATCAGTGAGAGGAGCACTGTATATGGCGGCCCTCCAATGGTCTGAGGGACAGTGAACTGGCCCCCTGTGTAAAAAGTTTGGGAACCCCTGGTCTGAAGCCATGGACACTGTTATCAAATAAGGAAATGGATGCAGGGCATCAAAGCCTAGAAAAAATCTTCTTTAAGGGGCAACGAGCTCTTTCTCATTGGGATGTGAAGGTGTCTGCAGTTCCCTTACTTCCTAGATACAGTAGAATGAAAAGTACCACCTTTGACTACAGGCTAACATAACAAATGGCTCTTCCTCCTGTGGAGAAGCAAACATGTTCAATGCATAATTTGGGGGAGGCAGTATAGGGCCATTGGATTCTTATTAAAGAAGACTCTGGTTTTAAACAAGTGCAACCTTAAATTTTTCAAGTGACTTGAGACTTTTAACTTCTCGGTCTCTGCTGTAAGGTAGCTTCTGTCTTTAAAATATTTTGCCTTCCTTGGAGATGGGTGGGTGCATACAGCATAGGTATTGTTTAACTGTTATAAGCCTCTGAATATAAAAGAATTTAGAATTTTAAGCTATTTTTTGAGCTATGAATAACCCAATGGCTGGTAAAAGGAGCCGTAGGCTATTATTTCTTCCATGAATGATTGAGACAGGACCATAATTAATAGCAGTCAGACAAATGCCAAAAACTGGCAAAGTGATTTAAATAGGAGGGAGAAAATCCTCCTCACCAATCCATAGGTGACCTTTAACAGAGAAAATGGGTTTTATGCCATAAATAAACATAATAAATATAATGAACAGGAAGTAGCTCATTGTTTAAAAAATTCATCTGATTATCTTTTGCTGACTATATAAATGCCAGAGAGCAATTTTAAGTATTCTAAAGATAACTAGAATAATTTACAAGTACTTTTATACAAAGTAGCAAAAGAGGAGTGTGTACATTAAAAACTCATGCTGTTGACAAAAGAACTCAATAAATTAACCTGTGAGGTTGTTATACACACAGGTTGTTATACCATCCTATCATTGACTGACACTTTAGCAGGAATTGGTAGCAAATTCTTGGTTTCTGAAAAGAAAGTTGGGAATCATTTATAGGAAACAGATTCAATTAAGACAAAAATCTTATCCAGGTGTCACAACCAGTCTTGAATCTTTCACCACGAGTTCAGACTCTGGAGTTAGATATTACGAGATCAGATTACAGTTCCAGGATTTAAGATCTTGTGGCCTTGGCAAGTCACTGAATGTCTTTAAGCCTTGGTTTACACACCTGTAGAATGGAGAATAATAATCTTTACCTGATAGACTTTGTGGGAATTAAATGAAGACCTGCACATCAGGTCCTGAGTATAACTCCCGACACATAAGAAAAGTTCAAAACCTCTATCTCTTAAAGGAAGTATACACCCTCTTTTCTAGCTTCCATGTAAGACAATGCACAAAATGTCATACATCAAGGATCAGGAATTACTAAAGGGGGTTCTCCAATCAGATACAAAGAACAAAAAAAAAAAACAGAGCCACAAGTAAAAGCTCCAAGAAGAACACAATAAAACCAAATTTAAACTGTGACAACAACAAAAAGAAAGAGGGGGAGAAGATGGAGATTAACAGTAGCAAAGGACGATGGAGTGCAAAAGTACTCACAAAATAGTTCGCTACAAGGATCAATATTGTAAGGCTAACCAGTTTCTCATGACTGACCTTCACCCATTCAAAGGACAGAAACACATATCTCATAGGTCTATTTGACCAGTTTTGTTCACCATGAGTCCTGGCTGTCCAGCGCAGAGCTTGACCCATAGTAGGCACATAATGAATATTCATTAGTGCTATATAGTCTGGGTAACTGGGCAGCTGCTATGGCCTGCTGGGTTGTAGTGATAATGACAAGCTGGTCCCACTCTGGTTGAGGGGAGGAATGCACTGTTTTAACCTGTTGCACATTTTCCTTTTTTACTGTCCAGAGCTTTGACCAGGCCTGTGGGTTACCCTCAGTCTTTCTGCCTGAGCAACCCTACCTCCCTTATCCATTAATAAACTCTCTTATTGCTTTCAGCATGATGTTCCAAATATGCTCTTAGCATAACTGAGAGTGAGTGTCCTTCTTCAATGATTGCTGGAAAATATTTTTATGACTGCACAAATAGTTCTCGGTCTTCATTTCTTTCTCACATTTCAAACCAGTGAGCCTTACTTGCCAGTGACAAAATTTTATAATTGTATTCTTTTCCCGGTTTCTGTAGTGAAGTAAAAAAGCTGACATTTCTGAGTACCAAAAATAAGGCAGCCTTGTGCTGATGCTTTTACATAAATTACACAATTTAGTCCTTCTAATAACCTGAAGGAGGTAGCAAGTATTGATATTTCTATTTTATTATGCAAGAAACTGGCTCAGAGAACCTACATAAATTGCACAAGGTCACTAACTAGCAAGAGCCCAAACTAGGATTCCCACAGAGTTCTACAAGGTCGCAAAGTCATGCTATTTCTACCTGATTCTCTACTTCCTCTCTATTATATACTTTTGATTATTTTCATCACATTCTCTAGTCATCTTAAAGCACAGGTCAAATGTTGCACATTCTTTTATGCCAGTGTTTCTGACTCTGTTAAAAACATTCTCTTTTTCTAATGGTCAACCAGTATCCTAGAAATAAAATAATCTCACAAGTCTTTTAGGGAGAAACTGTATCATAGAGTATAAAAGCATAGAATTTGAAATCACACAAATGTGATTACCAGTTGTGCATTCCTGGGAAACATATGTAATCATCTTTCTGAGCCTCAGTTCTTAAAATCTCCATCTGTAAAATGGAGATTTTTAACAGCTAACGCAGAGGCGTTTTGAGATGAAGACAGGATAACACCTATAAAGTATTTAGCATTGGAGTTTAAACAGCTGCTCCTTTTAAAACCTATGGTTCTGATCTGAGTGGCACCTGACTAGGTGGAGGCATTCTCCAAATGTGCAGATCCTCCGGTATGTCAACTCTGAGAAATAAAGCAATAGGTACGGCACCTTGGGAAAAGAGGACTCAATCCCAAAGGGTAGGTTTTCATGCCTAAATTTTTCAGTTGCTTCTGGGTTGCAGATGCCTTCAACACTTTGATTTTTGCACCTGACCTGTGGTGGTGTAGTGGATAAAGCGTTGACCTGTAACTCTGAGGTCACTGGTTTAAAAATTCCGGGTTTGCCTGGTCAGGGCACATATAGGAGTTGATGCTTCCTGCTCCATCTCCCTTCGCCCCCTCTCCCTACTCTCTAAAATGTATAAATAAAGTCTTTAAAAATTTTTTTAAAAATTGAACTTTGCTGTCACAATGTACAAGAATTAATATAAAGTGGAACAAATGTCTATAAACATTTTAGCAATCTTTGAGGCCAACTATGTAGTTTTACCCCATTCTAGTTTTCTTCATCTGCCAGTTTATTGAGTACTGAATATGAGCTACAAACTAGCTTATCTTCTTTAATATAAGATGCTATGTGTGTCAGTAGAACAATTTTTGTTCTTTTGTAAAGAGCAACATGCTTTTATATCTTTAATTAAGAACATTAAAAACTGTTTTTCTTTATTTTTAATTGATGTGTTGACATAGTTTCAAGTGTCCCACTCAATATCTCACTCTTTACCTGCCACATTGTACTCACCCATGCCCCATGCAAAGTCTCTTTCCCTCCCATGTCCACCCCCCTTGACCACTCCACCCCCTGTCTCCATCCCCCATTTTCCCTCTGGGAATTGCTACCCTATTGTCTGTATCTATGTGTTATGCACATATAATTTGGCTAATTCTTTACCTTCTTTGATCCTGTCCCCTCTTCCCCCTTCCCTCTGACAGCTGTCCATCTGTTCCCTGTGACCCTGCCTCTGTTTCTATTTTGTTCCTTAGTTTATTGTACTCATTAGATTCCACATATAAGTGAGATCATATAGTATTTGTCTTTCTCTGCCTGGATTGTTTCACTTAGCATAATAATCTCCAGGTCTATCCATCCATCCATCCATGCCATCACAAAAGCTAAGATTTCCTTCCTTTTCATGGCCACATAGTATTCCATTGTTTATATATACCACTGTTTTTTAATCCACTTATTCACGATGGACACTTGGGCTATTTTCAGATCTTGGCTATTGTAAACAATGCTGCAATGAACACGGTGGTGCATATCTTCTTTAGAATTAGTGGTTTGGGATTCTAGGATACATTCCTAGAATTGGGATAGCTGGATCATAAGGAAGTTCCATTTTTAATTTTTTGAGGAAACACCATACTGTTTTCCACAGTGGCTGTATGAGTCTGCATACCCACTAGCAGTGCAGGAAGGTTCCCTTTTCTCCATGCCCTCACTAGCACTTGTTGTTTATTTATTTATTAATGAGTGTCATTCTAGCAGGTGTGAGGTAATATCTATTGTGGTTTTAATTTGTATTTTTCCAATGATTAGTGATGAGCAATATTTTTATACATCTTTTGACCATCTGTAAGTCCCCTTTGAAGAAGTGTCTATTCAGGTCCTTTGCCCATTTCTAATTGAATTATTTACCTTTCTGATGTTGAATTTTAGAAGTTCTTTATAAATTTTGATTATTAACACCTGATTGGCAAATATTTTCTTCTATATAGTGGGTTGTCTTTTTATTTTGTTAATGATGCCTTTTGTTGTACAAAAGCTTTTTAGTTTGATGTAGTCCCATTTGTTTATTTTGTCCTTTATTTCACTTGACCAAGGAGATATATTTGCAAAAATATTGCTTTGAGAGAAGTCTGAGGGTCTACTGCCTATGTTTTCCTCTAGAATTTTTATGGCTTTGCAACTTACATTTAAGTCTTTTATCTATTGAGTTTATTTTTGTGAATGATGTAAGTTGATGGTCTAGTTTTATTTTTTGAATGTACCTGTCCGATTTTCTCAACCCCATTTATTAAAGAGATTGTCTTTACTTCATTGTATATTCTTGCCTTCTTTGTCAAATATTAATTGACTCTAACGGCATGGGCTTATTTCTGGGTTCTCTGTTCTCTTCCATTGATCTGTATGCTTGTTCTTATGCCAATGCCAGGCTGTTTTGATTATAATAGCCTTGTAGTATAGTTTGATATTAGGTAGTATGATCCCTCCTACTTTGTTCTTCATTTTCAATATTGCTGAGGCTATTCAGGTTCTTTTTTGGTTCGATATAAACTCTTGGAATGCTTCTTCTAGATCTGTGAAGTGTGCCATTGGTATTTTAATAAGAATTGCATTGAATCTCTAGATTGCTCTGGGTAGTATGAACATTTTAATGGTGTTAATTCTTTCTATCCATGAACAAGGTATATGCCTCCACTTGTTTGTATCTTCCTCAATTTCTTTTTTCAGTGTCTTATATTTTTTTAAGTATAAGCCTTATACTTCCTTGGATAAATTTATTTTTAGGTACTTTATTTATTTATTTTGCTGTTATAATGGTGATTGAAATTATTTTCTTAATTCTCTTTCTGACAGTTCATTATAGGTGTATAAAAATGCCATTAATTTCTGAATATTAATTTTATATCCTGCCACTTTGCCAAATTCATTTACCAGGTTTAGTAACTTTTTGGCTAAAATTTTAGAGTTTTTTATATACAGTATCATGTTGTCAGCAAATAATGACAGTTTTACCTCTTCTTTTCCAATTTGGATGCCTTTTATTTCTTCTTATCTGATTGTTGTGGCTAGGACTTTCAGTACTATGTTGAATAAGAGTAATGAAAGGGGACAGCCCTGTGTTGTTCTTGACTTTAAGAGTATCACTTTTAATTTTTGTCCATTGAGTATGATGTTGACTCTCGGCTTGTCAGATATGGCCTTTATTACGTTGAGATATATTCTCTGTATTCCCACTTTGCTCAGAGTTTTGACCACAAATGGGTGCTGGATTTTATCAAATGCCTTTTCTGCATCTATTGATATGATCATTTGATTTTTATCCTTAATTTTATTTATGTGATGAATCATGTTTATTGATTTGCAAATACTGTACCAGCCTTGCCTGTCCTAAATAAATCCTACTTTATCATAATGTATGATCTTTTTAATGTATTGCTGGATATGATTTGCTAATATTGTGTTGAGAATTTTAGCATCTATGCTTATCAGGAATATTAGCTTATCATTTTATTTCTTTGTAGTATCTTTACCTGGTTTTGAAATTAGGATAATGCTTGCCTCATTAAATGAGCTTGGAAATCTTTCCTCCTATTGAATTTTTTGGAATAACTTGAGAAGGTTAGGAGTTAGTTCTTTGAATGTTTAGTAAAATTCCCATGTGACGCCATCCAGTCCAAGACTTTTGTTTGCTGGGAGTTTTAGGTCTTCCGATTCTTTCAGATTCAGTTTTGCAAGATTGTATGTTTCTAGGAATTTATCTATTTTGCCAGGTTGTCCAATTTTTTGGCATATAGTTCTTATAGTACTTTCTTACGATTCTTTTTATTTCATCACAAAAATCAGTTGTTGTTTCTTCTCTTTAATTTTTAATTTTATTTATTTGGGTTCTTTCTCTTTTAACTTGATGAATCTGGTTAAAGTTCTGTCAATCTTGTTTACTCTTTCAAAGAACAAGCTCTTGATTTTATTTAGCTTTTGCATTTTTTTTTAGCCTTTATGTCATTTACTTCTGCTCTAATCTTTATATATATTTTTTCTTCTCTTTGCTCTGGCCTTTTTTTTTCAGGGTTAGACTGTTTATTTGAGATTTTTCTTTCTTCTTAAGGTATGCCTGCATTGCTATGAACTTCCTTCTCAGGAATGCCTTCACTGTGTCACATAGATTTTGTATTGTTCTGTGTTCATTTTCTTGTTTCAAGAAAAATTTTTATTTCTTCATTAATCTTATTGTTAACCCACTTGTTATTTAATAACATGCTATTTAGCCTCCATGTATTTGAATGTTTTTCAGTTTTTCTATTGTAGTTGATTTCTAGTCTCATGCCATTGTGGTCAGAGAAGATGCTTGATATGATTTCAATCTTCTTAAATTTTTTGAGACTTGTTTTGTGTCCTAACATGTGGTCTATCCTAGAAAATATACCATGAGCACTTGAAAAGAATGTATATTCTATTGCTTTGGGGTAAAATGTTCTGAATATATCAATTAAATCCAGTTGATCCAGTGTGTCAGTTAAGGCTGCTGTTTCTTTATTGATTTTCTGTCTGGAGGATCTGTCCATTGGTCTCAATGGGGTATTACAATCCCCTACTATGATTGTGTTGTTGATCTATCCCTTTATGTCCATCAAAATTTGCTTTATATGTTTAGGTGCTCCTATATTGTGTGCATAAATATTTGCAGTGATTATATCTTCTTGTTGTAGTGCATCCTTTATAATTATGTAGTGACTATCTTTGTCTCTTATGATAGCTTTGTTTTAAAGGCTATTTTTCCAGGTATCAGTATTGCTACCTCAACTTTTTTTTTCATTTTAATTTGCATGGGATATGTTTTTCCATCCTTTCACTTTCAGTCTATGTGTATCTTTTGTTCTGAGGTGGGTCTCTTGTAAACAGCATATAGAGGCGTCTTGTATTCTTATCCATGCAGCTACCCCATGTCTTCTGATTAGAGCATTTAATTCATTTGCACTTAAAGTTATTATTGATATGCACTTATTTATTGCCATTTTATTCTTTAAACCTATATACCTCTTTCTCTTGATTTCTTTTCTTTTCTTTTTTTTTATATCAAGCCCTTTAACATTTCTTGCAGTACTGTTTGGTGTTAATAAGCTTATTTAACCTTTTTTATGTGGGAAGCTCTTTATTTCTCCTTCAATTTTAAATGACAACTTTGCTGGATAAAGTAATCTTGGCTGTAGGTTCTTGTTTTGCACCACTTTGAATATTTCTTGCCAATCCATTCTGGCCTAAAATGCTTCTGTTGAAAAGTCAGATATCATCCTTATGGGGGCTCCTCTGTGGTAATTACTTGCTTTTCTCTTGTAGCTTTTAGTATACTTTCTTTGTTTCATCTTTGACATTTTAATTATGATGTGACTTGGTGTGGGGCTCTTTGAGTTCATCTTTATTGTGACTCTGTGCTTTTTAAATTTGTGTGACTTTTTTTCTAATTAATTTAAGGAAGTATTCAGCTATGATTTTTTCAAACAAATTCTAATTCCTTGTTATTTCTCTTCTCCTTCACGAACACCTATGATGCAGATGTTGTTTCTCTTCAGGTTGTTGCAGAGGTTTCCTAGAGTTTCCTCAGCCTTTTTGAGCCTCTTTTTTTTTTTGCTGCTCTGCCTCTGCTTACTTTTATCTTGTCCTCTAAATCACTGACTTGATCCTCCACTTCATTCAGATCCTTAGCAGCTGCTTGTTCCTGGGAGTGGGGGCAGGAGTTTTCACACCTCTGCCCTTCTTACCAGTCTTGATGTGGCTTCTTCTATGACTCCTTGGTTATAGACTGCTCTTCATTTAGTTCTAAGTTGGTTTTTCAGAATGATTGTTCTTAAATTTTGTTATAACTCCAGTTTGGTCCTGGGTGGTAGCAATTGAAAAATCCACTTACTCTGTTGACATCTTGGAATCTATAAAACACTGTTTTGAATAAAAAAGTACATGAACTCAAAATTTATGGAACACAGCAAAAGCAGTCCTGAGAGGGAAGTTCATAGCATTACAGGCATACCTTTAGAAGCTAGAAAAAGCTCAAATAAACTACTTGATCCTGAATCTAAAATAACTAGAAAAATAAAAACAAGTAAAGCCCAGAGGTAGTAGAAGGAAGGAAATAATAAAGACCAGAATGGAAATAAATGACATAGAGGCTAAGAAACAATACAGAGGATCAATGAAACCAGGAGCTGGTTCTTTTAAAAGGTAAACAAGATCGATGAACCCTTAACCAGACTAACCAACAAAAAAAGAGAGAAAACTCAAATAAATAAAATTAGAAACGAGAGTAGAGAAATAACAATTGACGCAACAGAAATACAAAATATTGTAAGAAAATACTATGAAGAACTATATGCCAAAAAAGTAGACAACCTAAATGAAATGGACAAATTTCTTGAAACATATAATCTTCCAAAAATTAATCTAGAAGAATCAGAAAACCTAAACAGACTGATTACAACAAATGAGATCAAAACACTTATCAAAAAATTCCCAACAAAGGAAAGTCCTGGACCTGATGACTTCACAAGTGAAATCTACCAAATATTCAAAGAAGAACTAACTCTTATCCTTCTCAAGCTATTTCAAAAATTCATGAGGAAGGAAGACTTCCAAGCTCCTTTTATGAGGCAAGCATAATTCTGATTCCAAAACCAGGCAAAGACAACACAAAGAAAAAAAATTATAGGCCAATATCCATGATGAATTTAGATGCTAAAATCCTCAACAAAATATTAGCAAACCGAATCCAGCAATATATGAAAAAAATCATACACCATGATCAAGTGGGATTTATTCTGGGGAGGCAAGGCTGCTACAATATTTGCAATTCAATCAATTTGATTCGGCATATAAACAAAAGGAAGGAGATAAACCACATGATAATTTCAATAGATGCAGAAAAGGCATTTGATAAAATCCAGCACCCATTCATGATCAAACTCTCAGCAAAGTGGGAATACAGAGAACATACCTCAACATGATAAAGGCCATCTATGACAAACCCATAGCCAACATCATACTCAATGGGCAAAAATTAAAAGCAATCCCCTTAGGATCAAGAAAAAGGCAGGGGTGCCACTTTTCACCACTCTTATTCAACATAGTTCTGGAAGTCCTAGCCACAGCAATCAGACAAGAAAAAGAAATAAAAGGCATCCAAATTGAAAAAGAAGAAGTAAAACTATAATTATTTGCAGATGATATAATATTGTATATAGAAAACTCTAAAGTCTCAGTCAAAAAACTACTGGGCCTGATAAATGAATTCAGCAAGGTTGCAGGATATAAAATTAATACTCAGAAATCAGAGGCATTTTTATACACCAACAATGATTTGTCAGAAAGAGAATTAAGGAAGCAATTCCCTTCACTATTGCAACCAAAAAAATAAAGTACCTAAGAGTAAATTTAACCAAGGAGATTAAAGACTTGTCCTCGGAAAATTATAAAATTATTTCATTGGTAAAAGAAATCAAGGAAGATACAAACAAGTGGAAGCATATACCTTGCTTATGGTTAGGAAGAATAAACATTATTAAAATGTCTGTATTACCCAAAGCAATTTATAAATTCAATGCAATATCAATTAAAATACCAATGACATACTTCAAAGATATAGAAAAAATATTCCAAAAATTTATATGGAACCAAAAAAGAACACGAATAGACTCAGCAATCTTGAAAAGGAAGAATAAAGTGGGAGATATCACACTTCCTGATATCAAGTTATACTACAAGGCCATTGTACTCAAAACAGCCTAGTACTGGCATAAGAACAGGCATATAGATCAGTAGAACAGAGCAGAAAACCCTGAAATAAACCCACACCTTTGTGTTCAACTGATATTTGACAAAGGAGGTAAGAGCATACATTGGAGTAAAGACAGCCTCTTCAACAAATGGTGTTGGGAAAATTGGAAAGCTACCTGCAAAAATATGAAACTAGACCACCAACTTACACCATTCACAAAAATAAACTCAAAATGGATAAAAGACTTAAATGTAAGCCGTGAAACCATAAGCATCTTAGAAGAAATCATAGGCAGTAAGCTCTCCAACATCTATCGCAGCAATATATTTGCCGATTTATCTCCAAGGGCAAGTGAAATAAAAGACAAGATAAACAAATGAGACTATATCAAACTCAAAAGCTTTTGTACAGCTTAAGACAATAAGAACAGAATAAAAAGAAAAACTACACAATGGGAAAATATATCCGACAATATGTCTGATAAGGGGTTAATAACCAAAATTTATAAAGAACTTGTAAAACTCAACACCAGGAAGACAAAAAATCCAATCAAAAAATGGGCAAAAGAAATGAATAGACACTTCTCCAAAGAGGACATACAGATGGCCAATAGGCATATGAATAAATGCTCAACATCACTAATCATTAGAGAAATGCAAATTAAAACCACAATGAGATATCACCTCACACCAGTCAGAATGGCGCTTATCAACAAAACAACACAGAATAAGTGCTGGCGAGGATGTGGAGAAAAGAGAACCCTCCTGCACTGCTGGTGGGAATGCAGGCTGGTGCAGCCTCTGTGAAAAACAGTATGGAGATTCCTCAAGAAATTAAAAATAAAACTGCCTTTTGACCCAGCTATCTCACTTTTAGGAATATACCCCAATAACACCACAGCACTGTTTCAAAAGGAGAAATGCACCCCCATGTTTATGGCAGCATTGTTCACAATAGCAAAGATCTGGAAACAGCCCAAGTGTCCGTCAGAGGACGAGTGGATTAAAAAGCTTTGGTACATATATACTATGGAATACTACTCAGCCATACGAAATGATGACATCAGATCATTTACAATAACATGGATGGACCTTGATAACATTATACTGAGTGAAATAAGTAAATCAGAAAAAACTAAGAAGTATATGATTCCATACATAGGTGGGACATAAAAATGAGACTCAGAGACATGGACAAGAGGTGGTCGTTATGGTGGGGAGGAGAGGAGGGGGGATTTGAGAGGGGAGGGGAGGTGCACAAAGAAAACCAGATAGAAGGTGACAGAAGACAATTTGACTTTGGGTGATGGGTATGCAACATAATCAAATGTCAAAATAACCTGGAAATGTTTTCTCTGAACATATGTACCCTGATTTATCAATGTCACCCCAATAAAATTAATAATAAATTTATTTTTTTGAATTAAAAAAACATTATTTAGCATTTTTTTACCAAAAGAAGAAAGAGAAAGCGTATACTCTTGTTTATAATAAAGTATTGCCTTGTCATATGAATTTTTCTTGGCCACTTTACAGGTCACAAAGTTAGGGGCAGAGTGAGACTTTTGGTAAACAACAAGTTTTTACTACAATTAAGAATATATTTTCTCTTATCTGTCTAACTTTGGAAAAACACGAATCTCTTAGCAGGTAATATTCACAAACCCAATTCATGTAGTTCAGGCTTTAAGAAAAACCTTAAACTTCCTGCATAAATGAAACTGATTTATAGGAATGTATCACCCCCTCAGTAACACATCTTGGCTTGAGACACTGCAACCCAGCTTTCAAAACAGAGCTGAAATGTCACATCCTCGTTGACTCTTCCCTTGGACTAGGCTGCAAATCAGCTTCTGGGAGGATAGGTACTTGATGGATCTACACCCTCTTTTGGCACCATCTGTATTAGAGACAGTTATGTGTCTCTAATACAGATTCTTGTGTGCTTCTTGCAAGTAGTTTATGTGAAGGTTACTCTCATAGGATGGCAAGCTCTTCCAGGAAGGTGTTCTATTCAGTCCTCTTGTTCCCAGCCAATAGGATATAGTTGTTTAATACATGTAACAGAATGAACAACTTGAATATTCACTGATTTACTCATTGTTTTAGTTTTTCATTTTTTGTTTTAGTTGTTAGTTAGTTATTTCAGTGATTTGCTCATGATTCTGACATGTCAGCCGGACTTGGCACAGCAGCTTTTTCTGCTTCATGTGACTTTCTTAGAATGGCTCTCTAGGCTGGAATATCCTGGTAGCTTCAGCTGGAATAGAAGGTCTAGGAGGTCTAGGTGGTCCTTTTTCCCTCACAACCTCCAGGCCTCTCTTCACGTGGCCTCTCTCTCTTGCCAAGTAACTGACTTCTTATGTGGTAGCTCAGGATTCAAGTGGGTGAAAGTAGAAGCTACCAGCTTACTTAAAGCCAGAACTCTTGCTTCTATCCCTATTCTGCTGTTCAGACAAGTCCCAGGGCCAGCTCAGATTCAAGGGAAATGGAAAATCAATTGGAAAGGGATGGGAAGAATTGTTGGTGGTTATCTTTGCAGATAATTTACCACATTCTATGTTTGTAGTCTCAGATGCAAGAGCTCTACTGAGGACTGGAACCTACTCCTTTATCCCTACATTATTTCCCTATTGTATACTGAGATCTTGTAGAAGATTTTAGACATACTCTTTTGCATTAGCCATGTGTGTGTGTGTGTGTGTGTGTGTATGTTACTGCAATTATCCTTGGACTTTTAGGAGTAGTCAAGTTGTGAAAAGTCATTTGAAATAAAGTATCTTTCAAATTGAGGTCCACAGAGAATGCTCTCCTTAATAGTAGATTTAGAGGAACAGCTGTAATACTAATTATAGGTATGGTGAATATTATGTTTACCTATATTTCATTTTTGCATTATATACAACAATCTCTTTTTCTCCCCATAGTAATTTTGATACCCTTTAAAAGAAAAGCTGTTTGGTAGTTTCTTCTTCTTTTTTTTATTTTTAAAATGAGAGCTATATACAATTAAAATGAAAGATAAAAGAAAATAATTGCACAATTACTTGTGTTTACTTATTTGTTCTCCAAAGCCTTTTATAACCCCGATTTCATTAAAGAAATCATGCAGAGGAAGCTACAGGGTGCACAGGGTATCAGTGAGAGTGAGAGGGCCCCATCATCATCTTTCTCAACACCTTCATTCTGTAGATGAGAAATGACTCTGGCAGTTGCATAATGCAATGCATGAAAAGTCAAGAAAAACTATTACTTACAGAAATGTGCTAAGATAAAAAGTCACAGAAATCCTTCTTTAAAATGTTATTTAACTTCATCTATTACCAGTACCCCAAAGAAAAGTGAGAAGGGATATATATGAAAGCAATTAAAATTCATAAAGCAATACCTTTAGCAAGAGATTCTTAAAATTCTGGTATCTTTTTCTTTAAATAATAGGTAGATGGAGATTCATTGTTTTAAATACAAATTATAATTTGAAGATGTTCACAATTTGTAAAGTTAGTCCATGTTTAAAACCTAGAATGGTATGTATTGACTTCAAATATACTGTTCACGTACAGAAGAGAACATGTATGCATCTGTAACTGGCCAGTCATTAGCTTCATACAGAACGTATCCTTTTATGTATTCACTCAGCAAATGCTTATTGAGATCCACTGATGTCCCTGGTAACATTCTAGTCACTGGGGGTACAGTATTGAACAAATCAGACCATCTCTTTGCTTATAATGAGAATTTGTATTCTAATGAGAGGCTTGTATTATCTTATTTTGGAATGAAGCCTGACTAATGCTAAATATTTAGTAACTTTGCCATCTGAGTGTTGGTACTATGGAATGGAAAAAAGCCTCCCACCACTCTCTGCATTTGTCTTTCTCTGTCTTCATCAAACTGCAACACTTCCCATTTACTAGCACTTTTTTCCCCCAACAAACCAATAATACAAAAATTTTGCTGGACTAATTATAAATGTTATTATTATCAATATCTGTCATTATTCCAGCAGAATTAATCTTAATATTAAAATGAAATAAATAATTTTAACATAACACTGGCAAGAACATAAGAATTCATAATGAACATTCCTGCCCATCTTTTTAAAAATATGTTCATTCCTCAAGGTCCTCACGGTGGCTTAGTTATGCTTTTAGCACAATTTTCACTAATTCAGTTGTATATGTCTATTATTAAACAGTGGTCTTTTAACAGGACTATCTTCTATTCTTTCTTTTATATGCATAGCCTTCTAATTTATTCAGCAAATGCTTATGCAATTAATATCTTATTTAAGACTTGGTTTTATCAAGAATAATTGAACTCTGCAAATGCCTTGTGAGGCAAGTTGTGTAGGTGTTATCTGCATTTTATAGACAAGAACTTAAAATCATTGGAAGATATTATTGTATGCTGAAAGTCACAGTGCCCATGAGGACTCAAAAAAGAACTTGAATTTACATTCTATGGCTTCAAGTCCATTGCTCTTTTCTGAAACTATATTATCTCCCTGTATATGTCTATGTTTTTCATTATTAGGGACGTGTCTTCATCACTATTCCCCACATTTATATTTTTTCTTTGCTAACATCTCTTCTACTTGCTTAACCTTGAATTGATCTGTTCACCTTTACCCTGATTCAGTAACCAAAAGGGAAGGGAGGTCAGAACAAAAAAATGTTTTATAATTCTTTTTTGAAAGATTAGTCACCAGTTTTTCTTTGGCTTGCATATCTTTGGTAAACCTTAAGCTATAGAGTTACCTGAAATTTTCCAGCATTGAATGTCTTATTCTAGCTTGAGCTTCAGGATATTTTTATTAAGTAAATACTGAGAAATTTTGAGTGAGGCTTAGACAATCACAAGGGAGACTGTGACATTGAGGAAGAACAGAAGTTATAGAAAGACTAATTAAAGTAAAAGACAGTAATCAACAAACGCAAGCACATAAGTTCAGACAAGCTGAATTGTCTTACATTAAAAAGTGCAGAGAAGGAAGGAAATCGAGAAAAAAAGAGTACATGGTGAGATAAAGAAATTTTATTTTTCATGAGTTATGATCAAAGTCTGAGATTCTGGTTATCAAGTCATGGTGGTACCCGAATAACTGGCCTACTGGTTCAGAAACTCAAAGTGGAGCCCAAGGATTGGTACTAGAATATTTATAAAGCCAGTAGCCACAGCCACCATCACAGCCGCCTGGCCAGTGCAGGTTCGCATTAGCTTTGGACAGACGGTAGTGAAACAATAAAGCCAAGAACTGGTGGGCCATTAGTTTTAATCCTAGCTTGCACCCGGCAGGCAAGAAATACACACAGTGGGAAAACACTTCCCTTTCCATTCAGGGCTCCCAAAGCCACTGACTTATCCAAGTTTCCTAGAATCAAAGGTTTGTACCTCACCAGCATTATTTGCCTCTGTTGCCCATCTCCTTCTCTCTGTTCAAACTGCACAAACTGGCTTCTCCTTCAGCACTTCGCCATCTTGGCTGCTTCTCCTCTCCTCCACCTGGCCTTTCTCTGCTCTCCTCTCTAATGCTAATCTCAGGAACTGAGAAAGAGCAAGCTCTCAGTCTGCCCCATTTTATAGTGTAGAGATCAAAACCTTTAATCCAATATACAAATAAGGAAGTCTCTGATACAAAGTCACTTAGGGTGGGAAAGGCTTAGTCTTAAAATTAAGCCTTAGGGTATTACAACCCTGCCTGCTTACAACCTGTCCCCCATACCCAATGCAAAATATGAGCGAGCAAACCTATATATCATATTTATAAACTTATTTGACCAACAATAATGTTTTCTGGTCATTCTTGTGTGCACTATGGTGTGAGAATCAATGGACAAAAGCAGTGTTTTTCAAAGCATTATGTGCATATAAACCACCTTGAGGTCTTGTGAATAAATTCTGATTCAGAAGGTCTGGCCGTGACCTGAAAGCGTGAATTTCTAACAAGCTTCCAGGTGATGCCAGTGCTACTAGTCCACAGATCACACTTTGAGTAGCGAGTCACTAGACTTTGGAGTTGCTGCTATGATATCTGTGCTGTGGAAGGGGAGAGGAGAAAAGTGAATTTTAAGATGCTTCACTGTGACTTATGACAGAATTCTTCTTTGGCAACTAACTCATCAGAAATATTTGCTAGAGATTTCAAATTACTTTTCAATGTTTTTTTAGGTAAGACTGTTATTTAGATTGGCCAACAAGCAGCTTGGCTCCATCCAATTTCAGTTGTAAAATTCTGGGTGGGAGACCGTAAGACTTCATGTATTTCTGATGGAGTGTCCTTCCCTGCCTTTGCTAGCTTCAATAGTTTTGGAGGACAATGTAAATGGACTCTTTGTGTAGCACATCATTCAGGCTAGCTTCTTAGTGCTCATCTGTTTCATTCCTGCCAATTAACAGCAACAGCTCTCTTGCAGGAATGGTGGTTGTTAGGAAGTGACACAGCTGTGGGATTTAGATAAGATAGCAGTTGTATGGCCAAGATAAAGCATCACTGGAATGTAAAATACCATAAGCCTGATTTACAGCACATATCCAAGGGTGGAAAACTTAAACCAAAATCAACTAAAATAACAACTAAGTCAGAAGGAAAAACAAAACAAAGTATCAACCCAGAGATGTTTAGCCCCAAAGTCAAATTTTTTTCAGACTATTTTGAAAACAAAATTTGGACTAAAACTTGACCTAGAGAGATTCCAATTACCTTAGTTGTCTATATTGCCCAGAGTTATGAATTTGTGTTTAAGATTTAAACATTTATGCAAAATCTGTCCTCTTGCTGCTCAATATTTGAAATTCACAAATCTCTAGGCCTTATTAGGTGTCAAATTAGGTGACAAAAAGAGTGAACATACTGAACACAAAAACAATAGTCAGAGACTAATATTTGGAAAGGGTATTATCACAGTAAAAATATCACTTAACTGATGTAGAATAGAATCATCAATATACCTGTATATTTCAAAAAGAATATAACAATAATAATCTGTTTAATCATTATAATTAAATTTTGCTGCCTAATGTTTCTTATATACATCACAAGACTTTTTAGACTTCCACATCTTGGCTAATCCTATTCACCTTGGAATACATCCTTTTTCTTATCCCAGAATACCCGAATCTTACTTATTTTTTATAAAACATATTATACACAAATTCTCCATGAAGTTCTTTAAGATCCTTTCAACTGAAATAAATATATTCCTATCATGAATTTTCGTCACAGTGTAGCTATGCCTTTGGCCACCTGTAACTCTGAATGCAAGATCTATGTCTGATTCCTGTTGGGAGATATTTTGTTCTACTGAATAAGTGCTAAATAAGAAAAAAACGTTGCTTGAACAAGCTCCTTTCAAGGTTCTTGGAGGAGCAATCACTTATTAATTCAGTTTTTATTAAAGAAAAGGGGCTTGAATTTAAGAGAGCTGCACAAGCCTGACCAGGTGGTGGTGCAGTGGATAGAGCATCAGACTGGGATGCGGAAGGACCCAGGTTTAAGACCCCAGGTTGCCAGTTTGAGCGCGGGCTCATCTGGTTTGAACAACAACAACAAAAATGCTCACCAGCTTGGACCCAAGGTTACTGGCTCGAGCAAGGGGTTACTCGGTCTGCTGAAGGCCTGCAGTCAAGGCACATATGAGAAAGCAATCATTGAACAACTAAGGAGTCCCAACGAAAAACTGATGATTGATGCTTCTCATCTCTCTCCGTTCCTGTCTGTCTGCCCCTAACTATCCCTCTCTCTGACTCTCTGTCCTTGTAAAAAAAAAGCAAAAAAAAAAAAAAAGAGAGCTGCACAAGAGAGGGACGGAGCATGAAAAATCTTGCACAGACTGGAAGATCAGATAAATTAATTCAGCTAATGAATGGATTGGCTGTTGTAACCTCCTTATAAGCATGGGCTGAATGCTAAGCATATTATTTCCAAGTTGCTTACATTTCCCGAGAGAGGGAATTGGGAGAAAGATTTCCATAATATGTTGGGTTTATATATGGAGGCATAGCATTTATATTGCTGCTGTTCCTGTGCCAATGGGCAGCACAAATATTCCTAGTGTTTAATTTTGCCTGGTTTGTTCATTTATGACTTGGAAATATTCTAGTACAGGTCCTTAGTAGAAATAAAAGTCATCTAGCTAGAATTGATTTGTTGTCATTAACCAAATTTAACACAAGCATAGTAATTATAATACAATATATGTTAGGGACATATGAAATTAGTAAGACTTTTGACTATAATGATAAAAGAGATAAAATCATATAATGATAATGATTTTATTTATTCATTCAATTAGTAGATAGTATTTGAGTGCCTGTATTTCAAGTCCTAGAACTCATAGGAGTTTATGTTCTAATAGGGGAGATATATATTAACTAATAAATTACACATATAACTGCAAAATAACATCTATGATAATAGTTAAGGAGGTAATTGATATGTAGTGTTTGACATATTACCTAGGACTTACTAAGGAAATGTTTAATAAATATCAGCTATTCTAATGATTAGTTTTTAATCTAAAAATAATGTTACAAAAGGTGTTTGAGCAAAGAAATGAAAATGATCATAGACATGTTTTCAGATGCTTAACTTGGAATTAATTTGTCAGAGAACTTGAAACAGAAAGTGACTAGAATTGAAGAATCTGTCCCCTCTCAAATTCATTCTACAATTTTTATAAATTAGGGCAACTACAGTGGGAAGGAAGAGAAAACAGACATGAATGGAGCAAGAATTGACCTAGAATAACTAAATAGAAAGGAAACAAAGGAACTCAGAGATTTGGAGTGTGGGTAACCATAAGACAGTGGTCGTATTCTATGAACTTGGAAACATGTCACTAATAGCAGGTTCATGAGGGGGATAATGAAGTACATTTACACTCCTTGAGGTTGAAATACTGAGAAGTCACTTGCTTAGAGTTACATTTACCACTGTTGAAATCTATAAAATTATCTTTGAAAATGGACACTAAAAAGTTAAGGATTTCTCAAATTTGGGGTTGGCTAGGGAAAAAAAAGCCTGAGAAAGAGAAGGAAGGCAAGTCAGCCAAAAGAATCATGAACATGCAGGGTTAACACAGGCCCAGAGGACAGGGATTCTAGAAGACAGCAGTTTTGGATTCCTGGGAAAGCTCAAAGTGAACAGCAGCTAAGGAAGGCTGTTGGATTTGGCCACAGGGGATCATTGATGACCATCACAAGGACAATTTTAGAAAAGTTGTATGGACGTGGCCAGATTACAGCCCTTTGAGAAATACCCAGGAAGTGAAGACAGAGAGCATGGACTACTCTGAAGAGAAGTTGGGTGGCAAAATTGAAGAGCAAGGTATTAAAAACATTGAGGCCGAGGGAATAGCAGAGATGAAGAAAAGTTTTCTTAGGATGTAGGAGCCTTGAGCTGGAATCTACACTTGAGATATATAGATGTCCCATGCTTTGGCTCTATTATTTAGCTAGATTAAGTAATCTGGAATGGTGAGTTAAAGAGATAAAATAAAAGCAAGTGCATTCTTTTTTTTTTCATTTTTCTGAAGCTGGAAACAGGGAGAGACAGTCAGACAGACTCCCGCATGCGCCCGACCGGGATCCACCCGGCACGCCCACCATGGGGCGACGCTCTGCCCACCATGGGGCGACGCTCTGCCCACCAGGGGGCGATGCTCTGCCCATCCTGGGCGTCGCCATGTTGCGACCAGAGCCACTCTAGCGCCTGAGGCAGCGGCCACAGAGCCATCCCCAGCGCCCGGGCCATCTTTGCTCCAATGGAGCCTTGGCTACGGGAGGGGAAGAGAGAGACAGAGAGGAAGGCGCGGCGGAGGGGTGGAGAAGCAAATGGGCGCTTCTCCTGTGTGCCCTGGCTGGGAATCGAACCCGGGTCCTCCGCATGCTAGGCCGACGCTCTACCGCTGAGCCAACCGGCCAGGGCTAGCAAGTGCATTCTTAATACCTACCAGACCTGATGCTATTCCAGCTCGTTGTAAAAAAAATAATTTAATTACATTTCTAATTTATCAAAACTGGCAGTAGATTGGCAGACTAGACCTCTGTGGGGGTCCACCCTACCTAGCTATGGAAGACCTTGCTAGTCAGATAATGCTTATGCTGGGTTCTTGGTAGTGATATTGAACAGTATAATAAGGAATGTTAATGCTCCACTGGCATCCTGGAGTGCAAATCTGATATATCACTATGAATGAACCCACAGTTAAGTGCAATTCTAATCTTGATTTAATGACATGAGAATTATTGATTCCCATTTTTAGTTTTAGCCTGATGAAAATTGTTCAATGCAGGTGTAATACATAAGAGTGAATGTATGTGTGTATTTGTGTGTGTGTGCATGCACACACATAATAAATACTAGTGATTGAAAGTGATTAGATTGAAGGCATAATAAAATATGGAGTAGAAATATCCATCCCTGCCTTATAAGATAAAGACTATTATTCTCCTTTTGTAAATGAAGAAACTGGAATTTCAAAAGTTAAATATTTTATTCAAGGTCACACAGGGAGGGGGAATTACAGATGAGATGCAAACCCAGTTCTGCCTTTCACACCCTTTCCCCTCTTTGGATGTAGAAACAGGGGCCACACAGAAGAATGAGATATATTTCATAAGGGAGAGAAAGAAGTTATTATTGGAAATTGTGTCCTGAATTGCACTGAATTCATGAAGTGACCTGGTTTTTGTCATCTTTAATGGAACTTGTTGCAGAAAGTTGGAGTTGGAAGGGACCTCATTTCTGGAAACTGAGGCTGAAGATTTGTTTGATATCACCCAGACTTTTCATGAACTGGGACCACAAAAGATCTGGCTTCAATTTCTTAGTGTACTTTCTTAGATCTAGCTTAAAGTATATGAAGAAAGGCACATTTATGGATTTTTCAGAGATCTGCCTCCATCATTCAAAGATTTCTTTACATTCTGGGCAGAATCTCCTTGTAAACCTTGGGAGCCTTGAACTCATATGGATTTTGTTATGCTAAGAAGTTTTCTCAGTAGAGTTGTGCCTATTATGTTTTGACTGATGTTTCATTTTTCTTTCACAAGCTAAGCAATATAAAGGCTCTAAGGCAGTAGTCCCCAGCCTTTTTGGAGCCATGGACCAGTTTAATGTCAGAAAATATTTTCACAGACTGACCTTTAGGGTGGGATGGATAAATGTATTACGTGACCAAGACAAGCATCAAGAGTGAGTCTTAGACGGATGTAACAGAGGGAATCTGGTCATATTTATTTATTTATTTATTTATTTATTTATTTATTTATTGTATTTTTCTGAAGCTGGAAACCGGGAGAGACAGTCAGATAGACTCCCGCATGTGCCCGACCGGGATCCACCCGGCACGCCCACCAGGGGGCGATGCTCTGCCCCTCTGGGGCATTGCTCTGCTGTGACCAGAGCCACTCTAGCCCCTGGGGCAGAGGCCAAGGAGCCATCCCCAGTGCCCTGGCCATCTTTGCTCCAATGGAGCCTCGCTGCGGGAAAGGAAGAGAGAGACAGAGAGGAAGGAGAGGGGGAGGGGTGGAGAAGCAGATGGGCGCTTCTCCTGTGTGCCCTGGCCAGGAATCGAACCCGCAACTTCTGCACGCCAGGCCGACACTCTACCACTGAGCCAACCGGCCAGGGCCAGGAATCTGGTCATTTAAAAAAAAATTAAAACATCATCCCTGGCCAGTTGGCTCAGTGGTAGAACGTTGGCCTGGTGTGCAGGAGTCCCAGGTTCGATTCCCGGCCAGGGCACACAGGAGAGGCGCCCATCTGCTTCTCCACCCCTTCCCCTCTCCTTCCTCTCTGTCTCTCTCTTCCCCTCCCGCAGCCAAGGCTCCATCGGAGCAACGTTGGCCCGGGTGCTGGGGATAGCTCTGTGACCTCTGCCTCAGACGCTAGAATGGCTCTGGTTGCAACAGAGCAATGCCCCAGATAGGCAGAGCATCACCCCCTGGTGGGCATGCCGGGTGGATCCCGGTCGGGCACATGTGGGAGTCTGACTGACTACCTCCCCATTTCCAACTTCAGAAAAATACAAATAATAATAATAATAATAATAATAATAAAAATAAAGAATGATGCCATCTCAAAGGGATGTGTACTGGCAATTTAATTGGAAATGCTGCCATTAACATGAAACACCCCACTTGATATGAGTTTTGTATTTTTATTAAATAAGAGAGAGCAAACCTCTATGCCTTATTATCAGCATCATAAACATGGTAGTTGATACCACAATTTTTATGCAGTGATCTTTTATTAAGGTAACACTATTGATGATGATCCTTAGGGTGGTTTATGTTTATCTGGAATAAAGTCTCAAAGGTTCTCAAAAAATTTTCAGCTTTCTCCAAAAACTGTCATTGGTTTGCCCTTACATGAAGTACTATTGCTCCTTTCATTTTGTCCAACTTTAAAAATGGATGCTGCCGAGATAAAATACCACCTGGGATACTTTTCCCCGAAAGCAGAACAGTAATTTTAACAGGCTTGGTGCTTTTGTGGGTTTATTTTAGAAAGTCCTAAAAAGTAAGGTTTTAAATTTTTCTTCGGATTACAAACTGACATTAAAAAAAAAAGTATCAAGGAATGTAGCACTTCTGCGTGATGGCAGCTTATAATTACCATAGTGTGAGTGGGACTCAATGTAACCCAAGCATTTTAAGAAACATGGCTGATTACAGTGCTTTAAGATTCACTCATTTTTCTTTTTGCTTTGTTAGGTAAATTGAACTACTTTGCTTCACCAATCTCATTTTACTTCCTCCTTTTGCCTTTCAACCAGGAGTCACCTTTTGTCTTTCACTACAAAGTTGTTCCCAGAAAGAATACATATAAAACCAAGAAAATGAAATGTAGGAAATCTTTGAAAATGATCAGTACGAAACTGATTCTCATCATGTGTCATGCCTCTGGAAAAGTTTACTTGGCGATAGCATTTTGTGTCACTTAAAGAGGATGACACTTTTTTTTTCCCCAGAGAAAGTAAAGAAATAATTTTGTGGCTAATTTCAGAAAAAACAAATGTCACACTGTCTGGGTTTACTAGTGTGCACACCTGGGGAACTTACAGGGAACTATTAATTCACCTGTATGAGAAGTGAAAGAAGATAAAGAAAATGAGAAGACTTCAAACATATTTTCAACTACAGTTAGTAGACATATACCATTTGCCTTTTAAATTAATTGTAGTTTGTTGACCAGTTTTGATTACTGGCACAAAAATAAATGTGTATATGGTATATGTGTGTGTATGTATGTGTGTGGGTGTGGGTGGGTGAGAGAGAGAGACCATTACATGACAAAGACATTCTGAGCACCTGTGGTCTGATAGAAGATTCAAATTTACAAGAATGCAGAATGTAGTAGCTGCCTGTTGGGCAGATAAAATATATTATGTCACTTTGTTAAAGATGGCACTGCCCAAGTGGAAGCCCATTGCCCAGGTGATAATATTAGTTGCCCTTCTTGCTTGGGATGAGCATGATTATGTTAATATGTGTTGGGGGAGGGCTTTTGCACCAAAAGGTTTTAAAAGGAAGAGTGATCACGTTGTTCCAGGAGAAGAGTGATTACATGCCAGGAGGAGCCTATGCCATAGGAGAGCAGAGAAAGGCCACGTGGAGGAGGCCAGGAGAAGCAGCCAAGATGGCAGAGTGCTGAGGGAGAAGCTAGTTTGTGCAGAGTTTGTGCAGAGAGAAGGAAGGAGATGGGGAACAGAGGTGAATAGGGGTAGTGAGCTAGAAACCTTTAATTCTAGGAAACTCAGATAAGTCAGTAGCTTTGTGAGCACTGAATGAGTGGGTTTTGGAGCCCAGTGTGTGTTTTTACTTGCCCTCTGGGTGCAAGCTAGGATTAAAGATGATGGCCCACCAGTTATTGGCTCCATTCTTTAATTATCATCTGTCTGAATCCAATGCGAACCTGCATGGGCCAAGCAGCTATGATGGTGGCTGTGGCAACTGGCTTTACACTGCCATTATAATGAAAGACTATTACTTAATAGTCATATTTTATATAATACTTGAGTTATAATATGTCCAAATAAATACCCATTTCTAAGAGGTTAGTCCAATAAATGCTCCAAACCTCCCCCCCCTGCTAATGGCTGAAAATATTTGCAATTAGAGACAGATGCAGGTTATTTGAAGTCCAAAGTCTTCTTAAAGAAAAGAAGTACACAATTATGAATATAAATTTAGATCAATGGCCCTGGAAAGAGCCTTGAGGTACAGTGAAGTTACATTTGATTAGTTTTGTGGTAAATCCATCTTTACTTGGGAAATGACCTCATTTATACAAGATTGGGGTGGAAAGAGCCACATATGATGATCACATATTCCTGCAGAGATCACCTTGGTACTTAAAGTAGAGCTACCTTTGCATTTATTGGTCACTTTCCTTCAATTCTAGTCCTCCATATCTGCTTTCATTAATTTCTACCCTCTCTCCTACTGAATGCATACAGACATGACTCTGCCTTGTACCTCTATCACTTCTTTTTCAAGCTTATATCTCCATAATACTTCATATTGTCTAATTGTCTAATGGTGTTATTACACCATTAAATGAGTATTTGGGGCTGAATTCTTCCCCCAAAATTCATTGTTGAACCCCTAACACTCAAAACTTTAGAATGTGACTTTGTTTAGAGATAAAACCTTTAAAGAGGAGATTAAAGTTAAAATGAAGTCGCTAGTGTGGTGAGCCATAATCTAATTTGGTGAATTTATAAGAGGAAGTATGAACACATAAAAGAGACACCAGGAACACAGATGCATAGAGAGTTGACTATGTGAGGAGGCAGCAAGAGGGTGGCCATCTGCAAGTCGAAAAGAGAGGCTTCACAGTAAACAAACCCTGTTAGCACCTTGATCATGGGCTTTCGGCCTCCGAAACTGTGAGAATAGGAACTTCTGTTGTTTAATAAGCCATTCAGTGCATAGTATTTTGTTATGGTAGCCCTAGCAAACTAAAACAGTTCACTAGAATTAATCAAATCAACTGTCACTAGCCAACATCCTCCTCACTGCAATATGCTTAACACAGCAGAGGCTGAGTGGCCATAGGCACATATTTCAAATATAATATTTTGGTTAAATGAAAGAACAAGTGCTTGCATGCACACACGTATACAATCAGCGTAGATTTCATCAGATTGTGGATGAAATAGTAACCTTTCTTACTTTCTTCCCTAAGACAATGCCAACTCCAAGGGAAGATTGTAGTGATAACATAAAATCCATGTTTTTATAGGTCTTCATGATGGTCAGATATATACCATCATTGAGTGTGCTTATGATAGAAATTCATAAAAACAAGAGGTTCCCAAAGTTCCCTAAACACATCAGAACATTAAAATCATGACATTCTTTTCTTGATGAAGGCAGTGCCCACAGAGACAAGGTTTCTATTAATGCTATTGCTGGTTTTTATTTGTTGGTTTTTGTTTGTTTGTTTTCACATGGCCTTATAGTAGGCCAGTTACTTACCAAAGCCTCGTAGATGGCAGTCTGAAATTGTAAAATTTTGAATCAAAGAACCTACATGGTCAGATCTTTCTGAAGAAATCTTAAGAAAATCGGTTGATATACCCCACATCTCATGGGATGTGGGACAAATGTGTCAGAAAGCGAATTTATTAATTTGTATTCAGTTACAAATTACTATCCTTGTGAGAACTAATTATTGTCTATGTGGGGCCTTGATGAAAGCACATTAGAAGCAAAGAAAATTAGTTGTTCTTAAAGAGTTATGTTTAGCTGTGAGTGCCTTCTGTTGAATTGGTCTTTCATTTCCTGGGGAAATTTTATTTTGGTTTGGAAGACGATTCATTCATTAATTGTGTTATTTACTTAATTTATAAACATTATTTACTGAGCTTCTACAATGGGCTCAGCGTTAGAAATATAATGGTGAACAATACTGACATCATCTCTGTCTACACAGTACTTATATTTTAATTGTTATAGCTTAGTTATTAAGTTCTTTTTCCCATTCATTAACAACATTTTCCTTTATTTTGGCTCAGCTGAGAGACACTTTACTTTCTATAGTTTTATTTTCTTAAATGTTTATAAAAATATGTACACATGTAATAAAACCCTTTTTGAAAGACTGGTTTAAATTTTCCATAAAAGCATAAAACATTCCAAATTTAAGGCTCCCAAGGCCCATACTTCAAAACCCTCTGCATCATAACACAATTCAAAGTGATAAAAAAATATATTTGAAAATACCTCCAGATAAATACATATTTTTTAACTGGCCAAAGCACAATTAAATATACAGATCTGTGTATATTTTCCCCTGTGTTGGTAGGGTATACTGGGATAATTCTCTAAATGCAGGAAAAAAGTTCTAATACCTAGAGGTTCCTATGGATCAATATTTGATCTTATGCATTCTCTTTCTATTGACACCAAATCAAGTAAAATTTTGTCATACCTGAAGTCTATGCATTTATGTCAAAGATACCCATTCTTCCTTCATGACTTCTTTGCCTACTGAGCAACTTATGAGGATTAAGTTGTCTGACCTTGGTGAGCCAGTCATACTTCTTGATGTTCACACACATAAAATCATCATCTGGTTTATAATGTTAGAAGAAAAAAAAAAAAGAAAATTACTAATTTCAAGGCACCATATATTTTCTGAGCTGATTCTATAGTTCTTTTTTTTGTTTTTGTTTTTGTTTTTTAATTCAAGGAATGAACTTGTAAAAGAACTTCCGGAGGTGGTAATGTATGAAGGCAAAGATCTACAAAAGCAGCCTTTTATATAACCACATCACCTCTCAGAAGCCATGACTCTTGTGAATTGGATAAAGTAGGATGAATGGCACAATAGATTGAAGGGTACAAACACTAGACATCTGAAGAGCCTTTCTTGTTTCAAGAATCTACCCAACTTACTTTTAAAACATTCTTTTAATGGGAAGTTTAAAAGAAGTTCCTTCCTAATATGAGGTCAATGACGCCCTAGTTAGAACATCCCTTTGTCATTTTGGTTGACTTTAAAAAAAAATTTGTGATATTGTCTCTAAAAAGAAGCTTTTTTTATTTGGCTTGCAAATAAATTAGGTAATTCAAGAAGATCTATTTTCTGCTTTGAAACACAACCTACTTATAAATTCTTATGAGAGGCAGGTAAAAATGTTATCATGATGTACATTACTACTGGCAAAGCTTTTGTGGCTACTGATGATATTATTAAAATATGCCTTTAAGAACACCAGAAGATTTGTATATCTGCATAGCTCTAAGGTACTGTACCTGGCTTTGTGGGGGGAAGAAAAATTTGTTGGGGAAGATGAGAACTCAGTCCACTTCTATCCCAGTTTAAATTTGTGATAAGATTGATTAGAAAGTACTTCACCTCACTGTAGTTCGTCTACATTGTTTCATTACCCACATAAGTTATTAAATACATAATTATCCTTGTAAAGGAATTTAAAAATAATCATCATTTGATCATATATATTTAGTGCAGTATATCTTTTGTCATATACTTCTGGGGATAAACATTTAAGTTGGTTCTAAATCTTTCCATTCTGGTCAAGTATAGATTAAAGTCATGCACAAATAGAATCATCTGAAGGGTCTTTGGACTTTAAATTTTCAATATTTCTTAACCATATGGTTAGAAGAGTTGTTGCCTACAGAGGTGGGAACCTAGATTCTACATTTTACTTGGGCTACTTGCTTGTTGTGTGGCACGGTTATGACCAAGACACTGGACTCAGAACCTTAGTCTCCTTGTTGGAAAAGTAAGAGTGCTGTATTTTTCTCAATGCTCTTTAAGGTCTTGCAACTCTACAGGTCTATGACTTGCTTTAAGAGGTTACCAAGATATATAGTTGTATATTGTATGTGATTTTATTTCTGTTTCAGCACAATTAAGCACTTCCTGGACAGTGACTACACTGTATTCTTCTCTTGTGGTTTCAAAGGTTATAACCAGAGTTTCATATGGTTCCATATATCTTTGCTAAAAGATTTAGACTCAAGAGAACATAGTCTTTGGCTTATTGCCATTTATTGAATTAGTTTAATGAAATGTGAAAGAATGAGCTTCCACCCAGGTACAGTTTTAGGTGAAGCAACCTATAGAGACACAGACATTAATTCAACATTTGGTCAGACTGAATCTCAACCTTACATCTAGCTCTTGAGGGTGGGGAAGGAGGTGTGACTGTTTGGGTCTCATGTGTCTCCCTGAGATGGTACTTCTATTTGTCTTTATAAACAAAATTTGACATGCTTTTTATGAGAACATTTGAATATTACACTGAAGAGGATTTTCCTCTCTATTTGTCTATGCATTTTACACAATTTCTAGGCACTGGAATATATCAATTAAAAATACAACATAGATCATTTTCTCAGAGCTTATATTCTAGCAAGGAAATAGAGGAGGCTGACAAATAACAATAGACATAATAAAAAATTAAATAATGTAGTACGTAATCCTATATCACATGTAATTTAGTATGTGATAAATACAATGGGAATAGGGGAAAAAAGAAAACAGTAAAGAGGGTTAAGAGGATTAGGATGTTGGGGGAGGTGGTCTGTAATTTTAAATAGGCTTAGGTTGCAGAGGATACATTTGAGCTTGAAGTCAGTGAGGACATGAACTGTGTGGATATTGAGAGAAAAAGGGTTCTTAGCAGAGGCAACAGCAAAGACAAAAACTCTAAAGTTTCACAGTGCCTGGAGTGTTAAGATATCTCAAGGAGGCTAGGATGACTGCAGCAGAAGGAACAAAGAAACAGCCAGGGACAGATCACAATTTTCCATTCGCTTCTCCAGATCCATTCTTCTCTCTTTTCCGTCCTGTTTGGAGGCACAGGAGGGCGTCTGCGTATGAACTCTATCAGTAATATCAGCAAGCTCCTTTGCCCACCAGCTTCCAGTGAGGTTTAACCAGTGAGGGTTATAGACAGGAGATTTGCGGGCTAGGGAATAGTGAGGTGAGGAAATGTATTCCCCTGGCTCCCTCCATGCTAAGTTGCTGCTTTTTGACTTTACCTTTTTACCAAAGGCCACTGATCCTGTCAGGCAGCCCTCTCTGTGAAGCGTCTCTCTTGGGCTCATGTAAGTGGTAATTTCTTTCTCCTCTTGCCCTAGTAGAACTAGTGATGGTAACAGCTCTCCACTATTGAGACCTCAGGGTAGTGCCCCATCTATAACTCACTTTTTTTAATCCTCAGCCTCAACTTTGCAAATAGCCCCTTTACTAAATTCCTCTCAATTACCAGTTTAATACTGCCACCATTTTCCCTCCTGGTCCCTAACCAGTAAAGGTGTTATAAACTATTATAAGACAATTTATTCTGAGAGAGGTGGAGGAGATGCAAAAGAGCTACTTATATTCTAAAAGAATCAGTTCAGTTCCTATGCTGAAACAAGGAGAACTGTTAGGAGGTTACTGCTGTGATCCAGGTGAGACACATTTAATTTGTATCTGACTACAAGAGGCCAGTTATTCTAATCAATACCCTGTCAATCTAGAATGCATCCCATAAGCCTTGATACAAAACCCACAAACTAACCATGGTCTATCTCTAAGGTTTACTCATCTGGCTTAACTGAAACTTAGTGCCTATTAACTAATAACTCCCCATTTTCTCCTCTCCCAGCCGATGGCAACCTCCATTCCACTCTTCAAGTCTATGAATTTGACTACTTTAGATAACCTAATAGAAGTGAAATCGCAAAATATTTGTCTCTTGACCTGCTTATTTCACTTAGCATAATGTCCTCAAGTTTCATCTTTTTTATTTTTAAGGCTGAATACTTTTTTTGTTACATGAAAATACCACATTTTCTTTATTCATCTGTCAATAGGTATTTGGTTTGTTGTTTCTACAACTTCGCTATTGTGAATTTTGATAGAATCAACATGGGAAAGCTAGTTCAATTTTTCAACATTATTTTTGAATGCCTACTATATATTTTTTTCTAGACAAATGTTTCAAAGTTAAGAAGGATGAGATGGCAGTGGGTTGGTGGTAGCAAATATTAATTGAGTACATTTCAAATTCCAACTGACAAGAGATATGGAAAGATACAGAAGTGTTGAGCAGCTGTAACAAGGAGATGTGACCTAGTTTAGGGGAGTTCCATGGAAGACTTTTCTTGCAGAGAAACAGAACTCTGTTCTACCTATACAGTAGTAAAGGACACTTTCACCAAGAATAAGGTCTTTCATACATGACAAAATCAGACTTTTTTTAGTTATTCTTTGACTTGGTTTGTTTGAACACAAATAGAGGTTGCTTACTAGTTTGATTAAAGCAATGGAGGCAAAATATCACCTACCTGCTCATGGTGGGGTTGTGGCTGTGAGGTTAGACTTGTGTTAGGGCCCATCTTTATAGACTTTGTATGTAATTAGTTATGTATGTGACTTATTTCCCCCAAGTAAATTGCATTGGATTCTGAGAGAAGGGGACAGAATTTCCACATACTGAGCACAACTCTATTTGAGGCATTATTCCAGGAATTTTAGTGCATTTACTGTTCTTTTCTCACAGCCCACATGGAATCTAGTTTGTCAGCACTACTGTGAAAAATATACCCCTAATTTGACAACCTCTGCTATTTTCTCTTTAATTTAACCCACTATAATCTCAAATATAGGCTGGTGTAATAGTTTTCTAACTTGTCTTCCTGTTTCTACTCATGTGTCCCCATAATCAATGGGTTCTCCTCGTGGTGACCAGAGGGAGGTAAAAAAGTTAATCAGAGCATGTCACTCTTTTACTCAATGTGCTTCAGTGTTTTCCCTTTGCCTTGCCCAGAAAATGGGAAGCCTGTACATTCATGACAAGGATGTTCTGTCCTTTGACTTTCCTCCCAACTCTTATTGCTCTCAGTCTCTCTCACTGCAATCTGGTCTGTTGCCATTCTTGGTACATTCCAAATATGGTGCCTGCCTTGGAGTCTTTACACTTGCTGTTGCTTCTGCCTGAGCCATGCATGCTCTTCACACAGACAACCACGTAATTTGTTTCTTCTCCATGTTCAGGTTTGACCTTCCAGTCTCAGAGAAGCGTTACTGATCAACTGATTCACAATGACAAGTTCTCCCCTCATTGCTTGACCCTTGCTCTTGGATCCCTTGCTCAACTTGATTTTTCTTCATAGCCCGTATCACCTTCAATATAACATGTGTTTATTTGCATACTTTTCAGAACATAAATTCCAGAAGGACAGAAACATTTTCTTTTTCTTTCTTCTTTCTTCCTTTCTTTCTTTCTTTCTTTCTTTCTTTCTTTCTTTCTTTCTTTCTTTCTTTCTTTCTTTCTTTCTTCTTTCCCCTTCCTTCCTTCCTTCCTTCTTTTCCCTCCCTCCCTCCCTCCCTCCTTTCCTCCCTTCCTTCCTTCCTTCCTTCCTTCCTTCCTTCCTTCCTTCCTTCCTTCCTTCCTTCATCTTTCTTTCTCTCTTTCTTTCTCTCTTTCTCTCTCTCTCTCTCTCTCTCCCTTCCTTCCTTCCTTCCTTCCTTCCTTCCTTCCTTCCTTCCTTCCTTCCTTCCTTCCTTCCTTCCTTCCTTCCTTCCTTCCTTCCTTCCTTCCTTTCTTTCTTTCTTCTTTCTTTCACTCCAAATTCTCAGAATCAAATACCAAACATGGTGCCTGGTAAATAACAATATTCTGCCTGACCTGTGGTGGTGCAGTGGATAAAGCATCAACCTGGAATTCTGAGGTCACCAGTTCAAAACTCTGGGCTTGCCTGGTCAAGGCACATATGGGAGTTGATGCTTCCTGCTCCTCCCTCCCTTCCCTTTCTCTCTCTCTCTCGCTCTCTCTCCTCTCTAAAATGAATAAATAAAATCTTTAAAAAAATTAACAATATTCTACAAATATTTTCAGAATAATTGACTGACTGAATGAATGATCTTATTTAAAATTCCCTGTCTGTGATGATCATGAAAGGCGAGTGCCAGGAGTCTAGAACTGAACCCTACGACTGTTTGGGTATCTTTTAGTGCCTGAAACTACTTTGAATATAAGTAAACATTTTGAAAATATTTCTTAAAAATATAAGAATATAGTCATGACCATTAAACTTTGCAAATTGCTGTTGAGAGGCAATACAGTTTTATTAAATAAAAGCGTGGTCTTTGTGGTTAGACTTGGTGTATGAATATTATATTGACCACTCGCTTTATCAGATTGAAAAAAATCACTTAACCTCTTTGAGCTGGCTTTCCTGACCTGAAAAATTAGGTTAATAATAGTACTAGCCCCATTGGGATTAAATAGAAGGAGGAAGCTACTCTGCAGAAGGAGGTCTGCATATGTTATCAGTAACATAATGCCTCAGCTGGGGTGGAGCAACCTCTTTTGTCCCTGGGGTTTTCCTGTGGCAGAGCAGTATCTCAGTCAGTATTTTCTACTTGTCTGCTCCTTTATTAGGTTTTAAGCCTGTGGAGGGCAAGGACTTAATTTTATTAACCTTTAAATTTCCAGAACCAGTACATTGAAAATCTTCAGTGAATCTGTTTTGAATCCCATATGACTGAATTAGAGATGACTGCCCTTATTCCAGAAAAAGAAGGGCACTGTGATATTGACTAGTGTCAATATTAATAACTATTGATAAGGCACAGGCACCTACTTACAGTCATGTACATAAAACATTATTAGCAAAAGCCATTCTAGACAAGTAAATATGGGGTTTGAGGTGGCGGTCCCATAGAAAGATGGACAGGGAGTAGAGCAGTACCCCCTGGAGAACGCCCCTCAGTGCAGACTTCATCCCTTTCCCGCCCTTTTTCGCCTCTTGCCAAAGTTGGTTTCCTAAGCACTCCGGTTGGATCTCTTTGATCATTTGCTGGGTACTGCTGCCAGTTGTGTAAGGTGAGTAGTGGAAATTTCTATTCAGCTTATAAATAGTTGAAGAGCCTGTCTCGGTGAAATGTGAAACAAGCAATTATTCCATTTTCTCCTGGGAGGATGGATCAGAATTTGGTGAACGATGCTGTCACGTCAGCTATGTCAAGGCCGCTGTTCATGAGGCCGCACCGATATAAGTTATTCATGGGGACATAACAAACAAAGGCTTAGCTTTAGCAAATAATAAGCATTCTTTTTTTTTGAGAGAGAGAGAGAGAGAGAGAGAAATAGAGTGAGAAGAAGGGAAAGAGAGGCAAGGAGGAGAGAAGCTCCTCTTAGTTGTGCATTGATTGCTTCTCATATGTGCCCTGACCGAGGATCAAACCTGTGACGTTGGGCTCAAGCTGAGCCAGGGACCCCTTGTTCAAGCCAGCAACCCTGGGTTTCAAACTGGTGGCCTCAGCATTCAGGCTCAATGCTCTAACCACTGCACCACCACTGGTCAGGCATAATGAGCATTGTTCTCCTGAAGGGTGCTCTGCAGCTAGAAGCTGAGGCTGCAGGGTCATCCTGTCAGAAGCAGAAATGGGCCTCACATCCTTGAGGGGTCCTGTACTTGGCAAACACACACAAAAAATGCACTGAGCACTTCAAGGAAGCTTCAGGGAACTTTATGCTCTTTCTGGGGACATGGGCAGGGTGGGGGCTCATTCTTCTTGTTCCAGGGGAAGCAGAGAAAATACTTTTAGAAGTGATATGTTTCTATCCTGGATAAATATCAGGTGTTTGTGTGTGGGGACTGGGAGTGGGTGTGGGGTGTGTGGGGGAGAGGTTCTTCCTAATGTACTTGGCACATTTATTCAGATCTTAATACTCTGGTGCCTAGAGTTAAGCAATCTGAGAGAAGGGAGATTTCTCAGAGTGACATTTAGTTGTTTTATGCACAATTACTATTATTTAAAGAGGATATTGTTTCACAGGATGAATGAAGGTTAGTAGTAAAGAATACTAAAGAGTACTTTTCTTTTTGGTTTTTGGCTTGAAGGAACTCTAAAGTCTTCATAGTGAATAGTTAAAAAAAGGAGTATTTGTTTTGGAATCAGATACAAGTCACAATTCTAGGTCTCCTGAAACTATAGGAAGGCTACCTAACTTCTCTGAGCACTCTAATGGTGGATATAAACTTGGAAAGCTCTTACTAAATGACATAACCTGCCCAAAACATCGAGCACTATCCCTTTTGTTCATTAGGTGTTCAACAAACGTTAATTCCATTTCCCCTTCAACTTTTCTCAAAAACAATATGCTCTTCCTAGTTATCTACTCATTTGAATTGATTATCTGTATTCTGGTACCTTTTAGGCAATATCCAGCACTCAGGATAAAGTGCACACTCTTTAGTGCAGCCTTTTCTAGGTCTCTTGTGTCCTGCTGGTCCCCATACTTCCCAGCCACATTTACTTTTTTGGGGCCCAGTTTTCTTCATGACATCTGGCTAACTCATTCTTGAAAATATATCTTGGCTGTCATTTGTCCGTGTGCTTTTTCTGAACCCTAAGTTTGACCTCTGTGTTCCAGTGGCACCTCTCATATCTTTTGTTAAACACTGTGTTGGATTTTTCTGTGTCCTCCACAGGACTTCAAGTTTTGGGCACCCACCATAGTGAGTAGCACATAGCAAGTGATCAATGAACATGTTAAATGAACAGACAAATGAAAGGCTAAATATGAACAAGGGATTCCCTAATTTGAAGATAGTGAAAAATAGAGACACCTAAGGCATGCCTGGACCAAGAATTAAGCTTTTACTTCACTTTTGGTGAAGATAGTTGTTAGTTTATGGGGAATTCTGTGTTATTGTGGATAAGAATATAGACAATGGATTGTGAAGGCCTGGATTTAGAACTGTTCTCTGTCATTGCTGTGTAATCTTGGGTTAGTTACTCAATCTCTCTGCAACTTTGTTTTCTTACCTGCAAAGTGAAGATAATAATTATTTCTGTTTCAGCAGTTATAAAAATTAAATTAGTTTTGCATGTAATGAGCTTCTAACACTTGAAAAGAGCTTATACCAGTACATGGTATATGATAAATAATAAGAATTTAAAAAATGAGGCCCTGGCCTGTTGGCCCAGCATGTGGATGTCCTGGGTTTGATTATCCGTCAGGGCACACGAGAGAAGAAACCATCTGCTTCTCCACCCTTCCGCTTTCTCTCTCTTTCTTCTCCTCCTGCAATGGTCTACCAAGTTGGCTCTAGACTGAGGATGGCTTCATGGCCTTGTCTCAGGTGCTAAAATAGCTTGGTTGCTAAGCAACAGAACAACAGCTACAGATGGGCAGAGCATCAGCAGGGGTTTGCTGAGGGGATCCCAGTTGGGGCGTCTGCGGAAGCCTGTCTGCCTCTCTGCCTCTCAATTAAAAAAAAATATTTTAAAGATGGAAAAAAAAGCACTCTTACAATTAAGTGCAAAGGACCAGATGTGGACTCAGAATAGGGTAGGGTGCCCATAGACAAGAGGCATTATTAGATTGAAAGTATCTTATTACCTTTCCGAAGCTGACAAAACTGAAGAATTAACATCGTTATAAAAAGTAATATCTCTCTGTTGGTTCCTGAGATTAGCATTAGAGGAGAGAGCAGAGAGGAGAGCAGAGAGGCCACGTGGAGGAGGCCAGGAGAAACAGCTAAGATGGCAGAATGCTAAAGGAGAACCAGTGGGGGCAGAGTTTGTGCAGAGAGAAGGAGATGGGGAACAGAGGTGAATAAGGCTGGTGAGCTAGAAACCTTTGATTCTAGGAAACTCAGATAAGTCAGTAGCTTTGTGAGCACTGAATGAGTGGGTTTTGGAGCCCAGTGTGTGTTTTTACTTGCCTGCCGGGTGCAAGCTAAGATTAAAGGTAATGGCCCACCAGTTCTTGGCTCCATTGTTTCATTACCATCTGTCCGAATCTAATGCAAACCTGCATGGGCCAGGTGGCTGTGATGGTGGCCGTCGTTACTGACTTTATATATACTTCTCAAAAATTCATTTGGACTTGGTGTCTCTATGTGACTCGCGGATTTTAAGTAGAGTACTTTACAACAGAAGGATCAGGGACAGGCCTCAGTGGACATTTGAGCTGAGACTTAAGCGACAAAGGCGGGCATGCTAAGAACTGAGGAAACAAGAGTTCCAGACAGAAAACAGGGCCCCACAAAGGCTCTAAGCCCTGCTTGACTGGAAGGTAGACAGAAGCAGGGAGAGGGGCAGGAGTTCGGAGAGGTGGGCAGGGCCAGATGCAGGCGTCCCTGGAAGGCACTTTTGGAGTTTTAGGTCTAAATGTATTGGCAGTGTAGGGGAATGAAGGGAGTGGGTGGAACAGCTGGCACATGTGTTTGGAGGCCGGGACGGTCATTCAGAGTCAAGCACAAGCTCCTGGGCCGGTGCCAGCTCAGCTACTCTAAGGAGCTGAACCCTCTCCCAGCCTCAAATCAGCTAATGCCCTACCGCGAGAAAGCTTGGTTCTCAGCCGTAGACGTAGCGACAATGGTGGCCTGTTGCCTTGGAGCCGGCAAAACGCCGCTCGGCCTTCCCCTCTGTACAGAGTGCCACCAAAGAGCCTTGGTCATCATGTTGGTGATGGACACGCTTTGGGAGGACTGGGATGTCCGCTTCAACGTGTCCTCGCAACAAATGAAAACAAGACCTGGAGAAGTCCTTATTGATTGTTTAGATTCAATTGAAGACATCAAAGGAAATAATGGGAATAGAGGCAGACTCTCAGTAACAAATTTAAGAATTCTTTGGCACTCTTTGGCATTTCCCAGAGTCAATCTTTCTATTGGTTACAACTGCATATTGAATATTACAACCAGGACAGCTAACTCTAAATTACGAGGCCAAACTGAAGCTCTTTATATACTAACAAGGTGTCACAGTACTCGTTTTGAGTTTATATTTACAAATTTGGTTCCTGGAAGTCCTAGACTTTTTACTTCTGTGATTGCAGTACACAGAGCATATGAAACTTCTAAAATGTATTGTGATTTTAAAGTGAGAGTGCACTAATTCAAAATAAGCAACTAAGATTATCACCACAAGAACACGTATATGATAAAATCAATGGAGTATGGAATTTATCCAGTGATAAGGGAAATTTGGGAACCTTTTTTATTACCAATGTGAGAATTGTGTGGCATGCAAATATGAATGATGCTTTTAATGTCAGTATACCATATCTGCAAATTTGTTCAATAAAGACTAGAGTTTCGAAATTTGGGTTAGCTCTTGTCATAGAAAACTCTCAGCAGAGTGGAGGATATGTCCTTGGCTTTAAAATAGATCCTGTGGAAAAACTGCAGGCATTGGTTAAGGAGATCAATTCACTTCACAAAGTGTATTCTGCCAGTCCTATATTTGGAGTGGATTATGAGATGGAAGAAAAGCCACAGCCCCTGGAAGCTCTGACAGTTGAACAAATTCAAGATGATGTGGAAATGGACTCTGATGATCACCCAGACACTTTTGTGGGTTATTATGCTGATGGCAATAAGCAACAAGATCGTGAACCTGTATTTTCAGAAGACCTGGGGCTTGCAATAGAGAAATTGAAGGATGGATTCACCCTACAGGGACTTTGGGAAGTAATGAGTTAATCTTGAGTTGAGCTGGATTTCTATTTAAAGATATTTCAAGATTAAAGATATTGGTTTCCAGCTATAAGGCATGGAATAGTTTTTACAATTATAGAAAAAGCTTTTTAAGAAAGAATTTTTAATGATTAAGGAAAAACTCATTTATCTAGGATTTTACTGTCAGTTTTCTAAAAATTATATTTAAAATTGTAATCAAAGTGTATCTAGTTTATAAATATGTTTATTTTGTACCTAATGCTTGTAAATCATTAGTCTCTGGATATTAAATGACTGTATCATATTGAGTTTAATAAAGAATTTATGCAGCACCAAAGGAAAAAAAAAGTAATATCATTGCAACTGCTCCTCCTTCTCCCCTCCTCTGTAGAGTGGGTGAGTTTAGTGACAGACTGCTTTGGAAGGAGCCAGAAATATCAGCTTAAAAAATGCTTGGCAACCACTTTAGAGTGATTATCTGACTTTGTGAGAAAGGGAGAACACTGAGGTATTCCTCTTCCCCAAATTTAGAAATGTCACGGAGGCATAATGAATCATCTCTCAGAGGCTTTAAAAATGCTTTTCTCATACTGAGTGTTGCCTATTGCCTTCCATTGCTGTCATTTGTGAACCTCAGGATAATCCACAAAACCCCCCCAAAGCTACTGTGTTTTATGAATGACAGGATCTGCTTCGTGTCTAATTCCTTTGCACTTGGGTGGACATTATATTTGGCCCGTCAACCCGGGGCTATTCAAATTTCTATGAATAGTCTTAAGTCAGTGAGGGTAACCTCATCCTTCTTATCAGCCAGGAGCTCAGACACGGGCCAATGCAATACAAGGAAAGGAATTTTGGAGGAAAAATTTTCCTGCTAGATGTGAAATTCTCCTCTGCTGGATGTTAAAAAAGAAACAGGTGTCTCTTACTTCTGCTGACAACCACTTCTGGGCAAGACCACCAGCCTTAGGATGAACTAGTAACTGCAACAGGCAGTTGGGAGAGGTGGGAGGCAGTGCACTCAGGATGACACTGTCGAGCCCTGTGATGAGTCTTAACTTTGTACTTCCTCTTCTGCATTACACTAAATGTTCTTATTGTTCAGCTACTTTATTTGGGGTTTTAGTTATTTGCATCCAACACATGTTCTAGTCACACGTGCTTGTGATGCTTCTTCTACACTGACCTGCAAGGCAGTTATTTATGCCCATGTGGGTGTCCCTGTTAGATTGTGCATAACTTGAGGGCAGATGCCATGGCTCATCCATCTTTTATTTCACTATTTGTTGATATATAACAATGTTGAAAGCAATATGCCCCGGCAGCCTTTGGCCCCATTTAACAGCAGTGAATCCCCGATTAAAAAATAGTTTGGTTTTTTGATCTGAAATCATAAAGCCAGTGCTCAGTAGAAGTGAATAAAAGCATGACCTTTCAGTATCTTTTTTATGTTGCCCATGCAATAGTTGGATACAATAAATCTTATTATAGATTAAACCACTGAACTATGTTTTCATAACATGCAACCAAGTACACTCCCCTTAGCTTTCCCTCTATCAAGACTAATTTCAGGCAGTCTGTTTATAGAGTGAAGATGAATTTTATTGGTGACAAATGCACTCCTACATTAACAAATTAAGTGTACTCTCAAAGGAGAAAAAACAAACTCAGAGAAAATTGGGTTGTCTGAAAATTGAAGTCTATAAAAGGACTTCTTTCCTCAGGGGACATTCAGTATTTTTATAATCACGTAGAAAGAAAACATATGCCTCTTGGGTATACTATTAAAATAAATTAATTTTGCTGTCTTATTCATAATGGCTAACAGCAAACTGAGAATGTTTATTTCTAGACTCCTCTTGCTCACACAACCAGATTTTTCTATGACTTTCATTGCATTAAAGATGAATAGTTGTGCCAACTTATAGAAGATAAAAAAATGGTCTATGTTCCTCTATTTTTGGCTTATTATTAATAGGTGACAGGTCATGAGAAATAATAAAACCTTAAAGCCTTGAGTTCTTGACTTCGTGCGTGTAGAATATTTTTTGCCTTTTTCGGCTATTCTTGGGATATACAATATCTTCTATTCCTTAGAAAAGTACTGCCTCTGATCACACCCTGATGACATCTTTGATCATTCTCCCTTGTTCAGTCCAACCTGTGGTTAGTTTTCACCTCTGTTTTCTCCTAACATTGACCAAATTTCTCCTTTATCTGTTCTTCCGTGATCAGCCTGTCTGCATTCACCTGAAGTACTAGAAAATTCAGTCATGTATATATTTCTTTGGCATTCTCCAAGTCTGGTGTGGAGAGGCACCAATCTATCACAGACATAAGTTATCATATACAGTATCTTCAAAGAAGATGAGATCCTTATTATTTTTTACTGCAAGGTATTATAATTTTAAATATTTGATTTTCATGACCTTTAAAGTACTGAAGAGATATGAATGACTTGTGTAATTGACATGGAAGTCACCAAGAGAAATGGAAAAATAGCAGTCTTTCCTGGAATATCACTGGCTGAAAACCTTACTGTACAGAGACATATTACAGTCATTGACAGGAACCCTAATATTTCCTCACAAAAGAAATAAGCTTTTGTAAATAAAAAGATGTCACATGATCACAAGTAGATTTGTATAAGTCTGGGAATATTTTGAGGGTCCATAAATGTGACTGTTACCTTTGTGCTCTCATTTTTTTCTAAAGTTAATAACAGGGATGGCATTTAGCTAAAAAGCAATATTATCCGAACCTGTTTCATCAATAGCTGCATGTCCACTCACTCAGGGTAAATAATTTATTCTAATGGGATGATTGCAGAATACAGGTTTCTAAAAAATTTACTTAATTGCACTGGACTAATTTGAAGACATAGTTCTTACTTCCAAAGCAGAGTTAAATCTGGGTAAAATCAGAATAACCCTTACAGGAGAGGACTGGGGACAAAATACTAGACTAAGCTTCCTTTTGGAAATGAATCTCCCTAAGATTTTGTCAGCTAGGAAATGGCTGAGCTGCAGCCCAATTGATGGACCCTTTGGTTTTGTCCCACCATGGGATAGAGGGAAGTTGCCGAATATGGGAGATGAGAAACAAGGGAAGACACTGATCTCTGCAGGGACACCTAAGCGAGTGTAGGGGATATGGCATCTGATTCAAAAGAATTCTTCACGTTCCAAGGAAAAACTATTCTTTACAGAGGTGGATTAAGATCAGTTGAGGCCCCGGATGCAGAAAAAAATATTGGGCCCCTTAAAAAAAAATAGAGAGACAGGGAAAATAAAAATACACGTTAACCATTTTTTTAAATAAATAATGTTAAAATTGCACATATGAAACCAAACTTGTCATTAGAAAAAAGTGTAAACTTGGGGTTTTGCGGGACCCTTCAGAAGTTGGGGCCCAATGTGGCCGCCTTTAAATCACCTTTTATTCTTTATTAAAACTACTAACATGTTTCTCGAAGTCACTTTTTAACTTTCAGGTTACATTGTAAATCAAAAGTAAGAAAAGAAGACATCTTCTTTTCACAGTATATTTCTGCCCCTAACCTATTCTTGTTAGTTTTAAACATGATTAATCATTTGATAAGTTAGCTCAAGTGATCGACTGTTTGTATTAAACACTTATTACAATTTATTTTCCCATATGTAATTAGGTGTAATCATTGCTGCCAGAATGTAAAATGACACATCAACTATAAGTAGAGATAATAGCTGCAAGCAAGAAAAAGCGTACAAAACACCTGACGCTTATAATTACAGCCGTCTCCCCACCCCTTAGATTTGTGTCAGGATGCGTGTTAGGTAGCACAGACCTTAGGTAGTCATTAAACATCACATGAATATTCTACTAGGATTTACTGCAAATACACAGATCTTCCATGAGTGTATGGATTTTCAATATTAAATAAAAGTTAATAATTTGGAATACATTTTACCAAAAAGGAGATTTCTTTTCAGGAAGCTTGAATTATGCATCATCATTATATTTTTATGCATTCAAGAGGGTGCCAGTCTCTGCTGAATACAGTACTAGTCACCTTGGAGGAAGTACAGAGCAAAGAGGCATTACTTCCCTTTAAGAGATTTACAAGCTCCGTGAGTGGAAAGACAAGACAAAACAGGTGAAGCCAATAGAAATGATATCATGCTCATCCAATGTGTAGTTTGTGTTGACATTCGGAGAGAGGAGATCAAGAGAGGCATATAGAGGATGTAAGCTTGACCAGAATTTTGATGGTTAAATTTATGTAAAGTGTAGATAAAATCAGATGTCAGGAACATTTTGCATTATTCACGGGAGTTTCATGAGTTCATCTTAATTAGACTCTCCTTCTATTAACTGAGCTATATTATGTTCTTTCATTTAACCAGTGTTGTCTAACATATACAGAGAATTGCATTTAGCTTGAGGGAGAGATTCAAAGAAATAAGAGGCATACTCCCTAACCTGATCCAGTTGAGTAACAGGATATCAATTCATCAAGCTAGATTAACAAATACAAAGTAGAAGTCTTTGGTTTTATCTCTATTTTAACTCCATAGGTATGTGGACCTTATGACTCTCAGCTTTCTAATAGTTTCTCTACTGATAACTCAGAAAATCCTGTGCAGAGGCCAAACAGGTTTGGATGATCCAAAAATTTTTACTTCATTCAATTTGGGGCAAAGTTTGGAAGGTAAGATTCTCAGAGTCTTGCTTTCATTTGACTTGTTGAAAGCAAAACTTAAAAAAAAAAATTTTTTTCAGAAGATGCAATCAATTCAGTACAATCCAGATAAAATAAAATAATAAAATAAAATAAAATACTTGTATGTAACCAAAGTGGTTTAAAAGACACTTTTATAAAGACATAGACTAACTCAAACTGACCTACAGGTTTTGAAAAGACAGAGATTTTTGCAAAGATCTGTGAATACTTTTTATATTTGATCCTAACCATTTTTTTTTTGTGATTATATACTCTATCTGCAAAACACAAATTGGGCATCTTAAGTCAATAAATTTATTGAGTTACTTATGCAAAATATCTTAATCTGGTCTTGCCTAACACTATAGCTATAGGCTAGATTTAATTTAGTGGCTTAAAATGCTTATGACTGATTCATGCTGACTTGTGTAAGAATATTAAATTCCCTGAAGAGGTGTTGTCATTCGAAAACAGTGATCCTGATTTTACCTTTAAGCCATCTGTAGTCTTGAGGCCTTTTATCAGGTTGTTCTTTGTGAGAAAAGTTGTGTCCAAGGCTCTTGTGCATCCCCTCTCTAGAGTCCCTGCTCAGGAAAGTTGTCTCAAGATCAAAAGAGTAGTGAGACATAAAAAGGGTAGACCCCACCATTCAACGTAGACAAAATTGTATCTGTTTGAGCAGCAGGTGCAGACATACACCCTTTTCTAACCTGTAAAAGGGCAATCCCAGAGAAGTACTCAGAATATGAACTCTTTGTGAAGCCTGCCACGAGCACATCTGTGTGCACTGCATAAGTGTTTTCATGCTTCTCATGACTACATAACCACAGCTTATGTCATCCTAATGTACCATAAAAATAAAATAAAAAGTATGCTTTCGTTTTAGGTTCCTGTGTAATTACATCACTTAGACCTATTGGGGTATCTTGGGATCACCACTCACCCATATTAATACTATTACAGGAAATAACATAAATATTGAGCTAAACAATTAATTTACTATTAATTCAGGTCAAAAAGTAACAACATAATACATACAGCTAAGGTATTATTACGTATTATGGGTAATGTGCTGATGATGGAAAATCCTAAATTGAAAAAGAATTTAAAATCTAGTAGGAGACATTCAAAGATGTACTTACCCAGCACTAAGCAAAAAGAGGAGAGCTATGTGTTTTGAATTGTGATAAGGTTTATGAAGGTAGAAATATATAAAAGAAATATAAAAAAAATAAAGAGAGAGAATGATAGAGTGAGAGAGCGAGAGAGGTCAGTTCTGAATTGGAAACATCAGAAAAGGTTTTATAAAGGAAGCAGAACCAGAAATGGAACAAAAAGGTGAGCAAAGCAAATGATGTGATCTTCTAATTTTGTAGTTGACTTTTAACTTTTTCTTTTTTGTCAGTAAAGCTTTTATCCTGGGAATAATTAAACAAAAACAAAAACAAACTCCTAGAGACCCATAAATTAGTGACTGTGTTATGTAGCATCCAAGATTTAGCAGATCATTAAGTATAAAAACAAGCTACAGATTTTAATACTATGAAATTTGACTACACCTGACACAGACTACACTTTAAGAGAGAAATGTAGGGATGTTTGTATATATTGCTTATTTGCCTTGCAATTATGATTACCATTTATCATATTGGTTATTGTCCTAGAAACTTTTTGTGCTAAAGTTGTGTTGCTCTTGATGCCCTTTGCATAAAATGATAGCATTACAAAGTCTTGAAAAGGCCTTAAAAATCAACCGATACACTTCTTTCCTTATATTGTGGACATCCATACTAAAGCCTACAGAGACTCAAGGTCTCATTCTCAGTAGCAAGTCTCAGGTGTTAACTCAGTTTTGTGGAGCTCTGTTTCCTAGAACTCATTCTGAAGCAGGATAGTTAGATCTTAGAAGAATTTTTTGAAAGAATTTTTTGACAGGTGGAAAAAGGGAAACTGAGACAGGTGGTTAGACAAATGAGGCCAAACTATTTTAGAGTTTACAGACAGGTAGTAAATTGCAAGGTCTTATCTTCTCTAACAAAAGACACTGGAGAGCAATTGGTTTAAATATCTCCTCCCCAACCAGAGAGTAAATAGCTTATATCACCCTGGTCAGGGAGATAGAGAACAGAGACCAATTAGTGCTGTTAGTGCCAGCCAAATCTAAGAAGTCAGGGGAATAAATAAAAAAAACCCCAATCGGCCAACAACACACAATGGAGAAAAGAAAGCCTCTTCAACAAATGGTGTTGGGAAAACTGGAAAGCCACATGCAAAAGAATGAAACTCGACTACAGCCTGTCCCCGTGTACTAAAATTAATTCAAAATGGATCAAAGACCTAAATATAAGACCTGAAACAATAAAGTACATAGAAGAAGACATAGGTACTAAAATCATGGACCTGGGTTTTAAAGAACATTTTATGAACTTGACTCCAATGGCAAGAGAAGTGAAGGCAAAGATTAATGAATGGGACTACATCAGAATAAAAAGTTTTTGCTCAGCAAGAGAAACTGATATCAAAATAAGCAGACAGCCTACTAACTGGGAAATGATATTTTCAAACAACAGCTCAGATAAGGGCCTAATATCCAAAATTTACAAAGAACTCATAAAACTCAACAACAAACAAACAAACAATCCAATAAAAAAATGGGAAGAGGACATGAACAGACACTTCTCCCAGGAAGAAATACAAATGGCCAACAGATATATGAAAAGATGCTCAGCTTCATTAGTTATTAGAGAAATGCAAATCAAAACTACAATGAGATACCACCTCACCCCTGTTAGATTAGCTATTATCAACAAGATGGGTAATAGCAAATGTTGGAGAGGCTGCGGAGAAAAGGGAACTCTCATCCACTGTTGGTGGGACTGTAAAGTAGTACAACCATTATGAAGGAAATTATGGTGGTTCCTCAAAAAACTGCAAATAGAACTACCTTATGACCCAGCAATCCCTCTACTGGGTATATACCCCAAAACCTCAGAAACATTGATACGTAAAGACACATGTAGCCCCATGTTCATTGCAGCACTGTTCACAGTGGCCAAGACATGGAAACAACCAAAAAGCCCTTCAATAGAAGACTGGATAAAGAAGATGTGGCACATATACACTATGGAATACTACTCAGCCATAAGAAATGATGACATCAGATCATTTACAGCAAAATGGTGGGATCTTGATAACATTATAAGGAGTGAAATAAGTAAATCAGAAAAAAACAAGAACTACATGATTCCATACATTGGTGGAACATAAAAACAAGACTAAGAGACATGGACAAGAGTGTGGCAGTTACCAGGGGTGGGGGGAGGGAGGACATGGGAGGGAGGGAGGGAGAGAGTTAGGGGGAGGGGGAGGGGCACAGAGAACTAGATAGAGGGAGGCGGAGGACAATCTGACTTTGGGCGAGGGGTATGCAACATAATTTAATGACAAAATAACCTAGACATGTTTTCTTTGAATATATGTACCCTGATTTATTAATATCATCCCATTATCATTAATAAAAATTTATTAAAAAAAAAACAACAACAAAAAAAACCCCAATAGAGCCAAACAAATGTAAGGTAGAGGTAAAGCTGACCATAAAATGACACTGGTCCCTCTATGTGCTCATTTTGATACATAAATATCTACATTAAAGACTGCATCTGGAAAGCTGATGAATATTCTGCTGAGACCCACCCCTAGGACTTCCTCTAAGATTCTTGCCTTTAGAAAAAATATAAGGACCTTAAAAACAAAGGCTGCACAGGCTCCCTCTGGGGCACACCCACACTTTTAATTCCCCCTTTCTGAGCATGAGGTTTCTCCCAAACTCTAAGGGTACCCATGAAATTTGCAACCAGGAAAGCATGGGCAGTGGCAACTTGTCCAGGCTAAAACTCTGAACCTGTCTCCAAGGTTCCCTTTTTTCTGAATTTTTAGTGAACCAACAGCAACCCTGCCTTGGCTCACTTCTGTCGCTGTGACTTTTACCTCTCAGTGAGTCCTTGCCACCCTGTGTGGCTCACTTCTTTTTATAACATTTCTATAAAGTCAAAGCAGCCTTGCTTAGGCTCTTCTTCTATCCTAAGCTTTTCCTTTATTTTGCTGTCCCCAGCTTTAACAAACATACTTTCAAAATCACTTGCTCTTTTGTTGTAAAATTTTTCCTGCATGAAGTCAAGAATCCATACAACACTATTGACCCAAGGCAGACCTACTGTGGGCTTGATCCATTTTCTGTGACAATTCTGCTGGGCATAAAATAAAACACCTCCTGCACATAGTTTAGCTTAATTAGGTGTCTCTCAGCTAAGCAAATGTATAGTATTTGCAGTAATTTAATAACTTTCTATTTTATCTTACTGGCAATACTGCTTTTTTTGAATAGTATTACCAGTTTTGATATTTTGTTTTACATCAGACTTTAAACACCTAAAGTGTTTTGACTTTGAAATCAAATTGAACAAATACATGAATTGTTTTAAAACTACACAAAATAAAGACTTTTAAACATTATTTATTTCAAAAATAGCCAAAAACATCATTAAAAATAATGGAATTATATAAAGTTATAAACCATGTAGACTACTATACTACTATACTACTATAAAACTAGCCTAGTTTATAGTATTTATATAATGTTGCAAAACCGTGACTGTAAAACACAAACTGACACATCTTTCATTTCCAGTAATTCCTAATTAAAGCCAAGGCCTTTTACCCGTTGAAATGGTGGCATTTTCTGCTTCTGAAGGAAGGAAGACACAACTACTGAAGGCAAAGTTGTCCTCACTTGGTTCCAAATTTCATCTCTTTTGAAGTCCACCATAGATACAATACTCAAAAAGCCACAATACTTTTATGAACCCCTTGGGAGGAAAAAAAATTCATTGAAATTCAAAAACAAACCCAATGATTAGGGGTGATGAGTTTTATTATAAACCAGAGACTATGCATAAACTGGTTTTTTTTCCCCCTCACCTGGAGAACAAGGATCTTTGAAGCCTAATGAGACTTAAAATTGAGAGAGAAACTCAGGGATGATTTTCAAGGAGAGCCATGAGTATGAATGCTGACAGGGTCCTTATTCCTTGTCCTCCTGCAATTCAAGCCTGATACAAGAGACTAGGACCCCAAGATTGGCTAAAGTTTCTGAAAGGAAGAGAGACTGGTGTCCTGCTTCCTGTCTGGAATTCTGGAAAGAGAGCCTTTCCAGGGTTTACATTGTGTGGGGCTGCCTTCGTAGATGAAGATGGTGGAGCAAGGCTTCTGGAGAGGGCCCAAGTTACCCCACTCCACTGCCTAACCTTCAAATCTCTTCATCCTTGGATACATCTAGGAAATCCTGAACTTTGTCTGTGCATGAGGGAATATAAAAAGTAGTTGAAAATTGTGACCCGTCTGTCTGCTAGGTGTTAGCAGTGTGCTGACAGGGTGGGCCCTATTGTAGATACTTGGTTGAGAAAACCTCAGAGAACCAGTGTTATCATGAGTGCTGAGGGGACAGCGAGACAGCAGGGCTCCTGAGCAGAACTTGACAGACACTTGACCTGGAGACAGAGCCCCTCCCACCATCTGAGAACACCAATTTTTGTACCTCAGAAAGAGGCTTACACTTAAGATAAGAAGATGGGGCATATAGCCTAAGACAGAGGGAGAGTGTAAGGCCAGTGGCCACCACCATGACTATGCAGGTTCTCATTGTCATCTTGGCAGCACTGGAGACGCCCCAAGAGGGAGTGCATGGCAGTAGTGGCCAGCCTCTCCACCTCTGCTCCAGAGAGCATGATGGCATCCGCCCTTATGTCCCACAATCACAGCAAGCCCAGTAAGGGCTCAGTAAGTATTCTTTACTTCTGGGTTTTTACCTTCTGGGTGACCATTGGCTGGGCTCTGAGTTTGCGGATGGCAGTTTCAGCTTGAGCCTCCTCATCTTCAGAAGAGGAGCTCAAAATGCCTGCTCCTGCCAACTCAGAGCCACTCTGTCAGCACAGCTCCATTTTCAGCTCTTGCAGCTGCTGGCTCTCTGCCTGAAGCTGAACCCAAGTTGTTCCTCCAACAACTGCCGCTGCAACGTTCAACTTCCAGGGCAAACTGCAACTTGCAAACCCATTTGGCCTCCTTCTTCAGAGACCTTTCCAGTTCCAGGCACTTAACCTACAGAAATCTTTACCTCTCTGATCTGCAGCTCTTTTTCCCATGACCATTCCAGTTCCTGCCATTATTACTGCTTGGTTTGCAGACCTTGGGTAGCCTCTTGCACAGAGCTCTCAGTTTCCTCTTGTAGGGCTGTAAAAAACAGCCAGTCCACAGTCCCCAAAAGTACAGCCATGGGGAACCATAACAACAATCAGTTGTCTACCCCACTCCTCAAGGGTGTCAGTGGCTCCATACCCATCTGATCCGAATCCTTCTGACTACACCAGATTAAAACCAGTGTCCATGGCCCCTGTTGTGCAGGTTCCCATTGGATTTGTGCAGATGGTTAAGGAACAGTGGAGCCAGAAAATGGTGGGCCATTCTGTTTATTAAAGGCTTGTAAAGGCAGACGAGTGAACAGTCATGGAAGACCACTTTTCTTTCTCCCATCTCAGGACCCACCAGTCTCAGCAGTCCTGAGACAAATAGGCTGGACAAAAAATCAGGGCTCGCAAACCCTGACTCCATCTTTAATTCCACAACCTGTACTCATTTTCCAGATTTCCCCTCTAGACTCTCTCCCTGTTCTCTCTCTGTACTCTCCAGCAAAACAGGCTGGGGGATAAAAACTTTTCTCCAGCAAACAGTAACAAAGAATCACTCTTCCCAAACAGAAAGGCAATCCGCAATTGGCAAGCATCTACAACCTTCCATAGACTATACCAGTGGTTCTCAAAGTATGCGTCAGGGCACACTGGTATACCCTAGAAGATTTCAGGTGTGCCCTATGGTATTCCAGAAAAATATGTGCCTGTTGGGGACCAAAATACCAACAGGGTTTTTGGAGTTTAGATTTTTGAAGATAGAGGTGTGGGGAATTGGCTGTAAGCTGACAGTCTGCCCAACCCCCCACCTCACTTGCCTGATTAGGTTGCAAAAGGCTGTTAGCTGTACTACTGGATTGTTTACACTACTCCCCATGTTCCCTGGAAAGACTGGAGGCAAGTTTCTTCTATCCTTTGTTTGGTGTAAAGTTAAGATAATATGTATAGTGGGGGTTTTGGATTGATGATTAAACATAAGAAATTGTCTCTTGAAGCTTTTTAAATTTCTATAAAAGAAGAATATGTGGCAATATCTAAAAAAGCTTTGAACATTTTACTACAATTTTCAACATCCTATTTATGTGAATTAGGATTTTCTACCCTCAACATAAGAGTAAACAGAAAGGAATTCTTCAATTTATTGACAAGTAAATGAGAGTTTGTCTTTCAAATATGATATATGCCCAAACATTGAAGAAATCAGTAGGACACATCAGGCTCATGTTTCTTATAAACACAAGAATGAAAAAACTTAACACATTCGCGCCCGGACCTGCTGAATTTACTAAATCTTACTAAGAATGTATCTATGTATATAAAAAGATAACTTTTTTCATTTTTAAATTTTTTAACCCCTTTTTTTTAATGAATTCTAAAAAACATAACTCAAAAAATGTAACATAAAATGTTTTTTAATGTCAGAATAAATTTAATTTTGTCATATTTTTTTCATTTAATTACCATAAAACACACTTGGACTTTATATTTTTTTCTTTAATATTTGATGTATTATAACATATTTCTCAGAAATTTGTATATAGTATGCCTACAATTATTTGTAGGATTTTAAATGCTTCCCAACTTCAAAATGTTTGAGAACCAATGGACTATACACACAAGGCACTGCTCCAATACAAGTGAGCAAACTTAAAAAACATTTTGTTTACCCAACAGGGAGCTTTCTGACCAAAAGCTCCCACCCCCAAGCCAGGATCATACATAAACCCTGAGAATTTACCTCCCTCCTAGGAGAAAGGAGAAGAATTGAGGGTAGTGGGGTGTGTGGGGGGTGACAATTGCTAAGGGACTCAGTTTGAAATAGAAGGATCCCTTTGAACTGCATTATAAGTAAATAAATAAATAGAAAAAAAGAAAAAAGAAAATAGATGACTCCTTTTTCCATAATTAGCAGAAATGTGGGCTTAAGGACTAAGTTAGTTTTAAATAAGAAGAAAGTTTCTGTTTTGCACACCTGTGCTTTTGTGCCTCAAGAAATAAATACCCAGTAAAGTTGTGGGGTGTAAGTGTGTATATATATATATATATATATAAATCTGTAAAAGAATGAGATTTAGTTAGCCGTCCCTGGCCTCAGGAAACGATACAGAGAACCAAGCCTAGACAGGCCAATGTTAAGCATGTAGGGGGAGGAGAAGCAGAAGTCTGGGGAAAGAGAGAGTTTGGCAAGATGGATAACACATGGCGAGTAATCTCAGATTAATTTTTGACCCAGACAGGGTTCTGGCTCTGTAAACCAGGGAGTGCTGACACTTTGTCTAATCTGAAGTAAATCTGGAGTAAATCAGGGTTAGTTTGGAGGAGAAACCAACCTGTTTAGATAGCTTGGGGCCAGGATACAGGAATTCAAGAGATTGAAAAGAAAGATTACAGACCATGGTATTTGAGCCATATTGCCTTATGGGTTATTTTTATGTTTATTTCCTATAAAAGTCAGTAAAACAATGGATTTGCCCTTGGGCTAATGGAAGGAAATTTTGCATCTGGTTAAGAGTGAGAGAAATGTTTGCAAGAGTGTTCTGCAGTTGCATGGGGAGACTAGAGTGAGAAGTATGGGATGCAGCATAGTGTTGCAGAAATAGTAACAGTTTGGAGTTGAATACATCTGGGTTTAAATCAAAATTTATGTTTATTTTCTTTGTGTCACCTTGAGTGGGTCAGTTTCCTTATCAGCAAAATGGGAACAATTATACTCACGTTTCTAGTTTTTTGGGTTTTTTTTTGTATATTTCGGAAGTTGGAAATGGGGAGGCAGTCAGACAGACTCCCGCATGCGCCCAACCGGGATCCACCTGGCATGCCCACCAGGGGGCGATGTTCTGCCCATCGGGGGCGTCGCTCTGTTGCAACCAGAGCCATTCTAGCGCCTGAGGCAGAGGCCATGGAGCCATCCTCAGCGCCCGGGCCAACTTTGCTCCAATGGAGCCTTGGCTGTGGGAGGCGAAGAGAGAGACAGAGAGGAAGGAGAGGGGGAGGGGTGGAGAAGCAGATGGGCACTTCTCCTGTGTGCTCTGGCTGGGAATCGAACCTGGGACTCCTGCACGCCAGGCCGATGCTCTATCACTGAGCCAACCGGCCAGGGCCTCTAGTTTTCTATGTCAGGATGAAGTGCATAAAGTTTGTAACTCCTTCTCTGGCATCTATCTGGTGGGTGCTTGGTAAATGGCAAATGTCAACAGAAAGAAAAATATTCACTCAAGTATGTTATCCTATCATATTTTTGTTTTGGATGTTTCACCCATTGTATAGGTTTCTGTAATGGCTCTAACAAATTACCACAATTTTGATGACTTAAAAATTAAAATTTATTCTCTTACTGACCTGGAGTCAGATGTCTGCAATTGAGAGAGGTGGTGTCCCTCCAAAGTCTCTAGCAAAATAATCTTTTTCTTATCTCTTCAGTTTGGGGGCTGTCAGCATTCCTTGGCTGTGGCTGCCTCTCACTCTGCCCCACCTTCAAATCATCTTCTCTGGTTTGAGTCTGCATTTAATCTCCTCTACTTCTCTCATATTAGGTCCATGTGATTGCATTTAGGGCTAACCCAGGATAAAGTTCTCCTCTCAAGATTCTTAATTTCATCACATCTATAAGAAATGAATATCCATTTGGGTAGCTTTATTCCCCCTGTCAACCACACCAGTCTAAGTCTCATGTTACTGTCTAAATGTTTGTGGCGGCCTTGGCCAGTTGGTTCAGTGGTAGAGCGTCAGCCTGGCGTACAGGAATCCTGGGTTCAATTCCCTGCCAGGGCACACAGGAGAAGCACCCATCTGCTTCTCCACCCCTCCCCCTCCTTCCTCTCTGTCTCTCTCTTCCCCTCCCGCAGCCAAGGCTTCATTGGAGCTGAGTTGGCCCAGGCGCTGAGGATGGCTCCATGGCCTCTGCCTCAGGCGCTAGAATGGCCCTGGTTGCAACAGAGCAACACCCCAGATGGGCAGAGCATCGCCCCCTGGTGGGCATGCTGGGTGGATCCCGGTTGGGCGCATGCGGGAGTCTGTCTGACTGCCTCCCCATTTCCAACTTCAGAAAAATACAAAAAAAAAAAAAGTAAATGTTTGTGGTCCCTCAGAATTTATATATTAATATTCTAATGCCTAATATGATTGTATGAGGAAGTGTGGACTTTGGGAGATACTTAGGTCATGAGAGTGGAGCTCTCATGGATGGGATTAGCATTCTTATACAGGAGTCTCCACAAAGCTCCTTTGCCTTCCCACCACATTCAGATACAAGGAGAAGTCTGTGACCTGGAAGAAGGCCTTTAAAATTGTGAGAAATAAATATCCATTGTTTGTAAGCCACTCAGTTAGTGGTGGTTATTTATTATAGAAACCAGAACAGACAAAAAAAACTTGGAGAAGTTTTTGAACAATAAAAGCTAAAGCCTAACGTAAGATTTTGGAAACAATTTAACTCTGCTTTAAAGTGGGCTGAGATCAGATTGTCTTTGGGAATAAGGAACCTAGTGGCTGGAATGAGGAAAAGAAAACCCAAAGGAAAGAACCACCATTGGGACAGTGAGGAGGTGGGGACGAATGATGGTATCTCTAAAACAGAATGCAGTATCACTTACTTTCCAAGTTATTCTGACACATTTAACTCTAACGTGAATTCCTAGAAACTATTATCAGTGAAGCGAAGAAACCTGGATTCTTGTCTTGCTTGAGAGAAAGAATTCAATCAAGAGACAAAGTATAGCAAACAAAGCAAGGATTTGTTGGCCATGCGAGAATACACTCAGGAAGGCCAGAGCAGGCAGCTCACTCGCAAGAATGAGTGCCCTGAGTAGTTACAGAATTTAGCTATTTATGGGCTTTACTCCTGGACTTTCCCATTACCATTTCTTTCTTTCTTTTTTTTCTTTCTAGCTTCTTATTCTCATTTATCGGCCTTTCTTGTGGCTGACAACATATCAGGGAACTAGAGATCATCAATCTGGGTGTGGTGAGGTAGATCCTGCATACATACCAGCAATGCATGGGGACAAATCATCCCTCCTCCTCCTTTGCCTTTCCTGGCTCACCTCTAACTAGCTTCCTAACCTAACAAAACCAAATCCTATTTTGCTACTGGTTTCTACTATATTACACTGGGGAACAATTTTTTTTTCATTTTCTGTTGCATGAGGTGTTAGAACTGTTTCTAAATATTTCTGCATCGCTGATTCCAAATCTAAAATCCATTTTTTGGTGCATGCTCTAGTTTTTATGCAATTTTAATTTCTTTTTGTTACAGTTAATGGCATGCATTGGTTTTTAAATTGGAGTTAAAGGGCAATGACCCTTGGATTGAACATAACCACAAGGCAATTAATGTTTTACAAACATCACTTTTACATAATTGTAGTTGTTTTTAAATGTAAAAAATTATTATCTGATAAAAAACACCCTCTTATTTTGTTTTAAGATTGAATCATGGCTTCTTCGAGTAGGCATAAATATAAGAATAGTCCTGACACCTTCTGTTATACATGTGCCTGTTACACACTTCAATGTCAAAGGCTCAATATTTCATCATTTGTGACACATGCATATATTGCCTATGTTTAAGTTCCCCTTGACGATCAAGACAGAATTGGGCTCCTCATATTGTGTGCCATAATTGTGATGAAATGCTTCGTGACTGGACAAAAGGAAAATGCAAAGAAATGCCATTTGGTATTCCCATGGTTTTGCGTGAACCCAAGAACCACAGCAGTGACTGTTATTTCTGTCTGATCCATACAAAGGGCATTGGCAAGAAAAAACGACATATGATCGCATATCCTAATATTCCTTCAGCAATACAACCTATCCCACATTACACTCCCTGTTCCAGTTTTCAATGGTTTTATTTCTCGTAAGGACAAAGAAAGTGAACATGGTGATCAAGTGTATTTTGATAAGATGCATGAGGAAATGGTTGTAGAATCCGAAGAGTCTTCTTCTGATGCCAAGCAGTCATTAACCCCTCAGCACTTTAGCCAATCCGAATTGAATGACTTAGTAAGAGATTTGGGCCTATCAAAGAAAGCAGCTGAGTAATTAGCCTCCAGGCTTCAAGAAAGAATGTACTTCACTGGTCAGCTAAAGTATACCATTTCAGGAAGTGTGAACAAATTTTTGTGGACTTTTTCTCTGAAGACAAACACATTGTTTACTGTCATGATATTGGTAGTCTTCTCAGCCAGCTAGGTGTTACCACTTACAGTCCAACAGAATGGCGGCTATTTCTTGACAGCTCTAAATACAGTCTGAAATGTGTTCTTTTACACAACGGTAATGTTTATGCAGCAGTTCCAATTGGTTATTCAACTCATCTGCGAGAAGATTATAATGACATAAAATTTTCCTGCTAAGACAACAGAGAGGGTTCACAAAAATCCTTGCTTTTTGTGTTTGTGGGACAGCCGAGCTCGGGAGAAACACTGGACACAGAAGGAGTGGCTGAAATGTGAAACTCTGGAAGTAGGGATGCAAAATATTGTGAATGAACCTGTAGTTAATAGAGACAGGATCATTTTTCCCCCACTTCACATCAAATTTGGTTTAATGAAGCAGTTTGTTCAGGCTTTGAATAGAGAAAGTGAATGCTTTCAACATATTATTTCTGCTTTCCCTGCTTTGTCTTTCTTTCTTTTTTTTTTTTTTTTTTTTTTTTTTTATTTTTCTGAAGCTGGAAACAGGGAGAGACAGTCAGACAGACTCCCGCATGCGCCCGACCGGGATCCACCCGGCACGCCCACCATGGGGCGACGCTCTGCCCACCAGGGGGCGATGCTCTGCCCATCCTGGGCGTCGCCATGTTGCGACCAGAGCCACTCTAGCGCCTGAGGCAGAGGCCACAGAGCCATCCCCAGTGCCCGGGCCATCTTTGCTCCAATGGAGCCTTGGCTGCGGAAGGGGAAGAGAGAGACAGAGAGGAAAGCGCGGCGGAGGGGGTGGAGAAGCAAATGGGCGCTTCTCCTGTGTGCCCTGGCCGGGAATCGAACCCGGGTCCTCCGCACGCTAGGCCGACGCTCTACCGCTGAGCCAACCGGCCAGGGCCTGCTTTGTCTTTCAAGAAGATAAAAGCAGGTATATTCGATGGACCTCAATTTCGAACCCTCATATGTGACGAAGAACTTGCCAGGAAGGTGAATAAGGAGGAGAAAGCAGCATGGCAGTCTTTTGTGGCAGTTACAAAGAATTTCCTTGGCAACAAAAAAGCAGAAAACTATGAACTTCTGGTTCAAAGGATGCTGTTGGCTTTCTGTGACATTGGATATAACATGAGCATTAAGATTCACTTCCTGAACAGTCACCTTGATAAGTTTCCTGAAAATATCGGAGCTGTTAGTGATGATCAGATTACTGCTGGAGCATTAAATGAGATTGTCCTCAACAAGTACACAAATGCAAGAGCTACAAACACAAATTTTTGCCTGAATAAAATTTAATTAAGTTTTGCGCAAATATTATAATTAAAATAAGTGTTTTAATATGTTCTATTTTGAAATTGTAGACAAATTCTGATGCGATCATATCTTTTAGTGTATTAGTGTATTTACTGCATTATATAAATTATTATATTTTCACAAAGATGACACCCAAGAAGACATTCTACTTCATTATTAAACTAAATGTTGAAAATTTTACAATAAGATGAAAACCTAAAATCTTGAATTGCAAAAAAACTGTAGCTTACAGAGAAAAACTAATGTCAGATTTGAGATCAGCTCACTCGAATTAGGTAAGAACAAGTGTTTTTGTGGATGCAATAAAAATTTTGTTCCCCAGTGTAATTGAAACTATGCATCTGTTGGAAAATATGTCATCTGAACTGAATTTAATCAGAGATTTACAGTCACACCCATTTCCACAGAACTGGATCTGCTTAGATACTGGCATTCTAAATGTTGCAGTGTTTTCTTTATTCCACACTTGGATATCTTTTACTGAATTATGGGAGCACCTCTTTGACTGGAGAATCACTGAACTTGTGTATTTGTAGCTTCTCTGATGGTCATCAACATTCAATATTTAATTATGACCTTTGGGTTTAAGTGATTTATATGACATATATTACCGTTTATTATTCTGTTTTCAAATAGTCTATTTAAATCTCATTTAAAGTGAAAGAGTTTTGTGTGTGGTCAGATTTCTGTCTGCAAAGAAATAATATTGCACATATTCTTTTTTTTTAAGTGAGAGGAGGGGGGATAGAGAGATAGACTCCCACATACGCCCCAACCGGGATCCACCTGGCGCCCCCATTTGGGGCTGATGTTCTGCTCATCTGGGGCCACTCACAACTGAGCTATTTTTAGCACTTGAGGCAGAGGCTCCATAGAGCCATCCTCATTCTCAGTGCTCCATCCGAGCTCATATGCTTGAATCAATTGAACCATGGCTGTGAGAGGGGAAGAGTGAGAGAAGGGGAAGGTGGAGAGAAGCAAATGGTTGCTTCTCCTGTGTTCCCTGACCAGGACTCTAATGTAGGACTTCCACACTAAGGGTCAACACTCTACCGCTGAACTAACCGGCCAGGGTTCTTGCACGTGTTCTTAAACTAAAGAGTTATATATTTTTGGTTTTGGTATCAGCAATACTTGTGCTTTTCCATAGCACTTACTTTTTTAAATCTCATGGACACTGTGCATTGTGTAAATAATCAGATCTCTCTTTTATACTGATCATTAAATTTATTGCCTACCTATTAGAGCAGGGGTCCCCAAACTATGGCCCGCGGGCCGCATGCGGCCCCCTGAGGCCATTTATCCAGCCCCCGCTGCACTTCTGGAAGGGGCACCTCTTTCATTGGTGGTCAGTGAGAGGAGCATAGTTCCCATTGAAATACTGGTCAGTTTGTTTATTTAAATTTACTTGTTCTTTATTTTAAATTTGTTCCCGTTTTGTTTTTTTTACTTTAAAATAAGATATATGCAGTGTGCATAGGGATTTGTTCATAGTTTTTTTTATAGTCTGGCCCTCCAACGGTCTGAAGGACAATGAACTGGCCCCCGTGTAAAAAGTTTGGGAACCCCTGTTAGAGTATAAGGAAATATTGGCATATATTTTCACAATAATTTTTCTTTGGCTGCATTTCATATCATTATTCTCATCTTTTAAATTTTTTTTAATTTTTATTTTTTTTTAATTTTTCCTAAGTGAGAAGTGGGGAGGCAGTCAGACAGACTCTTGCATGTGTCCCAACTGGGATCCACCTGGCACACCCACTAGGGGGCATTCCTCTGCCCATCTGGGGTGTTGCTCCGTTGTAGCCAGAGCCATTTTAGCACCTGAGGTGGAGGCTATGGACCCGTCCTCAGTGTCTGAGCTAACTTTGCTCTAATGGAACCTTGGATACTGGAGGGGAAAAGAGAGATAGAGAGGAAGGAGAGGGGAAGGGTGGAGAAGCAAATGGGCACTTCTCCTGTGTGCCTTGACCAGGAATCAAACCTGGGACTTCCACACTCAGGACCGACACCCTACCACTGAGCCAACTGGTCAGGGCCTATTTTTTTTTCTTTTGTATGAGTCTGTTTTGGTTTAAACTGTGTTCCTTAAAAAGATACAGTGGTACCTTGAAATATGAAAAGACCAAGATAAGAAATTCTTTTTAAGATATGGGCTGTGACTCGGTCCATATTTTTGTTCAAGATCCAAGCAAAATTCCGAGATATGAGTTGTGATTTGGTAAGCTGCTGCTAGTTGGCGCATTGGCGCACAGGTCTAGTATTGGCAGTTTGATATATGAATTGATTGACTTACAAGCTTGGTTACAGAACAAATTAAATTCGTATCTCAAGGTACCACTATATGTTAAAGTCTTAATCTATGATACCTGTAAATGTGACTATATTTGGAAATAAGATATTTGCAGATATAATCAAATTACGACAAAGTTATGCTGGATTTGGGTGGACCCTAATCCAATGACTAGTGTCCTTATGAGAAGAAGGAAACTGGACACAGAAACATTCTTGCAGAGATCTCCATGTGACAAAGGAGACAGAGATTGAAGTGATGTGTTTTTAAGATAAAGAATGCCAAGAATTACCAAAAACCACCAGAAACTAGTAAGACACAAAGAAAGATCCTCCCTGGGGCTTTTGGTGAGACATGGATCTTTTTAATTTTATTTCTTTTATTTATTCATTTTTAGAGAGGAGAGAGAGAGACAGAGAGAGAGAAGGGGGGAGGAGCTGGAAGCATCAACTCCCATATGTGCCTTGACCAGGCAAGCCCAGGGTTTCGAACCGGCGACCTCAGCATTTCCAGGTCAACTCTTTATCCACTGCGCCATCACAGGTCAGGCAAGACATGGATCTTTTGATGCTTTGATTTTAGAGACTTCTATGTGACAATCAATTTTGACTGTTTTAAACCTTCCTGTGTGTCATGCTTTATTACAGCAGCCCTGGAAAACCAATGCAGATTTCTTTTTTTTTTTTTTTACAGAGACAGAGAGAGAGTCAGAGAGGGATAGATAGGGACAGACAGACAGGAACGGAGAGAGATGAGAAGCATCAATCATCAGTTTTTCATTGTGACACCTTAGTTGTTCATTGATTGCTTTCTCATATGTGCCTTGACTGAGGGGCTTCAGCAGACCGAGTAACCTCTTGCTCCAGCCAGCAACCTTGGGTCCAAGCTGGTGAGCTTTGCTCAAACCAGATGAGCACGTGCTCAAGCTGGTGACCTCGGAGTCTCGAACCTGGGTCTTCTGCATCTTAGTCCGATGCTCTATCCACTGCACCACAGCCTGGTCAGGCACAGATTTTTGTACCAAGAAGTCAGGTGTTGCTGCAACAAATACCAAAAAAATTTGCAAGTGGCTTTGGAATTGGAATTAATGAGAATTTGGAATTAATAAGAAGAGGTTAGAAGAATTTTGAGGTGCATGACAGGAAATGACTAGATTGCCTTGAAGGGATGGTTGATAGAAATACGGGCATTAAAGGTGATCTATTAACTGCTCAGAAAGGGAGTGAAGAAGGTGCCAGAGGAATCCTTCATCACCTTAAAAAATATATATATATATATACATATATATATTATATATGATATGTGGTCATGAACAAAATGTTGCTAGAAATATGAATGTTAAAGGTGCTTCTGGTGAGAACTGAGAAGAAGATCGTGAACATGTTATTGGAAACTGGAGGAAAGGTGATCCTTACCCTGAAGTGTTAGACACTTGGCTAAATTGTGCTCTTTTGAGTGGAAAACAGAATTTATAAGTGATGAACTTGGGTATTTCACTGAGGAGACTTTCAAAAAGTATGCAAGATGTGGCTTTGTTTCTCTTCACTGCTTATAGTAAAATTTGAGAAGAAAGAGACAAATCAGAGAAGAAGCAAAAAAGAACTGGAACTTGACAATTGGGACCATTCTGAGATTGTATAGATAGGGTGTTCTGGACACAGAGCCAAATGTGGCTGGACAAGCTTCCCCTGAACAGACCAGGTATGTGACTCACAGATCAAAAACCAACTTAGCAAAAGCCAGGAATAGAAATGGAGTTTGCAGGAAGGATCTAAGGAGAACCTTCATTCATGTCTAATACTGAGAATCCCCATGACATCCGGACAAGGTTTTGGAGACTTTTGTGCCAGCTGAAATACTTCCAGCCTGGACCAAAAGGGACAAAGGGAATGAAATGGAGGAAGAATGACTCTGAAGGTAGAGCTGTGAATGTGAAGGCCACAGAGAGTGGGATAGCCATTTTGGAGGGTCAAAGAAGAGAGCAGTGAGTCACAGAATGTTGGGATGGGCTGAATCTGTTTTGTCCATGGGAAAAACATGAATTTGGGTGGTCAAAGGCAAATTGAACCAGGCTGAATAGTGCCCCTCAAAAATTCATGGCCACTGGTAACCTGTGATCTTATTTGGAAATAGTGTCTTTATAAATATAATCAATGTAGGATGAGCTCATACTGGATTAAGGTAGGTCTTAAATCCAATATAGCTAGTATTCTTATAAGAAGAGGAGAGGACAGATAGGCACACACAGGAAATTCACCATGTAAAGATGGTGGCAGAGACTGTAGCGATGCAATAAGCCAAAGATGTCAAAGTTTGCAGTCAGCCACCAGGAGGTAGGAAGAGTCAAGGAAGGATTATTTTCTAGAGTCTCCAGAGGAACAGTAACTTTAAGACTCTTTAATTTTGAATTTCTAGCTTCTGATACCTGTGAGAGAATACATTTCTAGTTTTTTAAGACACCTAGTTGGATGTATTATGTTGTAATGACAGCCCTAATCAAGTAAAAAGTGTCTATGTATTTGACTGTGTGCCTGTGTGTAACATGTGCATATATTTGTAATTATACATGTGAGAAAAATTATACATATGGAAAACAGTATGGAGATTCCTCAAAAAAATTAAAACTGGATCTGCCTTTTGGCCCAGCCATCCCACTTTTAGGAATATATCCCAAGAACACCATATCACCAACTGAAAAAAAGGATGCACTCCCCCCATGTTTATGGCAGCATTGTTCACAATAGCGAAGATCTAGAAACAGCCTGAGTGTCCATCAGTGGACGAGTGGATTAAAAAGCTGTGGTACATATATACAATGGAATACTATAGGGCTATGAGAAAGAAGGAAATATTACCTTTTGTAACAACATGGACGGATCTGGAAACTATTATGTTGAGTGAAATAAGTCAGGCAGAGAAAGAAAAATATCATATGACCTCACTCATTTGAGGAATCCAAGGAACAATGTGAACTGAGGAATGGAACTGAGACAGAGGAGAGATCAAAGGGACCAGAGGAAAAGAGGACAGAGAGAAGAGGGATGATAGGATGGGATAAACCTGAAGGGAAGGGGTGAGGGCGCTGGTGAAAGGAAGGCAAGGGAGATGTTGAAAGGAATTAGGGGTGACACTAGAATCTATGTAAACACAATTAATTAAATAAAAAAATTATCATCTATTTCAAATTTCTGCCATCCTTTTTTTTTTTTAGAAAAAGTAAAATTATTAAATAGTTATGCATTCCTCTCATATACAGGGGTGGCCAAAAGTAGGTTTATAGTTGTACAATAAATAATACAGTAATAGATAAGTAAATATGTATAATAATACTACAAGAATAAACTCTGTGTTTCATATACTCACAACTGTAAACCTACTCTGCCAACCCCTGTAGTAAGATTACAGCTTCTTGTTGAAGGTTGTTTTTGAAATATATCTTCTTTGGATAAAAATGTAATTAGTTATGTTGCTTCCAGGACAATAACCCAGAATCGATTTTTCTTAACCTATGTGTTTGTCTGACTGTGCCAAGAGTAAACTTAATGACATTCTGCAGGAAGTTATCTCAAAATTCCCAGCAAGACATAACATGATTAGGGAATTCTGGGCTTGAAAGACCAGAGATTCCCTTTGTGTGAGTGTTCCATTAAGATGAAATGCATCTGGGATTGCTAAGAGATAGGTCAAGCCAGCACACATCCGGGTTTGTCCTCACATGGCATCTGCCCTATTTAATGTGGACACATAAAGCCTCTGGGTGAGACAGTAAGCAGATGAACTGAAGACATTTCCTAAGACAGAAACAAATAAGTGACAAAGACATTTCCCCTCCTTATTTCCATTTTATGCATGGTTTGGCAGGGGTGAGTTCTGCTTTCATGTAGATGACAATGTAATACTGTAAAGGACTCAAACCAAGCAAGGCTTTCTGTGCTGAAGACTGACTTCCTATTCTTTTCTTTAACTCTTGAAAACAAATAACCCCTAATTTTAAAATCTAGAACCCACTGATGATCTGGTAGCATAAAAATAAATAATTAAAAATAGAAGCATGGACACAGCTGTTATGCTTACTACTGTTATTCAGATTAATTTGGAACCAAGTCCCACCTTCCATAACTTCTAATTTTGATGAACATTCTCTGTTGGCCATTGGCCAGAGCAGAATTCAGGAAATGATAAATACTCATTTATTCCCAAGATGCAGCAGTTTGTGCTGAGATGAGAGACACCATTCACGGACATTAAACCTATTACTTTTTTTTTTTTTTTTAATTTTTCTGAAGCTGGAAACAGGGAGAGACAGTCAGACAGACTCCCGCATGCGCCCGACCGGGATCTACCCGGCATGCCCACCAGGGGGCGATGCTCTGCCCCTCCGGGGTGTCGCTCTGTTGCGACCAGAGCCACTCTAGCGCCTGGGGCAGAGGCCAAGGAGCCATCCCCAGTGCCCAGGCCATCTTTGCTCCAATGGAGCCTTGGCTGCGGGAGGGGAAGAGAGAGACAGAGAGGAAGGAGAGGGGGAGGGGTGGAGAAGCAGATGGGCGCTTCTCCTGTGTGCCCTGGCCGGGAATCGAACCCAGGACTTCTGCACACCAGGCCGACGCTCTACCGCTGAGCTAACCCGTCAGGGCCTAAACCTATTACATTTGTGTGTGTGTTTATTAATATCAGCTGAGGTTGTTTTGGTGTTGTCTGCCCTAGGGATGCTTAACTTCTGCTAGCTTTAGAAACAGGTTTGTTATAATTAGTGGCTGTCTTTCTCAATGGTCCATACTTGCTTTCTTCACTCTTCAACAATAATTTATAATATAAATATCAAATTAAGTTCAATCTAGTTTAACATCAAATGGGTAGATAGCACATATCTGAGAAAATTTTTGTAGCCAATACAGCAAATATCAGAGAAACTTAGCCAATCTTAACAGAATCCATTTAGAAGAGAAGAACAACTTGTCTGTTCCAGGGCTCAAAATGGAAAGTTCTCTGATTTTTAAAATTCTGAATGATTCCTGCCAAATAAGTCAATAAGGCAGCGCAATGCTATTTATTCTTTTTATAGAAAATGTTATGGCCACTCAAAAATTTTCTTTCTTAGTCTATTACTGGACACTTGTGTTAATCGTCAAGTTGAAGTTAGTGGAAGAAATACAAACCTCAGGGTTCTTAATATCTTGCTATGTTTTCATGCATCCGATACTCTGAACTGGCCTCAATCAGATATCACATAGCTGAGAAACACTTCACGTTCCTGTGTTCAACAAGCCCTGAAAGCATCCAAGGCAGTGAGTTGGCTCAAGTACAGCGTGCCTTGGCAAAAGCATGGCCAGACTTGATATGGTGTCCCACAGGGACAGCACCTGCCCCTGAAATCAGTCTCACTGTTCTTCAAAGGACCGCGACTCCCCTACAGATATGTACTTCTGTTTATTCATTTTTAAAGATTGACAGAAAAAAAAAAAGAAATTAAGCTACTTTGGTTTGTAAAAAATACACCTATGCAATTAACTTGAAAATACACAAGTAAAAAGCACAATGACTAAATTATCATTTAATGAATTAATGAACAATAGAGACAGATGCTTGCTTGCTTTCATAATAGAACCTAGAAAAAGGGATGTAAGGTATATTAGCATACCATAAAAGCATAGGGTGATATTTTGCTGGATTAAACAATATAAAGCAGTTGGAAAAAATGACAGAAGTGATTCTAAGCAATGTATAAATATACAACTTATATATTAAAACCAGGCCTTGTACTTGGAAACACAAACATCTTTAATCTAGCATATTGATGTTTACTAAAAAGAAGACCGGATTCTTTTTCTCTACCATGTTTTTTATTCCTTTGAAAATTATACAGATTGTTGATTATTTCACATACTTTAGGCTCAGTGATACTATTAACAATGGAGGGATTCAACCTTTAGGCAGTAGTGATGGAAACAGGAAAAGGAGACACTTCATAGTCAAATTAGTTTTAATTGCAAATTACATATTTTTCCCCTTTAGACAGATGCTTATTACATTATTTCCAAATAGCCATCAGATGATGGCTAAGATGCAATGACGTCCAAAAAATAATTTAATATACTGATTCTGAGATCCACTACATGCTATCAGGCACCTGATATAAAGCATGGTCTCAGAAGCAGAAAAAAATTTATAAAACATTGCATGTTTTTTAAGGTAGAATATTTCATTTTATTTTTTTTGTCATCATTTCTTTTTTTATTGATTTTAATTTATTGTGTTTACATAGATTCTAGCATTGCCCCGAATGCCTCCCCTCTCCCCCGTATTCCCCTCAACATCTCCCTTGCCCCCCTCCTCATAACACCCCCCCCCTTCCCTTCAGGTTTAAGGTAGAATATTTTAGAGAGGTTAAGTGCATCAGCTTTGGAGTGAGATAACTTGAGTTTGAAATATGCTGTTATTCGATAGCTGTGATTTGGGGCATTTACTTAACCATACAAATGTTCAGTTTCCTCATCTGTAAAGTTAGGATAATAATAAAGTTATCACATGAAATTGCTGGAAAGACTAAATGGAGTAATGTATGTAAAGCCATAAATATTACCTAGCACATTATAATGTCTCAATTAATGTTAGCTAGAATTAGTGTTGCTGTTCCTGCTTAAACACTAATTTTCAAATGAGTTGTACAGAGTTTGAGCATCATTTGGGAATTGAGCAGTGATGCAGATGAAATCACCAAGTATTTGTTTTTTTTATTTGCATGCAAAGGGCAAATGGCATCTAACATTAGTCTGTCTGTCATATGAATTAGACATTAATGTGTCTTGGCTCTTGGCACACTTGATAATTCATCTTTGTTCTACCCTGTATCACAGGGTGTGGAAGTCTAAGAGCTATACATTTACCAATTTTCTTTGATAGCAGGGTTCTAAATTTGTATTAAGTTCCACCAATGAAATATATTTTGTAATATTTGGAAGGCAGAAGAGAGGCAGAAGTGTTGGCCTGGTTAATATAAGCTCAAAGAAACAAATTTTCTGTGTCTCAACTCTGCATTCAGTGGCTTTAAATCAGCCATGGTAAGAGTATTCACACTATGGAAATGGGCAAGTACTACAGAACAGCCCTTTATTCTTGTCCATTAAGTCAGTTGTTAGACATTTCTAACACACTACGTGTAGGAACCATATTATCATTTTACTAGTATTTGCAAGCAGATAACCGGACATGGATATAATTGAGGTTTTGCAGTGATTTCTGGATGTTACCCTGCTTATCCTCACTTATCTCAGTACCACAGTCATCTGTGGCCATTGGAGGCAGTTAAGTCGAGTTCCTAACCTGGGTTACAGTAGCAATTTTCTGATTGTTTGAATCCAGTGGTAAAACTGTGCCAGTGGTAGCCTTCTTTGGCCTTTACTCTTTCAACAGTTTTTTAAAGCATTAAATTCTCATTAGATTTTTCTTGCCAAAAATACCTAGGGGACTTCCAGTCAAGATGGTGGTGTTAGATACACTAGGTGCTCCAATCCTCCTGCAGCCACATCAAAATTACAACTAAAGTACCAAACAACCATCATTCAGAACCACCTGAAACCCAGCTGAAGGAAAGTCAGATAACTAGGGACTTAAAAAAGAATACACATTGAGACTGGTAGGAGAGGTGGAGATGTGGGACAGGCAAGTGCCATACCCACACTCACATGTGGTGTTTTAAAATTGGGAGGCGGCCTATCTCAGCTGTGGAGGATCCCTCTAAGAACTGAGTGGTCCCAACCCCACACCAGGCTCCAGGGCAGGGTTCCAGAGCCAGAAAGAGAAGTCCCCATAACTTCTGTCTGTAATAACCAACAAGGATAGTGGCTGAGGGAGAGCTACTGGAGTTCCAGGCAGCTCCTCTTAAAGGGCCTTTGCACAAAGTTACTCAGACTCACTTCCTTTGAGCTCCAGTGCTGGGATAGCAGCTTGAAAGGGACCAGGGACATACAAAAAGAAACTATATTGTTAGGCATCAGGACAAGCACTGGGGAGGCTACTTTCTCTCAGACAAAAGTGCTAGCAGAGGTCATTGTTTCTTCTCTGAACCCTTCCTCTACAGAGCCAGCAGGCAGGTGCATATCTGAGTTTCCATCAACCTTGTTCACACTGTTCACCCTGTCCAGGTGATTCCCTGAGACCCTGCTGCACTTAACTTGTGGGACCACCCAGGCTGTTTCCAATGGCTTTTCCATACAAATGGGTTCTCTTGCGTCAGGCTTCTGACTTCCCTAAAGTCTCTCAAACAAGCAGCATCTGGCCTCTGCATTCCCTACATCTCTTGCTAATTGGCCCCAGGCCTGGCACTAGCAGCAGTTGGCCTAGGACAGTGGTCAGCAAACTCATTAGTCAACAGAGCCAAATATCAACAGTACAACGACTGAAATTTCTTTTGAGAGCCAAATTTTTTTAACTATATAGGTAGGTACATTCCTTATCAAGGTATGTCCGCTCATGGTATTTTGTGGAAGAGCCACACTCAAGGGTCCAAAGAGCCACATGTGGCTCACGAGCTGCAGTTTGCCAACCAGGGACCTAGGAGCCTAGATCCACAGCTTGGCCTCTCCTGGGCATCTCCAAGCACACCAAAAGCTGTAGCCATCTGAAGACTGCTCTGTAGCTCATTCTGGGTGGGCTCAGGCAGAGCACAAGTGGTGGCTGACCTTCCTATATCTGGGAAGCCCCAATGCCAGTGCACCCAGTGGACAGCTTCATTTCATGCCAAATTACAATCCTATCACCTCCACATGTGACACACTCAAGGGGTAGACTTGGTGAGCACCAAAGCCCCACTGAAGCCAGTCCTGCTCTATTGGGTTGACACCTGCACAGTAGCTCCTCCACTGTAGTGGAAGTTAGTCCTGTCCTGGGAGTAAATACCTCACAAGGACACCAACAGCAATCAAAGCTCAACGACAACAGAACAGCGCAACAGCCTATATAGGAGTGCACCTGGAGCCGCCAGCTCAGGTGACTGGGGAAGCTTACGTGGGCCCTACAGGCACCTACCAAGTCTGGGAAATGTAGCAGCTCTACCTAATACATAGAAAAAAACATAAGGAGGCTGCCAAAATGAGAAGACAAAGAAGCATGTTCCAAATGAAAGAATAGGAGAAATCTCCAGAAAAAGAACTAAACAAAATGGAGACAAGCAAACTACTGAATAGAAAGTTCAAAACGATGGTTAGAAGAATGCTCAAGGAAATTAGTGAGGGCATAGAAACCATAAAAAAGAGTCAGAGATGAAGAATATATGAACTGAAATGAAAAATAACTTACAGATAATCAAAAGTAGAGGAGATGAAGCTGAGAATTAAATCAGTGATTTGGAACAGAAGGAAGCAAGAAACATCCAATCAGAACAGTGAAAAAGAAATGAGGCTAGGGTAAGGATCCTCTGGGACAACTTCAAGAGTACCGACCCTTGCATCATGGGAGTGCCAGAAGGAGAGGAGAGAGAGCAAGAAATTGAAAACCTATTTGAAAAAATAATAACAGAATACTGCCTTAACCTGGGGAAGGTAATAGACAAAAAGTCCAGGAAGTGCATAGAGTCCTAAGTAAGATGAACCCAAAGAGAATCACACCAAGACTCATTACAATTAAAGTGCAAAAGGTAAAAGACAAAGAGCCTTAAAAGCAGCAAGAGAAAAGCAGTCAGGTACCTTCATGAGAGCTTCCATAAGACTGTCCGCTGATTGCTCAACAGAAACTTTGTAGACTAGAAGGGAATGGCAAGAAATATTCAAAACGATGAAAAGCGAAGACCTACAACCAATATTACTCTACCCAGCAAGGTATCATCTAGAATTGAAGAACAGATAATGAGCTTCCCAGACAAGAAAAAGCTAAAGGAGTTCATCACCATGAAACCAGTATTACATAAAATGTTAAAAGGTTGTTCTTTAAGAAGAAGGAGAAAAGATCAAAAGTATAAAAAATAAAATGCCAGTAAATACATATTTATCAACAAATGAATCTAAAAAACAAAATAAATGAACAAGCAGAACAGAAACAGACTCAATGATACAGAGAACATTTTGATGGTTGTTAGAAGAAGGGTTGGGGAAGATGAGAGAAAAAGGTGAAGGGATTAAGAAGTACAAATTGGTTGTTACAATAGTCATGGGGATGTAAAGTACTGCATAAGGAATATAGTCAATAATATTCTAATAACTGTATGGTGTATGAGAGTCATTTTTTCCCCTTTTTTTTATAGAGACAGAGAGAGTCAGAGAGAGGGATAGACAGGGATAGACAGACAGGAACAGAGAGATGAGAAGCATCAATCATTAGTTTATTTATTCATTTATTTTTTTAATTTTATTTTTTTTTCTGAAGTTGGGAACAGGGAGGCAGTCAGACAGACTCCCGCACACGCCCGACTAGGATCCATCCGGCACGCCTACCAGGGGGCGATGCTCTGCCCATCGGGGGCGTCGCTCTGTTGCAACCAGAGCCACTCTAGCGCCTGAGGCAGAGGCCATAGAGCCATCTTCAGCGACCGGGCCAACTTTGCTCCCATGGAGCCTTGGCTGTGGGAGGGGAAGAGAGAGACAGAGAGGAAGGAGAGGGGGAGGGGTGAAGAAGCAGATGGGCACCTCTCCTGTGTACCCTGGTCGGAAACCGAATCCGGGACTCCCACATGCCAGGCTGAGGCTCCACCACCGAGCCAACCAGCCAGGGCCAATCATTAGTTTTTTGTTGCGCATTGCAACGCCTTAGTTGTTCATTGATTGCTTTCTCACAAGTGCCTTGACCTGGGGCCTTCAGCAGACCGAGCCAGTGACCTTAGGTTCAAGCTGGTGAGCTTTTGCTCAAACCAGATGAGCCGGTGCTCAAGCTGGTGACCTTGGAGTCTTGAACCTGTGTCCTCGGCATCCCAGTCTGATGCTCTATCCACTGCACCACTGCCTGGTCAGGCATTAGAGTCATTGAAATGATCACTTAGTAAGTTATATAATGTCTAATCACTGGGGTATACACCTAACACTAATATAATATTGTATGCCAACTAAAATTGAAAAATAAAAAAATGATTAAAAAATAGCTAGAATACTTTTTGTTTTCTTGATGAAACTTTGATTATACATTATAACATAAATATGTAAACATAGGTATATTTATCTTGGTAGAACTAACATCTACCTGACAAAGTTAATAAAGATAAAAAAAATCAACAATAATCTTTAAGTATAATACAATAGTAAGTCCTCACTTAACATTGCCCATAGGTTTTGCAACTTTAAGTGAATAACTTATAATGGGACCAATTTTACCATAATTTAATTGATATAAACAAGAGTTAGTATACTATGACATATCATCAACTCCAGCCAAGTTGCTTGACAGATTAGGGTCCCTAAACTTTTTACACAGGGGCCAGTTTACTGTCCCTCAGACCGTTGGAGGGCCACCACATACAGTGCTCCTCTCACTGACCACCAATGAAAGAGGTGCCCCTTCCGGAAGTGTGGCAGGGGCCGGATAAATAGCCTCAAGGGGCCGCATGCAGCCTGCAGGCTGTAGTTTGGGGATGCCTGGTAGAGGTTTGAGAAGAATTAAGAAAGTTTAGGATTACTGCTGTGCCAAACATGAGTGCTGACTAAGGAAGGTGAGCACTCATGGAATTATGGAACTGCATCTGGGCAGCATCAATATGGCAGATGAGGAGGATGCACTGAAATTTAAGTGTCAGTAATTTTCCCAGTTGGGTGATTATCTCCAACAATAGTCAGCAGATTGGCATTGGACTATGACTGGTGTTTTGCTAGGTGAGTACCATGAACAAATGAGGCAACAGACAAGAGAGCTGAGAATGTTGGCAAGAAAGTGAGCCAATGAAAAGTCAGTGAATACGAGAATAATAGGAGTTCAGAATATTGGGTTCTACCCCTAATGTACTATTAGCTAGTTGGGTCATGCTGTGAGGATCTCTCATAGGCTGTGAGCTCCAGCTATCCTTTTCTGTGAAGTGAATAACTGAACTAAAAGTTCATTTTCTAAGGTCTATTCCAGCTTGAATAATGTGTGAATGGGTTTGTGATTACTACAGGAAGTGGTAAAGGCAGAAAGAACAGAGATGAAGGATCAACTTGGGCTGTGAATTCATACAGAAGATTTGAGACTTACAAATAAATGACTTTATTCCAACTGAAATGTTCACATAAAACAAAATACATTGCTAAGTTTCAGAAAAACTTTGTTTTAATCAGAATTCTATTTGAAAATAAAGAAATCTTGGCAACGCTTTGTTCCCTATGGAAAGATAATCTTTATGTACAGAGTCTACAGTGAGATTTATGAGCACAATGGGATGTAGACATGTCCATTATTGAGGAAGGATATTAAGTAGAGTGTGAAACTGAAACTGTGAAGCCCCTTTCTAACTCAGTTACACCCACACAAGAAATGACAATACCTTACTTTATGAGTGAATAGTGAATAATTTGGTAACCCAATATCAGCTATGTAATTTATAATTCATTTTTTTTTCAGCTGCTCATCCTCTACCTTAAAATGATTAAAATGAGTGAAAAGACATTTGGGATTAAAAACTGAAGGCTTTTGAAAGCTAATTTTGGAGGCTGAGCCCACCTTCTGTGACCACCACTTACCATTATCAAATTAAGTGAGTACTCATAAAGAGTGGAGAGAGGGACCAAAGTCTACAGTTATAAGAATTTCTCTACCTTCTTAGGAACAGTTTTGTCCTAAATAAAAACAGCAGTTTGGAGAAGACTCTGAGCCCAGTTGATTCTTCAGGTGGGATCATTAGCATCAGTGGCCCCATTTCAAGACTGACACACCTGTCAATAGATCTGATGCTGCATTTTGGAATGAAATATCCTCCTGTGTAACAGAATGCAACTGACATGACCTCAATATGTGGTGACTCATTCCAGGAAGACTCTGTAAAAAAATAAAATGAAAAACAAATTTCTCAAGTGTGAAGTTAAAGAAAGCATTTTCTGTGTGACAGATAGATGATGGTATTATTAATAGTGAAAGGTAAAAGCTGAAACATTAGACTTCTCAGCTACACATCCTAAATTTCTTATTTGAGTGTGGATAGAGATAACCATTCAAAGTACTTCCATAATCTCAGCTTCAACTACAGCCAGAAACCAGGAAGGGGGAAAAAAAAAAAGAAAAAAGAAAAGCCCTCCTCAAGCAGTTTATAAACTAAAAAAATGGATGACAAGGAGTCTGGTTCAGATTAAATTGGAGAACTTGTGATAAAACTCAGGCTAGACAAGGAGAGTCAGACCTAAGTGGCTGAGCAGTATAGCACCAGAAAGAGGGGAGTGTGGTTCTAACACCTCCCTGTGTTCTCCTTTCTGGTGTGAAGCCTGATAAGCAATAATATGTGAACATGCTTTCTAAACTGCCAGGGATTATGTACTTTTGAGAAATAAAACATACTTTTGGGAGAGCGAGAAGATGGTGACGGAGTAGGCGGACGTTACAACTCCTACCTCCCAGAACCAAAGTGGATTACAACTTAACTTGGGGACAATCATCTTGAAAAACCAACTTTGGACAAGATTAAATTGGAAAAGCTGTTCATTTGAGGATGTAGTTTTAGCTCCCTGAGACAGAAACACATAGACTACAGTAAGAGAACCTTAAGTATTTATTGATATAAACAGAGAGAAATAACTAATGCTTAGCCTTATTCAATACACATTGACATATGAGCAGTTAAACTTTAGCATTCAGCACTGATTATTAGTCAGTCTAAAACGGTCACATTTTCTGATCACCGAGGGCTATGACTCTAAAGGAAATGACGTTTGCCACTTGTTATATAATCTCTTCTTGAATATCTTCCAGGGCTTTGGTGAGCTAAGACAGAAAAATATAGCTCCAATTCTACTGGGTTGTTACCAAGGACTATAATTATATTTTGTAGAATTTTGCTCAGCTAAATAATTTTTCATTTTAAGTATAATGTAGCAACAATAACTTGAGACCTTTACATTTTGCCGCAAATATTGCTGTTTTGTCACATATATCTTAAAACCCCACCTATATCACAAAAGAACCCCAATAATATGTTATTTCCTGTAATGTAACTCTCAGATGAGGTTGTTCTGGTAAAATTCCAACCTTAGAAATTATATTTTTGTCTTTACTAAGGAAGGCAACATTTTGGACTAGAAAGAACATTGAGTCTTTAGTATATTTGGTTTCTAGTTTTGGCTTTATATCTATCTGCTGTGTGACCTTGGGGAACTCAGGAAATCTCTCTGAGTTTCATTGGCTTATATGTAAAATGATGAATGAATTTAGACTTTTTGTAAAACACCAATGGTAATTTTCTATGATTTTGTGAATACATAAGCAATTTATAGATATAGATACCTATGAGCATATATTGTACTTTCTGTTAAACAGGGTCATCTATGAGAAATGGTGGAAGTCAGAACTATTGGCTTCTGCTTTTGATATGATTTCACTATTTTTAAAATAATGTCTGACAGAATTTTGGGTGACTCATTTCAGGAAAAGGTAGTGAGAGCATAAAAAGAAAATAAATTAATTTCAAATGAATAAAGAAATAAAATAGTCATTGATAAATAAAAGAATGAAAATGTTATTAAAAACAAAACAGGTTTAGAGAAAAGCATTTATATGATGAAGATAAACTATAAAATATCATTTAGAAAGATCTTATTTGATACCTTGAGTATATATATATATATGCATTCATGTCCATATATTTATGCATGTGTGTATGAACATACACATATGGACATAACTATGTGCATATACATAAATATGTAAGTACAAGCTTTTTAACATATATTGTGACCATGGAAAATAAAGAGAAGAAATCAAAGACTTCTTTGTCCCCTGTCACCTAAATTTGAATTACTCATCTTAGAGGATAAGTGCTTCCTTTAGTCTAATCTACAGATGACCTCAGTCATAGTGGATGGGGTTGAATGCTAAGGTATGGTCATGCCAATTATGCTAATTTGCTTTCCACTGTCCTAGACTAATTGAGAAGGTATGTTCTCTTATACATCAAGGACCAAGTCTTATTTGGGGAATCTCTGTGACTCAGGTGAGTATAGCCTATTTAGCAGAAGAGAACTGTGAATCAGAGGTTCTTAGGTTAGCAACTGAGAAGAGCTTGTGTTGAGTTACTGTTTGTTTTGGAGCAAAAGAGGAGTGTTATCAGATCAGGTGATCACTGAATATGGGGATTGCCAGTCACAGAAACAGAAATATGATGAATGCTATCAAGGTATACTGTGCATTTTCCATACGATGCAATATGGTTTTATTTCAATCCTCACAATAGTAAGATTAAAAGAATTTCAGGTGAATTAGTGATACTGGAAGGATAGTGGTTCTAGATAGGAATATGGTTGGGCTAAAGGTAAAATGGTTGACCAAGCATCCAGGTTAAGACTGACTCAAAACCATGAATAACTTTGACCAGTTTGATTTTAAGAATGGACCCAGGGCTTCTGGAATACTATGTTTTGGATTATCTGGATGAGAATTACAGCTTCCGTTGAGCACTTTACTGATGATGTTTGCAAGCAGTGATAGAAAACCATTATATTACTTACTTATTTACTTACTTACTTGCTTACTTAATTCATTTATTCACTTATTCATTAACTTATTTGTACTAGAGACATGGTACTAAGGTACTTGATGGTCTAAAAATGTGATTTCTACCCTTTAAAAATTTATAAATTAAGAGAGTATGTGTGTAACTGAATAGTGTCAATTAAATGTGATAAAGTTTAATTATATATACTTTATACAGAATATATATAATTAAATATGATTGCATATGTATATGAACATGTATTCTATGTATATATTATATATACACACACATATATGCAAAAGGTCATGGGTACACTGACTGACAGGGTGCTCTAAGTGTACCAGGGGTAAAGTCTTTCAGGTGAGTGAGGACAAAGCATGTTTGAGGGCAGCAAGGCCGTCAGTGTGGCTTGAGCAGAGTCCTCAAGTGAGGCAGAGAGCAAAGGGGATGAGATCAGAAAATTTTTAGCATGAGGAAGCTCTATAGGTCTTTGTGATGACCTTGGCTTTGACCCTGAGAGAAACAGGCAGCCTTTGCAAGATTACAATGTAAAATCAGAATTAACCACTTAACTTACTGGATCATTTCACTACAGAATTTCAAATGAGAAATCTTGGGCTCTTAACCATTGGCCTAAACTGAAGGCATTCTATGAGAATAAACCAAGACATTGTTTTCCATGTATTCTCTTTCTCTCAGGTACCATTGAGTTCTTTCGGTTCTGAGTTTTAGGAACATGCTTTTGCCTGTGATAATGCTCTAGAGGCTGCTCATATATTTGTGGATTTGGAAACAGCACTGCAGGAATATTGTTTCTGGAGGGAAGACCAGTGCCTGCAGTTTGATGCCATTTGGCCAGAATTGGACCCTATCCTCCAATATATATTGTTTACCAAGAATAGAGGTGATATTTTGATCTCCACTCAGCTCTCGCCTGTATCTATCTATTTCTCAACTAGTTTCAAAATGGAGAGAAAAGAGGGGTGTTGTTTTTAATACCCCTTAACTCAATGAATGCTCTGTCTGTGTCCACCCCAGTGACTGGGTGCTGCAGCTGGAGGCTAACAGAAAGAAGGAAAGAGAATGAAAGTCTGGGAGAGGGAATATTAGTATTTTTAAAAAAGATTATAATTATACTAATTTATTACATTCAGGATTACAATTACAAATGCATTATTTTTCTGCTCAGACTCTAGTCTCTCCTCTCAGACCCCAGAGAACTGAGGCATCAATCAATTAAATATTCCTTGAAGTGCTCTCTTATGTGGACAAAATGAATATTAGTAAACTAAATTGGCATTATTAAAAGAAGTCAATTGGTGTTGGGTGAATTGGTTTTTAGCGAAATGGCCATTTGGTGGATTAGTCAATTGGTAAACTGGCTTAAAACAAGTTGGTCTTTGGCAATGTGACCTAGAACCTAATGATTAATGGATCTTCTGTGTAAGAATCATGATAATAAAAAGTCACCCAGCCTCAGGTTGAACAACTAATAATGAGAAATACATTGTAATACAAAAGAAAATCCAAAACAATAAAAGACATTTGTCTCTAAATACTTGCATTTTAGATGTCTCCTCATTTTGTGTTACATTTTGTCTATTAGTCCTTATATGACTCTCAGGAACAACAAATAATTTTTCTGTTATTTTCTCCTTGTGGGAGCCTATTAATAGAGATTGAATAAGCTAGTGTGTCTTGACTAGATGTTTTCCAGTCTATACAGCTTGACTTCCAGGAGCTGTCCCTTCAGTGATTTGAGTTTTGCTTCCCTTTACCACCATGGTCACTCTGCCAACATCCCTTTTGAGGAACATTATACAAAACAGAACATAATCCTGGTCTGACAGCTGCTAGAAAGAACATGATCATGACCTTTATTCTAAAAAGCATTGTCCCTGGTATTTTGAACAAACAAACCTAGTAGGATAATTAAAAGATTTTTTTAATGTAAATCTCTCAATGTTTTTAAAATATTGTAGTAACTGAAGTTCTTTTCTCTTTTCTGAATAAAACAAATCTATCAAGTTCCTGAATTTTCTACTCACTAACAGATAATATAGAATTTTTTAGCCATTGAAATATACCAAATACCATCTTAACTTGGTAACTAAATTATCAACCTTTAGATCTTTGTTCAAAGTTAAGACTTCTTTCTTCTCCTCAGAGCCACAGCTTGACTTCAGGCAAGCAGCCTGGCTTCTGGGAAGTGATGTGGTTGGCAGTTGGTCTCCAGCCCCCTCCTTCTCCGTCAACCCACTCGCTACTGTTTTCCATCTCTTCAAAGTCTACTGAAGAAGTCGGGAGGGGAGGAGGGAAGTAAAGAGGTAAGACAAGTCTCACTTGACGGTTACCCCTATAAAGTAGCTGGATGCTTTCTGTGACTAGAAAATGATGAAACTTTCTTTTTTCCTTCCCAGACACATTGGTGGATACTCCAGGGATTTCCTTCCTGGCCCATTGAAATACTCATGATTAATGTGATGCAACCATTTCTTTCAGTGGCTGCTTTAGACCACAACCTCAGGCTCTGGTTTACCCAGGGTTCATTTCATAGAGACACTCAATGGAGGTTGCTTATCATCTGAGTGAAGCCCTCTTGGGCAAAACCTCATTTAAAACGGTCCACATTAGGTCTTCAGGAGATGCTCACTTATTCTTTATCTTGGCAAAACTCGAGTTATGCGGACAAATCTCTGTGTAGCAGCGTCTCTCTTCAACTCTGCCCTCAGACCTCTCACCTGCAGTTTCCCAGGCTCCTCCAGCACCAACACAGTGTGCTTACCACACACATGGAGCTCTCTGCAGGGCCCACTGAGGTCCTGCTCTCCGGACTTTAATCTAAGGGAGAAGTATCCCACCTCCTGCTGTGGGAGATGGGGCAGGAGACTCATGGTGCTGAAACAGCTCTTTCCAAAATATCTCTTCACAAATCTACTCTTAGTTACTACTCCTATACCTTTAGTATCTTCCTTATGGAGTTTAGACTCTTTCCACCTGTCCAAGGTCCATAAGTTAGAAACTTCCACTCAGTGGTCCAACAGCTCACTTTGGAATGTAACACCTTTCTTGTGAGATTACCACAGTTGAAACTTCCAGTTTAACCTCTTATATGTCCTTCTTTTATTTATTAACAACTTTTTTTTCAGGGTATTTCTCACTGACAGTTTTTATTTTTAGTTTTTCTTTGATTTTTTTTGGTAACAGTATAGTTGGCACACAATATGTTTCAGGTGTACAACATAGTGATTTGACATTTATATCCTTTATGATGTGATCATCATAATAAGTCTAATAACCACCTGTCACTGTGCAAAGTTATTGCAATATTATTGACTCTATTTCCTTTTCTGTACACTGTATCCCAATGGCTTACTTATTTTATAACTGGAAGTTTGTACCCCTTTTTCTTCTTCAACTTTTTCACCCATCCCTCTGACAACCATCAGTCTTTTATCTATGACCCTGTTTCTGTTTTGTTTTGTTTGTTTGTTTTGTTTTTTTTAGATTCCACATATATGTGAAATCATATGGAATTTTTCTTTCTCTGTCTGACTTATTTCACTTAACAGAATACTGTCTGGGTCCATCTATGTTGTCACAAATTACAAGATTTCATTTTATATATTGTATATATATATCACATCCTTTTTTTTCTTTTAGTGCATATGCATGCACACATGGGCATGGGCGAGAGAGAGAGAGAGAGAGAGAGAGAGAGAGAGAGAGAGAGGGAGAGAGAGAGAAAGAGAAGCAGACAAGGAGAGAGCTGAGAAGTATCAACTCTTGCAGCACCTTAGTTGTGCATTGATTGCTTTCTCATATGTGCCCTGATGAGGGGCTCCAGTGGAGCCAGTGACCCCTTGCTCAAGCCAGCCACCGTGGACTCAAGCCAGCGATCTTGGGCTTCAAACCAGTGACCTTTGGGCTCAAGCCAGTGACCATGGAAGCATGTCTATAATCCCATGCTCAAGCTGGTGACATCATGCTCAAGCCTGTGCACCCATGCTCAAGCCAGCAACCTCAGGTTTTTGAACCTAGGTCCTCAGAGTCCCAAGCTGATGCTCTAGTCTGTGAGCCACTGCCTGGTCAGGCATATCACATCTTCTTTATCCATTCATTTATCAATAAACATCTAGGTTGCTTTCATATCTTGGTTATTGCAAATAATACTGCAATAAACATATAGGTTCATATTATATTTTTGAATTTAGTTTTTATCTGTGCTTCCTCTAAATGCAGCCCAAGATCAAATTCAATTTTGTTATCATTCTTATGACTCTCTATATTTTTGACCAGTTGTTTTACTTTTCAGTTTTATGGCTAAAGATGTTCAGAAGAAATTATAATAAAAATTGGAAGTAATAATACAGATTAAGTATGTGTTGTATATTTACTAACTGCAGTTTTAAACCTTCTTTGCAGGACTTGGGGGATCACATATCACATATGATCTTTAAAAATTATAGCTTTTTGTACAGCTTGCCAGCTGGAGAAGGGAGAAGGGAAAGGAGAAGAGGGAACTAAAGGCAAAGCAGGGAATGAAGGCTGCAGCCTGTGCACCAAAAGAATAAACTGTCTGGAAAACATCAACTCCAGTGTTAAGAACACAATCTCAATAGCTACGTTTACCTGCTTGAGACACCAACTTCTCCAAGTAAGGTCTAAGTGTAGTGAAGGACAAAGTGAAGGCAGTTCATTCAAGTGGAAAATAAATTCTTGGATTTAGTCCCATGTAAATTATCTTTCTAATCACATGAGGATATATTCCCATATCCATATATAATAAAAAAAATCTTGAAGTGAAATAAAAACATACTCAGAAGAGAACAAATCCTTGGGAGCTGTTTTTATCTACTGGAATCCATTCTCCTCCTTTACTAAGATATTGCTGTGAAAGTATGACTAAGATCCTCCCGCAGCTCTTGAGAGGATCTCAGAGACAAATTTCAAAATGAATCTTACATGTTTTAAGACTGCTTATTCACATAACATTTTTGACATAATTTTCAGTGTTCTGGCAGGTCAGCTGCTTTTTTCTCCCACTCCCTAATCTTCAGATATTTTTGCTGTATTTTCAGCCCCTCATTAGAAAAGCAATACACATTCATAAAAAATACAATGAGCTCTCTTTCTCTCTCTCACACACACACACACATTCTCTCGCCCCTCTCTAAAATGAATAAATAAATAAATAACATAAAAAATACAATGGGCAAGCAAAATAACATAAAGTTCACTTATGATTCAGCAAGAAATTTCCATTATTATGAGTGTTTTAAAAAATATTTTTCTAATATCTTTTTTAAAATGCATATGTTATTCATCTAAATGTAGAATCCACATTTTAAATGCTACTATAACGAACTGTGTAATCTGATCCAACAGTTTTTGACCATTTGGATTGTGGCAGATTTCCTTACCATAAATAGGGAAGAGAAGGAATAATTAGTTTTAAATGAATTACATTTAAATAGCAAAGACATATATGAAGAAACTTTGAATACTAATTTTTAACAATTTTTACTTTCACAAATTGTTACCTCCTGTTACTTTTCACAAATTCATACCTCCAATTCCTTTCCTAAATTTAGTTTGGTTTGTACTTTTCCACACTAATGTTCATTTGTACATGCACACATTATTTTTTCTGAATCAAACATTGGTGTGCAACAAACACACACACACAACACCTTGCTTGGTAACTTGCTTTATTTACTTAACTATTTATTGGGCATTATTTCAGATCAATAAATGTAGTTTTAACTAATCTTTTGAATAGTGAATTGTAAGCTTTGATTTTATTCTACAAATAATGACAGTATTTATATACTGAGCTTATAAACTAGATAGACAAACAGATTCATTGCTTGTTTATGATAATTAGTCTTATAAGAATAACAATTGACTTGTAGATCGAGACATTTCAAAACAACTGACTGTGCCTGACTATTATGCAAAGGCAAGCTGTACAACACCATCTTATACCGATGTTGCTATCTACTTCAAAGTCAAACATGCAAGACATAAAAATGGCAAATATTTTTATAAATTATTTTCTTCTGTTAACATTCAAAGAGTAGATTAATGAGAAATGATTTTAAAAAGATATTCATCATTACATTACATTATTTTTTGAATGAGACAATAAATAAAATTATATTAATTGTATTTAAAGAACTCTAAAAAATTAGCTTGGATTTTGTGTGTGTGTGTGTGTGTGTGTGTGTGTGTGTGTGTATGCACATGCGCACATGATTTGTGCAAATATTTTTGATAAGAAGACAAAATTGCTATAATAATTTACCATTGTTTTATTTTATTTTATTTTACAAATTGAAAAATGAGAGCTGAAGAAACATTTAGCATAATTAGACTTTTCCTTCCTTGAATGTTCATACAATAATGCCTGATAATAAAGCTCCTGTAATCTATTCAAGCAGGACTGTGGAATGTCTTATAAATTTGTAGGTGGTATAGAAAAAAAAATAAAAAAAACCTTTTTGGGCAACAAGGGTCCCCTTTTTTATCTTTAAAAATATTTTTTTAAAGATTTTATTTATTCATTTTTATTGGTGAGAGAGAGAGAGTAAAGAGAGAGAGAGAACAGGGGGAGGAGCAGAAAGCATCAACTCCCGTATGTGCCTTGACCAGGCAAGCCCGGGGTTTCAAACTGGCAACCTCAGCGTACCAGGTCGACGCTTTATCCACTGCGCCACTACAGGTCAGGCCCCTTTTTTATCTTTTTGTATTTTTCCAAAGTGAGAAGTGCAGGGAGGCAGACAACAGACTCCTGCCTGCGCCTGACCAGGATCCACCCAGCAAGCCCACCAGGGAGCGATGCTCTGCCCTTTTGGGGTGCTGCTCCACTGCAATTGAAGCCATTCTAGCACCTGAGGTGGAGGCCATGGAGCCATTCTCAGCGCCCGGGCCAACTTTGTTCCAGTGGAGCCTTGGCTGTGGGAAGGGAAGAAAGAGATAGAGAGAAAGGAGAGAGGGAAGGGTGGAGAAGCAGATGGGCACTTCTCCTGTGTGTCCTGGCTGGGAATTGAACCCAGGACTTCCACACACCGGACCAAGGCTCTACCACTGAGCCAACTGGCCAGGGCCAATAGGGGCCTTTTTTAAACAGTTACAATGAACAATTTGCCTAAATCAGTGGTTCTTGTCTTGGGGTGATTTTGACAATGTCTAGAGACATCTAAAAGTCCCCTAAGAAGTATTATTTTCCCATTTTATAGATTGAGAAACTGAGACATAATGAAGCTAAGTAGTTTGCCTAAGATAACATAACAATAGTAGATTTAGCAGATAGTGTAGTGTGTGTATTGTTGCATACCTTTTATAATTTTAAAAACAAAAGTACAATGGTACATGTTTTTTGTGTATAAAAAGGGAAGATAGAAATAAAAAGAATGTGTTTTAATTGCAAAATAAATTTTAATCATCAAGTACTAAGAATCATAGATTTTTTCTTTTTTTTAATTTTTTTTTAATTTTTATTTATTTATTTTATAAAGGAGAGAGAGAGAGAGAGTGACAGAGAGAGAGAAGAGGGAGGAGCAGGAAGCATCAACTCCCATATGTGCCTTGACCAGGCAAGCCCAGGGTTTCAAACCGGCAACCTCAGCATTTCCAGGTCGATGCTTTATCCACTGCGCCACCACAGGTCAGGCAGAATCATAGATTTTTATAACTATATTTTATGCTAAAAAGGATTATCATTTAATAACTGGGGACATGCCATCATTGAGGACATTATGCTAAGTGAAATAATCCAGTGTCAGACAAATAGTATATGATTCCACTTCTATGATGTATCTGAAAAAGTCAAGAATTAAATTTATAGAATTAAGGGGTGGAATGGTGGTTGCCAGTTCTAGAAATCTTCTGTACAACCTTGTACCTAAAGTCAACAATATGTATTGTGCATTTAAAAATTTTGTTGAGAGTAGATCTGATGTTAAGAGTTCCTACCATAATATAAAATAAAATTAAAAACGAACAAACTATGGTACATCCATATACAAAACTGGAGAAAAAAAAAACCCCAATTGATACATTCATCATGGATGTGTTTTGCTAACTGAGAGGAGCCAGATCAAGAGGTTACAGACAAAATGATTTTATTTATATGACATTCTGAAAAAGGAAAAGCTATAAGAATGGAGGAATGGAGCAAGTGGTTGCTAGGAGTTCAAGATGGGAGAAAGAGTTGACTACAAAGGAAGAGCATGAGGAACTTTTCTGAGGTGATGGAACTATTCTGTACCATGATTTTGGTTGTAGATACATGACTGCATTTGTCAAAACTTAGAGAATTGTACACCACAAAAAAATGAATTACACTGTATTTAACATAAAAGTAAATGTAAAAATAATTTTTAAAACACCTTAAATTTTCTGAATCTTTCAGGCTTTCACCAGAGTACTCAATTATTAAATGTTTGTTAAATTCATAATGGGTCATTTGACCCTTTCTGTAGCTAGGCAGCCTCTCATGGAATTCAGTCAAAGATGTGAGGAGTGTGTACCAGAAGAGTCTGTTCTGATCAGCCTTCCTGTCCTCTAAGATGATCAGCAAGCCTTTACTTGTCTACACTCCAGGAGGGAGTACAGATAAGTTCAGTCACAGCAATGCTATTTATAAGGTAAGTAAGCAAAATTGAAGGTGGAGGTTGCATAGGTTTCATTTAACTTTGGCATCACATCCTTTTTCTTGTACTTCCATTAATTATTTTTGAATAAAAATATTTTAAAGTTAATGGTTCTGTAGTTGCTGAAGAAAAAATAGTTGACATCCTGCAATCTTATATATCCTTCCATGAGAGACTAGTAACACATACAGATAGTAAAAGTACTGCAAAAGATAACAGAGGTCATTGCTTTAGGATTAACATCATCCATGGCAATTTGATATGTCTCTAATACTTTACAGATTTACTCCTTTCTTTTGGGACAAGTAGGGTAAGTTCCTCATTTTATGATTGCTAAGATGAAAAGCAACATCAACCTTTTACTGCTAAAATGAGAAAAAAATATATTAGCTTCATCAGAATAAGATAGTAATAATAAAAAATACTGTATTCTATTTGTAGATAGCATATTAAGAAGAACACTATATTTTATTTGTAAACATGGCATTCCCAGGTATCTATTTTGAGCTTGCTAGGCGTTCATTCTCTGTGGCCAATGATACTGAGTTACCAGGGTAGCCACTAGACAAGTGGCTAACAATTGGTTTTCACTGGTTGGGGAACATGTAGATTTCCCCCCTCATATACTGGTGACTACAACATAAAAACTTTTCAGTATAGCTTGTTTTACAGGTCCCATGGCTGCCAGTCAAAATGTTCTCCAAAGTTCAGACTTGAGTTGGTCTGAAGATGGGATATAGTAACCACAATTTTGAATAAGCTAGCTGAGCCATAGAATGGAATGGACACAATTGAATAGTCTTTGGCATCAGCAATGTAAAAAATAATGTGGGGTTGGTTATGGCCTGGAGTTGGTAGAAACAGAAATGAAACAGAAACACCTGTCATAGAGACAGGTGTTTTGTTTGTTTTTTTAACTGTAATAAATAAAATATATTTCTTGATGTTGCTTTTGTGACTCACTTCACCAAATCAGAATTCAAGCAGGTCACTTCCTCTTTATTTTCCAATTAATTTCTGAGCACTGGTATAGGGCATTTGGGGGGGGGGGGAATTTCCTGCAAGGGCCTGAATTCCCCTGATGCCCTGCCAATAATAATTTTAATTTCTTATGGGGATAGAAAATATTAAACTTTATAATGTTTTCAGAACCAAGTAAGCCAAAAATCTTACTATCTTCCTATAAGATAATTGCACAACCACATTGAGGGGTAGAATTTTATTTTTAAAGCCATCTTGTTACCTCTCTGCATTCTTTCTTCACCTAGTTTAAGTTATTTGTGTCATTATTTAAGGCTGTCATGAAAGGTTCTCCTTTATAAGATCTAATGGATTAATCTCTGTGGCTATTTCATTGATAAGCTAAAACATCTGTTTTCTCACTTTTGATAGAGGTTTAAAAAAAAGAAAAGAAAAAGAAGGGAGTGGGCTACTCTGTCCAGCTGCTTCAGAGATAGCTCCGAATTTTTGCTCAAGGTTAGCCATAGGCTGCTGTGGCCAGCAGATCACAGCCCCATGTGTGTCCACGTCCGAATCCCTGGAAGTTATGACTATGTTATACGGCGAAGAGATTTTGCAGATGTGATTAAATTAAATATCTCAAAATAAGGAGATTATCCTGGATTATTCTGGTGAGCCCAATATCATCAAAAGGGTCCTATAAGAAAAAGATGGAAATAGAAGTGAAAGTGAAAGAAGATGTGAGAATAGATGCAGAGGTCAGAAGACGAGATGATTTGAAAGCGGACAAAAGACAAGGAGTGTGGGCAGCATCCAGTAGCCGACAAAAACAAGGAAGTGGATTCTCCTCTGGAGACTTTAGAAGGAATGTGGGTCTGCTCAAATCTTGATTTTAGCCTAATGAGACCTATTTAAGACTTCTGACCTCCAGAACTGTAAATGAATACATTTGCGTTATTCTAAAGGACCAGATGTGTGGTAATTTATTACAGCAGCAATGGGAATCTAGCACATCTGTTCATCTTCACAATAAGTAAGAAAACTAGCCTGGGACTCAGGACTTCTAGAACTCTTAAAGTTTTCCAGTTTCAGGCATAGCTCTCAGAAAAGTGTGGGTGCTGTTAAGTAGGGTAGGGCATTGCATCAGGAAGAAATTAAATGTGTGTGAAAACATTTCACTGATTTCTGTTTCTTCAGCCCTGTAATTCCCATTTATTTCATATTGGTCATAGAGAAAGCCTGCCCTAGTGTTGGGCAGAAAAGCACCCACCTATTCTTTTTTTTTTTTTTTTAATAATTTAATTTTTTTAATGGGGCGACATCAATAAATTAGTATACATATATTCAAAGATAACATGTCCAGGTTATCTTGTCATTCAATTATGTTGCATACCCATCACCCAAAGTCAGATTGTCCTCTGTCAACTTCTATCTAGTTTTCTTTCTGCCCCTCCCCCTCCCCTTTTCCCTCTCCCTCTCTCCCCTGCCCCCATAACCACCATACCACACTCTTATCAATGTCTCTTCGTCTCACTTTTATGTCCCACCTACGTATGGAATAATGCAGTTCCTGTTTTTTTTGATATACTTATTTCACTTCGTATAATGTTATCAAGATCCCACCATTTTGCTGTAAATGATCCGATGTCATCATTTCATATGGCTGAGTAGTATTCCATAGTGTATATGTGCCACATCTTCTTTATCCAGTCATCTATTGACAGGCTCTTTGGTTGTTTCCATGTCCTGGCCACTGTGAACAATGCTGCAATAAACATGGGGCTGCATGTGTCTTTACGTATCAATGTTTCTGAGTTTTGGGGGTATATACCCAGTAGAGGGATTGCTGGGTCATAAGGTAGTTCTATTTTCAGTTTTTTGAGGAACCACCATACTTTCTTCCATAATGGTTGTACTACTTTACATTCCCACCAACAGTGTATGAGGGTTCCTTTTTCTCCACAGCCTCTCCAACATTTGCTATTACCTGTCTTGTTAATAATAGCTAATCTAACAGGGGTGAGGTGGTATCTCATTGCAGTTTTGATTTGCATTTCTCTAATAACTAAAGAAGATGAGCATCTTTTCATATATCTGTTGGCCATTTGTATTTCATCCTGGGAGAAGTGTCTGTTCATGTCCTCTTCCCATTTTTTATTGGATTGTTTGTTTGTTTGTTGTTGAGTTTTATGAGTTCTTTGTATATTTTGGATATTAGGCCCTTATCTGAACTGTTGTTTGAAAATACCATTTCCCGTTTAGTTGGCTGTCTGTTTATTTTGTTATCAGTTTTCCTTGCTGAGCAAAAATTTCTTAGTCTGATGTAGTCCCATTCATTAATTTTTGCCTTCACTTCTCTTGCCTTTGGAGTCAGATTCATAAAATGCTCTTTAAAACCCAGGTCCATGAGTTGAGTACCTATGTCTTCTTCTATGTACTTAATTGTTTCAGGTCTTATGTTTAGATCTTTGATCCATTTTGAGTTAATTTTAGTACAGGGGGACAAACTAGTCTAGTTTCATTCTTTTGCATGTGGCTTTCCAGTTTTCCCAGCACCATTTATTGAAGAGGTTTTCTTTTCTCCATTGTGTGTTCTTGGCCCCTTTATCAAAAATTATTTGACTATATATATGTGGTTTTATTTCTGGACTTTCTATTCTGTTCCATTGGTCTGAGTGTCTATTTTTCTGCCAATACCATGCTGTTTTGATTGTCATGGCCCTATAATATAGTTTGAAGTCAGGTATTGTAGTGCCCCCAGCTTCATTCTTTTTCTTTAGTATTGCTTTGGCTATTCGGGGTTTTTTATAGTTCCATATAAATCTGATGATTTTTTGCTCCATTTCTTTAAAAAATGTCATTGGAATTTTGATGGGAATTGCATTAAATTTGTATATTGCTTTGGGTAATATGGCCATCTTGATTATATTTATTCTTCCTAACCAAGAACAAGGAATATTCTTCCATCTCATTATATCTTTTTTGATTTCCCTTAACAATGGTTTATAGTTTTCATTATATAAGTCCTTTACATTCTTTGTTATGTTTATTCCTAAGTATTTTAATTTTTTTGTTGCAATCGTGAAGGGGATTATTCTTTTGAGTTCGTTCTCAAATGTTTCATTATTGGCATATAGAAAGGCTATTGACTTTTGTATGTTAATTTTGTATCCTGTGACCTTACTGTATTGGCTTATTGTTTCTAGTAGTCTTTTTGTGGATTCTTTGGGGTTTTCGATGTATAGGATCATATCATCTGCAAAAAGTGATACCTTTACTTCTTCTTTTCCGATATGGATGCCTCTTATTTCCTTGTCTTGTCTAATTGCTCTGGCTAGAACCTCTAGTACCACATTAAATAAGAGTTGAGAGAGTGGACAACCCTGTCTTGTTCCTGATTTAAGGGGGAAAGCCTTCAGTTTTGTGCCACTTAATATGATGTTAGCTGATGGTTTATCATATATAGCCTTTATCATGTTGAGATATTTTCCTTCTATACCCATTTTGTTGAGAGTCTTAAACATAAAATTGTGTTGTATTTTATTGAAAGCATTTTCTGCATCTATTGATAAGATCATGTGGTTTTTGTTCTTTGTTTTGTTGATATGGTGTATTACGTTAACCGTTTTACGTATGTTGAACCATCCTTGAGATTCTGGGATGAATCCCACTTGATCATGATGTATTATTTTTTTAATATGTTGTTGTATTTGATTTGCTAGTATTTTGTTTAGTATTTTAGCATCTGTATTCATTAGAGATATTGGTCTGTAGTTTTCTTTTTTTGTGCCGTCCTTGCCAGATTTTGGTATGAGGGTTATGTTGGCCTCATAAAATGTGTTTGGAAGTATTGCTTCTTTGCTTCTTCCTCAGTTTTTTGGAAGATTTTCAGTAGAATAGGAACCAAGTCTTCTTTGAATGTTTGTTAAAATTCGCTGGTATAGCCGTCTGGGCCTGGACTTTTATTTTTGGGGAGGTTTTTGATGGTTTTTTCTATTTCTTCTTTACTAATAGGTCTGTTTAGGCTTTCTGCTTCTTCTTGACTCAGTCTAGGAAGGTTGTATTGTTCTAGGAATTTATCTATTTCTTCTAGGTTGTTGAATTTAGTGGCATAAAGTTTTTCATAGTATTCTACAATAATTCTTTGTATATCTATGGTGTCCGTGGTTATTTCTCCTCTTTCATTTTGGATTTTGTTTATATGAGTTCTTTCTCTTTTTTCCTTGGTAAGTCTTGCCAAGGGTTTGACAATTTTGTTGATCTTTTCAAAGAACCAGCTCCTTGTTCTATTAATTTTTTCTATAGTTTTTCTGTTCTCTAATTCATTTATTTCTGCTCTGATTTTTATTATCTCCTTTCTTTGGCTGGTTTTAGGTTGTCTTTGTTCTTCTTATTCCAGCTCCTTAAGGTGTGAAGTTAAGTCGTTCACTTGGGCTCTCTCTTGTTTCTTCATATATGCCTGAAGTGATATGAACTTCCCTCTTATCACTGCTTTTGCTGCATCTCACAGATTCTGATATGTCGTATTTTCATTTTCATTTGTCTGTATATATCTTTTGATCTCTGCGCTTATATCATCTTTGACCCATTCATTTTTTAAAAGTATGTTGTTTAGTTTCCACATTTTTGTGGGATTTTTTCCCTCTTTTTTGCAGTTGAATTCTAGTTTCAAGGCTTTATGATCAGAAAATATGCTTGGTACAACTTTGATTTTTCTGAATTTGCTGATGTTGTTTTTGTGGCCCAACATATGGTCAATTCTTGAGAATGATCCATGTACACTGGAGAAAAATGTATACTCAGTCACTTTGGGATGAAATGTCCTGTAGATGTCTATCATATCCAGGTGCTCTAGTGTTTTGTTTAGGGCCACTATATCTTTGTTGATTCTCTGTTTGAATGACTGATCTAGAGCCGTCAGCGGTGTATTGAGGTCTCCAAGTATGATTGTATTTTTGTCAGTTTTTGTTTTAAGGTCAATATATTTTGGTGCTCCTTGGTTTGGTGCATATATATTAAGAATTGTTATGTCTTCTTGATTTAGTGTCCCCTTAGTCATTATGAAATGGCCAAGTTTGTCTCTGAGTCCTTTTGCTGTCTTGTAGTCAGCATTATCAGATATGAGTATTGCTATGCCTGCTTTTTTTTTGGATGTTATTTGCTTGGAGTATTGTTTTCCAGCCTTTCACTTTGAATTTGTTTTTATCCTTGTTACTTAGATGAGTTTCTTGTAGGCAGCATACAGTTGGATATTCTTTTTTAATCCATTCTGCTACTCTGTGCCTTTTTATTGGTGAGTTTAATCCGTTTACATTTAGTGTAATTATTGACACTTGTGAGTTCCCTATTGCCATTTTATAGATTGCTTTCTGTTAGTTTTGTGTCTTGTTTGATCCTTCTCTTTCATTTTTCTATCTTTTGTTTTTATTTGGTTGTATTCAATACCTCTTTCCTCTGTTGCTATCTTTTTTAAATTGTGTGCTTCTGTGGCCCACCTATTCTTAATACCAGAAGCACAGTATCTCCCCTTTGCCCACCACCCACTTCAACTGTTTAGGATGCCAGACGTTAGTCAGTGTGTAGAAGGTGAGGCCATCAGGTCAAATTCGTATGCCTCACTTGGATACCAAGGTGTTTGCACATTTGTTCACTAATTATTCTTTTTTTAAAAAAAAAAATATTTATTCATTTTTATTAGAGAGAAAGGAAGGAGAGAGAGAGAGAGAGAAGACATAGAGAGAATAGGGGGAGGAGCAGGAAGCATCGACTCCCATATGTGCCTTGGCCAGACAAGCCCAGGGTTTTGAACCGGTGACCTCAGAGTTCCAGGTCAATGGTTTATCCACTGCGCCACCACAGGTCAGGCCATTAATTATTCTTTGAACACAGCTGCCAGTAAACTACAGCTCAACCCAGCCTTAAACATCAGCCGCATATTGTGCTCCAACTAGCTCTTTCTTGCAAATATACTATGTGCTGAAATTAAATCAGTGAACAGTTCTCTCATGTCCTCCTGATGAATTCTTCTTTTGGGGTCAAAGTCAACTTAGTCCTCACTTAGAAATTTCTCTAAATTTAAACCTTGGAATACACACACCACGATCAAAGTTCCTTCTTTCCCAGAGAACTGTGGGTTTCTTGTGCTGGCAGATTGATTTCCTTCCCTAAAGATTTTTAAATGGGTTTTGTGGAAGGGATTGTTAGGGCAATCAGTGATGGATGCCACTCTACTCATACTTACACATGGGAGACCATGCAAGTGATTATTTTTAGGAGCAAAATGATGTCTTCCACAGTGATTCTGACTACCTTTATGTCAGAAAATCATTGTACTTATAAAATGTTTGATCACAGCTTTTCATGGCACTGCATTTAATTGTACTTGAGCAGAAAACTCTTATATTTCTATTGTATGGAAATCTGACTCACAGCAATGTCTCCATCAGTTCCTACTCTGTGTTTTAAAACTCTCTGGATGCTAGAAGGAATATGTAATGAACTCTCCTCATATACCCACAGGATAAATCTTTACTTCTCTCATCAAATACAGTGATCACCTTTTTCTAATCCATTCTATGACAAGATTAGATTCTTCCTCATAATGGTCAGTACCCTCTGAGTAAGTACCAATGTGTTCATTTATTCCACAGAAGGCTAAAATTGATACTTTCCTCACTGCCCCTGGAACTTCATACTGCTGTTAATGCAGCCCAGTGATGAGTTCATTCTTTTAGTAACATCTTCTCATTGTTAATTGAGCTCCTCAAACTCAGAGTCAAGTAAAATTCTTTTTAAGGTACTTGTATTGTTGTTTAGCCTGTGCCTGAGAACTCATTTATCTCTATTATTATTTCCAGTTTAGATTCCAGTTCTTTCGACAGCATAGTACATATGTTTCTGAGTTATCATTATTTTTTTAATGAGAGTAGGAGAGACAGCGAGACAGACTCCTACATGTGCCCTTACCAGGATCCACCTGTAATTCCAATCCAGGACCAACCAAAATCAATCAAGCTATTTTTAGCACCTGGGGCTGACACACTCAAACCAACCAAGCCATCTTTGGTGCCCAGGGCCTATTCTCGGACCAACTGGGCCACTGACTGCAGGAGGGAAAGAGGGTGAAATGGGGAGGGGGAAGGGGTAGAAGCAGATGGTCACTTCTCTTGGGTGTTTGCCTAGAAATCAAACCCGGGACATCTATATGCTGAGTAGATGCTCTATACCAGTGGTAGTCAACCTGGTCCCTACCGTCCACTAGTGGGCGTTCCAGCTTTCATGGTGGGCAGTAGCAGAGCAACCAAAGTATAAATAAAAAGATAGATTTAACTATAGTAAGTTGTTTTATAAAGATTTATTCTGCCAAACTTAGCAAAAATCTGACATAAAGTTCTTGGTAAGTAATTATTATTATATGCTTTAACTTGCTGTAACTCTGCTTTATAAATTTTATAAAGTAAAGTTACTTCCCTACTTTATAAATCACCATTACTGTGGAATCAGTGGGCAGTTAGAAAATTTTACTACTAACAGAGATACAAAAGTGGGCGGTAGGTATAAAAAGGTTGACTACCCCTGCTGTATACACTGAATCATTGGCCAGGGCCTAATTATTTTCAGATTTAATTATAATACTCTCTATTGTCTTTAAAATTTTAAAAGTTGAAGAGGCCAAAGATACCTCAGACCTCTCTTCAGCTTGCCATACTTTCACACCATATTTTTGTGTATAACAGTGCACATTCATGCTTGTTATTGATAATGAATATTAGTTTAAGAATCAGAAAATCTCAGGTTCAAATTCATGTTTCGCTTTTACTGGTTGTATGATCTTGGGCAAATTGCCTCACCTAGTATTCTCTGTATCATGGAGATATTTATTGCCCACATTAGATTTTTGTTGTGGTGTTTATGCATATGTGTGTGTATATGCATGTGTATAAGTATTTACATGTGTAAATGTGTTTTGTGTGCATGTGTATGGATTGTTTGTATGTGAGTATATATGTGTGACATGTACACATGTATATATGTGCATGTGTATATGCCTGCACATCTTATATGTGTAATATGTGTATGTGCATATGCATGTGTGTTTATATGCTTATATGTATGTGTGTACATGCAAATACATGTGATTTTGTTTTAATGTGTGTATTATTCATGTGTGTGCATGTGTGTGTGTGTATTCTGGAAAATATCAGATTGACAATACACAGTAGATATTATAATTAATAAAGCAAACCAATTATGATTACAACAATTGCACACAGTACTATCTGATATTAGAGTAGTGCCTCACAGAGTATCTGGCATAATGAGTATTTCCCTCAGCCTCTGTGGTAAATGTAGTTCAAAAGGAAATGATATAGTCCCAGAATGGACTGAACTTCATGCACCTGTACCAGTTCCTAACGATTACCTCTTTGATTCCTAAATATTTATCCACCTTCTATACTCTAACATTTTGCTAGGGATTCCTCTAATCTCTTTAGCATAAAGTTTAAGAATTTAACTTCTTTCACCTTTTCAAAAATGGAAAAATTTATTTGTCCTGTTCTCACCTGCCAGCAGAACTTCTGTTTCCACAGTTCTTCAAAGACGACTATTTACAGTTCTTTGATGTCATCTGAGCCTTCTTTTGGTTTATGGAATGGCAACAAAGTCCTTTGAAAGGTGCAGTTTTTCAACTCATTCCTTAGCAAGGACTTTCATTTTCTCCCATCAATATTTGCTTTCTCCTTTCTAATCTATTTGTCTTTTTTTTCAATTTATGTATCAGCCAGGGATATCTTGATTATCAATACAATAAACCCAAATTTAACCCTCTTAGGATAAAAAAATGTATCCAGTGCTTTACTTGGCTTACACAGCTGGGAGGGTCAGGGGTAAGGCTTGTTCCAGTCAAAGCTGGACTCGGAATCAGAGGATGCCACCAGGAGCTTAGAGTTCCTGCTGTATCTGAGTTCTAATTCTTTTTGTGGATGGGCTTTCCTCATGGTAGAGAAGATAATAACCGGGTTGTATTCAAATCCAAAAGGAAGAGAGACATTCTCTCTTAATATTCATGCATTAAATATCATAAGGGACACCTGACTGGCCCTGTTTGATTATGTGTTCATAGTCGCAGCCAGGGCAAGCTGGGCACCATGACCAACAGGCCCATTTCAATCGTGTGAGACGTGGGAGTGAAGCAGGACAGGCAAAGAAGCAGCAGTCTGCTGCAACGGAGACAAGACTTGAGAGGTTTTGTTTCCTGCCTCTCCTCCAATGTTTTCACAGGATTGACTCCAAATCTTTCCTTTGCTCCCTGCATTACTTCAGAAAACCTATTTTTATCTTCCTTGGCAATAGTCACAAGCTTTTTTTATTCTCTTAGTATTAGTTTTCATTTGTTGGTAGTTACATGTTGGTCCTTCCATACTTTTAAAATGATACCTTTAAAGTGTCTCTGTTTACCCGAGAGCTGGTTAGGTTGCCGAAATAGCTTCCTTAGCTGCCTCTCCCTCACTTTCATGTTTACCTTCTCAGAACAATGTGTTTAAAAGCTTTGATTTCTTTCCTCCCCAGTCTCTGGCCATGACATCATGCCTACCTTCTTTCCGAATCTCTGTAAATTGGTCTTCTTTTAGAGCAGGCCATAGATCTAACTTTACTTATGGTTCAGATCTTTGGCTATCACAGGCTATAAGATTGGTCCTCTCCTCTTCCTTAAGGATTCTATTCTTTCCACTTTGCCATCCTGAACTTTCCTTGCTCATCAGAATTAGGTCTTCTCAGGAATTCCCTTCATTGCTTTTTTTGCCGTCTAAAAAATGAAGTTGTCAGTAAGATGTATCCAATGCTTTACTTTCAGCTAACTTCCTGGAGATGTCCAGATAAGCACCATCCTTCATCACTTCTGTGTCTTGTCTCTGTTTCTGTGCCAGACTTGTGATCAAAGTCAGGCTATGATTGTCCTTTTTTTTCTTCTGCCTGAAATGGCTGCTTTACCATTTGTCACCCCCCAGTCCACCCCTTCCAACCCTAGTATCATTTTGATGTTTTTTCTTTTCAACTCCACCCAGATGTTCTTTATCATTCTACCACTCCTATTTTGGGTTTGTTTTCCCCAAAGGTATCTATCTTCTTGACATGAAATGTTACTTTCTTTGCACAATGTGGTACATTCTGTGAGAGTTGCCACTTGTGCATGTTATTTTGCCAAGATGCAATAACATCTATGAAAGGTGTTGGTTTCCTTGTGTGAACACCAAATTATATGTTCTGTATATATTGGTGTTCAAGCAACCAGAAACCTAAAGGCTATGTCTTCCTGCCTTCCAAATTATTTTCCCCTGTGAATTCCTAGGTACATTCAGCATCGTTTCATACTTAGTGTTCTCCAGACATTCCCCCTTTTTATTCTTCTTCCATTTTTTTACTATTTAAAATCCTGTACAACAGACTGATAGATACCCCAGTGAACACATTCTTCACTTTATAAAAATTGATCAAATCTTATCACAAAAATTTCAAAGGAAAAACTCTCATTTTTTTCTTGCTCTGCTGGGAATGTGCACTCTCAAATAACACTTAAAACAAGTGGGCCAATAGGTTGGGGTGGCAAAATTCCTTCTTTCATAATGATTTGTGTAATGGAGACCCATAGTGTGTTTGAGTTGTGGCCAATGTTTGGTTTTGATGCAATATACTCAAAAGTATTTGCATCCATAAAAAATGCTCCATGTGGATATTTTAAGGATTTTCCTACCCCAAGGACTGCAGCAGGATAACTGGAGAAGTAAAAACTGGCTCATCATTAATAAAGGAAGATTTTTCTTTGAAGGATGGCCAGTGTCTGCTGGACAGAGAAACTGCAAAAAGCCAGGAGGGAGGCCTCTATCTCTACCTTCTTTTGCCTCTGTTCCTGTAGGTAGTTCTCATGTCTACACTTCCCCTACCTTTCCTCCAGTCCCAGACATTTCACTTGTTCTTACCCCATCTCTCCCCTTGACGATGAGCCTGGCCCTACCTTGGTTTATGCCTGCATTTGGTCCTGCCTTAAACTCTTCTCCTACCTCAACATCTGCCTTCTCCTTGAAGCCAAGGGTACTGGGGACAATAGCATTCTGAATTTGATGTAAGAATTTTAGAACAGGATGCCTGAGGGCAGTTAATATTAAGGGTGTACTTGTTTTCTTTGCACTTTCTGGTGTGAAGATAGAGAAGAGGAATAAATGGCACTGAACATTTAAAAAATAATTAAGGGGACCCCAAACTGTTTTAGTTGCATATATTTCCTCAAGTGCAGATCAAAATCCATTTCAAGGATCCGACAGGCCATAGAGATGAAAGTCTCATTTGCAATAAGTAAGACCTAGCCCATGAGCTGGCCAAGCTGCCTGCCATTGGACAAGTCACTTCTCATTTTCAAGCCTTTGTATCATTATTTGAAAGGTAAGGGTGACAATGCCCATTGTATCAGGTTGGGTCTCTGATAAACAGACTTATAGAGGAAATCAGTTTGTAGAAGTATTAGGGGAGGCTTTTGGGATCAACTCTGAAAACAAGAAGGAACCTGACCTGTGTTGGCACAGTGAATAGAACCTCAACCTGGAATGTTGAGGTCATGAATTCGAAATTCCAGGTTTGCCTGGTCAAGGCACATATGACAAGCAACTACCATGAGCTAATACTTTCCACTCCACTCCCCCTTCTCTCTCTCTCACTTCTCTCTAAAAATCAATAAGTAAATCTTCAAAGAAAGAAAGAAAAGGAAAGAAAAAGAAAGAAAGAAAAAAGAAAGAGAGAGAGAAAGAGAGGAAGAAACAAAGAAAGAAAGAAAGGAAGAAAGAAAGAAAGAAAGAAAGAAAGAAACAAAGAAAGAAAGAAAGAAAGAAAGAGAAAGAAAGAAAGAAAGAAAGAAAGAAAGAAAGAAAGAAAGAAAGAAAGAAAGAAAGAAAGAAAAGGAAAGAAAGAAAGAAAGAAAGAAAAAAAGGGAAACAAGGAGGAGATTCTGAGAGGTAGAGGGCAAAGTCAAGTTTGGAGTTGTTCTGCATTGATTTGAAATACCTGGACCTTTGTACTTGTCTTAGTCAGTCTGGTGTGCAATCACAAAAATCCCATGGAATGGTGACTTCCTAAACAATGATTTGTTTCTTACAGTTTAGAAAACTGGGAAATCCAAGATAAAGATTTCTACCAATTTAGGTTTTGGTGAAGGCCCATTTCCTGGTTGAAAGACAGCTGTCTTCTTGTATCCTCACAGGACAGAGGGGGTGAGAGAATTCTGGGAGTTCTTTTATGAGAGCACTGATCCCATTCATGAGGGCACCAGCCTTCTGACCTAAGCACCTGCCAAAGGCTCCCACCTCCAAATACACCACATTGGGCATTAGAATTTAATATGAATTTTGGAGAGACACAAATATTCAGTCTAGAGAAGTATGTCTGTCTCCATGCTTCATTGAATGTGAGATATTTGGGGTGAAATGTGGCCAATGTGATCCCTGAAGGGCTGAAAATGTCTTCTAATAGCCCTGTCAGAAATGAATTATTTCTCTTTCTTTCTTTCTTACTTTTTTTCTTTCTTTCTTTCTTTCTTTCTTTCTTTCTTTCTTTCTTTCTTTCTTTCTTTCTTTCTTTCTTTCTTTCTTTCTCTCTCTTTTTGTGAGAGAGAGAGAGAGAGAGAAGAAGGGAAAGAGATGAGAAGCAGCAACTTGTAGTTGCATCCCTTTAGGTGTTCATTGATTACTTCTCATACATGCCTGAGCTGGGGGTTCCAATTGAGCCAGTGACCCCTTGCCTAAGCCAGTAACTTTGGGCTTCAAGCCAGCGACCTTTGGGCTCATGTCAGTGATCCTATGTCAGTGATCCCATGGTCAAGCTGGCAGCCCCAGGCTCAAGCTGGTGAGCTTATACTCAAGTCAGATGAGCCTGCACTCAAGCCAGTAATCTCAGGGTTTTGAACTGGGCACTTCAGTTCTATCCACTGTACCACCACTGGTCAGACAAATTATTTCTATTTTATTTTAATTATTATTTTTTTAAGCAATAGGAGGGGAGATAGTGAGACAGACCCAGACTGGGATCCACCCAGCAACCCCATTTTGGGCTGATGCTGCAATCAGCTGAGCTATTTTTAGCACCTGAGGCTAATGCTATCCTCAGTGCCAGGGCCAACTCTCAGACCAGCCGAGCCATGGCTGCAGAAGAGGAAAAAGGAGAGAAAGAGGAGAAGGAAAAGGAGAGAAGTAGATGGTCACTTTTCTTGTGTGCCCTGACTGAAAATTGAACCCAGAACATCCATACACCAGGCCAACACTCTATCCATTTAGTCACCAACCAGGGCCTCATTTTTAAATTACAGTTGACTTCTAGTATTATATTAGTTTAAGGTGTAAAAGTTGTTTCTTGAAGAGAGATCTGGGCCATAGATCTCAGAGTATTTTTCACCTATTTAACAGGATTCTGTGAGACAAACGATTTTGTTAATTATAAAAGTTTCTACAAGTGTTAATTAATTTTATAATCAATACCATGATCATAGAACATTTATTAATGGCCTGCCCTGTGATAGGTAATTGATATGAATAAAAATATTGATCCCTAACCTTTTTCTTTAATGTATGCTATTTCTTCCTTTAAACTGGACAGTCTAGACCCATGGTGGCAATCCTTTATTGACCATCAAGGATCAGTCTATATGTCACACATAAATAGTTACTGGATGCTAACTATGTGCAGAACTTGAGAAAAAGTAAATTTTTTTCTGCCATAAAGTTATTCTTTGGCATTTTAACATTATAAATGGCAGAATATTTATGAAAATCCTTAAGCATGATAATTGCTAATATGTATTTTTAATATCCCATGCCTTCATTACAATAAAAATATTTACATATTTTAGTACTTCCTGAAGAACAAAATTAAAAGTTCTTCTAAGTAAAAACATTCTTTCTTAAAGAATGCATAAATAGTAGAACAATAACCAAGCTTCAAGAAAAAAATAAAAGGAAATGCCATTTGATGTGTTTTATTATCAATTGGGAGCCAAGAATAAGCCAGACATAATGGAATTTCATTGTATGGCAGTGGAATGCTCCCAGAGTTTTATTAAAAGCTGTAACATTATTTGAACTTTTCTGTGAAGTCCAAGGGCCAACTCAAGGACTGACTCAGCATTTTAAATGAATATGTTAAGTTTTGAGTTCAACAAAGAAAATGTTACCTTTCGTGCATTTCCAATTTGAAACAATCTTTTTATTACTTATCAACTATTGAGTGGAACCTCACTAAATATTTTGATTGACTACATTTAAATTTGTATTTTCTTCACCATTTATTCCCCCTTTACCCTCTTCTAACATATTATTCTATTAACCAATGTAACCCCAATAAATCCAATAAAAATTTTTAAAAATTAAAGGAATGGTGATGAATTTCAATAGACATATTTCAGTGCGTGGTAAAATAGTTTTATATGTCAATTTTTACAGAGTGCTGGAAGTTATAGTCTTCACAATCATTCACATTTTGGTGAAAGCTTTTTATATCTATCTAAAAATCTGCAAGAGAGTTTTACAAAATCTTTTAGGTTATATACAAATTAAAATTTGAAAATCTCAAAAAAAAAAATTGTATTTCTTCAACAATCTCAGAGCAGTGTACTTGTTCCCTGATCACAGTAAGGGTAAATTAGCAGTCCGCGACTTAACAGAAGGTGCAGTAGATTTTGATGCAAAGCTTAGTATAAATCATTAACAGTGCTTATTCCAATTCATTTTGTAAACCACATATACACTGGTTGCATTTTTAAAAATATGAGACATATCTATGTATGTGAATGAAAGCAAAGGTTGAGAAAATCCTCTCAGACTTCCGCTACTCTCACCTTCTCTCCATGCAGGTAGAACACAAAATACTGTGCTCTTGTCACTCAAAACCCGAGCCTTGACCAGCAGAACTGTCATCCCTCTGTTGCTCAATGGAAATGCCAGGGCTCAGGCCCTGCCCCAGACTTACTGAATCGGAACCTGCATTGTTTAACAAGCTCTCCAGGTGATTCCTGTGCACATTAAAATTGGAGAATCATTACACTGCAAATCGCTTGTCTCTAACAAATTAAAATTAAATATTTTTTAAAAATTATCTCAATGACTGCTTCTTCCCTTTAGTTGTAGGAAGAAGTATGGATATAAAGTATTCTGAGACATAAATCTCAGTACAGAAATGTGGTGAGTTTAATTACTGTTTTAGGTTCTGAGTAATTAACGTATAGGTTTGAGTTAGGAAATTTCTCTTAGAATAAAAAGTTCAACTTTTCTAATTATAAAATATAATTATTAAGACTAATTTTATTTCTGCCTATCTTTGACTCTTTCATCAGAATAGTTTTCTAGAATGTTAAATGGAGAATTCAGGAAAGCAGCAGAGAAAAAAATTCCATCAACGAACATGTTTGACCACTGCTTATTCTGAACAATCACCTTCTGAACTATTTTCTCATTTCTTTGCATTAGTGAAATTTTGAAACAATGCTTTCCCCCACTTACTTGATTTCTGGCAGGTAGTGTAAGAGGATTTGGAATCCTGCTCAGTTTATGATTCTCATATTATTGACTTTATTTTGCAGAGAGATGAAATAGGGCCTCAAATGCAGTGGATGTTAAGGTTAAAGCCCTTCTTATGTCATTTAGAGATTGTTTTAGATTAAGGCTCATTTGACCTTGAGTTACAGTGGTTACTTTATTATCTGATCATGGTGCCTCCAATAAGAGGTTGTCCAATGCTTTCAGCACATTACCTATGTCATTCTAAAGCTTCTGACCTCAGAAGATCTCTCTCAGCAGGGTTAGGAAAAGGTAAAGAGCTTAAATAAGCAAGCTATATTTATCAGCAATGAATAGCAGTCACTGGAAATGTTCTACCCAGCAAAACATTCTATAAAGTGATGGTTCTCACTGAATGATAATAAAACTGATTTTATATTTAAAAATTTACTTGTTAGTATTATTATGGGTGATAATACTCTATTGCTAATAAAAATAGAGACTTTGATTACAATATCATTACAGTCTCTATAAATAGGTCAGAAGAGATTATAGTATTTGTACACTAAAACACTTTAGCCAGATTATATCTCCCCTTGCTATATTCTAAAGTAGGAGAACCACTGAAAAGAGTCAACACCTAGGGCAGCTTCAACAAGATTATATAGATGAAGTTAGATAGGATTTGAGACTAAAATAAGGAAAGTTTGGTAAAAACTGCAAGGTCTTATTCAGGTTGTTCAAGCTGACATATTTCAACCCCAAATTCTGCAACTGTGTGATCAATCAAGGCGATAAAGAATGGAGGCCCGTGATCAGGAGGCAATAGATAGTGAAATGGATATGGATGTGGATGATCAAGATTTCCTGCAGCTCTGGGCATATTAACAAGTAGGACAGTGTTTAGATGACACAGTCACAGTTAATCCTAAAGTTTTGGTTGCTAAGTAATAGAGCTTTTAGTTTTCTTTGAAGGACCACTCCCCCGATATCATTGCCACCTTGTTACTGAACACAGTACGTCACATGCCCAAGGTGATGATTACATATTATTTAATGAAGATAAATTTTTAAGACTATTTTAGGGAATTGTCACCATAACATGGCCTCAGATGGGACATAATAATAGCTGTTACTGAGTTCTGTGATAAATGAGACAGTACCAGAGTTTTGGCTGTGCCATTTAAGAGTATTTTCACAGATCACAGATTCTTTCTCTTTCTCGCTCTCAAGCACAAATGAGAAATGCTTGTAGCTCTGGCAGAAAGACATAAGTCAAATGTAGATCCAAGAAACATATAGGCATTGTATTTTCTTTGCCATTGGTACAGAATGGGGTATTATAATAGAGAGCACTTGGCTCTTACAGTCACAGAAAATGATTTTATATATATTTTTGGTCACAATTCAAAGACAATGTTTTTAAATTTTTTCCATATCACCAAAGGATTTTTATTTTAACAACAGTGTATGATAATGAACTTAGACAACAGGGTTCAAATTATTATAATACGGTTACACCAGACTCATCTGGGCTATAAAAGAAGGGGCATAAAAATAGACTGGTCTTAATACGTGACTCACCCTCAGGAGGGCATGTGCTTTTACAGCAGCAGTAATGGGTCTGCCTGGATGCATTTCCCCTCTCTTGCCAGGCGGCAGTCCCTGGTGGCGTGTTCACTGGGAATTGTGACAGACAGCATGTGATTTATGGGGCGTACTTGGGGAGGAAAGGAACAGTTATAAGGTATAAAATGACTGGTGAGATTATAATCACTGAAAAGAATCTTAAATGCAGATATTATCTTTGTGAAAATACAGGAAATGTGAGTGATGATACCTAGGATTTTAATTCCGGAAAGCAATACAGAGCTGCAATTGCAGAACTTTGGAAAGAAAGTCAATGGGTAGTCTGATAAACATACAGTATTGGTTGCAAGATGTTGGGTAAATGTAACAACGAGCCCAGGTGAGCCTGACCAGATGGACCCAAGGTTGCTGGCTTGAGCAAGGGGTCACTCGGTCTGCTGTAGTCCCCCAGTCAAGGCACATATGAGAAGTCAATCAATGAACAACTAAGGAACCGCAAGGAAGAATTGATGTTTCTCATCTCTCTCCCTTCCTGTCTGTTTGTCCCTATCTGTCCCTCTCTCTGAGTCTGTCTCTCCCACAAAGACAACAACAACAACAACAACAACAACAAAAACCCCAAAACTACTAGCCCAGGTGACATATGTATCTGCCATGAAAGGAATAAAAAAGAATAAATTCTTCCACAAACATTGGTGAGAAGGAGAAGCAAAATACTAAAAGAGAAAAAAAAAAATGAAATGGAAAAAATAAGACATAAATGGCAATGGGGAGAAAGAGCCTAAATTAAAGTTGATATTGGCCCACATTAAAACCAGGTTGATTTATTACTCAGGAGCATTTATTTATTTGTTTTACAAAGCGAAAATATTCCAGCCATTTATTTACAGTCTATGAGGAAAGACAAGGTGAAACAGCCATTCTATATCTCTGAGACTGGGGTGAGGGTAACATTTCAGAGTTTATCTAGAGTCAACATCGGTTGAGTATGATCATTGCTCTATTAGAATTCTAGGTAGGAAGGAATTATATAAAAAATTGAGAAAAGATGGTCCCTGCTCTGACAGCCCCGTTGAGAACTAAAAGCATGCATGCATGTTCTAGCTATAGAACAGCTATAAGCCAGAGCACAAAGTTTAGACTGGAATTATATTTAGGTTACAGCATTAAGGTGAACCTCTGATAAGACTACCACTGATATTTGAGACGACATTTGTGGCCAAGATGGCTTACTGTCCTTATCAGATTCGTGCTTCCCTTTTTCATATGTATTGTTAGAATGTGCTTGCCCAGATGGGAGCTACGTCGAAGTGGAGCCTTACGTCCAGTTCTTGCAAATGGAATGTGAGAAGTGATGACTTTCTCTCCTCCACTTCCTCTTTCGCTTTCTGTTGGCTGGAAGGAAAAGACTTCCAGGCCCCAGAAGATGGTGTGGCCATGAGATGAGGGGAGCCCGGGGCTCTCTCTGCACCACTGCCTGGAAGGCCTCCTCGCTAACACCTGCACCGAAGTATTCACCAACAGGGAAACCACTAACATTTTCAGGGTTGTTTAATTTTAGTGGCTATTATATCAATAGAGTGTGCCTTCTATATTTAATCAGTTTTATTTACATTCAAATCACTAGGAAAAATAAAGCTTATTTGAGAATATAGGATCAGGTGATTAACTTTATTGGGATTCCTAGTTGAGCAAAAAAGTGGCATGGTGGCATATGTTAGAGTGGAGCCAGTTTAGTCCCAGAAAACTCCATCTGCCTTTTTACGTAACATTCTTTCCTCCAACAGTTTTGTTTGTTTACACTGTTATCACCAAAGCTAATCTTGAGCTTTACATGGGTTTCCAAACCTCTGCTGCAGACTGGTAGGTTGGAGTTCTCTGTTAACTTGATCAGTTCCTCGTTTTCAAGTTTTCAGTGAATTCACAAACTGAAGGATGTTTACCTCCCTAAACCAAGCCTTACTGAAAATTTTCTAAATCAAGCATCCTTGATAGAAGTCATACCAATAAGTTCCTATTAAATTCCTTTATTTGTCTAAAAATAAAAGTTCCTAGGCATTTTTTCACCTATTGTCTTCAACTGCCCCCCCCCCCCTCCTTGTTTGCTGCTTTGCTCCGTCTTCCTCTCTTACACACATTGCCGTTGCAGTCCATTTAGTTTTCTTGTTAAACACTCATGGTATAATTCACACTTTATTTTTTCGGTGGGTGCTTATCTTAGTTAGGACTTTCCACAAGTGAAGAACATTTAAGCTTCAACGACGGGAAATATTTTAGACTGTCTAAAATGTTCTCATGTCTCTTTAGTTCAATCTTTTCCTCCTTTTTTAAATTGCAAACCATACCGATTAACTGCTTTATAAAAGGCACCTTTGAAATAGATTCCTAACTTAAAATAGGTATAGAGTGTTTCATGACTGATGATATAACTATCACTTTCTACTTTAATAAACTTATCCCCTAAATACAAACATCTTTAAGATTCCTTGATTTTGTAAGGGGAGATGTCAGAATAGTGAAGGAATATGCTTTCTTACCCTTTATTATGAGAGTTTATCTACTGGAGAGCAACATGAGTCAGAAATATCATGGAACACTGGTTTCCAAACTCTGCTGTCCACTGCAATCACTTGAGAATCATTAAAAAACACTGGTGCTTGGGTCCCACCAACCGGATATTTTGATTTAATTAGGTTGGTTGCAACCTGGGCATCACGGGTTCCAGAGATTTTAAAGAGCAGCAAAGTTTGGGATCTATTGTCATGGAACATAGCCATTGGAAGATACCCAGACATGTGAGGCCAATATTTTATATGAAGGTCACTAGACAAATTTCTGTGCTTGTTAGTCAGAAGTAAAAGTATTTCTTCTGGTAGTGAAAACATTTCTGGTATTGTTCAATATTACTAATCACTTTGATTCGCAAATAAATTCAACTAGAAAAATAAGATCAACTAATATAATACTGTAATACTCTCAAGCATTAGATTTGTCAAAGCATCTTTCCCTAGTGACTGCTGGAGTGTTTTGGATAAAAAGCCTTCCCCTTTTGCAAACTGATTTTTGTCTTGGCTTACTGTTTGCTTGTTTAAGCATTAATGACTTGATTTGGAAAGAAACAGCTTCCTGTGTGGCCCGAATTAGGAAGAGCCATCTTTGTTCCAACCAGAAACTGTGTAGAAATGCTAGCATATAAATGGTGCATCCCATAAAAAACTTTTTTTTACACCTAAACAAGTGAGGTGACACACATGACCTAAGGGCTAATGGAAATATGAGAGCTGTCCTGCAGAGTTGTACGTGGAAGTGCTAAATTTCCCCTGGGACCACAGGGAAATCTTCCTGCTCTTTGTAGATTGGCCCATTACTGGAATACATTAGCCCACAGTTAATCCTCAAAGTAATTAAATGGAAGGAAGTGGTTAAATCACCAAGAAAAAATTGATTGATGCATCTCAGGGTTTCAGGCATAGAAGGTTTTTATTACTTTAAGTTAAGCATACACATTAGTTAAGGAGGTATCTTCCCGGTCAACCTAGGGTACAGTGGGTGTGTATGTGGGTGTATGTAAGCAAACTTAAAATATAAAATAAATCTCTAGTTTTAGTATTAAGAACAGACATTTTTAAAGTCAACCGTGACTTTAGTAGAATTATGTTAGATATGTATTTTATGTAGTACTCTGTCAGTTTAGTAAATCAAGATTATATTCTGTCCCCAATTTCTTACAAATGAGAAAAAGTTTAATTGACCTAAGCTGACAGTGGAACTTAGAGATCTTATAACCTCTGTGGTAAAGATTAAGTTTACTATGCCACTGCCATTTGAGTGGATTCAGAAAAACATGTTGTTAATCTTTTTTTAATTTTATTTTTTTTATATTTTTCTGAAGTGAGAAGCAGGGAGGCAGAGAGACAGACTCCTGCATGCACCATCCGGGATCCATCCAGCATGCCCACTAGGGGCCGATGCTCTGCTCATCTGGGGTGTTGCTTTGTTGCAACTGGAGCCATTCTAGCACCTGAGGCAAAGCCATCCTCAGCACCCAGGCCAACTTTGCTCCAATAGAGCCTTGGCTGTGGGAGGGGAAGAGAGAGACAGAGATAAAGGAGAGGGGAAGGGGTGAAGAAGCAGATGAGTGCTTCTCCTGTGTGCCCTGGCTGGGAATTGAACCTGAAACTTCCACACACTGGGCTGATGTTCTACTGCTGACATGTTGTTAATCTTTATTATTTTCTTCTGTAAACTTGGGCAAGTCACTTGATCTTTCTGAATTTCAGTAAAATGAAATAATTGGACTGTATGATCTTCAGGTTCCTTCTAGCACTAACAAGCTACAGGTCTAAGAAAAAATACAAAAACACAACCAGAAAGCACATGTAAAATGCTTAATATTTTAGATATTATCAAAATAAATATGAGTAGAAAATAAAAGCTGCATAATAAAATATATTACACCCGCATTTGTAACCTTCATAAAATAAAACTACATGTTTTTAAGAGCTTTATGCTTTGAGCAAGAATACAAAGTAATGTGAACTAGAATCTTCCCAAGATATTTATTTTTCTATGCTTCTTTGTATTTTTCAATGATTTCATGCATTGAAAATGCATTGCATTTTTAAGATTTAATGCATTTAAATGAGGTAGTTATAAATAGCTACCAAAATTGTTCTTTTAAGTAATGGTCTATATTTATAGATAACTTTAAGACAGATGCACAAAATTAGATAATGAGTCTTGTCTTGGTGGCGAGAAGAAAATGAAGTGCATTCATTTTGGAGATAGTGTGCATTAGCTCTTTTGGGCCATCTGTGTAGAGTTAAGAACTTTTCTCTTTGAATGCTCTGAGAAATTAGAATAGTTGTCTCAGTGTAAAATGATCTGATTGTCCCATGGCTGCTTGATCATTTTGGCTGAATTAAATATCAGGGTAGATTGTTTTGGCTGTGATGATTAGTGAGTGGGTGAACAGAATTATGTAACTCACAAGAATACTCTTAGCTTTGTATGATATGTTTTATTTTAATAAACGTTCATTGAGCTCCCACTATACTATGTTCCAGATTACACACCAGGCCCACAATGATCTATAACTGTAGATCCTCATTCTTGAGTAACTTATAGCCAAGCAGCAGATTGGCAGACAAAAAGAAATATATGAACTATAACTCTAAAATGATATTATATTTGACTTGGATTAAACACAAATTGTCCTGGGAAAACACAGAAAGAAGAAAGTAATTTTGACTGAAGTTACCAGATGGAATAAAGTTGAGGACAACTTTACAAAAAAATCTACTTAAGAACTTTGAAGATATAGCAGGAGTTTCAATCACCAATTATGAGAACATGCACACCACGCCTGGAAATGGTGAGAAGTCCAGAGGTCTGAACCATACACAGAATTGATGAATGTGATGAATAATGGGGTAGACTGAGACAAAAAAGCATGTTGCAGCCAGACTTTGAAGGGCCTTGACTTTGTTGCTAAAAGAAGCTGTTGAAAAGGGTCAAAGAAAGAGTGTGCATTGGCTACTGTTAGCTTCCCTAAGATTTACATTGAAGAGATGAGATCAGGTGAGAATTGGCTGATTTTTAAAGCACTGATAGAAGGAAATGGAGAAAGACAAGAGGGGGGCTCCCTCAGACCAATTCAATCAGTTGGTGGATTGGCTGGTGGTTGGCTCAGCTGTGATGGCTGAATTAACAAGATCTCTCTATTCTTTTTGTCTTTCATACTCAAGAAGACTAGATTGGGGCTTTTCAGAACATGTGTTATCAAGGTTAAGGAGGGTGAGGGAAGCTGCAGGAACTTTCGAGACTTTATTTGAAAGTAATGCAACATTATTTCTGCTGCATTGTATTGGGCAAAGAAAATCAGATACTCAGAGCAGATACAAAGGAAAGAAAAGTAGACCAATCTTTTTTAATGAGGGAAATTTAAAAGAAATTGTTACTATTATCTTTTACACACCTCTAAGAAAGCATTTTGAATATGATAAGTGCTCAATAAATGGTTGTTTAAGGCTTGCAAGAATGGAGAGAGTGGGTTGAAGCCCTGAAAAAAGATAAAATATTGGTACAGCTGTTATTGGGAATAGAAAAGGGAACCAATCACAGCTAAGGAAAAGAATTGCAAAACCTCAGTAACAGTCCAGCTCAGCTTGAAATTATAAATTTGTTTTAAAGCCAGTTTTCTCCAACTGCATTTGGTAGCTTGGTAGCAAGCCCACAGAAACAGATGGTTGGGTTGATCCAGGTTATGGACTGGCATTCTTCAAAGAAGCAATAGTGGGAGATTGAGGCTGGCAATTTGGTTCAGTGCTTCCACAACTCTCTGCTCACTCAGGGTCTAGTTACTAGCACTGCACAGAATACTTTGTATCCCAAATGTCCTCTTTCCAGTTGGTTCACTATGTGACACCATTTCTACACTGAATTCCAAAGTGATTCAGTTGAGGGTGTGACCTACATGATTCAAGCCCAGAGTAAAGCACGGTACACATATACACCAAAATAAGGAATTCCATTTGTATTCCTTGGAAGGCATAAATGGAATCCAATTTCTGAGTTCTGTTTTTCTTTCTCTTGTAATTTTCTTATACACTGCTAGAGCTCCCCATTTCCAACCACTGTCACTCCAGCCCTCAAGGAAACTGTCCTGTTTATATTCCTCCTATTACGTTCCCCCAGCTCTTGACTGAGTCAAATAATTTGCTTCCTTCTCTTGGCTCTATAGGCCTTCCCTTCCCATAAGCCTAGGATCAGATTGGGCAGAGTCAGGCTTGTTTCCAGTGGTGAATTTCTACATCACCAGAGTTCATAGCCACAGGGAATATTTTTGTATAATTCCTTAATTCATTCTTTTATCAAATTATGATTGACCAGGTACTGGGCTATAAGGAAAAATAAGATTTCTGCCTTTAAGCTGTTTGTGGATCTTATTAAGGTAAAAGACAAACAGTTAATTAAAAATAAACTGGGCCCTGGCTGGTTGGCTTAGTGGTAGAGCATTGACTCGGCATGTGGAAATCCCAGGTTTGATTCCCAGTCAGAGCACATAGGAGAAGTGACCATCTGCTTCTCCTCTCCTCCCTCTTCTCTCTTTTTTTCTCTCTTTCCTTCCCAAAGCTATGGTTTGATTGATTGATTGGAGTGCATTGATGCTGGGTGCTGAGGGTGGCTCTGTGGAGCTTCCACCTCAGGCGCTAAAAATATCTCAGTTGCAAACATGGCCCCAGATGGACAGGGCATCCACTCCAGATGTAGATTGCTAGGTGGGTCCTGGTTGGGGATCATATGAGAGTCTGTCTCTCTATCTCCTCTCCTCTCACTTAAATTAAAACAAAACAAAACAAACAAACAAAAAAACTATAAGTTCTTTAATACAGGTAAGCATAGGATACCATAGGAGCACAGAGAAGGCGAATCTAACCAGAGTGAGGGGCATGAGATGGGGTTAAAGGTGACAGCAAAGGAAGAAAATGTACAAGTTTGAAGAGTGTGTGTGTGGTGTGTGTGTGTGTGTGTGTGTGTTAGGGAGGAGGACAGAACAGAGTTGTAGGGGCAATAGAGAACACATTAGTCAAATTAACTGTACTTCAACCTCACTTAACCGTAGGTAGTTATAGACTAAATAAATGAATCAAGTTGAACTGAATCTCCAGTGTGACAAAACTTTCCATTCTTGACTTTCACAAGGGAAGTGGAGCCAAGCCCAAGTTCACATTTGGTAACTGATCCTGTGTAAACTGTGCTGCTCCCCGAGCTAACACTCGCCCAGGCTGGGAGGACACTTGTGCTATTGACTCAATTTGATCACAGGACAGCTCCAAGGAAACCAGTATCAACATGCCTTTCTTGGGGCACTCAAAAATAGCTTTTCCATTTTCTTTATTTGAATGGGTCTTGTGTTTTACATCTCAGGACAGGCCAGTTTTAGAATTATTGGATTATGGTAAGGATTATTAAAATGTCTCACAAACACAGAAATGGATGGATCACTTTTCTATTTCAGGGCTAACCACACGTGGACAGTAGATAGTAGTAGCATTGTATGGTAGACATTTTGGTGGGGAATGTAGAGTATTAAAGGAGGCTTGGCTGGTCACGATACTCCCAGTCAACTTGAATTGCTAAGAAGAGAATTTATGTGACTTCCACTTACGTTACTGAAGCTGCAGAACTGTCCTCCCTGTATTCAAACTTCCAGAATGAATAGTATTGCTTGGGTATCTTCTGCTTTTCTGAGTTATTTATGTCTGCTGAAAATACAGAACAGGAGACAGCAAACCTTGTATCTTATGTTCACTGTAATTTGGACAATTGCAGCCTAGTTTCAGTTCTTGGTCTACAGTGTTTTAAGGGACTGCAGAGTTGTATTTATGACATCACAACTATTTTTAAAAAATGAAAGAAGAAAAATAGATAAGAATTTAATAATGAACCATGTTTTTAATTAGGATTTTCCTTTTCAAAGATAAAGAAAAATATAGCATTCAAGTTTCAAAAGAAAATATTTTATATTCCATAAGCTTGGTTAGGTGGGAAGGAGAGAATTCTAGTTGAAACTGACAGACAAAAAGATAACACATTTTAATAAAAAAAAGAAAAAAACTAGGTACTTTCATCTTAGCAAACATGAGATAAGGCAATTCTTCCCACTAGAAGCTGTTGTAGTAATCATTTCCTTCGGGACTTAAAAAAATAGCTATTGATATTAATTGCTGAGTACCTACAATAAATACAGTGCCAGCTTCTCTGAAGTATAGCATTGTTAGATAAGCAAGGAAGAAGCTAAAATATGATAACTTAATTGGTTTCACTCAAGTCTGTAATATTATTTCATCAGCAAATCAACTTTTAGTGAGCACCTACTGTGTACTTTCTAGTTAGAGAAAAGAGCAATGAATAAGAAACTAACTCAATAAATAAAAAGGATAAAGTATCTATTCTCATGGAACTCTTGAGTCCAGCAGATTTGTTGGATAACACTCCAACAATAAATTAATTATGATTATGAATATGGACCATCAATGATAAGTACATAGAGGTAGGGGCATGCATAATAGAGTAAAGGAAGGGGGCAGGGTAAGAAATAAGAGCACCCAAGTAAAGATGTTTGCACATGCAAAGGGCCTGGGGCAGAAAGGGATGTGCTTTAGCTCTTTAACAGATTGAAGGTTTGTGTGGCTAGTGAAAGGAAAACAGGGAGGAGAGTGGCACAAAGTAAGTTTAGAGAGATAGGGAGGGCTAAATTATGTGCAGCATTATGGATTTGACAGAAAGAAAAGGGATGTCTTTGAGAGGCTTTCAGCAGGGGAGAGATGTGATAATAGTGCAATATAATGGAATTTTAAGGAAGCCTAGTGTTGTTGATTATGGAAGTAATTTTCCTTCAGGTATTTTTTTTTCTACTGAAGATGTACATTTCAATTTAATTTTTATTTTAATTTGTTTTGCAGATGGTAAAGAAGATAATTTGTGTGTAATTAAAGGACCACATTCTTTTTAGCTTAAAGTCATTGTGATGGATAAGAATTTATAAATAGCCAATTTTCTGCTGGATTTAGTTATTTGTCATATTGGGATTTAAAAGTGGCAGATCTTTTATCAGTGACCAAATACCAGAAACGAAACCAGAGAAATTTTTAATTAAACCAGTGACCTGTAACTGTGACAAAACAGAGGTGAATATAAAAACTTGTCTGCAAGTACCTACATAACACCCAAAAAACATGTATTACAGATTTTTTTTTTAGTTCTAAAGGAGAATTGAAATTTGCAAAGGCTGATAATGCTACCTGAACAACTTGTCCTGTTCAATAGAGACTCAATACCCTTAGACAGGGAGATCCCATAGAAAGGAGCTTCACACTAGATTAAACATAGGCAGTCCAAACCCTAATATGCATGAAGTGCTCTCCAAGATTTATTGTGTCATCCAGTAGTAACACCAAAGTTCTATTTTTTTAGGACAGTTTTGTTATAAATATTCTCTTGCATGTTAGGTACACTGATATTTTTGAGATAAATACATGACTCACACTTGTTTTAAGAAATATGGTCATTATGTTTAATGGCAACAAGAATTCTCTTTTCTTCCCAGCTGTCATCAACTAGAATTTTCTCTCTCTTTTTTTTTTTCAGAAGCAGAGAGAGAGTCAGAGAGAGGGATAGATAGGGACAGACAGACAGGAACGAAGAGAGATGAGAAGTATCAATAATCAGTTTTTTGTTGCGACACCTTAGTTGTTCATTGATTGCTTTCTCATATGTGCCTTGACTGTGGGCCTTCAGCAGACAGAGTAACCCCTTGCTCGAGCCAGTGACCTTGGGTCCAAGCTGGTGAGCTTTGCTCAAACCAGATGAGCCCGTGCTCAAGCTGGCAACCTTGGGGTCTTGAACCTGAGTCCTCTGCATCCCAATCCGATGCTCTATCTACTGCGCCACCACCTGGTCAGGCTAGAATTTCTTCTTATCTCATCCCGAGAAACTGAAATCAAATCCCTAGGACCCAAATTAATGAACTTAATGTCTAATGCAACATGTTTCTTTCTCTCTTTGAATATGAATCTTTCTTTAATTTTGTAGTTCTTCCAAGCTTAGTTATACGAATTCATAAATGGCTACAATTGTCAAGTTTCAAAAATACCAAACAGATGAAGACCAGCTCACAGGTTGAAGGCATTTCTTTCCTGTCTTGTTTTGTTTTGATAGAGACAGAGAGAAAGAAAGATAGGAACAGACAGACAGGAAGGGAGAGAGATGAGAAGCATCAATTCTTTGTTGCAGCACCTTAGTTGTTCATTGATTGCATTCTTATATGTGCTTTGACCAGGAGGCTATAGCAGATCTTGCTCAATCCAGCAACTTTGGGCTCAAATCAGCAACCTTGGGCTTCAAACAAGTGACCTTTGGGCTCAAGCTAGCAACCATGAGGTCATATCTATGACCCCATGCTCAAGCCAGCGACACAATGCTCAAGCTAGTGAGCCTGTGCTCAAGCTAGTGAGCCCATGCTCAAGCTGGTAACCTTGGGGTTTCAAACCTGGGTCCTCATGTACCTGTCCGATGCTCTATCCACTGTGTTACCACCTGGATAAGTTTTTCTGGTTTTCTTAATATTACTACTGGTTAAGTATCTTAGAAAACATTAATCATACCATAAACCTAATATGGGTTGCAAAAGAAAGTGACGGGAAAGCTATTAATCTGTTTCATTTTGATGGCCCAGAGAAGAAATGTCACTCACGAAGAGCAATAGGCTGGATGATCTTTAAAGCACTATGAAGAAAATGCTGATGGTAATAATCCCTATGCTAAGTGCTTGATAGACATTGTCTGATTTAATCTTCCCTATAACCATTTAAGGCTGTATTAATATTGGGATGAGGAAACTGAGGCTTAGAAAGGTTAAAGCAACTTGCCTAAAGGCATTCCATTAATAAATGGAAGAACTAGAATTCTATGCTCATCTAGTCCGACCCCAGCGTCTATACTGTGAACTGTTAGCTATCAAGGGGATTATAGGTGAACTAATTCATGACTAAAAAATGTCCCTGGAGGTTGCATGCATGATTGTACTCTGTGGGCATCTTACCTACTTTATTCTATGCTATTTTCTCACTCTCTGTCACCCTTTTTTATGAAACTGAGCTTTCTGTGGGCTAGACAAACAAATAAATACAATGACATACAATAGTTTCTTTGGCAGAGCCTGTAACTTTAGAGTTATAGTGAGCAGATTATGCAAATAAAGCATAAAATGTCTGATTAAGACACAAGTTCAAGCAATGCTGTTGCAAAGAGCCATTGAAGCAAAATGATCCCTGGTCCTGGCAGGAAACAGCAGAAAGGAGCTTTTCAACAAAGTGCTTGGGCAGACAAAAGATGGGGAAGCTTTGTGCTAGCACCCATCTCTCCCAGTAGCAGTCATCAATTATCCCTTTGCTAGAGTGTAGACAGGACTCCTGCGTATCAGATGTCCAAGCTAGGAAACAGTATTGTATTCAGCATGACCAACACAGATCTTGAAAACTATTTCTACAAGGACCAGGAACTTTATTATGGTGTTAGTGTCAGGAGCTATCGTTAAAATAAAGTGATGTCTGTATAATGTCTCTCAGTGTTTGAACAGTCAGGCTCTCTATAATCCAGTGTTCTTCTTCCCACCAATCAATGACAGTAAAAGGTAATTTCTTAAGATCAAAAGCTCCTGGTTTCAAATTAAAACTACACCTGTGTATGTGTGCAGTAGAATACGCAATAACAAAAATGTTAGTTTCTTTCCCTTCTCAATAGCGCATGAAACCCACTTGTCATGTTATAGGCAACGATTCCAGGATTTAGGGAGAACTTCTGGCTGACCTTTTTGTTCAGTTGGCTTTCACCCTATTCCCTACTATGAAAAAATTTAAACAAAACAAACTGCTTTCTCCTGAATGACCCAGGTGACAACCTAGTTTAGCTTGAACTGCTTAGATATTTCAACTAAAAATGGCTTATTTCCATGAGTCACCTGGATAACTGCCTTATTCTACTGGCCCACTTAGCTGGGTGGGCCAACAGGTGTTAAGTGCAAGTGTCAGAAAGGACCTCATTGTTTTCAACTCTACAAAGCTTTTCAACTCTGTGACAGCTTTTCAGTGCCTGAAGAAGTACATCTTAAATTCACTTTCAGCCCTTGAACCTCCTTTTAAAAGGGTCATCTATGTCACATGACAAAGAAGCTCCTTTCTATCTTGGAAGAACAATTTTGTTCTGTGTGCATGTATGTGTTTGTGTGTAGCATTGTGCTTTTGAAGAAACAATAAATCAGCAAGTACTTCTTAAATATTTACTGGCTAAGCATTGTGGAGGATATAAAGGGAGAGAAAGACAAGATTTTCTCCTCAGGATGCGGCTGCTTAGGGAGATTGGTGGGTATAAACGATTAGCAGGAGCTTATATGTCTGTCATTGGCCTATTTAGAAGTGTAATCAGAGTTAGAGAAGGGCAAATCGGAGTTGGAGGATAAAATGACTGGAGAAATCTCCAGGAGGACTAGTCTTGATTACTTGAGGTATAGGTAGATTTGTCTTTTTTTTAAACAAATCTTTTTTTGCAAATGTATTTATATTGCTCACTTTGACAAAAATGTAGCCTGTTAGCCCAGGACGGTACTGTCAAAGAAAGAGAACTGTCTGTCTTATTTAGAGTGTAATTCAGAGTTCATGTTTCAGCTGAGGAAAGACAGCAGACAGCTTTGGCTATAAAAACACTTGAGGTATCTAGAAAAAAATCCACTATATACTTTACTTTTATGACTGCGTTTTTCAGATGCTTTCAAGAACACAAAGTAAATAGAAAACACATACAGGGGAAAAAAAAAACCTGCCTCAAGTGGAATAGTCAATGTTGAAAAACTAACTCATATATAATTTATCTTGAAAATGTATTTATATATAAGAAGGTATTTAGTGCCTTAGCGGCAATTTTAAATTGCAATCATTATGATTTAATTTCATGAAATAGCAAAACAAAACAAAGCAATATTTTCCATTTTGGTTTTCTTTTTCCTTCCAGGATTTAAAAATTAATTGGTAGGACAAAGTTGTGTTTTTTTGTTTGTTAGTTTGTTTTGTTTTGTTTTAATTAAATAGAGATTTGAACTCTGATGTAAAACCTCGCTATTTCTATGTCTATGCAGTTTAAATTCTCTGGCATTGAACTTTTAAGCTTGAGATAAATGCCAAGAACAGGATTTTGAAGGTCAGGCTGGTGAACCACCAAAAATGTCTGACAGCTCCACAAGGGGATATTTACATCTGGCTCATGGCATTGCACACTCCGCTATGCTGAAGTCAGGTTGAATAAGTGGAGCAGTGTGAACTGAACCTCTATAGAAGTTGGCATCTGACCCCAGAGGCCTTTCTGCCTCTTTTTATCCTCCATCCCCTCCTGCCTCCCACTATGTGGGAGGAACAACCATAAAAAGTCTGCCGGCTTTCCGCAGGAACACTTGGCCTGGTTTTTCTCTAATACCTGTTTATACATGAATCAACCCAAAATTAACTTTGGGGACAGCAGGATATTCCCGACCTTGTGAATTCAAATATGAAAGGCACTGGAACATATGATTAGCTAGAATTCTTGGTAAATGGGTTGTTCTATTTAGTTGGATTTCTGTGTAAGAGTGAGTTCTATGACTATTTTTTATTTCAGCCTTTGTTACTGGATAGGCATTCTAAAATGTATTAGTGAGCTTTCTTGTGATTAAGTTAAGGTTTTTAATGCTACCTGAACTTTGTGGATGATTCTGATTTTACAGTGTCCTTGGATCATCATGCTAACCGTGAATAATCTAAAGATACTAGCATGAATGTGGAAGGAAAACAGGACTAGTTGCTGAGGGCTAGAATTGAGACAAATAGGATGGAATGACATAGGCAGGGAACAGTTTACTTTTAGTTAACTGGTATTACACTGCAGGTTAATTTCCTGATAACTGGCCCCAAGCTTTCAATAATATACTATAATAAAAATAATTGTTATTATTATTATTATTTATTTCATTTCCAAGTGAGAGGAAGGGAGATAGAGAGACAGATTCCCACATGCACCCTGACTGGGATTCACTCAGTAACCTCTGTCTGGGGCTGCTGATCTGCCCATCTGGGGCCATGGGGGCAACTGAGCTATTTTTAGCACCTGAGGCAGGGGCTCCATGAAGCTGTCCTCGGCACGTGGATCACTGTGCTCAAACCAATCGAACCACGGCTGTGGGAAGGAAAGAGGGGGGGGGAGTGGAGGGGTGGAGAAGCAGACAGTTGCTTTTCCTGTGTGCCTTCACCTGGAATTGAACCCGGGACATCCACATACCAGGCTAATGCTCTACCACTGAGCCAACCAGTCAGGGCTATTATTATTTTTCTACTTTTCTATTTTTTAATTACATTTATTGGGGTGACATTGTTAATAAGGTTTCAAGTGTACAATTCAATGATACATCACCTGTGTACTGTCATTTAAGGTCGATTTTAATAGAAAATAAAAAATGTGTCATAGTTTTGCATGAGATCATCTATTTAAAAAAGTGGAATAAATTTTCTCCCATTACTAAACTCATTTTGATGAAAGGAAAACACATACAAACTAGGTGAAAAGATTCTGGAAAATTATTACAAAATCATATTAATGTTACATCTGGGACATATAGAGCATTTTCTTAAAAGTAGAAAATGCCACCAGTTTTTAAAGCCATATATTGTTGGATCCTGGCAGAGAAGATTAAGGAATCAGTGGTCTGAGTTACCCTCTTGTCACTAACCTCTGGTTTGCAGGTTAAAATAAGCACTAAAATAAATAAAGCTGCTGAAGTGGGCTCTTTTAGCAGACAGAAATAGTTAGCTTCAAGAAACAGCAAAATGGATGCAGGGCATTCTTAAGAGATTACTTGTAAATCCAGACATATGTCAGACTATTAGAATAATTAAACTTTCAGTGAAATCAATGAGAAAGAAAGGGAAGCTTCTGTTTGCATTTCTTGCAGCCCGGTGTAGTATAACTAACTCTGCAGAGTTTTAAATACGATTCAGTTAGAGCCCCCAAAGTGTCCTCCATGAATAAACACTGAGAAGAAATGTCATATTTTTAAATTAAGATACTTTTGTCCTCTGTAATACCATCATTCTTTTGGTCTGTTAATTATAGGAAACAGCCCCTACCTCTTCTGAATGGTATGCTTTCTTTGAAGACACTTGTAAAATATTGGGAACTAATAAGATTTAAGGCATTCTTTACCTAAATCAAGTGCAGACTGGTAACGTGGAGTTCCTAGAGAAATAAAGAGCTAGAAGGATAAAGAGGGGCCAGGGCATTCATGTTGGAGACGGACAGACCTAAGGTTGGAAATCATTGCTGCCCTCCCTCACTGTGCAGCTAGGGCCCGTTACATCCTTTTTAAAGCATTGCGGTTTTCTTCCCATGTAAAATGGGGTTAATTGTAATGACTATAATTGTTATTCGTATATTTGCAATGCTATGTCTATTTTAAATACCTAGTACAGTAAAAGTACAGAATATTTCTTTTTATTTTTGTTTTACTAAATTTAGTTGTATTTAATTGATAAATAAAATTAAAAGATATTTAAAATCAACAATGTGGTGATTTTATGTATGTATACATTGTAAAAATATTTCCTCCCTTGAGTTACTTAACACAGACAGCAACTCATATATTGATGGTGTGTTGTTGTTTTTTGTTTGTTTGTTTTTTAGTGAACACATTAAATTTCTACTCTCTTAACCAACAAATTATATAATTCAGTGTCATCAACTATAGTCACATAGTTATACATCAAATCCTTAAACCTCATTCATCTTATAACTGAAAGCTTGTATTGTTTTACCAATTTTTTCCTATTTCACCATCTCAGTCCCTGACAACTGTATTTCTACTATTTCTATGAGTTTGCCTTTACTTTTTTCTTTCTTTTTTTTAGATTCTACACATAAGTGATATCATGTTATATTTGTCTTTCTGTCTGGTTTGTTTCACTTAACATAATGACTTCCAAGTTTATCCATCTTATTGTAAATGGCAGGATTTTATTCTTTTTTTAAGGCTGGATAATATTCCATTGTATATATACACCACATTTTTCTTAATCATCTGTCAATGGACACTTTGGTTTTGCTCCGCACCTTGACTATTGTGAACAATGCTGTGATGAACATGGGGGAACAGGTATCTCTCTAAGATCATGGTTTTCTTTCTTTATAACACTTTTGCTATATAAGTGAGGGAGTCAGGTTTCCAAAACACTATGCGATCTGTCAGAAGTAGAATTCTAAACTGTGACAGTTATTCACTCGGGTGTGCTCATTCACCCACTGGGCAGTAAACGTGGCAATGCCTGTGGCGATGCCGGTAGCGCTGCAGCATCTGGCTGTCTCCTCACTCCAGCCAGATGTGCTGTTACTGTAATCTCAATCATGAATATTTTCTAAGGCTGAGGTAAAAAGCAGAAGAAATTTAGAAAAATTTATTACAAATAAAAGGTGAAGAAATTTCTGATAGCATATTCTGGTAAAATAGAGCCAGTCAGAACAGTTATTTGTTGAGAAAGCAGAATTTGGATGAAAATCTCTGAGACTATAAGACATGAAGTAAAAAAAAATGTGAATATAAAAGCAGGAAGCAAGTTGTAGTCATAAAATTTTAGGAAGCTTTGGCCTTGTTATATGGTGCTCCAGGAAAGATGCTATAACTTCTGTTCAGGTCATGCATGTTTAATCAGTTTTCCCCTGTTCTAGGTGCTCTGACCATGAGTGTATGGGGCGGTGCCAGTGGGGGCAAGAGACAAAGTGATAATAAGAAACACGGAAGGAGCATCAGAAGTAGAGCAGATATTGACTATGACTTGAAGGATCATTATCATCTAGTTGGGATAATATAATTTTGCAAAAGTAAATCAAGAACATTTCCAAAGCAACTGATTAAGTGCAAATTGATAAAGCATTAGATTAAAAGGGGATATATAATCTGGGGATAATAAGCATTAGCTCTCATCAGTTCCTTGTCTATTTTGTATGGGCAAAAGCACTAAGGTTTTAGGAATTCAGTCAACTCATTTATAAATGAGTGAGAAGTGGCCTAGTTTTGTTGCTTTAATGGTTTGAGACACATCTTTTTTTTTTTTTTTTTTTTTGTATTTTTCTGAAGCTGGAAACGGGGAGAGACAGTCAGACAGACTCCCGCTTGCGCCCGACTGGGATCCACCTGGCACGCCCACCAGGGGCGAAGCTCTGCCCACCAGGGGCGATGCTCTGCCCCTCCAGGGCATCGCTCTGTCGCAACCAGAGCCACTCTAGTGCCTGGGGCAGAGGCCAAGGAGCCATCCCCAGCGCCCGGGCCATCCCTGCTCCAATGGAGCCTCGGCTGCGGGAGGGGAAGAGAGAGACAGAGAGGAAGGAGAGGGGGAGGGGTGGAGAAGCAGATGGGCGCTTCTCCTGTGTGCCCTGGCCGGGAATCGAACCCGGGTTCCCCGCACGCCAGGCCGACGCTCTACCACTGAGCCAACCGGCCAGGGCTGAGACACATCTTTTAAGATACTACATCTAAGTTCTGACACTACCACCTTTCTAATTTCTTCACCTCACCTTTGCAATTTCCAACACACACACACACACACACACACACACACACACACACACACACACACACACTGTTTCAATATTACTTGATGGGAGAAATGAACAACCATATTAATCAACTGTGAGTTATTGAAACCTTTATGTTGAAAACCAATGGAATTACAGATTCCTCAATTTCCCTTTGATTCTCCCTTTGGCCAATACATATAGAATAAACCAGGATCTTCTGATGAGGAGTTACCAATATGTAGCAAATCACAAGGGAAGAAACAGTGATAAAGAATTTTCTAATATTAGTTTTGTTAAAGAGCTAGTTTGATTAGAGGCTATGATTAGACTGAACCCTTGCAGATAAAATACAGCATCCTAAACCCTATTTAGACATTTTTAAAAGCATGCAATAAATACAGATTGACATACCCAATCCCTATTTTGCATTATAAGGTGGCGGTTAAGAGGCTGAGATGAACTGTGGAGAGGTGCCTCCAACAGTGGGTGGAGTTGTGAATTGGTCAGAACAATGTTCTTTTGAGATTGTCAGGTTTACTTCAAGACTACATTTATTAACACAAACATCCAAGCTGTACCTGGGAGCCCTTTGAGGTTCACTTGTCTGCAGCTACGTATTTATTAATTATTTAGTTATGAACTGGTAACATGTCAGGCATATAAAAAAAATGGGTTGCTTTCCTGTTACAATAGAAAAGCAAACTGTTCAATTCAAACATATAAGTATGAGAGAGTTATTTCTCTCGGACTGAATATTTTTTAAGGTGACCAATCATCCTCTTTTAGGGAGGACAGTCCTTCTTTAGTAAGTTCTGTCCTCCCTCAAAAAGTGTCCTCCTACATGTCCTCCTTTTTGATATTGGAAGACTAATCTGTAAATGTCTGTATTTGATTGATGCAGAGTCAATCCATTGCGTGTGATATGACATATTTGTATTTGACATGACGATTCGTCAAGGATCAGTAGAGAGTGGGCGAGACACAATTATGAGAAGCATGCGCTCAGCATGAGAGACCTGGAAAGAGCACACGATATACCGAGCGCGCAAATGGCTTTGTGTACTTCTTACTGAAACATGACACGGCACATATGACATTGTAGACTCAAGATTATTTCTTTCTCAGTGAATATTCAATTATAGACAGGTAAGCACAATTCATGTTTTATTAATTTATTACCTATTTAATAATTTCCAAATACGTATAATTTTATTTACAAGTATTTTCCTGAAATTCGAATTTTAAAGTGGAAATCTAACCTCAAACCATATCTATTAATAATGCATTTTGATTAAATAGTTGCATAAAACAGACATTTTTAAATTAGAAAATGATAAATACACCCAAATATCACTCCAAATTAGTGATTTTGTTTGATATTTAGTTTTACTAAATGAGTAATTTTTTCTTACAATTATTATTAAAAATTAATAGGCATGTAAGCATAATTACAATATAAAATATTACAAATGTTTTTATTATGTATTTATCATATTATAGTGTATTTTGTTGCAATGCATAAAATGTCTCTTTTATTTATGATATTGTTTTCTTCAATTTATTTTTGTCCTCCTTTCCATTGTAAAATGTTGGTCACCTTATTGGTTATTGATGTTGTACACTAAATGTGTGTGTGTGTGCTTCTGTGTGTGGCTAATTAGTTTTCCTATCATCCATTTTTTGCCTCAGAAACCCTCCTATTCCCCCTTATTCCGCTATCACTGCACCGTTTTTCCTGATACAGAGACATAGGCAGACTCACAAAGATTATTTTTCATACCCTGCCAAAACTTGATCATTTTCTTGACTGAGTTGAGTAACTATTTATATTAGATGCTTTTTAACTAATTCTATGACTTTGGCATATTATTCAACTTCTCTTTTTCTTGTTTTTTTTGTTTGTTGATAGAAGAAGTTAGATTAGATATTTAATCAGGTTCGGTATTTTATGCTTGCACAAAATGACAATTATGAATCTCTATTTCGATGCGCCATAAATAGTGTGGGAGTAGAAAGCTATGAGAGTGCCCAGTAAGGTACTGTGTCCAATATAATTATGTCCCTTGACCTGTCATCACTCTAGTTGATGGGCAGAGAGCATGTATTTGATTACTTTTACATGTTCCTTTAGTCTTCAGTCCTGGTTATCTAGAAATGTGATGATCAGCATAGACTGTCTTAATTGCAGACTGTCTTTAATTTAGAAACTCTGACTTAGTCATGCTTATGGACAGTAGAGAAAGAAGATTGTTCCTCTGATGGCTTTAGTCTGTGAATCTGGATGTGCAGGTCCTACTATTAGAATTGTCATATGATAAAAATAATCTGTCTTCTAACAATGCTGGGTGGCGTAAAAGTAGGTTTACAGGCTTTTGTATGGAAAATAATACAATAATTAATAACAATATAAGAATAAACTTTGTTTTGTGTACTCACAACTATAGACCTACTTTTGCTCCACCTTATATTTTAGTGGATGATGGTAATTTAAAATTTGTCCAAAGTCACACAACTGGTAAGTATAAGACCCAATACTGTCCCCTAGGATTCTAATATTAATACTTTCTAAAGCCTTTTATGACCTTGTCATAGAAGTTGTTACTCTCTTCTCTGTGTCCCCATGGTGTTTTTCTCTTACAACTGGTGCATGGCCTAATATTGATTTTTGCATGTTTAGCCCTTAGAATGATGTCTGGTACATAGAACCTACCCCAAAAATAGTTTATCAGTTGAGTGTTTACCCAGGGGGCTGTGAGCTCCTTAAATAATATAGACTGGGTCTTATGTATAGTTACCTCTAGGTGTTTGAACAGCATCTGATGATTAGTACTCAACAAATATTTGTTTGTTGAGTTGAACTAGAGTCTTACCAAATGTAGTTCAGGGCAGTTTGTATCTCACCACCCAGAATCACATCCTTCCTTTTGCTATGTTCTTTCTACTGCTTCTCCCTTTTTTTCTACTCTCCTCTTTCTTTTCTTTTTTCTACCTTTTCACTTTAATGCCTTTATATCTTTTCTTCCTCATGACTCTTCTATTTGCTTGTTTTCCTAAGGGGTTGGAAGAAATGTCTGTATACACATTTCATGGTGGTAAGTTATAAAGTTGCTATGAAGTGAGGTAACCTAAGCTGTATGGCAGACTCTCCATTTTGTATGAGTATAGTGTTGTTTAGGAAGCAAGAGGTATAATGGCTTACAACCTTGGGGTGAAGTAATGAGGAACATGGTTGATTCCTTAATGCCTTTCACTACTTGATTCCTGGCTGAGAAAGCTACAATCACAGGAAACATTCAAAACACCAGATGCTGTTTCTTAGTGATTTAACATTAATGCCTATGACTAGGGTATAAGTATTCCAAAGTCCAGATTGCCTTCAGACCCATTTTCTATGACTAGGCCTAATGGATAGTTGTGGCTATTTTTTAACTTGTGAGATTTTATTTGATTATGCCTAAAAGCTCAATTATTGTTTTATTGGGATTAAAGGACCCTGAACTCTTTAGGAGCAGTTCTGCCTCATCAGTATGCAATTGAAGGTGGTGCCATTACATGGCTCTCAAGCTTGAAGCAAATTTGAAAACATAGAGATTACATTAAGTGCTATGCTCCTCTCAGGCTGTCTGATCTATTCTTCAATTCTTAAAACCAGAATTCTTATTTTTTTCTATTCCTTTCTCATGGGCTCAATCAGTTCTCTTGGAAGCATTAATTTATTATTTTTTAAATTATAAATCCTTGTGGATTTCTACCTTACTTATTTTCAGTTACCTGCTCTGTTTTTCTATTCTCTTGCCTTTTGAACTGCTCCACTAAGTATAGAAAATGTGCCAGCAGTCTTAGCAGACCCTTTCTTATTACTGGGTCCCAGCTTCTATTTCTTTTTCTTTAAACATCTAACTTTTGTTTTACAGCTGCACTGATTTAGCAGCTCTCTGAAACTCTATGTTAGATGGATCCTCTGGGAAGAAAAAGCATATAGACTATATACTAATTCTAAAAATAATAAGCATCATAATTTTATATAATTTTATTGCAATGGCTTATATATTTTTTTAACACCACTAACTTAAATTAATGTTCAGTTTTTCCTTTCTTTAATGTATCATATTAATACTGGAGTAATTAACTCAGTCACTTACTGGATCCCAAGAGTAGACTTCTTATACTATTAAAAGACTTTGGATTTTGATAATCTATAAATATACATCAAGATTTTAACTACTGACAAAATGAAACCTGTATAATTAATGAACTACTTATGTTATAAATTTCCTTACTCTTTTTCAAATCTTTTGGAAACATTTATTTAATATATATATATATTTGTATAACTGAAGAATGTTTGGTTTGTGAAGGATCTCAGAAATAATATAGTCTTAGTTCTTTGATTTATTTATAAGAATCTAAGTGGAAAAAATATGTATATTTTTCAAAGTCATCTAGTGTTTTAGTAGCAGAGTGGCTCTTAATTTTGCCTATGCATTAGAGTCATCTCTGGAAAACTTTTAAAAATGCTTGTGTCTGACTCTTACCCTCAGAGAATTTGATTTAATTGCTCTGGGGTGGCTCTTAACATTGGGATCTAAAACAAAACAAAAAAAACCTTTGTGTGATTGTTGGGCAAATATGTTTGTAAAATGTGTTTTTTAGGTATGCTCGCTCATATTTTGCATTGGCCTGGGCAGCAAATATGTAGTCTATGAAAGGCTGCAGTGCTTGCCTTCAGGGCGGCAGACTGCAAATTGTGGAATTACTTTCCTGCTTGGGAGAGGCCATTGTATTGCTAATGTTTTCAGGAAAAGGAATTTTTCCTCAAGCCTGGGTTTTGCAGGAAGAGAAGGAGTGACTGGACCTGAGGAACTCTGGGAGCCCTGCTGAGGCTGGTGGGAGCCTTTGATTAAGGAGGAACCTGAGAAGATTTTCCGGGTTGTGGAACCGGAGAATGCGTCAGGGCTTTGGAAGCTCTGAATGAGAGGGAAGCAGACTTCCCTGCCTCTTTGCTCGTCTGCTGGTACGAGACTTTAATAAACGAAATGGCCCACCATTTTTTGGCTCCACTGTTTCTGTACTGTTTTCCCGAATCTAATGAGAACCTGCATGGCCACGATGGTGGCGGCCACTGGCCATACAGTAATTTTAATGGACAGTTCTAATGGGCAGTAGCCTAGTAGTTCAGAGCTTAGGATTGTAAAGTGGAAGATATAGCTCACTTATCCTATCTAAGCCTCTTTTTACTCATCTTTAAGATAGGGTACTATGCTACCTACATTATGGGTTTATAGTGAGAGTTGAATGACAAAATACACATTCAGACTCCACATTAGCAATACTATAGTTTACAGTTATAATACTCAGTGCCCAGCTCACTCGACTCATAGGTGTAAGGCCAGTAGTTGCAGCCACTCTCACAGCCGCCTGGCCCATGCAGGTTTGCATTTGATTCAGACAGATGGTAATGAAGCAACAGAGCCAAGAACTGGTGGGCCATTAGCTTTAGTCCTAGTTAATACCCGGTGGGCAAGAAATACACACAGTGGGAAAACACTTTCCTTTCCATTCAGGGCTTCCAAAGCCACTGACATATCCGAGTTTCCTAGAATCAAAGGTTTCTACCTCACCAGTCTATTCACCTCTGTTCCCCATCTCCTTCTCTTTGCACAAACTCTACACAAACTGGCTTCTCCTTCAGCACTCCGCCATTGTAAAGCCAGAAGCCACGGCCAGGGCCACCATCACAGCAGCCCGGCCCATGCAGGTTCGCATTGGATTCGGACAGTCGGTAAAGAAACAGCGGAGCCAAAAACTGGTAGGCCATTTTCTTTAATCCTAGCTTGCACCCGGTGAGCAAGCAAAAAACACACACTCTGGGCTCCAAAACCCACTCACGTTCAGTGCTCACAAAGCCACTGATTTATCCAAGTTTCCTAGAATCAAAGGTTTCTAGCTCACCAGCCTTATTCTCCTCAGTTCCCCATCTCCTTCCTTTTCCCAGATACAAACTCTACACAAACTGGCATCTCACTCAGTACTCCGCCATCTTGGCTGCTTCTCCTGGCCTACTCCACGTGGCCTCCTTCTGCTCTCTGCTCTGCTCTCTCCTCTAATCATCCCAGGAACCAAGAGGGCAAACTCTCGTTCTGCCCCCATTTTATATTGTAGCTTCACAATCTCTAATCCAATATACAAAATAGGGAAGTCTCCAACACAAAGTCACTTCTCTGAGGCATGATTGGACTGCACCACCCCACAGCAAAAAGGGTGGGAAAGGCCCAATTCCAAAACCAAGCCCCAGGCTACAACGATTCTCAACACACATTAATATCACCTGGGCAATGGCCTCACGTGGGCAGTACCATCTTTAACAAAGTGAGCATAATACATTTTATCTGCCCAACAGCCATCTTGGCTGCTTCTCCTCTCCTCCATGTGGCCTTTCTCTGCTCTCCACCAGCATGGGCTCTTTTGCCCCATTTTATAGTGTAGAAATCAAAACCTTTAATCTAATATACAAACAAGGAAGTCTCTGATACAAAGTCACTTATCTGAGGCATAATGGGATTCCTCATGAGAGTGCACCACTCCACATCATGTAACTGTCAAGCGTATGGTGTTGGACAGATAAAATATACTATGCTGCCTGACCTGTGGTGGTGCAGTGGATAAAGCATCGACCTGGAAATGCTGAGGTCGCCAGTTCGAAACCCTGGGCTTGCCTAGTCAAGGCACATATGGGAGTTGATGCTTCCAGCTCCTCCCCCCTGTCTCTCTCTTCGCTCTCTCTCTTTCTCTCTAAAAAGAATAAAAAAATTAAAAAATATATATACTATGCTCACTTTGTTAAAGATCGCGCTGCCCACCTGTAAGCCCATCTCCCAGGTGATGATATTAGTTGCCCTTCCTGCTTGGGATGGAAATGCTTATGTTAATATGTGTTGAGTGAAGGCTTTCGTGTCAAAAAGTTTTAAAAGGAAGAGAGATCATGTTGTTCTGGGAGAAGAGTGATTATGTTCTAGGAGGAGCCCATGAGAGAGAAGAGCAGAGTAAGGCCACATGAAGGAGAGGAGAAGCAGCCAAGATGGCAGAATGCTGAAAGAGAAGCCAGTTTGTGCAGAGTTTGTGCAGAAAGAAGGAGATGGGAAAAGAGTTGAATAAGGCTAGTAAGCTAGAAACCTTTGATTCTAGGAAACTCGAATACGTCAGTAGCTTTGTGAGCACTGAATGAGTGGGTTTTGGAGCCCAATGTATGTTTTTACTTGCCCTCTGGGTGCAAGCTAGGATTAAAGGTAATGGCCCACCAGTTCTTGGTTCCCTTGTTTCATTACCTTGTTTCATTTCATTACTCTGAATCAAATGCGAACCTACACGGACCAGGTAGCTGTGATGGTGGTCGTGGCTACTGGCTTTACAGTGTGTGGAAAAGCTTAGTTTTGAAAAGATGTTAGTATTAAAAAGGTGGGAAAGACTAAGTCTTAAAACTAAGCCTTAGTCTATAAGGACCCTGCCAGTTTACGCCTGTTTTACACACCCAATGCAAACTATAAGCAAGCAAACATATTCATCATATTTGCAAACTTATTTTACCCACAATAGGCTAATGTGCTTTTTTGTTGCTTCCCCAATTCCTTCTGATCCTTTCCTTTCTGACTTGATGCTCACATGCTTCCTTCCCTGTACCCCTTTATTTCCTGTGCTGTTAGAGCCGTGGAGCTCAAGACATGATAAGACTTCCCATTTGCACATACTATAAGTCCACCTCAGTTTTCTAAAGATTCTGATCAGAAACTTGGCTCAAAGGTACTTTTTCTAGCTTCTTACACCCTGAGATACACTTGCATGCTTTTGTAGGTCTGATTTAACTTATGGCGATATATTAGAAGTCTTCTTGGCTACCCCTCTGCTCCATTTTTGGACTAGAATAAATCCTTATGCTACATGTTCTTGGCATTCTAAAATATCCTCAATTACCATCTTTTATGTAGATGCTGATTTGATGATCTTCCTCACCACATTGCACGTTCCCCCAGGATAGGGCCAATATAGACTCTGCTCACCATTATATTCTAGAAGGACAGTACAGTGCCTATCACATAGGAGACATGCATTACATTTTTGAAATATGTAAAAAGAAGTTGTAAAATGCTAAGAATTGTGGTTGAATCTCTTCTTGGTAGCTATATTATCTGGAAAAATTGAAGAAAAAAAAAGAATAGAAGATCTGCTAGTTGTCTTTGGATCCACAGAGAAGTCCCCATTATTGTAAAAATGATTGACTAATATGCTCCACAGAGACTAGGAAACCAGTGTGGGGGAGACACAAAGTGACGGACTCCACCATTGGTTTTACTCTTACAAAATAGCTGGCTCTAGTCTGTGTTGCTGAGGAGTCTCCAATCTCTACCTTTCTCTATGCATTTCTGAGAGAACCCTTAGTCTACCCTAAGCAATAAGTAACATGTTCTGCTTCTTGCTATTCACTGACTGTGGTCTCTGTTCCTACATTGTTGTTGTCCTTTCTTGGTGATTCAGGAACACTGTCATGCACTGTGTGAGAGACAAAGAGCATGTGGCAACGTGCAGTGTCTCTAAAAGCTTCTGCTTGGAAATGACATTCATAACACCCATTCACCAGACAAAGAAATCCTGTGGCCATTCTTGAATTTTCAAAATGAGGCAGTGCCATCCTAATAGTAACTGATAGGTGTGTAAAGATAAATATATATTTGTTAATAGCCCTGAGACCTCAGCTACCTACGGGGGTCTCAGTTTCAAATCTAATATCAAATGTCAATATTAAAATATATTTATTAACTTGTACTCTGTGCTAACATAGAAGGCTTGGATTTATAAAATTCTACGTAAGGCTTGCCTATTTAACCAGTTGGTGGCATCTTGCTGGACCCTGTCTCCATGGTCTATCTATAGTAATCATAAAAATGTGGACAGGGTGAGGCTGTCAATCAGGAAACCCAAGCAAAAAATGAGCCAGCAGAATTGGCTGATGGATATCTTCAGTCAGCCTTAGCAGTGATGCAGAGATTATGGAAGGGGTGAATTGCAATTGGTGGGAGAAAATAGGGCATTTTATAAAGACTCAAATTGACTGGATATAAAATCTAACTGTGACAATCCACAAAATCTCTGGCAGTCAAGAGAAAAGAAGTCAGATTTATTGAAATACTGTGCGAGATTAGAGTTCACAATTTCTTTTAAAAATTGGCATTCCTCTTCCCCATAATCCCTCCTCATGCCACTTCCTGTGCACCCTTCCCCCTCTCTTTCCAGGAAGCATTTAAGGTTTTCCAGCAGTCTGCAACCAGTAATCCTGCTTCTATTTTTAGGGTTTTAAATCCTGGCTTCAAAGGTACTCAGGCAGTAGACTGAGAAGACTGTGGGAGTGTGGAGGATTAGCCTCAGGCAGCTGTATGACAAAGCAGTCTATTCACTCCAGATAAGAGTGAAGGAGGTTGAGATGTATAATTCATTTCACATACATTTCTGTTCTAGACTCCTCTTGACTATAAATGGAAGAAAATTACTTTTCTTCACCACACCCCCACCACCAACACTTGCATTCTACCTTGTCTGATCTCTGTCCTTGGAAGGTGGAGCTAGCCACTAGTCATGCTGTGATATTGAAGGAGGGTTAAATCCCAAGCAACTGAATTTTGGAATTTTGCTTATGAGGCATCATAACCCAGCCACACCCACTGATGTATCAGTCATACTGGCATTGCACCCACACCTAGTGGGTGGGAAAATGACTTCCACATCCGTTTACATGTTAGGAAAAGTCCAGAATCACTCCACAACAAAACACTTCCACTTTATCAGCCAGCAGCCTTTAAAGGTTTAACTATAGATTTGTGACTTTTTTTTTTTTTTTTTTTTTTTTTGCATTTTTCTGAAGCTGGAAACAGGGAGAGACAGTCAGACAGACTCCCGCATGCGCCCGACCGGGATCCACCCGGCACGCCCACCATGGGGCGACGCTCTGCCCCCCAGGGGGCGATGCTCTGCCCATCCTGGGCGTCGCCATGTTGCGACCAGAGCCACTCTAGCGCCTGAGGCAGAGGCCACAGAGCCATCCCCAGCGCCCGGGCCATCTTTGCTCCAACGGAGCCTTGGCTGCGGGAGGGGAAGAGAGAGACAGAGAGGAAGGCGCGGCGGAGGGGTGGAGAAGCAAATGGGCGCTTCTCCTGTGTGCCCTGGCCGGGAATCGAACCCGGGTCCTCCGCACGCTAGGCCGACGCTCTACCACTGAGCCAACCGGCCAGGGCCTAGATTTGTGACTTTTGGTGTCAAAATGCAAGAGATACTGCTTTGATTAATTGAAAGCCAAGCCCTGTCTTGGGTGCAAAATTAGCTGCATATTGCATTTACATTCACACCAGTCCTCCGCAGGAATTTCTTCTCTTCTTGGATGCTGATTTGGTAGGAAGGACAAGCAGACTTAATTCTGTCTTGTTTAAGGGGCCTCTCATTTTCCTAAATGGGTGATAGTGAATTGTTCTGTATTTAACTTATTTAAAGGAGCAAATTAACCAATGTATCAACATATATTTTGTTTGTTTTTTTGTGACAGAGAGTCAGAAAGAGGGACAGATAGGGACAGACAGACAGGAAGGAGAGAGATGAGAAGCATCAATTCTTCGTTGCGGTTCCTTAGTTGCTCATTGATTGATTTCTCATATGTGCCTTGACTGGGGGGTTCCAGCAGACCGAGTGACCCCTTGCTCAAGCCAGCGACCTTGGGCTCAAGCTAGTGAGCTTTTGCTCAAACCAGATGAGCCCGTGCTCAAGCAGGCGATCTCAGGGTCTCGAACTTGGGTTCTCCGCATCTCAGTCCGATGCTCTATCCACTGTGCCACTGCCTGGTCAGGCAACGTATTTTTTTTTAACATTAAAACTTCATCTAAAGACTAGAACAGAACACATCTGCAAGACCTCAGGTAGTGATAGCAGAAAGATAAATTTATTTGTATACAAAGAGTCTAAAATAAAAATAATCATGAAGACAAATGACCAAACTGTTCAATTTGGGTAAAATGCCTTATTTCTAATTTAGAGAAATTTTAAACTTAAATACTCTAAAACCCTACATATTCAATTATCACATTTTTCACAGTGCTATACAGGTAAGTGATCTTTAACTAGATTATAAATTCATGAGAGTATACATTTTAATTGATACTTTTAATTTCAATTATTATCACTGTGCCATCCTCAATAAACATTTGATGAGGGAATATTCTCTTACAAATACTCTTTCAGGCAATGCACAGTCTTGGATGCACTCTTAGTCTTTGACATTTTTGGCTTATACACCATGTGTAAATATGTATTTTAAAGACAATTCATCAGAAATTCCATTCTTTCAGTTTTATTACTAAATTTGGACACCAATATCATAATTACACAATATTTTTATTTCTGGAGAAAATTCTAGTCCACACTGAAGGTAAAATCTTGGATGAAACTATAATCCTAATAAAAACCTACACAAAATTTTAATATGATTTGAAATATTTCTGTCCTCCAACAAATAGCCCTCTTTTATAAAATGACATTTGGTATTAAAAATAGCTAACATTTATAAAGTGTTTTTGATGAGTCAGGTACTATTTCACATTTTAATGTTCTTAATTCTCAAAACATTCCCATTATATAGTACTGTAATATCCTTAGTCCACAGATGAGAGAACTGAAGCAAGGAAAGTTTGGTTAATTTGACTATGGTCTCATAGCTGGTGATTGGCAGGTCAGGAATTAAATTCCAGCAGTGTGAGTTCTGATAAATGAACAATATATCGATATTACCATCCCTTTAGCACATTATTCTAGAATAATCAAAGAAACTCAGGCAAATCCTTGATGATCATTTTTTTTCATTAACACCTACATTTAGATTTTTGAGAGTTGAGACACTGAAATATTAGATTAGGGCCTAAGGTAAGAACATATTTACCTTATCGATTTTCTTAGGCAAAGCTCTGAGTGGCATTGGGTATGTTTGTGGTTAGAGAGGCCTTTGAACATTATTTCATTGTGACTATATCCCCATTGCATACCAAATGCTAAGGTAAGTCCTGACCTATAAATAGAAACATTGGAGGTTGATGATCTACAATTCAAAATGAAGTGTGTGGTTGGGACCAGTAACTCCAATGCAAGGTTTCCCAATTTGTTGAGCATAAGGGCTCTTTTTTATTATCAAAATATTTTAGGGTACCTCACATACGATAATAATTGAATTTATGAACTATCTGTGGATTACATAATTTCTGTAACTATAGAATAGTTAACTAATAATTTATAGACATTAAAATAATTATGGGGGCCCTGGCCAGTTGGCTCAGTGGTAGAGCATCAGCCCGGCATGTGGAAGTCCCAGGTTTGATTCCTGGTCAGGGCACACAGGAAAAGCACTCGTCTGCTTCTCCACTCTTCCCCCTCTCCTTTCTATCTCTGTCTTCCCTCCCACAGCCAAGGCTCTATGGGAGCAAAGTTGGCTTGGGTGCTGAGGATGGCTCCATGGCCTCCACCTCAGGCACTAGAATGGCTCCAGCCGCAATGGAGCAAAGCCCCAGATGGGCAGAGCATCGCCCCCTGGTGGGAATGCAAGGTGTATCCTGGTCAGGGGCATGCTGGAGTCTGTGTGACTGCCTCCTCACTTCTAGCTTTGGGGAAATACAATAATAATAATAATAATAATAATAATAATAATAATTATGGAATCAGAAACTGGATGTTTTAGGAACTCTAGGGAGAAAACTGAAGAAACTGGAGTGTTGTGACGAGGGAAGGCGACTTCAATACTGGGACAGGTTAGGCCACTGCCGATTTCCAGAGTGGCAACTGCAGAATGTAGTTGAAATAAGAAAATCACAGAGAGGGAGCAGGGATGGATTCAGGTCTCACGGGACCTGAAGCTTACATTTTTGGGGCAGAGTGCTCTTTAAAAGACAGAATACAAATGACAAAGTAGCTCCTAAGCCTTGGACAGGGCATATGCAAATAAGCAGGGACCCCAAAGCTTCTACTTGATTAGTTTCAGGGTAATTCATCCCTGGAGACTAAGAGTTTGGAAATGAATCATCATTGATGATGCCAAAAATCATTTCTCATGATTCCAGTCTGGAAGTGGAAAGCAGCCTGTGAACCATGTGCCAAAGCCGGGGAACCACATGCCAAAACCTCCAATGCAGGAGAGGGGATGAATGAATGGGAGTTCTCTACAAGGTAAAAACAGAAAGAAGAAAATAAGATCTAATACCTCCTGTGTTCTTAGTATGTATCAGACACTATTCTAAGCATTGCATTAACTTATTTAATCTACATAATAGACAATGAGACAATGATTTTATTTCTCACATCAGAAACAAGTATAGAGAGGAGATGTAGTAACTTTTTCAGGACTACACAGCTAGGAAAATGCTGCCCAGGGCTTTAAACTCCCGCTTTTGGGGCCCTGAGTCCATATCCTTAACAACCATACATGTGAACTATAATATCATATATAAACTAGGACAAGCCAAGAAGAAAGAGAATATTGACCATGAAGGTAGGGGACTATGCCTCTGCAGGTTGCAATAGGGAGCAAGAGAAAAAGTGTCTAAAATATGAAAGAAAAAGCCATCTCCTCAGTTCATTCTCTGGTTTCACACCACCTCACAGCACAGGTTGGAAGTTATTTGTTTTGGCAATACATGGACTAAGTTGCGTTTCAATTGCTCGGCTCTCGTGAGAGAGAAGCTGGAGAGTCACCTTGGATGTCCTTAGATGGGTTAGTAATTTTTGAGGCATTGGAAAACCTTCCCATTTTCCCAATATAGAAGTGCAGTGGGATATAAATGTTCCCTGGGATGTGAATATTGTGTCTACAATTAGTAGGAAAAGCAGGCAGGTCTATTATTGGAAAAGTAAAAAATGATTTTATGCCTTCTGTGCTTTGATGGGTCTTGAGTATGGAGATTGTCCTGAATCATCCAGGTGGGCCCTAAATGCCATCACGTGTGTCCTTGTAAGAGGGAACCAGAGGGAGTTTTGACACACACACATACAAAAGAGGAGGAAGCGATGGGGCCACAAGGAGAGATATTGGCATGAAGCCACCACAAGCCAAATGCTGGCAGCCACCGGGAGATGGAAATAGAAAGGAAAAGATTTTTCCCCAGAACTTCTGGACAGAGCATGGCCCTCCCTGCCCACAGACTCCTTGATTTCAGTTCGGTGAATATGATTTCAGACTTCTGGCCTCTGGAAAAGTGTGAGAACTAGGTTCTGTCGTTTTAAGCCACCGTGCCTCTGGTAATTCCTTACGGCAGCCACTGGAGACAAGTACACCATTTCTATGCAGGGGGCAGCCTTGGAGGGAGGGGAGCCATCCTCCAAGGGTATCCACGGTGCCCTGTTTAGGGGACTCAATCTGTGGGAGTTGACTTTACTTATCAAACTTGTCAATAGCCTTATCTGTCCAGTGTATATAGCTACTTGTTTATAGATCTACCCTGTGGCAAAGAAAGGTGAGCAGAAGTAAACTGCTCAGACCCTCTGCTCTGACTGCTTGGATATTGATCTTGGAATAATTACCTCATCTTTCTATGCTTCTCCAGATCATACAAATCAGGCATCCCCAAACTACGGCCTGCAGGATGCATGCGGCCCCCTTAGGTCATTTATCCAACTCCCCCCCAAACTTCCAGAAGGGGCACCTCTTTCATTGGTGGTCAGTGAGAGGAGCACTGTATGTGGCGGTCCTCCAACGGTCTGAGGGACAGTGAACTTCCCCCTGTGTAAAAAGTTTGGGAACTTCTGATACAAATGATAAATGAGAAGAATATGGAACCAATTTGGCCCTACAGCCTGAACTCTTTCTTGCTATATACTATGCTGGCTCTCTAGGGAGCTTCCTTCTAATAATAATAATAAGTGAAATAATAATAATAAATGAAAGCTTAAGTTGGTTAATTAGGAACTAGAAGATATATGACTTATTTGCACTCCAAGTTTATGGAGACATTCCATAAACTTGTTCCATTTAGTAATTCTAATCTTGACTCCAGTGGCAAAAACACCCCCTGAAAAAGTTTATTTCTGTGTTAGGTGTTGAATGACAACTGAAATTTTTACTTCATCCCCTGTCCTGCTTTTCACTTTCTATACAAATGCATTTTCAGAGATACTGTTTTCTTTAAATTTCTCTGTTAAATTAGTCAAAGAGGTGTGCTGAAAAAGCTCCCTTAGTTAGCAATTAACATTGATTGCGACTCAGAATAGTATAATTCCAGACCGAGGCCCTGCCACCACCTGCCACTCAAAAAATATTCTTTTGGAGATCACTTAGCCTCCTTTTAATTATTTCTGTTTCCATTAATGTTCCTGAAGAGAAACTTACTGATCTGTCTGGTGGGCATTTTGGTTTTCATAAATTGAAATTTGGGAATATATTTGGATGAAATGAGATGCTGGCTAAAACTCAAGGCAAACATTTTGCTGATGCTTGAAACAACCTTAGGACCAAAAAAGTTTCTACTCCCTGGTTTCCCTGGGGAGTAGGGATTGAGAAAACCACAGAAAGTGGCTATTCTTGGAAACGCTGCTGCCAGGCAAATGCCATAGGGCAAGGACCCAGAGTAGCTAGCTTTTCTTCCCATAGCCAGGGCTGAACAAGTTCTCACTGAAACTGCATGGTCAGGTTTTAGAATCTTTGAGGCCGACTGAAAGGGTGAGGAGGAGGCTGGGCAAAGAGGAAGATGACTAGAATGACTTCTTGACCTCAAGCTCAGAATAGCTGCCCAGTTTAGGTCTTTTCTCAAATCGTGCTGAGTTCCTGGAAGCCCTCTCTACATTTGATGCTTGGTTATTCCTCTTGTGTATGCCTTTCTACCAGGGAATATGGAGACTGCTTGAAGAATAATACCCGTTTTGAAATTTCTGCTGAAAACAGACTCTGGTGGTTTGGGATTAAAGACTTTTTTTTTATTATTATTAATTTCTATTCACTTAGGAGCTGAGATAATAATGCAGGTGTTGTAATTTACTTGCTAATACTGAAAGTATGGCCAAAGTGTAGTATGATTCTCAATTACTGCATTGACATCTTTCTTTCGGAGCCCTGAGTAATTCAGCACCCAATTTTTCAGTCTTTGTCCTATGTTCGTCTGATATTACAGAACAAGTTTATGTTCTGATTAGGAAAAACTTCAGTTGGCTGATGAGATACTACATTTGCTATTCAAGGAGTTGTATTAAAAACCTCATGTTCTTAATTGGCGGGAGGAAAGGGGATCGAGGTCACAATCATGATTGTAAAATGGGCCATTTCTGAAAACCTAGAGTGAGACAAAAAGATCAAGTATTTAAGTTCAAGCCTCCTTTGGAGTAAAACTGCTATTAGCAAGGCAGCAGAATGCTTGAGAATGGACTTGAATTTTCCCAAGCAGAGTAGTAAGTTATAGATAGTGCATTGTCTGCTATTAGACAACTTCAACAACATATTAGGTGCAGACGAGTTAGCCTTTAGTAGCCAGTATACTGCATAATATACACACACAGAGCAAATGCATGTTATCTTTAACCTTTTATCTTTGATTACCATGTCCCAACTCCAACATCTAATGTTTTAGAAATGTTTTGATTATATCATAAAGTAATGTCCTCACTCTTTACTTAAATTTTCTCTTTTAATGTACCCCACTTGTTTGGAGTATCATTTGATTTCGTTTCAAAGAGAATAAATTTTTCAAAGGGTTTGATGTGGAGCTGCAATGGATGGATAAATGCTAAAATGTGACTGGATACTAAGGGACTGGACTGAGGGCATGCAAAAGAGGAAGGGAGATCATTGATGAAGTGACTTAGCCAAGTGTTGGTCAAATAAGTTTGTAAAATATAATTTTTATGTTTGCTTGCTTGTAGTTTGCATTGGGGGCTGGGCAGCGCCAGGTCTGTGTGAGTCTGTGAAATTGCAAATGACCTTCCTGCTTGGGAAGGGCCATTGTTTTGCTAATGTTTGTTGGAGGAGAGGTTTTCATGCCAGAAAGTTTTGAAGAGGAGAAGAAGGAGGGAGGAGAGGTAGAGAGAGAGAAGCCTGTTTACAGTGAGAGCAGAGAGACAGCAGGGTGCTAGAAGAAGTCATGTGAAGAGAAGACAGAAGGTGTACAGACGGGGAACCAGAGGTGAGGGGCTTTTGCGAGCTCTGCTGAGACTGGTGGGGCCTTTGATTCTAGGAGAAACTGCAGAAGATTCTCCTGGTTGTGGAACCGGAGAATGTGTCAGTGGCTTTGGGAGCCCTGTGTGTTTGCTTGTTGGCTGGTGTAAAACTTTAATAAAGGTATGGCCCACCATCTTCTGGCTCCGCTGTTTTTTTACCGTCTGTCTGAATCTAATGGGAACCTGCATGTGAATGGCCACGGTGGCCACGACTACTGGCCATATACCAAGGAAGGTAGGAAAATGGGGACAAGGGATAAAAACCAGGTCTGGAGTGAAAGAAAATATAAAATTAAAAGCCATGTCCGTCTGACCAGTGGTGGCACGGTGGATAGAATGTTGACCTGGAATATTGAGGTCCCTGATTTGAAACACCGAAGTCACTGGCTTGAGCCAGGCTCATCAGCATCACCGTGGGCACACCAGCTTAAGGACAGGGTAGAAAAATAAATGAGATAATGTGTTATATGTGTCAGCGTGCTACAGGTGGGTGTTGTTGAATAGTTAATGTTTTGTGACCTTCATGGGATATTATACTAAAAGCATGTGGTATTACAACCAATTGGAAATAAAAAAGATAAACAATCATAAGGGAATAATGATTGTTGTTGATAAGTATTTTTTTGAAGTAGAGATAATATTTCAGGGGAATTCTTAAAAAATAAAAAGTAGCACCATGAGCTTGTTACCCATTCCAAGAAATTCCTAAAACCAGGTGGCGCAAATTGCTCAGAGAAGTGAAAGCATTTCCCATAATTTAAACAGAAGGAGAAAGAGGAAGTGTGGGAATAATTACTGAATTGAGATCACTGAAAGTGGCGGTTGTACTTAAGGGTGAAATCCTTGGTTGGTATATATGTTTTTATAGGAAAATTCTTAAGCGGTTAAAAAAGCTAAGCTTCAGGACATTGAAGTGCTTTGTGGGAGCCACAAAGTTGCTGTCAGGCTGGGCCTGGGGAAACATTGCTCTCACAGCCATCTCAACCCTACCTAATCCCTCATTGCTATAGGTCAGGGAAGAGGTATTTAGGATCCCTGACTACCCTTAATCCTTAAATCTGGGTTCCAAGAACTAGGGATCAAGAGAAAGACACACACACACACACACACACACACACACACAGAAAGAAAGATTGTGAATCCTCAGGTCTGATAGTTGAATCTACAAATGGAGGTGCATATAAGGAGGATCATTAAAAGAGAAGTTGAAGAAGACTGGAATGGCACACCCAGGACTAGGAATATATGTACTTGACCCTTTTGCCGCTTATACCACATGGCTGCCATTTAAATCACTATTTGACTAAATGGCAGAAAGCAATTACAGTAAGTGCTCAGTTTAATCACTCTGCATCCATACACCGACCTATGAAACCTCTCTTACATATTTCATCACATGAAGTGTCCACAATTCTCTGCCTTACAAAAATATATTTTCCCTGCAAGAATTTGTAGGTGGTTTTCTGACTCAGTTTCTGGATGGTTAAAATCATCATTTCACATTTTTGCTCTTGCCTTTTAAAAAAAGGGCAAGCAAGGTCAACTCAAGATTTACATACTAGAGGAAGTTTGTTTTAACCATTTGGGAAATCAAGGCAATATCTTTATGGGACTAGAAATTATGGGGTACTCATCCCTTCCACTTTCACCCTTGGGAATCTCATTCCAGCGAATAAAACCTAAGGTCAGTTGATTATTTAAAATAAAATAAAACAAAATAAAACTCAATCAACTTAATCCAGGCTTTAATTGTTTTTGTGTTCAGTGGCTTTAATTAGTGACTGGTTCCAAATTGTGCCCTTCTCCTATTCCACATCAAGCTAATTTGCAAATTCACACAACTGACCTGAAGGAGAGAAAAATTGATGAGTCAGTATAAACCCATCATCACTTGAAAAAATAATTCATGAATGCATTCCTTACTCAAATTTAGTAGCATTTTATAGGGAGGAGATCAGCATATTATCTGAGGAAAGATTAATGCCACATTTTGTTTAAAAATCTGTTTCATTATTTCTAAGTCACACTTCAGTAGGTCAGGCTATAATTGCTTCTTTTAGGTCCTTGAAATGACTCTTTCTCTTGTGCTTTATAGTGAATCAGAATGAATTGTTCACAGAGATCTGTGAGCATTAGAAAAAAGGGTCTAATTCTTGAATAAAGCCAGTGCAGTGTTTCTTTCTTAGTCACAACTCCAGGAAGAACATATGCTGATTCCTTTCCCGGAAACACTTTTCCCAACCTCCACCCTATTACTCTGTCAAACCTTCTCCTTGGGTTTCAATTGAGATGTAACTTTATCTGGGAGGATTTTGTTCTCTCCATCTTATACCCAAACACTGAGTCAGTTAGTTGATTCTATTTCATTCTATAGAATTCTGTGTTCCTCCTCAACCATTACACTTACCATCCTGCATTGTAATTGTCTGATTACTTATTTGTACCTTTATAAGTTACGGAACAGTTCCTTTTAATCTCCACCCTCTAACCTAATGCTTAAAAATAGTAGGTTGTCTAAGGAAGTCTTGAACAAATAACAGGTATCATTGAGAACTTACTATATGCCAGATAGTGCTCTAAATATTTTACACATATTAACTCATTTAAACTTTACAATAACTACATGTGGAATGTCATTAATATTCCCATTTTACATATTTGGAAAACAAAAGGACGGTGAGGTTTCATAATATGTCCAAAGTCTCTTAGCTAGTAAATGGTAGAGCAAGGCCAGGTTCTCAAAAGGAAAAAGTGCAGGCTAGGCAAAAATAGCAGGTTTATACAACATAGTTGCTGGAACACAGCATATTCAAATTATCTAATAATCAAGATTTGAGGATATTGCAAGACATATTTGTATGAAGTGCTTATTAAAGCATTCTACTTCACAAACTGGATGTTTGGACTGGTATTTAGAATTTTATACACTGGCACATTTATATATAAAGTTCTTTAAATTTACTTTTCTTTTTCATGCAAGAAAAGCAAATCTATCAAATCATTTCCTCCCCAGTTCCAGCTCAAATCAGCAGTCATAAAGCCTTGTGTTAAGCTATGTTATTTTTGAGACCTGATGTGACATGTCCTAGATTTCAAAAGTAGCTACTGCAGGGGACCAAATAAATTTTTGAATAAAAATCCATATATAGGAATAGATGTTAAGGGAGAATGGGGAGGGACCCAGCTATCTGCCTAGTATTAGGTCTGGAATAGTGCCACCTAGTGATCTAAGTCAACTCTCTGCCCCCTCACAGTCACAGAAACATACTTATTAGAATAAATGTTTGCTGTGGTTCTCTTCCCCTCCATTATCCTGGTAACAAATTGTTCTTGCAACAGTTTAAGGCCACCCATTCCTGTTTTAAAATAATAATAGTGATAAAAAGGAAGACAGATGGGTAGGATTAGGAAAGAGAGGAGGGGGAAACAACAGGGGAAACATCAATGCAATGCTGACACACCAGAACAGTCCTGTGAGTGAGATGGAGAGAAGATCAAAAGCAGTGGAAATGAAAAATGACTGGTAATAAAAGAAAATGAAAAAATGATACAAAGATAAAACAGCATGAAGAAGAAAATTCTTTAAAGCAAAAAAGAGAAGACAATAAACTTTGAACCATTTGAGAAATTGTGAAATCCCCAAACATAAAAACACAGAGGGAAAACAGCAATAGAGATTAAAAAAAATAAAAAAGAATGCAGATGAAAGAAAGTGGATGAACTAACAGATTTGTCTTGGTTGTAGGGGATTTGAGGTTGTTCTGTTTGTTTGTTTGTTTTCTTAAAATTTTTTTTATTTAGAAATTAATTTTAATGGGGTGACACTGATGAATAAGAGTACATAGGTTTCAGGTAACATTTGAACTGTTGATTGCACTGTGTGCCCATCACCGAGACAAATCATTTTTCATCATCATATATTTGTCCTTCTTTACTCTATTCCCCCCAACCCCCTGGTAACCACTTCACTTTTACCTATGTCCATGAGTCTCAGTTTTATATCCCACCTATGTATGAGATCATCTAGTTCTTAGCTTTTTCTGATTTACTTATTTCACTTGGTTTAGTGTTCTCATGTTCCATCCATGTTGTAAATGGCAATATACCATCATTTTTCATGGCTCAGTAGTATATATCTCATCATCTTTATTATTTTTAAAAATAATAAAATCAGAGTGCTATATTATTTTATTCAAAATAATCAAGGGAGTATAAAGTTGGATTTTTTCTATTTAATATAATTCAGGATATTCTGTATCCCAGATGGGTAACTCATTTCCCTTTCTATTTTATTTCTTTCTGTGAAATACCAATGATCTTTTTAAAATAATTTTTTGTGCTTTGTTAAAACAGTTTTAAATGTTTTTGTTTCCTTAGAGATGCTTTTGAACTTGCATCTGACATTATGTGCATGTAGGGTATCCCAAACTTAATATTTATTCAAGAAATGTTATTATTATAGCATTCTTTGTAACCATATTGAAAAGCTAGACCTCGAGGATGTGTATTTAGGTGATTATTGATATCCAGGTATTCTTGTAATTTAAACCAGGGCCCCAAGATATAAAACAATTATAAAAACAGTAATATCAATAATAATAACTAACATGTATCTATCTTATTTTATGTTTTTAAAAGCACTTTAACAAGATCTTTTATTTCTTGAACAATGATGTTTGGAAGACAGAATGGGTATCATCTGCCCATTTGATGGATGTGACATTTGAACTCTGAAATAATTATGAACTTTTCAAAGGCATTTAGTTGGTGAGTACCTTGTCATCTGAGTCTAACTCTGGAAAATATATTTTTACCCATAATCTACCTATTCTGTTTGAGAGAAGGAAGTGATATATTTTGTTGGTGTTGTCATTTTGTTGTCGTTCTGATGTCAAATGATGGAGCAATGAAGAGTTTGAAGCTGGTGTGAGTAAAACTTGAAAAGAGTCATCACTCCCTCCCTTCTTAATGGTAATTTCTTTGAAAAGAAATTATTTGATTTTTCCTGAGTGACTTCCTATTAAAATTTTCTGGCCAGGTTGTGAAGGCATTTATTGAGAAGTCCTTACTATGAAGGCTTCCCAACTTCTTCTATATCTTCTTCTTCCATTCCCATATTCTGTTGTGCATTGTCATGCTGAGACTATTACTTCCTCTGGTAATATATATACATGAATGTATCTATAAATTATAAAATATTAAGTATTTAACTTCTTTTGAACGTTTCATCTGTGCAAAGCACGAGATACAGAGCCCTCCAGGAGATAGAAAGGTAAGCAAGATACTGCTCCTGCTTTTAAGAAGCTTTCTATTCATAAGTACTATTGAGTATTGAAACTGTACTCTGGAAAGGCATCCATTCATTTATCTATTCAATAAATAACTATCTGGTGTCAACTATGCATCAGGTCCTATGTCTTGGCAATGAGGACACAAGAGAAATACCCCTCCCCCCCGCTCTCAGGGGGCTTATAGTTTAAAGGAGTATGCCATGAATATTGTTTTTGTTTATTCACTATGGCAGCTACCCATAATTGCCTATGGCCAGTCCAACTATTTTTCAGACTTCACTTTTTTTTTAAGTGAGAGGGAGAAGAGATAGAGAGACTTCTGCCTATACCCCAACCAGCACCCACCCAGCAACCCCCATCTGAGGCTGATGGTTGGACCAACTGAGTTATTTTTAGCATCCGAGGATGGTGTGCTTGGACCAACCTAGGTACGGGCCAATGTTTGAATCAATAGAGACACTGGTTGTGAGAGGAGAAGAGAGAAAGAAGGGGTAGAGAGAGGGGAAGAGAAGCAGATGGTCGTTTCTCATGTGTTCCCTGAGCAAGAATGGAACCTGTGATATCCAAATGCCAGGCCAGTGCTCTATCCACTGAGCCAACTGGCCAGGGCCTAATTTTTTATTTAAGATAAAAGCATTCCTATAGCAGGCCTTTTGATTGACAGACATCTTTGCAACTTCTACATTTGAAATCTAGGACATTTACTTTTACTTTTTGAAAAGGAGTACAGTTGGCTTCTAACAAGTTGTTGTTAAATTGAATTGGGACAAAATGATGTAGTTCACCAGATTTACCTAAAATGGAAAGAAATAGTGATATTGGTAGACAAATGTCTAGCCAGTTCCATTTGATATTCATGGACTCAATGGCTTATGGAGCAGCAAGATTTAGGCCAGTGTTCAAACTTTGTAGATGAGGAAACTGTTGTGTCGATGAAAGGTAAGATGATAGGCAAAGAGATAAATTAGGAGGACTTTTCAGCAATTCAGGTAAGAGCAATTAATGATTCACCTTGGTTGGCAGCTGTAAAATTTGGGAAAGAGATAGAAATAAGTGATGATGGATATAAAATCTTCAATAATTGGAATTCATTACGAGAAACAAAAGAGAAAATGAGACTACTCTGAGATTTTTGAACCCAATACTCTTACCAGAAATATGGACCACAGATGAGTAGTTTTTTGTGAAGAAATTATAGGTAGATAACAACTACATTGCTGTAGGACCCCACAACTTGATAATAATATAAATAAGCCAGTAGGCTATTCTGGCTAAATCTAAGCAGGGATTGGCACTGTAGGGCCAAGGACCTTTCTCTCTGCCTCCCAGAAGTCCACAACATGTGTTGATAAATGTGTGGGGTTTTAAAGATTTGGGCTGAAGAAGGAAAGGAGGCTGGTAAAAGTTTACTTGGAGAAGAGAATGGAGGACAGGATGAATTCTTTTCCTCAGTCTTGCTGCTGAGACTAAGGCAATTGTTGACAGAAATAAAGCAAGCCCATAAATAAGAGAAGTAGGAAAAGGTATGAAGAAAGAGGGAAAAGCTTTATTGCAGCTGAAATATACTGATTCTCAGGAACTCTCTTGTGAACAAGAGATCTTCCATTAATGGGTGGGGACAGGAGCTAGATAATATAAATTTTTATTACATTAATATGACTCTTTTTGGAGGTAGGGGGACAATAAATTGATTAGACCCAGGGAAATTAGAGCATATAGATAACAAAAGCTTCTAAGAGTTAAACTATTAAATCAATACAACTGTATCAGAATAGAGATATAAAAAAACAATTCTGTGACCAATGGGACTGAAGTTTAATGCATCTAAAGAAATATGTTAATTGGCTCTGGTGGTTAGTTCAGTGGATAGAACATCAACCCAGTTTGCAGACATCCTGAGTTTGATCTCCAGTCAGGACACATATGAGAAGCTACCATCTGCTTCTCTTCCTTGCCCTCTCCCCCTTCTCTCTCTCTTCTCCTCTCACAGCCAGTGGCTCGATTGGTTTGAGCATTGGCCATGGGCACTGAGAATAGCTCTGTTGGTCCAACTGTTGGCCCCAGATGGGGGCTGCCAGGTGGATCCCAGTACAGATGCAAGTAGGAGTCTGTCTTACTATCTCACTTCCTCTCATTAAAGAAAAAAAGATAGAAAAAATACAGTAATTTAAAAAGAGACTGATAATTCATAGAAGCCTAGAGGGAGGGACCAATATCCTTCATTTTTTGAGTACTTGCTAAATGTGAAAAATGCTGGTAAATATTTATATAATTACCTTATTAATCTTTACACTTGTCCCCAAAGGTAAGTAATATTATTCCTTTTATTTATTTATTTATTTTGGCATGAGGAAACAGAAAACAGAAAGAAAAAAAGAAACTTACTTAAGGTTACTCAGAGCTGTAATTCAAACTCAATCTCTTACTACTAAGAACTGTGCAAGGGAGAGGAAATGTAAGTCAATGTATTTCAAGTATGATGGCCCCATGGCCATGTAGGGAGTGGTAAAGTGAATAAAATGATAAATTCCTAATTTTCCCAACCTCAGACACTCAAATAATCAAAGCATTGTAAAAGGAAAAGAAAAGAAAACGAGTAGCATTTCTAACTTTACAATAATTTAATCTAGGCAGAGGAAAGTAAAATATACATGCATACCTGTGTTAGCATCCAGGGCAGTAGCACAGGATTTACTGTGTGTTATAGATTATAACATTGTAAGATTCAAAGGAGACAGCTTTTAGTGCTGGGTTATTCTTTTCAGTTATTAAGGAGATTAGGGTTGATTTAGGTTAGGGAGGACAACTTGGCATTCATAATGGAAAGTGTAGCCAGCTTGAGGTCAGCTTTTCCACTGAGTAGTTATGTGGTCATGATCAGTAACTTCACAGTTTCACCTCCACTGCAGTTTCCTCCTCTATAAAATGAGGGCTTTGTATTGGATTTGTGAACTCTTTCAGAACAACCATTTTAAATGCCCACTTATGCATAGGACTTGGAATGTCAAATCAATAAAAGATCTGGTCTTTGTTCTCAAGTAATTTACAGACTGGAGGGGAGATCTAAGCTTAAATAAATAAGTCTTCTAAAAAGATAATCACTATCATGTAATTATAAACAAAGGATTGTAGGAAGCACCTAAACTGCCTACAGATATGGAAACTCTGTACAGAGACCATGTTTGAATGAATACGAGTTGCCAGTTAAAACCAGAAAGGAAGAATTGAATAGATCTTTGCTAATGTCTCTTGTAGCATCATTACTGTTTTATATTTCTTTGTTTCTGTCTCCTTTGAAGGAGGAGGAAGGGAGTGAACAAGTTGAGGCTGAGTATTGGTATGAATTAATGAAGAGGAGATAGAAAGAAGAAACTTCCTGGGAGCTTCCAACCCCTAATGTATTCAATGTGAATGCCCTGAAGAACACAAAAGAAAGCAGATAATTGAAACCTTTGTCCCTCTATACAGTCTTAAAGACATTTAGGACTCCCATCCAGAGGTAGTATGTGTGGTGCTTAAGAACTTGGGCTTTAAAGACAGATCACCTGAGTTTACTTCAGTGCCCCCGCTTACTTAGTTGTAAAATCCTAAAAAAGTTAAGCCCTTTTGGGCCTTCATCTTCTCACCTGAAAAATGGAAACAATAATAATAGCTACTTCCTGTTGTGAGAATTAAATGGATTCAACCTATAAATTGCAAGAATCATGTTGGCACATAAAAGCAGCAAAATATTATTTATTATTACCTGTCATTTCATTGAATGTCCACTACTGACAACGAGGTGAGGCACTGGTGGTAAGTAGGTCTCTGGTGCTTCCCTGTCTATGGTTTTCTGTGGGAAACTGCAAGCTGGCAAAGCCCTCATAGTTTAAGGGTTAAGCTAAAGGCTAAACTCTTTCCCCACACCTCTATGTTTGCTGTGAAGCTGGGTATTTGTACTCATCTTATCCCTCCACCCTACTTGCTTGATTAAGTTGTTAGAGGCAATTTACATGCCCTTCCAGTCACCCTTTGTTTGTTCTGATGTTGGTTGATTTCAGTTATGCAGGGTGGAGGGTTTTCTGCACTTGGGAGAATTCTTGGGTTGCCTTGGAAATGTGACTTTGTATCAGAGATCTCTTTGATTTGCTAATGACTTTGCTCTGCCCTATAAATAAAGAGGTTTGCGGGTGGAGACTTGCTCTTGCAAGCTATTGGCTGTTCAGAGACCTTCCAATCCCATCCTTTTTCTCTCTGAGTTTATTTCTTCATTCCGCACCGTTCTCACTCGGGACCTGGACAATTACTAGCCACACTGGTCCGTAGCAGCTTTCAGTGGGCCTTCAGTGGGAATGACTTAGAATGCATTCATTCATTCATAATACAAAGTATGTTAAAAGAGGCCCTATTCTAGACATTGTGGATCATATAACAAAATAAGACATGTGGTACAATGATTCTAAAATAAGACAGTGCATTTTAAATACCAAGTGAATGCTTAGGAGTTCAGAGGATGCAAATGTTACACCCATCTGGAACATCTGGGGAACAGTTCCTGGGTGGCATTGGAAGTGTTCAATGACAGACATTGCTTCAAGGATTGCAGTCAGGATTTGCCTCAGCTGGTTTGTGTGCTCCCTTTGTATTCACAAGCCTTTCTTCTGCGCCAGCGGCCCAGGATGCTGGAGGAGAGTCAAGGCTGGAAAGTACCACGGACTGTGTTAGCAATCAACAGAAAAGATATTTTTAAACAACAGCAGTTTTCCAAGCTTCCCTGACAAGAAACAAAAGGCTTTTCTAAAATGAATCCTGGTTAGAGGCCGTTCTTCTTGTTTGTGACTTTTATGTCACTTGTACAACAAGCCGGCACTTAGAAATGGCTGTTTTCCTGTCGACATCACTGCCATGGTTACTCTCCTTAGAATGACATCACAGCGTTAGTGCTCAATCCCATGCACACTGCCCACACTCCACTGGCAGTGGCTTTCAGAAACTATAAAGTTATCTCCGCTCAGGCTCATTCACTCTTGATTATACTGCAAGCACAACCTGTGTGGGGAAACAATCTCCCGGATCACACTGGAGCTTTGCACAGATGGAACATTAGTGGGCGGAGTTGCCAGCTACTCCTCTGCCAACTTGTTAGTGCTGAAGACATCATCCTCTCATTTTGCCAGTTTAATAGAGGATCAGTCATAAAGATTCTCTGTAGGCTCAGCAACATAATTATTATCTATGGTTTCTGCATTAACTGTGAGAATATATCATGGTCTGGATCTGTCTAATTTCAAATGCCAACCTGTGCCCACATTCAGCCCACAACCTAACCCAGAAACTCAATATACCCCTAGCATTGCTACTGCTGTCATCATGATGGGCAGTAAGTATACATTTGCCCAAGGCATGATGTTTAACCTTGGCTGCACTGCTTCTGTTTTTAAGGGTTACTTTCTCTGTTCTCTCAACCCTTTCTGACACCAGTGGCCTTACAATTTGAAATAACAAAAAAGGTAAAAATATGTGTCACATTTAGTTCTGGTACTCAGTCCAGAAGTGACACGCCCTTGCAAATTTGGAAAACAAACTCCTTAGCAGATGGGCCACATAAAGTTTACAACATGGGCAGTGTGGGAGGTAGTAGGGCTCTGAGCGAGAAACAGAAAACTGGAAATTTGGGAGCTCAGAGTGTTTTAATTTGCTCTTGTTTTTCGCTCGTAGGCAGATCACATAAGCTTATAGCTTTCATTTATCTCACATGACCTGATATGTTAACCTTATAAGTGAGTAATAAGAAATCAGGCAACTTCTTTTTCTAATACAATGCAGCATCAAAATGTTTATTGCTGTTACCAGGATTATGTGCAGATGGTATAAAATGGTTACTAAAACGTGGCTGCAGGATTTAGACAAATCCACAGTGTAATTCTGGATCAAAAAGATAGTTCTCTTTCATTGAGGGCAAGTTGGTGAGTTATTGTCACCATGGAAAAGGATGTTGCTAGCCTTGAATCACTGTCAAATGATTGGATTGTGATTTCTGATCACATGTCTGCAACATACCTTTTAAGTGGCCTCTGAAATCCTAAGAGAAATTAAAAAATTTTACAATAAAATTATTATATGAATTTGATCATAGTTAAGAAAGGTCTTAAAACATGAGGATCATCAGTTTTATTTGGGGGAACTATTACAAATTCAAATGTCTAAGACCATCATGAGCCTGCTGATTAGGAATTTCTGAAAGTAGAGTTGAGAAATCTATATTTTGGAAAAAGTTTTCCTAAATGATTCCAATGACCAGTCATACTTGGGATCTGTACAATTCATAAAGGTATATAAATGAATAACAAAGTTTTTGACTAAATAGAGGGTGACTGAAATTCCAAAGTCAAAAAGGAAATACAGAAGTTGTCATTTCAGAGGGCAGGGGGGTGGGGGGAGAGGCAGAATGAGAAATTTAGCAGGACGAGCAGAGAAAGATCTCTTCAGAGAGTCTAAATGTATATGCCTTCTCTTGTACAGAACTTCTTACATGTTGTTTCTGCTTTTGCACAGTCTCCTTTTCTAATCTATTTTCCTATCTGAATTGAGAGTGCTCTGCTAAGAATTCCTATTTGAATCATGATGTCACCCTGTTTAAGCATTACAGTAGCACCTCCTATTTCTCTCGCGAGCGAACACCAAGTAGCATCCTGTATAAGCTGATTTGGGCATATCTCTCCAGCTAACCTTTGCTTCTTTCATCTGATTGCTTATTACTTTGTAGGAATACTGATCTTTTTTTTATCCCTGGGCCATACCAGTTCTTTCTCCCTTGTTCCCCCACCACCTCCCACCAGCCACCACTATCCACCTGGCAGGTTTCTGGCCATTCCTGACATCACAGATGGCAGATCATTTACTCTGGGATGATCTTCTGACCATCCAGTCTAAATCAGATTTTACTATATCGACATGGGACTCTACATATTTTTTGACAACACTAATTATAATATATAACTTTATACTTGTTTGGCTACTGAAATACTGCAGTAGAGAGAGCTACATAATGGCGGTCTGCTTTGTTCATCCTTGTGTATGTGGTACCTACCACAGTGCCTAGAACATAGAATGTGGTCAAAAGATAACTGTTGAAGGAATGAATGAAGGCATTACAGATGTTCAGAGACTCAAGAAGTTAAGACAAAGGAAGGAAGATAATGTTCCTTAAGTCTTTTACTGTGTCATATATACTATGCCATACAACTACCTAATGATATTATTTTAAGTGCTATGGGAGCACAAAGATGAATCACATGGTAGGAAAAGATAGATATATGAACAAAAATGTATAATTGGCAGAATAAAGTGAGTTGTATAACAGCGGCACAACATCCAAAAGAAAGAGGAACTAAATTTGGTTCACAGGTCAGGCAAGATTGGCCAGTGGGGAAGCATTTAAACTGAACCTGACTGAAAGCTATGTAAGATTTAAGTAGTAGAATGTAATAAACATTGAAGTTTCTGCCTTACATCATAGCCTCCTTCTATTAAACTGATTTCCTCTCTATTCTGTCAAGCCAGACATATGTTAGGGAAAACAAAGATAACAAAACAAAACAAAATAGGTCTCCACTTTAGCCCACCAACCACAGTTGATTGAATCTGCATTGATATTCTGATCTAAGATGATCAATCAATTTCTCTTCTCCTGAGATTTGTAGTTGAGACTTCAAACTTCTGGCAGTTTGTGGCATGTGCGGAACTTGTGAGGACGTGTTAACTTAGAGTTCACTATGACTGTATTACTATTTTGTTATGTTCACAGAGAGTTCAGGGAAGGCTGGTGTAGGTATAAAGAGAAGAATATATAGGAGGCAGAGAGTGAAAGGAGAGAAAGAGAAGTCACTTTGGCTCTTTCTGACTTTCCAGATTCCATTTCTAGTGCCTTGTGTGACCCCACTTTATCTCCTTTAATTAAGCTATAAATAATGTGTCTCTATTATTCTAACTGTAGAGAGCCTCAGTAATGACAGATGAGAAGGTGGGGGAGGAAATTATGAGCAGAGGGATAAATGGTGAGCCAATCTGTAGAAGAGAGCATAGGGGATGTGGAGACACAGCCATGTGCTTTCTCATTTTCACTGATCCTATTTTTGAATACTAAAAAGATAAATAAGTTATTTATTTATTTGTTTGTTTGTTTGTTTATTTGAGAGGCAGGGAGGCAAAGACAGCCTCCTGCATGCGACGGATCAGGACTCACCCAGCAAGCCCCTACCAGGTGATGCTCTGTCCCGCTGGGCCACAGCTCCATTGCTTGGCAACTGAGCTATTTATTTTAGCACCTGAGGCCAAGGCTATGGAGCCATCCTCAGCACCTGGGGTCAACTTTGCTCAAACTGTTCAAGCCATAGATATGAGATGGAAAGAGAGAGAGAGAGATTGGGGAGGAGTGGAGAAGCAGATGGTAGCTTCTCCTGTGTGCCCTCAACTGGGAATTGAACCTGGGACTTCCACACCTGACCAATGCTCAACTGCTGAGCCAACCGGCCAGGGCCATGAATATATTATTGATAAAAATCTGGTAACTGGAAGTACCTAATATGGGAAAATTAAAATTTTAAACACAAAATAATGTGTGCATGACATTTCCTGGCAGGAATCAGTGTGACAGGATGGAGAAAGCACTGGAATTGAAGTTATGTATGTCAACTGGGTTGCAATGTTTGCTTTGCCACTGACTAGTTACATAGTGCGTGATAAATTACTTGATCCCCCAGGCCTTAGCTGAGATAGGACAAATGTATGTGCGAGCTACAGGCCCACCAAACTCAACAGATGTAATGGATAGCAGCCAAAAGCATTTTTACTCTCTGGCAGTTTCCAGTTTGTCTACTTTCTTTTGTCTGAAATTGTGGGCTTACTCTGATCTCAGGTCTTGGTTTAGGGGCTGTGATATCATCAACATGCATATTTCATGGTTCCTACCCTGGAAGGTATCACAGCAAGAAATAAATGGTGTATGAGAGTCAAAGGAATAAATTATGATACATAAAGAGGCTATTTACAATGACAGAGGAAACATTCTGAAGAACTGTTTGTTTGGCATAGGATGTGATGATGGCGAGAAAGGATTTAGACAGGAGGCAACATTTTGAAGTGAACCATAAGAGAGGGGCTTTCTGTGCTGAGACAAAGGTTTGAACGTATGCCAGTTATCAAGTGATGTCTCTTGGGTCCAAACTCAGCCTTCACTGCCTGCTCCCCTTTCGTTGTCTACAACAATGGGGATGGCTTCCTTAATAGTTTTTATCAGCTGGAAGGATGTTAAGCTTTGTCAGTAGTCGGTGCCGGTGAAAGTGTAAAAGGAAAAAGGTTTTGCTTCCTAATTCCGGGGTGCTTGCTGAACAGGTGCCTTTGTGGCTTCTCCAGCTCCCAGCTCCTTCAGGCGACAGTGGCCAGCGGCACTCAGCAGCCATTGGCTGCCCCCAGCAACCACCACAGGTCATTTCATAGCACAATGCCTCTGATGAGACACCGGCCTATGAACAGCTTCCCTGGAAAGTTTCAGAGAGTGAATTTCCAGCAACTTCCTCCCGCATGGCAGTATGCTGCCTTTTCTGCCTTCAGTGAGCTATGACCATGTCCTGAGGTCTAGGTCTCAGCCTTGAGCAGTTGGGTCTTCCTCAGTGCTCTCAGTCCTGGAGGGGATGACTGTTCCTAGAAACTGCTAATCCTATATTCTTTTGAGTTCTTTATAGCCAGTCTTTTGTCACTTAAATCCTGTGCTACTGTAATAATTCTTTGTATTAAACTTTACCTGTTCAAAATTCTCTTTTTTGACGGGACCTTTTCTGCGACGAGGCAAAAGCACAGAGGTTTCGGAATGTGAGCACATTCAGGAAAGAGTGAATAGAGCAGTTCTGCTGCAGAGCGGCTAGTGGGTGGAGGAGCAGGACAAGCGGCTGGGTATAGCCTGGAGCAGGAGAATGAAGAATTGAGACTGGTAAGAATTTCAAACTGGGAGTGACAGCTTTGCTTCTGTCTCTTAAACAAAAAAAGAAACTGAAAGAATGATTGTGGAGAGCAGAGGCTGGAGGCAAAGTGATACTTTTTGTTTGGGTGGGGGTATTATTACAATCCAGGAAACATGAGAAGAGCCTGAATTAAAACCCTGGCAGTGACAGATGGAGAGAAGAAGGAAGAACCCTAAAAGCTAGAATTGAAAAAGCTTGATGATCGCTGTGATAAGGAGGTGGATGATAATGTTTTCCTGCTGACTCTCTAGGTTTGAGATTTCTAGTTTGGATGACAGAAGAGATACACATAACTGAAATTGGAAGTAACAGGACCAGTGAGTTTGGGGAAACGTGGATGAAATACTTTTTTGTTTGTTTGTTTTGGGGTATTTTTATTTTATTTTTTGAGTCTTCTGAGGATTTATTGTCTACCTTTTTCTAGCATTTCTTTCAATTTATTTTTTAGGGAAACAAAGTTTACATGCCAGAAAAACGAACATCTATTTCTTTAGAAAGTTCTATGGCTTAACCCGTCTTAAAGGCATATTGCTATCAAATGCTGTCTCCATTCCTGTCTGTTTACAACAGTGCACTCTGCTCTCACTTGTAATCTTGCATCACAGAGAAAGGAAAGCTGTCATTTTGTCTCTGTTGTCTTAGAGTCTTTGGAAGGGAGGAGTAACAATGCCCTGTGATTAGAAAGAACATTCAAAACACTTCAACATCTTGTGACAAAGGACATTTCCTTTACAACTCCTATTTGGTTATGGAATATTTTGATTTTGAAGAGATGCTGCATTTGAGGTGAAGAGAAGAAAAATAATGGGCATTACTCTGTCTGCTTCAAAGATACTGAACAATTGGTTCTCTGTTCTGCTAAGCCAAGTTGTTATTTATCCAATTTCTAAAAGTTTGAAAGATTTAAGTGAGGTTTTTGCCCCTGAAGTATGTGCCTTGAACATATTTCCCCCATGAATTCTCTGCTTTGGATTGCTTTATACAATTTTTTGGAATTCCTTTTAAATTCTGTTTCAGTTAAATATTCAGACTTTACATTTTGCCTGACATCACTTCAATCAGCAGTTCTCTGGGGTGTACTAATTCTGCCGGATACCTGCATTTCCAGAAGGCTGTGTTTATTCCGAGTACTTTGTCTGGTAATGATCGGAACCATGGCAGCCTTCAAGGGATTGAAGACTCAGAGCCAAGTGATCAGAAAAAAACACTGTGTGCAACAGACTGGGGCAGAGAACGCAGGACTGGGCGCTCACTGGGGCTGACCAATCCGCTTGTGCCTGACCAATCCGCTTGTGCCTGACCAACCCGCTTGTGCCTGACCAACCCACTTGTGCCTACAGCACTCTCCCAGTTCCTAGGTGGGCAACTGGCAGGCCAGCCAAGATGTCTGAAAGGCTGGCTTGGGATATTAACACCCAATTCCGTATCTATGGAATTGCAACCCAGCAGCTGCCTCTGGAAATACCAACGTGGGGTGCGTGGAGCATCATTTAAATGCCATCTTCTGGGATGCGTCAGGACTTTATAAGTATGTGACTTGTGGTGCAGTCATATAATTTAACTTCAGGAAAGTAGTCAGTTATAAGTTTATGAGAACAGCCTAACAGTGCTTTCCTGGTTTTCTCTCTATTATTTATTTAGCTGTGTAATTGCTTAGCTTGTTCATTCTTATAAAAAGCACACATGTGTATATATACACATGCACATCGAATTGGAAAAAGAAATCCAAACTTTAAGGTGGTAATTATTAAAAATGGGAAGATTCATTGCCCCGTAAAAAGATGAGCACAATCTTGATGTATGCTATTTCTCTCTGAAAAATAAAATAAACACAAGATTTATAATGTGCTTGGATGCACTATTCAAGATGGGAGTGGTGTGTTACCAGTGTGATTACTTTTTTTGCTCAAGGCTGTATGTGCAATCAATTCTGTCTCTATGTGTGTTGGGAGGTGGGTGGAGAGTGACTAAAAGTGGGGCCTGGTTAAGTTTTCTAGCAGCCAAACCAAAACATTTTAAAACATTTTTTTAAGTGCTTAGGGTAGATTGAATTAAGCTTTGCTTTTACCATTTCTACTCCTTTAGACTTAAATTGCTGATTACCACACCTAGAAGTCCAATGAAAGGAATCTGAGGAAGAAGTCAGAGCAGGCCCCATCTCATGTAGCTCATTGTTCATGGAGAGCTACTTGTTTTCTGCTGACAGTTTGGATTTCTTCATCTAGAATGATACCAAGACATTTTTGTTATTTCTTTTAATATCTCACTATCAGAAGACATTTATATTGTATGTTGGATTGAGGGTCCCTGGCATCTTTGTCACCCAAATATACCACAGTTTCTTTTGGCGTGACTACTCCATTCCCAATTTGACTAGCTTTTACTGAATGGTAAATTCAGATAAAATCCATTCAATCCCCTTGGAAATCAAAAAGCCAGGATTTTTTTTCTAATTCCCTTCTATAGACAGTGTAGGGGAAATGACTTACCCTTGCCCAACTGGAAAGGTTTTTCAAGGATTGTAAATAAGGATGTGGCCCTGGCCGGTTGGCTCAGTGGTAGAGTATCGGCCTGGTGTGCGGAAGTCCTGGGTTCGATTTCCGGCCAGGGCACACAGGAGAGGCGCCCATCTGCTTCTCCACCCCTCGCCCTCTCCTTCCTCTCTGTCTCTCTCTTCCCCTCCTGCAGCTGAGGCTCCATTGAATCAAAGATGGCCCGAGCGCTGAGGATGGCTCTATGGCTTTTGCCTCAGGTGCTAGAGTGGCTCTAGTCGCAACAGAGCAACGCCCCAGATGGGCAGATCATCGCCCCCTGGTGGGCGTGCTGGGTGGATCCCAGTCGGGTGCATGCGGGAGTCTGTCTGACTGCCTCCCCGTTTCCAGCTTCAGAAAAATACAAAAAAAAAAAATGAATAAATAAGGATGCTGCAGGGAGATGAAAGTGTCTGACATATACCCACCTCAGTGGCAATGGACAGGCCAGACTTCCTGCTACGTGATGCTATGTGTTTCCTGCTGCCCTGTCTCCCAGAGCTGCCCAGGTTCTACTTGTTCCCAAGTCTAATCTCTTCAGAACTGTCATATATTTATTTAGTTCACAGCAACATATGTATTAGTTATCTCTTGCTGCATAACAAACTACCATATTACTCAGTTGCTTAAAATAACAACCCTTCCCTATCTCCATATCTGTGGGTCAGCAATCAGAGCAAGTGTATTCATTTCCTGAGGCCACCATAACAATATACTACACACAGGGTGGCTTTAAACAACGGAAATTTTCTCTTTCATAGTTCTGGAGGCTCGAAGTCAAGATCAAGGTATCAGCAGGGCCATGCCTCCTCTACAACCTAAAGAAAAATTCTTCCTTCCTTCTTCCCACCTTCTGGTAGTTTGCTGGCAACCGCTTGTGCTTCTTGGTTTGTAGCTGCATAACTCTAGTCTCTTCCTTCCTCATCACATGTCCTCTCTTTGTCTGCCTCTCTTTGTCTGTCTTATTTTTAATAAGAAAACCAGTCATATTGGTGTAGGGGCCATCCTATGCCAATATGGACTCTTCTTAACCTATTACATGCCTGCAATGACCCTATTTCCCAAAAAGGTCACATTCTGAAGTATTGAGGGGTAGGACTTCAGGGTATTTTTTGTTTGTTTTTTGTTTTTGCAGGGAACACGATTCAGCCCATAACAGCAAGCAGGTAAGAAAAATGAGAGACCACTTCAGACAGAAGTTACAGATTTTATGTAACTTAGTTTCAAGATGGAAATCCTATTACTTTAACTGCATTCTAGTTACTAGACACAGTTCAGTAGATTCACAGCCCACAGGTCAGTAAATTCAGTCCACACTCAGAGGAGGGGATTATATTGCTATGAGTACCAGCGAGTGAAGATCACCAGAAGCTAAGATCCTGCTTACACATATTGTTTGGTGTTGTTTTCAAGTTTTATAAATATGACATTTTATGGCACACATTTTTGAGTTTTTATTCATTCAATATTATGTTTCCAAGTTTTATCTATATTTTTGTGTAATTATAATGCATTATAAATTGTATTTATTTATAGTGAATAAATTATTATTTATTTATTCAACCAGTTCTCTACTGATAGACATTTTGGATTGTTTCCAATATTCTAAAAATCCCTGTTTTTAACCATATTCTTAATATTAGCATAATTACTTATTAACTTTATCCTACCACACATAAAACTGTACCAAAACTGTGAAGTTTATTATTTCTTTATAGTTTGTCTATAGCATAGGTTTTTTTATATAGTTTTCAGGGTTTGTTTTTTCCTTTTTTTAATTGTATTATTTTTGGAAGATGTCAACATTTTTGGAATTCCATAATAGAATTATACAGCCAGGTATATTAAGAGAACTCTTTTTTTTTTTTTTTTCATTTAGATTCCTCACCTTTATTCTCCCTGGCCTTAGAAGATAATCTTTTAGTTTTTGAGTTTTTCAAGCAGAAAATCCCTTTGCAAATATGAACAGATACACAAACAGAAAACTATATTCCCTCACTTTCTTTCAAAAAGATAGGATGCTATACATACTGCTTTGTACCTGGATTTTTGCTTTTTTTTTTTTTTAAAGTATAGCTTGTTTTTATTTTATTTATTTATTTATTTATTTTAAATTTTTATTTATTTATTCATTTTAGAGAGGAGAGGGAGAGAGAGAGAGAGAGAGAGAGAGAAGGGGGGAGGAGCTGGAAGCATCAACTCCCATATGTGCCTTGACCAGGCAAGCCCAGGGTTTCAAACTGGTGACCTCAGCATTTCCAGGTCGACACTTTATCCACTGTGCCACCACAGGTCAGGCTGCTTTTTTTTACTTAATAATATACTCTGAATTTTATGTCTTCTCATGGAATAAAGAATGTTCTACTACCTTTTACAGATGCAGAATATTGTATGGATGGACTATAGTTTATTCAAATTCAGCCAGTTCTCTTTTTGATAGACATTTTACACTGTTTCCAATATTCTATTACAAGTAATGCCACACAATTTCTTTCTTTTCTTCCTTCCTTCTTTGGGGAGGAGGGATCAGGATTATTGGGTAAAAATCCACAATCAAATATTACCAACTATACAAGCTAAATATTATCAAATACTCCTCCACAAGAGTTCTATCACTTTATATTCTTATCAGAAATGCATGATAGTGACTGTTTTTCCATGACCAACCCTCATGTCGTTAAACTTGAATTTTTGCCAATCTTATGGTCACAAATGAGAACTTAGTCACCATTTAATTTGTATTTTCCTATTATAAATTGACCAACTTTGCAGATGTTTAAGAATTATTTTCACTTTTTCTTTATTGAACATTCTGTTCATGGCTATTCCCATATTTATTTTAGCTTTTTATTTGTGATCCAAGATGCAAATAGCTTTTCCTCAATTAATTATTTTGTTATTGCTTTGTTAATGCTGCTTTTTTTAAGGCATTAAAAACATCTTATTGATTTTTTATTAATGTTTCTTTTTGTTTTTTTGTTTTGAAATACAGTTAGGAAGATTTTCCTCAAGCTTGGGTTATGGAAGTATTTTTTCTCTTTTTTTTTTTAGAAACTTATATACGGTGTGTTCATAAAGTCATGGTGCACTTTTGACCAGTCACAAGAAAGCAACAAAAGACAATAGAAATGTGAAATCTGCACCAAATAAAAAGAAAACTCTCCCAGTTTCATACCTATTCAGTGCAGTTTGATGTGGGCTCATGCACAGATTTTTTTAGGGCTCCTTAGGAAGCTATCCCGTATAGCCTCTATAGACTTTTCACTGACTGATGGCCTACCAGAATGGGGTTTCTCTACCAAATCCCTTCAACTGCTTATCCCACCGAGTAATGTTATTCCTATATGGTGGTGCTTCGTTATAAACGCGCCAATTTTCACATTGCACTTTGGTCACGAATTCGAATTTGGCGAGCCACAGAACACACTGAACTTTCCTCTGTACTGTCCACATCTCGACTGGCATGGCTGTTGGCTGCTCTGCTGTATACACGGTGTTACATCATGATCTGTGCATGCACACATGCTGCCACATCATCCTACAGAAACTGGGAGGGTTTCCTTTTATTTGGTGTAGATTTCACATTTCTATCATCTTTTGTTGCTTTCCTGTGACAAGTCAAAAGTGCACCATGACTTTACGGACACACTGTATTTTATTTTTTCCAATATTTCTAACTCTAACCCTTTGAGATTAATAATGTTAGTTTTTGGAGTGAAGTATGGACCTAAATTTATATCCCTTCCCATACAACCTGGTTAATCAGACCACAGCCCCACCTCATAACCTCATTTAACCCTAATTATCTCCCAAATGTGTATGTATAAATATTTACTTACTATTTCTATCTGTAGCAATTATACTGAAAAGTTATGCATTTTTAAGTAACCAATTATATTACAGCAAAGCCCACATACAGAATATTACACAACTGATAAGATTGTAGAAGCTTCCTTTTTAAAAAAATTTGATTGATTGATTTTGGAGAGAGAGGAAGGAAAAGGGAGAAGAGAGAAACATTGTTGTTACATTTATTTATGCATTCATTGGTCGATTCTTGCATGTGCCCTGACTAGGGATCAAAATGCAAGCTTGGTGTGTTGGAATGACACTCTAACCAACTGAGCACTTGGCCAGGGCCCTGTAGGAACTTTCTAATTGCTCCAAATTATTGCCAACCATTCGTATTATCATTATTTCAAATTTTAACTATTTTGCGAGTTTAGTAGTATTTCTTTGCGATTTTAACTTCTATTTTCTTGATGCCAAATAAGATGGAAAAACTTTTTCTGTGTACACTGTTCTTTTGGGAAGCTTTATTGGGTCTTTTGGGAAAGTGTCACCCTGATTCAAAGGTTTTTTCTTTTCCCATTTTACAAGTACACTGTAAAGCCAGCAGCCACGGCCACCATCATAGCCGCCTGGCCAACACAGGTTCAGGTTTGATTTGGACAGACAGTAATGAAAGAATGGAGCCAAGAACTGGTGGGCCATTACCTTTAATCTTAGTTCACACCTGGCAGGTGAGAAAATACACACAGTGGAAAAACACTTCCCTTTCCATTCAGGGCTCCCAAAGCCATTGACTCATCCGAGTATTCCTAGAATCAAAGGCCCCACCAGCCTTATTCACCTCTGTTCTCCATCTCCTTCTCTGTGCACAAACTCTGTACAAACTGTCTTCTCCTTTAGCACTCCGTCATCTTGGCTGCCTCTCCTCTGCAATGCTGATGGCAGGATCTGAGAGAGAGAGAGCCCCTGGTCTGCCTTATTTTATAATGTAGAAATTAAAGCCTTTAAGCCAATATACAAATAAGGAAGTCTCTGATACAAAGCCACTTATCTGAGACATAAATGGAATTCCTCATAAGAGTGCACCACCTCACATCATGCAACAGTCAAAGGTGAGGGGAAAAGCTTATATTTGAGAAGATCTTAGTATTAGAAGGATGCTGAAAAGATCTTAGTATTAAAAGGGTGGAAAGACTTAGTCTTAAAACTAAGCCTTAGGCTATAAGGACCTTGCCAGTTTATAGCCTGTCTCCCACACACAATGCAAACTATAAGCAAGCAAACATAAACATCATATTTGCAAACTTATTTGACCTACATACACTTTAAAATTTTAGTCTACTGTTGATTATGTGTATTTCAAGTGCTTTCTTATACTCTGTTGTTTGTATTTCATTCAGTAGTATTTTTTGAAAAAATTTTTGATAAAATTTCTAATTGTAATCAAATCAAATTTATCAATTTTACCATTTATGGTTAGTGTTTCTTGTGTTCTGTGTGCAAACTGAGTAGTACAAATATTAAACTTTCAGATGAATAAAAATCAGAGGGGCTTCACTACCATCAATTACTTGCCTTAAAGAAATTTTAAAGAATATAAATTTAGAAAAAAATGAGAAAAAACCTAGAATGACAACCAGAAACACAAGAATAAATGATGACCAAATAAAATGGCTAATATGTATGTAACCTTTACAAACATTGTGATATAAAATATGAACAATCTCAAATTCGTAGGGTAGAAAAAGATAGTCTATAAATATACAGGGAGTTAACCATCTTGAAAGTATTATAAGATCTTTATACTGTGTGGCATAGGGACTAAAGTGGTATTTAATTTTTTACTTTGTTGACTTAAATATACATATTTTTTAAAAAGTCATGCAATAAAATATGAGTCTGAACTATTTTAAAATTTCTAGTATAAAAACAAGTATGTCTTCTGACCACAGTGGAAGGTTTGAAAATCAAAGCAATCACTTTTAAATAACCCACTGGGTAAAGAAGAAATCACAGTAGAATGTATTGAGCTGAATAAAATGAAAATATCACATTAAGATATGAGATATACAACCTAAAGAAAAACTCATAGGCCTAAATTCAATTCTAAGAGAAAAAGAAAGACCCAAAATAAATTATATAAGCATCATCTCAAGAAGTCAAGAAAAGAAAGGAAAAATAATAGTCTACTCCTGCAAAAGACAGAAAAAAGAAAATAATCAGGAGAAATAAAATGCAAGTGTGTACTAAAGAGCACAAAAAAAGTGAATATATGATTCTTTGAAAAGATTAATAAAATTGCTAACACCCAAGCAATACTTAAAAAGAAAAGAAGAGTAGGCACAAACAACTCCTAGGTAGGTGAGATTTTGGAGCAGATAGAAATCTCTCACATTGTGCTATACAATGGTACAACACATTTTGGAAAAAAAAGATTTCATATAAAACTAAGCACACATTTAACCTATGACACAAGTCTATTTACAAAAGATATGAAATAAAAATATATATTTATAAAAGATATGTCCAACAATGTTCTCATCAACTTTACTCATGATAGCCAAAAATTCAGAAATAGCTAATGTGTCCATTAATTGAACAATCCATAAAGAAGTTGTAGGTTTACTCTTCAGCAATAAAAAGAACAAATATTACCAATACATAATTCAACATGAAGCAATCTCAAAACATTCTGCTGAATCATAGAAGAACACATACTGTATAATTTTATTTTTATGAAAAAAATTATATGGTGTTACTCTAAATTTTCTTAATCTTTAAGACTTTTAACTTTATTGTCTTATGCAATTGTTATAACTCCCATTACAATGCTGAATATAAATAATGAATAAAGGCAGGTAATTTTGTATTACTACCAAATGTAGGGAGAAAACATTATGTCTTTTAACATTAAGTACAGTTTATTTTTGTAAATAGAAAATCATTTTTAATCAGTGTGAGGAAAACCCCTTCCATACCCTGCTTGCTGAGACACTTTTAAAATAATATATATATATTAAATTTTGTCATATATTTTTTCTGCATCATTAATCATGTTTTTCTCCTTTTATTTCAGTAACATGGTAAATTAAATTGGTGGATGTTAAAACTAACCTCTTCCTGGGCTAACTGCTGAAACTGCCTCCAAGTCCCTCTTTCCTCTGACATCCTCATGAATCAAAGCAGCGCTGCCTAGGCTCTCCTCTTGCTTCTTCTATCCTAAACCCTTTCTTGTTCCACTGTCCCAGCTTTAATAAATAAATCAAAAATAAATAATAAATAAAACTAAACTTGTATTTCTGAAATAAACTACCTGGTCATGTTGTATTATCTATGTTGCTAAATTTAATTTGCTACTATTTTGTCAAGTAGTTTTGCAGCTATTCATGAGGACTATTGGTTTAGAACTTTCTTTTTAATAATGTCTTTGTTGAAAAAGAATAACCTTTCTTATTTTCTCATAAAATAAAATATTGCATAAAATTTGCAATATTTCTTTCTTAAATGTTCAATAAACTTGAACATTGAAAGCAGCTAAGCATGGAATTTTCTTTTTATTTATTTATTTATTTTTATTTTTTATTTTTTAATTTTTTAGGTAAAAGGAAGGGAGATAGTGAGGTAAACTCTCACATGTGCCTTGACCGGGATCTACCCAGCAACCCTTGCCTGGGACTGATGCTTGAATTAACCAAGCTATTTCAGCACCTCAGGCCACTGAGCACCAAAGGAACTATTGTCATTGCCCAGGGCCACACTCAAACCAAACGAGCCACCAGCTATGGGAGGGGAAGAGGGAGAGAAGGGGGAGCAGATGGGGTGGGGGGGGGAGAAGCAGATGATCATTTCACCTGAATCGGAATCAAACGCGGAATGTCCATATGCTGGGCCAATGCACTATCCACTGAGCCACCAGTCAGGTCCTGGAATTTTCTTTGTAGGAGATTTTTTGATAAAAGTAGAATCTCTATTTTAGATACAGGGATATTCAGATTGTGTTTCATGTTTTGTCAATTTTAGTTAAGTATTTTTCAGAGAATTTGTCTTTTTAGGTTGTCAAATTTATTGATGTAAAAATGTTTATACTACTTTTCTTTCAGAGTACTAAGTATCTGCCATACTTGTAAAAAATTTTTTTAAACTAAATTTATTGGGGTAACATTGGTTAATAAAATTACATAAGCTTTGGGTGTACATTCCATAATATATCATTTGTGCACTGCATGTTTACCACTCCAAGCCAAGTCTCCTTTCATCACCATTTATCTCCCCTTTACCTTCTTCTACCTCCCCTTATCCTCCTTTTTTTTCTGGTAAACATCACGCTGTTGTCTGTCTATGATAGTTTTTGTTTGTTTGTTTTACTTAATCCCTTCACCGATTTTACCCAGCCCCTTTATTCCCCCTTCTCTCTGACAACTGCCAGTCTGTTCTTTGTATCTAGAGTCTGTTTTAATTTTGTTCATTAGATTCCACATATAAGTGAAATCATATGGTACTTGTCTTTCTCTGAATAGATTACTACTCTTATTTTTCTTTTAATTACTATAGGATCTGTAGTATTAGTCCCTGTTTTATTCTTTTCATGGTAATTATTTTCTTTTTTTGTCTTGATCAATCTAGCTAGGGGTATATCAATTTTGTTGATCTTATCTTTTCTTTCTTTTTTTTTAAGTAAAAGGAGGAGAGATAGAAAGACAGACTTCTACATGTGCCCCAACAGGGATCCACACCCAGCAACCCCCATCTGGAGTGGATGCTGGAATCAACTGAGCTATCCTTAGTGCCTGGGGCTGATGCTGGAACCAATTGAGCCACTGGCTGCAAGAGGGGAAGAGGGGCAGCAGGGGAAAGGGAAGGGGAGAGAAACAGATGGTCACTTCTCTTATGTGCCCTGACTGGAAATTGAATCTGAGTCATCCATACACTGGCCGATGTTCTATCCACTGAGCCAATTGTCCAGGGTCTGATCTTTCCAAATAATGAAATTTTAGATTTATTTTTTTATTGTTCACTAATTTCTTTTTAATCTTTATTATTATTATTTTTCCTTTCTCTCACTTTGGTTCATTTGGTCATCTTTCTAGCTTTTTAAGGTCACACCTAAGATTATTGATTTTAGACCTATCTTTTTTAGTAATAAAAACATTTACAGTTAAAATATCCTTTAATTACTGTTTTAGCTGTATCCCTCTATTTTTGGTTAGCTTTATCTTTGTTATTATTTTTATGTTCAAAATATTTTGTAATTTGCCTACTGATTATTTCTTGACTGAAGAATTATTTGTTTTCATTTAATATTTTTTAGCAGCTTAAAACAATACATTCACTTTCTCATTATTTTTGTTTTTATAATCTTCTTAGAGTTAACAGGGAAGAAATGTAAAAGAACTTGCAGTCAAAGTTTCATTTTCTGACACATTTATATTACAGTTGTCATACATACATTATAAACAGACAAAATAATTGTGACTTTCCTTCATAATTTGCATGTTTTGTAATTTTGTCCAGTGCTTTAAGGTTATATTTTAAAAAATTATTTTTTTAGGACTTTAATTGTTTACTATCAGTAGGCAAATAATATAGAAGCTTATTTAGACATCTCAGGACATCATTTCATGTAAATCTTTGCTGGTGATACTGAGCAAAATTTTGACAATATTCTGATGCCATATACAATTCAACAAACAGGTAGTCTCAAAAACTGAGAAGGTCTACAATTGGGAGTCATCCATTGCTTTTTTTTTTTTAGTATGGGCTTTTTAAAAAAATAGTTTTTGTCTTTTGTACAAGCCTGGACAACATGACAATTATCACCAATCCAATCACCTTTTAGATTCTCCATAGCCTGAAGATGGCTGAGACAATTTGGCCTGTGTTTGAAAATAGAGTAAAGAACATCATGATCAATCCTAAAAGTGTCCCCTTGAATGCATTATGTGCAATTACAATTTAAAAATTTTGTGATAACTAAGATTTTGACTTTTTTCTCTTACTGATTCCAACTATATTATGGACTTTTGTGCTACCAGGTAAAATAACTCTGGATAAATCAAGGATATTTAATTTAACAATATGATTTCATGACTAAGTATATGTTTCTCTTCTAGGCTCTACACAAGCCTCTACAGAGAGAAGCTTCTTTACTTATTAAATTCTACCTACTAAGTCTACCTACTGCACTAATCTTGTTATTTATACTGTTAGCATTAAAGGAAGACAAAAGAAATAAAAACAGACAGAAAAGAAACATTTACCACAAACCTTTTATATTCTTATTGAAATATATTCTTGAATAAAGTTTATTCAAAATCTAAAATGATGAGTTTATTGAACTTCCATGTTACATAATAATAAACAAATAGGGTGAAGAGTCTGTGGGGGACTGAATGAAGGAGGTGAAGGGCTTGAGAGATTCTGATTAGTAGTTACAAAATAGTCATGGGGATGTAAAGTATAGCATAAGGAATATAGTCAATAATATTGTAATAACTATGTATGGTGCCAGGTGGGCACTGGAAATGTCAGGGGGAACACTTTGTAAAGTATATGATTCTCTAACCATTATATGGACATATGAAACTAATATAAAATAATGTTGAAGATAAACTGTAACTGCAAAAATTTTTTAAATTGAAATAGAAGAAACACAAGGCTACTCTCACACAAAGAAAAAGCCATCTGAGGACACAGCAAGAAGGTGGCCATCTCTCAGCCAAAGAGAGATGCCTCAGAAAAAACTGCACCCACTGACACCTTGATCTTGGACTTTTGACTTCCTGGACTTCTGACAGAATTGTAAGAAAATAAATTTCCATTGTTTAAGCTCCCCCCACCCCAAGAAATAAACAAATAAAAAAAAAAACCCAAACTCTGCTACTAACAGTACTATTGTTAAAACTGTTCTACAATACCAGCAAATTTTAGGGGAAAATTTATTCCCTGTAGTGGGCTAGTATTTTCCACAGGAAACAGTGGTTCAGGACTCATACTAATTTTGTCCATGGGAATTTAAAACAAGACACATTTTCGTGGTTTAGGTTACACATGGTCATTTTGGGAGCCAAACACACTACTTTAATATCCCCAAAGAACTGTGATTTAAAAGTACCTTTTCCTCAGAGCAGATAACAGTTGTGAAAAAAAGTATTACTGTTTTTTTCAAGATTCATACATTATGAACACATTATTTTCATACATCTGAATTGATGCACATACTTTTAGTTCATTTTATAGATTCTGAAATCAAGTTGTTCAAAATGTAGATTCTGAAGCCACGATTGATAGAGCTAATGAATATATCAAAAAACAAAAAACAAAAAACTTCATCCAAGTGAAAATTGTAATCCAGAATACCAAGTTTGTTTAGACTTGTTTTAAAGGGAAATGTTCTATTCTAATACTCTTCCATATACAGTGTGTCCGTAAAGTCATGGTGCACTTTTGAATGGTCACAGGAAAGCAACAAAAGACAATAGAAATGTGAAATCTGCACCAAATAAAAGGAAAACCCTCCCAGTTTCTGTAGGATGATGTGGCAGCATGTGCGCATGCGCAGATGATGCCGTAGCACCATGTATACAGCAGAGCAGCCCATGGCCATGCCAGTCGAGATGTGGACGATACAGAGGAAAGTTCATTGTGTTCTGTGGCTTGCTAAATTCGAATTCGTGACCAAAGTGCAACGTGAATATCGGCATGTTTATAACAAAGCACCACCACATAGGAATAACATTACTTGGTGGGATAAGCAGTTGAAGGAAACTGGCAGTTTGGTGGAGAAACCGCGTTCAGGTAGGCCATCAGTCAGGACGAGTCTGTAGAGGCTATACGGGATAGCTATCTAAGGAGCCCTAAAAAATCTGTGCGTGAGCCCACATCGAACTGCACTAAATAGGTATAAAACTGGGAGAGTTTTCTTTTTATTTGGTGCAGATTTCACATTTCTATTGTCTTTTGTTGCTTTCCTCTGATTGGTCAAAAGTGCACCATGACTTTACAAACACACTGTATATATTCTTTTACTGTTGCTCTTATGTTAAGCTGAGCAGTTACATAATTTTGGAATAAATAAATACCCATGATAAGTGAGTGTCATTACACATTTTCTAAAGAACTTAAATATGTCTTTAAATAGTACATTAAAAAAATGTAGATTTCTAAAAAGAATTCCGAGCTTTTATGTTTTTTGAACACTGTCCATAAATTTCTTTCTTTCTTTCTTTCTTTTTTGAAGTTGGAAATGGGGAGGAAGTCAGAAAGACTCCTGTGTGTGCCCAACCAGGATCCACCTGACATGCCAACCAGGGGGCGATGCTCTGCCCATCTGGGGCGTCACTCTGCTGCAACCAGAGCCATCCTATCGCCTGAAGCAGAGGTCACAGAGCCATCCTCAGCACCCGGGCCAACTTTGCTCCAATGGAGCCTCACCTGTGGGAGGGGAAAAGAGAGACAAAGAGGAAGGAGAGGGGGAGGGGTGGAGAAGAAGATGGGCACTTCTCCTTTGTGCCCTGGCCGGGAATCGAACCTGGGACTCCCGGCCTCCAGGCCGATGCTCTACCACTGAGTCAACCGGCCAGGGCCCATAATTTTCTTGACAAATATTATAAAAATATCATTAACATTCCATTTTAATAATATAGAGCTCTGGAGCAAATTTATAATAGAATAAAATTTCTTCTGAAGAACTGTGCTGTACCCCATAATCATGCTAAGTGAATTCATTATGATTAGTTTTATTAGCCTCAGAGATCAAATTAAAGTTTGAGTCATTCTAGAAAGGAAAATATATTTTTTTCTTTTAAAATATTATTTACTCCTTTCTGCTATTGCTATCACCTCTAGATTCATTTGGGAAATTCTAAATTGTTTTTATAATGATGATATTTAACACATTTTCTAGTTCCTTCACAGGGAAGGTATTAGTATAAAAAGGTTTGGGAATTAATCTTGTGACTTGTAATTAATCTTGTAAATAATTTACAAGTAATATTGTACTTGAGAAATTACTTAGAGTCTTTTGTCACTTGCTATTCTAATGAAGCTACAAGATCAAGATGAATCTTACTAAATTTTATTTTCCATATTGTGCTTTATTTCTCTTGATCTCTTCTATTGTAGTGTATATTAGAAAATTCAGAATAAATGAATCTATTCCATAGAGAAGTTGAAAGACAATTTGCCAGTCAGAAACTTTTTGCCTATATCCAAAGCAATGATCTGGCTCAGTGAAAATTATCAACTAGCACCCACACTATTTCTATACAATAGACAGAGAAGTCCTAGGTAATCCAGGAGGTGAGGAGAAGGTAATATGATGGTAATGGAGGCAGCAGAAGGGCTAGATATACAGATAAAGAAATAAAAAGAAGATTGGTTTATAGCATCATGATAAAATCCTGCCCTTATGTATCTTTGATAGTTGTCTATATTGTCATACCTATCTACTGGCCCTGGTTAAAGAGAGTATTTATTAATTTATTTATTTATCATTTTCTTATTTTTAATCATTTTTTGCCAAATTGACTTTTTACCCCATTGAGCCTGAGTTTATTTACTGGGTTGTTTTGTAAATACCTTCAAATTTTTTATTGACTTAAAAACACTCAATGCTCACTGTTGCCAGGCATGATGCCAGCTATGAAGAGAAAGGAACCAAACATATATTTTGGTACTTATGTGGTAGGTACTATTCTAAGTGCCTCTGAAGTTCTATGAGGTAGTGTGATTATTAGCATCCCTCTTTGATGGATGGTAAAACCAAGTCACAGCATACTCCAAACCACTTAGCATTGAGTATAGAGCTCTATACTCTCTCTAAAGTAGATGTGCTGAATCACTACTTACATACTGCAGCCTGATCTAAGGACAAAATGCAATGACTGCTGTTAAGGACATCTCATATCTGAACCAAGTGGAAAATGTGTTTTTCTCAGAGATGTGAGCCATGAATGCGCTTCACTTACCTCCTATGTATTCCCCACTGGACTGTCAGCACATTGAGGGAGGGGCTACCATCTTGTGCACTGTTGTGCCTGTAGAGTCCGCACAAGGAGTAGGTATTTCAATATTTATCTGAAGATATAGAGAATTTGGAGCCCGATCACTTTTTCTAGCTAAGTAACTTTGAGCATCCTATAGGATCTGTTGCTTTACTTTCTCTCTCTAAAATGAGGAGAATGCAAATCTATCTTTTTGTTTTTCAGTCAACAGTAAGCAACATCAGATATGTAAAGTGCATGTCACATATGCCATATTAAATTTAAAAGTAGCTGTTGCCTGCCTCATGAAGATAAATTTATTCAACAAATATTTTTTGAATATTATACAATACTTATTTTGTGTGTGTGGTCTCCAGAAACAACTGTAAGTAATGATATTTTCATTCTGCATTTATTTTTTTTTTGTCTTCCCCAGAGGTTGGAGTAGGTTGCAACAGTAATAAAATTTTCTTGAATTCAAAACCACAACTTTGGTGACCTCCTCACACATATGAGGCAATAACCTGGCAATAGTCATTGTCCATTACAAAGACATCTTAAAGCCATGAGAAAAGCCAGGCTGCTCTATCTACCCTTCCATCTGCTCTGCTTCCTTGCTTTGCACATCACCATCATTGCCTTATCATAAAGCCTCTACTTTCTTGTTTCATTCTGACTCCCAGTCTTAGGAGGACCTGGACCTTGGCAAAGTTTTATGTTTCACCACTTTACCACAGGTGGTTTACTTCTGTGTCAAATGTGGGTTCACGGGAGACCACAGCACTAAAAACAAAAGCTACCCTTTATTAAGAAGTCATTATATGGTAGGTCTTATGCTAAGGATTTTTAATGCACTATCTCATTTTATTCTTATGATATATATATATTATATATATAATATACATATTAGTTTATTATTATTTTAGAGATGGAGGAAATTAAGCTGCAAATCTTGTTCAGGTTAAAAAAGCTTCTATATTGTAGAGCGTCTAATTTTTCCTAAGTCTGCCATATGCTCCATTATCATTACAGCTGAAGGTGAGGACATTATATTCTTTCTACAGGTGCTGAAATGATGGAAAATGGGCCAATTGAGAAGATGTATTTTGAAGATAGAGATAGGAAGCATAATAAAACATTTATAAAGCATATAAGATGTGTGCTTATGCTCATGCAAATCAATAAACACAAAGGAGAATCAGAAACTTTAGGAATAAATAATTAATAAAAATGATTTTAAGTGTTCTCCTTTAAACTCCAAAGGAAGCTTCTTCTTTCAACTCTAAATGAAACTTTCCTAATATTTATAGATAACCTCACCTTAAATAACTTCGTCCATCTGCTTAGAAAAAAAGGAAAATGTTTATATAAATTTAAAAAAATAAGTGAGTTTAATAAAATGTAATATAGAAGGTTTGTAAAAGTAATGGCAAAAGCATTACTTAAGGAATAAAGTAAAAATATATATATATATAACCATTGTCATTATATTGCTTATTTTTAATAACTTTTAATTTTAAAACAGTTACTGTTTTACAAAATTACTACAACACTAGTTGAGAGTACCTATACACTTCTCAACCAGTTTCATTATTAACATTTTACATTAGTATAGTACATGTGTCATCGTTAGTGACAAATATTGATAACTGTTATTAACTAAAGTCTACCCTTTATTCATATTGTCTCAGTTTTCCCCTAATGTCCTTTTTTGTTCCAGAATCTCATCCAGATCACATTGCATGTAGTTGCCATGTAATTGTCATGTTGCTCCCCTTGATTGTGACTAATTTCTGATATTTTTATTTTTTATGGTCAAGTATTTTTTAAAATGGCTCTATATTGGGATTTGTCTGATTTTTTTCTTATGGTTAGATATAGATGTTGATTATTTTAGAGTACATAAAATTAGATTAGTTAGCAATAGCAAAGTCTATGCTACCTAAAGTCACAACATGTCCAGAAAATAGAATGGGTTCTTGGTTAAACAGAACAGAATTTGACCTTCTTTAGAACTTCATTCTCCAAAGCTATCAGGTTAATAAAATGAACTGAGAGGAATTACTGTTTAAGATGCTGTGACTCACAGGTAGGTCACCAAAAGGGAATAGTAGAGAAGTGTACAGCGATATAGGATTGTACAAAGATTGACTTGAGATTGGACAGTACAAAGTGACCAGAATATCTAGACAGAGAATAGATACTTGCAATCAGGGATAGCATTGTGTTTTTATTTATACATTTTAGAGAGGAGAGAAAAAGAGAGAGAGAGAGCAAGAGAAGGTGGGGAGGAGCAGGAAGCATCAACTCCCATATTTGCTTTGACCAGGCAAGCCCAGCATTTTGAAACGGCGATGTCAGCATTCCAGGTCAACACTTTATCCACTCTGCCCTCACAGGTCAGGCCAAAATTTTATTCACTTTATTCATTCACAGCAGTTTTTGAAATAGGGCTTTTGACAAAACTGGGGATATTCATTCTGTAGAATCTCTAAGAGGGAAGTCAGGGACCAGAATTTTTCCTTGCTGTCTGGAGTTTGCAGCAAGACTTCTATGTCAGAAGAAAAAAAATGTAATTGAGACATCAAGGTGGAGAACTTATCACAAACATGGCAGGGATGAGAAATTGAGCCTGAAAACTCCCCAGACATAATGGTGAAAGTTTCACTCAGGAAATCTAGATGCTCAGTTTAAGAGCAGCCAGGTACACAACACATTCCACATTCCTTTTAATATTCAGACAGCTTAGGTTAGGATTAGGTGGTTTTCTGGATAGATTGAATCTGCCAGTCTAAGATATTGAATAATTTTAGATGTGTTCAGGCCAAGAGTGGTAATACAGTATTTGATTTATAAAGAGTTGTCTGTGGAATGGTTCAATATCTGTAAATCAATTAATGTGATACATCATATAAACAAAAAGGATATATATTGTATAATCAGTTCAGTAGATGTAGAAAAAGCACTTGACAAAAATCAAAGATGAGTTTATAATAAAAACTCTCAGTAAAGTGGAATAAATAAAACATACTTCAACATAATAAAGGCCAGCTATAACAAACCCATAGATAACATCAAATTCAATGGTGAAGAGTTAAAAAGCTTTTTCTTTAAGAGCAGGAACAAGACAAAAATGTCTACTTTTACCATTTTTATTTTACATAGTATTGGAAGTCTTAGCCACAGCAATTAAATAATAAAAAGTGGTAATAAGTTACTGGGTGGAAAAGAAAGAAGTAAAACTAACATTATTTGCACATGGAATGATGCTATTATTGTATATATAGAAAACTCTAAAGATTTCACCAAAAAACTATTATAATAAATGTATGTAGTAAGGTAGCAGGATACAAAATTAATTTTCAGAAATCTACTGTAATTTTATATACCAATAATTATTTATAAGAAAGAGAAATTAAGAAATCAATCACATTTATAATTGCATATTGGGCAAATGAGTTTGTAAAATTAGTATTTTTTGAGTTTGCTCATTTTTATTGTTACATAATGATGCTGGGCAATGCCAAATATATGTGGTCCGTGAAATTTCAAATTACCTTCCTGCTTGGGAAGGGTCATTGTTTTGTTAATGTTTGCTGAAGGAGAGGTTTTCACACCAGAAAGTTTTGAAAAGGAAGAGAAGAAGAAGAAGCAGCAGGAAGCCATGTTTACAGAGTAAGAGCAAAGAGAATGCAGAGTGCTGAAGAAGAAGCCACATTGGCAGGGAGAGAGAAGGTGTGCAGATGAAGATCCAGAGGTGAAGGGCTTTGTGAGCTCCACTAAGACAGGTGAGGCCTTTGATTCTAGGAGAAACTGGAGAAGATCCTCCTGGTTGTGGAACTGGAGAATGTGTCAGTGGCTTTGGGAGCCCTGTGTGTTTGCTCGTCAGCTGGTGTGAGACTTTAATAAAAGAATGGTCCACCATTTTTTGGCTCCACTGTTTTTTTACTATCTGCCTGAATTCAATGAGAACTGCATGTGAATGGCCACGATGGCGGTGGCCTCTGACACTACATTGCATTAAAAAAATCTTGGAATAAATTTAACCTAGAAGGTAAAAGACCTTTAATCATAAAACTGTAAGATATTGAAGATACAACTATATTGAATGAAATAGCATGCACATGAATAGGTAGAATTAACATCGTCAAACTGTTTATACTTCCAAAAGCATTTCTTATTAAAATAATAATGGCATATTTCACAGAGCTAGAACAAATAACCCTAAAATATATATGGAACCACAAAAAGACCCCAAATATCCAAAGTGTCTTGAAAAAGAATAAAATTGGAAATATCATGTTTTCTGATTTTAAACTACACTATGATCAAAACTATATGCCAACATGGTACTGACATAAAAACAGAAACATAGATCAATGGAACAGAATAGAGAATCCAGAAATAAATATACCCCTATATGGTGAATTTATCTACAATAAAAGAGGCAAGAATATAAAATAAAAGAGTCAAGAATATAAAATAGAGGCACCTTCAATAAACGATGGTGGGAAAACTGAACAGATACATGCAAAAGGATAAAACTGGATTATTTTATTTTACCATATGTAAAAATGTATTATAAACTTAAATGTAAGACCTGAAAACATAAAACTCCTAGAAGAAAACATAGTCAGTAATCGCTTTGACATTGTTCTTAATAATATTTATTTGGGATATGTCTCCTTGGGCAAGGGAATCCATAGAAAAATAAACAAATGGAATAACTTCAAACTAAGGATTTTGTACAGCAAAGGAAACTGCCAATAAAACAGAGGCAATCTACTGAATGGGAGAAGATATTTGCAAGTGATATACTCAATTCAGGGTTAATATTCAAAATATATTAAAAAATCATACAACTTACCACCCTCCCCCCCAAAACAATCCAATTAAAAAATGGGCAGAAGACATGTTTCCCCACAAGTCATACAGATGGCCAATAGACAGATGAAAAGATGCTCAACATCACTAATCATCAGGGAAATGCAAATTAAAACCACAATGAAATATCACCTCACACCTGCCAGAATGGCTATTATTAATAAATCAACAACAACAAAAATTGTTGGAGAGGATGTATAAAAAAGGAAACCTTTGTACATTGTTGGTTGGATTGTAAATTGATATAGCCACTATGAAAAACAGTATAAAGATTCCTCAAAAAACTAAAAATAGACATACTATATGACTCAGCAATCCCACTTTTGGGTTTTTAATCTAAAGAAATCCAAAGTACTAATTTGAAATGATATATTTATCTTTTTTTATTGCATCATTGTTTACAATAGCCAAGATTTTGAAGCAACCTAACTGTCCATTGATAGGTGACTAGATAAAGAATATGTGGTACATAGATACAGTGAAATATTACTGAGTCATAAAAAAGAATGAACTCTTGCTATTTGCAAAAACATGTATAGATCTAAAAGGATAGATCTTAAGTGAAATAAGTCAAGCAGAGAAAGGAAAATAGCATATGACTTCACTCATATGTGCAATCTAAAATTATCCAAATAAACAAACAAAACAACAAACTCATAGATACAAGGAATAAACTAATGGTCACCAAAGGGGAGCAGGTGTAGGGAATGGTATACAAAGGTGAAAGGGAGTAGGATGTACAAGTTGTCAGTTATAAAAATAGTCATGGGGATATAAAATACAGCCTCGGGAATATAGTCAATAATATTGTGATAACTATGTATGCTGTTATATGAGTATTACATGTATCGAGGCGATCGATTCTAAAGCTATATAACTGCCTGATTACTCTATGGTATACCTGAAACTAACATTATATTGTGTCAACTGTAACTGAAAAATAAAAATATATATATTTTAAAAAAATCACAAAATGGTGCCATATGGACTAGTGACCCAAAGAAAGGAGTCATATGTAGAGAGAATGTCACTTAAACATAAAGAATAGGCCACAACTTCAAAAAGATATGAAAATTATTGAATTTATATATGTTTTTTTATAGAATTCAATTCAGTTACAAGAGTGGTGAAAGATAGCCAGACCTAAGCTGAGACCCTGACTTGGTCTTGTGCAAACTGGAGTGATCTTGGGCAGGTAAATCCATCTCTCTCTGGCTGTGTTGCTTGATGTATGCAATTGAAACATTAATACCCTCTTCACAGGCTTTAGGCAGTGAGATGTTTGCCAAGAGCTTCAGCCTGTGCTTTGTCAACAGCATAATGTTAATAAGTTGATCTATTTTTTGTTTGTAAGTATCAAGTCACTAAATTTGGTTTTGGGAAATATGAAGACTGTAACAGACCAAAATAATAAGGAAGAGATCAGGTAGACAATTTTCAACAAATATTTATTGAGAGACTTATCAGGGTCAGGCATTGTTTTATATTCTAAGGATGTAACAATGAACCAAACAGAAAAGACTTTACCCTTTCAGACCTTTCACGTTAGATTGAAGAGAAAGACAGATGATTAAATAAACCTATGCTATCATTTGGGTAGTAAATATCAATATGGAAAAATAAAATAAAACAGGTAAAGCAATAAAAATGGTGGAATTGGACATAAGAGTGGGGTAACTGTTTTATATAGGATTAGCAAGCAAATATTTTATATAAAAGTGACATTTACATAGAGTTTTGAATTTAGGCATGTTCCAGGCATCTTGAAAGCAGATGCAAAGGCCCTGAGGCAAAAGATGTATTTTTGAAAAAGCAGAAGTTACTGTGGCTGGCATGGATTAATTTCTGTTGGGATGGGAGCGGCCAATGATGCAGGGTAGGAGCCAGGTCAGAGAGACAGTGTCATCAAATCTTTAATTTCTTATTTTCCAACAATCTACACTAGAAATTTAGCATGTTAAGTGCATTATTACTGATTAATGTGTTGCTGATTTTAATGTTGAAATTGCTTCTAATAGTTTTCTTTCGAAGCAGTCATCTAATGGTGGGTTTTAATCCCTATAGCACTTGTTCCTGGAAGGGTAGATTCAATAATCACAGATCACATCACAACTTTTTAAGAAATCATCACTTCTTCAATTTAGAAGAGGATTAAGTGGATATAAATTTATGAGTTTCTTCCTGCATGTGTCCAATTGTTCTTAAGAAAAGGAATTCATCATCCAGGTAAATGTGATACCATCATGATATGCACAGTAATAATTAAATTCCTAGAATTAATTGTAGGGTCTGCTAAAATTTGTTTTAGTTTTGTGCTTTTGTTATAGGTTGTTTAAGTATATAATTTAAACACTGAATAAGTAGAAACGTTAAAAGATGGTGATTTTCTCTAGATATGATCCCATGTCCTCAATTTTTTTTCATATTCTCTGTTTTGATTGCTTTTATGGAAGCATAATAACCTTTGTAAATCACAAGTATCTGAACTTAAAAAACTATTGCCTTAATCTGTTATATAAAATAACATAATTAAAAACAATTTGTCATCTTTCAAAAAAAGTATGCTACATTACCTCCTAATGAATATGGGAATGAATGTTTCTTTCTGCTTTAAGTGGCTTTTAATCTATCATATGTTATAACCTTTTGTATTCCCCCTTAGCTACAGATCATTCAGAGGGCAGCCATCTCATCTGTGTCTTTCACCCAGAAACATAAACACATTATCCTTTTACCTTTAAGAGTGTGGGAAATCAAAGGAAAGCATTCTAAATCATTTCCATCATTATGTAATAATTAAGGTTACTTTGGATCATTATAGCGATAGAAAAATAGTTAAAATGACACATCTAGATCAACAGAATTTCCCAATTATATTTGGGGAACAGTGACTCCCCCAGTCACCTAGATTTCTGTTCTGGCTCTTTGGATGTCCCTTTGACACTGTTTGAATTCTCCTTTTACACCCAGTCAATGCTCCATGCATATTCTCCCCTCTCTGTCCTGCATCTCCTCTCCAACCTGGTCTGTAATGCTTATGTTCCCTGGAATACCATTTGGGACAGTTATTAAACTATTAAAACTTATTGCCTCTTAGCTTTAAACCACCCTACTACACCCTACTGGGGTGAGAACTTTGCTTACCTCTCTTTGCCAGGGGACCCATGGTGGGCTCTCCCAGGTTGTGTCAGGGTCTCCACACCATTAAACGAGAGGTTCCATCAGTCTTTCCTGGATAATCTCATCTCTATTTCTGGCTTCTTCTCAGTGGATTAATTGGAACCATGAACCACACATCTAAAGTCTTTAGCAGAAGTATGTCCAATGCACCTTTGGTTCTGTCTCCAGAGCACACCTTAACATCTTTTGCAATCTAGACAGGCTGATGATTGGTTTTCCAAATCATCAAGTGCTTGTTCCTGTTTGCTTAGCAGTTTCTTCCTCAATTTATCTTTTTCCTCTGAATTTAATATAAGCAAAAAAGAGGAATCAGGCTGCATCTTCAAGACTTTCCTTGGAAATGTACTTGCCTAAATATCGAAACTCATTGTTTCTCAGTTCTGCTTTCGACACAACAGCAGAACACAATTCAACTACATTTTCTGTCACTTTGTTACAAGGATCACCTTTGCTCCAGTTTCCAACACCAGGTTCCTCTTTTCCTTCTGAGATCTCACCAAAAACATCTCAATGTTCGTATTTCTAGCAACATTATGTTCATGACGATCTGTTTCCTTTTGACATGATAAAAGCTTTATATGAGCCTCGCTTCTTTCTGAGCTTCCACCAAAATCACGTTTAATATACACATTTCCACTACTTTACTTATAAAAGCAATGTAGGCTTTTTAAAACACGCACCTCAAAAATCTTCCAGCCTTTTCCTATTACTGTATTTGAAAGTCACTTTCACATTTTTAGATACTTGTCTCAGCAACATTCCACTTCTTGGCCTGGTGGTGCCAAAATCTGTGTTAGTTTCCTGAGGCTGTTAAAAATAACCATAACCTGGGTGGTTTAAGACAATGGAAATGTATCCTCTCACAGTTTAGGAGCCAGAAGTCTGAGGTCAAAGTGTTGGCAGGGCCATGCTCCTTTCTCACGTCTTCCAGCTTCTGGTGGTTCTTGGCATTCCTTGGCTTGTGGCAGCCTCCAACCTCTGCCTCTGTCTTCACAAGGCCTTTTCCTTTGTTTTTGTGCCTCCTCCTTTTCTTATCATTACACCAGTTTTAGGGCCTATTCTAAATCCAATATGATATTATCTTGGGAGCCTCAACTTAATTACTTCTGCAAAAACATTATTTCTAAATAAGATCATATTCACAAGTACCAAGGTTTAGGATTTGGGCATAACTTTTTAGGGGGCATCATTCAGCACACTAAAGACCCCCAGTAAAAATCCAATAACCAATAACTCAAAACCCCAAGGCTGGGGGAGGGGGGAACCTCCCTTGTCAACACCACACCAATGATGTCAATGTTGTCACATATCACTGCTAGGAGAATTAAGTTTGGCTGTGTGACTCCACCTAGAGAGGATACCAGAACACTCAAGCCTGGTTTCTCAGAGATTTTTCCCCATGTGCCTTTCCCTTTAATCATTGTTTTGCTTTAATAAAGCATAACCCTGAGTGTAACCGCTTTTCTGAGTCCTCTAGTGAATCAGCAAAGGTGAGGGCAGTCTTGGGGACACTCAACTCAGAGGTCCGAGAAGCAGTTCCTCAGGACCCCTTCTTATGCTTTTAAATTTTAACTTAGAATTATTAAGTAAATAAAATTAAACTTCTGTTCTTCCAGCCCTAGGGCTAGTAGCAGCTTTGTGCTGTTGCTACCTCTACTTTACCATATTACCATAGTGAGAGTTTCATTTTGAAATTTTCAGCTCTTCAATTCTAATTTGAAATTCTTTATATTAACCTCTGTTAACAAAACAAATGAATGAATGAAGAACCAACCAGCATAGATTCTGTCTCCCGAGAAGACTTTGATTGATCCGGCATCTGTACTCTTATTTTCTTCCATTCTACTACTTTCCCCTGGGCAATGTTACTCTGTGCAATATGGACCAGCTAGCACAGGCCACTCTGCTGGCCTCTATATGAACATCCAACTGCACTGGGCATCCCCCTTGGCTTTTCCATGAGAACCTGCATTCACTTGTCTCAAGCACAAATCCAATGGCTTCTTCCTCATCTTCTTCTCTCTACTACATCTAATTGGTTTTTCCTTACTTTGACCTTCCACTTTCTCTTTTGTCTCTGTTAGTTTATTCATTCCTTCTCTTATGAAAGACAGCTCAGTGTGCAAAGAGAATAAGAGTTGAAATGAGGTGGACATGAGTTCTAATCCTGGCTCTCATGTTGTTTGGCAAAATAAAAGGTAGTGATACTATTCTCACAGGGTTATTTTGAGGAAATAAAAGTGTGATTAGGAATGAAGTCCCTAGGTCAATGGTATTGATTACACATTAGATACTCAAATAATTTCATTCTTCCCTCCCTTGTCATTTGTCTTTATCTTCTTGGGCTGTTATAACAAATACCATAGACTGGGTCACTTAAACAACAGAAACTGATTTCTCATAATTATGGAGGCTGGGAAGTCCAAGTTTAAGGTGCTGATTAATTTGGATCCTGGTGAGAACTCTCTTTTTGGCTTGAATTTAGCTAGAAGACAGTTACCTTCATGCTGTATCCTCACATGGTAGAAATAGAGAGAGAGAGATTATCTCTCTTGTGTCTCTTCTTATAAGGGCACTAATTCATTCATGAAGGCTCTTTCCTCAAGACTTAATTATGTTCCAAAGTTCCTACCTCCAAATATTATCACAATGAACATTAGGTATACAATAATATGAATTTCAGGAGGACACTAACAATCAGTTTATAGTATCATTGTTCTCTTTTATCAGATTATCATAATTATCTCTTAGTTTCTGTAAATTTTCTCCTGCTGGTTACATATATGACTGACAAAGATAACTTTCTAAGAGGTTAGCTTAGTGTGTTATTCTTTGGCTTAAGTTTTTTCAATTGCTTTCTACAAACTGTAGAATGAAATTTAAACATATTAGTATAACAACCAGAATTTGCTTGACCGGAATGAGGCCTATGCAGCCTTCCCATCTTTCATCCTCCTCCATGTACTATATCTAAGCTCCAACTGTATTATAGTTTTGCTGATGCTGTTTGCTCTGTTCTCAGAAGCTCTCCTTATGCTGCCTATTCCAGCTACTTCCCACCTCTACCTCCTACCCCTTGCTTAGAAAATCCTACTTATCATTTAAAACTCAATTTGAGCTGTTTTTGACAATAGAGTTTTGGGTGGTTTTGGTCCCTGAATCCAACTACCCACTCATCCTCCTCCTTAAAACTCCTGTTAGAAAGTAAAGGAACAGTAATTATAGCCAAGTGGAGAAATGCAATTATTTTGATTGTTGTGGAAGTACTTTCTATTGTTTTATTGTCCATCATTTTTGGTGAGCTGTGATGTAGCATATGGTTCAGGTCTAGAATAAAAGGAGTTTTCTACTCCATTTCTGGGATCTAGAACACCTAGAGCATCAGAGTGATTGTTTGGGTTAGAGTGGTTGTGTTCCCACGCTTGCCTTACAGGAGCATGAAGCGAAAGGAAGGAAATGGAAGAGTAGGCTGGGGCATGGTCTTGGGCATTTATCAGCTCAGTAACTGCCCCGTGAGAAATCAGTGAAATCACTAGAAGTTCCAGTGATTACTCTGCAATTTGATTAATAAGATTAACAGCTCCTTCCTTTAAAAGTTTCCAGTGGCTAGAAAAAAACAGAAGCTTAGGCATAAAGTTTTCCTATCCCTGTGGGCAGAGAGAAAAATATGAAGGGCCCCAAATCCTCTTGCCACAAAATTGTTTTTTCCCAAAGACCTCAAAGGTACCTCGCTCCAACATTCATAATCACCTATACTTGTTTGTTTGTTTCTATCTCTCATCTTGCACTTGTCTGCTATAATCATTTGCAGTTCTATCTCTCTACTAGGTTGAGAGCACATGTTATATTTCTTTAGTAAGGATGACTAGTTTTGCATTTTTTTAACTTTTAAAATTCCAATTTTATTGAAGTACTCAAGAAAAAGTTGCAGAATGCATAAATTGAGTGTGAAGCTTTAGGCAGGATCATCTGAAAGTTCTCTCGTGTGTGCATATGTGTATGTGTCTGTGTGTATATGTGTGTGTTTCCTTACTCCTTGGCAAGACTAAAATAAATATTAAGACCTACCATTCCCAGATCATTTGAGAACTGAGTAAAATGGTTTACACATTCTTCTATGTGTTACAAGACCTCAGAATGTTCATTCTGAAATTGTCTGAAAACTAGGCTACACTTACCTGCCAAGAAAAAGGCCTAATAATTCATATTCCATAATCTCGGTGTTTTGCCATCAAAGATTATTGTAGCTAATTTAAAAACTTTAAAGGATTAAGATTTCTGTAGTCAGACAATCATTCACATCTAAGAGGCAGTTCTTAATAATTTGGAGAGGGAATATTTTATCACAACTGCTAAATCTGGGATGATGTTGCCACTTTCTTTAATGAATTATGGTAGAAGGGATTTTTTGCAAGGTTTGAGGCAGTATACTTTTCTGAGCTAAGAGATATAATGATGTTGACTGATTTCTCTACATGAGTATGTCTAAAGATGAGCAAGGCTCAACAGGATGCCATGTAGAAGAGAAAATATTTCTATATACAGCTAGGAATAGGACAAGGGAATTTGAATAATTATCCCTCCAAATGGCTGAGCAAGCATCTGGGAAGATATCTGAGAGGTGGAATGGAGTGTAATGTGGGCAGTTTAGTTTAGAAAAGGTAAGGTTGCTGAGTTCTATGTCCAGGAGGCACTGAGTTTACAGAGTCTGTAGTAAGAGCTCATTGTTTGTTTGTTTGTTTTGTTTATTTGTTTGTTTTGTTACATATACTCTTTCTATTCTCTATCAGAATTATTTAAATCCTGATAATTTCTAAGACCCACACTAATTACCACTACTTCCCTGAAACTTTTCCATGACTTATGTAGTTGTCAGTTTTTATAGTTCTCATAGCATGATGTTCAAGCCTTAAATGACAAATATCAGTTTTTGTGCGTTCTGGTTGAAGCTCACGTCTTGCCATGAGATACAAACCCAATCACAACTGACTGGGATCATTCACTATAAGATTCTTGTCCTTCGTTCTTGATGCTTGCATTATAATTGATATTTTACTAGGCCTTATTTTTATCTTCTGTTAATCCCTTGTATTTTTTGAAAGACTTCTCAAGTTCTTTGTGGAATGAAGCTGGGCAGGAGGTAGGGGAGAGTAAAATAGCGGCCTTGTTAACTGACCCTAAAATGATTATAAAACAATAATAAAAATAGCAAACATTAAAAAAATATATGTTATGCAAGACAATGTGTTAAGTATTTATTTAATTCTCTCTCTCTCTCTTTAGCAAGAGAGAGAGAAGAGACAGACAGGAACAGACAGACTGGAAGGGAGAGAGATAAGAAGCATCAACTCTTAGTTGCAGCAATTCAGCTGTTCATTGATAGTTTTCTATTATGAGCCTAGACAGGGAGGGGGGGGAGTTCCATCCAAGCCAGTGACCCCTTGCTCAAGCCAGCGACCTTGGCTTCGAGCCAGTGACCCCTTGCTCAAGCCAGCGACCTTGGCTTCGAGCCAGTGACCTTTGGGCTCAAGCCAGTGACTATAGGATCATGTCTATGATCCCACGCTCAAGCCGGCGACCCTGCACTCAAGTTGGTGAGCCTGCAATCAAGACCTATGAGTCTGCGCTTAAGCTGGCAACATTGGGATTTTGAACCTGGTCCTTTGTGTCCTAGGCTGATGCTCTATCCACTGTGCAACCACCTCATCATGTTACTTATTTAATTTTTATAAAAGTTCTCTAAATTAAGGGCTATTATCCTATTTTATACATAAGAAAACTGAAACATGAAAAGCTGACCAACTCTTGAGTCACACAGCTAGACAATTACCGACCCATTATTTAAATCTAGGTAATTTAATTTAAAAAGATATTTCCTTAATACTCTACTGCACATTAATTTTATATTGCTGCTGTAACAAATTGCCATAAGCTTTATAACTTAAAAACCCCCCCACAAATTTATTATCTTATAGTTTGGAGGTCAGAAGTCCAAGATGGGTCTCACTGGGATAAAATCAAGGTGTTGGTAGAGATGTATGTCTTTCTGGAGTCACTGGAGTTGACTCTGTTCTCTTTCCTTTTCTAGTTTTTAGCAAGTTCCACATTCGTTGGCTTATTGCCCTCTTTCTCCTTGGTAACCAGCAATGACATTATCTTTCTCAGGATGTTCTTTCTCTGATTCTGACTCTTCTGCCTCCCCCTTCTCTATTTAAGACCTTTGTAGTTACATTGGGCCCATCAAGATAATTGAGGATAATCTCTTTATTTTGAGGTTACCCTTTACCAAGTAACCTAACATATTCATAAATTCCCAAGATTAGAACATACATATATCTTGAGTGGGTAGATGTACTTTATTCTATGTAGCACAAGTACCCTGAGTCCGGTTCAGCATAAAAAATACTTTTTGAGCACTTGTGAAGACCCAGGTACTATGCTGTGTTCTGCGTTACAAACAAGAATCAGACACAATTTTTCTTCCCACATGAAATTCAGTCCAGTGTTTTAAGATAAAGTACTGACGCCCCACCAGAGGTTGTGTTCTTTGTTTTCCTGTAACTGCCCTGCAAAACATATTGACTACTGTATTAACAATTATTTCTTTGAGTATGTCTGAAATTGTAACTGGAAACAAACATGCTTTATTACTGGTTTACTGATCTTAGTCTGACTAGACATAAAATAGAGCTAAATAAGAATGTACTAACGTACTAATAAAGTATGCTTATAAAATAATTTCTGTAAAGTGTTCAATCCAGTTTATTGATTTATGAATAAACTGGATTTAACATCATGAATCTTATAATCATAAGAATCATGAATCTTATAATCCTGATTCAATATTATTAGTTTAGTGATCAAAGTTATGTATTCTGTAACAAATCATAAAGTGTATAATCAATCCTGTGCCTTCACCTCTGGCCAAGTTCTCATTATAGTTTAAAGCAGGGGTCGGGAACCTATGGCTCGTGAGCCAGATGTGGCTCTTTTTATGGCTGCATCTGGCTCGCAGACAAATCTTTAATAAAAAAATAATAACGTTAAAAATATAAAGCATCCTCATGTATTACAATCCATTCACTTCCTACCGCTCATGTTCATGGTTGCAGATGGCTGCAGACAATCACAGCTGTCCTCCAGGACAACACCAAATTTTTATTGAATAATGCATAACGTACATGGGTCGTTGTATGGCTTTCATGGAATTACATTTTAAAATATGTGGTGTTCATGGCTCTCTCAGCCAAAAAGGTTCCCAACCCCTGGTTTAAAGGCCTGTTTTCTTCCAACTGATTTATATCAAAGGTTATCATCTAAGCAAGAAGAATAAGCATAAGCAGGAGCTATGCTCTGGCCTTCACTCTCACTCCCACGATGCTTGGCTTGCAGTTCTGATTCTCACTCAAGGCCAAAAGGACAGCCTGACTGTGGGGATGTGTGGGAACCTTTTACATAGAACAAAAACACTAGTTTATAATTTACTTGTTAGCTTCAGTTCCTGTAACAACCAAAGAACCAGATATGCCAGCTCCTGAAGGTTTGCTGACCTTCAGTCAGTTATCTGAACACCTGGGTCAGCTTGCATGTAGAGCCCTCAGCAAAGAACTCCTAACTCCCTTTTTTGATTATTTTATACTATATATTTTTGCTTATCTCCCACCTTCCCTCTTATAAAGACCCCTTCATGTACCAAAAGAGAAAGACATGTTTTGAAGACAGTAGTCCCCTGTCTTCTCAGGTGGCCAGGACTTGAATAAACCTCTTTCTTTTTCATCAGCATTTGTCTTATGTAATTGGTTTTCATGGCAACAGGCAGCAAGATCTATGAGTCACTTTTTTGGTTACCAAATCAGGTCTTCAATCAGTGGTGGGATTCAAATAATTTAACAACCAGTTCTCTGCCTTAATGACCATTTATTTATTTATTTATTTATTTATTTATTTATTTTTTTGTATTTTTCTGAAGCTGGAAATGGGGAGAGACAGACTCCCACATGCGCCCGACCAGGATCCACCTGGCACGCCCACCAGGGGGCGATGCTCTGCCCATCTGGGGCATCGCTCTGTCGCAACCAGAGCCACTCTAGCGCCTCGGGCAGAGGCCAAGGAGCCATCCCCAGCGCCCAGGCCATCTTTGCTCCAATGGAGCCTTGGCTGCGGGAGGGGAAGAGAGAGACAGAGTGGAAGGAGAGGGGGAGGGGTGGAGAAGCAGATGGGCGCTTCTCCTGTGTGCCCTGGCCAGGAATCAAACCCGGGACTTCCGCACGCCAGGCCAACGCTCTACCACTGAGCCAACCGGCCAGGGCCTTAATGACCATTTTAAGAGTAAAAAAACGATATGCTGAAAGGTAGTTTATTATTTCATACATTTAATACTTAAATAAGAATGATAAAAAAAATACACAAAATACCTGATGTTATAAGAGTTTTAAAATATTAAACAACCTGACAAAAAACAACAACCAAGAAAACTGTTCTTTACGATATTTCCATACTGCTTTGGGATTGGTGTCCTCACTTGCAATTTTTTTCACCTATGGATGGAATGAACATTACTACAGGCGCTTAGAATATGCTGTTGCACAGATGAACTTTAAAAAAAAGTAAGAAATGTAAATTTGTGATTTCCACATTGGGTGGCTGCCCGGGTGCCCACCTTAGAGAGAACCCTGACTACAAGTGCCTTTTTAACAATTGGTTCACCAAACTCAACAACAAATTAGGTATCAGTTCTGCCAAACCAGTGCAGACTGGCTGAATCCCACCACTGTCTTTAATGCTAAACTTCATGGAAATCAGGCACATGCCTCAATATGTTGTCCTTATTTCTTAAACTAATAAGTTAGTGAAAGACAATGGAAATCAGTATCTTCAGTGAACTGTGATATAGTTTTAACATTTTATTTCATGTTATATTTGCTTATTATAACAACAAAGTTAAGGCAAATGATATTTTGTTTAAAGGTAATAGAAGGACCACAAAAGTCTGCATTACATTTCATAGAAAATTTAATTCAGTCACAAACTACATATATTCATGCATCATAAGTAAGACATACAGACCATTATATAAATCATTAAAATCCCCAAATGCACTTCTAACTTAGTTATTTACAATGGTAGCAAGAAGCTATTGTTTTAAGTTACAGAGAATTTATTTCCATTGCTTTTGTGAATACCAGTATTCATTTATTTTGCTTTGCAGGTGTTTTGCATAGTTCTGTTCTCTCTTTAATCATACTATATGTTCCCTAAGCATCTAAGAATGGAACTTTTTATATTTTTGATATTTCCTAATGGTATGCTATGCTCATGGAAAGTGCACTATAATAGTATATGAAATGTTAATTGCTATTACATCTCCAAACCCCTCCCAAATCTACATCTTCCAATTCTACCATTGCAGAATCTAAAATGCCATGATTTAGTTTTACTGAGGGAAAGGACAGAAGAAAGATGGTTAGACAGAGTATTCTGACTATGAATGTGTTTCAGTTCTGGGCCTTTTGAAGACACTCTGCAGAATCTTAGAGATAAAAATCTATAATGGTCAAGCCAAGAAGGGCCAGAGCAGATAATAAATACTGGAGTCTACCACCAAGGAATAGAGATTCAAGCATAAACTAATGGGTCCAGAAATTCAATTTAAGGTTAGTCCTCATGGGACTGTAATGTATACAACTATTGGATTTGAGATGTTCACTACCACTGAGCTTAGAAATACTGGATACACTTAAAGGTTAACAGCCATAGTCAACAGGGGGCAACTATATCATAATGCATAGTGTTAGAAATTAAAACTTGAGGGTTGAGCCTGATCAGGCAATGTCGCAGTTTATAGTGCATTAGACTGGGACATGCAGAAACCAGGTTTGAAACCCTGAGGTCACTGGCTTGATTACAGGCTCATCTGGCTTGAGTGCAGACTCACCAGCTTCAGTGCGGGGTCACTGGCTTGAGCATGGGATCATAGACACGAACCTATGGTTGCTGGCTCAAGACCATAGGTCACTGGCTTGAGCCCAAGGTCACTGGCTTGAGCAAGGGGTCGCTTGCTCTGCTATTGTTACATCCCAGGAGACAGACTACAGCAGACTCAAAGTAAATTTTATAAGTTTTATTGCAAACCTGCACAGGGACTGCAGGCAACCCACACAAGGGAACACTGCAGCCCCGCAAACCTGCGCAGGGACTGCAGGCAACCCATGCAAGGGAACACTGCAGCCCCGAGCTTCTAAAATGGCTCCTTTTTATAGGGTGGCTATCTAGACTGAGCAAGCATTATACAGAAGCAGATGTGGCAGTTAGCTATTCGCTAGAGAGGTCGCGCACAGCATAGCAACAGGGGGGTATAGCTCAGTGGAGAATTTCAAACATAAACTTCTGATAAGGGTCTCTGACTCATCCTGTTTTTCTAAGAGTTAGACAGCACACTTCCTTGAACCTAACATCCCCCCATCTCTTTTGGGCATATATCAAACCCTTGATTCTTCATCAGTGGGGAGAATGGTATAAGGCTGAGGCTCATGAGAATTTTCTACTTTGTACTAACTTCTTACAACTTGCACAAACCTTCTGCAACTTACATAAACCTTCAACTTTTATGAACTTTCTTTACTATTCATATATAACCAGCTTTCACAACAATTTACTTTTTCCTTTTCTTTTCAAAAGTACCTCTACACCTCATACCTTTTATTTAAAACTATACAGTTCCTTTCCAACTAATCAGAATTCTTAATTCCTAAAAACCTTAACCTTCAGCGAGGACTAAGTTAGTAATAAGTAATCCTCTTTTAAAGATTGCTTTTTGGAGGTGTGCTTTTCCTAAGTAGCCTATTGGACACATGACCAATATTCATAGGTTATTCTATAGTGGTAGCTATGAGCACATACATAATTTTCATTTACCTTGTAGCTTCTCTCTCAGCCAAGGGACCTACATTCCCTTTCTGTATGACTCATAGCAGTACATGCATCAAACCTTAAGATGACTTACTTGGCTTTCCTTTACCTTAGTTTCCCTCCCTCCCAAAGTCTAATTAAAAGGAGGTCCTTAGTGAGTTTCTCTAGGAATTAGCCACGCATGGACCAGTTAACTTCTGGTTTGTGGCTGAAGCAGGGCATGCTGTCCTTCTCAGGGTCAGCTTACAAGGCTTGGTGGGGTCAGTCTTTGTTGTCCACAAAGGTGTCTCTGCTGGGACTGCAAGCTTCAGCCGGCTGTGGTGGACCCAGGCGGGTATGCCTTCTACCTTGGCAGTAGTGGGGGTGGTCAGGATCATGGTGTGTGGACTCGTCTACATGGGAGTCAGTCCATGGGTGGTGTACTGCTAGAAGTGCCTCTTGGACAGTCTTTGAACAGTTTGCTGAGTAACCTATAAAACCTGCAAGTACTTAGGGAAAGAGTGTTACATTTCTACACTTTGCAGTTAGAGCTTAAGTCCTAGTGACTACTGCTTCTAGCTGGAATTAGCAGCAGGTCCCAGCCTATAATAGGCATGGGGCATTGAGATAAGAGAAATAAAGGAGATACTAAACATTAAATAAAGCAATAAAATCAGACTGCCAGTACCCACAGTAGAGATCTTTGAGGGATAAATAAAACTTAAATATTCAAGCAAGGCATAGTAGATGGCCCTTGTGTTTACAAGAAATGAGATTAGCTTATCTGCTACTTGGAAGAAATACCTTAGGCTCGTGAACGATGTCCTTGGGCCTTCAGTGGCAATTCCCAGCATGCTGGGCAAGGTCAGGTCACAGGTAGCTGGAGCAGGGCTAGAAGAGACTGAACCCTCCTTCCATGGAGCAAGGGGGCAGCTTACCTTCTCATGTCCCTCTTTCCACAGCACAGGTGTGTCAACCAGTGGGACCGGGAAGCCTGGCAGGTTTCAGTTCAATGACCTTTCTTTCCACTCTGGAGCAGGGCCTTGATGAAATGCGATGAAGCGCCTTAAGACACTGGAGCCAAAAGTTGGTATTTCCTGACTTCTTCTGGGCCTTATTTGCCTTTTCTGTTACTTCCTTGGTCATTATAGACCTTAAAAGCCATGCTCAGAAGATCTCACTGAGGGGCTTGACTAAGAGAGCAAAATTGGGAATCCTGTGTTTAAAGAAACCTATTAGACTGAGGAAAGAAAAGATTTGATCTGTGGTGGTAGGTGGTTGGAGTCTGTGGAGGGTCTGAAATCAGGTGGAGGTTCAGGATTATGTCTCTAGAGTTCTCCTTTCTACCTGTTATGTTAAGAATTCTTCTATTAAGCCAATCAATAGTAATATTTGTTACTCTGGGTTTTGTGACCTAACATTGAATAATTAAAAATTACTGAATTATTACATATCCCCTAATATTTAAACTAAAATTTCAACATCACAGGCTATGAAATAGCAAATTAAAAGGAGAATTAACAAAAGACTGTTGAAATAACATATACATTTCTAACATAGAAAATGTTTTTTGTTTTTGTTTTTACAACAACAGATCCTTGGTACAAAAAGGAAGTCTTTGTATTTGACAGACTATCCAATTCCATATGCTTTACTATTAGTACAAATTTAGTATGATTTACAATAAGAGATTATAAACTACTATTCCTAATGAACTACTGATTTTCAGAGAAAAATAAGGAATGGTCAAAATGTAGTTACTATATTGTGGCTTTTCAGCTGGCAAAGAGATGCTAACCCTCTTTTTGACCTATAGAGCTTTACAACATTAAGTCATTATAAGGGTCGGGGTAGTAAACTAAAAAAACACACAATTTTATAAACTTATTTTCTTAACAGTGGGGTATTCTAGTTTACATAAGGTCCTAAATTTTCTCAGGGACATAGTAACCTTATAATTCCCTAAATCTTCTCCTCTGGTCTGGCTCCACATGGAGGCGGAGATTTCCCAGAGCCAAAGCAGAGGAGGGCAGGAGATGTAGCAAGGTGATGATAACCTCCAGCTTACTGCACTGTTATCTTTTGCCTGACTAAGCAGTGCCTCAGACCTTGAGCCGGTGCCCAAGGGGGAGGGGCAAGTGCCTGAAACTATGAGGGGAGCCTGCCGCTTCTCCTGCAGCCAGCTGCAGCCTGGCTGCCTTTTCTTTCTCTACCTCTTCTGCTGTACTGGGCTGCATACTGACCATGCCACCTGCCTGCAGGTGGGTGCTGGTGATAGTACGCTAAACTCTCTATGTTTTCTATGGGTCTAGCAATCCTTGGTTTGGCCAGTCTGCTCTTAAGTTGGCCATTCTAATTCACAAAGAATCCGCAACATGGCGGAATCAACAGGAGTCCCATAGTCTCGTGCCCTGCGAGAGAAATCAGAAAAGTTATCAAGCAAGCACTGAAGAGGCGTTAGGGCAGTAGATTGCCCCTGACCCATGGCCCTTGACTCTCGAAGGAATCCTGTGAGGAAGCAATGGGTGAAGCAGACAAACAAACCAAATATGAACACAAAACAAACAAAACTTCTAAACCAAAACCAAAAGGAGAAGGCAACGTCCTGCATTCCCTGAACGACTGGGCGGGGAGAAATCAGGTGGCATGCTGCCTGCTCCACTACACCCTTTTCTAACCAGAGCTCTGTTTCCAAATATTCAAAGAGGAAGCTTCCTTACCAAACAGTCTTGAGACTCCAAATGTTTTGAATCAGCCAAATTCAGTTTCCCAACGGCAACTGCCAGAGGCTGGCCAGCTACCAACGTCTGTTGCAGCCCACTCCATGAGGAGGGGTCTTACATGGCCTATCTCGCTGGGGCCTCCATATGTTACATCCCAGGAGACAGACTACAGCAGACCCAAAGTAAATTTTATAAGTTTTATTGCAAACCTGCACAGGGACTGCAGGCAACCCACGCAAGGGAACACTGCAGCCCCGCAAACCTGTGCAGGGACTGCAGGCAACCCATGCAAGGGAACACTGCAGCCCCGCAAACCTGCGCAGGGACTGCAGGCAACCCATGCAAGGGAACACTGCAGCCCTGAGCTTCTAAAATGGCTCCTTTTTATAGGGTGGCTATCTAGACTGAGCAAGCAGATGTGGCAGTTAGCTATTCACTAGAGAGGTCACGCGCAGCATAGCAACAGGAGAGGGGTATAGCTCAGTGGAGAATTTCAAACATAAACTTCTGATAAGGGTCTCTGACTCATCCTGTTTTTCTAAGAGTTAGACAGCACACTTCCTTGAACCTAACACTATAGCCCCCCAGTCAAAGCACATATGAAAAAATAATCAATGAATAACTAAGGTGCCACAACAAAGACTTGATGCTCCTCATCTCTCTTCCTTCCTATCTGTCTGTCCTTATGTCCTCCTCTTTCTGTCTCTGTCAAAAAATAAAAAAAGGCCCTGGCTGGTTGGCTCAGTGGTAGAGTGTCGGCCTGGCGTGAGAAGTCCCAGGTTCGATTCCCGGCCAGGGCGCACAGGAGAGGCACCCATCTGCTTCTCCCCCTCTCCTTCCTCTCTGTCTCTCTCTTCGATTCCCGCAGCCAAGGCTCCAATGGAGCAAAAAGATGGCCCGGGCACTGGGGATGGCTCCATGGCCTCTGCCCCAGGTGCTAGAGTGGCTCTGGTTGCAACAGAGCGACACCCTGGTTGGGCAGAGCATCACCTCCTGGTGGGCATGCCGGATGGATCCTGGTCTGGTGCATGCGGGTGTCTGTCTGACTGTCTCCCCATTTCTGGCTTTGGAAAAATACAAAATAAATAAATAAATAAATAAATAAATACCACCAAAAACAACAACAACAACAACAAAAACCTTGAGGGTTAAATAATAAAGACTCCTTAGCTGAACGGCCCAAGAATACTCCTGTCATGTTTTTGCACTGTTTTGGTAGACCTCTCTAAGGCAAACAGGACAGAACTCACTGATATTCATTCTTTCCTTCCAAGAATATTTAGCCATCAATCCAAATTATTTTCATACTTCGCTTTAAGACAGCATCTCATATTCCTATAAAATATTCAAACGTTTTGCCCTTTTTTAAGTTTAGTACAACAGTATGTATCACATATTTAAAAGCTTGATGTGTCTGAAATTCTTAGTTTCTATCTAACTGATATTTGTAGGCCCTCCAGACAGGCACTCAATCTCCTCAACATCTTTGAAATGGGCTAAGAGAACTCTCTTGCTCAGCAGGTAATAAGAGCAAGCCCACTAAGCTTTTCTGGATAAAAATATGGGCTTTGAACAAGAAACTTCTGTCAATTTTGCCAACCAAATAATTTTATAGCACTTGACTCACTTTCTCTTGCAAGAAAGATTTTTGTTTGGTTTAAGATATGCAGAATGGGGAAGGAACTACATATTTATAGTTTACTTTTTTATGAGTTATAGTTTCTTTTATATGTAGTCAGGATTTAATGGAGATGCTGCCCCAATTCCTCAGTGAGAAAAACTAAAAACTGGCCTCTGCAATGATAATTTTATTAAAAAAATAAAAGTTAAAAATAAGCCAGAAGCATGGATGTATGGAGCAAACTAATAGCTGTCAGAAGGGAGGCACGATGGGGGGCTAGATTAAAGGTGAAGGGATTAAATATGTATATATATATACACACACACATATACACAGACAACAGTGTGCTGATAGGGGGAAAGAGGGTGGGAGTAGGTGGAGGTAGGCAAAGAGGGATAAATGGGGATGGAAAGAGACTTTGCTGTGGGCAATGGGTGCATGGTGCGAGGTGCAGATGATGTTTTGTTGAGTTGTGCCCTTGAAACTTGTATGGTTTTGTGAATCCATATCACCCTAATAAATTCAATAAAAAATAAAAATAAATGAACCACATGATTCATAACTTCTGAGTATGCAGACTCTTAATTGTTTCTTAATATTCCCTTCTCTCTTCCCTTAAACACATGGTTGTCCTGTGAGACTATTTAACACCCTCCTGAGACATTTGTAAGTGTATGAATGAAATCTCAATAGTGAAAAGTGAATGCAAGTGACAAACCAACTCCATAAGTATTTTTGAAATATATTTTTGTATAAGCTGTACAACTGCAGTTCTGAGAACCTAATATTTGCTACGCATCATTGTTTATGAAGATGAAGTTGGTGCAGGGTGTGGATTACTGAAAACAATGCCAAGAAATACATACAATCATTGTTGTCTGGGCTCATTTGCCATGCATTTACACACAATATGAAAGTGGTCAGATAGATCTAAGAAATTTTGTTTTGTGTGTGATAGAGACAGATAGCAACAGACAGATAGGAAGGGAGAGAGATGAGGAGCATCAATTCTTCCTTGTAGCATCTTAGTTGTTCATTGATTGCTTTCTCATATGTGCCTTGGCCGGGGGGCTACAGCAGACCAAGTGACCCATTGCTGAAGCCAGAGACCTTGGGCTCAAGCTGGTGAGCCTTGCTCAGACCAGATGAGCCTGTGCTCAAGCTGGCGACCTTGGGGTTTCAAACCTGGGTCCTCCAGATCCCAGTCTGATGCTGTATTCACTGAGCACACCACCTAGTCAGGAGATCTAAGAAATGTTAAGAGATGAAAAACTAATATGACTTTAAATAAATTCAGTTTATTCTGTTTTTTGATGTTATTTGCCACTCTGTTTACATTTTTTGGATTATATTATATATTTCTTGAGGTCAGGGTATAAATTATCACATCCTAAATATTTCTAAGAGTTGCAATCTCCTCCTCCCACTATGAAATGCTGTAAACACCAAATTTCCTGTAAATCATTACACAAATTATGTGAATGCATTTTAAGCTCTAAATATTAATATAGACACCTTTAGGGAGAAATAACTTCCTAAAATGTCTAATATAAAAGCACCAAGAGAAAGTTCTGAGTGTACATTTCTGCTTCCTGAAGTGAGTTCTTAATAGAGTTTATTATGCAATGGCAAGTTCAAATCAACAGTCTTGGTGTACTCTTTATAAAATGTAGATTTCTTTTTGTGTGTAGGTATTGTAAAGTATTCTGGGAACTATTTTGCTAAAAATAAGCCAGCTATATGAGCAATGGATGGTCCATGTACAATTTAATATTATTGCACCTGCAAGGTTCAAGAAGGTAACATCAGGTGAAATGAAACATCCTTTTATGCTATTGAATGACATACCTTATATGATCATATTTATTAAGCCTACTCACTTCTTCTTAATGAGTTGCCACCCTACAAATCATAGATTCTTGACAAAATAAACAAAATGGCAGGAGGCAGAAGTGAGACTTGGGAAAATACAGGAATTTATTTATAATTTTATCTCCCTCAATCTACATGTTCCCTGTAGGACTCCTACTGGAAATGGGTTATATACCTATTATATTTTGTTATTTTTGCAGTAGCTTTGGAACCCAGTGTGTTCCCAGTACCCCAAACTACATGTAAGTAACCTTCTTATGTTACTTTCTGCCAGGAATTAGATTACCTATGGTTCTGCTAAATTTATTAGATTCCAACCACCCCTCAATAAAATTATTGCATTTTGGTCTTGGCCCATCAAGTTCACCTGATAAAACTATTATATATGTAGATCATCACAGAAAATCTAAAGATGAGCTTCTGTAAAAGTATGGGCAAAGAAAAAGGTAAATTTGCAAGATGATGCGTAGGAGAGTTGGATCTCCAAATCCAAGAACCAGAGCCAAGAGACCACACTTTCTCTACCCCTTTAAATGAAATGTGGCTGGTTGATACAAAACAAACAAAAAATCCAAATAATCAGTGATTAATTTTTTCTAAATACAATTATAAAACATAATTTTGTGCCATTGTTTCCCACTGTAAAAGTCTTTAAAGAGATCTTGATGTTGGAATGTGTGTAGTATTACAGAAAGATATTCAAGAATATCTACATTTCTATATAGTCTTAAGTAGTTTTTGTTCACTGGACACAAAATCATGATAGAATAATTTTAAAAATTGTTGATTATTTAAGTTGTCCCCTTCATAAACTGAATTTCTTTGGCCATCAGCTATAAATGAGGGCTTGGTAGATTGTATAAAAAGTTGAGAACCTCTACTCTGGCTTATAGTCTCATAAGTGTGTCCTCATAAGACAATAAAGCAGATGACACAGGAAAGGGTTGGAAATCTTATAATAATACAAATGTGTGACTTGACTGAGTTTTTAAAGGGAGTCATTACTGTCTCTAGAGGAAACCACACATTCATGTTTCTTCCTTGTTATGGTATGTGATAATCATTAATCAAAGAGTGTGTTACAAAGGCAGCAAAACTACATATTTATTTTTGGAATAGTTGTACAAAGATAGTGAATGAGACCTCCCCAGTGACTCATTGTGAGACGGCTGACAGGAGCAGCTTCTTCTCTGCTAAGAGAAAGAACCCACTCAGTGAATCAAACTCCACCAGGGGTCCCCAAACTTTTTACACAGGGGGCCAGTTCACTGTCCCACAGACCGTTGGAGGGCCACCGCATACAGTGCTCCTCTCACTGACCACCAATGAAAGAGGTGCCCCTTCCAGAAGTGCAGCAGGGGGCCGGATAAATGGCCTCAGGGGGCCGCATGCGGCCCGCGGGCCATAGTTTGGGGACGCCTGCTCCAAACCATGCCCTAATCAGTCGGTCTCCCTTAGAGGCACACAATAGAACAACTGTGTGAATTTAAGGTACAACAAATATGCTGGAAAAATGCACAGAGCTGAAAACATGACATTTCTTCTTCAGTTCTCCTCGTCTCTATGCTTCATTTCTGCTTTATGTAGGTCAATATAAAGCCAATTATGAGAACACTATGTTGTAAGAAATTTTTCCAGTCTCTACTCCCAAAGCTACTTTGACTTCTTACCTCCCTAGGGTTGGATAGGAGTGAACCACCTTGCCTGAGGTATATTTTCTTCTCTAATAGGGAAGCATGTTTCAACTGGTTTGAGACCTATTTTGTCTTTTTAAGGTGGCTCCATGGCTTAGCTGGATATTTCAGGGACACTGCAGTTTGTACAGTACTGTGGCCATCCAGGGCACTGGTTCTGATACCAGCTCCCCTTCCCCATGACTTCAAGAAGTTGTATTGATAATGACGATGATACCAATTGTAAGAATAAGAACACACATACATTCTGCACTGTACTAACTAAAATAAATTACCTCCTCTTTTTTTTTTTTTTTGTAGGGGAGGAAGAAAAACCATGGAGACATAAATGTGAATTGTCCGTTATCATAGAAATAAATAAGTGGTTGAGCTATCCAGAGATTCTGCTTTTGTTTCTCTCTTCTGTTTCAATTGTGACTTCATTTTGACCTCAAGAAAACCTCTGTTTTTGCCTCACACAGACTTCATTTTGGTGTTAGTTTTCTAAGAATGCCACAGAGTGTTTTCAAACACTAAAACTTTATTCTCTTATGATTATGAGGGCTAGAAGTCCATAATCAAGGTTTTGCCAAAGTTGGTTCCTTCCGGAGTCTCTATAGGAGAATTTGACCTATGACACCTCCTAGCTTCTCCTGGTGTCTGCTGGCAATCCTTGGTGTCCCTTGACTTTCAGCTGTATCACTACACTCTCTGTCTCTGTTTACATATGGTGTTCTTCCTATGTGTCTCTATGTTTCTGTGCCTTTACATGAACTTTTTTTTTTTTTGCGACAGCGACAGAGAGTCAGAGAGAGGGACAGATAGGGACAAAGAGACAGGAAGGGAGAGAGATGAGAAGCATCAATTTTTCGTTGTAGCACCTTAGTAGTTCATTGATTGCTTTCTCATATATACCTTGACTGGGAGGCTACAGCAGACCGAGTGACCCTTGCTTGAGCCAGCAACCTTAGGCTCAAGCTGATGAGCCTTGCTCAAACCAGATGAGCCCGCACTCACGTTCGTGATCTCAGGGTCTTGAACCTGGATTTTCCACGTCCCAGTATGATGCTCTATCCACTGTGCCACTGCCATGTCAGACTACATGAACTTCTTAAAAGGCCAACAGTCATTGCCTGTTCTGTGGGGCACAGTGGATAAGTTGTCAACCTGGAAGGCTGAGGTCACCAGTTTGAAAACCTGACCTTACCCAGTCAGGACACATATGAGAAGTAATATGAGCTGATGCCTCTTGCTTCTCCCCACCCCCCCACTCTATAATCAATAAATAAAATTTAAAAAAACATATGATACAAGTCATTGAATTTAAGGCTCATCCTAATTCAGTATGACCTCATCTTATTTTGATTAATACAAAGATCTTATAAAATTAGGTCACATTCACGGGTCCCAGGGCTTAGGACTGCAACATACTAATATATCTTTCTGAGGGATGCAGTTCAACCACAACACTTTTAGTCTGTTGATTTTTGTTTATTTTTAAATTGCTCACAAGAATTTTCCAGAAATTCAGCTGTTGGAAAACAAAAGTGCCTGTAGACAACCTCGGCCATCAGCCTGATTATATGAAACTCCTTTGAAACATGGGTGTGATTAGGCACCTGGTTATTCTCTTAAGATGGGCAGAAAAACACAAGTAAATATCACGAAGAATTTTTCTGCCTCCCTGATAGAATTGGGTCTTGAGTGAGTGCTTGTATTGCCTTTATCACAGCTTAGAGAAATGGTGCCTCCCTCTTAAGTCATGCAACACAGACAACATAAAAGCTCATGTTAGATGTTTCTTTTTCTGCATGTTGACAGGACCAAATTATTTATGAGTGTGTTATTTTTCCTTGGAGAATGGGTGATGTTCAAACTCCCCATCTGCACATTTGCTCACATATACTAAATAAGGGGTAGGGTGGAAGTTCTTGGACTCAGGTGTTCCAAGGGTTCAGAGCAGAGAGGGCTATCGGTGAAGGATTAGAGAGAGCAAAACAGGGAAAGAAAATTTGAACGCTAAGGTGATTAGTTGAAAAACCAACCAGCCAAACAACCAATGAACAAACAAGTAGAGAAATGTCACTTCTGATTGCTACCTATGCAGTAATCCAAGCAAGCCATCTCTTTTGGTCCAGATGGTCAGAGTTAAGGCTATTATGTGTACTGAAATACCATCTGTATTTTTGAGAACACTGATACCATATTCCAATATCCAGAGGAAACCTGTGTGGATTTTTGCTGGTTCCAACTGCTGCAGTACCAGAATCATATTCACAGGCTCTCCATCTGCACCACATTCCTGATGCCTGCCATGCCCCATTTGACAGTCTGCAGTGCTATGCTCTTTCTGTGACCCCATTTTTCCTACTGCATCATTTAGTTCAAATATGTTTGTCCACAGAAGTTTTCCAAATTATTCACTTAGGGACCAAGGGCAGAGTTACCTACCTCCCACGAGGGAATGAATCATCGTATCGTAAAGGCTATGAAAAAAAAAAAAGACATTTGTCAACAGATTCTCTGGTTGTAGAAGATGAGTTCAAATGTAGGATACAATGCAGATTTAGTGGGGCATAATAGATTAGTAAATTTTTGACAAGAAATGTCAGGCTTCTTCTGAATCTTAAACAGTGAGGAAATGAAAAGTTAAATGTTTATTGTCAAATAGCTACTGTGTGGTCACCATTTAATAAGCAAAGCTCTTTCCCTCTGCTGATATTACATACTCTGAGAAAAATTAGAAAGGGGTCAAGGTTTTCAAGTCATTGGGTACATTATGGGTTTTTTCTAATACCCAATTTTATGTACGTACCAGACATTAGTGAGGCTATTACTCTCTTTTGCTTGGAACAAGAATTATGATAAAGTAGAGATAAATATAAGACATTTCTGTTCTCAAGGTGCTGTTTTGAAAAGAGATTTCTCTGTACTTATTAACTTGCATACTATAGTATATAGTGATAACATAATAATAATAAACCACTATTTATTAAATGGGAATATGCCCTACTCTTGACATATGTAATTTCTAATCTAGGCAGACCTTTGTTCATTTGTTAAATGTAAACACCGAGGCCCAGAGACAGTAATTCCAGCCTATAACCAAGTCTGCCACCCATGAGAAGACATGGTCTTCTCCTTAGTACTGCCTCTTAAGGAAGTGTTTAAACTCTGAGGAACTTGCTGTATTTTGGGCTTCTATGCTTTTGTCCTTATATTACTATTTTCTGAATTATTATACAGTTATTATATTAGAGATCCTTTACTGCAATAATACTACAGAACAAACAACCCTAAATCTTAGTGGCTTAATACAATATTTTTTTTTCTGGCTCTTATGTCTGTGAGTCAGCTGAAGTTTGGCTGGTCTTGGTTGAGCTTGATTGGGTTCAACTGGGTTCATTTGCAGGTCAGGTTTGAATTTATGCCATATACCCCATTGTAGAACAAATAACTGCTCAGAGCTTCTCCTCTTATTACAAAAGCCAAGCCAAATTACATAACAGTATTTAAAGTCTTTGCTCATGTCACATTTGCTACTATTTTACTAGTAAAAGCAAGTCACATAGATCAGCTCTACAATAACATGGAGGTAAAATATATCCTGCCTCCTTCATAATTTTCTTTTATTGATTTTTAGAGAGAGAGGAAGGAAGGGAGAGAGAAAGAGACACACAGAGAGAAACATTGATTTGTTGTTTCATTCATTCATGCCCTCATTGATTGATTCATGGATGTGACCCAACTGGAGGTCAAACTCACAACCTTAGCACATCAGGATGATGCTCCCACCAACTCAGCTACCTGGCCATGATCCTATCTATTTTAGAGAGAAGTATACTTAAGTATCTTGGTAAAGGGCATGGAGGTATATTTCTTAAATAGAGAGGGAGAGAAGACTGGACATAATAATCTATCTAATTATCTAATTTATCACCAATACCTCTCAGTTATCCATAAATGTTATATAGGTTTTCCAAATATGTTTAGTAGAACCACTGGGAAATCTATATTGGTAGATTTTCATCTTTATTTTAACGAGACAAATTTTGCTGTTATCAATTTTGTGTATTGGGCTTCTGTATAAATGTACATTAAACAAAGGGAAACTAAAATAGTGCTTAGAAAGTACTTGCTTAGGTGATTATAACTAATAAAAAATGTATGTAATATTGGGTGGATCCATTTTATAATGAACTTACCATCTTCTGCTTTCAGTGGACAAGCTGAACCTGTATTCCATAAAGAGATGCCGTATGGCAGAATATTTAAAAATCTGGTTTTAATACTGTCGGCTGTGTGACCTTGAGCAACTTACATAACTTCTTTCTATACTAGTGGTAGTCAACCTGGTCCCTACCGCCCACTAGTGGGCATTCCAGCTTTCATGGTGGGCAGTAGCAGAGCAACCAAAGTATAAATAAAAAGATAGATTTAACTATAGTAAGTTGTTTTATAAAGATTTATTCTGCCAAACTTAGTGAAAATCCTACATAAAGTACTTGGTAAGTAATTATTATTATATGTTTTAACTTGCTGTAACTCTGCTTTATAAATTTTATAAAGTAAAGTTACTTCCCTACTTTATAAATCACCATTACTGTGGAACTGGTGGGTGGTTAGAAAATTTTTCTACTAACAGAGATACAAAAGTGGGCGGTAGGTATAAAAAGGTTGACTACCCCTGTTCTATACTTTCCAAAAGTAAAATAAGAATAATAAAAATATCTCAATAATAGGATTATTATGAGTAATAAGTGAATGATGGCATATAAAATGATTAGGACAATACTTGGTATATAGGAAAAGACTCAGTTCATGATTTCTATAGGAGATCCACCATTAAGTACAATAGGGCAAAGTAGATCAGATCTGATGATAATAAAATTATCACCAAATTTTATTTAAGCACAAAATAATATGCATTATATATATATAAAAGTTAGGATAGAAAATATTAAATGTGTATGTATTGCTCACCACTGCACCTAAAAATCTGAATGTTACGAAGGCCTTTGCATCAACCTGTGTGTTCCTCCCCATCCTGTCTCCTAGTTTTACACATACCTCCCAGCTCTCACGTAGTATAGTGTAATGGTTAAGAATGCAGACTCTGAGCCAGATCACTTGCATTGGGCAAGTTATTTAATCCATTTTTGCTTCAGTTTCCAAATTATTTTGAGGATGATTATAATACATACCTCCTATAAGAATTATGTTTTGTGCCAACTCTGCCATGGACATCACGACTACCCTGAGGCAGGGTAATCACTTGGCAATGATGGGGAGAGGGCTGAGGTGTTTTATTTTTTTATTTTTATTTTTATTTTAGAAAGGAGAGAGAGAGGGAGAGAGAGGAGAGAAAGACCGAGAGAGAGAGAAGGGGGGAGGAGCAGGAAGCATCAACTCCCATATGTGCCTTGACCAGGCTAGCCCAGGGTTTCGAACCGGCGACCTCAGCATTTCCAGGTCGACGCTTTATCCACTGCGCCACCACAGGTCAGGCCCCTCCTATAAGAATTATATTGGTTAATACATCATTTAGCACACAGACAGAGGCCTTGCAAATGGTGAGCACTGTACAGGGTTAATTATGATTATCAACATTATTATTGGTCATAATACACATCACTAAATAGTCTGTCTTTGCTTGGTTTTTGATCTTTACAAGAATGGAATATAATTTTATGTCCTCTTTTGTACCTCACTTTTTAACTTTATATTTCTAAATGTCATCTATACATATTGTTCATAATTTTTTATTGGGTGACTATACTATGATTTATCATTTTCTTACTGATGAATATTTGTGTTGTTCCCATTTACAAATTATTAATGATATTTTTATGGCCATTCCTATATATACATGTAAGAATTTTCCCAACTTGTTACCTTGAATAAAACTGCTGGATTATGGGGACTTTAAGATGTTCAACTGTCTCAGATTGGACCAAATTGTTTCCAAAGTTCTTATATCAACTTATATTTCAACCACTTGATCCTTGGCCTTGTCAGACTTTTTATTTTGTGGCCAAATTACTAGGTATAAAATAATAATGTGCTGTGACCTTAATTTACATATTTATGGGCATAAGACCAAATATAATTTTATAAGTGTATTAGCTCTTCATGCTTTCTCTTTTGTGATATATCTATTCTTACTTTTTTGCCATTTTCCCCTGAGGTATTTTTCTTATGCAATTTTAGGTGTTAATTATTCTTTGAATAATATTTCTTCATTGGTTATATGTTATAAATACTATCGCAATGCTGGGTTGATTTTTACTTTCTTCATGGTGCTCTTTTATGCATAGAGTTTCTTATTTTTAATAGAGTTAAACCTATCAATTTTGTTTCTTATATTCAATATTTTAAATCATTTCCTAACCCCAATTCAAAAATTGTTCTAACTTAATTTCTACCAAAATTTTGAAGTTTTGCCTTTTAGATTTAAGGACATAGCCATCTAGCATATATTTCTTGTGTATGGTGTATGTTAAAAATTCAACTTAATTTTAACCACATGTATAAATACATCACTTATTAAGTTGTTTCTTATTTTTCTTATAATATATAATAAGGCTATTTTTGTCATACCTTGAATTTGCATATATGTGTCCCTCTAATATCTCTCATTCCCTCTTTCTTTTCCATGTTCTATCTGTCACTATATCTATTCTTGCACCATTACAAAAATCATCTTAATTGAACATTATAATGAGACTTGATATCTGGTATAGCAACTAGCTCCTTATTATTCTTCATCTTGAATAATGTCTGGGCTACTCATAGACCTTTGGTCTTCCACATAAATTTTAAGATCAGCTTGGTATTCTCAGGTTTAGCTACAATGGATCTAGGTGTGAATTTTTTTTTATTTACTCTATTTGGGATTAATTTTATCTCTTGTATTTGCAGATGGTATTTCTCATTAGATCTGGAAAAATCACAGTTATTATCTCTTCAAATGTAACTTATTCTTCACACCATCTATTTTTTCTTCCTGGGACTCTGGTAAAATATATTTTAAATTTATTCTGTTTTTTCTATCATTTAAGGCATTATTTCCTATTTTTATCTTGTTTACTCTCTATGCAGGATTCTGTGAGTCATCCTTTTATCTTCCAAATTATTACTCCTCTCTTCAGCACTACCTAATCTGCTTTTTTATTTTTTATTATTATTATTATTTTTTTTTTGTATTTTTCTGAAGCTGGAAACGGGGAGAGACAGTCAGACAGACTCCCGCATGCGCCCGACCAGGATCCACCCGGCACGCCCACCAGGGGCGACGCTCTGCCCACCAGGGGGTGATGCTCTGCCCTTCTGGGGCGTCGCTTTGCCACGACCAGAGCCACTCTAGCGCCTGGGGCAGAGGCCAAGGAGCCATCCCCAGCGCCCGGGCCATCTTTGCTCCAATGGAGCCTTGGAGAGACAGAGAGGAAGGAGGGGGAGGGGGTGGAGAAGCAGATGGGCGCTTCTCCTATGTGCCCTGGCCGGGAATCGAACCCGGGTCCCCTGCACACCAGGCCAACGCTCTACCGCTGTAATCTGCTTTTTTAAAATAGAGAATCCATGTTATATATTTTTCTCTCTTCTTTAAATCAGACATAAATTTAATGGAGTGACATTGATCAATAAGAGTACATAGGTTTCAAGTGAACATCTCCATAACTTTCAAACTGTTGATTGCATTGTGTGCCCATCACCCAAAGTCAAACAGTTTTCCACCACCATATATTTGCTCTCCCTTCCTTCCCTCTTGCCTGGGCCCTTCCCTTGGTAACTACTTCACTTTTTTCTATGTCTGTGAGTCTCACTTTTTGCTTTTTAACTCTTTCACTGATTCTCTGATTTCAACAATTTTATTTTTAATTTTGAAATATTTAATTAAAAAATTTGTCATTATTTTTAGCATGTCATTTTGCTTGTTTTTAAAATAAAATCATTTTTTAATATTTGTAATATGTTATTCATAGTTTATAAACAATTTCTGAGAATTTTAAGGTCTAAATGCTGAAGGGGCATACATAACTGTTCTTTACTGTTTTTGCAGACTCTCATTCATTTTATTTCCTTGTGTTTCTTTGCATTTGTTAAAATAAACCCAAATTTTACTGATCTTATTATATAGGTGTCTGAAAACCTAAATTGAGAATGTTATAAACCAGAGATGATTTTGAAATATCAATTGGTACAAGCACTTTGGAAACAATATTAAACACTTTATGTAGTTAAACATCTGAAAGATTTGCTTACCTCCTTCCTCATTTCTTGCAAGAAACCATAGTGTTATAGACAGGAGGTGATCCTTTAATGACCCTTTGAGGTGTTACCTAAATGAAGAAATTTCAAGTCCCATCCTCTTCCATTCAATTCTCCTTAGAATCCTGATCAATGTCAGTCTTATTGGAGTACAAACTTTAAGAAGGACCATGAACCCCACCTCCTGGTACACATGCCCTTGTATAAGTCCCTCTCATTGAATGTGGGCAGGACCTGTAACTTGCTTCTAACCAATAGAATATGGCAAAAGTGAATTTCCCATATGCTATTTCCATCGTTATGTTATATTGTGTAAGATTCTGTAATCCTAGGCAATTTGCTCTAAAATCTTGCCCTTCTGGCTGACTTCAAGGAAATTGATTCTTCCTATAATATTGGTGAGCTTCGAAACAAACTTTCTTCAGTGACTGGAGTCCAGTCAAGCTTCCAGATGAGCACCTGGATCTTGTTGATAGCCTGATTGCAGCCTTGCAGAGAATCCAGCTAAACTGAGACTCCTGAACCACAGAAATTTTGGTATATTAATATATTTTGCTTTAAGTCACTAAGTTTGTGGTAATTGGCATAGAAAAAAGAAGCATAGAAAAGAAACTCAGCCTGATATTATTTTTTTCCTTTGGAGAAAGATCACTTTTTGATGCCTTAGATCTTACTGCTTTCTGGCTTGACTCAACCATCTTTTTCTCTCTCTCTCTCAAAGCAGTAGTGGCCTGGTAGTGTTAAAGATAGGTAATTTCAGAGGTGCTTAGAAATTTTATTTACTATGTGCCTAAAGTGCATTAAATTTTTGTTTTATTAAGAACTTAGTTGTATAATAGTAGGATGGTCTTTCAGAAGGTATATTCCACCTCACTTTTTAAAACAAAGTTCCTCAAATAATTTGTATTATTTATATGAGAAAAAATGTGGTTGATACATAAAGTAAAAAGATGGTTTTATACTTGATAAAAATCTATTACTTTTTGTTGGAAGGGAACATGCAGTTTTCAGATGAGAGATAGGTATGTGTGTGCAAAATTATATGGATTTTATGTTGTTATTATATTGACTTTACATTGGATCAATATCCATTAAAAGAATTTTTGAAAAAACCTAAAAAAACCCAGGAATTAAAATTTTAGCTTTGTAGCAATAACATTTAATCAAGCACTAACTGGAGAGAACTAAAAAGGTTTGACCAGAGTGACTACCAAAATATTTTAGAAAGAGAACACCTGAGAGGCCCCTGAGTGATTGGTGTGTAAATGGGAATCTCTGGTGCCTAAGCCTAAGTTCCAGAAATGCAGCTAGAAGAACACCTGAGAAGCCCCTGAAAGTGGAACCTCTTCCTTTGTCTATTGAGCTGTGTGCTTAAATAAGATGAGAAAGAGAGAGAGGGGAGAGAAGCAGGAAGCATTAACTCCCATGTGTGCCTTGATCAGGCAAACCTGGGGTTTTGAACAGGTGACTTCAGCGTTCCAGGTCGACACTTTATTCACTGTGCCACCACAGTCTTTAGGGCTTGCCCTTCTACTCCCTCCAATGCTGCTGACCCCGATCCAACAAAGACTCAGGTATCAGGACCCTACTTTTGGAAGCCACTGCAAGTCAACAGAAGGACTGTGCTCATTGGAATCATTCAGGAATCAAGGCTGACAGAAAAGCTATTATTTTAAGATTGCTGGTTACTGGCTGGAGGTTCCTCCAGAAGACAAGATCGTGCTGGAATAGGTGGACGTACCAAATCCCACCTCCCAGAACCAAAGGGATTAAAAACTAATTTTAAGAACTATCATCTGGAAAAACCAACTTTGGACTAAACTAAGAGGACTCTTCAACCAAGGAACACTAAAGAAGCCACACCGAGACTGGTAGAAAAAGCGGAAACATGGAGAGGGCTGCCCAGCTCCCCAGAGCAGACTATACATTCTTTTCATGTGTTCATGGTACATTCTCTAGAATAGACCTCACGTTAGGGCAGAAAAGCAGTCTCAACAAATTTAAGAAAATTGAAATCATATCGAGCACTTTCTCTGATCACAATGGCATAAAACTAGAAATCAACCACAACAGAAAAACTGAAAAATACTCAAACACTTGGAAACTAAATAGCACGTTATTAAATAATGAATGGGTAAACAATGAGATCAAAGAAGAAATTAAAAAATTCCTAGAAACAAATGATGATGAGCATACATCAACTCAAAATTTATGGGACACAGCAAAAGCAGTCTTGAGAGGGAAGTTCATAGCATTACAGGCATACCTCAAAAAGCTAGAAAAAACTCAAATAAACAACTTGACCCTACATCTAAAAGAACTAGAAAAAGAACAGCAAGTAAAGCAGAGAGCTAGTAGAAGGAACGAAATAATAAAAATCAGAGCGGAAATAAATGACATAGAGGCTAAAGAAACAATACAGAGGATCAATGCAACCAGGAGCTGGTTCTTTGAAAAGGTAAACAAGATTGATGAACCTTTAACCAGACTCACCGAGAAAAAAAGAGACAGGACTCAAATAAATGAAATTAGAAATGAGAGTGGAGAAATAACAACTGACACAACAGAAATACAAAATATTGTAAGAAAATACTATGAAGAACTGTACGCCAAAAAACTAGACAACCTAGATGAAATGGACAAATTCCTTAAAATATATAATCTTCCAAAAATTAATCTGGAAGAATCAGAAAACCTAAACAGACCAATTACAATAAATGAGATAGAAAGAGTTATCAAAAAACTCCCAAAAAAGAAAAGTCCTGGGCCTGATGGCTTCAGTCTGTGTACATCTTCTGTTTTGAGGTGTTAGACAGCATATGTACGGGTCCTATTTTCTTATCCATGCAGCTACCCTAAGTCTTTCGATTGGATCATATAATCTATTTACATTTAAGGTTATTATTGAATATGTGGTTGTTTGTTTCCATTTTATTCTTTAAAGCTGTATTCTTCTTTTGCTATATTCATTTTCCCCTTTGATCTGTTTACAACAGGTCCCTTAGCATTTCTTGCAACATTCATTTGGTTGTAGTGAATTCCTTGAGTTTTTTGGGTTTTTTTTTTGTTTGTTTGTTTGTTTGTTTTTGTCTGGGAAGCTTTTTATTTTTCTTTTAATTTTAAACGATAGCCTTGCTGGGTAAAGTAGTTCTAGTTGTAGGCTCTTGTTCTGCATTATTTTGAATATTTCTTGCCATTCCCTTCTGGCCTCAAGTGTTTATGTTGAAAAGTCGGATGTCATCCTTATGGGGGTTCCTTTGTAGGTGATAGCCTTATTTTCTCTAGCAGCTTTTAATATTTTCTCTTTATCACTTAGCTTTGGTATTTTAATTATGATGTGTCTTGGTGTAGTTTTTTTGGGTTTCTCTTTAATGGAGTTCTCTGTGCTTCTTGAATGTGTGAAACTTTTTCCTGTCTCAATTTAGGGAAGTTTTCTGCAATGATTTGATTGAACAAAGTTTATAACCCTTGTTGTTTTTCTTCTTCTTCAGGATCCCCTATGATGCGGATGTTATTTCTCTTCTTGTTGTCACAGCTCTCTTAGAGTTTCCTTACACTTCTTGAGTCCCTTTGCTTTTTTCTGCTCTGTTTCCATGCCTTTGTTTATCTTGTCCTCTATCTCACTGATCAATCCTTAGCTTCTTCTATCCTGCTTTTAATTCCTTCCATTGTGGTCTTCAATTCTGATATTGTATTTGTCATTTCTGACTGATTTTTTTTTTATTATTTCAATTTCCTTTTTTATATTTGGTATCTCTTTTTTTAGGTGTTTGTAATGACCATCTATTTTTGTTCTAAGCTCTTTGAACATCCTAACAATCATTATTTTAAACTCTGCATCAAGTAATTTGGTTTTATCTGACTCATTCAGGTCCTTCTCTGGGGATTTCTATTGATTCATTTGGGTTGCATTTCTCTGCCTGACCATTTTGTCTGTGTATAAGAAGGGTTTGGCCACTGGAGTGCAATGGGTGTTGCCTCTGTGTTCCCTAGGTGTGGTCTCTCTGCAGGCCTGCCATTCCCTCTACTGCTGCCTGGGGCATTAAGGTATAGGCATTGCAGGCTCCAGCCTGCTGCAGCTGTTGCTGCTGTTTTTTCCTCTCCTCTTTGGGTGGTACTGTGTTCACATGCTTGGCTCTACAAGCCTCAGCCAGTCTCTGCCTCCCCCCCACACACACACACAAGCCTCGGCACCGACGGCAGGGGTGAGCTCCTTTGCTCAGCTGTGGGTCTCCACCTGTTCCCGGGCTTCTGCCCCTTTCCTGCGGTCAGAGCCAGCTTGCGCGTAGGACCACAAGCCTCGACTGCGCAGATTGGGGGAGGCTTCATGCTCACATGCCCTTGCTTAGCAGTGGATCTCCATCTATTCCAGGGCTCCTGCCTTTCCCCTGTAGGCGAGGTTGCAGGCAAGCCCTCAGCTGGGCTGGACTGCTTTTGTGCGTCCTCATCACCCCCGGCTGTGCTAGACTGAGCTCACGCCAGGTCTCAGGCGTGGCCGGACTGGCTCCTGCCCCTGTTCACAGAACCAGATTTCTGCATCCTGCTGTCCTAGCCCTCCAGCAAGCCCTCAGCAGTGGAGGTGGGGGCACTGCAGGTCAGACCCTAACACTCCATACTGTAGTCCTGAAAGCTCCCTCTTTCTAAGTGGCTCTTTTCTGAGTGCTGCAGGAGAGCTTGTTTGGCTGGTGTCCTGCTTCCCTTTGTTGGTATTGCTGTTTCCAGGGGAAATATTCACTTCAGATTTGGGGAGTGACTCAGCCCAGGGGTTAGGGTGGCTGTTTCTCAAAGTGTTTCTCCCTGTGCCTCCTAGATTACACTCTCTTCCTACTACTCTGGTTCTTTCCTCTCTTCCTGTTCCCCGGAGCTCTGGGTGAGTGGTTGTGAGAGAGGTTTTCTGCGCATTCCCTTCAAGAAGAATCCTGGGTCTGAGAAAACTGTTTATTTTTCACAAACAGTATTCTGACTTGTTTCGCAGCTAAATACTGTCCATACGTTACCTTTAGGCTCTAGGATTGCAGGCTGGGGCTTTGTTCCTGGGGCCTAGGTCCCTCCCCTCTCCACTAAATTGTCTTCCCACTGCGCGAGTCTCTCCAGGCTTCCATTTGCTTTGGGGAGCTGGGCAGCCCTCTCCGCATTTCCGCTTTTCCTACCAGTCTCAACATGGCTTCTTCAGTGTTCCTTGGTTGAAGAGTCCCCTTAGTTTAATCCAAAGTTGGTTTTCAATATGATGGTTCTTAAAATTAGGTTGTAATCCACTTTGGTTCAGGGAGTTGGAAGTTGGTACGTCCGCCTACTCTATTGCCATCTTGCCGCCTCCTAATTTTTTTCTATAATTTAAATTGCTTTTCAACAATAGCTGAAAAATACTTTTATTATAATCAAATTTCTTGGTTCATTTACCTGTTCACATTTTTCCTGAAGCCGTATTTCTTGGAGCCCACTAGCCTCTTGCTCCAATCTGGATTGATTTCATTCTAGGCATTTTGCTTCATTGTTTTTTTCTTAAAAATCTTGATTACCGTCTTCAGAATACTCTTACCTCACTTTTTCTTGGATCCTCTATTCTCTGAATCCCAAATTTTTCTCTTTTTGGCTTTATATTATTTCAACTTAGACAAACTGGAATAGCATTTCCCAGAATGCCTCTCCTGATCTGGTTCTGGGTTAGCAAGTGGCTCAAGGTTTGGAAGATGGATGTGAAGCAGGAGCCATATATCTATTCTTAGAAGGCTGATGCAGGATGCCGGTTGGGTTGAGTACAAGAAGGGATATAGCAACCCAGTTTTGCCTTTTAAAAGACTTTTACCTCTCCTTTTATTTTTAGCACTTTCTCCCACTTAAACTCTTAGAGTTACAAGCTTAATTTGTTTTTAGCTTCTTTTTGCTTTTGTGGCACAAATCAACTTTCTTCTCATTGACTTTTATTTAAGTTTATGAGCATACCAATTTCACCTTTTTTGCTGCTCTATTGCTTCTTTCTAGAATGGGATCTAGTGCTTAGTGGGCACTCAGTAAATATTTTATAAGTGACAGATTCATGGACTTAGTTTCAGCTTTTGTCACTCTGGCAAGTCAGTTACTATTTCCACCTTTAAAATTTTTATTACCGTCTTTCTTCTACTGTTTTTTATTTTCATTCTTTTTGATTAGGTGGGCAGTAGCTCACCTTTTAACATTTTATATTCACCCATATTCTTATATTAGTGGAGTTTTAAGACAGAGGAGAATAAATGTGTGTTATTATTTTACCATGCTTGCCTTAATATCAAGCATTATTTTTCAGCTATTTTTAATATTTTAAAAATATTTTTGTTTTGACTTTTTTTGAATTCTCTCATGCAAATGTGTAGTCTAAAGATCGGAATATCTGTATTTTGTTTTGAGAATTTTGTGGCTTCTTCAACTTTTACTCACATCCATAATGCTATTATGTTTAGCATTATTTTTTTCATGTAGTAAGTACACCAGACTTTAGGAACTCTTAGGCTTTCTCCTTTCCCTGAACTCTAAATAAATTATAACACATTTATTTTACAGCTGAATTAGGTGCCAGGAAAGATAAGAATATGTATCTTCCATTTCTTGGATAAAGGCTAATCCTTCCAGAAGTATTTGTGCAATGACTCACTCATTATTGATCAAGGGTCTAGAAAGTCTGGGGGATTTTGCATTTTGAGAATTTGGGAGTAATGTATGATAACAAGCAATATTAGGAAAAACATATTTTCTGTATATTTGTTGTTAAACCCACATGCCAACAGGTATAAATGTGAAGATTTTTCATAACACCTAGTATCTCCTGAAGTAAAATAACTCAGTTGCATAACATTGTGTAGCTTAACGGTTCTTTGGATTATTTTCTCTTCACTCCTTACTGAAGAATAACTTCTGTTATAAATTATAAATGTGAAAAAATTTAAATCTTCTGTATTCAAGACAAGGCTTCTGTTATTAGCACTGAAGATAAATGCCTTTCATCTTCTCAGATTCATTTTCTAACTTTTTAAGCATTTCACCAGTTCTATAAGGCTGATACCCATCTGTCAACAATAAAATTTTATCAGGTGACATCTTAAGATGATCTCCCTATGATTACAAAAGTTTACTGAGTTTTTAGAATTGCTTCTTTCCTGAACAAACATTAATGGCATTATTGATTTAAGGAGAGGTAAATGTTATGTTGCTTCAGTTTAAAATCTCAGTTTTTTTCTTTAATTCAATAAAATATTTATTACACAAAGACATAATCTGGTTGGTAGAAAGCACCTGCCTCAAGAATTGTATCCAGGAGTGGAAAAAAAAATTAGCAATTAGATGGCACAAGTCATACAATGAAAAAGGAAATGGCTCAAATACTGATGTCCTGCCAGGAATTATTAATTAGCTTCTAGATGAAAAAATCCCTTGGGGTTAAGGGAAGGGCCAGAGGCATGCTGGGGTTCATGACAGCAGCTATTCACTCTTACAAAAATATTTCAATATTTTGACAACTAGTATTGCTGTATTATTGCTTCCTTCTGGCTAAATATCTGCCTGAATCATACTGAATTTGAATGTCTCCCATGGCAATATCTGATAGTGTCACCCACTAACAGTTCCTTAACCTCTCTAAGCTTAGCGCCTTCATCTGGTTTAACAGGCTACCTTGACTAGGCTATAGCTCCCATATGTCTTTTTGCAACTCCAGTCCAGATTTTTAAAGTTTATCTTGGATAGAGAAAAGACTCCCTAAATCTGTGTTCTCTGGGAAAGACGACTTTGTGGTGAAAATGATGAACTATAGAACTGGACCACTAATGAAGCTGTAACTTTGCCATGAGCAGGATGCTGCTTGTGGAATTAAGCCACTTGTACAACTGTCAGCTCCAGATCTTTACTGCCATTGGTACGGTTAGGAAGACTCCTCTGCCAAACCTGACTTCCATTCATAATTTTACTATGATGTGCCACTTGTGCTGTGATCTATATCTAAAAAATGGATGCCTTACCTCTTGTCCCAAATAACTCCTAAATTCAATTCAAATCTTGCACTAGTGGATCTGAATGTAAAAGGTAAATCCCATTTGGAGGTCTGGATACAAGGGAATCTGGAAAATTTTTAGCTTTCTATTCTTTATAGTACTACAAGAAGGCAACTGAAAGACATCAGTAAATTTTGAAAAACCCAGTCCACATTATCTGTCAAACGCCCCTGGTGTTTTTGACTCCAGAGACAAAGTTTACATCTAATACATCTTACTAAATGCTACTTATACCTTAAAAAGTCTATTGTGATTGTAAGATATCTGAATTCCAATTTGCATAATAATGTTGGCTAAAGTTTTAACAAACACTTGCAAAACAGTATTATTATTTTATCCTGACAATTTACAAATTATAAATTACTTTTACAGATAAAAATACAAAAAGCAAAAGATTAAAAAAGTTTTCCCCAAAACACACAGCTAAGATTTATGCTCAGGTCTTTGAAGCCAAATGATTTACCTATCAGATCAAAATATACCATATCAAAATATCTTCACTTAATTTGCTAAAGCCTTAATTTTTCTATCATTTCAAAATGGGGTGATTTATTATTATTATTATAATGTTGATTAGTGAGTAAACTTTCTTACAAACAATTTTATTTGTGATAGCTTTGTGATAAATTGGTGGGCTGTGTATTTTTGTAAAGGTAATGTGCTAAATGAACAGCCTTGAATGAATGTGCACTTTTTATATAATATTTATTAACAGTTGAATTCACTTCCACATGTATGAAAGGGCAAAAGTAATGCTTCAAAAAGGAAACTCAAATCACTTTTTCATTCACTGATCCAGGATAACATTAACTAAGTAAAAATTACGTCTCTCTTGCTACAGATTTACATTGTCAAGATTTTCTACTAAATGAATTTTTTTCTTCTAAAACACAATTATTTGGATGACTTGATTTGCCAAACTATACAGGTTTCAAGTGTATAATTCAATATAACTGACATAATAAAAGCTATAATCATTAGGAACCATATGTAAACTGAACTGTGAGACTTTGCAACATTAATTGCAGTTACTTTTGTATTCAATTTACTGACTAGTTAAATTTATTATATAAGACCATTATGTTAATATCTTAAACACATCATTATTGGCCCTGGCTGGTGGTTCAGTGGATAGAGCATTGACCTGGTGTATGAACATCACTGGTTTGATCCCACACAAAGGAGAAGGACCATTTGCTTCTCCCTCCTTCCCTCTCCCTCTTCTCTCCCTCTTCCCATCCTGCAGCCAATGGCTGGGTTGGTTCGAGCATGGCGACAGGTGCTGAGAGTAGCTCTGTTGGTCCCAGTGCATCAACCTCAGGTGTTAAAAATACTAGCTCATACTCAGCATTGGTCCTAGAAGGGATTTCCAGGTGGATCCCAGCTGGGGCACATGTGGGAGTCTGCCTCACTATCTCCCCTCCTCTCACTTAAAAATAATAATAATAGTAAATAAATAAGTAAACACATTACTATTTAATAATCTTACTGCTTTTAAAACAGAACATCAGAAAATCCAGGAGAGTTAGAAGAAACTATAGAAAGAGGAATTAGGGCATATAATTACTATTATCTAGAAATAGAATTTTTAAAAAGCAAGAAATGATTTGGGGTCATTTTAATTCAGTCACATCCTGGGATTGCCAAAATGCTTTCAAAGGAAATGGTGCTGAAATAAAAACTTCCTTGAAAATTATAAGGGGGATATTAAGCAATATGATCTTCAGATCCAGGATATCCTTCAGAGGCGAAATGGGAGCAGGCAGCACAGAGGTTTGGGGGTGGAACAGGGGATTGTGTAACTGAGAGGAGCTGTGAGTACTCTGGGTGAGTTTTATAGGGTGTGTGTGTGTGCATATTTTGCTCCCAAGAGCAGAATCATTGAAAAAAAAAGTATTTACCTTGTATTTGTTCTTTCTCCTCCATCTTTCTCTGTTAGTGTTTTATCTTATGTTTTCCTTCTCTAGCATTCCAGGAAGGTACAGATGATTTAAAAACAACCCCAGTACTGGCCTTACCCATGCCCCATGCTTCCCAGATTCTTTCTCTCTAGTCCAACATACATCATTTGCAAAGATTTGAAACAAAAGCCCTTATTTTACTTAAGTGAGGCAAATTATAAACTAATTTAGAAGTCATATATATATATATGAAATCATGAGAGAAATATAAAGAGGAATTTTAGGCGTGATATTATGGAAATAAATAGGAAACAGTTTCCTTTACTGCCCCCCAATCCCTGGGGAATAGGAATGATGAGATTGAGAGTTCAGATAAGAGGTTAACCCATCTCTCCACAAATTAAGTCCCCATGTGTTCTTCCAGGTTATAAATTAGTAGAATGAACCCATAAATTAAATGATAACTGATTCCCAGGCAATTAAAACAAAAAGAAGAAAGTTAATCCTAGTCATGTTGAAAACACTTTTTCCCTTGTCAACAGCATTCACAGAAAGAAAGCAATTTTGTTGTTGTTAATTCTAGGGGGTTGATAATGGTAACAATGGAAGGCATTTTCTTCACTAAACCTGATCAGCTGTTAGATTATTTTTTATACTATTGTCTTCCTGTTTTGATGTTCATGAAAGCCCAGGTTTCTTTAGACTGTTGATAATTGTTTCTTACATGCTGTGTTCTCACACTGCTTTTTCCTGAAGAATATAGAGTCTTATCCTGATCTCCATTAAAATGCCAATCCCTTTCATAAATTTGCAGCAGACTTTTTTCTCAAGACTGAGCACAGCAGAGAGATTTTTTTTTCAAGTGTAAGATTTAAGATCACAGTCAGGAAAAGCAGATTAGCGATGTATTGTCATGTTTTGCAAGTAGAAAAGGGCTTCAAGGAAAAGTCATGCTGTGCATACTTTTTTTTTCTCCTCTGAGCCAGGCCCATTTGAACCACTGACCCCAGCAAATACATTTTTCACTCTTTTTATTCTCAGCACAGTGTTAGTTTTTCTGTCTTTATAAAGTGCACAGAAAGAAAAAAAAAACTACTTATGGTAATACCTCTTAACTATACCTGCTTTGAACCTATCTAATAAATATGGTTGTTGAATCCTATGTTTTTCAGTTGTTATGTAGACAACAGCCCAGACTGGAAAGGCACTGGGCATGGTCACTGGGGGCCTGAGTTAAGCGTCAGGGTGTTTACATTGTTCCATGGACTCCTATTACAAAGCAGTAAATATTAGGACCACACAGGACTCCTGGAAATAATGAGACATAGTAAGTGGAAATCCAATCATGTTTTCTGAGTTTTAATATTTTTTACTCTTAGAAGAGAAGGTTTCAAATTGCAAAAAGCAGTACTTTGAAATGTGGCCAGCTTTTCACATGATACTTCTAAAATTTACTTTGAATTTTATTGCTATTCCTTTATACAATCAGGAGCCTATAAAGATCTTGCCTGTGAGTTTGCTATGTTTGAGCAGTTGGGTCAAAGATTTTGCAAGTGTTTGTAGGAAAGACAGCAGTAGGGAAGAATTAATTTAAAACATGTTACTGTGAGAAATAAGCCATAGTTTTTATCATAGTTCAGCTAAGGTGTTTGAAGACTTAAGCTACACAGATGCCTTATATAGCCAATTTTCATCTTGGTCTGACTGATAAGGAAAGTCTAAATTTTCACCATCACCTCATTTCTGGATCTGATTTTATACCCCACTTCTAACACTTTTAAAATCTAATTCAAGACGAACAGATGTATATGTATATCTGCATACATATATATGACTGTGTGTGTGTGTGTCTATACACACACACACACACACACAGTCACACACTGCTGGATATTCTCCAAGAAAATAGAAAATTAAACTGTTTGATAAATCATTATTTTTACATGTAGGATTCTTCTACAAGCAGAGATACATTATATAAAATTTCCAAACCCTCTATCACTGAGTCAGACTTTGAAATAAATCACTGTTGGAAGCAGATCTCATAGTGACCACTGTCTAGATTTTATTCCCGATGGAGAGATCATTCTATATCACCCTTTGAGTTTATTTCAAGGTTATGAGTTAAATCCAATGTTGGATCCTGTTCCCTAATTGAATTATTTCCATAGGACTAAAAAAAAAAAAAAAGAATGTTTGGAGACTAAGTTTAGATATTTCTTTTCCTTAAAAAACAGTAATTCCACCAGAAGGTTGATGTGTGAGGAAATCTGTTAGCAAGTCATACGAGATTCCTTTTTAAATGTTTTAACGGTTTGAAATATATTAGCTGTGGTTGCAGTAGTCATCTGTTTCTTTAAAAATTCAGTCCTTCACCTGCATTGCCTCAGCTGAGTCAGAGGTGATGATGATGAGACTCACTGTAGTGCACAGGACCTAAAACTAGCTGCTAGGCTTGAGGCAGAGAAACCCATTTGCAATAGAAGATGGTATTTGATGGGTTTATTAACAGTACATGGAGAGGTGTTGTAAGGGAAAGCTATCTGAAAATATAGCAAGAATGTCAACAGAGTGTGAGAGCAGGAGAAAGAGACCAGAATTCCCAAGTGTGTGAGGAGAATCTGATTAGCAATTCTAAGTTCATTTTCACTTCCTAGAAGAACAGGGTGCCTGGCAGGTAGATTCCTCAGACACACACTGATGTAGCAGGGAAAAGGCAGGGACACAGGTCACTCATGAAGCATGAGGCAGAGAATGTGATCTCTCGAAGAAATTAGATCCACCAACATAATTGGGCCCCAGATTACAGCCAGAACAAACTAGTCAGGGCAACACACCTTGTTGAGTGTTGCCCATGTGATGAACCTGAGCTTATTGAGTTCTCCTGCACTGCATTTCCTAGACAAAAATTAGTGTAGGTTAAGTATGAGTTGCAAGGTTTCAGTTGAGGAGAAAAAAGAAAATCAGAGGATGAGATTTAGGTAGGACCCCAAAATACAAGGGAACAACTGTGTATATGCATTTAGCATACAGAAATGAATTGCTTTGCTCACCTAAAAGATGCTGTGGGAATTCAAAGGTTACAGAAGAGAAGCAAAGGGCTACTTAAGGCCTTTCTCAAAGATAGTTTTGATTTTTGTTTCACATTCTCTTCTTGAACACAAAATCCATGTAATATGTGAATTTACTATACCAGGCATCCCCAAACTATGGTCCGTGGGCTGCATGTGGCCCCCTGAGGCTGTTTATCCAGCCCCCCGCCACACTTCTAGAAGGGGCACCTCTTTCATTGGTGGTTAGTGAGAGGAGCACTGTATGTGGCGGCCCTCCAACCATCTGAGGGACAGTGAACTGGCTTCTTGTGTAAAAAGTTTGGGGACCCCTGCTAGACTATTAATATAGAAGGAACACCAGCAAGAGAGTTTCTTTGGTTACTGGAGGATGCTTCTTCAGGAAAACCAGAGACACAACTCAGTAAGATGTTCTTGGAACCAACAAATAACTACTTGCCTTTTTAGCAAATACTTATTGAAGCCCAAGTATATGCCATTGGCATTGGGTGTACAAAGAGGAAATGATATAATTGGACTACTCTGAGAAAAGAACAGTGGAATGAAAAGCTGTGTAACTAGATAATTGCTACACAAAGTCATAAAGGCTGCAATAGAGGTGTTAACACAGTACAAAGGGAGTTGTAGGAGGTGGTAGCTGCTGCTGTCTGTAGTCCACAAGGCATCAGGCTAGCTGTTGCTTTGAGTTCATTCAAGCAAGGAAGAGACAGGCATTCTCCACAACAAAAGCACCTGTCATTTGCATAGCAAATTGGAGTTTCAAGACATTTTCAATATAGCAGCTTACGTTCTGTGCAGTGTTCAATAATGCAGATATTGTTATTGTTCCTATTTTACAAGTGAGGAATCTAGCTCTGAGCAGAAAAGTGACTTACCCAAGAAGTTAATGGAAGGGCAGTGTCTCATAATCAAATTGAATGGTTCTCTGGTACACTGGTTGCCTTTACAATCATGTGAGTTAAGTTCAAGATACTCTGACTATTAATTATTTGGCAAAGAAGAATCAATACAGTGACAAACTCTCTTTTTGACCAAACTTTTGACAGGCTCCTCTAAGCTGTCTTTTCAATTAGGCGTTGTCCTTGGGCCTTGCCTTTGACAGTCTAATCCAGTTGTAGCAAAATTCCTGCTTAAATCAGTATAATGGGTATCCTTTCATCTTTAATAGCTGATAAAATTCCATATTCCCCACCTCTGATACTTGATCAAATTTCTTATTTCTGACTAACCTGTGGTGGTGCAGTGGATAAAAACATCAACCTGGAATACTGAGTTCACTGTTTTGAAACCTGGGCTTGCCCAGTCAAGGAACATATGGGAGTTGATGCTGCCTGCTCCATGAGGCAGAGAATGTGATCTCTTGAAGAAATTAGATCCACCAATTTCTCTCTCTCTCTCCTCTCTAAAAAATGAATAAATATCTTTAAAAATTTTTCTTATTTCCTCATCCCTGACACCTGAAAATTCTGGCTTGCCTTCAGTAAGAATTCTAAGTCAGGTGAGCAAGAATTCCCCTTCCCTTAATGTCTCTGAGTAATTTTCCATACACTAACCCCCTCAATATTGTAATAGTCTTGACATCTATTGCAACAATCTTGAATAAAGCCTTCCATAAATTTTAACAAGAGTCAGAATAATGCTCAACAACAGTATTGCTGAACTATAAACTCAGGCATGTTAAAAATTTTAAGAGTTCATTTGAGCAAACATTGATTTGAATCGGGCATCATCTAGTCTAGCAGATGAAGAGGAGCCTCAAAGAGCCATCCAAAATGAGACTTTTATAGGCAGAAGGGAGCCAAAACAAGGAAGTTATACCAAGCAAAAAGTGGGTTGGTAATTGCAAGATTACTTTCCTTTTGAGGATGGAGGGTCTATCAGGCTGGTGACCTAACTAGTGTTAATCAAGTGATTCTGATTCCTGATTGGTTTAAGAGTCTATTTTTGGAAAAGCAAAAATTGGAATTAAGTGAAGTCTCAGTTTGGTGACATGTTGCTTAGACTCCATTTTACGACTATTATCTATTTTTAATAATTCTTCCCTTTGATCAGACTCTCAGCCTAAGAGATGTAATAAAAATTTTGGCATTATTGCTACTCTCAGGTCTTACTCTGGAATTCTCACCTTTTTAATTTTTTCCCCCAAAATCTTCAGTATTTACAGGTCATGATATTGGGTTCATGGTCTTTAAATCAATTGTTCCTTTTTTGACAGTCTACGTATCTAGTCTCCTGGAAGTGCTTGATGGTTAGTGGCTATGAACATGCATTTGAAGCTTTTGTGAGAATACAGAGCACCAGGAAGACTACTATGATTATTATTAACAGGATAATTCACAATTTCTGGAGTGTGCTTTGGAGCCATGATCCCTAAGACTTAAACCAGTCAGAATCAATAAGTCAAAGACAGACCCTATTGAAGGAGTTACTTTTTTAGAGCCAACTGGCTTGTTCAATGATCTTTTATAGCTGAATCTCACCTTCCTTAGACCTGTCATTCCAAGTACAGCACAAACACCTTCTTGCTCAGACAAAAGCTAATCAAAGACTACCCTGCTATCAAGAACAACTTTGGCCAGAGAGTCTAAGGCTTTTGTTGGGCAACTATTGCTTTATTAGCAGATTCTGTAATATCTTCAAGAGTGAAAGAGAGGTTCCCCATCATAGTCCCATTTGCACTTACTTCTTGCTAGGACAGTAGGAGTCTGCCATTGGAAACTAATGTTCAATCGTGAATGCCTCCTGGTAATTTCTTTTTAAATCTTTGGCTTGGGACTGGAAAGGTGAAGGTCACGGAGGCCAGTAAAATTTAAGAATCTGTAAATCACACAAGGTAGTTTTATTCTAGTACCCTTGCCTTGTGTCCCAAAGTGTCCCTGGTTTAGAGTTGTTAACGAGAAACAGGAATTAAAAGCACCATCAAGTTTAGGGAGTCTCACATGATGGAGAGGGGGCTGGGTTTTAGAAAAACTGAAACACTGACAGTTAGGGAAGAACTACAGGATCAGCAGCATCATGGTAGATCCAAAGGTCCTTTGAGGTTGGGTTACACTTCCATTGCAATGGTCTGAGATATGCAACAAATAGATTATCTTTTCTAACCAGAGCAAGACAAATGGTGCAAAAGGGTCATAAAGAGCTTCATGGTATGAGAATTAGAAAAAGGATGGTGAGATAAGAAAGGAGAAATGGGGTGTCCGTGGTGGCCGGCGCTATGCGGCTGGGCCCGAGGCCCGCGGCCATGGGACTGCTCCTCCTGCTACTATGCGCCACTGCGTCTAGCGCTGGGGACTCGCAGGGCGAGCACCGCACCGACTACGACCGCGAGGCGCTGCTGGGCGGCCAGGAAGAAGTCGACGAATATGTTAAACTCACCCCACAAAAGCAACACAAAAGACTGAAGTCAATCATAAGACTGAAGTCAATCATAAAGAAAATTGACTTGGACTCAGATGGCTTTCTCACCGAAAGTGAACTCAGTTCATGGATTCAGATGTCCTTTAAACACTATGCTATGCAAGAAGCAAAACAACAGTTTGTTGAATACGATAAAAACAGTGATGGGAATGTGTCGTGGGATGAATACAACATTCAGATGTATGATCGTGTGATTGACTTTGATGAGAACACAGCTCTAGATGATGCAGAAGAGGAGTCTTTTAGGCAGCTTCATTTAAAGGACAAGAAGCGATTTGAGAAAGCTAACCAGGATTTAGATCCTGGTTTGACTCTTGAAGAATTTATTGCTTTTGAGCATCCTGAAGAAGTTGATTATATGATGGAATTTGTCATTCAGGAGGCATTAGAAGAACATGACAAAAATGGTGATGGATTTGTGAGTTTGGAAGAATTTCTTGGTGACTACAGGCGGGATCCTGCAGCAAATGAAGATCCAGAGTGGATACTTGTTGAAAAAGATAGATTCCTGAATGATTATGACAAAGATACTGATGGCAGGCTTGACCCTCAAGAACTGTTGTCCTGGGTCGTCCCCAATAACCAGGGCATTGCCCAGGAAGAGGCTCTTCATCTCATCGATGAAATGGATTTGAATAGTGACAGAAAGCTCTCAGAAAGAGAGATTCTGGAGAACCAGGACTTGTTTCTGACCAGTGAAGCCACAGATTATGGCCGACAGCTTCATGATGAATATGTCTATCATGATGAGCTTTAATTCCCAGCACACCTGTGTAGAGTACCAGCTCCGTTTATAATTTGTTACCAGCATTACTTTTGTGATCAAGTATCGATGAGGTTATTTTCTACTCTGCAGTCTTACCACAGGCAAATGTATCTTAACATAGATGATAATTTTGACCTTTTAAGAGAAAAACAAAACCAAACCCTGATATTTATTTCAAAATGTATTGAAGAAATGAAACAATATTCTGCCATGTGAGAGCAAACTTTTCTAAATCCTTCATCTGTTTGGTACTGTATTGTAGAATATTTTGAGTTCTATTTCCATACTTGAAAAAAATGGAAGATTTTAGAGATGCCTAAATAATATTAAAGGAGTATGTGACTGAGCTATCCATTTTTGTTTGTTTAAGTAGCATTAATTTTTGGAACTGACCAGAGGAACTGTTTTTAGATTTAGCATTTTGTTTTAAAAACCTTTAAAGGAACCTATAGAAGGACTTATACCTCACATATAAGCTGAGTAGTTCTGCTTAATTTTAAAATGGTTTCTATAAAGCGTTTTATTGTATGAAATAGAACTTTATATTTTTGCATATGTGTAGATAGTTATTATATTTAATGTGTAACTATAGCTCTATTGTGTATGAAATTTGATATTATCTAGAACTCTTTCTTTTTTGACTGATTAAAAATGAAATGTCCTATCTTTTTAAAAAAAAAGAAAAGAAAGGAGAAATGGAAAATAACATCTTGAGAGAAAGCATTCTATTTCAATCTCAGCTACTTTTCTTCCTAAATAATTTGATTCAGAGGTCTCCAGCATTTGCACAAGACCATATGTCAGGTGGAGCCTTGAGTTGTAAAGTATGCACCCAAGTATTGACACTTATAATTTGGTGGCAGTGTCATTGGTCAAGAATACTTGGTAAAATCCTTTCTGTGAATCTTACTTTTGTGAAAGTATCAGAATAAAACAATAACTGTTTGCAAATTAAGAGACTTAAAATGCCCATCTTTTTTTTTAAATTTTTTTCCCTGTATTTTTCTGAAGTTGGAAACAGGGAGGCAGTCAGACAGACTCCCGCATGCACCCGACCGGGATCCACCCGGCATGCCCACCAGGGGGCGATGTTCTGCCCACCTGGGGCATCACTCTGTTGCAACCAGAGCCATTCTAGTGCCTGAGGCAGAGGCCACACAGCCATCCTCAGTGCCTGGGCCAACATTTCTCCAATGGAGCCCTGGCTGTGGGAGGGGAAGAGAGAGAGAGAGGAAGGAGAGGGGGAGGGGTAGAGAAGCAGATGGCCACCTCTCTTGTGTGCCCTGGGCGGGAATCGAACCCAGGACTCCCGCACGCCAGGCCGACGCTCTACCACTGAGCCAACCAGCCAGGGCCTTAAAATGCCCATCTTTAAATATCTGTTGAGAGTTCATTCTAATGTAACTGATGAGAAAAGTTGGTTATTTCTGTGACATACATTTTAATATGATAACTGAAATTATGAATGATCACATTATACCAGGACATATCAGAGTTTTAGAAATTTCATACATTTTCAAAACACTTATTTTAATAAAATGTGTCTATACAAATATATATATGTGTGTAAGGAGGTTTATAATTACTTTTTTGACAATGCTTCCTATGTCACTTAGCCAAATCCTCTGAGATTTTCCTTGGGTCCCTGTGGCAAATCTCAAAATCACTTTGAGATCAGAAAAATTCCATTTAGAATTTGATTTTGGGAAGTTACCAAATGTTAAAATTTTTGAATATTTAAGGAAATGGAGTCACAAATTATTATAAAATAACTTTCTATTTAAGCAAAGTGACAGTAGAGGATTTTAAAGGCAAATAAAGAAGATTACACAGTAAGACATAAAATCTTTGCTTTCCAGGTTTATTACCCAGAAGGAAAAAGAAAAAAAACCAAAAATAGAAAAAGCTTTAACAATATTTTATCAAGAACAGACATTTAGTCCAAGAAACTTTGTCCTTTTAACAATGAGAAAGCCAAATTCTAATTTTATACCAGTGTACTTTTGATATTAAAACTCATTTTTTAAAATTTAAATCCATTCTAATCTTAGTCAGCATGACCACACACAAAATTCCTTTCCCAAGATTTCTTTTTTACAAACGGACAGCTTTGAAAAAATGATTTATTCTTTGAGAGTACACTGTTTTAGATACTTCTTAAAATTTGCCCATATCTGAAAGGTCAACAGAAATATTCAAGTACCAGTCTATAAAGTGTATCCTATATGTTGCTGCAACATTTTAATAGCCATTCTGATTTTGTCCTATGTTTTTTCTTTTTTCCCATTCTGGAATAATCAGGGTTTTTTTTGTTTTTGTTTTTGTTTTTTTTACTCTCTTTACCTTTTCATACACAGTTGTTACCTTTAACCCTAATTATTTTAAAATAACTTTAATTACATATATTCAGTAGTGGAATTCAAATAATTTAACTACCAGTTCTCTGTTCTAATGACCATTTTAAATATAAAAAAAAATGATATACCAAAAGGTAGTTTATTTTATGCATGTAATACTTAAATAAGAACAATTAAAGAAGTACACAAAACTAGATTATGTTATAAGAGTTTTAAAATATTAATGAGAAAATATCGATACCTGACAAAAAACAATAAAACTGTTATTTAAGATATTTCCAGTGACAACTTGTCACCCCCTAGTTGTTTGGCACTTTTTACATTATATGTTTGTTTACTGAAGTAACAAATGCAAGTAAAATGTAGCATTTCACCAAAGGTATAATGAGCCTTAGGAAATGAATAGATAAATATTACAAGCATAGTTTCATCAAATTTTTTCACCTATGGACAAAATGAACATTATTACGGGCATTTAGAATAAGCTGTTGTGCAGATGAATGTTTAAAAAGAGTAAAGAACATAAATTTGTGATTTCCACATTGGATGCTGCCCAAGCACCCACCTTACAAGTTCCATTTTAACAACTGGTTCACTAAACTAAACAAAAAATTAGGTATCAGTTTTGCCGAACTGGTGCCAACAGGCTAAATTTCACCACCGCATATATTAATTAAAAGTTTTGAGCCTTAGAATACTTAATTTCTAGTAAAAACTAAGAACCAAGCAATTTTGAACTGTTATACTACTGTGCTGTGGATTGGTAAATGTATAAATACATTTCATAGTTTTTAGAAACATATTCTTCCTCATAGTACATTTTCCATTGTGACAAAAAACATTTTTATTAACAAACCCAAATATTTTTAAGTTCTTCTGTAAATGGAAGCCAAAAGTGGAAAAACCTATAATCAGTAGTTAATGTATCAGTATTTTATTTTATTTATCTTACCAAAAAGATTTTGTAAACTATTTCAAAGTAGACTATACCATAAAGCATAATTATTGTTGAAAAGTTATTTAAAACTTTTATCTTACATTTAACTTACTTGTTCTTATTTATGCTTAGATTACTCATGAAAATTTTATGAGATATTAAACAGCTAACCATCACTTTGTTATCTTTCTTTTTTTAATTGATTTTAATTTATTGTGTTTACATAGATTTTAGTGTTGCCCTGAATGCATCCTCTTTCCCCCGTATTACCCTCAACATCTCCTTTGGCCCCATTCCCATAGCGCCTTACTGCCTTCCCTTCAGGATTATCCCATCCTATCATCCCTTTTCTCTCTCTCCTCTTTTCCTCTGGTTCCTTTGATCTCTCCTCTGTCTCAATTCCCTTCCTGAATTCACATTGTTCATTGGATTCCTCAAATGAGTGAGGTCATATGATACTTTTCTTTTTCTGCCTGGCTTATTAACTATTAACATAATAGTTTCCAGGTCCATCCATGTTGTCGCAAAAGGTAAGATTTCCTTCCTTTTCATGGCCCCAAAGTATTCCATTGTATATATGTACCACTGCTTTTTAATCCACTCATCCACTTGGGCTGTTTCCAGATGTTCACTATTGTGAACAATGCTGCCATAAACATGGGGGTGCATTCTCCTTTGAAAGAGTGCTATGGAGTTCTTGGGGTATATTCCTAAAAGTAGGATAGCTGGATCAAAAGGCAATTCAATTTTTAATTTTTTAAGGAATCTCCATACTGTTTTGCACAGTGGCTGCACCAGTCTGCATTCCCACCAGCAGTGCAGGAGTGTTCTCTTTTCTCCATATCCTTGCCAGCACTTATTCTGTGTTGTTTTGTTGATGAGTGCTGTTCTGACTGGTGTGAGGTGATATCTCATTGTGGTTTTAATTTACATTTCTCTAATGATTACTGATATGGAACATTTTTTTCATATGCCAATGGGCCATCTGTATGTCCTCTTTGGAGAAGTGTCTATTCATCTCTTTTGCCCATTTTTGGATTGGGTTGTTTGTCTTCCTGGTGTTGAGTTTTACAAGTCCTTTATAAATTTTGGTTATTAAGCCCTTATCAGACGTATTGTCGAATATGTTCTCCCATTGTGTAGTTTGCCTTTTTATTCTGTTCTTATTGTCTTTAGCTGTGCTAAAGATTTTTAGTTTGATATAGTCCCATTTGTTTATCCTGTCTTTTATTTCACTTGCCTGTGGAGATAAATCAGCAAATATATTGCTGTGATAGATGTCGGAAAGCTTACTGCCTACATTTTCTTCAAAGATGCTTATGGTTTTATGGCTTACATTTAAGTCTTTTATCCATTTTGAATTTATTTTTGTCAATGGTGTAAGTTGGTGGTCTAGTTTCATATTTTGCTGGTAGATGTTCATTTTTCCCAACACCATTTGTTAAAGAGGCTGTCTTTACTCCATTGTTTGCTCTTACCTTCTTTGTCAAATATTGGTTGTCCATAAAGATGTAGGTTTATTTCTGGGTTCTCTGTTCTGTTCCATTGACCTATATGCCTGTTTTTTATGCCAGTACCAGGCTGTTTTGAGTAGAATGGCCTTATAGTATAACTTGATATCAGGAAGTGTGATGCTTCAAATTTTATTCATCTTTTTCAAGATTGCTGAGGCTATTCGTATTCTCTTTCACTTCCATATAAATTTTTGGAATGTGTGTTAAATATCTTTGAAGTATGTCATTGGTATTTTAATTTGTATTGCATTGAATTTATAAATTACTTTAGGTAATATAGACATTTTAATAATGTTTATTCTTCCTAACCATGAGCATGGTATATGCATCCACTTGTTTGTATCTTCCTTGATTTGTGTTATGAATGTTTTATAATTTTCCGAGAACAAGTCTTTCATCTCCTTGGTTAAATTTACTCTTAGGTATTTTACTTTTTTGGTTGCAATAGTGAAGGAGATTGTTTTCTTAATTTCCCTTTCTGACAGATCATTGTTGGTGTATAAAAATGCCTCTGATTTCTGAATATTAATTTTATATCCTGCCATTTGCTGAATTCATTTATCAGGTCCAGTAGATTTTTGACTAAGACTTTAGGGTTTTCTATATATAATATCATATCATCTGCAAATAATTATAGTTTTACTTCTTCTTTTCCAATTTGGATGCCTTTTATTTCTTCTTCTTGTCTGATTGTTATGGCTAGGACTTCTAAAACTATGGTGAATAAGAATGGTGAAAGGGGACACCCCTGCCTTGTTCCTGATCTTAAGGGGAATGCTTTTAATTTTTGCCCATTGAGTATGATGTTGGCTGTGAGTTTGTCATGGATGGCCTTTATCATGTTCAGATATGTTCCCTGTATTCCCACTTTGCTGAGAGTTTTGGTCATGAATGAGTGCTGGATTTTATTAAATGCTTTTTCTGCATCTATTGAAATTATCATGTGGTTTTTCTTCTTCCTTTTGTTTATGTGATGAATTACTTTGATTGATTTGCAACTATTGTACCAGCCTTGCCTCCCAAGAATAAATCCCACTTGATCATGGTGTATGATTTTTTCATATATTGATGGATCCAGTTTGCTAATATTTTGTTGAGAATTTTAGAATCTAAATTCATCAGGGATATTGACCTAAAATTCTTTTTCTTTGTGTTGTTTTTGCCTGGTTTTTGAATCAGAATAATGCTCACCTCAAAAAAGAAGCTTGGAAGTTTTCCTTCTTGTATTTTCTGAAATAGCTTGAGAAGAATAGGAGTTAGTTCTTCTTGGAATATTTGGTAGAATTCACTTGTGAAGCCATCTGGCCCCGGGCTTTTGTTTGTTGGGAGTTTTTTGATAACTGTTTCGATCTCATTTGTTATAATTGGTCTGTTTAGGTTTTCTAATTCTTCCAGATTGATTTTTGGAAGATTGTATGTTTAAAGGAATTTTTTCATTTCATCTAGGTTTTCTAGTTTTTTGGTATACAGTTCTTCATAGTATTTTCTTACAATACTTTGTATTTCTGTTGTGTCAGTTGTTATTTCTCTACTCTCATATCTAATTTTATTTATTTGAATCCTTTCTCTTTTATTCTTGGTGAGTCTGGCTAAAGGTTTATCAATCTTGTTTACCTTTTCAAAGAACCATCGCCTGGTTTCATTGACCCTCTGTATTGTTTCTTTGGCCTCTATGTCATTTATTTCTGCTCTGATCTTTATTATTTCCTTTCTTCTACTACTTCTGGGCTTTACTTGCTGTTCTTTTTCTAGTTCTTTTAGATGCAGGGTTAAGTTGTTTATTTGAGCTTTCTCTAGCTTGTTAAGGTATGTGTGTAATGCTATTAACTTCCCTTTCAGTACTGCTTTTGCTATGTCCCATAAATTTTGAGTTGTATGATCATTATCATTTGTTTCCAGGAATTTTTTTTATTTCTTGTTTGATCTCATAGTTAACCCATTTGTTATTTAATAACATACTATTTATTTTCCAAGTGTTTGAGTATTTTTCAGTTTTTCTGTTGTGATTGATTTCTAGTCTCATGCCATTGTAATCAGAGAAATGCTTGATATGATTTCAATCTTCTTAAATTTGTTGAGACCGCTTTTGTGATCTATCCTAGAGAATATACCATGAGCACTTGAAAAGAATGTTTATTCTGCTGCTTTAGAGTGAAAGGTTCTGAAGATATCTATTAAATCAAGTTGATTTAGTGTATCCTTTAAGTCTGCTGTTTCTCAGTTAATTTTCTTTCTTGAGGATCTATTCACTGATGTTAGTGGGGTATTGAAATCCCCTACTATCATCATATTGCTGTTGATCTCACACTTTATATCCATTAAAGTCTGTTTTATATATTTAGGTGCTCCTATATTAGGTGCCTAGATATATTTCTAATGGTTATATCTTCCTGTTGGATTGTACCCCTTATCATTATGTAGTGACCTTCTTTATCTCTTACTATAGCCTTTGTTTTAAAGCCCATTTTGTCTACTATAAGTATTGCTACCCCAGCTTTTTTTTTCATATCTATTTGCATGAAATATTTTTTTCATACTTTTACCTTCAGTCTATGTGCATCTTTGTTTTGAGATGTATCTCTTATAAACAGCATATGTATGGGTTCTGTTTTTCTATCCACACAGCTAGCTACCATATGTCATTTGATTGGATCATATAACCATTTACATATAAGGTTATTAGTGATATTTAGTTGTTTATTGCCATTTTATTCTTTAAAGCTGTATTCTTCTTTTGCTATATTTATTTTCCCCTTTGATCTGCTTACAACAGACCCCTTAGCATTTCTTGCAACATTGGTTTGGTTATAGTGAATTCCTTGAGATTTGCTTTTTCTGGAAAGCTTTTAATTTCTCCTTCAATTTTAAATAATAGCCTTGCTGGATAAAGAAGTCTTGGTTGTTGGCTCTTTTCTGCATTATTTTGACTTTTTCTTGCCATTCCGTTCTGTCCTCAAGTATTTCTGTTGAGAATTCGGATGTCATCCTTATGGGGGCTCCTTTGTAGGTGATAGCCTTTTTTTCTCTAGCAGCTTTTAATATTTTCTCTTTATCACTTAGCTTTCTTTTTTTTAATTATCATGTGTCTTGGTGTAGATTTCTTTGGGTTTCTCTTTAATGGAGTTTCTCTGTGCATCTTGAACTTATGTGACTTTTTCCTGCTTCAGTTTAGGGAAGTTTTCAGCTATGATTTAATTGAACAAAGTCCCTATCCATTGTTCTTTCTCTTTGTCTTCAGGAACCCCTATGATATGCATGTTATTTCTCTTTATGTTGTCACAGAGCTCTCTTAGAGTTTCCTCAGACTTTTTGAGTCTCTTTTCTTTTTTCTGCTCTGCTTCTATGCTTTTGTTTATCTTGTCATCTAACTCACTGATTTGATCCTCAGCTTCATCCATCCTGCTTTTAATTTTTTTCATTGTGGTCTTCATTTCTGATATTGTATTTGTCATTTCTGACTGATTCTTTTTTATTATTTCAATTTTCTTTTTTATATTTTCTATCTCTTTATTTAGTTGTTTGTTATGACCATCTATTGTAGTTCTAAGGTCTTTGAGTGTCCTAACAATCATTATTTTAAACTATGTATCTGGTAATTTTGTTATATCTGACTCATTCAAGTCCTTTTCTGGGGATATCTCTTGATTCATTTGGGTTGCATTTCTCTGCCTTCCCATTTTGTCACTGCATAAAAAGTGTGTGACCACTGGAGTCCAATGGATATGGCTTCTGTGTTCCCTGATGTGGATTGTCTGCAGGTCTACCACCCCCTCTGCCACTGCCTTGGGCATTCTGGTATGGGTGTTGTCGGCACTGGCCTGCTGTGGCAGTTGCTGCAGTTTATACCTCTCTTCCACCGGAAGGGCTGTGTTTACATGCCTGGTATACAAGCCTTGGCCTTCATTTTGCCCCTGCTGGTGGGGCTGCATGCTGTGCCGGGCCACCAGCCTCGGCACTGAAGGCAGTTCTGTGCACCTATGCTCAGCCGCTGGTCTCTGCCTGTTCCTTGGCTTTTGACCCACCCCCATGTGCAGAGCTGTCTTGCACCTGGCGGGGTTGCCCATCTACACTCAGCCACAGGTCTCTGTAGTTCCCAAGATTTTTCCTTTCCCCTGTGGGTGGGATTGCAGGCAGGACTGTTCTTGCTCACCTGACCCGCAGCCAGGTTGGACCGCTTTCATGCACCCCTTCTGCTCTTGCAGGTGGAGACTGAGCTCATGCCAGGCTTCAATCATGGCCAGCCTGGCTTCTGCCCCTGCTGACAGGACTATGCTTCTATATCCGGCCACCATCTTTCCTCCGGCAAACTCTCAGCAGCTGCTGCTCAGACCTCAGTACTCAATACTGTATTCCTGAAGGCTCCCTCCTTCTAAGCGACTGCTCTGAGTGCCACAGGAGAGCTTGTTTGGCTGGTGTCCTGCTTCCCTTTGCTGGTATTGCTGGTTCCAGGGGAAATATTCACTTTATATTTGGGAGGTGGCTGTCCCTCAAAATGTTTCTCCCTGTGCCTCCTAGATTACATTCTCTTCCTGCTACTCTGGTCTTCTCAACTCTCCCAGTCTCCCAGAATCCTGGGTTAGTGTTTTTGAAAGAAGTTTTCTGCACGGTCTCTTTAAGAAGAATCCTGGGTCTGAGAAGTCTGTCTCTTTCTCTCAAAGTATCCTGACTTGTTTTGCAGCTAAAAACTGTCCATACGCTTCTTCTAGGCTCTTGGGCTGCAGTCTGGGGCTTTGTTCCTGGGGCTCAGGACCCACTCATCTCCACTAAACTTGCTTCCCACACGCAAGTCCCTCTGGGCTACCATTGGCTCCTGGGAGCTGGGCAGCCCTCTTGGCGTTTCTGCTTTTCCTACTAGTTTCAGTGTGGCTTCTTTAATATTCTTTGGTTAAAGAGTCCTCTTAGTTCAGTCAAAAGTTGGTTTTTCCAGATGATGATTCTTAAAATTAAGTTGTATCCACTTTGGTTCAGGGAGGTGGAAATTGGTATGTCTGCCTACTCCATCACCATCTTGCTGTTCCCATCTTGTTATCTTTCTTGATAAATTCTATACCAAAAATAACACAAGCTTATTTGACTTTTAGTAAAGCTAGTTGGAATAAAAGTATTATATTTAATACTTCTAATGCTAAAGACATGCCTGTTTTAATTAAACCTGCAAATTTAAATTAGCCTTTATTTATTGAATATAATAGGTTACATGAACTTTAAAAGGATTGGAGTTAGTTTCAATATTGCTGATAGTATACTTGATGTATATAAACATACCAAATGCTTACCATGGACCAGGTTATTTCTTTTAAACCTCACAACAATTACACAAGATAGAAATTATTCCCCATTTTTCAGGTGGTTAAACCAATTCTCTAAGAGTAACTGACCCACACTTTCTTAGCTAGAAATTGAACTCCCTGATTTATTCCAAAGTTTATGATCTCTCCTGTATGCAAGATTTATTAAAAATGGGATTTGTGTTTTGTAAAATCAAACATAGTATAATGATAAATGCCTGTAAGTTTTAATTGGTATAGGTATTAAAGTTGGGGAAGGGTAGAATGGTAGAGAATCCAATATTGAAAATATTGATAAATTTTTGCTCCTTCATTAGTTTTGACTAGCCACCACACTGTGAGAATAAGTCCAAAAGCAATGACTTGGAACTTTAGTCTGTCTCTCCAAGCAGCAGCAATAATGGGTCAAACTGGTTGTATTGACATGGCCATGAAAGATGTACAAGTCAATTAATTAACATTTTTCTCTGTTAAAAATTTTTTTTTCAAATATCTTATCAGGTATTAGCAGGGACAAACAGTAAATATTCCTGATAATATTGAACAATTAATGTATATAAGAGGCATCCCAAAATGAGTATAAAAGATACTACCCTACCTAGTTTAGAGCCACTCCAAAAGATGACCTAAAGAAAAACAGACTTAGATAATTCCCTTAAAATCTGGTAAATCAGTAGAATCCTAGCCTCAAATAAAATACAATGCACACTTTTGTCTGATCATATTTTGGGGGCCTCAAACTTGGAGGTTGACAAGTCAAGTTCTCAAGATACAAAACAAAACAAACAAGAAGGCAGTAGCTGCCCCTGGGAGAGAAAGGTGGTACAACTAATGGATATTCCAAAGTAAATTCAAAGTCAATTCAATTCAATTCATTCTTTTTTTTTTCTCAGAGAGAGGGATATATAGGGACAGATAGACAGGAACAGAGAGAGATGAGAAGTATCAATCATGAGTTTTTTGTTGCGACATCTTAGTTGTTCATTGATTGCTTTCTCATATGTACCTTGACCGCGGGCCTTCAGCAGACTGAGTGACCCCTTGCTCAAGCCAGCGACCTTGGGTCCAAGCTGATGAGCTTTGCTCAAACCAAATGAGCCTGTGCTCAAGCTGGCGACTTCAGAGTCTCGAACCTGGGTCTTCTGCATCCCGGTCCGACGTTCTATCCACTGCGCCACTGCCTGGTCAGGCCAATTCAATTAATTTTTACAAAATTTTTTTTTGCCTGCCAATCTAAAAGGAAAGAAAGACATGAAATTTCACATTCCTCTCTCGACTAGGCACCAAAGGTACATATCTGGGAGACCTGACTTTGATTTCTTCCCTTTTGCCATCTTTTGTCAATTTTCTCAGGATCAAGCCTGCAGGCTCTGGAGTGAGCCAGGTGTCTCAGTAGGTCTCATCCTACTCACCAGAAACAGTAGAGGAAGAAAAATAATTTTCCCTGTACCTTTTATAATGAATGCTTGGCTGAGACCCCTTTTTCTCTGGGGCACCTTGTAAATAGATAAACTTATCGAGGTTAAAATTTCTCAGCTGTGGCCACTGTAATTCAAGTTATCTTTGGTAAAGTTAATCTGATTGTTCAGCCTTGAAACAAAATTTTATTCACTTGAGGCCTCTCACACTGGGCTCAACCCAGCTGAATTTGATCTAGTTTGCTTTCTAAACTGGACCTTGTCTGAGCCTCACCTAATCTGAGAGATCAAAGTCAAACCCATTCTAACCCTGGAAAAAAAAATCCAGTTTCTTAGTAGGATGCAGTCTGATCTGGACATAATCTGGTTTCTAAGATAAACTCATTCAACTCCAGTGGTTTCCAGACTCAGTTTGGAAAAACAAAAGCTCAGGCTGCAAATTCCCCATTAAAGCTGCAGAGCTGAGAGGGACTCCCTCACCCACCACCTCCTGAGAAAACAGCAAATTCCAGAGGCTCGGGACATACCTATATATCCATTGCTTCTGGGGACAGGAGGTCGTCTTTGGGTCCATCTTTTTACATCAAAACTGCTAAATAGTAAACTGAGACATATTGAAATTTTTATGAGTTTATTATGAGTAAAAATAAATTCATATTGGGCAGCGTGCACTCTAGCAGATGGAAAGGAGCTCTGAGGAGCTGTACAGAATGAGAGAGACTTCTAGGCAGCAGGGCGCGAAAATAAGGACAATAAACTAGGTAAGAAAGCATGTTGGTTATTGCAAGGTTACTTTCCTTTAGGGAATGACAGGCATCTATGAGGCATATTATCCAACTAGTGCTGATCAGGAGATTCTGTATTGACTGGTTTAAAATTTCATTTCTGGGAGAGCTGAAATTATAATTAAGTGAAGTCTCATGGTGACGTAGGGCTTAGTGTAGGAAACTCCATTTGGGGCCTGTTTTTTAACAGTATCTGAAATTGAAATGCTGTTTATAAACCGGTTGAGACTAGCATTATACTGAACGAGTCAATATTTTCCTCCTATGAAAAACACAGTAATTGTAAGCATTTTAAAAGTAAAAATGTTGTCTTCTTTAACATTTTATAGCCACTAAATATGATGTATTTATATAAGTATTTAAAAAATATTTAACAAATCTGTTTTTAGTTGACAGGTAAAATAATTTAATTATATTTGTCTTATTACTAAAACTGTTTTTTTTCATTAGCAGTGTATGTCTTGAACCAAAAGCCTTAGTTAATGATCTGAAATTATAATCTTAGTAAATCCCTAACTATAGTCTAAAGTTATTCATGATTAATCCATTTGGTTTGTTTTGTTACACCAATGAAGGGCAGCATCTACTACCAGAAGGCAATGGCTAGACTAGACAGAAAAACAGTAAATGGCCATTTCCTTTTAATTGGTAAATGTTTTATACAAGGATAGGAACATCACATACTACTCAATATGGAATAAGATCACTTTTCCTTGTGCAGCATTTTTCTTAGAGGTGATTATTTACTGATGGTAACTCTCTAAGACCTGACTTCATTTTAGCAAATTGAGAAGAAAAACCAATTTACAATTTCCAAAACTAGTCTAGTCTTATATGTAATAAAGCTGAAAAGAGTTATTTACTTCTCACTCTGGGTTTGTACCTGTTTTAATTTCTGTGGGGAATTATATTAAAAAAATTGTAGATATAGTGCTTGCCCTAGAGGAACTTAAAATCTAAAGGTAGAAAGAGAGTAAAGGAAAATGAAAGGTGCTTAGAGGCAAAACCAATTTACACTTTCCTATTTTTAGAGGCTCTAGGGAGAGCAGAACTTTTCATTGCATGCTGTACCCATAACTTTTGGGGGAAAAAAATCAATGTCTTTTTATATGTTGCTAGCTTAGTAAATTCTGTGATATGAGCAATAAAGAATGAATTTAAGAGGTGAATAACAAAGAACTCATGAGTTTAGTGGAGATTTTTCAGTTGAGATTTCCAAAAGAAAAAGAAGTAGAGACAAACATTACATTGGTACATTTTTAAGAACCAGGGGAATGTACAAGTAGGATTCCCCCAGTAAACTTTGTGTAGACTATGTGATTTAGCCAGGCAGTTTCTCCTGTTTCTGTATTGCAATCAAGAACTTGATAGCATTGTTAATGTGATTACTTTGCATTTCTTCTCTTTCTTCCTTTCTCTTGTGCTATTTTACATCAAACTCTGAAATCTGGTAGTGGTTCTTAATTTGTCAGAAGTGCAAATTCTTGGAAGCTAAGTAAGAACTTACGATAAATGAAAAGGGAGTGACCAATGCCTTTTGATCTCTTTCCCCATCAATATCTAGCTATCCGTCTATGTTAACAGAAGTTTTAAGGATTTAAGTTCTAGAAAGTGAAAAGTATATTTGTAAAATTCAATTCTCAGAAGGATCCCCCAAAGGGTATCTGGATAATAAAGAGAACATTATGGAAATCCTGTTATCTAAAAAGGTATTTGAAATAATAGGCATCCTAACTATTGGCACATAGAGTATACTGCAAGTTAGCCAAGTAATGTTGCTCATATACTTAAAAATTTAATCATTGATCTTTTTTTGCTATCAGTAATGTTGCGCAGTTAGTCAGATTGATGTTTCCTCCACACACACTGAAAATGACATGTTACCAGTTAACCTCTTTGTGGCTTCACTTGTCTCTTTTCAGACTTTCCTAGGCCCTGTTTATGATCCTTCATCCTATGATTCTTGAGCTTCGTATAATCCTCAATTTATTTAAACTCTATTGTTGGCCCTGGCCGATTGGCTCAGTGGTAGAGTGTTGGCCTGGCGTGCAGGAGCCCGGGTTTGATTCCCGGCCAGGGCACACAGGAGAAGCACCCATCTGCTTCTCCACCCCTCCCCCTCTCCTTCCTCTCTGTCTCTCTCTTTCCCTCCCACAGCCAAGGCTCCATTGGAGCAAAGTTGGCCTGGGCACTGGGGATGGCTCTATGGCCTCTGCCTCAGGCACTAGAATGGCTCTGGTTGCAACAGAGCAACGCCCCAGATGGGAAGAGCATCACCCCCTGGTGGGCATGCAGGGTAGATCCCAGTCGGGCGCATGCGGAGTCTGTCTGTCTGCCTCTCTGTTTCCAACTTCAGAAAAATACAAAAAAAAAAAAAAAAAAATTAAACCCTATTGTCAATGTAGGCAGGTGGCTAGATATTTATAGGAAAAGAGAGAAAAGGGAATTGGACATTATATTTTTTAAAACTTGGAAAGCCTGTTTTGGTAAGAAGCTTCAGCATCCCATTTAGCTGAATTTGCTAAAAGGCTATAGCATTTGCAGGCTCATTAGTTCACTGTGCCCGTGGTGTCCACCGGGCCCTTAGCCCTCCCAGCTCAGGTTTGGGAATAATCTTCCCAGGGCACTGCAGGTCACGTTGCTGGGGAGAGAGGTGCTTCTACTTTAAGGCATGCACAGTGGAAGCCAGAATGGAGACCTTAGAGGTCTGTCAATCTAGCCTAGAAGGAGGATCTGATTGGTGAGTAGGAGTAACAACCACAAGCTTGTGAAATTTTAAAGAAACTAGTTGGCTTAAGGATAGCTAGTTCTTCCCAGGCCAAAAATATAAGCACTGGCTTAACAGAGGTCTGGCCCATATTTTGCCTTTTTCCCTTCTCTTAGCCTTTCTGCTTGGGAATGCGCTAGCCCTTTTTGTTCTCATGCTGCAAGGGCTAGCAGCTGGATGCTCTCCCAGGTACAGGCTTTGAGTGGTGCCTGGGCTGGACTGAGCTTTGATGTGGGTAAACCATTGTGCACAGTTTCTGGACTTTAGTCTTTATACTGGGTTTAATGAAGACAAGACTGGACATTTTCCATGGTGGGACAGATGGAGATGAGCCTGAAGGCCTGTGAGCAACCTTTATTTCAACTCTGAATAAACCTTAAAACAATAGCCTAAGCTTCTCCAAATGTGGGTCTTATAAAACGCTTTTCATGCAACAACGCAACAGAACCCCACTTTTGCCGGCATCAGCACCAGCACCAGCATCACTACCACTTGTGTTTTATTTTGTTTTGCTTTAATAAATAAGTTTCTTGTTCTGCTAAGCATTGCTGGGGAAATTTAGAGAAGTTTGCCAGTTGAGGATAATTAGGCCCTCCATTCTGTTGTGCTGTCCTTTCATTCACCATTAACTATCTTTTTAAAATTATTATTATTATTATTATTAATTTTAATGGGGTGACATTGATAAATCAGGGTACATATGTTCAGAGAAAATATCTCCAGGTTATTTTCACATTTGATTATGTTGCATACCCATCACCCAAAGTCAAATTGTCTTCCGTCACCTTCTATCTGGTTTTCTTTGTGCCTCCCCCCCCCCCCCCAGTAACCACTATCTTCTTGTCCATGTCTCTGAGTCTTATTTTTATGTCCCATCTATGTATGGAATCATATAGTTCTTAGTTTTTTCTGATTTACTTATTTTGCTCAGTATAATGTTATCAAGATCCATCCATATTGTTGTAAATGATCTGATGTCATCATTTCTTATGGCTGACTAGTATTGCATAGTATATATGTACCAAAGCTTTTTATCCACTCGTCCACTGATGTACACTTGGTCTGTTTCCAGATCTTCGCTATTGTGAACAATGCTGCCGTAAACATGGGGGTGCATTTCTCTTTTTGAAACAGTGCTATGGGGTGCTTGGGGCATATTCCTAAAAGTGGGATAGCTGGGTCAAAAGACAGTTCAATTTTCAATTTTTGAGGAATCTCCATACTGTTTTCCACAGTGGCTGCACCAGTCTGCATTCCCACCAGCAGTGCAGGAGGGTTCCCTTTTCTCCACATCTTCACCAACACTTATTCTGTGTTGTTTTGTTGATGAGCACCATTCTGACTGGTGTGAAGTGATAGCTCATTGTGGTTTTAATTTGCATTTCTCTAATGATTAACTATCTTCTTAAAGAATTTTCTTTAGCAGTTGTTCTAATCCGTTTTTAATTTTCCTCAGCCTCCAGCCATATTATTGTCTTTTTCAGTCTAAGTAATGATTTTTCTTCTTACCTGATTATTAGTAAGACAGGCCTTTCCCAATTCCTCTCCTTTGTATATAAAAATTCTACTTTAACTTTTAGCAGATGGTCCTAGCAAGGAAAAAAATATGGTATATTGAGATTGGGATAATTTAAGGGAAAGCGATATGAAAGGAACCCTAACAAATGTAAGATCTGTATAGTAACCTAGGGCTAAAACTTCTAAGTAACCTCTAGGACTCAAGGACAGGTGAATAGAGCAGCTACTGGGTTTCAAAAAGAAATGACTTTATAGATTTGCCCACCTTGCCTGGAGCAGTGACCTTTAATCAAGGGATGCAGACACCTCAAGGTGACTCTGTGATATGAGGGCTAGTACTTGACTTCTTTCTTTCTCCTTTCATTCTTCTCCCTTTCTTTCTCTACTGCCTGTTGCTTTCCATTACCTGCTGACAAAGTCCATGGATTAGCTGGGCAGCAGGATAATGTCTGGAGGGACAGGTAGTGATTATTTAGCATAGACCTCAACAAATGTCCTTGTTATGTCTGTTATATTAAAAAACATAATTTTAGATTTCATAAAAGATAAAGAATTAATTGGTCCTGCTCCCAATTTGTAAAGAAGCTCAGAACCTAGAAGTGCAGACACACACACACACACACACACACACACACACAAACACACACACATCTATAAGGATGTAAGTGGTGTGTATAAGGCACGTACACAAACATACTGTAAAGAATATAATTCAAGATAAACTGTTTTATGGTAACTACATATAAAATGCTGTGGCAACCGAGGCAGCTAGGAATTACGAATAGATGGGATAAATCACAATATTTTCATGTGATTGGGACCTATAAGACTGAGAAGTATTTACAAGCTTTGAGATGAAGATGTCAGGAAAGGCAGTCTAGTTAAAGAGAGCAGCATGGGCTAAGGCAGTGAGATGTGCAAACATGGAATATATATAGAAATATATAATGGGCAAGAAAGTTGTGAAGTTGGGTAGGCTACAGAGATAGTTTTGGATGCAGTTGAGAACTCATGCTAATGAAAGCTAACTTTGCTGAGTTTACTATGTGACATAATTATATTAAGTGATTAATTTATGTTAATACTTTCCATGCAATAGATGCATAAAGCAGATACTATTATCCCCATTTTACAGATGAGGAAACTGACTCTTAGGATAAGGTTAAATAATTTCACCAAAGTTACAAAACCAAGAAATAGCTTTCTGTGTAGTTTTGATGACACACACCATGATAAAAGCAAACAGAGTGACCAACACACAACAGATGTATGCACAGTCGTGTGTTTATTCTGACATTTCAGTCATTGAAGGACTGCATATATGATGGTGGTTCCAAACACTGTAATGAAGGTGAAAAATTACTATTGCCTAGTGACATCTTAGCCATCTTGTCATAGCACATGCATTACTCATATGTTTGTGGTGATGTTGATGCAAACAAATCTACTGTTCTGCTAGCTGTATAAAAGTATAGCACTTCAACTACATATAGTACATAATATTTGATAATGATAATAAAAGACTTTTACTAGGTTATATATTTATTGTACTATAGTACAATATTGTATTCCTCTCACTTTTTTAGTGAGAGGAGGGGAGGCAGAGACAGACTCCGCATGCGGCCCCACTGGGATCCACCCAGAAAGCCCACCAGGGGGTGATGCTCTGCCCATCTACGCTCTTGCTCTGTTGCAATCGGAGCCATTTTTTAGTTCCTGAGGCAGAGGCCATGGGGCCATCCTCAGCACTCAGGACTATCTTGCTCTAATGGAGCCATAGATGCAGAAGGGGAGGAGAAGAAAGAGAGAGATAGAGAGAGAGAGGGAGAGAGAGAGAGAGAGAGAGAGAGAGAGAGAAGCAAGAGGGGGGAGAGGTGGAGAAACAGATGGGCGCTTCTCCTGTGTGCCCTGACCAGGAATCTAACCTGAGACTTCCACATACTTGGCCGATGCTCTACCACTGAGCCAACTGGCCAGGGCCTGTACTATACATTTTATTGTTATTTTAGATATGTTTTTTCTTCTTATAAAAATAAGGTTGCTATAAAACAGTATGCTCTGTTACATTGGCAGCACCTCATCCTGTTACATTGCAGCCTCATACATCTGTCTTTACCATGCCTCTTGACAGCATCTTTTTCTCTTGTGCTTGATTTAATTTCATGTTGTTTGTACAGTAACATTCTGTATAGGTTTGCAACCTAGGAGAAGAAGGCTATTTCATACAGCCCAGTTGAGTTGTAGGCTATTCCATTTAGATCTGTGTAAGTGCACTCTAGGATGTTTGCACAATGACATATCTCTGTAGTTAAGTAGCACATGACTATGTGTTAGTGAGCATTGTCAATCTGAATCATCCTTACTTTTGACAGCAGTATTGGATGAATTAAAGGAAGAGCAGTGCTGAGAGGGAGAAAATAGAAGCATTAATAGGGACAGTGATGGAAGAAATAGGAAAAATAGAGTAGGTTTGGGAAATATTACAATCAGGTTGATTTAACTTGTCAACTCATCCAAGATGGGGAGCTAGAAAAGAAGGGTGGAAAATAGGAGAGTTTTGCAATAAACTATTCTTGCTTCCTTCTGTTCCCTTTCTCTAGAGACAGCTTTCTAATCTCTCTAATCATCCATACTAGGCCTTTCCTCTCATTGTTCTCTCTTGTGCCCACCTGGTAAACTAAGATTAATTATAAAATATTTTATTATATTATCTGAAATATCTCTTATAGTTAGTCTCAATTTAATCTCTTATTATTAGAGTTTACTTAGATTATTGTCATAATGTTTGGTTTTATTTAACTCCTATTTCTCTTCCAAAAATATATCACCTCAACTTTTCAGATTTTTAAAAAATGTATAATTATTTTCTTTTTTCTTTAAAATCATTTTTTGTTTTTCAAGTACAGTAGACATACATTATTATATTGGTTTCAGGTGTATACCCCCGTGATTCAACCTTACATTACTTGACACTATACATAGTTATTAGAATATTATTGACTATATTCCTTATGTTGTACTTTACATCTCTGTGACAATTTTTATAATAACCAGTTTGTATTTCTGAGTCACTTCACCTTTCACCCATCCCCCCAAATCTCCTTCCATCTGGCAACTGTCAAAGTGTTCTCTGTATTTATGAATCTGTTTCTGTTTCACTTTTTTGTTTATTTTGTTTTTTAAATTTAATTGTTGTTAAATATATATATTTATTGTCATTTTATTGTTTATATTTTTCTTTTTATTCTTTGCCATTTTATTCATATTTTTATTTCTTTTTCTTTTTTTTTGGCTCAATAAAACCCTTTAACATTTCATATAATACTAGTTTGGTTGTGGTAAACTCTAGGTTTTTCTTTTCTGGGAAGCTTTTTAATATCCTTTGCTATTAAATGATAGCTTTTCTGGGTAAAGTAATCTTGGTTATAGGTTTTTGCTTTTCATCACTTTGAATACTTCTTGCATTTCCTTATGGACTTTTTTTTTGAAAAATCAGCTGACAAACTATAGGAACTCCCTTGTAGATAACTAACTGTATTTCTCCTGCTGCTTTTAAGATTCTTTCTTTATCTTTAACCTTTTGCATTTTAAATATTCTGTGTCTTGGTGTGGGCTTCTTTGGGTTCATCTTGTTTGGGACACTCACTACTTCCTGTTACTTGCATGTCTATTTCCTTTACCAAGTTAGGAAAGTTTTCTGTCATTATTTTTTTAAATAGGTTTTCAATTTACTGCTCTCTTTTATATCCTCCCAGCACTCCCATGATATGAATATTGGCACACTTGATATTGTCCCAAAGGCTTTTACACTATTTTTATAATTTTTTTTTTATTTTGCTGTTCTGATTCGTTGCCTTTGCTTTGTTACATTCCAAATCACTGATTTGATTCTTGGCTTTATCTACTTTACTGTAGATCCCCTGTAAATTATTCTTCATTTCAGGTAGTGTATCCTTTATTTCTGACTGGTCCCTCTTTTTTTCTGTTGAGGTTCTCACTAGTTTCATTGAGCATCCTTATACCCAGTGTTTTGAACTTTGCATGTAGTAGATTGCTTGTCTCCTTTTTCAGTCTTTTTCCAGAGTTTTGTTCTTTTTAATTCGGGACGTGTTTCTTTGTCTCATTTTGGCAGCCTCCCTGTGTTTGTTTCTTTGTATTAGGTAGTACTGCTGTGTCTCCCAGACTTGATAGGTGGCCTAGCATAGTAGGTATTCTCTAGAGTCCAGTGGCACAGCCTCCCTGATCACACAAGCTAGAAACTTGAGGTGTGCCCCCTGTGTGGATTGTGTACACCCTCTTGTAGTTGAGCTTTGATTGCTTTTGGCACATCAATGGCAGGGACTTACCCTCAGGCCAATCAGCTAAAACAACTGGCTGACCGCCATGGAAGATCAGCTGTGCAGGGGCCTACGTCACAGAGCAGGAGTTATTTCAGCAGGGCTCTGGTGCCTGCTGATTCTGCTCCTTGAATGTGTAGCTTGTGGAGGTGGTTGGGTGGTGCTGTGATGTGGTCTGAAGCTGTCCATTGCGTGTGCTGGTTCTGCAGCTTCCTGGGAAGTGCAAGCCAGCATCAGGTGCCACCTGTGTTCTGTCTGGGGCCACCTGGCATGAGTTACAAGACAGACTGCAGATGACTGATACTTGTGCTGGGCTTGGAGTTGCCAAGGCGAGGCCAAGCTGTGGACCAAGGCTGACTGCTGCTAGTGCCAGGCCTGGGGTCACTTAGTGAGAGGTAATGAAGCGTGATGAATCCAGATGCTGCTTGCTTGAGAGATGTTAGGAAAATCTGAAGCCTGAGCCAAGACAGACCATTTGTATAGGTAAGCTACTGGAAACAGCTTGGGTGGGTCCACAAGTTGACTGGGGCTGAGTCTCAGAGAATCAACAGGTGGTACAAATAGTGTTAGCCAGGTTGGTGGAGACCCAGATATGGCACCCAAATGCTGGCTCTGTGGTGAAGAGGGCTCAGAAAAGGAACAATGGCCTCTGCCAGTACTTTTCTCTAGGAGAAAGCTGCTCCCCAGCTCTCGCCCTGCCGCTGGCAATCCAGTTTCTCCCTATGTGTCCCTGGTGCCTTTCAAGCTGCTGTCCCAGCACTGGAGCTCAGAGGGAGTGAGTGTGAGTAAATCTGTATGTAGACCCTGTAAGAGGAGCTGCCTAGACCTCCCTTTCCCTCAACCTCAGTCCCTGCTGGTTTTTATAGGCAGACTTGATGAGAAAATTTTTTTTCTGGTACTAGAAATTTTGGCTGGGAGGCCTAGTGTGGGCCTGGATCCTCCAAATTTTTAGTGGAGATCTCTGCAGTGAGATATTTCTCCAGATTTTAATCCACCACACGTGGATGTGGCACAAGCCCATTGACATCTCTGCCCCTCCTGCCAGTCTCAGTAGGGCTTCTTTAATTCCCTAGATGTCAGAATTTTATTCAGCCAGATGTCAGGTTGTCCTCAATGGTGGTTGCTCTGTAGTTTTTTGTAACTTGGATATGGTTGTGGGAGGAGGTGAGTACCACATTTACCTATGCCACTATCTTAATTGGAAGTCTGTATAGAATCATTTTCTTTTCCCATTGTAATGTTTCAGTGGTTTCCAGGTAGCTAAAGAAGAGGTCACTTATATATACCATGCAATAAAATGTTATTGTGGTTAGAAAAGAGAAGATATATCTCTTTGTATTTTTCTGAAGTGAAATTCATGTATAAAAGCAGATTGTATCATTATATGTGTAATGGGAACCTGTTTTAATTTTACATTAAAACAATTTATATTCAGTACATATTTCATGCCCATTTGTATATGTATGTATAAGGGTTGGGAGAATATGTGCTTATTTATTCTTTTTTTTTTTTTTAGAGTGGTATTGGGAAAGAAGTTTTCAATTTTCTATACATACTTTTTGGTTTTTAAGTATATTTTTGAACAAGCTTTGTATTACTTCTGTAATTAGAGTTTAAAAGAACATCTTGGCTTGGAATTTATGGCCCTTCATATTCTGAGCCTGTGTTATTTTAACTATCTATCCTAATCTCTCACTAGACTTCAGATGCCTTATTCCCTAATTAGCAGATACATGAACCATGCATTGCCATTCTTCCGTTCCATACTCAGAGCAGCTATAGCTAATTGCTTGTGGCAGTTTTTTCTATTGAGTCTACATATAGCTATATCGTATTTTATAATTTCAGATATTTACTACAAATTGGTTATGAAGATGGAATTTTGCTAACTCAGATATAATCTAGCCAAATTGAACTCTTCAGTGTTTCCTGAGCACATTCTGATTTTCCATAACTCCAGGCTTTATGTGATTTTTTTTTTTGCCAACCCCAAATACTACCCCCAGTACCTCTCTATTGAATTCAGCACTTTGCAGGTACTCTTCAGTCTCTATTTTGTACATGAGCTCTTATTTTTACCTTCTTTTTAGGCATTTTAAAAATAATTTTATAGATACCTTTACATTTTTGCTTTATTTTAGCTACACAGCTCAAGAAACAATCATACTTGTTAATGAATTATCTCTTATGATACCTTGATTACAATGAATGATTAACACTAGTCAAATAAAATTATATTTGGCTTTGTGTTTAGAAATGCCAAGAAACAAGTTTATATCCAGATCCTTAAGTTAAGCATGTCTGTCATTAGTATTTAAAACAAAGCTTATATTATTTAGTTTTCATAATTAACATCTAGATTTATTAAATTGCTGCTATATTAAGCCCTTCCACAGTTCTTTTTTTATGACAGAGACAGAGAGAGAGGGACAGAGAGAGGGACAGACAGACAGGAAGGGAGAGAGATGAGAAGCATCAACTCTTAGTTGCAGTACCTCAGTTGTACATTGATTGCTTTCTCATATGTGCCTTGCTTTGGGGGTTACAGCAGAGCCAGTGACCCCTTGCTCAAGCCAGAGACCTTGGGCTCAAGCCAGTAACCATGGGGTCATGTCTATGATTCCACACTCAAGCCAGTGACCCTGTGCTCAAGCTGGTAAGCCTGCCCTCAAACCAGTGACCTCAGGGTTTCGAACCTGAGTCCTTTGCATCCCAGTCTGATGCTATATCCTCTGCACCACTGCCTGGTCAGGTGACCAACATTTATACCTGAAGAAGAGGGATACTACCCTTAAAGTTTCTTCAAAATGTTGTCTTAAAACTTTCCATAGCTACCTTTTGCTGAGGAAAGAATACACTTTTATTAAAGGCCACTGAGCCCTGGCCGGTTGGCTCAGCGGTAGAGCGTCGGCCTGGCGTGCGGGGGACCTGGGTTCGATTCCCGGCCAGGGCACATAGGAGAAGCGCCCATTTGCTTCTCTACCCCCGCCCCCCCTCCTTCCTCTCTGTCTCTCTCTTCCCCTCCCGCAGCAAGGCTCCATTGGAGCAAAGATGGCCCGGGCGCTGGGGATGGCTCCTTGGCCTCTGCCCCAGGCGCTAGAGTGGCTCTGGTCGCAGCAGAGCGACGCCCTGGAGGGGCAGAGCATCGCCCCCTGGTGGGCAGAGCGTCGCCCCTGGTGGGCGTGCCGGGTGGATCCCGGTCCGGCGCATGCGGGAGTCTGTCTGACTGTCTCTCCCTGTTTCCAGCTTCAGAAAAAAAAAAAAAAAAAAAAAGGCCACTGAGTTTAGCAGAACTGCAGTTTTAAGAACTATCATAGATCCACACAAATGACTTTAAAACATTCTATAAAACAAAAGGAACTGATCTGGTGTAGGAAAAGGATGAAGATGAAGCCATTTTTCTTTCTGAATGTACACAGGAGATTATAATTACAATTTGGTGCCATTGAGGTGGTGAATGTGTGCACATTATACATTTAAATATTATCCCTGAATTATGTTCATTAAAGTAATATGGACAAAAGCTTTTATGAGAAATTTTGCAGTTTCCCATGCCACCTCCACTGGAAAGCATTTTCTGGTTCCATCTGGGCAGACAAAATTGTTCTCTGGGATGATGTGGTACTTTGTTCAATTATATATATAAAATTATAGTCCTTTATTTTAATTTCAATTACTTTATTTATACACCAGTTTCCCAACTCAGATTACAACCCCCTTGAGCTTAGAAACTGTTTTTGTTTCTTTGACATCTTAGGTACCTACCAGTGTTTAGAACCATAAAGGTGCTTAATAAATATTATTTGTTGAGTCAAAGAACAGAGACTCACTAGAATTGACCCCTACCAAGATCCGTCCCACTTTCCAGGTTCAGCTCATGTGTCTCTCTGTGAAATCGGTGGTTTTTCTTCTTTTTCTCCTGCCCATGAAGAATTGATTTCCTTTTTTGTGCCACCGCTAAACCTAAACACACTTCTAATACAGTATGTAACTCCTACTTACTTATAAGTCTATCATTCCAATTATAATGTTTGTGGGGATACCAATTTATTTATATCTCCCCAGAGACTACCATAATAATTGCTAATAAATAATTGTTTGAATGAATGAGTAAAATAATTAAATTGTCTTTAATTTTATATATCACCTAAAATGCTTTCTTTTAAATAATGGTTTCTTTTTTTGTGTAACAGAGACAGAGAGAGGGACAGATAGGAACTGACAGTCAGGAAGAAAGAGAGATGAGAAGCATCAATTCTTTGTTGTGGCATCTTAGTTGTTCATTGATTGCTTTCTCAATCAATGATGTGAACAAGGGTGGAGGGGAGGGCTCCAGTGGAGCCAGTAACCTCTTGCTCAAGCCAGCGACCTTGAGCTCAACCCAGTGACCTTGGGTTTCAAGCCATTGGCCTTTGGGCTCAATCCAGTGACCATGGAGTTATGTTTATGATTCCATGCCCAAGCCAGTGACGATGTGCTCAAGCTGATGAGCCAACACTCAAGACAGATGAGCCCGCGCTCAGGCTGGTGACATTGGGGTTTCAAACCTGGGTTTTCTGCATTTCAGTCCTATGCTCTATCCACTGTGCTCCCATCTGGTCAGGCAAATAATGTTCTTATATTATTAATACAGATATCTATTTTTTTATAAGTCTGTCTGTCTAATCTGTTTATCTATCATCTGTCCCTTTCTTTTCTTTTACCTATCCTCTCTCTTGTTTCTTAAAAGTAGATAGGGGCTATCTACAGCATGAAGTATGCATGGGTGGCTCAGATTCTTGTAGGAATCTAGGGAGCTGCTGCTGCCCTCCAGGCCACATGAGGATGCTAAAGACAGAGTAGAGGTCACTCAATAGATGAGGCCAGGGACAAATTTCCCATATCACATCACTGATCCTCCATTTTGTACATTTGAAAATAATTTGCTAGCATATTGAAGCTGGCAGTTATTATATAAATTTATAAAAAGATTTTCAATGGAATTACAAATGCAGGAACAATGTTAAGTTAACGATATATTTAGCACTTATGAAAACATTGTAAAATATACGGGCCTTAAGTCCCTTGCTTAGAGGTAGTTAGCTAGCCAAAGTAATCAAGTCAAAAATTGCTCCTGAGGATTCTTTCCTGTCCTCTTCTTTAATAATAAGAGCATCTTATGTCAAATACATAATGTCTCTGTCTGCATAATTTAAGACAACTAGAACAATGGCGTAGCGAACATAACTGGCGCCCAGACACTTTATTGGCGCCCCCCTCCCCTTCTACTATGCTTTTCTTGTTTGTCTTGGAGACCATTTGGCATGATAGACCCTCTTGCCCCCCCCCATGCTACTGAACTAGAAGAATCCTGTTGTGGTTTTGGAATATGTCTCTTTATCCAGGTTTATGGTTAGTTCAGATCCTGCAAAGGTACAAGTATGACTATATTATATCTTATCATAATATAATGTGACTTGTTTAATGTACCCTCCACTTGGTTCTTACATGTCCTTGGTCCTTTCCATTCCACTCATAAGCTTGCTTCTGTAGGATAAGAAAGATCTAATTGTTAATTTAAAATGACAGCTGGTCTATCTCTGTTTATATCTGAGCCTTAGAGTGTCCCTTCCCTGGGAGGGAACACAAAGTCCTTTCTAGTGATGACAATGACACTCCTGTGTTGTACAATCCACATGTAAATTTGTTTTCTTCAAACATTTGTTCAAAAAAATTTTTGCCAAAGGAGAAGACTTCCTGTCATCAATATGTAAAGAGACTTTTTTTCATGATATTCTGAAAAAAAATTTGGGTAGCTTTTTTGTATTTAGACTCCACAGAATACATTGGCCAAAATCCAGAATACAAATGGGTTCCTAGAAATATTAGCAAGAGAGCTTGGACAGAAGAATGTTTCAGTCTGCTGGGGAGAAGATAACGGGTGCTCTGATGATGGTACTTAGTCTGAAGTGGAGCTGAAGAAGACAGTGTCTGGGAGCATGACATGCATAAAGAAATAAAAATTAGAACACAAATTAGAGCACATTGATGTAATTGAGTTTAACAGGAAAAAATATCTGTTAATTGCCAGAATTTTACCTTGTTTGTTAGGTAAACTCTAAGGTATGTTGCAACACTGATTTTATTATTTTGTTACACATACTAACTTTATAAAGTAGGAGACGTGAAAAGAGCCATTACATATGATCCTTTTAAAAGTAGATTTTACGATCTCTTAAGTATTATATTAGCTATTTAAAAAGAGAATACTTGTAAAATTTGTATAAGGGATAATAAATAGTAAACACTATTCAGTTTAAGAAATAAAATGGTATTATCATTCAGTTTGAAGTCCCATATATTTGAATAACAATATCATTTAGCTTTCCTGCATAACAGCAACAACAAAAACCCTAAACATCATGGCTTAAAATAATAAGTATTCACTATTTCTTGTGATTCTCTGGGTTGCCTGGGCAGTTCTTGGAAAGGGCTCCACCTTTCTCTGTTGAGTCATTTCATTTGTAAGTCATATGGCATCTCCTTGAGGCTGTATTGCCCAGGATGGCTTCCTCACCTCTCTGATGGTGGGTTCTATGTCACTTGGGATCCTTCATTACATGTCAACCAGCAGGCTAATTATGACTTGTTTCCATGGTGGTGGCATCTTCCAAGAGCAGTAGGAGAACAAATGCCATAGCACCAAGCAGTGGTGGGATTCAGTAGGTTCACACCAGTTTGAGAGAACCGATACCTAATTTTTTGTTGAGTTTGGTGAACCAGTTGTTAAAACGGCACTTGTAATCAGCGTTCTCTCTAAGGTGAGAGTGCCTGGGCAGCCGCCCAGTGTGGAAATTACAAATTTTCATTCCCTACTCTTTCTAATGTTCATCTGCGCAATAGCCTATTCTAAATGCTCATAGTATAGTTCATTCTGTCCATAAATGAAAAAAATTGTAAGTGAAGATGCCAATCAAGAAGCAATATGGGCCTGATCTGTGGTGATGCAGTGGATAGAGCATCAACCTGGAACGCTGAGGTCACTGGTTCAAAATCCTGGGCTTGCCTGGTCAAGGCACATATGGAAGTTGATGCTTCCTGCTCCTCCCCCTTTCTCTCTCTTTCTAAACATGAATAAATAAAATTTAAAAAAAGGAGCAATATGGGAATATCTTAAATAACAGTTTTATTTTTTTGTCAGGTATTATTTAATATTTTTTCATTAATATTTTAAAACTCTTATAATCTAGTTTTGTGTACCTCTTTTATTGTTCTTATTTAAGTGTTAAGTGCATGAAATAATAAACTACTTTTTGGTATATTGTTTTTTTATACTTAAAATAGGCATTAGCGCAGAGAACCAGTTAAATTATTTGAATCCCACCACTGGCACAGAGATTTTCAAGCCTCTGATTGTGGCAGGTTGGCTAATGTCCCATTAACCAAAGTGAGTCGTATGGCCGTGTCAAAATCCAGTGAGTGGAGAAACAGACTCTGCCTTTGAAAGAAAGCAGATGCAAAGGCACATTGCACAAGAATGTGCCACTAGAGATGGGAAGATGGGAAGAGTTGGTGGCTTTTGTGGAAATCAACCACTCCCTAATAACAACTTATAGTTTTCTATATAAATAGAATAATATTGAATAATTCTATGTGGCTTGCTTTTTCTACCCAGTATCTTTTCATCTAAATATCCATGTTGTTTCATTTATGTTTAATTTATTAATTTCACTACTATTGTCTTTTTTTTTTTTAACTTTTCCATTGATATGAAAGAGAGAGAGACACACACACATCAACTCATTGTTCGATTTAGTTATACATTCATTAGTTGTTTCTGGTATGTGCCTTGACTGGTATTGAACCCCCGACTTTGGCAGGCCAGGACGGCACTTTATCCACTGAACTACCCAGCCAGGGTCATAGTGTCAAGTTTTTAATATAGTCTTCCAAACTGTCTTTTGAGAAAAAAAAAGTTTTTTGTATTAACTTAGATGTTTATCACTATTTTTTTTTTATTAATTTTAACAGGGTGACATTAATCAATCAGGGTACATAGGTTCATAGAAAACATCTCCAGGTTATTTTGACATTTGATTATGTTGCATACCCATCACCCAAAGTCAAATAGTGTTCTGTCACCTTCTATCTGGTTTTCTTTGTGCCCCTCCTCTCCCCCATCCCATTCCTCCACCCCCCCATAACCACCACACTCTTGTCCATGTCTCTGAGTCTCATTTTTATGTCCCACCTATGTATGGAATCACATAGTTCTTAGTTTTTTCTGATTTACTTATTTCACTCAGTATAATGTTATCAAGGTCCATCCCTGTTGTAAATGATCTGATGTCATCATTTCTTATGACTGAGTAGTATTTCATAGTATATATGTACCACATCTTCTTTATCCAATCATATATTGAAGGGCTTTTTGGTTGTTTCCATGTCTTGGACACTGTGAACAATGCTGCAATGAACATGGGGCTTCATGTATCAACTTATTTTTTAATGATTTACTTTTCTTTGCATAATAAAATCAACTTTGAATAGTGATAGGTTTGTTTCCTTATTTCTAATTGTTTTTAAAATTAATTTTTAGCAACTTTTTGTGCTGATTAGCACTTTTAAGTACAATGTTTTACAGAAATGACAATGAGGAGCAACCTTTTCTAGAAATGGTATTAGAGGTAATAAACTCAACTTTTGTTTCTTGGGAGAGGGGCTTAAAGTGCCATTAATCAAGTTAAACTCTTCCCTCTATTTCTCATTTCTTAGAGCCCTTTTTCTCTTAAGTGTAGAGGGATGTTGAATTTATCAACTATAGAAATCATGTACTTTTTAATCCTTAAATTAATGTGACAAATTATTTTATTTTCTAATATTAAAGTTTTTATGGTCTTGAGCTACTTCAAGTGTAGTCATTCTATATTATTTTTATATACATTGCTAAATTTATTTTTGTAATAATGTAAAGACTTGAATCTATTTTTTTTTAATTAAGAGAGAGTCATGGGGAGGCAGAGAAACAGACTGCTACATGCGCCCTGACTGGGATCAACTCAGAAAGATCCCTAATGGGGGATGCTCTGCCCATCTGGGGCTGCTGTTCTATTGCTAGATAACCAAGCTATTTTTTTTAGCACCTGAGGCAAGGCCATAGTGACATCCTTAGTGGGCACCAACTTGCTTGAGCCTTTCGAGCCATGGCTGTATCAGGAGGAGAGAGAGAGAGAGAGAAAGAGAGAGAGAGAGAAGGGGGAGGGGATTAGGAGGGGTGGAGAAGCAGTTGGCCATTTCTCCTGTGTGCCCTGTCTGGGAATTGAACTCAGGACTTCCACATGCCTGGCCAATGATCTACCACTGAGCCAACTGGCCATAGCCAGAATCTATGTTTACAAGTGAGATTGGCCTATAATTCTAACAATATTGTTCCTTATTCATCTTTTGACTCAATGGATTTAAAAGAGATCCTAAAATAGTATATGTAATAATAGAAATGTACTCTTCTTGCCCCTTCAACTTGTTATAGTAATAGTTAGCAAATTTCTCTTTTATTTAGAACAGGAGTCCCCAAACTACGGCCCGCGGGCCGCATGCAGCCCCCTGAGGCCATTTATCCGGCCCCCATCGCACTTCCGGAAGGGGCACCTCTTTCATTGGTGGTCGGTGAGAGGAGCATAGTTCCCATTGAAATACTGGTCAGTTTGTTGATTTAAATTTACTTGTTCTTTATTTTAAATATTGTATTTGTTCTCATTTTGTTTTTTTACTTTAAAATAAGATATGTGCAGTGTGCATAGGGATTTGTTCATAGTTTTTTTTATAGTCTGGCCCTCCAACGGTCTGAGGGACAGTGAACTGGCCCCCTGTGTAAAAAGTTTGGGGACCCCTGATTTAGAATATACCAGCCTATTTATGTTTGAATAAAAAAGTATGTAGGTATGGATTCTATATATTATTTTTTTATTTTTTTAGGTGAGAGGAGGGTAGATAGTGAGGCAGACTCTTACATGCACCTTGACTGGGATTTGCCTGGCAACCCCGTCTGGGGTGGATGCTTGAATCAACTGAGCTGTTTTTAGCACCTGCAACTGATGTGCTTACACCAACTGAGCCATCCTCAGCACCTGGGGCCACACTTGAACCAACTGAGCCACTAGTTGCATCACGGGATGAGGAAGAGATAGGGGTTAGAAGCAGATGGTCACTTCTCCTGTGTGCCCTGACTGGGAATTGAACCTGGGATGTCCATATGCTGGGTTGGTGTTCTATTCACTGAGCCACTGGCCAGAGCCTGGATTCTATATTTTTAATTAAATTATTATATCTACTGGTATTCATTCTCTAATGCTTTCATTTAATGAACTCTACTTAGCCTTCACCATTAGGAACTTTACCTAACACTCCTTTTATTATATGTGCAAAAGCAATGTCTATTTAATTGAAAAATAGAAATATACTAGTTAAATTTATGTATGAGTAACTGAAAACTCAAAATAATTATGTATTAAACAAGTCAAAAGTTTATTTTTTTAATTTTTTTTTATTATTAATTTTTAGAGAGGAGAGAGAGTGAGAGAGAGAGAAGGGGAAGGGAGGAGCAGGAAGCATCAACTCCCATATGTGCCTTGACCAGGCAAGCCCAGGGTTTTGAACCGGCGACCTCAGCATTCTAGGTCGATGCTTTATCCACTGTGCCACCAGAAGTCAGGCAAAAGTTGATTTTTCTCTCAGACAAAAGTCTGAATACTTGGCCAAGAGCTAATATTACTGCACAATCATCTTGGACCCTGGCTCCTATTTCTGCTCTGCTGTTGTCAATATGAGCTTCCATCTCAAGGTCAAAGATACCTGGTCTTGCTTCATTAATTCAGTCTTAATTAAAGCCAGTATGACAGAAATAAGGGAGATGAAGGAAAGTCCTATATTCTTCAAAGATACTTTGTAGAAGCTGCACTCCCTCCTTCTCCTTACCTTTGCACAAGCCAAACTTTTCTGTTATCTTTGCTTCAAGAAAATGTCATCTTTATTCTAAATGTTTTCAGCTAAAGGTGGATAAAGGAGAGACTGGACATTAGGAAAACAACATTCTTTGACATAGTAAATACCCTTCTAGACAATATACCTGTATGAGTCTCCTATTGCTGCTGTAACAAATGTCCACAAATTTAGTGGCTTAAAACAACACAAATTTATTCATATTGTTCTGAATAATAGGAGTAAAAAATGGGTTCCACTAGGCTGAAATCAATGTGTTAGTCGAGCCACCTTTTCTCCAGAGCCTTTGCAAAAGAATCTGCTCCTTTGCCTTTTCCAACTTCTAGAGGCATCCACATGGGGCGCCTTTCCAACTAGCAGCCCCAACTCCCTGAAGTCTGCTTCTGCCAGCACATCTCCTTAATCTCCTCTGCTTCTGTCACCTCACTGCTTTCTCTGAGTCCTGCCTCCCTCTTATAAAATTCTCATGATTACAGTGGGCCCACAAAGACAATCCAGGCTAATCTCCCCATCTCAGTAATCTTAATTTTAATCACATCTGAAAAATGCCTTTTGCTGTTTAAAGTAACAACATATTCACAGGTTCTGGGGATTATGACAGGACATCTTTGGGAGCCATTATTCAACCTACCAGAATATCAAAATTCAGAGAAATGTCAAATGACATTAATACTATGAAGTATTTTACAGTTTAACCCTTTGAGTAGTATGAACATTCATGTGTGTCCTCGTGCCTCCTGACCATCCAGAGTTCGATCATACAAAATTTTTTATTTTAAAAATGTGTAAGGCAACATCAAATAAAGGCAAATGTATGTTCTTCTTGTTTCCATAAATTGGTTATCAAACAAACATGATTTTAAGTTAATAAAACTGTAACTGAAACTAATTTCATTTTTTGAAAAAAACAAACAAACAACTCACTCCTGGCGGTCAGCAAGCATGAAAAAAACTCAATATTCAAAGGGTTAATGTTTTCACTTACTTTTCAAATTTTATTTTCAAAAATTGTGAGTTGAGTAGGACATGCATATAATCCTCATTTAAGAATCTATTTCAGGTTGTGGAGGAGCAGTATATTTAAAAAATATGAATTTGCCTGACCTGTGGTGGCGCAGTGGATAAAGCGTCGACCTGGAAATGCTGAGGTCGCCGGTTCAAAACCCTGGGCTTGCCTGGTCAAGGCACATATGGTAGTTGATGCTTCCAGCTCCTCCCCCCTGCCTCTCTCTCCTCTCTGTCTCTCTCTGTCTCTGTCTCTCTCTCCTTTCTAAAATGAATAAATAAAAATTAAAAAAAAATTAAAAAAAAATAAAATAAAAAATATGAATTTGAACTCAATTGAACATGAACAATAAGGGTCACAAAAAAACAGCTGCAGGAATGACTGAGTCATTGACTCAGGGTGGGATGAGTCGTCCTGCTGCAGTCTCCCCTGAAGCCAGGGAGGGCAGTCTTCCCACTGGACTGCCAGCCTAGTGAATTATTTCAGAATGTAGTGATCCTTCTTTGTTCCTAGAAGTTATGCATAAAGGGCCCTCATGTAATAACCTCCAGCCAAAATTTCCCTATAAGTACGTATAGGTTAGGTTTCAGAGCACCCCTGAAGCTCTTGAGAATTCTTCCCCCTGGAGGCAAAGGACAGATGACTGACCTTGGAGCCCTGGCTGAAGCTTCCCCGTCTGGTGATGTGTTTCTTCATGCTTTGGTGAGATTTGTACATATTGTATCTCTCCATGTATAAGATGCACCTTTTTTTGAAAAATTTGGGGTCTAAAAACTGGGTGCGTCTTATATAGTGGCTGTAGATTTTTTTTACTTGCATTTTCCGCTTTTTCTCATGGATGAGAAGGTATATGAATTTTATGATGAATAAAACTTGAATTCAATAACTTGATGTAATACTTTTTTTTTCCTTCAAATTTCGGGCCCCCAAATTTGGTGCATCTTATACATGGGAGCATCTTATACATGGGGAATATGGTACTCATAATTCACTTTTTCTCATTCTACTACTTTAGCTGTTACTCTAGAACCCAGGCTGATGTTTTTCCATCTAGTGATGTTACATAGCTTATTGTTGTGTTGATTTTTGTTATTCTACTCTAGGTTGCATAAATTCAAACCCATTTTGATTTTGCCTTGATTATTTTTTATTGTTATTAATCATAATAATTCCCCTCCCCTAAAATTTATCTGTGAGTAATTGCAACTCTGTGCCATGCCTCCTGCACAACACAGAGGTGTAGAGGTTAAATGAGTTTTTCAGAGTTACATAATTACTAATGAAGGTAGCACTGAAGTCTACACCTGCGGCTTAAACACCCATGTTTATAGCAGTGGAGATACAGAAATAAATACGTAGGTATTTTCCTAATTCTTTTAAAAGTAGTCAAAGAGAGCCAAGATTTTGTACTGAGAACATTCTACTTTTTTTAGAATTCAAAGCTAAACACTGTAAGTTTTTTTTTTTATTGTTCTTTTCTGATGGGAGACAAATAGAAGCTGATAAGAAAAGCCACTTCCCTTGCTTTTGCCTCCACTATCGAAGAAATGCCCTGTTTTTGCCAAAAAAAAAGAGGGACTCAAAAGAATATGGAAGACCTCTGTACACTAGGTCAGGAAATTCCTGAAATGCCAGGCTGTTCCTAATAACAGTAGGTCATTGCTCATATCAGCCAGTGTTGCTGAAATTCAGTAAGCACTGATTATACCGCAAGTACTAAATCCCCAGCTATGCTCATAAATCTCAGTGGGAACCTGGCCTGCTGGTCTTAGATTTTTTTTTAAATTTTTTTTTTTGCCTTGGTGCTGAGTAAAATATTTTAGAATTAGGATCTTCTTCCACCTCTTCCTGTATATAATTCTGTATGTATAGGATTCCTGATGACCCCCAGTAGCCATTTCCCGGCCATTGTCTTCCGCATTCTGTTTATTTCTCCAGTTATTTGTGTTCATATTCACAATTCCTTTTTCTTTTTTTAATAGAAGTACAGTATAGCAATGTCCTCTGAATGGCTCTGCTTCTTTAAACTTAACTCATAATGAGTTTTATTTATATAAGGCTTTCTTTTTTCTTTTAATGAGTTAAAAATTCACAATTTCTCTAAGAAATAAAGCAGATTCACAGAGAAATTAGCTTTTCAATCAAATGACCCAGAAAGGAGACCTTTCCAAGGAAAAGTTGGATATCATTTTGAAAAGATTTCTACAGAAATTTTCAAACAGATTATCCCACTATTACTTTTTTTTTCTTTAATCTTTACTGAGTGACTCAGAATTAGTCTATTTTCAACATACATAATTACCATGTTATCTGTGGCAATTTCCAGTAAAAATCATCAAAATGTTTCTTGCTTCCAAAAAAAAAGCACTTTGAGTGTTTTTTTCATAGTATGTATCTTACAAAGGAAGTTCTCCTTTCTCTCCACATGTTCCTTGAAATTTTCATGTAAGGGTTTTCTGGGCATGGGACTCAGTGTGTTTCCATTACACCCCCAATAAAGGCAGCCCAGTAATCTTCCCTTGACCCCAGAACAGAAAGCAGGCAGTTATGCAGTTTGTGACTAAGACTACGAACCATTGACCTAATTAATTAGCCATGGTATGGAAAAATAAGAGTTGGGGACTAACTTTCATCCTTGCAGTAGACATTCATGAGTTATTGCCTTTTCCTTTATTTTAGAAAGGTAAGCAGAGGAATCTAACTGCCCTTTTGGTTAAATTAATAACTCAGCAGATCTGCTAAGGTACCTTGTTTAGGTAACAAGGAAGACCTTAGAAAAATCAATCCATCCTGACTAGAATTTCCTCTTCGTATGGGTAAAACCAGATGACAAACTAACTTTTGCAGTGTAAATATTAAACTTTGACCTTGCTTTTAAGAAATACTCTTGCTTCTCTGTGATAGGAATTTCAGTTTACATTTTTGGATATCTATAGAGAAGTATTCATAAATGACACTGAGTTTTTCTTTGACTACTAACCAGTAATAACTTTTTTCTTTTTTCTTTTTTTTGTGTGACAGAGACAGAGAGAGATAGAGAGAGGGACAGATAGGGACAGACAGGACAGACAGGCAGGGGGATGAGAAGCATCAATTCTTCATTGCGGCACCTTTGTTGTTCATTGATTGGTTTCTCATATGTGCCTTGACCAGGGGGCTACAGCAGACCGAGTGACCCCTTACTCAAGTTAGTGACCTTGGGCTCAAGCCAGCAACCTGGGTTTGGAACCTGGGTCCTCTGCATCCCAGTTCGATGCTCTATCCACTGCGTCACCGCCTGGTCAGGCTAACCAGTAATGATGTAGAAACAGCTTCTGTCAAACAAACAAGGCTCAGTTAAGATGACTGTCCTGGGAGAAGAACTGTTAAAAAGATCACAATGGGCCCTGGCTGGGTGGCTCAAAGGATAAAGTACTGTCCAGTGCACCAAGGTCACAGGTGCGATCCCAGGTCAGGGCACACATGAGAAGAAATCAATGACTACACAACTAAGTGGAACAATGAGTTGATGCTTCTTTATCTCTCTTTCTCTTGCCTTTTCTCTCTCAATCAATGGGGAAAAATTACAATCATAAAAATGGCTACCATTTCCATGCCCAGGCTGAGTCTGGACTCCATCTAGTTAGAATTTGTAATCTGGCCTGACCAGGAGCTGGCATGGTGGATAGAGCATTGGCCTGGGACACTGAGGGCCCAGGATCAAAACTCTGAGATTGCTGACTTGAGCACAGGCTCACCAGCTTAGCTTGAGCATGGGGTCACTGGCTTGAGTGTGAGATCCTCACATAACCTCATGGTTGTTGACTTGAGCCCAAGGTCACTGGTTTGAACAAGTGGTCACTGGCTCAGCTGGAACCCCCTAATGAAGGCACATATGAGAAAGCAATCAATGAACAACTAAGGTGCCTCAACTACAAGTTGATGCTTCTTATCTCTCTCCTTTGCTGTCTTTTTGTCTCTGTCTGTCTCTCTCTCTTGCTAAAAACAAACAAATAAACAAAAAACAAAACAAAACAAAATTTGGAGTCTGCAAAGAAAATAGATTTTTAATAAGAAAATGAAAGTAAACCATGTTACTTTTAAATTATGTTTTAAATTATAAAAGTGTTTCTTATTTATAATCAGATCTAAACTGCACATTAAAGATAGTTAGAAGGACAAGTCCTCTCTGTTTTTACTGTTTTCTCACTTCCCAGAAGTAACCTCTGCTTCAGTCACTTATCTATAAATTTTCTCTGCATACATAAGCATAATGTTTATGTATTTTACCTCAAAGGTACATGTAGTATTCCATAAATTTTACTTTTTATTAGCTGTATGCTTTGAACATCTTAACATGTAAATTCGTGCAGATCCATCATTTTCTTCTGTAAGCCATCATATAGTCCATTGTTCCTCATCAATAAATAATCATAGTAACAATAACATTAGCAATAATTTTAATTTGTATATTATTTTTACAAGAGATCTAGTGTGGATTTGAGAAGGAAGAATAATACTGAAGGAGAGAAATACATAGAGCTTGGGGAATAAAAGCTAGGATGGAGGTATATTTTAACCTGGAGGGCTGGTTCACTCTAACTGGAATTTTAACGAACACTAAGGGGCATAATTTGAGACATATTTTAAGAAATGAATAAGATAATTCTGTAAAGAAATGGGGTAAAATTATTTCACCTGTGAGCAAAAACATAGAAGTAAATGAAGGGCAGGCTTGATATAACTGAATAGAGGTGTGTGCAGACAGCATGGAGATCAAAGATGATTAGTAAAGTTGTAGAAGATAATGTTAGATGATAAAATTAAAAAAATAGTTCACATAGTGCACAGTTTAGAAGTTTAAAATTTATATTACAAACTGGTGGTATCCTTTTTTAGTGAGAGGAGGGGAGGCAGAGACAGACTCCCACATGCACCCCGACTGGGATCCACATGGCAAGCCCACTAGGGGGCGATGCTCTCCCCATCTGGGGCCCTTGCTCTGTTGCAATGGTAGCTATTTCTTAGCGCTTGAGGGGAAGGCCATGGAGCTATCCTCAGTGCCTGGGGTCAACTCGCTTTCATTGAACTATGACTGCAGGAGGGAGGGGAGAGAGAAGCGAGAGGCGGAGGCATGGAGAAGTAGATGGGTGCTCCTCCTGTGTGCCCTGACTGGGAATTGAACCTGGGACAGCCACATGCTGGGCTGATGCTCTACCACTGAACCAAACAGCCAGGGCCATAGACTGGTGGTTTTTAATGGGAGGTGACTTTGGCCCCCTCAGGATGTTTGGCAATATCTGATACCATTTTGTATTGTAAATATAGGGTGGATGCTACTGGTACCAAATAGGTAGGGGCCAGGGGTTCTGCTAAACAGTCTACTAGGCAAAGGAAAGCCCCCCTCCTCACATGAAGACTTATTGGACCCCAATGTGTCAATAATATCAAGAGCAGGAAACCCAGCTAAGACCCAAACTTATTAAATGTTGCACCTCATCAGAAAATAAAAATGTTGAGTGTGAAACTATATATATATGTATAATACATATCACTACATAAAAATTAAAATATTTTAAATAATTTTATGTATTATTTCATTTTCTTTGACATGATTTTTTCTCTTACCAAAATATCATTAATATTTTATTGCATCATTAAATATTAACTAAATTATTAAGTGTGAGAAGATCATGAGTGAATTTGCTCCATTTTTCTTATAATATCAGTTGATATCTGTCACATAGCAATCCAAAAGTCTGGTTCTCTGTTAAATTTGCATCTATTCGGTTTTAACCAGTTCTGAAGCTGAAAATAATACCACACAGCATAATGTAGATACAAATGGGAAAAATACCATTTTATCTGCTTATTAAAACATGATAATAATTTTTAAATCCTATTCATCATTTTTGTGGAGAATGTGCAGAATGTGAGAGTAATCATTTATTCTTCTCATTGATTAGAATGTCTTGTAATATTATTCTAATAACAAGTAGTTCTATACCTAATAATGTTTTGAATTTGGAAGGCATTTTAACATAGTAGAACTTCCTTTTATCACTCTTTAAAGTTTGCAAATAGAAGAGTTTCTTTTCATCAATAAAGTTACATATGGACAGATATATTTTCAAATACTTATTTTTAAACTGCCTTCTACATAGCATGACTTCTTCTGAATAGCAATTACTGTCTCACTAATTGTTGATTTATAATCTTTACCTTTTGGGAACAGATTAAGTATTTTATTCTTTTAACATCTCTTGGGAAGCAATTCTAAAACCTGTCCATCATGACAGAAAGGAGTAGTATATTTAAAAACTAGACTTCTGTATAAAAGAAAACTGCATTTGTGTTTCTTAAATTTTATATCTGGTTAGATGCCCTACCATGAAATAGCCAACAAATCTTTGTATTGTATATATAATTTGCATTTTAATCTCATTACAAAATGTTTTTAAAGACTGGTGGTTATTTAAAAACTAATAAACATCTGCTACATGAACCCCTGTATACTGCAATGTGCAGAAGTAAATAAAGTTGTGAGGGTGTTGTGCAAATTCTAGCACATGATCTCTGGCGTAATATTGAGAAATTGTGAATAATGGAATTTAATATTAGTGATGTTTAATATTTATAAATGTTTCAAAAGTAAATAAGCATAATAATAGTTTCTTTCTGAATTCCTATACCTTGTCTCATGTACTCTCTTCTATGGGATGCTCCCTCGCACAGAAAACTAAAAGGTTTCTGAGTTGGAGAGTGATATAATTAGTATAGTGCTTTAAGGAGTTAACACAAGTGGCCATCTGTTAGTGAACATATAATATTTATCAAGTCTGTGTTTAGAATGAACTTTGGAAAAGACAGAATAGGGGAGAAAACTGGTTAGGAGGCTGATAAGATAGTATGGTCTGGGAAGACTGAGAGACAAAGACCAAGATAAGGGTTTTATTTTGGCAGGCTTTGTGGAGATTGAGTCAATAATGATGTGCCAATAAGACTAAGATGATTGAGGAAGGCTAGAAAGATAGGATAGAGACAATGATGGAGCAGGAGGAGGAATTGAACATCTTGGAGGAAAATAACATTATAGATGGAAAAAGGAAATGTAGAATAAGCCCTAGGTTTTGCTATTTGGGTGACTGTTAATTTGGGGCAGTTTTGTCACTAGTGGTCCTCTTCCTATATTGTTTCAGTACTCTTCACTTTCGTAAATAAAATAAAAGAAACTAAATGCTTATTAATAAATTCAAGTCCTCTATTTGTCATAATTGTGCAACATTACAGCTGATGACATCAATTAATTTTGTAGAAAAATTGCAAAAGTCTTTCAAGGGATAACAAGTATTTTACCCTAATAATACTAATAATTAAAAGGATAAATATTAACTCTAATTTCCACCATTATCATATCTCTTAGTAGATGGCGAGTCTTGTAAACCAATGCCACACAAAAAGAATACATACTAGCATTCCTTCAAAATTCAGCTTCAATGATACTTTCTGGGAAATTATCTTTCTTGAGATCTCCCTTCTGCCAAACCACTCTAAAGTATCTTTTTTTTTTAATAATTTTATTTTTTTAATGGGGCGACATCAATAAATCAGGATACATATATTCAAAGATAACAAGTCCAGGTTATCTTGTCGTTCAATTATGTTGCATACCCATCACCCAAAGTCAGATTGTCCTCTGTCACCTTCTATCTAGTTTTCTTTGTGACCCTCCCCCTCCCCCTCCCCCTTTCCCTCTCCCTCTCCCTTTCCCTCCTCCCCCCGTAACCACCACACTCTTATCAATGCCTCTTAGTTTCACTTTTATGTCCCACCTACGTATGGAATAATGCAGTTCCTGGTTTTTTCTGATTTACTTATTTCACTTCGTATAATGTTATCAAGATCCCACCATTTTGCTGTAAATGATCCGATGTCATCATTTCTTATGGCTGAGTAGTATTCCATAGTGTATATGTGCCACATCTTCTTTATCCAGTCATCTATTGACGGGCTTTTTGGTTGTTTCCATGTCCTGGCCACTGTGAACAATGCTGCAATGAACATGGGGCTGCATGTGTCTTTACGTATCAATGTTTCTGAGTTTTTGGGGTATATAACCAGTAGAGGGATTGCAGGGTCATAAAGTAGTTCTATTTTCTTAAAAAACAAACAAACAAAAAAACTGCCTTGACCCAGTTATAAAGCCATGGCCAGAGGCCTGTCAGTTTCCCTTCTTGAGCAGCTAATTAAGTTTATACCTCCTTATAGGGCTCACATACTCTGAGCTACTGTGCACCCACCCTAATTTCCCTTGTACCTTGTATCAAACAACCAAGGATGACCCAATTCCCCAGAGCCCTCTGAAATTACTTAAATCAACCAATCCTAAACCAGCTAGCTTGCCTTGTCTTTCCCTGTCCTTCCCTCTTTTCTTCTGCGTCCTGACCAACTCAGGCCCTTCCCAAGTGGCCATGTGTGGAGCGCTGTGTTCTCTAAAAGTCTTTTCTGTTTCTCTTTCCTAATCTGCATTTGGTTTCACCACACTATACCTCATCTAAGGTCATATGGTTAAAATATAGGCCTCATCTGGTTTGGATAGTCCTTATAGACTACAGCACCTTATGACATTTCTATCAAAGCACTTGTCACATTGGTTTGCAATTATCCACTCAAATGTATTGTTTCACTAGTCAGTGAGATCCAGGAAACAGATCTATTTTTTGTCTCTCTAACTTCCATTTTTAGCACCATTGCTGCATATAGTAAATGCTTAATAAGTAATAGGAATCTTTGGAACACAACATTGGTGAAGTGAATAGACTGCCATTCTCTGGTCCTTAAATAATTCCCTTACTGAAGACATTGGGCATTATTTTAGACAAAAAAATAAATAAATAAAACTAAAGCAAAAAACAACAACATAAGGTATATCACCCTATTGTGTTACTTTTTAAGTCAATAATGGTCACCCACTCGAGAACTATAGCATTATACCCTCATTAGGGTGAAGATTTAGTTGGCAGTATGCCCTTTATAAAATGAAACAAATTATTTCACTTCTTTTATGTAGTCATTCTCTTTTATTTTCCTAGCTGGTATAAACTGTGAAGACCTCTGTATGGGTACCCCTACTGTGGTGAGGCATTCATTCTCTCAGCAGTCTGGAGTGTTGATGACTGACAGTTCATAGCTGAGACCCTCTCTGGGAACTGCTCTGAGCCAAAATAGGCTGCCTCCTATGAAGTGGTATCCATGCCTCAGGCATAGTCTGCTTCCAATGAATGTGCAGTGTAGAAATAGAAAGGGTGACTACAAAAATTCACTGCCCTTGGCTCCATGTAACAATTTCTGCAGTGTCCTCCTTGTTCCAGAGCTCTCAGAGGGATTGGCTGAGGTCTCTGTGGCAACCGTATGGCAGATCCCCCGCCCCCTCTAATCCTTCTCCCGTTAATCCGGTACAGCTGTTGTTCCTGGGTCCTTCACAGTGAACTACAGGCCATCTTAGAGCCTTAATATCTGTCTCCCAGGGAAGCAAGACTAAGACACTGCGCAAAATGAAGAGGTGCACAATTATTTTCAAATGTGAAATGAACACTGAAAAACTGTTTGACCCAATGTATTGATTGGCTTCATAGTTTTATGAAAGACTAGATTTTATAATCTGAATCAATAAATAGTAGACATTCTTGGGCATTATAAGAACATTGATGTTTTAATATCTTTTTATTTTATTTTATTTTTCTGAAGTGAGAAGCAGGGAGGCAGAGAAAGACAGACTCCTGCGTGTGCCTGACTGGAATCCACCTGGCAAGCCCACTAGGGGACAATGCTTTGCCCATCTGGGGCATTGTTCTGTTGCCACTGGAGCCACTCTAGTGCCTGAGGTGGAGGCCATGGAGCCATCCTCAGTGACCGGGCCAACTATGCTCCATTTGAGCCTTGGCTGCAGGAGGGAAAAAGAGAGACAGCGAGAAAGGAGAGGGGGAAGGATTGAGAAGCAGATGGGTGCTTCTCCTGTGTGCCCTGGCCGGGAATCAAACCCAGGACTTCAAAACGCCTGGCTGATGCTCTACCACTGAGCCAGCCAGCCAAGGCCAGGACATTGATGTTTCATTCCTCCTTTCCACATCTCCCGGTTTTCTTGGTATTTTATAAAAATTTATTTAGAATAACTATTGATACCTTTCAAGAGAAAAACTACCTTTATCCTAGTTACTTTTCATAGTGATATCAACTTTTAAAAAGTTGTCAAATCTTTTTTTAAAAAACCAGAAACAGCCCTGGCCGGTTGGCTCAGTGGTAGAACATCGGCCTGGCGTGCAGAAGTCCCGGGTTCGATTCCTGGCCAGGGCACACAGGAGAGGCACCCATCTGCTTCTCCACCCCTTCCCCTCTCCTTCCTCTCTGTCTCTCTCTTCCCCTCCCACAGTGAGGCTCCATTGGAGCAAAGATGGCCCGGGCGCTGGGGATGGCTCCTTGGCCTCTGCCCCAGGCGCTGGAGTGGCTCTGGTCACGACAGAGCGATGCCCTGGAGGGGCAGAGCATCGCCCCCTGGTGGGCAGAGTGTCGCCCCTTGGTGGGCGTGCCGGGTGGATCCCGGTCGGGCACATGCGGGAGTCTGTCTGACTGTCTATCCCCGTTTCCAGCTTCAGAAAAAAAAAAAAAAAAAGAAACATTATTTAATATGTACGAAATATTCAAAACAATTGAAAATGTACTTGATCCATTTTTTTTTTTTTTGTATTCTTCTGAAGCTGGAAACGGGGAGGCAATCAGACTCCCGCATGTGCCCTACCAGGATCCACCCGGTACGCCCACCAGGGGGTGATGCTCTGCCCATCTGGGGCGTCACTCTGTCATGACCAGAGCCAGTCTAGCGCCTGAGGCAGAGGCCATGGAGCCATCCTCAGTGCCCAGGCCAACTTTGCTCCAATGGAGCCTTGGCTGTGGGAGGGAAAGAGAGAGACAGAGAGGAAGGAGAGGGGGAAGGGTGGAGAAGCAGATGGGCGCTTCTCCTGTGTGCCCTGGCCGGCACTTGATCCATTTTAAATAAATAAATAACCAAACAAACAACCAACCAATCAAGCCACAGAAGGGTTGTAATCTAAGGATACCCAATAAAAGATAAATAAATATATTCCCAGAAACATTTTTTAGCTCTCAACAGGAGCTACATATTATTATATACTTATTTTAATAGTATTATTTAATACTGTACTAGTTTACTTATTTAATCATCCTTAACCATGCATCATTTTCTATGGCAATACTTATGGATTTTTTTTCATCTGTTCCAGTTGGGTTCCTCCATATTTCTAAGGCTTACGATGTTAGTGAGTGTGATCAGCTATAACAAATCTGCCAAAACAAAAATACCACCAAAACCCAATAAGATAAAGATTGATTTTGTGTGAACAGACTCAATTAGCATAAAAAGGACTTTTCTCTCCTCTGTCTATGTTTTTATTAAGGATGACCAGAGTATTACTGAGGAGTGACTGAGAGAAATGGTGGTCAGAGAGGGTAGAAGTTCTTCTGTTTTCTAACAGGGGGTAGCTGCTTTGGGAAAGAAATAAACAGATGAAAAGAAAAGACATAAAATGGCATCGTCAGTCTATTTTGAGAATTGAAGTAGTTAAAATTCATTACTCTCTGCTGAATACGCTTTGTTTGCTAGGAGTAAAGCAGCTAAAGTAGCCTCTTGCCATCATGGTGGAGAACAGACTAGCACGTGTGTACAAGGTCACCCTAGTGTGAAGTCAGACCTCCTTATATGATTATAAAACATTTCATAAAAAATAAGTAGACAAAAGAACTCAGAAATGAAGTGTTGAGCAGATTCAAAAACTTTCTGTCACTCACCTGGCAGAAACGCGTTGCCGATAACTTTTATTTCTGCCTTCTAGCCCGGTTGTGCTTTAGTGCTTACAAATAGGTGAAATTTTGAAACGTAAAGAAAGCAGTCAGATTACTAACTTTTGACCAAAAGCCAGGACGATTTTTTAACTACTATAATCAAAGTAGTTGCCAATGATGCTCCTTAAATCACTACCTTTTCTTGATGATGAGACCAACTTTCCTGATGTCATCTATTGTTTTGTAAATAAAAATAGATGGCTCAGGATGAAATGGTCTGTGTTCATACCTTGGTTCTGTCTGCAGCCTCGGTGGTTACTTTTGTTCTACAGCATAGTCATTAATATACATGGCCCCAGAGTCAGATCTGGCTTTAAAGCCCAACCATTGACCTAGTTAATTAGCCATGGTATGGAAAAATAAGAGTTGGGGACTAACTTTCATCCTTGCAGTAGACATTCATGAGTTATTGCCTTTTCCTTTATTTTAGAAACTTAAGCAGAGGAATCTAACTGCCCTTTTGGTTAAATTAATAACTCAGCAGATCTGCTAAGGTACCTTGTTTAGGTAACAAGGAAGACCTTAGAAAAACCAATGCATCCTGACTAGAATTTCCTCTTTGTATGAGTAAAACCAGATGACAAACTAACTTTTGTAGTGTAAATATTAAACTTTGACCTTGCTTTTAAGAAATACTCTTGCTTCTCTGTGATAGGAATTTCAGTTTACATTTTTGGATATCTATAGAGAAGTATTCATAAAGGGGACTGTGTTTTTCTTTGACTACTAGCCAGTAATAACTTTTTTCTTTTTTTGTGTGACAGAGACAGAGAGAGATAGAGAGAGGGACAGATAGGGACAGACAGACAGGCAGGGAGATGAGAAGCATCAATTCTTCATTGCAGCACCTTTGTTGTTCATTGATTGGTTTCTCATATGTGCCTTGACCAGGGGGCTACAGCAGGCCGAGTGACCCCTTGCTCAAGTCAGTGACCTTGGGCTCAAGCCAGCAACCTCAAGGTTTGGAACCTGGGTCCTCTGCATCCCAGTCCGATGCTCTCTCCACTGCACCACTGCCTGGTCAGGCTAACCAGTAATGATGTAGAAACAGCTTCTGTCAAACAAACAAGGCTCAGTTAAGATGACTGTCCTGGGAGAAGAACTGTTAAAAAGATCACAATGGGCCCTGGCCGGGTGGCTCAAAGGATAAAGTACTGTCCAGTGCACCAAGGTCACAGGTGCGATCCCAGGTCAGGGCACATATGAGAAGAAATCAATGACTACACAACTAAGTGGAACAATGAGTTGATGCTTCTTTATCTCTCTTTTTCTTCCCCTTTCTCTCTCAATCAATGGAGAAAAAATTACAGTCATAAAAATGGCTACCATTTCCATGCCCAGGCTGAGTCTGGACTCCATCCCATTAGAAATTTGTAATCTGGCCTGACCAGGAGGTAGCATGGTGGATAGAGCATTGGCCTGGGACACTGAGGGCCCAGGATCAAAACTCTGAGATTGCTGACTTGAGCACAGGCTCACCAGCTTAGCTTGAGCATGGGGTCACTGGCTTGAGTGTGAGATCCTCACATAACCTCATGGTTGTTGACTTGAGCCCAATGGTCAGTGGCTTGAAGCCCAAGTTTTCTGGCTTGAAGCCCAAGATTGCTGGCTTGAGCCCAAGGTCACTGGTTTGAACAAGTGGTCACTGGCTCAGCTGGAGCCCCCTGGTGAAGGCACATATGAGAAAGCAATCAATGAACAACTAAGGTGCCTCAACTACAAGTTGATGCCCCTCATCTCTCTCCCTTGCTGTCTTTTTGTCTCTGTCTGTCTCTCTCTCTCTTGCTAAAAACAAATAAACAAACAAAAAACAAAACAAAACAAAATTTGGAGTCTGCAAAGAAAATATATTTTTAATAAGAAAATGAAAGTATACCATGTTACTTTTAAATTATGTTTTAAATTATAAAAGTATTTCTTATTTATAATCAGATCTAAACTGCACATTAAAGATAGTTAGAAGGAAAAGTCCTCTCTGTTTTTACTATTTTCTCACTTTCCAGAAGTAACCTCTGCTTCAGTCACTTATCTTTCTATAAATTTTCTCTGCATACATAAGCATAATGTTTATGTATTTTACCTCAAAGGTACATGTCACTGCAGTCGACAATTTATGGACTTAACAAAACTTGAGTATCTTCCTTTCCAAAACAGGAGTAGTCATTCCATCTCCTGCATCGTGCCATTGTGAGGACTGAGTGGGGGTCATGTGCATAATCCATTTGGCTCACTGTCTGGCATGGGGTTTGTCCTGTTTTCAACCCAGTCAGGGACTTAGCATCTTTACATTTGGAGTCTTGGCTGAGAAGATCAAGTAAATACAAAAGGAATACTGATAGAGGTCAAAGTAGCACCTATGTTAATTATAGAGGCCAGGCTGGAAGGCATATGTGAAAGTCAAGTAAACTTTCTAGCCAAATCCCAGAAAAATGAGGCCTATTTATCCATCAGCCTCAGGCAGCACTCACTGTGGTCCTGTAGTCTCAGCAGGATGGTTCTGTGCTCTCTGCCTGTAGCTCATGCCCCAGAGAAAGAGTGTAGACCAGGAAGGAAACATCAGGCAGGGGAAGGAGCATTGTAGAACAAGCACTTAATAGATGATAACCTGTCATCCTTTCGACCTGGGCCGGTTCACCCCTCCTTAGGCAACCTGGTGGTCCCCTGCTCTGGGGAGGTCACCATATTGATGCCGAACTTAGTGTGGACACCCAATCGGCATAGCGCACTACAGCCCAGAACTCCTGGGCTCAATCCATCCTCCTGCCTCAGCCTCCCGATTAGCTGGGACTACAGGCGCACGCCACCATGCCCAGCAACCTGTCACCTGTCATCATTATGAACTGACAAGGATGTTTTTTCTTTCTTTCTTTCTTTCTTTTTCTTTCTTTCTTTCTTTCTTTCTTTCTTTCTTTCTTTCTTTCTTTCTTTCTTTCTTTCTTTCTTTCTTTCTTTCTTCCTCTCTTTCTTTCTTTTCTTTTAGATTTTATTTATTCACATTTTAGAGAGAGAGAAGAGAAAGAGAGAGAGAAGGGGGAAAGAGAAAGAAGTATCAACTCCCATATGTACCAGGCATATGGTTTTGACCAGGCAAGCCCAGGGTTTTGAACCAGTGATCTCAGCATTCCAAGTCAATATTTTATCCACTCTGCCACCACAGGTCAGGCTGTATTCCTTTCTTTACTTGGCCCCAAATGTAAGTGGGAAGTATTTGATCCACTGTCTTTGTTTATTCTGAGGCAAATATATAAATTTTTAAAATATGAGTCAACACTAAAAATTTTAGAACTATACATAAGAAAACAAACTGAAGAAAATTAAACTGTTAGAAATAATTCTACACCAACATATCCGAAAACATATGTCACATAGGATTTAGAAGTCTTTGCAATGTTATAGCTGAAATAATAAGTTGATGACATATGAAGAAAAAATAGTGTGGTTAAAAGGAACATATTTTTAAAAGGAACAAAGACAGAGATATTACAATTCAATCTGAACTATAGACCCCAAAATGTAGTATATTTTCATTTTCAATAGCTAAATTTCATCCATAAATGTAATATTGCTTGATGTTGTGAATATCTTTATTTGATCTCCAATGTATAGCCTAGGAGTGAACTGGGTGTTTATTAATTTGTGACATTCTTATATATTCCCTTCTCACTACTCTCTGCTTCCTATAGATCATGCTAATAGTTCTAGTTCCTACTGTCTCCACCTGGGTAAGAAATATAGAGTAATGGAAATAGAATTTTAAATTTTGTTTCTACAACAGAAATAGTCTCTTAAGAGCCAAAAACACATATGAGCAGAAAAAGTTTATCAAATATTAGCTGATAAATAGGTAATGATATTCTTAAACTAAAAGTTATTAAAATTTAACCAATTAACAACCCATGACTTGCAAGAAGAGCATATATGAACATTTCATTTGGTGAATTATATTATGTGCAATTACAGTTTCACCAAATTAAAAAAAAAAAGATTGATAATATGACCCTATGTTATAGTGAGTTGTTAATGGGATTGTGCCATAGATGGGCCATCTCAAGGATGAGACTCTTATGCATTCGCTGTGTCTTGCACAGTGCCCACTACATGACAATTTCCCAAATAGTACTTGAACGAATATTTGCTGGAGAGACCAGGCATTGGTTAAATAAATAACCTCATTTTCTAACCTCATTGGTTAAGAAAATTAGTGTCAGCAGGAGGCTTTTTTACTTATTTACTGATGGTTACTTACTCATTAGACATTATTCATATATGATAGCATATTTCTGAAGTCATACCCTTCAAGCAATCTTCAACACTACTTTTATACCTACCAGTCCTATGCTTATGACACATCAGGTTTGAGACTTCAGAAAAACACGTTCATATTTTTTTCACAAATATTCAAAATAGCCTTCTGGCTTTCACTCAAATTCAGATAATTTGGGGGAGGAAAGATCTGAAAAACCTGTCAAACATAATTATAGAGTGTAGCAGTGCTCCCAGTAATGGGATTGGTTCAGTGGTTATTTTTGAAACACGCCTGCACTAATATGCAGTGCTTGAGTCTTTCAAGTATTTCAAGATATTTGCTTTTTATGAACATGGGTGAAATTTTTCCCCTTATGTTTTATATTAGAGGAGCACAAACTTCCTGACTGAAATCCAGAGATGTAAAATTCTAGTTATGATTCAAAGACACTCCACCTGCATTTAAATGATACTGGTACTCTTTTTCTACTGCTTGCTCCGTTTTCCCAAGCTTCCCCCGAAAAAACAGGGATCCTATTAAAGCCACATCTTAACTACTTCTTTGTAAAATGAAGGACTCAGAAGCAAATGGTGATTATTTCATGATGTTTTCAGTAATGTTTTAGTGGCATTATCAGGATGATTTCATGATTGCATATCATAATTATCAGACACTTAAACCCAGGACATAAAATAACATTAATGGTTTTTGCAATAACATTATGTGTGAAATCATCCATATTGGAGGAAGCTATATATTTGGAACATAGCTTTACATTTTTTTCCTGTATAAAATTTCTGATTATTTTCTTTTCCCTCCTTTGTTTTTATGTTGTGTTTGCACTTATAAAGTTGAAGGACATCTTGCCTCCTAACTGGATCACACATAATTCATTTAAGGGAGAGACCTACTGATGCCATTTCTAAATACCTTTAGGATCCTCAGGATAGAGTCCACCATTATATTTTCCAATCATGAAAGCTACTTCACATGGACAATATTATCTCATATGCCTTTCTTTTCACTTCCATATGGCCTGGAAAATTTGATGCAGTGCTAGACCTTTTAGCTAGTATAAACATATATTGTTATTAGAATTCTGCCTTTTTTTTCTTCTTGGAGCTTATAGTTTTAAAATATAGAAACAGCTTCATTAGAACAAATTCCATGTTATCAGGATTCAAGGAGTATCAGGAGGGAGTGTTACATTACTCTGGAAACAAATGATGGACGGTACTCTATCCTTTTTTTATATTTAATACTGTGTGAGTTATTAAATATATAAATATATAGGAAAAAAAGCTGAGTAATTCTAAAATCAGCCATTGCAAGGACATTTTGGTGATTGGCCTCAAAGGTGAGCCAATGGTTTGCACAGGGAGGGTAGATCCTAATATAGAGAAGTATGATTGCAGGATGATGAAGCACATCCTCATTGAGATTCAGCTCCGCCATTCATCCTGATCCGGGAATTTCTCACATTACTCAGGCCTTGAGATTAAGGCACTGATGGTTTCTGATAATACATACATGAATCAGGGAAGGGATACATATCAAGTAATTATGAGTCATTAATACTACTTTCTTTTATTTGTTTATTAGATTAGCTAGTCAAATCTCCTTAGAAAGAGCAAAGCAAAGACAGAATTTTCCTTGAGGAGGAAAAGAATTCACAGCATATCTGAGCAGTCAGTTGTTAAGTTCTTACCATTGCGACATGCTTAATGGATAATGTCCAAAAGCAAAACACTATCCTGTGTGCACAGCCATGGTTGTGTGCAGTTTCCTGCCTCTTAGCAGTGATTCATTCCATCCTTCCTTGGAAAAGTGGCAGAATGTAGTGTTTCTGATCCAGGCTCTGGAGTTAGATGGCTTAGGCTCAAATCCCAGCTCTGCCACTTCCCAGCTGTGAGTCTTGGGTAAATCGCTTAAACTCTTTAGATAGCAGATTCCTTGTTGGTAAGATAGGCATAGTAACTGTACCTTCCTCATGCATTTATCAAGAAGATTAAATGAGTTAGCCCATGTAACACATAGCACAATTCAGAAAGTCCTCAACCAGTAACTGCTATTATTATTTCATCGTATTCCAGGAAAGAATGTAAATTGGGTAGATCAGAGAGATTACTATTATATTCACACCCTATCAGTATATGACAGTGTCTACTATAAAATGCAATTGCTTTATAAATAGTAAATGTGGTGTCAGAATTTAGCAGAAGCAAAGTCTAGGGTAAAATCACTTTCTCTGCCCTGAGCATCACTGGATTTTATGCTGGAATATCTCAGTGAGTATTTTTTACTTTTAAAATTCTCTTCTTTTTTAAATTTTGGTGTTCCATATATGTTTATACTTATGGCATAAAGCCTTTTGTAAATAAAAAATAAAAATAAAGAACGTATTCCCCCTTTTTCACCCTCCCCTTGACAGGTTGGTTTCTTCAATTCGGGAGCAAATTTGGTGTTAAGTTTAAGGGAAAAGCTGTGATTTTTTATAGTTGCCCATTTTGATGTAGTCCCTTTGAGAAAGGGAGCTAGAACTTTAGCCTATATTGCTGCTCATCCTTCAACCTTTACATCCATGAACACTACTCCACAATTTTCTAAAATAATAACATTTAAAAAAAAAGGAAGACTGTTCAAACACTGAATTATCTGTGAGACTCAGCCAAGTTACACCAGCTGCACTGGCTCGGTTCCTACATCTGGGCTCCAAGGCGGGTAACAAAAAAAAAAATCTCCATGAACAGTATTTTAAGAATTTTGGCAACACACAGGTCAGGGAAATTAAAAAGAATTCTTTGCTGAAAACAGAGTTGGTAGAAAACAATTGTTTGCTCTCCACACAGTTCACCAAGCAATCTAATGGCCAGCCGTTAGAATACAAACAAGTATGTCCAGAGCACTGTCCAAAGCCACCGTGTCTCTCTGGTAAAGGCCTATGGGCTCAGAATGAGAAGCAGCAGTGGACTTAAGACCCATATAACATACATAAATTTTGGTACGGAATATGTTCATAACATTTTATATAAATAGAAAAAAATCCTTTTCCATGAGTTTTCACTTCTCTATCTTTCTGAGGCCTCGGAAAAGATGAGGAAGAGAAGGGAAAAAGGAAAGAAGAAGAAAGAAAGAATATAAAACATTAAAAATAGTTTATGTTCATTACATGATACGTCAGGTACTTAGTGCTTATATATATTATATTATCTGTTTTAATCTTTACAACAAACCCACTTGACAGATAAGAAAACTAAAGCTAAGAAGAATTAAACAAGTTACATAGGACCATAAAGCTTCTTAAAGTTTCATTTTTCTGAACTTTCATGTCATTTTCTGACCACTGTTTATCTAGCCCTTGTTATTCTTGCCATCTAGTCCTATCATTTCTTCTACATGTTTCCTGTCTTATGAAATAAATTATAAGCCTATTTAAAACCTGGATAATTTATTATTTCAATTTATATCTACAGTCTCTGACACAATGAATGCACTGGGCATAATAAGTACTCAGTAAATATTTGTTGGTCATTGTCATTAGAGCTCATAAAAATATGAGTCTGTAGGACAATTTTAATATTAAAAATGTGACTAAACATGAGATGCAGAATTTGAAATTGTTGTGTAACCCTGGTGGATACAATAGGGAAATCAAAAACTGCAATAGAATATACTATGTATAAATAAAACGAGTAGTAGAATTTTCAAGGACTTTGAAATCAAGGACTCAACTCTACTGCGTACTAACCATGAGACCTTGAACAATTCCTCAAAACTTGTTAGAGATTTTTATTCCTCAGAAAGGATCACATCTTCCTGAAAGAGTCTTAAGGAGGTAATAAAAGCTTGGCAAAATTAAAAATTGTAATAATATTGTACTATCAACTTACACTAGCTGTTTGATACTATATGATATATATGATAAAGTATGATATATTATATCATATACTACGCTATATTAGCAAATATTATAGACTGTTATATTGACATTTTTTAATATTTAATAATTTTTGCCTGACCAGGTGGTGGTGCAGTGCAGCACTGGCCTAGGGTGCTGAGGACCCAGGTTCAAAACCCCAAGGTCACTGGTTTGAGCTTGAGCTTACCAGCTTGAGTATGGGGTCATAGACATGACCCCATGGCCACTGATTTAAGTCCAAGGTTACTGGCTTAAGCCCAAGGTCTCTGGCTTTAGCCTAAGGTTGCTGGCTTGAGCAATGGGGTCACTGGCTCAGCTGGAGCCTCCAAGTCAAGGCATGAATACGAAAGCAATCAATGAACAACTAAATTGCTGCAACAAGTTGATGCTTCTCATCTCTCCCCTTCCTTCCTATCTGTCTGTTTGTCTCTATCTCACTAAAAATAAATAAATAGAAAGAAAGAAAGAAAGAAAGAAAGAAAGAAAATACAATTTTGTGTATACACAAGTGCAAATCTACTTTTGCCCATCCCTGTGTGTGTGTGTGTGTGTGTATCATATCTTATCTATTCATCTGTTGATAAACTCTTATGTTGTTTCTACATCTTGGCTGTTGTGAATAATGCTGCAATGAGAGTGCAGATATATTTTTGATGTCTTATTTTTATTTCCTTTTGATATATACCTAGATATAGGATTTCTGAATCATATAGTATTTTATTTTTAAGTTTTGAGGAAACTTCATACTCTTTTCCATAGTGGCTGGACCAATATACATTTCCACCAACAGTGGTCTCAGTTTTACTCTGAAGATTTTAATCCATTTTTCAGTTCATTTTTGTTATGCTGTAAAATAGTGGTCGAGTTTCATTCATTTGCAGGTGAATATTCAATTTTCCCAGCACCATTTATCAAAGAGACTGTTATTTTCCCATTGCATATTCTTTGATTCTTTGTAGAAAATTAATTTATCACATAGGCATGGGTTTATTTCAGAGCTCTCTATTCAGTTTCATTGGTCTCTGTGTCTGTTTTTATGTCATTACCACCATTTTGATTACTATAGCTTTGTAATATTGTTTAAAATCTAAACATGTTATGTCTCCAGTTTTGTTGTTCATTCTCAAAATAACTTTGGCTATTAGGAGTCTTTTGTGACTGCATACAAATTTTAGGATCTCAGCCAGCACCTAGATGCAGGCGTTCAGGCAGCAGCTTTTAAAATATGCAAATAGAACTCTTTCAGGGAAAGACTAAGAAATGGGTACCTCACAGAGGAAAGGAAGGACTGTTTAGTAATGAAGTGAAAAAATTCGTTTCATATGGTTGCAAAAAGATTAATTTAGGCCCTGGCTGGCTGGCTCAGTGGTAGAGCTTTGGCCCAGAATGTGGATGTCCCAGGTTTGATTTCCAGTCAGGGCACACAGAAGAGGTGGTCATCTGCTTCTCCACCCCTCCCCTCTCCCTTCTCTCCTTTCTCTCCCTTCTCTCTATCTCTCTCTTTACCTGCAGCCATGGCTCAGTTGGAGCAAGTTGGCCATGGGTGCCGAGGATGGCACCATGACCTCACCTCAGGCACTAAAATAGCTCGGTTGCTGAGCAACCAAGCAATGGCCCCAGATGGGCAGGCAGAGCATCACCCCATGGGGGCTTTCTGGGTGAATCCTAGTTGGGGCACATGTGGGAGTCTGTCTCTCTGCCTCCCCTTTTCTCACTTAAGAAAAAAAAAGAAAATGGAAATTTCAATTTCCATGTCATAACATACACAGAAACCAACCATAAAGAAAAAAGAACCTCATCTTCATAATAAACTCTTATATTTACATATGTATACCAGGAAAAGTATGTAGGAATATTCATAGCTTTCTGGAAACCCTTGTTCTAAATAGCAAATAATAATAATAATAATTGGTAACAATCCAATGCCCATCAACTAGAGAATGGGTAAATAAATTGCTCTTTTTTATGTAATAGAAATTAAATATATAGTATTGGAATAAATGTGCTATAGCTACATACAGTATTAACAAAACAGTAATAATAATATAATGTCAAGTGGAAGGCAAGTCCAGAGAATGCAGGTAGTAGATCTTTAATTAAAGATCAAAAGCAAGCTAAAACTAAACTAAAAAATACTTAAATGTACATTATATGGACCTATAAATAATGATAATTCAAAGGAATGGCAAAAAGCATATTACTGTGGTTACATCTGTCTAATGAAAGAGTGGTAGGTGAAGAATGCTTAGATAAATATAAGATTTTGTATTCTTCACATTCTTGGCTTGGATTTCAATTTTATAGGTATGTATTATATTATAAATAAATAAATATATGTATTTATGAATTGATTAAGTCATTAAATGAAAGATCCTGTGTGAAACTCATCATGACAAAATGTATGATCCAGGTCCAAATAAAAAGAAAACCAATTCCTTTAAATTAAACTTGAATGTTTAGTGGTATGTCTCTCTATTATTTTTTTGTAGCACTAGTTATGTCCTTATATAGGGACTTTTATATTTTATTTCTGATGCTGTATCATATGTTTAAAATGTCCCAGACCAGTCCTCCTTCCTTATTCAATACTGGCAGGCCTCATTTCATGCAGTGCTGTGCTACCTGTACAACATGCCTCAGAACTGTGTCCTCAATCTGTACAGCTTCTCAGTTACCATGAAACTGTGCAAAGTGAGGGCACAGTTCTGATAAACACAAGTTTTAGTTAACACTGAGCCACAAAAATTGCTGTCAGTATTCTTTGACCTTTCGTCTATGCATCCTATTAGATGAATTTAGATATGTGTTCAATTAAAAAAAGGAAATTTTTAATAGCAGTCAGAGATTAATTAAGGGATAATAGCCAGATCTGTAATATCCCATCAAAACTATTATAACAAATGAAAACATTAAAGTTGCCACCTATCTATTATATATTTTATATAAAATAAAAATATATAACAATACTAAAGCTCTGTCACATATAAAACTCTATTAGATGGATGTTAAACCGTATTAGCACCTGCAGGGTTTTTCTCTCCTCCTAGGAAGAGCCAACTTCTAACCATCGTGACTTGATCAACAAGCATCTTAGCTGATATGGAATGTTCTGGAGCACAGGAACAGGTTTCCAGTAATAGATCTTGGTATGTGTGAAACAGGGGACCCTAGGACAAAAGATTCAAGTAAAAAAATAAGTCAGAGAGTATGTAAGATAGAGCAACAGAACATGAGTTTGAAAAAAGCAAAATGTTTTCAGGGAGAACATGAGATTAGGCCTCATCATCCCTGCACATTGCCCCTTGGGAGGCCCATGTGCTCTAAGAAAGAGAATGATGTAGAATCAATGAAGAATGTACCAGTGGCCCAACTACCTGCTATGAGAAAACTTTTGAAAAGACTAGTCATATAAAGAAATGACATTTTTTTGATGGCCACACGAACAATGGAGTCTATCTGTGGCAACATTGGCAATTACATGAACAACTCTGGAGCCACAGAGGTCAGGGATGACCCGAGAAACGAACACTGGACCAGCAGGATACCAGAACCACAGCAGCAGCTCCCTCGATGTCAGAATTTTGCCTTTCCAGGGACTCCTGGAAGAAATTATTCAGAAAAATTGCAAAGAGGAAATAAAAAACTGGCCTTCCTATAAGTCAAGAAAGTATACATTCAGAGACTTGAAGTTTGGGGGTATTACTGTAGATATCGAGTGGCCAGGAAACATGAGTAACAATTCCACAGCTTTCTTAGATGTGACATGATATTATGCTCTATTAAAGTGTTGTATTCCCCTGCTTTCTTTTATTCCAGTGGTCTGTGACAATTTTTTTCCTCAGAAAACCTTTGGCAATGTCTGGAGACATTTTTGATTGTCACAAATGAGTGTGAGTGCCAGCGATGCTGCTGTACATCCTAGAATAGAGAGGACAGCCCTTTACAACAAATTATCCTACTCAACATGTCGATAGTGCCAAGGTTGAGAAGTCTTGGTTTTGATATTCCCCATTGTCCCAGCCTCCTGAGTATAAATCCAAAATTAATGTCAGTAAGTCGCTTTGCAGGGATGTTCTATAAGTGTGAAGCATGAAATAGTCTTTTGACTACTTCATATATTTCAATAAATACTTATAAACACCACTTCTCACCAACACTTATTCATGCCTTTAAGTATATTTGCATCATTCTTCTCAGTTAATCGATGACATATATTATCTTTAAAAATGTGGACATTGTCAATTCTGAAAAAAAAGAAAGCTCATATGAAAAATAAATTGGTTGCAATTATAACTTCTGCTGGTCCCTTGGCATATATCTGTAATGCTGATTTAGTACATCTGATAAGTATTTCCCCAAACGCATTTCTTTGGCAGCATTAGAAATGATAGCTGAAAGAAATGAGTACAGTATTTTCAGTTGCAGAAACTATAGTTGAAGAGTATTTTAAATCACATTTTTTGCTATAATATGGGTAATGAATGTCATTTGATTTGTGTATTTAAAGTTGTAACACAGAGGCATGCATGCCATCCTAAATAGGGTTGTTGGGGTTTTATGTTGTTTAGTTGTTTTTGTTTTGTTTTTCTGAGCTGAATTAATGAAGGGAAGTAATTAAACAGCTGTCAAAAGAAGCTATCTAGGATAGTAGGTGTATTTATCCAGTGCTATAGAACCATTGCAGATCTGTATCTATACATAGCTATTTCGGTTTAGGCTTTGTGAAAACAAAATGTTCCACTATTTCAGTTATCTTTATGATAAGAGAGGAAGCATCATTGTTTATTCTTAAGAGAAAAGGATAAATCTGGAGGAAGATTAAGATGGTGACCTTGAAGTGTTTTTGTTCATGCATCAAGACTCCATTCATGCATAAATATGCCAGGGGAGTAATCAAGGTAGCTGTTTCTGTCTCCCTGACTGCTGGGTGTTATTACCAAAATCAAACACATTAAACACAGTGTGGAGGAGATAGGAAAGGAAATTAGCCTTTAAGCAGATTTTTAAAGATATTTTTAACTTGGCAGTCAGTATAATAGGAAATCATTGCCTCTTTATTTTTTGAAGAGCAATGGATGGTCACTATCAGTTATTTGTCAGAATGTAAGTTGAAAAGAGTATCTTAGATAGGCACTTACTTGATTTTGAAAATAACTTTGTTTTTGAAAAATAAAAATTATTTAACAATGAATACTTTCTTATACTGTAGATAAGATTACTCTTTTCAGATACTACATAATGTCAAAACATTCCAAGGCTTGCTGGGATTTAGAGCCAAAAGGCAACAGTTTTTGAGTGGGTAATAAAAAACTCTTGGCTTCAGTGACAGAGAGCAAGATAAAAAAGTAACTCATGTACTTGGAAAAAATAAATGCCTTTAATCTTATCTAGATATTCAGAACTTATTTGGAACAATATCAAATTAATCATTCTGTTTACGGGAAAATGATGTTTTAAGTGCAAGGGAATATTTTTTCTTCTTAATAAAATGCAAGATAAGAGAACAATTTTTCTTTTGTATTACAGTGGAATGATGGGACTAAGGAACATGTATACCCATTAAAAATTAAGACTTTTACTTTCTGAGAGGAACAAAAATTATGCCATTAATTCTTTTAAAGTTTGTTCTCTTAATGACTTAAGATTTCAAAGTATACCAGAAAGTTTTGACTGTGGCTAGGATTCTAGCTATCACTCAGACTCTTTTCTACTGTTGTTAAATCTCATGAAAGAGTGCAAACTAAAAGTATAAAATGTGTTCCTGCTTTGTAATTGTAAGACCATTAATTAATATCTGATTTTATAACCATTCATTGCCTTTAGAAATCAGGTAGTGCTGTTTCCTGCCATGGACCACTCAAATACAATTATACTTACAAATACAAAGTAGCTTGTTTGTAAAAGTAAGAACAAGTTCTATTCAACTAAATCCTGTTTTATTGCCTGGTGGTGCAGTGGATAGAGCGTCTGAATGGGACACAGAGGACCCAAGTTCAAAACCCCGAGGTCAACGGCTTGAGCACAAGCTCATCTGGTTTGAGCAAGGCTCACCAACTTGAATCCAAGGCCACTGGCTTGAGCAAGGGGTCACTTGGTCTGCTGTAGCCCCCCTACCCCCCCTCCGGCCAAGGCACATATGAGAAAGCAATCAATGAACAACTAAGGTGCCACAACGAGGAATTGATGCTTCTCATCTCTCTCACTTCCTGTCTGTCTTCCCTATCTGTCTGTCTCTCTGTCTCTCTGTCTCTCTGTCTCTCTCTCTCTCTCTCTCTCTCACACACACACACACACACACACACACACACACACACACAAAATTCTGTTTTATTTTCAAGAAACCTGAAAAAAATATTCCTGAATATATGCAGAATAAATGGTTAATTGAAATTTCACAGTTGTATTATCTCATAGATTTCACAAAATTTTAAGAAACTGGTTATTCACTTTCACAACTTTTGTTTTAGGCCAGATGAATATTAGGCCTATTTATGGAAAGGAAAACTGAGGTTCAGATCTCTTGCACAATTTACATAAGGTTACAGAGGTAGTAAGTGATAAAGCTAATAATAAAACAAATGTATTTTGTACTGAAGAAAGATTTTTTTTTCCTTAAGTGAGAAGTGTGAAGGCAGAGAGACAGACTCCCACATGTGCCCAACCAGGATTCACCCAGCAAGCCCACTAGGTGGGTGATTCTCTGCCTGTCTAGGGCATAGTTCCATTGAAACTGGAGCCATTCTAGCACCTGAGGTAGAGGCCATGGAGCCATTCTCAGCACCTGGGCCAACTTGCTGCAGTGGAGCCTTGGCTGTGGGAGGGGAAGAGAGAGAGAGAAGAAAGAGGGGGAAGGGTAGAGAAGCAGATGGTCACTTCTCCTGTGTTCTCTTACTGGCAATCAAAGCTGGGACATCCATATGCCGGGCTGACACTCTTCCACTGAGCCAACTGGCCAGGGCAAAAATTTTTCCAAATAAAAATTCCAGTATTTTTAGTAAAGAATAATAGCATCTAGAGCTTCTACAATTTTACATCCAAAATTGTAACCTAATGAATCTAATCTAATAAATCTAAATAACTCTAATTTAATCTAATAAAAGTTTACTAATCATTATATAAAATAAGGACCAATATCCTAACCTGTGGTGGTGCAATGGATAAAGCGTTGACCACAACAAGGTGCCACAACAGGGAATTGGTGCTTCAGTTCAAACACTGAGGTCACTGGTTTGAAACCATGGGCTTGCCTGGTCAGGGCACCTACAGAAAGCAATTACTATGAGTTGATGCTTCCTGTTTTCTCTCCTCTCTTTCTCTTTCTCCCTTTCTTTTATTCTCTCTCTCTTCTCTCTAAAAATCAATAAGTAAAATCTTAAAAAAATTAAAAATAAATAAAGAGGACAAATATATTATAAATAAAGAAAACCATAGGCAAAAGAAAGAGACCAACAGATGATTTATATAGTCTTTAAAATAACTAGACCCTGGCTGGTTGGCTCAGTGGTAGAGCATTGGCCTGGCATGTGGAAGTTCCAGATTCAATTCCCAGCCAGGGCTAGAATGGCTCTGGCTGCAATGCAGCAATGGCCCAGATGGACAGAGCATCACCCCCTGGTGAGCATGCCAGGTGGATCCCAATCGGGCGCATGCGGGAGTCTGTCTCTCTGCCTCCCTGCTTCTCACTTCATAAAAATACAAAAAAAAAAAAAAAAAAAAAAAAAGAAAAACCCAAAAAATTATATCATAGTTAATAAAATAGAGAAACACATGAAGAATTTCAGAGAGATTTAGAATCCTTTAAGAAGTCAATTCTAGAACTGTGCTAATATATTAACCACTAGCTTCTTGTGGTTAGTTGAATTCAAATTACTTGAAGCTAAATAATATTAAAAACTAGTGTATTTGTTATATTAGCCAAATTTCAAGAATTCCAAGTTATATATGGTAGGTGGCTACCATAGTAAGCAGTACAGACATTACTATTCTCATCATTCTAGAAACTTCTATTGGGCAGCACTGCTCTAGAAATAGAAATTACAATAATAGAAATTAGGAAATTAATAAATGAGTTTAAAATCAGACTAAATGAACCAAAACAGAAAATATTAAACTAGAAAACAAGTATCAGAAACATCCAAATTTGTATTAACAGAGTAATAAACTTGACAGATTCTCTGCCCTACAAAACAGATATCTTACAGCAGAAAATTTTATTTAAAAAAAAGTAAGTTAGCCTCTGGGTATTGTCCTAAGGGCATAATAAAGTAGAGACACATTCACTCAAGTAAGTCTACTAAATCTCAGAACAGTGAGACTCTGTAGCATTTCAGTCATTACTTGCTCCCTTTCCCCACATTCTGCACCAGCTCAGACAGGGAATCTCTACTCGGGGCACATGCTGCCAAGACATCTGGGACTTGTTCTCCCTCCAGCTCTAATTCTAATGCTACAGTTTCACTAGTGTTTCTCATGCCTCCTAACTCTCTGTAGCAAACCCTATTCTAGGTATAAAGAGCTAGGAAAAGTAAAATTCTCTTTCCTCATCCAAACCCTACTTGTACAAAAGAAGCTCTACCTCAGGCAGAAAAAGTCCAGGAATACTGAGGCCCTAACCTTAGTTCAACTGTAGAATAAAGGTTCCATGTTCAAAGGGCAAGCCAGGAAGAAAGAAGCTAACCTCCCCTCTATTGTTTCCTCGTATAATTGAGATGTGACCTTAGGAGAAATGAGCTTCTGTCCTCACCTCCCAACTGCTGAACAAAGCACAGAGCTGCTGCCTCATGGAAGAGGCTATAAAGGAAATGAATTTATTTAGAACATAGCATAGAAAACTTCATGGGCAGGGGTCATGCATAAAGGGGGTCATGCATAAAGGGGTCTCAAGTGTGATCAGAGAGGGAACATTCAAGCTACCAGGCCATTACTGACCATGTAGAATGAACTGTAAACTTCTTAAACTATGACACAGACTCCAGACCAGGCATACAAATTCAATGATAAAGGATGAAAAGCTAACTGACTGAGATGGCTAAAGTACAACCCTTTCATGCCAAGGTTGCAGGTTCAATCTTTGGTCAGGGTACATACAAGAGTCAACCAATGAATGCATAAATGAGTGGAACAACAAACTGATATTTCTCTCTCTCTCCCTTCCTCTTTCTCTAAAATCAGTTTTTAAAAAGTTTCTTTTAAAAAATAATAAAATAAAGTACAACCCTTAACAAACCAATGATTTATGCTGATACAGGGATTATAGCTGCTAAAAGCCAAAAACTGTTTTTTAAAAAGTGAGCAAAGATATGAGGCTACATATAACAGAAATAAATTTCAGAAAATTAGTTCAGTAAACTCATTAGACATATAAGCAAACAATCAAGCAAAAGTGACAATAACATTACATCCAAGGGAAATCAGTAACCAGTATTACCAGAATATTAGCTAAATGTCCACTTTTCAATTAAAAAAAATACATGACATGTAAACACACAGAAAATGTAACCCATACAGTTTTTTAAACAGCTGAAAATAAAAAAAATTTTGAGGGGGCCAATTAGATTTATCAGACTTGAGATTAGCAATTATAACTGTTCAAATAACTAAAGAAAACCATGCCTAAAAGTTAAAGGTATAAAGAAAATATTTTATCAAATAGAAAATCTGAACAAAAAGATAGAAGTTATAATAAAAGGCCAAATGGAAATTTTCTAGTTAAATATTAACAAGAACAAAATTAAAAAAATTATTACAGGCCCTGGCTGGTTGGCTCAGTGGTAGAGCGTCGGCCTGGCGCACAGAAATCCCCGGTTTGATTCCCAGCCAGGGCACACAGGAGAAGCACCCATCTGCTTCTCCACCCCTCCCCCTGTCCTTCCTCTCTGTCTCTCTCTTCCCCTCCCACAGCCAAGGCTCCATTGGAGCAAAGATGGCCCGGGCGCTGGGGATGGCTCTGTGGCCTCTGCCTCAGGCGCTAGAATGGCTCTGGTCGCAACAGAGCAACGCCCCGGATGGGCAGAGCATCGCCCCCTGGTGGGCATGCCGGGTGGATCCCGGTCAGGCGCGTGCGGGTGTCTGACTGTCTCCCCGTTTCCAGCTTCAGAAAAGTACAAAAAAAAAAAATTATTACAGTGACTAATCAGTAGATTTAAGTTGGTAGAGAAAAAAGTGAATTCGATTAAAAGTTAATAGAAATTATACAAATTAAAAGAAAAACAACAGAGAAAAATAGAAAAAAGGAAACACATAATATCAGAGAAATGTAGGATACCACTAACTGCATTATGTGCCTAGAGAGTACCAGAAAAAAAGGAAAAACTTTTTGTGAGAAAGGTACACAAAAATATATACTTGAAAGGATAATGCTGAAAATATTTCAATACTTAGTAAAAAATGCATTTTCTACACATACAAAATGTTCAAAAAAGTCCAAGTGGGATAAAGGCAAAGAGGTCAATAACCAGATATACCATAATTACATGTTAGGGAAAAAGCAAATTCTGAAAGAAATAAGAAAAATAATTAATCACATCAAGCAAAGCCCAACATGATTGAACAGCTGAATTATCATAAATAATAAAAGCTAGAGGGAGATGAATGTTATATTCAAGCTGCTGAAAGTCAACAGAATCTTAGATAGAGCAAAACTATCTTTCAGAAATGAAGGTGATTATTTTCCAGTCAAGACGGTAGAGTAAGCAAAGGCTGTGTTCCCTCCTCCCACCACCACATCAAAATTATCACAAAATTAAAATTTTAAAAATCTTTGCATTCATGTGATTTTAATAGTAGAAAATGTATTATTTACAACATGGAGATAGTACGGCTAAGTACAATATATGATAATATTTCCATGTTTTATGTATGTTTAAAATGAGTGCATTCTCTGTACAAAACATTAAATGAATATATTAAAGCACTTCATAATATTACATAAAATTCATTTAAAAAAATCTTTTGTTTACATAACCTGGAAAAGACAGAGAAAAATAATACTTTATATTTAACCCAATTAGCTTATTTTTAATTCTTATTACCACAACCCCAACTTTATGTTATCTAATATTTTAATTTTATATTTTTATTTTTGGCTCACATATTATATATGATTTATTTTTGCTAAGATTTATTTACACTTTCACTAATTTCTTCATTCCATTAATTTTTTTGTGGGGGGGTGTCACTTCCTTTCTCTTGAAGTCCACATTCCATTGCTCATGTTGAGAATTCTCTTGTCAACCTGACTTTTGTTCATTTACAGGTAATCAGTCTTTTCTCTCCAGTTGCTATTGAAAAACTTTCTTTATCCTTAGTGTGTTGCAGTTTTACTTTGGTAGACTAGATATGGATTTCTTTTTTTTTTTTTTTTTTTTTTTGTATTTTTCTGAAGCTGGAAATGGGGAGAGACAGTCAGACAGATTCCTGCATGCGCCCAACCGGGATCCACCCGGCACGCCCACCAGGGGCGATGCTCTGCCCACCAGGGGACGATGCTCTGCCCCTCTGGGGCATCACTCTGCCATGACCAGAGCCACTCTAGCGCCTGGGGCAGAGGCCAAGGAGCCATCCCCAGCACCCGGGCCATTTTTGCTCCAATGGAGCCTTGGCTGTGGAGGGGAAGAGAGAGACAGAGAGGAAGGAGGGGGGGGGGTGGAGAAGCAAATGGGCGCTTCTCCTATGTGCCCTGGCCGGGAATCAACCCGGGTCCCCCGCACGCCAGGCCGACGCTCTACCGCTGAGCCAACCCGCCAGGGCCGGATTTCTTTTATTTATACGGTTTAGGTACATTATGTTCCCTGATGTTCATAAATTTGGGAACACTATCCCCACTATGATCATTTACTTGGTTGATTATACATTGGGGCAATGGGGATCACAGACAGTTCAAGGACTAATGGTTCTAAGGTTGGAGTTGACGTTGCTATCTGAAGAACTGAAGCATTATCAGGGCCCATTGTTAGAGTGGGGGCTTATAAGGGGTGATAATGTAGCTCTAGTCCCAGTCTGATGTACACTGAGTGTAATGGCTCTGCAGACACACCCAGTGCTCACTTCCACAGTTCCTGAATGTATAATTAGGATAACGTACTTGGAAGTTGAATTAACCCTTACATTAGAATTAGCCACATGGCCGGTAGGGTAAAATCAGACAGGGAGAGAAGCTTAATCGAAGTCTCTGACGTTACATTCTTTCTCTAGCCAAGATAATAAATTAAAACTGATTATACTGTATACCAACAGATGGCAGATATGGACCCTATAGTATTCCTTACAGAAATTAGGAAAACGCTGGAGAATGCTTTTAGATCATAGCAAACTGAACTACATAGTAGCCCTATCACAGTTTCCATGTAGGACATGGTATTTTTATTATAGCAGAATAATATCACCTCACATACATGGATCTGTCGACTGAATTGTACCCCACCTCAAATTCATATGTTGAAGTCTTAACATCCAGGACCTCAGAAAGTCACTACATTTGTGAGGAGGCATTGGAAAATTAATCAGACAAAGTAACTTATTCAACAGACATTAGACTAGAGGTTTTGTCATTGACTACTCCGGGTCTGTCAAAATAGGCCCCAGTTGCTAAGAGGGAGGTTATTCAAGAACTTCTTATTGACTGAGGCTGTTATGGTGATGACTGCCTTTCCAACAACAGAGACCAATGCTGAGCCCCTGATGTGGTATTATTCCTCCAGGGGACCATTTGGTAGCAGGTAAATTACACTTGACTCTCTCTATCTTGAAAGAAGCAGTGACTTATTCTGAGTATGCATTTTTCTTTCCTGCCCACCAAGCCTCAGCCAGCACTGCTTCGCTGGGGCTAACAGAGTACTTGTACCTACAGAAATGGAATAGGATCTGAATATAAGACCCCTTACAAAACAAAGGAGATTAAGAAGTGGTACTAAGATAATGGGAATACATCATCTGCATTTCATTTTCCTTCATCTAGAAGCTGCCATTCTGGTAAAGCATTAGAAAAAATTGCCAAAATTACACCTGAATGACATTGCAGTAAAGGTATTTCTGAAGAGCTACACTTGAAGAGACAACATTCAGCAAGGATGGGATATTTCCTTCCAGCATGCAGTATGCATACTGAATCAGACTTCCATATAACGGTAATCCGTTTTCTCTGATAGAAAGAATACATCAGTCTAGGTACCAAAGATTAGGGTAAGGGGTAGATGATGTCACTTACCATCATTCCCAATGGCATACCAAAGGACTTACTGTCCCAAAAGGATTAGAAGGTATGGTCCCTAAGGGGTTAAATTCTCTGAGAGACAAAATATTCTGATGAGATGACAAGCTTTGGCTGCCACTGTGGCACTTAGGAGTCCTTGTATACAGAGACCAGCAGGCAAGGAGAGGAGTCACCATTGGCATCGGTGATTGACTATAATGAGAAAGACAAAGTAGGGCTTAGAGAGAACAAATGCAGAATCGAGTGAGCAGCTTGAATGCCTCTTGGTATTCCCTCAATCACTTATGACTCTGACTGAACAAATTTACAATCCCACTGAGAAGAGTATGGTTACCAAAAATTAAGACTTGAAAAGAGGGTTGAGGCTGTACCCTTGGTAAGCCACCAAGACTGGCAGAGGTGCTAACTGAGGACAAATGGAATTTACAATAAATAGGAAAGGTAGAAGACAAGTGCCAGTTGTAGCCCTGAATGCAGCTTCACCAGTGAGGCTATAATTCATCCCACTATCTCCCTCCTTTAAGTTTCCCCCAAGGCAGAAAGGTTGACTGGAACCCTTGAGGACAGCTATTTGCCAAACATATACAGGGGGTCCTCAGGTTACGACATAGTTTCGTTCCCATGACAGTAATGTAACCTGAATTTTGGTGTAAGTTGAAACACACCCTAGCCTAAGTCACTTACTTATCCTAACACAGTTGTAAAATCATAACCTAGAACATAAACACACAACTAAGCCACAGAAAAAGGAAAAGGACACAAATGCACTGTACTGTACATTGTACTGTAGTAACAGAAAAAAATGAGTGTAAAAATAATTCCTTCCCTTTATTCCTATGTTTGACTAGAAGGTGGGAGAAAGTGACCTATTGGGAGGAGGAAGCTGGAGAGGCAGGAGAACCTGCAGAAGGTGCTGGGGATACTGGGTCAGGTGAATCAGGATTGCCTAAGGAACATGCAGGAAATGCTGGAGATGATTCTACCTTTACTACATGCGTTTCATCTCGAAAAGCAGCTGATGTAGAGGGTACAGGATCTGTTGCAGGCCTGTCTACCTTCTTAAAGAATTGTTCCAGGCTAGACTGGAAGTATGACATAGTCCATAAGGACGGTGGTCCATAAGTAAGCTAATGGCTTAAGCCAAAACAGTAATGTCTCAATTTTTTAAAAGTTTTTATGGGAGTGAGCATCATAAACTCAAAACGTCGTAACTGGAAGAACCCTATATGGAGAAGTGTATCTTTATGGAACAGGACCTAGACTGCAGCAGCCATTGAATCACCTGTCAGATGTTACAAAAAAACCTGTGGTTCTTTTGCAAGTAATGCAGTTAGACAACTTCCAACCTCATCGCCGTCAGAATCTGCTTTAGCTTTCAAGTTAAGGCTTTGTTTTTCCTGAGCAATTTTGGCAAAGACTGAGTGTGAAAGGAAGGCTAGTCCTAGTCATTTCTGCACAACACAGGATTCCTCTATTACTGCGATTTTCAACCTTTTTTCATCTCATGGTACACATAAACAATTCACCAAAATGTTGCAGCACCCCAAGAAATACATTTCTCGCTGATCTGACAAAAAAAATAGATATAATTTTGATTCATTCACACCAGATATTTATTGTTGTGTTGGCTGTTGTCATTTTTTCTTTGACGATCTCAGGGGAAAGAAGGCAGTGCCACTGACTACTCAAGTATTGCATGTTTAAAAATCTCAGCCCTGGCCAGTGGCTCAGTGAGTAGAGCATTGTTCCGGCATATGGATATCCTGAGTTTGATTCCTGGTCAGGGCACACAAGAGAAGCGACCATCTGCTTCCTTCACCCTCTCACTTTCTCTCTTTCTTTTCCTCCTGCAGCCAGTGGCTTGACTGTTCCGTCACCCTGGGCACTGAAGATAGTTCAGTTGATTCAAGCATCAGGCCCAGACAGGGTTGCTGGGCGGATGCTGGCCAGGATGCATGCGGGAATCTGTCTCACTATCCCTTCCTCTCACCAGAAAAAAATTTCTCATGTAACAACTAGTTGAAAATTGCTGCTGTATCCTGGATGATCACTTGGTAAGTTATATAATGGCTATATAATGTCTAACCATTGGGTTGTACACCTGAAACTAATATAATATAATATGTCAATGTAATTGAAACAAAAAATTAGAAAATTAAAAAAAAGACTTTTTTTTTTTTTCCAAAGCTCCCACTGGTTTGACTAAGACAGGTATTCCTCTCTGTGCCCTGGTCTGAGGCTCTTCCTCTCTGCTTCCTCCTCACTATTATTTCACCAATATGAAGGTATTCTATCCATTTCCCTTTACTACTTTTATCCTCTGCAGGACGTAGACGCCAATAAATTCTTTTACCCTTAACTTCGTTTCAGTGTCTGGTTTCTAGAGGTTAAATGACATAGAAATCTAGAATGTTACAGTATGTTTTTTAAAGTTTATTTAGCATCCAGGTAAAACTTCAGCTGAAGGGCCTATTTTTTTTCCACCCTTCCTTGTCATGCCCCTATTTTATCTTCTTATTTTATTTTACCTTTTTTTCCCCTTAAGGATATTACTTCATTAACTTACTATAATCTACAGTGAGATAGGCAGTGACCAATTTTACCTGCTTAAATCAACATTTTTCTGGTAATTTTTCCCCAAAGAGGGTTTTCTTCTTCTTTCATTTTCTTTGTAATATTATTATATATTGATAGAACCTATTTATTTATTTAATCATTTATTTATTTATTTATTTATTTTATTCAGTGAGAGGAGAGGAGGCAGAGAGACTGATTTCTGCATGAGCCCCTCCCGGGCTCTACCTGGTAAGCTCAGTAGGGGGCAATATTCTGCCCATCTAGAGCATTGCTCCATTGCTCAGCAACAGAGCTTTTCTTAGCACCTGAGATAGAGGCCATGGAGCCATCCTCAGTGCCCAGGGCCAACTTGCTCCAACTGAGCCATGGCTATATGAGGGGAAGAGAGAGAAGCAAGAAGGGAAAGAATAGAGAAGCAGATGGGCACCTCTCCTGTGTGTCCTGAGCAGGAATTGAATCTGGGACATCCATACTTCAACTGGATGCTCTACCACTGAGCCAACCCTCCAGGGCCAGAACCTATTTATTTTAAAATGATTATTTATCTTTGAATAATGAGTCAGAATAAAGTTGAACCATGTCTAACCATGAAAAAATTTTTCCAAGTTCTGGGTAGTTTCTTACAGCACAAGGTTATGTGAATTAGTGACCTCATTTTCTCCTGGGCAAAGGTGATTGACAGTGGCAACACCACTCCCCTTTGTTTCAGTACCTTTATTTGTTTCCTGGACATAGGTGTGTCTTGTACATTTATACTGGGCAGCTCCTTCCTTCCTTCTTTTTTTTTTTTTTTTTTACAGAGACAGAGAGAGAGTCAGAGAGAGGGATAGATAGGGACAGACAGACAGGAATGGAGAGAGATGAAAAGCATCAATCATCAGTTTTTCGTTGCGACACCTTAGTTGTTCATTGATTGCTTTCTCATATGTGCCTTGACCACGGGCCTTCAGCAGACCGAGTAACCCCTTGCTCAAGCCAGCGACCTTGGGTCCAAGCTGGTGAGCTTTGCTCAAACCAGATGAGCCCACGCTCAAGCTGGCGACCTCGGGGTCTCGAACCTGGGTCCTCCGCATTCCGGTCCGATGCTCTATCCACTGTGCCACCGTCTGGTCATGCCTTCCTTCCTTCTTGAATCCAAACTAAGTCCAGGCCAGTGCTTTCTATAGATGTACTCTGTTACCTCTGTTCAAAACAAGGATAAGGTGGTTTCCCCTTCTGAGAGGTGTCATCAATTTTGCATTACCACACTCTGCCTGCCTTTCTAGAAATCTGCACCTGTTTAACATTTATGGCATTTGGAAAGCCATCCTCTCACATTGTAGTTCCTGATAATATGATTTCTAATTTTATCAAACATAAAGATTGCATTTGTTTTTCTTTCTCTTTAGAGTTTGAAGGTAGTTCTCAAGAAAGGAGTAGAGCTGTCTATTTCAATATTTTAAAACTAGAAACTTTTATATTCATATTTTCCACATAATGCATCAGGGATAATTTTTTAAAACAACTAAACAATGGATTTTTTTCTCAATCATACTTTTCTGATTTTTTTCCTATATATTGAATCAATGTATAGTGGAAGAGAAAATATCATCTAGAATATTTAAAAAGGACTGCTCAGCTTCACCTCAAATTTGGATTTCTCAAGGCTTTAATGAGACAAAAGTATACATAATTATGTATTGATTTAAAATAAAATAAAATAATAAAAATAATTTTCTAAATTATGGTGAACAAAATTTGGGGCCCCAGTTTTTCCTTTTAACTTTAGTTTATAAGGCATAAATAATATGACATAAAGGGAGATCCCTCATGATAAGAAAAGTGACTTCATTTAAGAAGTAAGAGTGAGAGAAAATGGCAGGACTATACTTGTGAATATCTGGGTTCTCCCCGGGTGACCAAAATATGGGGGAAAGTTTCAACAGGTAATAGAAACACCAAGATGGGTGCTGTGTGTGTCTGTGTAGCTATGCAGAGCTATGCAAAGGCATACCTCAGAAAAAACTGCAGGTCTATGGAGAACCCTGAGTTTGACCTGGCATTGTAGCAGTAAGGAGAAACGGCAACGCTACATAGAAATGGCTAAGAAGTCTTAGCCTTTAGGTCTCAGGACTCTGTGTTCTCTAATTGCAGAACAAAGGGAAAGTCCATAAATTCCCAGATACCCAGTACAGAAGAGCTGAGACAACCTGTGTGCCAGGTGAAGCCTAGTCTTGAGACAAAGAAGTCTCACAGTGTGATGACTCTGAGTTCAGAGACCATGGCAACTCAGAATGTTTATAGATATATTTATCATCACAACAACATCAAATTAGCTAAATTATCAGAAGCTGCAAGCACAAATATGTAGATGATGGATTAAGACATATCTACCAGGCTGGAGCTGAGATTAGCAGAGAATTATAGGAGAGCAAATAGATCAACTTTCCATCTCTCTAAGATTAAAACCAATTTTACTCTCCTCTATATTCAAGAAAATTTCTGTAACAACCAGAAGGAGAGCCTGACTGCTGAAGGAAAAAAAAAAAGAGACTGGGTGAGGAATAAGAGCTCGCAAGTGACTTAAAGAAAAACCTTAAGAAACTAAAATATGTTTATTGGCAATTTTATCATTCTTCTGCTAAGAAAAAGAAGAAAAATAGTCTTAGGAACATGATGATATCAGTTGAAGAAAAATTGATATTTTTATTTGTTAATAGATATAGTGCTATGCAAAATTGAAATATTTTATATGTAAGATTTTATAGTTTTTAACATAATTTTATAACAATTTTTTTCTATTTTATTAAAACTATTTGTAAACATGTATTTTGATAGATGCCTTTTACACTTTCTGACAAAGCAGTTTCTTCTATCTCTATCTAGTTTGAATTTTTACATAATGTTCAAATTAACACTGGGAAACAATTTTTTTTTCATTTTCTGTTGCATGAGGTTTTAGAACTGTTTCTATATATTTCTATATCGTTAATTCCAAATCTGAAATCCTTTTTTTGTTGCATGCTCTAGTTTTTATGCAATTTTAATTTCTTTTTGTTACAGTTAATGGCATGCATTGGTTTTTAAATTGGAGTTAAAGGGCAATAACTCTTGGATTGAACATAACCACAAGGCAATTAATGTTTTATAAACATCACTTTTACATAATTGTAGTTGTTTTTAAATGTAAAAAATTATTATCTGATAAAAAACACCCTTATTTTGTTTTAAGATTGAATCACGGCTTCTTTAAGTAGGCGTAAATGTAAGAATAGTTCTGACACCTTCTGTTATATATGTGGCTGTTATACACTTCAACATCAAAGGCCTAATATTTCATCATTTGTGACACATGCATATATTGCCTATTTTCAAGTTCTCCTTGGCGATCAAGACAAGAATTGGGCTCCTTATACTGTGTGTCATAATTGTGAGGAAATGCTTTGTGACTGGACAAAAGGAAAACACAAAGGAATGCCTTTTGGTATTTCCATGGTTTGGCATGAACCTAAGGACCACAGCAGTGACTGTTATTTCTGTCTGATCCATACAAAGGGCATTGCAAGAAAAAATGGCATATGATCTCATATCCTAATATTCCTTCAGCAATACAACCTATCCCACACTCTGAGACCCTCCTGGATTCAGTTTTCAATGGTTTTATTTTTTCTAAGGATGCAGAAAGTGAACATGGTGATCAAGTATATTTTGATAAGATGCATGAGGAAATGGTTGTAGAATCTGAAGGGTCTTCTGATGCCAAGCAGTCATTAACCCCTCAGCAGTTTAGCCAACCTGAATTGAATGACTTAGTAAGAGATTTGGGCCTATCAAAGAAAGCAGCTGAGTTATTAGCCTCCAGTCTTCAAGAAAAGAATGGTCAGCTAAAGTATCCCATTTCAGGAAGTGTGAACAAATTTTTGTGGACTTTTTTTCCAAAGACAAACACTTTGTTTACTGTCATGATATCAGTAGTCTTCTCAGCCAGCGAGGTGTTACCACTTACAGTCCAACAGAATGGTGGCTATTTCTTGATAGCTCGAAACAGAGTCTGAAATGTGTTCTCCTACACAACATAATGTTTATGCAGCGGTTCCAATTGGTTATTCAACTACTCTGCAAGAAGATTATAATGACATAAAAACTGTCCTTGACTTTCTGAAGTATGAGGAACATAACTGGATCATTTGTGTGGATCTTAAAATGGTAAATTTCCTGCTAGGACAACAGAGAGGTTTCACAAAGTATCCTTGCTTTCTGTGTTTGTGGGACAGCCAAGCTTGGGAGAAACACTAGACACAGAAGGAGTGGCCGAAACGTGAAGCTTTGGAAGTTGGGATGCAAAATATTGTGAATGAACCTGTAGTTAATCAAGACAGGATCATTCTTCTCCCACTTCACATCAAACTTGGCTTAATGAAGCAGTTTGTTCAGGCTTTGAATAGAGAAAGTGAATGCTTTCAACATATTATTTCTGCTTATCCTGCTTTGTCTTTCGAGAAGATAAAAGCAGGTGTATTCGATGGACCTCAAATTTGAACCTTCATATGTGATGAAGAATTTGCCAGAAAGATGAATAAAGAGGAGAAAGCAGCATGGCAGTCTTTTGTGGCAGTTACAAAACACTTCCTTGGCAACAAAAGAGCAGAAAACTATGAACTTCTGGTTCAAAAGATGCTGTTGGCTTTCCGCGACATTGGATGTAACATGAGCATTAAGATTCACTTCCTGAACAGTCACCTTGGTAAGTTTCTCAAAAATCTTGGAGCTGTTAGTGATGAACAGACTACTGCTGGAGCATCAAATGAGATTGTCTTCAACAAGTACACAAACGCAAGAGCTACAAATGCAAATTTTTGCCTGAATAGAATTTAAATAAGTTTTGTGCAAATTTTATGATTAAAATAAGTGTTTTGATATGTTCTATTTCAAAATTGTAGAAAAATTCTGATGCAATTATATCTTTTAGTGTATTAGTGTATTTACTACATTATATAAATTATTATATTTTCACAAAGATAATGCCCAAGAAGACATTCTACTTCATTATGTTAAACTAAATGTTGAAAATTTTACAATAAGATGAAAACCTAAAATCTTGAATTGCAAAAAAACTATAGCTTATAGAGAAAAAATAATGTCAGATTTGAGATCAGCACACTCGAATTAGGTAAGAACAAGTGTTTTTGTGGATGCAATAAAATTTTGTTCCCCAGTGTAACTTATTGTACAGTTTTCTTCTTGTCTTATTTGAGATTTGACTTTTTCCCCAAATGCCTAATTGTCCCATCTTTTTCTACTGAATAATTTATCTTTGTCTTATTGAATAATGTTTCTACTTTATTATATATTAAATTATATAATAGAATTTAATTGTAGACTAATTGTGCACTCTTCTGTGCTTATTTAATAATTATAGTTTCAGAAGATGCTTTAGTATCTGGAAAGCTAATCTTGTTTAACATTGTTCTGTTTCATTTTCTTAACCATTTTCCACTTTTTTCATGTCGATAAATTATAAAATTATCTTGTCAGGATTTAAAATGAAAATTTTACTATTATTTTGACTAGAGTTGGATTATATATGTGCATTAATTGTTCCTAATCTGCATGGTGGCTTACTTCTAAATTTATGTGTATTTTTGCATATGTCTAAGTAATATTTTTTTGGTTCTTTAAGTTGTTTTTTTTTTTTTTTTGTACTTTTCTGAAGTTGGAAACGGAGAGGCAGTCAGACAGACTCCCACATGCACCCGACCGGGATCCACCCGGCACGCCCACCAGGGGGCGATGCTCTGCCCATCTGGGGTGTCGCTCTGCCGCAATCAGAGCCATCCTAGCGCCTGAGGCAGAGGCCACAGAGCCATCCTCAGCGCCGGTTCTTTAAGTTTTATTTTGATTTCACATGAGGTCACACATTTCTTTTTAACAGTGAGAGAGACAAGAAGAGAGATAAAAAGCATCAACTCGTAGGTGCTTCACTTTAGTTGTTCATTGATTGCTTTCACATATGTGCCTTGACTGAGGACTCCAGCGAAGTCAGTGACCTCTTGCTCAAGCCAGTGACCTTGGGCTTCAAGCCAGTGACCATGGGATCATGCTGATAATCCCACGCTCAAGCCACTTGAGTCTGCGCCCTAGCAGGTGACCTCAGCATTCTAGGTTGAATGCTGAGGCAGGTCACACATGCTTTTTTAGGTAATACAGTTATATTACTTCTCATTTATTTTCTACTATATTTGTATTAGTGTACAGACACTGTATTAATTTGTTGTATATTTTTATATGCACGGTTATTTACAGAACTCTTACTAGTTCTAACAATTTTTATGAGGAGATTATTATTGACTTTTTAGTTTGTTCTTATATTTTATTTAGGATCACTTCCTGATTTATACTAGACTTTTCCTGTTTCATTTTTGTCCCTGGGTACATAGATTAATGCTTCTGCTGCTTGCTTTAATAATATGGTGCATTAGTTTGCAGTAATAGTGCTTTCTGCTTCATGGGTGCAAAACTGACAGTGTGCATAGAAACAAAACAAACAATGCCATAAATATACATTACTTATAGTGTATTGATTAACAATATCTGTGCTCACAAAAGTCAATTAAGCAAGATTATGGATTGTAGAAGTTTCCCATGTTCTACAGCTATAAACTATAATTTGTTGTATACAACACAAATGACAAAATGTACAAGCAAACTGTGGTCTTGGTGAAAGACTTTATTGCTTTCAATAGATCAGCCATTGCTAATAGCCCAAAAACTGAGAATGCTGTCTCCCGTAGAGAGTCAGTCCAGGCCCAGGTGTTCTGGGAACCCTCTGCCATCTGGAAGGACCCAGCCAATATCTTCTTCTTTTGATGTACCTGAGTCAGCGTAGGTACTCTGGGAAAACTTAACCCTTTTAAAGAAAACATTTTTCATTTGACTTCCTAATCACCAAACAGATATTCTTAACTATTCAATAGATAAGAATTTCTTCTACTGGAACACTGGGATGTAGGGGGAAACAACTCACAGAAAGAAGACAAGGGGTTTGGTATTATTTTTTCTGTGTAGGTTCTCTGGAACCACATACATGGGTTCTGTCCTATTTAGGTTAGCCCTGTCTCCACCCCTGTAGAGAAATAAGTAGCCTGAAATAAGTGGCTGCCATTCCTAGGACTCTCATTGTTAGCAGAGTCCCCTCACAGGCTTGTTGTCAGTAGTGATTCCTTTGTTCCTGCCTTTTATCTCAGAAACACTGACCTGATGCTGCTTTAGTGGAGATAAAATAATGATATCTGCTGATATTCACAGGGTCTGAGTGGGAGGCTACACATCACATTAAGTCAGAAAAAGATAAAAATGTAGAGCTAGCGAACAGCAGCACACACAAGCTGCAACTTTATTTGGGGTTACTATAGTTGAACAACAAAGGAAAACAGGTTGAATCATTTGGCTTCCATTGTACTGGAGCGATGGGATTATTTTAGTGTGTACTCTAGCTATTTCTTTTAGAATGTCCAATAGAAATAAATCAGTCCAAGCACTAGTGAATACATTTGGCTCATAATAATAGTTTGCATTTAAATCAAATCTATAGATGCCCAAAATAGACTCTTGAACTGTGCAGAACTCATACAAGTAGCAGTCAGAATGATGAGTGTTTTTTTCCATTCATTCAAAAGCACATAAGGTGCTAAAGATACCATTTTCAATTGTTATCTGTCCTACTGAGACTATTGCAAGGGTTCAGTTTCTCTTCAATTACACTGAAATGATGCACTTTTGTCTGCTGCTGTTTTAAATCCCTATTATACCTAAATGTGTTTCCCTGTAATACTAAAAGTTGTCAAGTAAAACACCAGGAAGTTCAGAAGGTTGTTGTTTCTTTCTTTCTCCTTCTTTTATTACATCTTCTACTCCTCTTCCTTCTTTTATAAGATTTCACAGGTAACAGTCTAGCTTTATTTTTCTATAGAAACAGAATGAGATGATTTTGCTCCCTGTGAGAGATTTGGCAATGTTTGTAGGCATTTTTGATCATCAGAATTGTGAAAGGATTGCTATTGGCTAGTGGGTAGAGACTAGAGAGGCTGCTAAATACCCTACATTGCACAAGACAGTGCCCAAAATAATTTAGTCAGCCCAAATGCCAATAGGGAAGAGATTGAAAACCCCTATCTAAAAGAAACAAACACAACTGATCAGGTTTAACTGTTACATAATTTTTAGAGAGCGTAAATTGACATGTTTTCACGCTATGATTTTGAATTTAGATAAGAGGATTAGTGTCATGTAGGTTTTTTTTATTTTTTATTTTAATTTTTATAGATGAAGCTTCCCATGAAGTCACCAGTGAACCACTAAATTCTTATTTTTAAAAATCAGTCATTATCTTTAAGCCATTTATCTCAAGTTCTAATGTTTCTTTTCAATTTCATATTCCCCTTATACATTGCTAATTCATCTCATTGAATGGGTTTTCTTGTGATAGAAAAATATTAGCCCTGGCCAGTGGCTCAATGGATAGAGTATTGGCCTGGCATATGGATGTTCCAGGGAAGGAAAGGGAAGGGAAGGGAAGAGAATGAAAGGGAAGGGGAGGGGAAGGAAAGGAAAGGAAAGGAAAGGAAGGGAAAGAAAGGGGAGGGGAGGGAAGGGAAGGGGAGGGGAGGGAAGGGAAGGGAAAGGAAGGGAAGGGAAGGGAAGGGAAGGGAAGGGAAGGGAAGGGAAGGGAAGGGAAGGGAAGGGAAGGGAAGAAGAGAAAAGAAAAAAAAATACCACCAAAATTATTTTCAGTTTTATTTATCTGGAGTGAAATAAAAAACATTTTTAAGTTTTTGAATGTTTTTGAAAAAGATAATTTTATGCATATTTTGATTTTTATCGAGGTAAAATGAGGAGACTCTAAAGATAACTTAATTTCATATACTTATATTTTCCCAGTTATAACTGAGATTAATCTTACTTTTAAGATTTTTACTTTTCAATGTTACTTTTTACAAGAGTTTGGACAGAAAATTGTCAGTCTTTCAAATTTTAAACATAATAAAATTTCTATACTGTTATAAACTAAATATTTGTGTTCTCTAAATTTCATATTTTGAAACCCTAATTCCCAGTGTGATGGTGTTTGGAGATGCAGCCTTTGGGAGTTAATTAGGTCTGAGGGTACCATCCTCATAACAGGAATATCATCCTTATAAGATGAATAGGAATAAACAGAAGTCTGTTTTCTCTCTCTCTCTGTCTCCCTTCTTCTCTCTCCTCACCGCCCCCACCCAACACCATGTCGGAACATAACCAGGAAGGCTTTCACCAGGAACCAAAACTCCCTGCATTTTGCTTTTGAACTTTATAGCTTCCAGAACTGTGAGAAATTAATTTCTGTGTTTAGGCTACCCTGTCTATGTTAGATTTATTACAGAAGCCCAAACTAAGACACCTATAAAACATGTAAAAGTAGTATGTACATTGACAGTTCAGAAAAATACTTGGTTTCAGGCACAACATGATCAAGGTCAGTGAATAATATCCTCATGAATACTTATTAGTCTGTTGAGGGAGATATTAAAATATGTATTATGATCCATGTATTTACATTTGATATGAAGTCTTAAGGTAAATAAACACTTTACTTACACCTCGATCATTTTCTCAGGTTTATAGGATTAAATTTACACATTACAAGAAAATTATTTAAACTCCTTATTAAAATATTTAATTAAAACAGGAAAATATGTGCTTCTTTTAAAGGCCCCCTACTAGACATCAAATGTTTAACCTGTTATATCCCTAAATGTATCAATAGAAAGAAAACGTTTAAATATTTAAAGCAGTGTTTCTCAACTGAATATGTGTCTTGACCCCTCCAGGGGACATATGACAATATCTGTGGACATTTTCAGTTGTTACAGTTGGAGCAGAGGGGGCTTGCTACTGGCATTTAGTGGGCAGAGGCCAGGAATGTTGCTGACAAGGCACAGGAGAGCTCCCCACATCAAAGGAATTGTCTAGTTTCAAGTATCAATAGAAATTTGGAGGTTGGAAAACTGACTGAAAGGATGGATAAAAAATGAGGTCTTCAGCAGAGTTCACTCCTTTTAATGTTCTCCCTTCCAGAGTGAGAGACAAGACTACAAAGCATGTTTCTAAACTAATACTGTTGTCTTTAAAAAATTTACTTTAAGGGGAAGAGATTTTGAAATGAGTGCATATGTTGAGCAACATAGAAAGCATATTAATTCATGAAGCAAATTAAGAGTTGCATTACACTTTTTATTCTTGTTTTTGTCCCTATTGTTAGGCACTATCTCACCATGTACAGCCTTAAAAGGCAAAGTTGTATTTCATGTACCTGAGAGTTAGACCATTCTAGAAGCAAGTACTAGAAAAATCTGATTAATAATTACTGCAGAAAGAGTCTGCTGAGATGGACTCATTCTTGGATTGTACCCACAGGATGTTCTCAAGCTCTTTGCTGCTGCATCACTTTATAAATGTGGCAACAAAATCCCTGACCACTAGGCTTATTGGGCGCTCAAACCATAACACTTGAATAAGACATAGTTAAATAAATAAAAATAATTATTTCTAATTTATCATGTAAGAAATCCATGAAATTTCTAAACTCTTAAAGGATAGTACAAAGAAAAAATATAAATATCTTCAAATAAGGTTTGTCATAGTTAAGTAGTAAATAAAGAAAATAAGATAAATGAAGAAGGTAGATTATGATTATAAATAGTAGGTTATTAAGGTAAAATAGATATTCAGGTCATTTTTTTTTTTAACAGAGACAGAGAGAATCAGAGAGAGGAATAGACAGACAGGAAGGGAGAGAGATGAGAAGTATCAGTTCTTCGTTGTGGCATCTTAGTTGTTCATTGATTGCTTTCTCATATTTGCCTTGACCGGGGGTACTACAACAGAGTGAGTGACCCCTTGCTCAAGCCAGCAACCTTTGGGCTCAAGCCAGTGACCATAGGATCATGTCTATGATCTCACGCTCAAGCCAGCGACCCAACCCTCAAGCCGGATGAGCCCACGCTCAAGCTGATGACCTCAGAGTTTCAAACCTGGGTCCTCTGTTTCCCAGTCTGATGCTCTATCCACTGTGCCACCACCTGGTCAGGCTTCAGGCCATATTCTTGACATTGGATATTAACATCAAGGATGATTATCAGCACATTCATACTGTATAGTTTGACACAATGTGGTACCAGGTCGGGGGCACTGCCAGACTGAAGGGACCATGGATCTGAGTGGTATGGTCAGTTTTAATGAATTGTGAGGCTTTTAAAAAATGTTTTAAATTGTCTCAACAAGCCCCTTTCCTTATGCTTAGCTCACAGTAACATCTCGCAAGATCCTGTTAGACTGATATTGTATTTAACATTTATATTATTATTTGTATACTCATTGAGTATAAAATATATTAATACAAATAGTTTACTCAAAGTAAAACATTTAAAACATTTTATAATTGAAAAAACTAAAGCACAGAGTTTTAAATAATTACCCAAAGGTACACAGAGAGTGTAAGATAAAGGATCAAAGTGCTACTTAGCTAATCAAAACAGAATAACAGAATCACCAGTAAATTTATCATCTAGATTTTTTACATCTTCATGTGCATCACAGCTCATATCTTTTAATGTACATATTTTTTTTTAATAAAATGCCATTCATATTGTTTGGGATCTTCTCTTCTTACTTCACAATGCATCATAGGTATTATTCCAAATATAAGATTGGAGTCAGCATTCAGCATTGCTTATATTAGTCATTTGTGAAAGCCTAACATCTGAAGAGTGGTGCCACCAAAACTTAAAAAGGGCATAAAACGGAAAAGAAAACAAAAAATAACAACAAAAAAGTCTGGGTTTTTTTTTTTGTTTTTTTGTTTTTTTAGGTGAGAAGAGGGGAGAGAGTGAGGCAGACTCCACATGTGCCCCAACAGGAATCTACCTGGTAACCCCCATCTGGGGCCCATGTTCCAGAACCCAAACTATTTTTAGGTGCCTGAGGCTGACTGCACTTGGATCAACTGAGCTATCTTCAGTGCCCAGGGTCATGCTCAAACCAATAGAGCTACTGGCTGCAACAGAGGAGGAGGGAGAGAAGGGATGGGGGAAGAAGCAGGTGGTCACTTCTCATGTGTGCCCTGATTGGGAATTGAACCTAGGACATTCATACACTGGGCCAATGCTTTATCCACTGAGCCATTGGCCAGGACCAAGGCTTTTTTTAAATAAGTTGGAGACATGCTTTATAAACCCAGTTAAAATAAAAAATATGTTTACTGTAGGACATTTTAGAACCCCTCACATGTTAATGCACATTGTAACTGTCCAATAAGAAATATAGGTTGGCTGCTTCATTTACCAAAAGTAACTGATGAGAAAATACTTTTTCTCTTTAACTACAGGACTCTTTTGATTGCATAACTCCAAACTTTTTTGATTGCATACCCCAAGAGTGAAAGCTATTTAAGCACATATCAATTATACATACATATATATATAATCATTTATTTATAGATTATATGCATATTCTATTGCACCAATGCATTATGTCCATTATATAATACAAAAAAAGTAATGTGGATAAAATAATAGATAATATCATTAGTTATAGGTAAAGCACTTAGGATAAATTTCATCTTTATTATAGCCGATATAAATAAATCTTTTAAATAAATTTAATTTCAATTTTTTAACCTACTTTTCATTAGGTTCTGTTAGACTGTTATATTGTGTCTAATTTATAATATGCCAGATTAAGTGTTCATACAAGGAACAGAAGTATCATATTTATAACTCAAAACTGCAGGACATATCCATAAGCTGAAAAATAGAAACATCACCAAACTGTGGCTCTCACTCTTCTCTCAGGATCCATTATTTGACTTAACATGTGAGCTTCTGGTATATGGATCAAGCAAGATGCTAACATCACTGAGAATATGACCATTGATAAAAATGTAATTAGAAATTATAGACTTTTCTTTTTACATCATAGTATGTCATCTTCAGATATAAGGCCTTAGGAAGCACATTTTTGTGAAATGTTATAGATGGAAGAAATATTATCATGGGTTAAAGAGAGAGCAGGAGAAAAGGAAATATGATAGAAACATTCCAGACAGACTGGTATTTCAAGTGACCTGGCCAAGAAATGGAGGAAGAAGTCTTATCTAAAAAGGTGTAAATGTCAAGGAAGTTTATTTACTTTTGTTATTCGTTCTTAAGATAAGTATTTCTCGATTATATCTAAATATCAAATATATGCTGGTAGATAAAGAGCCCTTGGAGAGAGAGGAAGAAGAATACAAGGGAGGAGGAAGATGGATGAGGATAAATTGAAAGCAGGACCAGAGACTGAGCTATTGCAACATACAAACGAGAGCTTTCTTTCTGCAATTAGAGCAAGAATAATACATGAATAAAACACCTCACCTAGAAAACTGCAGCCTGACTCATGCTGGTATGAGGGACCAGAAATAAATGCAGAAATAGATGAGTGAACAACCACAATAGAGATGCTGACCCAGAGGTGAATATCAGTTATTTCCTTAATTATTCTAGAACCATTCTGAACTAAGAAACTCAGTGGTGGTTAAACCAGAACTAATTCATATATCCATAATGTATTATCAATAGTTTTTCAATTCACAAATATCTACTCGGTGTTTACCATGTGCTGGGTGCTGAGGGTCCAAAATGAAAAAATGGATATGCTTCTTGCTCCCACAGTTTACATTTGCCTTTAAATTGTACTTGATATGCATAAGAATTATTTAACAAACTAGACATAGTTTATTTCATCTCACATAGTGTGAGATGTCATTCTCAATTAAAGTTTGTGTGTATGTCAAATAGAAAAGAAAAATACTTTAGTGTTGGGCAGGGAGAAAAAAAAACAGTATGAACTCTGTTGATCTTTTTTTTCTTTTTTTGTAGTCACTACTAGAATGCCCTAAGAGGGCAAAATTGCAAAAAAATAGTTCCTAAAACTATATTCTCTCATTGGAATATACCAAGAGCTTTGAGGGTACAAATATAGCTTCTTGTTTTTTAGGAAGTCCTTTTTGTTCCTACAGTACACCAATCATTATTTTTTTAAAATCTAGATAACTGAAACCAAAATAGGTATAGTCATACACTATATGCAAAATAGAGAGAACAAAGATGAAGATATAAAGTTAATGGCAGTAGTTTTCTTTTTATTGAATTTATTGAGATGACACTGGTTAACAAAATTATACAGGTTCCAGGTGCACTGTATTATGTGTTCACTATCCCAAGTCAAGTCTCTGTCCATTACCACGTATCCCCTTAAACCCTCCTTCCCCCAGTAATTGCCACCCGTTGTCCATGTCTATGAGTTTTTTCTTTATTTACTGTTTTGATCAATCCCTCCACCACCTGCAGCTAGTCCCCCCACTCAACCCCTACAGCTCTCAGCCTGCTCTCTGTGAGTCTGTCTCTATTATGCTTGTTAGTTCATTCTGTTCATTAGATCCTACATATGAGGAAAGTCCTACAGAACTTGTCTTTCTCTAGCTGGCTTATTTCATGTAGCATAGTGATCTCCAGGTCCGTCTATGCTGTTACAAAGGGTAAGATTTCCTTCCTTTTTATGGCCACATAGCATTTCACTGTGTAAATGTACCACAGTTTTTTTTTTTTTTTTTTTTTTAATGATTTTTTTTAACTTTATTTATTTATTCATTTTAGAGAGGAGAGAGAAAGAGAGAGAGAGAGAGAGAGAGAGAAGGGAGGAGCAGAAAGCATCAACTCCCATATGTGCCTTGACCAGGCAAGCCCAGGGTTTTGAACCAGTGACCTCAGAGTTCCAGGTCAAAGCTTTATCCACTGCGCCACCACAGGTCAGGCTCTGTACCACAGTTTTTTATCCACTCATCTACTAATGGTCACTTAGGTTGCTTCCAAATATTGGCTATTGTAAATAATATTGCAATGGACATTGGGATGCATATATTCTTTCAAATTAGTGTTTAGTGTTTCTTTGGATAAACTACTGAAAGTGGAATTCCTGGGTCATAAGGTAGTTCCATTTTTATTTTTTTGAAGTAACTCCATACTGCTTTCCACAATGGTTGCACCAATCTGAATTCCCATCAATAGTACATGAGGGTGCCCTTTTCTCTACAACCTCACCAACACTTCTTTGTTGACTTAATGTTGATAGCCATTCTGACAGACATGATATGATATTTCATTGTGGCTTTAATTGCCATTTCTCTGATGAATAGTGATATTGAATATCTTTTCATATGTCTATTGACCATCTTTATGTCCTCTTTGGAGAAGTATTTATTCAGGTCTTTTGTCCATTTTTTAATTGGATTGTTTATTCATTTGATGTTGAGTTTTATAAATTCTTTATAAATTTTGGATAGTGACCCCTTATCAAATGCATCAGCAAATATGTTCTCCCATTCAGTGAGTTTTTCATTTTGTTGATGTTTTCCTTTGCTGTGCAAAAACTTTTTAGTTGGGTAGTCCCATTTGTTTATTTTTTCTTTGTTTACCTTGCCTAAAGAGACATATCAGAAAAAAAGTTGCTATAAGAAATGCCCAAGAGTTTACTGCCTGTGTTTTCTTCTAGGATTTTTATGCTTTTGAGTCTAACATTTAAGTCTTTAATCCATTTTGATTTTATTCTTGTGTATGGTATAAGAAGGTGGTCTAATTTCATTTTTATTTCTCTCATAGCTGTCTAATTTTCCCAACACCATTTATTTAATAGACTACCTTTACCACATTGAATGTTTTTGTTTCCTTTGTCAAATATTAATTGACTATAAAGGCAGAGAGTTATTTCTGGGCTATTTGTTTTATTGATCTATATATCTGTTTTTATGCAAGTACTATGCTGTTTTGATTACTATGGCTTTATAGTATAGTTTGATATCAGGTAGCATTCCTCCAACTTTGTTCTTCTTTTTTCAAGATCACTATTGCTATTTGAGCTCTTTTGTGGTTTTCAAAAAAGTTTTTGAAATATGTGTTCTAGTTCTGTGAAATACATAATTGGTATCTTGATAAGAATTGCATTGAATCTATAGACTGCTTTGGATAGTATGGACATTTTAACAATGTTAATTCTTTCTACCCATGAACACAGTATATGCTTTCATTTATTTGTATCCTTCAGTTTTTTTCTTCAGTGTTATAATTTTCTAAGTATAGGTCTTTTATATCCTTGGTTAAATTTATTCCTATTTTTTTGGGGGGCAATTGTGAATGAAACTTTTCTTAGTTTCCTTTCTGATTGTTTGTTTTTGATATATAAAAATAGAACTAATTTCTGGATATTTATTTTGTATCTTGCTACTTTACTTGAATTCATTTATCAGTTCTAGTAGTTTGTTGGTATATTTATCAGGGCTCTGTCTATACAGTATCATGTAATCTGCCAATAATGAAATATTTATTTCTTTCTTTCCAATTTAAATGGCTTTTATTTTTATTTCTTATCTAATTGCTGTCACTAGAACTTCCCGTACTATGTTTAATATGAGTGGTGAAAGCGGACATCCCTGTCCTGTTTCTGAACTTAGGGAAAATGCTTGTATTTTTTGCCCATTGAGTATGATGTTGGCTGTGCATTTGTCATATATGGGCTTTATTGTGTTGAGGTATGTTCCCTCTATCCCTACTCTACTGAGAGTTTTTATTATAAATGTGTTCTGGATTTTATCAAATACTTTTTCTACATTTATTAAAATGATCATGTGGTTTCTACCCTTCATGTTGTTTATTGGGTGTATCACCTTATTAATTTGAGGATATGGTACCAACCTTACATTTCCAGAATGAATCCCACTTGTTCATGGTGTATAATCTTTTTAATGTATTATTGGACCTGCTTTGCTACTATTTTACTGAGGATTTTAGCATCAATGCTCATCAAGGATATTGGCCTATAATTTTCTTTATTTATACTGTCTTTGTCTGGTTTTGAAATTAGGCTGATGCTGGCCTCATTAAAAGGGCTTGGAAGTCTTTCCTCCTCTTGAATATTGTATTTTGGAATAGTTTGAAAAGAACAGGTGTTCTTCTTTGAATGTTTGATAATATTTACCTGTGATGCCAACTGGTCCAGAACTTTTGTTTCTTGGGAGTTTTTGATTACTGCTTCAGTCTCATAATTGTCATCTGTCCATTCAGAATCTCTGATTCAGTGGTGGAAGATTATATGTTTCTAGGAATTTATCTATTTCTTCCAGATTGTCCAACCTGTAGGCATATACTTGTTCATAACATTTTTTTTTACAATCCTTTGTATTTCTGTGGTGTCAGTTGTTACTTCTCTTTCATTTCTCATTTTATTTATTTGGGTCCTCTTTGTCTTCCCCCCCCCCCCGTGATGATTTAGTTAAAGGTTTGTCAATCTATTTTTATTTTTTCAAGGAATCAGCTCTTTGTTTCATTGATCTTTTGTAATGACTTTTTAGACTCTGTTTTATTTATTTTGCCTCTGATCTTTATTATTTCCTTCTTTCTACTCACTTTGGGCTTCATTTGTTGTTCTTTTTCTAATTTCTTTAAGTGTAATGTTAGATTGTTTATTTGAGATTTTTCTTATTTCTTGAGATAGGCCTCTAATGCTATGAATTTCTCTCTTAGGACTACTTTCTTTGTGACCCATAGGTTTTGGGTTATTTTGTTCTCATTTTCATTTGTTTCAAGGTATGTTTGGATTGCTCCTTGAACTCGTTAATCCATTGTTTAGTAACATGTTATTTAGCCTTCATGTCTCTGTGTGTTTTTCAGTTTTTTTCTTGTGATTGATTTCTAGTTTTATACCATTGTAATCAGAGAAGATGCTTGATATGATTTCAATCTTTTTGAATTTAAGTTTATTTTGTGTCCTAACATGTGGCCTATCTTTGATAATGTTCCACATGCACTTGAAAAAGCTGTATATTCTTCTGTTTTGGTGTAAACTGATCTGAAGATATCAATGAAATCCATCTTATCCAGGTGGGCATTTAAAACTGCCATTTCCTTGTTGGTTATCCTGTCTGGAAGATCTATCCACTGATACCCATAGGGTGTTAAAATCCCCTACTATGACTGTTTTACTGTCAGTCTCTCTCTTTATGTCCATCAAGATTTGTTTTACATACAAGGGTGGGGAAAAGTATTTTTAAAGTTGTTCATATGAAAAGACATGCAGGTTTTGAAAATAATAATAGAATAATAAACTATGTTTGTAGACTCATACTGTAATCTTACTTTTGTCTACCCCTGTATTTTGGTGGTCTTATGTTGAGTGATTATATGCTTATAAGAGTTATATCCTCTTGTTGAATTGCTTCCTTGTCATTTCATAATTATTGAAAGATAATTTCAAATTACTCCTTTCGTTTCAAGAAAGAGTTTTAAGGTCTAACATTTTTTTTATCTGGGTACCAAACAATTTTATAGATAATGCAGTGTCAAGTTAGCCTGTTATGTTGAAATGAAGATTTGAGATATGCTTTGGTTTCAAACAAATACCAAGAATATAACACTGCCTTCCCAGTATCAATAGATCAATGCTAACCAAGTATATAAAGGAAAACAATAAGGAGGAACTGGACACCCTGGCCAGTTTACTCAGTAGTTTAGAGCATTGTCCCAAAACACTAAGTTTGTGAGTTCAATCTCTGGTCAGGGCACATATGGGAAGTGACCAATGAATACATAACTAAGTGAAACAACAAATGAATGCTGCTCTCTCTCTCCCCCTTTCCCTGTCTTTCTAAAATCAATCAATAAAGATAAAAAGAATAAAAAACTAGAAAAGACAAAGATAGAAATGAAAGAGAAAAGAGGCTAAATAGCTGTAAAGAGAAGACCTACCCTTTCCAATCTTACCATCTATAATAATCTTACCATCTATAACAAGACCTGGATATGACAGATCATATTTAACAATTGTACTTTACATAATAATTATTCCATAATTGAGGAAGTTATTTAATGTAAAAGGAATAAAAATTAAGCTATAAAACAGATAAATATATATATATATTTTTTTACAGAGATAGAGAGAGAATCAGAGAGAGGGAGAGAGGGGTAGATAGGGACAGACAGACGGGAACAGAGAGAGATGAAAAACATCAATCATCAGTTTTTTGTTATGGCACTTTAGTTGTTCATTGATTGCTTTCTCATATGTGCCTTGACTGCGGGGCTACAGCAGACCAAGTAACCCCTTGCTCAAGCCAGCGACATTGGGTCCAAATTGGTGAGCTTTTTTTTTGCTCAAACCAGATGAGCCCATGCTCAAGCTTGGCGACCTCGGGATCTCGAACCTGGGTCCTCTGCATCCCAGTTTGACGCTCTATCCACTGCACCACTGTCTGGTCAGGCAGATAAATATTCTTGAAATCATCAGGAGCCTTTGCTAGAAGTTATTGTATTTATATGCTAGAGGGAGAAAAAATAGTACACATCAAGAATTTGTGATTAATAATAATAAGTGAAGAATAAATAATAATAATTCCTGATTTTTCTTATAATACTTGGAAAATATTTGGGTCAGGGGAGAAGAGGAAACAGGCATTTAATTACATATTTAGAGCAATTACTTTGATAATTTTCTTTTTTTCTTTTTATGGTAATATTGGCAACCATAGTCATGTGAGCTCTGAAAATGAGACAATTCAGTTTGGCAAAATTATACTGATTGAAATGGATCTGTAAGAAATGTTGAACCATTATTTATGGGTAGAGTCGCTTTTGTGTGTGTAGGCATTACAGAGTGGTTTAAATAAACTAGGTAGTGTTTAAGGTAAGTGTCAAGTGTTCACAGCTCTACTGTTGAAGTACTACATTGCATAGAAGCTCAGTCTAGAGCACTTCATTCTCTCAACTATTCACATCTCCAGAACATAGCTGCCAAGACAAATAAAGCACAGGATATGGATAAAAACCCATATTCTCCTTCTAGTTGTGCCTCTCTGACCCATCTGGAAAATAAGAAAATGGTCCTTCTTTATAAAACATTTCACAGTCTAACCTGTCTCTGTCTTTTCTATTTCATCATTAAGATGTCAACACATTTACACATTGAGGGAGCATAATGCCATTAAGAAGTAAAGTACAACCAGTGAGTCTAAAAATAGTTAAAACCATGAAAAAGTTGGAAGCAATGAGATTAATTTCCTGAGATCACAAGTAAAAATAATTTCTATTACTCCACACACAAGCTTCATACTCTTTTTGTCTGACCTCCTATTGCTGACCTTGCTTCCTAGGAATGTGAGGAGGCTGGGCTCTGCACAAACTACAGTTCCATGAACTGAGATTAAGTGTGGGGATGGGGGAAGGGAAAGAAGCTTTTGGCTGAAGAACAAAAGGTGATTGATGCCCACATCCCAGATGAGGGTATAGGAAGCTAGTACAGTTGAAACTTTAGGTCTAAATGGAGAGTGGAGTCCAGAGAACAGATATCAAGAAAAGCAAAGAATATAGAGTGAAGAATAAACAAGGCAGACAAGGCAGGTTTGTGAGGCAAAGCACAGACAGATCCCGAACATATGAAATCTACGGCACTGGGGCCCTTTGTAGATGCCGCAGTGAAACCCATGGGTGGGGCCAGAACCATGAAGCTCAGCTGTTCATAGAGTTTTAAGTGTTCAATTACTTCCTTAGATATAAAGTTTTAAAAATACAAGGTAGAAACAAAACAATAGTTTCACAAAAAACTGTACTATAAAATGTAATTTTCAAACAACCAAAAAAAAAAAAAAAAAAAAAAAAAGGAATTTGCACCTACCTAGATGCTAAAAATAAAGTCTCTACATTCATCTAAGTTTAATAGATCAATGTGTTATCTTGCCTATAAAAAATATTTCCACAGTTTATGGGCATCAAATAGATTTTGCATTTTGTTACTTTCTGAGGAATCCTGACCCTCTTCTGCCTGTGGAAATAATTTCTGTTATTGTTTGGGCGTACTCGTAACATGGTGGCTTTATTAATCAAAATAAACTAGGTTATATTCTTCAGAAACAAATTAACCCTTAAATATCAGCTACTTAACATAGTAAAAGTATATTTCTCCCTCACTCTATATGTACAATGTAAGCCAATAGAACATCAGTTCTGTTTCATATAATTACATCACATAAGAAGAGGCTAGCAGGAACATCCAGAACTATTAGCTTAGCTAATATAATAGGAGAAAACACATATTAGAGAAACTTAGGATCCTAATTGCCTCAGCTTGATGTTTCCACATCACACTTATGTATGTTTCATTGGCCAGAGCCAATCTATTGGCCCTGTGTACCTAAAAGGCTGGGCATTATAATCTCCCCTACACAGGAATCTAAAGGAGAATTGAGTATTTGTGAGTACTAGTAAAGTTTACCATGCTTGATATTTTTAAATAATCATACAATTCTGAAAGTCGCTTTTTGGAGAGAAGAGAAGGATATAAGAAGAAAAAAACTGAGGACACATATGTAATCAAGAAAGAACAATGGAAGGGTCTTAATATAGTTTACCCTTGAACAACAACGGTTTGAACTTCATGGATTCCTATAAGTATATAGGGATATTTTTTCAAAAAATACTGGAGGCCCTTACCGGTTGGCTCATTGGTAGAGCCTTGGCCCAGTGTGTGGAAGTCCTGGGTTCGATTCCCAGTCAGGGCACACAGGAGATGGACCCACCTGCTTTTCCCCCTCTCGCTTCTATCTTTGTTTCTGTGTCCCTCTCTTCTCCTTCCCTCCTGCAGCCATGGCTCGATTAGAGTGAGTTGGACACAGGAGCTGAGGATGGCTCCATGGCCTCCGTCTCATGTGCCAAAAAATGGCTCCAGTTGCAATGGAGCATGGGCCCCAGATGGGCAGAGCATCTCCTCCTAGTGGACTTGCCAGGTGGATCCCAGTTGGGGCACATGTGGGAGTCTGTCTCTGCCTCCCCTCCTCTCACTAAAAGAAAAAAAAAAAAAAATATATATATATATATATATATATATATATATATATATATATATATACTGTAAATGTATTTTCTCTTTATTACTAGTTTTTAGTAACAGTTTCTCTAGCTTACCTTACTATAAGAATGCAGTATATAATATATAGAAAATGCAAAATATATTTTAAGTGACTTATGATATCAATGAGGCGTTTGGTCAACAGTTGGCTATTAATAAAGTTTTAGGGAGTCAAAAGTTATACACAGATTTTGTCTGCTTGGGAACAGGTTCCCCTAACTCCCATGTTGCTTAAGAATCAACTGTAATTTGAAATTAGGGTGTTTCAGGTACTCTATAAGGGTGCAGTTTCTGCGCCCTTGAGATTTCTATCAACTACAAAAATAAAATAAAATATAAAATAAAGTAAAACACATTATGGCTTGAGCCTATTAAAAGTAGGATTTTTCTTTAAATAACAAGGTAAGATGAAATTTTTCTATCTGCATCCAGAATCCAGAAATAACACAGAGAGGGTAATATCTGGATGGAGCAACACTGTTGAGGTCTCATGCCCAATAGAAAAGTAGGCCTATGCATGTGTTCAGAGACCATTAGATGCCAAGAGAATGAGCCTGCATGACTATCTGGAAAACAAATAAAACAAAATAAATATTGAAAGAGGAATTTCAAAGGCAAATAAAAAATGGATAATTTTAGGTCAGTACAGAACTTCTTGAAGTTTGGAGAAGAGACCCTTGATGGTCATTCTCTTTTCTGTTGCCAGGAGGAAGTAAAAGGGCCTTGGAGAACCAAGACTAACTCTGAAGGAAGGATAATAGGATTGGGGCTCCTAGAACAAGAGTTAGAAGAAACACAGAGAAGACCAGGAAGCCTAACTGGAGAAGATAGAGCAATCCTCTTAGGCCAGTACGACTCTAGGCAGCTTGTATTCTGAAGCACTTGGTCTAGACTTTGGACTTGGTGTGTCTCACTTTCAGATTGCGATAAAGTGAATGAGTCAGTAGGGGGATTCTTAGACAAACTTAATCCCATTTGCATTTTAATATAGATCATAACAGCTATTATTAGTATTAATTTTAAGAGCTTTTCTAGCTTTTAATCACTCCTATTTTTGGAATTTTAAAAATACCTTCTATTTTCTTGAATGTGTTCAGTTAAATCCTTCAAAACACCAAAATGAGGTTCTGTGTTTCAGAAAGTACAACTGTGGGGACATTGAAAACTCAGGCTGAGTTGCAGACAGCAGCAATCAGGAATGAGAGTAAACAATCAAGATGCTTTAGTCCCATGAAAGCAAAGAAGATGAAGAGGTCAGTCTAAAATGTAGGGAGTCTGCTAGGAGACATTGCCCTGCTTTAAATGACTTATTCAATTTAGGTGGCAAAGTCAACTGTGATTCAAATTTCCATATCTTCACAGCTTCTCCAAGTGATAGAAAGATTACAAGGTAGAGAGAGCAGCTCAGGAACTAGGCCTATTCCCATCATGAACATTAGTGTCTATCACAGACATTCTAAGCATGTTTTCTATTCTAGTATCCAAGTCACTGATTAAAATGTTAACTGGCCCAAGAAGTAACCTCTGTGGAATGCCATTTGTTGTGTCTCCCCAGGCTGACACTGAACCATTGAGAATATTTGTCAAAATGTGACACTCCTCCCAGCTGTCTTTTCTCATAGCACATGCATGCACAGTTGTTGGGGAGGAATTAAGACCATAACAGCAGGGACATTAAGGATTAGGTTTGACAGTTTACTATGAAGAATGCATAGCCTGGCTTTGTCCAAGTTAGGATGCCTTCTTAGTTTAGAAAGAGGATGATTTCAGTTAATGAAATTTAATTTAAAAAGAGCTGAGGATAAAAACAAAAAGCAGAAAACATTTTGAATGTGAGCAAGACAGGAGAACACTCGGAGCTGTTAATCATTGTTTCCCAATCCTCCAGCACGTATAACAAAAATAAAGTTTCCAATGATTACTACAGACTAAGATGGTAGAAAAAAATAGTGCTTGTAAAATTAAAAATCAGGTCAGCTTTTTGACAGGTTCAAAAAATTATTCAACAGACACAATGGCTTTACTATATAACTGCATTCCCAGGAAAAGGAATGTTAAGAAAGAAGGAAGCTTCTTTTACGATCTCAGTTAAATCATGCTTAAAATTACTATTGGGATTTTCTACAATAGAATGTTTTGTTTTTCCAGCTTCCTAGAAATATAGTCCTGTGATGGAACAGATGTGCTATTTAGCTCTTTCTCCTTGACCTTTCCACAAGTCCTGTAATTCCGATCAGGTAGTGAACAGCTGTTAAAATAAATCTGCCCTTGAGCTTTGGGGAGGAAGATGAGGCCTCAGACATTGCAGTTTCTAACTTTATTCCTGCATCATGGTTGAGGTCAGAGATTATAAACTCAGTAATCCAGAGAATACAACAAACACCCTGATAATATTAAGAAATGCCAATCAAACTCCCTTCTTCCTATACGGGGCGGGAGAGTGAGGAGATGGGCACTATGGTAAGATGAACATATTAATGGCGTGCAAGTTAAGTCTTCAGACTGCCTGGGGATAGCAGATTTGGTGTTTGGGGTTTGATGTGCACCTTTTCAGCCCAGAGTGAGAGTAGGACACAGCTACCATCATTTTATTATGCTTTTTGGTGATCTGCCCAACCCTGGTACAATAAAGAAAGATATCTGAAGTGAAAAGAAACATAAATATGTTCCCGGTGTTCTGTGAAAGGCTCAACAAGCAGCTGTTTTCCCCAAGGGTTGCTGCAGTCTTGCAGCTGTGCTGCAGGATGAAGCCCTATGCTGTGCCCATGCCGGGTACTTTAATCCTGAACAGCGTTCCAATACAAAACTGACAAAGAGAGACATTAGGATAGGCACCCGCTCAACCCATCTGGCAAAGCATCCTCTCCAAAGGCTGATGTGTCTTTAGATCAGGGCTGTGTTCACCCCATGAAGTGTACCTGGTAATGCTCCATGGAGTGTAAAAATATAATGCAAATTATCTCACTTTTAACCTCAGTATTTTAAACTGATTTTTACCTGCATTTTAGAATGTACATAAGACAGTAGAACATTAACAAACTATAGAAATGATCCCTGAAAGTATAGTCTTGACAGTAGAACATTAAATATAAAATAATAAATATTAAATAAATAAATAAAAATTGTAAATCAATAAATATATGAATAAATAATAATAAATAGATAAATTTAAGATTATAAATAAACGGGAGATCTATGCCCATTCAGGCTGCTTTAACAAAATACCATAAACTGGTGGCTTATAAACAAACATTTATTTCTCAACCCAAGGTCAAGGCAATGGTAAGTTCAGAGTCTGGTGAGGGCCAGTTACTTATCTGGTCTTTTTTTTTTATTTTTTATTATAACCACATTTAGCAAAAAGGACAAGAGAGCTTTCTTGAGCCTCTTTTATAAGGGTACTAATTCCACTTACCAAGGCTCTGCTTTAATGACCTAATCACCTTCCAAAGGTCCCACCTTGGGAGTTAGGACCCCAACATATTTTTTATTGATACGGTCACACACAATCAAAAAATGTTAAAGATCACTGTTTTAGATTATTTCCCTCCTTCAGTCAAATATTTGGAAGAAGAAAGAGTGCACTGGGAAGTTATTACTGTCAAAGCAACTCTCTAAACATCACTCAGAGCAAACTTTTTTACTTAGGATAGAATGCAGAGACGTTAGGAGGGCAAACAAGAAACCCCAAATGGTCAGCCCATTATGACGCCTCTTCCCCTGCCCCTTTGCCTACCACATGTGACACTGTTCTAGAAATCTGTGGTGGGAACAGTCAAAAGCAATCAGGAAAGTTGAGGCACCTAATCCCATTGAATTGATATTCTAGTTTAGAAAACCAGACAACAAATCCATAAATATCCATTATCAGTGAGAAGACTCTAAAATATTTGAATGCTATTATTGTAGACCAGACACTGTTTCTTCTCTCATGCAGTTTGTGTGCTTTTACACGTATTAATTCCCACAGAAACCCCATGAAAAGGAAATAGTTACATCCCATTTTTCAAATAGGAAATTGAGTCATGAAGATAAGCAACTTATAAATTCCCACAGCAAGTAAGTGGTGAAGTAATAAAGGGCCCCAGCCGTCTGGCTTTGCAGGCTCTGCATTTAACCCCTGTGCTACACCATGTGCGCCGAGCAGAGTATAAAATAGACCGATGGGGAAGAGGCACTAGGCAGCTGCTTTAGATTTGAAAGTGAAGAAAAGCCTTGTCAGGAAGTGACATGTGAACTGAGACCTGAAGGATATAATTGCACAAAAACTATAGTAGTAGGCAGAGGGAACAACTAATGTGAAGGAATTCAAAGAACTTGGCTTATTAACAACCTGAAAGGATTTGACCGGTACGGCTGTAGCTTGATAGGAGAGTGAGAACAAGAGAGGGAGAAAGCGGCAGAGACAAAGTTGAGGAGAAAAGCACCATTTTCCAGGGTACAGAGTCTAGATCAGGGGTCCCCAAACTTTTTACACAGGGGGCCAGTTCACTGTCCCTCAGACTGTTGGAGGGTCGTACTATAAAAAAAACTATGAACAAATCCCTATGCACACTGCACATATCTTATTTTAAAGTAAAAAAACAAAATGGGAACAAATACAATATTTAAAATAAAGAACAAGTAAATTTAAATCAACAAACTGACCAGTATTTCAATGGGAACTATGCTCCTCTCACTGACCACCAATGAAAGAGGTGCCCCTTCCAGAAGTGCAGCGGGGGCCGGATAAATGGCCTCAGGGGGCCGCATGCGGCCCGCAGGCCGTAGTTTGGGGACCCCTGGTCTAGATCTTATTCTGGTCAACAGTCAATGGAGCGTTATGAATGGATGGTGTGTGCGTGTGTGTGTGTGTGTGTGTGTGTGTGTGTGTGTGTGTGTGTGACATGATCTGGTTTGTATTTGAATAACAGGGCAACGCTCACATTTTTCTAAGCACTTTTTAAACCAACCTTAATGTCTGCCTCTAGCTTCCTCTCTGCTCTTCATCCTTTACACATTCTATGTTCTAAATCTTATATTACGTAGCTGGTGTCCTGGAAAACCAACTCTGTAGAAACAGAGTCCTGATCTGTAGCACTTGCTGATTTCTGTGGTATACACACGTCTGCCACGGGTTATTACATGTTATCAATAGTTTAACAGTCGGCTTGCAAAATTCCCAAATATTTAACAGTCAGCTCTTGAGAGCTCAGTACAGCTGGTTTTGAAAAAGCTACATCACACATATCCTCACCTGCTGAAACTCACCAGGCCCTTACATGGAGTGCCTTCCTATATTTCGTTCTCTCTGCCTATAAAACAGCCACTGGAGAGCTATGGTTACCAAAACCTTTGGATTCAGATTGACCTGGACTCAAATGTCGGCTCTGTAAATTAGTCACATGATTATAGGTGAAGTTCTTAATTTCTCTATACCTGTTATCCTATTTATAACGTGGGAGTGGCAACAGTCCCTACCTCAAGGTCTTGCTATAAAAATTAAATAAAATAATGTAACAAAGAGTATTTTGCAGGGTACCTATAATATTATATTTTATACTTCATAAATAATTACTATATTTTACTCATCTATTCACCCACCACAGATGCTAGCTGGGAGAAAAAAGCTAAGAAGTTTAAAATGTTTGCCATCAATATCTTGTCTTTTGAGTTAGGGCTATCACCTGGTTCTCCTTAACTCCAAAATACTTTCAAGAATCCACACAAGTATCTTTTTCTCATTTGCAGTAAATAAATTATTCACTGATATAATATACACCTTATACATGATATAAGGACAAATAGTGGCTTAAAGCAGCGATTTTCATCCGGTGTGCTACAAGAATTGTTAAAACATGCACTACCTGACTATTTAGTCAGAGGCATTGACCTCTTTTCCCTTAACTTGTCAAATAAAAAAATGACAACACAACAATGTCATCCAATGTGAATGAATCAAAATTATACCTACTTTTGCCCTGGCCTGTTGGCTAAGTGGAAAGAACGTTGACCTGGCATACGGACATCCCAGGTTCAATTTCTAGTTAGGGCACACAAGAGAAGTAACCCTCTGCTTTTCTCCCCCTTATTCTCCCCTTTCTCTCCCTCTTCCCCTCCTGCAGCCAGTGGCTCAACTGGTTCAAGAGTTGGAGCCAGGTGCTGAGTACAGCTTGGTTGATTTGAGCGTCAGCACCAGATGAGGCTTGCTGGGTGGATCACAGTCGGGGCACATGTGGGAGTCTGTCTCACTATCTCCCTTCCTCTCACTTAAAAAAAATTAAACCTATATTTTTTTGTCAGATTGGAAAAAATATATATTTTTGGGGGTGTGGTGCAGAATTTTAGTAGTAGAGTTTTTTTGATGACAGTAAAGACTTTAAGACTCTGGTCAAAGTTTCTTGCCATTGTATTTTATTTTGAGGTGGGGGATTTTGTAATTTTTTCTGTACAGGTAACCATTTTAGGTAGATAACTATGTCTAAGCCTCCACCTATCAGCTTTTATTCACGAGAATTCTGTGGACAGCTCATTTTACCGTTTAGTTATATCAGTGCCACAAACAACTTTATTCATTGAGTATTAAAGATGTAGGTTCTAGTACAGCTCGATTCTACCTTTGTGCCCTTGTTTAAATCCTACACACTCTCTGAAATTTACCATCTTGGAATGAATTAAGACTCTACCCCTACTCTAAAATTCAATGGATCTACATTTTTAAATATTTATAAATTCCAAAAGCACCTCCAGAGCCAACAGAAAAAAAACAACAGCAACATTTGGCACCATTCTCGTGAGATTAACATAAATAAACATAGGTCTCTATAGGAAACCCAAGCAGAGTAGTGAAGCAGTAGTATGAATAATTCAGAAACAAAATAAAATAAATAAAGCAAAATGTATAGTTCCAAAGGTATTAGAATACACTTAAGTTATGGTCCTATTCAAAAATGACTAGATTCATGGTGCATACTGAACTTATATTTTACAAATTAGTAAAATTAATTTTTCTTTAAATTACTGTTTCTTGGAGAACCCATTCAGCTGAGAGGAATGTTCTAGGCCAGATTCAAGTCAAATGTGTGTGAAAGCAACCCAGGTGCACTTACTACATGTATATATTTAAGAATCACTAGAAATAAAGAAATCATCCATCAGTCTGGATGACTCTATTATTCCTTTAAAAGTATTATGTCTTAATCAATATATTTATAAATCTAGCCCTTTAAAGGGTACCTTCCCTAAAGTATATATCTAATTTTTTCTATTTTTTTAGCCCATCACTATGTTCTAAATTATCTTGTTATACTGCCAACATATTTAAGGCAATGATTTGTTTGTTCTTGAAAGCTAATATAAGACTGTAATGTACTTTGAGCAGTGTAACCAATGAAGCCACTACTATTTGAACTACTAAAATGGTTGTATATCATCCAAAAGAAATTCTGAGTTACTATTAAGCATTTCATAGTCACTATAAATAATATCAAAGGAATTTTATCTCAAATACATATTTTAGGTGGCAATAAATAATAAGCCACCAACATTGCTTGCTATCTCTGATTCCTAACTCAGAGATAAATTATTGTAAAAGATCTTTCCTAGTGTGGACTATGGTTCTGACCACAACAAATTTACATTATGGAACACGAGCAATTTATACCATTAATCTAATTTTCTTGATTGTACTTTGCATATCTCTGATCGATTCAGGAATAAGAATTATCAAAATTGAAAGAGTGAAACAAGCCAATATGAAAGGCTACATACTATATAATGCCAAGTACATGACATTCTGGAAAAGACAAAAATATTAGAGACCATAGAAAAGTGAGTGATTGCCAGGGGTTGAGAGTGAAGGTGTCATGAGCAGGCAGAGCACAGTTATTTTCAGGGCAGTGAAAATATGCTGTATGACATAATGACAGATACATGTCATTTCACATTTGTACAAACCATAGAATGTCCAACACCAAGAGTGAACCTATGTAAACAATGAACTTTAGCTGATTGTCATGTGTCAATGTAAGCTCACCAACTGTAACAAATGTACCACTCTGGTTGGAGATGTTGATAATGGGTGAGGCTATGCACATGTGGAAGCAGCAGAAATATGGGAAATCTCTGTACTTCCCTATTATTTTGCTAAAAGACTAAAACTAAAATTTCTCTAAGAGATACAGTCTTTTTAAAAATTAAAAGAGAATGTTTAAATAGTTAAAAATTTAACACCTTGCATGCTAAAAAAAATATGTGGCCATAATACAAGGACAAATAATTTAATAAAACTCTTACCTATTCTTGCATTATTTCCTTGACCCTGTAAATCCCAATATGAAAAAGAATATCTTTTAGGTTCTCTGATATTTTCTTCATCTTCCAGGACAGCATCTTCACAGTCTCAGCTGACTAATAGGATGATTTTAGGGAGATTTGATTCATCAGTTAAGCACTAGTCTTATCCTAAGATGTGCAGTAATTAGATTGTCACTAAGTTCTTTGTAGAAATACAAAAATATGGGCATCTGTAACATATTCTCACTGGATTCCCTAATTTTTTTTTTATTTACACTGATGCCCTCATGCTGTAAAGATCAAGAATGGAGTTAAATGATCCATACTGCTAGGCAAAACTCTGCTAAATATAGCTGGTGTAGCTGGTGGCTTTTCCATCCAAGAGAAGTCCACCAGAGGCCAAAAAAGATTGCCCTTATGCATCCAGGCACTTTTCCACAAGAGGGTGAGAAAAACCCACTCATCCCATAGAAATGCTCAACTTGGACCTGTGGTGCCACTAACTGATTTAACTCTGAGTCCATAATATCTACCACAAGCCTTTGAAAATGCCCAGCTGTGCCTCTTGCCATGGTGAACCGGAAAACCCGCATTACTGAGGGCTTCCGGTGGTTTGAAATTCTCTGGAGAGGTGGCCACAGTGTGAGTCAGCTGTAAGCCATGGCCAGGCCTTCCTCAGTCCTAAGGGAAGAATTTAGGGGAGAGAACTGAATGTTTGCTAATGCAACTGCCATCTGCCACCGTTAAGTCTGATGGTGACAGAGTGCACGTTAATGCCAGAGAGACTGAGAACACTCACCATCTGTTCATTGCCCTGAAATAAAATTAACTAGGTCATCTGGATTTGGAAGCCTATCTGGAATTGTTGACATCTATTCCCAACCTTGAGGATGGAAATTTTCCCCCATTTTACATCATTCAAATTACCCATAGATATATTTTTACTCTAATCCTTCTAGTGGAAAAGTTAGCAGATTATACATTAGTAACAATTTATGTGTATATCCTACATTATTTGTAAGCAATAATATAAACTGCTGTCCAACTGAAACCTTCTAAAGAGAAAAATGTCTAATAAATAAAAATTCATGAAGAATGTGCAAAATCTATATGGACTTCAGGCTTTGCTGACCAGCAAATGAGATGAAATTTTCTTGCTTTCTAGGAACTTACACTACAAAACAAAAATAAGGAACTGTAAGGTATTTTATTCCTGCTAATGACTTGAAGATATTTATTTGTACAATGGCAACAGAATCTAAGAGGGCTGTAGGGGTGGTGAAATATCTTTTTCTTCCCTAAGCTGGGCAGGAAAAAGTTTTAATTCAATCTCTATAAAAGAAAACCTTTCCCTAATCTCCCCACCATGAATCTCTCATCTTCCAATCAACTCATATTCTTATGTTCTCATTTCTCTCAGACTAGTATTGGTCTTGCTCTAGTAGTAAATTTCATCTGAACATATGACAGAGAAGAAAAGGAAATAAAATGTGACAGATGATTATTTTCAGTTCCTTATATCAGCCCTGCCCTAAAATATGGTTCTCTTAAAGAAAACTCTGAAAGAATATTGAGCACCTACAATGTCAACACTGTTCTTAGAGATATAGATAGATTAGTAAATAAAAAGCAAATTACAGCCTGACCAGGTGGTGGCGCAGTGGATAGAGCGTCGGACTGGGATGCGGAAGGACCCAGGTTCGAGACCCCGAGGTCGCCAGCTTGAGCGCGGGCTCATCTGGCTTGAGCAAAGAGCTCACCAGCTTGGACCCAAGGTCGCTGGCTCCAGCAGGGGGTAACTCGATCTGCTGAAGGCCCACGGTCAAGGCACATGTGAGAAAGCAATCAATGAACAACTAAGAAGTCGCAACGCGCAACGAGAAACTGATGATTGATGCTTCTCATCTCTCTCCATTCCTGTCTGTCTGTCCCTATCTCTGCCTCTGTAAAAAAAAAAAAAAAAAGGATTTCCTTTAAAAAAAAAAAAAAAAAAAAGCAAATTACAGACCACATGGAGTTCATGGTGCAAGATATCATTATTACAAAATCAAATTGTAAAAATACAAAGTTATAGGTAAATATATAATTGTGAAATATAAGATCATTATGAAGTAAAAGTAATAACAGAGATTTGATTTATTCTTAGTAGTCAGAAAATAAAGAATGTACGCATATATATAAGCAAATTATGATTTTAGAAATAAGAGAGACCACTAAGGCCAATAGAAAGAAACAAACTTTATTTAATGGTATGTCATGGAAAAGTAGAGCTAGTACCAGATATTAATTCCTCCTACTCTTCAAGACATAACTGTGTACAGAGGCATCTACTCGTGCTTAAAGTTGATATATAAACTATATTTAGATTATGTACTTTGTACAATAGCTTGTTTTCAAATAATGTATTTGAGTATTGAGTCTTTCAATTTTGAAATTTTATTTTTTTATTTGTTGCTTTTCAAACATGCATTTTCACCTTGTGCCATTGTTATTATGCAATTATTCAATATATCACAAAGTGTTGTATTTCATCTGTTTAAGAAGCATCAAGAATCAAAATTTATTCTTTCAAGACATTAACTTCATGTCACTTAACAATATGCCAGTAGTGACAATAACTGCAAAATAGCCGAGAGATAAGTACAGTGATTTGAACTAAATTATTTTCCAAGGAAGTATTTTTAAAAGTTTTCTAGAGGAGAATATCACTCTTTAAAAAATTGTCATGTAGATATGGTCAATGGAAGAAACAATATTACATGAATGATGCTTCTTTAATACAGATTTGTTATGTATTTGGGGGGAGAAGATTAACTTGGGAAATATTCCCCTGTAAGAATTACTCATTTATCGAATTGCTATTATAATTTATAAAGGAGCATGCCATAAATGACCAGTACATAGGAAAGCCTGCTTTGTTTATTTTGAGGCCAGACACATGCCCCATCAAAGCCAATGAAATTGGGCAATTATCATGAACTCAGTTTCAAAGCTGAGACACTGAGTGCTTGGGTTGTGGCAGTTATTATTTCCTGAATAAGACTTTATGCTGGATCCAAATTTCCTTCTGCCTGACTCTCAGCCAAGAAAGGAAGTAGCGTGGGTGACCAAGTTTAACACTTGCTCTGGGGACTTCTCTCTAGCCAAAGCTAAAAGGAGACTATAATTGGGTAGCCAGGCCTGTCTTTAGCACATTCTGTATTTAGATGGCTTACCTAAACCCAATTGAAAGCAAAATGACTCTGCCCTATGCCCCTACAGACTTCCGAAAGAAAAACATATTGGGGACTCGATGTTGCTCTGCCAAGATAAAGGGGGATGGGGAGAAGAACAGGTAGGGAGAAGAGGGGGAGGAAGGAAAAAGATTCCTATCTGTGGCCTTAGCAGCCAAACAGACTGGAAATAAAAGTTCAGTTCTACTGTTTACTAGTTGTTTACCTTTAACTGAATCAACACCTCCAATGTGAGCCTTGGGTTCTTTGTTTGCAGAATATATATATCGTAGTCATTACTTTACAGAGTGATTTTCAGTGGCTGGGACTATTAGTACTTTTGTTATGAAACCTATGAAAGAGGAAAGAGGAATTAAAGGTGCCTAGTTTAGGGGGAGGCTTTAAAGATGTTCTATTTCTTTCAGCCATCTCTAAGCCACCTCCCTTCGCCTGATTTAACCCCCACTGATTTGATAAGAATTTGCTTCCGGTAAGAAGCCAAGGAGCTCCTGGGCCAGAAAAGGTTGAGCAACCTGCCCCGGGACTAATCTTCCTCAAAGGCACTGCCCAAGAGAAACAGTTTTCGATCAGATAGTTGCCAGGCATCCCCAGTACTTTTTTTAAAAAGCAATTTGAGTAGGTCAGTTTAGGGAGAGATATTGAAAGAACCTTTTTAACTAAGTCAAATCTTTCTGTCCAGCTAATTATAATACCTTTGTAAAGTTCTCTTGAAAACTTCAAACAGGTAATCAAAGTACAGTGAAGTGCAGCTAAAATGTCTCAAAACAAAAAAGAAAAGTAAAGAAGGAGCAAGAAATAAATACCAAGTTTTTAACAATAGAGATTGAAAACTCATTGTAGCACTAAATTGGAAATAAAAATAATCTGAATACACAATTTCCTCCAAAATAAAAACTTTAATACTGGACAAACAAGTCACATGCTTCTAAGAAATGGGGAATCTTTATTATTTCCTATGAAAGTGACATGACACATAACAGTATTTGCTTCTTTGTGTAGCACTGTACTAAGCTTCTAGGGAAATTTTCTAAAAAGCTATTTTAAAGCTAAAGAATATATTTACTTATTTGAAACAAAAAAATCATTTTTTTTTCTGGCAAGTGAGAGTAAAAATAATGTTTCTCCAAAACACTCAAGAAGGAAGGAAAATAAGTTTTACCTTAACAGAAAGAACAAAATTCACAATGAGGAAAGAGGAAGCAAGAGCTTAAATCTTCAAGTCACTTTGAATTTGTCAGACAAAAGTGACAAAATGACTTTAATTGTTAATATCAACTTTCCTGTTTTCCTGTAATTTTTTGAACAAACCTGTTTCACAGCAGAATGTCTCTTTACTACTTTTCTCACTTGAGGGTTTGTACTGTAAAAGATTTCTTTTGTAATTTACACAGTTGCCCAAGTCTAGTATCGCTCACAAGGTCTCAGTTGTTGACCAAAAGAGACTAGACCCTTTCCTTAATCCTACTTTATTTGCATTTTTCATCCTATAACCTTCCCAACTTCACAATACTATGTCCATATATGACAGGAACAAACACTATCCTTATGTTTCGCTTGATTTCATGTATATATTTACTTACTCAACCAGCCTTACTGCACATCTACTATGTTCTAGGTTCTGTACATATGGTGGCAGTAGCATTAGAATTAGTAAGAAACAGTTTACTGGTCATGACCTATCTTTGATGGTAGTGCCAGAAAAACTTGCTGATAGATTTTATGCAGTAATTACAGAAAAAGGATTCATCAAGAATGTCTTCTATGCATTTTGCATGAAGGGTTGATAGAGGTCTCATTCATTCAGATGGAGAATATCAGAAAGGAGTGGGTTTGAGTGTTTGGGGATATCACAAAAGCTTTATATGGGATCTGTTAAACTTGTACTCATATATTTGTCTAGGAGGCTGTTGGAGGCAGTTAGAGAGATTACTATGGAGTGTGTACAATGGCCAGGGTTAGAAAAACAAATTTTGGAGTTGCTTGTCTACAAAGATAACATGAAAAGCCATGAGATGGCAAGTAGAGAGTATGGAGAGGAATGAGAAGAGGATCCAGAACTGAGCCTTGGGACATTAAGAGGAAAAGGAGGCAGCAAAGGAGAATAAGAAAAAGAAGGTTGTGAAGAAGATAACCCAAAAAGTGGTATATAAGAAAGTAGTTGAACAATGCATATCAAGAAGTATACACTGGGTTACAAGAAGGTTACATTTGGCCACTGGGTATCTCTGGATTTGACATAATGGAAGTTGTTAGATATCTTGAGGAAAGTGTTCTCCATGGAATGGTGCATACCTCTTAATTAAACTGCTTTATTAAAGCCATCATTTGGATTAGACCATGAGTTTATGGAATGCAGAAATGAGTCTTACTAATCTATGCATTCCTGCAGCTTAGGACAGTGCCTGATACATAACAGAGCTTCAATAAATTCGTTTGTTATTGCTGTTGTTGAATGTTGATGACTGGCCTTCATCAGTGCTTTATCATGTATTTGCCACAAATAATGTACCTCTAAAAAAAAGAAATAGGACTTATGAATTTTTCCCTGAACTGTGTCTTATGCATTTCTAGAACATTTGCATCTGTAATTCTATGCTTAATAAAATATTTGTAATGTAAATGAAGAAATATGTTCCCAACTCAGGTGCCAGACATGCGAGAGAAGAAGCCATCAAAATGAGTCCAGCCCCAGCTATCTACTCTCTAGAGACTGAGTGAGAACCACCATCCTGAGCCTAATCAACCCCTGGACCTATGAGTGACAATATTAATTGCTGTTTAATGCTATTAAGATTAGATTGTTTGCTATACAACAATGGATGATAGAACAGACAACAGTGCATTTATACTGCCATAATAAAATAGATTCACATAGCAAAACAGCAAAAGATACTTTCTGATTGGCCTAAAAAAATACACATGGGGCCCTGGCCAGTGGTTCAGTGGATAGAGCATCAGTCTGGCATATGGACATCTGGGTTCAAATGAAGGTCAGGGTACACAGGAGAAGTGACCCACCTGCTTCTCTCCCTCTCCCTTTCTCTCCCTCTTCCTCTCTCACATCTAGTGGCTTGATTGGTTTGAATTCGGTCTTGGTCAACTGAGGATAGCTTGGTTGGAGTGCATCAGCCTCAGGCACTAAAAATACCTTAGTACTTTAGCATTAACCCAAATGGGGTTGCTGGATGGATTCTGGTCAGGGCTCATGCGGGAGTATGCTTCACTATCTCCCTCTCACCTAAAAAAAAAAGTACATGGAAGAGATGGGATTAGAGGAGCTGCTTGAATGATCCCTATTGTTTTTGATTGAGAAAATAAATTCCTGACCTGACCAGAGACCCTGTAATATTTTGAAATAGGCTAGATAGGCCTCAAAAGCCAATTCCAGGTTTGAGGACTGGTATGAATGAGTGAGGTGGAAATGAATGAATAAATGAATGAATGAACTATTCCTCTAGTCTAAGATGCTACTTCTGCCTGTAGACAGCATTAAAAGCATTCTTCTCTATTCTGAAGAGCAGTTCTTTGATCTCCTATTCCTACGGAGATAGCAAACAAGTCACACAAAAGGTATTGATCCAGGAAACAGGGAAATATAGAAGTTGCCATTTCTTTTGTCCCCTTATTGCACTTTAACTTCACTAGTCTGAACAACCTTCACATAGTAGGACATGTGCTAGATCAGAGAAGCCCAGAACCATAGGTTTGCTATTTTCATTTCCCTATAATCTAGAGAGCAAAAAATGGAAGCATATTAACAATTGACCATTTTTATTGTTATCATAATGAAGTTTCACTTATGCTATGTCACCTGGAATGAAGATTGGATTCCAGATTTATGATTTCTTGTTTGCCACAGTTCCATAACCCAATTGCGTAACACTTATAAAGCATGTTGTAAAAAAACTACTTCAGAGCTTTATTTCTTTCCTCATTGCACCTTTGGACTGACATGACAGAAGTTTTCCTGTCCACAACTTATCACATCTTCATCTGACAGTCACCAGCTCATCCTAATATGGGCGCCAGAACTTTTATGTACTGGAAAGTAATTCTACCTGCTTTTTAAAGGCCATTTATTGTCCTGATCAGATATCTCAGTTTATTAGAACATTATCCAGAAGCACAGAGGTTGCCAGTTCAATCCCTGGTCAGGGCACATATAGAAACAGATTGATGTTCCTGTCTTTCTTTATCTATCTTCTTCTCTCCCTACTTCTCTTTAAAAATCAATAAAAAATAGCCTGACCAGGCAGTGGCACAGAGGATAGAGTGTTGGACTGGGATGCAGAGGACCTGGATTTGAAACCCCAAGGTCATTGCCTTGAGCACGAGCTCATCTAGCTTGAACACAGGCTCACCAGCTTGAGCACAGAGTCACTGGCTTGAGCGTGGGATCATAGAGATTACTCCATGGTCAGTGGCTTGAAGCCCAAGTTTGCTGGCTTGAGCAAGGGGTCACTTTCTCTGCTGTAGCCCCCTAGTCAAGGCACATATGAGAAAGCAATCAATGAACAACTAAGGTGCCACAACAAAGAATGGATGCTTCTCATCTCTCTCCCTTCCTGTGTGTCCCCATTTGTCCCTCTTTCTGTCTCTGTCACAAAAAAATTAATAAAAATAGGATAAAATAATAATAAAGGCCTTTTATCCCATGTGGCCTTCTGAGCCAGAAAGACCTCGCCCTGCTCCCATTCTCCCACAGGCCTTTTCCATCTACATGGAAATCAAATAGTTATCTCAGATGATTTGTACCCTAACATCTAAATTTTGTTTGTCCAAATTTTCAAAATGTCTTAAATACACTGGACAGTGATTTAATGTGGCATTCTGCTTTGCCTATTTTCTGCTATCTGATATCCTTTAGATCAGTGGTGTTCAATCACCAGTCCGCAGACGGGTGTCGGTCCAGCACAAAATTTCTGGCAGACCGGCACCAGTCCGCAGATGAGCAATTGAAAACCACAACTTTAGATTATAAACTTCTTGATAGCAAGGTCAAGGCTTGTTGAATTTATTCTTGAAATAGAGAAACATAAAACCATTGTAAAATAAGAATTTAATAATAATTACATAGGGAATAATAATGTTTATTTGATCTTTCTAAGTAAAAAATAAATAAATAAATCACTACATTGAGGCCTTCCTTGTACTATTTTACAACCCCCTCCTCTTCAATATTTAAATTTCACATGTAAACTATAAGTCCTAAACTCTTAGACTGCTTCTAAAGATAGAGTACTTTCTACACAAGAGGGAGCACAGCTCTGTTAAACTCTTCCTCCTTTCTTTTTCCTACAAAATAGATATAGCAATATAAGAAGAAAAAAATTCCACAGAGAACCAAGGGAAGAAACTAGTCGGCCATACTTGATTTTTAAAGAAGGGACAAGAAAATCAGGAACGAAACAAGTTAAAGCTTCCTTGCAGACATATCCACATCATATGTCATACTGGCTGTTGGGAAAGGTCTCCCATTAGGCTCAATAGTAGTCATATGGGGGATGCATGTGATGCTTTGTGTTCTTATTAAGAATGCTCAATAATTAATATCCCTTTTCTCTATCTTTTTCCATCCTGTCTCTGAACAAGTGAGAAATTAAAAAATTAAAATAAAACAAACCCAGCAAGACAGATGAAGGCCTTTGTGATTGCCATTATCACTGAGAAAGGTTGAGCTGAAAAGCTCAGTTCAATGTGACCACCAAAAGGGCTTGCTCCTTACTCCCCTAAGAAGACAGACATCTTCTAGTTCATCATGGTCATACTGCACAGGACGGAGCAGCCCCCACTGCAGGGACAGCACCTCCAGCACTGGTTTCATGCTATAGATGAAAAGAGCACGAGGCATATTCTACGTGGGCTGGGAGACCCAGAGAAGAAAATGGGAAATGACTGATCGCACTTGCTTCCATCTTCTTCCAAATTTACCAACCAGATAACTGCTCCACCTCAATAAGTGGGACAGCGATGTGACAGGGAAACAGCAAGAGGACAGAGAGGCTTTAGAAAATTTTCTCAACAAAACCAGGGGGCAGGTATATGTTACATTCACACATACACATACTATTGCACACACTTCAAGACAGCTAGGTTGCCTCTTGCCCATTCCCCCCATCACCTATACCTTAGGCCATCTACATTTTCTAGTTGATTGTACAAACAATAGGTAGAGTCTGAATATTAGCCTTCTGTCAGTCATATGTGTACTTGTTTATTCTCTTGCTCTGGGACTTATTTTCAATCTCTTAATGGTATTCTTGATAAATAAAATTTCATCATTTTCATTTGGCTTGATTTAATAAAATATTCCTTTTACCCTGTTTCAAAAATAGTTCAATACAAATCTACAATCCACAAGTAATGAATTTTTGAATATGGTAAAAGAAAAGTTAATTTTCTTTCTTGTGGATGCCCAATTGATCCATCATCATTTATTAAAAAGACAGTTTCTTTCCTCCAAAAAACTTATGTTCACACAAAACAATGCATGTGAATATTTATACAAGCTTTATATATAATCTCCAAAAACTGGAGACAAGCCAATTGTTTTTCAAGAAATAATTTAAAAAGACCATGGTATATGCATACAATATAAAGCTGCTCTTCAATAAAAAGCTATGAATTATTAATAGGTGCAGCAATAGGGATAAATCTCAAATGCATTTTGCTAAGAGAAAGAAGCCATAAAAAAAGGCAACAGGCTATCAAATTTGAAAGGAAACAAATAATAATAATAATAATAATAATAATAAAGGAGCATTTTACACCTCTTAGAATAGCTAAATGCAAAAAAACAAAACAAAAAACTGACAATGCCAAATGCTAATGGGAATGCAAAATGGTACAGCCACCACTTTGAAAAACAACTTGAGTATCTTATAAATCTAAATATCATCTTACCACATGGTCCAGTAGTCACATTCCAAGGTATTTACCCAAATAAATTGAAAAACTTAAGTCCACCAAAAAATCTGCATGGAAATGTTTATTAGCTCTGTTCGTAATTGTGTCACACTAGAAGCAACCAAGATGTCCTTCAAGAGGTGCATGGATAAAAAAGCTGGTATGTCTATACAGTGAAATCTTAATCAGTGATAAAAAGAAATATGCTACCGAGCCACAAAAAGATGTATAGGAAACTTACACGCATGTTGCTTTGTGAAAGAAGCCAACTTAAAAAGTCTACATATGGTATGATTTTCAGTATGTAACATTTTAAAAATTTCAAAGTTATAGAGAGAGGAAAGAGATTAGTGGTTGCCCTGGCCAGGGAACTCAAAAGATAGAGCATCATCCCAGCTGTTGAGGTTGTGCTTTTGATCCCCACTCAGGCCACATATTAAGAAGAAGCAACCAATGAGAGCACAGCGTGGAACAACTAAGTGGAACAATGAGTTGATGCTTCTCTCTCTCTCTCTCTCTCTCTCTCTCTCCATCAACTTTATCTCTCTCAAATCACTGAGAGAATTCTCAAAAAAATTTTTTTAAAGATATATGGTTGCTAGGGTTTCAGAAGGAGGTGGAAGAAAGGGTTGAATAGGAGGAGCATGGGAATTTTAGGGCAGTAAGGATAATTTGCATAATATAAATATGTAATCATAGATTCATGACACTGCATTTGTCAAAATCTATAGAACTATAACACAAAGAGTGAGTCAAATGTAAACTACGGACTTAAGTTAATAATAATGTATAAATATCGGTTCAATTGTAATGAACAGTATTATACTAGTGCAAGATATTAACATAGAGTACACTGTGAGGGAGTATATGGGAACTCTGTAGTATCTACTCAATTATAGCAAACCTAAAACTATTCTAAAAAATAATTTATTAATAGGAGAAAAAAGAAATATATTTTCTTACCAGCTCAAAAACATTTACAACTATTAATATAAATTATCTACTATTTTAACACAAGATGAGACATAGGCATTTTTATTATGTTAGAAATCTGGAGGTAGAGCTGAGGAAGAACAAATAGTAGAAAATCAACTACAGCCTGGTGTGAATGACAAATTGTCTAACTTATGATATTTAAAAGGGGACAGAACATTCTAGAAAATCAATTTATTTTTTTCATTCAATTCCGGTATTCATTTTTAAGTAAAATATTTTTGATTTTCTTGGAGAATGTTACAGATCTCTAAGAGGAAAAAGAAGGTAAGCTATGGAAGCTGGATGGGTGGCAGGGAAAGGAGAAGCGCCCTTGTTTAGGAAGAACATAAAAATGGAAGTTCTAAAGCGCAGGCGGCATGCCAAGTGGAGCATAAGTCCACCCAACAATGAGAAGTCAGTGCAAAGTTGGCAGTATGGTCTTATGTAGAATAGATGCATTGAGTTTGGAAAACACACAGAGCTTTTTTTTTATTGAGCTTTGGAAGGAAATGCCTTTTAGTCCAATCAGAAGGCTAAAAATATCTGTTTTCAGATATATAAGGAATTCCTAAGTTGTAGACTAATTAATAGCAATGTTATAACCTGTGAATTTAAGAAAAATAGTTTGGAGTCTGGGTTTACTCTAGAAGTTCTCCAACATCAGAGAAAAGTAAATAAACTCCCCATGGAGCGTGGGGAAGAATCTAAGAAGCCACCAATGTGAGAAATATCTTTGAAGTCTTCTCTTTTAATTTATTTGATTTTTACAACCTATGATAGATCTATGATTGTCTAGTGTAAGAAAATTGTGTATAGTAGTGCTGAGTAAAATGGACACTTTCACACACCTCTTTAGACAATGATTCTGGGGTATGAACACCCCAATCTGAAAATTATGTCCCTAGAAATCTCTCTGAGTAGCCCTGGCTCAGAAGTTGTGTGAAGTGGAGGCTCATGATTCCAGTGCACGTCAGCTATTTGATTTTATACAATTAAGCTATTTCTTTTTTTTTTTTTAATTTTTCTGAAGCTGGAAACGGGGAGAGACAGTCAGACAGACTCCCGCAAGTGCCTGACCGGGATCCACCCGGCATGCCCACCAGGGGGCGACGCTCTGCCCACCAGGAGGAGATGCTCTGCCCCTCCGGGGCATCGCTCCACCGCGACCAGAGCCACTCTAGCACCTGGGGCAGAGGCCAAGGAGCCATCCCCAGTGCCCGGGCCATCTTTGCTCCAATGGAGCCTCGCTGGGGAGGGGAAGAGAGAGACAGAGAGGAAGGAGAGGCGGAGGGGTGGAGAAGCAGATGGGCGCTTCTCCTGTGTGCCCTGGCCGGGAATCGAACCCGGGACTTCTGCATGCCAGGCCAACGCTCTACCACTGAGCCAACTGGCCAGGGCCTATTTCTTATTACTAAAATGCAAAAACCTATCAGACAAAATTCTTGTAAGACTGACAGTAAGAACCAGGCTGTCACTTTATTTTACTTATATATTTTTTAATTTTAAAATATATTTTTGGGTGATTTTCTAAAATATTTATTGGAATAACATATACCTACCAACAACTCCACACAAGGCCTCCTCTTCCATGAACAACAAATATCAGTACTAATGTATAATTATCTTCTTTTTAATTTCTCTGAAGAATGATTACCTATTGGTTTTTTTTTTGTTTTTTTGTTTTGTTTTGTTTTTTTGCCTTCAGGAAACAGAACAGATTTCTCATAAGAAAGCTCATTCCAATATTATGAAACATGAATTGTTAGAAAGTGTTTAGTTTTTTCAGGCTTTTATTGACTATCACTTACTATTTGTCAATATTGTTTATCTCTTAGTGTGTATTTTTTGCTGGGAATAATGAATAATTTTGCCCTTATCAGTAGTGCAGAATTTTGTCAGGTCTTTTTGAAGTTTTACTTTTTTTGAGGTAACTGAATTATTAATTTATGTACATCTTAAAAACAGTTATTTCATATTTCTAATTTAAATGTCCTTAATGATTAAAAGGTATTTACTTTCTTTTTGTTGATATTTACACAATATAGTTTGAAATAAAAGTTACCCTTTACACTACAGAAAACTTAGTAAAATTAAAATTAAGTATTTATTATTGAACCAAAATCAAGGGTGTAAGCTTCTTCCTTAAAGAAATCCTACATTCAACATTTTAGGTCACTTGGGTAACATTTGCACAGTAAATGTGTGCTGTAGTTTTCTGCATAATAATTTAGGAGATTAAAACATAACTTTCACATTGCTTAATTTGCAACCAGTAGCAGTTTAAGCACTCATTGCATTCTTATTGTATTTGAGGTTCTATGTAAAATCTTTGTGAAACACACAGACATTCAAAGTTGTTTAACTAATTTAAAAAATATAACTTTGCAATCCTTCTCTGGAAACATCATGCCCTCACCCTCCTGCAGTATAATTTTCAATAGAGAAGCATACTCACGATTCATGAAACTATTTTTTGACATTTGTATAACCTTTTGTAACCAAAAAAATTTTTTGTAAGTGCAGTTTGTTTTATTAATTATGAATTCCACCAACAAAACATACTATTTAATACTTCTATGCTATGTATAATATAGGACCTCCAATAATATTAAAACATGTAGAAAAAAACTCTCATGTGAATTTTTATTTATTTTACCTTTAGAAATAAATATAAACATTGCAATAATTTTTGAAAGACTCTATTCATTTTAGAGAGAGAAGAGAGACAGAAGAGAGAAGGGGTGGAGGAGCAGGAAGCATCAACTCCCCTATGTGCCTTGACCAGGCAAGCCCAGGATTTGAACCAGTGACCTCAGCATTCAGATTATTATGCTAAGTGAAGTAAGCCTGTCAGAGAAAAACAAATACTATATGATCTCACTTACATATGGAATCTAATGAACAAAATAAACTAGTGAACAAAACAGACACAGGCATGAACACATGGAACAGACTGGCAGCTGTCAGATGGAAAGGTGTTGGGGGTGCTGGATGAAAGAAGGTGAAAGGATTAGCAAAAACCACATATACATAACATATAGACACAGTCAACAGTGAGGTGAAGGCCAGAAGGAAAGGGGGCTGAGGGTTAGGAAGAGGTGGGCAGAGGTGGGGAAAATGGGGACAGAAAGAGACATCACTAGGGGCAGAGAGCATATCATGGAATGGGAAGATGGTGGTTTGTTGAGTTGTGCACTTGAAACCTGTATGGTTTTGTGAACCAATGTCACCCCAATAAACTCAATAAAATAATAAAATATAATTCTATGACACACTAAAAAATATATTTATTTCCCGATCTGACATAAAAATAGGTATAATTTTGATTGATTTATAAAAAAAAAAAATAGTAATTACCTATCCCTTTTGCTCCAGAGTGACTTTTTAAATGTGACACCGGTTAATAGGATCATATAGGTTTGATGTGCACATTTCTATGATATGTGATCTGTATAATATTGCATTGTGTGCCCACCACCCAAATATGTGTCACCATATATTTGGCCCTCTTTACACTTTACTACCCCTTTCCACTCCATTCCTCTGGTGTCTGTGTCTTTGAGTTTCAGTTTGATATCCCACAATGAGTGAAATTATATGGTTCTTAGCTTTTCTGACTAACATTTTGCTTAGCATAATATTCTCAAGGTCCATCCATGTTGTCACAAATGACTGTATTTCATCTTCTCTCGTGGCTAGGCTGTCACTTTAACTCTCTGGAATAATTTCTAATTATACAATTCTAACACTCTCATTTAAAAATTGAGATTCTTTGGTTTTTATTAGTACACGGAGATCCAATTTTAAATGTATATTCTATGGATGAAAGAAGGCAACATTTTCTAGTGGAATAAAAACTTAACAAACTAGTCATAGACTTGAATTTTTTTCCTACCTCTATCATTTTACAGCTATACAATCTTTAACCTGTAACAATGTTTCTGACACTCAATTTTTCATCTGCAAAAGGCAAAGATGTCTTCTGCCTTATCACTCACAGGAAAGTTGGGAAGGTGAAATGAAATAATGGATATAGAAGTGCTTTTCTAAAGTTCATTCCACCATGCAACATTGCCCTAAATCCTCTGTTTCTAGAGTTCTATTATTTTTAAGGCAATATTATAAAATTGCTTTCTGGGATTCTTATATTCATAAATTGCTTTATCACCACATATATATCAGAGGCCTCTTTCTCCTGAGGAAGAGAATTTTGATTGCTTACTATTCTCTCCAGTTGTCTTGTTTTCATCATTTCTGCTTTTTGGTCATGCTGCTGGCCATGAAGATAAGACATAGGACCAACTCTTTGTTATCTCAATGTTGCAAAAATGATAATATGTAATAAGCAGAAAGGCGCAGTCTACAGTCACTTTACATTTGGCTTCAAAATTTTATTCATACTATATGTGAATGAAGATATTATTTCTTTACTGGGAATTTTCCTATAAAAGGAAAGACAAATAATAATAAACTCACTATTCACATTTCCATAGCTATATTTTTTCTTTTTAATGTGGATTCCTACTTTATTTCTTTTTAAAATGTTTTATATTTTTAAATGACAGTTTATATAGAATATTGTATTAGTTTCAAGTGACCAACCCCATGGTTTAGATATTTATATAACTTAAAAAATTGTAACTCCAATAATTCTAGCACCCATCTAACTCCACACATGGTTATTACAATATAGTTGATTATATTCACTATGTTGTAATTTATATCCCTGTGACCATTCGGTAACTACCAACTTGTACTTCTTAATCCCTTCACTTTCTTTTACCTAATTACCCAGTCCTCCTCCCATCTGGCAACTGTCAAAACATTCTTTGAACTATGAGTATGTTTTTGTCCTGCTTGTTCATTTATTTTGTTTTTTAGATTCCACATATAAGTAAAATCATCTGGCATTTCTTTCTCTGTCTGATTTATTTCACTTAGCATAACACTGTCTAGGTCCATCCATGTTGTTGTAGAAAGCAAGAATTCACTCCTTTTTATGGTTTAGAAATATTCCATTGTATACAGGGTGAGGCAAAAGTAGGTTTGCAGTTGTGAGTATGTGAAATAGATTTTATTCTTATTATTTATTAATAATTGTATTATTTTCCATAGGAACAACTATAAACCTACTTTTGCCCTACCCTGTATATGTACCACTTATCCTTTATTTATTTCTCTATTGATGAACACTTAGTTTGCTTCCATATCTTGACTATTGTAAATAATTCTGCAATAAACAATAGATGTATATGTCTTTTCAATGTAGTGTTTTGAAGTTTTTTGGATAAATACCCAGAAGTGAAGTTTCTGGGTCCTTATTTGTCTCTTGTTATAGCCTCTGTTGTAGAGTCTATTTTGTCTGGGTTAAGTACTGCTACTCAGCTTTCTCTCTCTCTCTCTCTCTCTTTTTTTTTTTTTTTTAGATTTTATTTATTCATTTTAAAGAGGAGAGAGAGAAAGAGAGAGAGGGAGGGAGAGAGAGAGAGAGAGAGAGAGAGAGAGAGAAGGAGGAGGGAAGAGCAAGAAGCATCAAGTCCCATATGTGCCTTGACTGGGCAAGCCCAAGGTTTTGAACCAGTGACCTCAGCGTTCCAGGTCGACGCTTTATCCACTGCACCACCACAGGTTAGGCTGTTTTGTTTTGTTTTTATTTTTGTGAAATATCTTTTTCCATCCCTTTACTTTCAGTCTGTATGTCTTTCTATCTGTGAGTTTCTTATAGAAAACATATGTAAGGGTCTTGTTTTGTTATCTGTTCAGTCACTGTATGCCTTTTGATTGGAGCATTTAATCCATTTGGATTTAAAGTAATTGTTGATAGATGTATATATTGCCATTTTATCATTTATATTTTTGAAACTTTCTTCTCCTTCTTCTTCCTCCTCCTCCTCTTCTTTTTTTCCTTCCTCCACCCCTCCTTCTCTTCTTCCTCCTCCTCTTCCTCTTTTTCTTCTTCATCTTCTTCTTCTTCTTTCTCTTTCTCCTCCTCCTCCCCTTCCCTCCTCTTCCTCCTCCTTCTCTCCATCCTCCTCTTTGCTTTTCATCACTGTAAATATTTTGTGGCAATCCCTCTAGTCTACAAAGGTGCTGTTGAGAAATCAGCTGACAATCTTATGAGAGCCTCCTTGTAGGTAACTAACTGCTTTTCTATTGCTGCTTTCAAGATTCTCTCTTTGTCTTTAACCTTTGTCATTTTAATTATGATGTGTCTTGGTGTGGACATCTTTGGGTTTATCCTGTTTGGGACTCTCTGCACTTTATGGACTTGCATGTCTATTTCCTTCACCAGGTTAAGGAAGTTTTCTGTCATTATTTTTTCAAATAAGTTTTCAATTTCTTGCTCTGTTTGTTCTTCTTTTGGTATACCCATGATGCAATTGTTTTTGCACTTGTTGTTTCATAAGTCCCTTGACTTATCTTCCTTTTTTAAATATTATTTTTTATTTTTGCTGTTCTGATTGGATGTTTTTCTTCTTCCTTATCTTCTGAGTACTGTTTTTACCTATGCTGCCATCTTGACTGAAGGCCCCCTATGGCTGTGTTTCTTAGTTTTTGTTCTTTCATTTGAAGTCTGTTTCTTTGTCAACTTCCCTGTATCTTTGGCTGCTTCTCAGTATTTTTTTTCTAAGTATTAAATAGAGATGTTTTGTCTCCTGGTCTTGGTAGAATGGCCTTATGTAGTAGGTGTCCTGTAAAGACCAGTGACAGTCTTCCTAATCACTTGGTTCTAGTTGCCAGGTGTTCGGGTACACCAACTCTCCCCCCAGGAGGAGCTATGAGCACCCTCCTATTGTAGTTAAGTTTTGATTGCTGTTGGCTATGAGTATTGGTTGCAACTACAGTTAAGGAGCTGTTGTGCAGTGGACAGCCCGTGGAACAGAACTCATTTTAGTGGGGCTTTGGTGCCCATGGTGTCTGCTCCTTGGGTGTGTTGCTCATGAAGGTGGTTGGGTTGTAATTCCACATGGTCTGAAGTTGTTTACTGATGCGCTGGATCTGGGGCTTCTGGGAGGTTCAGGCCCAGGTCAGCCACTGCCTTTGCTCACCCTAGGGCTACCCAGAATGAGCTACAGAGTAGTCTGCTGATGGATGTTACTTGAGCTGAGCTTGAAGGAGCCTTAGAGAAGCCAAGCTGTGAACTGAGGTTGGATGCCACTAGTTCCCAGCCTGGGGCTCCCTAGCAGGGGCCAGATGCTGCTTATTTGAGAGATTTTAGGAAAGTTTGCAGAATGAGCCAAGACAGGCTATTTGTATGGAAAAGCCACTGGAAACAGCTTGGGTAGGCCTGAAAATTAGGGAGATAGTATCTTAAGAAAGTTCCAGGGTTGGGCAAACAGTGTTACCCAGTTTGATCGACACTGAGATATGGTGCCCACCTGCTGACTCCGTAAGGGCAGGGCTCTGCAAAGGAACAATGGCATCTGCTAGTACTCTTTCTGGGAGAAAGCTACCTCTATAACCGTTTTCCTGAAGTCAAATAATTTAGTTTCCTCCCATATAATCTGGTGTTTTTCAAGCTGCTGCCCAGTGCTGGAGTTCAGAGTGAGTCAGCCTGGGTAAGTGTGTGTGCAGGCCCTTTAAGAAGAACACCTCGGACTCCAGCAGCACTCTGTCTTATGCAGCCACAATTCCTTCTGGCTTTCACAGCTAGAAGTTAAGGTGGCTTCTCTTCCCAGCACTGGAATCCTGGTCTGAGAGGCCTAGTGCGGGTCCTGGACCCCTTACTCCTCAGGGAAAGCCTCTACAGCCAGATATGCCTCCCCATTTTTATCTGCCACATGTGGGTGTTGGATCAGACCATTCCATGGTTCTTTCCTTTATACTAGTTTCTATGTGGCTTTTATTTATATCCTTACTTACAGGACTCTGTTCAGTTAGATATCAGGTGGTTATGAATGATTTTTTTTAATACTTTAGTTGTAATTTTGATGTAGTTGGGAGGTTTCAAACATTGCAATTACCTATGCCGCCATCTTGACTGGAAGCCCCCAATGGCTATATTTCTTAGCTCCTCATCTGACCACATTTAGGAAATAAAAAATAAATCGTATCATCTATTTGGTCGATATAAATAATCTTATCAAAGCATAGTGGTCTTCTCTAACTTTGTGGACTTTCCTTCACCAATATAGTGATAATATCTATTTTTTAAAAGGTTATAGTTTTGAATTGATAAATAAGTATGCTATTACACTAAACAAATTATAGAAGTAGCAGATTAAGTACCTGGCATCATTTGAAAGTAACATTATTTACATACAATTTATGATTTTTTAGTAAGCTGTAATTATTTCTCACATAATAAAAACATTTATCCCCAAGAAGATCAGTAGTATATTGGAAAAGAGAGGTTATACAGAAATATTTTTTGAGAATTTAAAAATTATAGTTATTTTTATTAACTTTCATTTTCATGCATATTGAAATAATCTTTTTACACAAATACATATCAGTGCTACTACTTTCAGTATTATCACGACTCAGTAAAAAGCAAAAGCTACATAATGCATCTGTATGGAAACTCTTTTTGTTACAGAGCAGAATTTCATTTAATGTACTTTCATTTTCAATGAAAATAATTTATCATTTCCAGTATGAAAAATTTAATGACTGATGTGTTAGCAAGAAATATTTGTTGATTTGATTTGGCTATAAGATAATTCTGCTTCTAAATATTTTATTTTCAAAGTAGGCTCAAGGATTTTATTAGACTAAAACCCCAATACTTAAAAGAATAGCTCAGATGTATGAATTACTGCCATTTCTGTGTGTCAATTTCTTAAATTAGTTTTTTAATGTTGCGATTATATTCCATAATTTCTCATACTTTGTGCTATTTTTTCTGTAACATCTTCCTGTGAAACTCAAAGGTTGTAGCCTTACTTACTATAGCACTCTTTGACATCCACCTTTAGCAAAACTGGGCTTTCTGAATCAAGAAAACAAAAGGGATCATATTGTATACAAACGGAACCTTGCTGTATTGGTCATTATCGCCTTGTAACAAAGTATCCCCAAACTTAGCAATTTAATGCAGGAAACATTATTTCACATGAGTCAGGAAACTGAGAGCAGCTTATGTGGGTGGTTCTGTTTTAGGAAGAATTCTAAAATAGTCCTCATGATTCCTGCCCCTTAGTATATACCCCTTTATGTAATTCCCTCCTACTCAATAGGAATTTACAGATATAATTAAAGTTTCTAATGTTTTGATTACATTCATCATATGGAGATTATCCTGGGTGGGCTCTACTGTTCAACTGAACCCTTTAAAAGAGGGTTTAAGGATCAGACAGGCTCTCTTGATAGTCTCGAAGAAGCAAGCCACTTAGAACATCTTTAGCTGCAAGAAAATAAATTCTGCCAACCAGCAGGTGGGAAGAGTTCTCTGAGCTTCAGAGAGAAATTCAGCTTTGCCTTGATTCAGCCTGGTAAAATCCTCAACAGAGGAACCTCTTAAATTGTGCCCTGATGCCTAACCCATGGAACTGTGAGATAAGGAACATATAGGTATAACTTGGAGATTCAGTTCCAGACCACTGATATACAGTGAGTACGGCAATAAAGCAAGTTGTAATCTTTTTGCTGGTGGAGAGTCTTGCCTTCAATATGTAAAAAATGCAACGCCTGTGAAGCACAGTAAAGTGCAGTGCAATCAAGTGAGGAGTGCCTGTCTCTTATTTTCAGCCACTATGAATGTAGTAATTTGTTTCATAGTAAAAGAAAACTAATATAAGATCTTACCCAAAGTTGTAGTCAAGACATTAGCTAGGGCTGAGGACATCTGAAGTCTTGACTGGGGTTGATGGGTTCTCTTCCAAAATGGCCTGCTCACATGGCTGTTGGCTCAGGGCCTCAGTTTTTTGCCACGTGAACCACTTCACTGGACTGTTTGTCCTCAAGACGTAGGAGCTATCTTCAGCTTTCCCGGAACTGCTTCATCTGTGGCAGCTGGTTTCTCCCACAGGAAGTGATGATGTGACACAGAGAGAGACAGAAGGAGAGATTGAATATTTGAAAGCTAAAATCTTTGTATAACCTAATCTTTGAAGTTTTCCCAATCTTCTATAATTCCTTTTGCTGGAAGTAAATTATAAAGTCTAGCCCACATTAAAAGAGAGTGGAACTAAACTCCAATTCTCAAACACATCAAGGGGAGGAGTATCAAAGAATGTGTGGACATATCTTTAACACCACCAAACTCAGGCTTAGTTTTTTGTCTTCTTAGATTTTGTATAGATATTGGAGAAGCAGCCATATCAGCAGTATATTTTAGTTTCTAAAATTAGTTGATTGAGGTCCAGCAAACATTTTTCATTATTTAGAAACTATATTCCCTAAGCTATTAATTTATAAATTTACTTTTTTACATGTTCATAGGGCATGACAACTTTTTTTTTCTTATACTTTCTTCAGATTAACTTGACCCAAGTAGATTCTAATAAAGTAATGTTTACATCTCAAGTGACTCACTTGGCAGAGAATACAAATCTACTTGACAATGAGAATGAGGAAGGAGAGGGTGTCTAGGGGTGGATGGAGTTAAGAATGAGAGTTATTTCATAATTGTTCTAGCTGTAGTAATCAAAACCTTACTTAAAAAACCCAAAGGCCATGCATGTACATAAATTAGTGACTAAATTTTATTGAGTCCACTAGTTTACACAGAGGAGAAATCTATAGGTATTAAAATATATTATAAACATTTTTATTGGATAAACATAAAACATTACCTGAGTAAGGAATTTGCTAGTTTAATTTCTCTAAATTATGTTTTCACATTAGGAAAGTAAACATTTTCTCTTCCTCAGAGTTCAAGGTATGTGACTTTACAAAAAGAAATGCTTTTCTTTTTCTCAGTACAGAACTTGATGTCTCTGTAATTAAAATAGTCGATTTTAATGTTAAATGTGAGAATTCAGAAACTCTAGTCATCTCTAAATGCCAGTTTTTTTTATATGCATTCATTCATTCATTCATTCATTCAGAAAATATTTAATAACTACCTACTCCAGGTAACGCAATGTGAAAGACACCAGTGGTATCTACATGATACATATGGTTTCTTCCTCAAGAACTGTGCTCATAGTACAATACGAACATAAAAAGGAACACCTTGATTTACCAAAGTGAATCAGAGAAAGGTTGGTCTGGGAATTGGAACTTGACATGAGTCTCAGAAGCAGAGAAAATACTTAATAAGTTAATCAGTGCTGGAAGAGCCTTCAGACAATGTGCAAATTTGAGGAGGAGGAAGAGAGGAGAAAAGTGAAGTAGAAATTGTCAGTGGAAATTTTTGGGCTGGAGATCCTGTTAAATATCAGTTCAATTAAGCCTCCAGATAATCACAAAAGAAGTATTTTTTTTGTTTTGGTTATACTTGTTTTTTAATTTAAAAAATTGCATAATGTTTTTGTTTTTCTGGAGTTGTGCTCTTTTATGAAGGGCTAGCCCACAACTTGACAGCATATAATATTACTGTAGAATGAAACAAAACAGAAACTACTGAATATATACCAATTTAATTAAGAGTTGTTGACATGTCTGATACATGACCTTCACTATTCAGTAGATATTTTCTTTCCTGGAGACTGCAATGTACTTATTACGGTTAAACTCAGATGCTTGCTTGATGATCACACCTGTCTGTCATCATTTCTCTACACTTCTCAAATTTCATCTATTTTTTTCATTCACCAATTACTTATCCAGGGTTTTAGAAATGTTGGCCTCTATTCTTTGAATGCAGCAGTGAGTAAAACAAATTTCTCACCCTCATGGAACTTAAAATCCAGTTCAGGGAAGAGAGACCAAAGCAAATAAATGCATTTACCAAGGAGTAATCTAAGCATTTAAAAGGACCAATGGCATAGTTAGACAAGATATTACTTTATATTGAGAGGTTAAAGAAGGCCTCTTTGTAAAGGTAGCAATTTATTAGAATCCTTAGTTAAGAAAGTACTTAGTCAGAGGGAAATGCAAGGTTAAAGACATTTTAGGAGTATGCTCTGTGTAGTGAAGAAACAAGATGGCAAGTGAAGCATTCTGGAAATAATTTAATGGTAAAAGGGGCAAAGTCCTGGTTGGAAATATAAATTTGGGAGTTAATGTAGATGAAAATTCAAGCCACAAATCTGCATTAGAACATTTAAGGTGTAATATATATAGATGTCAAAGAAAAAGGTTTAGGACTGGACTGTTTCTGTTAATTCTTCACCATAATTAATGCTTTTGGTAGAATCTAAAGGTAAGGTTTCTTTCTTTTTGAACTTTGGAAAACTCAGAGTACCTATAGGTAGGAACATTAGAGGTCTGAAATCTTTTCAACTTCTCTATAAGAAAAAGTGCTAGATAATCAGCTGTTAACTACAGAGTACTACATTTCCCAGAATATCCTTCCTTCAATGGATCCAGATAGAGCCCACCAATAAAAGACACTCATTTATGGTGCATAGAGAAAAGAAGTCATGATTCTGGAGGCACTTAGGGTAGACTCTTGGGAGGACAATGGGCTTGAGATTTGCAACATTTTCAAAAAAACCTTCTGGAATTATGGCTTTAGTGCTCTAGTCACTGATCAAGTTATTAATTCCAAGTTCATATGTTGTGAATTTGCCATGAAGCATGTTGAACTTACAAAAGCCACCAAAGCTAACTCATAATGTGACTTGGTAATATTTTAAATCTTTTATTTTTGTTTTTCAATTACAGTTGATATATTATTAGTTTCAGGTATACAACCCAGTGATTAGAAATTATGTAGCTTGCTACAGGATCAACCTAATAAGTCTCATAGCCATCTGACACCATACATAGTTATTAAAATATTGTTGATTATTTTTCATATTCTATACTTTATATACATCCCCATGACTATTTTGTAACAACCAACTTGTACTTCTTAATTGCTTCACCTTTTTCACCCATTCCCCCAACACCCCTCCCATCTGGCAATTGTCAAAGTGTTCTCTCTATCTATGAGTCTATTTCTGTCTGCTTGTTTATTTATTTTGTATTTTTTAGATTTAATTGTTGATAGATATGTGTTTATTACCATTTTAATGTTAATGTTTTTTTGTTTGTTTGTTTGTTTTGTATTTTTCTGAAGCTGGAAACGGGGAGAGACAGTCAGACAGACTCCCGCATGCGCCCGACCGGGATCCACCCAGCACGCCCACCAGGGGGCGACGCTCTGCCCACCAGGGGGCGATGCTCTGCCCATCTGGGGCGTCGCTCTGTTGCGACCAGAGCCACTCTAGCGCCTGGGGCAGAGGCCAAGGAGCCATCCCCAGCGCCCGGGCCATCTTTGCTCCAATGGAGCCTCGGCTGCGGGAGGGGAAGGGAGAGACAGAGAGGAAGGAGAGGGGGAGGGGTGGAGAAGCAGATGGGCGCTTCTCCTGTGTGCCCTGGCCGGGAATCGAACCCGGGACTTCTGCACGCCAGGCCAACGCTCTACCACTGAGCCAACCGGCCAGGGCCAATGTTAATGTTTTTTATCTTTATTTTTTCATTATCTTCTTCTTAAAGAAGATCCTTGACCATTTTCTATAATATTGGTTTGGTGGTGATGAACTCCTTTAGTTTTTTCTTGTCTGGGAAGCTCTTTTTCCTTTAATTCTAAATAATAGCTTTGCTTAGTAGAGTAATCATGGTTGTAGGTCCTTGCTTTTCATCACTTTAAATATTTCTTGCAACACCCTCCTAGTTTGTAAAGTTTCTGTTGAGACATCAGCTGATAGTCTTATGGGAGTTCCCTTGTAGGTAACTAACTGCTTTTCTCTTGCTACTTTTAAGATTATCTCTTTGTCTTAAGCCTTTTGTATTTTAATTATGATGTGTCCTGGTGTGGGCCAAAGAGGGTTCATCTTTTTTGGGACTCTTTGCTTCCTAGAATATATGTCTATTTCCTTCACCAGGGCAAAGAAGTTTTCTGTCATTTTTTCAAATAGATTTCAATTTTTGCTCTCTCTCTTCTCTTTCTAAGACCCACATGACATGAATATTGGTACATTTAAAGTTATCCCGGAGACTCCTTATACTGTCTTCATTTTTTAAATATTTTTTTTTTTGCTGTTCTGATTGAATATTTTTTGCCCTCTTAAACTTCAAATTGTTTATTTGATTCTCAGCTTCATATACTCTACTGTTGATTCCCTCTAAATTATTGTTCATTTTAGTTACTGTATCCTATATTTCTGACTAGTCCTTTTTTATGGTTTCCATGTCCTCATTAAGTTTCTTCAGCATCCTTATAACCATTGTTTTGAACTCTGTATCTGATAGTTTGCCTGCCTCTATTTTGTTTTATTCTCTTTTTGGAGATTTCTCTTGTCCTTTCATTTGAGATATGGTTCCTTTTGGCTGTTTCCTTCTGTTTTTTTCTATGTATTAGGTAGAGATGCTATGTTTCCCAGATTTTGTAGAATGGTCTTGTGTAGTAGGTGTCCTGTAGAGTTCTGTGGCACAGCTTCCCCAGTCACCTGAGCTGAGTGTTTCAAGTGTTCCTCTATGTGGGTTGTGTGCAATGTCCTGTTGTAGTTGAGCATTGTTTGCTGTTGGCCTCATTGGGATAAATTGACTTGCCAGGATGATCAACTTTGAGGATTGGCTGCAAGTACAGCAGAGGAGCTATTATAAAGGAGTCAACCCTATTGAATGGGACTTGCTTCAGTGGGGCTTTGGTGCACACTGAGTCAGCTCCTTGAATGTGTTGTTTGTGGAGGTGGTAGGGTTGCACTCCGGCATGGTCTGAGGATGTCCACAGGGTGCACTGACTTTGGGACCTCCTAGGAGGTGAAAGGTCAGCCACTGCCTGTGCTCTGCCTGGGACCCCTTGGCAGGAGCTACAGACTGATGTGCAAAAAGCTGCTACTTGTGCTGGGCTTAGAGGTACCTAGGAGAGGCCAAGCTGTGAAACAAGGCCAGCTGCTGCTAGTGCAGGCATGGGACCACTTAGCAAGAGGTATGTGGTATGCAGAGGCCAGATGCTGCTTGTTTGAGAGATTTTAGGAAAGTCCAAAGTATAAGCCAAGGCATGCTATCTGTATGAAAAAGCCACTGAAAACAATTTGAGTGGGCTTATAAGTTGGGTGGGGTAGTATCCCAGGGGATCACCTGGGTTGAGTGAACAGTGAAAGCCAGGTTGATGGAAACACAGATATGCCACCCACCTGCTGGCTCTGTGTGTGTGGAGGGGGTGTCTCAGAAAAAGCACAATGGCTTTTGCCAGCAGTTTTGTCTGGCAGAAAGCTGCCGCTCAACCCAGCTCTTGCCTTGATGCCTGATAATTCAGTTCTTCCCCGTATGACTCTGGTTCTTTTCAAGCAGCTACCTCAGTACTAGAGCTCAGAGGGAGTGTGTGTGAGTAGGTCCCTGCATGGGCTCTTTAAAAGGAGCTGCCTGGGATTCGTGCAGATCACTGTCTCATTCAGCCATAGTTTCTACTGGTTTTTACAACCAAAGTTATGGAAAATTCTCCATCTGGCACTAAACGTTTGGGCTGAGGATCCTGGTGTCAGAGTGAGACCCCTTGGTCCTCAGGGGGAACATCAGCAGTTAAGATAGCTCTCTCTCATTGTGGTTTTAATTTGCATTTCTCTAATGATTAGTGATGTTGAGCATTTTTTCATATGCCTATTGGCCATCTGTATGTCCTCTTTGGAGAAGTGTCTATTCATTTCTTTTTCCCATTTTTTGATTGGATTGTTTGTCTTCCTGGTGTTGAGATTTACAAGTTCTTTATAAATTTTGGTTATTAACCCTTTATCAGATGTATTGTCAAATATGTTCTCCCATTGTGTAGTTTGTCTTTTTATTCTGTTCTTATTGTCTTTAGCTGACACCAGCCAGAATGGTGCTCATCAACAAAACAACACAGAATAAGTGCTGGCGAGGATGTGGAGAAAAGGGAACCCTCCTGCACTGCTGTTGGGAATGCAGACTGGTGCAGCCACTGTGCAAAACAGTATGGAGATTCCTCAAAAATTGAAAATCGAACTGCCTTTTGACCCAGCTATCCCACTTTTAGGAATATACCCCAAGAACACCATAGAACTGCTCCAAAAGGAGAAATACACCCCCATTTTTGTGGCAGCATTGTTCACAATAGCGAAGATCTGGAAACAGCCCAAGTGTCCGTCAGAGGATGAGTGGATTAAAAAGCTTTGGTACATATATACTATGGAATACTACTCAGCCATAAGAAATGATGACATCGGATCATTTACAATAACATGGATGGACCATGATAACATTATACGGAGTGAAATAAGTAAATCAGAAAAAACTAAGAACTATATGAATCCATACATAGATGGGACATAAAAATGAGACTCAGAGACATGAACAAGAATGTGATGGTAACGGGGATGGGGGGTGGGGGGAGGGGGGATGGGGCGAGGAAGGAGAGAGGGGGTGGGGGAGGGGAGGGGCAAAAAGAAAACCAGATAGAAGGTGACAGAAGACAATTTGACTTTGGGTGAGGGGTATACAGTATAATCAAATGTCAAAATAATCTGGAGATGTTTTCTTTCAACATATGTACCCTGATTTATCAATATCACTGCATTAAATTTAATAAAAGAAATGATAAAAAAATATCAATAAATGATTGGCATACAAGAAAAAAAAGAGCTCTCTCGATTTTAAACAGCTACAGGTAGCTTCTGCATCTCTGCCCCTCCTACTAGTCTCAATGTGTCTTTTTTTTAAATTTACTAGTTGTACAACTTTTATTTAGCCAGATTGCAGGGTTTGTTTATTTATTTATTTATTATTTATTTATTTAGTAAGAGGAGGAGAGATGGTGTCAAAGACTTCCACATGTGCTCCAATGGGATCCACCTAGCAACCTTGTCTTAAGCCAATGCTTGAGTACCAAGCTATTTTTAGCACTCCATGCTGAAGTGCTCCTACCTGTCTAGTTAACCTCAGTCCCTGGGGCCACACTTTAACCAAATGAGCCACTGTCTGTGGAAGGGGAAAAGAAAGAGAAGGGGGTAAGGAGAGGAAGAGAAACAGATGGTTGCTTCTCCTGTGTGCCCTGACTGGAAATCAAACCTGGAACATCCATATGCTGGGCCAACACTCTATTCACTGAGCCACTGGCCAATGCCAAGGGGATTGTAAATGATGGCTGTTCTGTCATTAGTTATAATTCTGATGTGTTGTGGGAGAATTAGAATACTGTGTTTACCTATGCTGCCATCTTGATTGGAAGTTAGTAATTTTCACAAGCAAAAAAAAATATCATTCAAAGTGGGCTCTCAAGCTAGGCTAAAAAATACAAACTATATGTATTATAATCATCATGAGATGAAAAATGAAAACAAGTCTAGAGGTAAATATAGCAATTTGAAAATAAGTATAACTTTAGGTATTTTTAAAAGTCATTATTTTTATACTGGGAAAACAAGCAGTATTATTTTTAACAAAATTTTATTTTAAATATTTAAAAAGAAAATATATTCAAAAAGTTAAGTTGGAGCCTGGCCTGTGGTGGTGCAGTGGATGGGGCATCGATCTGGAATACTGAGGTTGCCAATTCAAAACCCTGGGTTTCTCTGGTCAAGGCACATGTGGAAGTTGATGCTTCCTGCTCCTCCCCCTTTCTCTCTCTCTATCCTCTCTAAAAAATGAATAAAGACTTAAAAAAATTAAGTTGGAGGCCTATTTTACCAGATACAATAATTTCCAAAAGAACTATTTCAAAATGAAAATAGATATATATAAGTGGCATATGGATATTTCCATTTCTATTCTATACTATTGAGAATGTTTTTAGAATATGTAGTTTACATTATTAATTTATATTTATGCTTGAAGAATCTACTAAAGATAGACATCATTAATCTTAAGACTTCACTTATAAAAAAAATGAGCAGGCCCTGGCCGGTTGGCTCAGCGATGGAGCGTCAGCCTGGCGTGCGGGGGACCAGGGTTCGATTCCCGGCCAGGGCACATGGGAGAGGCACCCATTTGCTTCTCCACCCCCCCCCCTCCTTCCTCTCTGTCTCTCTCTTCCCCTCCCGCAGCCGGGGCTCCATTGGAGTGGGGATGGCGCGTGCACTGGGGATGGCTCCTTGGCCTCTGCCCGGGGCGCTGGAGTGGCTCTGGTCGCGGCAGGGCGACACCCCGGAGGGGCAGAGCATCGCCCCCTGGTGGGCGGAAGTGTCGCCCCTGGTGGGCGTGCCGGGTGGATCCCAGTAGGGCACATGCGGGAGTCTGTCTGACTGTCTCTCCCCGTTTCCAGCTTCAGAAATTAAAAAAAAAAAAAAAGAGCAAAACCTGAATAGTAAAACTTTATTTCCCGCACCTCTGAAAATAAATGAAATGATTGAGAAAAAGACAAAGGAAAGTGAAAATGAGGTCTAAAGAATGTTTCTCCCCATTTCACCCACCATCTCAATTTCACCCAACCATCTCGTTAATGTGCCCAATTCTTGGAAGCAGTAAGCATTGAGTCAGGACCTGGCTATCCCATTCAGCAGAGAACATTTTTTTCATTTATGTAGAAATTAAGCTACCATTCAATTCAACTACTTTAAACTAACATGCTACTAAGATCTCTATTAACACACATGTACTTTTAGGCCTATTTTGATCTATTAGTTTATAAAGTGATAAAATGTAATCCTCTATTGTTCATCTGCCTTATAAAAGTAAACAGAGAGAGTAGATATAAAATCTGGTCCTATGGCTACATTTGGAGCATCACCCATATCTTATCTCTAAATATAGCTTTCCTTAGGAAAGGAGCTCAACACTCCCTGAAACACTCCAGGGATATTTGCATGTAGTATTTGGGGCTAATTTAGGAAGAGCTGGTACTTGTTTCCATCACTACCATGAAGAAATTTTTGTCATCTCCTCAATGGAACACATAGGGACAAAGTGGGAGTCTGATAGACTCAGGATTGAGAGCAAGCCTCCCACTCACCATAGGAATAACTTCATCAGTGCGTGCTCTCTCAACCTCAATTCCCTCACTTACAAAATGGCATGGGAAACACTTCTTTATAAAAATTGTGAGATGATGAAAAATTACACAGGCATGGAAAAAAGTAGGCTAATACTAATAAATAATACATTAATGAATAAATAAATAGTAGTACAAGAATAAGCTGTGTTTCACATTCTCAGAACAGTAAATCTAATTTTGCCTAGCCCTGTATATACACAGAAAGCAACAGTGCCATGGACATTGATGTGCTTGGTACATCACTGGTATTATTCTTCTATTATTTTAATATATTATATAGGGCAGATAAAATGCTCAGTGATGAAGACACTTTCTGAGAAAACTAGCTTTTTTGCAAACTCATTTGGCATTGTCCAGAGAGGGAATTAAGCAAGGGAAGTGGGATGGCAGATACAGTGATCTACCTAGTTCTCAGCATAAAACTTGCTGGTAGAACAAAGAGCTTCTAATGTAGAGATAAAAAAAGTAAAAGTGTGGCAATGAACATATATAAAACTGTCTTTTATATAATAAATACACCCACCATTAGAACACCATATCAGACTTCTTTTGAGCTTAGTTTAGTCCTTTGTGTTCAACTACCTACACAGTATCTTCAGTTAGGTGTATTATACATATCTCAAACTCAACAAACTAAATTAATGCTTTCTCCTTAAAAATCCTTCTTTATACATACTCTATCTTGGTATTTATCATATATCTGCTCAGTTATTCATGCCAGAAGCTAGAAAGGCCTTCTTCATTCTTATCCTTCTGCTATCCAATCAGCCATTACATTTATAGGCAACTACCTTGTAAATTGTTATCAAATCTGCACTTCTTTCCAGTTCTTCTAGTACCATTATATTTAATTTACCAACATCTTTTACCTAAACTGTTGAAATAATCATCTCTTAACTAAGAGTTCTGCTTTCTCTTTTCTAACTTCAAATTATTTTTTTAAGAAATACTTCAGTTATGATGTTTTTCTTTTTAATCCCAGAAGCCATTTGGTTATGTTCTTCTCATATGTACAAGTCTTCCATGGTTTCCAGTGCTTTAATGATAAAATCTCGAATCTTAGAACAGCTTAAAAGAACCCGCATTTTAGGCCTACTTCTCCAGCTTAATTGTGAACCACTTCTCCCAACCTTTATTAAACCTCAGGACCTTTACACATGCTGTTTTTTCATTCCTGAATCCTTGCTCCCCTTAGTTGCCTGGCTAATTCACACTTATCTTTCAGAACTAAGCACAAATGTCACATGCTCACTGTTGAAGTAATTAAATTAGGGGGCCATTAGATGGAGGTGGCTCTAATGCCTTAGCACCTAAGTAAGCAAGCCAAAACCTATGCCATAGTAAATTCCTGAAAATGCCTCAAGGTTAAGAAATCAAAACCTAAGAACAAACAGTATAATCAGCCAAATAGGCTTTCCCAAATAAGACAACCACTTAAGTTACAGCCAATCAAATAATTTCCTCCATCCTTTCTATAAAAATCTTTTCTCCAACTCCTGTTGGCAGAGAACTTCTAACCACTTTTGGTTTGGTACTGCCCAGTTGAATTGAGGTTTGCTCAAATAAACTCTTAAAAAATTTTAATATACCTCAGTGTACTCTTTAAAATCTCCAAATCTTTATCTGACCCCACAGAGTGGAATAGATCTCCTTATTTTGTGCTTCTTAATATTCTCAATACATTACTTTTGTAGCATTTATCACAATTTGAATCACTCCTCACTTATTTATTTGCAATATCCATCAAACTAGACTGTAAACTTTCTTGTAGCAGTCATATTTTCAATCCTTGGTCTCTACATAACAACATATTATTTGTTGACTGTAAGCTCTCAATACTCATGAAAGCATAAATACAAACTATCAGTCAAGGATGCAGTAAAAATGTATTTTTGCATCTCAGGATGTAAATGAGCCTAAAGGATAATTATAGCCCTGTATGCAAGCCCTTAACTATTACTTTGGCTAGATGATTTAACATGGAAGATTTATTCTCTTAGGACTCTTTATTAAATATAGAATTAGAAGTCACATTATTTTATACCTATGAGACCTTTGGTTTGCCGCTAGATGTAAAAGTTGAAAAAGTATCCACAGCTTCTTGTAATGGGTAATCCTAGGAGCAGTGGTGTAAGCACCATAGGTGTTGTGTTATTCTCTCAATGCAATAAATTCAGAAGTAGGCAGCCTGAGGTCTCCAAGAAAGTTGGGGTTAATTTTACTGGCTTTTCTTTCAAAGTTTGCTCAAGCTGGCTTCTGCATCTCTGGCCCATACCTGTATTTCTGGGAGAAGGAAGGAAAATGTGCTCAGGTTAAAAAGGATACATGGGACATCATATGAGTCCACTTCTTCTTTAAAGTGCTTTCTCAGAAAATTTTCCAGGAAATTCACTTACATCTTATTGCTCAGAAGTATCATTATATGGTTTTCCATATCAGAAAGGGAGTCTGAAAAATGAATTTTAGGTGAAAACTTTGCCAAAAACTACAAAATAAGTATTTTTCTAAATAAGAATGAAAGGAGGCATAGTTATTGAAAATACTACTAGCACATTCTGCCTTTCTTAAAAACACTGGGTCTCTGTTTTTTAAATCTAAAAACAAAAAAATACATACTATAGACTTTTCCAGGTATTTTTAAACACTAACCAAGATAGGGATGAAAGGTACATCATTGGCTCTCTACACCGGTTGGGTGTTAAAATAACAACCTTATTATCCAAATAATATAAAATAAAATAATGCCAATTCACTGAAGGTTCTGTGTTTACTTAGAACTCAAGTCCGCTAGCATGGATTATCCAACATTGAAATAATCTTAACTATCAAAAAGGAATATGGATATTTTAATGTAGAAATTATCTTGACTTTTGTGTTCTGAAGGGAAAGGTTAAACAGAACTCTTTCTAGAGTAGCTACATTGGAGCTTGGTTGCTGGAAAATGGCTGACCTCAGATTTCTGAAATTGTGAGGGAATAAATTATGTGAAGTCACAAAGAACTTTATTTGATTGAAATTTGATTATTTAATTCTACCCAATAAACATATGCCAATTACCTTCCTACATCATATGCTCTGGGGACACAATTGAAGAAGAGACTTTTTTACCCTTGAAACAGTGATTTGCAACTGGTGTGTCACAAGACTTTTTAAAACACACAACACCTAACTATTTAGTCAGGTGCACTGACCTCTTTTCCCCTAAATTGTCAAATAAAACAATGACAACAGCCAATACAACCATTGCTGTCTGGTGTGAATGAATCAAAATTATACCTGTTTCCTTTTGTCAGATCTGCAAAAAATATACATATATATTTTGTGTTGCACTGCAGAATTTTAGTAATTAGTTTGTGTGCTGAGAGATAAAAAGGCTGAAAATTGCTGCCTTAAAAAACTAACAATCTTTCTACAACTAGAATGAATTAGAAAATTATATATTTTTTTGTTTGTTTTTTACCTCGGACTTTGTGCATGGGCATGCGGGCACCTGTGTAGTAGATGAGAATGTATGCTTCCATCTTTGGGCAATGAGAATCCATAAACTTCATCAGAGAATATCTGTCCTATCCCTATTGCAGGCTCTGGAAATCTTGAAATCATCACTTTCTGGCTTGGAAATTTCATAAAGCAGAGAATCAGTTGCTATTTGTTCTTGGATTTTCAAGGTAAGATATGCCTCTAGTCTGTGTTTACAAAGTTTTTAATTGAAATATCTCATAACATTATTCTATGTCAACATTCATGAAGATTTGCTTTTCTCATAAAATTGGGATTACACTTTCTGTTTATGTTTTTGGTCAGTCACACAATGTAGTAGGTTTTTTATTCAGTTGTTTTCCTCATTGCATCACATTTTTCTATCATTTATGTCTTACCTTTTTTTGACATGTTTTTCATTTTATATTTCTCCTTTATTTTCTCTTTTCTAAATTTCTGGAGAATAAAGATTTTAATTTTATTGGTAGAAAATGGTAAAATTATATTTAAAGTTTTTCTTTTCAAATGCAATTTATACTACAAGTTAAAGAAATCTGTCCATAAGCTTATTAACTTTCTTACATTTTTTATAGACTTTTAAATATATCTTTGGTAGAATGCTAAGAATTTTAGATAGTTACCAAAGGAAGAGTTATTATTTCTGGCTGTCTTCTTCTTCCATGTTATAATCCCACTGAAATGCCTGGATGCATCATTTAATTCAAACCAAATGTCTAACCCTGTGGTTTATAAAGTTGTTCTCAACTGAAGAACATCACAGGGTATACTCTGGGTTATGAATATGGTGGCTTAACAGAACTACACATAGCTTGACAGAAATCAAAGCTTCTGAGGAAGAAAGATAGAAAGGATACCTTTGCTGAACTCTTTCATGAAGAGTACCCTTTTACCCACCCAATATCATTTGGCTATTGACAAAAAGAATGAATTAGGAAAACAACACAATAGAAAATCAGTACTTGGAATACTAATTAGAATTGGACGTACAATCCCCATTCCATATACTCTGCCTTAGGCATTAAGTAATGGCTCTAAGATTGTGTGTAAATGTTTCTTGAAATGCCTGGTTAAGTCCCTTTTGGAGCTGTATTGAAAAAATTGGAAGCTTGGAATTAGAGAGAGGAATATAGTTTAGTCAAAAGAAAAAATGTTGTGAGAGAAATAAACAAACAGAAAACACAAAGGTTTTGGGATTGCTTGAGGTTACTGAGATGTGAATGATGAAGGCTGAGAATTAGATTATTGTATCCTAACAAGCTTAACATGGACTTTTGGGGGATGAGGTTAATTCTGTATTTTGTGTATTAAAGAGAAAGTAAAGGCTCCTGGCTTCCATGGAACTTTTTACTCAGCTGAATTATGTGGACTGATAATTAAAAGCTACTCCATGTTCTTTCAGTCAAAAGCACCCAGTGACAGTGGATACAAGGATAATTGGGAGGTAGGCATTCCTCACTTACACCACACACATATATACACACAGATTTATTTAACAATCCCAAAAGCCTATAATTGTTCATGATGCAAGAGTTTATAGATGCTGAGATGGAAAAAAAGAAAAAGAAAAAAAGCATGATTCTCACTCTCATGGAGCTTATGTCAAACATAGGACATGATATGAAGTTAATAATTATAAACACTTTTCTCATTATATTCATAAAAGAAGCCATGTAGGAAAAATATAGAGAACTTTGAACTTACATAGGGAGGATGCTAATGTAGTTAGTAGGATTGACATCTTTAAAATGTGTTTTCCTTATGATGGAATTTCTGTGTGTTAGGGAGGGACTGAGCAGGTGAGCAGTAGTCCAGTGGCCCAGAGCCAAGGGAGGAGACAACTTTGCTAATAATAGGGGTCCTTAGCAAAACCAAAGTCCGGTGACATCAACATCAACATATTTTCTGTGATTTCTAAAAATATCATCAATTAATTAATAAAGGAAAACTACAATGTACAATATTTTTTTAATTAAAAGATGATTTGTGCACTTGGCTATAATAGTGGCTAGTACATTTAGACAGTGACTTCCCATGTTCCTCATGACTTGCACTGTTGAGAAAATACTCTGCAAAGAAAGCTTGCACCTTCTGCTCAACCCCAACTATTTAATCTTGCTTTTCTTTTCATTATTATTCATCAAAATGTTTGTAACTGTGAACATGTTTTATTTTTAGGTGTTTTGGGGTTTTATTTTGTTTTATTTTATTTTGGGGAATTTTTTTGGCTAAGTCCACATATAAAGAGAACATACAATTCTCCTTGATAATCATTCCAGCTTCAGGGATAGCAATAATTTCCCAGAATGATGGTGCTATTGTTTGCCCAAATGTAGTCTGTATATCAGAAATGCTTAATACTATCTTGTCATTCACAGTCTGTTTGATGGTAAACAGGGTATTTGTAGTCTGTCAAATTTAATGACCAGAAGAACTGATAAAATATGACTGGAAAGACTTCTCATGCTTTAGAAATGAAACGGTTCCATCTGTGCAAATGGTAGCATGTCAGAAAAACCCCTGTGGTTATGAAAAAGAAGAAAAATACAATTATACACTTCTACTCAAGAAAGAAAGTGTGCATGAAGTCTGTGTTCATGAAGTCCACGTGCGGAATGTTATAGTTTAGAAAAATCATTACAAAGTCCTGTGTTTTTTTAGGTTAGGATTTCTCAAAATGGAATTTTTATAATTCTGATTGGGATTGGAAGTCTATATCACCCATTTGGCTCTGAGGGTGGGTCAAAATCCTTCCATTGACAAACTCACCACTTTGTGCCCAGACTTTGAATTTCAAGAAATTAGGTTGTGTGGTGGCGGGATAGATGGTGCTGAGGGATCCAGGAGACGGTAATGGGAATAAAACCCTTCATCCATGTTGCATTTGTGCCTTTTCCTAGATGCTCCCCTCCCCTGACACACACTTACATTGATACTGCCACTCCAAACCCAGCAAAAGTCCTCAACCCATATCTTTTGCTTAGATCAGTGAGCAATGATTCTCATAGTTTGCCCAAGAATTACCTGAGAGGAGCTCAAAAAATCTCTATTCTGTGTTTGGCAGTGCAAGCATTGCCCTGCTGGGCGTACGACAGTGCAGACCAGCTTCCAGCAGCACTAGCATCTCAGCGTGCACCATTTCAACTGTTATCCCAGACTCAGTACAGCAATTTGTGTTTTGTGTCTTGGATATTTTTCATCAAACCCCTCCTAAGATGTCTACCAAGAGAAAATTGTCTTTGTCTTTGACTTAAAGATTTTTATAACATCATTTCACAGTACTGTACATATAGCCTACTCAATTTATGACCAAATCATGTTATGACTGGTCCGTCAGAACCAATCGTAGTCATAAGTCGAGCACTAGTTGTACTGGAATCAGAAGCTACAAATCCACCAAAGGAGCCTCTGTCTTAATTGTTCATGAAAACCACACAATGTCCCCTCTCTATTTCTCTCTGTATATTTTTTTGACTGTCTTCATTTCTACCAAAGCAAGAGACAATTTTTTTCATTGTGACACCTTAGTTGTTCATTGATTGCTTTCTCATATGTGTCTTGACCATGGGCCTTCAGCAGACCGAGTAACCAGTGACCTTGGGTCCAAGCTGGTGAGCTTTTTGCTCAAACCAGATGAACCCGTGCTCAAGCTGGCGACTTCAGGGTCTCGAACCTGGGTCCTTCCGCATCCCAGTCTGACGCTCTATCTACTGTGCCACTGCCTGGTCAGGCAATTTTTGAGTTTACATGATTTCTTCTACTATAAGAGAAAAATTAACCCCATTCAGTACCATTTGCATATTCCTAAAAAAAGAAAGATACTAATTGGTTCTTCTTAGACCTGTTGAATCCCTACCATTGGTTTAACTGGCTGTGCAAAAGAGTGCAGGATCTGAAGTGCAAACATATTATTACGATCCAATTGCATATATGGGAGAAATTTTAAAATGGGGAAAGCTGTGGTTTGGTAAAAGTTACCCTTAACAGTATCTGCCACAAAGCTTTCCAATATTGTCAGTTAGGTGTAATTAAGATTTCCATAAAATACACTTTGAATATCTTTTAAATAATTTTCTGGGGTATGATCCAATTATTTGTTGGGTGCTATCTAGACTTCTGAAAGTTAATATCAGACGGTAAGTCACTGGAGGAAATGTAAGCCTCTTTTAAAGGAAAGGGGAAGAAGTTGGCTTGTGTTTGATGTGTTACCCTCAGTTATATTTACAGTTAAAAGTACTGTAACCTAACAAGAAGGTGCAGATGTGGCTGCCCACAGCAACTAAAGTCAAAATCATGAGTCAGGTGCTGGTTCAAAAAGAAAGAGGTTTATTCAGGTGCCACGACCTGGGAGAATGGTGGACTCCTGTCACAAAGACCACCACCCTTTCCTACTCAAGCCCACTTTTCTTATAGGAATAGGGAGGGGAGGGTTTTTTCCTATTCAATTATCTTGCTGAATTTTGGCACACTCGGGCCCTGTCCACTCATCTTCCTAGCTTTTGGTACTCTCTGTGTAAGAACCTCTTCCTACACCATCTTAGTCAATGGGGGAGACTCCCTAGAGCTCCCTAACTCTGCAGTAACAATTCCTCCTTCAAAACTCTGGACCTTTTTAGTCTTATAAGAGTAAATGAATGGAAGTCTCATCTTCTGTCATTTCTTCCTGCTGTCAAGGGGTGTAATCTTACCTATCCCTGGGTCCAGAGATTCTTTCTCTCTTCTAAAGGAGAGAGGGGGACAAGAATAGAGGGCAGCCATCATGCATGGGAGAAGGATTGCTGTCTTTGGAAGGTGGTGTACATGATGTCTAGAGCAGTGGTTTTCAACCACAGACAAAGCAGTACAAAACATAATGGAAAGAAATGAGTTGATGATAATGGCATTCAGACATCCCAACCATGGGAAAGCTATCTTTGAGTACTGGGCCTTTTTAAAACCCCTCAATTGATGCTGAAGAGATCAACTCCTGAGAACTCTGTTTCTGGTTAACTCTGCCTTGAGCTGAATTCAGTTTTTTAAGAGTGTGCAGACAGTTTGTGGTTGAACCCAATTGTTGAGTCATAGCAATGACTGAAAGTTACATCCTCATTATAGCTTGGATCTTTGCCAAATCCTTGACCAGCACTTGAACTTTAGTTTTGGCATAAAACCAGGCTATGATGGTCACAAAACAAGGATCCATCAACTGTGGTGTGACTGACCTTTCAAGGTTTCCTCTAGGACAATTCTTTGGAAATGAATGGTCTGGATAGTTTACTATTTTATCTACTCATATAATAAAGTTTTCATATTTTAAACATCTTGTCTGATGTTCTTATAAGTAAACATAAAAAAGATGACATAGGTTGGCATAAGAAGGTCTATTGCTTTTGTTTGTTATTCTCAATAACATGATTCAAATCGAAACTAGTCATATGAATCAATTTTATTACAAAATGGCTATTTCATATGGTTCAATCTAAATACTTTCATGATATACTCTGGGAAGAAAGTGTATTGGCAAGATAGCCATATTATAATATTAAATTAGAAAAAAATATAAAATATAACTGAGCTTATAGTGAAAACCCAAAAATGATTTTAAAATTATGATTATGAATATAAAAATAAATAATCATAAAAATAATAATCAGAAGAGAGTATAAAAATTTATCAGTGGATGCCTTTGACTGGTAAGTAGGTTTATGGGATATTTTAGTTATTATTATTCTATAAAGTGGTATGCATTTATTTAATAACATTTACTGTTTTTGTGGTTATTGGATCTTGTGGAAAAAAATGTTAAAAAAACAAAACACCAACCATACAGAGATTTTGTGTTTACTTTTTATCTACTTCATCCTTGTCATTAAAATGAACATTGTTGATAATATAAACTTCCATTTTTTCTTATTACTTAAGATGAGAATTTTTATACATATTTATTGGTAATTGGTATTAGTGAATCTCTTTTATTCATTATTTCTGAATCATGGGTCCACTGTTCTTTTCAAGAATAACCTGAGTATCATAAGACAGGAGACACCTTTGATCTGCTATTGGTCCTATTTTAACTACAATAATATTTTCTAAGCAAAATTTTTCATAAACATGAGAGAGTAGGCATTCCATATTTTGACAGTAAGGCAAGACAGACAAGACAACCAACCTATGGGGGGAAGGGGAATTAACGACAGAAATGAAAGAAGTGCTAGAAATGTTTGAAGATTGTAGCTATAGTGTTAAAGATCACAAGGAACATCAGGTCAACTATTATCAAAAGAGAGAGTTTTAGAAAACATTCATAAAGTGAGTTCAGTACATTTCCTATAAAAAATGGACCCATTTTCCCATCATGGCTCAAACTGGCCTGACTTTCTATGAATTTACAGGATTTCAGAGAAATAAAAAACATGGACTATTTTTTCTTTATATTTTTGCTTTCTTCTCCACACTTTCACCCATCCCCAGCAAGTGACAGAAATCTTGGAAATAAAATTAAATATTGGATAGCTTTTGTTTCTAACTCTTTAAGAATCACTACTGTGTGTATGAACTTGGGGATACCAAGTACTTGGTGAAACTTGGCAAAACACACATCTAAAATAAATCTCAGCAATGAACAAGTTCTGAAGAATAGCTAGTTTTGATCTAGAGTTCTTGGTTAGGTTATTTTAATGCCATCACTGTGTTATTCAGTGGTCAATAAACAATACATCATAGGAGAGAGCTCTAATAGAACCTAGATTTGTGTTAAAACAATTCTCTCCAAATTGGTTATTTTCTTCTTTTCCTCCTGTTTAACAATAACTACATCATCTTGTGATTAAGACTCTTAAAAAACTGAGCTTTCATTTAAGAAAACCCACTTTAGATAATTAGAAAAAAAATGAAGTAAAAAAAAAAATTCTTAGAATTTAATCCCACATTGTTCCAAATTAGAGCAACATAATAAATCAACACCTTGTTCATCCTTAATTTAAGCCCTTTTATCCCTGTCTTCTTCCCATTTCCCTCCATGTTTGTTTAATCACTTGGAGTAGACACTCCTAGCAAATAAAAGTTAATTTAAGTGTCATCCTTTTGTTGATTATTCTTACTCTTTTAATTAACAAGACAATTGATTTTTAATCTTTCTGGCGAACCACTTTTCAATGAAATCAATTTTGGCTTACATAAAACATTGAGCTCAGAAATTCTGTTGAAGAAGAAGAAGCTCAAGGAAAACTGTCATCAGTCATCTACTCCTAAGGTGAAAGCAACCCAGCACTGTGTTTTCCTTTACAGAGTCTTTACAGAAGGCCAGCTAGGATGGGTGGGCAACAAAAGAAAAATTATTAGTGTTTCTGAGACTTTGCTCTTCTTTGACCTACTATGTCCGCCTACCCCAAAGGATGTTTTTCTCTCGGAAAGTTTAAGTTAGAGTTACTCAAGTAAAAGGAATATTCAGAACAGGTTAGAAAGCTGAGGGAGGTGAAGCATATGCAAACAAAATAGCCAGACAGAGAAGGCTTTCGAATAAAATGAAGTCACATTAATTTAAACGTAGAAGATGCTATTAATCAAAAGAGACTGACATTGTTATAGTATCTTTGAATAATATGAAGTCCTTTTGAGAAGTTTATTTATATATTAAAACTGTTTTGTTTGTAAAGAGAAAATAATACTTATTTAAGCTGATATTATGTCATGTAAAATACAAATCATTCCTTATCAGTTGCAGGATTTTTTAGGTAATAGTTTTAAATACATAGTTTAGTGAAAACATATTTAAAAGTCTATTATTAGCTCTTAATAATATTATATATCTGTATTTGTGTGTGTGTGTGTGTGTGTGTGTATTGCCCTGGACATTAATTCATATATCAGTGTCTTAATTTATTTTCCACTAATGCTCTGATAAGAAGCTGTTTTAAGACATTTTTTCTTAACTGTCCACAACTATATTAGTTCTTTCAGGTTTCTAAAACAGAATAGTATATACTGGGTGGCTTATAAAAAAATGGAAATTTGTTTCTCACAGTTGTAGAGGCTACAACTTCCAAGATCAAGGCACCAGCAGATTTGGTGCCTAGTGGGGATCTACTTCCTGGTTCATAGATGGCTGTAACTTCACACAGTAGTAGAAGAGGCAGAGGACCCTCTAGAGTTTCTTTTATGAGACCACTAATCTTATTCACAAGAGCTCCACCCTCATGACCTAATGACCTCCCAAAGAACTTACCTTCAAATCCATGCCCATTGGGGATTGAGCATTTTAACCTATTTTGAGGAGACAAAAAAGTTGTCTATAGCACCACTCAATAAAAGTTTAACACTATAGTTATACTTTATAGCTGTTGATGTACTGTGTGTATATTTGTGTTCTACACATAAAAAAGCTGAGATGTTTTTCAGTCCCAAAGAACTAAGGTTTATTCCTTTGAGGGAAATATTGTCCCTGTTGAGCACATAAGATAAGTATGCTTTTGCCAAATTCAAAACCTATGACACAGTAAAATACCTTCAGGGAACTGTTCAATTCATTTGTTTGTTTCTTTAGCTTCCCTTTAAAGGAATTTGAGTTGCATGGATAAAGGAAACCTATGTATTCTGAGTAGTATTCATTAACACAGCCCTGATGATGTGTATATTTTAATTCACAAATGCTAGAGCATACTAATTCTTCAGGTTCTGTACCTCTCTTCTTCTCAAAACCAGGAATATATAAATTTGTTCTCATGTCTCTGAAACCAACCCTAGCCTTAAGCAAATGGTACTTAAGCATTCTTTTACATCATTTCTTATGACTCAGTATGACATCACATGAGCTGCTCTTTTAACTCTGCTTCAATGTTTTGATTTTGATTACTGGGTCATTAGTTTGTTCCAGTTCTGTTGGGTGCTGGTCTTTATTACCCCCTTTTCCCTTGGTCATTTTGCTTGAGTTTAAATACTTTACTCAACAGTCTTCTCTAACCAGGTTCTTCACTGTTCTTGCTGTTTTTATCCTTGTCTTGTTTTCTTCTTTATGTGCATTATATCACTACTGCCTACACCATTGCCCCTAAGTTGGATACTTACCCCTGATTTTTGTCCACACAATGCATACTGGAATTCAAATTATGTTTATAATTAGAATATAATAATTAATTTGTGGCTAGTTTTTGGTATGTTGTGATGCCTTGAAAAAAGCCAGAGTGAGCTGCAGATATCTCTATACTCTTTTGCATCCTAAATACAAAGCTAAGTAACTCAGGCATGTGATGATCAAGTCTTCCTACATCTGCTAAAATGTAGTTTACTTAATATATTGGCATGTGCTCTGAAAAACTTAACCAAAGTTTAAAGAAAATTCCTAAACTTAGCTGTGTATTTTCTTAAGGGATTAAATTGATATTTGCTTAAGAAAATTAAACTGACTAGATATTTTAGGTGAGGGAACCATTACACAGGCTGACAAATAAAGCAACCTTTCCAAAAATCTGAGGAAAGACTGTAAATTATTTGTATCTGTGGCATCTGGGTCTTAGTTCTAAATCTGATAACTTTTCTAATAACAAATTAGTGTTTAAAAATATTTATTGAATTGAGTTAATATATTCTTTAGAATTTTATTTTGCTTTTTAAATTGATGTTTCTTTTTTCTGGATTTAACCTAGTTAAAAAAAGAAATAAATTAACCACTCCAAAATGAGCATTAAAATTATTTTTATAAAGCTCTAACAAAAACATATAATAAATCAAGCAACAGCTTAAAATAGGGTGTTATGTTGCCTACATTTTTATTCATGTCATTGTCTCTGATGTTGATTTAAAAATTGGTGATGGGTTTTGCATGATAATGTTGATGTTGCTGGGGAGTGATTGGGAAATGTGTTTTGTTTTTAAGTCGTTTAGGAAGTCAATCACTGCTCTCTTCATATAAAACCCTGTATTTTGCCATTTGTTCAGCAGTGCTTGCTGTTTAGCTGCCCTGATCAAATAGACAAACTGTTATTGCTATTCTGATTTTAACATTTTCATGATTTAAAATCTAATGCATAGGATAGGATAAACCTGAAGGGAAGTGGGGAGGGCTCTATGGGGAGGAGGGCAAGGGGGATGTTGAGGGGAATATAGGGGAAGGGGGATGCATTTGGAGCAACACTAGAATCTATGTAAACACAATAAATTAAAATCAATAAAAAAACAAACTTGAAAAAAATCTAATGCAAAAACAGCTTCTGATCATTTTTCTTGAATAAAGCATTCTTCAATTGTTATATATGATAATACTTTTCTGTTTTTCTCTGTTCCAAAGTCCAGATTACGCTCTCTTGAAATAATCAAACTGATGTTTTTATTTTATAAGATTGTCTTTCTTACAGATTAATGTGAAATAATATGTGAATTCAACATAGATGTTAATGAACTCATGGGTTATGAATGATAAATACATGAATTGATCTATCATGTATCAATACATGAATTGACTAGGGATTGCAACTACCCTTTTGCTGTTCTGCTTGGCTGCCTGACCCCACCCTTAATTACCAGACAGTTACCCCTGGGACAAAGAATTCCAGGAAGCTGGTCAATCACCCTGATGAAGAGTATTCCAGAAAGCCGAACATACCAGCACACCCTTGCTCGAGGCTATCCCCAACCCTATAAAGTTTTACCTCAGTCTGTTTTTGGAGCCCTTCTTTTGGAAAAGGACCTTGGCAGGTCTTTCTCCTCTAATAAAGCCTGCACACCTGAGTTTGAGTGCCGTCTCATTCTTACATCTGGTGCCGAAACCCAGGAGAGAACACCGGCTGCCTGGATGATCCCCTTGCCAGCCGAACTTCTGTTCAGCTGTGTGAGCGCGGTTGAGTGACCAGCAGTCCGACCGTGTCCTGAACCCTGCCAGACCAGGATGGTAAGGAGTTTCTCCCTTTCCTTTCCCTGGTTGGCCTCCAAATTTCTCTCTAAAATCACCCCTTCCTGATCGACGGTTTTGACTTTGGACCCCATTATCTACGGGTGGTCTGCTTCTACTCCTTTATGGACTTCTACGAAAGTCTAGACGCACCTAGCCAGGCCCCTCTCCTACGTCCTGAGATCTCAGCCTTGGGGTGACGACCTCTTGTCTGAGACTCTCTTTCTACGGAGATTTTCTCCTCTCGGAACTGTGACTGAAGGCAGGGACGCCCCCTTCTCTCACCAGTCTCCTCTACTGTGGGCTCCTCTCAGTCCAAACCATCCAGCCAGGCTCCCCTCGGGACATGGGCTCCTCCCAATCTCAGGCCTCAGAGACTACTCCTCTACTCCTTCAGGACTCCTCTACTCCTTCGGGACTCACTCTACTCTCTGAGGATCACAGTTTGGGAGGTTTCTACTCCGAGCAACCTGCTTCTACAGACTTCCTCGAAAGTCTAGGCACCTAGCTAGGTTGCTTTCTAGTACTATTACAATATCCAAAGAGATCTTGACAACTTTTGCCACTAGACGGGGAGGGCATCCGAGATTCCTTACGTGTGCAGGTCTTTTCTTCTCCCTTCTCTCCTGTCCTTAATTTCTGTGCCTTCTGTTCTACACGCAGGCTGTTTTTGGCCAGAGAAACCTCACCTAAAACCTCTGCTCCTAATCTTTCCTTCTCCGTGGACTCCCAACTCTCTCCTCCTGACTGACCCCTGGGGCACCCCTCTCTCGGGACCCCTCTTTGGTCCCTCTACAAATCTCTTTCGCTCGAGTCTCTTCCCTCCAAGAGCCCCCTCCCTTCACAGAAACCTGTTTCTCATTCACCTGCAAATCCAGTCTCTCTTTTTCCTCCCCTGCTGGCTAGGAGCTCCTCCCTTCTCCACTGTGTTCTTCATCCCCTCCCCCCTCCTTAGAAGCTGTGGCTTTGGCTGTGGTGCCTTTCTTTTCCCTGGCCCCTCCTCCCTCCTTGTAAACTGCAGTTCTGCCTGTCTCTTCTCTGACCCCTCCTCCCTCCTTACAAACTATGACTGTGCTTCTTTCCTCCTCGCCCCCTCCTCTCTCCTCAGAGCTCTAAATCCTTTAGAGTCCTCTGACCACATGGCACCACACCAATACTTTAACCTCCTCCTCCTCCTCCTGCAGATTCTGACCCTCCTTCTTTCCATACAGCTGTTTACGCTGTCCATCCGTCTGCCTTCTCTCTTTCTCCCCTCTATGCTGGCAACTCCCTGCCATCTCAAAAAAACTTAAAAAAAATACTTACCTGGCAGGGGAGATACCATGATCACAAAGGTGGTTTTCCCAAAGCGAGGCTTATCCATTGCACTCTGGATGTGCTGACCCCTGCGATTTCCCCAAATGTGGGAAACTCGACTGCATAATTTGGGGTAGTGGGGGACTGCGTCCATGCTAAAAAAAAAACAAGAAAAAAAAACTTGAAAAAGCAGAGTTGTCTATTGAGCTGTGTAAGTAAGTAATCCGTCTTGTCTCTTTGTTTTGTCAGAAAATATCTCTAGTATAATTTTAATTGAAATAAGTAAAGAGCGCTTATTTAAATTCCTTAATTCATAATTTGTAAAATCTTTGTTTAATGTATAATTGTGTCTGTTTCTAAGGCCTTAAATCAATAATTACCCACCTCTTAAACCAGGCTTACTCATCCCCATGAACTCTTCTTGCAATACCCCTTTCCTTTCTGTTTGAAAACCTTCAGGGGCTTATCACCTCATACAAGCCTTACATCTAATCAATGAGGCAATAGTTCTCCTCCATCCAGTAGTCCCTAATCTCTACAAGTTACTGTTACACATTTTCTCAAACACCACTCACTTCACAATCCTAGACTTCAAGAATGCCTTCTTTACCATTCCTCTATACCAGGGGTCCCCAAACTATGGCCTGTGGGCCACATGCGGCCCCCTTAGGACATTTATCCGGCCCCCGCCACACTTCTGGAAGGGTACCTCTTTCATTGGTGGTCAGTGAGAGGAGCATAGTTCCCATTGAAATATTGGTCAGTTTGTTGATTTAAATTTACTTGTTCTTTATTTTAAATATTGTATTTGTTCCCATTTTGTTTCTTTACTTTAAAATAAGATATGTGCAGTGTGCACAGGAATTTGTTCATAGTTTTTTTTATAGTCCGGCCCTCCAACGGTCTGAGGGACAGTGAACTGGCCCCCTGTGTAAAAAGTTTGGGGACCCCTGCTCTATATCCTGACTCTTACTTTCTGTTTGCATTTACCTTTATTTAAACTGACCCAGACACTAATGCAGCCCAGCAACTTATAAGGAGTATCTTACCCCAGGGGATCAAAAATAGCCCACACCTGTTTGGTCAGGCATTAACTCAGGATTTAGCAGCATGCAATCTCAAAACTAGTACTCTCTTACAATATGTAAATAATCTACTCCTCTGCAGCCCCTCCCTGCCTGCCTCAAGGAGACACACCACCACCCTTCTTAACTTCCTCGCCATGAAGGGATATTGTGTCTTCTCTGCTAAGGCTCAACTTCATTCTCAGTCCGTGGTCTATTAGGTATCGCCTTAACCTCTACCACCTGCGGTCTCACCGTAGATCAAACTCAGACCCTCCACAGTCTCCAACCACCAACCACCACAGATCAAATCTTTTCTCTCCTTGGTCTAATAGGCTTCTTTAAACAGTGAATTCCCAATTTTGCTCTCTTAGTCAAGCCTCTCAGTGAGATCTTCTGAGCATGGCTTTTAAGGTCTATATGACCAAGGAAGTAACAGAAAAGGCAAATAAGGCCCAAAAGAAGTCAGGAAATACCAGCTTTTGGCATACGCTCTTAAAGGCTCCAGTGCTCTAAAGGGCTTCATGGGATTCTATCAGGGCCCTGCTTCAAGAGTGGAAAGAAAGGTCATTGAACTGAAGCCTACCAGGCTTCCCATCCTCATCAAGGGACACACCTGTGCTGTGGAAAGAGGAACACCAGAAGCTAAGCTTTATGGAGGGAGGGTACAGTCTCTTTTAGCCCTGCTCCAGCTACCTGTGACCTGACCTGGCCCAGCTTAATGGGAATTGCCACTGAAGGCCCAAGGACATAGTTCACGAACCTAAGGTATTTCTTCCAAGTAGCAGATAAACTGATCTCATCTCTTGTAAACACACGGGCCATCTACTATGCCTTGCCTGAATATTTAAGTTTTATTTATCCCTTGAAGATCTCTACTGTGGGTATTGACAGTTTGATTTTGTTGCTTTATTTAATGTATAGTATCTCCTTTATTCCTCTTGTCTTAATGCCCCATGCCTATTATAGGCTGGGACCTGCTGCTAATTCCAGCTAGACGCAGTGGTCACTAGGACTTAACCTCTAACTGCAAAGTGTAGAAATGTAACCACTCTTTCCCTAAGTACTTGCAGGATTTACAGGTCACTCAGCAAACTGTTCAAAGACTGTCCAAGAGGCGCTTCCAGCATTACATCACCCCAAAACTGATTTTCACCTGGACAGGTCCACACACCGTGATCCTGACAACTCCCACTGCTGCTAAAATAGAAAAATGGCATGCCTTACTCAAACCACAAACCAGAAGCTGGTTGGTCTACATATGGTGGATATATACAATATGAAAAACTAAGGACTCTTTTAATCAAACTTTGAGAAAAGGGAAACTAGGGTAAAAAGAAAGTCAACTTAATTATCACTAAAGGTTAAAGATTTTAAATCAAGAGTTCTGACTAGAAAAGAATTATATGGTTTTGATAATAGTATGTATAAGATATGGAAATACTTTTGAAAAAAAAAGGAAAAGCAAGTTGTTATGAAGGCCAGTTATTTCTGGATAAGAAAGTTTATGAAAGTTGAAGTTATATCAAGTTTATGCAGGTTGTAGGAGGTTTGTACCAAGAAAAAAGAATTTGAACAATCAGAAGACAGGTTTTCAAAGAATGTTTAATTAGTCACCCTAACTAACAATCCTTTACTCTCCCCACTTATTGGGATGACTCTTTCCTCCACCCTGACCATCTGGAGCTCAGAAACAGAGAAACAAAACCGACCCCTTGTCCTTCTATTCTCTATTCACCTCTCAGCCTGCCTCACCCAATCAGGGGCTTTCTACTAGTGTGGGACCAACACCTATATGTGTCTTCCTACTAATTAGACAGAAAGTTGTACCCTAATCTATCTCACCCTAAATATCAACCTAATCCCACCCCATGAGCCTCTTCCAATTCCTAGTACACTACCCGTCAATCTAAGAACCAAACAAGCTGTACAGGTAATCCCTCTTCTTGTTGCTTTAAAAAATCTCTACAAAAATAGGTCTAGGGGCAGAGGGAGTGGCCACTGCCCTGTCTTAATCCTACTCTCTCTATCTCTAAAGCCCAGCGAATTCATAAAAAACAAACTGAGTCATGGAATCAGTGGTTTTACACAAACTGGGTGTCTTGACTAGTGCCTTTCATTGGTCCACTCACTCTTCTGTTTATTTTTCTAACTTTTGGACCCTGCCTCTTACGTTTGTTCACTAATTTCTTACAGAACCGCATGCAGACCTCCGCCAATCAGAAAATTGAAAAAAATCTACCTAACCCTACACACCAACCCTGAAACCTGCCCTCGTGAAACAGAAAAATCTAAAACCCTATAAATACACCCCTACTCCCCACCTTTCTCATGGCTAGGACTCATCAAGCAGGGCTTCCAAGTTCTCAACCTCACTTTTGTATATAACACTTCTCACTGCTTTCTCTTTGCCTTTCTTAATAAGCCTCCCATCACTGTGGTTTCTTTAACCTACCCACTCAATATCACCAAAAATCCAGACCCTTTTTCTGGAGTTTGTCTCTTCCAAGAAGACCCCACCTCAACCCTCTCAATTTGCTACACCAATTGGCCTACCCCATTATGTAGTAAGACTATCCCAATCAAAACTTCTCTAACCAGCCCTAACAGAACTCATTTCTGGTGCAATGGAACCATTCTAAAAACCTTAAACACCTCTTCCCCACTCCCTTGTGTCCTGGTAATAGTTGTGCCACAACTAACATATCAATATTATGGAGAGGAAGAATTTTCAAACCAGCTGAGAATAAGCAGGAATAAACAGGCTGCCTTCCTCCCGGTCCTCTTTGGCCTTACCCTTGCCACCTCTATAGAGGCTATAGGGATAGGCAGGGCTGGCTTAGGCCATAGTATATGGACTACTACCCAACTAAATGCAGACCTAGAACAGGCCCTTGGTAATTCAGCAACCTCTCTAGCCTCCCTCCAGAGACAATTGACCTCTCGAACTCAGGTCGCCCTACAAAACCGGAGGGCTGTAGATCTACTAACAGCAGAGAAGGGGGGTACTTGCCTCTTTTTACAGGAACAGTGTTGCTACTACATTAACGAGTCTGGCCTGGTCGAGGAGAATATCAACTCTCTCCAAAAACTTCAAGAATGAATCCACAGTGGCCAAGCCAGTACTGACCCCTACTCCAAACAATGATGGAAAAACCCCTTTTTCTCCATGCTAGCACCAATTATAGGACCAATTCTAATTATGTGCCTAATTTTAATGCTTGCCTCCTTATTTTTCAAGTTCCTACAGGCCCGAATGAAAGAAATCTCTAGGATTACCTACAATCCAGTGCTCCTACACTCCTATTCCCCAATACCCCAAGGAGAACTTCACGAGGGAAATATCAAATAGGTAGGGATGACAGCAGGACGAAGCCGCCCCTCAGCCCAAGAAGTTCCCTCCTGAATGTTCTCCAAACCCCCTTCCTTTTAACCATGTTGGGCAGATAAAATATATTATGCTCACTTTGTTAAAGATGGCCCTGCCCACGAGGAGGCCATCGCCCAGGTGATATTAATGTGTGTCTCTGTGGGAAGGTAGAATCCTTGTAGCCTGGGGCTTGGTTTTGGGATTAGGCCTTTCTCACCCCGTTTTGATGTGGGGTGGTACAATCCAATCATGCCTCAGAGAAGTGTCTTTGTATTAGAGACTTCCCTGTTTTGTATATTGGATTAAAGGTTTGGATTTCTACACTATAAAATGGGGGCAGAACGAGAGCTTGCTCTCTTGGTTCCTGGGATGATTAGCATGAGAGAGCAGAGGGAGCAGAGCAGAGAGCAGAAAGAGGCCATGTGGCCAGGAGAAGCAGCCAAGATGGCGGAGTGCTGAGTGAGATGCCAGTTTGTGCAGAGTTTGTATCTGGGATAAGGAAGGAGATGGGGAAATGAGGAGAATAAGGCTGGTGAGCTAGAAACCTTTGATTCTAGGAAACTCGGATAAGTCAGTAGCTTTGTGAGCACTGAATGTGAGTGGGTTTTGGAGCCCAGTGTGTGTTTTTACTTGCCCGCCGGGTGCAAGCTAGGATTAAAGACTATGGCCCATCAGTTTTTGGCTCCATTGTTTCTTTGCCAACTGTCCGAATCCAATGCGAACCTGCATGGGTAAGGCTGCTGTGATAGTAGCCGTGGCCATGCCTCCTGGCTTTACAAACCACACATATTCAGTCCTTCTAAAAACTTACACCAACAGGTTTCCTGTCTCTAAAAATCTTCACATGTCCTCCCACTCGAGAGGAACCATACCAGCACATCTCATGAGGCTCATCCAGGAGACCAGGTATCACTATGTCACCCTGTTTAATTGGCACTCGCAGCAAGCAACTAACAATTATTACCTCACAAGATTTTTTTACTTTCTCACTCAGGTTTTCAAAGACATCACATTGTTCAGACCTCACAGCATGGAAATTGACAACCTCCTTAACTGGATGGGGGACTTGGCTTGGCAAGGTTCTTTTCTTGAGTTCTCTCCAGAAAAAGCAATAATTTTCCAGTATTTTCTCCTCTTTCTCCTCATCACCCCTCACTGTATATTATAAAATTAATAACTGCCTTTCTTTTATATGTAACCACAGAGTTGAGAAATGATAGATACATGAATTGACCAGGGATTGCAACTGCTCTTTTGCTGTTCCACTTGGCTGCCTGACCCCACCCTTAGTTACTGGACAATCACCCCTGGGACAAAGGAATTCCAGGAAGCTGGTCAATCACCGCAATGAAGAGTATTCCAGAAAGCTGAACATACCAGCACACCCTTGCTCGAGGCTATCCTCAACCCTATAAAGTTTTACCTCAGTCTGTTTTTGGTGCCCTTATTTCGGGAGAAGAGCCCCAGCAGGTCTTTCTGCTCTAATAAAGCCTGCACACCTGGAGTTCAAGTGCCGTCTCATTCTTAAAATGAATCCCTAATCAATCGTTAAGGAATATAGTATACTTAGGCCTGTATTGAATCTTTGGGGACTATTAAAAGGTAGGAAATATTATAATTTAAAGGTACTATTAATGTTTATGCCACCTTTCCACTTTTAGTCTCTTCTGTGGGGACCTTTTTTTTTTTTTTTTTAACCTATGAACTCTGCTATCTGCAAAGTCCTTCAGTAGCCATGCTGACAGCTTCTGTCCATGGCACTGTACCAGACCCAGGGTAAATTAGTGGTTTATAATTCTTCTGGGAATTCAAAATAAAAATAGATAGAGAATATTAGCTGATGAGCTGAATAACTGAAGTATTAAGACAAGTTATGAGGTGTCAGTCACCATGAACAAATAGAGGAATAAAAGGGGTTTCATCCTGTATATTGCTCTAACACAGTAACAGGTGGAATGCCTGACACATAGTAAGTGATCAATCAATAAATATATGGTGTGCAGGGAGAATCAGATTTGCTACATGACTGAGACAATGTGGCCTCACAAAATATGGGAAGATTAATAATATTTTTGAGGCACTTTGCCTGGATTCTTTTAAATAAGAGAGACTTCTTAAAAGAATGCAGCAAACACTGTATCAATTTGTTAAGAGAAATTAGCCATCTGATTTTGCAGAAAAGGAGAAAATTTTTTCAAACTTTAAATTTTCAAATAAAGAACACAGTGGATTTGTTAAACAGAGAATAAATGATAATAAATAAATAAATAAACAAACAAATTAAGTGAGCTTGAAGATCATTTTGAGGAATTCTCTAGGAAAAAGTGAGAAAGACATAAGGACAAAGAAAGATTGAAACAAGAGTTGAAATATAGAAAATATGTGCACAAATATCAGAATCTATTTAGTAGGAGCTGTAAAAGGAAAGAGAAGCAAAAACATGTATATGAAGAATTTGAATAAATAACGGATAAGTATTTCCAAGAAATACAGAGAGACATGCAACTTCAAATTGAGAAGAGATCAAAGTGCTAGGTAGGATCAGTAAGAAAATTTCTCACTCTTAGAACCATTAAAAGTTAAATTTAGGAACTTCAAATGCAAAGAATAACTTCAAATATTAGCCAGGAATAAAAAGACAATAATTTACAAATGGATAAAAATCATTTCTTTTTTCAATATTATTTTCTATTAGTTTCAGGTAAACAGCATAGTGGTTAGACAATCATATTTTTTTTAATTCTTGAAAACCTTTTTTTAATTTATAATTTTAATTTGTGTTTACATAGATTCAAGTGTCCCATAGAATATATCTCCCCCACCCCCTTATTTCCCTTGCCTCCCATGCCCCCTCTTCCCAATGCCTTCCCCCCTTCCCTCCAGGATTTGCTCTCCTATTCTCTATAATACTGTATTATGTATATATAATTTCATTAATCTCTTTCCCTTCTTTGATCCCATCTTCTCTTCTACTTTCTCTCTGATCACTCTCCCTCTGGTCCCTTTGGTCCCACCTCTGCCTCTGTTCCATTGCTCAGTTCACAGTGTTCATTGGATTCCTCAAATGAGTGAGGTCATATGATATTTTTCTTTCTCTGCCTGGCTTAATTCACTTAGCATGATAGTTTCCAGGTCCATCCAAGTTGTCACGAAAAGTAAGATTTCCTTCTTCCTCACAGTTGCATAGTATTCCATTGTGTATGGGTACCACAGCTTTTTAATCCACTCGTCCACTGATGGACACTTGGGCTGTTCCCAGAACTTGGCTATTGCAAACAATGCTGCAATAAACATGGGGTGCATTTCTTCTTTTGAATCAGTGATTTGGTAGACTATATGAAACTAAAAAGCTTTTGCACAGCAAAGATACCATTAACAAAATAAGAAGATAACCCACACAATGGGAGAATATATCTACCAATACATCTGATAAGGAATTAATAACCAAAATTTATAAAGAACTTGTAAAATACCAGGAAGATAAACAATTCAATCAAAAAAATGGGCAAAAGAAATGAATAGATACATCCAAAGAAAACATACAGATGGCCAATAAGCATATGAAAAACATTCAACATCACTAATAATTAAAGAAATGCAAATTAAAACCACAATGAGATACCATCTCACACCTGTCAGAATGGCACTTATTAGACAATCATATTATTTACAAAGTGTTTCCCTAAATATTTCCAGGACCCACCTGGAACCATACATTACCATATTATTAATTATATTCCCTGTGCTGTACTTTATGGCCCTGCAACTATTATTATAACCACCAATTTGTACTAATGAAGAGTCACTTTGACATCACATTTCTCATTAGTAACACCAGTACAAAAAAGCAATAGAATATGTTCTTTGATGTTATGTCAGAGAAATGGCACCGTGAGGAACGCAACCAACAAATCTCCCCAAAATTTCCACAAGTTCATCAACCAGAGACAGAAAAATCTATCCTTGGAGTGTCTGGGAGTCCCACATACTGAAAACAAAGGTATGATCGAGTGAAAAATTGACTAAATATATAATAAACTCTGAAGGAAATAAGATAAAGAAAGGAACACTCTGCCTTCCTCACTAACCTGAGCAAAGGCTGCTTTCTCTTGGAACTGAGAGTTGGGGGGGGCTAAGCGTGTGGAGGAAGCTAGGCTATGGCACAGATGTTTGTTCAAGCCGAATAAAGAGTTTGCCTGCCGCGAATCAGCCCATGTGAGCTAACGCCCTACGCCTGAGCTTCTCTGTTCAGGCAGGGTGCCTCACCCAGCCATTCAAGCTAACAATCAAGTATCGGGGGAAGGGCTTGCAGTCCTTCCTGGAGCAGATCGTGAGGGCAGGGGCACACGGGTAGCTTGCAGTTCTTCTTGGAGCAGATCGTCAGGGGAGGAGCATGTGGGCAGCTTGTAGTCCTTCCTGGAGCAGATTGGCAGATCCAATCGCTGAAATTAGCTAAACCCACAATCCACGGTCTGCTCACCTCCCAACTGACCTACATGGCTCTGACAAGATCTCTCTCAGTTCAGCTATCTAAGACAAGAGGTGTGATATTTTTTAGTGTCTCTTGCTAAAGGGGTGGGGGCAACTTCTGATTGGCAGAGCTTTCATACTCAGGGATATATGCTAAAAAGAGGGACTTGGCAGATGTTAAGACCTCCTGTACTGCAGGCAGCGACTAGGGCATCTTCTTCCCAGCTAAAACAGGTTACAAAGTGCAAAAAGTCTGGGGAGAGTGGTCCCACAGAATGCTAGGTGTGCTGAACATGCCTGGAGGCTTATAGAAAGTCACCTTGAGAGCAATTGTCTCCCAGCTCTGCCTGATTACACTGGCGGCTCTGACTGACAGAGCCTTACCCAGAGCCCCGCATTGAGTGAGGATAGAGTGGGGATTTGCCAGCTCTTTGAGCCTCTTACTCCCCAGGCAAAGGTAGTGGCAGCCTCATAGCTGGATCATCAGACTGTTAATTTAGGAAGGAGAGACTAGGAGAGAGGCTCCGGGAAAACGAACTCTCTCATTGTTGGAGCTTGCAAATGCTAACAAGCCTTGACTACCAATGAGACTGAAGCCTAATATATGACATTGTCGTAGAGTCTCATCAACTGCAAATCTCTACCTAAGCATGCCACAGGGGCAGAGACTGGGGTACAGAGTCACCGACCGGGAAGAGGGAGAGGAAAGAAAAAGGAAGAAGTTAACCTCTCAAAATCAAGAAAAATTCACAGACTTTATAACTTGTTCCACTATTATTTTTGTTTCTTTTATCTTCTGGCCTTTATTATTATTATTTCTTTTTCCTCCACCTTGGTCCTTTTATTCTCTGCCAGTCTTATTCTTTCTTCTTGAACTACACTACCCATAAGAGTTACATTTCCCCTTTTATTTCTTTTCTTCTTCTTTACTCTCCATGAAGGTTACACTCCAAAACCCTTAACTCTCTCTCTCTCTTTTTGTTTTTTTTTTCATTTTTCTTCTTTTCCTTTTCCCCTTTTTCTTTTTTCTCCCTCTCTATTAGTTTCTTCTTTTCTCCTTTTACTTTTCCTCTCATTCAACCCTCAATCACGAACAAATTATTTTATTTGGGACTAAAGTGGGTTTTTTTGTGGCATTTTGAGTGCTTTTTACTTCGCTTTTTAACTCATTAGCATTCTTCCCAACCCAGGCTTTCCATTCTATTTAGTTTTTGCTCCACCTAATACAATAGTAACTTTTTTTCTTTTTTCCTGTTTCCCTCTTATCCCTCTCATTATATCTCTTAGTTGACCATCAGTTACAAGCAAATCATCTTATACTTGACCCAAATTTTTTTCTTTTTTGCATTTTGTGGGTCCCTACATCCTTTTTTGCCCTTTGAACACTTCCCCCCAACTCAGGCCCTCTGTTATAGGCAGTTTTTGTTCCATTTAGCATAATATAATTCACAGTTCATCATGATATTTTCCTAAGAAGGAGGGAAGAGGAGGGGAAGAGAAGAAAAAGAAGGGGGGGAAAAATAAATTATTATTATTGTTTTATTTTCCAATTTTTTTTTATTTTTTAACTTTATATTCTTTATTAATTTCATTAGTGCTATCAACAGGACCACCCTCAGATGCCATTAACAAAAAGGAAATCGAATATCATGGATACAAAAGATAGAGAAGTAACACAGCTAGATGTGAAAAAATCTATGGAGAAAAAATTTAATATATTGGAAACCTTGGAGCTAAATGACAGAGAATTTAAAATAGAAATCCTAAAAATACTCGGAGATATACAAGAAAACACAGAAAGGCAATTTAGGGAGCTCAGAAAATAACAAACACAAAGAATATATTACCAAGGAAATTGAAACTATAAAAACAAATCAAACAGAGATGAAAAATTCAATTCATGAACTGAAAAATGAAGTAACAAGCTTAGTTAATAGAACAGGCCAGATAGAAGGTAGGATTAGTGACATAGAAAATAAGTAACTTCAGGTATAACAGAGAGAAGAAGAGAGAGACTCAAAAATTTTTTAAAAAATGAGAAAGCCCTGCAGGAATTGTCTGACTCCATCAAAAAGAATAACATAAGAATAATAGGTATATCAGAGGGAGAAGAGAGAGAAAATGGAATGGAGAATATATTCAAACAAATGATAGACGAGAACTTCCCAAGCCTTTGGAAAGAACTAAAGCCTCAAATTTAAGAAGCAAACAGAATACTGAGTTATCTTAACCACAACAAACCTACTCCAAGGCACATCATAATGTAATTGGCACAAACCAACAACAAAGAAAAAATTCTCAAGGCAGCCAGGGAAAAGAAGAATACAAGATATAAAGAAAGGCCCATTAGATTATCACCAGATTTCTCAGCAGAAACTTTACAAGCTAGAAGAAAGTGGACCCCAATATTTAAAGTCCTGAGAGAGAGGAATTTTCAGCCAAGAATACTATACCCATCAAAGCTATCCTTCAAATATGAAGGAGAAATAACAACATTCACAGATACAGAAAATATAAAGAAATTTATCATCAGAAAACCCCCATTCCAGGAAATACTAAAGGGGGTTTTCCAACCAGATACAAAGAACAAAACAAAATAACCACAAGTAAAAGCTCCACCAAGAGCACAATAAAACCAAATTTAAACTGTGACAACAAAAACAAACAAAAAAAGAGAAGAGGACGAAGATTAACAGTAGCAAAGGTCAATGGAGTGCAGAAAGACTCATAAGATAGGATACTACAATGAATATTGTAGGTACCCTTTTCATTACTTAATGGTAACCACCCTTGAAAAAACCACCACAGAAGCACATGACTAAAAAGGTAGCAACAGAGGAAGGAAGTATGGAATACAAACAAACAAAAACAAATGATAGAAAAACAAAAGAGAAGAATCAAACAAGATATAAAACTAACAGAAAGCAATTTATAAAATGGCAATAGGGAACGTACAAGTGTCAACAATTACACTAAATGTAAATGGATTAAACCAATAAAAAGACACAGAGTAGCAGAATGGATTAAAAAAGAAAATCCAACTGTATACTGCCTACAAGGAACACATCTAAGCAACAAGGATAAAAACAAATTCAAAGAGAAAGGCTAGAAAACAATACTCCAAGCAAATAACATCCAAAAAAGCAGGTGTAGCAATACTCATATCTAATAATGCTGACTACAAGACAGCAAAGTATTCAGAGACAAAAATGATCATTTCATAATGATTAAGGGGACATTGAATCAAGAAGACATAACAATCCTTAATATATATGCACCAAACCAAGGAGCACCAAAATATATAAGACAGCTACTTATTGACCTAAAAACAAAAACTGACAAAAATATAATCATACTTGGAGACTTCAATACACCGCTGATGGCTCTAGATCGTTCATCCAAACAGAAAATCAATAAAGATATATTGGCCTTAAATGAAACACTAGAGCACCTAAATATGATAGACATCTACAGGACACTTCATCCCAGTGACAGAGTATACATTTTTCTCTAGTGTACATGGAACTTTCTCAAGAATTGACCGTATGTTGGGCCACAAAAATAACATCAGCAAATTCAGAAAAATCGAAATTATACCAAGCATATTTTCTGATCATAAAGCCTTGAAACTAGAATTCAACGGCAAAAAAAAGGGAAAAAACCCACAAAAATGTGGAAACTAAACAACATACTTTAAAAAAATGAATGGGTCAAAGATGAAATAAGCGCAGAGATAAAAAGATATATACAGGCAAATTAAAATGACAATATGACGTATCAGAATCTCTGGGATGCAGCAAAAGCAGTAATAAGAGGCAAGTTCATATCACTTCAGGCCTATATGAACAAACAGGAGAGAGCCCAAGTAAACCACTTAACTTCACACCTTAAGGAACTAGAGAAAGAAGAACAAAGACAACCCAAAACCAGCTGAAGAAAGGAAATAGTAAAAATCATAGCAGAAATAAATGAAATAGAGAACAGAAAAACTATAGAAAAAATTAATAAAACAAAAAGTTGGTTCTTTGAAAAGATCAACAAAATTGACAAACCCTTGGCAAGACTCACCAAGGAAAAAAGAGAAAGGACTCATATAAACAAAACCCAAAATGAAAGAGGAGAAATCACCACAGACATCATAGATATACAAAGAATTATTGTAGAATACGATGAAAAACTATATGCCACCAAATTCAACATTCTAGCAAAAATGCATAAATTTCTAGAACAATACAACCTTCCTAGACTAAGTCATGAAGAACCAGAAAGCCTAAACAGACCAATTAGCAGGGAGGAAATAGAAAAAACTATTAAAAACCTCCCCAAAAATAAAAGTCCAGGCCCAGACGGTTATACTAGTAAATTCTATCAAACATTCAAAGAAGACTTGGTTCCTATTCTACTCAAAGTCTTCCAAAAAATTGAAGAAGAAGCAATACTTCCAAACACATTTTATGAGTCCAACATAACCCTAATACCAAAACCTGGCAAGGACAGCACAAAAAAAGAAAACTACAGACCAATATCTCTAATGAATACAGATGCTAAAATACTAAACAAAATACTAGCAAATCGAATACAACAACATATTAAAAAAAATAATACACCATGATCAAGTGGGATTCATCCTATAATCTCAAGGATGGTTCAACATACGTAAAACGGTTAACATAATACACCATATCAACAAAACAAAGAACAAAAACCACATGATCTTATCAGTAGATGCAGAAAAGGCATTCGATAAAATACAACATAACTTTATGTTTAAGACCCTCAACAAAATGGGTATAGAAGGAAAATATCTCAATATGATAAAGGTCATATATGATAAACCATCAGCCAACATCATATTAAATGGCATAAAACTGAGGATTTTCCCCCTTAAATCAGGAACAAGACAGGGTTGGCCACTCTCTCCACTCTTATTTAACATGGTGCTAAAAGTTCTGGCCAGAGCAATCAGACAAGAGAAAGAAATAAAAGGCATCCATATCGGAAAAGAAGAAGTAAAGGTATCACTTTTTAAAGATAATATGATCCTATAAATTAAAAACCCCAAAGACTCCACAAAAAGATTACTAGAAACAATAAACCAATACAGTAAGGTTGCAGGATACAAAATTAATATACAAAAGTCCATAACCTTTCTATATGCCAACATTGAAATATTAGAAAATGAACTCAAAAAAAATAATCCCTTTCACAATTGCAACAACAAAAAAATAAAATACCTAGGAATAAACATAACAAAGAATGTAAAGGACCTATATAATGAAAACTACAAAGCATTGTTAAGGGAAATCGAAAAAGATACAATGAGATGGAAAAATATTCCTTATTCTTGGATAGGAAGAATAAATATAATCAAAATGGCCATATTACCCAAAGCAATCTATAAATTTAATGCAATTCACATCAAAATTCTGATGACATTTTTTAAAGAAATGGAACAAAAAATTATCAGATTTATATGAAACTATAATAAACCCCAAATAGCCAAAGCAATTCTAAGGAAAAAGAATGAAGCTGGGGCATTACAATACCTGACTTCAAACTATATTATAGGGCCACGACAATCAAAACAGCATGGTATTGGCAGAAAAATAGACACTCAGACCAATGGAACAGAATAGAAAGTCCAGAAATAAAACAACATACAATATATATGGTCAAATAATTTTTGATAAAGTGACCAACAACACACAATGGAGAAAAGAAAGCCTCTTCAACAAATGATGCTGGGAAAACATGCAAAAGAATGAAACTCAACTTCAGCTTGTCCCCTTGTACTAAAATTAATTCAAAATGGATCAAAGACCTAAATATAAGACCTGAAACAATAAAGTACATAGAAGAAGACATAGGTACTAAACTCATGGACCTGGGTTTTAAAGAGCATTTTATGAATTTGACTCCACAGGCAAGAGAAGTGAAGGCAAAGATAAATGAATGGGACTACATCAGACTAAGAAGTTTTTGCTCAGCAAGAGAAACTGACAACAAAATAAACAGACAGCCAACTAAATGGGAAATGTTATTTTCAAACAACAGCTCAGATAAGGGCCTAATATCCAAAATATACAAAGAACTCATAAAACTCGACAACAAACAAACAAACAATCCAATAAAAAAATGGGAAGAGGACATGAACAGACACTTCTCCCAGGTAGAGAAATACAAATGGCCAACATATATATGAAGGGACACAAAGAAAACTAGATAGAAGGTGATGGAAGACAATCTGACTTTGGGTGATGAGTATGCAACATAATTGAATGACAAGATAACCTGGACATGTTTTCTTTGAATATATGTACCCTGATTTATTAATGTCACCCCATTAACATTAATAAAAATTTATTTATAAAAAAATAAAAAATAAAAGGAAAATGTTCTTCAATAAAAAAATTTTTTTAAAACTAAAAATTATTTAAATGTGAAGGAAAATAAAGATAATTTCAGGCATGTAAATGTCCAAAAATATCTTAGTTGGAGCTCCAACAGACATGAGCCCTTCAAAGAGAAAAGAGGTAGAAAGGTTGGTCAGGAGATGTGAAGTGAGAAAGACTTATCCCACAATCACTGGCTCTGAAGATGAAGGTAGATGGCCATAAGCCAAAGAATGTGGGTGGCCTCTAAAAATAGAAATTGCCCTTAGCTCGTAGCTAGCAAGAAAGCAGGGACCTTGGTCTATGACCACAAGGAAATGGATTCTCACCAAGAGCTCCAAAAAAGGAATGGGGATGCCACTTCTCTGAAGCCTTTATGCTTCATGACTTAAGCTACATGGGTAGTTTAGTAAAGTAAATGCATCTGTGTAGTTTTAATCCACTAGATTGTGATAATTTGTTACAGTAGCAATAGAGAGCTAACATATCCTTAATACCAGCAGAATCAGAGCAAACCTTATGGGGGATTCACATAAAAAGCTATGGAATTTTTAAGTGAAGGTTATAGGACAACAAAATCAGGGTTTCTTTTTTACTTGTTTCATTTAAGACAGTGTTTAATATAATAAGTGTTTAATAAATTCTCATTAAAGAAGAACTTTGAATGACAACCTATAGAGGGCAAAACAATATTTGACTGTCATTGTTTCTTTAGAGATGTATTTTACAGTGAATATTCAATATAAAATATTCTGATAAATGAAAGCACTATATTTTAACTCATTTATATCAAGAAAATATTTACAATCTATATATGTATCTAAGATTTCCGGTCTTGTCAGATATCGTAACCGATGAAATATCTTCAAAACTTCCCTGTTCGACAGTCTGACATCTATTCTTCTACATTTTCTTTCTTGAGACCCTAATCTTTCTCCCTAATCCCTGGGATGCATAAATAATGTGCTGTGGTGGGTGAGTGGTTTCGGTTCTTTTCTTAACATTGGCATCATTATTCATTTTGCTGGGGAGCTAAGATAGATGAGAAGGGTTAAAAAAAATCACAAGATTTTAAGTGAAGTTTTTAAAAGCAGTCGTCACCTGCAATGGTGAGTATGTCATGCCAAATCCATTATTTCATAATAAGAATTTAAAAGCCTGGCTAGTGTGGTAATTGTTTTGGCACATCCTTTTACCCTACCATTTTATATTATTAAAAAATAATTTGATGCTGCTTAAATTAGTCTTTGGTCATTTCAATATAAGGAGCCAGAAGAAATGAAACAGAAGTCATGGAAAAGAATTGGAGTCAAACATTGCATTAAAGTAAAAATTGTTCTCTGCCTCCTCTAATCATCAATAAAAATCTCATTTGAAATAATTGTTACTGAATGTTATTAAAAGTTCTACTTCAATCAGAATTTCTGCCAGATGACTTTGGAAAGGTCCTGAGCTTTGGGGAACCATTTGTTACAGGGGGAATGTGGCAGAGCTGCCTTGGTCAAATTTTTGTAGGCTTCACAGTCTTTTGAATTGTCTAGGATCTGTAGGACTCTAAGTGACCTGGGTTTTGGTATAGGCTTCTAAGTTAACCCAATCCAAATTCAAGTTTATTGAGTTCAACTTAGGACATAGGTTTGGATAAATCAACTTGTCTAATGATACTAAATACTCCATCTATTTATCCATCCATGCATCCATCTATGCATCCATCCATCCGTCATCCATCCATCCATCCATCCATCCATCCAGTGTGTGAAAGACTAAGACTTCCTGATGCATAAGAAAAGAATGTACAGAAGACAAGTTCCATATTTGATAGTATGATATTAGCATTTTATTATTAGATTTTGTCATCACATGTGCTAATTTGTCCACAGCGGCTTCAGTTCTTTTTTTTTTTTTTTTTTTTTAATGATAATCTCCTTAGCCTGTATATCCAAATCATTTGTCTGGAGAATAAGTGCTCTCTGTATTTTGGAGATGTTAATAGTATACTCCAATTTCTGTGGGAAATCAAGCAAGCCTTCTAAGAAAGGAGCTCCAATGTGGGTCAAGATCAAGAACACTATTAAACAAGAGATTAAAATCATTTCAAATACAATTTTTATTCTTTTTCTTTCTTTCTTTTTTATTTTTTGTATTTTTCTGAAGTGAGAAGTGGGGAGGCAAAGAGACAGATTCCCAGATGCGCACACCAGGATCCACCCAGTATGCCTACTAGGGGGAGATGCTCTGCCCATCTGGGGTGTTGCTCTGTTGTAACTAGAACCATTTTAGCAACTGAGACAGAGGCCATGGAGCCATCCTCAGCACCCAGGCCAACTTTGCTCCCATGGAGCCTTGGCTGTGGGAGGGGAAGAGAGAGATAGAGAGAAAGTAAAGGGGGAAGGATGGAGAAGCAGATGGGCACTTCTGTGTGCCCTGGCTGGGAATTGAACCCAGGACTTCCACACACTGGGTCAATGTTAGTTTTTATTCTTCTTTAAAATCTGCTACTCTTGCATTATTCTCTTGGTTTTTTGTTTGTTTTTTTCTTTTATTTACTTTATTATCTTTTTTTTAATAAATAAATTTTTATTTAAATGGGGTGACATCAATAAATCAGGGTACATATATTCAAAGATAATATTTCCAGGTTATTTTGTCATTTAGTTCTGTTGCATACCCATCACCCAAAGAGAGATCGTCCTCCGTCACCTTCTATCCAGAGTTCTTTGTACCCCTCCCCCTCCCCCCTCCATCCCTCCTCCCACCCCCCATAACCACCACACTCCTGTCCATGTCTCTTAGTCTCACTTTTATGTACCACTAATGTATGGAATCCTACAGTTCTTGTTTTTTTCTGATTCGCTTATTTCACTCTGCATAATGTTATCAAGATTCCACCAATCTGCTGTAAGTGATCCGATATCATCCTTTCTTCGAGCTGACTAGTATACCATGGTGTATATGTGCCCCATCTTCTTTATCCAGCCTTCTATTTTTTTTACAGTGATTAAAAGCCTTTAAGCAAACTCTTGGCCCATACAGCAAGAATCCATAAAAGAGTAGTGTCCTTAACATGTTCACCAAGTCCAAGTTGGCCCCATCACCATGTCAAATCCCTGAAAAATGCAACCCAACCGCAGTTCAGTCTGTTAGGAGCTGTCACAGGAAGCAGGAGTCCAGGAAAAGTCCACATCCAGGAAAAGTCCGCATGGCACTGGAACTGTTGTCACCATTCTATACTTTGCAGCTCATGTCCAAGTCCCAGTGACTGCTGCTTCTAGCTGGTAATGATTCAGGTAGACTGGAGAAGCCATTTGCAGCATGCGTGGATATGGAGCTTCTATTCTCCTCTGTCTGGAGAGATGAGACCAGGTAGCTTTTCCCTGGAGCTCTGTGACTGTGGCCTGGTAAAGAGAACCTTGGGATACACTAAGCTGGGTGGCAAAGGTAGATTCATAATAGAAGTTGGCAAAAGGGGGAAAGAGAGCTCTAAATTAGGAGTAGGTCCCAGCCTGAAATATGAGTGGGACATTGAGGTAGGAGGGATAAAGGAAACACTATATATTAAGCAAAGCAGCAGAAAATAGGACTATCAACACCCACAACAGAGATCTTTGAGGGAAGAATAAAAAACCTGACTATTCAGGCAAAACATAGTTAAGTGGCCCTTGTGCAAATGAGATCAGTTTACCTGCTTCTTGGAAGAAATACCCTGGGCTCGTCCACAGTGTCGTAGATGGAGCCGATGGCCCTGGGCACCTTCAGCCTTCAGTGGCAAACCCCAGCTTTCTGGGCGAGGTTAGGTCATAGGTGGCTGGAGCAGGGCTGGAAGAGACTGAACCCTCCCTTAGAGGAGTGAGGGGGAAGCCTACTTTCCAGTGTCCCTGTTTCCTCACAGCAGAGGCATGTAAGCCTGGCAGGCTTTAGCTCAATGACTTTCCTTTCCACTATTGAAGCAGGACCCAGATGGCATCCTAGGAGACCCCTTTGGGGCGTTGGAGCCTTTAAGGGTGTATCCTAAAAGCTGGTAGTTCCCCTGATCTCTATTGGGCTTTTTCTGCCTCTAGATAGCTTAAAAGCCATGCTCAGAAGATCTCGCTGAGGGGTTTGAGGATCCCCATCCGCCTATATAAATCTTTTCCATATATCTGGAGCTATTTGGAAAAAGACAAAACAGTGTATTAGCTGGATCTAATAAAGAAGGTAGTAGTTTGCAGGCGAAAAAGATTTGGTGTCTCCTATTCATCAGCATTCAAAAGAAATGTAAAAAAAAAATTTTTTTTTTAAGTAAAAAGCACGATATGGTAGACCCGTATGAGTTCCAGGATATGACTACCCCCTTTTAAATTGTTTTTTTTTTTAATTGACCTTAAAATGTTTGCTGAGTACACTTTAATAATACCTTAACTTTAATGATTGTAAGCATGACAAAATACAGTAAATGCCTTTGCTCCATATGCAGGAGCATTTTCAGTTAAGCCAGTTTAAGAAATCCAATAGTAGAACAATGCATACAGACCATGAGCTATAGCATGCTTAGCAGCCTCTCCTGTTCTGACAGAGGTTACTATAGATCTGGAATATGAAGCCACTGTAATGTGGACATACGACTGTTTGCCAAATGGAGGTATATGAGTAACATCCATCTGCCAAAGTTGTCCTGGTAGGGGTCCTTGAGGGTTAACTCCAAATGAGGGGGCAGTATAGGACCCCTTGGACAGGATTTCCCAATCTGCCGTGCTGCTTCCTGAGAAAGTTGAAACTGTTTTTGTTTTGTTTTTTAAATAAAAAGATTCACTCTTTTCTCTGCTTCTAAATTTTCTACAGCTAGAGAGGCAAGATAGCTTGTTTTGTTACTTTCACTGTCATGGAAAGACCAAAATGTGAATAATTTAGGCTTTAGGTAATGCCTTTTCCTTTGCTTTACTGTTTTTTTTCTTCCCATTGGTTGTCTTTTTATGCCTTACATGCTTTTCTTATCATCTGTGAAGAGCTATAGAACTAAGATAAGAAGACTGATTTAGGGGGGAGAAGGAATTCCCTTAGTCTAGACTGTTAGGCCAGAGACAAAAAAGTGCCGTATTGTGGGTTTGCTGCAGGTTGGGGTTTTCACATTATAGCAACAAATATCGTGCACTAACCTTGGACTAGCTCCCTGCTGGATTTGAGAAGTGGAATATAGATGTAGACATTATACCATGTCAGCCTGACTAAAAGGAAGAAAACAAAGTTTTCAGACTCAATTTTATAAATGTAACAAACCCTTGACACTTAAGTGCAGCTGAATGTGTATAGAAGGTCAAATGTGAGGAGAAAAATAGCTAGGGTTTTTAAAATTTCAGTGGGTTAGCACTATACATATTTTATTTTATTTTAATTTTTTAAAGATTTTATTTATTTATTTTAGAGAGGGGAAAGAGAGAGAGAGAGAAGGGGGGAGGAGCAGAAAGCATCAACTACCATATGTGCCTTGACCAGGTAAGCCATTCGAACCTGCGACCTCTGTGTTCTAAGTTGATGCTTCCCTCTTTTACATATAAGTACAGTGTGTAACTCTAAATCAGCTTTGGAGAAAATTGGATATCTGGTGACATGCATACTAATTTTTTTTTTTTTTTTTTGTATTTTTCTGAAGCTGGAAATGGGGAGAGACAGTCAGATTCCCGCATGCGCCCAACCGGGATCCACCCGGCATGCCCACCAGGGGGCGACGCTCTGCCCACCAGGGGGCGATGCTCTGCCCCTCCGGGGCGTCGCTCTTTTGCGACCAGAGCCACTCTAGCGCCTGGGGCAGAGGCCAAGGAGCCATCCCCAGTGCCCGGGCCATCTTTGCTCCACTGGAGCCTCGCTGCGGGAGGGGAAGAGAGAGACAGAGAGGAAGGTGAGGGGGAGGGGTGGAGAAGCAGATGGGCGCTTTTCCTGTGTGCCCTGGCTGGGAATCAAGCCCGGGACTTCTGCACGCCAGGCCGACGCTCTACCACTGAGCCAACCGGCCAGGGCCCTTCATACTAATTTTTATCTCTATCTAATTACCTGGTATCCTCACGGTATTCTGTCCAATATCTTCCATGATGTTCTTTTCAATACGGTAATCAATATAAAATTTAGAGCTGAAAGGCACAGAAAATTATGGTGGTGGAAACTGGATATTCCATAAATGAACCAGGCAGGTAGCCGTTTTCTGCATGCACAAACATCATTAATCTTATATATTAAAATAGAAATGTGCTGAATATTGACTAAGCTTCTTTTTTAGCCTAAATGCCACAATCTTACTATAAAAATCAGCTATCTCTGATGGGATTTTACTGTTCTGGTGAGTTCATTTTTCTTTTCTTTCTTTCTTTCTTTCTTTTTTTTTTGTGACAGAAACAGAGAGAGAATCAGAGAGAGGGACAGATAGGGACAGACAGGAAGGGAGAGAGGTGAGAAGCATTAATTCTTCATTGTTTATTGATTGCCTTCTCATGAATGCCTTGACCCAGTGTCTACAGCAGAGTGAGTGACCCCTTGCTCAAGCCAGCAACCTTGGGCTCAATCCAGCAGCCTTGGGCTTCAAGACATTGACCTTTGTGCTTAAGCCAGCAACCTTAGGCTCAAGACAGCAACCATGGGGTCATGTCTGTGATCCCATGCTCAAGCTAATGAGCCCATGCTCAAGCTGGTGAGCCTGCGCTCAAGCCAGGTGACCTCGGGGTTTTTTGTTTTTTTTTAATTCTTTTGTTTTTTGTTTTTTTTTGTATTTTTCTGAAGCTGGAAACGGGGAGAGACAGTCAGACAAACTCCCACATGCGCCCGACCGGGATCCACCCCGCACGCCCACCAGGGGCGACACTCTGCCCACCAGGGGGCGATGCTCTGCCCCTCCGGGGCGTTGCTCTTTTGCGACCAGAGCCACTCTAGCGCCTGGGGCAGAGGCCAAGGAGCCATCCCCAGCGCCCGGGCCATCTTTGCTCCAATGGAGCCTTGGCTGCGGGAGGGGAAGAGAGAGACAGAGAGGAAGGAGTGCGGGGGTGGAGAAGCAAATGGGTGCTTCTCCTATGTGTCCTGGCCGGGAATCGAACCCGGGTCCCCCGCACTCCAGGCCGATGCTCTACCGCTGAGCCAACCGGCCAGGGCGACCTCGGGGTTTTGAACCAGGGTCCTCTGCATCCCAGTCCGATGCTCTATCCACTGTGCCACCACCTGGTCAAGCTATTTTTCTTATTTTTATAAGTTAAAAGTTATTATGTTTATTAATGCATTGATTATATAATAAACATGTGAAACTTTCTTTAATTTCTTTTAATATCTATACTGAATGGCTGAATTGTTTGTATGTTTCAGAAAAAAAAAAATACCAGAGCTCAGAAGTAGAAAGGCAGAGAGAAAAGGCAGTTTAATTTTTCTGTTTACTAAAGCAGTTTTCCTAAAATATCTTTCTCAATATCTGACAAATAATGTCAGAAACAAACAAACAAAAATGTCCTGCTTAATTGCTTATCAGTTTCCATGAACTTAGCCTGAATCTAAACTGATTTTTCTATAGGGATAATCCTGAGCTTATTGGTAACTTCAAATGAATTATTTTTTTTTAATGTGGGGAGAAAGCATTTCATTTAAATTGAAGCCTTATGTTCAGCAATGGTTCATCATCATGAGACTCTCATTGTATTTAACCCATTATGATGGACAATTCCTTGTTCTGTGTGCATGTGTGTGTGTTTGTGTGTTATCCAAAGGTGACAAGAGGAGGAGGGGGTGGTTGGTGCTGGGGAAGAAGAATGAGAAGAAAGAGGCTATGTCAATTTGAGAATTAGAGAAAACAAAAAGAGCTTAGTCTTGATGACTAAAATCTCAGACCGGAACCTAGCAATTATGAGCTGGAAGGTATTCATGCAATTTATGACTAACTCTATTTTTGGCTGAAACATAATTCAAAGGAATCACTCACTGCTTGAAAGAAAGCCCAGGTATATTGGCACAGTCACTAAAAAACAACATTTCTATAGTGCTTCCAGCAGCTCTTTATTACTGAAAGGAATATAAATGGAAAATCTCCCTCATTGGAGTTTCAAAAGATAGCCACCTACAGGCATTTTACTTTCATTATGTTAAAAAGATAAAATCATCATCATTCTTTTAAAGTGTTGTTTTTTTGTTTTTTTGTTTGTTTGTTTGTTTTTTGGTAAGATTTGTTGTAGAACAGCTTAACAACATAACATTTTCCTTATGATTAACTATTTCCAACCTGTGCTTTAGCTGAATTTTTATTGAAAGGTTTTTCTGAAGGTCACAACTTGGCTTCTCTGACTCTGCAGTTCTTTAAAATTCAGCAAGAAGCTGTTTGAATTGAAACATCACGTCTTTGGTTCCTGCTAAGCATCTCTCTGACAGGCAGAATAATCAAGACCTTCTGGTGAAACCTCGCTGGCCTTGAGCATGACTGATCCTGCCTTGCTAATGAAATTTTTTGTGTCTGTGGCATGTTTATACTGAAAGGTGAAGTCAGTCTAATGTCATCAGAATCTGACACCCTGCACAGTGAGTGTCTGAGACATAAAACTGGTATCTGATTACCTTTTATTGAAGCAAGAAATGAATGAATCTATGAAAGAATGAGTTCATCAGTATGGATGTGTTGCAGGGTTTGCATCTTTAATCCCAGTCTGATGTCTTGGGAATGTGTGGGCTCCATCTTGAGAATTACTGTTAGGTAAGAAAATCTGGAGCAATGCAACCACTGTCATTCCATGAGATGACATTCTTCTCAGCCACACCAATCTTAGAATGTTGTTTCTGAACAAAGTTCTCCAGGAAGCCACTACCAATCAGAGATGACAAAAAAGGTCAAATGTTTGTCTTTGAAAGTCTAAATAAATTAGCACAACCCTAAAACTATTATTTAAAAAAATAAGTCTCCCATTTTTTTATCTTTTTAGTAGTCCATCTTGTATGCCCGTTTATTTACTCATTATTTACTCAAGTTGTCAAAAGTTGGACTTTAAATTTTTGTTAGAGTTTATGTTTGTGCAGAAACAACTGTTTACCAAGTATAATACTAGGTGCTGTTGTCTTTGCCCTAGAACTTTAACTGGGTCAATTACGTAAGAATCACCTGTATAATCCTCTTTCTTTTGAATGATATACAACCTGTGACTTGTTTCTAAGAAAAAGAATATAAGAAAGGTGATGGAATGTCACTCTTATAATTACATTTAGTTATATGACTCTGTTTCAGTAGACCAGATTGAGAGAGAGAGAGAGAGAGAGAGAGAGAGAGAGAGATTTTCTTATTTTTCCTGACAAAACCACCAGCCATGTTGTGAAATCCCTATGGAGAGGGTCATGTGGCAAGGAATGTGGGCAGCCTGTGAACAGCCTCCACTCAACAGCCAATACAAAGATGGGTCCCTCAGTTGCATGGACACAAGGAATGAATTCTGCTAACAATCTCAATGAGCTTAGGAACAGATTTTTTCCCAGTAGCCAGCAGATGAGAATGCAGCCTAGCTGACACCTCCCCTGAGCCTGTTGAGACCCTGAACAGAAGACCTAGTTAAACTGTGACGAAATTTTTCATTTACAGAAATTATAAGGGTATTATGTGTGATACTTTGTTACACATCAATAGAAAACTAATACAATATCCATTTTACAGAGAAGGAAGCAGAGTTCTAGAGCTTATATGACAAGTGAAAATACCCTGTAAGTTAACATCAGAGATGAAAATAGAATTCAGGACTCATAGCTCCCCCTCGGGACTTCCCTTGCTCTTCTTCTTCCTCCTTTTTTTAAAAAATTTAAATAAAGGCTTTACATTTTTAGAACCATTTTAGATATTCACAGCAAAATTGAGAAGATACAGGGAGTTCCCATGTAGCTCCCTTTCCTCACACATGCATAGCCTCTCCTATTATCAACATCACTCACCAGAATGGTACACTTGTTACAACTGATGACCCTACTTTTAACACATTATTATCACCCAAAAGACTACAGTTTACATTATAACTTACTTTTAGTATTGTACCATCTATGGGTTTGGACAAATATATAGTGACATGCCTCTTCTTTTTTAATTTACTTAATGAATAACTATATGTGGAAGAACAGTTAAATAGGATCCAAACAATATATGATTAGATAAATAATGATTAACTATATAGAAAAACACTGTAGGTTTTGGTCACCTGTTGTGTCTTATTCATGTTTTCCTTTTTTGGATACTTTATGAAAATTTAAATAAGAATTCTATTTTTGAGTTTGAGTTATTTTAAGCCTTAGTCATTATTTGATAAGATACTACACTTTTGAAAACTCATTAATGACATGAAGGAGGAAAATGTTATTACTATATAGTTGTAAAAAACCCCACAAAAACGGAAACAAAATATACCTTCATATAATCAAAACACATATTAAACAGAAAATTAATTTTGTCTCAACACCAAAAAAAATTGAAGTACATTAAATTAAAAGCCCCTTAGAAAATATGTATTGAATGAAAAGAATGAACTTACTGAAGATTCAGAAAACTTTTATGTTTAAAACATCCTTTTAGTTTTTTAAGTTTAATACTATTTTTTGCATGATTGTCAGAAAAATACCTACTGAAGGTTTTTTCACAATAATATGTATAAACAAATGCATTCTTTCTCTGTTGACTTAAACTTTGATAACCAATTCAGTTCAAGGAACAACTATTGAGTCTCTACTAAGGGTCAAATGTGTTAATCATTGGGACTTCAGATATAAATTAGGTACAAGTTCCCTCAGAGAGCTCCTAGTCAAGTTCTAATCATCCTGCATGCTGACATCACTAACAGTGAGAAAAATGACAGTCATCATAAGCATTTTGGTTCATAGGATTTAAAGAGTGTATGTTGATTGCCTAATTAGTATTTACTATAATGTCATGTTCTCTGGAGTATAAAAAAAAAGCTGAAATGCATTGTTTTTGCATTTTAAACAGCATATGAAAGGCTTTAATAGTATACAGAATAGAGGAGTTTGTATTTTATCCCAATGGTGAAAGAAACACATCACTTCTATTTCTTTTAATTCTTAAATATCACAATGCACTAGAAATGGATCATGTGCAGTGAAATTTACCAAGCAGATTATCACTCCCCCACACACATATTTATTTGTGGGATAGGTAGTCATGCTGGGAAGATCACAGATTTTATTTAGATTTAGATAGAGAGTCATTTTTTCCCAGGTCATATAACACCTATAAGAAATTGGGAAAGACATTTAATTATTCTGAGTATCAGATTCCTTATCTATTAGTGTGTGCTTTGCAGAGTTGTGAAAATCAACTCAGACCTTCTAAGCACCTGGCCTACTGTCACTTGTTAGATATTAAAGATAATCTCTTTAAAGAGTCTGCACAATAATTTTTCACATTTTTCTTCTTTAATTATTAAGGCTTTAGCTGGTTAGATAGCTGTGGAAGAGAATCTGGATCCCTGACACCATCAATCTGCCATCCCAGAAATGGACTAACTTCTTAGGCTGTTTCATGAGAAAGAAAGGAATTACTCTTGGTGATAAAAAAAATCAATTACATTGTTTAAATCTCTGAGTATAGAAGTCTAGCCTTGAATCTGTATCGATACATCAGTCTATCTGGCAATATAACTAATACATTGTCCTGTACGTATTGTCTGAGTGCCTGTGTTCTCACCAAGCTTTATAAAACAAGTAGGTTACAGTATATTGCATTCACTAACTCTGAGACTCATTTGTGTAATTTCAGAATCTAAGATGTTTTCAGAATCCATTTTTTTTCCTTAAGTATTTCTTAAAGTACCCATAATAAGTTTCTCACAGTGCTAGTAAATTGATCAAGTCTGTTTGTATACAACACTGTTTGACATCTGTTCCAGGATTCTGCTCAGAACAATTCTATTTCTGTTCTATGATACACCCTCAGGAACTGAAGATTTATTTCCTCATTGTACTGATTCCTAATTATTTCAAGATAAAAATATGAGTTGTGTTCCTCATTCTGTATATTATGCTTAAGGAGTCACAATTCCATTATTTTCATCCCAGGATTTATTTACCTCAATCAACTATCAAAGCAGCTAGTTGGAACTGTTTGAATTAACAACCACCTGAGATTTTTAGCTTCCTGAATTGACTTATTTCATAAGAATGAGTTCTATCTCTGTGACCTCATAGTAACCCAGGAAATTATACTTCCAGAGTTTTCCTATTTGCTAATCCAAGTTTGCTCTATCTATACAACTATAAATTACATTTGGTTACATACTCTAAATAATTTTTTCAGGAATCAAAAATCCAGTAAGTAAATTGAAATGATACACTAAAAAAATTTGAATAGTCTAAAGGAATGCAGGATTAGAGTAAATAACTAGACAACTGGGGTGGAAGGTTGAATATCAAATTTGTATATTTATATAGAAGCACAATTTAGTTCCAAAGAGTCTGTAGAATACCTCATAGAATGGATGCTCAGATATCATTGGTTATGTTATTTTTTTAATCTATATGTTTAAATATTTTAGTTGATATTTTAAAAGAAGGGAAGCATATCCCATTTTGCCAATACAGAATTTTATATTTCAAAAGAAATCATTATGTTTCAAGAAAATCTGAAAACATAAACTATCTGGAATGGCTGCCAATTATGTCTTCTGTAATAATATAGATCTTCAATCCTCTAAATGAAATTTGGTTTAAATAAATGTTAATATAAAATGGGGGAAAAATCTAATGTGTAATTAGATTTTTGAGTTTTGTTACTGAAGAGTGATGTGAAAGAGAGAGAAAGGCGGTGCATATAGTAAAGAACAAAATAAATGAACAAAATTGAAACAGACTCGTAAACACAGAGAGCAAATTGAGGATTACCAGAGAAGAGGGCGGCTGGGGACTGGGTGAAAGAAGTGAAAGGACTAAAACTGATAGTTATAGAATAGTCACGGAGAAGTAAGTAAAGTAGCAAATACAGTTAATAATATTAGATTAACTCTGAATGGTGCCGGTCGGAGTACTAGAAATACTGAGGAGAATATTAGGTAAAGTATGTGGTTGTCTAAGCACTAGCTATACACAGAAAATCAATACAAAATAAAATTGGAAAAAAAAATAGAACTCATTTTTTAAAAGCTTTCTGGAAAATCTTTATTAATTTTAGTTTATTTTCTGTTTCTCAAAATACTGGAAGGCAGCTAATTAAAAGAAAACAACCTAAAACCATTTTTAGACTATAAAGGGAATAAATAAATAAATAAATCAAAGACAAATAACTTTATTCCTATTAGCAGTAGCCTTATTTTCGAGTCAATAGCAATTGGGTGACTAACATAAATAAACATTGTGTAGGATTGCTGTTTAAAGTCTATAATCCTTAACCCTTTTCATGTAGAAAGAAGGTAAGAAATATTGGAAAGCTAAGCAATGTTCTAATATATTTTAGTAAGATTATCTGTAATATGAATTTGGAAGTGTATTTCTAAATTATGTTTTGGTTTGGCCAAGAACCATCTAATGGCTGTTCTGCTCCAGAAGAAAGAACATCATGAGTCTTGACCTGCAGATTTGGATCTTACTTACTAAAGTGCAAAACCTGGAGTCACCCAAGTGGTAAATGTTTTAGCAAAGTAACCCCACACTAAAAACATTCCTGGGGAATTTGCAAAAGTATCTTTCTTATTGACTTCAGCCACAAAGCACATATTCATGATCAAATATTTAAAAGTTATACCAATAATACTGAAATAAAGGGAGGGAAGGAGGGAGCAGGGAGAAGAAGGAAAAATCATTTCTATAAATTTGAAATACAAAATGTTCTAAGCAAAAATGAGTTCTATTTTGAAAATATTTTTAAGATCAAAATGTTTTCTAATGGACCAAAAAGAGATGGAAAATACTTTTTACTTGCAAACATTAGAGTCACACATCCTTTACTCATTAGCATGGTCTGTCCTCACTATGTTCTCTCTAATATAAATTATTCTCTACTGCTCATTCTGTAAAGATGATGGCATAGATAATAACGTAAGTGTAAGTATGTAACAAATGTAAGTGTTGGTTTTCCCCTAACATATTTGCGTGAAGACAAGTAAAATGCCCTTCAGAAGCTAGGTTTCAAAGTTTCCACGTATCTTATTCACCCACCATTTATTTTAACCACTGGCTAGATGATTCCTTTGCTTCTTTGATGTCATGGATATACATACAGGATGTGAAAATATTTCCATGACTATCAAAAAAGAGTAGAATGTAGCCAGTAGTTTGAAGTGTATTTTACTGAATAAAAATTTTAAGAAAAATTGATAGTATGTTCTATGTGTCAACTACATAGAACTACTCATATTTCTCTGAGCAAGCATGTTCTCTATGCATTCATACATCCCTTGAATGGGATCTGACCTTTAACATAAATTTATTTTTTCCCTTTATACGCCCAAAAAACTCCTAGCAATTTTTTGTGTTAACTATTCCCTATACGCAGCAAAGCCTACTCTCATGGTAATTTTTGCATGCCTTTTTTGTCATGCTAGTTATGCTACATTTCACATAGAGTGTAAACACCTCAAGGTCATGTAGTCTGCCTTATTTACCTTTATATCCCATTTTCCCAGGATCTTGTACAGTTGTGATCAAAATGTTAAACAAATCTTGAATATAACAATAATTTACATCAGTGGTTTTCAACATTTTTATATTTGGAGACTGGTGAAAATTGGAGATTTTGGGGATCACTAAGGCAGAAATCATTCTGAGCATAAGAAAATTCAACTAAAATATACTGCTCACCAAAATTAGAGGATATTTCAATGTTTCATATTCATTATAAAAAATCCCCTAATTTTTGTGAGCAGTAAAATTGGGTCTATAATCTTCATATAACGTCAGGGTGGTTAACTCTTACAGACTGACACAAAATTTCTGGTAAACTGGTCTGCAGGCCTCCAGTTGAAAAACACTAATTTATATAATGTTTAGAGTTTCAAAAAGTGATTTCTCATATATTACCTCATTTAATTTTTTAACAACTCAGTAAGATAGTTCTATGGTAACCAGATATGTGATTAACTGGAACAATGTAGGATTTAATCACTGAATAGCATAATAGTAATTTCTAAAGATGATAATTGATCTATTAGGAGAGATTTCTCACAAATTAAAAGCTAAATTAAACTAAAATATGTCCATGGTACTTGGAGTTATAGTACAAGAGATACAGGGGGCATATTAGATATACATTACCACAAATAAAATTAGACTGTATATTCTATTTTATACTTATTTCCAACTAATGATAGTTTGGAGATAGCTTTCAATATCATCACATATAGATCCATCTCATATTTTTCAGGGGCTCTGGTATATGCCAATACATGAATGCACAATTTAATTAACCAAATCTCTCTTTGGTTTTGTTGTTTTTCTAGGGGTGAGTGTCATGGTGTTTGTTTTCCTCTTACAAAGAAAATGTAATGGTCAGTCTCATATTTTGTATGTATACACACACATACATAACCATATGCATATATACGCAAATGAATTTATATTTTTATTTTTTATCTTTATGAATAAATCTTTGTGTACTTTTTTTTGAATATATTTAGAGGTAATATTACCATAGATGGATTGCTAGTTCCACAGGTGTATGCATTTAAAATTTTGATAGATGTTGTAATTGGTTTTCAAAATTTTGTATTAATTCCCACCAAGGAAAATTGAGAGATACTGATTCACTACATATTTGCTTACAGAGATAATATCCAAATTTAATCTCGGCCATCCTTATTGTAAAAATTGGCATCTTGTTTTTGTTATATTTGATTTTAATTACAAGTAATGTTGAACATTTCTTTATATATTTATTGGTCATTTGTGTATGTACACATGTGTGTAACATCTGTTCATATTCTTGATCTTTTTTTATTTTATTATTCTTTATTTTTTGTTACAGTTCTGGTCTAAAAGAAAATCAGTCCTTTTACATAACTTGCAAATATTGTCATCGTGGGAGAGCAGTTTAAACATACATACCACAGACACCTTCCACAGGTGCCTCCCTTTTCCCCTCCAGTCTTGACCCATTTAATCTTTGGAAGTGAGAAATAGGAATATAAAATTTTGGAAAACTTCACCCAGGTGATACTACGGTGGCTGGCCAATGGACAGTATTTGAAAACTGGCTTATAGAGGAGGCAAGAAATAGTTAAGTACAAAAAGCTGTGTTGTTAGAGAAGCTATTTTTGATAGTAATGTTCAGGAAGAATCATGAAACCCACGACAATACCCAACTGGGAATCCTTTCCTCATGGGTGTTAATCTGGAAGCAATTTTTCCTGACAAAAAGATCATGGCTATAAACCTCCTCTTGGCATCATAGCATAGTAGAAATATAGAAAGTTTCCAGGAAATAGAGCTATAAATCTATTTCTGGGGCACCTCAGAAAAGATGTTTGTGGAGCATTTGGAAGAAGTAAGTGCTCTTTGCAATGGCATAGGCCAAATGATGATCAAAGGCTGAGAATTACCAGTAAATGAAAATAAATCTGATCAGCAAAAGCTGATGATAAAGGGAGCATAATAAGTCTGGATATGAGATACTCCTGAGAGCTATGCTGATTCTTTAAGATGAAGGAATAATTATTAATGTTACTGTATTTCCCCATGTATCAAAAAAGATGCACCACTTTTTTTGAAAAATTTGGGGTCTAAAAACTGGGTGCGTGTTAATCAGTGGTTATAGATTTTTTAACTTGCATTTCCCACTTTTTCACACTTGTTTTTGCACTCATTGTTGAAGATCATGATTTGTCATCAGACACAGATAAGGACAAGCCAATGGATGGAAGTTTTGACAGTGATGAGGAGTTGTATGAATTTTACGAATAAAACTTGAGGTCAATAACTTTATGTAATACAATTTTATATTCAAATTTTAGGCCCCCAAATTCAGGTGCATCTTATACATGGGGAAATATGGTATATAGCTTTATTCCTGTTACTACTGCTAGTAATAATAGCTAACACTTTAAGTAGTTTGCTACATACTTTCTGTTAAAGTCTGACTTGGTACCTATAAAGTGGCCACTATCTCCTTTTTTTACAGGAAAAAATGAGTTTAAAATGGTTAAGTGTTTTGTCTGAAGTTGCTTAGATAGTAAGTGACAGAGGTAGACTTTGACCAGCACAGCATATGAGTGCATACTCATAACCACCATGGTATACTTCTTAAGTTTACAGTTAATTCTTCATAAGGTGAATGACATGAAATTATCATTTCACAAATGTGAGTGTGGACTCTAAAAAATACCTTGGTTTTTCCTTTTCTCCTCATATTTTCACTTTAGCCCATAAACAAGAAAATTTACACCAATACTTAAAGGTATTGAAAAAATATTGGGAAGCAATGTCTATTTTTTTTAAATTTTTTACTCCTTTCCCAAGAAGTATAGAATAACTTATCCAAAGCACTTATTTGTGTTAAAAGATGATGGCTTATTTGTAGCATCCGCTTAAATCTATCTTCTTTCTCTCTCTCTTCTATGTATTCTCTCCCCAGCTAAATGGTGGCTTATAAAGTTTCCACTCTCTGTAAAATAAGTGAAAAAGCTGGGCTTTAATTTAGCCAATCCAAGCAAATTACATTTCTCTCTGCTCCATATTCTCCCCCAATTCCAAAGCTCATATTGTAAGCTTACCCCATTAGAACATATCTATGGTTTTTCAATTGACTGGAATTTGTGGAAGATTGTACAGGAATTACTTAGTGACTCCCATTAAAACACATGGTTCACTAGATGGTTATGTTTTATGATAAGGGTAAGGATTAATATCTGAGGAAGGAATCATTCTATAAGAAGATGGGGTATATTTCTTCTTATTGGAAGGCTTCTTTTGGCTTTAGTGGCTAGTGCTCATTGGCCAGAGACTGGGTTTAAGAGGTCCATGCTGGTTGTAAATGTTGGGATATTAGCTGCAGGAATACAGTTTTTAGTATGAACTGTATTATGTCAAGGTTGCATTTAGTAAAATTCTTTCCAAGAGTTAAGAAACCTTTGTCCAGAAGTTTGAATGGAAGAGATCTGGTTTGGTGGAGAGAGATAGAGTACTTCCCTTAGATTAGGGATCTTTCTTAGGAAGCATGGTACAGAAGTAGCTTAAATTCTCCAAGAATTTGTTAAAGCCAACCCTGGTCATGAAAGCTAGAGAGAAATAATGCTCAGGCTTTGCGGTGGCATCTAGTCTTCTAATTCATTTTTTCTTGTTATACCTTCTGCATCTTGTTAGTAAGCCAAGGTGAAGATAACTATTATCTTACAGAAGTTGGACTTTGAAATGGAAAAAAAGGTATTGGTTATGCAAGCTTAAAAGAATTAACTGGTGAGGAAGAAAAAACATTTTGAGGAGAAAATACTAATGTGTTTAATTGGCCTCTAAATGTATAGGATCATTGAATACCAACATCAAACTAGAACAAAAGAAATGTATAGGACCTTGGTGAGAATACCTGCTAAGATAATTAATCCTCAGTGGCCTGATAAGGGAAACTCCATGGTGATAAACAATGTGTAATGGTACTGAAATTCAAAATAACATGATCTTTTTGGGAATAGAGGCAGGATATATGGTAGCCATAGAAGTTAAGATATTTAGCTTTATTATTTTTTAAAAAAAGAAATTTCCTGTTACAATCATGGAGTGCTTGCTTCTAGATGAGTTCAGGGTCATTCAACTTGGAGGGCTAGAAGTGCAAGACTTAAAAGTTATATACGGAAATTATGTTGTTCTTCATGTGCGGCGAGATGACAAGGCAAGAAAGAAGCCTCAAGTAAGTCCTAGAGACTAGGGGTACCACAATTGCAAATGTCTACATTTTTTAAAGGGATAGAATAAGGTCACATGTTCATGTCTAAAATGCTGATCAATGCATAGATGGTTTTCTTCCCTGAATGTGTGAGATACAATGTCCCCAAAGTTTTTACAAATGTGGTTGAATTTTGAGATTGTGTATTACAAACATGTAACTGACATAAAGATTTTCTCTTCCTTTAATGCTTTTGTTTTCTCTCTTTGTGTACACTCTGGCTATGTCTTTCATCAGAAACATATGTCTGGATTGGACAATATACTGGGCTCTGAAAGGATGATTTTGCTCTGGGCCTGCTCCCACAGCCTAGATGATTGTTTGTGCATTCTATATTTTGTGTGAGGGATGCTGGTGCTGTCATTCTTCCTTTGCCACTTTGGAGTCTTCAGAAAAAGTGGGAAGTAAAAAAGAGGCAAGGTTTTGTTAACTCAACTGTGAAGCTCCAAACAAGCTGAGTTTGGACAGTTCATATCTGCAAAGTGGGTGAAAAGAGCACTGATGCTATTCAGTATCTGAAATAAAATCTTTGAGTTAATGTGCTTCTGTCTTCATTTGTGTCTTTTTGCACATTTCAAAGGGGTGAAACTCAGAACTGGGAGGATTGGTGAATTGTTCTAAATTAATACTTTTACAATAATTTAAGAGTTATTATTAAAGATATTTGATCTGGGTGGATTCAAATAAAAACTATTGATAAAATGGTGATTTCCAGGGTGACCAGATCAGATAGCCAGCAATCTCTCTCTCTCTTTTTTTTTTTTTTTTTTGGTTATTTTGGTTTTTGTTGGTTATTTTCACCAGCAATCTTTAGGCCAAAATTTTTCTTGAGTGAGTGTTGTACATGTTACTCCAACATTCACTGTAAAATAATCTACAACCAAGAAGTATATATTTTACCTTTCTTTTGCATCCTTTGGCAAAGAGAAAACACAGAACATTGTACCCTTCTGCACTTTGTTAATAACTATATAAATACCTGTTGGTAAATACCAAAGGAGCTTTCATTTGGATTTTATGACTAAAGAGTCTAAACATTTTGCTATAACTTATTTTCATAACTGCAATATATGTTACTTATTCTAAAATATAGCCTTTTTTCTAAGGATTCTTGTTGCCTATATGAGTTATTACAGGTAAATTTCTATAAGCTCTTCAGGAAAAATTAATCTAGATAACACTCTGCTCTATACACAATTCTTCATCAAACTTTATTATTATTATTATTATTATTATTATTATTATTATTATTATTTTGGACAGAGACAGAGAGAGGAACAGATAGGAACAGACAGGAAGGGAGAGAGATGAGAAGCATCAATTTTTCACTGCGGCACCTTAGTTGTTCATTGATTGCTTTCTCATATATGCCTTGACCAGGGGGCTACAGCAGAGCCAGTGACCCTTTGCTCAAGCCAGCAACCTTTGGCTCAAGCTGGTGAGCCTTGATCAACCAGATGAGCCTGTGCTCAAGACAGCGACCTCATGGTTTTGGACCTGGGTCCTCTATGTCCCAGTCTAATGCTCTATCCAATGCACCACTACCTGTTCAGGTCATCAGACCTGTTTTTAAGTGAAGCAGTCTATATATAAATTGGCAACCATGGTCTGACCAAATTTGCAGAACAATTTGGTCTAAATTTTAAAGTATATTTAAATTAAAGGAAGAAAAAAACATAGCCAGCAATTAGCAGTAGGGCTTCTCTAGCTCTAAAAGTATAAATATGTAGGTCCCCGATATTTAATCATATTTCTCAAACTTGTCACTGTTCAGAGAACACTTTCAATTCAAGAATGAGAACTCAGGCCTTATTCTTTAGGTTTCAGAAAAATTTCCAGGTTCAACACTCCACACTTACCTTCTAAGCTTAGTCACTCACTTAAATTCTTCATCCCTTCCCAGTTATAAAATTAAGTAGTTGATTGGATTATGTACTTACCTTACATTTCCTGTCTCATCTATGGGCAGTGTATTATGAATTTTCTTCATCTTATTCTATGTGGTTGGCAAATTCCCAACTAGTCTGGTGACTCCTTCCAGCTCCCAGAACCTAATTTAGGTCCAGATCTTTGAGCTTTAAGTCCTTTATGAGGAAGCTGTTTAAAGAGACAATACAACTAGAGGACAAAACAATGGGGGAAATAGAGTCTAGAAGTACCCACGTAGGCAGAGCATTCACTGAGAGATCCGAATGTACCACAGACCTTAATAGAATAACATGGTTATCAAGGCAGTATTCCTGTGAATGCCTCTGTAGTTGATACATTCCAGGCAGTCATTAATGTTTCATGTTGCATCAGAGAGGTGCAACAAAGTAAGAGCAAATACGTTTTTGGCTGAACTTGAAAGTCCTATAAAAGACAGCAGCATCAAAGATCTTTGTCTACGATAATGAACATACCAGGTAGTAATTATTTATGGGCAGGCTGCTGGATTAATTCTAGAAGGACATCAGACAATGGAGAGATTACCAGAATTAAACCTCAAGATCACAGAACAGTATGCAAATATGGCCACACTGGGGCAGAAAGAAGTGGAGCAACTAAGATTTTTTAATAAGATGGATCACAGTTACTGAATATCATCAGTTCAGCAAAATTAAAGTTATATTTAATTCTAGAATGTGAGACTGAATCTAAAATTATTGTACGTTGACGATTGCTTACTATTACCTTTACTATTTAGAAATCCCTACCTTTAGTTCTAGGGACTTAATATAAATCAGAACCAGTGGGTCACTTGTTTCCTGAACTGATCCTTATTCCCTCTTCTCTCTCCCTTTCCTTCAGTGATGGATCCCATGACAACCTTGTTTGGTGTCCAGCTTTCCATCTGGACTTGGCTTTGATTTAAGTTAAATTCTTCAGATCCAGAGCCTTGGCTTCTAGACTTGGTTCTTGGACATGTTGCTTGCTTGGTGCTGATATTATTTTTGTCTTTGGGGTTTGGTCAGGAATCGTGCATTGCTATCCTCACTCCACCCTGAATTATAGCTGTGTTAGGCAATGCTGCCTGTATTGTCCTTCATAGCAGGAAGTGAGATCTGTCATGGTTATAAGTCTGGAGGGGAGCCTACACAGAGAGACCTAATGATTATTCTTCCTACTTCTGCTATCACATCTGTGCTAGAAGAAAAGTAAACCAGACTACAGGAGTGATATCAAAAACTAACATTTATTAAGTGTTCACTTCATGGAAAATATTATCTTACTTAACCTTCAAATTAATAATGGGGTCTATAATTCAGCATTTTTGGAATTTTGGTTCTTCCAGGACTTTGAAGCTATATCCCCTGGAACTAAGAAACTTATAGAGTATGTAATGGAATAAGGAAGAAAGTTGTCTGAAAGATGAGATAGTAGTCATAGCATATATAGAGATCTAAAATATGTTGGGAATTTAATTCAATTTTTTGTTTCTTTAGACATTTGCATTTTTAGTACCTGATTAGCAATCTGCCTCTCATAGAATTATTTATCCTCTGTATGCATTTGATATAGAGATAAAATCACTCAAAAGTGTATAATCATTCATGTCACTCCCAGTAAGTTTTGAGAAGTAACAAGTAGATCATCTTCTGTTTGTTAGAGCAAGCAGCATATTCATGTTTATGATGATTAATAGCATTCTTAAAGATTGTATAATATAGAAGATTCAGAATCAGAAGATTGGAATATATAATATAGAAGATTGGAATCAGAAGCTGAAAACACCTAAATTATTTCAAAAAGTAAAAAGATAGACTTGGAGGTTTGGCGCATGCACTATAGTTTCAGGATGTCTGATAGGTGGCTGCAGCTGAGAAAAGAGGTTTGGGATGACAGTGGGTGAGGGAATTTTTTCTAAGTAAAATGTGAGCTGTATATACTTCTTTCTCTACTCTTTGAAATGTTGAATGAATGATGCATTGCTTACAATTAATTTGTTCTGAATGGATTCTCCACAACAAATAAAAATTTCTGTTGGTTTTGCTTCAGGTATCAGCATGGGGTAGATATAAAGATTCCACTAGTGATCAATTTAACATGTATGTTTTGTTTAATGAACCTCTGGGGAGGGGAGAGGGTTTCAAGATTGATGTAGGCCTGAATTACCAATGATTTAATCATCACTGTAATGAAGCCTCCATAGAAACCCTGAACAATGAGGTTTTGAGAGTTTCTATGTTGGTGAACACGTTTATGTGCTGAGAAGGTGGTGTATTCTAACTGCGTGGGGACAGAAGCTCCTTTGCTCGAGTACCTCTCCTATGGTGGTACCTCTTTATATGGCTGTTCACTTGTATTCTTTGCAATATACTTAAAAATAAACTGGTAAATATTAGTGAATGTTTTCTTGAGTTCTGTGACCCATTATAGCAAGTTGTCAAAATTAAGCAGAGAGTTGTGGGGAATCTCACTTTACAGCCAGTTGGTGAGAAGTACAGGTGACAATCTGGGACTTGTGGCTAGTGTCTGAAATGAGAGCAGTACTGTGGGACTGAAGCCTTAATCTGTCAGGTTTTCACTAACTCTGGACAGTTAGTGTCAAAATAAAAATTACATCCAGCGGTGTCCGGATAGTTGGAAAATTGGTTGGTATGGGAACCCCACCACCACATATGCATATGGTGGCAGAAGTATTGTGAGCAGATTAACAAATTTTCACTTACCCTTCAACAGGCTTCCTGTGATTTTAATCAGGTGTGTAAAATTTTTCTATTCTAAATTCTCTAATATTTTTTTTATTAAAAACATTCTTTTGAATTTGTTTTTGTGCCATTTGTCACAGATACAATGACTATTCAGAAAACATGTGGCATGCACCAAGGGAACTAGGGGAGACCACCTCCTAATCCCCTATCCAGCTTTCATGAGACAGCCCTGACCCCAGTCCTTATGAGTATTTATTGATACACATAAATAGAAGCAGAGATGAGAATAAAGTCAGGAAGGGAAAGTTTTTTAGAGCAGACAAATGGTCAGGGGAAGTAGCTCAAATATCCCCACCCACTGATTAATCAGAATTGTTCATTCTATCCCTATTCAGCATGGTACTTCATTCAGTACTTTCAATGACACCACTGTGGCTTTTCCTCAGGGCACTGAACCCTGTCCCTTTTCTATGTTCCTATTCAGCCTCTATATCTCCCCCTTTTTTGTTTGAGCTGTCTAATAATGGTACAAAGGTACAAATCTTCAATAGGGTCAGGAGGACATTTTTCTACAGGTAGCAGTAGTCACAGTGAAAGGTGCAAGGCAAGCATAGAGAAACAGATTTTCAGAGGTCACAGGCATGCCTGTATTTTGCAAACCTTCCTCAGCACGCCGGGTTAGATGCTTCAAACAGCCCCAGGTGATGTCAGGCACTCCCTGAGTGCTTGGGAGCCAGTTAGGTGTCCTCCTCTTTTTTTTTTTGGTTCATTCCCAGAGGTGGACTCACTATCAGCTTCTGGATCTCTGGAACCTGGTTACTTCCTAGGGACTGATGCCATAATAAGGCTTCACGTTCCTCGCTGGTATCCAAAGAGGACCTGTTGATGACAAAATTGCAACATACCCTCTCCAGGTTAGCAATTTGACCAGACTCTGCCACTCAGGGCCAACTAATATATCCTGTACAACACGAGAGGGTTAGGCCATTGCTTGGCTGGTATAAAATTAGTCTTGGTTGCAGTAAGTCCAGATAAGGAAATGCTCGAAAAATTAAGAGTGAACAATTATACAATTGTTCTTGTGGGGTGAATCTGTACTCTTTACTCCCCCTTCCTTGTTTGTGCAGTTTGGCCTTGTTAAGAAGGCTATTGACACTTGCTGCAATGCTTTGGGTGAATTTCTCAAGCTCCTGAGGTCCCCTAAAATGTCCCAAAGTTCCTTTTAGCTTTTCTTTCAAGACAATCCTTCTTCTAAAGTCCTTCTTTCTTCTCCTTTTCTCACCACTGTTCACTGTCTTGGTTCCCTCTCTTTTTGTGTCTTCCCTCTGCACAAACCTTCTACAACCTGCACAAACCTTCTGCAACCTGCACAAACCTTCTACAACCTGCACACACCTTCTACAACCTGCACACACCTTCTCCAACCTGCACACACCTTCTGCAACTTACAGAAAACTTCTTTATTCAGAAATAACCAGCTTTCAGAACTTACTTTTTTCCTTTTCTTTGCAAAAGTACCTCCATATTTTATGCCTTTTCTCATTAAAACCATACAATTCCTTTCCAATTAATTATAGTTCTCAATTTTCAAAAACTTTAACTTTCAGTGAGGACTAAGTTAGTGATTAGTAATACTAGATTAATACTTTTATGAACATATTTTATGACATTTAGATACAGGTTCTTTCATTGACAAATTTATATTTTCAAAAGATATAACAGAGATAACAGGAACCTTTTGTCCAAAACATTCAAGAAAATCAGAAAAATTCAGGATCCAGTCTAATTTCTGATATTCATAACTGTGTTACTGGACTTTACTAAAATATAATTTTCCCCCTAAAATTATTCTTAGTTGTTTTTTTTTAAAGAGTCAAATTAAAATTATCCTAGTTACAGTATTAAGTCCAGTTGTAACTTGGTCTGGTAATTTGCATAAGCATAACAAGAACGCCTTATAAGCAACTTGGTAAATCATAGGAAATGTAGCTCTGTTCATTTGGCATTGAGCCTGAGGAATATCGTAGGTGCCAGTCCCAAGTAACATGTCAATTCTAATTGGAATACCAGGTCCTAAATTTTGCATGGCCAGTTCCTGAACAGCATCCTAATATTCTTGTAGCCAGACACTGTATTGAGGAGTGGTGGTTACTGGTTTCCCTAACCCCTCCCAGTTCAATGGGGTTATTTCATATCCTATGCCAATTACCTCAATCATTCTCTTGGTAAATGTGCTTTGTACCCCATTTTCAGTAATACTTTTCCTGAATTCCTTAAAGACCAGGAAAGGAAGACTCTCCTGTCATGCAGGCTGCCATGACATTCTTTTTTTTTAATCTTATTTTTATTAATTTTAATGCAGTGACATTGATAAATCAGGGTACATATATTCCGAGAAAACATCTCCAGATTATTTTGACCTTTGATTATGCTGCATACCCCTCACTCAAAGTCAAATCATCCTCCGTCACCTTCTATCTGATTTTCTTTGTGCCCCTACCGTCCCCCCACTCCCTCCCTCTCCTTCCTCGCCCCTTCCCCACCCCTCCACCCCACTCCCTATTACCATCACATTCTTGTCCATGTCTCTGAGTCTCATTTTTATGTCCCATCTATGCATTGGTTCATATAGTTCTTAGTTTTTTTCTGATTTACTTATTTCACTCCGTATAATGTTATCAAGGTCCATCCATGTTATTGTAAATGATCCGATGTCATCATTTCTTATGGCTGAGTAGTATTCCATAGTATATATGTACCAAAGCTTTTTTTTTTTTTTTTTTTTAATTTATTTTTTTTCTGAAGCTGGAAACGGGGAGAGACAGTCAGACAGACTCCCGCATGCGCCCGACTGGGATCCACCCGGCACGCCCACCAGGGGCGATGCTCTGCCCATTGGGGGGGGGGTGCCGCTCTGCGCAACCAGAGCCACTCTAGCGCCTGGGGCAGAGGCCAAGGAGCCATCCCCAGCATCCGGGCCATCTTTGCTCCAATGGAGCCTTGGTTGCGGGAGGGGAAGAGAGAGACAGAGAGAAAGGAGAGGGGGAGGGGTGCAGAAGCAAATGGGCACTTCTCCTATGTGCCCTCGCCGGGAATCAAACCCGGGTCCCCCGCACGCCAGGCGGACGCTCTACCGCTGAGCCAACCGGCCAGGGCCATACCAAAGCTTTTTAATCCACTCGTCCTCTGACGGACACTTGGGCTGTTTCCAGATTTTCACTATTGTGAACAATGCTGCTATAAATATGGGGGTGCATTTCTCTTTCTGGAACTGTTCTATGGTGTCCTTGGGGTATATTCCTAAAAGTGGGATGGCTGGGTCAAAAAGCAGTTTGATTTTCAATTTTTTGAGGAATCTCCATACTGTTTCCACAGTGGCTGCACCAGTCTGCATTCCCACCAGCAGTGCAGGAGGGTTCCCTTTTCTCCACATTCTCGCCAGCACTTATTCTGTGTTGTTTTGTTAATGAGCGCCATTCTAACCGGTGTGAGGTGATATCTCATTGTGGTTTTAATTTGCATTTCTCTAATGATTAATGATGTTGAGCATTTTTTCATATGCCTATTGGTCATCTGTATATCCTCTTTGGAGAAGTGTCTATTCATTTCTTTTGCCCATTTTTTGATTGGATTGTTTGTCTTTCTGGTGTTGAGATTTACAAGTTCTTTATAAATTTTGGTTATTAACCCCTTATCAGACATACTGTCAAATATGTTCTCCCATTGTGTAGTTTGTCTTTTTATTCTGTTCTTATTGTCTTTGGCTGTGCAAAAGCTTTTTAGTTTGATATATTCTTAATATGGGGAAAGCCTGAACAAATGCTCCATTATTTCTAAGCCTTCCCTTAGACACTTTCAACCTTACTTTCATATGGAGGTAGAAGGGGAGAATTGTATCTAGAGTGGAGGCTTGGGGTGGTGGCCAGTGAGGTTGGGGCTCATCAGGAGGGGGAACCTGGCGATATCTGCCTTGTATCAGGCACAATGCCAATCAACCATGATTCCACATTGTTAGATATTGTATAGTCACTGCCTTAAGGAGCCAGTGCTCCTTTTTCTCCCAGTCTTCAATGTCTAGGCTTCCTTCTTTTGAATACCAATGACACTTGTTGATGCACTACAATAAGCAACTTTGTGAGCTGCCTATCAATGACCTTAAGTCCTTCACTACAGAAGAAGCCATTGAGTTGAAGCTTATAGTTGCACTGCTCTGGGGTCGGGGAATTAATTCCCCATGATGGTCAGGGGAAAGAAATGAGGAAAGGGAAGGGAAAATGGGAGTCCCCTGGTCTGAAACCTATTTGACCTCACCACAGACATTCAGAGGCTATTCCTACATCATCTTTGTCCCACTTACTGGGATGTGCTGGACGTCCTTTCCTTTCCCAGGCTTTGGGAGGTTGTTTTGTTCCCATTCCTCACACTGGGAAGCACTTTTCATGGAGAAGGTGACTACTTGGAGACCACATGAAGTGCACTGAGGGACCTAGGGGAGACCGCCTCACTGTCCCTTATACCGGTTCCATGAGACAGCCCCAAACCCCAGTCCTTATGGGTATTTATTGATACACACAAATAGAAGCAGAGATGAGAATAAGGAAGTCAGGAAGGGGAACTTCTTTAAAGCAGACAAAAGGGCAAGGGAAGTAGCTAAAATATCCCCACCTACTGACTAATCAGAGTTGCTAATTCTATCCTTATTGTGCTGCGTTCAGCATAGTACTGTGTGTTTAGTACTTTCTGTCAGTGACGCCACTATGACTTTTGTGTGGCCTTTGCCTCAAGGCACTGAACTCTGCCCCTATACTATGTTCCTATTCAGGGCCTCTATATGCCACTGGTTAATAAAATTATATAGGTTTCAGGTGTACAGTTCTATAATAAATCATCTGTTTATTCTATTATGTGTTCACCATCCAAAGTCAAGTTTCTTTTCACCATTTTCTCTCCCTTTTTACTCTTCTACTTCTCCCTCTGTCAATCATTATACTGTTGTCTGTGTCTGTGAGGTTTTTTGTTTCTGTTTTATGGTGGGTTTTTTTTTGTTTAATCCCTTTACCTTTTCATTCAGGCCCCCAGACCACTTCTAATAACAAAGCAGGAAAAAAATAATATATTATTTATATATTATTAAGAGATTTAATTCCAAACAATCATTCACCTACACAGTCATCCACACATATTATCTCTCTCTCTCTCTCTCTCTCTATCTCTCTTTCACACACACACACACACACACACACACACCTCTTTTGTGCCTCATTTAAGGATTTTCAAAGAAAACCAATAGAATATTTCAAAGAAAAGCTGGTTGCTGCTTTAAATTGTTCCTCTTGCCTGGCCTAACATCAAAAAGGTAGATATGTATTCCTTCTGGGTGTCTCACTGGATACTAGTCATTCTCTCTATTCCACCGGTTACAAACCCTCTGGGCCTCTTGCCTTGAGGTCACTTAAGAGCGCTCTCTTTGTATTTTTACTATAGTTTAACAACTTGAACCCATAACTTCACTTGGCCTTGACATTTCTGCTTGAACTCCAAGGACTTGTCTTGACAATTTCAACTCATTTGATTTCTTATGGTTTCCTCTCAGACTTTAAAAAGTATATAATACATTCCTATTAAGCAAATAACCAAAACTGGGTATTCTCTATCATAAGCAATTGAGCAAGGGTGGATGGAACAATTTACAGGGCTTAGGGGGAAAACAAAGCAGGAAAAAAATAGAATTAAACACAATGATACTGATATTCACAAAAGGTCAAGTTTCACACCTCCATATATTTCAGTCAGTTCCTACCATTACAAAAGTGAGAGAACACATAATAGAAGTTGAGTTTTCCAACAAGCCATAGGAACAGGTTTAGGATTTATAAAGGTTTTTTTCAAAGTTAAATTTCCATTTGAAGATCTACCAGTGGTAATAATAATGAGCTTGAAAATAACTATAGTCTGGAACAGTCCTTTCACCACACTTTCTGTTCATTATAGCCAATTTTTCCAACTATGGTCTGTAGGACTAGACCCCACAGATTCATTTTGAATCCTAACATTCTTTTGGATTGCATGCACTGTTTTTCTTGGACAGTGTCTCCAATATTTCTTAATATGTAACACAATAAATAATCGATGAAAAATATCACAGCCTGGTCCCTTTCTTGATATGCTCCAGAGCCTGCCCCTACCATGCACCTAATTCTAACATTAGAGATTATTCATGATGAATATCTCTAAGTTTTTACCTGAAATGGGAAAATTGGCACCTGAAACTCAGGGGTAATAACCAAAAAATTTAGAACAGTAATAATAGTTTATTCGCCTGAACATGTGAAATCATCTTTCCTTGTGGCTGGTAACAATAACAAAATTCTGACACTAAAAAAAGAAAAGGAAAGAAAAGAAAGAAATTTGTGAAGTACTCAGATGCTTCTAATTTAGATTTGAAACAGTAAAAATATTAAGAACACAGACCTTGTATATATTTAAATAAATATATTTTGTTTGTGCTGATTTCAACCTAAGGCCATGCGGTAGAACTTAAAATTGACATCTTAACATTACAATTTGGCTTTACCCTGTGGTAGGGTTTTTACTTAGCAAAAGCTATTAAACATTCCTGAGCTTCAGACTCCCTTTTGAAAAATCTAGATAATTCTTCTCTACCTCTCCGGGATGGGAATATAATTAAATTAACTAAAATATGTGAAAGTCTCTAGAAAAATGCTTAACAATTATTAGATAAATAAGTATTCTAGTAAATTAGTAATATAGACAACAGTTATAATTTTGAATCATTTTCAGAAACATTCATGGTAACATTATATGAACTATTACTTATAACTACATACACAAGAAAATTCCATGAGTTCTCATTCTTTCATTGTCTGTCATTTAACTCCCAAGTCTTTTGTTTATGTCTTACTGCATTTACCACTCAGTGATTTATTGTTACTTATAACATTCCTTAATTAAGACTGAAATAGACAAAAAGTATTACTGTCTATATTAGTTTTCTAGGGTTGTCGTAATAAAGTACTAAAAACTGAGTGACAAACAAAAGAAACTTGGTGTCTCATAGTTATGGAGACTAGAATTCTAAGATGAAGGCATTGGGTAGTGTTGGTCCTTTCTTAGGGGTGTAAGGGAAGGAGCTACTCTAGACTTCTCTCCTGGGCTGTTTTCATATTGTCTTTCCTCTGTGTGTGTTTGTGTCCAAATATTCTCTTCTGATAAGAACACCAGTCCTATTGTATTAGAGTTCATCCTAATGACCTCATTTTCAATAAATTAGTGTGTAAAGACTCTCTCCAAATGAGGTCACATTCTGAGGTAGTGGGGGTTAGAAATTCAAATAGGAATTTTGGGAGGACGTAATTAACCCCTCACAGATTCTTTTCACTGGAATCTGAAGACTTTTTATTGAAACCTGGGGTTATCTGGTTCAGTGGGGGACTGTATAGTTTTTTGTCTTTGATAATTTACAACTGAAAATAGAAGATAACTTGTAAAGGGTTGATGATCTTTATTCATAGAAATGCAAAAGGTTTTGTTTTTTGAAGATGTAACTAATCAGTACCCCATGTAAAGAGACTTATTTTGTATCAAAAAGATAAAAAACAGCATTCTTGACTGTCTATAAATGATATTCTTTAATTCACTTTAAGCCAGTTTTTATACCTTAATGGTTCTTCTTAATGGGTTAAAAATAATCTTTGATACACTTTTTTTTATACTTGTATCAGTCATTATTTTACCTTATAAAAATATCCTTAATATTTATTAAACTATATTGAAAACACCAGAGAAAAGTAACTATATCTGCTCCCAGGGTATTATAAACCTACTGATTCAGCAATCAGAATGTCCAATTTTTACACCATGCTGCCACTTCAAGGCTATAGGGTCAAAAGGTCAGGACTCTCATCAACTCAGTCTTCACATGCACAGCAGAGGGATCCAATTCCAATCATTATGATCCTGTCAGGTTCAGATATTCATTATAATCCATGATATACTGAGCCAATTAAAGGCTTTGATCATAATGGTAACTCATACCTTTTTTCTTTTCTTTTTTCTTTTCTTTCTTCTTTCTTTCTTTCTTTCATTCATTATTTCCTTCTTTACTTCCTTCTTTCTTTTTTCCTTCTCCCTTCCTTCCTTCCTTGCTTTCTTTCTTACAAAAATAGAAATAAATAGCTTTTTTTTATCCAATGGGAAGAAACCTAGAGATAATGCAATGTATGCTTGTTCAAAGTGAAACAACCTATGTCTTCATCCCTACTACATGCATGTTTGCCCCATATTACACCCATATTTTTTATTGATTTAAATTTATTGTGTTTACATAGATTCAAGTGTCCCACTGAATACATCCCCCCACCCCTGTGTTTCCTCAACATCCCCTTTTGCCCCTCCTTCCTTCCCTTCAGGATTTGCTTTTCTGCTCTCTATAATGCTTACACCCATATTCTTTACCTGTGTAATGCCATACTTGTCCAAAATGGCAGGATTACAGTGGTCTCAGTATTAGGTTGAGTGATGCATTGTGTAGCTTCAGACATGAGGCTTATTTCTGCCATCTTAGGCACTAAAAGTGATAGATCTGAGGTAGTTCAAAAAACAGAGTCTCAAGGCAAAAGATCACAATGATCCAGCTGGTACTTTCAGATCTCACTCATCAGGAGAGTAGATAACAGCAGATAACATTTGCTGTGCACTTATGGTTTTACTTGCTACCATGCTAAGTACTTTATATATTTTGACCCATGTAATCTCCTCAGCAAATCTGTGAGGTAGAGAGTGATATATCTCTATTTTACCTATTCAGAAACTAATGAATAGAAAGTCAAGTAACTTTCTGAAGGTCTCTCTACACCCAGCTCATAGGTTGAAGAGCCAGGGTTGAAACCCACACAACCAAGTTCTAGAATCTTGCTCCCAATCATGACACTTCCATCTTTCATCTTTCAGTATAGCGAGGCCAACAAATTATTCTGCTAATCCTTTATCAACTCTACTTCTTGACCAGACACTACTGAGCTTTTATTGTCTAGACTAGTGGTAGTCAACCTGGTCCCTACTGCCCACTAGTGGGTGTTCCAGCTTTCATGGTGGGCAGTAGCAGAGCAACCAACGTATAAATAAAAAGATAGATTTAACTATAGTAAATTGTTTTTTAAAGATTTATTCTGCCAAACTTAGTGAAAATCTGACATAAAGTACTTGGTAAGTAATTATTATTATATGCTTTAACTTGCTGTAACTCGGCTTTTTAAATTTTATAAAGTAAAGTTACTTCTCTACTTTATAAATCACCATTACTGTGGAACCGGTGGGTGGTTAGAAAATTTTACTATTAACAGAGATACGAAAGTGGGTGGTAGGTATAAAATGGTTGAGTACCCCTGCTCTAGAGGAAGGTGGGCTAAGCTGAACTAGATTCCTTGAACAGGGTTCAGTGATTCTCTCTCCATATTTCAAGTTGACTCCCAGTGATATAAAAATAGAGACAGTATGGTAAAAACAACCAAATTACCTCTGCAGATGTAAAGGGCTTGAAATGTGTCCAGCACAACTTAAAATTACAAGGTTGAGTAAAAAGACAATGAGATTTAAAGCCAAAACAGATTAAAAACATAGATTTGCCTCATACTAGCTGTATTCTTAAAAGCTAGATTACATTTCTGAGATACAGTTTTGTTATTCTGATAAAATGGTGATATATATGCCAATAGCTTATATGATGAGTTACAGGCTATTTTAAGAATAAAATGATAGTTTACACAAAAGTAATTTTTAAAGTGACTCACATTTAGTTTTTATTATTAATCATAATAATTTAGATGTATGATATCAAAGTACTTGACAATGCATCTTTTTAGATACTAAATAAATTTAAATGTTATTTTAATAATAAAATCATTAATAAGACTAGTCTTCCTCTTCTTTCTTACTCCAAATGTAAACCACAGAAACAGAATATTTAAAACAAGAATGATATGTTCTGACTCACTGAATTTTCTGATTTTCTTTGAATCTACTTTTATCAAAAAAAGTATATACTCATTTCTGCCCTTTGCTGAGTTTAGTGATGAAAAAAAAAAAGCTAATATATCGTGAAAACCAAGTATGTCGGGCACTGCGCCAGCAGCATACCACATATATATCTGATCCTGCCAGGGACCCTATAACATAGTTCTCATCCTTTTATTTCTAGTGCAGATTTCAGACTTCAGTTGGCTAAATAGCTGTCTCAAAAGGCAGCCCTAAGATATAAAGGATGTGATCTAGGTAGAATAATATTGGGGTGGTAAAGAAAAGGAAAATTAATCAAATTAATAAAAATTAAAGCAAGCAATATCACATTTCCAAAATCTACATCAAAACCTTGAGATCAAACTTGAATAAGTACCATAAATGTACAATAACAATAATATTATGCAGAGAATATGAGATGACAGACTATAGATGCCTATATTATTTAATTAATTAGCAATTTATTATTTAATCATGTATTGTTAAAGAAAAATGTTGTATCTATCCATGGCATTGTTGCTATAAGTCAAGGAAAAATTTGTATATCCTCTAAAAAAAAATAAAAAAAGATTTTTCCCATTGTATGTTTGTTTAAGAGAATATTGAATGAAGATCAGGATTTTCAAGGTGGTAATGATGAGGCAGCAGGCTCATTGAGGGGTATTATCTAGTGTCAGAGTATTATAAAAGGATTTTTGTAATATAAGTACTTATTTCTTACTCCCTTATTTCCCTCATCCATATCTTCTGTTCCTCACACTTTAGAGGCTACACTGGACATAGTTACAAGTCTATAGCTACAGTATTGACTTACTATGCCCAAAATCAATGTAGGCATGGTCAGTCCCCAACCTAAGCAAAGACATTCTCATCAGGTATGACAAAGATTACTTCTTAAAACCAAGGTCAGAGGTGAAACTGCTTTTTGGGTGAGACAAAATTTTTTTTATTATATATTAATCATCCTGATCAATGTTCATTTTAAATATTCTGATTACTGGTCTATATCTAGTAAACTCTTCACCAAGCTCTTCACATTGTTGTCCTATCATTCAGGTTTTGACTCAGATCTCACCTCTCAGGAAGCCATTTTTTGCCCACCATTATATAAAAAAGATGCTTTCCACCCTACTCATGTTAGTTGCTCACTCTTACATCATCATTTTATTTCCTTCATGCCAGTTGTTTGTTTTTCTCCTTATTTATTGTCAGAATTATGACTAAAATGTAAACATAATACATCAGAGATTTGTCTTATTTTTCTGCAAGTCTCCTATAGTTAGAATGGTATTCAGGATGTATTGTACTCAACATACTGCTATTAAATAGATACTGACAACTCATTAGTGAAGAACAAAGACTAAGGAGTTTCTTGAGTTTGAATCTTAGATTTAATGCCTTTAGATATATGACCTACTTCAATTCTCTGTGTCTCAGTTTCTTCATCTATAGGATAGTAACAATACTAAGTGTCTTACAGAGCAATTGTAAGACTTAAGTGAATTAATATTTATAAATTATTTTTAAAGAGCCCTTATACCTATTTAGCAAGCTCATGTATGATTTAAAAAATTATAAAAAAGTAGTTTTGAAAAAAATGGATATCTACATGCAAAAGAATAAAGTTCATCCTTATCTTATACATACATACAAAAATTAACTCAGAATGGACTAAGCCCCTAAATGTAAGACTCAAAACCATAAAACTTCTAGAAAAATATAGGGAAAAGATTCATGACATTGGACTTGACAATAAAAACACAGGAAATAGAAGCAAAAATGGACAAATGGGACTATAACAATCTTAAAGTGATTTGTACATCAAAGGACAGAAGTCAACAGTGATAAAACAATCAATGGAGTGGGAGAAAATACTTGTAAATCACTTATCTGCTAAGGGGTTCATACCCATAACATCTAAAGAACTTCTTTAACTCAATTACAAAAGGTCAAATGACTCAATCAAAAAGTGAACAAAGAAAAAGGAGATGTCAAATGATACATCTAACAAGGACTAATATACAAAATATATAAAGAACTCATACAACTTAACAGCAAATACTGCTACTTCTACTAATCCAATTAAAAATTGGGCAGAGGACCTAAATAAACTCTTTTCCAAGGAAGTCATACAGATGGCCAACAAACGAGTAAAAAGATGTTCAACATTACTAGTTATTAGATAACGCAAATGAAGACTACAATGAGATATCAACTCACATCTGTTAGGATGACTACTATCAACACAATAAGAAGTAAATGTTGGAGAGGATGTAGAGAAAAGAGAAACTCACACAATGCTGGTAAGAATGTAAATTGCCACTATGGAAATCAGTATAGAGTTTCCTCAAAAAAATAAAAAATGGAGCTTCTATATGCCCCAGCAATTTCTCTTCTGGGTACCTACATAAAAATTTTGCAAACATTCACAATGATATATGTACTCCAGCATTCCCTGCAGAATACTTACAATAGTCAAGTCATGGAAATAACCTAAATGACCTTTGACAGATGATTGATAATAGGGATGTGGTACATATGTATTGTGGATTACTACTCAGCCATAAAAAAGATAAAATATTCATATTTGCAACAACCTGGGTGAAACTTTTATTATGCTAAGTGAAAAAAGTCAGACAGAAAAGGACAAGATCTATTTGATTTCACTCATATTAAGGATATAAAATAAAAAGCAACAAATGAACAAAGAAAACAGAAAAATGAACTCATAGATACAGACAACAGAATGTTGGTTATAAGAAGGGAAGGGAGTATGGGGACAAAGACGACAAAGGGGGTCAAACATATGGTGATGGAAGGAGACTAGACTGGTTGGTGAGCATACAATAGAGAAAATAGATGTTGTGTTATAAAGTTATACACATGAAATTTATATAATATTGTTACCATGTGTTTCCACAATAAATTTAATTAAAAATGAACAAAGGACTTGAAGAAATTTCCCCAAAGATAATAAACATACGGCCAAGATAAATAGATGCTCAATATCACTAATCATCAAATAAATGCTATCAGAGGGGAGGCAGGGGACTGTGAGAAGAAGGTGACGGATAGAGCAAAAAACTAAAAAAAGAAACAAAAAACTCATGGACACTGACAATGGTGTGGTGATTGCTAGGAGGAGGTGGTGGGGGAGTGTATGGGAACATAAATGATGATGGACAAAGAACTGACTTGGGGAGGTGAACACACAGTACAGCCTAATAAGTTTGAGTTAAAAAACCACAATGAGATAGCGCATCACAACAATTAGAATGACTACCATTAGCAAACAAAATAAAAAGTGTAGGCAAGAATATTGAGAAATTGGAATGCTGTGCACTATGGATGGGATGGCAGAAAGGTTCAATTGCTATGTAAAACAGGAATACAGATTCTTTAAAAAAAAATAGAATTATCTGTGACCCAGTACTTCCACTTATGTATATATACAAGAGAACTTAAAGAAGGTTCTCTAAGATTGTACACTCATGTTTATAGCAGCACTGTTTATAACAGCCATAAAGTAGAAGTAAGCCAGTGTCAAACAATGGATGAATGGATAAACAAAATGTGCTGTATACATACAATACATACAATGGAATATTATCTAGCCTTAAAAAGGAAGGAAATTCTGACATATGCTATAACATGGGTGACCCTTAAAGGCATTATGTTAAATAAAATAGCCAGTCCAAAAAAATACTGAATGATTTTACTTACATGAAGTATTTAAAGTAGTCAAATTCATAGAAACAAAAAATATATTGGTAGCTTAAACAAAACTTAAATTGTTTTGGCAATATGTCTATGATTAGTTTAGTGAGGGTCCCAGGTCTGTGTTATTCTCATTTAGACATCTGGGCTCTATCATATAAAACAACACTGGATAACATGCAGAGGAAAAGGGGGAGAAACAGAGGATTTCACAAGGTGTAATATATGCCATTTCTGTTCACTTTCACTGGCCAAAGCAAATCACATGGTGAATCAGCACTTACGTCTAACACACAGGTTTTTGGGGTTTTTTTTTGAGTGAATATAGGAGAAAAGAGAAGTAGAATTATTCCTGCCAAAGACTTGTCCTCCAAAACTATTCTTATACTTTTCATAAAAAGTAGACCACAGTTCTCAAATCTGTAATCTGTAGGCTGCTGAAGAAAAATATGGCCAGCTGATTTTAGAAGCCAATAATAAATTTATTAGCATTTTTCTTCATTCCTTCCAATAAATAAGCATTGATTGACATCTTTTATGTCAGGCTCCAGGAATACAAAGATGAAATGACCTAGCCCCTTCTTTCATGGTATTTTATGTTAGAAGTAGAAAGCATTTCGGCCCTGGCCGGTTGGCTCAGTGGTAGAGCGTCAGCCTGGTGTGTGGGAGTCCTGGGTTCAATTCCCGGCCAGGGCACACAGGAGAAGCGTCCATTTGCTTCTCCACCTCTCCCCCTCTCCTTCATCTCTGTCTCTCTCTTCCCCTCCCGCAGCCAAGGCTCCATTGGAGCAAAGTTGGCCCGGACGCTGGGGATGGCTCTGTGGCCTCTGCCTCAGGTGCTAGAATGGCTCTGGAGGCGACAGAGCGACGCCCCAGAGGGGCAGAGCATCACCCCCTGGTGGGCATGTCGGGTGGATCCCGGTCGGGCGCATGCGGGAGTCTGTCTGACTGCCTCCCCATTTCCAGCTTCGGAAAAATGAAGAAAAAAAAAAAAGAAGTAGAAAGCATTTCTCTGTGCAAAATACAAAATCTCTGCATCATAACAGAACTAGAAGTTCAAATCTGATTTTAAAATAATAAAACCTGTTTTTATTTAAAAAATATATTGGTGGTTACAAGGAGCTGAGGAGATGGAGAAAAGGGTGTTATTGTTCAAGAGATAGAGCATTTCAGATCCATAAGATGAAAAACTTCTGGAGACTTGTTTTACTTTTTTAATTTTTTTTTACAAAGACAGAGAGAGAGTCAGTGAGAGGGATAGATACGGACAGACAGACAGGAACAGAGAGAGATGAGAAGCATCAATCATCAGTTTTTCCTTGCGACACCTTAGTTGTTCATTGATTGCTACCTCATCTGTGCCTTGACCATGAGCCTTCAGCAGACCAAGTAACCCCTTGCTTGATCAAGCCAGCGACCTTGGATCCAAGTTGGTGAGCTTTTGCTCAAAGCAGATGAGCCCACGCTCAAGCTGGTGACCTCGGGATCTCGAACCTGGGTCCTCTGCATCCCACTCCGATGCTCTATCCCCTGTACCACCACCTGGTCAGGCTGGAAACTTGTTTTATAACAATCTGAATATATTGAACATTACCAAACTGTATACTTAAAAATTGTGAAAATGCTATATTTTGTTTTGTCACAATAAAAGATATAAATATGCAAATCAAGAAACAATTTTAAATGATGTAAAAGACCAATTCTATAGAGAAATGGGCTAAAGATATGATCAGAAGTTTGCAAAAAAAAAAAAGAAAAGAAATGCATATTGTTAGATTCAGGGAGTACTGATATTCTGGGGCTGCCAAGAGTGTAACTATTGAAGGAACAGGGAGTGCTGATATGGCCCTGTGAGGCTGAGAACAAAGAAGGTCAGAGACCCTTATCAGAAGTTTATGTTTGAAATTCGCCACTAAGCTAAAACCGGCCCCTGTTGCTATGCTGCGTGTGACTTCCCTAGCCAATAGCTAAACTGCCACATCTGCTTCTGTATTATGCTTGCTCACTTAGGATATATAAGGACCTGGCTGTAAGCGCCAGGCGCGGCTTCCGTTTGCAGCTCCTCGTGAGCACGGTGTCTCCGGACATCTTGGGAGTTCGCCCCTGCGCAGGTTAAACTGGCCAATAAAGTAACATCTTAACTCCTGAAAGTCTCTGACGTTTGTTCTCGTACCTGGTGGATGCTACACATATTGCCTTTAATTAATTCTCAACCCGACTATTAAAAGAAAAAAATACAGCCATAATAATTTACTAATTTTTACCAATAAGGTTTTCAAAAACAAAAAAAATTAGCCCTGGCCGGTTGGCTCAGTGGTAGAGCGTCGGCCTGGCGTGTGGGAGTCCCGGGTTCGATTCCCAGCCAGGGCACACAGGAGAGGCGCCCATCTGCTTCTCCACCCCTCCCCCTCTCTTTTCTCTCTGTCTCTCTCTTCCCCTCCTGCAGCCGAGGCTCCATTGGAGCAAAAGATGGCCCGGGCACTGGGGATGGCTCTGTGGCCTCAGCCCCAGGTGCTAGAGTGGCTCTGGTCATGACAAAGCGACGCCCCGGAGGGGCAGAGCATCGCCCCCTGGTGGGTGTGCCAGGTGGATCCCGGTCGGGCGCATGCGGGAGTCTGTCTGACTGCCTCCCTGTTTCCAACTTCAGAAAAGTACAAAAAATAAAAATTAAAAAAAAAAACAAAACAAAACAAAGAAAAGTAAATTTAAGTAGAATAATAGATCAGGGCTAATCTTCATTTATCTGCCCACTTGAGTAGAAAGCAATATTTTCCAGAATATTTCTTAGCATTTATTTTCATTTGATCGTCTTCACCCAAAATATCATTTGCAGGAGGTAAACTTATATAATAGGATAAAAAGGAAAAGCTTATTAAATGCTATAGATGAGAATATTCATATGGAAATATAAAAATTAATTGACTCCTGCTTAGCAAATGCAGTGCTGAAGTGAGCAAAAGCATCATGACCCATTTGTCATTACCCATAATGACTAATACTATGTTTCAGCTACTGTATATAAAGCACTTACCATGTAATTAGCTGTGTTCTCTTTCATTCAGTAGGTACCCTCCTGAGTTAAAGCAACTTTATTTCTAACGTTATTGTCAAAGTTCCATTAGCGTTTCTGATGAAAAAGTATTTCTAGGTTGAAACATGGTAGTTAAGCTTTCAGCTTGAGATCATTTTTCCTTTTTAATTCTTTTTAAATCTCAGCAATACAAGTTATGTGGCTTTAAAATTATGTATGAGTTCAAACACCTTTCAGAAACCATTAAGTTCTAAAATAAAAATAGCTTGTTTTTTTAGCATAAAATTGGGAGAGATACTTGACAATTTTATACAACCTTAACACTTAAGGCAGTAAGAGCAAGTTTGCCCTAACACAACAAGGGCACAGGTCTTTAAATTTTTGAGTTTAAAGATAAATAAAAGTGTTAAGTTCCCCCTTTTTTTCTGTGAAGTACTTTTTCTTTGCCTTTCCAACCAGCATCAGTGACAAGTTTATCCCTAGGTTTGGATCAAAATGCTTGGCATTTTATAGAGTGGGTACACCAGAGAGGAAGTTTATGGATAAAGATCTCCATATGGGCAGTGTTGTCTTGTGAGTGAAACCACCACCCCTTCCTTCTCTTATACTCTCTGTATCTCATCTTCTCAGGTGTCTTTTATGATGAAGTTTTCTTTTTTCTTCTAACAGATTGTTATGTAAAACTCTTCCCATACTTGTATTTTTTTAAACATAAAAGACAGCTTCAACTAAATCAATGCTCAACTGCTAGCAAGATGTAAAAGGCAATGTTTTTAAATTTTATGTTTTATTTTTTGATTTGAGAGAGGGGGTACGGGGGAGAGAGAGATAGAGAGACATCAATTTTTTTTGTTCCACTTATTTATGCGTTCATTGGTTAATTCTTGTAGGTGCCCTGATCGAACCCACAAACTTGGTATCTAGCTACTTGGCCAGAGCTCTACCTAAAATTTTTAAATAATGCTTTTATTTATTTTTTTAAATTAATTTTAATGAGGTGACATTGATAAATCAGGGTACATATGTTCAAAGAAAACATCTCTAGATTATTTTGATGTTTGATTATGTTGCATACCCCTCACCCAAAGTCAAATTGTCTTCGTTACCTCCTTTCTGGTTTTCTTTGTGCCCCTCCCCTCCCCCCACCCCCTCCCTGTACTTCCTCCCTTCCCCCCCTTCCCCAGTTACCATCACATTCTTGTCCATGTCTCTGAGTCTCAATTTTATGTCCAATCTATGTATGGAATCATATAGTTCTTAGTTTTTTCTGATTTGCTTATTTCACTTAGTATAATGTTAAAATAATGCTTTTAAATCTTACTTAATATGATTCAAATATATAAAATTGGCCCTGGCTAGGAAGAATGAACCAATAAATGCATAAATAAGTGGTGCAACTCTCTCTCCCTGTCTCTCTCCCCCATTCCTTTCCTCTAGAATCATTAAATAAAAAAATTTTAAGTAGAAAATTTCATAAGTTGTTTTTCCTCCAGTGATCAACTGTTTCTTGACTCAGAGCCAAATTCATGTGTATAATATTGATAACACTTTCTTCAAAATGTGTTCACTCACATTTTCACAGTTTCTGCATCACTAAAAGCTTATACGATCCCTAAATTTAAACTTTGTAGGCTTTGTGGTTGGAAAATAAAGAAAAAAAAGTCATAGGAAACATAGTAATTTTAGTGGCAGGCCTATATTTTCATATATACTTTCTCTAGCTATAAAAGGTCTAAAATTTTAATTTGAACTGAGCCTTTGTATTGGTAAAATTTGTACATATATTGTATATATATATTTTAAGACTATTCATTTTAGAGAGAAAGAGAGAAAGCGAAAGAGAGAGAGAGAGAGAGAGAGAGAGAGAGAGAGAGAAGGGGGAGGAGCAGGAAGCATCAACTCCCATACGTGTCTTGACCAGGCAATCCCAGGGTTTCAAACTGGTGACCTCAGTATTCCAGATTGATGCTTTATTTACTGCACCACCACAGATCAGGCTTGTACATTTATTTATATTCAAAAAAGTTATTTTTAATATGTTTCTAAGTCATCCCAGATTTTATACTTTTATTTAATCACAGTATTGCTTACATTAGTTTTATGAGCTTATTTCAGTTCTCTCTTTTTTTTTTTTGAGAACTTTGTGTATGTTAAGTTAATCTTCTAAAGGGTTATGATCAATAAGATAAGAGCTCTTAGTCAAGTGGGTATATCAAAATTTAGTGATCTTAGACATTTTTTTTTTAAAGTAGAAATCAATACCTCAATATGTTAAGTGACCAAGGTAACACAATGAATTATGTTGAAAGTTGGAAATAACACTTTATTATTCATTTGGAAATTTTAAAGCAATATTTATGATTACTAAAATTGCAAATAACTTGGGTGGCTTCACCAGTTATCACTTGCTTTTGGGCTTATATCCAAAAACTCATTAACAAAACAAAGCAATGTCAAAAAGATTTCCCCCCATGTTTTCTTTTCAGAGTTTTATAGTTTCAGGTTTTACATTTAGGTAAGACTTTCATCAATTTTGAAGTTCATTTTTTGTGGGTGGTATAAGATAAGGGTCTAGTTTTATTCTTTGGTATGTGGATAACTAATTTTCTCAACACAATTTAATGAAGAGATTATTCTTTCCCCATACATATTCTTGGTGCATTTTCCAAAGATTAATTTACTCATATAAGAGCAGATTTATTTTATGGCTTTCTATGCCAGTACTACACTGTTTAGACTACTATAGCTTTGTAATATTGTTTACAATACAGTCATGTGATGGTTTCAGCTTTATTTTTCTTTGTCAGGATTGCTTTGACTATTCAGAATCTTTCTGGTTCCGTAGTAATTTTAAAATTGTTTTTTTTTTCTATTTGTGAAAAGTGCTATGGGAATTTTTCATATGTAATGCTTTAAATCTGTAGATTGACTTGGTAGTATGGAGATTTTAAAAATATTAATTTAAATGCAATATTGATTCTAATGCATGAACAAAGAATACCTTTCTATTTATTTGTATTCAATTTCTTTCATTGGTGTCTTATAGTTTTAGTGTACCCATTTTCACCTCCTTGGTTGCATTTATTTCTAAGTATTTTATATATTTTGACATTGTTGTAACTAAAATTGTTTTATCTTTTCTGTGATATTTATTAATGTATAGAAACACAACTAATTCTTGTATATTAATTTGTATTCTGCAACTTTACTTAAATATATTTATTATTTCAATAATATTTTGGTGGAGTCTTTAGGATTCTCTTTAGATGAGATGTCATCATTGGAAAACAGAAAATTTAACTTTTTTTTTCCAATTTAGATAAACTTTACTTCTTTTTCTTGCCTAATTGCTCTGTCTGTGACTTCCAATATTATGTTGAGTAGGAGTGGTGACAGTGGGTACCCTTGTCTTGTTTCTGATATTAGAGGAAGAACTATTCGCTTTTCATCATTGAATATCATGTTAACTGTGGGCTGGTTACTTATGGACTTTATTATGTTAAAGAACATTTATTCTATACTTAATTTGTGGTCATTTTCTAACATGCAAGTATGTTGTATTTTGTCAAATGTTTTTTCTGCATCTATTAAGGTTATATGGTTTTTAATTTTAAATTTATTTTTAATTTTTTAATTGAATTTATTGGGATGACTGGTAACAAAATTATGCTGGTTCCAGTTGCACAATTCCACAATACACCTTCTTTATACTGTATTGTGTGTTCAGATCCTCAAGTCAAGTCTCTGCCCATCACCATTTATCTCCCTATACACTCCTTCATCTCACCCGACCCCCGCCACAATCACCACACTGTTATCCATGTCCATGAATTTTTCTTTTCTTTCTTTCTCTCTCTCTCTCTCTCTCTCTTTTTTTTTTTTTGGTCCTTTTTTACTCAATCCTTTTATCCACTTCACCCAGCAAACCCCCCCCCCCCCACTCACACACATACACATTCTCTATTTTTTTAATAAGGTGTATCATTTTTAGTTAGGGTGGTACCTTGAGATACGAGTTTAATTTGTTCTGTAACTGAGCTCTTAAGTCAGTCAACTTGAATATCAAATTTCTCCCACTTAAAATAACTGAAATAGATTTAATCCATTCCAACCTTGTGAAACATCCCCAAACCATCCTAAATTATGAAAAAAGGCATGTTTTTAATTAGAAACACACATGTATACTTTACCAATGCATAAAAAAATATATATGAAAGAAAAGAAAAAAGTGTTATTTAGAACTGTATTCTTACCTTGGAGACAGACAAGTGCGGCTAACGGAGGTGAATGGCGGGGGACTTTGGAGGGAGGAAGGGATGCAGTCACTGTAGACACGTGAACTAAAACTGCACTTTCTTAACACTAAATGTAAACTAAAATTGCATTTTCTTTACTTTAAATGAAACTAAAACTGCACTTTCTTTACTTAAAATGAAACCACAAAAACTTAATTGTAAAAATACGTACTTTCTTAACTTTAAATTTAACCTTAGCTTAATATTACATATTTTTCATTTAATCATCACCTGTTTTTGCCTTTTTGGCTGCACTTTCAGCACTTTCACTTGCAGGAATTTTGAATAAAAATCTATCCAAAGAGGTTTGCTTTTGCCTGCCTTTTAAAATGTTACAGAAATGTGACAAACAAGTGTCATTAAAAAGTGCTGAAGCACTACCAGTTGAAACTTTTTCTGGGTGTTTCTTTTCAATGAAACTTGAAAGCTTCTCCACATTGCCAGCATGTCTTTAATTTCACTTGTAGAAATCACTTCCTCCAACTCTACCTCCTCCTCACTACTAATCTCTTGCAGAAGCTCTGTATGTTGCATCATCTGTAGCTCCTTCAACTCCTCAGTTGAGAGTTCCTCCTCATGTTTCTTGAAGAGCTCGTTTACGTCACCCTCATCTACCTCCAGACCCATCAACTTGCCAAGGGACACAATCTCCTCCAACGCTTTTACCTCGGTCTTGGTCTCTGGTTCAAATCCTTCATAGTCCCTGTCTGCAACAACACCAGGCCATAACTTTTTCCATGCCAAGTTCAAGGTTCTTCTTGTAACCTCTTGCCATGCCAAGTCAATAATGCATAAATATATCACGATGTTGTAGTGATCTTTCCAAAAACTCTCGATGTGTTAGATTTGTATTCTCAGTTACCTCAAAGCAGCGACGGAACAAGTGCTTTGTGTGAAGCTTTTTAAAGTTGGAAATGACCTGCTGAGATATAGTTTACAAGATTGAAGTCCTATTGGGTGGGAGGTAGAGGATTTTTGCAAATTTGAACTCATTGAGAATGTCATCTTCAAGATCAGGTGGGTGGGCTGGAGCATTTTCAAGGATTAGTAATGCTTTCATCAGGAGTTTATTTTTTTGAAGATATTTCTTCACTGCAGGACAAAGACGAGATTTACCCATTCAATAAAAAACTGCTGCATAACCCATGCCCTAGCATTGGCGCGCCACATAACCTGCAGTTTTTCTTTAAGAATCTTGTGAGTCTTAAAGGCTTGAGGATTTTCAGAATGATACACTAGCAGTGGCTTTACTTTACAGTCATTGCTAGCATTTGCACACAATGCCAGGGTCAGACAGTCCTTCATGGGTTTATGGCCTGGTAGCTTCTTCTCTGTAGTGATGAAAGTCCTCCGGGGCATTTTTTTTCCAAAACAAACCTGTTTTGTCACAGTTGAACACTTGTTGGGGGATGTAGCCTTCCTTTGCGATTAGCACAGCAAAACGTGTGATGTACTCCTCAGCTGCCTTAACATCAGCACTGGCAGCTTCACCATGCCTCACCACCGAGTGGATGCCAGAACTCTTCTTGAAATTTTCAAACCAGCCGTGACTTGCCTTAAACGTATCTTCTGCTGCCTCTTTTGAGGTTGATGGTTCTTTCTTCTTCGAGTTGCCTTAAATAATACATGCTTTTTCGTATATTACAGTCTCCATCACTGTTTCTCCTGCCAGCTCCTTCTCTTACACCCACACCAGCAGAAGCTTTTCCATTTCTTCATGGATATTTTTTTATAATTGGGACAGAATTGTAGTTCCTTTCACTGGATTTGTGCTTTTGATGGCATCCTTTTGTTTAGGGATGGTACAAATTGTAGATGTATTGCGGTTGTATAGCCTTGCCAGTTCAATCACTCATACACCACGCCAATGTTTTTCTATTATTTCTTGCTTTACTTCTATCAACATCATTCTCTTCTTCTTCTCACCACTGTCCTTTACACTCACTTTCTTTGGCCCCATGATAGCACACACACACAAAAAAAAATTAGTGAAAAATGCAAAAATGATGCAAGAACGAGTATAGCACACGAGATTCGACTTGATTCTCTGGGTAACACATGAGAAAGAACAAGATGCTGTTATTGTGCTGCTGATACTGGACCCATGCGCCAACACGCCAACTAGCGGCAGCTTCCAGAATCATGACTCATATCTCTGAATTTCGCTTGGATCACGAACAAAAATATGGACTGAGTCGCAGTTCGTATCTTAAAAAATTTGTATGTTGGTCTGCTCGTATCTCAAGGCACCACTGTATTTGAATATGTTAATAAATCCCACTTGATCATGATGCAGTATCCTTTGAATGTGCTGTTGATGAGTTTTCTGATATTTTGTTTAGGATTTTTGTATCTATATTTATCAGTGACAATAGCCTGTAAATTTTTTTGCTTAGAGTGTTCTTATCTGACTTTATATAAAGGTATGCTAGCCTTGTAAAGTGCATCAGGCATTCTTTTATCTTCTTTTTTTTTTTTTTTTAATTATTTTTTTATTTTTTTATTTATTCATTTTAGAGAGGAGAGAGAGAGAGAGAGAAAGGAGAGAGAGACAGGGGGGAGGAGCTGGAAGCATCAACTCCCATATGTGCCTTGACCAGGCAAGCACAGGGTTTCGAACTGGCAACCTCAGCATTTCCAGGTCGATGCTTTATCCACTGCACCACCACAGGTCAGGCCATTCTTTTATCTTCTGTGAAATGTTGGGGCCCTGGTTGTTTTGCTCAGTGGGCATCTGCCTCGCGTGTGCATGTCCCAGTTCAGTTCCCAGTCAGGGCACACAGGAGAAGCGACCATCTGCTTCTCCAGCCCTCCCCATCTCTTTTCTCACTCTCTATCTCTCTCTTCTCCTGTAGCCATGACTCAGTTGGAGCAAGTAGGTCCCAGGTGCAGAGAATGGCTCCATGGTATCACCTCAGGCACTAAATTAACTTGTTTGCCAATCAATGAAACAATGGCCCCAGAGGAGCAGAGCATTGCCTCCTAATGCGCTTCCTAGGTGGATCCCAGTCAGAGCACATGTGGAAGTCTCTCTGCCTCCCTACTTCTCACTTAAGAAGAACAAAAAACAAATAAATAAAATTTTGGAATACAGGTTTGTTCCACTTAAAACAGGAATACAATCTAGGAAATGTGTCATTAGGCAGTTTCGTCATTGGATCAACATCATTGACTGTACTAACACAAACCTAGATGATATAGCCTGCTGTGGTATAGCCTAGGTGACAAGCCCATCCAACATGTTGTCAGAAACAACCGAAGATTAAATTAAACCACCAAAAACTATCAATACAATCAAGAGATGTGGTAAACACTTGATTATGAGGCTGCTGCTTGCATAACACAACATACTGTTTTACAGCAAACATTTTTTATAAGCTGAAACTGAACAATTTAAAATAATAATAAAAAGTATAATTTACTAAATACAAAAATCACTAACATATTTTATTGTTTATTATCATTGTCAAGTATTATGTGCTATATATAATTGCATGTGTTATGCTTTTTTACTACTGGAAATGCCATAATTTGTTTATACCAGTATCACCAGGAGCATGTAAGTAGTAAATTGTGCAAAAAAATAAAGACAGCTATGAAATCACTAGGTGATAGGAATTTTTCAGCTGTTATGATATTATAGACCCACCATCATATATGCAGTCTGCCATTGACCAAAATGTTGTTATGCGGTACATTACTGTAGTTTGAAAAGGATTATCATTCATTCTTCCTTGAATATTTGGTAGAATTCACCTGGCAAGCCATCCAGTTCTGAGCTTTTTATTGTCAGAAGATTTTCATTACTTCTTCAATATTCTTATTTGTTATTGTTCTGTTCAGTATTTCTATTTATTCATGATTCAGCCTTGGCGGGGGTGGGGGTCCTAGGAATTTATTTGTTTCTTCTAGATTATCCAGTTGCTCAGTAATTGTTGAGAGCAGTCTCTTATGAGTCTTTGTAATTTTGTGTATTGTTTGCATGTTTCCTCTTTGTTTATAATTTTATTTGATTTCTTTCTTATTTTGTTAGTTTAACTAAAGGATTGTCTATTTTATTTTTTCCAAAAAAAATCTCTGATTTATCATAGAATTGTATATTTGAAATGTAAAATTTTATTAACCTATGTCACTCCCACAAAAAAGATTAATTTAAAGAAATTAAAGATGATTTGAAAATTTGAAAGGTTAAAAAGATAGCTTTTAGTTTCACTGATTTTTTAATTGTTTTTCAGTCTCTGTTTCTTTTACTTCTGCTGTGATCTTTGTTATTACCTCTCTTCCACTAACTTTGGCCTTAATTTGTCCTTTGTTTAGTTTCTTGAGATGTAAATTAGATTATTTACTTCAGGTCCTTCTTTTTCTTGATATAGACATTTATCACTATAAACTTCCCTCTTAGAAGTGTTTTTGCTATATCCTGCAAGTTTTGATATGGTATTTTTCTATTTCTGTTTGTTTTTAGATGCTTTTTTTTATTTTTCTTTTGATTTCTTCTTTGATTCATTGATTGTTGAGGAGTGTGTTTAATTTCCAAGTATTTGTGAATTTTCTACATTTCCTAATTTTCCAATTCTGTGATCTAGATGCTTTTCCTGATACTTTATGACACGTGTGGTCTTGTTGGCATCTCTGTACTTGAAGGCACAAATACCTCTTCAAGTTTCACAGAATGGTTTTATCAAAGAAAGATTTCTTGGTCTCAGGTTTCAGGATGATGATATTGTTTTTAATTGACAGTAGAGTAGGTTTAGAGCCAGTCATGTAGCTACTGGGTTCACAGTGGAAGTGTCTGTTTGGCAGGCTCATTACAATGTTTGGTCTGAAGTGAATTTGGCTGGTCCCTAGGTAGAGAGGACTCCCTCCATACCTTGGTCTGTAGGGCTGGCACTGGGACAATGCTATGTTTTAATGGTTCAAAGATGATGGCTTGTTACCACATGCATGGATGCATGCAGCAACCTATGGATCCCTGGGAGGGCTCCCAATAAATAGGTCACTGAGCAGGTCCCTGAGTAGGAAAAATTAATTTCCTGATCACAACTCAAAAGAACTAAAGTGAACTCACAAGGTTGTGATATCACCCATAGCTGAGATCATACTCTGAAAGTCTGTCTCACAGGGCATAGAGAGAGATGTGCTTTCTGCCAGTTTCTGGTGGAGGTAGGAGGCAGCACTACCCCTAAACAGGAATAAGTAGGGTTGGATTCAGACCAGAGGGCTACTTAAAGATCCACAGTTGAACTACTGTAGGTGAGCCGGCCACCAGAGGCACATTAGGACATGCCTCCCTTGGGTCCTGAGACAGGTGGAACATCTACTAAAGTAGTGTGGCTGAGAGGGGCTGAAGCTAGGTTATGGGACTGCTTCAAAATCTGAATGAGACTGAGATCTGTGGGTTTTCCTCCAAAGGTACAGTTGGGTGCTTGAACTTTTCTCTCTTCAGGTCATGGGGAATTTTCCCCTTAACTATCAAACATTTTTGTAACCCTGAAAGATTTTGTATAGATATATTAGATAGCTTTGGACTTGATCAAGGCATAAAATAATTTTACTGCATTTAATCAGACTTTTTATTGATTTATGATGTCATTATAAATATGCTTTGTCCCTGTATTCTCATTTAGGGATCCTCAATCACAATGGAAAAAATAAATGCTATGATTTATTTTGTGAGCATATGGAGATCAATGGACAGTACAGACTCAACTCTTGATTTTATGAAGTTATTCTGAAAAATTGGTTGAACTTCTGATATAGTTTTTAAAAAGTCAAAAAACATGTATTTTTACTTTTACAGAGATTGCTAATGTCAAGATGGAACCCATGGGATAATATTTGTCTGTGTCTGGTACAGATAGTTTATGCTCCACATCTGAAAATAAGAATAACTTTAATGTCTTATCCTTTTATTCATCAAACTAAAGATAATCAGTTTTAGACAAAGATGGCATATAGTGATTTATAAAATCTTAGCAAGAACTGGTAACTCTTTTATAGCTTGGAACGAGTTTTCTTCAAATTGGAGTAGTGAATTCAGTATATTTCATTGCCAAATACTTGATGATGAGAACCTGTGTGAATCTGGTCTGAGAGAGGATCACACCTTCCCCTCATAAAGGAGGAGAGGCTTACTGTAGGCATCTTTCTGGCCACACTAAATGAGGAAACAACTAATAAAGATACAAAGGGATTAATAACACCAAGGAAGTCTGTGTCTAAGTTATTTTTGCTTTACCACCTATTTAATAAACAATAACAGACTTTGAAAATCAATATGCAGTTATTAAGATGAAAAGAGAACATATTGTGAATACTTGTTTGCATTAAGAAAGTTTTAGGCTTATTAAAATATAAACTAAAATAGATACTCTTTCTAGGGATCAATGCATTTGTATAGGACCACTGATTAGATAACTGCATGTTTCAAATGTCTGGTATAGTTTAAGTTTACACCTGTGGTCCCAGTATAAATATTAATAATGCTACAATATGAACAATAAATTATATGTTACCTTTGTTATAGTTATCCATGACTCCCTTGCATAAGGAGAGTTATGACATAAAAATTTGAAATGCAAGTACAGTGGAACACTAACAACAAAATCTATCCTAAATGAGAATACACGGATGAAGCATATTTATAATGACATCATAAATCAATAAAAAGTCTGATTAAATGCAGTGAAATTATTTTATGCCTTGTTCAAAAATGATGTACCCTGGATGGCTGGCTCAGTGTTAGAGCATCAACCTGGCATGTGGCAGTCCTAGTTTTGATTCCTGGTCAAGGCACACAGGGGAAACATCCATCCACTTTTGTCCCCTCCTCCTCTGCCTTCTCTCTCTATCTCTCTCTCTTCCCCTCCTGCAACCATGGCTCAATTGATTCAAGCACGTCATTCTGGGCACTGAGGATAGATCCATGGAGCCTCCCCCTCAGGCACTAATATCGGCCCCAGATGGGGGTTTCCAGGTGGATTCCAGTTGGGGTGCATGCAGGAGGAGTCTGTCTCACTATATCCCCTCTTCTTACTTAAAAAATTAAAAAAAATAATGTAACTATTACATTAAAGCACTAATAGAAAATATAATTTAAAATTATATGCTGTGTTAAGAGTTCATTTATTCATTTTTTTATATTCTGAAATTGAATTAGTGAGGTTAGGTACACTATCTAGTATCCACACCTTGTTGGTATATCATATTCAAGCTAATTCTAGGCAGCTATTAAAAGTTGATCAATTGTGCAACTATTTATTGAAATTTGATTCTTTTTTTATCATGGAATTTCTCTCAGATACCTAACATCGTATCATGTTCATGGAAGTTTTTTTTTTGTTTGTTTGTTTTTTCTGAAGCTGGAAACGGGCAGGCAGTCCGACAGACTCCCGCATGCGCCCAACTGGGATCACCCGGCACGCCCACCAGGGGGCGATGCTCTGCCCATCTTGGGGCGTTGCTCTGCCGCAATCAGAGCCATTCTAGCGCCTGAGGCAGAGGCCACAGAGCCATCCTCAGCACCCAGGCAGACTTTGCTCCAATGGAGCCTCGGCTGTGAGAGGGGAAAAGAGAGACAGAGAGGAAGGAGAGGGGGTGGGGTGGAGAAGCAGATGGGCGCTTCTCCTGTGTGCCCTGGCCGGGAATTGAACCCAGGACTTCTGCACGCCAGGCCGACGCTCTACCACTGAGCCAACCGGCCAGGGCCATGGAAGTTTTTTGTAGGCGCTCCCATGAGGAATTCATTGGAAAAATGTCATTCAATGAAAATGCACATTCTTTGTGGTAAGACCAGTTATCTTCATCAGTGGTACACCTGAATCATCTGTAGAGTTTTAAAGAAGCCAGTTGTCTGAGTCCAACTCCTAGAACATAATTCACTAAGTCAAACTCAAGATTCTAAGTTTTTAAAAAGGTTTATAGACAATTCTGACAAATGACTTTTTTTTTTTTTTTTAAGAAAATTGCCCTATGGCTTTAACTTTGTCAAATTTTCATGTGGTCTCCTGTTCTGGTGAGCCAGGCTGGACACTTACAACTTTTACTTAAAGACATGGTTCTACTCAGGCTAACTATTCTGATACTTGCTTATTTATATTTTAAGTCTATGTCCGGGTCTTGACCTTCAGGATATTATGTAATACTGCAACTCTATGTGAAGGCTGATAATAAATAATATATACAAGGAAAGTCCTCCTTTCAATGAGAAAAAAATAGAGTTTTAATAATTTTTCTGTTTAATATTTTCCTCTCTGAAAAAATTATTCTGATCTAGTTTGCCTTCCTAGGGTGGAGGTCGAATCTTTTTATCCTGCTAATAAGATATGAGAAAGAAAGATGACCAAAAGAACAGCGGCAAAAAGAATTCTTAACATGGACGATAAATAGTTTAATATAAGGAAAAAGAAAGACATGATTCTCTTTACAGTTCAGTTCTCTTCAGAATGTCTGCTGATTTTCTAGCTTCTCACTTGTCAGTGCTGTTTTATTAGGCATTGTATAGAAAATATTATTACTAACAATAAAATTTTCTAAATTTAAGGTGACATTTTATTGGTCTCATTTTTTGAGAAGGCTATCAAACTAAATACTGAACAGATATTGTGATTTAGGTAAAAAGAAACAATTGAAAAGTATAGATAGTGGCCTGACCTGTGGTGGCACAGTAGATAAAGTGTCGACCTGGAAATGCTGAGGTCGCCGGTTCGAAACCCTGGGCTTGCTTGGTCAAGGCACACATGGGAGTTGATGCTTCCAGCTCCTCCCCCCCTTCTCTCTCTCTGTCTCTTCCTTTCCTCTCTAAAATGAATAAATAAAAAAAGAAAAGTATAGATACTTTGCTGAAGCTACAAATATCATAATTTACCTAAATTTGAGTGAAATGTTAAAGTCTATTACTTTAAAATTTACTAATATCAAAGCATATTTTCTATTCTTCCAAAATAATTAGTCTAATTTTTACAGTTATTTTATTCCTTTACCTGATGGTCAATTCAAGTAGAAAATTGTCAACACAGATGACCATTTAAGAGAAAATAGAAAACTTTTAAGTTTACTCAGTGATATTTTTGATATTCTGCCAGATTGTGAAAGAATTTCTGACAGTAAAACATCTATTGTTAGTACATTGTTAATATTAATTGACTGGGCAAAAGTAAAAAATTTTCAATGGTAGGAAAAATTTGGGAAACTTTCAACCTTCAAGAACACAGAGTTAAGAATGTTGTTTTTATGAGTTGTAGTGAAAAGTAAATCAATAGATATTTTTAGATGTCATTCAGGAATGTGAGTTTTAACCAAATGCAAAACTTAGTATAATATTTTAAAATAGTTTGGATGAAATTCTTCAGAGGTTGCAAATTATTTATAAAAGTTTAGTAATGTATATAGTGAGATGCATCAAAGCAAGCTAACAATAACAGATTCTTGAAGTCTTTGACATTTTTGTTTAACTGCATATACGTACACATATGGATATATAGAAATGTAAGGACTTTAGATTTTTTCTTTTCTGATATAAACCAAATATAGTTACTTAAAGTGCGGTATTTAATGTGTAGGTAGAAAGTTGGTTAACAGTGTACGGTACTACCCTTAGCTTTATATTTTCAGTGGACTTAATGCAACATATACAGTTAGGCTTATAAAAACTAAACTTATATTACTCAAGGAGGTCCTTGAAGTGATAATACTGCAAAACCTAGAGACAGAAAGCAGGAGAGAAACTGGAGAAGAAATCCCTTTTCCTTTTATCTTGCTCGTTTACTATTTTCTCTTTTTTTAATGTATTATTTCTTTATAGTGATTTGGACTCTATTTTTATATAAATATAGAAAAATATAGGACCACAAAGAGGAAAAAAGAATGAAAAAAGAAAAGGGCTTCACTAGAGTATGACAGACAAAACAAAAAGTACACCCCCCTGAAAAATGAACTAAGTTCCCCTTACCACCTTCCAAAAAGCAAAACTTAGTTTTTGGGACAGCCCAAAGCAGACCCAAGTCTAGGACTCTGGAGCGGGTTGTTAATTGAGGAGCTAATCCCAGAAAGCACCTGTTTAGGAGTAGGGAAAATGAGAAGGAAAAAAGTCATTACAAAATGCAGAGATGCGCATGTGAATGCTGAGAAACCATGGGTAACATTGCTCCTTGTGAGACTGAGGAGGGCTGCAAGTGGATTTATGGTTGACCTCGGGCCTTTCCCTGCATCTGCGCCAAGCCCCTCCTGTGTCAGAGAAATCCTTCTGGTAGAGCAGCACAGAGGCCCCGAGGTGGGAGGTTTTGGCATATAAAAATTTGGCTACCATAGCTTCAGGCAGTGGTGGGATTCAGTCAGTTTGCACAGGTTCGGCAAAACTAATACATAATTTTTTGTTGAGTTCAGTAAACTGGTTGTTAAAATGTCCCTTGTAATCCGGGTTCTCTCTAAGGTGGATGCCTGGCAGCCGCCCAATGTGGAAATCACAAATTTACATTCCTTACTTTTTTTTAACATTCATCTATGCAATAGTGTATTCTAAGTGCCCACAGTAATGTTCATTCCATCCATAGTGAAAAAAATTGCAAGAGAGGATGCCAATTAAGGAGCAATATGGAAATATCTTAAATAACTGTTTTATTGTTTTTTGTCAGGTATTATTTAATATTTTTTTCATTAATATTTTAAAACTCTTTCTATAATTTAGTTTTGTGTACCTCTTTTATTGTTCTCATTTAAGTATTAAATGCATAAAATAATAAACTACCTTTTTTTTATACTTAAAATAGTCATTAGTGCAGAGAACTGGTTGTTAAATTATTTGAATCCCACCAATGGCTTCAGAGCAACTCAGATATGGACAGGGGATGATGGCATAGCATTCTCAGAAGTCTGCAACTGTAAAATATTAAACATGAGAATTGGGAGAAAATTAGAGCTTTTATGAAGAGAAAGAAAACAAAATAATCTATGAACTCCATTTATTATAGGGGAAACAGGTATAAATTGTGATACCGGTTTGGGGCTTTACAGGTAGGTTAGATAAATGCATTTTGAATCTGGTGATCACTCAATAACTCTCTGTAAAAAAATGTATGCATTTAATATTGAATATATGTATTTTAAACTATTTTATTTTAACTATGCATAATGTAATTTGTTTTGTACTTTACATATTTCCAAAAATATTGGAAATGGGAAACTATGCCCACAAAAATAATCCAGAAAGCTTTTATATGGATTTTGGTGTTAAATATTTAATTTAAAAAAAAACATAGTGAATATCTGTACCTATTATATTCTAGGCTCAGTTAACCACCTTTGTTAAAAGAGAGTAATAGGCATGTAAAATGGTAGTCAACAAGTTAGCAACAACAGAAAATTAAGATGTCTGAAGAAAGAGCTGTGGAAGGCCAGAGGGCAGAATAACTGAGACTTTCATGAACAGTTTGGGAAGGGGAAAAATATGTGCTTGTTTTGAAAGTTACATAGTTCTTAGGAAAGAGCTAGGAAAGAATGTTAGAAATTAGTATGTAGTACGTGGTACACACTGACAATTTTATTAATTTGGTAAATGTTCGGCATTTTAATATTATTTTTCACTTTTCTTCATTTCTTTCAAGTTTTCAAATTAGGTTTTCCAGTTTTCTTCATATAAGTTCCAGAAAATTTTATTAAGTTTATTCTTAGATCATTTATATTTTGGGCCTTTAAAATTATTTTTCTGATACATAATAGCTATCACAAAGAATAACTAATATTTTTTAAATTTATCATATACACAAACATTTGTATTGAAGTACTCTGTATTCCATATATTTATCAAATAATTATTTCAGATTTTCTGAGCATAAAATTATATTATTGAAAGTAGTAGTTATAAAGTCATCCTTAATTTCTAATTTATTAAAAGCAATTAAAAATCTAAATGAATGTTGAATTCTATCATTTGCTTTTTAAGACTCTTTTGAGATTATTTTTAGTTATTTTTTCTTTAAGTTATTAATATCAAGAAAAGCATTTAATAAATTCCCTAATGCAGAACTGTCCCTGTCTTCCTGGAATAAACTTTTACCTATCATGCTATATTATTTTAATATACTGTTGGTATTAATTTACAAATAATTTATTCAGAAAAAATATATCTTTGTTTATAAGTCAATGTAAACTATAGTTTACTCTTTCATAAGCTAGCTTAATCAGGTTTTAGTATAAGAATCATACCGGCTTAGTAAAATGAATTATTAGGAAATTTTAAAAGAGTACCATTTTATACTTTCTACAAATTTATATATATGATTATTATCTGTTCTTTGGAAGTTTTAAAGAGTATGTCTATTTATTTGTACTAGTGTTTCTTGTCATATATTTTATATCATTGTTTTCATACTCTTCTTTCATTTAAAACTACACTCTTTTTTTCTTTTGTCATATGGACTTTGTTATTTGCATTTATTTTTCTAGTAATTTTTAAACCACAACTTATTGAACCTGTATTACTTTCTAGGACTATTGACTTAAGTATATAACCTACTTTTATTCTTAGAGAAACATGATAGAACAGGGATTAATATCCCTAGTTTGCATTTGTGGAAACTAGGGATATTAATTAAACCTAGCTCAGTTAAATTACTTGCTGAATATTCTAGTGTCCTAGCTTTTCATTAAACTCTAAGCTTTTGGAGGCACAGTGTCCTGTGCATCATTATGACCTGCTCAGGCAGATTGCAGACACCCAGTAATTACTTGTAAATTGAACAGAACCCACTTCTGCCAGACCCAAAGATCTTTCCATGAGTTACAAGGTAATGAAGTATTATTATTGCTGCTTCTGTTTCTTATGATGGTAATTGTCTCAACATAAAACAAACCAAGTTATTACTTTTGAGTTCAGAAAATTTCAATAGACAGAAGTTTCATATTTCTTTTTGGTATGTTAGCTGTTCAAGGTATAATTTACTTAAAATGTAAGGCATACATTTTTAGTGTGGAGCTGGATTAGTTATGACGAATGTATACCTCCATGCAATCACTACCTGATATACATTTCGTTCACACCAGATAATTACCAGTAGACACTTTGCAATCAAAATATACATTTCTTTCACACCAGATAATTACCAGTAGACACTTTGCAATCAATCTCCCCTTATTCTTGTCACTAGGCAACCATTGAACTACTTTCTGTCACTATGGATTAGCTTTAACTATCTCAGAATGTCATCTATGAGAAGTCATACAAAAATAAACATTTCTTTTGTATTTGCCTTCTTTAACATAGCAAAATATTTTTTATCCATTCATGTTGTTGTCTGTAGTTAATTGCCTTTTATTGTTGGATAGTAGGCCATTCTATGAGTATACCACAATTTTTTTATCCATTTTCCTATTGATGGCCATTTGGGTTTTCAATTTTGGGTTAATATAAAGTGGCTATAAACATTAATGCTCATGAGCTTTTGTGAAACTGACTTTATATTTTCCTGAGTATATACTGAGGAGTAGGATTGCCTTATTTTCTATCATAGAGGGAAAGCATTCAAAAGGTCATCATTAAGCATAATGTTACCTGTAAGTTTTTATTACATTCCTTTTATCAGTTTGCATAAGTTCTCTTTTATTTCTAGTGCTTCAAAAGATTTTATCATGAGTAGATGCTAGTATTTTATAAAATAATTATTTTCCTGTGTCTACTGAGATTCAATAATTTTTATCTTTTAATCAGCATAATAATTTATATTATTAAAATGTTAAACCAACCTTCATTCCTGGGTAAACTCCATTTTATCTTGATGTATTTTCCAACTCATAAATGGCCCCCACTTTCTCTGATGCCTTTTCCCAAAGATTCCATTTACTTCAGCACTACCAAACTCTACCTCCTTGGCCTGATAATTCATCATCCTCTTCTTGCTCACTAGCTTTATGAGCAATCATTAAAAAATTGTCCCTTTGTAAAACCCCACAGTGATGCCCAAGTTGATTATATTGATTTTCCTATCTTTCAGAGATTCTGTACTTTGCTGTCCACTGTTCAATGGCTACTAATGGCTACTTCAACGGTCATACAGATTTATAGTTGTGTATGGAAGAAAAACTAATAGTCCATCAGTAGTTACTCTGTCATGGACAGTAATGGAGCCAGAGGCACATATAAATTTAATTTATTCAGCTTAGAGGGAGAGAATCAGAAGGCTAAAATGCTTTATCAACTTTAGGAATTATTATATTTGGGTTATATATCCTTAGGGAATACCAGGGGAAACCAGGAGGAGGGGAAATACTATAATTTTTCATGAAATTATTATAAATTAAAAGAATACATAGAAGTAATTTATGGGCTTTTATTTTATCTTACATTACTTATATTTTATGACTTCATATATTATCAAAAACATTTTTCACAAAATGACATAGATATAAAGCTTATTTATATTTTTATATTTCAGAATGACAAAAGCACAGTTTTTTAGTAAATATGAGAAAGCTCTTAGTTTGCTGCATCTTGTGTTTTCAGAAACATAGAGAATATATAGTGCATGAATAAAAAAAAAATTGTAGCAAAATGTATTGAGAATTGAGCCCTTAATGTCCACCTTAATCTTCTGGGAAATGATGCCCTATAATTATATTTTATCTAAAAAAATAAAGGTCCATGGATTGCTTTATAATGTTTCCTTAATCACAAACTTTTTTTTCTTTCTTTTTTTTTTTCTTTTACAGAGACAGAGAGAGAGTCAGAGAGAGGGATAGATAGGGGCAGACAGACAGAAACGGAGAGAGATGAGAAGCATCAATTCTTCATTGCAGCATCTTAGTTGTTCATTGATTGCTTTCTCATAGTGCCTTGATCGTGGGGCTGCAGCAGACCGAGTAACCCAGGGGTCGGGAATCTTTTTGGCTGAGAGAGCCATGAATGCCACATATTTTAAAATGTAATTCCATAAAAGCCATACAATGACCCCTGCATGTTATGCATTATCTAATAAAAATTTGGTGTTGTCTCAGAGGACAGCTGTGATTGGCTCCAGTCACCCGCAACCATGAACATGAGCGATAGGAAATGAATGGATTGTAATACATGATAATGTTTTATATTTTTAACATTATTTTTTTATTAAAGATTTGTCTGCGAGCCAGATGCAGCCATCAAAAAGCCACATCTGGCTTGCGAGCCATAGGTTCTCCCGACCCCTGAAGTAACCCTTTGCTCAAGCCAGCAACCTTGGGACCAAGCTGGTGAGCTTTGCTCAAACCAGATGAGCCTGCGCTCAAGCTGGCAACCTCGGGATCTCGAACCTGGGTCCTCCGCATCCCAGTCCAACGCTCTATCCACTGCATCACCGCCTGGTCAGGCACAAACTTTTGTTATAAAAGAAAAAAATAACTCTCATATTTTTCTTCTTTTAGGAGAAAATTTTACTTTTTGAATATACTTACTAAATATTCATATCTGAGTATATTATATTACTTCTGTTTAAGTTGATAAATTTGATATTCCTTAACTTTTTCAGTTCTTGAAATGCTGTTCTTTCTTTCCCTCTGCGTGCACACACACACACACACACACACACTTACTGAACTCAGTTTCTGTTTTTACCCAGGTAGCTTAGTATCTGCTCCTGGCTGTTCTCCAGCCAGCATTGTGCTGCTGTATTCAGGCCCCTGTTTGGGTCCTACATCGATTCTGTGTGGAGAGACCATGTGAGTGCTTTAACAAAAAACAGGCAAAGAACATGTGCTATCAAGCTAAAGGCCTTTGTTAAGCTTCATTATACATATTATCTTGGACTTTCAAACCAACCGTTCTCTCTTCCAATCCTTTGCAGGTTTGTGCTGCCCCCCAACCCCCAACCAATCTCTAGATATTCCAAGGTCTTGTGTCCTTTATCCAATCTGATTCTTTTCCCAGGCTAGATTTCTCTTCCTATGGTTCCCATCTTAGTTTCTACTGGGCATGCCTCCTCATTGAAGGACCTCCTCCTGGGCCATCATGATTTCTACTGCGCATGCATCCAGCAAAAGAATTTCTCCTGTTGCTCTAACTCCTCCCTACATAGACCAGCTAATGACTAGTAACATCCTTCCTGTCCAATTCAGGGATTGGGTCCAGAGGGCAGAGTATGTCAGGTCCCCTGGAGAGTCTATGAATGTGGTAACTTCCTAGCAAAGCAGACTTACTCTTATTCAGCTCCTTAGTAGATTATGCTTAATGTCTGATTCCCTTTGATCCCTTCATTTATTTATAATAACTTACTACCTGCTAACATTTTAAATTTTTATGAAATATTCTGAACATATTTTGACCAAACTGGTCTTTAACCAATGTGTGATTTCCAAATATTTACTTCTTGTCTATGTGTCTTTATTATGATAAAATATAATTCATCAAGATTTTTCTCTTATCTATCAGCTTTTGATGATATAGTCTATGTTTTGTTCTAATGTTATATAATTTCAGGTTTTACATTTAGATCAATTATTCACTCTGAGTTAATTTTGATATAATATACCAGGTATGAATCAAAGTTCAATGTTTTTAATATTGATATTTAATTTTTCCAGCACTTTGTTAAAAAGATAATATTTTCTTCAGTAAATTTTCTTTACATACTTTTCAAAAATGAAGGTCATATATATATATATATATATATATATATATATGGCTTTATTCTAGCTATTTTCTTATTTTTATATAAATATAACACTTTTAATTACTGTATTTTCTGCATTTACCCATGAATTTTAGATTGTTTGCCAATTTCTACCAAAAAAAAAGCAAAACAAAATACTTCCTCGGGTTTTACTTGGGTTCTCACTGAATCTATGGATTAATTAGAATCAAATGTCTGACATTTTAACAATTCTCTGTCTTCCAATCCATGTGCATAGTCTATCACTCATTTTTTTTAAAGAATCTTTTTATTCTTTTAGTAATATTTTATAATATTTACTATTCAGGCCTTTTAAATTCTAAATTGATCCATAATAAACATAGTTAATAACTTTATTAGGATATAATAGCTACACTATACAATTCACCACTGAAAGTTGAATTTCACTGTCATGATGGTGTTCTTTAAAGATTGAAACATTTTGCTTTGATGAAGTTCAACTTATCAATTTTTAAAATTTGGTTGCTTGTGCCTTTGGTATCATATCAAGAAACTCATTGCATAATGTAGGATCATAAAGATGTATACTTATGTTTTCTTTTAGGAAATATATTTTATCTCTTAGTTTTAGGTCTTTGAATATAAATTGAGTTGATTTTTCTACTTGTCAGGGCAGGGTCCATCTTAATTTTTTTGAATGTGGAAATACAGTTGTCTCAGCAGCATTTTAAAAAAAGAATATAAATATTAGGAATAAATGCTATATTGTTATAGATTAAAATAACAGTTTTTATAATAGTGAGAAAGTCAATATTTTTTGCACTAGATAAATAAGTAAGACAGACATATCACTTTTCCAGTTCTAGAAAAAGATTGTTATTACTGAATATTTTTGAAAGATATAATGATAGTTTGAAATTAAATATGTTTAAAATGTAGCATATGTATGCTTAATAGTCATTTCAGAAACCTTTTGTCAATTTTTGAGAAGCTGTAGATTTTGCATAATTTTATGGTCTCATAAAAGTTCATGTCATTGGAAGCAAAATTAGTATTTATTTTTATGATTCCAACTTTCTCAACTCAAAATGTTATTTAAGAGCAAAAGAAAGTCCCAAAAATCCTTATGAGATAATTTTAAGACTGTGAAGAGCATTCTCACCCCCCTACCTCCCCCAAACAGGAAGTCTGCCCAAAGGTAAACAAACTGTGCAAGGCAGTTTAAATTTGGTCTGAAGCTAAAAATTCACAAGGTTTGGGTTGGTTCTAAGCACAGAGAAATGTTATTTTTCCCTTTCTCATTATTATCCTGACTAGCCCCCTGCTGCTGCATGATTACCAACCATAATCAAATGCTTTGTTCAACTTAATTTTAAATTATTCAACTTCTAAAAAATTGTTATTCATTAAGAAGGAGTAAATTGTATTATTTCATAGTGTGTATCTATCAACTTACATTAATTCAGTCACAATTCTCTATGTGAAGACTAGATCATCATAGAAGAAAAATAATTTTCTAAATTTAATTGGTAATTCAGGTCAACAAACAACCACCAAAATAAAATAAAAAAATCTTCTCTTCAACTGGAAAGCAATATAAGGCTAAGTAGAACATGAAGGACTTGGAAAAGATTCAAAGGCCAGCCATTAAAAAAGCATCTGTCTGGAATGGCTTAGCTATTCACATACGGACAGAGTGGGTCTGGGCCAAAGTGTTTCATGAGGTCTTGTGCAGCTCAGATGGGCAATGATTCTCTAAATCCATGTTGGAACATGAGATTAAATAAATATGCAATAACCAGAATCCCACTATAATTCAATTTGAGATTGGCACCTGTTCTCACAGCAGGCTCACTATGATCATTTGTGTAACCTTGCAACAATCCAACCCTGCATTTTACACATTGGTCCTTTGCATTCCACTAAAAAGTGATGAGGAGAATTTTACTGTGCAGTAATATAAATACATGTGGAAACTAGGACTTGTGGATAAACTTCCCAGAAACTGAGGTTGTTCTTGCTCAAGAACGAAAAAATGAAACGTCTCAGTAACAATAGCCAGATCATCTGTGTACACACCAAGATGCAGAGGGCTGAGCTACGTAATATTCTTCCCCAGATTCTCTCTGTCTTGGTTATAGAAACCATTCATTCCATGATCCTGAGCCAGGAATATGTACTTTGCTTCCCCAGATCACAACCAAGTTGGAGTGATTTGATCTAAATATTCTTCACAAGCGGAGTTTTCTCTTGTCACTCTTAGGTCTATACCACAGTTCAGGTCCTTGGCTTCTATCATCTGTACTAGTGTAGTAGACTATTATAGAGTTTAAAAACCTTAAACACATAAAGAACATAAGGTATACTATAATACATGTCTGGTGAGTGATACCTAGCTTAAGAAATAAACCAGTACCCGCACAGCTAAAGTATATACTACTATACTACTCCCTACTACATGCCTCTCTGTCCCAAGCCCCGAAGAGTAACTTCTACCTTCAGTGGGGTTCTATCATGCCCAGGCCTGTTTTCATACTCTTCATCTGCTCACATATATACTGATCATACATATACTTGCTATTTTAATTTGTTTTCTTTTGTAACTTGTTTATCACTTAACATTATTTTGAGTGTTATATATGTTGATTTGTAAACTTTTAATCTGCCTCTTTTCATAGCTGTCTGTATTCAGTTATGTGATTATATTATAATTTTTTCTTCATTCTTTTGTTGCTGGACAGTTAGTGTGTTTCTACTTTTTCCTATTATATAGGATTGCTGTGAATATTCTTTTATCTGCCCTCCTGAGTAATATCCATGTTCTTTACATTACGTGCCTTGGTGGATAAAGAAGTGTATCTTTCGCCAATATTCTCTGTCCTGGGGATGTAATATTTTACACCTCTCCTAGCAACATCTGCTACTTTCTGCTCTATGTCTTCCAACATATTAGGTAATGCAGATATTGGAGGAGGTCATTGAGAGGACGTGACCACCTGGTCTATGAGTTGCAACCCTGTAACTAGCAGCTTCTTCTCCCTTCCCCTGTTCTTGCAATTTATGTTCCACCCATTGTTCCCACAACAAGAGTTATTTTCAGGGACACAGCTTTGAGAGAACAATGTGTTGTTGAGACCGTCAGAACAGTTTATGTGACTGAATTCAGGTAAGGCCGCCATCTATATAAACTTTTAACATTCTGATGAGCAAGTATGAAGATCTATTTCTCTTGTGGCCACCAAAGAGCCTCCTATATGTTAAGTTTGTTGGTTATTAAAAACTGTCACCTACCAATCTAGAGTGATCTGCCTGTTTCTCCTTGTCCTCCATAAATGGGGGCCCGTTTCAGATTTTACCTGGTAGGCTCTTGACTTTGAGAACAAACATTGACTTCTTAATTTTTACAAAATATTGGAGTATTAAATTATAAATCATTTTGGTTATTATTACATTTTCTTAATTTCAAGTGAGATACAGTATCTTTAAAGATCTTATAGCCAAGTAATTTATTCTATGAATTACTTGTTTATAGTTTTTGCTAATTACTATTGGATCATTTTTGTTTTTATTTTTGATTTGTAGGTATTACTAACATATTGCAAATAGCAATTCTTTTCTGTTAAATATCTCACAAATATCTCTACTTTGCTATCTGGCTTGGCTTTCTCACTTTTTAAATAGTGTCTTGTGAAATCCAGAAGTGTTTTACTTAGTCTAGTGAAATTAGCATCCCTTTATGAATAATGTGTTTGTCTAAATAAGTTTTATTCTAATTTGAGAAAAACATTTTCTTTTAAAGTTTTAAAAATTGTCATTTATATGTCAGATGATGATTTACAAGAATTGATTTTTGTGTATGTGATGAAGTAGAGAACTATTTATTATTGTTATTCTTCTTATTATATAGAAAGCTATTATTGAAAAGTGTGTTCTTTTCCCACTGATTTGCAGTGACCATTATAAGTCAAGTTTTCATGCATACGTGGGGTTTTCTCTGAACTCCCCATTTTGTTTCGTTAATTTATTACTCATGTAATAATACCACATCGCCTTTCAACGCAGCGTTACCATGATTTTGATATCCAGTTTAATAAGTACCTGCATCTTATTTTTCTTTTTCCTCTTCTTCTTCACAAATGTCTACATTGGTTGGAAATTTCCATTTCCATATATCTTTTTAAATTTCTCTAACTTTGATTTAAAAAATTGGATTTTTCTTGGAATTTCAGAAATTTGTATAGAAATGAGTAGATAATTGTTGTATTTTTAATACTTGATCATCTTATCCAATAACCTACTATATTTTCTCTATTTAGTTGCTGCCAGGAAATGTATATTTTTAAAATTATAATTCAGAGTTTCCAGCTGTTGAAATATAAAACCGTGATTTTTTAAAAAATTTACCTCATGTTCAGTAACTGTTCTGAACTGTCATTAATTTTTAATTTGGTTGTAAATTCATCTAAGTTTCCTAAATAAACAAACTTTCATCTGAGAGCAATTATAATTTTGTTACTGTCCTTGAGTTCCTCCTACTTTTTATTTTTTAAAGTCTTATACTGATAGGTAGACTGTTTAATATATGGAGTGATAGCAAGTAGGTTTGCTGATTATATAGATAATACTAAGTTTTAACATTAAGTTAAAAAAGTTTAAAGTATAGGTTTTTAATATTTTTTATTTTTTTAAGAGGAAATAAGAAGGCAAACATGAGAGACAGAGCTGCTACATAAAGATCCACGCTGGTGTTTGGGTAATTAGGCCCATCTAACCACTTACTTCCACACAGATGGTGGACAAACCATTTTTTTTTTTTTTTTGGTGGAAGAGCTTGGACAATCATCTGAATTTTTTCAGCAGCAAATGTCCTATCACTGTTGATTTTAGAAGACTTTATGTTTACTTTCACATCAGCTTATTTATTTTTGAAGTTCTGTATATAAACATTATGAAGAAATTATTACATAACAATGAAAAAGTAGAAATTTTTTTCTTTTTCTTTCTCTTTTTTCTTTTTTTTAGTGAGAGAGAGATAAAGAAAAACAGACAAGGAGAGACAGGAAGGAAGAGAGATGAAAAGCATCAACTTGTTACAGCACTTTAGTTGTTCATTGATTGCTTTCTCAAATGTGCCTTGACCCCTTGCTAAAGTCAGTGACCATGGGCTCAAGCTAACAACCTTAGGTTCAAACCTATGACTTTTGGGCTCAAGCCAGCAATATGTGCTCAAGCTGCTGAGCCCGCGCTCAGGCTGGCTAAGCCCGTGCTCTAGATGGTGACCTCAGGGTTTTGAACCTGGGTCCTCAGCATCCCAGGCCAATGCTCTATCCAATGCACCACTGCCTAGTCAGGCTCTGTTTTCTATGCTGTAATTCTGTTTTGGCTTCTATCAAGTAAAAATGGATTAAATTATACCAAAGTGAAAAAATAGAACAAAACTTTGATTAGAGATCAGTCAGCTATTCACTAAATTAAATTTCATTTTTAAGACTTTTAATAAATATTTGAGAATGCTCAGAATAATTTGAGTTTCTACTTATTACCAGGAATGGGTACAAGTACCAGGGTTACACATAATGAACAAGAAAAAAAAATCTGTATCTCAAGATATGGAAATATTATACAATGAATTTTATAGCTTACATACTCAAACACACACATATCTATATATATCTTTACCTATCTATATTTGTATCTATATCTATGTTATCTATATAAAGAAAAAGAGAAAGAACATCAACAAAATAGAGGCACTATCCTACCAGATATTTAAATATCATATAAAGCTAACTTAATTTCATTTACACCAACCTATTTCCCAGAACCTCTGATTTCTGAAACTCCTGACACTGTATAAACCATTTATTACCAATATGGAACACAGGAGTTGTGAACTGGTGTCCTTCATGGGGTGTGTGTATATGTGTGTGTGTGTGGCTAAAAGAAGCACATAAAATATCAATATTATTTTTGTCTGAATTTTGAAATTGTAATTTATTTTATTTTTTGGTCTTTTCTAAATTTTTTGTAGCAAAACTATTACTTTTATATCAAAAATAAATATTTTTAAAGTGTGTGAAACTAACAGCTATGAGAAACTAAAAGATATATATATATTTTGATACTCTTAGACATAAACATAATCTAGCAATGTGGGCCTTCATCATCAATTCAATAAATATAACAACAGCAAAAAATAACTTATGCAGGGAATTTGTGGTGACAGAAACTCTTTAGTATGAAAATTGATGAAATGATCAATTCAAGTTTAACAGTTCAACAGTCATTATTTTTGAATAGTTAAACCATCCTATTGTCATCAGTACTTGAAAACTGTAAATATGTACATAATAAAAAATAGTAACTCAGCATACTGCTGTGAAATATGCAAATCAGAGAAAGACAAGTACCATATAATTTCACTTATATGTAGTATCAAATGAACAAAATTAACTAATAAGCAAAATAATGATAGATTCATTGAGAGCATGCTGACAGCTGCCAGGGGGTAGGAGTTGAGGGGGTGATTTAAAGAGATTGGGCAAAAAAGAAAAAAGAGAGAAAAAACTTAAGGACATAGATGACAGTGTGGTGATTGCCAGGAGGAAGTGGATTCCGGGGGATGGAGAAGGGTATAGTGGGAATAAATGGTCATGGAAAAAAACATAACTTGGGGGGTAAAAACATAATACAGTGTAGAGGTGATGTGCTGTAGAGTTGTGCACCTGAAACCTACATAATTTTGTTAACTGGTGTCACCCTCATAAATTCAAAAAGGGGCAAAGATGAACATTTTATAATGATAAAGGGACAATACATCAAAAAGACATAACCCTTTAATATATATACACCCAACCTCAAAGCACCAAAATATATAATATCAAGCAACTACTGATAGAACTGAAGAGAGGAACTGACAAAAATACAATTACAGCAGGGGACATAAATACCCCACTGATAGCAAAGGATAGATCATCTAAACAGAGAATCAATAAAGAAAAATCCATCTTAAATGATATATTAAACCAAATGGAAATAAACCATACTTACAGAGCTTTTCACTCCAGAACGCAAGAATACACATTCTTCACTAGTGCACATAGAACCTTCTCAGGGATAGCCCATATGTTGGGGCACAAAACTAGCCTCAATAAATTTAGATAATTTTAATAATCTGATCAATAGAAAATTTAAACAGTCATCAAAAGGTCCCAAGAAATTAAAAGTCCAAGATCACATGGCTTCACTAGTGAATTCCATCAAATATTCAAAAATATTTACAAACACTACCTCAGATAAGTGGTTAATATTCAAAACATAGAAGGTTAATATCCAAAATATATAAAGAATTCATACAATTCAACAAGAAAACCAAACAGTGCTATTAAAAATGGGCAGAAAGCCAAAAAGATACACAAATGACCTACTGATATATTAAAAGATGATAAACTTCACTAGCTATAAGGGAAATGCTAATTAAACCACAATGAGATACCAATTCACAACTATTAGAATGACTATTACAAATAAGGCAAAAAATAATAAATGTTGGAGAGGATGTAGAGAAAAAGAAATTTTCAGATGCTAGTGGTGAGAATGTAAATTGGTACAACCACTCTGGGAAATAATATGGAGATTCCTCAAAGAATTAAAAATAGACCTACCATATTATTCAGCAATCCCTCTTCTTGGTATCTACTTGAAAAATTTAAAGACATTTATTCATATATATATATATATATATGTATCCTTATATACATTATAATATTATCAATGGTAGGCAAGACATGAAAACAACCAAAGTATCCTTTGACGGATAGAGAAGGTATGGTACATATAAACAATGGAATAATTGCTAGTCATAAGAAAAGATGAAATACTACCATTTGTGACAACATGTCTAGATCTGAATAGCACCATGCTAAACAAAGTAAATAATAAGAAAAAGGACAAGAATCACATTATTTTACTCATATATGGGATATTAAAAAATCAACAAACAAAATAAACTCATAGACACAGACAACAATAGGGTGATTATTAGAGGGAAAGGGGAGTTGGGGAGGATGAAGTGTAAAGGGGGCCAAATATATGGCAACAGAGGAAGACTAGAATTTGGGAGGTGAGCACACAATCCAGTATACAGATCATGTATCATAGAAATGTACACTTAAAACTTATATAGTGTTATTAACCATTGTCACCTCAATAAATTTAATTTAAAAAGCACATGGACAGCTACCTCTGTCACTTAGAATTTAGTGCTTAGCACTGGCACTTTATGACCCATTATCCCAAACATCAGCTCATGTGATTACCACCATTTAGGCCCCATATCTCTAGCCCAATATTCTCAAAATAAAAAACAGTATCTGACTACATGAAGTTTTATATGTTTGCCTCAATTTATGTCAGAGATAGAAACTCATTTGGAATGCAAAGAGGTGTATATATTGTCAACTATTTTCCTTAGGTAACAGGAATGCAATAGATTTTTGCTTAACAATGTACTAATTTTTAGTATTACCATTAGGAAATGCTTCTCTTTGTTAATAGGTAGTTTCAAAGGTTCTTATAAATCAGAATGGTATTCATAAAAGCTGTACATAGATGTTGAGCAGTATTTGGAGGCATTAATCAAAATTATTTAAGTAAAAGTGGTATTTTTAATTTAATTTTTAAAAACATCATTATTCTGGCCCTGGCCAGTTGGCTCATTGGATAAAACACTGGCCTGGTGTGCAGCTGCCCCGGGTTTTATCCCCAGTCAGGGCACACATGAGAAGCGACCATCTATCTGCTTTTCTTCCCCTCCTTCTCACCTTCTCTCTCTCTTCCCCTTTTAAAGGCAGCGGCTTGGTTGGTTCATGTATTAGCCTCAGATGCTGAGGTTGGCTTGGTTGATTCAAGCATCAGCCCCAGATGGGAGTTGCCAGGTAAATCCTGGTTGGGTAGCATTTGGGAGTCTGCCTCTCTATCTCCCCTCCTTTCACTTAAAAAATATATCATTATTCTTATTAATTTTTTAAATAAATATACATTGCAAAAATATTAACTCTATAACTTACATAATTAAAGAGCTTATAACCAAATAATATGGAACAAGAGACAAAAGTATTAGAGATTTTTTTTAACCTAGATATTTTCTTAGGGCTATCATTTGTTGTGCCCAGTTTTAACTTTCTGAATATTTACCTCTATTTTACATATAATTTAACTCTTTTAATGTTGGCTTTAAGAAACTAAATCAAACACTTGTAATTTACTTAGAAATATTTTAAAAGGGCACATACACAAAATAATACTAGCCAATAAATTGTGTTCTTTACCTCTAGGCTCCTAAATACAGGGTGAGGCAAAAGGAGGTTTACAGTTGTTTGTATAAAAAATAATATAATAATTAATCAATAATAAATAAAAATAAAGTCTGTGCTTCACATACAACTGTAAACTTACTTTTGCCCAACCTGTATTATTTTTCACACTTAACAGTATACTCTGTTTTGTTCTGCTTGGAGAAATATAATATTACTTCTATCCTTTTGTAGGCTAGAAGAGTCAAGCACATACAAAACAAAGTTCTAACTGCATAATTTGAAATACTAGGGCATAAAATATGATTTTACAATATAAACATTACTTTGACAGTGGAAAACTCAGAGTTGTGGAGGATTTCCTGACAATTCTATGGGCAGGATACTAGAGTTTATCATTGTTTGATATCAGTTTTACCTTTTCATTTTATCCTTTACATATATTGTGTTTCATTGTGGCAAAGGAAAGTGGATCATTTTGAACTCTTGTTTGTAGATAGATACCATGTTCATTATTTAGAGAGGTAAAGTGAATTCTCTTGTATAATGTATTATTTAAGCATTATCAGTTACTAACATCCAGCTCTTTGCTACATCTACTTAAAAGAAATATGAGGTGCTTGTTGACATTAGAACTAAACACACTGAAGTTATGAATTACCATTATGTCAAGACAATAGGTGATTAGGAAAGAAACCAGTTTCTTCTTTGATAGCTTGGATTGTAATATTATTGAATGCAATTTAGCAAAGAGAACAGAATAGTGTATGAGATCAGTTCAGGAGACTTTGATGATATTGTCAGAACAGAAATATGCTGAAAGGTCAGTATGTTTAGTGTTTAAATTTTGTATACGCACCTGGCAGGAGGCAAAGACAGCAAGTAAAAAGGAGAAGAAAAGGAGTCACATAGTGCAATATTTATTATCCTCTGAAGAGGTGATTATACTCCAGAAAGACAAGTTGCTTCTATACTGCTTTAAAAAATTAGAGGATATATCAAAATGAATATGAAGCAATAAAATATCCTCTAATTTTTGTGAGCAGTTTATTTACATTGAAATTACTATAGTATCTATCTACCACAGCCTATGTGGCCACCTCCGCTAACTAGATCATTAATTACTTGTTTCCTTCTCAGTTTTACTGAAAAATAATTTCCAAATAAAACTGTATATATTTAAAGTGTACATGATGATTAGGTATACATATACAACATTAAATGTTTATCATGATCAAGTTAATTAACACATCCATAACCTCATATAGGTTAACAACTCTCTCTCTCTCTCTCTCTCTTTTTTTTTTTTTTTTTTTTTTTTTTTGTAGCGAGAATTCTTAACATCTACTCTTAACAAATATCAAGTATACAATACCGTATTACCAAGTATAGGCACTATGCTGTACACTAGATCCTCAGAACGTTTTAATCTTTTTTTCTTTTTAATTCAACTAGAGGTGAGGAGGCAGAGAGACAGACCCCACATGCACCCCAATGGAGATCCACCCAGAAAGCCCACTAGGGGCTGATGCTTTGCCCATTTGGAGTGTTTCTCTGTTGCTCAGCAACTGAGCTCTTCTTAGAGCCTGAGGAGGAGGCCATGGAGCTATGCTCAGAGCTTGGGGACAACTCACTGCAGTGGAGCTTTGGCTGCAGGAGAAGGGAGAAAGAGAGAAAGAGAGAGAGAGAGAGAAAGAGAGAGAGAGAAAGAGAGAGAGAGAGAAAGAGGGAAACGAGATGGGGAGGGATGGAGAAGAAGCAGATGGGCACTTCTCCTGCATGCCTTGACTAGGAATTGAACATAGGACATTTAAATGCCAGGTACACTCTACCACTGAGCCCACCAGCCAGGACCACTTTTTATCTTATAACTGAACATTTTGTTCTTTATCTTCTTATTCTACCCCCCTTAAGCAGCTGGTAATCATCATTCTACTCTCCTTTTATAAGATTAACTCTTTTTTTTTAATACCTATAAGTTATATCATACAATATTTGTCTTTGTCTAGTTGAATTTACTTAACATATTATTCATATTTATCCATGTTGTGGCAAATGGCAGGATTTCCTTCTGTTTTATGTCTGAAAAATACTTTATTATAACAATTTCATACATATCATATTTTTTATCCATTCATCCATCAGTGGACACTTTGTTTCTGACCAATGGAACAAAATAAAGAGAGAAACAGATCTTTGTTTCATTGTTTTCCTCTATTTCTTTGGTTTTTATTTTATTGATTTCTGCTCTTGTATTTATCTTTTTCCTTCTGCTTGTTTTATATTTATTTTTCACTCATTGTAGTTTCTTCAGGTGGAAGCATAAATAACTGATTTGAGATTTTCTTTTCTAATGCATGAATTTATTGTCACAAATTTACCTCTTAACACTGCTTTAGATGTGACTCACACACTTTAATGTGCTGTATTTTTATTGTCATTCAGATAAAAGTAATTTTTATTGTATTAAGACTTTCTTTTTTGACCAATGGATTATTTAGATGTCTTTTGTTTAGTTTCCAGGTGTTCAGAGATTTTTTTTTTACTATTTTTCTATTATTAATTTCTAGTTATATTTCAATCTGGATGGGATTATACTATATATTTTTAAAGTCTTTTAAATTTATTAATATTTATTTTATGCCCCATGATACACTTTATTTTGAGCTATTTTTTATCAACATTTGCAAAGAATGTATATTATTCTGTTGTTATGTGGGTTGTTTATTAAATGTCATATAGACCTTGTTGATTGATAGTGTTGTTGAATTCTGTCCTTACTAATTTTATATCTGGGTGTTCTAACAGTTGTTGTGAGGATGGTGTTGAAGTTTCCAAATGTAATTGTGAATTTTAGAAAAGATTTTTAGTCTCTAAATAAGATCTACAGGAAATGTCACGAAGACAATGACTTTTCGAAGGCCAGATGAGCTGCCCCAAGGGACTTAGGGGAGACTTCCATCCTGACCTGCTGCAAAGGATCCGGAGGGCAGTCCCAACCAGTTTGTTTGAGTATTTATTAGCAGAAACAAACACAAACAACTTCAAAGAAGTAAAAAGAAAAAAAAAAAGCAGTTCTCAGGGAATTAGACAGAGGGCAAGGAATATGCTAACTCCAGGGGTCAACAGTGTCCTTGTCAATAATAATAGTTATTAACCTATTCATGCTGTATTCAGCATGCACACTATTCAGTACGGTTGTCAGTGACACCACTGTGGCTTTTGCCTCAGGGCACTGAGTTTCTATTCTATGCTAACCTGTTCAGGGCCTCTATAAGGTAAAATATGTAAGAGAATGAAAAATATCATTTTAATATGGTTTTTCTTATATACAGGTAAATAGTGACTAGTTAACTTTAATTTGCTTTATAGATAATAATCAATCATTAAATGAGTGTAGATGTTTGTTCAGCCTGTAACCAACTATGCAGACATTTGTGAAGTTCAAGAAATAAAATTTCACTAATTTGACACAAGTTGCTCCTTTGGCTTGACCTAGTGAAAACATATGTGGCCCCTTCCTCTCTCCCAGGTCAGTCTGTTCTCTATATTATTATTATTGTTATTATATTATTATTAATATAAGTAATAATAATAATAATAATAATAATTGAGGTATGCACCATTTTAATGTAGAGGACAATAAGAAATATAGTATCAGTTCCAAAACTGTGTCTGAAGAGAGAACTTCAGATGTTATAACAAAGTTTTGAATACAAACTTGGTATGAAATCTGTATGGTTTGTGAACAAATGATATCCCAATAAATACAATAATAAAGGAAAAATATGCATGTTGGGAAAAATTAGTAAGGCAATGAAAGACCTTTTATAGGTATTAGCAATGAGCATCTATACACAATTCTAGCAGAAAATTTAAGGTAGATGGTTAAAAACATTTATATTCTCATTGTAGTATATTCTCATTGATATCTTTCTGTTATAAATGCTGAATTCAAATCTGGTGGATGATAAATAAAAAATACAAGGAAAGAAACATAAACTAATAATAATTACAGAATTATTATAGGATAGTTACAGTCAATTAAGACTGGAGGTATACATATTTTTTAATTAATTGTGTTTACATAGATTCTAGTGTCACCCCGAATGAATCCCCCCTCCCCTTCAGGTTTATCCCATCCTATCATCCCCTTTCCCTCTGTCTTCTTTTCCTCTAGTCCTTTTGATCCCTTTTCTGTCTCAACTCCATTCTTCAGTTCAAATTGTTTCTTGGACTCCTAAAATGAGTGAAGTCATATGATATTTTTCTTTCTCTACCTGGCTTATTTCACTTAACATAATAGTTTCCAGGTCCTTCTATGTTGTTGCAAAAGGTAATATTTCCTTCTTTTCCATGGCCCCATAGTGTTCCATTGAATATATTTACCACTAATTTTTAATCCACTTGTCCACTGACAAACACTTGGGCTCTTTCCAGATCTTCGCTATTGTGAATAATGCTGCCATAAACATGGGGGTACATGTCTTTTTTTGAATCAGTGCTATGGTGTTCTTGGGATATATTCCTAAAAGTGGGATGACTGAGTAAAAAGGCAGTTCAATTTTTAATTTCTTGAGGAATCTCCATACTGTTTTCCACAGTGGCTGCATCAGTCTGCATTCCCACCAGCAATGCAGGAGGGTTCCCTTTTCTCCACATCCCCACCAGGACCTATCGTGTGTTGTTTTGTTAATGAGCGCCATGCTGATTGGTGTGAGGTGATATCTCATTGTGGTTTTAATTTGCATTTCTCTATTGATTAGTGATGTTGAGCTTTTTTCATCTGTCTATTTGCCATCTGCATGTCCTCTTTGGAGAAGTGTTATTCATTTCTTTTGCCCATTTTTGATTGGATTTTTTGTCTTCCTGGTGTTGAGTTTTATAGGTTCTTTATAAATTTTGGTTATTAACACCTTATCAGATGTATTGTCGAATATGGTCTCCCATTGTGTGGCTTGTCTTTTTATTCTGTTCATATTGTCTTTAGCTGTAGAAAAGCTATTTAATTTAATATAGTCCCATTTATTTATCCTGTCCTTTATTTCACTTGCCCGTGGAGATAAATCAGCAAATATATTGCTGCGAGAGATGACCGTGAGCTTACTGCCTATGTTTTCTTTTAAGATGCTTATGGTTTTATGACTTACATTTATGTCTTTTGTCCATTTTGAGTTTATATTTTGTGAATGGTGTAAGTTAGTGGTCTAGTTTCATTTTTTTGCAGGCCAATTTTCCCAACACCATTTGTTAAAGAGACTGTCTTTATTCCATTGTATGCTCTTACCTCCTTTGTCAAATATCAATTGTCCATAAAGGTGTGGGTTTATTTCTGTGTTCTCTGTTCTGTTCTATTGATCTACATGCCTATTCTTATGCCAGTACCAAGCTGTTTTGAATACAATGGCCTTGTAGTATAACTTGATATCAGGAAGTGTGATACCTCCCACTTTATTCTTCTTTTTCAAGATTGCTGAGGCTATTCGTGTTCTTTTTTGGTTCCAAATAAATTTTTGGAATATATCTTCTATATCTTTGAAGTATGTCATTGGTACTTTAAATGGTAATGCATTGAATTTATAAATTGCTTTGGGTAATATAGACATTTTAACGATCTTTATTCTTCCTAACCATAAACACAGTATACACTTCCACTTGTTTGTATCTTCCTTGATTTCTTTTATCAATGTTTTGTAATTTTCCAAGTACAAGTCTTTAACTTCCTTGATTAAATTTACTCCTAGGTACTTTATTTTTGTTGTTGCAATAGTGAAGGGGATTGTTTTCTTAATTTTTGTTTCTGAAAATTCATTGTTGGTGTATATAAATGCATGTGATTTCTGTGTATTAATTTTATATCCTGCCACTTTGCTGAATTTATTTATCAGGTCCAGTACTTTATTGACTCAGACTTTAGGGTTATCTATATACAGTATTATATCATCAGCAAATAATGATAGTTTTACTTCTTCTTTTTCAATTTGGAAGCCTTTTATTTCTTCTTCTTGTCTGATTGCTATAGCTAGGACTTCCAGTACTATATTGAATAAGAGTGCTGAAAGAGGGCATCCCTGTCTTGTTCCTGATCTTAAGGGAATTGCTTTTAATTTTTGCCCATTGATTATGATGTTGGCTGTGGGTTTGTCATAGATGGCCTTTATCATGTTGAGGTATGTTCCCTGTATTTTCATTTTGCTGAGGGTTTTTATTATAAATGGGTGCTGGATTTCATCAAATGCTTGTTCTGCATCTATTAAAATTATCATGTGATTTTTCTCCTTTCTTTTGTTTATGTGATGAATCACATTGATTGATTTACAAATATTGTACCAGCCTTGCCTCCCCAGAATAAATCCCACTTGATCATGATGTATGACTTTTTTCATGCATTGCTGGATCTAGTTTGCTAATATTTTGTTGAGGATTTTAGCTTCTAAGTTCATCAGGAATATTGGCCTATAATTTTTTTTTCTTTGTGTTGTCTTTGCCTGGTTTTGGAATCAGAATTATGCTTGCCTCATAAGAGGAGCTTGGAAGTCTTCCTTCCTCTTGAATTTTTTGAAATAGCTTGAGAAGAATAAGAGTTAGTTCTTCTTTAAATATTTGGTAGAATTCACCTGTGAAGCCATCTGGCTCAGGGCTTTTGTTTGTTGGGAGTTTTCTGATAACTGGTTTTTTCTCATTTGTTGTAATTGGTTTGTTTAGATTTTTCTGATTCTTCCTGATTTATTTTTGAAAAATAATATGTTTCCATGAATTTGTCCATTTTACCTAGGTTGTCTAATTTTTTGGCATTTAGTTCTTCATAGTATTTTTTTACAGTCCTTTGTATTTCTGTTGTGGCAGTTGTTATTTCTCTACTCTCACTTCTAATTTTATTTATCTGATTCCTCTTTTTTCTTTTTTTTTTTTTTTTTTGGTGAGTCTGGTCAAGGGTTCATTGATGTTCTTTACCCTTTCAAAGAATCAGCTCTTGGTTTCATTAATCTTCTGTATTGTTTCTTTAGCTTCTATGTCATTTATTTTTACTCTGATCTTTATTATTTACTTACTTCTACTACCTCTGGGCTTTACTTGCCGTTCTTTTCTAGTTCTTTGAGATGCAAGATTAATTTGTTTATTTGAGCTTTTTCTAACTTCTTACAGTATGCCAGTAGTGCTATGAACTTCCCTCTCAGCACTGCTTTTGCTGTATCCCATAAATTTTGAGTTGTTGTAGGCTCATTATTATTCAGTTGTAGGAATTTTTTTTATTTCTTCTTTTATCTCATCATTAATCCATTCATTATTTAATAACATGCTATTTAGTTTCCATGTGTTTGAGCAGTTTTCAGTTTTTCTGTTGTGGTTGATTTCTAGTTTAATGCCATTGTGACCAGAGAAAGTGCCTGATATGATTTCAGTCTTCTTAAAGTTGTTGAGACTGCTTTTGTGCCCTAACATGTGGTCTATCCTAGAGAATGTACCATAAGCACTTGAAAAGAATGTATATTCTGCTACTTTAGAGTGAAAGATTCTAAAGATATCTATTATATCCAATTAATCTAGTGTGTCCTTTAAGGCTGCTTTTTTTTGTTAATTTTCTTTCTTGAGTATCTATGTAGTGATGTTAGTGAGGTATTGAAATCCCCTACTATTATAGTATTGCTGTTGATCTGGTCCTTTACATCCATCAAAGTGTGCTTTATGTATGATATTTAGGTGCTTTTATATTAGGTGCATAAATATTTATAATGGTTATATCTTCCTGTTGGATTGCTCCCATTATCATTATGTAGTGACCTTCTTTATCTATTACTATAGCCTTTGTTTTAAAGTTCATTTTGTCTAATATAAGTATTGCTACTCCAGTTTTTATTTTATTTCCATGTGCACGAAATATTTTTTCCATCCTTTCATTTTCAGAGTGTGTTTCTTTTGTTTTGAGGTGTGTCTCTTATAGACAGCATTTGTCTGGGTCCTGTGTTCTTGTTCATGCAGCTACTCTATGTCTTTTGATTGGACCATTTAATCCATTTACATTTAAGATTATTATTTATATGTAGTTATTTATTGCCATTTTATTCTTTAAAGCTATATTTCTCTGTTACTATATTCTTTTCCCTCTTTGTTCTGTTTACAACAGGCACTTTAACATTTCTTGCAGCAATTGTTTGGTTGTAATGAATTCCTTGAGTTTTTTGTATGTTATTTTTCTGGGAAGCTTTTTATTTCTCCTTCAATTTTGAATGATAGCCTTGCTGTAAAAAGAAGTCTTGGTTTTAAGCTCTTGTTTTGCATTACCTTGAGTATTTCTTGCCATTCCCTTCTGGCCTCAAGTGTTTCTGTTTAGAAGTTGGAATTCATCCTTATGGGAGCTCCTTTGTAGGTGATAGCCTTTTTTTCTCTAGCAGCTTTTAATATTTTCTCTTTATCTCTTAGCTTTGGTATTTAATTATGATGTGTCTTGTAAATTTCTTTGGGTTTCTCTTTAATGGAGTTCTGTTCTTCTTAAACTGTGTGACTTTTTCCTGCATCAATTTAGGGAAGTTTTCAGCTATGATTTCATTGAACAATGTCTCTATCCCTTGTTTTTTTTCTTCTTCTTTAGGAACCCCTATGATGCAGATGTTGTTTCTCTTTTGGTTGTCACAGAATTCTCTTAGAGTTTCCTCAGATTTTTTCAGCTTCTTTTCATTTTGCTGTTCAGCTTCCATGTTTTCTTTTATCTTGTCTTCTAAATCACTGATTCGATCCTCTGCTTCATCCAGCCTGCTTTTAATTGCTTCTAGTGTAGTCTTCATTTCTGAAATTGTATTTGTCATTTCTTACTGGTTCTTCTTTATTATTTTGATGTCCTTTTTGATGCTTGTAATCTCTTTATTTACTTGCTTATTGTGTCCATCCATTGTTGTTCTAAGATCTTTCAGCATTCTAATAATCATTATTTTAACTCTGAATCCAGTAATTTGCTTATTTCCATCTCACTCAGTTCATTTACTGGGGGTTTCTCTTTTTGATTCATTTTGATTGTCCGTCTCTGTCTTCCCAGTTTTTCTGTATATACCCTGTTCGTTTGGATGTGTTGTTTGTAGAGCTGGCTGATTCTAGTGTTGGTGTTGTCTCAAGACTGGAGGTATCTTTAAGAAAGAAAAATATGAAAGTATTGAGATGATAAGATAGTTTTTATATTTATATATTCTTTACAAATAGTGTAGCATTACATAATTTTAAATGTACTTCAAAATTATTTAATTGTGCTTGTTACAGTTAGGTATTTCTTTTAAGTTCATTTTAATGTTATTCAAGAAAATACTGAAGCTTGTAGATGATAGCTAAATTGGCCCAACATGTCAACCAGTAGGTGAGTGAACTTCTGATGCTCAGTTTAGAACTCAGTTCATTGGGGCACAGTTGCCTCTGCCCCTATATTAGAGGAGAACTTCTAAAACTTTACAGAACTCCACAAAAATAACGTCTTATTTTTATGCCATTCAAATTCTCCCAGTCTGCAAGTACTACATTCTCCATGAATGTTTTATTTGTTTTTGATTCCTCAGTTACTTTAAGATAAGCATAATAGTAATAAAACATATTATGGATATGGCTCATTAAATATATAATTGACCATCCTCATATAAATGTAATTGTTTTTCAGGGAAATTTTAAAACTTGCGACCACCTGCTCTCATAAAGGAACCATATATTTTTGTAATAAAGCTGATTCTCTATGGTTTAAATGTGAAACTGAAAAACAAAGCTTCTATGAATAAAATGGTTTTTTTTTAAGTGGCTGATATACTTACTTTTCCTGAATAAACTCTGTTACCCTGTTTGATACAGTCAAGTAAATATTAAGATATTAATAAAAGAGTTCAATAGACATTGAATGCTAAATCCATTATGTTTTAAGAAAATTGTTTTATATTTTAATACTCTTTCCCCATATGGTGGTCAATCACAGATGTTACAAATCAAGCCAAATTAATGAAAAACATTCAAATGCAAAGAACAAAGCTAATGATCTAAATATAAATAGTTTTAAAAAGAGGCCTGAGCTTTTTGAAAAAAATAGTTTTGAATTTTAATAGAAGAAAAATAAGTTTGACAATAATTAATTTTATAAAAAACACTCTCTACTGTTTCTTCCCCCCCAAAAAACTTAAATTCCAACTTTTAATTAATAAAATAGGGTTTACTTTAAGATCATAATTCTCTACTTTCTCTTGTGCTTTTCCACCATAATAGTTGGGGGCTAGCCATTATTATTTCATAAATTACTTCTTAGGCAGAAACTCAGTGTTTATATCAATTAACTGTGTTGAAATCACTCGAGAGTACAAAGACAGTCTTAAAAACAGAAGTGTTTTTTAAAATATTTCTTTATTATTATAATGTAGACTTTTTTGTGGCAGAGACAGAGCAAGAGAGAGAGAGAGAGAGAGAAAACAACAATAGGGAAAGACAGACAGGAAGGGATTGAGATGAGAAGCATCAATTCTTCATTATGGCTCCTTAGTTGTTTATTGATTGCTTTCTCACATGTGCCTTGACCAGGGGGGCTATAGCAGACTGAGTGACGCCTTGCTCAAGCCAGTGACCTTGGCTCAAACTCATGACCTCAGGCTTCAAGCCAGCGACCTTTGGACCTTTGGGTTCAAGCCAGAAACCATGGGGTCATATCTATGACCCTATGCTCAAGGCAGTGACCCTGACCTCAAGCTGGATGAGCCCTTGCTCAAAATGGCAACCTTGGAGTTTCAAACATGGGCCCTCTGCATCCCAGTTTGAAGCTCTATCCACTGCACCACTGCCTGGTGAGGTCGTAATGTAGATTTTTTGAGATGTAGATTTCAAACTCAATTGGCCTTTAAAATTTTGTTTTTAAGCTCCCATTCTGTTCTATAAATTGTGGATTAATTAAATCAATTGCAGAACATTTATGTAACAGAATACTATGCAGACTTTAATTATTGGAAAGAGATTGTCTATGTCAATGTCATTAAGGGGACAATAACAAAACAGTGAAGGACATGATACAATTTTAGTTTATAAACATCTACTTATATTTTCATTCAATCTACTGACTTATTTATCATCTATATAAACATGTATATATATATATAAATATATATCTAATGTGTACAATGGGAAAATACTGTACATTCTGAAGGAGATACACTAAGGTAATAGTGGTTATCAGAGGTGAAGGGTGAGGTTGTAAGAGTATGCAGATAGAGAGCTTATGAGGACTTTGATTTTCTACTTCCTATAGTTAAGTACAATTCACATGCTTTAAGATTAGCAAGGATTACTTATATAATCAGAAATTATTATTTCAGATAATAAAACAAAATGAAGACTATTTATTTTAGCTTTGTGGAAGATTGCTTTATTTCTAGTGTCGGTAATTCTAGTGTCTGAATCAACTCTGTTTGCTAATGTTGCTAATATACAGAAACCATCAGAATGCCCTTTTCTGTTGTAAATAATATTAAACAATAAGTTATTTTGAATGCAACATGAGGTAGTAAGAGGAATCACATTTCAAGCCATATAGATTTGAAATATTATTGTCTGCTTTCAAAAATGTTACAGGGAAGTACTGAGACAGTAGAGGGTACTCTTCAGAAAGAGAGTATATTACTATCAACAGAACAGAATCAAGTATAGTTTCTCTCAGGGAATTCTGGAAGAGAGACAGAATTGAGTAAACTTCAGGATTTACTCCCCTCAAAGGCAGCGTTCTAAGCTTACTGAAATTACTTGGCAAACTTCCCAGCAGAATGATACATTTTCATAAATGTGTATTAGGTTGGGATGAGGGAGTCTCAATTAACACAACTAGTTGATGTCTATCTTTACTTAGCAGTTCTGCCTCACATCATTTTATTTACAGTCCAGAAGACATTTCTAAGCAGTGTACAAAGCATTTCCGAGAACAGAATGGAGCTGACTGCTGGATTTCAAATTCTAGCCTCATTTTTTATTAACTCTGTGTCCATGAGCAAGTCGTTCAAATTTCTGTGCCTCAGTTTCCTCATTTGTAAAATGAGGATAATAAACTCTTTGAATCAGTGACACATTGTAAGCACGGTATGAATATAACCTACTATTATAGTTTATCCAGCCAGTTCAGTTCTGGTCATAAACACATAGATGGAGCTTATGAGTTGCTTTTTTTTTTTTTTTTTTTTTTACAGAGACAGAGAGAGAGTCAGAGAGTGGAATAAATAGGGACAGACAGACAGGAACGAAGAGAGATGAGAAGCATAAATCATTAGTTTTTCATTGCAATACCTTAGTTGTTTATTGAATGCTTTCTCATATGTGCCTTGACCATGGGCCTTCAGCAGACCTAGTAATCCTTTGCTCAAGCCAGCGACCTTGGGTCCAAGCTGGTGAGCTTTGCTCAAACCAGATGAGTCGGCATTCAAGCTGGGGACCTCAGGGTCTCAAACCTGGGTCCTCCACATACCAGTCAGATGCTCTATCCACTGCACCACTGCCTGGCCAGGCTTATGAGTTGTTTTAATGTCATTACTTTTATCTATTATCTACTGAGCAGCAAAAAACCCTCAAACTCATTGTTGGCACCTTCTTATTTCTCTCTCACCTATTCAAAGCATAACCAAATCTTATCAGCATTAATTTTTTAAAATTAGAAAATCCTTAATTACGTTCACTTCTTTATTATCTTCAAAACTATCCCTGTCTCAGGCATTGGCTGGGTAGCTCAGTAGTTTAAGCATTGTCCCTGACTGGTCAAAGTTCTGAATTTGATCCCCAATTAAAACAATCAATGGCCTGACCAGGCGGTGGCGCAGTGGATAAAGCATTGGACTGAAATGTCAAGGACCCAGGTTCGAGACCCCGAGGTCGCCAGCTTGAGCACGGGCTCATTTGGCTTGAGCAAAAAAAGCTCACCAGCTTGGACCCAAGGTTGCTGGCTCAGTGAGGGGTTACTTGGTCTGCTGAAGGCCTGTGGTTAAGGCACATATAAGAAAGCAATCAATGAACGACTAAGGTGTCTCAATGAAAAACTGATGATTGATGCTTCTCATCTCTCTCCATTCCTGTTTGTCTGTTCCTATCTATCCCTCTCTCTGACTCTCTCTCTAAAAAAAAGAAAAAACAACAACCAAAGGATATATAAATACGTGGAACAAAAAATTGATATTTCTTTCTTTCTCCCATTTCTCTCTATCTAAAATCAATAAATAAAAAATAATTTTTAATATTTTTAAATAATTGCCTGACCAGGCAGTGATGCATTGGATAGAGTGTCAGACTGGGATGCAGAGGACCCAAGTTCAAAACCCCAAGGTCACTGGTTTAAGCATGGGTTCATCCAGCTTGAGTGCAGGCTTACCAGCTTGAGTGTGGGGTTGCCAACTTGAACATGGAATCATATACCTGACCCCATGGTCACTGGCTGAGCACAAAGGTTGCTGACTTGAAGCCCAAAATTTGCTGATTTGAGCAAGAGGTCACTAGCTCAGCTGGAGCCCCTTGATCAAGGCACATATGAGAAAGCAATCAATGTCACAACTATATAAAATGTCACAACTATTAGTTGATGTTTCTTCTCTCCCTCCCTCCCTATTTGTCTGTCTCTCTCTCTCACTGAAAAAAGAAAAAAAAGAAAAGGAAAGGAAAAATCTATCCCTGTCCCGGCCTCTGTCTTATCTTATCTAGACATTTGCCTTAGCCTGTTAAATTATCTCCTAGAATCCACACTTTGTCTTGTCATATTAATACTCTACTCTGAAGTCACAGTTACCCTTCAAAATAAAAATTAATTTATACCTATACTGGCCACTATTTACTACTTGAAAATGTGTTTCTATTACCTCAAAGATAAAGATCTAAATCTTTGATGCTGCCTTCAAGTTCCTGGATGGGTCACCTTTATTTATACAGATTTACTTCAAGCCTTTCTTTGCTTTTTCCTGTACTCAGTCATTTAGAACTTTCAGTTCCTCAAATCTATGTTTCTTCCTGCCCAGGCCATTTGCACATGCTGTTTCCCCTTTGGAATAAAATTCTTCTGCTCATCCATCTCACCTTCACTTAAATGGCCTATTGTATAGATATCAGGATAAGCCATCCTCAATAGCTTCTTTACCTCAGTAGAGTTTGAAGCCTTCTTTACATTTCTCAAAGAATTCTATTCCTTCTTTTCTTTCATTTTTCTTTTTTCTTTTTGTGTGTGTGACAGAGACAGAGAGAGACAGAGAGAGGGATAGATAGGGACAGACAGCAGACAGACAGAAAGAGAGAGAGATGAGAAGCATCAATTCTTTTTTTGTTTGTTTGTTTTTGTTTTTGTTTTTTTTGTATTTTTCTGAAGCTGGAAATGGGGAGGCAGTCAGACAGACTCCCACATGCGCCCCACTGGGATCTACCTGGCATGCCCACCAGGAGGCGATGGATGCTCTGCCCATCCGGGCGTCGCTCTGTTGCAACCAGAGCCACTCTAGCACCTGAGACAGAGGCCATGGAGCCATTCCCAGCAGCCCGGGCCATCTTTGCTCCAATGGAGCCTTGGCTGCGGGAGGGGAAGAGAGAGACAGAGAGGAAGGAGAGGGGGAGGGGTGGAGAAGCAGATGGGCACTTCTCCTGTGTGCCCTGGCCAGGAATCGAACCCGGGACTTCCGCACACCAGGCCGACGCTCTCCCACTCATTGCAGCACCTTAGTTGTTCATTGATTGCTTTCTCATATGTGCCCTGACCAGGGGACTGCAGAAGACCCAGTAACCCCTTGCTCAAGCCACTGACCTTGGGCTCAAACTGGTGAGCTTTGCTCAAACCAAATGAGCCTGTGCTCAAGCTAGCAACCTCGGGATTTCGAACCTGGGTCTTTCACATCCCAGTCCGATGTTCTATCCACTGTGCCACCACCTGGTCAGGCAATTCCTTTTTATCTTAATGCTTAGATTAGGTATAATATTGTCATATATTAGTGTAATTAATTAATATCCTTCTCTTTTAGTGAATATAGGGATCTTGTCTGTTTTTCTCTCTGTTTTATCTCCAGACTTCAGCACACATTGTGACCTACAGTGACAGAGTCAGTAAATATTGAACTATTATCTGTTGCCTTATATCATGCATTATACCTTAGGTCCAGACACTTATGTTCTTATTTCATATCTCTTATCATTTGATGCATGATCTTTTCAAGAAACTTCACTACCAAGAGTTTAATTATTGTATAATTTTGGGCAAGGTACTTTACTTTTCTTGCGGCCATTTTTTTCATCTCTTAAAAATGTCCAACATGGCCAGCCTACTTTATAGTTGTCATGAATGTAAAATGAGATGGTGTATATGATAGTGCTATATAAAAACATTGTAATAGAAAGAGTATATGTTATTAACACAATTAATTTCTGGTTGTGCTCTAGATTATCTCAACCAGAGATAGCTCAATATTCATCAAAGCTTGATGAAATTATTTTCCCTATGTTTGTTTTTTAAATCTTTGTAACATTCTTAATACAAATTTTTGAAAATAGGCCTATGCTTCTGGTAGTTCTAACCTGAGTAGTAACACTGTTCTACAGAATTTGAGAGTTCAGAAAATACTTTAGTTTTGAAATAGTCATTTTTTTTAATAATATATGCCACATAGGCATTTTCCTTAATGAACAGTGCCACAATTAGAAGTTCATAGTCAACACTAGATTAAGTGAAATGATCACTACCATATAAATGACAATATCTTCATAAGCCAGTAGGTATGCAATTTATTGATCATGGTCCATCAGCAATTGACAAATGAGTGAGCTTTTTTAATATCATCATTTTTATTTTGAACCTAAAAACTGTTTATTTAGCTGATATCTAAGTGTTTGATTGTTAGAATTTTATCCTTCTCTATTTATTTTTACCAATATGCTGATGTTCTGAAGGCATTTAAAGGTAATAATTGTATATAACAAAATAACAATTCTGTAATAGAAAGGTATCAATGTGAGCAGAGTATATTATTTCATGAATCATTGATGGATGACAGTTCATTTAATAACATTAACTACAATGTACATTGCTCAAGAATTCTTAATTGGGAAGGGATTTGTAATTTATATATTAAAAATATATTAAAATGATAATGGCCTAAGCAGATGATTTTCTTGGCATATTAGTCACTTAGTGATTGCCAAATTTTGAATCATATGGATTAAAAGTCATGATAGGAATTGGAAATGCGAAGGGAAAAAATTGAGTAATATTCAAGAGATAACATTGATGACATTCTGAATATTCACCACAGGAGATAAAAGGAAAATTGAAAGGAACCTGAAGTATTTTTTTATAATATCTTCAGAATGACAAAATCATTAGAGTCTCAGAAATTGAGTTTATTTGGCACCTGTAATAAGCTCTCTTTTACAGAAAAAGCAAGAAAGGAAAGATCTATTAAACTAGAAGTTCAAATAATAGAGTTTTCTTTAGTTTTACTAATTCAATGGAGGATAATTACAGAACATTACTTGGAAAAAACACAAAACAATATTTGCAGCAAAACTGAACTTCAAAAAGGGAGCTTCAGGGAAAAGAAGTCATTATTTCTTTTTATTTTTTTAATTTTTTAATTAAATTTATGGAGGTGATATTGTTTAATAAGATACATCATTTGTATGTTGTATAGTGTGCCCACTACCCGGAGTCAGATCTTTCATCACCATGCATCTGACCCCCTTTAGGCTTCACGACCACACTTCCTTCCCTCTGGTTGCCACCATACTGTTATCTGTGTCATGAGTTTTTGTTTGTTTTTCTTGTTTGTTCATTTTTTTATTTTCAGTTTTATATCCCACATATGAGTGAAATAATATTTTGATTAGATACTTGCTAAACAAAGGCAGAGTAGATCTTGGAGAACATATTTTTATGATCAAACCATATCTTATTCTAATTTCTCTTCTTCCTGTTGTGTCATGTATATTATATATTTAGTAAAGTTGTTATTCTTGATGATGAAGATTTGGATAGTGGTAAATAGTATACAGCATCCCTTATTATATTTGATATTCAAAGAGATAACATTATTTAAGCAAACTTAAAAATAGATAGATTACACTTAACACTTATTAAAGTATTATTTCAGTTACAGAGATAGGCTATGTCTAGATTGTGAGTTATATTGGGTAAAGGTTAAAATATAAAATGTTATGATATAGTCTCTACTTTTTTCTCCATATTGGTTTTCTTTAAGTTGTTTTGTTATTTTTACCACCAACTTTCATGCATAATATCTTCAATAGCTGGACTGCATATTCATGATAATCAAATTCTGCAGGACCTTCTATTCTTTCACGTAGGTTGGGCATCGAGCTCCCTCATCAGACAGCTACACCATTCTGTTCAAGGCCTCTGCTTAGTCCCAGCTTATTCACTTGTAGTAAAATATCTGCCTCATGTTTTATCAAGAGATGATTTGCTCCCTTTAAATTTCACATCTTTCTCCATGCAGATTAATTTGCAATTGTACACATGCTTACATTTTGTTGTTCAAGTTCACAGCACAGTGAATTCTGTTCAAGGTCAAATTCTATACTCTTCTCCCTGTAATGCCTTTTCTTTCCCGAATTTAAGGCGAATTCCTATTTATGATTGATTGATATTCTATTCACTTGACATCTCCTCAATATCTTCCTTGATATATATATATTTGACACCTTGTGTTGTCTTCACTTGTGTTTTATGGTATCTAGTATACATTTACAATGATTTACCAAAATTGCTTTGCACTTAAGATATCTGTAATTAAATTTCAAGTGTTCTCCTTAATACTTGGTCTTCCTAAAGCTTTACTCATCTCAGTTTATGAGACCTCTGTTTTCCCAGATGTTCATGCCAAAAGTCCAGAAGCCATCCTGATATCCACTCTTTTCCACAAACCCCATATCTACCCCATTTGCAAATCACAGCAGATCTACCTTAAATAAGCATATATCAAAAATATGACCTTATTTCTCCTTTCAGGACTAGTATCTTGGTTCAAGTCACTAACTTAATATCAATTCATTTTCTTCCTAATCAGTTTCCCTTTCTCTGCCCTTGAAGAATATATTTTAATATATTCTTACAGTGGCCAGAGTGAACCCAAGTCAGATTATGCCATTTTACTCAAAATCTTTAATGCTTTTACATAATACTCAGAGCAAAACTCTAAGTCTTTTCATTGGCCTATACAGTCCAGGCATTGTGGCCATGACACCCCTCCGACACAGGTACCTCTCTCCCCTTTCTTTGCTCCAGCCACAAAAGCCTCCTTGCTGATTCTTCAACAAACCCATAAAGTTTTCTGCTTCCGTGGCTTTTAAGTGGCCATAGTCTCTGCCTGAAGTCCTCTTCCTCTAGATACCTACATGGACCTTTCTAGAATCCTGTGGATCTCTAGTCAAATGTCATCTTGTGAACTAAGTCTACCTTAACTACCTTAGTTATAGAACCTCTTATCTCCCACCACTTGTACTTCCTATTTCTATTAGTTGGGTTTAGTTTCTTCTTCAGAACATTTACCGCTGTTTCATACAATTCACATTTATTTGAATATTTTTTTTTAGTGACTGTGCTTTCAATTAGAAAACTTGTAATAAGAAATTCTTGTTTATTATTGTATTCCTAACAACTAGAACATTACCTGAAAAATAGCAGGAACTAAAAACAATATGTGCTGACTAAACATTTTGTGTAATTATGTTTCTGTATATTTATTTGCCCTCCTGTGTTGGGAAATCCTTGAAGTTAATAATTATTGATTACATTTCCCCCAGCACTAAACATTGTAGATCATCAATAAAATTTATTAAATGAATAAAGTAGGAAATATTCCTCAAACTTTAATATCTACCAATGAGGATCATATTCTAAGAGAAGTGAAGTTTCTGCTGGCATTGATTATGAGGCTATATTTGGGTAACATAAAACTCACATATGGAAAATAGAACCACATAAGAAACAATGAGCTCCTACTATGCAACATTTTACCCCAAAATAATATACATTTATTTCACACATATTTATTGAGCATCTGCACTGTTCTGAAACTTTGGGATTCATCAAGAAATAAAATAGGCTAAAATCCCTGAACTTGTAGAGATACATTCTAATGGAAAAAGACAGAGAAAATAAAAAACAATGTAATAAAGAAGTAAATTTTATATTATTTTAAAAGTAATACATACAATGAAAAATAAAATCAGCAAAAATAGGGATTGAGAAGAGTGATGAGAGGGGGTAGTGGTCTTGGCAGTGATATAGTTAAATCCAGCAATACTGGATATGGTGAGGTATAATTGTTTTTTGAGCTAAGACTTCAAGGATATATTCATATACAAAAGGAAATGTGAAATAGTACTCAGTCTAAAAGATCTTTTTCTTCCTTACATTGGGAAAGCCTATAAAAACTCTTCAATGTGCAACTACATTAAGGCTCAGTGGGTCACACTAAAATGTAGAATAAGTTACTCATCTGGCTCATGCTGTATTTCAGGCATTTCTGGAATAGTACATAGAGATAGTTAGATGATAATGTTTATTACATTGCATCGAATAGAAAGAAATGTAATAGAAAGTTTCCATATTTGTATGCTTAATGGAGAACTGTTTCAAAACAGAAACTCTGAAAACTCTGTAACAAATATTTTTTTAATATGCAAGAGAGACCAATAGAGTATGGACTAGTTTGAGTTGTGAGAGTGTTTGGGTACATAACTCTAATTAGAGACAAAAATAAGCAACAGAAAGAATCTGAAACATGACAGAAGATGCCATGCCCTCCTTTAGGTGCAAAGTTGTTTATGTTTTTTAAAATAATGTTAACAGTCATGAAATCAGTTAGACATTAGTATTTGTTAATAACAGTTTAAATAATATATATTCTTTAATAAAGAAATTGATCTTTGCTTTAAGTCACCAGATAATACATGTATAAATTGGTTATACATAATTTTGTTTTAGTAAAGATAGTATTATATTTAACTCATGTTGAAATACGGATTTAGTTTCCCACAATTATTTTATTTTTTTATGTTTAAAGTATTCCTTCTGTTAACTTTTAAGGTGAAACATCTTGAGCAAGAAAGGTCCTAATCTCTATTTGTATCTACACTTATGTTCCTCCAAGGAAGACATCTAGTAATCAAATCCATAGGCAGAATTGTGCCAGAACATGTGCTATTCCTACTCAAATGTGCCTCCTACACCCTTGTAAAATCTTGCCTGTGATCTGTAGCCACTGCGCAGGAAATTCAAAACAGCAGGTCTACCCAATTTCTGAGTCTCTTATTTCTCTGTCTAGTAATTATTTATTCTCTTATTTCTTTTTTATGTTTTAATTTTTTATTATTTAGAGCACAAACTATCCAGGCTGAATAAATGACATCACACACAAAATTTCTAGAAATATTTACATATAATAAGTTCTCTACTTCTATTAAACACTGGTCAAAATTAATTAGAATTAAAATTTGACAGAATCCACTGAACATAGATGACAGAAAGCTCTAAATGAAAAGAAACACTGGGACTTTATTTACTAAGCATGATATTATTCACCAGAAACAGACACTTAGCATCGCATAATTATTATAAAGTCTAAGCTTAACGGAAACTTATTCAGAAATTTATGTATGCTATCTTAATAATCTTATTTATGACTACTTCTAGTATTGCTACTACTGCTACTGGAACAAGCTCGGGTTTGAGTTGTCCATCACTGCTGAGTCCAAAAATAGTCACGGAACCTGGGACCAAATAGTATAAAAGTGTCTTTTATTCAAATTGCCAACAACCTGAGAAAGCAGGGAGCCTAAAAATGCATTCAAATCCTGCCTTTCAGTCTTGGCTAGCTGGCCAGTTTATAGACTTTGGGCAGGGGCAGTTAGTAATTTATTAAAGAGCATACAGTTTAATCACATAGCAGTGCACCAGAGATGGGGGTTTGGTTGGCAGGAATGTCACCCTGGCAAGTTCTTCTGATGTACATGGGTCCAATTTGCACAGGTTTATTTGGTGATATCTCCAGGACAGTTGGGTCCTGGTGCCTTTGAGGCCATCTGCTTCTGGGAATTATCCACAAGAGAGACACCCTAATCTCCATGGGAGACAAAGTAAAGGTTTAAGATTCATGAACTAAGTTTTTAGTTATTTACAGGGTCTTAACAATTCTAGAAAATTCTGTGGCTAAACTCTTACAAACAACTTTTGTCATTTTAATGCTCCTAATCTTCAGGCTTCACCCATGTGTCCACTTCTAAATAGGCTCTCCAGGCCTTCCTGCAAAAACAAACTTCTCACTGCGTTTCAAAAGGTAAGGCCAGGGAGCCATTAAGGAAGAATACCAAGCAAATGAACTATTTCCTAACCCCTACTGATTACAACTAAAAGCTACTCTTCTGAAGCTAAATTTTTAACTTTTGAGTTCCTCTATCACTACTACTATTACTCTAAATAGTATTGATATTATTAATATCAAACTACTACTACTTCTATTGCCATTATTACTATTCTTCTGCAATTAGTACCTTTATTATTGCTACTATGGCCTTTATTACTATCTCTATTACTGCTGCTTCTGCTACTATTACTACTACTCCTACTACTGATTCCATGGCTGCTATTACTGCTATTGCTACTGTTATTACTACTATTACTGGTGCTCAGTGAGCTCTTAATATACCCTTGGGTGCATGCCTCTCCATTTTCTGTAAAATATATTATTAAACCTTATAACAAACATATGATGTACCTTTTTTTATTCCTACTTCTCAAGATGAGAAAAGTAAAGCTCATGGAGGATAGCAACATACCTAGCTCACAGAAGACAATAAGTTAGGAAGTACTGATGCAAATCAAAGTGTAAAAAATTCTGATCCATGTGCTTCTCATTGTGTTCTACTGTATCTCATGGTTAGAGAAACTCACCTTCCTCACCACCAGCCTGCTCATATAGTCATGCTTCAGTAGATAAAGCAGGAGATGTAATTGTTTAAACAGATATTTGATTTTCAGAGGAACAGCTAATTTTACATGAATACAAACTATTTTATTATAAATTATATATTTATATTGTGGTAAAGAACACACAATATGAAATCTACCCTCAGCACATTTTTAAGTGTATAGCACCATATTGTTAAGTATAGCATAACGTTTTACAGAAAACCTTTAGAACTTTTCCTCTTGCATGATTGAAACTTTATTGCTATTGAACAACAACTCCACCCTAGAATCCCCGCAGCTACCATTCTATCCTGCTTCTCTGAGTGTGACGACCTTAGGTACCTCATGTCAGTGGAAGCATGAAGTATTTGTCCTTCTGTGAATGACTCATTTTACTTAGCATAATGTTCTCAAGATCCATCCATGTTTTAGCATATGACAAGGTTTCCTTTTTTTTTTAATAGTTGAATAATAGTCTATTGTATGTATATATCATATTTCTTTATCCATTTCTCACAGTAAAAATTTGGGTTATTTTTACCTCTTGGCTATTATAAATAATGTTGCAATGAACATGGAAGTGAAAATATCTCTTTGATATCCTGATTTTTATTCTTTGGATAAATACTCAAGTATGGGATTGAAGGATCATATATTAGTTCTTATTTTAATATTTAATTTTCTTGAGAAACCTCCATAATGTTTCTATAATGACTGCACTATTTAACATTCCCACCAATAGTGGATAAACATTCTAATTTCTCCACATCTTTGCCTAGACTTGTCACTTTATGAGGTTTTTTTTCTTGTTTTGTTGTTTTATAATGGATATCCTAACAGATGGGAGGAGGTACCTTGATGTATTTTGTTGTTGTTGTTTTGGCGTGTGCATGAGAGAGATAGAGAGACAGAAAGAAAGACAAACACAGGAAGGGAGAGAAGCATCAACCTGTAGTTGCATCACTTTAGATGTTCATTGATTGTTTCTGATATATGCCTTGACCAAGGGTAGGCGTACTCCAGCCAAGCCAGTGACCTCTTTCTCAAACCAATGACCTTAGGCTCAAGCCAGTGACCTTGAGCATCAAGCTAGAGATTATGTCAATGGGATCTCATGGGATCATGTCAATGATCCTACACACAAGCTGGTGAGCCTGCCCTCAAGCTGAATGAGCCTGTGCTCAATCCAGCAACCTTGGGGTTTTGGAGCTACAACCTCAGCCTCTCAGGTCAATGCACTATCCACTGTGCTACCACTGGTAAGGCATCTTGATGTGGTTTTGATTTTTATTTCACCTATGATTAATGCTATTGAGCATCTTTTCATGTACATGCTGACCTTGTATATTTTTTCTTTTATGAATCATATATTAATACTGTATAATAATACAAGCAAATATGTTAATAAATATTTAGTATGCATTCATATGTCTGCATATATGATTATGCTACAAATAACAGTGATTTCTACAGATTGAATGTCATAATATTACTGTATTCTAACTTATTAAACTTTTTCATTATTTTTTAAATCAGGCCTTGAAATGTTAGCTGTGTATAATTATATATAAAATAGTTTAAATTTCTCACATTAGTTAGGTATTTGAAAATGCATGTGAAAACATATGCAATTATACAAGTTTTAGATCTTTTGAAACAGTTGAGGAGAAATAAAATTTCTGCATTGAAATTGACAAAATCTATATTTGGACCTTGGAGTAATAGATGATTAAACTGTTCCTTTATTTTAACAAACAGTATTTATTAATGATAGTTTAAATAATTTAATTTTTTAACCCAGAAGTTGATCTTTGCCTTTAACTTACTAATTAAAAAATAATGGAATGAAAGTGAATTTTAAGCATAAAATTATTTGTATTTCAGTAGACTGTAGATTTATAAAACCAAGTCTGAAAAAAGAAATTAAATCTCACAAATAGGCGAACAAAGCAAAGCTCTTGGTTAAAACATGAGAATTTCTGTTGGGAATTAGAAAAGTACTTAAAAATAATTAAATTAAAGTTGGGTAGATGTGTCAGCCCAAGTATCCCACAATATGACAACTCCAGGGAAATCAGAACATAGAATGCTATGAAAATTCTCAAATGATAACAGTAAAACTCAGGTGTAATTCAAGAAATTTCTAAGCTGTTTTGTATGGTTAGACAGTATATGACATTAATATACATTTATAACTCTCATTTATCCTGAGGCCTACATTATTGGCACATTCCTATTCCCTCTCATCTGCTACATGTTTTATTCTTTTAGGCATCTGTGCACCAGAAGCATATGTGTCAGCCATGCAAACGAATTTAACATTGTATTATTGTTTTGTGCATTTATCTCAATAGTTTCTAATTGAGTGTATCTGCCTATGCAGACCCATATCAATGGACATTTATGTGTCAAAAATCAGATAATTAATGCAGTGATATTTAGAGTAACAAGCATGTGCTTTGGATCACAAAGACTTTGGTTTAAATTTCAGTTATGCAACTTAATAGCTTTGACAAATTTTTACCCCTCTGAGTCTCAGTTAACTCATATTTGTGATGGAATTGGTAGCCTTACTTTAGTCTTGTTATAGTCAATGAAATAGCATGTAAAGCACAGCATTTTCTTTGAGCACAGTAGAGCTTACTGGTAACACAGTTATAAATATGAAATAACACTACTAAGTGTTAACTAAATTATTCTAATGTGCTATGTCTAAAAAAGCAAAAGTTTTAGAATATATTTTATATTTTACTATTTAAATTGCTCTATTGGCCCTGGCCGGTTGGCTCAGGGGTAGAATGTCGGCCTGGCGTGCAGGAGTCCCGGGTTTGATTCCCAGCCAGAGCACACAGGAGAAGCGCCCATCTGCTTCTCCACCCCTCCCCCTCTCCTTCCTCTCTGTCTCTCTCTTCCCCTCCCACAGCCAAGGCTCCATTGGAGCAAAGTTGGCCCGGGCACTGAGGATGGCTCAGTGGCCTCTGCCTCAGGCACTAGAATGGCTCTGGTTGCAACAGAGCGACACCCCAGATGGGCAGAGCATCGCCACCTGGTGGGCGTGCCAGGTAGATCCTGGTTGGGCACATGCGGGAGTCTCTCTGACTGCCTCCCCGTTTCCAACTTCAGAAAAATACAAAAAAAGAAAAAAGATTAAATTGCTCTGTTGCAATGTTTGTAAGTAGCAATAACAAATTTATTTAAAATTTTTATTTTATTCTATTTATTTAACATTTATTTTTTTTATAAATTGCAAAAATAGTACTACAATGCATAATCATGGTAACTAAAAATACACAGTTCTGTAAAAATAAACTTGAATTTCTCTCCTCTATCCCCCTCAATACTCCTGAATTAAGTAGAATTCATTTATATTTCTTCTCGTTTAAACAAACATAAACATAAACACATACTTTTTTTTCTTTTTTTTAATAAGGGTATGTTATATATGTTATTCTCAAATTTTTTTCAATCTAGGTCAACATAGGATTTAGCTCATTTTTTTTAATTACTAAATATTCCATTTTATATACATTTCATAATACAGTTAATCATGTCTCTATGGATCTTTTATTTAAGTATCTTAAAGAAATATGGATTGCTATAAAAGTAATAGAAAAACTAAGTATAAAAGTCTAACACAAAGAAATTGAGTCATAAACATGAGTTGAAAAAATTGTTAATTCACTTCTTATAGACTCATAACTTTAAAGTTATATTTAGTATTCAGTATATTCTGATATTAGAAAAATTGCCTGACCTGTGGTGGCGCAGTGGATAAAGCGTCAACCTGGAAACGCTGAGGTTGCCGGTTCAAAACCCTGGGCTTGCCTGGTCAAGGCACATATGGGAGTTGATGCTTCCTGCTCCTCCCCCTTCTCTCTCTCCCTCTCTCTCCCCCCTCTCTGTAATGAATAAATAAAATCTTTAAAAAAATTAAGAAAAATTACCAGTTTATATATTCTTTGTACTGTATCTCCCAAAGATAAAATATGTTGAAAGCATCTAAAGAAATAAATTGTCAGCAAGAAGTTGTTGACATTGGAAAAGCTGTAGTTTTCTAAGTGGTGTCATTAATAAAATTGAGACAAGTTGATTGAAAAGAAAAAGTATTGATTATATTTTCAGAACATAATTTGGATTTGCCTTTGCCATTACTAAAGGTGTAATGAGTAGGGGGTCAATAAGTAAATAATCCATCTAGTTTGAAAGTGACTTATCCTGAGGTGTCTGGGTCATGTTTGTTGCATTAGCTCATAACATATTTGAGCTGTCATCAAATACTGCTGAAATCACTCCTCAATTTGTGTGCCTTTCTCTGAGAAAAAAAATTTTTTTCCCTTCTCTGTGGAAGTGGAGTGAGATAAGAAATTGTACAATAACCCTGGCACATCAATTCATCAAGGCACTTAAAAAGGTTTTGCTACCATGAGTAGGAAAAAAATGAGCATTGGGGTTTATTATCTGTCCTGTCCTCTCCCCTTGATTTCATTTTGTTCTTTGTCTCCTTGCCCTACTCAGTCTCTTCCTCTGCAGTAGCTCCCCTGCCCCTTCCTGCTTTTGCTTGTCTTGCTTAGGCTTACTTCTGTTAAGAACTTACATGCATCTCACTATTTCTATCTTTACAGTGTCAGAGAGTGGCTGACTCCAGAGTGAGGTTAATTACATTAGCAAGTGAATTGTCATGCTCCTGAGGCCGAGGGAATTTCTAGGAGGGTCCGCTAGTGGACTGACCTGTGCACACACTCCACAACTGTTCATTTACACACTTAGCCTAAGAACACACAATTATAAGCTGACATTTTCCTTTTGAAACCATACATTTTCATTCACAACACTCATTCATCGATCAAAGTTATTTTCCTTCTGAGATGCATAACAGTCCAAAAACTGTTTTGTCATGAGTCTGTCATTGCTCTTAAAATACCATTGGATAGAGTGGAGGAAAGCATTTTAAATCAAATCATGGAATAGCTCACATAAAATAGCAGCTGTTTTTTAAACTCATTTCACAATACTATGTAAATAAAACAGGTTTAACAGCTGGAAGAACAAAATGGTCTCTGATAACACTAATTATTTATTATGACTACTTTGATGTAGCATTTATTTGAGCACAAGTTATATTTTTAAAAGCCAGAAGGAAATTAAAAGTAAACAAAAGAATTGCACTCCTGACCAATTCCTTTGCCTTGAGGTTATTATAATCGGGCAGCTGCTAGACAATTTTCATATTCTTCCAGTTCCTGGGTTCTGGCTTCTCCATCAGATGTGCACAAAATTATTTGGATGTTTAAAACAAGAGGACATAGAGAAAATGTCATTGTTTTCTTTTAGTAGAAATAAAATTAACAGACAAAACAAACCAAACATTTAGAGCATATTGATTATGAAATAACCCTCCAACCCTCATTCCTTAAGGGAAAATACATAAAGCCTTTTTTCTTCCAAGCACTGCCCTTGTTGAGTGTCTTTTTTTTTTTAATTTTTATTGATTTTAATTTATTGTGCTTACATAGATTCAAGTGTCCCACTGAATATATCTCCCTCCTCCCCACCCCCATGTTCCCCTTGATACCCCTCTTTGCATCCTTCCTCCAATGCCATCCCCCCTTCCCTTCAGGATTTGCAATCCTGCTCTCTATAACACTGTGTTATGTATACATAATTTCACTAATCTCTTTCCCTTCTCTGATCCCGTCCTCTCCCCCTTTCACTCTGATCACTTTCCTTCTTGTCCCTTTGATCCCGCCTCTACCGTTATTCTGTACCTCACTACACATTCTTCATTAAATTCCTCATATGAGTGAGGTCATATGATATTTTTCTCTCTCTGCCTGGCTTATTTCACTTAGCATAATAGACTCCAGGCCCATCCATGTGGTCTCAAAGGCAAGATTTCCTTCTTTTTCATGGCCACATAGTATTCCGTTGTGTATATGTACCATTACTTTTTAATCCATTCACCCACTGATGGACAGTTGGGCTGTTTCCAGATATTCGCTATTGTAAACAATGCTGCAATAAACATGGGGGTGCATTTCTTCTCTTGTATCAGTGATTTGGTATTCTTAGGATATATTTCTAGAAGTGGGATGGCTGGGTCAAAAAGTAGTTCGATTTTTAATTTTTTGAGGAATCTCCATACTGTTTTCCACAGTGGCTGCACCAGTCTGCATTCTCACCAGCAGTGCAGGAGGGTTCCCTTTTCTCCACGCCCTCACCAGCACTTATTCTGTGTTGTTTTGTTAATGAATGCCATTCTGACAGGTGTGAGGTGATATCTCATTGTGGTTTTAACTTGCATTTGATTAGTGATGTTGAACATTTTTTCATCTGCCTATTAGCCATCTGTATGTCCTCTTTGGAGAAGTGTCTATTTAGTTCTTTTGCATATTTTTTATTGGGTTGGTTTCTTTCCTGTTGTTGAGTTTTACAAGGCCTTTATAAATTTTGGTTATTAGCCCTTAACAGACTTATTGACGAATATGTTCTCCCATTGTGTGGTTTGCCTTTTTATTTTGTTCATATTTTCTTTAGCTGTGCAAAATCATTTTAGCTTGATATATTCCCATTTGTTCATTCTGTCCTTTATTTCACTTGCCTGTGGAGTTAAATCAGCAAATATATTGCTGCTAGAGATGTCGGAGAGCTTACTGCCTATGTTATCTTCTAAGATGCTTATGGTTTTCCAACTTACACTTAAATCTTTTATCCATTTTGAATTCATTTTTGTTTATGGTGTAAGTTGGTGGTCTAGTTTCATTTTCTTGCAAGTACCTAATTTTACCAACACCATTTGTTAAAGAGACTGTCTTTACTCCACTGTATGCTCTTACCTCCTTTGTCAAATATCAATTGTCCATAAAGGTGTGGGTTTATTTCTGGGTTCTCTGTTCTGTTCCATTGATCTATATGCCTGTTCTTATGCCAGTACCAAACTGTTTTGAGTATAATGGCCTTGTAGTATAACTTGATATCAGGAAGTGTGACACCACCCACTTTATTCTACCTTTTCAAGATTGCTTAGGTTATTCGTGTTCTTTTTTGTTTCCATATAAATTTTTGGAATATTTGCTCTATATCTTTGAACTATGCCATTTGTATTTTAATAGGAAAAGCATTGAATTTATAGATAGCTTTGAATAATATAGATCTTTTAATGATATTTATCCTTCTTATCCATGAACATGGTATATGCTTCCACTTGTTTGTATCTTCTTTGATTTCTTTAATCAATGTTTTCTAGTTTTTCAAGTACAAATCTTTAACTTCCTTGGTTAAATTTACTCCAAGGTACTTTATTTTTTTGTTGTTGCAATAATAAAGGGGATTGTTTTTTTAATATTTTTTTCAGACAGTTCATTGTTGGTGTATAAAAATGCTACTGATTTCTGAACATTAATTTATTTTTTGCCACCTTGCTGAATCCCTCGATCAGGTCCAGTAGTTTTTTTACTAAGACTTTAGGGTTTTCTATATACAGTATCATGTCATCAGTAAATAATGATAGTTTTACTTCTTTTACAATTTGGATGCCTTTTATTTCTACTTCTTGTCTGATTGCTGTGGCTAACATTTCCAGAACTATGCTGAATAAGAGTGGTGAAAGGGGGCACCCCTGCCTTGTTCATGATCTTAAAGGGATTGCTTTTAATTTTTGCCCATTGATTATGATGTTGGCAGTGGGTTTGTCATAGATGGCTTTTATCATGTTGAGTTATGTTCCCTGTATTTTCACTTTGCTGACAGTTTTGATCATAAATGGGTGCTGGATTTTATCAAATGCTTTTTCTGCATCTATTGATATTATCATGTGATTTTCTCCTTCCTTTTATTTGTATGATGAATCACATTGATTGATTTGCAAATATTGTACCAGCCTTGCCTCCCCAGAATAAATCCCACTTGATCATGATGTATGACTTTTTTCATGCATTGTTGGATCTGGTTTGTTAATATTTTGTTGAGAGTTTTAGCATCTAAGTTCATCAGGAATATCGGCCTATAGTTTTCTTTCTTTGGGATGTCTTTGCCTGGTTTTAGAATAAAAATTATGCTCGCATCATAAAAGGATCTTGGAAGTCTTCCCTCCTCTTGAATTTTTTGAAATAGCTTGAGAAGGATAGGAGTTAGTTCTTTGAATATGTGGTAGAATTCACCTGTAAAGCCATCTCACCCAGGCCTTTTGTTTGTTGGGAGATTTTTGATAACTGTTTCTATCTCATTTGTTGTAATCGGTCTGTTTAGGTTTTCTGATTCTTCCAGATTGATTTTTGAAAGATTATATGTTTTGAGGAATTTGTCCATTTCACCTAGGTTGTCTAATTTTTTGGCATTCAGTTCTTAATAGTATTTTCTTACAGTCTTTTGTATTTCTGCTGTGTCAGTTGTTACTTCTCCACTCTCATTTCTAATATTATTTATTTGAGTCCTCTCTCTCTTTTTCTTCATTTTTTTAAGCCTCTATGTCATTTATTTCCACTCTGATCTTTATTATTTTCTTTCTTCTACTTCCTCTGTGCTTTGTTTGTTTGTTCTTTTTCTAGTTCTTTTAAATGTAGGGTTAGGTTGTTTATTTGTACTTTTTCTTGCTTCTTAAAATATGCTTGTAATGCTATGACTTCAAGACTTCCTTAGCTATGTCCCATAAATTTTGAGTTGTAATATATTCATTTTTATTTGCTTCAAGGAAATTTTTAACTTCTTCTTTGATCTCATTGTTAACCCATTCATTATTTAATTACATGCTATTTACTTTCCATGTGTTTGAGTGTTTTTCAGTTTTTCTGTTGTGGTTAATTTATAGTTTCAGGCAGTTGGGATCAGAGAAGATGCTTGATATGATTTCAACTTCTTAAATTTGTTGAAACTCGTTTGTGTCCTAGCATGTGGTCTATCCTAAAGAATGTACCTTGAGCACTTGAAAAGAATGTATATTTTGCTGCTTTAGGTTGAAAGGTTCTGAAGATATCTATTAAATCCAGTTGATCTAGTGTGTCCTTTATTGGGGGAGGGTTAAAGTACTTTTATTTTTATTTTTTTATTTATTTTAATGGAGCGACATTGATAAAATTGTATTCCGTCACCTTCTAACTGGTTTTCTTTGTGCCCTTCCCCTCCACCAACACCCTCCCTCTCCTCCCCCCCACCCTATAACCCCAATGCTGTTGTCCATGTCTCTGAGCCTCATTTTTTTGTCCCACCTATGTATGGAATTATATAGTTCTTAGTTTTTTCTGTTTCACTTATTTTGCTCAGTATAATATTATCAAGGTCCATCCATGTTGTTGTAAAAGAGCTGATGTCATCATTTCTTATGGCTGAGTAGTATTCCATAGTATATATGTCCCAAAGCTTTTTAATCCACTTGTACTCTGATGGACACTTGGGCTGTTTCCAGATCTTCGTTATTATGAACAATGCTGCCATAAACATGGGGGTGCATTTCTTCTTTTAAAACAGTGGTATGGTGTTCTTGGGGTATATTCCTAGCAGTGGTATAGCTAGGTCAAAAGGAAGTTCAATTTTTAATTTCTTGAGGAATCTCCATACTGTTCTCCACAGTGGCTGCACCAGTCTGCATTCTCACCAGCAGTGCAGGATGGTTCCCTCTTCTCCACATCCTCGCCAGCACTTATTCTGTGTTGTTTTGTTGATGAGCGCCATTCTGACTGGTGTGAGGTGATATCTCATTGTGGTTTTAATTTGCATTTTTCTAATGATTAGTGATGTTGAGCATTTTTTCATATGCCTATTGGCCAGGTATGTCCTCTTTGGAGAAGTGTCTATTCATTTCTATCACCCATTTTTTGATTGGATTGTTTGTCTTCCTGGTATTAAGTTTTACAAGTTCTTTATAAATTTTAGTTATTAACACCTATCAGACTCATTGTCAAATATATTCTCCCATTGTGTAGTTTGTCTTTTTATTCTGTTCTTATTGTCTTCAGCTGTGCAGAAGCTTTTTAGTTTGATAAAGTCCTACTTGTTTATCCTGTCTTTTATTTCACTTGCCTGTGGAGATAAATCAGCAAATATATTGCTGTGAGAGATGTCAGAGAGCTTACTGCCTATGTTTTCTTCTAAGATGCCTATGGTTTTACGGCTTACATTTAAGTCTTTTATCCATTTTGAGTTTATTTTTGTGAATGGTGTAAGTTGGTGGTCTAGTTTCATTTTTTACAGGTAGCTGTCCAATTTTCCCAGCACCATTTGTTGAAGAGGCTGTCTTTACTCCACTGTATGCTCTTACCTCCTTTGTCAAATCAGTTGTCCATAAAAGTGTGGGTTTATTTCTGGGTTCTCAGTTCTGTTCCATTGATATATATGCCTGTTCTTATGCCAGTACCAGGCTGTTTTGAGTACAATGGCCTTATAACAGCGGTTCTCAACCTGTGGGTCGCAACCCCGGAGGGGGTCAAATGACCAAAACACAGGGGTCGCCTAAAGCCATTGGAAATACATATTTTAGTTAAAAATGTATTGTATAATAAATATGTATTTTCCGGTGGCTTTAGGGGACTCCTGTGTTTTGGTCATTCGACCCCTGCCGGGGTCGTGACCCACATGTTGAGAACCACTGCCTTATAATATAACTTGATATACAAAAGTGTGATACTTCCCACTTTATTCTTCCTTTTCAAGATTGCTGAGGCTATTCGTATCTTCTTTTGGTTCCATATAAATTTTTGGAATATGTGTTCTATATCTTTGAAGTAAGTCATTGGTATTTTAATTGGTATTGCATTGAATTTATAAATTGCTTTGGGTAATACAGACATTTTAGTGATGTTTATTCTTCTGAACAATGAGCATGGTATATACCTCTACTTGTTTGTATCTTCCCTGATTTCCTTTATCAATGTTTTATAATTTTCTGAGTACAAGTCTTTAATCTCCGTGGTTAAATTTATTCCTAGGTACTTTATTTTTTTGGTTGCAATGGTAAAGGTGATTAATTCCTTAATTTCCTTTGTGACAGTTCATTGTTAATGTATAAAAATGCCTCTGATTTCTATTAATTTTATATCTTGCCACCTTGCTGAGTTCATTTATCAGGTCTAGTAGTTTTTTGACTGCGACTTTAAGGTTTTCTATATAAAATATTATATCATCTGCAAATAATGATAGTTTTACTTCTTCTTTTCCAATTTGGATGCTTTTATTTCTTTTTCTTGTCTGATTGCTGTGGCTAGGACTTCCAGAACTATGTTGAATAAGAGTGGTGAAAGGGGGCACCCCTGCCTTGTTCCTGATCTTAAGAGTATTGCTTTTAATTTTTGCCCATTGAGTGTGATGTTGGCTGTGGGTTTGTCATAGGTGGCTTTTATCATGTTGAGGTATGTTCCCTGTATTCCCACTTTGCTGATAGTTTTGATCATGAATGGCTGCTGAATTTTATCAAATGCATTTATTGAAATTATCATGTGATTTTTCTCCTTCCTTTTGTTTATGTGATGAATCACATTGATTGATTTGTGAATATTGTACCAGCCTTACCTCCCAAGAATAAATCCCACTTGATCATGGTGTATGATTTTTTCATATATTGCTGGATCCGGTTTGCTAATGTTTAGTTGAGGATTTTTGCATCTAAATTCATCAGGGATATTGGCCTATAGTTTTCTTTCTTTGTATTGTCTTTCCCTGGTTTTGGAATCAGAATTATGCTCGCCTCATAAAAGTTGCTTGGACGTCTTCCCTCCTCTTGAATTTTTTGAAATAGCTTGAGAAGTATAGGAGTTAATTCTTCTTTGAATATTTGGTAGAATTCACTTCTGAAGCCATCAGGCCCAGGACTTTTCTTTTTTGGGAGTTTTTTGATGATACTTTCAATCTCATTTGTTGTAATTGGTCTATTTAGGTTTTCTGATTCTTCCAGATTAATTTTTGGAAGATTATATGTTTCAAGGAATTTGTCCATTTTATCTAGGTTGTCTAGTTTTTTGGCATACAGTTCTTCATAGTATTTTCTTTCAATATTTTCTATTTCTGTTGTATCAGTTGTTATTTCTCCACTCTCATTTCTGATTTTATTTATTTGAGTTCTCTTTCTTTTTTTCTTGGTGAGTCTGGTTAAAGGTTCATCAATCTTGTTTACTTTTTCAAAGAACCAGCTCCTGGTTTCATTGATCCTCTGTATTGTTTGTTTAGCCTCTATGTCATTTATTACCATTCTGATCTTTATTATTTCCTTTCTTCAACTAGCTCTGGGCTTTACTTGCTGTTGTTTTTTAGTTCTTTTAGATGTAGGGTCAAGTTGTTTATTTGAGCTTTTTCTAGCTTCTTGAGGTATGCCTGTAATGCTATGAATTTCCCTCTCAGGACTGGTTTTGCTGTATCCCATAAATTTTGAGTTGTTGTATGCTCATTATTGTTTGTTTCTAGGAATTTTTTAATTTCTTCTTTGATCTCATTGTTTACCCATTTGTTATTTAATAACATGCTATTTAGTTTCCAAGTGTTTGAGTATTTTTCAGTTTTTCTGTTGTGGTTGATTTCTAGTTCAATGCCGTTGTGATCAGAGAAAGTGCTCGATATGATTTCAATCTTCTTAAATTTGTTGAGACTGCTTTTGTGCCCTAACATGTGGACTATTCTAGAGAATGTACCATGAGCGCTTAAAAAGAATGTATATTCTGCTGTTTTAGGGTGAAAAGTTCTGAAGATATCTATTAAATCGAGTTGATCTAGTATATCCTTTAAGTCTGCTGTTTCTTTGTTAATTTTCTTTCTTGAGGATCTATCTAGTGATGTTAGTGGGGTATTGAAATCCCCTACTATTGTGTAGATATTTATAATGGTTATATCTCCCTATTGGATTGCTCCCTTTATCATTATGTAGTGACCTTCTTTATCTCTCACTATAGTCTTTGTTTTGAAATCCATTTTGTCTGATATAAATATTGCTACCCTGGCTTTTTTTTCATTTCCATTTGCGTGAAATATTTTTTTTCATCCTTTTATCTTCAGTCTATGTGCAACTTTTGATTTAAGGTATGTCTCTTTTAGATAGCATATATATGGGTCCTGTTTTTTTTTCCATGCAGCTACCCTATGTATTTTTTTTTTTTTTGCACCCCTCTGAAGCTGGAAATGGGGAGAGACAGTCAGGCAGACAGTCCGGCATGCGCCCGACCGGGATCCACCCTGCATGCCCACCAGGGGCGACGCTCTGCCCCTCCGGGGCATCGCTCCTCCGCGACCAGAGCCACTCCAGTGCCTGGGGCAGAGGCCAAAGAGCCATCCCCAGCACCTGGGCCATCTCTGCTCCAATGGAGCCTCGGCTGTGGGAGGGGAAGAGAGAGACAGAGAGGAAGGAGGGGGGGTGGAGAAGCAAATGGGTGCCTCTCCTATGTGCCCTGGCCGGGAACCGAACCCGGGTCCCCCGCACGCCAGGCCAACGCTACACCGCTGAGCCAACCGGCCAGGGCCTACCCTATGTCTTTTGATCAGATCATTTAATCCATTTACACAAAGGTTATTATTGATATGTAATTTTTTATTGCCATTTTATTCTTTAAAACTGTATTCCTCTTTTGCTATATTCTTTTTCTCCTTTGATCTGTTTACAACAGGCCCCTTACCTTTTCTTGCAGCCTTGGTTTGGTTGTAGTGAGTTCCTTGAGGTTTTTTTTTGTCTGTAAAGCTTTTTATTTCTCCTTCAATTTTAAATGATAGCCTTGCTGGATAAAGTAGTCTTGGTTGTAGGCTCTTGTTCTGCATTACTTTGAATATTTCTTGCCATTCCCTTCTGGCCTCAAGTGTTTCTGTTGAAAAGTCAGAAGTCATCCTTATGGGGGCTCCTTTGTAAGTGATAGTCTTTTTTTCTCTAGCAGCTTTTAATATTTTCTCTTAATCACTTAGCTTTGTTATTTTATTTATGATGACTCTTGGTGTTGGTTTCTTTGGGTTTCTTTTTATTGGAGTTCTCTGTGCTTCTTGAACAAGTGAGATGTTTTCCTGCCTTAATTGAGGGAAGTTTTCAGCTATGATTTGCTTGAACAAAGTCTCTATCCCTTGTTCTTTCTCTTCTTCTTCAGGAACCCCTATTATGCGAATGTTATTTCTCTTCATGTTGTCACAGAACTCTCTTAGAGTTTCCACAGACTTTTTGAGTCTCTTTTCTTTTTTCTGCTCTGCTTCCATGCCTTTATTTATCATGTCCTCTAACTCGCTGATTCAATTCTCCACTTCATCCATCCTGTTTTTAATTCCTTCCATTGTGTTCTTTATTTCAGATATTGTATTTGTCATTTCTGACTGATTCTTTTTTATTATTTTAATGTCCTTTTTTATATTTGCTATCTCTTTATTTAGGTGTTCGTAATGACCATCTATTGTTGTTCTAACATCTTTGAGCCTCTTAACAATTGTTAATATAAACCCTGCTTCTGGTAATTTGGTTATATTCGATTCCTTCAGGTCTTTTCTGGGGATTTTTTCTTGGTTTATTTGTGTTGCATTTCTCTGCGTTCATTTTTTCTTTCTATAAAGGAAGGTTTTGGCCTCTGAAGTCCACTGGGTATGGCCTCTGTTCCCTAGGTATGGTCTGTCTGCAGGCTCGCCACCCACTTTTCTGTTGCTGCCTAGGGCTTTTGGGTTTGGGTGTTGCTGGTGCCTGCCCACTGGGGCTGTTGCTGTGGTTTCTGCCTCTCCTTCACAGGAGTGGCTGTGATCCTGTGCTCCAGTGTACCAGCCTTGGTGGCCTTGGCCTACGCCCCGCCCCCGTGGATGGCTTTATGATCGGCCCTGAGGACAGTGGTGAGCACCTTTGCTCAGCTGTGGGTCTCCGCCTGTTTTCGGGCTTTCACCCCGCCCTTGCAGGAGGATCCCACTTGTGGAACAACTGCTAGCCTTGGCTCCACAGGCCAGGTGGGACTGCATGCCCATGCTCATTAGTTTGACTCTGCCTGTTCTGGGTTTTGGTTCCACCCCCCCAGGAGGAGCCGGTTCCCAAGTCAGGCCACAAGCCTCTGATTCATGGGCGGGGCAAGGCTGTGCTCTTGCGCCCTTTCTCAAGGGCTGGTCTCTACCCCTTCTGGGGTTTCCCACCCTTCTCCTGCAGGCTGGATTACAGGCTGCCCACAGTTGGGCTTGACCATTTTTGCACACCCCCTCCTCCCAGCCATGCAAGACTGAGCTCACACTTGAGCCCAGTGGCGGCCAGCTGGCTTCCACCCCTACTGACAGAACCGTGCCTCTGCATCTCGATGCTGCCCACCCTCTGGCGACCCTCAGCTGTGTGGGGTGTGGGCACTGCAGTTCCGACCCTAAGACTCACTACTGTAGACCCAAAAGCTCCCTTCTTCTAAGCGACTCTGCTTTGAGTGCCACGAGAGAGCTTGTTTTGCTGGTGTCCTGCTTCCCTTTGCTGGTATTGCTGTTTCCAGGGGAAATATTCACTTCAGATTTGGGGAGTGACTCATCCAAGGGGTTAAGGTGGCTGTCTCCCAAAATGATTCTCCCTGTGCCTTCTAGATAATACTCTCTTCCTGCCACTCTGGTCCTCTCCCTTCTCCCCATCCCCCAGAGCCCCAGGTGAGTGGTTGTGAGAGATGTGTTCTGCACGGTCCCTTTAAGAAAAATCCTGGGTCTGAGAAATCAGTCTCTTTCTCACAAACAGTATCCTGACTTGTTTCCAACTAAATACTGTCCATATGCCTCTTCTAGGCTCTGGGGCTGCAGTCTGGGGCTTTGTTCCTGGGGCTCAGGACCCTCCCCTCTCTCCTAAACTCACTTCCTTCCACACAAGTCTCTCCTGGCTGCCATTTGCTCTGGGGAGCTGGGCAGCCCTTTCTGCATTTTCGCTTTTCCTACCAGTCTTGGTGTGGCTTCTTCAGTGTTCCTTGATTGAAGAGTACTCTTAGTTTAGTCCAAAGTTGGTTTTTCCAGATGATAGTTCTTAAAATTAGTTTGTAATCCACTTTGGTTCTGGGAAGTGGTTGTTGGTACGTCCGCCTACTCCACCGCCATCTTCTAGTGTGTCCTTTAAGCCTGCTGTTTTTTTGTTAATATTCTTTCTTGAGGATCTATCCATTGATGTTAGTGGGGTATTGAAATCCTCTACTATTATAGTATTGCTGTTGATCTCACCCTTTATGTCCATCAGAATCTGCTTTATAAATTTAGGTGCTCCTGTTTTAGGCACATAGATATTTATACTGGTTATATCTTCCTGTTGAATTGCTCTCTTTATCATTATGTAGTGTCTTCTTTATCTCTTACTATATAGCCTTTGTTTTAAAGTTTATTTTGTCAGATATAAGTATTGCTAACCCAGATTTTTTTTCATTTCCTTTTGGATGAAATATTTTTTTCATCCTTTCACTTTCAGTGTATGTATCTCTTTTGTTTTGAGATGGGTTTCTTTTAGACAGCATATATACAGGTCCTATTTTCTTATCCACACAGCTACCCTATGTCTTTTGTTTGGAGCATTTAATTCATTTATATTTAAGGTTATTATTATTGATATGTTATTGTTTATTGCCATTTTATTCTTTAAATCTACATTCCTTTTTTACTAGACTCCCTCCCCCCCCTTTGTTCTGTTTACAACAGGCCCCTTAACATTTCTTGCAGCATTGGTTTGGTTGTAATAAATTCCTTGAGTTTTTTTTTGTCTGGAAAGCTTTTTATTTCTTTTTCAAGTTTGAATGGTAGCCTTGCTGGATAAAGAAGTCTTGGTTGTATGCTCTTGTTTTGCATTACTTTGAGTATTTCTTGCCATTCCCTTCTGGCCTCAAGTGTTTCTGTTGAGAAGTCAGATGTCATCCTTATGGGCTCTCTTCTGTAGGTGATTGACTGTTTTTCTCTTGCAGCTTTTAGTATTCTTTATTTATCCCTTAATTTTGACATTTTAATTATGATGTGTCTTGGTGTAGGCCTCTTTAGGTTCCTCTTTAATGGGATTCTCTGTGCTTCTTGAAATTGTTTGACTTTTTCCTGCATCAATTTAGGGAATTTTTCAGCTATAATCAGGTTCTCTATCCTTTGTTATTTCTCTTCTCCTTCAGGAACCCCTATGATGTGGATGTTGTTTCTCTTCATGTTGTCACAGAGCTCTCTTAGGGTTTCCTCAGACTTTTTAAGCCCCTTTTCTGTTTGCTGCTCTGCTTCCATGCTTTCATTTTTTTGTCCTCTACATCACTGATTTGATCCTCTGCTTCATTCAGGCTTCTTTTAATTCCTTCTTGTGTAGACATCATTTCTAATATTGTACTTATCATTTCTGACTGGTTCTTTTTTATGGTTTCAGTGTCCTTTTTGGTGCTTGCTATCTCGCTATTTAGGTGCTCATTATCCATCCATTTTTGCTCTAAGGTCTTTGAGCATTCTAATAGTCATTATTTTAAACTCTGCATCTGGTAATTTGGTTATTTTCATCTCATTCAGTTCTTTTCCTGGGGATTTCTCTTGTTGATTCATTTGGATTTCATTTCTCTGTCTCCTATTTTGTTTGTGTATAGACTCTTCCTTTGGGTGTATTTTTTGTGTAGTTAGCTGAAACTATGGTTGGTATTGTCTGCCTCCAATTTCCAGTTGTATTGCTTCTAGATTTTCTAGGGTTAGCATCAGCTGTTGTGTGTATGGGCTACTTGTCTGCTGTCACTGTTCTTTTTGCTATTTGTGTCAGTGTTTTCTATGTCTTAGCTGGGTCAGGTGTGAGGAGCCCTTCCTTAAGATACTACTCTAACAAGGGTTAAGTCCTGAACTGATGCTCTCTGTCTCTGGCCTCTGGATGTGCCTGCTCTGGACATCCCTGACTGGAGCCTGGCACAGATCAGTGGGGGTCACTTTCTATGACTGGCTTTTATCAACTTTTTTGGAGCTACAGGTGATCCAGATCTTGTGGCTGTCTCTGCTGGGCCCAGGTGCTGTTGTAATTATCAGCTGTACTTTTAGGCTAGCTTTTATCTACACTTGGCCTGAAGGAAGTTTGTTCAAAATTTTAAGTTCCCCTGAGATCCACTTTCTGCTGCCTCTTATTGCTGACTAGTTGTTGGGCTCAGTACTGTAAATTAGAAATTAGGTATGGTATTGGATGTGGTTTGCCCCTTAGACTCAGATGTCATTCTATCCAGACTTTTTTTTTTCTATTTTATTTTTTCTTCTTTTTCAGCCCTCAGAAGAATGAGGGCACTGGAGTCCAATGGGTGTGGCCACTGTGTTCTCTATGTGTGGTCTGTCTGCCAGCCCACTGCCATCACTGCTACTGCCTCCAGTGTTCAAGCTTGGGTGCTGCTGGCACCAGCCCGCTGCTCCAGCTGCCCTGGCCCCTGCAGCCATGCCAGTCACCACCAGCCCACGTGCCCTCTGGAGAGTACTCAGCAGCAGCATGGGGGGCAGTGTAGCCCAGACCTCAGCGCTCACTACCTGTATCCCTGATGTGCTCCCTGCTTCTAAGTGCCTCCTTGCTCTGACTGGAGCAGGAGAGCCTCCAGTGTGCAGGGTAATTTCTTCCCTTTGCGGGTTGTTAGGTCCTGAAGTGATGCTCTCTGTCTCTGGCCTCTGGGTGTGCCTTCCCTGGACACATTCTTGAAATGCAAAGCTTTCACAGTTTATTTGGCACTATTTACATTTTGGTCCTAATGATTCTTTGTTGTGGGTGTTGTCCTGAGCTTTGAGGTATTATAATTGCTTGCAGAATTGTATAATTTTTTGCAACATCATCGATCTCTAATAACTAGAATCCATTAGCAACTCCTGCCCCCATGTCATGGCAACCCAAAATGTCTCTAACTATTGCCAAATATCCCCTATGTTTTGGGTGCAAATCATTCTGATTTGAGAGAGACTGTTCTATATAATTTACTGCCTCTAACATTGCTTTGTAATTTAGTACATGCTGACTTCAACTAAATTTTATAGACATTTATTGATTGGTTCTTGAGTTAATTGCTGGGACTGCAAAAAGGAATTAAAACTTGTTCCCAATATTGGAGTGGATTATTAAGTATCTTTGCATATGTATACCTTAATGTTCTTAAAGGAAAATAATTAATGAAGACCACAGACATTTACTGAGCCTTTTGTATCCAGCTTGTCTCTAAGTGTTTTTACATGTGTTACGTCATTTAATTATTATAACAACCTGAGGGGTCAAACGACTACTATCTTAAATTCCTTATTCTCATTCTTTTTTTCAGCAGATTGTATGGTGTTTTGTTTATTACTCAATTAATACTTGTTGCTTGACTGATAGAAAAGAAAGGCTCAATACCTGGAAATCCACTATTCTTTCACTTGTTTGTGTATGCTTTTCAAAAATAATTATTTTTTTTTTACCATCCTTTTCCATTTCCCAAAGGGATGGTAACATTTAAAAGCACCTTTATAAATGTATGATATGCTGTTTGTAAACTATTTTTAGGTTTTTGGAAAGAAAAGTGCTTATCTAGAACATTTTATGCTTGTGTTTTGTCCAAGTTGAGAAAGTACTTCATTGGCAATAAAAAAGTTCCTGCCAATTTGAGTAGTTATAATATCATCTCAAATTGCTTTCTTCTGTCACATCAAGTCAGATGTACTGCTTTTTCAATTATTCACATTTTCCAAAATAAGCTTCTCATAACTTTGAAATGAAGAATAAGACACAAGTTCACAGATGTGCAGAGAATGTAGCCAAAACATTAGAACTGAAAGAGATACATAGACTGAGATTGAAGTGGGAGCAGGAAGGTTGGCCTCAGCTCTGACTGTTGCCTGGAGACCTGGTAAAGGCCAGTTGGTGCTGCTGCTGCCTTAAAGCTTCCATTATCTGGCCTGTGCTTAGAGGTCAAATAGAGATGAGGGAGGCGGCCGCTGTGCTAGGAGAGGGGCAGGTTCATAAACCAAGTCTGCATGTTGACTCACCACTTCATTGGCTTTTGAGACAGGCAGTAGCTATGCAGTGTTTAAATGGATCCAAATTGTAATTGCCTTGACATTTGCCCAGTAGAGACCCTCTCGAGATGTGGGAGGGTATTTCCTCCCTGAACAATACTGACCAGAATGTTTTTTCCAAAATGCATGCCTCATTTCACCATTTCTATCATATGTTTTGAATTAAGCTGGGTCAATATTCAGGTAAATGGGAGCAGATAGATCTATTAATTATTCAGTAGAAGCTTTTCCCTCTAAATAGGCTTATAAAAAGATAGTCACTTGTGTGTCTGTACAACTACAGGTATCTGCAAATATCTGGGTTTCAACCCAGACCCGAAGAATCACAATTTCCAGGGTTGAGGCTTAGTAAAATCGTTATAAGCAAATACACATTTTATTTATTTATTTATTTATAAGATATCAAAGGTGATTCCACTAACTATTTTTTAAATATTAATAGAAGTATAATTGTATATAAAATCTTATGAATATCTTTAGATTTTTTTATATCTGCTTTTATCTACTCATTACTAAAGACTATCTCAGATTAGCTTTGTTATAAAATGATTTACTATTACATATGTCTTACATAAATGCAATACATGTTATATATACTGCTCACAAAAATTAGAGGATATTTTAAAAATGAATATGAAGTAATATAATATCCCCTAATTTTTGTGAGCAGTATATTATACATACTACCTATTATATATACATAAATGTATAAATATATTACATACTATTATATACTCACATTTTTTATATTAAAGAAAGAGGGATACAGTGGTAGCTTTCTGCTTAATGTAAAAGCAATATTTTAGTTGGAAGAAACACGATTTAAAGAGATTGAAAGAGCCTTTGAGCATAGGGCTTGACATCAGGAAGACATGGGTTTAAATTCTCTTTTGTTCACTTATGGACTAGTTAGTGTTATTCTTGCTTTGTCTGGGTCTGAGGAGATAATAATAAAGTGCTTTGGGGCCTGACCTGTGGTGGTGCAGTGGATATAGCCTAGACCTGGAAATGATGAGGTCACCGGTTCGAAACCCTGGGCTTGCCTGGTCAAGGCACATATGGGAGTTGATGCTTCCAGCTCCTCCCTACCTTCTCTCTCTCTGTCTCTCTCTCCTCTCCCTCTCCCTCTCTGTCTCTCTCTCTCCCTTTCTCTCTCCTCTCTAAAATGAATAAAATAAAATTTAAAAATAAATAAATAAAATGCTTTGGTAATGTCTATTCACTTCCAATATCCTGACAACTAGGATATCTGAAGAACCTCAATAACTGGTAACCTTATCTAGCTAATAGAGTTAACAGGAAGGATAAAAGAAAAGAAAAAGGAAAGGAAAGATAAAAAGACTTCTTTTAGGTTTCTTTTACTTAGCAAAAATGGACAGAATACAAACCAAAAAAACCCACAGAAAAGTTGGCACAGGATTTAAAACCACAGGATGCATAGAAGACACCCATGGGCAATGTATTGATGAAGAGATGTTTAACCTCATTAGAAACAAAGGAAATGCAATTCAAAGCAATAATGACAACATTTTACATCCAGTTGACTGGCAAAAAATTAAAGTTTGAATTCTGATGGAACTGCATACTGATATAACATAATTGGAGAGCCATTTGGCAATATTTAATAAAGTTGAAGTGTGTGCCCTTCCCAGCAAAATTACACTCCCTTTTGTATACCCTCTAACAGCACTTCTCAAAGTCTTATGTGTTTCTCAATCACCTAGAGATATTGTTCCAGAAATTCAACTTTTATTTATAAAGTCTGAACTAGGGCCTAGATTCTGCATTTCTAAGAAGGCCCTAGTTGATCCAATGCTGCTAGCATAAGGACAACAAGATTAGAGGCTCTCTTGCTCATGCAGAATGGGAGTGGTATAAGGAAGTTTATTACAATGTTAAATATAATAGCAAGAAATTGGAATTACTCATATGTAAGAAAAGTTTGAGATCATGCATATTAAACATTAAACATGTATGGGAATATCCTCCAACTTCAGTACAATGGTTATCTTTGGAGACTGAGAGAAAAAATTATACCAAGAGAGATATAGAGGAGGCTATAATTGTGTGCATGTGTGTGCAGTAAATATATATTTTATTTAAACTTTTATTTTTTAATTGAATTTATTGGGGTAACACTGGTCAATAAAACTGTACAGGTTTCAAGTACACAATTCTATGGCACATTATCTGTATACCACACTGTGTGTTTATCCCCCCAAGTCAAGTCTGTGTCCATCACCTTTTATCTCTCTAGTACCCTCCTCTCCTTCTCTCCCGACAATTACCACGCTGTTGTCCATGTCCATGACTATTTTTCTTTCCTTTATTTTATCTTTTTTTTTATCAATTCCTCCACACTCCTTACCAGCCCCTACCCCTGACAACTGTCAAACTGCTCTCTATTCATATATATTTTTATAGATATAATTTACATATACACATACCTGTATGTATGATATTTATTTTTACATATCCAGCTAACATTATATACACACACATATGTCTATATTTTAGCAAAATTAAGAAATATTAAATAAATAAAATATTAGCTTGATAGTAAGTATATTGGTTTTTGGTATGTGAAGTTTTCTTCACTATTTTTGCATGCCTTAAGATAACATAAAACTTAAACAAAAAAATATAGAGAGCTGAAAGAACTTAACTCATCCAAAACAGTGACAGTGGTATTTCATTTACTAACATTAATTCTTTAAATATATAGTCCGCATTTCCCTTTTCAGAACTTTTGAATACTTATTTAATACTAGCTGTACCTGGCCACACATTGCTGTGGCTCAGTCTGGTTAAATGGAAAAAAAAGAAAAGAGAAAGCGCACATTTCTAATATGTTTAATTTCACAATGCTTGTGGGTGTACAATATTTTTTGTTGTTCTATTGTCTGTGCAGATATAGAGATTGTCTAGTTCGCCAAGTCTAGAGCACGCAACATATAATTGTCCATGTGAGAAGCAATCCGTGTGTAGATCTAAAGTGCACAGTTCTAAAGATTGGCCCTGAGGTTTGTTGATGGTGATTGCAAATGCCAATTGAATTGGGAATTGCAATCTCTTAAATTGAAATGGCATATCTGTTGGAATCATAGGGATGAGAAGAATGAGGACATCTTCACCTTTGAAAGGTCCTGTCAAGATTGTTGCTTCTATGACGTTGCTCATTGTATTTTTACAGCGCACAAACCCAAATACTTCATGTTTTATGATAAAATTCATCAGCGATTTCAGCTTCTGTCTGAAAATACATGCTGTGATGTCATGTCTATCCACCGGCTATTGGCCAGGAAGTAAGAGCTGTTGTATATCATCCCAAGCTGAATTGCATGTGAATGTAATGAATAGGTCTGGACACCTGTAGTGACAAACAAATGCAATTGCATCTTGAGCATACTCATGCATATGACGTGGACTGCCTATATATGAAGATGGCAAAATCATTAGTCTTCCAATGTTAGTTGTATTACCGTCATATACAACTGCATCTCACAAATGAACGTATTCTTCAGAGTGAAGCTTGGTCTGATTCAAATGGATAAATATCAAACATTCTGTTCTTATTTTTGCATACATATCTACGATGTATTTGTGAAACAATTGATGGCATTTCAAAATGTGATTGTCTTCATTCTCTTGAATCATTAATCAGTATGAATAATAGTTCATTGCGCTGAATTTCATATTTGTTTCTTCGCCACTGACTGGATTTATCATCTTAATATTGAAGTGATATCCATCGGCACCATCCCAAAAAATGACTGGATATTGCAGGGCATCATAGCATCGATGAGTTTCTGCAACTTTTGTCAATTGATTGTTTCTGTAATGAAGAATAATATCTCTAGATTGGAACTGATCTCCAACTATAACAATTGCCACTTCATCTATAGTTGGAGCATTGAATCTTCGCACATGTTCTCCAGCAGCCATTTTTATCAGCATGAATAACAATCTTTTGTGTATCAGATGCTATCATGTCAATTGCTGTTTTGAACAAACGCACTAAATTGTTTTTTTCGTGAAGAAGCTCTTGCAGTTGGGAAACGATGGACCTTTTTATGCTGGTAGAAATTCCGCCACATGCATTCAATTCATCATTGCCATCACCGATGAAATACAGTCGTAGGAATTTATGTTGACCATCTGGGAATGGAAGCAGGGAGCTGACTTTATGATAAATTTGTCCTTAAACTTTGAAAGTTGGCATGAATTGACTATTACAATTTCTGCGTTGAACGGTGTCATTTGGAAGCATGAGTTCTATTTCCTGATGTTAGATAGGAAATGCTTTGATTCGGTGGTATATCCGGCAAGCAAAGTTTTTAATGGCTCTAGCGATGCTCCAAGTTGAGGTAGTTTAATTTTTCCAGCGGGGCAACACATTCTTTTCACTTCTCCATGAAATTTCAGAGCCTTGCAATAAGGACACACTTCAGTCATAGTACTGATGAGAACATGCCAGCTCAAACTATAATCAACAGCTGGATTGTACTGAATGCAAGGCGATTGTAATCACATGATTGCTGAGCACAGTGTCATGTTTGACTCTGATCTGCTGTATCTTGTTGATGTCTTTCAGCCACTCTCAACCTGTCTCATTCATTCTGTTGAGAATGAAGCATATCTGAAGCTGCAGAACACAATCATCATGCTCGCAACCATGCATCCTCAAGTATGGCTGCACATAATTGGATTGTAAATTGGAAACATTGAAATGGAATCATAAAATATTTAGTATAGTGTGTGTTGCTTTTACGTCTAACAGATGGCACTGTTTTTTTAAAAAGCATGTTTTTACCTGTCACAAGTGTGACATCTATATCTATATAATAGTAAGTATATAAGAAAAGAGCACGTATTCGAATGCAACGTTATGTCAAAATTTCAAAGTAATCGATGAAGAACTTTTGGAGATTTAAGATTTTGAGCAAACAAACATTTACATTTTTATTTATATAGATCTCATTTTAATTCCTCAATGAAGGAAGACAATAATATCTTTTAGAGTCCTTCACAGATGAAAAATCTGAAGTCTGTCCAAATTCACAAAGATAGTAAGTAAAGTCAGGCTTTTCATCCAAGTCTACTTCTCTGCAGGTCCATTATATCATTCTACATTTTCTTTCTTACAAATTGTTGTTTTCCAACTGATGATAAATATTGCAAAACCAATCATCTACATAATATATCTATTAGATAAACATGTTCAGGGAAAGAAACATGGGCTGTTGTAAATGAACTTCTCTCCTCCCACTTTCTCATACATAATAAGCAGAGTGATAAGATTCTTCAGTGAGAAAATGTGTTGCCCTGTGTAGGACACATGTTGATAACTGGTTTATCAAAAAAGTATTCAAATATGGAAAGGTTGTAGCTTATCTCTATGGCACAAAGTCCAATAAACCTTATTCATATCTTTGAGGACCTAAAAATATGCTTGAATATCAACATGAAGCAGTGTAATATAGTAGAGAAGGTTACAGCATGTACCATTCTGATCTTGTCACCAAAATCCAGTTTTAACATTTACTAGCTGCTTGGTCTAGAAAACCATCTACATTTATAGAGTCTTAGCTTATTTATTTATAATTAAAAATAATTATATCTACTATTTTAGTAACATAAGAGGCACAATTTTAAAATTCCCTACACTCAATGAATATTCAGAATAAAGGCAAAGAAACACTTGAAAAACAAGACAATTTAATAGGGGTAGAGGATAATTTTAAAGTAGTGAATAATGAGTAAGATTCAAAATGCTTCTCTTGCCTACATTAGCACAGTTGGTAAGAATAAAATAAAAGTCCCAGGTAGCATTTCCAAATCAATCCTAACTCAAGGTTTGTGTACAAATTATATGTAAAAATCATGACATTTTAAAAGAGATACTACCAACTTTTACCCACATTTAAACAAGCATATAATCTGAATAAACCTATGCTAGGTAAGCCACTGCTGGAGGCACAAATTAGAGCTAGTGTGTGTCCAAGGCACAGTGGGACTAGTTACAAAAGAAATATAGCCTTTATATTGAACTACTATCTCTTTGATTAGAGTCCTATCCATTTCCTATTAATATACTTAAGTATTTGTAAAGGTTGGGGAGAATGAAGAATGGTTATACCAAAAAGAATTATTTGCTGAATATTTCCACTGTAAATCTATTTAAGATGTAGTTTTCTACGTGGGTACAAAGTGAGGTCAAAATGATGGAAAGTCTCTCGCTCTCTTTTATATCATAGCCATTAAAAACAACAAAAGCAAACATAGAAGAAAAAAAGAGTAATTGGTGCACCCCTCTGTTCACTGCAGCGTTATTTACAATAGCCAAGATTTGGAAGCAGCCCAAGTGCCCATCAGTACATGAGTGGATAAAAACGCTGGTACATTTACACAATGGAATACTACTTGGCCATTAAAAAGAAGGAAATCTTATCCTTTGCCACAGAATGGCTCAACCTGGAAAGTATTATGCTACATGAAATAAGCTAGCCAGAGAAAAGCACATACTGTATGATTTCACTTATATGTAAGATCTAATGAACAAGATAAACTAACAAACAAAATAGAGACAGACTGATAGATACAGGGAACAAACTGACAGCTGTTAGAGAGAGGCAGGGGTCTGGGTGTCTGGGTGATTAAGTGAAAAAATACTCATAGATAACAGTATGGTGCATACAAGAGAGAAGGGAGGGTGGGTGGAGGTGGAAGAGGGTAAAGGGGGAATAAATGGTGATGGAATTAGATTTGACTTGAGGTGGTGAACACACAATACAATATACAGATGATGTATTATATAATTGTATACCCATATAACATTATTAACCAGTGTCATCCCAATAAATCCAATAAAATAGATAATAGAAAAAGAAAACAGTGCAATAAGGATAAAAACAGAGAAATAATTTAAGATGTGACTCCCCTACCAAAAAAAAAAAAAGTACTAGAATTTTGGTTGTCAAAAGTCTCCCATGAAGAAAATCTCTTTTTCAGCTGATTCACCATAAGCAGTGCATGCTTATGGTGAATCAGCTGAACCCCACTGTGGATGTAATACTACTTTAAACCAGGCAACTGTGTGAAATCCATGTCAGCACTCTCGAACCGGTGATGACGAACCTTTTTATAAAAACCGCCCACTTTTGAAGTGCTGGCCAACCTGGTCCCTCCCGCCCCCTAGTGGGTGGTCCAGCTTTCATGGTGGGCCAATCGCAGTGCCGTTTGGTTGCTTCACTACGGCTCAGCATGAAAGCTGGAACGCCCACTAGGGGGCGGGAGGGACCAGACGGCCCACGCTTCACTGTGTAGTACTCCATGAACACTCAAAGGGCCAGTGTCTTTGGAACTTGTTCTCTCTCTCTCTCTCTCTCTCTCTCTCTCTCTCTCTCTCTCTCAATCTCAAACAAAAGGGGGGGGGAGAATGAGTGCAAAGGCTCCGATTGTTTCTACAAAATTAACAATATTATTGGGTCATTTTCAACTCATAAATGAAAATTTCTTTATTGAAAAAGATTGTTTAATTTCGGAATGCATGTGGCTCAAAAAGCAAAGGTATCCAAGTTTGAGCTAGTTTGGCTTTTCTTAAGTTCTCTCTAAGGAAGGAATTTAGACATAGAAATTTATGGCGAAAGGGATCCCACATGGAATCTTCCATTTATGTTAACCTGAGTCTCTTACTTTCAGCTTAACATAGATTCTCTAAATATCCTCTTACTCAAGCTCTTCTCTCTGAAAATTCCACCTTCCCACCACAGAAATTTTCCCTCAATCCCAAGTAGATAGAATAATTTTGACAAACTTTCTGCAGCTCACATTTAATTTAAAAATGTGAGTCAAGCAGCATCAGGCTTGAACTGATGCAAAAACAGTGGGGAAAGATATATTCTAATTTTCTACTTAGATTTCCCAGTTGTGAGATCTGTAGGCCTATAGATTCCTTTAACCCAAGGGTTCTTAAACATTAGCATGGAGCAGTCACATTGAAGATTGTTATAAGTACTTGTGCTAAGCTAAGCCCCAGAGTTTCTGACTCAGTTGGTCTAGGGTGAGGCTCAAGAACTTACATTTCTGACTAGTTCCCTGATGAGGCTGGTAGTGCTGGACCCTTGACCACACTTTAATATAAGTATACATACTGAGGGTAGTTTGTGTACTGGTTGAGAGCTCAGACAGTCTGGTGTAAATTCTAGTGTCCTTATTAACTTATTAGCTATGTGGCACTGGCCAAGTTACTGACCTTTCTCTGTTTCAGTTCCCTATCTCTAAAAAGGAGAAATAATAGTATCTGCTGCAGAGATGTTACAAGTCTTAAATGAGATAATAGGTGTAAACCATTTAGAACAATAGTATCCTAACTAATATTTAAGTAAGATTCCATTTGCAAGATGCAGGACACTTGTCCTGCTTTCTGAAATCTGTGTTCCTATTTTTGTGGATCTTCATCTATTCTAGCATAGGGGCTTCCATCTTCATGAAAGTGCAATACTGGTTTATTTTAGAAAAGTAATTCATGCTTACAGAGTACTGATGTGGCAGATTCACAAATAAGAGTTCATACAGCTTTGTAAATCTTAACATTTGGCTGTATTTACTCAAAGCAAGCTGTTCTGATTTTAGTGTTTATCATTATCATGCATAATTTATTTTCATTACTATACATGCACAAACACATGAACATTATATTTTTATTGTTTTACCTTTTTTATACCTTTATATAAATACTATTAAGCTATACATATATAGTTTTTCAACTTTATTATTTACAAAATACTGTGTTTTTTATATTTACCCATGCTATTAGATATAATTGTAATATATCATATTTTACAAAAGTGATACAATTCCTTCATCTATTCCATTTTAGTATATGGGATTTTATTTTTCCAAATTATTACAAAAAATTCAAGAAACCTTTTCTGTCTGTCTCTCTGTGTCTCTGTCTCTGTCTCTGTCTCTCTCTCTCTATATATATATATTCAGAATTTGGTTATATAGATTATAGCTGCAGAATTGAAGAGTACACATGTGCAAACATCTTCTAGTTTACTAGATTATGCCATATTGGTCTTCAAAGTAATGCTGCTATTTTCTCTCATTCCAGCAGTGTAGGAGTCTCCATTGCTCACATTCTTGCCAACATTTGGTATTGCCACATTTTATTATTGTTGTTTTTATCAATCAAGTTGGTGTAAAAGGAAGTCTTGCTATTATTACAGTTATATTTAATGTAACCTTTCTAGATGAATGTAGCAAGAGAATTTCAAGTTATGTAATGAATGCAATTGTTTGATATAATTAGTATAGATTTAGAATCTAAACTAATTATGTTAATGGCTATTCCCTAATTAAGGAAAAAGATACTCATTTTGATTAAATGCAATTGATTTAAAGACCCTTTCTTTAAAGAGAATGAGTACTATTTTTTTCTGATTGTTCCTACTAAGTATCATATATTTATATAATATTTCATATACATAATAGAGTTGATTCTCATAGCATTCATGTTATATATAGAAGAGACTGTTTCTATTATTGATAGCCAACAAGCTCAAGGTGGAGAGACTTGCCAAAAGATACCCATTGATTGAATTGAGCTAAATAGCCAGCTAAAATATTACTGCTCATTTCCTGAGCACCAACTATGACTAAGAACGCTTTCCTTTGTCTAGGGCATTGGCTTCAGATAGCCACCTCACTCAATCACTCACTTCCTTCATACCTTTGTTCAAATTTTCTTTCTTTTGGGAACCTTTTCTGACAACACCCTTTCCTGGGCTATGAGTGTGTGCACACACACTTGACAATGTATTTAATGTTCTTAGATAAAACATTAGATTTCTACTTCTAATTGTAAATATCATCAGAACAAAAGATGTTAGAAAGTTTTTATTTTTTAAAACAAATTGTACATTAAATCACTTTATGTTTTGTGCAAATGGCTTTCAATTTGAAAATTCTTTATGTGTAATAATTCCCTAGATAAAGAAGAATATATCCAACCTTCTTATATGACTTTATTCTTTCAAAGAAATAACCATTAGCCTTGAGAATATTGTTTCTTTATGAGGTAGAATTATATTAATAAAAGGATCAAAGTGTAGCTGTATACACAGATGTAAAATCTTGTCAACTAGAATTGTTGGTAGAACAGAAAAACAAAAATTAAAATGAGTATAGTGGCATATGAACAAAACCACTAAGCCTAAACTGTGTCTGTAAAAAGTGGTTCTGTGTAAGGACTCATCTGTGGAGATTTCTGGACTACTCACAAATTATATATGCTCATAGAGTAATTAAATCAAGATGAGGTGGAGTTTTCTGGAATGACTTCTACATGGGGTCTTGGGCAAATCGTTGAGTTCCACAGTATGTTAAGGTTAACTAACTACTGGGGTAAAGAAAAACCTCAGAAACAGATTGATATCTTCCAAGTCACTGCAGAGTATTAATAAGAGGTGGGACTCAATAAAATATATTCACTGACTCTGTTTTACTCATTGGTGTTAGAATATACTTTTCTTCTCTCATCACAGTTCAAAACATTTGCACTTTGGTTTAGGAATCACTATTTCTAACATAATTTTCACTATCTTTCTCCCTAGTTGATATTTACCTTAGTGGTCACTGGTTCCTGTTTCTTGTCCCTTGATGTATTGCCACGCTGGAGAAAAAGTATTGGTACAGTGAAAGTAAGTAGTAAAAATGAATGACATCGTTTCTTTCTTGTCATCTATTTACCAATTAGAGAAAAAGGTACTCTTATCTTTTCTTCTGTTTCAGGATCACAGATGCTCTGAAGCTACCTTTCCATCACCTTAATGTACTCAGGTACACACCTGGGTAATGATATACCTCATTACTTGCACTTTGACTCTTTTATGTGCTGCTGGAAATTTTTCTCCTTAATTTCACAGTTCAGTGCCACTCTTTGGATTTAGTGCTTTGAAATTTTCTCTCCAGTTTATTTTATGAAATACTTTTTTACTTTCCACCCACATGACTTCGTAAAACTGCCAACACCTCTAAAATCTATCTTTTTTTCCTTTAATGCACCTCTTCTGACATTGTCTTAGGATGTACTAAACACTTAAATTGTTGTCCTCAGCTTAAGAATTTTTTATACGTATGTTTAAACCAGGACATATGGAGGGCCCTAGACAGTATGTGACCTATTAGGTTAACATTCAATTTTCTATCTCTACTTGTTAGTTTTGGTAAACAAAGTAACAGGTTTCCATAAAATGGAAAAAAATCCTCTCTACTATTAATAAATATAATAAGTTCTTGGAAAATTATTTTATTTAAAGCTTTTGTCAGGACAGTAGCAGCGGTAGAGGCCAGAAACTCAGGGTTCTTGTCCTCATTTCAGAATTCTCTAGATTCCTCTGTTGTTTAGTTTTATGGGCAAGTCTCTTAACATGTGAGAGTCTCATCTGTCAAATAAGAATGCTTCAATTTCTTCTTAGAGTCTGTGTGGTATTAAGTAAATCTTTTATATTTTTAAAGTTCATTATTAGGGATCGTCATTGGGATTAACAATAAAGCCATATTCAAAACCTTAACTCAAAACTCCTGAGATGTCCAAAGAAAAATGAGCTTCTTAGTTTTTGTAATTAATCTGAGCTTCCTCCAGAGTATCTATCCTTTTGGACAGTAATAGGAAGAAGAAGGGGCTGCAGTAAAGAGTGAAGAGGAGATAAATCCTAAACGAGGCAAACAAGGGCACTTCTCTTAAGCTTTAAATGGTCTCTTTGGCATGACTCATTCTCTTTTTGAGAAAGTCTATCATTTATATTATCTTTTGTTTTCTCTGTTTTGTTCCAAGGTGGTGTCTGGGTAGATAGATTGGTTTAAAGTTGTTTGTTGTTGTTCTTATTTTTTTTAAAGCATCAGCTCTATAGTAGGCAAAAAGCAATGGGGTTCCCAAAATAGCCATACCCTAAAGCCCAGAACCCGTGAATGTGTAAAATTACAGTGCAAGGGGGAATTAAGATTGCAGATGGTGTTAAGCTTGCTAATCACCTGATCTTGATATGTGTAGATTATCCAGAATTATCTGGGTGGGCCCAATGTAATCCCAAAGGTCCTTTCAAATGAATGAGGCAGGAGAGTCAGTGTCAAAGTCATGTGGGTGAAAAGGCTAAATAAAGATAGAAGGGGCCTGACCTGTGGTGGCGCAGTGGATAAAGCATCGACCTGGAAATGCTGAGGTTGCCAGTTCGAAACCCTGGGCTTGCCTGGTCAAGGCACATATGGGAGTTGATGCTTCCTGCTCCTCCCCCCTTCTCTCTCTCTCCCCCCCCCTCTCCTTTCTAAAATGAATAAATAAAAAATTAAAAAATTAAAAAAATAAAAATAAAAAAAAGATAGAAGGGGACTGTGAGACAAAGTATGCGACAGTCTCTAGAAGGTGCGAGAGGCAAAGAAATGGATTCTCATCTGAAGTCCCCAAAATAATGTATCCCTGCTAATACCTTGACTTTAACCAGTGAGACCCACTTTAGAGATGGGACCTCCAAAACTATAAGATAATAAATTTATGATGTTTAAGCCATTAAATTTATGATCATTTGCTATAGCAGCAATAGGAGACTCACTCAGGATCTATGTTATATCTTTTTTATCTTTGTTACTCTGTGAAATGAAAAAAATTACTCTGATTACCACTGAGTTCACTAGTTTTGTATGGCTTCTTCAGGCATCATGCTGGTTCTTATCACTAAAGTCTGTGGTCTCCACTGTTTGTCTCTGACATCAAGTCCCTGCACTTTTGTCTCTGTGCCCTGATCTTCTGGCCATTCTATTAAGACTTCTATCCTTAAATAGGGACAAATATATGGTGATGAATAATGACTTGACTTTGGGTGATGGGCACATAACACAATTAACAGTTCAAATGCTATAGAAATATTTACCTGAAACCACTGTACTTTTATTGATCAATGTTACCCCATTAAATTTAATTTCTAAATTAAGAAAAGAACAAAACTTCTACTTTGTCTTACTGAAGCATGACATGTCTATACTTCATGCAGGTCATGGAGATCCAGGAGAAGTGCTTCCTACTCATCTAACTAAACACTGCTCCTGGCTGTGCTGAGTCATTATCCTCAGGTTTGGGCTGTGTCAGCCTACATAATAGCTAACTCCCAAGTGCCAAGGGGAAAGCTAAGTGGACAATCTTTTTGCTCTAGGTTTCCCATCAATCTATCTAACATGCACAGGAAGGTTAGGCATACAGTTCTGCCTGCTTCCCATACCACTGTCTCCTTTTCCATTCTCACAATGTTCTAAGCTTGAAAAGATATCCTTCCCTAACCAACATTTTTTTCTTTTTGTCTAGTTTACAGATAGTAAAATCCATGATATATTTGACAAGCTTGAATGTCATTATGTTAAAGACAGTTAAAATAATTTATACTCTTTTTTTTGCTCAGCGTAGTATAATTTTTAAAATTATTGTTTTGATATGGGCTGAAGAAATTTTACTTCAGAAGCCAATGCCAAATTTAACACCCTCTTTCTCTTTGTGTATATGTTGTATAATTCTGATCCCTCATGAGACAAATAAATCTATACCTCTAGAATATTACTGATGAAGATGGCTAAACACAATAAAAGGAAAAAGGAAAAGTTCTTTAATATTATTCTCACTTTATCAAAAACTGTTAGATTTTTTGCTATGTATATATTTGAATAAAGTAGAGAGTATATAAATGTGACAAATATTGGTGAGGACTATTATATAAAACCCTTTCACATATTGAAAATTTATATTGGTTATTATGCTTGTTATTAATCTTTAAATTAAATCACATTTAAGTTTTAAATTAGGAAATTCAAGAAAGCTTATTAAAGTGTAAGCTCTAAATATGCTGTTTATTATACCAAACCAGTGACATATTCTTTAGGGTCTTTGATTAAATTGGATTTGTAGAATGATGGAGCTAGTGCAGATCACAAGAAATTACTTAATACATTTCCTTGAGCCCTCAAATTACCATTTACAAACATGCTGAAAAGTACTGCCTTCAATGCTATAGCCATCACTCTCATACCCTCTACATCAGGAAGACATTTCTAAGCTTATGAAGCTTGCTCTATCACTTGTATTTCTCCTACAATATAGCAATTGACTATTGAATATTTCAACTTTGTTTCTTAGACTTTCTATTTTTTTATCCATAGAAGAAATTAATTTTTTTTCTTGAAGATTGAGTCAAATACATCTAATTTTGCAGAAAGATTATACAACGACAATAAAAACCTCTCAACCTCAATAACATTAAATGATCTTTTCATTGACATCCATTTCTTAGGTTACCTAGGTATGATAAGCAAAATTAAGCAGAATTATTGAACTGTTGCAGAATGGTCCTGACTTTTGCTATACACTTTTTCCATGAATGATACCATACAAATCTAAGACTTTTGTTAGTAACTTCCAAGGTCTCTGTTTCTAGCTGTTTTCATTCTCTTAACCTTTATCTTACTTCAAATTGTATACTGATATGTCCCAATTTGCACTAAGATTTTCACTCATTTTACCTCTTGAGTTTACTCCTTTGTCTTATTTTCAATCACTTAATGAATGGTTACTATCTCAGTAGTCATTCAAAGTAGAAACGTCAGAATAGAAACCTGATAGTGTCCCTGGATCCATGCTAAAGCCCCAGACACTTGACAAAGTTCAGTCGAATTCAGCAAAATTTATGCAGGTGAATGCAGGCACATGAGCAAAGCCATTCTAGAACAGCCATCTCCTAGTAACCATGCAGATCTGAGAGCTAAATAGATGCTGTTCTTGGAAACCATGAATATTTGGGTGTTTGCAATTGCAGCAGTAGATAACTAACACAACTGTTTTATCTTTCTCTTTTCTTTATCCACCATAACCAATAGATTAAATCTTCTCATTTAACCTCTGCCAGTTATTTGAATCTGTACACTTTTCTCTATTCCTTGATCTGCCTTAATTCAAAGTCTCATCTATAGTTTTTCTTTCCTAAACTACTGTTAGATAACAATTACTGATATCTCTACTTTTGGTATTTCAGATTCTGTCCAATCTTCTACAATAACCTAAGTGACAGTATAGGAAGTGGTTATGTTCTAAAATTCTGTATTTGAAATCCCAACTCTGCTACTCGGTAGTTCTATAATTTTGGGCATCATGTAAACCGTCTTGCCTTAGGCTAGTTTATTAACCTTTTTAAATCTGTGAAATTGATAAAAAGATAATATACTGCTCACAAACATTAGGGGATATTTCAGAATGAATATGAAGTGATTAAAAAAAGAAGCATTTGATTTTTTTTATTAAACAAGAACATCAGAAAAGCAAACAACAAGTCAAAGAAAGATGTTTGATTATGCAAATGAAATGCAAAAACAACTTTTATTTCATTGGTGGAAATACATTATACAAAAGACAGAAAGTACTGGACTATCCTCATGTTCTCTGATTCCCTAATTTTTGTGAGCAGTGTACCTGCCTTATAGAATAGTCTTGCACATTTCCTGAATTAGAACAATTTCTACCAATAATAGGCACCTGGTGAACATAATATTAAGCATGCATATATTGATCATATTGTCAAAAGTAAGTATAGGTATATATATTTCTTGGAATGTGTTATATTGCCCTAGAGTGAATTATTTGTAATTAAGTAAGTTTACAATCAGTCTAAAATATCACTTCTAGAAAAAGTTGTAATGCTGAACTCTTTACTTCTGTTTGGTGTTGGAAAAATAGCAAACTGAATCCAAGTACTGCTACTGTAAAGAGATGATTTGATTGGGGTGACAAACAAACAAGGTAGGAATGGAAACACAGCAGAGAGAATGCAAGAGGAAACCAGGAGGGAGCAATTTCCTTCTCCTTCCCCTCTTCCTGCTCTCTCCCTCTAGCACACCCTGATGGAGGAGGAAGGTGCCTGCATCACAAAGCAGAGTATACAAAGGCTGGTTAAGAGCAGAGAGACAACAAATAATTTGCACATAGTGTAAAGAATATGTTTTAACATGGCCATATTTAATCAGAAGTATAAAATTGATAAGGTATATAAAACATTAGTTAAAAACTCTAAAAGTGCTAAGAGATAAATGTTGAGATTGACAAACAAGTCACAATTTTTTTTTACAGGGACAGAGAGAGAGTGAGAGAGAAAAATAGATAGGGACAGACAGATAGGAACAAAGAGAGATGAGAAGCATCAATCATCAGTTTTTTGTTGCGACACCTTAGTTGTTCATTGATTACTTTCCCATATATGCCTTGACCATGGGGCTACAACAGACTGAGTGACCCCTTGCTCAAGACAGTGACCTTGGGTCCAAGCTGGTGAGCTTTTTGCTCAAGCCAGATAAGCTCGCACTCAAGCTGGTGACCTCGGGGTCTTGAACCTGGATCCTCCGCATCCCAGTCCGATGCTCTTTCACTGCGCCACCACCTGGTCAGGCACAAAATATTTTTTTAATTGATATACTTTACAATCTTCTTAGGCGATACTGAATATTGAATACAGTCAGTATTAGAAATTGAATATTCCTGTTAAAGTACTTAAAACTATTTCTAGTAAATCAGTAATCAGGATTTCAGAAAATGGATTATGCAATAAAACACATTTTAGGAAATGGATTTTTGTGAATTGACCCAGTCTCTAATTAATGTTTACCATAATCATCATTGTTATTACTATCATTATTATTATATAATACTGAAGACAGTCCAAATGCATTGGGATAATATACATACATATAATGCCAATTTGCCAGTCTTTCCAATACTTTTGCCTGTTAGAACCTTTCTTTAGGCTTTTTGGCTCTACTATAAATGAATGCTTAATTTTCCTAGTGAATAGTAACTAAATCAAAAATTCTCAGCTCATGCCACCTTTTCTCTGAAGATTTGCTTGAAACACTTTGGAAAAGATAATTATTCCCTTTTCTAAATTTCCTCTCTGGACATATTTTCATGACTGCACTTACAGCAGGGTTCTAGAGTTCATGATTGTGTATTTCTTCCTTTTTAAAAATTGTTGGATTCTTAAAAACAACAATGTCTTATTTTTCTCTTTATCTACAGGCAGAAACAATAACTTAAACATAGTAGAAACTCAATAAATGTTTATTTTCTTGAAAAGACTAGTTTAGAAATCTAAAGCAGTCCTCAAAAGGTAAACAAATAGTTGTCATAATGTAATGTGCAGTCTAACACAGGAGCTCACAAACTAGGAAACACACATGAGTCAAATGCAACTGCCTCCTGATTTTGCAAATAAAGTTTCATTGAAACATAGACACAATTATTCATTTATGTGTTGTACATGGTGGCTTTTAAGCTAAAATGGCTGAATTAATTAGCAACAGAAAATTTTATGGCCCACAAAAACTAAAATATTTTTTATCTGGCCTATTACAGGAAATGTTTGCCTCCATAAATCTATGATTACAGTTATTAATAATGTAAGATTTTCTTTTCTTCTCAGAACACTAGAATATATGTGAAATTAGTAATTTTGGGAAATCAACATTGACTCTTTGAAAGTTAATCATTAGAAGAATAGTGATTCCTACATCTTCATAGACTATCTCTGTTATTAATTTACCTCCATTTATGTTTTCCTTTCTTCATATCTTTCCAGCCATAATGAAGTGCTTTTATTTCTATTTCATATGCAATTAGTATGCATTTATGAGCTAGCAATTCTCTAGCTCATAAGTAATTTTTTTTTTGTATTTTTCTGAAGTTGGAAATGGGGAGGCAGTCAGACAGACTCCCGCATGCGCCCAACCAGGATCCACCTGGCATGCCCACCAGGGGGCGATGCTCTGCCCATCTGGGGCATTGCTTTATTGCAACCAGGGCCATTCTAGCGCCTGAGGCAGAGGCCATAGAGCCATCCTCAGCATTCCGGCCAACTTTGCTCCAATGGAGCCTTGGCTGCAGGAGGGGAAGAGAGAGACAGAGAGGAAGGAGAGGAGGAGGGGTGGAGAAGCAGATGGGCACCTCTTCTGTGTGCCCTGGCAGGGATTTGAACCCAGGACTCCTGCATGCCAGGCCAACACTCTACTACTGAGCCAACCGGCCAGGGCCGCTCATAAGTAATTATTATTATTCAGATCAAAACTAACTTAACCTTCCTTTTTCCTCTCCTCCAGGGGATCAACAACCCCATCATAATCTCAATCTCCAGTATATTTATTCACATCTTCACACCTTTATCACTCAGCCTCAGCAATGGAGCTAGAACCCACATGGAAGCTTACAGGTGTCTCAAGCACTGCTGGAATTATTCCGATTCAGTTGCCACCCTGGTATGTTTGCAAAAAATAATGTAAGCAGCAGTTGTCTGGGCAGTTCAAAGTGATTCTGTATTTACTACTGTCTTTTTAATTGCCATTGCCACTGGAGTGTGAAGCAAATGGAAGCCTGCGAATCAGCCATGTTTTTGTTATATTATGCCTCCCTATTACCTTCTCAAGACTCCTAATGATGAGAACACCTCACCTGGACTCCATGACACAGTGCTCCTATGAAAAAACACTTGCTGGGTCCAAAATGTGGGTTCTGGCACCAAGCACTTGTTAAAGAGAAAGTATGAGCAAACCTGTATTTGTCATCACACACACACACACACACACACACACACACACACACAGAAAATTATAGTCCGGTGCTGTTTCATGCATTGCTTCAATGTTGATTTCATTACAACTATGACCATCAACCTTAATTTTTATGGCAGTGAAGAAAGGGCCCCCCCTTTCAGTTCATTCTGACCAACACAGGCTTGGGTTTGCAAAGTCAAGGCTCTTTATTTACAGTCACATACAGTCTCTTCCCTCAGAAAACTCATAATATATGATGGTTGTGTTAGGAAAGATGTTCAGATTTAGCCACTCTCATGCCCACTATTTATCTGCCCTCTTTAAAGTTTAGTGGTTGATGATCATAAATTTAGGCTGTGTACTTCTTTGGTTGATTTGTCTTTTGGGGAGTCTTAGTTTTATTTTCTTCCAATAATTTTATTCAAGACCAATCTTAATCCTTTATACATACTCTAATAACCTTAACTCCCAAAAGCAGTAAAAGTCTTTCTTCTCTATTTTTAAAAGATTTTTCTTATCCTTTTTTCATTTTTGCTAACTATCCTTTCAATTGCTTTACAGTCTTGTGTACCAGTTGGTAAAAGATGGGAATCTCACTATTAAGCCAAGATACTGTTTTATTATATTCTTTCCTTAGGACAGGGATGCTAATTTTATATGCTCAAACCAATGGAGTAATTTCTCCCTTGACAAAAGACACTGCTCTGAATTAATTTCTTCCCAACCTCTTGGCACAGGAGGAACTACAAATTTAAAATGGTAATTCTCTCCAATGACAATCACAAAAATAATATATATGTTATGCCATTATAGGAGCACTACTATATAAAGCAACTGCAGCAAAATTCAGCAAAAAATGTTCCAAAGATTACATAAAATGTCCCTCTAGATACAAACACATTCAAAATGAACTCATTGCATTTGGACAAATGTGTAGTAATTGGTTTAGAACAGCAATTTTTTCAATCCAGTAATTCCCCAGGTCTTGATTTTTTTTTTCAGCCACCCAATCTTTGGCATTTTCCCCCAGTTTCTTCTTTTATTCCTATCTGAGGTTTGTTGAATTATTTCTACAATCATTTCTACAAGTTTTGAACTCAACTTGATATTATAAAAATTACGATTTTTCTTAAATCTAATGTTTTATTTTTTTTTAAAAAAAACATACTTTGTAAGCATCTTAATGCATTTAGAAATTTTAACTCCTGATTTGTCCTTATCAATAATTAATTTGTTATAAGCTCAAAGAAAATTCTTGAGACTAGAAAAAAGAAAACTCAAACGGCAGATGACCGGGTGCATTCTGTCTGGTGGGCTCTGTTGGTAGAAATCATTTGGGAGAGTAAAGAGCTGTTGCTGCCTAGAAATGGATTGAAATGATATTATAAAGGACTTCAGATTTCAAGTTTTCCAAAACCTGTTTTTCCCCTATACCTTCTCTTAAAAGTAAAGCTCTTTATATTACCCAAGAAACTCATGATTTAAAAATTTATATAGAAATGCTTGAAAATGCATTAACCTCTTCTCCAAGATTTTGGATTTTTAATACTGGTCCAAGCCATGTAGATTAAGATTAGTTTTCCTTTGTCTTTTTTATATTTTGACACCCTTCTTATCTAGTCTTAAATGCTTGAGAGAGGTCACTTATCTATATGATGTTTGATATATCACATAATCATTTTGGATTTTAGTTTCTTTAACAATTGAATGAAGGGATTTAGTAACCAATAATTATTTGTGGCATTGAATACAACAAAAGTCAAGTCACTATAAAATTATGTGATCCTAATTAGAATATGTGGGAACTTCTTACTCATCACTGAAGATATTAAAATTATAGACCACTTAAAGCATTTGTATCACACTCCTGCGGAGGTAACATGTAATAGCACAGGTAAAATGCACATAGTCACTGGGAAAGAAAGCAAATTTGAACAGATGCTGCATAAATATCATCAAGCTCTGAAGGGATAAAACAGAAGAGCTCTAAAGGGAAAAAACATTGAAAGCAAACAAAGTTTCATAGTCAAAAACTTGGGGAAAAGAGAAAAGAAAATATATAAAATGGTAATGTCAAGAAAAATGAAAGGAGACTAGGTTAATAGTGCTGGAAATAGCATATAAATATTAGGATATAATGCAAATATGTTGATAAAATATTAGCCCAGGATGAAAGAGATAGGTCAGCGGGGTCCTCATCTATATTCCTTTTTAATCTCTAAGTAATTCTGTAATTCTGACCTCTGCTCCGCATCTCATTTTAGCTTTCACATGATAGAAAGGAAGACACATCCACGGTGCATAGTTTAAAACTTATGAAGTGTTTATTTCTGGAACTTTCCATTTAATATATTCATACTCCAGATGACCATAAGTAGCCGCAACTGTGGGAAGAAAAAGGAGGACTACTATACATAACATTTTTGCATTACTTTTCCAATCTTATCAATTGCTTCTGTGGATCCAATTGGACATGTGAAATGAGAAGTCTATTAGTCAGCTATTTCTGTGACTTTAAACAAATCTTAGTGGCTTGCAACAATAGACATGAGGCTGCTCATCAAATTCATCAGATGTAGTTCAGTAGAGCTTGCTGAACATGGCTGGGCTTTATTTAGTTCTGGTTACCATGCCTTACCTGCTAGGATCCAGGCTAAAGAACAACCACTCCCTGAGCATGTTCTTTTATATTGGATGGTGGGTGCCCGAGACTAACCAGCTGAAACAATTGATACTAATTTCTGATTCTGAGTGGAACCAGCATATGGTCAGTTCTTCTATGTCCAAGCCTAAAGGCAAAGATGCAGGGTGGTATGCATCACCAACAGTAAAAGAGAGCAAGGTTGGCAAAAGAAGGACGAACCATGAAGAAATAATATATTCCACCACATATATTGAACCACTGAAGATCTTTCACTCATATCTTTTTGATATTGCCCAGAAGCCAATAAAATCTTTCTAATTTAATTTTCTCCAAAATTATAAAATTTACTAAGCCAAGAAATCATCCTTTGTATTTTATTTCCATCTCAAAATTTACTTCTTTTTTAATGCTCCTGTGTCCCAATAATGGAATCAACTTAGTTTAGTCCATACCTTACCAGATATTAAATATACCTCATTGGAGCATCTGAAAGGTCAATACTAAGTCTTGTTTTTGTTCAAGGATGTTCAGGTCTTTCTTTCACTGCAGATAAATTTTATTTTTGGAAAAAAGTCTTTGACCTCACTTATTCCCAATGAAAAGGTAAATTTCCAACATTTTCATATAGACACTTGGAAGATAAGGTGGTTAGATTTATGGAAGCTAGAAAGCTAAAATTTTCTAATTCCCAGTTTCCCTTGTGGCAAAGTTTTGGCCAATAAAATATATATGACATCTGCTGGGAAGGAACTTTTATGAAAGGTATTTTAAAAAGGAAAACTCCGCTGACATAACCTCTTTGGTTCATATTCTTGCTTGTTTTATGGTGCAATGCCTAGCATTAAAGGATGAGAAAGCAGGAAGACAGTGAAGCCTTGTTCTTGATAACCCATAGCTCTCTCAAGATTTCATGTTCCATGTGTCCTCCCATACTATAGTGAGAATAGGATAAAGGAAATATTGTCAATACCTACAAAGAGTTTGAGTTTCTTCAAAAGCTCTAACCTGAGGAATCTTTCAATTACATCTTATGTTGCTCCTGTAGCATCTCCAAGAACCCTGTCCCATTTTTCTGTAATTCTCGGTGACTGTCAAGATCCATATGATAACCAAAGTTCCAGCTGTACAACAAAGAAATTTAGAATTATAACCAAACCCTCAGCTACACATGACCACTGCCACAGAGTCCAAAAAACATTGCCCTTTCTTTTGCTTTCCTTGGCAAAAGAAAACCTTTACTGCTATATTAATTAGGACTATAGTTGCTAATGTGTTATTTCTCATTTCCCCCTTTCTGCACATATGACCAGACTATACTGCCTGGTCATTTGTGGTGGGGTCATATTACCAGCTCTGGACAAATAGTTGAGAATGAAAATGATGTGTCTCACTTTTTGGCTTGAGTTTAAAGCATTTAATTGCTAGTGTGAGACCCTCTAAAGTGCTCTGTCTTCCTTCTGGCGTGACAACTGGCTGTATCATTCATTTGAGCTCCAAATGACTGTGATAACAGAGCTCTCCCTGCCAATCCCTAATTGTCATGTAAGAGAGAGAAGTAAATCTATTTTTTAGGAATTGGTTAAGGGTTGTTACCAGATCATGATATAGACTATTCGGAATCAGTCAAGCTCAATCAAGAAAATGTCTGCATTAGGCAATATAGATTAATTAGTTCATTGATTCTAAGGAAACTTTGAATATTCAAACCACTGAAAGAACAGTGTTGTGTCTGGGCCTCAGGAAGAAGTAAATCCTTCAGAACTCTCTCTCTCTGTTTCCCTTGTGATTATACTTTTCTTGGTCTATTTAGCATTATTTCTTCTCATTGCAAGCTTGCCTTCTTTCCATGAAGAAAAATATGACCTTTGTCAGTCTCTGAGTTTTGTAACTCACAGCTTCAGTGAATAGGGGAGAAATGACTGATACTTTCTCTGGTCTCAAATCCAAAAACCTTAGGACATTTATCTGATTGGCCTACCCTAAATAACATTTAATTAGCTATTTCAGAGAAATTGGGTCATAGAAGAACATGACAAAAAACTGTGTGGTGAAAAAATATTTTCTGAAAAAGACAAAAGTGTCAAATGAGTAGCTCAAAAAGTCAAAATGTTTGTATGTATATGTGTATATATGTATGAATACATTGTTAACCTTAAAAATAATATAGCCAGTTATTTTCACAGCAAAAGGAAAATGAGTTTATTCAAGAATGGCAGAGGAATTACAATTCAGGACATGCAAGCTATGGAAAACCATTGGCAAATACTGAGAACAAAAGGGAAGGAACATTACTTTATAAAGAAAAAGGAAGGAGTGAGAGGGGCTGTTATACATAACACTCCATTAGAGAAAACTGGTAGTTTGAAGTGTAGTAGCTTTCCCATTAGCTAAGTCATGGTGGTTTCTCACTGGCTGAGCCTGTTGCTGAGTGAAGAGAAGATCATTCTACCCTCTTTGCTGAAATGGTGAAGTGAGCTTCTTTCTCTCGGAAATGTAAGGGTACACTTTTCACCATTGGAATCTGAAAGATGAGGTGACTGGTAGTGTGTGACAGCTCCCTCTTCAGGACTTTCTCACTCTGATTTAAAATGAGGTTTCCTTTATTCATTTTTGCAATGTGTAGACATGCAGATACATATTTATATAGATATATAGTATATACATGTACACATACACATGTGCAAATACAGTCAAATAAACTTGTTCAGCAAGAATTTATAGTATACTTCCAATATATTAAATCAAACTGTCAGATTCTTTAATGTGAAATATGATAGGTCAAATAATGAATGAGCAACAGAAATTAAAGATAAATGAGTTGTGTTAGAGCTCTGTATTAGGCAAGATTGAAAATTTGTATACAATTTGTAAGATATATGAAATATAAGTTTGTTATGTTTCTTGCTAATATACTTACTAATACATGCTTAAGTCAATTTGTGCTAGTTCATGATTTATTAATATACAGTAATTTCAGTCTTTGCTAGGGCTTATCACACCGTATTTTAAGTGTCTGTTCCTTCTTGCTGCTTTCACTGAGGCTGTGTGGTTTTGAAGAGTGAAGATTGTACCTAATTTCTTATGATATTTCAATGTATAAATTAAAATCTTAGCAAAAACTCTTAATATAAGAATATCTTAATCTCCCTCATCAATCAGAACATACCAAATTTCAAAGCTGAAATCGTATTTATATTGCAGATAAGTTTTTCTGAGTTCAAGGTTCTTGATGAATCTTAAATGGCTGCTCAGATTGACATTTTGTCTTCTCCTGAAATATAGCTGTTTGTGCATATAAAAAAATGTAAAAGCTCTTTTAAATTTAGACAGAATTATACAAGTAAAATCAAGTTTTAATTACTTTTACTAATCAAAGCAAGAAGCTGCATAACTAATCTTTAAAAATTACAACAACTTGGCTTGGGAATTAGCACATCAACTGACAAGTTGATTTTTTTAATAATAAGTTTGGTGGTGAGATACAGAAAAATCCAAATAATTTTTTTAAAGTAAAGTAAAAATTAATTTTTTTCTCACAATCATAAGTGGTCTAGAAACAGATGGTATGGCCCTCCATGGTGTCAGCACCTGGGCTCCCCTGTTAGTCTGTGTGTAGCCTTTACTCCTAAACTCATTTCATATTCTAAGGTGGTCACTCTTGGTCATGACATTGCCATTCATTTGCATTTTACTCTACAGAAAAAGAAAAAGATGAGGAATAAGAATATTCTGTCTCCCATTAAGAACAGTACCTAGAGGCCCTGGCAAGTCACTCAGTGAGTGGATGTCCTGGGTTCGATTCCCAGTCAGGGCATACAAGAGAAGTGCCCGTCTGTTTCTGTACCCCTCCACCCTCTCATTTCTTTCTTTCTCTGTCTCTCTATCTCTCTCTGTTCCCCTCCTGCAGCCATGGCTCTATTGTAGTGAGTTGGTTCCAGGCACTGGCTCCATGGCCTCCACCTCAGGCACTAAGAAGACCTGAGTTGTGGAGCAATGGAGCAATGACTCAGATGGGCAGAGCATTGCCCCCTAGTGGGCTCATCATGTAGATCCTGGCTGGGGTACATGCAGGAATCTGTCTTTCTGGCTCCTCTCCTCTAACTGAATAAATAAATAAATATCATAATAAGAACACTGCCTAGAACTTGCACACACAGTTTTCATTTATATAATGTTGGTGAACACTTAGTGTTATAGCCGATGCTCCACTCAAAGGAGTCTAGAGAACATAGACTTTGTTTAATTTGGTCATTCACCCTAGTAAAATTAAGGGCTCTATCACAAAGAAAAAAGGAGAGAAAGAAATATAATGAGACAACTAGCAATCTCTGCACACTTAGTATATCCACACTGACAAGTTGACTTCTGTCTGTCCCCGTAGAGAACTAATGTACCCATAGTTACAACTTGACTCCTGCTTGTACCCATGATGGATTTTGACTCTATGTTTGTGACATTATGTCATACTCCTTCAAAAAAAGGAACTGAGGGAGAGTGTTTTTTCAGAGGTATTTCTATTTCAATAAAAACCAAGTTTACTCTGCTTTTATAAACAGGGCCATTGTGGACAGTCATCACAGCCAAGAAACAGTGAAGTGATAAAATCCTGGTGGAAAGAGTATTTTTTTGTAATTCAAATCTTATTACAATTTTCATTTCAATTATCCAACTAAGTGGAATATCATTTTCTGTTTGGTACAATTGGGCAAAATGTGCTGGATTCAGACTTAGTTGGTGGACAAAAATTAGGGACAAAAATGATTTTTCAAGGTACATATTTAAAAACACTAACATCTCAAAAATATTAGGGGATGGTCGGATGAGAAAATGTATTTTATGGTAAAAATTATAGGTCAAACAGGCTAGATTTGATTCACTGATCATAGTGGGCCACCCTCTCTCATTTGAAAGTCTGCATGTGCCCACACCATTGGCAAACCAAGATATTACCAAAGTTTGAATCTTTGCCAATTTAACAGGTGACACTGTATCTCATTAAGCTTTATTTTTAATTTCTCTTTTTAGAAGTTTTGTGGAGAAGTCACCTTCCTTTACCTTCTAGGTTCTTTCAGGTACTCAAATAATTAAATCAATAATTAAATCAAAACAAGGGAAAATAACCAAATTCAATTACTTGTGTACGAATGGGAACCTCACGTATATGAGAGAGTCAGAGACCCCACCTAAAGGGGAGGTTCAGAGACAGAAATGTCACGTGAAGTAGAGCTGATGTCCTGAGCAAAGGTATGTCCTGAGGTAAAAGGTATGAGGCCCCAGCAGGGAGAAAGGAAATTCACAAGATGGTAAGAAAAGCAAATGTTTGGTAATTAGGAGTTTGCCCTGACATATAGATATATCATAAAAAGTTATTTCTGGTAATAAATTTTATTATGACCAATGCCTCCAATTTAAATTCTAAAAAAAAATAAAAGTTTCTCTTAAGCCCACAGGGTCTCTTGATTACCTTCAGTTCAAAATAATCCATATGCCAAAGTGGCACATCGTGAAGAGACCTATTGTGAACCCCTTCAAAAACAAAGTACATCATCCTTTCTAATGAACAATGTTGACAATGTTAAGAATTTTCTTTGCTATCAGCAAGACTTCTAAGACCCTTTATTATGCTAAGCCATGTTTGGAAATTCTCAAGGAGAGGATTCTCATAAGCAGTGACTGACAAGACAATTATTTCCTTGCAATGTTTCTTATAGGACACTGTAGTAAAGTAACGTACTGATTTAGTGTCATGCTTCTGAAACTTGTTTAAAGAGAAAATAAACTCTCCTTCCACACTCCCACATTTACTTAATTCAGATTCTCTAGATGAAGGAAGGTCCTAGAAACCTATAATTTTAACAAGCAACCCAGACTACTCTTATCATTAAGCAAATTTTGGAAACACTGATTTATAGAAATGCTTTTTCAGTAGGGATACATCAGAATCACCTGGAAAATTTTTCCAAATAGACATTTACTGGGTCTTTCCAAAATTTATGAATCAGAGGGAAATGTGATTCCTCTACAGCTATTTGTTACACTAACTCCCAGTAAACATCAATTGTTTTAGACTTAGCTTTCTTATTCTTCATATGTTGCTATTCATTCTATACCAGCATATGCCCACATAGATGTTTCTTTATTGGGCCTCTTCCTTACCACTTAGCAGGTTCTTCTTGGTATTATTATTATTTTTTCATGGCAGATGAAAAGACAACATCTTAGCCATGCTTAAGCTCAGAGCAGAGTTGATAGTAGAAAAAAGAAAGTATTGGCTGTGGAGTGTAATCCAGCCAGCACATAAAATGTTTGAGAATTAATGAAAAGCTGATTGCTTACGTGTGAGGCATTTTTATGGCTCATGTGCTTTAAATGCATACAATTGGCATGAACAGGGTGGCCTGTTTTTAAGAAGAGCAACTGAATTAAGTAGATCCCCTTGTGTAAAATGCTGTCTCAGTGATCTGTTTTCCAGATGTTTCTATAGCTAATGTTTTCTTCATGTGAAGCCCAACCATAAAAAGCACCTGGGCAGTGTAGAGCTCTTCCAGACACAAATCATTCTCTTTTTTTTTTTTTAAATCCAAAAACTTATAGAGAAGAAACTGCATTGATGTTAAACACAAGCAAGGGTAGCTTACTTCATATTTACTTAAAAATACAAAGTGAAAAAACTGTCTATTTAAACATCAATCTTAATATACAAAAAGCTTCATTCATGTCTACAGACAACATGATAGTATATGCTTTCTACAACTTAAACGGATCTGTTCATCAGCTGTATATGAAGTATTTATTCTCAATGTTAACTTTTTTCATCATGGATTCTGGCTATGAGCATAAGGGTAGAAGGTAAAATTCAATATACTACAGCAGTCAACACCTGAGTTTCTGAGCCAGAAAATCTAGGTTTGAATCCTTCTCCACCACTCCCCAGCTATGTAAACATGGGCATTTTACTTCACCTTTGCTTTATTATTCTGACCTATAAAAGAAGGATTATAACAGTACTTATCTCAGAAAATTTTGATAAAGATTAACTGTGTTTATACACGTAAACATTTTAAATATATTTTGGACCATGGTAAACACTTAATAAAGTTTAAGGTTAATAAAGTAGGTGTCTCAAATGAATATTTTCTTCATGATTAATAAAAAAAATCACACAAAAAGTTGCAATGATTTTGAGTCTGACATATTACTTACTTAGAAAGTAAAACATTTGGGTCACAAAGGCTTCCTTGAACAAAAGCAATACCTAGGAAATCTAGGAAATGGATTGAGTTGTAAACCCTCTCCTACCATAAATGTGCTACTTGATTAATTAATGGGAATACTTGTTAATTTATAATTTACTGGAATATATTAGAGGAAAATAGCTAACACCTAATTATTATATGACATTGAGCCCCCAAAGTGAGAGAAATGTAAGGAAGAAACATAGGAGGAAAACAAAGTGGAAGAAGAAAGAGGAAAGGGATGTTGAATGAGAGTAGCAAGAGGGGTTTGCAGAGGTGTTGACAGAGAACAAAAATGCTCCCCATTGGGCACCACTTTGTGCCAGTGGTACCCAGTGCCATAGAGACTTCTCACAAAAAGAAAATAACAATTCCAGCCAGGGCATACAAGAAAAGTGTGCTCGTCTGTTTCTTTACCCCTCCACCCTCTCATTTCTCTCTCTCTCTCTCTTCCCCTCCTGCACCCAGGTCTCTATTGTAGTGGGTTGGTCCCAGGTACTGAGCATGGCTCTATGGCCTCTACTTTAGGCACTAAGAAGAGCTGGGTTGTGGAGCAATGATCAGCTAGTCCTCAAAATGATATTTACTTTATAAAAAGTACATTTCAATGACTTTGCTCATTTGCAACTAGAGATGAGCAAGTCATTCTAAAAGTCAGTTAAATAACCATTAATGACTGGTGAAAGCTCTGTGGATATCTCAGATTTGAGCTCAAAGTTATTTTTCTTTAAAGAAGACAGATCTCTGCATTTGTTGTCATTCTGTCAAATTAGAGGAACGAGATCAGAAACACATGGCTACAGGTTGAATTTCTCCCACTCACCTTTGCTTTTTCTTCAGATATCTTTCAGTTTTATGATGGTTATGGATTTTGTTATTGGTTTTATTTTCAACATGAACTAAAAGTTTATACTTGCTCTTAAATCATTTTCTTCAAAAGAAAAGCATTCTTTCTCTTCAAAGTGTAAAAGAAAAAATGTCATATAAAGATTTTCACAAGTGTTATTAATGCTTTGAAGTTAAAATTCTTAGATCAACCCTTGATGAAGTTTAAATTGTAGGCAGCCTCCTAATAACACCGTGGAAGTGAGAAAGCTCATTTCTATTTAATTGCTATCAAAATCAAGGTCCCTGTAAAGCATACTGCTATCTTACTTTATATTACTCAAGAAATATTGAAAATAGCAAATTTCAGTATAGTACCTTGAAGAGAGCAACATCTTAACTATAGTCCAGATGTATTTACTTTATACGACAGAAGCTCTGTTCCTATCAAGATGCCTGGACATCATGGATAGAGGCATTCCAGTAGTTACAATAGTTTGTCACATGAAGTGTATTAAAATTTTCACTGATACCCTTATTATAAAAGAGAAGGGGGCTTCTCATGAAAAAAAAAGGAAAAAAGAAATAGAAATTTTTGAGAAGTAAATAATTAAAATGGCAGCCTTTACCCTGTTGAGGTTGAAATAGTTACTTAGTGTAGCTGTACTTATCACACTTTCTCTCGGTTGTTGAATACTTCAAATTGCTGGATTAATAAAGATTTTTAAGTTATGGGTAGGTTTGGTTCACTTTCTTCTCTTTTTCTTCTCAATATTTGTCATTGTGAGTAGTACGGGACATTTTGTCATAGGTGATTTCAACTAATTCATAATGTACTTCTAGGTGAAAATTCCCTTGAGATTTCATGGTCATGATTATGAATTAGCATCTTATTTTATTTATTTGATCAGTTTAGGAATTTGTATATTAAGTTTATGTTAAATGCCTTTTGACTCTGTACAGAGTATGATACATGGCTTTTCCCCTGGACTTTCCAAGGAGCTTCATAGTGTGGATGAAAAAGGGACCACATGCTGAACCTGGCAGACTCAGAGGAGGCCCACATGGTGGGAAATGCGGAGATCTAAGGTAACCACATAGGATGGTCTGACATGAAAACTTTCTAACTAGAAGCAGTTCGTGGTGGGTAGTCATATCCTAGGGAGGTATTTTCTCTAACAAAGGTCAATGCTTACCTTAATGGAACCTGTCCTCTGTCTTTTGTGTGTTTTTGTTTGTTTGTTTTTCTTTTTTAATTTTAATTTACTCATTTTAGAGAGGCAAAGGGAAGAGAGCAAGAGACAGAGAGAGAGAAGGGGGGAGGAGCAGGAAGCATCAACTCTCACATGTGCCCTGACCAGGAAAGCCCAGGGTTTCAAACCGGAGACCTCAGTGTTCCATGTCGATGCTCTATCCACTGAGCAACTACAGGTCAGGCTCTGCTGTCTTTTTTATCTACAATAATGTACCTGTGTTGGGCAAATAAGTTTATAAAATATGATTTTTGAGTTTGCTCACTTTTATTGTTAAAAATGGCTGCCCATGATCTGTGAAACTGTTAATTGGCTTCCTGCTTGGGAAGGGCCATTATTATGCTAATGTGTGCTGGAGGAGGGGTTTTGCGCCAAAAAAGTTTTAAGAGAAGGAAGAAGAAGGAGCCAAGATGGAAGGGAAGAAGAAGGAAGCCAGTTTTGCAGAGTAAGAAGCCATGATGGCAGTTGAGGAATCAGAGGTGACTTAGACTGGTGGGGGCCTTTGATTCTAGGAAAACCTGGATGTGTCAGTAGCTTTGTAAGCTCAGAATGAGTGGGTTTTGGAGCCCTGTGTGTTTTACTTGCCTGCCGGGTGTGAGACTAGAATAAAGGAATGGTCCACCAATCTTTGGCTGTGCAATTTCTTTACTGTCTGCCAGAATCTAATGGGAACCTAAAACTGCACCTGCCTAGCAGCTACTCCTGCGATGACGACTGGCCGTACAACCTGGTAACATGCCTTTGAGATGTAAGGGTTACTTGACTTGCTGTGATGCAGTGGATAAAGCATTGACGACCTGCAATGCTGAGGTTGCTGGTTCAAAACCCTGTCCTTATAACGTCAAGGCATGTACAAAAAGCAACTAGTATGAGTTAATCTTTCTTACACTTACCCCACTTTCTCCTCTCTAAAATAAATCAATAAAATAAAATAAATAAAATGTAAAGGTAATCTTTTTTTGCTCCACCCTAGAAAAGATATTACCCCAGAGCCTAAACCAACAAGCACCCTCATTGTTGTTATAATCATGTTAATTAACTGTAAACTATCCTATGCCTCCCTATGTAAAAGAAGTTTCAGTATATACATTTTTACTTTTTATTCAATCTCAGAGTTTTCGCCCCACTTTGCTTTCTCCTATTAATCCCAATCCAGAGGGACCTGAAACATTGAAGATACGAACAAGGTCCATAGATTACACACCAAAGCTTTATTGTCTAGCTTGGCCAAGCGGCGGCAACTCCCACAGAGGTCTGAGGGAGACCGCGCTGGCCCTTTGTTTTACCTAGTTTTTATAGTTTTGTAAGTGGGAAGTACAGAAGCAAAAATTGCAATTAGGAGCCCTTTACCACTATTGGTTATAGTCATATGTCCTTTAACATGATAGGACCATGTTCAATTTGCAAGCCATACATCCTTTTGGAGAAAATAAAATTTACAAATCAACACATTGGTAGAAAGATGTCTCTTTACATATTAAAAGGCATTCCTATATTTTCCAGTGTTCATCCGCCATCTCTCTGTCCAGAGTCACACGTGTTAACCACATGCATTTACATAGGAGAGGTAGTTTCCGTGGGGACAAATGCCCGCAAATGGCTCATAGTTATAAGAAAAGGTTTATTTTGGCTTTTCTCTTCCTGCACCTGGCTAGCCATTCACTCCTTTCCCCACAGGTGTGGTAGAATGTCTGGGGATCCATGTTTTCCTCTCCTTTGCATCTACAATACAATGCCAAGGGCCATCCTGGTTATGCCAATCACACAGTACAGAGACTATTCTCACAATTTCTCTGCACACCTTAACCCAAATTAATAAAATGTTCTCCAAGCCTCTTAAAATATTAATATTAATTCTGTAGTTTTTGGTACCTTACAACACCTGTGGGTGAAGTGGCTCAGTGGCTCCTCACTCCTACCTCCCTAATCTATCATAAATTAATTTCATGTAGCTCCCTTTTGTCTTTCCCTTTGATGCTGATGTATTGTATATAAAATAAGTGGTAAAGCCACCATTTTCTTGAGCATTTTCTCAATCAGTTGAGACTTTGCTTTGCAGCAATTATTGACAGTTTGGCTCAAATAAACTCGTAAAAATTTCTTATAGGTTTGGAAGTTCCTTACATTGGCAGAGGTAATAATATAGAGTGTCCATTTTGGGAAACATGAAGTTATAGTTATTATGTTTGTCCATGATGCTGGTGGCAGCCAGCACCCTGCCTGCTTGTACCCTGGAGTCTGTCTGCCTGGGTTAAAGTCCTGGCTTTGTTTCTTACTTTAGTTGTGGAACTTGAACAATAAAGAGTCTTTTCTGTGTCTCAATTTTTTCATTTGTAAAATGGGATAATAATCATACCTGCTTCATATATGTCAAGGAGAGAATAAAATAAATTAATAGTGATAAAGATTCTATAAAACTTGGTAAATGAATATGAAATAAATGAAGTTTATGTTATTATCACAACTATTATTAAAATAAAAACTTCATTGAGAAAACATATCACATATTTGACTCTTCGGTTCATATCTATGTGTTAATAGACTCACATTCTCTACTCTGTTAGACTTTTTCCTAGGGTCCGAGCCTGTTTTCTTGCTGTCTCTTTTCTGAAATTTTATTTCCTTATGTATTCCAACTTCTCTCAAAACAGCCATTGACTATTACTTGAGTTTCTTGTGTTTATCCATCAGTTTTCCCTTTTGTCCAACTTTTAGAATATAGATCCTGACTTAAGTCTCACCTGGATTTGCCACACCCTTGCTTAGACTGGACTTACTTGGGCTGGCCTTGCTTAGACTGTTCTATTCCAAACATTTGTATTTTGCCTTAAATTTAAGGCAAAATCCTAATTTTCTGATGTCTACTCTGTTTTACTCCTAGTATCATATGAGGTAAGGATAAAGAAGCATCACAAAACAATCTATTCTTTTGACCTGTCCATTGGAATATAAAGTTTATTTGCTTCTTCAAATAATTGGAATTTTTAATTTTTCTATCATTTTGGCATGCTATTCATATTGAGGCATCACTTTTCTCTGGTCTTAGATAAAATACTCCAATGCATGGTATAGTTTCTGGCTCCTTAGATAGCCACAAAGAGGCTGGGGATGCAGCCCAGTTGTTTAGGAGTTGTATCTTGAGTAATGAGAAGTGAAAGGTAAAAGGAAGTTCACTAGATATATTTCTTTATTTGGGGGACTAATCTGAGTGGCACTTCTCCCTTGCAGCCCTTCTAGAGAAGACCACATGCTGAGCAAACAAATCTGCTGAGAAATCCTCCCTGTCTTGTCCAAGCTTATAACAAAGCCATGACTGGAAAAATGACACATAACATTGCATTGTTTTGCATGTTGCCTTGTTTCACTTTGATTTACTTAGCTTTTTATCTTCCTGGGCTGGTACTTCCCACATACACTGATATCAACTTAATCTTTATCTCTGCTTTCTAAAGGATCAAGTTAAGACAATCTTGATGGCTTTTTAAAATATATATTTATTTTATTGCAGATAAGTTTTGCATTGGGATTCTTTCTATTTCACTCATGGAGCCACGAGGCAATAGAAAATTTTCAGATTCATTGTATTCTTTTTTTTTTTTTAACGTGAGAGGAGGGGAGATAATGAGGCAGACTCCTACATGTGTCCCTGACTGGGGTCTACCCAAAAACCCCACCTTGGGCCAATGCTCAAATATGGAGCTATTTTTAGTGCCTGAGGTTGATGCGCTCCAATGGAGCAACAAGGCTGTCTTTGAACCAATTGAGCCACTGGCTGCAGAAAGGATAGAGGGAGAGAAGGGAAAGAGGGAGGAAAGAAGAAGCAGATGGTTGCTCCTCCTGTGTGCCATGACCAGAAATTAAACCCGGGTCATCCATATGTCTGGCTGATGCTCTATCTGCTGAGCAACCAGCCAGGGCCCCATTGTATCTTTTTAAAACCACTGTTGTGTAAGAATTCCATCTTGGACTGAAATATCATTATGTGGCACATGGTTGTAATTAGATTTATTATAACTATTATCAAAATAAAAACATCATTGAGAAGTCACACCATAAACTTGGCTCTCTTTTGCTCATATTAATAAATTCACAGGTTGTGGGTTATTCACCTACTTTAATTATCATTCTATATTTCATGCAGTACTAAACCTTGTAGACAAGTAAAAATGAGAATCATATAGGAGGAGTATATAACTAACTAAAATCTCCACAATCAACCTGTTAATCCTTTTATAAAATACTACACACAAATTACTCATCTTGACATAATTATCATAGTAATTTTTCATTAAAAGCAGAGACAGCCATATTGGTTCAGAGCTTAGTTTCTCATCTTAAATTTGATATATCTCTGTACTCTTATATTTTCTTTCTGTGTGATGGGGCAAGTGTGCTAATTTCTTTAGCCTCAGATGACATATATTTGTATTTTTCTGAAGTTAGAAGTGGGGAGGCAGTCAGATAGACTCCTGCAAGCACCTGACTGGGATCCACCTGGCATGCCCACCACAGGGCAATGCTCTGTCCATCTGGGCGGTCGCTCTTTTTCAACCAGAACCATTCTAGCACCTGAGGCGGAGGCCATAGAGCCAGCCTCAGCACCCAGGACAACTTTGCTCTGATGGAGCCTTGGCTGCGGGAGTAGAAGAGAGAGATAGAGAGAAAGAAGAGGACAAAGGGTAGAGAAGCAGATGGATGCTTCTCCTGTGTGCCCTGGCCAGGAATTGAACCTGGGACTTCCACACACCAGGCCAATGTGGTACCATTGAGCCAACTGGACAAGGCTTCTAGCCTCAGATATTTTAATCAGAAAAAGAATTATAAAAGTACTTTCTTTTTCAGAAGATTGTTGTGTGATTTATATCTTATAAATCCTTGTTGAACACCTATTGTATATCAAGAAATTCTTCTAGTCCCGGGGGATAAAAACCCAGTATCCATAAAAAATTATTTTCATTGATTGGCTCAAAGTAAATAATAAGTGATAACTATATTAATATTACATTATCTTCAATTATTCCAAATGACTTTTATTTCACTCTATTGTCTAGTCCATTGTTGGACACTGCCATCTATTAGTCCTTCCTAGTGGTACTAATGCAAAGCCTTCGAGAATCAGTATCTGATATTTTTCTTTTTGGTTGTTCTTTGTTTCTTTCACAATGTACATATGTATCTATTTTTCAACTCAGGGAATTTTTTTCCTCGAATTTCTTTGTATCAAGAAATGTAGTGGAACATGATTATATATGCTAGTACATGTCTTTAATTAAATGTATACATTGTTATGTGCCTATTATGTACTAGGCAAAGTTGTTTTGTGGTTGGTATACCTCAGTGAACAACAACAATAAGAACAAATTACTACATCTCTCTCCGTGGAGATTACACTGTAGTGGAGATACACATATAAAAATAAGAATAATAAATAAATGTATGTTATATGTCCAAGCTGTTTAACTCTACCTCTCTAGGAAAAAAAATGTAAATATACTTTCATGTATATCTACTATTCCAGAACTATAATCATGCACTACTGTACTGGCAGATACTTACATTTTACATTGAAAAAGAAAAGACAAAAGCTGGTTGAATGTTTATTTTTTCCTTAAATTTAGTGAATTATATTTCATACCATCTCTGGTTTGCACATCTTGCTTTAGAGATCAATTTTTTGACTTTTGATGGTAAAACAAACATCTCTTTATTTAAAGATAAACTAATTAGTTGACAGAAAATTTTACAAGTCAGTTCTTAGCATGGAATGCATGATACTTGTTTAGTTGAGGAACACTGCTGTCATAACAATAAAATACAAAATTACTACAGAAATTAATAATTTAAGGTCTTTTGAGTGATGAACTGTCAATTTCTGAAACCAGTTTCATCTTTAAAAGCAAATTACTAACTTTTTACATTCCTAATTTCACAGTTGTAAATTCATGTAAACAAATCTCTACTCTGAGTTTCACTTTTGTATATTTTTGTTTCATTAGTGGAAAATAAATCTGTTTTATTTCATATGAATATCTCCCCTGAGAACTAGAGTATGGCTCAGTGTTGACTATGTCCGAATAATGGATGTTTATGGTACAGTGATGAGGTTTTCTGCTGATGCGTTTATCACCATTAGTGGAAGTGACAGTTTTAGATATTAAAATGTCTCTAAACTGACATGACCATATTAATCTCAAATTTGCTAGACCTGAAACAAAAGTTTATGTGTATTTCAGAACCTGTTTTATTGTACACCTATCCCAGTACCTTGAACTAAATATTTGAAAAATTGAGGAATGAATAAAAAAGACTGATATTCAGTCTCATAAATCATACCCAATTATTAGGGGAGATTGTATTAGCTCTACCTCGAAATATATTCAGAATTTGATCCCTCCTAACAGCTACTATCACCTGGTTTCAGATGACTAATACTTTGTGCCAAAATTGGAAAAAATATCCTAAGTGGTCTCTCTGCATCTGTCCTAACCCCAAATCTCAATAGCATAACTTTTAGGATTCTTTAGAAACAGAGTGGATCACATCATTCTTGCTCAAATTTCTCCAATGGTTTCTTTCTATCTCACATCGTGTATAAGCCAACATCATTGAAGAAGTGCAGAAAGCCATATGAGATCTGGTTCACATTACTATTTTGTCTTCATCACTTACCTTGCCTGCACCATAACTCACACAATTTTATCAACCCAATGGGTTTTTTTGCTGTTAGTTAATTTTATCAGTCTTATTTCAGGGTTTTCACATTTGGCGGGTTTTGTTTGTTTGCCTAGAATATTTGTTCTTTGATTATCCATATAACCTACTATATTTCTTCCTCCAGATCTCCATTCAAATGCCTTTAAACCACTTTATATAAAATAGCACATCTTCCCAAATCGCTAACCTCTACCCAGCTTTATTCTTTTTTAAAATACCCATCAAGATATGACTATAAGCCTGACCTGTGGTGGCGCAGTGGATAAAGCGTCAACCTGGAATGCTGAGGTCGCCAGTTCAAAACCCTGGGCTTGCCTGGTCAAGGCATATGGGAGTTGATGCTTCCTGCTCCTCCCTCCTCCTTCTCTCTCTCTCTCTCTCTCTCTCTCCTCTCTAAAAATTAATAAAATAAAAAAAAAATTAAAAAAGATATGACTATATATTTATATTCATGCATCATTATAGTTTTATGGGGTCACCATTGTATATGCATTCAATTTTTGACAGAAATATTGATATGTAGCATGACTCTTTATATATGTATAATTTAATATGTATTATATCTTTGTACCTGTATAATATAATGTAGGTACTATATATTGTATACATGCAATGTATAGTATTATTATTGTTTACTGTTTGCCTCCCTTATGTTAAAGCATAACTCTCTGAGGGTTATAAAATATGATTATCCAACAAATATAAAAAGAACATGTGCAGTAACTGTTATCCTATTTCTTAATTAATTAGGCAACTATAATGTTAAAATCTGTTCAAAAGCATTGAATAAAAATAAACACTTTAATAAAAAAATTCAGAATAAGATTGCTGTACTATATACAGAACTGATTAATGTCTTGTAAGGAAACAAATTGTAACCTTTGACATCTATTTCATTGAACAGAAATTATTTGATCTCTACAGGACAGAAGTTTATGAACTAATCTCTGCTCCAACAGTGTTGTGAAATGGCCCAGTTGATGGTAAGTTGAGCCCTGAAAACTTCACTGAAAAGACAGTAACCAATTTTGTTTATTTCCAAGTTGCAAAAAATGTTTCTGACAATTAAAAGGACATATAATTTAATTTTGTTATTGTTGCTGATTCTTAGATCTTTTAACAGTAATGGGCAGGAGGTAGTGTTTGTCTTACTTTAGGTTCTTCAAAAAGCAAATGATTGAAACAAAGATTTAAATGATTGTAGTTTGAGAACTGACCCAGGAAAACTAGTAAGGAAGTGAAAAAGTGAGATGGAGGACAGAAGAATGCCAAAAAGAATGTGACATCAGTCAATATGTCAATGTGGGAATTCAGACCCATGGCACGACATGAGATAACACAGAACATACCTCAAATTTATTCCAACCGAACAGTGGGGAAACTGGGTATTTATTCACCAACTCTGGTGGTAATTTGTTGAGGACTGCTTCCAGGAAATTAACTCCATTTAATGCTTAGTTTGCTCTGTGTGCAAGCTGAAGAGACTCCTCAGGCAAAATGAAAACAGAATTAAAACAAAAATAAACAAACAAATGAAAAACCACCACCAACAAAATGGTGGAAAGGATAGATACTCCCTAAGCAGCTTTTAGCAAGTGAATTCAAAGAGACTGTGTGTGGGGCAGTGACGCTATCTGCTCTTATGCTCCATGAAAGAATGTATTGATTTGAATGAATAAATGAATGAAATATTTCCAAGGACCATATAAATTACATCTTTAGTTTTATAGGCCCCTGCAGAATAAAAAGAATAAGGAAACTATCACAGGAAGTGATATGAAGATCTTGGGAAAATATTAGCTTCCTCCTAGATGATAGAGCAGGAAAACAAGCATAGAATTTAATATGAGAATTTTGATTTTACCATCTAGCTCTATGACCTGTGTCAGCTGCCTCAACGTCTCACAAGTTTCAAGTTTCTCACTCCTAAAATTGGGATAATTAATCTCAATGTCCAATTATAAAGCAACACCAAATTTTAAATATATAGTTATTTCAAAAGGATAGAAAATACATTTAACAGAAGCTAGACTCTAATTAAAAAGTTAACATATTTAAATAGAGAATATGACAAGTGCAGGGGTCCAGAATGAGTCACCCTAAGATGTGCCTCTGTGATGTGTAGATTGTTTTGAGCCAAAGGCAACTTTAGCAGCAGGTTCAAAAGAAACTCTGTCCTCACCTGAACTACCTAGAAGTATTTGAATTAGAGGACTTGCCCATAGAATATGATATAAAAAATATCTTTTGACTTATCTGTAGGGCAGGGCAAACTTCTGTTTACTAACGTTCTGTTCTTATCCTGCAATGACCATTTGAAGACCCCAAAGCTCCTTACCTCATCCCTAGCTGAGGATGTTGATATACCCATGTACTTTTTCTATCTGTGAACCTCTCTTCCATGTGGGGTCTCTAATTCTGTATATACTGGGGGGTTCCCATACATATGTAAGTGTGAGATTTGGTTATTTTTGCTTGTAATCTTTTTCATGTCTATTTAATTATTATACCAGACAGAAGAACCATGACTGTAGGGAAAAATTTGTTCCTCCCTTACAGAAGCTAAATGAGTTGGTCAGTCATAGACTTTGAACATTAATAGCCAAATTAACAAGCATATTTCTCAAGTGGGAAACATTGCTTCCTACTATTTTAGAGCTGTAGAACTTCCAAATATCATTTAACTGACTTCTTTGGTTTGACAAAAAAACTCAATAATTATTTTTCTGATGGTAATTCTCTTCTAATATAAATATATTTCCAATGCAAAACTGTGATTTCCTTATCAGTAAGAGCTTTTTGTTCCTAGCAAAAATTATGTTTTAAAACTTAATAATTTTAAAACTGAAATTTTGATTTGTTCTTTAGTTTCTGTGGGTCAATGTGGCTTACCATCATACAATGTAGCTGAGGATAAGAGCTGAACTTTCCAAGCACTTTTGCCTTGTGTTCTCATTTAAAATTTCAACAATAAATATATGTGGTGCCCAACAAATTAGTCATGCTCCCAATTGAGAAAAAAAATGGATGGAGGTGTTATATAAGCATGCTGAGGACAGAAGGTACAAAAACTACCTAAAATAAAACACCTTGTACTAATTAATTTTGATTTTCTTTTCTTTTTTTCTTTTTTTTTTTTTTTTTTTGAACTAAACTAAGAGGAAGGAAAAACAATCAGAATTACCCAGAAGAATCTTTAGCAGCGAAGGAGCATCCACTGAGCAAGGGGGAACAAGAGGCGAAAGAAACCCAGAATCTTAGTTGCAGATTCTCTTCCCGGAGAGAAATATATATTCAGATATAAAGATAATGTGTATACATCCACAAACATTCAAAGGGTTTTTTTTGTTTTTGTTTTTGTTTTTTTTTGTATTTTTCTGAAGCTGGAAACGGGGAGAGACAGTCAGACAGACTCCCGCATGCACCCGACCGGGATCCACCCGGCACGCCCACCAGGGGCGAAGCTCTGCCCACCAGGGGGCGATGCTCTGCCCCTCCGGGGCGTCGCTCTGCCGAGACCAGAGCCACTCTAGCGCCTGGGGCAGAGGCCAAGGAGCCATCCCCAGCGCCGGGGCCATCTCTGCTCCAATGGAGCCTTGGCTGCGGGAGGGGAAGAGAGAGAGAAGAAGGAGGGGGGTGGTGGAGAAGCAAATGGACGCTTCTCCTATGTGCCCTGGCCAGGAATCAAACCCAGGTCCCCCGCACGCCAGGCCAACGCTCTACCGCTGAGCCAACCGGCCAGGGCAAACATTCAAAGGTTTATAGCTTAATAAATCTTTGAGCTTTTCCTGACAAAAGAAATAAACTACAAATTGACCATAGCTATGACATAATAAAGAAATGTGGTCACTGGGTCTACTTCTACAGAGCACTAAGTCAAAACCAGGTAAAAACAGGCTCATAGGCAGAGAGAACAGCCTAATGGTTGCCAGAGGGGAGAGGGGTTAAACGAAGGGGCAAAAATGTGAAAGGACTATGAAGCACAAATTGGTAGTTACAAAATTGTTATGAGGATATCAAGTATAGCACAGGGAACATAGTCAATAATATTGGAATAACTACACATGGGTATTTTCAGTACCAGGTAGGTACTAGAAATACCATAGGAACACTTTATAAAGTATTTGATTGTCTAATTACTATGCTGTACACCTGAAACTAATAGAGAATAATATTTTTGTCTGTTTGGTTCACTCTTATGCTTCTAGCTCCTAAAACTTTTGTCTGTTTGGTTCACTCTTATGCTTCTAGCTCCTAAAACAGTGCTACCCACAAATAGTAGGCACTTAGTAAATATTTCATAAATGTATAAATAAACCAAACTAAACAGGGTCAATTCAGTTAACAAAATACAAAAATCATAATATTAAGAGGAGAAAATATAAAAATATAGGTATTCATGGTTACCAAAATAAATATTATATACCTTGACAATTTAAAAATAATAAAATAAACTCAAAACTCAGTATATGAGGGATTGGAAGCAGAAGGAGGGTTAGGACACTAATTTTATAGTCTGGCTTAGCAGAAAATAGCTGTTACCTAAAATGAGAAAGTTAAGAAATATAGGCTAGGCCCTGGCTGGTTGGCTCAGTGGTAGAGCGTCAGCCTGGTGTGCGGGAGTCCCGGGTTCGATTCCCAGCCAGGGCACACAGGAGAAGCACCCATCTGCTTCTCCACCCCTCCTCCTCTCCTTTCTCTCTGTCTCTCTCTTCCCCTCCTGAGGCTGAGGCTCCATTGGAGCAAAGATGGCCCGGGCACTGAGGATGGCTCTGTGGCCTCTGCCTCAGGCGCTAGAATGGCTCTGGATGCAACAGAGCGACGCCCCAGAGGGACAGAGCATCGCCCTCTGGTGGGCATGCCGGGTGGATCCCGGTCGGGCGCATGCGGGAGTCTGTCTGACTGCCTCCCTGTTTCCAGCTTTGGAAAAATGAAAAGAAAAAAAAAAAGAAATATAGGCTAAGTTTACTATTTAAAATCATCAGCCAAAAAATAAATAAAAACTCCATCTTTCCTGGGGGTGATGGGGTTTATATTAACTAAAAAGAAAATAAATTAAGAAATAGAATTTACATATGATACATAAAGTTTCAAAGGTAACTACTATAAAATGGAAAAGTAGATTATATAACAATCCAAATTATCATTAGAAGAATCACTCAGCTACAGAGGAAAAAAGACTTTTGTCTGTTTGGTTCACTCTTATGCTTCTAGCTCCTAAAACAGTGCTACCCACAAATAGTAGGCACTTAGTAAATATTTCATAAATGTATAAATAAACCAAACTAAACAGGGTCAATTCAGTTAACAAAATACAAAAATCATAATATTAAGAGAAGAAAATATAAAATAACCTGCTAAAAGTCAAGAAACATCTTTTATAGCAAGATATGTAAATAGTATAAATCCACCTCCTAAAATTATTCTCAGATTGATGCGAAACAAAACCTAAGGATATTCTGTCTCATTAAAAAGGCATGTAAAGAAAAAATATATCTAAAAGAGAAGAAGTGAAAAGAAATTCTTAGCTTGAAATGAGGGAGGTAAGGAATAAAAGGAAAATTAAAGATTATACAAAATGTCGTTGTGGCTTTGGTTTTCCACTTTGTCAAGTGGGAGAATTGTAATATTATACATTCAGATAAGAAGATACCCTACATTGATTTTCTAAAATTATCACCATTTTATTTACTTCTACTGAGTAATCTTTGCTAAAGTTCTTTTGCCTGGGATGTGTTTCCTTTGAAGAATTGCTTCCCGAGGAAAGACATTATTTTTCTTAATTTCACAGAATCCTTCCACCTATCTCTGCTTTCATTACATATTCTACAGATACGAACTCCGTAGTATTTTACTTCGTACAAAGGAACAAGTATGTATTTACAGAAATCATAAAGGAAAGTACATCTTTAGGTCAGTAAACAGGAATTGAATATTAAGAATCAAGCATTCGGCTAGACACAGGTAACAAAAACATAAAAAGGGTTCTGTCACTGAAGAACTCATAGACTATTAGGAGAGTCTTACACACAAATCGATTTGTTTTTCAGTACAATGAGATAAATGCATGGTGGCAGTGTGCACAGAGTTCAGGAGGAACAGAAAGGGGAGAGGTTGTCACAGCATAAGCAGGTCAGAGACCAAGAAACTCTTCATAGAAATTATTACTCCCTAGGTGCTGAAAGCTAGAGGGATAAAGAGAAAAAAAGACATTGAAACAGAGGAAGAGAAAGGACCAGAAGGAGAGGGACACAATGGAAAGCGAGAGAGAGGGAGAGAGAGAGAGAGAGAGAGGGAAAGAGAGAGAGAGAGAGAGAGAGAAAGAGAGAGAGAGGGAGGGAGAGATGTCTGAAGAGAAAAGTTATTACAAGCCAGCTAAGACTTTAGTGATATTAGAGGTCATACAACAAGCAATTTAAATGAACAAAAGTAGCAGTTGTTATTACTATTTTTGCTGTCAGAAAAAAAAACTTAGGTTATATAATTCACTTGATAGTTTTTAATATTTGTGAAAAGATACAGAGCGGCAGCAAAAAGAAGCTTTAAGACAATGAAAACCTGCCTCACCTGATTTTTTCACCATGCAGTGTTCAGAAACATGTACACAAAATAGAAAAAGAAAAATTGTGCCTAAGGAAGAAAAAAAAGTTTTTATTTGATCTTGATCCATTTTACTCCTCTGTCCTGATATATTTGCTCTGATAAAATATAACCAGCAATCACTATTCTCCTATCGGTTTCTTATTTCCTGGGAGTAGTGTTCACTCATTAAAAACAAAGCTTTATCTTAATAATTTATACATTAAGCATTTAAATATTTAAAGCACTGTTGAAAATTACAATAAAACAAAAATATCAGAAGTATTATTTTAAATTCCTGGCTCTTCTAGGTCCCTAACTTTTCCACATGATTTTTAAAAATAGATTTCCAATTTCTACAAAAAGCCTACTGAGATTTTTACTGGAATTGTGTGGAATTTATAGATTAGCTTAGGAAGAATTTACATAATAACAAAATATCTATCTTTATAGATTAAATCTTTTTTACTTTCAGCAATGTTCTGTGGTTTTCAGGGTAGATGTCTTGCATATATTTTGTTGAATTTATCACTAAACATTCAGTTCATTTGGTGAATTGCAAATAGCATCATTTGTTTAATTTCAATTTCTGATTGTTCATTTCTAATAAATACAAATAAATTTATTTTTATATATTAATCCTAGACCTGAAAACATACTGATATCACTTAGTAGTTCGAGTAGCTTTTATAAATTCCATTAAATTTTAGACATAGATTATCATGTTGTATGTGAATAAAGACAGTATTACTTCTTTCTTTCTAATGTGGATGCCATTTATTTTTGGTAGCCTTCTTGCAAAGACTAGATCCTTCCATACAATGTTGAATATAAACTGTGGGAGTCAACATCATTGTCTTGTTTCTGATCTTAAGGAAAAAGTATTCAATTTTTTACTTTTATGTATGACATTAGCTGTCGGTTATTAAAAGATGCCCATTATTAAATTGAGATTGAGAAAGTTTTTTTCTATTCACAGATTGTTGAGAATTTTTAAATCAGGAATAGATATTGAATTTTGCTAAATGCTTCTGGGTGTTTAAATAGCTGAAATATTTTCTTATTTGTTAATGTAATAAATTATGTTGATTCATTTTTAAGTATTTAATCAATACTACATTCGGAGATGAACATCACTTTATCACAGAATAATATCAATTTTATACATTGTTGGAATATATTCTTTTTAAAATTTTTCAATTACAGTTGACACTTAATAATATTTTATATTGGTTTAAGGTGTACAACATAGTAGTTAGACAATTAGAACTTCCGAAGTGATTCCGTTGATAATTCTAGTACCCACCTAGATAATTCTGGCACCACACTTTGTTATTATAATAGTATATTTCCTACACTTTACTTTAAATCTTCCTGAATATTCTTTAATTAGCAATAAGTAATTAATCCCTTTACCTTTTTCACCCAGCCTCCCACCCCCTTCCCAGATGCTAACTCTGTCTGTTCTCTGAATCTTTTTCTATTTGTTTATTTTGGTTTTTATATTACACATATAAGTGAAATCATATGGTACTTTTCTTTCTCTGTCTGACATATTTCACTTAGTATATTATCTCCTAGGTCCATTTATGTTATTACAAATGATAATATTTTATTATTCTTTATGGCTGAGTAATATTCCACTGCATATATGAACCATTTCTTCTTTATCCAATGATGGGCTCTTGGGTTGCTTACATATCTTGGCTATTGTAAATAACACTGCAATGAACATAGAGGTATATATATCTTTTCTGAATTAGTGTTTTGGATTTCTTTTCATATATACCCAAAGGTGGAACTACTGAGTCATACGGTAGTTATATTTTTAACTTTTTTAATAATGTACATTTTTTCACAGTGTTGACTTTATCAATTTATAATATCACAAACAGTACACTAGGATTCCTTTTTCTCCACATTCTCACCAATGCTTGTTGGTTTATTGATGATAGCCATCTGACAGGTGTAAAGTGATATGTCATTGTTGTTTTAATTTGCTTTAATCTGATGATTAGTGACAATAGGCATTTATTCACATGTTTATTGGCCATCAATATATTCTCTTTGTAGAAGTGTCTATTCAGATCTTTTGCCCTTTTTAATTGGATTAGATGTTTTTGGTGTTCATTTGTATGAATTCTCTATAAATTTTGAAGATTAACCCCTTAACAAATGTATCATTGGCAAATATTCCCCATTAAATTGCCTTTTTGTTTTGTTGATTGTTTCCTTTGCTGCCAAAACATTTTAGTTTGATGTAGTCCCATTTGTTTATTTTTTATTTCCTTTGCCTGAGGGGATATATCAGAAAAAATATCACTGAATGAAATATCAGAAACTTTACTACCTATGTTTTATTTTAGCATTTTTATGAGTTTGAGACTAACATTGAAGTTTTTAATCATTTTGAATGTATCTTTATATATATTGTAAGAGGGTGGTCTACATTTATTTATTTATTTTTTTGCATATTCTATCTACTTTTCCCAACATCACTTCTTGAATAGACTATCTTTATGTTCTTACTTTCTTTGTCATATATTAGTTGTCCATAAAGGTGTGGATTTATTTCAAGGATCTCTATTCCATTCCATTGATCTATGTGTCCATATGTATATATATATAGTATTATGGTTTTCTGCCTTGTAGTATAGTTTGACAACAGGTTGCATAATATCTCCAACTTTATTCTTCTTTCTCAATATTGCTGTAGCTATTTAGGGTCTTTTATAATTCCATATAGTTTTTTATTTATTTGTTCTAGTTCTGTGAAAAATGCCATTGGTATCTTGATAGGAATTACACTGAACCCATAGATTGCTTTGGGTAATATGGACATTATAACAATATTAATTCTTCCTATCCATGAGTATGGTATGTGCTTATATTTATTTGTATCCTTTTTAGTTTCTTCAGTGTCTTATACTTTTTTGAATATATGTCTTTCACCTTCTTGGTTAAACTTATTCCTAGGTATTTTATTTTATTTTTGATTCAATGGTAAATGTGATTGTTTTCTTAATTTCTCTTTCCGTAATTCACTTTTGGAGTATAAAATATAATTGATTTCTGAATATTAATTTTGTCTCCTGATACTTTACTTATTTATCAGTTGTAACATATTTTTGATGAAATCTTTAGGATTCTCTATTTTATAGTATTATGTCATCTGTAAATGACAGTTTTATTCTCCTTTTCTAATTTTGATGCCTTTAATTTATTTTTCTTGTTTCATTGCTATGGCTAGGACTACCAATGCTATGTTAAATAAAAGTGATAAAAGTAAGTATTCTTTTCTAGTTTCTGATCTTAAGGAAAACATTTTTAGCTTTTATCTTTTAAGTATGATGTCAGCTGTAGGTTTGTCATATATGGACTTTATTCATTGAGGTATGTTTCCTCTATTTCAACTTAGATGAGAATTTTTATTGTAAATGGGTACTGGATTTTGTCAAGTGTTTTTCTCAGCATCTATTTATATGATTATATGATTTTTATCTTTTATTTTGTTTATGTGATATATCACATTAATTTCTTTGTGAATATTGGACCAACCTTGCATTCCAGGAATAAATCACACTTGATTATGGTGTATAATCTTCTTAATGGGTTACTGAATTGTTTTATTAATTATGTTGAGGAATTTTGTGTCTATGTTCATCAGGAATATGGCCATTTAAATATAAATGCCAAAAAGCATTAGAAAAAATGATGCTGAGTTAATAAATTGCCTCATTCATAATCTTGAAAAAAATAAATATGGGTATTTTGCAATGTATTTGGTTTTGAAATAATGATAATGCTGGCCTCATAAAATGAGATTAGGAGTCTTTCTGCCTCCTGCATTTTTGGAAATAGTTAATGAAGAATAGGTATTTATTTCTTTTTGAATGTTTGGTAAAATTTACCTGTGAAGCCATCAAATCCAGGACTTTTGTTTTCGGGAGTTTTTGAAAAATAATTGGTAATACTATATTTGTTTACATTTTCTCTTTCTTTTTGATTTAGTCTTAGAAGATTGTATAGTTCTCAGAATTTAACCATTTCTTCCAGGTTGTCCTACTTTTTGGCATATAATTGTTTGTAGTATTTTTTTTATAACCCTTTGTATTTATGTGGTGTAAGCCGTCACTAACTCTCTTTTATTTCTTATTTTACTTATTTGGGTCCTTTTTAATTTTCTCTTAATAAGTTTGGTTAAAAATTTATCAATCTTGTTTATCTTTTCAATAAACCAGCTCTTGTTTTTATTTACCTTTTGTACATTTTTATACTGTATTTTATTTCTACTATGATCTCTATATTTTCTTCTTTGTACTCCCTTGGGGCTTTGTTTAGTTTTCTTTTTCTAATTTCTTTGGTTGTAAGATTAGATCATTTATTTGAGATTTTTCTGTGTCTTAAGGCCTGTATCATTATAAATTTCCTACTTAGTACTACTTTTTCTCTGTCCATAAATTTTTGGATTGCTGTCTTTTTATTTTTATTTGTGTGAAGGAATGTTTTGATTTCTTCCCTGATCTGATTCATTGTTTAGTAACATGTTGTTTAGCCTTATGTGTTTTTAGTTTTTTCTTGTAATTGATTTCTAGATTCATACCAATGTGGTTGGAGAAGATGCTCGATATGATTTTATACTTCTTAAATTTATTGAGACTTGTTTTGTGGCTTAATGTGTGGTCCATCCTGGAATACATTTTATGTGCACTTGAAAAGAATGAACATTCTGCTGCTTTGGGGCAAAAATGCTCTTAAAATATCAATTAAAACCACCTGGTCTAATGTATGATTTAAGAATGCTGTTTTCTTCTTTATTTGCTGTCTGTAAGAGCTATCAGATGGTGTCAATAGGGTGTTAAATTCTCCTACTATGACTGTTACTGCAAATTTCTTTCTTTACGTTCATCCAGATTTGCTTATGTAGCTACTCCTATGTTGGTTACATAAATATTTTCAAGGGTTACGTTCTCTTGTTGGATTAATTCATTTATCATTATGTAATATTCTTCTTTGTCTCTTATTATAGCCTTTTTTTCAAGTCTACTTTGTCTCATATAAGTATTTCCACTCCAGATTTTTTTTTTGTTTCCATTGCATTAAATATTTTTTTCATCCATTTACTTTCAGTCTGTGTGTGTCTCTGATCTGAAGAGGATCTCTTATAGACAACATATACATGATTTTGTTTTCTTATCCACTCAGCTACCCTATGTCTTTTGATTGAAGCACTTAATTCATTTATATTTAAAGTCTTGTTAATGACTACATAGTTATTGCCACTTTATTATTCATATTAATATTTACTGGGTTCTTTTTTCTTTTTCTTAGAGAAGTTTCTTTAACATTTCTTATAATAATAGGGACTGCTTCATATATTTGTCATTCTTGTACAGAGGACCAAATTAATCTTCACTGTATTATTCTGGTTTTTTTATATGTGCTGCCAAAGTGAGCATGCCTGGTTGGATTTGATTAGCAAAAACTTTATTTAGAAGTATTGCATTTATGTTTATGAGTAACACTGGTTATTGGTATGACATTTTTTTGTTTTCATTTAATTTTAAATAGTTTTTTATTTTTCTTTGACCTATTGCTTATAAAAAATTGTGCTATTTAGATATTTTAAACTGTTTTATATTGATTTCTAACTTAATTTCATTTTGTTTTTATGGCCTAGAATTAAGTTTGCCAGATAAAATATAGAATTTAGCCAATCTGAATTTTAGGTAAACATCAAATAATTTTTTTAGTATAAGTGTGATTCAAGAATAATATGAGGCATACTTATATTAAAATATTATTTGATAAAGAGAATGAAAAGACACACCACAGACTGAGAGAAAATGCTAAGAGTCATATCTGATACAGGACAGTTATCTAAAATATGCAATAAACTTCTAAAACTGAACAGGACGAAAACAAACCACTCAATTAAAAATTGGCTGAAGGCCTGACCTGTGGTGGCACAGTGGATAAAGCATCGACCTGGAAATGCTGAGGTCGCCCTGTGCTTGCCTGGTCAAGGCACATATGGGAGTTGATGCTTCCTACTCCTCCCCCTTCTCTCTCTGTCTCTCTCTCTCCTTTCTAAAAATGAATAAACAAAATTAAAAAAAAAAAATTGGCTAAAGCCTGACCAGGTGGTGGCGCAGTGGATAGAGCATTGAACTGGGATGTGGAGGACCCAGGTTCGAGACCCCGAGGTCGCCAACTTGAGTGCGGGCTCATCTGGTTTGAGTAACGCTCACCGCTTGGACCCAAGGTCGCTGGCTTGAGCAAGGGGTTACTCAGTCTGCTGTAGCCCCACAGTCAAGGCACATATGAGAAAGCAATCAATAAACAACTAAGGTGTCACAACAAAAAACTGATGATTGATGCTTCTCATCTCTCTCTGTTCCTGTCTGTCCCTATCTATCCCTCTCTCTGACTCTCTGTCTCTGTAAAAAAAAAAAAAAAAAGAAATTGGCTGAAGATTTTAACAGACACCTTCACAGAAAGAATATACTGATGGCAAATAAGTATATGAAAGTAATTTCATATCTTGTATCATCAGGGAAGTATAAATTAAAATGACAATGAGGTATCATCACATATCTATTAGAATGCCCTAATGCAGGACATTTACAAGACCAAGTGCTGGTGAAGATGTGGAGCAGCTGAAACTCATTCATGGCTGGTGGGAATGCAAAATGGTTCAGACACTTTGGAACACAGTTTGGTGGTTTCTTATGAAAGTAAACATTATCTTACCAAACAATTTAGCTATTGCACTCCTTGGTATTTACCCAAATGAGTTGAACATTTATATTTGCATATTAACCTATGGAAGTGTTACCATAGACAGTCAGGGAGCACTAGGGAGTCTCCCCCATTTTCCAAGGTGGAACAAGGGAAGGTTGCTTTATTGCACATCTGAAAACTTTTGATTACATTTCACGCATGGGGAACTTCACTTTGTTTGATGTTCATTGTTTTTTGTGCTTATAGATGTTAAGTCCTTTAAAGTTTGATCCTTTAAATCTTTTAATATTTGTTTAGTGGGACCAAACAGCATTTAATCTAGGGTTAATTATACCTCATTTCTAAAGCAAACCCTCTCTGAGCATTTTAACAAATGGTCATGAGTTAGGAATCCCCTAAGGACTTTCAGAAATATTCACTGCTCCCAGCATTATATGAGCACTGGGTACTCATCCCTTTGATTCTTTTGGATTCTGCTCTTCTCTACTTAAAGTAATATGTTTCAAATTCATACACTGATCAGTATTCTGCTAGTTACTTGAGGGGAACTTCTGTTGATCTCCAGACTTCTCTCTCTCTCTCTCTCTCTCTCTCTCTCTCTCTCTCTTAAGTTCTTTGCTATCCAGCACTCTCTTCTGTAAACTCTAGCTTCCTAGATTTCCCTGGATCCTTACCTCTGTGTCTTTCAGCTCAGCCAAATCTGCCTGGCGCTGAGCTCCCTCTTTCTTAGCCATTGCCTGGTAATGCTCAAGGCAGTAATCTGGGGCAATAATAAGGCTTACTTCAGTTGTTGTGTTTGTGCATGTAATGGTGTCATCCGACATGTGTTGCTCAGAAATTTGCTTTTTTAAACCAACAATACAGCTCCCAGTTCTTTCCATGCAGTAATATTCATAATTTTTAGTCATTGTATCATAGTCCATAGTTTGAATATAATAGTAATTTTGCCATTTCTCTTTTAGATGAACATTTTGGTTTTCCCAATATTTTGCTATTGTAAGCTACATGTGATGAATACCCATGTATTCATCATTCTTATGAAATTAGGTGGATATTTCTCTTGGTTAGATAACAACGAGTGGCATTCTACTTTTACAGAGTCAATTTACCTTTCATGATGGCCGTGGCAGTTGCACTCTCCCAACAAAATATAGAAGTATAGAAGTACCATTTTTCACAGCTTCACCCCTAATTGACATACTAAAGGATTAAAACTAAGTTAAAATACCCTCCATATTTCCTCTCAATGAAATATACATTCACCCATTTGCCTATTTTCAATTAGTATGTTTGGTTTTATTATTGTTTTTAAAAGGCTATATCCTATGTATGTCTATATTTTTAAATATGTGTGTGTGAAAACTTATATATTATAAATGTTTTTATGCAGTGTTTCTCTTTTTGTGTCTGATTTAAGAAAGTTCATTTTTCTTGAAGTGTATAGCTTATTAAAATATTTTCTTCTAGTACATTTTAGTTAAGGTTTATACATTTAAGTTTTGGATAAACCTAGAATTTATTCTTTTGAAGGGTTGAACTAAGGCTCTAAATTCTTTTTTTTCCCTCTCTCCAAATATACAGGCAACTATTTCAATGAAATTAACTAAGACATCATTTCATCACTGATGTGAAATGTCCCCTTTATCTACACAATGTTCTCATGACCGTAGTTTATTAAGGTTTTTGTGTATGTCCTCTCAGTTTCTTCTAACTCTAGTATTGTGAGGTAAGCTCAGAAGTAATTATTGGTGTCTCTTGTTTCCATGTGCAGAAAGTGAGGTTCATACTTGTTTGCTTAAGGTTAAGCAGCTCTCAGGAAATTGAGCAAACATTCAAATTCCAGGTTGTTGATTTTTTAACTCCAGATCCTGTGCTCTATTCTCTGCTTTAGGGTCCTGCCCACTTTGTTTCTGTGATCTCTTGGCTTGGTATCGAGCTCTAGACAGAATGGTTCTACTTTCCCCTGCTGAAAGTAATTTTAGATAACTTTTGATCTCAGATAACTCAGGCACTTGATAACATGTCAAAAACTTCACATTTCCCTTTAGATTTCACCCTTCTCAATTTTTAGGGTGTTGGAGGCACAGGCACAAATCATGTGCTAAGTTCCCAGGAGTATACATACCCGTTAAACAATAATAACTCAGGGGGTTCCAAGTTTATGCACAATAAGCTTTTTTTTTCTGTGAGGGTTTATAAAGATTAAGGATACAGCTGAAAGAAGTTGGAAGAAGAAATAAAATCTTTTAACTGCATCTGAAGACCAGAGTCACAGAAGCTTTTTATCTTTGATAAAAGCACCCCTGTGAATAATTGTGCCTCACCCTCCATTTTCACCCACATGCGGCTAATGAGTAAGTGAAATGGGGGTTCATCAAAAACAGAAGCAAAGCAACGAGAAGAACTGCCAAATAAAGACCAGCACCCATTATCAGACAGGAAATTGTGTTCCTAAAGAAGCATTGGCTTTTTAACTAGTTTCAATCTACTGCAGGCTATGAAATGATCATCTCTGCTTATTTTTTTCTTCTGTAAACGTCTGCTATGACATTTTGTTTACAGATGAATGGGTTTCAATCTTGAAATGTTTATTTTCTGCCTTTACTGTAGAAAGAAAAAGATTTTCCTAGCTTGCCTCTGGGAAAGCAAGATTGACTGCATTTGTATTCTGAACTAGACTGAAGAAAGAAGCATTGAAACAGGGAATTACTCTGTGTCTGATTGGATTGCAGCTTTGGGAGTTGCAAAGCGGGTTCCATGCTAATAAAAAGAGTAGGGAAGCAGAAGAGATTATATACTTCTGTCTGTGGAAGAAAGTTAACATCTAGGATGTTAAATGAATGGATAAATAGTTTTCAGCATTCCTTTGTGCCTTATCTCAACTGCCATTATAATGTATTGAGTTGAATGTCTAACCCAGATATGAAAATACTTATGATTGTACATTTTTAGACCTAGATTTTTAAAATATATTTATTAAATATTCAGTACTATATAGCTAATATTTTGAGAAAAAAATGAATTACAATTATATTACTTCAGTGAATTTTACTATTGCAAAGAGTTTTTTCTCTATCAACTGATATCATAAGATACAGGCTAATGATAACAACCATGATAGGCATCTTGTTATTGATAAAATATAAATATTTTGGCAATAAAAAATATATATTTTGACAATAAATGGAGATATACTTAACCTAAAGTTTTCTTAGTTTGTTTCAACCTATAGGTCACTGGTTTTAAGTTTGTCAGAGTATAGACAAATTCTTTGTTTAAATATCTTTTACAGATAGACTTTGTGTAATAGTATGAAGTATGTATTTGCAGAAAAAAAATACTTAATGTTTTTCATTAATAAAAATCAATATTACTTTAAAATACTTTTATTTGTGATATTTTTCTTTCAGAAATGAATACTGTGAGTAATGTGGTAAAATTTCTTTAAGTCAATATTATATTTTTATTATTTTTAATATCTTGGTACATGTTAGTTATGCAAGAAAAACTATTTCCAATGATAAATTTTACTTATTTTACTTTACCTTATGATAAAAGTATTTGCATATCAATATAAATATTTTGTTAACCAGAAAATACAGCTTTTGTAAATATAAAACATTTTCATGTCATTATAGTTACGAACAAGAAACTTTGCTATAATTTATTTGGTCTTTATTTTGGACACTTAGTTTTCTAAAGTAAGTTTATAAACTTATAAACGATGCTACAATAAACTTTCTCCTTATGAAAACTTGGGACAATTTAGAAAAATAAATTACTGGGCAAGAGGCCACTGACATTGTTATGGTTTCTGATAAACAGTAACAATTCATTTCCCCTAATTTGCCACAAACGCTTGTAGTGTCCCCTGTAGCCTTGCTGTGTGACAGGATATGGCTGAGGACGTTTCCCAGGTTAGCCTTGAGATTTCCTCCCCCACACACTCACTAACCTTCCTTGCTGGAGATACAGAATGACAGGAGAGTGGATTTTTTGACCTTTCAAAATAACTAAAGAAAGTGATACAGGTAACAGTAATATTGAAAGGCAAAACTTTTAATTTTCAAGAATCACGCTTTTGCATTGGCTGTGGTGGCGCAGTGGATGAAGCGTCGACCTGGAATGCTGAGGTTGCATATTTGAAACCTTGGACTTGCCCGGTCAAGACATTTACGGGAATCAACTACCACAAGTCGATGCTCCCTGCTCATTCCTACCCTGCCTCCTCTCTCTAACATGAATAAATAAATATCTTTAAAAAAAAAGGACTCATGCCTTTTAAAGGAAAAAAAAAGAATTCAACACAAATAAAAACCCGGACGCTAGAACAGTACTGTATAATTTCTACATAGAGTGTACAAGTTGCATAGACATGTATGTAAGCAGGGATTAGGATCTGTGCCATCTCACACATACCCCTAAATTTGATGCCTTTTTAAACTGTTATTTCATATTCTAAGGTTAAATCAATTTTGACTTTTCGTTTTAACCCAATTTTATCTTTAAGGAAGAATGAGGGGCTCACAGGAACATTTTCCTCAGGTCATTCGCCTTCCCAGGGAGAACTTGATCTTCCCAACAGTAGCACAAATACTGACAAAGGAGAAAACATTCTGTGAAGCGACTTCCTCATGGGAATCATCTGACAGTTAGTACGTATCATCAAACTGAATAGTATTTTTGACATAAATAACTGATATTAAGATAGTATGTAGCCCAAAATTGAAGAAAAAGGGGAATTAATTTAATAATAATAAATTCCATGAACATTTCCCAGTGAAGAAATGGGGCAGAATTTCTATTTGTGCTTTATAATTCTGCTACATTGTGAGTGCTCAACCAGCAGAGTTAAAATTGTTAGAATGGAAAATCTCCTTATTACAATGGTCTGGTATAAGTATAAATTGGGTCAGTTTAAAAACAATGTTTATATTCACACTTCTCATGTGTCTAAATATAACTCCATTTATATTTTAATGAAAATTTTATATTTCTATCCAACTAAGTTTCTTTTTTAAACTACATGAATTAGCCTAAACAATATATGATCTTCATTTCATGTATCCAAATAAAGATTGTTAAGCTTTAATACTATTATATATTGAGTCACTGGATATATTATATTGAGAGATTGTTTTTGTTAAACTGTTTTTAGCATAGTCGTTACTAACTTGAAATTTCTTATGGAAAAAAAGGCATTTAAAAAATAAAAATGTAAAGTTTAAAGAGTAGTTTATTGAAACATCACTTATTATTATTATTATTTGAACTGTGATGCAGCTGGGTGGCAGAACCTATGTTAAAATGCATAGAAATTGGAAAATAAGTCCTCACTAAGAAAATGTTCAGAGCTGCATCGTTTGTCTTATTATGAATTAGCCTTTAGCAAAAATCTTTTCAAGTATCTTGCCTGTAAATGGTTTGAGGATGAGCAGATTTTATAATCAATATACATATCTCAAACTGATTTTTCCATCTCTTTATGCACCAGACATGTTTCTTTTCCATTGTTTCCCATTTTAGGATTAATTAGCACCATACATCTGACTGCTCTTGCTTGCAATTTGACAGGCACTTCAGGCACCTCATTTCCCTTCCTTCCCACAGCCACCAGTCTTCTGACTTTTCCTTTCCACCAGGCTTTCACATGCAGCCACTCCCCTACATCCCCTAAATCACTCTGCCCTACTGGATCGTCTAAATTACTGCAAGCCATCTGCCTCCAGTATTGATTTTCCTCTTCTATATTTGTAAAACATAAACAGGACTATTCTCCAACATGCAATCATGATCATATCCCCCTGCTTAAAATCATTTAGCAGCTAATTATTGCTCTTAAAAAAATACCCAACTTCACAGCATGGCTTAAGAGATTCTTGATAGCTATTTTCTACCCAGAATTCATTCTCAACCCTGGGGTTTCACAAAATCACTGACTTCCAACCCCAGTTCTTCCACACACTCACAATCCCACCAACTCTTACAGAGTTTGTGAACTTTTAGCTTCTAGAATTAGACAAACTTTCATACCTCTGGGCACTTGCATGTGCTTTCCTCTGCCAGTAAAATTCTTGTTTTGCCAGAAAAATTATAATTTCTCATTTTTTACTACCTTATCTTCATCCTTTAAACTAGTAGATTGGAAGAAATGTTTCAAGAAACAATATTTATATATTTTATGTGCAATAAAATCTTATAGTTTTTATTCTCTGCTATGCTACTTGATTTACTAAATTATTTGAACAACCTACAATCTGAAAATATGCTTAGGTATTGTTTTCTCTAGGAAGCCTTTCTTGGCCCTTTTATACTAGCTTGATGCTCCTGCTCTATGATTATATTGGAATTGTGCTTCCCGTATTATAGCTCTAGGAATATTTTGGATTATTATTTGTTATTTTCTGTCTTTTTAAAGAAGAATATAGAGACAAGGTAGGCACAGTGTCTATCTTGCTCCACACATTATATGATACATGAGTATACAACCTGTCATATGATAAGTATTTAAAAATTAAAGTTGAATGATTTAATAATTTAATAAGTAAATTGATTAATCACTAAAAATATCAAGTTTTTTTTTTAATCCTAAGTAAAAAATAAAAACAAAGGTGAGCAATTTCAAACATATCTTCAAGAAAAAAAAAAGTAGAAGAATGTTTGAATAAAATATTTTAAAATTATAGTAATGAGCAGAGAAAAACATGTTTCTTTGGCAGTTGTAAGGATGGCTATCCCCTCGCTTATACTGTTGTGTATGGGTTATGACCTGCAAAATGCCCACCTACACCAGGAGGATATCCTGAGAGCAATATATTATCTCCAGCTATTGTTCCATTGGAATGTGTTCCAAGAGAAACAAGGCATGTTCTTTAACATTTACAAGTCAAAACAATTAGTCTTTCTATTTATACAATTGTTTCAAAAAAGCTACATTCCAAATTTATGAGTCAGAGGGTTATCATGACTTTGTTTACTTTATATGGTGCAACTTGCAAAGATTTTTATACACATCTGTGACCTTGATTTTAACTATTTATAACTGTGCCCTAAATTTTAATAGTTAATTGGCTGAGATTAGAAAAAAATATTAGGAATATCTTCAGTGATTGAGAGGTATCTCTCTCTCTTTTTTTTTTTTTTTTTGGTAAAAATAATGTCCTCTAATCATTTTCATTTGTTTAAACACTAATACATGAAAAATTTAATCCAAATGTTTTTAATGTATCACCAAGATACCTTTTCAAAAACTCTTCACAAATTAATGTTTGCTTTCCAAATAACACAGTGAAGCTTTGAATAACTTATTTGTCGCATTAAGGTTTTTGCCCATGCTAAGTTATTGGGCAGGTGAATGAGTGCAAGGAGATGGATACAGTTCTACACTATTTTTTTTTTCTTAAAATCACCGTGCACTGCATAGGCAATATTAATGCAAAGGTATTTCTTCATATAATGGAATAATTTGTTTGAGAAGAATAAACAAATATGGAAATTTTTTTAAAATTTTAATTATTTATTTTTAGAGAGAAGAGAGAGAGAAAGAACTGGGGGGGGGGGACAGGAAGCATCAACTCCCATATGTGCCTTGACCCGGCAAGCCCAGGGTTTTGAACTGGCAATCTCAGCGTTTCGTGTTGACACTTTGTCCACTGCACCACCACAGGTCAGTCCAAATATGGAAAAATTTATGTTTAAGGAATATTCTTTAACTCTCCAATAAATAATGATTATTTCATTTGTATCACTTGGGAATCATCTCTGCTTCAAGAAGTAAAAACATTACTGAGACTTATTTAAACAACAGGGGGATGTACTACCTTATGCAACAGAAATCCAAGATAACTTGGGATATAGGTTTTCTAGTTAAGAAATTTAGCAATAATGTAAAATATGTAGTTTCCTTAAATCTGCTTTCTTCTTCAGTCAGGTAGCAAGATGACTTCAACATTTTTTTATATGATAATGCCCAGAAAAGGAAAAGACTCCATCACTCATTGTACATTTCTTAATAGTAAGAAATAATTCTCAACGTTCTCTCTACCCTAACAATCTTTCCTCTCAAATATCTCATTGGTGAAAATTAGGTCACATGCTCTTTTGTGAACCAAGAGTTGGCAAGGGGAAGGATATTGACTTTAGACCAATAAGGCTTATATTTTGGTTGGAGATAAAGTAGGTATTCCCTATGTTTCATGGCCAATTCATGAAAAGTAGTTGTCTGAACAAAACTGGAGAGTTGGGGGAAGAAATAGTAGAAGCAAATGTTGTGTAGGAAAAAGAAAGAAAAATTTATAGGATGCCAATAACATTGTTTTTTATATACATATTTAAATAGAGATGATGTCACTAAGGTTTCAAGTAATTATTATTAACTATAACCAGCCCTTTTTTGATGCCATAAATTTCCTTAAGTTGAAAAAATTTAGTATTTTTTAAAAAGTTAAGGAAATTATTTCCATGTGTGTTTTTTCTGCACCCTGGAGCCAGCATTCTGGGCTATGGGCTGTCAATTACTAATGAGATAGAAGAATAATTAGATAAGTTGAGAAAGTAATTGATAAAGATACTTAAAATTCATGGTGGAAGTTCGGACTTTATTGAAGAATGACTGTTATACTTATTTGAAGTGAGTAAAAAAATGTGAAGTACCTAATTTTATGAACTAAACACCTAAGTAGGATAATTCTCACCACTCTTCCTCAACAGAGCAACACTTATTAATTTCACATATCTGAATCTGTTTGACCTCAATTGTTGATTTTCATCATGTGATAAGAAAAAAAAAAAGTACTCTTTTGAAAAATGATCTCCTGATTGTTTTTCCCTCTCCCATTTCCTTAGCATAAAGGAAAATTGAAATTGCAGCTGACCCTAGAAAAACGTGGGAGTCAGGGGAGCCAAGCCCTATGCAGTCAAAAATACGCATGCAACTTCCGACTTCCTCAAAGCTTAGTTGTACCTTGGTATCTGTTGGGGATTGGTTGCAGGAACCCCAGGAATACCAAAATCCACAGTGACTCAAGTCCCCCATATAAAGTGACACAGATTATGCAGCCAGCCCTCTTCATCTGTGAACTTGTAACTGCTGAACCAAAGGAGTATGGGTATTTATTTGGAAAAAATCTGCCTGTAAGTGGATCAATGCAGTTCAAACTGGAGTTTTTCAAAGATTGGTTATATAAAATAAGAAGGTGGTACTGGAATAATTCTTTCTATTAAAGTTTTTAGAGTATTTTTATTGTTATAGCAATAATAATATGTTTTTTAAAATAAAATATATATATTTCTTTCACACAATTCATTACTTCTTTGATGGAGATTAAAGTCCATAAAAAATAAGGATGAAAGGAAAAAAAACAGATTTTTAAAAATGAAATGACCACTCATCTGTAAAATGTGAAGATTTGATTAAATAATTTCTGGTCTTTTTCAGATGTGAAATTTGATGATTACATCTAGATCTCTTTGAAAGCAAGAAATAATATTAGGTGTTTTACTTCTACTACTGTTACTTTGTATAGAAAAGCTTGTCAAGTCTATTTTGAAATTCATTGGATTACTCATGCATTATGTTAAAAAAAAATGAATTTTAGCCCAGTTTATTTCAGTGAACTAAAACTTCACCTAAGGAATAGAAAAAATATCTGCTATGTTCAAATTAATAATATTGCCCAAGTTTCCAAAATAACTACATATAGATATAAGTAATAAAGTTAAATCTGATTAATCATACTTAACAAATGACATAGAAATGTACATGTTTAGCACATGATTTACCACTATTTTAATTTAAAATAAAAATACGAAGTATAGTAAGTGGAAACTACCATTCCTATTTATAGCCTTTTTGTTCTGGAATGTGGGTGTATGTCTGTGTGTGTATTAAACTGGGCATTAAAAGAAGTATATATAAATTATTTATATAGCTTTATTAATATTTTATTTTTATTTTTCACTGTTAATGATAAATTCAAGTCAAAATGACTAAAAAATTTCAAAGATATGATCTTTTCTTCTTACTTCACTCAGGTTAATCCTTATTATATTCAAAATTCTTACAAATTCATTCCCAGAAGTTTACTGTTGACTATTTTAACTGCACCTGACAAAATTTTTTAAGAAACTACTTACTCCTTCTTCCTAGCATTTATTTCTTTGCTTATTTTATTGTTTAAGTAGAATCTGTTTCACCCATTAAACTGTAGACCTTCTGAAGACAAGCACTATGTCCACTCTGCTTAGTATTGAATATAATCTAAGTTCTTACATTTCGGAGGGAGGAGCAATAAAAGTGAATGAAAAGAGAAATTTTATACTTTTGTGCTGTTCTTCACAAAAAGTTTTGAAATAGTAAATCTATAATGTATATAATCTATATACATAAATCTATAATCTATAATTTAATATTTAAAATTTAAATGATTCAGCATTCTTAAAACAAAGTATCAATAGATGCTAGTGATAGCATTTCTAAAATGAAGCTGGTTATGATGGGGTTCATGTACTGTGTCACATAAAAAACATTTTATTGGACCTGCACTAGAGAAGCTTAGGCTTTTGCAGTAAAATTTGGAGTTGAAATAGAAGATTGTGAACAAGTTCCTAATGTCTTCTTTCCATCTGTCCCACCAAAGAAAAACCCCAATCTAGTCCTCAATAAACCCAAGATTAGAGTCCAGATACTCTGAACCATGGTTTATTCTTGGTAAAAGCTTAGTCCAGTCCAGGCGCATCTGAAAGCCAGTACTTGCAAGCCAGTCTGGCTGCCACCCATGCAGCATGGCTACACACATTGATAATACATTTCTCTCAGCAGAAAGGAAGAAAGAATGGCAAAAAGAGAAAAAGGCCCAATCTGTGATAAACCTATGTTTATATTTGCAGACTGGGAAGGACTAGCTTTCCTTAAATTAACCAATCAGTTTTTGTTTTTGTTTTTAATTTCATGGGCCTCTGTTGGTTCCTTGACTAACCAATTAGATTCTTCTCTTAGGGTAGAATAACAAGCTTTTTTGGTCACTATTCTGGCATTTACTGTCTATGCCTTAAGTGGAAAACACAGAAACACCTCCCCCATAATTTGGGTATGAACTAATTTTTCCCCGGGTGGGGGTGCAGCGGCTAGAAAAACCTATTCTCTTAACAGGCTCAGGTCCAAAGGGCTCAATGCACAATGGACTCTGAGGGCACAAAGGGCTAATTTGCCAGCGAATGTTTTAGCCTTTTAGAATTAAGTTAAATGGAATCTTGAAGCTTCTTACGTGAAGCAGGCTTCCATGGTGTAATAAATATAATGTTCAATTCCTTTTCCTCTCTTTCCCCACCAATATCTAGTATCTCCCTACATTAAAACAAGTATAAAAATATCAATTTAATATTTTATAGATAAACAAAAAAAGATATTGATGTCTTCCCTTTCTTTGCATTTTTTATCTCTTCTCTGCATGTACCCATTTGGTTGATTTGTGTTTATTACTAGTATCACTTTAATTAGCCTACCACCTGCTTTCCCTATTCTATCTTGCTTCATTTTAATTTTTTTAGGTGAGAAGAGAGAAGATAGTGAAGCAAACTCCCACATGTGCCTCAACCAGGGACCGGGATCCACCCAACATACCCATCTGGGGCTGATTTTTGAGTACAGAACTATATTTAGCACCTGAGGCTGATGTGCTACAGTATAGCTATTCTCAGTGCCTGGGGCCACAATCGAACCAATCTAGCCACTGGCTTCAGGAGGTGAAGAGGAAGAGGAGGGAGGAGGAAGAGAAGCAGATGGTCACTTCTCTTCTCTGTGCACCTGAGACATCCATACGCCAGGCCAATACTTTATCCACTGAGCCACACACCAGGGCCAGGCTCGCTTTTTTCTAATCAAGACTCCAAACAACAGCTGACTCCCTGACTCTTGGTTCTTTACTGATCCACTTACTTCTCATTAATGTTGCTGGAATTATTTTCCTAATACATATATTTATTTAATATTTTCTATTTTCTTATACAGAATTTAGCATGAAGTTTATGCTTGGAATGGTTTAAGGACCAATCATAATTTAAACATCTTTTCATCCTTCTGGCCTCTCCTGCAAGTTTCAGACTCTGCATTTTAGCCATGCTCAACTCTTCATTTTCTCCAATGAGCCTCATTCTTTCAGAACTATTCTTTCTTCTGTGCCTGTTCACAATACTAACTCCTTCTTATTCCTTAATGATCAGGTTAATGATATTTTGTTATCAAAGGGTTTTATAGAGCAGCAAATGATAACAACAAAGAAGCAAATGTTAGATAACATGGGTTTTGATTTCAGACTTTGTATCTATGTGATTGGATTCTGGAAGATTCTTTGTGCAAATAAAGCTCAGTTTCCACATATGTAAAATGAATATTTAAAAACCAAAAACATATTTGCACAAAATAAATGAGAATTTTACTTTTATTCTCTGAAGTGCTAAAATAAGAAAAAAATAGCTGCCATCTGTCCCTATAGTGTTTTTTTTAAAAAATATCTGTCCTTAAGCTTTTCTTACTTATGTATTTTAGAGCCAGTTATTTATTTTTCTGACTTTACTGAATTTGTGAAGAAAATTTATATCACACATATATTTAACTACTCACTATATAAACATATGGCATATTTAATGAATTCTTGTTCAATTTAAAATATAACAATAATACTCTGGTTTCTCTTCAGATCATATAAATCTTGTGCCTTTTACTAAAACTTAACAATATGAAATAGTTTGTTCAATCAACTTAGTAATACATATTGATACATGTGAAAATGAAAGTACTCAAAGTACTTTTTTGATAAATCCTAACTTCTTTGATTATAGAGTTTCTTTACAATGTATTGTTTTTCTATTATTTACCAATGCTTTTTATGTTACATGGCTTAGTACACTAAACAACTTCAACATTGTTTTTTCTCTTAATGTCAAATCTAATATCTTCTACAACTTTTGAAAAATATATTATTAAATTTATCCATACATTATTTTTCCTGAAAAAACATATTCTCTCCAGAATGATATTCTATAAATGTTTTTATTTGATTTCATGAAATGGTATGTTGTTTAACTTTATAATTAATACAGTTTACTATAGTCTTCAACATAATGCAATATACATTTCAAATTACAAACAATAGTGCCCTGGAGTTTCTCTGTGATCTAACATAAGTGAAATTATAAAAGTAGCAATAACTATAATGGTTCTGCAAATTAGAAAGAGCAAAAATATCACAAACCTAAAGAAATGGCACAGAAAGCGACTGTATCTTTTTTCATTTATGCCTGCAGGGCACAAATCAAATGCAAGCTCTAGACTAATCTTACAATTGCTCTAATCTATTTTTTTAACTGCTGTGGAAATGCCATGATTAGATTTAGCTAAACATCTACAGCCATATTGGGTATAGTAATAACAATAATGCTCCTGTCTGCACTGAAGTTGTGTTGCTAATTATTGAAGAATGCTCTAAATTGCAGCACTGATAATCTCCTATATCAATGTTTCTATAACATAAATTATTTTCTCTGGCTTTTGTATGGATATCAAGGCCAATAAAATTTTAAGATTGATTATAATATATTATTCTAATATTTACCATTGCTATCTTTAGCCTGGAGAACTTCTAAACTGACCTACAACAGCACCCCTGGTTCCTTTGTATGCCCTAAGCTTATGAGTAGAATCCAGGCAGTGTGCAAGAGAAAGCAAAGTTAAGGAAGAAACATAAAATTTCTGACAAATGTTGTTTCTGGTCTCAGTTTTTTTCAGTTCTGATTATTTGCTTGTGTTAGGGCTCCATTAGCCACTGCTGTATCCTTTTACTGATGCCTCTGCTTTACCCAGGTCAAGTGATTTTTGAGTATTGCAGCCAGTCTTAACTAGTATATCTTCTGGGTATGTGAAAGGGTTAGAGAGAATCTATTTTAAATGTTTTGAGAAGTGCTTTGCACATAGTCAGTATGATTTCTTACAATTCTAATTGCCCATCTTTTAGAATATCTATTGGATTACTACAAAACTATTTTGTAAGAAAAGAAATTAAAACTAGACTAGAGTTCTGTCTGTATGTCTATCCTAAAATTACTAGCAGTAAAACAGACTATTGGTTGCTAGAGATTCCATAATACCTTAAAATTGGCATTTAAATGCTTGTAGGGAAACAAAAGGCAACATCTCTTCCTAGTTTTCTTCAATAACCCTTCTCCTCTCAGATGATTCGTCTTTCAGTTTCATGTTGCTAAGGGATTTTATGAGGCAAGGATGATCATGGTTTTATTTTGTATATTCCCGTACAGTGTATGAACTTGAGTGGGTACCTTTAAAATCCCAGAGTACTAGCAATAATGCAGTGATAGTACATGAATGTGGCGACTCTCCAGGTAGTGCTTTATGCCTCTGAAATCTAAAAAAATAGAGGTCCCCAAAGATTCTAGTATAATAACAAATAAACACACAACATATACCAACCAGACAATATTCAAAGTTACTAAATTTTGATTCAGTTAAGTATTTGTTATATACATACTATATGACAAATCATCTCTTAGGCAACATAACTTTAACTATGAATATTAAAAATTTGTCAAGGACCTCACAGTCCAAACGATAAGACAGATACAAATGACTAGAATGCCATGCATCAATTCTATAATAAAGTTCTAGTCAACAGGTAGTGAGAACACATGTAAAAAAGATTTAGTTTCTTGTAGTCAACAGTAAGCTGATTTTTAAAAGGAAGAACCGTACTTTCTTTACCTTCTACTCTGTAGTTGTATACATATGATCTGCCCTCTACAATTCCTGCCTATTGGAATGACATGGTGCTTTCTGCATAGGACTGATGCCTTCAACTGATATATAAATATCAAAAGTATAAGTTAAAAGTAGTGCAAAGACACAGGGGATCAATAACAAGGTTTCAGAATACAGGAGTTACTATTTTTAATATAAATATCTTATAAAATGCTTTGCTCTGTTAAACTATGTGCATAAATAACTGATAAAAATACAAAATTATATTTTTAAGTGGAGCCAATGAAATGAGAATTGAGAGGTGACAGGTAACCCTCCAAGAAAAAGCACTATTCTTGGTTATCCTCAAAATGTTGACAATGATATTGATTGACTTCCCATATGTCATCTCCAAAGATACAGGATTCAGGCTGGATATGCTCATATAGTACATTTCTCTACTCAGTATATATCAGGATTTTAATAGGTACAGGTTATCCAAGTTAGATAATTAAAAAAATAATTGAAGTGATTTCTGAATAGTTCAGTCTAATTATACTGTTTATTAGTTATTTAAAAAATAAAGCCAAGATATCTAAAACCGGAAACCTTGTGAATAGCAGATGAAGTATGGTAAATAAAAAACAAATTAAAGTGAAGGAATTAGACTCATTGAGTCAGATTTCATACTCATTTCTTTTCTAAAGTGCTTTTTACTCCATTTAAAACTAGTGTGAAAATTACCTTTAGACATTAGTATCTATTCAGATAAACCTAATTTACCAAACTATCCAAGGTTCAGCTATAGGGAAGAATCTACATAGTTAATTAATTCTGCTCAAGAAAGAAATATAAAATGCCAAAGTCATTAAAATAGTCTGTGCCCCAACTTTAATGAGATATGAAAAGCATTAATGTAACATGTTAATATAAACTCCTTGTAAAATCAATATACTGTCACTTAAAAAAGAATTTACATATCCATCACAGTAGATTTTTTGGTTTTAATAAATTCTGTGTATTTAATTTCTTTTCATACATAAATTTTATTTTTATATCCTGCTACATAAAAGACACTGGAAATCTAATAAAACAAAACTTTATAATAACATGGGTGGATTAGAAGTAAAATATGTATCAAAATGAGTAAAATAACTTTAGCCTATTTGCTAAGATTTAAAAAGTTCCTTACATCTATTTTTTAAGAATGATTGCCTATTTCCTATTTATATATGCCATAGAAAATCCACTGAAAGATATATTTTAATGTAAGATCTAAGACATTATTTATATGCCACTCATTAATGATCATTTAAAAAAATTACTGTAAAGAGAGTTTGTCTAGTAAGTGAATGGTGACCAATGTAAAACTATTAGTTGTCTTTAGTTGTAGTAAGAAAGATATGAATGAAGCAATCAGTTCATTTCTGTGGTAGATATAACCTAGGGTGGTTTCCTTGATTTTCAAAACCTAGTCTTCACCTTTTGAATGTTGTTGGAAACTGTAATATGCTTCTAACTAACTGAATTTGGCAAGGGTGATTGGATATTATTCCTGTAATTAAGTTGTTATATTACAAAGGTGACAGGATTTTTCATATATAATTATGGTTCTTAACTAGTTGACTTTCAGGTAATCAAAACTGAGATTATCCTAAATAGTGGGCTTCACCTGATATCTAGGTTTTCCCTGAAGACAGACTCCAAATGGGAGAGACTTTCTCTGTTTATGGTTTGGAAGGGGAAAATTGCCAAATATTTTAGAGTCTAGAGGCTCTGAATTCTGCCCAAGCCTGGGAGCACTTGGAAACTGATCCTGTCCTAGCCCAGCCTCCTATAAACACACAGCCCAGCTGTCACCTTTCAGAACCCTAAACATAGGCCCCAGTTTAGCTGTGACTAGACGTCCGACCCACAGACACTATGAGATAATAAAATGAGTGTTGTTTAAAGGTGCTAACTTTTTGGTACTTTGTTACATAGCATATAAAATGAATACAGAGCCTTTTAATAAAAACTTCTAAAAACAGACCATATGTCCTTACATTTCCAAAGCAACCTTAAGCTTTTAAAATAAGCTATTTTAATGTTTCATCAATCCTCACTATAATTTCAAATAGCATATTGTGGCTGCTAGGCAACCACTCTCCTTAGTAATTTCTGCTTAGACGTGTTCATGTTCAATGTTTTTTCAGCTCTTTCTTGGTGTTGAGCACATATTGGTCCAAATAAATAAGTAAAAGACCAAAAAATAAAAATAAAAATGAAAAAAGCGATGGGCACAACCTCCAATGGTTTCCATTCCTATTTTTTTCTCCTGCCTACATTAATTCATGTCTGGCTATTTCTCTTGATACTCAACTCAGATGCACAGCACATCCCACAGGCCATTTCATTTTGATTTTCACTCTGTTTCTGCCATGTCAGTTAGACTCTAATGGAGAAAGGCAGATTATTATTTTACCGCTTGTCAATACAAATGAATTCCCATCCATTAATAAAAGCTAGCATACCTCAGGCAGGTCTGTGCACTGGTAATGAAACAGATATGATTTTGAGCACGATGCTAGTTTCTAGCCATGTGAAGTTGGAAAAACTGTTTAAGGTTTATGAAACTCCATTTTATTATTTATTAAACGGGGAAAATAGTGTCTTTAAAGCATTGGTGTTGTAATTAAAACTCACAAAATATTTAGCAGTGCCTGGCCCAAATTGAGAGTTCAATATGCAGTAATCATTTCTAAATACTTTCTATTTATAAGTCACTGGGGTTGGCTCCCTCTTCCTTCCCCTCTCCTGGTCTCTCAGTGAAGAAGCACATTTTCACAATAATTATCATAGTAAGGATGCAGGATGAACGTCCTCATCCTACAATGTAGATGAGAAAACAATCTCAGGAAAATAGGGCCTTCTCAAGTTTACATAAAAAGTAAAAGTCACAACTAAGAAATGAACCTAAACATTTTCAGTCTTATTTTTATTACGATTGTTTCATCTATGTCCTCTCAACATCCTGAGGCAATACCACTGAAACAATCTATTTCAAAACAATATTCAATTCTAAAAATAAGTACATTTCTCAGAAAAATATTAAACCCCCAGGTAATTTTTAAACCTAAAATGAATACATCTGGGACAATATATGTAACCCCTTATTGAATTCTGTTAATTGAGAATCAAATTCAATACATTGAAAAGACTAATTCAGATTATCAAATTATCTAATGTTTGTTTGCTATTATGAGCATAGTTCCCCACACAGGTATATGTATCATAGGTATATAGTGTTTCTGTGTAGAAAATACAGGAATTATAAATAAATAATAATATAAGAATAAACTCTGTGTTTATTACATTTGCTCACCTCTGTATTTTAAATAACTCCTTTAAAAGATAGTCCCGAGGAAAAGAAACGTGACAATATAAAGAGAAGATTTGAAATTTACTTATTGGTTCCAGAGGGTTTTGTTTTTGCTTTCAATTCTTTCTGATTTCCTTCATAGAAAATCATATTATCTACAAAGAAAGGTTTATTTCCTTCTTCCCAATTTGTATACCTTATATTTGTTTCTTTTTTATTTTACTGCATAAGCTAGAACTTTCAGTGCAATGTTGAAGAGCAGTGGTAAAAGAGAACATCTCGGCTCTGTTGCCGAAGTTAGTAGGAACACTTGGCTCTCAGCTATAGATTTTTTGTAGATGTTTCTCATTAAGGTGAGGAAGTTCTCCTTTATTTCTTTTTATTTTATTTCTTAGAAAATTAAATTTAATGGGGTGACATTTATCAATCAGAATACATAGGTTTCAGTTAAACATTTCTATAGCATTTGAACTGCTGATTATGTTGTGTCCCCATCACCCAAAGTCAAATCACTCTCCATCACTTCATACTTGTCCCTCTCTACTCCCCTCCTCCCTTACAACCCCCCCACCCCCGTAACCCTTCACTTTTATCTATGTCTGTGAATCTCCATTTTATTTCTTTGGCTGAAAGTTTTTATTATGAATGGCTGTTGGGTTTTATCAAATACTTTTTCTGTAGCTTTTGGTATGATCACGTAAATTTTATTTTTTTTCTGTTGATATAATAGATTACAATAATTGATTTTAAACTGGGTTGTATATCTGAGATAAATCCTGCTTGGTCATGATAGATAAATATTTTTATACCTTTGTGACTCAATTTGCTTTACTGTGTTGATAAATTTTGCATCTATGTCATGAGAGATATTCATCTTTTGCTTTATTGTCTTATAGTAGTTTTTTCTGTTTTTGTATGAAGAAAACGTGGACCTCATAGAATCAGTTAGCAAGTATTCTTTCTGCTTCTATTCTCTAAGAGAGACTGTAGAGAATTGATAGGAATTTTTCCTTAAACATTTTGTAGAATTTATTAGAGAACACACCCCTGCTGAGGGCTTTCTGTTTCGCAAGGCAATTACTTCAATTTTCTTCAGATATAGAGGCTTACTCACATTGTATATTTTGCATGAGTTTTATGATATACATTCCCAATTAATCTGAGACCACTTTCCAAAAACACTATACCACATTATGGGTAGTGTGAGTATCTTATAATAACATATTTCTAATTTCTCCCAACCCTTTTATCATTGCTCTCATTCATTGTACTTAGGGATAAGCATACCTAAATATAAATAAATACATTGTTGCTATTATTTTGAATAAACTGTTATCTGTTACATCAATTAAGAATAAGAAAAATAAAAGTTTTTATTTCATCTTCACTTACTCCTTTTTTTTTTTTGTATTTTTCTGAAGCTGGAAACCAGGAGAGACAGTCAGACAGACTCCCGCATGCGCCCGACCGGGATCCACCCGGCACGCCCACCAGGGGCGACGCTCTGCCCACCAGGGGGCGATGCTCTGCCTCTCCGGGGCGTTGCTCTGTTGCTACCAGAGCCACTCTAGCGCCTGGGGCAGAGGCCAAGGAGCCATCCCCAGCGCCCGGGCCATCTTTGCTCCAATGGAGCCTTGGCTGCGGGAGGGGAAGAGAGAGACAGAGAGGAAGGAGAGGGGGAGGGGTGGAGAAGCAGATGGGCGCTTCTCCTGTGTGCCCTGGCCGGGAATCAAACCTGGGACTTCTGCACGCCAGGCGGACGCTCTACCACTGAGCCAACCGGCCAGGACCACTTACTCCTTTTTTTGATACTATTCCTTTTTTTTTAATGTAGATCCAACTTTATGGCCTACATTATTTTTCTCCTGACTGAAGAATTTCTTTTGTTATTGCTTGCAAGGCAGGTTTACTGGTTACAAGTTCCCTCAATTTTTGTTTGAGAAAATGTTTATTTCTCCTTCAATTTTTGAAGATACTTTTATTAAGTTTAGAATTGTTGACAGGTGTTTGTTTTTTCTCTCAAAAGTTAAAATATTTTACTCTAGTCTCCTTGCTTGCATGGCTTCTGAGGGGAACCAGCTTTAATTCTTCTTTCTTCTCCACTGTAGGTAAGGTATCCTCTTCCCCACTGCACTGGCTTATTTCAAGACTTTATTTTTATTTCTTATTTTCTGAAATTTGAATATGATATCTGTAGGTGTATTTTTATGTGTTTTTGTTTGTTTGTTTGTTTGGGTGGGTGGGGTATTTATTCTGCTTGATATTTTTGGAGTTTTCTGGATCAGTGGTTTGTTATCAGACATTAATTTGAGAAAAGTCTCAATTATTATTGTTTTAAATATTCTTTCTGTTCCTTTGTCTCTCCTCCTTCTGATAGATAATCTTATTATGTGTTTGTTATACCTGTTAATAAAATTTAACTGAGTAAATTTTAACATCTAATTGGCTTTACTAAACAATTCATGAATTGGGCAGCCATATCAGCTAGCAAGAAGAGATACTCCAAGAGGTCATACGAGATAGAAGACTTAGAGAAAAAAGAGGGGGACAAGGAAGTTACGGCAGAGAAAAATGAAAGTTTATTAAAGGAAAGCAAGAATTCAGGTGACAACAGCTTCTCATTGGCAGAACTGCAGTGTTGCCATTGGCTGGGTTTATTGCTGGACAAGAAGTAGAAGATGTTCCTTCTTCCTGCTGGGTTAGTCAAGCAGTTGCACTTCTGAAACATTTGCACATCTGGTTGGGGTCTGTACTTGAATTAACTGAAGCTGTAATTGACAGTGTCTTATTGTTTGCGATAATTAACAAGTGCTAGAGCTTGAGAGCTCCCTTTATAGGTCTTTGCCACTCCAACTTCAGTAGAGGTTTTTTTATTGATTTTCACAAACCTTTGGTAGTTGTCACACAGTACTTGGATATTTTGTTTGTTTGTTTGTTTGTTTTTTTATCATTGCTCTTTGCTTTTCTGTTTTAAAAGTTTATATTGACATGTATTCAAGGTCAGATATTATCTTCTCGACCATGTCCAATCTACTAATAAGTCCATCAAAGGCATTTTTCTGTTACAGTGTTTTTGATCCCTAGTATTTTTCATAATTTATTTTATAATTGTTATCTTTAAGCTTAACATTATATACCTGTTCATAAAGGTTATCTACTTTTTCCACCACAGCCCTTAGCATATTAATATAGTTGTTTTAAATCATGATGTGATAATTGACATTTACTGCTTGTATCTAGCCTGGGATAACCTAGCAGGACAGAGTAGCTACAGAGTAATTACCTGTTGGTAGTTGCCTCTGCTGTGCTTGAAGACACCTAGGCGAGGTTATGCTACAATCCGAGGCTAGCTTTCAATAGTGTCCTGAGTGGCGCTATTTTTCAAGACATACTGGCACACTCAATCAAATTGCTCCTTGTTTTGGTTTTGTGAATCTCTGAGAGATATTAGGAAAGTCTTCAGTGCAGGCTGAGGCTGGCCACTTGTGAGGAACAGTTTCTGAAAAAGGTTCAGGCTGGTGCATGAATCGGAAGGATACTCTCAGGGAATCTCAGGGTGTGTGGGGTAGGGGTGGGGGGAGGCTTGCAGTATTAGCCAAGTAATGGAAACTCACATTTGGCGCCTGCCTATGCCTGAAAGCTGGGTGAAGTCAGGGTTCCATAAAGAATCAATGGTACCCACCAGCAGATCTGTCCCAGAGAGAGAAATTGGCCTCTCAAGTTGTCACCTGAAGACAATCAGTTCAGCTCTTTCCCATATGTCTCTGATGTTTTTTGAACTGCTGTTCTTTCACCAAAGCTTAAAGTGAGTGACAGGATCTGTTTTTGGGCCCTTTAAAAGGACATCTTGGTCTAATGCAGCCCTTATATAACCCAGGTGAAATGCCCACTAATATTCACAGCCAGATATTGAGGTGACTCCACTTATGACATGGGCACTCTGTGCTTGGAAACCTGGTGTGAGGATGGGACTGTTCACTCCTCAAGGTGCCCCTCTACAGCTGAGATATCCCTACCAATTTTTAACTGCTTGATGTGGATGTGGGCGTAGTGTGTTTTGTGTCCCTGCCCCTCCTAACAGTACTGAAGTGGCTTCTTTTTCATATTCTTAATTATAGGAGATCTGTTCAGCTAATCTCCAGGTGGTTCTCAAGGATTGCTGCTATAATTGAGTTGTAATTTTCATGTGGTCATGGGAGGAGGCAAGCACAGCATTTACCTATTTGGCCATACTGACCAGAAGTCTCACATGTATCTCTTATTTCACTTCTTACATTATGTTGATGTGTTTATGAGATAATTTTCCTCACATCACGTGAACTTCTCTAGGCAGTAAATTATGTCTTATTTGGACACTTTGCATAGAAACTTGCACAGAATAGATGATCAATAAATGTTTGTTGGACCCCATTAATAGTAATTATCATGACATAGCCACAAGCCCAGTCTAGTTAATTGAACTGAAAGGCATACAGAATAATCTTGACTTTCTTTTTGAATCTAATTACATTGCTTCTTATCACATAAGATGAGTAATAGTCATTAATTGAGTAAGATATTTGTAGAATTTCAGGTTAAGAAGACACACTTTGGGCCCTGGCCGGTTGGCTCAGTGGTAGAATGTCGGCCTGGCGTGCAGGAGTCCCGGGTTCGATTCCCGGCCAGGGCACACAGGAGAAGCGCCCATCTGCTTCTCCACCCTTCCCCCTCTCCTTCCTCTCTGTCTCTCTCTTCCCCTCCCGCAGCCAAGGCTCCAGTGGAGCAAAGATTGCCCCAGTGCTGAGGATGGCTCTGTGGCCTCTGCCTCAGGCACTAGAATGGCTCTGATTGCGGCAGAGCAACGCCCCAGATGGGCAGAGCATCGCCCCCTGGTGGGCATGCCGGGTGGATCCCGGTTGGGCGCATGCGGGAGTCTGTCTGACTGCCTCCCTGTTTCCAGCTTCGGAAAAATACAAAAAAAAAAAAAAAAAAAAAATGCATTTATATACAAAATTCAAACATTTTGGTCAACTTAGTTTTCTGCTGGACCTGAAAACCTTGGTTTCTTAAACTTCCTAAGACATTGAGCTCCAAAAATGAAGTAATTAAAAATCTTCTCTAGAAATTTTTAGAAATGATTAAAAACATATTTTAATATTTAATTCAAAAAACACATTTGAATAGTTATTTTCCATCACCCATTATATCCTGGTTTGAAAGGGGTTTTTGTCCTTATAAAGTCTATAAATCCATTGACAAATGTGAACTCAGAAAGTGCCCTTAAAAATAATAAAAAACATTATGTAATGTAAAGCCCAAAGGCACTAATCTACAATACACAATCTAGTACTGAAGGCTACAAATATAAATGTTATAGAAGATCAAAGACACACGTGACTATCATGGGATCAAAAAACCAGGGAGAATTGTTGGAAACTAAAAGAAAAATAAAGTGTTTTAGGATAATATTGACAGAGGGAAAATACATATTTTAAGTAAAACTCTAGCAGATTAAGAGGAGCAAACAAAAGATAGAAGTAGAAATGAGTGGGATATTAACAAAAGAAATAAGAACATTGAACTTGTTAGACTAGAGGATTAAATCAGAAACTTCACAAAGGACACATTTGTGAAACCATGAGGGCAATTTGAAGAGAGCCTCAGAAGCTGGCTAAAGCTTTTAGTTTAAATCATTGCGATAGTCATGCTTTGACCACCTGATATAAACATAGCTCAAGGGTCTGTTCCCTAGAACTGTGAGGAAAGGAATGAACGGTGAGGCAATGATCATGAGCTGATCAAGCTCCTTAACAGGAAGGAAAATGCCTGGATTTTTCCCAAGGAAATTAGATTTTACTGAGAAACAGGGACTTACTGCTAGACAGCTAATAATTAATAATCATCCACTAAAATGATATTCTGCCTATATGCTTTTCAAATGTTAGTTTCTATTTTTTTATTTTTTTATTAACTTTATTGGGGTTTAGATGTGGAATTCAATAAAATATCATCAGCACACTGCATCATGTGCCCATTACCCCAAGCAAAGTTTCTTTTGTCCCCATATTCCCCCTTTGCCCACCTCCCCTACCCCACCCCCTTTCCATCTGGCTATCACCGTACTATTGTCTGTGTCTATGTTCATATATACACACATATATATTTTTTAAGTTATATAATTCACTTGTGAATACAGATTAATTTTTATTTTTATTTATTTTATTTTTTTTAATTTATTTATTTTTTAGAGAGGAGAGGGAGAGACAGAGAGAGAGAGAGAGAGAGAGAGAGAGAGAGGAGAGACAGAGAGAGAGAAGGTGAGAGGAGCTGGAAGCATCAACTCCCATATGTGCCTTGACCAGGCGAGCCCAGGGTTTCGAACCGGTGACCTCAGCATTTCCAGGTGGACGCTTTATCCACTGTGCCACCACAGGTCAGGGTAATTTTTATTTTTTAATTCAGTGAGAGGAAGAGAGGCAGAGAGACAGACTCCCACATGAATCCTGACTGGGATCCACCTAGGCAAGCCCACTAGGGGTCAATAATCTGCCACCTGAGGGTGTTACTCCATTGCTCATCAACCGAGCTCTTCTTAGTGCCTGAGGCAGAGGCCATGGAGCCATCCTCAGTGCCCAGGGTCAACTCACTCCAATCGATCCATGGCTGCTGGACAGAAAGAGAGAGAGAGAGAGAGAGAAACAAGAGGGGGAGGAGTAGAGAAGCAGATGGGCACTTTTCCTGTGTACCCTAATCAGGAATCAAACCCAGGACATCCACACACCAGGCTGATGCTCTATCACTGAACCAACTGGCCAAAGCAAATTAATTATTAAAAAAATATTTGAACTGTTAGCCTGCAATGTGATAAAAATGCTCAAGAAAATGAGGAATTTTGAAATAATCCAAATCATTGGTGGTTATTAAAATTACAACATTGTTTACAAAGGGAATACCACCACAATACTATATTTAGAAGTAAGCTGCAGCAGTTCATCTATCAATACACAGGCAGGTCTTAGTTGCTTTACTAAAATATAATGTGTATAATTGTGAGAAAGAAAATGGACCAAACATTGTGGGTTTTTTAAAAATAATAATTGATGACACAATCAAAATAAATCATTGGCCTGACCTGTGGTGGCCCAGTGGATAAATCGTCAACCTGGAATTCTGAGGTCACCAGTTCAAAACCCTGGGCTTGCCTGGTCAAGTCACATTTGGGAGTTGATACTTCCTACTCCTTTCCCTCTTCTCTCTCTCTCTTTTTATCTTTCTCTCCCCTCTTTAAAATGAATAAATAAAATATTAAAATAAAACAAATCAGGGAACTATATAGGATAATCTACCACACTCCTTTAAACTTAAAACTACAAAATACTCTGGACAAAGAACAAATTAAAACAAACAAATAAGATAATAAATGTTGCTGGAAATTTTATATTTTCTTTAATAATTACCTTAGAAAGTAAAACATAAAATTAGAGGAAAAGGGGATGAAAAGTCAATTAAATTTTTAGGTTGAAAAGATGAAACCAAATGTAAAATAGCTTTCTATCAATTAACATACTAAAATAATGGGTTCTATTTAAGATGCAAGTAATATATTTCACAATATGTTCTAGTTACAATTAGGTCTATGCCTCTTGTTGGAGGAGGTTATCCAGAGGAGATGACCATAGGTTGACCTGAGAGCTAGACTTGTGCAGTCAGATGCTTCTCACTCCCTCTTCCTCTGTTGTTGGAATGCGTGTCCCATCCACCATTCCCACAGTGTGAGCCATTTACAAGAATACAGCCTTGAATACCTCCCTGGAATACTCTTGATTTTCTCAGTGTGTCAATTACATAATAAAATAATAGATTTTTGTGTGTATGTGTGATAGAGACAGAGAGAGGGATAGACAGACAAACAGAAACAAAGAAAGATGAGAAGCATCAACTCTTCATTGTGCACCTTAGTTATTCATTGATTGCTTTCTCATATATGCCTTGACCGGAAAACTACAGCAGACAGAGTGACCCCTTGCTCAAGCCAGCAACCCTGGGCTCAAGCTGGTGAGCCTTGCTCAAACCAGAGGAGCCCGTGCTCAAGCCAGTGACCTTGGGGTTTTGAACCAGGGTCCTCCACATCCTAATCCGAAGCTCTATCTACTGCGCCACCATCTGGTCAGGTAAACAATGGATTTCACACAAGCAATTGTTTAAATATATTTCTTCCCCTACAAACATTTTTAAAGAAATGGAGCAGAAGTTAAAATTTGATTTACTTCAAAACATACAAATATAAGCTTGCATTATTTAAAAAGGTCCTGGTCATAGTTTTTAAGTTCAATGTTACATTGTCCATTTTCTTTAATTAAAAAAAATTATTCAAAACAAATGCTAAACAAGATATGTGAATTAACTCATTGTTTATCTTAATAAAGTGAACAATTGATTAGATTTTTTTTCATTTTTTGATCATCTTCAATCCATAACGATAAGACATAGTGTGAATATTTTTATTGTGCTTAAAAAAATCTGTGCAATGAAATAAAGTTAGATAATCAGATAATCAGATATGCTGATGTGGGCTTCAAGACTAAAGTTACCTGAAATATTTTAGATGTGATAATTAAAGTACCAATGATATAATAAAAATCATCAGTCTACCTTCATCACTAAAAATGTTCCTAAGAGAGAGAAAATCAAATGAACCAGTACTTCAAAGACTTTCTTTATTATATACCACACAAGCAGTAATGTCAAACCACACCATTAGCATCATTCTGAATATCTCTTTTTGGTAAGTGCTCTGTGTTGGGTAGATAAAATGTATTATGCTCACTTTGTAAAAGATGACACTGCCCACGTGGAGGCCATTGTCCAGGTGATATTAATGTGTGTTGGGGGCAGGCAGGATTGTTGTAGCCTGGGGCTTGGTTTTGGGATTAAGCCTTTCCCACCCTTTTTGATGTGGGGTGGTACAATCCAATCATGCCTCAGAGAAGTGACTTTGTATTAGAGACTTCCCTATTTTGTATATTGGATTAGAGGTTGTGAAGCTACAATATAAAATGGGGACTGAGCGGGAGCTTGCGCTCTTGGTTCCTGGGATGATTAGCATGAGAAAGCAGAGGGAGCAGAGCAGAGAGCAGAAAGAGGCCATGTGGCCAGGAGAAGCAGCCAAGATGGCGGAGTGCTGAGTGAGAGGCCAGTTTGTGTAGTGTTTGTATCTGGGATAAGGAAGGAGATGAGGAACTGAGGAGAATGAAGCTGGTGAGCTAGAAACCTTTGATTCTAGGAAACTCGGATAAGTCAGTGGCTTTGTGAGCATTGAATGATAGTGGGTTTTGGAGCCCAGTGTTTGTTTTTACTTGCCCGCCGGGTGCAAGCTAGAATTAAAGACTATTGCCCACCAGTTTTTGGCTCCATTGTTTCTTTACCGACTGTCCGAATCCAATGCGAACCTGCAAGGGCTGGGCTGCTCTGATGGTGGCCCTGGCCGTGGATACTGGCTTTACATTTGGCGTAGTCTGTGGCAGGATTCGATACAGCTTGGCAAGGAGCCACTTCCACCTTTGAGTGGTGGAGTAGAGGACTGGCTGCTGTTATGGTTCCCCATGGCTGTCCTTTTGGGGATTGTAGGCTGGCTGACTTTTACAGCCATGTGTGAGAAAACTGAGAGCTCTGTGGAAGATGCTGCCTGGGACCTGCAAACTGAGCAGTGGAAGGAGCTGGAGCAAATGTGGGAGAAACAGATGCTGACCCTGGAGCTGGAGGAAGCGCTGGAGGAGGAGGCCGACCAGGTTTGCGAGATTTGCCTGGAAATGGAGCAAACGCTGGAGGAGGATTCAGAGGTTCGTGAGTTGCAGCTTGCCCTGGATGTTGCGGAGAGCCAGCAGCGGCAGGAGGCCAGGGCTGAGGCTGAGGCTAAAGCTGAGGCCAGGAGGCCAGGGCTGAGGCTGAGGCTGAGGCTGAAGCTGAGGCTGGGTCTGGAGCTGCAAGGTCTGCGGCAGCCCGGGGCTTGAGACCAGCAACGGGGAGCTGGTGTTTTCAGTTCCTCTTTGGAAGATGAGGAGAATCGGGCTGGAGTTGCAATCTGCAGTCTCCAGAAGGTGAAAGCACAGCTGGAAGCAGCACCTACTACGGCCCTGATAGGTTTGCGACTTTGGGACACAGGGCTGGACATGCTATCCGGAGCAGAGATGGAAATGCTGACTGCTATTGCCACGTGCTCCTTTTTGAGTCAGTGTAAGACCTGCCAGGACGGCAGGAATGAGGGGGGTGGCTGACGCCCCATGTACACGGACTGATTTCCTGGACTACGACCAGAGTGGGCACTGACTCCTTTGTTGGATGGACTTACGGATTATGAATTTTGGACAATGTGAAATACCCTGATGGGGGTGGGGGTGGCTTTGCTGGAAGCATTCCCCTGCCCCTGGAAGCTTTTCCCATGGCTAGAAGAAGGCCGAGGACATTTTGCACTTTGGCCTAAGTGCTCAGAGACTGGTGAAGTGTAACTCTGTAATTGTTGAATTGTATGATTTGCCATGTTGTTGTAATTTGTGTAATGTGCCTAATTTCCTTGCACAGGGATGCCAGTGGTATAGATTGTGGGTAGTAAAGTGAGCAAAGGGGTGGATTGTTGGGCAGATAAAAGGTATTATGCTCACTTTGTAAAAGATGACACTGCCCACGTGGAGGCCATTGCCCAGGTGATATTAATGTGTGTTGGGGGCAGGCAGGATTGTTGTAGCCTGGGGCTTGGTTTTGGGATTAAGCCTTTCCCACCCTTTTTGATGTGGGGCGGTACAATCCAATCATGCCTCTGAAAAGTGACTTTGTATTAGAGACTTCCCTATTTTGTATATTTACACTCTGACAAACTTGTAAAATTGTAATGTTTCACTTTATCTACTGTTAATTAAACTCTGGTTTCATAAATAATCGTAACATCAAGTCAAAAAGAAAAAATTCCCTGGAGTCTCTATTTGTTAGGCCATGTTAGCACTCTTTATTTAAGTTATGTATTTTTTTTTTTTTTTTCAGAAAGAATACACTGAAAACTATAGCATCACAACCAATGCTAAAACAGAAAAGTAGAATATGTTTAACTTTTGTAAGCAAGTAAAACATTTTATATTGATATAAACCTATATAACTCAATTGTCCTCTGGACTCACTAGTTCTCAACATCATGGTTAAGTTCCATATGCGTGAATGCCCAATGTATGATGATGTAAGATCTCTCCCATGCTAAACACATATCAGTATGTCTCCAGTTGCTTCTGAAAGTTCTTTAGAGTATGTCACATATGCTCAAGAATATGTTCCATATACCTTCTCCTCTGAACTCTCCTTTAAACCTATATACCTTGAATAATGGTACTGCCATCATGTTGACACCACTATTATCTGCTGTGAACACTAAGAGGAAGTAACTGCATCCTCCTTTATCATTCCAATTCAAGCATGGAAATGATTTTCTTATCTTTCCATGGTCCAGCTAACTCCAGACTTGACAGTTAGCAACATTTTACTAAAACTTCAGAGATAATGGTTAAGGAAAGTGTAGCAAAGCACTCAAGAAAATTCCTCATTGTTATAGGAGGGGCTATGCTCAAAGATTACAGACTCATTTACAGCATCACCTCTATCAGAGGTCCCCAAACTACGGCCCGCGGGCCGCATGCGGCCCCCTGAGGCCATTTATCCGGCCCCTGCCGCACTTCCAGAAGGAGCATCTCTTTCATTGGTGGTCAGTGAGAGGAGCATAGTTCCCATTGAAATACTGGTCAGTTTGTTGATTTAAATTTACTTGTTCTTTATTTTAAATATTGTATTTGTTCCTGTTTTTTGTTGTTTTTTTTTACTTTAAGATATGTGCAGTGTGCAAAGGGATTCATTCATAGTTTTTTTTTATAGTCTGGCCCTCCAATGGTCTGAGGGACAGTGAACTGGCCCCCTGTGTAAAAAGTTTGGGGACCCCTGACCTATATGATAACACTCTGCTGAGTCTCTCCTGCTCCTGCATACAAAAGACCAGCTCTTTTCCGACTAAGGGTGTGTCAAATATATTTGGTCTTTTGTTTCCAGACTCAAAGGTCACAAGATCCAGAGAAAACAAAGTGTCTCACTTTTTTCAGTCTTAAGTCCAACATCCCAATTTTAACTTTTGTTCAAAGTACTTAGAATGTTTGACAGAGTTACATTCACTACTATGCAGGAAAGTGCCATTGTCCATGAGTTGGGCTGAGGCTTTATATTTCTTACATAATACAGCATCATGAGGCAAGTAGGTGCTGTTAATACGTGAATGGTTCAACAATGCCAAGCCCACAATCTCTGTGATTCTTTAGCTGCTTTCTCATTGTGACTTATAGTTTTCTCAGATAGGGAAACATACTTATATTTAGAGCAGGAGGGTGTAGGGAATGGGGAACCGCTGTTTCTTTTATTTCTAATAGAAAAGTAAATGCATCCCTCGAGGACCTACCCATTACCCTTCTGCTATGTCCTATTACCATATAACCACTTCTAGTTGGGGAAAAAGGGAAATCAGAGCAAAGAGAAAAAAGTGCTGAGAATGAGTGTTGAGTTAGACAATAGTATATGCAAAAAAATAACAATGTGCATAGAACACAGTAACCCAATACAGTTGAACTTTGCCAAATCCTGTGCTCCAGTCTCACTTACTATCCATTTGCCCAGATGAGATAAGGATCAAGCATAACATTCTTTCTATAATCTTTACATTTTATCTCTCTCTTTTTTTTTTTCTTCTATTTTTCTGAAGCTGGAAACAGGGAGAGACAGTCAGACAGACTCCCGCATGTGCCCGACCAGGATCCACCCGGCACGCCCACCAGGGGCGATGCTCTGCCCACCAGGGGGCGATGCTCTGCCCCTCCAGGGCATTGCTCTGCCTCGACCAGAGCCACTCTAGCGCCTGGGGCAGAGGCCAAGGAGCCATCCCCAGCGCCCGGGCCATCTTTGCTCCAATGGACCCTTGGCTGCGGGAGGGGAAGAGAGAGACGGAAAGGAAGGAGGGTGGGGGGTGTGGAGAAGCAGATGGGTGCTTCTCCTATGTGCCCTGGCCGGGAATCAAACCCGGGTCCCCCGCACGCCAGGCCGACGCTCTACCTACATTTTATCTCTTAATCTAAGCAACTGCTTAAGAACTCACACACTTACACAACTATATACAATTTGAAGTATAATTATCAGACTAAATTTTAAATGTATAAATTTTACAACATTTTTTTAAAATATAAAATAAGGGAACGTAATCTACATAGACCTTCCTCTGACTAAAAAATAATCATTTCATTTTTCATGTTGCCAAGAATGGATTAGTTCCTCAGTACTACAAAACCAGAAATACAGCCATTTCAAAAGGATGTTTGTAGATTTCTTCACTAAAAGCTACATTAAGATGATTTCAGCAACACAAGAGAACAACTTCCTCCAGAGTTGAATTCACATATCCACCTTTTTTGACACAAAAAATAAAATGTTTAATATGAGCTAGCATGCTTATTTACTATTTATTTTGTTTCTGTTCATCATGATTTTAATGTCCAGTGCTAAATTTCAGGGAGTAAACTAACTTGTATTATAAAATAAAATTTATATTTAGATGCCTTTTATAGTTAAAATAGAAAACTAAAATTTTGGGGTTGTGCAACATGTTCTTTTAATCTTAGCTTGCCAAATGACCATTGAGTATATGCTTATTTTTCTCAGAATAGAAAAAATTTTGGAAGATTTTAAGTACAGCATGATAATATGTTTTCAAAGTTAGCATTACACCTAAAACTTAGAGTAGAATATGTAGTTCTATCTTCACCTGAAGAGCAGATGGGAAGGTAAGGCATATGTCTGGATAGGAGCTCAGATAAAATAAAGGGAGGAAAAATTGTAAATTTAAATATAAAGAACAGAATAAATGATAAGAAGGAGTGAAGATAGCAGTAAGGCTGGGGTTTGGTGCTGCCATGCAGTTTTCTTTCTTTCAGAGAATTGGAAGGTATATCCCCTAAGATTGTACAACGAATCATGGAAAGGTAGTTTCAAAACTCTTAGTCATGACCAGGGTCTATGATGATGCAAACTTGAGGTTTGTAGATGGTGTGCTGAATATCAATAAACATTTTATATTCATTGAGGAACTTGCAGGGCTTCTGTGTCGTAGCATTATTAATGTAACAAGAAATTTTGAAAGTAGCAGATGGTAATTGCTTCATAAACAAAGTGGAATATGAGAAAAGCAAAAGCATAGGAAGGAGCATCCCTTATACACCCAAGAAGTTTTGTGTGGTTGATACTATCACAAGTGGACCATGTGAAGGGGATGAAGTTGGAACGAGTAGGATGAAGCCAGGAGTGAACCACGATGCTGATAAGGGCTCATTATGATGGTGTTGCCCAGAAACGTCATTGCTCCATTGGTTTGTTCCTCTCTACTCTGATTAGAGGGAAATAACTGATAAGCATCCACATAATCATTACTTTTATGGCTGTATATATTTATTAGAGCCTGTTGAACACATTTTGTTATTAAAAAAAGGGTAAGAGAAAATGATCTTTACAGCTTCAGTAATGAAGTAAGTTTTCAAATACCAAAAGGCACTCAAGGTGAACTTAACTTATCAGAAAATTTAGGAGAAATGGCATTTAATACAGAAAAAAGTGTGTATGTTGTGAAGCTATCAGCCCTTCACTCCTGCTGAGGTGGTGGGTCTGCAATAAGAATGTAGGAAATGAGGTCAGAAAGGTTGGACAGGAGCCCATCACATATGCTCAATTGGGTGATCCTTCAATAGCAATGGATCCAGAGACTAAAACAATTCCATTGTGAAGGCTCACAGTAAACACTGCTCTGGAAAGCTAAATACATCTATCTTGAGCTTTCTGGTGCACATTTTATTTTGTTGTATATTTACTGTAAATTTTATTTATTTGAATGTTATAATATTATTTTTAACCTATAAACATAATACCATGGGTGTGGAATTCAGTGGGGATATAAAATAATTATTTTCTCAAATAATTTACATTACCTAATTCATCATAAAAAGTTATTATACGTTGATAACTATTTCTGTAGAAGAAAACAGAACAAAGCAAATGTTTTTAGACATTTTTCAGAAGAAAATATTCGGAACAGTAGGAAAAGAAAAAGTAAAAGATTCTGGGTCTAGAAAAGAAAAGGCTTAATTAACATGTTTCTAGAACAAATCAATAAAAGCAATATCTACCTTAAAACATGTCAGAAATTTTTAAGTGTAAAAAACCAGAACTGAATTCTAAAAGCATGCAAGCAGGGAAAATAAATTTTATCTCAAAGACTAAAATCAGGTTAGTAATAGACTTCAGAAGAACAATAAATTTCTTTTTTTTATTTAGACAATTTTAATGGGATGACATTGATGAATTAGAATATATAGATTCAGAGAAAATATCTCTAGGTCATTTTGACATTTGATTATGTTGTATAGCCATCACCCAAAGTCAAATTGTCTTCCATTACCTTTTACTTGGTTTATGTTGTGCCCCTCCCCTCCCCCATTCCCTCCTTTCCTTCCCTCCCCCTCCCCCTGGTAACCACCACACTCTTGTCCATGTCTGTGAGTTTCAATTTTGTGTCTCACCTATGTATAGAATCATACAGTTCTTAGTTTTTTCTGATTTACTTATTTCACTCAGTATAATGTTATCAAGGTCCATCCATGTTGTAAATGATCCTATGTCATCATTTCTCATGGCTAAATAGTATTCCATAGTGTATATGTGCCACATCTTCTTTATCCAGTCATCTATTGACGGGCTTTTTGGTTGTTTCCATGTCTTGGCCACTGTGAACAGTGCCGCAATGAACATGGGGCTGCATGTATCTTTACATACCAATGTTTTTGAATTTTGGGGGTATATACCCAGTAGAGGGATTGCTGGGTCATATGGTAGTTGTATTCTTAATTTTTTGAGGAACCACCACACTTTCTTCCATAATGGTTTGTAGTAATTTACATTCCCACCAACAGTGAATGAGGGTTCCTCTTTCTCCACAGCCTCTTCAACACTTGTTATTATCTGTCTTGCTGATAATACCTAATCTAACAGGTATGAGGTGGTATCTCGTTGTAGTTTTGATTTGCATTTCTCTAATAGCCAGTGAAGATGAGAAAAGAAAGCCTCTTCAATAAATGGTACTGGAAAAACTGGAGAGCCACATGCAAAAGAATAAAACTCGACTACAGTTTGTCTTCTTGTACCAAAATTAATTCAAAATGGATCAAAGACCTAAATATAAGACCTGAAACAATAAATTACATAGAAGAAAACATAGGTACAAAACTCATGGACCTTGGCCATAAAGAGCATTTTATAAATTTGACTCCCAAAGCAAGGGAAGGAAGGCAAAGATAAATGAATGGGACTACATCAGACTAAGAAGCTTTTGCACAGCAAAAGAAACCAACAACAAAACAGACAGCCAATTAAGCGGGAGTTGATATTTTCAAACAACAGCACAGATAAGGGCCTAATATCCAAAATATACGAAGAACTCACAAAACTCAACAACAAACAAGCAAACAATCCAATAAAAAAAATGGGAAAGGACATGAACAGATACTTCTCCCAGGAAGAAATACAAATGGCCAACAGATATATGAAAAGATGAACAATAAAGTTTTTAAGAAATAGAAACAATATCTAAAGAGGTTTAAGGGGGATTGTAACCCAATAATTCTGTAGCTATGCAAGTTATTTTTAAAATTAAAAAGGTTGTATTAGTCAAGTTGTTGAAATAAAGAATGGTAGTAAATTTGAAAATGTATTAAACATAAAAATTTGAATTGCTAAAAGTTTATATTATAAATTAAAAACTGCTGATATTGATAAACCCAGATGTGAATATTCATTTATTTGTTCAAGAGAAATATATCAAATACCTACTATATGCTGAATACTCAAATCAAGCAGTCAGTTTTACTCCTAACAATTATTAAACCATAGGCAGAGTCAAATTGGAAGCCTAGATTCCAAATTTCTAATATTTAAAATTTATAAATTACGTTACTTAAAAAAAATACTCATAACAATTTAAAAATACATTATAAATTGTTTTAAATGAATAAAAATCAGCAAAATATAATTAAATTTGATTATTATTACATATATTTTGGTGTTTTGTGTTAAGCCAGTAATGTTTTATTTATAGAGACATAATTCATAAATTATATTATTCTATGATATTTATTTTCTTACCTCTATTATAACAAAATCCATTATCATGTTCTTATTACCAATTTTCACATAATTTATGTTTTATTGATAACACCAAATTAATTTTTCTTGATTTTTTGTAGTTCTTTGATGATTTCTTTTTATTAATTTTAGAGAAACTTGGATTATTGAAGAAGAAGCAACCAAAATTATGAGTAAAATTCTCAAAGAATAGTTGTAAACAAAACATGAATTTTGCACAGTTTTTAAATACTGAAATAAGATTAAATAAAATAAATTATTTTTATTAGAGCATCTGTAACAAAATGTTGATTTTATCACATAGACTATTATATATAAAATTATATATCCATGTAACAATTCTACTGCCTCATAAAGCAACATCTAGACCAAAAAAACCAATGTAAATTATAGCTATTGTATTTTATGCATGTTGTATTTGGAACAACATATCTTTCATTTTAAGAGTAATGGGAATTGTTTAATATCATAAAGTATTCCTCAGGCACCATGTGCAGCTATGAGAGCTTCACATTAATTTTTGAGGACCTGTGGACTATAAATAAGAAGAAAATAAAGCAATAGTCAACACTAATGTAAAATAATACTTCATTTTTTGCAAAAATGTACTGAGTTGATATAATCTTTGAGGAATAATTTTATAATTTAAACTGATTATGCATTCATTAATTGTTTTATACGTGAGGATTTTTGTCATATAGATTTTCTCCACATCCTAAAGCAATGTTTATCAGTGACAAAGGAGCAGCACAAACCCATATCTTCAACAGTACAAGGATGCAGTTGCCTTTTTCTCAAGTACATATGGCAAGAGATATGGAGAAGCATTTTTCTGGGTCTCAAACTGTTTTAGTCATGACATTGTAAATCAAGGATTATAGATTTTACAATATTAGTATTGAGTGCTGGATCCTGTGTCAAGATATGTGAAGGATCTGAGATTTTCCTCTACTTGTGAATAAGTTAACCTTCCACAGTTACATAGATGCCCACAGACAGGTGAGACTCCTGGGTCAGAGATGGCAGATTTTATTACTTATGGAATGAGCTCCATATTTACTCAGCCCATGGAGTTAAAAAGGAACAGCTCAAGTGGATGCTGTGAACATAATGGGTCCTAGCTGAAGAACCCCAAGTTTAAGAAACCCCCATTCTTATAAGGGGGATGTACCAAGCCTGTCCAACATTTGCTCAGGAAGGAAGCATTGCCTTTAATATCCAGATCAGGAAACATATCCAGAGGAAGACACTTTATCTTCCAAAGCTACTCACCATAAAAACATCCCTGAGGCCTGCACAGTTGGCTCATTAGATAGAGCGTCAGCCTGGCATATGGACATCCTGGGTTTGATTCCTAGTCAGAGCACAAAGAAGATACAACCATCTACTTCTCTCCACCTCCCTCTTCCTCTCTCACAGCCAGTGGCTTGATTGGTTTGAGCCTTGCCCAGGTGCTGAGGATAGTTTGGTTGATTCAGCATTGGCCCCAGATGGGGATTGCCAGGTGACTCTTGGTTGGGACACATGTGGGAATCTGTCTCACTAACTCCCTTTCTTTAACTTAAAAAAGAAAATCCCTGAAAAGACAGTACAGAACAAAAGCATGCAGCAGTGTAAGAGACCATGATGAATTAATTATCTTATAAGTGTCCCTGTGTTTTCTAATAAATTGTTTTATGTGTCTTTATGACAATGAGGACTTTATAAGGTATGGGCACAAAGCATAGACCTCTTTTGCCGAGATCAATGGATGGGGCTGACAGCTGTGCATGAAATATCCTATTTCAAGAGATTATATTCTAGTGGTAGTGACTAGCATTAAAAATAATCAAATATACAAGAGAAAGTCAGGTACAAAAAAGATAAAGCAGAGTAGAAAAATAAAGAGTGGACATAGGTTGAGTGAAGAGAGTAAATGGCTATTTTAGAAAGAGTAGGAAAATTCTCACAGAGATATAAATAAATAGAAGGGGGGCTATGTATATATCTGCAGTAAAATTGTTCCATGAAGAAGAAAAAAATGTATACAAAGTCTGAAGGCAAGCACCTGCCTGTCATAATGAAGAAGTAATAAAGGGCCTATTTTTTTCTAAGATAAACAGAGTAAGAAAGAGAGAACTAAGAAGAAGGAGGAAGTAAGAGAGAGATGTACAAGTGCAGCTTATGTAGGTCTTACACACCATAGGAAATAATTTTGATTTTAGTCTGAGATGAGAAAACCTTGGAAATTAATGACAGACACAATAACTCACATTTGTAAGTGTCTTCTCCCTCTGCATTATGCTGTCTAGGTTGTAAAAGGACAAGGGTGGAAAAGGTAGATTAGTTTAGGTAGATTACAACAGAGCTTTATCGGACAGTAGTAAGGGTGAAGATTCCAGGCATATTGTGAAATCAGAGCTATCATCGCTTATTGATGGATGGAATGTAGACTATGAGCAAGAAAAAGAGAGTCAAAGATGATGCCAAGGATGTCGAATGTAGCAACTAGAAGAATGAATGAAAGACTCTGGGATGAAAATGTTTTTGAAGAAGAAACCAAAGTTTTGATTTTTTCACATGTTAATTTATTTTTAATAAATTTAATAAATTATTTTTAGTCTGAGAAAAGACTTTGCGAAGAAGCTGGTGAGTAGAACAACAGCACTCCTACCACGTCCAACTAGGGTGGGTAAGAATTATTATAAACTGTAATTTGAAAGGCAAAAATATTTTTTTTGTCTGAGATTATTGCTTAAGTGCATTCTAATTTTTGTTATTAAGTCTTATGTAAACAGTAATCTCAAGTTTAAAATTTATATTCCCAGAATAATTGTGAACTAGGACTTTGAAATAAGTGTGTATTGAAGATATTTTATTTTTCAGTGTTTTTTTCTGAGGGTTGGAAAATCCATAAATTAACTGCACAGTTTTCATTATGAGTTCTAGGGAACCCCAGAATCCAGGCCATTGAGGGGTAAGTAAGGAAGCTATTATGAGGTGAGGGTATTTTGTAAAAGATATAATTCAACAAGGACTAATGAAAATGTCTTAGAAGGCTAGTCATATTGCAAATAAAAAAGGCAAAAACATGCCTACATATCCATATAAATTTTTAGACATATAAATTTGTGAAAAGTTAGATGCATCAGTCAGCCATATAAATTTGCTTTAAAAGATAATTTTAGTTATTTCTTCTGTAAAACAAAATATGCTCTGAAAAGTGAATAATGATATAATTAATACACAATAAGGTTATACCTCAAAGTAAAAGTATAAAGATGAATTCTATTCTGTATTAAATGCTATGTTACAAGGTACCATTGTGATGATTTCTAAAATTACTCCTATTTTTTTAAAAACAAATCAGTGTAAGAAAACTGAGTGCAGAGAACTCCTCTAAGGGTTTAAGGAACTTTTCTTGCTTTGAAGCGTCAAAACATTGTTTTTTTTTTATTTTAAATCTATGTAAAGAACCTGAGAACTCATTTCTTTTGGCAGCTTTTAAGTTAAATGTATTGCAATTACAATTTATGTCTTTTTCCTATTAAAACATGCTGTCTCTAAAACATTAGCATAAGATCAGAAAGTCCTTATGATGGTTTATGAAAAAAGACACATAAAGTTTATATGTAAAAAGAGGTCATCTTCAAGAATTTGCCACAAAGTTTGAGGTAGACATTAATCCCAGTATTTCAAGCGATTAGACATTAATTACCAATGTCCTAAGAAATGAGTTAAGATGTAATCTTTATAGATTGTCAGTATTTTTTATTTTTATATTAGTCATTCATCATCAATATTTACTAGGTGTAGGAGACACAACAGAGATCAAGGTAGGGTCTCTACCTACCTTCAATATATCTAGTACGATGATAGGCAAGAAAAGAGAAAACTGCAATTTACAGAGATTAAGTACTAATTTTGAGGCAGAGTTTGGTCACTTAACCCAGTCTTGTTCCTTAGAAAGATGTTCCAAGAGAAATGACATCTGAACCAAGCCTCAGATGGTGCAGAAGTTAGCCTGCTAAAGAGAGAAGTGAAACGTATCAGGCAGGTATAAGGTCAGGACTAGGAAGTTCTTCCAAGTATTTTATTAGTTCTTCCTCATAATATAAGTCTAAGCTATCATGGAGGATTTTTCTGACAACGGTATCCATATTTGTCTCCTCCATTTCCACTGTAGTGTTTTTTCTATCTCATTATTTGTGTTATTTACTTCAGGTCACTTATCTGAAACTTCTTTATCTTCCTTTCCCACAACTAGACTATAAATTAGTACCTAATATTTTTATCATCATTTTATTTTTATTGCTTAAAAACAAATCAGACATGTATGTGGTACACTGAATAATAAAAAATTATATTATATTAAAATACCATTTATTAAATGGATAAACATATACAGTGCCAAAGGTGAAAAATAGTTTAGCTCTCTTGTACCAATCCAGTTCTAATAAGATTTCAGAAGAAGTGGATGGACCAAGATTAGAATCCTTTAAGTGCAATTATTTTTTTACATAAATAAGTCTTTTTGTGTGTGTGACAGGAACAGAGAGAGACAGAGAGAGGGACAGATAGGGACAGACAGACAGGAAGGGAGAAAGATGCAGAACACCAGCTCTTCATTGTGGCACCTTAGTTGTTCATTGATTGCTTTTTCATATGTGCCCTGACTGGGGTCTACAGCAGACCTAGTGACCCCTTGCTCAAGTCAGCAACCTTGGGCTCAAGCTGGCGAGCCTTGCTCAAATCAGATGAGGCCATGATCAAACTGATGACCTTGGGGTTTTGAACCTGGATCCTCCGCGTCCCAGTCTGACGCTCTATCCACTGCACCACCACCTGGTCAGGTGACATAAGTAAGTCTTTAATCAATGAAAATATTTTTTTTTCTCTTTTGAAAGTCGTGCTATTGTTTACAGTGGAGACTAAGAAAAATGAGGCTTGTCATTTGGGGCCTTTTCTGGTTTCATATAAATGTTAAGATTATTTGTGAAAAATGCCATTGCTATTTTGATAGGCATTGCATTCAATTAGTAGATTGCTTTGGATAGTATAGACATTGTTTAACAATGTTAATTTTTACTTATGAGTATAGTATATTCTTTCTTTTAATTGTGTCTTCTTTATTTTCTTTCTTCAATGTCTTATAATATTCTGAGTACAGGTCTTTTACTACTTGGTTCACTTTTTCATAGGTACTTTATAGGTAAAATTTTAAATGGGATTGTTTTCTTAATTTCTCAAAGCAATATTGAGAAAGAAGAACAAAATTAGTGGTATCATGCTACCTGATTTCAACTATATTACAAGGCAATAGTAATCAAAGCAACATGGTACTCAAAACAAATAGGCATAAAAACAAACACATAAATTGATGGAATGAAATAAAGAGCACAGAAATAAACCCATGTCAGTATGGTTACTTAATCTATGACAAAGGAGGCAAGAATATACAAAAGGATAAAGACATTCTCTCCAATAAATGGTGTTGACAAAACTGCACAGATACAGGCAAAAAAGTAAAATTAGATCATTTTCTTACACTATACACAAAAATAAACAAAATTGCTTAAAGACTTAAATGTAAGAAGGCCTTAAACCACAAAACTACTAAAAGAAAACATAGAAAATAAACTCTTTGACATTGGATTAGCAATTCTTTTTGTTATGTCTTCTAAAGCAAACAAAACAAAAATAAGCAAATGGGTTACACCAAACTAAAATGCATTTACACCACAATGGAAAACATCAACAAAATAAAAATACAACTTACCAAATGGAAGAAGGCATTTAAAAATGATGTATTTATGCCCCAGATGGGCAGAGCATCGCCCCCTGGTGGGCATGCCGGGTGGATCCCGGTTGGGTGCATGTGGGAGTCTGTCTGACTGCCTCCCTGTTTCCAGCTTCAGAAAAATACAAAAAAAAAAAAAAAAAGATGTATTTAGTAAAGGATTAATCTCCAAAATATATAAAGAACTTACACAGCTTAACACACAAAAATAAATCTGATGAAAAAAGTGACTTTTTAATTCAGAGTACAAGGATAGATATTTCTCCTAAAAGGACATTCAGATGGCAAACAGACACAAAAAGATGCACAGTATCATTAATGATTAGGAAATTGCATATCAAAACCACAGTGAAATATCATCTTATACCTGTCAGAATGGTTATTATCTATCAATAAATCAACAAATAACAAGTGTTGGTGAGGATATAAATAAAGGAACCCCCATGAATTATTGATTGGACTGCAAAATGGTACAACCACTATAGAATACATTATGGAGGTTCCTCAAAAAATTCAAAATAGAACTAACATATAATCCAGCAAGTAATTCCACTCCTGGGCATTTTTCTGAAGAAATCCAAAAACACTAATTTAATAAGATATATGCATCCCTATGATCATTGAAGCAATATTTACAATAGCCATGATATGGAAGCAAATTAAATATACATCAGTAGATGAATGGATAAAAAGTGGAACATATATACAATGAAATATTAATCAGTCATTAAAAAGAATGGAATCTTTTCATTTGTGATAACATGAATAGACCTAGAGGGTACTATGCCAAGTGAAATAAGTCAGACAGAGAAAGACAAATACGATATGGTTTCATTTCTGCGTGGAATCTAAAAAAAACCCACAATAAATAAACAAACATAACAGAAACAACTTCATACATACAGAGAACAATTTAAAATGATTACCAGATGGGAGGTAAATTGAGGGGATGGGTGAAAAAGATAAAGGGAATTAAGAAGTTCAACTGGCCAGTTATAAAAATACTCTCAGGAGTTTAAGTACAGAAGAGAAAATATAGTCAGTAATATTATAATAATGCTGTATAGTGCCAGATGGGTTCTTAGACTTATTGGGGTAATCAATTTGTACTGTATATAAATGTCTAATTGGCCCTGGCTGGTTGGCTCAGTGGTAGAGCATTGTCCTGGCATGTGAAAATCTCAGGTTTGATTCCCCATCAGGGCACACAGAAGTGACCATCTGCTTCTCCATCCCTCCACCCCTTTATCTCTATCTCTCTCTCTCTTCCCCTATTCACAACCACAGTTCGAATGGTTCAAGCAAAGTTGGCTGAGGATGGCTTCATGGCCTTGCCTCTGGCCCTAAAATACCTCAGTTGCCCAGCAACAGAGCAGCAATCCAGACAAACAGAGCATCACCTGGTAGGGTGCTTGCCGGTGGATCCCAGTCAGGGATGCATGTGAGCATCTGTCTCTGCCTCCCCGCCTCTCACTTAATTAAAAAAAAAGTCTAATCACTATATTTTACACCTGAAAATAATATGATATTGTATGTCAACTATAACTGAAAAAAAAAAGGTTTAAACTTTAAGGCAAAATAAGAATGTGTCTAGACCAGGAACTACCAATCAGAAAGGAAAGCAAGAGAAGGGCACATTCCATTGAAAGAAACTCTTATTTTAATTAAGAAAATTAACAGTTGCTTTATAATGTAATCAGTATGGTTTACAATTCACCATAATTTGAACTCTATCTGCAATTTTATAACTATTCATCTGTAAGTTTCTTGTTTCCTCTATTTCCTTCCTATTTATAACTCTTGAAAATCTTTCATTTTGAAATTCAAACAATCTAAGTTCTGTCCACCACAAAACCATGTGCTCCTCAAGTTCTTTACCCCTGCAACAGAAGGAGTACTCCTACCTGGAAATGCTGAGGTCGCTGGTTCGAAACCCTGGGCTTGCCTAGTCAAGGCACATATGGGAGTTGATGCTTCCAGCTCCTCCCCCCCTTCTCGCTCTCTGTCTCCTCTCTCTGTGTCTCTCCCTCTCCTCTCTAAAACGAATAAATAAAATAAAATAAATAAATAAATAAAATAAATAAAAAAGGAGTACTCCTTCTCAGCTTTTTCATAGTTCAGACAACACATAGCAACATTAATGATACTTAACTCATGTGGTATTTCATCTCCCAACATTGTCCTAGTTTATGTTTTCATATTTCTACCACTGAAGTTTCTTTTAAGTGTGTAAATACTTGATAAACATTAATCAGATTGGATTAAAAGACAACTTATGTGTTATTCCAATATTGTCCAAGGGTTCTTAGCTAAAAGTAAGCCAAAATTAACATTACGGTTTTAATAACATGGATATCCAAGAGCTACATAATTTCTGTGATGTAGGTCATAAAAATTTCTAGAGGGACTATATATTTTGGTTGAATGATAAACCATAAAATCTGGGTAAAAAGTTATTGAGTACTCTTTGTCCAATACCCTGTTTTAATATATGTAGAAACTGAGATCACAGAGGTGATGAATAGGCTATGACTCCAGGGATCCAGACCTTCCTTTAGTGGTCTCCCCACCCTACTGGGTTAAATTTTGTGCAAATTTTACATCCAAGGCCATAAATTTTAAATTAGCTTTTTCATACTTTGATCTGGCTTGATTTTTTTTTTTTAGATTCTGATTATGCTATGCTAAATTAAATAGATTACACTGGAAAACAGTTTTTTGTTTTTTTTTCATTTCCTGTTGCATGAGGTTTTAGAACTGTTTCTATATATCTCTTCATTGCTAATTCCAAATTTGAAATCCACTTTTTGGTCCATGCTCTAGTTTTTATGCAATTTTAATTTCTTTTTGTTATAGTTAATGCATGCATTGGTTTTTAAATTGGAGTTAAAGGGCAACAACTCTTGGATTGAACATAACCACAAGGCAAGTAATGTTTTACAAACATCACTTTTACATAATTGTAGTTGTTTTTAAATGTAAAAAAAAAATCTGATAAAAACACTCTCTTATTTTGTTTTAAGATTTAATCATGGCTTCTTTGAGTAGAGATAAATGTAAGAATAGTCCTGACACCTTCTGTTATATATGTGGCTGTTACACACTTCGACATCAAAGGTGCAATATTTCATCTTTTGTGACACATGCATATATTGCCTACTTTCAAGTTTCCCTTGGTGATCAAGACAAGAGTTGGGCTCCTCATATTGTGTGTCATAATTGTGAGGAAATATTTCATGACTGGGCAAAAGGAAAATGAAAAGGAATGCCTTTTGGTATTCCCATGATTTGGCATGAAACTAAGGACCACAGCAGGGACTGTTATTTCTGTCTGATCCATACAAAGGGCATTGGCATATGAAAAAATAGCATATGATCGCATATTCTAATATTCCTTCAGCAATACGACCTCTCCCACACTCTGGGACACTCCTGGTTCCAGTTTTCAATGGTTTTATTTCTTGTGAGGATAAAGGAAGTGAACATGGTGATCAAGTGTATTTTGATAAGATGCATGAGGAAATGGTTGTAGAATCTGAAGGGTCTTCTTCTGATGCCAATTAGTCATTAACCCCTCAGCAGTTTAGCTAACCTGAATTGAATGACTTAGTAAGAATGACATAAAAATTTTCCTTGACTTTCTGAAGAGAATAACTGGATCATTTGTGTGGATCTTAAAATGGTAAATTTCCTGCTAAGACAACAGAGAGGTTTCACGAAGTATTCTTGCTTTCTGTGTTTGTGGAACAGCCAAGCTTGAGAGAAATACTGGGCACAGAAGGAGTGGCCAAAATGTGAAGCTCTAGAAGTAAGGATGCAAAATATTGTGAATGAGCCTATAGTTAATCTAGATAGGATCATTTCCCCCCACTTCACATCAAACTTGGCTTAATGAAGCAGTTTGTTCAAGCTTTAAATAGAGAAAGTGAATGCTGTCAACATATTGTTTCTGCTTTTCCTGCTTTGTCTTTTGAGAAGATAAAAGCAGGTGTATTTGATGTACCTCAAATTCGAACCCTCATATGTGATGAAGAATTTGCCAGGAAGATGAATAAGGAAGAGAAAGCAGCATGTAGTCTTTTGTGGCAGTCACAAAGAACTTCCTTGGCAACAAAAAAGTAGAAAACTATGAACTTCTGGTTCAAAGGATGCTGTTGGCTTTCCAGGACTTTGGATTTAACATGAGCATTAAGATTCACTTCCTGAACAGTCATCTTGATAAGTTTCCCAAAAATCTTGGAGCTGTTAGTGATGAACAGACTACTGCTGGAGCATCAAACGAGATTGTCCTCAACAAGTACAAAAACACAAGAGCTACGAACGCAAATTTTTGCCGGAATAGAGTTTATGATTAAAATAAGTGTTTTAATACCTTCAATTTTGAAAGTATAGACAAATTCTGAAGCAATCATATATTTTAGTGTATTAGTTTTTTTTCTGCATTATATAAATTATTATATTTTCACAAAGATGATGCCCAAGAAGACATTCTACTTCATTATGTTAAACTAAATGTTGAAAATTTTACAATAAGATGAAAACCTAAAATCTTGAATTGCAAAATAACTGTAGCTTACAGAGAAACACTAATGTCAGATTTGAGATCAGCTCACTTCAATTAGGTAAGAACAAGTGTTTTTGTGGATGCAACAAAAATTTTGTTCCCCAGGGATTCATTGTCTTTAGATGCTTTAGATAAGTTTTTCAACTACAGAACTCTCTCATTTTGGTACTATCATGGCATAATAAACTTATTTAAAAGAGTTATACCAATGAACAAGAAGAGAGTTTAACAATCCATCAATTTTAACTATTTTAATTTTTATTCATATTTTAAACTGTTATATTATGTCTAATTATTAAACGATTTTTAAAAAGGTATATTGCTTCAAAATCCAAAATAACCTATCATTTGTTGTGTCAATACTACTAGCCATTTGTCAGTATTTATTAATATTCTATGGAAAATAGAACAATCTCTATATGCTTTAAAATAAAATATATTTGAAAATCACATATATATTTTTGGCATCTTTTTTTTTTTTTTGTATTTTTCTGAAGCTGGAAACAGGGAGAGACAGTCAGACAGACTCCCGCATGCGCCCGACCGGGATCCACCCGGCACGCCCACCAGGGGCAATGCTCTGCCCACCAGGGGGCGATGCTCTGCCCCTCCAGGGCATCGCTCTGCCGCGACCAGAGCCACTCTAGCTCCTGGGGCAGAGGCCAAGGAGCCATCCCCAGCGCCCGGGCCATCTTTGCTCCAATGGAGCCTTGGCTGCGGGAGGGGAAGAGAGAGACAGAGAGGAAGAGGGAGTGGAGAAGCAAATGGGCGCTTCTCCTATGTGCCCTGGCCGGGAATCGAACCCGGGTCCCCCGCACGCCAGCCAGGCCGATGCTCTACCACTGAGCCAACCGGCCAGGGCTATTTTTGGCATCTTTAAAGCAACAAATATTGGCCCTAATTGAATTTTTGCTATGATATTTAAATATTAGTAGGTCTTGAGTAAAGTAATGCTCTCTGGCCCATATACTCTTCTAATATCTTAGAAATAAATGATTGATTTCACAGTAAAGACAATGCAACTCAGAGCACTGGATTTGTTGGAAAACCGAGATATGCACTCAGTTTGTTTACTGTCACATCAAATTTCTCTTTATAATCATTTTTTAAGACTTGTTTTAATAGAGATTCAGAGACAGAACTTATATAGAGAGAATTAATATATAAAAACAAATATGCTAAAAGCAACTTCTATATGGGAATCATAGTTAAGTAACTGGTATTCAATGTAATGAAACAAAGACAGGAAATAAGAAAACCTGTTTTTTCTACCTGAGAATTGCAATGGCCCAGTGTAATTCATTCTAAAAAGAGGGTATGACCACTAAAAATACTTGTTTCTCTAACAAAAAGATCATAATTTTATACTCTGTTCAAATATATAGACATTATATTGCTTTCTTTCTCTTTTGAAATAGTGATTATATTTCCTCAATTTTCCTGAATTTCCTCATTTATAAGTCCTGAATTAATTTATATCCTAAGCTACATTTTATAAAGTAGAATAGAAGTTTCACAAAAGAAAATAAATGTTCATATTTAAATCAAGATTCATTAATTCATTCATTCTTTAATTTGCTTATTCCCCATAGAGTTCTGTCAAGTAATTTAAGACTGCTGATTTCTCTCCATTGTTTCATTATCTTGACTCATGTTCTGATATTTGTGAGAGTTTTTTTCAAGAAAGATTTCAATTTAAAACCACTTTAGTACTTAATCAATTGACAATATGGTAAGTTCATATTCTGCTAATAGATGAAGTATAGAAAGTAAAAACCAGAATTTTAATTAATATTTTTTTACTTATTTATGTACCTAATAATAACAGTTGTTATCCCTTTGATATGAGCTATTTTTTTTTTCTCCAGAAATCCATAGGCCAAAATATGTACTGTATTCCAAAGAAGGTTTATCAATCATGTGGTATTACAAAATTGAAGTACTATAAAAATGTATTAATTCTCTGTTATCATCCAAGCATAATTGTCATATCTTCACATCATCTAGCATTTTAGAGCTCTCCTTTTTATTTATTTAGGTAAAATAGCTTACAAAGCCTTCTACTTAAAATTTTGTTAAGTCTAACATACTTCCCAATATTTTTATTAGTAGTAGGGAGCTATTTGCTATTGGAAGTTAATTATTACATAATTGCTCCTTAGTCCTTAGTTATGTCAGACTTCCTTGTCATTGGATCTATGCCTTGCTGCTGATACCTTGGTTCCCTTTTGTTTTTTAAGTAACTTTATTGTGTTATCATTCATACACCACACAATTCTCCAATTTCTTAGTTCTGTTTCAATAACAAAAACATGAGAACAAGTTTCTTCTCCTTCCCTAAGGAAGAAATTTCCAGAAGATGGCAGTGGAGAAGGCAGATGCACAAACTCCCAGCTAACACCACCAAACTGGATTATAAACTAATTTATAAACAATCAGCGTGAAAAACCAAATCTGGACTACAAGAACAGCTCTCAAAAACCAAGGAGAAAAGAAGAAGCCACAACAAACCTGATAGGGAGCGCCTGAATCTCCCCTGCTTACAGGGATGAGGGGTGGGGTGAGGCTGGGCTCTCACTCCAAGGAACAGAGCAGTAAATACTGCTCAGAGCCACTTGCTTGGTGACCAGGGAATGAGGTGTGTTGAAAGGGCCCACTTATCTTCCAAAAAGAAAGGAGAGAGAGAGAGATGGATGGTGAGGGGGAGAGGAATATAGGTGATGACCTGAAAAGCTGACTAATTCAGTGCTGGAGGCAGCCATAACTGGGGGAGGGGCTGATCCTTCCACAAAGCAAAATACAAAATTACTTCCAGGTCACAGATATACAGACATCTCTTCAGCTCCAATCAGCACAACAAGACACAGCTGAAAACAAGAAGTGGGGAGGAGGGGCAGTAACTCAGGTCTCCATAAAGATCTCAGATACACCTCCCCCTACTGCAGCTGAGAAAGCAACCCGCCTCCAGAGAGATTAACTGGAAGAAGAGGACTTCAGAGCTTCAGGTCACACCCACTGCATTCCTGGATACAGTTTCAAATAAGCCCCCTGCTGAGGTCAGCAAACAAGATAATCACCTGTTAAGAAAACAAACAAACCAAGACTTAAAAGGGCCCATATCCAAAAGTGGATTACAAATAATAGGTGAAGCCAACCCAAGAAGATTAGAAATAACACAATTGAAAACTGGAGGCAGACAACACCAAGCCTAGACTCAACCAGCTCTACAAACAAAACACCCAAATAGATACAATGAGAAGACAGAGAAGTGCAATCCAAATGAAACCACAAGAGAAACATCCAGGAAATGAACTGAGTGATATGGAAATAACCAAACTTCCTGATGCGGAGTTCAAAATAATGATTGTAAGGATGCTTAGGGATCTGAAACAACAATGGATGGTCATTATGAACACCTAAATAAAGAAATAGCAAGTATAAAAAAGGATATTGAAATATTAAAAAAGAATCAGTCAGAGATGACAAATACAATATCAGAAATGAAGACCACAATGAAAGGAATTAAAAACAGGATGGATAGAGCTGAGGATCGAATCAGCAAGTTGGAGAACAACTGGAATGAAGGCATGAAAGCAAAGAAGAAAAGAGAAAAGAGACTCAAAAAGTCTGAGGAAAATCTTGAAGAGCTCTGTGACAACATAAAGAGAATAACATCCGCACTATAGGGGTTCCTGAAGAAGAAGAGAAAGAACAAGGGATAGAGACTTTGTTCAATCATATCATAGCTGAAAAGTTCCCTAAATTAATGCAAAAGAAACTCTCACAAGTTCAAGAAGCACAGAGAACTCCATTAAAGAGAAACCCAAAGAAACCTACACCAAGATACATCATAATTAAAATACCAAAGCTAAGTAATAAAGAGAAAATATTAAAAGCTGAGAGAGAAAAAAAGGTTATCACCACAAAGGAGCCCCCATAAGGATGACATCAGACTTCTCAGCAGAAACACTTGAGGCCAGAAGGAATGGCAAGAAATATTCCAAGTAATGCAGAACAAGAATCTATAACCAAGACTACTTTATCCAGCAAGGCTATCATTTAAAATTGAAGGAGAAATAAAAAGTTTCCCAGAGGAAAAAAAAAAACTCAAGGAATTCATTACAACCAAACCAATGCTGCAGGAAATGTTAAGAGGCATGGTGTAAACAGATCAAAGTGGGAAAAGAATATAGCAAAAGAGGAATACAGCTTTAAAGAATAAAATGGCAATAAACAACTACATATCAATAATAACCTTAAATGTAAATGGATTAAATGATCCAATCAAAAGACATAGGGTAGCTGCATGAGTTAGAAAACAGAATCCATACATATGCTGTCTACAGAGACACACCTTAAAACAAAAGATGCACATAGGCTGAAAGCAAAAGGATGGAAAAAATATTTCTTGCAAATGGAAATGAAAAAAAAGCTGGGGTAGCAATACTTATATCAGACAAAATGGACTTTAAAACAAAGAATATAGTAAGAGATAAAGAAGGCCACTACATAATGATAAAGGGAGTCATCCAACAGGAAGATATAACTATTATAAATATGTATGCACCTAATTTAGGAGCACCTAAATATATAAAGCAGACTTTGATGGATATAAAGAGTGAGATCAACAGCAATACTATGACAGTAGGGGTTTTTAATACCCCACTAACCTCACTAGATAGATCCTCAAGAAAGAAAATGAACAAAGAAACAGCAGACTTAAAGGACACACTAGATCAACTCGATTTAATTGATATCTTCAGAACCTTTCACCCTAAAGCAGCAGAATATACATTCTTTTCAAGTGCTCATTGTACAATTTCTAGGATAGACCACATGTTAGGGCACAAAAGTGGTCTCAACAAATTTAAGAAGATTGAAATCATATCAAGCAGTTTCTCTGATCACAATGGCATGAAACTAGAAATCGACCACAACAGAAAAGCTCAAAAGTCCTCAAACACATGGAAACTAAATAGCAGGTTGTTAAATAACAAATGGATTATGAATGAGATCAAAGAAGAAATTAAAAAATTCCTAGAAACAAATGATAATGAGCATAAAACAACTCAAAATTTATGGGACACAGCAAAAGCAGTACTAAGAGGGAAATTCATAGCACTACAGGCACACTTTAAGAAGCTAGAAAAAAGCTCAAATAAACAACTTAACCCTGCATCTAAAAGAATTAGAAAAAGAACAGCAAGTAAAGCCCAAATGTAGTAGAAGGAAGGAAATAATAAAGATCTGAGCAGAAATAAATGACATAGAGACTAAAGAAACAATACAGAGGATCAATGAAACTTGAAAAGGTAAACAAGATCAATGAACCTTTAACCAGAGTCACCAAGAAAAAAAGAGAGAGGACTCAAATAAATAAAATTAGAAATGAGAGTGGAGAAATAACAACTGACATAACAGAAATACAAAATATTGTAAGAAAATACTATGAAGAACTGTATGCCAAAAAACTAGACAACTTAGATGAAATGGACAAATTCCATGAAACATATAATCTTTCAAAAAATAATCTGGAAGAATCAGAAAACCTAAACAGACTGATTACAACAAATGAGATTGAAACAGTTATCAAAAACTTCCAAAAAAAAAAAAAAAAAGTCCGGGGCCTGATGGCTTCACAAGTGAATTCTACCAAATAGTCAAAGAAGAACTAACTCCTATCCTTCTCAAGCTATTTCAAAAAATTCAAGAGGAAAGACTTTCAAGCTCCTTTTATGAGGCATGCATAATTATGATTCCAAAACCAGGAAAAGACAACACAAAGAAAGAAAATTATAGGCCAATATCTCTGATGAATATAGATGCTAAAATCCTCAACAAAATATTAGCAAACCAGATCCAACAATATATGGAAAAAATCATACACCATGATCAAGTGGGATTTATTATTGGGAGGCAAGGCTGGTACAATATTTGCAAATCAATCAATGTAATTTATCACATAAACAAAAGGAAGGAGAAAAACTACATGATAATTTCAATAGATGCAGAAAAAGCATTTGATAAAATCCAGCACCCATTCATGATCAAAACTCTCAACAAAGTGGGAATACAGGGAACATACCTCAACATGATAAAAGCCATCTATGAGAAACCCACAGCCAACATCATACTCAATGGGCAAAAATGAAAAGAAATCCCCTTAAGATCAGGAACAAGGCAGGGGTGCACCCTTTCACCACTCTTATTCAACATAGTTCTGTAAGTCCTAGCCACAGCAATCAGATAAGAAGAAGAAATAAAAGACATTCAAGTTAGAAAAGAAGTAAAGCTATCATTATTTGCAGATGAGATGATATTGTATATAAAAAACCCTAAGGTCTCAGTCAAAAAACTACTGGACCTGATAAATGAATTCAGCAAAGTGGCAGGATCTAAAATTAATACTCAGAAATCAGAGGCATTTTTATGCACCAATAATGAACAGTCAGAAAGAAAAATTAAAAAAAAAACAATCCCCTTCACTATTACAACCAAAAAAATAAAGTACCTAGGAGTACATTTAACCAAGGAGACCAAAGATTTGTACTCGGAAAATTATAAAACATTGATAAAAGAAATCAAGGAAGATACAAACAAGTGGAAGCATATACCGTGCTCATGGTTAGGAAGAATAAACATCATTAAAATGTCTATATTACCCAAAGTAATTCATAAATTCAATGCAATATCAATTAAAAAACCAATGACATACTTTAAAGATATATTAGATCAAATATTCCAAAAATTTATATGGAACCAAAAGAGAACACGAATAGCCTCAGCAATCTTAAAAAAGAAGAATAAAGGGGGAGGTATTACACTTCCTGATATAAGCTATATTGCAAGGCCATTGTACTCAAAACAGCATGGTACTGGCATAAGAACAGGCACATACATTAATGGAACAGAACGGAGAACCCAGAAATAAACCCACAGCTCTATGGACAACTATAATATTTGACAAAGGAGGTAAGGGCATACAATGGAGTAAAGACAGCCTCTTCAACAAATGGTGTTGGGAAAATTGGACAGCAACCTGCAAAAAAATGATACTAGACCACCAACTTACACCATTTACAAAAATAAACTCAAAATGGATAAAAGACTTAAATGTAAGGCATGAAACCATAAGCATCTTAGAAGAAAACGTAGGCAGTAAGCTCTCCGACATCTCCTGCAGCGATATATTTGCTGATTTATCTCCACGGCAAGGGAAATAAAAGACAGAATAAAAAAGTGGGACTATATCAAACTAAAAAGCTTTTGCACAGCCAAAGACAATAAGAACAGAATAAAAAGACAAACTATACAATGGGAGAACATATTTGACAGTATGTCTGATAAGGGGTTAATAACCAAAATTTATAAAGAACTTGTAAATCTCAACACCAGAAAGAAAAACAGTCCAATCAAAAAATGAGCTAAAGAAATGAATAGACACTTCTTCAAAGAGGACATTCAGATGGCCAATAGGCATAAGAAAAAATGCTCAATATCACTAATCATTAGAGAAATGCAAATTAAAACCACAATGAGATATCACCTCACACCCGTTAGAATGGCGCTCATCAACAAAACAACACAGAATAAGTGCTGGTGAGGATGTGGAGAAAAGGGAACCCTCCTGCACTGCTGGTTGGAATGCAGACTGGTGCAGCCACTGTGCAAAACAGTATGGAGATTCCTCAAAAAATTAAAAATCGAACTGCCTTTTGACCCAGCCATCCCACTTTTAGGAATATACCCCAAGGACATCATAGAAAGGTTCCAGAAGGAGAAATGCACCCCCATGTTTATAGCAGCAATGTTTACAATAGCGAAGATCTGGAAACAGCCCAAGTGTCCGTCAGAGGACGAGTGGATTAAAAAGCTTTGGTACATATATACTATGGAATACTACTCAGCCATAAGAAATGATGACATCGGATCATTTACAATTACATGGATGGACCTTGATAACATTATACAGAGTGAAATAAGTAAATCAGAAAAAACTAAGAACTATATAAACCCATACATAGATGGGACATAAAAATGAGACTCAAAGACATGGACAAGAATGTGATAGTAACAGAGGGTGGGCTGGAGGGGTGGGGAGGGGGCGAGGAAGAAGAGAGAGGGGTGGGGTAGGGGAGGGACACAAAGAAAACCAAATAGAAGGTGACAGAAGACAATTTGACTTTGAGTGAGGGGTATGCAGCATAATCAAATGTCAAAATAATCTGGAGATGTTTTCTCAGAATATATGTACCCTGATTTATCAATGTCACTGCATTAAAATTAATAAAAGTAAGATTAAAAAAAAGAAATTTTCTGGGATATGATAATCAATTAAAGAAAATACTGAATAATTTAAAGTAAAACTGAGATGCCAATTTTCTTTATGACCTGTGGGCATTCCTGCTTTAGAAGAATCCCATGTCAGTCTCTCCTTTTCCTAGTTTCTGGCTTGCCACCCTATTGATGCAAGTGCCTTCAGAGAATCTTACTTCAAAGAACAGAAACATTGGCATTAGCATTTTTTCTTAATGACTTCAGATCTGTGAATTAAATTCCAAGGCAGAACTCAAGATCAAAGAATGTATAGGGAAGAAAGTAAAAGATTTATTTTTCCTCTTTTACAGTTTTTTTTGTTTGTTTGTTTCACCTTCCAGAAATACAAGGAAGGTTTAAACATGCTATGTTAAATGCTTGTGTCAGTGTGGTGTTTAGAAAGCTTCGCCTAAAGTTAAGTTTTCTCCTTCCCATTTGGTAAACAGAATTTTAAGTTGAATGCTTAGTTACAATTTCTCAAAGAGCAGTCCAAAGATAACTTGCTTTTGAGTTTTAGGAGAATTTCTAAGGGTTTGATCTATATATGCCCAAGATTTCTGTAGATTTTGCATTTTATTTAAGTACCATGGATAATTCTCATATACTCCAAATTTGGCTTAGTTTATTTATTCTTTTTCTTGCTAAGTAATTACAAATTTTCAAATATTTGCCTTTATTCACTTCCTTTTAATGTCTATAAGTAGTGCTCAGATTGCCAATATCTTCTGTATATTTTGTGTTTGTGATTTCCATCTTCAATCAAGTTAACTTTAAAAAACAGTTAAAATAATTTTTCATTATTTTTAAGATTTAAAGCAAACTCATCTCTAGAATTTAACCTGATGGCTATCAAACAGTTTTCTATATTATTTTACCTTTAATTTGATTTTAATATTATCCAAATGATTTTGTAAATGTGCCAAAATTTTTAAATCACTATCTCTACAACTTTTTATGTTTTCCAATTTTATTTTATTTTTTAAGTAAGCAACTAGAATTCCTGGGTTTTTTTTTTAATTTTAATATTTTATTTATTGATTTTACAGAAGGAGGACAGATAGAGGTAGGGAAGAGGAGGGAGAAGTATCAACTTACAGTTGCTTCACTTTAGCTGTTTGTTGATTGTTTGTCATATGTGCCTTGACCCAGCAAGCCCCAAGTTTTGAACCAGCGACTTCAGCATTCCAGGTAAACATGTTATCAATTGTGCCACCACAGGCCTGGCAATGTTCTCCTATTTTAAAACAACTTAAAATATTTTCCATGTCATTATTTTTTAAATGATATTTTTAGTGAAATTTCAAAAGTTCATTTTATTATTCAGGGGCATTTGTATGTTTTGTTTAGACCTTCATAGATAGTGTAGTTTTGAACATACTAGTGTGTTAATTAGTAAAGTATGTATGCATTTCTTATGCATACATATTTAAGAGTTAAATAATAGACTGTAGGAACTGCATATTTCTGGATGTAGTCAATAGTATCAATTTTTCAAAGTGGCAGAAGTGGTCATTTCAGTTGCTTGACTTCCTTACCAACACTTCATTTTAGCCATTCTGGAGGGTAGTGAAGTAGAATTCCAATGTTATTTTAAGATTCATTTCCCTGAAGATAAGGAAGTTGTGATAGTCTTATGCACTTATTGTCCATTTGACTATCCTCTTTTGAAAAGTATCTATTCAGTTGTAGCTCTATTTTGTTGCCTAGTATTTTTCTTTTTAACTTGTCTTAGCAATTAATTATTTAATTCTAATTGCTACATAATATTTTATTGTGTAATTATTACTTAGATTTTTGTGCTATATTTATCTACTTATATTAATTTTTGAAAAGATATATAGAAATGTAGATATATAGCTATAGACTTAGATATATGCATCTCTGAAGTTAATGAAAAAGTATGAAAAGTCAATCTCCTTATCACTCCTGATACCATAGTGACATGTTTTATTTTTTAACACTTTCCAAATCAAATTTCTCTGAGATATTTCTCCATATGTCAATGTTGGCTAATTTATAAAAACGATAGGATACAACAATATTGTTTTTATATGACTTCTTAAACTGTTGCTCTAATAGCTATAACTAAGAATTGGCTTTATGCTTATCACTGTGTATTTTTAATTCATATTTTTACATTCTGTGCTAGCTCATTTCAGTTAACCATAATACATTTTAAGTATTTTAATTAATCTACTTGCTTTTTATATGTCCACATTATTATTATAGTACTTGCTCCAGAAATTATAATATACATCTTAACTTTTCACCTCTACTTAGAGTTAATTTTGGGCCACTTCCTGAAAAATATAAGCATTTTGTAACTTTATAGGCCAATTTACCTTTTTTCCTGTCCTTTAATGAATATATATTTTTTATATATTTTAACTGCATTAGTTAGCTTGAACCACATAATTAACCTTGTATTTATCTTGTTTAGAGTTTGATGTGTTGTTTGAATATGTAAGTTCATTTCCTTCAACAAATTTGAGAAAATTTTGAATCTTAATTCTTTTAGTATTTGCCCATCTATTTTCTTCCACTTTACTTTGTGTGTGTGTGTGTGTGTGTGTGTGTGTGTGTGTGACAGAGACAGAGAGAGGGACAGACAAAGAGAAAGTGAGAGAGATGAGAAGCATCAATTCTTCATTGCAGCACCTTAGTTGTTCATTGATTGCTTTCTCATATGTGCCTTGACCGGGTGGGCTACAGCAGACCAAGTGACCCCTTGCTCAAGCCAACAACATTGGGCTCAAGCTAGTGAGCCTCGCTCAAACCAGATGAGCCCACGCTCAAGCTGGTGACCTTGGGGTTTCAAACCTGGATCCTCCATGACCCAGTCCAATACTCTATCCACTTCGCCACTGTCTGCTCAGGCTTGTGCACTTTACTTTTGACTCCAATTTCACATGTTAGACTTTTTGATATTACGTTAAAGTTTCGGACATACTTTTATGTTTTAATATTTTTGTATTTGTTATTCAAATTAGATAATTTTTATGAATGTTTCTTTAACTTCACTGACTTTTTCATCATCTTCAGGTTAGGGTTAGGGTTAGGGTTAGGGTTAGGGTAGGGTTAGGGTTAGGGTTAGGGTTAGGGTTAGGGTTAGGTTAGAGTTTTTGATATTATGTTAAAGTTTCGGACATACTTTTATGTTTTAATATTTTTGTATTTGCTATTCAAATTAGATAATTTTTATTAATGTTTCTTTAACTTCACTGACTTCATCATCATCATCTTCTAAGCCCATTTAATCAATTCTTTATTTTGTGCTCAAGTTTACTATATTTGAATTTATTGAAAGTTTATTTTTCTTCCTACACTTATAAGAGCTTTTTCAAAGTCTTTCTTTGATAATTCTAACATCTGGGTCTCCTCAGTATCTCTGTTGATTATATTTTACATTTAGAAAGAGTTATGTTTTCCCCTTCACATATGAATAAACTTTGGATTGTAGATGTTAAGTTGTAAAAACTTTGTATTCTACTATATTCTTCTGACATTAGCTTATATATATATTTTTATTTTAGTAGTCAATTAGCTTGGATGGGCACAGATTGCTAAACTGGTCTTTAAGACATCAGCTTAAGGGTAAAAGGAGAAATAAATGGTGATGAAAGGAGAGTTGACTTGGGTTGGTAAAAATACAGTACAATATACAGATGATTTATTATAGAATTATACTTGAAACATAATTTTATTAACCAATGTCACCCCAATAAACTCAATTAAAAATTTTGCTTTAGATATTTTGTCTTTCACTGAGTCCCTTTGATAACGTTCTTGGTGTGTCTAGTTCAGGATTCAGTAAGAGACCTGTCAGTCGATACACTGATGCTTATCTTCTGGCTGTTTTCCATCCAGGATTGACCTCTTACTTTCTAGTGGCTATGGCCACCCTGTTCATGTTTGTCTATTTCTCATACCAGAAAGATGACAGAATTATTTTGGAATTTTAGGGTCATCTCACATTATATAGCAATAATAACTTGTCCTTGGGCCAAAGTTTACAAAACATGATACTTATCAGAAGTTAAGTCTTTCTTCCAAGTATCAGTTTTTCTTCAAGATAGTCTTTTTATTATTTTGATGAAATTGTATATTGTAATGGTCTTATTAGAAGAAAATTTGGCAATACAAACAAAATGCATATTATGTATATTATAGCATTGTAATTTCTAATTAAACTTAGAAGTTAATATTTGGAGAGATAAAAGATAAGCCATGATTTCATCACTGCAGTATTTTTTTGTGTGTATGAGACAGAGAGAGAGAGAGAGAGAGAGACAGATAGAAGGACAGAAAGGGACAAACAGACAGGAAGGGAGAGATGAGAAGCATCAATTCTTCATTGTGGCTCTTTGTTGCAGCTTCTTAGTTGTTTATGGATTGCTTTCTCATATGTCCTTGACCAGGGGGCTACAGCAGAGCGAGTGACCCCTTGCTCAAGCCGCCGACCTTGGCCTCAAGCTGGAGACCATGTGGTCATGTATATGATCCCACGCTCAAGCCAGTGACCCTGCACTCAAGCTGGTAAGCCCATACTCAAGTCAGCGACCTCAACGTTTTGAACCTGGGTCCTCTATGTCCCAGTCCGACACTCTATCCAATGTGCCATTTCCTGGTCAGGATCATTGCAGTATTTTTAATATTGATAAATTGGAAGCAAACCAATTTCAGTACAGAGTTGGTAAAATATTATCACCCACACTTACAATTAAAATCTATGCACCCACCTGACCTGTGGTGGCACAGTGGATAAAGCGTCAACCTGGAAATGCTGAGGTCACCGGTTCAAAACCCTGGGCTTGCCTGGTTAAGGCACATATGAGAATTGAAGCTTCCAGCTCCTCCCTCCTTCTCTCTCTCTGTCTCTCTCTTCTCTCTCTCTCTGTCTCTCTCTCTTCCTCTCTCTCTCCTCTCTAAAAATGAATAAATAAAAAAAAATTAGAGATACCATTTCTTAAAAAAAAAAACAAAAAAACAAAAAAAAACTATGCACCCATTAAAGCTTTATATTTATTGACATTATAATAATTTATCATATATTGCTGAAAAAATAGATAAATGCCAGGTATCATGTCAACTCCAGTTGTGTAAAACAGTATGTATATATTGCACATATCAATACTCTGAAAGATGTATAGAAAAATTTTACATATTAATGGTGGGTAAATTTGGTTGGTGGACTATCAAGGATTATTCTCTATCTTTTTTAAATTCTCTAAACTATAGGTTTTACATCATTTTACAAAGATAATACAGATCATGAAAAAATGTTTTTCTCTTCATAGTTCCACCTTTTATATGCAGTTCGCAATCCTGAGCATACCCCATTTCTATATCTCTACCTATTTAAATCTCACCCTTTGAGACCCAGGTGAAATAACACTTCCTCTAGGAAGTTTGACTTATTTGGACCACTATAAAAAGTTGGCTTCAGGATGCAGCTGATGAATGCACAGATAAGTAGAACAACAAATGAATGCTTCTTTCCCTCTCTCAATATCTTCCCCCTTTGTCTCTCTAAAAGCAATCAATAAAAAATACAGTCTTATGCTTTGCATCTTAGTTTTAAATGATACATTAAAAATATTATTTTGATTTTACTTCTATAAAATAAGTACAGAGAAATCAAATACTTTTCTCATTGTCAAGAATCTAATAGACTACTAGCAATGGTCTTAGATCATCTAGGCTGCAAATAAAGAACAACAAAAATAATTTTCTCAACATTTAAATCAAGTGGGACTTTTAATTTGTAAAAACATGGCTAGATAAAGGCTGTTTGAAAGTATATTGTTAATTTAATAAAGACATTGGTCAAATTAACAAACAGATATGCAATTTGATCATTAGTATAATTAAAATGATTATTCAGGAAACCACAAATATAGCAATCGTTCTTAGTATTAACTTAGAAAATATGGGAAGGAATAAAGCTTATCTTTATTATTATAGCTAATATAAAAATATTCTTACCCATTGTATCATTTAAACATTTTAAAACACACACTGAAGTCATTCTAGAGATTACCTTTTTTGAAAACATTTTTATTAAATTTATTGGGGTGACATTGCTTAAAAAATTATATATATAGGTTTCAGGTGTACACTTTTATAATACATCATCTGTGTACTGTATTTTGTGTTCAGGACCCCAAGTAAAGTCTCAGGAGATATGACATCTAGATGCCTTATGATAACTATTTCAAGTTAAAGATGATTTATTTATTTTGTCCATTTGAGGATACATTTGACAGTGATAGAGTCTAACTTGGGTACACTGTAATTTTTATTAATTGGAGTTCCTGTTTGTAAAAACAGAAGCTAAAGCTGGTTAAGTTCAACATGAAAAACATAGCTGAGGCCCTGGCCAGTGGCTCACTGGATAAAGTGTTGGCCCAGCATATGGATGTCCCAGGTTCGATTCTCAGTCAGGTTACACAGGAGAAGTGACCATCTGCTTCTCTCCCCTTCCCTCTCCCCCTTCTTTCCCTCTTTCCCTCCCATAGCCAATAGCTTGATTGGTTCAAGCATGGCACTGGGCACAGAGGATGGCTCCATTGGAGTGCAACAGCCTCAGGTGCTAAAAATAGCTTGGTGGTCTAGCATTGGACCCAGATGGGGTTGCCAGGTAGATCCTAGTCAGCATGGGGCACACGTGGGAGTTTGCCACACTATCTCCTCTCCTTTGACCTTGAAAGAAAGAAAAAGAGTGAGAGAGAGAGAGAGAGAGAGAGAAAGGAAAGAAGGAAGGAAGGAAGGAAGGAAGGAAGGAAGGAAGGAAGGAAGGAAGGAAGGAAGGAAGGAGAAGAAAAAGGAGGGAAAATATAATTGAGTGGCTTAGATAGCCAAGGGTACTGGCCAATCACCCTGGATTATCTCAGGGTTAGAATGTTATGCAGGATTCACCCCTACTGGACACTTTTATCTTTATGTCTACACTCCCATTTCCACTGCCATCCTCTCCAAATATGCTAGATTTCCCCACTGGGATCATCTTTAATTTTTCTGTGCATTTGAGCCATCTGCTTTAGAACTGAAATTTTGTATGGTGTATCCAACTGGTAAAATTTATGTAGCTTGTTTATATTTTTCATGCCAGGAGTTGTGGAGAACAAGCATTCTTTTCTAATCAAGAATAAATAAAATAGATTAACTTATCAATCATGAGAATTTTAATATTTGATAGAAAATTTATCATAGTAATTTCTCATGTTCAAGCTGACATTGTGCTTAAACATTTGAAATTATAAACATCTTTATTTTCAGTACATATAGTTATTTTTAGGCCTCTCTAAATTAAGTTTATTTTGAAAACAGTTAAAGATATGTTTGCTGTTTAAATTTATATGTAAAAATAATTATGATAAAATGTAACATGAAAGACTAAAGGTGTAAAATTTTATAAAACATGGCCTTACTGATAGTGGCACAGAGGATAGAGTCAACCTGGGATGCTGAGGTGACGGGTTCAAAACCCTGAGGTCTCTGGCTTGAGCCCCAAAGTTGCTGGCTTGAGGAAGGGGTCATGTCTCAGCTTAAGCCCAGCCCCTGCACCGCCCTCCCTGTCAAGGCAAGTATGAGAAGCAATCAATTAACAACTAGAAGTGACACAACTACAAGTTGATGCTCTCTCTTCTCTCCTTTCCTGTCATTCTCTCTTGTATACACACTGAAAAGTAAAAATAATTTTATGAAACATATAAATATAATACTTATTAAAATATACATGGCAAGATATTAAGAGGTTGGTTTTGAACTATATAACTAAACATTACATATTCTGCACATTTTTAATTTTCCAAATTATATAAATCTGCCCTGTATCTATATTATTTTAATAAAAATATAATAAACTTTATTAATTACAAAGGTATTAAATAATAAGAAAACAATTTTAAATACTTTCTCATCATTTCTAGGAAAAATAACTTAATGAGTCATTAAAAATAAGTTATTTTAAAATTAAGTTCTTAATTAAAAGAAGTATATAACTAAAATGAAATAAAACATAAGGAGGTGGGAGGGTTGTGCTTTAAAGAAAATGTAAGGCCCTGACTAGTTAGCTCAGTTAAGAATATTGTCCTGAAAGAAGATTGTGGGTTTGATCCCCAGTCAGGGCACACATGGGAAGCAACCAAAAAATGCACGACTGAGTAGAACAACAAATGCTTCCCTTCCCCTCTCCCTTCTCTCTTCCTCTCTCTCCTTTCTACTCTCTGTTTGTCTAAAAATTATTAAAAATTAAGCTATCCTGGCTGGATAGCTTAGTTGATTGGAGCCTCATCCTGGAGTATGGAGATGGCCAGTTTGATTCCCAGTCAGGGCACATACAGGAGCAGCTCAATGTTCCTGTCTCTCTCCCTGCCTCTCTCTTTCAAAAAAAAAAAAAAAAAAGGCATTAGATTACTTTGTAGTATCAAAAATCAGGCCCTGGCCGGTTGGCTCAGCAGTAGAACATCGGCCTGGCGTGCGGGGGACCTGGGTTCGATTCCTGGCCAGGGCACATAGGAGAAGCGCCCATTTGCTTCTCCACCACCCCCCCTCCTTCCTCTCTGTCTCTCTCTTCCCCTCCCGCAGCCAAGGCTCCATTGGAGCAAAGATGGCCCGGGCGCTGGGGATGGTTCCAGAGTGGCTCTGGTCTCGGCAGAGCGATGCCCCCTGGTGGGCAGAGCGTCTCCCCTGGTGGGCGTGCCAGGTGGATCCCGGTCAGGCGCATGCGGGAGTCTGTCTGTCTCTCCCCGTTTCCAGCTTCAGAAAAATACAAAAAAAACAAACAAACAAAAAAAATCAAGTGGTTTTGTGTTAGCAATTCCTCTTAACTGACAGCTTTGTCTGTGTGTTTAGTGTTTTTAGTTACAAAAAATACTCTTTTGTTTTTATTTAAAATTAAATCACATTTTATGTATATTTTATTGAAAAGTAACATTCTATAAAAATATTTCTCTCCACATCAGTTTTTCTGTACCAGAAGAAAGTGTATCAGATATAACTAACTTGCAGTCAAGACAAAGTACAAAACCATAGATGTCAATAAATTCACCAAATTTGGTCTTTGCCTGTATGTTACTTTTATTATAAGCATTTAAATATATGATAAGAAGCACAGTAGAAACCTTTTATGAGATATTCAGTCCTGGTAGTTAATCAAAAAACAGTGGTGATAAATTAAGGGTGAAAAAAAAACCAAACATGATAATATAAACTTAATCTCCAGTAGATAATTACATATTTACTCACCAAAACTTGGATTTACTGACAAAGATCTGATTTGAGTATGTATGGATCTTCTGACATCGGCTCCATATCAGGGTTTCTTTTAAATTATTAACTCAATCATAATGTATTTTTTATAATCTCTAGTTTGAGTTTTCCTGAAGAGAAAAACCAGGACATAAAGAAATTGAAGAAGTAATCTGAGTGGAGAATACTCCCCCAGGTTTTAATCTTTTCTTACAAGTCTTTTATATGTCTCTCACCACAACTAATTCAGTAACAATATCTATTAAGAAATCTAGCTTCACTGATTTTTTCTAAAATATTTAACTTATTTCATATAGAATAACATACTTTCCTTGCATGTGTGGGGTTTTTTCTGGGCTCTTTTTTTCATCATTATTAGTTTATATATCCATCTGTAACATAATTATGTGCTCCCTTAATTATTGTCATTGTATATGGGGAGCTCTTATATCTGGGAAAACAAGTGCTTCTACATAGTTCATCTTCTTTTAGAATGTCTTCATTACTCTTTACCTTCTGCATTTCTATAAAAATTTTAGAGTCAGATTGTTATTTTTCTCCCAATCTGCTGGGATTTTAATTACAATTGCACTGCATCTATTTGAGAACAATTTGCATATTTAATACAGTAAGTTTTCCAAACATTAACATGGTACAGCCCTCTATTTTTAAAAAATTTTATATTAAAGTCTTCTTCTTACTGATTTATTTCTAGGAACTTCATTTTCTGTTGCTGGTACACAGAAATGTGATCGTTTATTGTTTGTTGTTTTCTTGACAACTGTCTTTTCTAAATTACCGTAGATCTTTATAGATTCATTAAAAAGGCAATTATTGCCTGACCTGTGGTGGTGCAGTGGATAAAGCGTCGACCTGGAAATGCTGAGGTCGCCAGTTTGAAACCCTGGGCTTGCCTGGTCAAGGCACATATGGGAGTTGATGCTTCCAGCTCCTCCCCCTGTCTCTCTCTCTCTCTCTCTGTCTCTCTCTCCTCTCTAAAATGAATAAATAAAATAAAAATTAAAAAAATAAATAAACAAAAATTTAAAAAAAGGCAATTATGGTTATGGCAAATTACAAATAATAACAGTTTTTTCATTATTTTGCATTTTATTTGTTTTCCTTGACTTATTGCTCTGAAACTGATAGTATAAGGTAAAATACAAATAGTGATATCATGCATTTTGCCATTTTATCTTAAAGTGAAAGCCTTTTCCCAACATTTTACCATAAGGATGATATTTGATATAAAATTTTATTAATATTATTTATTTAATTAAGCTCTGTTCCTTTACTATTTACTAATACTTTTTATCATGAATAAATGTTGAATCATGTTTTTTTTCAGTAACTCTTTAAATAATTGTATGATTCTATCTGCTTTAGTTTCTTACTATGGTTAATGATATTGATTGATGCTTGACTTCATACTTATCTTAAATTCTTGAGGTAATTATAGTGTGGTTTAGACTTATTAACTTTTTTATATTGATGAATTTAAGTTGCTAATATTTTGCTTGGGATTTTTTGTACACATTTCTTACTTAGGCCATGGTAAATAGAAATATAAAAACTTGCAAAAAGAGAATCAAATGAAGTTGCATAATCTGCCATATCTATCACATCTTGTGGAAAATTACAAGTAGCAAGCTGAGTTGTAAAACAGTTTCTTCTCAAATAAACCTGCCCCCATAATTCTAATGCTCTTTAACTGCTAGAAGATGGCTGGTAGCCATGTCTTTTGATCACAGAATTATGCCATGAAGAACGCTGTCTTCATCACAGGAGGGCCTTATGGTTGGGAGAGCACCAGCCGTTATCCGGGGGTAATATTACAGCTGGATCTAAACCTATTTGGAATGACAGAACCATGGCCTATAGTTCTGTCCTGCCATGTCATCTTTCCTGATTGATAAGGACCCTTCCATCCATAAACATGAACTGATCTGTTCCTTGGAAAGGAATATAAGGGAAGAATCAATAAAAAGACCATTATCTACTGATTGCATTTTCTTCCATATCTCATCATTTTTATAATAGTATTGTTTTAATTTTAGATTACTTTGTATAGTTCTATAGGAATACAGTGGTACCTTGAAATACAAACAGACCAACATACAAACTTTTTAAGATATAAGCTGCAACTTGGGTCCGTATTTTTGTTCAAGATCCAAGCGAAATTCTGAGATTCGAGTCGTGATTTGGGAAGCTGCCGCTAGTGGGCGCATTGGCGCACAGGTCCAGTATTGGCAGTTTGATATACGTGTTGACTGACTTACGAGCTTAGTTACAGAATGAATTAAATTTGTATCTCAAGGTTCCACTGTATCTAATTAAAATTTAAATCACTAGAGTTTTCATTATCACATCAAGCTTGTATTCTATTTGAATTACTTTCTCTATGCAACAAAAAAATATATATAAAAAGTAGGAATATCTTCACTCCACTATTGGAACTTATAACACTATATTACATGGGCCAACTATTAACAAATAAATAGAACATATCTACTAAATTTATATAAACAAATTACAGATGATTATTATACAAAGAACACAGCTTGTTTTATTATGCAAAAAAATGATAGTGAAATGTCTATAAAAGAGAAAACTGTTAAAAATAGATCCTCAGATTTCACTATGTACTTTGAAAAAAATGGACAGATGGATTTTAGCATAAAACGGTACTCATCAGTTTTTTAAAATCTAGCTTCATGAGCTTTTATGTGTTGGTACAATTATTAAATTATCATTAATGTTTTTGTAAAGATAATTTTAGATATTAACATCGGTCCAACAAGGTGCTGTGGCTAAAAAAAATTCACAATGCACAATCTGTACACTATGCTGGCAGAATTCCAAAATAATTCTCTGAAATACATAGCTTATTCTTTCACATATCATTTCTTACATTTTAAAAATATATCTTATCTAGAGAACATGATCCCATAGTGTCAGTACATATTTATTGCTTTTTATACTTCTTTTAATCTCTACCAACAAGCATTTATTGATTGACTTGAATAGATTGTTGGATTAAATGGTTTTTAGCATCCTTTCCAATGCTGTAGGAGGTGATTTGACAGTGTTCACTATGAGTAGCTTCCTGGAGGACACTATGTATACCTCTGACAACAACTACCATTAGCATTGCATGTCCTTTCCCCTTAAGTGATTATAATTCACTAAACACTTTCTCTCTCTGAGTTATCTTCCTTCCTCCCCTCCCCAATTCCTAGAAAGATATATCCCTGCCTTATAGAACTGAGCAGTACAAGGGTAACTTGCTTTTGCCAAACGATGTGGGAGGGAATGCTGTGTATAATTTTGGGGAGAAGCCTTGATGTCAGCTTATAATTTACATTTTTTGTTTTTTCCTTTACCTCTGCCATAGTGATTAGATCAGTCAAGCTAATCATGAAGCAGAGTCTACCTGATTGTTAATGGGTGTGCACTGTGAGAGATATACAAACTATTTGTGTTTGTAAGGCAACTAGGATTTAGTAGGCATTTGTTATGGCAGCAAAACCTAGCATATTTTGACTAATACACTCCCTGAACAAATGATGAAATACTTGAGAAAAGGACCACATAGTTGTTCAATGATGACTTCTTTATTCCCTCTATGCTAGTCTCTAAAAAATGACAGGTGGTAAAAATTCAGTGAATAATAGTTGATTAAAATAATCTAATGAATTTTACCTCAAACAATACATAGATGTTTCTTGATTTATGATGGGGTTATATTTTGATAAACCCACTATAAGTTGAAATATAAGTTAAAAATGCATTTAAGACACTTAACATACCAAATATGATAGCTTAGCCCAGCCAACCTTAAACCTGTTCAGAACACTATTTTAATCTTCAGTTGAGCAATTATCTTGATATTTCCTTCAAGAGTTATTGCTTTTCTCCTCTTTTCACCAGAAACAGGAGACTCACATGGGTATGTTGTAGACATGATAGGATGTGAAAATACAAAACACAATATTCCTGAAACACTGGTGCCACGACATGCTGTAGAGTAATAATTGTTTACACTTGTGATCACATGGCCAAGTGGAGGCCATGACTCACTGCTGTTGCCAAGCATAAGGAGAGAGTGTCCTAACTTACATTGCCAGCCCAAGAAAGGATCAAAATTTTAAATTTGAAGTATGGTTTTTCCAGAATGTATAGCACTTTTACACTACGATAAAGTCAAACATTTGTAATTCCAGGACTGTCTACACAAAGAAAGAGATCTAATTATTCATAATCCACAAAGGTTTACAATATAGTTGAAGAGACAGAACACACAAAACTACATTTTCTAAATTGTAAATTGCTGTTTCTTTTTAGTAAAAGGTGAAAGATTTATGCGATCTGAAGAGAAACCAGAGTATGATGTTTCTTTTTAAATTCAGACAATAGAGAGGTCAGTCTGTATTGGGATGGTCAAAAAAATTTCTTCTGAAAAGCATTAACTTGATCTAAAACTAGAAACAAAGGTAATCTGTGAGGAAAGGGGGGTAGCACTCACATAAGGAAAGGATCATAAGCAAGAATGCAGGAGATAAGTATTAGCTAAAGAAGAGTGTGTTATATATTTCCTATAACAAAATAGTAATAAGAAAAGTATATTAGGGATAAAGAAAAGTAAAAATAAATTAACTCCATGTCTGGTTTATTCATGATTTTGCAGATGTGTATGAGTTGTTCAAAATAACATATGAGTTCCTGCCAAGTTTTACTGTTCTATAATTATTCAGCAGTTATACAATCATAGGTATTATTCAGTCAATTTTTTTTAATATTTAAATTATTTTATTTTATTTATTCATTTTTAGAGAGGAGAGAGAGAGGGAGAGAGAGAGACAGAGAGGAAGACAGAGGAGAGAGAGAGACAGAGAGAGAAGAGGGGAGGAGCTAGAAGGATCAACTCCCATATGTGCCTTGACCAGGCAAGCCCAGGGTTTCGAACCGGCGACTTCAGCATTTCCAGGTCGACGGTTTATCCACTGCACCACCACAGGTCAGGCATATTCAATCAATTTAAGCATTTGATATTTTTTGAAATATAGAATATCAGGGATAAATTTTGGAGACAAATCAATAATGACCATAAAAATCCAACTTTTTCAGCATCTTCTTAATTACATGTTACTTTACTACATATTGCAATTAATTCACCTAATATCACCTAAGGGGAACAAGACCTCATAAGAATAATCCCTGTCATACTAGCCCTGTTTATACTAACCATTCTAAATGCCCTCACCTTGTTCTTACCTTGAATCTTGCTCACACATTCCTATGTTCTTCTAGCTCTTGGCTTCTCTTTTTAATTTGTATTTTGAACCTCAGATTTTTTTATGCTTCAAATGTCCTGTCATTTATACTTACCTACTAACATTTTTTTTTTTACTTTTATTCTCATGTAATTTTCTTAATATATCTCACTCTTATCCAACCTATAATCTGGACTGCTACTCTTATATGGTTTATGCAGAAGAAAGGCCAGAAAACTATGAATTTCACACTATCCTTCCCTGCCTATGTAGTTCTTAAATTCCATGTATAGTAGTATAGAGAAGTGGCATTGGCTTTGATATCTGAAGTCAGACTGCCTGGGTTTGAGAACAACCTTGTTATTTATAAACTTTGCATCCTTGGACAAGCTACTTAAAAATTTATGTCTCTTTTTTCTCTGAACCCTTAGTAAAATGAGTTTAATAATATTATTCATTGCATGGGGTTGTTATGGGGTTAATTGAAAAATTCAACATATGATATTTATCTTTCTCTGAGTGGCTTATTTCACTTAGCGTAGTAATCTTGAGATCTACTTATGCTGTCAAAAAAGGTAAGATTTTCTTCTTTCTTATGGTCTCATGGTATTCCATTTTATAAATGTACCATCTACTCAACTACTAATGGGGACTTGGGCTGTTTCCAGATCCCATGTTACACCAATAAATTCAATTACAAAAAAGAAAAATTCAACATAAAGTACTTACTAAGAGTCTGATACTTTCATATGTTCATGATTCAGTAGGATCACAATTACCAATCTTGACCAAATTCTTATAAAGAAAAGACAAGCTCATCTATAGTTTTGACAGAATTTATCACAGAAAAATATTATATGGACTCTACTTAGAAAAATACATCTTTGTATTTTTTTTTTTTTTTTTTACAGAGACAGAGCGAGAGTCAGAGAGAGGGATAAATTGGGACAGACAGACAGGAATGGAGGGAGATGAGAAGTGTCAATCATCAGTTTTTTGTTGTGCACTTTAATTGTTCATTGATTGCTTTCTCATATGTACCTTGACCATGGGGCTACAGCAGACTGAGTAACCCCTTGTTCAAGCCAGCGACTTTGGGTACAAGCTGACGTGCTTTGCTCAAACCAGATGAGCCTGCGCTCAAGCTGGTGACCTCAGGGTCTCAAATCTGGATCCTCTGCATCCCAGTTCAATGCTCTATCCACTGCGCTACCGCCTGGTGAGGCCATCTTTGTCTTTGACCCATGTCAATAGTTCCAAATCTCAGCACTTCAGATTTTCACAGAAATTTTCTGTATTTTGACAATTGGAACTTTCTAGATCCAAGGGTTCTTCCCAAAATCTTGCTCTTTTAAGAGGATCTTGCATTGGAAAAGTACAAAACTCCCTGCAGCAGATCTGAGAACAAATGGTACTAGAAGGTTTCTTGTACCACTGATTAATTTTATCCTTTAAAATTTTTCCTCTTAAATGCATACTCACACATTTAGTCTAAAATTACCCTAACTGATCTCTTACTGTACACTAATTTTCTAAATTAATAAAATAATAGGCAGCATTATTACAATTGCACGTGTTCATCATATTTGACACGGTTACAATAATAATTTTATCGCACTTCTAAAATATTAATAATCCAATGATTATAATCATCATTAATTACTATTAACTTCATAGCCTGCCACATAACCCCAGATAATGCAACACAAAAGTGTGACAGACAAAGAGAAAATTGTTCTAGATTCCTTTTTACTCTAGCAGATTTTTTTAATGGTTTAAAAAGAAAGTACATGTGTGCTAACTACACTGATCTAACTGTTCAAATTTAACCAGGGAGGTAATTTTTTCATGCCACAATATGTCAATTATTAGTTCTTATATATTAGCCCTCAGTAAATAGTATTTATTCTGTCAGCATATCTTGACAATGACTTCTCCCCACATTTTCAGCCACCCACTGAGACAATTATTGCCACCATTCAGACACACAACAAACAGGTTTTATTACTTTAATTTTCTAAACAAATTACACCATGCTAAATTACAACACATGGAAATAATTTTTAAAAGACAAAGAGAACAGCAGATTCTGCATTTTTATTAAGTGAGCTATCTGTAATTTCAAATAATGGCTCATAGTAAGCATTGTCCAAATGTACACACATGTGTGTATGCTGAGTGAGCATTTTAGCAAGCATCAAAGTTTCCTGAACCCTTTTGAAACTACATAAAGGAGACTATGTTATTTGTTCTTATTCTGGAATTTTATAGCTCAATAAATTTTGACTTAAGTAATAGTTGATAATCTCAAGGTATGTGCACTTTCCAATAGTGTATTTATATCTGGAAACAGAATTTATATTTACATACATATATACATATACATCTGTTGAAAAGAAAATTTTTTCCTACTTTGCAAAAGTTTTTTCGGCTGGTCTAATAATCATTTCATCATGAGACAGATTAACAGGAAAAAAATTTTAATCTCATATGTACAGGAACCCCACGTACATGAAAAGTTCAAAGATAGAAAGGTAAAATGAGTTATCAATGCCATCTTGAGCCAAGAAAGGGGATAGGGGGCCTGGGACTTCAAAGGGGAGGAGAGTAATTCTCAGGACATTGAGAAAAACAGATGTTCTGTAATTAGATATTTGCCCTGCCATACAGAGAGGTCATAAAATATTATTTCTTGTAATAACTCTTAGTATGGGCAAGATCCTCTATTTAAATTCTCTAAGGAAGAGGTAAACGTTGTTCTTGAACATGTAGGGTTTCGATTGCCTTCAGTTCAAAATAATCCTCATGCCAAAGTGACACATTCTAGGAAGGCTTGTTTTGAACCACTTTACAGGGTATCTGTAAAATCTCTAACTTTGAATTATATGATGCACCACTTATGTTCACTTGTAGAACTCACAAAGACTGACAGAATCAGTTCTAAAGAATTATTTTTTGTTTGAATTGCCACAGAGCAATGTTAGGCTAAGGGTCCAGATGCACTCTGAAGTATAACAGTGGGAGAGGACACTAACATCAAAGAGCTCAAAACAGGAAATGTTCTTTAGCAGAGTTTCTGCATTAATCCAAGATTTTTCAGGAAACAGCCATAATCTAGGGGAAGATGGCAAAGTATAGTATATACTTTTCATGGAGAAATTAGGAAAATTTTGTCTAACCATTATCTTTTTCAGTTACACTAATTTTCATAGTGTTTTAAGAAAGAGACTGAGCTTTGAAAACAAAAGAGAGGGAGCTTTAAGGGATAGAAAGTCAAACTTTATCCTGCTGAATAATGATCTGGTTGTCTTTACCAAACTTACTACTTTATGGCTGCTCAGTGATTAATGTCATTTGAAATTACTATATCCTTCAGTTCACTCCCGTATGGACAAATGCCACCATTCAAATATTATTATTATGTAACCAGTTTGCCCTAAAAGCTATTGAATACTTCAGTACTCTCCCCATGTTTAATAAAAGATTGAAAAAAGGAGGGAATGTTCTGATGTTATTGTTTATGTCCTGTAAGAGCAATTGATTACTGCTTATTTTTCATGCCCCCGTAGTGTCCATTCAGTGGTTGATTTCAGGAAAACAGAGAGCAGCTGGTCCCAATTCTGGTCATATATAGAACCACCAAGAGAGTTTTAAAATATATATATCATGTGGCTTTAACCCAAAGCTACTGAATAGAAAACTCCAGGAGTTATTCCCATAAAGTTATATTTAAACATGTTTTCTAAATACTTTTATTTCTGAACAGGCCTTTGGGATCCATTGGTCAAATTTTGAAATTCAACACAAATTCCAGCTTTGATGCTTCACAGTACTGATTAAGTCCATATAATATTGAACTTCTACATCTACAAAATGAGATAATATCCATTTTAAGTTGTGATGACTAGATGAGAAACACAAGGAGTCTTTCTAGCATAGTTCATAAGACATAGGAGCCCTACAATAGGGTATGAATAGAACCCTTTGGTGTTCATCAAAATTCATTTTCTCTTATTTCTGCATGCTCAGCCAGATTGCATTTCTCAACACAGCTTGGGCTTAGTTGTATTTATGTGACTAAGTTCAAGTCAATAGAATGCAGCAGAAAGAACATGGACCATTTCCATATTTGGACCATAAAGACCTTCACAGTGAACCTATAGTAATTGTTTCCCTCTGGTAATATAAATGAGATCACCTGTAGAGGGACTCTAAAATCCATATTGAGCATGGAGAGTCCACCAAAACAAACCAAGTTTTCTGAATAATCACGTGGAATAAACTTCATTTGTGTTAAGCTTTTATGATTTGAGATTTATCTTTTATAGCAGTTAGTATACTATGTTTGCTGTTCAATTATTATAACTTTTTAAAAAAATTAACAGTAACATTGAAAGTTTTTTTTTCCTTTAGTAATCTGTCTACTGTGGTATATCCTATATTATCAGCTGTGGAACCAACAAGAAATTTCTATGTTCATAAGATAGAAGAAGCACTTTGCAGATTCCTGCAGCCACAGTAAGAACTCTCTGTGTCATAGGATTTTTGTATCCTTTCAAGATCACCTGATACCAGAGAGGGTGGGTTTATATTTAGAGAATTTACTGGAATTCACAAAGGATGCTCTACTTTTATGGGATCCAAAGAACTACAGATGCTCATGATCCTCTACATGTCATTTATTATGAGAACTACTTAGAAAAAGCTGTTCCTAAGACCACAGTGATTACACTTCTCTTTCCACTATAGCTGTTTGGGATTTTCTTTCTCAACACTCAATATTATTTTCTACATTCTTTGTATTCAGCTCATTTGATGCCTCAGAGCAGGGGTCCCCAAACTTTTTACACAGGGGACCAGTTCACTGTCCCTCAGACCGTTGGAGGGCCGCCACATACAGTGCTGCTCTCACTGACCACCAATTAAAGAGGTGCCCCTTGCAGAAGTGTGGCAGGAGCCGGATAAATGGCCTCAGGGGGCCACATGTGGCCCGTGGGCCATAGTTTGGAACCGCCTGCCTCACAGAGATGGAGTCACTGTTTTTTTCTCCTTAGATGTAATTTAATTTTCAGTCCTCTGTTTACTCAAAAACTCATTTTAGCAAATTTTTGTGATTTTTTTTCCTATAGGATGTAAGGTGAAGGTCATGAGTGTAGTTTATGTCACTTGCTAACTGATAAATTGTTAGTAACTTCTTGAGATGCTATGTTTAAAAAAATTTGAGACCAATGTGTAGTCTCAGTCAAAAAGAACACATTCATCAATTAAGGATATCTTTCCTGTTCTGTGGGGAGGTAGAAATGGCATTCAAGCCAGGAGTTTTTAATTGAATTAATCCTTTCAAAAAAATAAAATAATAACCAAGGCTTGTACACCCAAGCATGTGATCACAGCCCCTCCTATGCAGGAGAGGTGGCAACCACAGCAACAGCCCCAGTGGGCTGGCATTGGCAACCCCCATACCCAAATGCCCTAGGCAGCAGCAGCAGAGGGGGTGGCGGGCCTGCAGACAGACCACACCTAGAGAACACAAAGCCCACTCCTAGTGCACTCCAGTGGCCAAAACCTTCTTTTACACAGACAAAATGAGAAGGCAGAGAAATGTAACACCAATGAATCAAGAGAAATCCACAGAAAAGGACCTGAATGAGTCAGATATAACCAAATTACTGGATGTAGAGTTTAAAATAACAATTGTTAGTATGCTCAAAGATCTTAGACCAACAATAGATGGTCATTATAAACACCTAAATAAAGACATAGCAAATATAAAAAAGGACATTGAAATAATAAAAAAGAATCAGTCAGAAATGACAAATACAATATCAGAAATAAAAAACACAATGGAAGGAATTAAAAGCAGGATGAATGAAGCTGAAGATTGAATCAGCAAGTTAGAGGACAAGATAAATGAAAGCATGGAAGCAGAGCAGAAAAAAGAAAAGAGACTCAAAAAGTCTGAGGAAACTCTAAGAGAGCTCTGTGACAACATGAAGAGAAATAACATCCTCATCATAGGGGTTCCTGAAGAAGAAGAGTAAAAACAAGAGATAGAGACTTTGTTCATACATATCATCGCTGAAAATTACACTAAATTAAGTCAAGAAAATGTCTCAAAAGTTCAAGAAGCAAAGAGAACTCTATTAAAGAGAAACCCAAAGAAATCCACACCAAGACACATCATAATTAAAATGCCAAAGCTAAGTGATAAAGAGAAAATATTAAAAGCTGCTAGAGAAAAAAGGCTATCATCTACAAAAGAGCCCCCATAAGGATGACTTCTGACTTCTCAACAGAAACACTTGAGGCCAGAAGGGAATGGCAAGAAATATTCAAAGTAATGCAGAACAAGAGCCTACACCCAAGACTACTATATCCAGCAAGGCTATCATTTAAAATTGAAGGAGAAATAAAAAGCTTCCCAGATAAAAAAACAAACAAACAAAAAAACTCAAGGAATTCACTACAACCAAACCAATGCTGCAAGAAATGCTAAGGGGCCTGTTGTAAACAGATCAAAGGGGAAAAAGAAAATAGCAAAAAAGGAATACAGTTTTAAAGAATAAAATGGCAATAAACAACTACATATCAATAATAACCTTAAATGTAAATGGATTAAATGATCTGATCAAAAGATATAGGGTAGCTACATGGATAAGAAAACAGGACCCATACATATGCTGTCTACAAGAGACACAGCTTAAAACAAAAGTTGTACATAGACTGAAGATAAAAGGATGGAAAAAAATATTTCATGCAAGTGGAAATGAAAATAAAGCTGGAGTAGCAATACTTATATCAGACAAAATGGACTTTAAAACAAAGGCTATAGTAAGAGATAAAGAAGGTCATTACATAATAATAAAGGGAGCAATCCAACAGGAACATATAATTATTATAAATATCTACGCACCTAATATAGGAGCACCTAAATACATAAAGCAGCCTTTGATGGAATTAAAGGGTGAGATCAATAGCAATACTATAATAGTAGAGGATTTTAATACTCCACTAACATCACTAGATAGATCCTCAAGAAAGAAAATTACAAAGAAACAGCAGACTTAAAGGACACACTAGATCAGCGGTTCTCAACCTGTGGGTTGTGACCCCGGCGGGGGTCGAATGACCAAAACACAGGGGTCGCCTAAAGCCATCAGAAATACATATTTTATTTAAAAATGTATTGTATAATAAATATGTATTTTCCGATGGCTCTAGGTGACCCCTGTGTTTTGGTCATTCTACCCCCGCCGAAGTCCCAACCCACAGGTTGAGAACTGCTGCACTAGGTCAATACGATTAAATAGATATCTTCAGAACCTTTCACCCTAATGCAGCAGTATATACATTCTTTTCAAGTGCTCATGGTACATTCTCTAGGATAGACCACATGTTAGGCCACAAAAGAGGTCTCAACAAATTTAAAAAGATTGAAATCATATCGAGCATTTTCTCTGATCAAAATGGCATGAAACTAGAAATCAACCACAGCAGAAAAACTGAAAAATACTCAAACACTTGGATCTATTCTAACTAAATAGCATGTTATTAAATAACAAATGGGTTAACAATGAGATCAAAGAAGAAATAAAAAAAAATTCTAGAAATAAATAATGAGCATACATCAACTCAAAATTTATGGGACACAGCAAAAGCAGTCCTGAGAGGGAAGTTCATAGCATTACAGGCATATCTCAAGAAGGTAGAAAAAGCTCAAATAAACAACTTGGCCCTGCATCTAAAAGAACTTGAAAAAGAACATCAGGTAAAGCCCAGAGGTAGTAGAAGAAAGGAAATAATAAAGATCAAAGCAGAAATAAATGATATAGAGGCTAAAGAAACAATACAGAGGATCAATGAAACCAGGAGCTGGTTCTTTGAAAAGGTAAACAAGATTGATGAACCTTTAACCAGAGTTACCAAGAAAAAAAGAGAAAGGACTCAAATAAATAAAATTAGAAATGAGAGTGGAGAAATAACAACTGACACAACAGAAATACAAAATATTGTAAGAAAATACTATGAAGAACTGTATGCCAAAAAACTAGACAACCTAGATGAAATGGACAAATTCCTTGAAACATATAATCTTCCAAAAATTAATCTGGAAGAATCAGAAAACCTAAACAGACCAATTACAACAAATGAGATCAAAACATTTATCAAAAAACTCCCAAAAAAGAAAAACCCAGGGCCTGATGGCTTCACAGGTGAATTCTATCAAATATTCAAAGAAGAACTAACACTTATCCTTCTCAAGCTATTTCAAAAAATTTAAGAATAAGGAAGACTTCCAAGCTCCTTTTATGAGACAAGCATAATTCTGATTCCAAAACCAGGCAAAGACAACACAAAGAAAGAAAATTATAGGCCAATATTCCTGATGAATTTAGATGCTAAAATCCTCAACAGAATATTAGCAAACCAGATCCAGCAATATATGAAAAAAATCATACACCATGATCAAGTGGGATTTATTCTGGGGTGGCAATGCTGGTACAATATTCACAAATCAATCAATGTGATTCATCATATAAGCAAAAGGAAGAAGAAAAGCACATAATAATTTCAATAGATGCAGAAAAAGCACTTGATAAAATCCAGCACCCATTCATGATCAAAATTCTCAGCAAAGTGGGAATACAGGGAACATACCTCAATATGATAAAGGCCACTTATGACAAACCCACAGCAAACATCATACTCAATGGAAAAAAATAAAAGCCTTAAGATCAGGAACAAGGCAGGGGTGCCCCCTTTCACCACTCTTATTCAACATAGTTCTGGAAGTCCTGGCTACAGAAATCAGACAAGAAGAAGAAATAAAAGACATCCAAATTGGAAAAGGAGAAGTAAAACTATCATTATTTGCAGATGATATAATACTATATATAAAAAATGCTAAAGTCTCAGTCAAAAATCTACTGGACCTAATAAACAAATTCAGCAAGGTGGCAGGATATAAAATTAATACTCAGAAATCAGAGGCATTTTTATACACGAACAATGAACTGTTTGAAAGAGAAATTAAGGAAGCAATCCTCTTCACCATTGCAACCAAACAAATAAAGTACCTAGGAATAAATTTAACCAGGGAGATTAAAGATTTGTGCTCAGAAAATTATAAAATATTGATAAAAGAAATCAAGGAAGATACAAACAAGTGGAAGCATATACTATGCTCATGGTTAGGAAGAATGAACATCATTAAAATGTCTATATTACCCAAAGCAATTTATAAATTCAATGCAATACTAATTAAAGTACCAATGACTTACTTCAAAGATATAGAACACATATTCCAAAAATTTATATGGAACCAAAAGAGAACACGAATAGCCTCAGCAATCTTGAAAAGGAAGAATAAAGTGGGAGGTAACACACTTCCAGATATCAAGTTATAGTACAAGGCCATTGTACTCAAAACAGCATGGTACTGGCATAAGAACAGGCTTATAGATCAATGGAACAGAACTGAGAACACAGAAATAAACCCACACCTATATGGACAACTGATATTTGACAAAGGAGATAAGAGCATACAATGGAGTAAAGACAGCCTCTTCAACAAATGGTGTTGGGAAAATTGGACATCTACCTGCAAAAAAATGAAACTAGATTACCATCTTACATTATTAACAAAAATAAACTCAAAATGGATAAAAGACTTAAATGTAAGCCGTAAAACCATAAGCATCTTAGAAGACAACATAGGCAGTAAGCTCTCTTACATCTCTCGCAGTAATATATTAGTCAATTTATCTCCACGGGCAAGGGAAATAAAAGACAGGATAAACAAATGAGACTATATCAAACTAAAAAGCTTTATCATATCTAAAGACAATAAAAACAGAATAAAAAGACAAACTACACAATGGGAGAACATATTTGACAATAGGTCTGATAAGGGGTTAATAACCAAAATTTATAAAGAACTAATAAAACTCAACATCAGGAAGACAAACAATCCAATCAAAAAATGGGGAAAAGAAATGAATAGACACTTCTCCAAAGAGGACATACCGATGGCCAATAAGCATATGAAAAAATGCTCAACATCACTAATCATTAGAGAAATGTAGATTAAAACCACAAGAGATGTTACCTCACACTAGTCAGAATGGCACTTATCAACAAAACAACACAGAATAAGCGCTGGCGAGGATGTGGAGAAAACAGAACCCTCCTGCACTGCTGGTGGAAATGCAGACTGGTGCAGCCACTGTGCAAAACAGTATGGAGACTCCTCAAAAAATTAAAAATCGAACTGCCTTTTGACCCAGCTACCCCACTTTTAGGAATATACCCCAAGAACACCATAGCACTGTTTCAAAAGGAGAAATGTACCCCCATGTTTATAGCAGCATTGTTCACAATAGCAAAGATCTGAAACAGCCCAAGTGTCCGTAAGTGGATGCATGGATTAAAAAGCTTTGGTATATATATACTATAGAATACTACTCAGCCATAAGAAATGATGACATCGGATCATTTACAACAACATGGATGGACCTTGATAACATTATACTGAGCGAAATAAGTAAATCAGAAAAAAACTAAGAAGTATATGATTCCATACATAGGTGGGACATAAAAATGAGACTCAGAGACATGGACAAGAGTGTGGTGGTTATGGGGGGAGGGGAGAGGGAGGGGGTTGGGGGATGGTAGGGGCACAAAGTAAACCAGTTAGAAGGTGATGAAGACAATTGGACTTTGGGTGATGGGAATGCAGCAAAATCAAATGTCAAAATAACCTGGAGATGTTTTCTCTGAACATATGTACCTTGATTTATCAATGTCACCCCATTAAAATTAATAAAAAAAAGAAATTTTTTATCAAATTTAAAAAATATAAAATAAAATAGGAGGAAGATGATAATTATGACTGCAAAAAGAAAGTTTAAAAGAGCAATGTTTTTTGTTTTGTTTTTTTTGTTTTTGTTTTGTTGTTGTTATTTTGTCTTAAGGGATGGTAGAGTGTAGACCTGCCTTCTCAGATATAAGAAAGTATACATCTTCAGGCCTACTTTTTGAGATCCACGTGTATTAAAATCAAGGAATTACAAAAGAATATTTTAAATATGATGCTGTATTTTAAATGCTTAAGTTTAACAGCTAAACGTCTATGAATACCATCTTTCATTTCTTTCAATGTATCCCTATGGCTTGCATGCATAAACTTATTTGGGGATAAAAGTAGAAGTCAAAATTTGAAGCTTTTTATTCATAAAAGATTGTCCAAGTGGCCTCTGAATTAATTCAACTCCAAAAATGAGCCATGGAATCTGACTGATTTCTTTTGTACAGTGAAATGGAGAATGGGAAACACTTATCAGAAGGAGGAGTGAAACAATGGAACATGAAACATCAGGCCAATACCCAAAGCAAGTGAGATAATTGAAAGGTGGTGATGGGTAAACTGTTTCAAGATGGAGGAACCTGTATTAGAATTCCTGAGACCTATAATTCTTTAGGATTTTTCTCCTGGAGCCTACTTCACTGATATTTTCCTCAAATTATCTTTCATCAAAGAGTTGTCAACCCTAGCTACTAACTCTCAAATTATTTGCTGGATTTTTGGCCCTAAGTGCTGTCAATCAGTACTCACATTTGCTATCTGGACATATCTTACTTCTGATGCTTGGCAGATACAGAGGCTGTGGAAAGAAATTTCTCATCTATTGCTGAATAGGTGGAAATGTACCCAGAAACTCAAACTAGGTATCATATTTCATTTCCTCATATAAGCATTGATTTTCTGATAGCCCTTTTATACTTCAAATACAGTTCTGAACAACGGACTTGTGATATGAATATAATAGTCTTTCCTGTGCGGAATACATAATACCCATTGAGCTAACAGTATGTCTACAGCAAAATCTCTCAAATTCCAAGTAATTGACTTCCAAAGAACATTTTCATGACATCAATTTGTAATTGGTATGCTTATTCTTCTGCTTTATTTGAAATTGAATGAAGCAGGTGTCAAATTCACATCTCCTCACATATTCACTTTACCAGTTCAGAGAAAAAAGCAATAAATTTAATAATGTCAAGTAACTAACTTGGTTATTTGTGTCTTATCAGATTCTAATAATTTCTCACACCACTGCAGTTCTTTATCACCAGAGACACAAAGTGAATAACTGTTTACTGAATTGTGCAAGCTATTAGTTTGGCTATAGGTTAATATTCACAAATGATTAACATTTATATTAAACTTTTCTTGTTTTATGTTCTTAAATATAATTTTTTCTGATGAAAAGTTGACAAAAGATGGAGTTATTTTTGAGATGTACTCTATGAATACAGATAGCTAAACATGTCATCTGACTTTATTGTGATTTTACTTATGATTTGGGGAAACTGACAAAATGAAGTGCTATGTCCTAGTTAAAATCACTTATGTGAAATCTAAAACACACAAAACAACACTATTTTCAATGGAATAAACATGTCTGGTAAGAGTTTAAAAGTGTGCACAAAGAGAACACATGCTGATATCAGGCTGTGGTTACCTCTGGGGAGGCAGAAGAATGAGGTGATGATGGAGCTTTTGCTATTAACTGGATTTAGTTTTTATTTTTATTTTTTTGACAGGGACAGAGAGAGAGACTGAGAGAGGGACAGACAGGGACAGATAGACAGGAAGGGAGAGATGAGAAGCATCAATCCTTTGTTGCAACTCCTTAGTTGTTCATTGATTGCTTTCGCATATGTGCCTTGACCAGGAAGGGCAGAGTGAGTGACCCCTTGCTCAAGCCAGCGACCATGGGGTCCTGTCTATGATCCCACACTCAAGCTAGTGACCCTGCACTTAGGCTGGTGAGCCCGCACTCAAACCAGATGAGTCCACATCAAGCCAAAGACCTTGGGTTTCAAATCTGGGTCCTCTGTGTCCCAGTCCAAAGCTTTATCCACTGTGCCACTGCCCTGTTAGGCTGAATTTAGTTTTTAAAAATGAGGAGCAAGTTTGGAAATACATTAAAATGTAAATCTGTTGTATCTGTTGTTTTTTCTATTAAAATATTTTTAGTTAAAAAGTTAATTGCAATATTGCAAAGAAGATGTTTTATTTACTTTTTCAAACTTTTAGGCAGTAATTATTATATGTGAACTGAATCAGGTTTTTTTTTTAAATTTAGATTGAAAATTTCTTTTCACTTTGGATGCTAATTGTGAGTTGAGAAATCTAACTTTGACACTGTCTTACTATTTGATGTCACTTTATGTTTCTGAATAAGCTTACATCTGTTACCTAATATAAATTCATACATTTAAAAATAGCTAATTTTTTTATTAATTGATTTTAGAGTGAGAAGAAGGGAGAGTATGTGTGTGTGTGTGTGTGTGTGTGTGTGTGTGTGTGAGAGAGAGAGAGAGAGAGAGAGAGGAACATAGATAACATAGATCTGTTCTTGTATGTGCTCTGCCAAGGATTGAATCGGCAACCTCTATGCTTCAGGATGATGCTCCAACCAAACAATGTATCTGGCTAGGGCAATTCATATGTATTTTTTTGTTTGTTTGTTTTTCTGTTTGCTTGTTTGTTTTTTTACAGGGACAGAGAGAAACTCAGAGAGAGGGATAGACAGGGACAGACAGACAGGAACGGAGAGAGATGAGAAGCATCAATCATTAGTTTTTCATTGTGAGACCTTAGTTGTTTATTGATTGCTTTCTCATATATGCCTTGACCTCGGGCCTTCAGCAGACTGAGTGACCCCTTGCTCGAGCCAGTGACCCTGGGTCCAAGCTGGTTAGCTTTGCTCAAACCAGGTGAACCCGTGCTCAAGCTGGCGACCTCAGGGTCTCGAACCTGGGTCCTCTGCATCCCAGTCCAATGTTCTATCCACTGCGTCACCGCCTGGTCAGGCCAATTCATATGTTTTTAAATATAATACTTTAAAAATAATTCATTTAATGTTTCTTTTTAATTTAGGAATAAATTATTTTACTGTGAAATATCCTTTTAAATTTCTTCTTCATGTTATATTATATCAAGTAAGATATAGAATTGAGGTTGATGAAAGTGGATTGTACCAGTTATATCACTGCATCATAGTAGAGTAGCTCTACTTCAGTTAAGCTCTACAAGGGAATTATGAAACACCCCTGGAGTATGAATGAAATGGATAGAAGAAAATTTTTATTTTCTTTCCTTGAGAATAGACTTTATGTAGCTTAGAAAATATCCTTCCAGTATGCAAACAACACATTACAAATTGATATCTAAATTTCTGAGAAGAATCAAAATAGAATACAAAATTAATATAAATGTTAGCCTTTTCATTTGTATAAATGATGACCCTTAATAGAGGGCCTCCAATACCAATTAGCCAAAATACCCTCTAGGATTAGAAAATAAAATGTTTCAGAATTAAAATGAGTCAGTCTATTAATATCTTGAGAACTAATAAAATGTGGTGTTTTTTTTTTTATTTTAGTCTAGGGATAACAAAGAATATTCAAATACAGATTTGGAACTTCCTAATTTTTATATAACTTAAATGAAAGTCATTATCAGAACTCCACTGATGTACAATATTGCTATAAGCGAGTGATCAATATCAACACTAAGTTAATAAACACATTAATTGCATATGCAAATGTTTGAGATGAAATAGAAAATCAATTAGAGCAATTATCATCATTATGATTATCTTTATCCTAATGATGACAAATATTTTTTTAAATTCTTCACAGCTTACAAATCTTCAGTTTCTCTCGTCATGTTACAGTCACATTAAGCATAGGTAAACAGGTGTGATTTATTCTCCTAGAGTTGAAAAACTTGAAAAATACAGAAAAAAATTTAAAAACACTACAGATGAGCACTGGCTAGATAGCTTGGTTGGTTGGAGTGTCATCCCTATGCTCAAAGGTCTTGGGTTGGCACAGATTGATGTCTCTCTCTCTCTCTCTCTCTCTCAAATAAATAAAATAAAAATGAAATTTTAAATACAAATGAGAGGACATATTGTTTCTATGTTTGGTGGCATTTTAAGGAGATAGATGCAAGAGAAGGGAACATTATGGAGGAAGGAAGTTGGAAAGATGTGCCGGTTGCTGATCAATGGATTATGCCTATTTTAAGATCTCTGCTGTTTGGTTAAAAACTTCCCAAATAACATTCAAATACTTGGAGAAATATATATACTTTAACTCATTATTATGAAAACATTTGAATTGTTATAAAGGAGAATGTTATAATAAATTCCCACGTAACCATCAGCAATTTTGTTTCCTTTATATCTGCACCTTTGCCCCGTATAACCTATAGTAGATTATTCTGAAGCAATTATAAGATATTTCATTTAAGAAAATGCAAATAGACTTTATAAAAGAAAACTGAGTACGTTTGAATTGAATGTGGATTTAAATAAAAGAAAAAAGTCTTTGATTGAATAACTCAAAATTGGTGTTTTTCCTTGGGGATTTATTTATTTTCAAACTCCTGGACAAATTTGGCCCTTTTCTATGTAAATAATATATATTGCCTGAAATGTTATAGTGTTGTGAACTTTCCCTGAGGCAAACCAGAAATGTACATTTTTACTTATCTGATAAAGACTTGAGTAAAAACAGGTTGATAGAAATGTTCACTGGATGACTGGATGACATTATATGGATAGAGTGATATCAACCTGGCTAGTTTGGGTAGATGACTACAGTAAACAGATGCTCATCCTACTCCTGTTAGTCAAGACAGTCAATTTTTAGCACTGCCTGCCACAAACAGCTTTGTGATTCTGAGAAAGTCAGATAACTTTTATGGATCCTGTGCTCTGACTAATAAAATAAAGGGATTATATGCTAAATTACCTCTAAAGGGAGAGCTATTATAGCATTCACCACTAAATTGTGTTATTTTATTTCTGAAGTACCTCATTTATTACGTCCATTATACAGATTCATTATTTTGAGGCCAGGAGTCCTTAACAATGACTCTTACCTCATTTAAACAAGCTCTATTTTTTATGCAAGATAGGTCTGCCAAATATAGAAAAGAAGCAATGATGAACAGAAAGTCGGCAGCAATTATAGTGGCAAATCAATCTTCAAGGACAGAACTTGAACACTGAAAGCAGAACCATTATATCTATCAAGTCTATGAAATTACATAATTTGATCTTTCTTGAAATGTTGAGTACAAATTGACCATTACTAATTTCTTTGGTGATGACTCATTGTAAACATCTGTGGCATTGTACTCATATTAAATTATAAATTTTTGATGTTAATAGGTGGGTTATTATTATTAGTAGATATTTTCCTATTATTCTCACTGTTGAAATCAAATGTCAAATATACATGTTAAAAATACAAAAAGATTGTCTTATTTTGTTTTACTTATTGATTTTAGAGAAAGATAGAATGACAGAAATATCGATCGGTTCCTGTATGCGCCCTGACCAGGGATCAAACTGGCAACCTTTGCGTATCAGGGTGATACTTTAATGAACTGAGCAAGCTGGCCAGGGAAGGAGTTTTTTCTTAAAGAAGATACTGTTCTTAAAGACTCTGTTCAGTGATATAACAGAGTAAGAGAAGCTACCTCTTTCCTGAAAGTTTAACTTTTAGAAAAGAGGGCCCCCCAAACTGAGTTATATTGTTGTTTTTGGTAATGTTTTCTGACTGTCCTTGAGCACTGTTATCTGTTCATCATATGTTAGAACATGAAAAGAAATGCCCCAAATAAAATTAGCTTTTATTCACATTAGTTTTACCTGACCCAGAATCAGTTACTGAAAAAATCATTATGCTTTTAGGTATTTTTCTGTGTGGTTAAGAACTACAATACTAATACCAAAACTCATTTCTCAAAAGTTGAGGATAGAAGATTTAAAAGATTAGTGAAGCCAGCACTCCAAAAAATATTTTATACACCAACAACCAAAAATCCCAGAGAGGAAATGTTTCTCCTTGGGAACAACAAAACAGAGAGATGAGTACATGATCTCAAATACATACACACACACACACACACACACACACACACACACACATGCAATTCTAACTGTAGTTCAAGGAGTAACTGAGCCATACTTTTGTTTATAGAAAAAATATATATACTCTGAAAAAATATAGTCTCTAACCTTAGCTTGTTTTTATTATCCAGACATGACACATCACACTCAAAAGAATGACCAGGAACTTTTGAAAGATTACAGGATGTACTAAAAGTTATTGTGGGTCGATATAATATTTGAGCTCCTTGAACATTACTTGAGTTATAGAAATATAAGGCACAGCCTTCACCTTTTAGCATTCAAGGTGGAATCTTAGGCATCTTGCACTTTTGTGGTAAAGACATTAAAAGACTTACAGTCTTGTAAACTTGAAGGTAAATACATAAAGAAAAATATTTTTTCATTAGATATATGTTTTATCAGCCAGCTGTCTTAATGAGTTGCATTTTGGGTCTGATTGCTTGGATAATTTATTAAATTATTTTAGCTTATATGTAGAAAATTATACTATCCAAAAGACATTTGTAGCAAAATTGAGGAAATATTTTTAAGAAAATTATGAAAACTTCACTTTTAAAAGTCAATGATATGGGCTTATGATTAAAAAACAATGTGTGTATGTGTGTGTGTGTGTGTGTGTGTGTGAGAGAGAGAGAGAGAGAGAGAGAGAGAGAGAGAGACAGAGAGAGACAGAGACAGAGACAGAGACAGAGAGAGGGGTAGATAGGGACAGACAGACAGGAAGGGAGAGAGATGAGAAGCATAAATCCTTCATTGCAGCTCCTTAGTTTTTCAATGATTGCTTTCTCATATGTGCCTTGAACAAGGGGCTACAGCAGAGCAAGTGACCCCTTGCTCAAGCCAGCGACCTTGGGCTTCAAACTACTGACCTTTGGGCTCAAGCCAATGACCATGAGGTCATGTGTATGATCCCACACTCAAGCCAATGACTCTGCACTCAAGCTGGATGAGTTGGCGCTCAGGCCTGCGACCTCAGGGTTTCAAATCTGGGACCTCCGTGTACCCATCTGATGCTCTATCCACTGTGCCATCACCTGAAATTATTTAAATCAGGTAAATCAGAAATTATTTAAAAAATAATTTTCAAAACAACCTTATATGCTTTTTTTCTACTTTTCAATTATTTCAGGTTAGTTTGTATTTTGTAACTTAATTTTGAAATTTTTTCCAGAGCTTTAACCAAAATTTTCTGATAATGAAAAAGCATTAAGGGCCTAACTAGGTGATGGCACAGTGGATAGAGCATTTACCTGGGATGCTGAGGACCCAGGTTAGAAACCCTGAGATCACTGGCTTGAGTGCAGGGTTGCCTGCTTGAGCGTGGGATCATAGACATGACTCCATGCAGAGACGGATTTAATGGCAGGTGTACCAGGAGCACGCCCTGGGCCCCAAATTCTGAAGGGCCCTGAAAGAACCCAACTTTACACTTTTTTCTAATGACACCAAGTTTGTTTTCATATGTGCAATTTTAACATTAATAGTACATAATGTTTTTTATTTATTTAAAAATATTGTTAACATGTATTTTTATTTTCCCTGCCTCTCTTTTTTAAGGGGCCTACTATTTTCTTCTGTGCTCGGGGCCTCAACCCACCTTAATCTGCGTCTGACCCCATGGTTGTTGACTTGAGCCCAAAGGTCGCTGGCTTGAGCAAAGGAGTCACTGGCTCGACTGGAGACCCCATAAAGCAGCGGTTCTCAACCTATGGGTCGCGACCCCGGCGGGGGTCGAATGACCAAAACACAGGGGTCGCCTAAAGCCATCGGAAATACATATTTTATTTAAAAATGTATTGTATAATAAATATGTATTTTCCGATGGCTTTAGGCGACCCCTGTGTTTTGGTCGTTCGACCCCCGCCGGGGTCGCTACCCACAGGTTGAGAACCACTGCAAAAGGAACATATGAGAAAACAATCAATGAACAACTAATGCTGCAACTACAAGTTGATGCTTCTCATTTCTCTCCCTTCCTTTTTGTCTTTATCTGTCTCTAAATTTTTTTTAAAAGCTTTAAGTCTATGTACTACAAGACTACTTAGTCATTTCATCATTGCAGTAACTCGAAGGGAAGATTAAAAAGGTTTTTTTGAAAATGGTATTATTCTAAGTTGTGGTAAATAAATTAAAGCTTTTGTGATATACATAAAATCCTAAAATTTTTATTTTATAAGAATATTGGGAATTTGCTAGAGGAAAGAGTTGAGATATTCAGTTTAGAAGCTGATTTCAGGACACTTGCCTAGAAGTTTGCATTTCCAAAGACACGTTTTAATTAAAAACCTATTCTATACAGAGCTTTATGTGTTTCTGGATGCAGTTGATTAAGCATTGTTAAAATTTCCCATCCCACAGTCATCATATCTCAGTCAGAGTCTCCCAAAAATCCAGAACAGCTCTGGAAGATCTTTATCAGAAGTTGGAGCTTTGAAACAACCGATAAGAGTCTGAGGAGCCATGCTGAAGCATGGGGACTGCTCACCAACTGCGTGGTGATGGGACATTTAAACACCAAGTGCTCCAGAGGCTTTCAGTTTGTCACAGATGCCATTGTGGAGGAGGTGGATGCAGCCATAAATGCAAGGCCACACCTAGTGGATGGAAGAGTTGTGGAACCAAAAATGGTGGTGGTGGAGGCCAATACTTGGCCCAATCATGAAACCAAGGTGGCTGTGGGGATTCCAGCAACAGTAGTAGCAATGGAACTGACAGAAGGTTTTAATTACTGCCAGGAAACAAAGTTTAGCAGGAGAGGAAAGCCAGGAAAGCTACAGGTTACAGCAGGTTGGTAAACTCAGCCAAGAACAGTGGTGACAGGGCCTACCTGTAACAAAGACACATTTTAAATTTAGACAATACTCATGTGAATGGGCAAAAAATACCTCAAAACTCAAGGACTGTATTTGTGACTAACTGTATAAAAGTTATGTTAGTTTCTCTTCTGTGTAAAGCATAAAGTATTTTAACAAAGAGTTTTAACATAAATTTTACTTTTTTTGCACCCATGCTCTTGATTGCTAAATATAATAGTCTGATCATGATACTGAATAAATGTGTCTTTAAAAAAATCTATCGCCCTGGCCAGTTGGCTCAGTGCTAGAGCATCAGCCCAGTGTATTGATGTCATGGATTTGATTCCTGGTCAGGTCTTACAGAAGAAGCAACCATCTGCTTCTTCACCTCTCCCCATCTCCCTTCTCTCTCTCTATCACTGTCTTTCCCTTTTGGAGCCATGGCTCATTTGGAGCAAGTTGGGCACTGAGGATGGACGGCTCCATAGCCTCTTCCCTGGAGCTAAAGAGAGCTCCATTGCTGAGCAACAGAAGAACAACCCCAGATGACAGAGCATCACCCAATAGGGGACTTGTCGGCTGGATCCCAGTTGGAGCATATGCAGGAGTCTGTCTCTCTGCCTTCCCACTTCTCACTTAAGAAAAACAAACAAACAAACAAACAAACAAAAACTACAGTGTCAAGTTCTTGCTGTAATCTTAGCTATATGAGTAAGGGCTAAATGATACAGCTAAAATTTACTGAATACCTTTGTGTCTATTAGAACCCTAGAAATAAAATAAAAAAAAACTATGCCATGTTCTGCTATGATAATTTTGTTTTCAGCTAATGGCAAATTGCTTTGAGTAAATAAATTAATGCCACATCTTGGTAGATACATTTCTACCTCTTCAAACCAGAAGACCTGGTGTCTATCAAGCTTTTCTTCCAGTTTAATATTATCTATTCCATTCTCCCTCAGCCCACAATATTTTCTTACCTCTGAAGTTTGGTTAAAGAACATGATTAGTCAGAATCAATCAAATAATCAAAAGGCAGTAAGTAGTCCAAAAGAAGTGCGCTCTGAATAAGTTTACCTCATTCTCTTGGACTTGAATACCTTCATAAATCATCTATTTTAGTGGAAGTAACTAGTACTATCAACAATAGAACTCTGCTTTTTTAATTTTATTGAATCCTTGAGTTAATTCATGTGCCTGGTCAGGGTAAGATGGCTGCAGTTTACCCTGAACTGGTAGATAGGCAAATAGAAAATGCTTCCAGTGAAACTTTTGTTTCAAGAAGACCATCTGCACAATCTCAAAAAGAAATAAAAAGTTAAAATAAGAAAGAAAAACTTTCTAAATTGTAGCTACATTATGAAATAATTGAATAAGACTAAGGGAAGTATAAACCCTCTTTGGTAGAGACTCTCCTCCTCCCTTTGACACAGGTACCTAAGTTTCTGTTTTGTGTCTGGACACTACCTAGGAAGGGATAAGAAGATCACACCCACATGCACCTGGAAAACATCTCACTCTTTCTTTCTCAGATAAGAAAAAAATATAGAGCTAAGATAATGAAAATATAAAAGGGTATATGTCACACTAGATCAGGCCAGTGGAATTTTTTTATTATTATTTATTTTAGAGAGGAGAGGGAGAGACAGAGAGAGAGATAGAGAGAGGAGAGACAGAGAGAGAGAGGAGAGACAGAGAGAGAGAAGGGGGGGGAGCTGGAAGCATCAACTCCCATATGTGCCTTGACCAGGCAATCCCAGGGTTTTGAACTGGCGACCTCAGCATTTCCAGGTCGATGCTTTATCCACTGCGCCACCACAGGTCAGGCCCAGTGGAATTTTTTAAATTTGTTTTTATTTGTTAATTTTAGAAAGAAAGGAAGAAAGAGAGATACAGAGAGAAACATCAATTTGTTGTTTCAATTATTTATGTATTTATTTTGTTTATTCTTATATGTACCCTGTCCAGGGATTGAACCTACAACTTTGACATATTGGGATGACGCTATAAGCAACTGAGAAACCTGGCCAAGGCCAGACCATTGGTTTATATCTAGCCCCATACTTACAAAATGTGGAATACATATTCCTGGTTGTATCTGAAAAAATTTGAGAAGTAACAAAGACATGATGTTACTATAACTTTGACTCATATATTGAAAAATATTCAATTTTCTATGCTCTTAGTCTTTTTGTTGACCTCATAAGTAGTCCTTGTATTTAAAATTTTTTTTGGAATATGTATTTAATACATCTTTAATATTTGCTAACTATTATTTATAATAATGGGAGCAGACCTCAGCTCAAAATCTTCATCAGGCAACAGTATCCATTATAATTTTATATACTTTTTAAATTTTAGTAAATATTTAATTACAGGTCTTTATTTTCAATGACAATACAAAATCTTCTTCAAAATAAGTTGTGAGTTGGATAAAAATCATCACTACATTGACTTTTCCTCCAAAAAGCTAACTTTTGAGGATATTAGATATGAAATATAAATAATATCCTGATATCACTAAAATTACATTTAAAAATTACAAATTAATCAGTAAAGAAAGATAATTTAAAAGTTTCTCTTAACTGATATTATTTTATAGCTAGATATCCTATACTATATTAATTTTTTTAAGGCTAGAAATTAATATTTTTAAAAGCCAGTTCTAGTAAAGAATGTTAAGATTTATAGTTTGTAAATTCAAGATCCTAAACTTGGATTATTCATCTGATACTATGGATATAAAAATCTTTTTTCTCATATGCTTTTCATCCTTCTGCACCCCCTCCTAATCTATTGACTAAATGAAGCATCTTCAGGTGGAACCAAGAAAGTTGGGACCACTGGAGTTCAAGAATACCCCATTCATTTATTCACTGCCCCCCTCCTTTAATCTGCCAGTATTTATGAATCTCTCTCTTGTGCAGCTCTGTGATAAAGACACAAAGTAAATCTATATTTGATCTCAAAAATATAGTAGTTGCAAAACATGTTACATTTGACTTACAAATATATTTTTATCAAAGCAAAACTAAGGAAAATTGGGTATTAAAAGCCCCTCCCCCGCCTGACCTGTGGTGGCGCAGTGGATAAAGCTTCGACCTGGAACGCTGAGGTCGCTGGTTCAAAACCCTGGGCTTGCCTGGTCAAGGCACATATGGGAGTTGATGCTTTCTGCTCCTCCCTTCTCTCTCTCTCTCTCTCTCTCCTCTCTAAAATGAATAAATAAAGATTAAAAAATAAAAGTCCCTCCCTCAAAAGAAAGATGCTATATTGAAGTTAGTAGCTCTTTACCATTCTCTATTTATTACACCTGGCACCTTGCTTATTTACAGGGTTCCTGGCATCTTTGCAGCTGGGCCCCTGGACTTCTGGCTCTCCCTTGGCATCAACATGCCTGAAGAGCAAAATTACTCTTTCTTTTAAATTTCTCCATATTTTAAATGTGATGCCCCCTAAAGACATTAAATTAATGACCCCATGCTTAGAACAGAATGGAGAATCTGTTTTTGAAGTGTTTGTTTTAATTAAACAAGCTGAATAAACTGATCTGCAAAGGTTACCCAACCAGGTGCTGTGGGAGCAGGCAGAGAGGCATCCAGCTGATCATGGTGTAAGGGAAGAAAGACTGAGACACATTTGAAAACCAAGTAACTGTTAGCCCAGTGAAAAGAGAATGAAGCAGGGAAAAAAATATTTCCTAAGCAAAGGGAACAACACATAAAAAGACACAGCAGCTCAAGGTAGATACTGATACTGTACTACAGCATTGCACGTAGGTAAGCTTCATGAGAACAGAGGGGCAAAATACAGTAAGAGATGTGTCTGAAGGAGAGAGTCTGAAGCCAGATTAAGAAGAGCCTTGTACACCATACTAGAGTTTGGGACTTATCTTAAGACAACAAGTTTATGCTAATGGTAGCTGCTATTTTCCTAGCTGACAGCTAGCTTGAAGATTATCAAGGGGTTAATAAGGACAATATCTTCTGCCCTGACCCCAAACCCATTTGATTTTCACAACTCTACATCCCCTTCATCTTCTCTTACTTGTGGGTCCTGAGTTAATTTATGACCCTCCTGGGCATTTCTTCTGGCATTCCAAAAGTGATTCAGCCAAGGGAGCCAAGCCACTTCAGATGACTAAGTCAGATACCTTGGCCTCTAAACCGCTCATCAGAGTTCTGGAAGTAGGCTGAAAAGCAGATTAATTAAGGTGCAACATGACTGTGGTTTCCTTTGGCATTTCTTACTTCCTTTCCTCTATTTTCTTTACCTACTATTCATGGAGGACTAAGAAAAGGTTTTGCTTTTTTTTTTACTTTTTTTGTAATCAGTTAAGTGTTCTTCCAAGGTATTTTGAACTTTGAATTAAAAAGAAAAAAGAGCATTCTATTAATACCAAAAAGATAAAATACTCCATAATAAAATATTCAGAGTATCATTTATATGTTTAAATTAACCATTGCAATGACAAAAATTAAGATAATTATTTTTCTCCTCTGCTGCATGCCTTAACACAGCAGATTGGATAATTAGGGCAGTCAGTATTTTGTATAGGGCTTGAATTTTTTCTTTTAATGGGTTTAGTAAAATTCTATAAGCACTTGGACTGAGGTTAAGCAGCCCGAATTAAAGGTTAGTAAGAATTAGAAAACAATTACGTATGAGTGTTGATCATAGCTCCAGAAATTCAAGAAACTTATAAAATATATGGGCTTTTTCATCATTTAGGAATATTTTATTTAAGTAAATTTAATCTTGATTTTTATTCCCCTGCTTGAAATATGCCATTGGTTCCTCAAAAAACTTCAAGATAAACATAAAACTCTAACCAAAGCATGTAGTGTCAAAACGACTCATTCATTCATTGATGTATCCATCATTTGATAATAATTTTTTGAGCATCTATTATATGTCACACTCTTTACTAGTTGTATTGCCCATCTCATTTTTGCTTACCTCTTATGCCTTTCTCCTCAATATTTCCATTCATACTTTTCATGATAGCCATCCTCACCTGCCTGCAATTTCCAAAGCATGCTCAGCTCAGTCAGATTTCCACATCTTCCCTATACTGTTTCTATGCCAAGAATGTCTTTTACCTCTTTCTTGTGCTTCAACAACATAGTCGATCTTCAAAATCACATGGGGTGTGTGTGTAAAATATATATATATATTCCAGGCACCCAATCTCAGAGGTTTTAACTTAGTAGATTTCTAGTGGGATCTACAAATCTCATATTTATAAAAACTCACAAGGATCAAGATAATCATGGTGATTTTGAAACACAACCTTATTCTTTGAGGCTCAATTTAGTTGACCTCATCAGTTTATTTAAATGATACAATTATGTACTCTATAAGAGCAATTGTACTTCTCAAACTATACTCAAAGTACTTGTGTTTTAGGTGTTTTTCTTTTTTTTTTTTTAATGTGACTAGAATAACTTGACCCATCTTGTTTATACTTTAGTCTCAGTGACGAGCATAGTGCCAGTCATGCAGAATCCTTGATCAAAGTTTATTTAAGGAATGAAAGAGCCTAAAATCAATTTTTTAACTTATGTTAGGATACCTTAAAAAATAGGGAAGGCTTTTCAGTGTTTAGACAAATATTACAAGGGGTCCTTGGGTTATGACACAGTTCCATTTCTATGACAATGATGTAACCTGAATTTTGGTGTAAGTCTAAACACACCCTAGCCTAAATCACTTACCTATCCTAACACAGTTGTAAAATCATAATCTAGAACATAAAAACATTACTAAGTCACAGTAAAAGGAAAAGGACATAACTATACTGTACTGTACACTATACTGTAGTAACAGAAAAAGTGAGTGTAAAAAAATATCCCTTACCTTTATTCCTGTGGCTGACTTGCACACTGGAAGGGGCATTGCAATGGGAGAGTGACCTATTTGGAGGAGGAAGCTGGAGAGGCAGGAGAACCTGCAGAAGGTGCTGGAGATACTGGGTCAAGCGAATCATAAGAAACATGCAGGAAATGCTGGAGATGATTCTACCTGTATTACAGGTGTTTCATCTTGAGAAGCAGCTGATGTAGAGGGTACAGGATCTGTTGCAGGCCTCTCTACCCTTAAAGAATTCCAGGCTAGTCTGGAAGGTTGATGACTTCTTCTCTTCCAAAATCTACCTATAGCATTGCAAGGCATCCATAACAGCCAAAACACTTCCATCTCAATTTTTTAAAGTTTTTTTTATGGGAATGAGCATTATAAACTCAAAACGATGTATGTTGAGACTGTCATAATCTGAGGACCCCTTTACTGACTATTGTCAGCACTGACTGACTGTAAAGTAGATAAGGTGATCTTGCATACTCCAGCCCCAAGCTACCTCTCTACTTAAGTACAGTTGTATAGACGAGCCAAGGTGAATTATCAGAAGACCAACTAGCCAACTAACATAGATTACTGAAATGTACTAAAGTGTCATTTTTGTTCTGTAACTGAAGTTTGGAAGAATTTGCTATACAGTAATAGTTAATAGTCTGATATAATTTTCGCTCCAAAAATCAATGCAAATAATTACAAATACAAATACTAATAAATTAATATGGATGGCAGTTCTCAGAATTGAGTCAAACATAGCTTTTAAAATTAGGGTTCTTGATGTTGAATTATGTTTTTTAACTTATTAATAAATACAAAGTCTTTCATAAATGTACTAGAAACAAGCTTTTTGAAAATAGGGCTTATACCACTTTGCTGCCCATTTTGATTACTCTGACCACTCCTCAAGATTCAAAGAAAAAGTTTTGCACTTTTAATATGTTTATTTGCCACTACTTTGTATTTTCTGCTATTATTTCCCATATGTTTGATCATAATTTATCAAGGATATAAATTTTTTTAATATACTCTTATAATTCTGACTATATGTCATTGAGATGAAGTAACCCTTTGTCTGATTTGATACCTTTGGCTTTGATTTTGATTGCATTCATCCTTGTAAGGCAGAAATCACACCTTAACCAAGTTACACTTACAATCCTCCTAAATTGTCCACATATTTCATATACATAATTTTATTTTATGTATAAAATAATCACAGTAATTTTTATGCACACTAAAGTTTGATAAACAGTAATCTCAGAAAGGAACAAACTGAGTATCTCTCTGCAGATGTTCAAGTAATCAAACCATTCTGTATTTAGAATAACCCTCAAATTGCGAAGAGGCATGAGAATGAGTGGAGAACTTCAAAATGTTTCTGTCTGGTGCAGAATTAATTCTGTGTTGGTTTAGTTTTTTTGTTTGTTTTGTTGTTTGTTTGTTTTTGTTTGTTTGTTTTTGGGTTTTTTGTTTTTTTTTTGAGAGAAAGGAGAGGGAGAGAGAAAGAGCGAGAGAGAGGAATCAACTTATTGTTACACTTAGTTGTGTCATTGATTACTTCTCATATGTGCCCTGACCAGGTCTTGAACCAGTGTTCTCAATGTCGATCTGGTGACCTCAGGGTCAATCTAGGACCCTCAGGATGGAGACAGCACCCTCAGGATTGAACCCTGACTGGTCTCGAACTGGTGACCTCGGCACTCTAGGACAATGCTCTATCCACTGTGCCAACGGCCAGGACTGTGCTGCTTTAGTTTTAATCATAAATAAATTTTTAGAAATAAAGTTTTTTATTTTTATTGTATTTGATTTTATTGGGGTGACATTGGTTAATAAAATTATGTAGGTTTCAGGTATACAATTCTATCATACATCACCTGTATATTGTACTGTGTGTTTACCACCCCAAATCAAATCTTCCATTTCCATGAATTCCTCCCATACCCTCTCCTACCACCTAAACTCATTTCCCTCTGGTAATCACCACACTATTGTCTGTGACTATGAAATTTTTTTTTCTTTGCTTAATCCTTTCACTTTTTTTCACCCAGCCCCCAACCCCCTCTCCCCTCTAATAGCTGTCAATCTCTTTTCTGTGTCTATGAGTCTGTTTCTATTTTGTTTGTTGTTAGTTTATTTGAATATTCAGTTTTTATACTGTAATATTGGATTTTACTTTATGCAAGGGTAGCTTTTAAAGACATATGAATTAAATGCCCTTATGATAAAATTCCATTGAATTGTGCATTTTTTTATTTTAGTTATTCCTTAGCATATTTTTGTTCAACTGCTTTTTTTTTTGAGTGTGTGTGTGTGTGTTTGTGTGACAGAGACAGAGAGGAAGAGAGAGAGAGAAAGAGGGACAGACAGGAAGGGAGAGAGATGAGAAGCATCAATTCTTTGTTGTGCACCTTAGTTTAGTTGTTCATTGATTGCTTTCTCATGTGTGCCTTGACTGGGGGACTACAGCAGACCGAGTGACCCCTTGCTCAAGCCAACAACCTTGGGCTTAAGCTGGTGAGCCTTGCTCAAACCGAATGATCCTGCGCTCAAGACAGCAACCTCCGGGTTTCGAACTGGAGTCCTCTGCATCCCAGTATGAAGCTCCATCCACTGCGCTCTATCAGGCTGTTCAACTGTTTTTTAAAGAGCTTTCTTAAGAATTTTCATAAAAACTATATATATGTAAAGTGTAAACTTAAATACATTTTATTATATGTATACATTTATGAATGGATCACCACTATCAAAATAATTTTAGTGTCAATAACACCCAAAAGTTTCCCTGTGACCCCCTGTGTAGCATCTGTCAACCTCCTCCTCCCCTACCCTTACTTAGCACAGTCAAGCAATCATTGATCTGTCTTCTGTTCCTAACAATTAGTTTACATTTTCAAGAGGTTTATATAAATAAACTGTTACAGTATGTACTTAATTTTGTCTGGTATTATTTATTTAACATAATTACCTTAAATAATTGTTCTTTTATAGTTCTAACCAGTTTCACCGAGAAGTAGGTCCGTGGATGTAAAGCCAGGAGCCACGGCCACCATCACAGCTGCCTGGCCCATGCAGGTTCGCATTGGATTCAGACAGTTGGTAAAGAAACAACGGAGCCAAGAAATGATGGGCTGTCATCTTTAATTTTAGCTTGCACCCGGCGGGCAAGTAAAAACACACACTGGGCTCCAAAACCCACTCATATTCAGTGCTCACAAAGCTACTGACTTATCCGAGTTTCCTAGAATCAAAGGTTTCTAGCTCACCAGACTTATTCACCTTTGTTCCCCATCTCTTTCCTTCTCCAACGTCAAACTGCACAAACTGGCCTCTCACTCAACACTCACCATCTTGGCTGCTTCTCCTGGCCTACTCCACGTGGCCTCCTTCTGCTCTCTGCTCTGCTCTCTCCTCTAAATGATAATCTCAGGAACCAAGAGCACAAACTCCTATTCTGACCCTATTTTATAGTGTAGAAATCCAAACCTTTAATCCAATATACAAAATAGGAAAGTCTCTAATACAAAGTCACTTAACTGGGGCTTGATGGGATTGTACCACCCCACATCAAAAAGGGTGGGAAAGGCTTAATCCCAAAACCAAGCCCCAGGCTACAAGGATTCTCAACACACATTAATATCACATAGGTGACGGCCTCCACGTGGGCAGCGCCATCTTTAACAAAGTGAGCATAATATATTTTATCTGCCCAACAGTGGAGTTCCTTACATTGTCAACCAGAAATGGAATTCCTTCCTGTATTTCTTAAAGCGTGGTTTCCTTTAGTACTTTGAACGTATTTATAATAGTAGCTTTGAAGACTTTATCTGCTAAGTCATATGTCTAGCCCTCGCAGACGGCCTGTTGCCTGCTTATTTTCTCTGTATAGGAATCATATTTTCCACTGTATGGATCCCAATTGTGTATGAATCACAGTTTCTTTGCATGTTTCATACTATTTTTTTTGAAAGATGGCCATTTAGATAATATATTGTAGTAACTCTGGATGCTGATCTCCCTTGTTGTGTTTAGAACTTCTTACTACTGCTTGCTTGCTTATTTGATTAGGAATTTGGCTGGATTATTTTAGTGACGTCGATTGTCTGCAATGTGAAACCTTTGACATCACTCCTGAGTAAATTCAGGCATGGATATGTGCATAGTCCGTGAAGATGGGAGTGGTTTAGCAGAGCTTTCTTTGACTCTTCTTCTTTTTTCTTTTTTGTTAAGGTGTTTGAGGTTTGGGGAATTATACCCAGCGGTTAGGCTTCACAAATTGCCAGATGATTGTTCTATTGTTTTGGCAATGCCCTGGGGTATACATTGCTCTACCTTTTAATCTGTTAAATACAGGTCCTATTGCTGGGGTAGATTTTGAAGTCAGTCTTCTAGGTCTGTTCTGAAATTAGATCTTTCTTTTCCCCCTAGCTGCTTCTTTCCATGGTTCTGTATGATAACCAAACTGGCCTACATTGCTTTGTTGCTCTCTTTAAACTACGAGCCTCTTCCTGTTAATTGCTTGCTCTCTAAGTATTCGTTGTTTTCAAGCGTTTCTTCAGGCTTAAACTTTCTCACACTGTACTCCCAATGAAGTCAATTCACAGAAGGAGAGCTGTGGGGTTTAGTGTTTGTTTTTTCCCCTGCCTCTCCCCCAGGGCAAAATCTCTGAGTCGCTGCCCTGGAGCTGGGGAGAGGACAAGGACCAATTTCTCTAAAAGTGACACCTATGCTTCATGACAGGGGTGCTGGATGAGGAGGGTAGCCTCTGGGTTCTTGGCTTTCCTCAACCAGCCTGGAATCTCTGTCCCATGAGAGAGCTGCAGCAAAGAGCAGATTTATTAGCACAGGAGTCCTTGTTACTTTCAGTCAGCCTTGCCTCCACCCTGAGTGGAAGCTGAATGAAAGAAGAAAGGCTTTTATCTCTTGGCTGCTTTCTTTTGGGATTTAGCCTCTGCAGACAGAACTGGGAGGATAAGTAATGCTTACAACCTTCTTACAGTTTCTCATGCAAATTAGGGGTAAGGAAATAGGTTTTAGCTCTAGTCACCAGTGCTCATTGTTCTTATTGAGATTGAAAAAATTTCATTGAATACATTTGCTGGTCAAATAAGTTTGTAAATACCATATAGAGATTTGCTAGCTTATAGTTTGCATTGGGTGTGGGAGACAGACTGTAAACAGGCAGGGTTGTTATACCCTAGGGCAGGGGTCCCCAAACTTTTTACACAGGGGGCCAGTTCACTGTCCCTCAGACTGTTGGAGGGCCAGACTATAAAAAAAATTATGAACAAATCCCTATGCACACTGCACATATATTATTTTAAAGTAAAAAAACAAAATGGGAACAAATACAATATTGAAAATTGATAGATACGTGAATTCCAAACTGCCCTCTTGATGTTCCGCTTATCTGTCAGACCTCACCCTTACTGGACTAATGACCCTGAGACAGAAGAATTCCAAAAAAGCTGAGAAGCTGCCCCAAGGAGGGGCTCCGGACATACCAGGACTATTGATTCAACACCCACATGCTCGAAGCCCCCCAAGGAGAAGCATTCCGGACATACCAGGACTTTTGCCTCAGTATCCCCTCAGGCTCTCCCAAACACTACATAACTCGCCGCTAGTCTGTAACCCAGTGCACTTCTCCTGGAGGGGTGCCCCAGCAGGTCTTTCTCCTCTAATAAAGCCTGCACATCTGGTGATCGAGTGCCATCTCATTCTTACAAAAATAAAGAATAAGTAAATTTAAATCAACAAACTGACCAGTATTTCAATAGGAACTATGCTCCTCTCACTGACCACCAATGAAAGAGGTGCCTCTTCTGGAAGTGCGGGGGGGGGGGGGGGGGGGGCTGATAAATGGCCTCAGGGGGCTGCATGCAGCCCACGGGCTGTAGTTTGGGGACCCTTGCCCTAGGGCTTAGTTTTAAGACTAAGCCTTTCCCACCCTAAGAGACTTTGTATCAGAGACTTCCTTGTTTGTATATTGGATTAAAGGTTTTAATTTCTACACTATAAAATGGAGCAGACCAGGAGCTTGCTATCTCTCTCGGTTCCTGAGATTAGCGTTAGAGAGGAGAGCAGAGAAAGGCCACGTGGAGGAGAAGAGAAGCAGCCAAGATGGCAGAGTACTGAAGGAGAAGCCAGTTAGTGCAGAAATTGTGCAGAAAGAAGGAGATGGGGAACAGAGGTGAATAAGGCTGGTGAGGTAGACACCTTTGATTCTAGGAAACTCGGATAAGTCAGTGGCTTTGGGAGCCCTGAATGGAAAGGTAAGTGTTTTTCCACTTTGTGTATTTCTTGCCTGCTGGGTGCAAGCTAGGATTAAAGCTAATGGTCCACCAGTTTTTGGCTCTGTTGTTTCATTACCGTCTGTCTGAATCAAATGCAAACCTGCATGGGCCAGGCAGCTGTGATTGTGGCCGTGGCTACAAGCTTTACAATATGTTTCCTTATTTGCCATATTATCTTAACAATTTTAAATGATTTTTTTAAATTTGTATAATTTTCACTATTATGCTTATTTTACTGAGATGCAAATTCACATAAATCTTGTTTTCAGTTTCTGACTATTTATAAAGCTGCTAAAATATTATTTGTGGGTCAAATAAGTTTGCAAATACGATGTATATGTTAACTCACTTATAATTTGCAGTGAGTGTGAGAGACAGGCTGCAAGCAGGCAGAGTCCGCATAGCCTTAAGACGAAGCCTTTCCCACCCTTTTAATAGTAAGCTCTTCTCAACACTAGGCTTCTCCCCACACCCTTGACTCTTGCAGGTTGTGGGGTGGTACACTCTTATGAGGAATCTCATTTATGTCTCAGATAAGTGGCTTTGTATCAGAGACTTCATTATTTGTAGATTGGCTTAAAGATTTTGATTTCTACACTCTAAAATGGGAGAAGACGGGGAGCTCACTCTCTCCATTCCTGAAATTAGTATTGCAAGGAGAGGCAGCCAAGATGGCGAAGTGCTGAAGGAGAAGCCAGTTTGTGCAAAGTTTGTGCAGAGAGAAGGAGATGGGGAATAGAGGTGATTAAGGCTGATGAGGTAGAAACCTTTGATTCTAGGAAACTCGGACAAGTCAGTGGCTTTGGGAGCCCTGAATGAAAAGGGAAGTGTTTTTCCACTGTGTGTATTTCTCGCCCGCTGGGTGCAAACTAGAATTAAAGGTAACGGCCCGCTAGTTCTTGGCTTTGTTGTTTCATTACCGTCTGTCCGAATCAAATGTGAACCTTCATGGGCCAGGAGGCTGTGATGATGGCTATGGCTACTGGCTTTACATTACTGTACAAGTCTTTCATGTGGGGATATGCCTTCCTCGCCCTTAGGTAATTGTCTAAGAGTAAAATGGCTGGGTTACTTGGCAGGCGTGTGTTTAACTCTTTTAAAAAACTGCCAAGCTGTGTTTCAGGATGTTTGCAACATTTTACATTCCCATCAGGGAGTATAAGAAGTATAGCAGTTCCATAGTGTCTCTCGTACTTGATATGTATGGGGAAAACAGCTGTGTTAGTGTTGGTCAAATAAGTTTGTAAATATGATATATATTTTTGCTTGCTTTGGATGTGGGAGACAGGCTGTAAACTGGCAAAGTCATTATAGCCTAAGGCTTAGTTTTTTTCCCTCCCTTCTAATACTAAGGTCTTCTCAAATCTAAGCTTTTCCCCACACCTTTGACTGTTGCATGATAGGAGGTGATGCACCCTTAAGAGGAATCCATTTATGCCTCAGGTAAGTGGCTTTGTATCAGAGACTTTCTTATTTGTATATTGGCTTAAAGGTTTTGATTCCTACACTATAAAATGGGGCAGACCAGGAGCTCTCTCTCTTAGTTCCTGAAATTAGCATAGCTACTGGCCTTACAGTTAGGCTTGCTTGCTTGTGCTTTGCCTGAGTAGTACATGAGCACATGGTAGCACCACGTGTGTATAGTCTATGTAAGGCTACGGGTGCTTGCACTCAGTGTGGATTGAGGATTGCCTGGATGCCACTCTGAGGGGCTGTTTTACTGTTCATTTGCTTGCTGTCCTGAGAAGTTTTTCCTGCCTATTTGCTTGTCTGCCATTGAGAGACTCTATTAAACTGAAATGGTCCAATGCCATCCAGCTCTACAGTTCCTCTACTGCAGGGGTCCCCAAACTTTTTACACAGGGGGCCAGTTCACTGTCCCTCAGACCATTGGAGGGCCAGACTATAAAAAAAACTATGAACAAATCCCTATGCACACTGCACATATCTTATTTTAAAGTAAAAATACAAAAAACAAAACAAAACAAAAAAAACGGGAACAAATACAATATTTAAAATAAAAAACAAGTAAATTTAAATCAACAAATTGACCAGTATTTCAAGGGGAACTATGCTCCTCTCACTGACCACCAATGAAAGAGGTGCCCCTTCTGGAAGTGCAGCGGGGGCCGGATAAATGGCCTCAGGGGGTGTAAGGCCAGAAGTCACGGCCAGAACCACCATCAGAGCAGCCTGGCCCATGCAGGTTCGCATTGGATTCGGACAGTCGGTAAAGAAACCATGGAGCCAAAAACTGGTGGGCCATAACCTTTAATCCTACCTTGCACCCGGCGGGCAAGTAAAAATACACACTGGGCTCCAAAACCCAGTCACACTCAGTGCTCACAAAGCCACTGACTTATCCGAGTTTCCTAGAATCAAAGGTTTCTAGCTCACCAACCTTATTCTCCTCAGTTCCCCATCTCCTTCCTTATCCCAGATACAAACTCTACACAGACTGGCATCTCACTCAGTACTCCGCCATCTTGGCTGCTTCTCCTGGCCTACTCCACGTGGCCTCCTTCTGCTCTCTGCTCTGCTCTCATGCTAACCTCAGGAACCAAGAGCCCAAGCTCTCGTTCCGTCCCCATTTTATAGTGTAGTTTCACAACCTCCAATCCAATATACAAAATAGGGAAGTCTCTAATACAAAGTCACCTCTGAGGCATGATTGGATTGTACCACCCCACATCAAAAAAGGGTGGGAAAGGCTCAATCCCAAAACCAAGCCCCAGGCTACAATTGTCAACACACATTAATATCACCTGGGCAACGGGCCTCTTTAACAAAGTGAGCATAATACATTTTATCTGCCCAACAGGGGGCCATATGCGGCCTGCTGGCCGTAGTTTGGGGACCCCTGCTCTACTGTCTACTGTCTGCCCGAATCCAATGTGAACCTACCTGACTTTGGCCATTGTCATTACAGTATTGTAAGTCATTTCAATTTTTGACCTTCTAATGAATATGTAGTGGTCTCTTGTTGTGGCTTTAATTTGAATTTCCTTAATGACTAATAATGTTGAGCATATTTTTATATTCTTACCTGTCATCTGTATATATCTGGCAAACTGTCTTTTTAATCCTTTTGTTCATCTTTAATAATTGGGTATTTTCTTATTAATGATTTTTTAAAGTTCAAAATGTTATTTTTTGTTCATGTGTGATTTTATGTTAGGTTAATTGCTTTTCAATGTGAATTCTTGCATGTCTTTCAAAATCTTGCTTTAATTGAATTAAAACTCATTTTTTCTTTTAGTAGCTGAGCTTAGTTCATTTATTTGTAAGAAAAGTATAATATACAAAATTGAGTAATAAATCCAGGTTATAATATGTCAACATTAAAAAACAAACAAACTTGCAAACCTGTAAGAATTTTTATGAGTTTATTTGAGCCAGACTGTTGACAATTGCTGGGAAGCAAAGTCTCAACGAATTGAGAAAGTGCTCCAGAATATGGCGGTTTCACCACTTATTTTATACATCAGAATCAAAGGGGAAGGTGTAAGGGGGTTACATGAAATTAATTAGTGATAGATTAGGGAGGCAGGAGAAAGTAAAGTTGGGGGGGGAACTCTGCGATTGGGTAAAAAGTAAAAGTGTATATACTGAAACTTCTTTACATAGGGAGGCACAAGATAGTTAAAGGTAAATTAATTAACATGATAATAACAGTGAAGGTGTTTGTTGGTTCCTGCTCTGGTGGAATGCCTGCTGGGAGGGGGCAGAAAAAAGATTACCCCTACATTTCAAAGGCATGTTATTTGGTGCATTATTGTAATTATTGTAGATGCAAAAGATAACAGACAGGCTTCAAAGCAAGCATTGACTTTAGCTCAGATAGAGAATAATTTCCTAGTACTATAAATGACTACCCACCATAAACCACTTTGGTTAAAAAGTTTTCGATTTCATACCACCCTGTGTGTTTACTTTAGGTCCTTAAGTCTGTAAAACCACCATACAGGCTTTCCCTGAGCTTGTCAGGTTCAGCATGTGGCCCCTTTTTTGTCCACACAAGTTTGAACAAAATTACTTGCAATGAAAAGCAACTTGACTCTGTTCTACCTAAACCTTAAAATCTCAGATCTTTAGAAGACAAAATCACTGTATTTATGACTTTATTTATTCTGAGAGGTGCCTCTATACCTGTAGATATAGATTTAGATATAGTTTTATTTTTATTTACTTATCTTTATTTTTTATTTATCTATTTAATTTTATCTTACTCTATTCACTGTGCTAGTTGAGAATTTAGCTAACATAAAACTTTCACAAATATTGACAATTAAATACATTTAATTGACATTGTTTTATTTATAATATATAATACTTAAACCACTATTTTTTAATTTCTCAACTTTTTATAAATATTTACTTAATAGTCTTTCATCTTTATACTTCTATCAGTTTCACCCAATAATTGTGTTAATATTGGAAACATATTTAGCTTTTGGCAAAATGGACAAATGGATTATCTTATCTTACATTCAACCTTCTCAAAATAGCGACTTTTATAGTTTGTGTCATCTACAGATACTGATTTTCTAATATAGTTAGTTGTGATAGGGGTACATGTTTCTGACTGTATTTTTTTTCTCTTACTGGGAAAATACAAAAAAATAATGTATGCACATTGTTTACCCAATTTCTAATGTCTTCTAGTTTCTTAAAAAATTTTTCTATTGCTTGGGACACTACTTTTGAAGAAATTTTTCTTATAACTTACTTTAAGACAATTTTTTTTTCCCACACTATGTGACTGAGTATTTCACAAAATGCACATTTTTTCCCCCCTGAATTGCACTGTTTCATTGACTTTTATGCTGTTTCTTCAATTCAAGGTGTTCCTCTTTTTTAATTCACTTATTTACTTGAGTACTTCATCAAATTAAAAAAATAGGAGCTAAAGCAATACACCTTATTTTGGTGATGAGTGAAAAATAATCTAACTCTTATTGATGAAACCATAAAAGGAAATTGATTAGTTCAAGAAAAATCTAAGAATATAATACTTGTATTCAAGAACTTAATGATATCATCACAGCTCAGTCTCTCATTTACTTTCATGTCTGGCTTCTTTTAAACATTCTGTGTTCTCAAGATGGCTGCTGAAGGATCTAAATTTATATCTGCCCAGGGTTAAGTCCAGAGAAAAATATTTTCCACATTAGTAACCACAGCACTATATAATAAAGTACTGAGTTGTCCCTCATGACTGAAAGGGTCACGTACCCATTTCTGATCCAATCATTTTAGCCAAATGAGAGGGTTTTGTTAAGTGTCCCATCACAGATTTATTCCCACCTGCTTGGGTAAAGAATTGTGCATAAAATCATCTGAATTATTTGAATGGAGTTTGGGAAAGAAGTAATTCCCAAATGAAAATCTCTGTGCCTGCTTGAGAACGAAGGGGAAAGTAATGCCGAGAATACAAGAAAATCCCTCCTCAGGAGGTATGAGTCCCTTTTATGTCTGTATTTTCAGTTTTGCTATGGTAATAAATACTCTAAAATCTCAGTGAGTTTAAATAATATATATCTATTTCTGACTTACTTTGCATGAAGGTTGTGGACTAGCTTTAGCTCTGTTTGACTCAGCAGGGCTGAGGTTGGCTCAATAGATCTCATTCCCCTTGCCAGGCTGATAGAGTGGCCCCTTTCTAGGATTTGAATTCTCACAACAGAGGGTAGGGACACAAGGGTGATGTCAAATCAGATCATGCAATAATGTTTAAAGCTTCCAACTCAGGTCTGGCAAATATCGAGTTTGTTCAGATTCCAATTGCCAAAGCTTGTCACCTGGTCAAAAAATTGGTGGTCCGTGCCATGGCAACAGATGTATAAGTAAATCACAGGTCAATTGACAGGGATATCCTTCTGTTAGTAAGAGAGAATGGATATTTTTCAAGAATTATATAATCCACTGCTAGAATATATAATTCCAGATTACAAATCTTTTTCCTCCAAATTTTGAAGGTGTTTTATTTTTTGGCATCTAGTTTTACTGATGAAAAATATGAAGTTAATTTGATTATTCTTTTATAGCATATTTTATTCTCTTTGAAAGTTGCCAGGATGCATTCTATCTGGGTTTAGTGAAATTCCCTTTTACTGATTTACCAGATGTCTTGTTTTGCTTTAAGTATCTAAAGCTAAACATTTTTTGTTATATTGTAAGTGTATTGTTTATTTTAATTATTTTTGTTATTCTTTCTCATCTATCTTTGTTAATTTAGGAGTATAGCCTATTCATTGTTCTTTTCTAAGAGTGATTGCCTCTATACTGCCTAAAATTTTTATTTTTCATTATCAGCTACAAAAAGTAAACAATACCCTTTGATTCCCTTCAATGTAAGATGAGGGATACCCCTTTCCTGCCCGGCCAACTTTCTCAATTTTTGTCACACTCTGGGATTTTTTTGTCTCTCTATTATTTTTCAATATACTGGCTTTTATTAACACCCTCAAATAGACTTTACAAGAGATGCTATGTCTTCTCAAATTCTTGTATATTTCAAAATGCCTTTCTATAAATATTTTCTTTTTATGTGAATGCTGCCCTTGTTTAGAATATATATTTAATACTTTTCTGCCCTGAACATTCTTTAGATATTGATTTACTGTCCTCAGTACTTTAATGTTAATGCTTAAATAATATGGGTTTAAAATAGTAGTCACAGTTTATAGAGTTGGTACATATAGCAGTTTATGTCTTATTACCATGGGGTTTGTATTTTATTTTTCTTGATATATGATAAACTTTCCAGACACGTGGTCAAGACTTGCACTGAAGCAAAATGCTCCTTCTATGCTTTCTAGTCTATTTGTCTGGAATATAACCCACTTGATTCTCCCTTTATATTTGCTCTACCTCCTTTTAGTATGTTTTAATTCCTCCCCCAAAAAAGTGCCAGGAATTAATCTTCTTTAAAAAATGTTAATTTTCTACATGGTTGGCATTTCAGTCTTGTTTTTGATCATTCTATAGCAATTCTACTTCCTATGGATTACACAGGAAGATACCATGGTGATTCCTTGTTACATTGGAAAAAATACTAAAAGGTATATAGACTCAATCATCATTTTATAAATAAGACCAGGAGAAATTCAGAGTTAAAAAATTATTTACATGTGTCCCCACAACCTACTATCTTCTACTTGGGTTCTGACCACAAAGACAGAAATCCAAAAGTCAGTCATCAAGGAAAGTAAGAGTGCAGTTCTATTTCACTTTTTTCTCTTTGTTCCTTCAATCATAACTATTTAATACATTTTTAGTTGATTAAAAAGCATGGCATCATGATGGCTACTTTAAATATGTTATATATGAAAGAACCAAGTGAATGTTGTACAATAGCTATATCATGTTCTATTTTCTCAAATTCTTTCCACATAATACAACTTATCTGAGTAAATGTTTTTAAGAGGTTCCCAAAGTCAATTATCTGCCACAATGGAAAATATAATCTCAATTCTATCAAAAAGCCAGGAAACTCAGATGACTTCATATTTTCAACAATTGGCCCTGTATTCTGTCTCTGACATTTATTAACAAGATAAGAAAAATGGAGAAAGACACAGTTTAAAAAAAATGCTTTGTTTCTTATTAAAGAATTTTAGCCATATTTGTGCCAATTCAGTCTCATCAAAAGGAAATCAGCCATATAAGGCTCCATTTGGGAGAGTCCATGCTTTTGAAACATTTTAGTGGGGACTCAGACTGGGAACTCTTTCTTATTCATTAGTATATGGACTTAGACAACCTGGCACATTAAATAATTACCCTGAATTTTTTTTTTCTGTTTCATCAGGCAACCATCCATTGGCTCACATTTGTGGTCATCCTAGATAAATCTTTGCACAATAACAAGAAAGAAAATGAAGTACAGATAACTCAATCTCTCTCTTTCTCTCTCCATGAAGATAGACAGAGACATAATCTCCAAAAACATATTTTAAAAGGTAAATAATAGAATATTACCTTCTTCCCAAAGCACAGAGGTTGCCACTTCAATCCCCAGTCCGAACACATATAGGAATAGCTCAGTGTTTCTCTCTCTCTCTCTTCCTGCTTCTCTCTCACTCACACTAAAAGATGAGCCTAGAAATAACTTAAAATGCAAATAATATTATGAATAAGCTTATGCCAATAAAATTATTTAAAAATTATTAATAATTGTCACTAGAGTACTTGGCTTATAAAACTCAAGTTTGTAAAAAAGAACCCAAAACATACCTTTTTTTGCTTTCTTTTACTTTTAAAACAAGGATTAGCTATTCAAATTTTTCTCAAATATGTTCCTCAATAAAATGACTTTATAACACAACTTTGTTTTCTTTACTGGAGAAAATACTGTTTTATTAAAGAAGATGATGTGATTCTTATGATTGCTAGAAAGTGAATTTGAATTATATGTAAAGATATTTTGGAAAATTTAAAAAATATTTTAACATCCTTCTGAGCTTCTTATTTAAATGGTTATGATTCACAGGATAAGCATTCATTTAAACATGTTTTAAGATCATTATTTATCCATTCTCCCAAATTTTGTATATCAAAATTTCCTATGCACTCATGTATTTACCACAGTCTTGATGATTGCCTCTTTAACAAGAAAACATTGCTGATGCCAAGAATTTGGATTAATGACTATGTTTACCTTGATAGTAATGGAAAATATTAAACAATGCAAAATTTTAAGCTTGTAGTTCTGACTAATACTGTAGAAGTAATTGAGCTTTGCTTAAATTAACTCAAGCAGTTTGTCTGAAAAGGACAAATGACAACTCTGTTTTGTGCTTTGCGAGTCAATGTCAGTAAACATATTCTGTACCAGAATGGCTATTTTTATCTTTTCTCATGACATTAATTCTAAATTTTGGTGAGTAAACAATGCAAAATAATTTAGATATTACATAATTTAATCCTATTCAGAAATGATGAGTTCTCACCAATATGAGCAATAGGGAGCGACTGAAAGGACTTTAAGTTTGCATAGTATCTAAAAATAAAAGTTTCTCTATAGTTAGATTGCTTAAGGGTAGGCTTTTATGACAGTGAACAATGGTCAAAGAGATGAAAGTTCAGACCTGGTTCTGAAAGGAATTGGTGTATAAAAGTAGGGTTTAATGGTCAAGAATTATTTTCACATTGGAAAAAACCAGAGTCAATGTTAACGTCTTCAAGGACTCAGTTCCTGTGAGTGGTATTTTTTTTTTGATTAAGTGGTTTTAAAACAGGGTTCTATTCTTAGCATATTACTGAAGAATCAAATAGAACATTTGAAGAAAAAAATAGTCATATAGCTGGGTCCATCCTGTTGGTGAAGGAAGAAAAGAGAGGAAACAGAGAAAGAGAATATCTGGGGAACTTGGAAATCTGAATAGGAAGTTTCATGGGTAACTATAATTTACCCAAGATGTCAGGTTTATGGAAGAAGACTAATCCTAAGCCATATCCTCCAGTCAAACAGAGGCTTCTAATTTCTTTTGTCCTACTCAGAATTGACTCAAAAACTAAGAAAGACCAATAAAGTAAGGACTTATTTGAGTATTTTCAACAGGAATGAATTTGAATCAGGGGGAAAAAATCAATAAAACTATTTCATCTACTCATGTTATTTCATTATGCGTGGGAAGGTGATGCAGCAGCAATATAGTTTATAGGCAATGTGTGTGTGTGGATTTGGTAAAATTTAATATATTAGAAGATAGCTAATTTTTCAGTGTATGAGTTTATACCCTGCTATAAAAAATAGATTATATAGGAAATAAAGTTTTGCTATAAAGTATCAGTGTTTCTTTAAGTATCTCTAAATACCACTAACTTCCTGTATATATCTGCTATCCCTAAGCACAATCTCCCTGAAAGCCTGTTTTGTTTTTAGCACATTATACTCAGCACCAAGAATTGGTTCAGAGAAAGTCCAAAAGGAGATGTGTTGAATCAACAATACCTCATTATATACTTGGGAGTGAGTTAAGAGTAATGGAATTCTTGACATTGGTAAAATGCATGTGTCTATGTTAATGTATGGGTGTAGTACTTCTTTGCATATACATAAGTATCCACTTCTATTAGCTTCCATGCTATTAGTAGAATACTTATAATTTCTTTCTTTATTTCTAGAAATTATTTTTCAAAGTTTAGAAATTTATGTTTTGCTCTTTAAGCTTCTTCTCTCACGAAGGCTTAAAGAAATTCAAAAAGTGAATTTGAAAACATGATTATTACCTCTTTTCTATATGTATTGTCCTTGTTCACAAATCAATTAATAGATGAATAGACCCAGAAAATCCACTTCTGGGTATTTATCAAAAACAATAATTTGATAAAGTAATTGCCCTACTTTAATTTCTGATTATTTACAATAGCCAACATATAAAAGCAACCTAGGTGTCCAACAACAGATGAATGAAGAAAGATGATGTATTACATATATATAATGGGATATTAATTACTCAGGCATACAAAAAGAATGACATTTTGTCATTTGTGATAACATGATGGACCTAGAGAATGTTGTATTAAGTAAAATAAGTCATATAGAGAAAGACAAATATTGTTTGATTTCACTCATATGTGGAATCTAGGAAAATAAAACAAATGAACAAACAAATTTACAGATACAGAGCACAAATTGATAGTTTCCATATGGGAAACAAGGGGGATGGGTGGAAAAGAGAAAGAGGATTAAGAAGTAAAACTTCCAGTTACAGAATAAGTCACAGAGATAAAATGTACAACATAGGGATAAAGTCAATAATATTGTAATAACTATGTATCGTGACAAATGGTTACTGGACTTATTTTGATGATCACTTTGTTAGGTATAAATGTTGAATCACTAGGTTGTACATCTGAAACTCATAAAATATTGTATGTCAACTGTAGGTAAAAATAAATTTAAGAAAGAAATAGATAAGCCTGACTTGTGGTAGCACAGTGGATCAAGCGTCGACCTGGAATGCTGAGATTGCCGGTTCAAAACCCTGGTTTTGCCCAGTCAAGGCACGTGTGGGTGTTGATGCTTCCTGCTCCTCCCCTCTTCTCTCTGTCTCTCTTACTCTCTCTCTTTTCCTTCTCTAAAATGAATGAATAAATAAAAATAATTTTAAAAAGAGAAATATATAAGTAGATAAGAACCACTCACTTCTGACATTAGATATATTCAATATATTGTTTCCTTCATCTCAAAATATAAAATATGTAATTGTCTTATATTAAATAATTTTCTGCTGGGAGAAGTGAACCCAAAGAATAATTAAGACCCAATTTCTTCACTCAAAGACCTTAAAGTCCAGCAGGCTAGACAGAATTTTAAAGGGCAAACAATTACATAGTCAGATAAGGACTAAGAATAGAGAGTTAAAAAAGTTAAGAAAACTAATTAATTCTCTCACTAATGTTTGACATTGCCTGTTAATTTTCATTTTGTGACTAAGTCATTTGTGATCAGACTATTAGTCAATAATAGTAAAATACAGAAGAAGAAAAAAATACAATACTTGTTTGATTTGCTTTGGCAAGTTCTAGATAAGTTCCAATATATTTTTAAATAAAAGCATTTAACTTTGACCTTTTTTTATTTCTTTAAGACTTTGTTTTACTTTTTAAGTTATATAAATTTCTAATCACTACATTGTGCACCTCAAACTAATAATATTGCATGTCAGCTATAATTAAAGATTTAAAAAATAATTAATAAAAGGAAATCATTAAAACTGATCATCGGGTCTGAAGTGGTAGAGTTGATTTGTCCATATGAAGCTAAGCTTCTATTGCAATTACTGCATGTATGACAAGTCATTACAGACAAAGGAACTGAAGTTCACAGTTAGGGGACTTAATAAATGTGTACCACACACTTTGTTATGAGAAGCCCTAATTACCCACTTGCTCTTCTGCTTCAGTATCATTTCACTCCATTGCCCAGCTATAAAAATACTTAAAAAATACTCTGGGTCTTTTCTTCACCCCTTGTTTGTCAGACAGAGCACAGAAAAATCAGTCATTTATCGAGCTGGTAGAATTAATAAAAGAGGTGGTGAGATTGCCTCACTCATCTCTCACGCTCATTTTCTCTCATTCTCAAAACCCCTCTCTTGAACTAGTCTTCCTTCAGAAGCATAAGGCTGCTCTGTTTCTATCCTCCATAGAGGAGGCAACATAGTACGATCTATGTGTCTGAAGCTGCAGTTGTATGATTTCATTGCTTGGGATAAGTTTATGAAGTATGTCATATAAAGACAACTTTGAACCTCGTTCAAGAGGTCTTTTTCTAGACACGTTCAGCTTTCTTATCTCTATTTTGTTCCTGTATATCTATCATAATTGGTTCCAAATTCAATAGAACCAGCTAACTACTTTGTCACTGGAAAAGTCTCACTAGTCACAAACAAATCAGGAACCACAGGAAAGATAAAAAATGCAAGAAAGGTAAATAGATTTGGTGACTAGAGATAATTAAAGGGATGCATAAATTCATTACAATAGAGATATGTAGGGAAAATTGTTTCAAAATTACAAAGCAGAAAACTGCAACAGCAGTGACAAGGGGGAAAACTACCCCAAATCATAATGTTTGGAAGATGCACGAGATGGAAAGTCATCCTGCTTCTACGCTATAAGAATGTGAGCAAACTAATGAACCAATATTCCTCAGTTTCTTTATCAATTATATAACAATATTAAAGTGAGGGTATATATATATTAAGTATATACATATCATTTATATAAATATGTATTAAAAGTTTGTAGTAAGTATATAATAAAATAGAGTCCATTAATTGCTTGACATATAGTGAAGACTGGCCTAGCACATCAGCCATCAGGCCATTTGAGATGATAAAATTTCTTATGCAGCCACTTTCTCCCCAGAAGTAAAAGTGAAGTTTCTGCCACACTGTTCCTATACCCTCTGTCACTAAAGCTAAGAACAGCTAGGTAAGTATTTTGTTAGTCACAGAGATATGTGTCAGGTGAAAAGAAAACAAAATCCCTGTGTATTATGTGGCGTGAAGGCAGAATCTTCTCTCACCCAGGATATTATTGTATGTGTCTTAATCATCTATGTACCAGCCTGGGCTGGTTTATGTTTGTTTCTCAAGTCAGGGCTCGATCATATTGATCATATTGATTGGAGACCCTGCAACAGGATTTCTTAATCTGAAAACTATTGACAGTTTGGGTTCCATAATACTTTCTTGGGAAAAGGAGGTGCCCTGCTATTGTAGAGGGTTTAGAAGCATCTCTGCCTTTACTAACTAGATGTAAGTAATAACCCCTTTTAATGTAACAACCTAAAATATCTCTAGATACTGCCAGATGTCTCTGGGTATAAATGTAAAATCTCTCCTCTCCCTCAGTTCAGACTCACTGCCCTGCAACCATTCAAATGCAGTGCAAAACTATTCATTGTATGGCTTAATTTTATTGATGCTTATATACAGTATATGTATTAGTGAGTGGAAAGCATTTTGCTTTTGGTTTGTTTAAACTATTGCTGTGTCTTTCTCATTGACTGGTCTGGCTAATTATTAAAACCATTAATCTATAACTAGTCATAAGGATATGGGATCATCTTCTTGTTATTAAAACATTTTATTAGAAAGAACAAATTAAGGCTTGGATTGTTTTAATACTTTCTGGTGTCTCAATATCACTAAGTAAGCCTTGAGTAGCATTCCCAGAACTATTTATATTGCCACCTAATGGTAATTGCCAGAATTACAGGCAACTCTTTTTAGGGAACCTCAAGACTGCAGTAGAACCAAACAAATCTTATTGTGTTTACTGATGGTAAATATCACACCCTGGGATATTTCTGTAATAGACAAACTGAAGGTGTTGGAAGTCTTTTAGAGATGTAGCAAGGGACTCAACAGATTCACAAATCCCCCGCTCAGTGTCTCTCTTGAATTAAACTCTTGCCCACAAGTATCAGTTTCATGAAACCTCCAAAAACCTTTCAGGGAATTTTTTACAAAATCATTTTCAACAAAATAGCCTCTAATACAAGAGAATTCTAAGTCCCTAATTGTAAGTACCTTCTTTTATGATCCTTGAATTTTAAGGTCTAGATTCTTACAGGGATTGGATATTAATTCTTTCAAAATAATTAAAATCCATAAAAAACTAAAAAGAGTATAGAAAAACTTAATTTGTCTTCTTCAAAACCTATTTAATGCAAACTCAAAACCTGGCTAGTGCTGAAATGGCAGCAGGACCACTTTTTGTCCTTTAATTACAGGAGGGCACTTCAGGCCTGCAGTTTTACTCTAGTTAGAACCCCTTCTGTGTCCATTCTCCTTCACAATAAAAGCCCTATGCCTTTTGTGGGGCTCTCTATGACATGCCCTGAGTTTGCCACATTTCCTCTGTACTGCATGCCCTTTATACTCAAACCACCTTTTCTAGGTGGTTTCCTGAAACTCTGCTCCTCAGTGCCTTCCTAGTTTGTCTCCTTCTGTCTTCTTCATGGGACTACCCCTTGATACAGATTCGTGACTCAGCTCAAATGTCGGTTATTCTGGAAAGTCCTCGTGTGATTCAGTTAAACACTGGATCCATCATGTTCCCACAGGTGGCTTCCCTCAGACTGTGCCTGGCAGACTGCCCCCTACAGGGAGCATCCTTGAACAAGACCCCAGCTGCTGTCCTCTGAAATCCATGGTTGCATTTGTGTCATGACCACAGCTCTTCTAGTCCATGTCTAGTCAACACTGAGTCCTGGAAGTTATAGAACTCTTCAGATTCTGGCTTTGCCTCCTCTGTGTTACTTCTGGACTTTCCTCAGACTACACAGCAGCCCAGGAAACTTTCAACCCTCTTACCTCCCTTTCTTTTTCACACAGAATTAGATTTGTGTCATGACCTAACTGCTTCTCAAACTTTTCCACTTCCTCCCTATGATCCTTCATAAATATTTCCCCCAAGAAATTCTTTGCACATGTAATGCTATCATAGCATCTGCTTCTCAGAGAACCAGAGCAACACATACACAGTCCTGTGCATGTCTCTAGGCACCCGTTGTGCTGCATTGTACTTGCACATTTACTAGTTGATCTTCTACACTAGATTGCTATCTTTTTGTCACTGGGTAATAGGCCTTCTTTTCCTCTATTCTCAGTACAATATTTAGTAAGTATTCAATACATATTTGTCGAATGAAAGACTGAATCACTTTACTGAGCTTTCAATCCTACGGACAAACATGACTAAATCCATTTTAAAAATTGACTTATTATTGCAAGGCATTCTGGTTGCTATAGGATACAGAAAGCTATTAAGATAGTTTCCCATTTGTCAGTTTATAATTTTAGATCTGGAGATAGAAAAATATAAATACATTATGCTCATCAAAACGTGGCACATGTGTGGGGGTTGTAAAAGAGAAGAAAGAATTCATCGTAGGCTGGAAAAATGGTATAGGTTTCATTAGCAATAGTATTTCACTTGACAGTGGACAGACTGCGGGCCCAGGTAAAAAGAGGCAAGGAGAGAGACAAGAATAAAATCTTGACGATGGAAGTGCTCATGAAATTTTTGGGCACAATCATAGCATTAATTAACAGAGAGTAAATAAGAGGGATAAAACTATGGAATACTTTAAATACTGGGCTAAGGGTTTACTGGTATTTTATTTATTTTTATATATATTTTCCATTTTCTGTACAGTAGCCACTCATACCAGTCTTTTTGCTGTTTCCATATTAGCATGCTTCAACCACAGCACCTTTCACTTGCTTAGCCTTCAGTTTCATTAATTTTTCTCATGTGTGACTTTCTCAGTGTTCTCTCTCTGGCCATTCTACCTAAGGGTTCAACCCTACTCCAATGTTTTCTCATCCTCTGTTAGCACCATTACTAACATTCTACAATATTAAATTCATTTAATATCATTTCTATCTCTTGCTTAATACCACCATTTTATCTTTTATCTCTTAAAATGTAAGCTCAGTAAAAATAAAATTTGTCTCGTTTATTACCATTATATTTTTACTGTCTTAAATAGTAGTTAGTACATACTAGGCATTCAGGAAATATTTAAGAATGAATGAAAATGAAGGAATCATTGAAGATTTCTAAATAATAATGGGAATATTATGTGCAGTATTGTAAAGCAATGAAGGAATAAATTCCATGCAGCTAAAATAAGCAGAACAAGTTACTTGGGGTGGAAGTGATGATGGGAGGTAGGAGAAAAAAACAGGTAATTATTGCCAGCTGACAAGGGCAAAACTATAATCACAGTCATGTTTATAAAAACAATGGTTTTCCAAATAGGACCAGCATCGTCATCATCACCTGGGAATTTGCTGAAAGTGCAACTCTTCTGGCTCTACCTGAGATCTACTGGGTCAGAAACTGTGAGGATGGGGTCTAGCAGCCAATAAACAATAACAAGCTCTTCAAGGATATTTGAGGTTACTAAAGTTTGAGAACTGCTGATATAAAGGGAAAGGAGTAATGTAAGCAACTGTATGTAGGAAATAGACAAAATGAAAGGGATTGTTGAAGATTACTTACATTTGGAGAGTACTTGACATTTGAAAGAATGGTAGTTCCGTTGAAAGGAAAAGGGAAATCAGAAAAATAATTTGAAGATAAAAAAGATTAAAATTTAAATCATACTATCATCAGCCTACATCTGTCTGTCTATCTGCACACATTTATTTATTTAAATTCTTTCATGTTGTACAAAATTTTCCAATAGAATTCGTTGTGTCTAACCTGTTTGTTGAAACCAAGGTGACAAATGATGCAGAGAAGACTATTTGGATACTTCAGGGATCTCCTGACATCAATTTCTCCAAATTTAGTAATGTTTAAAAATATCTGCAGCCTATTAATAGCTCCTGTCACAGTACCATGAACTTTATAACATAATCAGTATTATATCAGATGTAAATTTTTAAAGTTGTAGAGATGAGAAAGCTAGCCATAATAAATACCTAAACCGAGATATCTAGCATAATATCTAAGTGCTAATATTTTCTATGAGAATATTTTATCAAGAGGTAAGGAACTGAAGTATACTTTTAACACATGTTTAAGGCAGAAAGGATACAAGTAGAAAAACCAGTTGCATTTTTCATTATAGACTGAAGCTAAGGGAAGAAATCAATGAAGATTCTACTGGTATTTCAACTCTGGGTATATTGTTGGCAAAAATGTTTCTAGGAAATTTGACATTCCACAGACTCAAGATTATTCCACATTACCTATGAAGAAATCAGCCAAAAAAAAATAATAATAAGGTCTTTGGTACTCTGAGTTTAATTGTTATTTCCTCTATGATTCTTTTGACTTAATAACTTTAAACCTTACTTGACTTGGGGTAGTGAACACGCAACACAGTGTACAGATAATATGTTATAGAATTTTGCACCTGACATCTGTGTAGTTTTGTTAACCAGTGTCACCCAAAAAATTCAATAAAAAGGAAAAAATGATACTTCAAACCTTAAACCTCAGTAAAACCTTGATTTCTTATCTAGATCCCCAATTTATGTAGTTGTATATAATAATAGATATTTCAGGGATCTTTTATTTTTCTAAATGGTCATGCTATTAAATTCCTGTGGAAATAATTTAATTCAAAGAGTAGTTGCACTTAGAAAAGGCAGAGTGCTTGGCTGGCACTTATTCAGAAGCCTTCTGTATGCTTCCTTTGGGTCCCATTGTAATCTCAGGTTCCTCACTTATTTTAATGGAAAGTAGAAGTAAAGTAAATAGAGGTTTATTTGATGAATGCTAGCTTGAAATTTTCAAATGAAAAAAACAAAAAATATCCAGGTTTTCATTTCTTCATAAACTATTTTAAAAACTGTAGAGAATAAAATGGTTAGACATTTTTTTTATTGCCATACTGAATTCTTATTGTTTTTGGAATATTAGCTTTTATTTACTCATTCACTTATTCACTCATTCATTTAGCTTTCCTTTAAATGAGTTTTTACTTTGAAAAAGAAGCACTTCAGTTTCATTGATTTATGTAATGCAATTTTTGTACCCTCTGAAAAGTGTACCTATTTTCTGATTTCCCTATCTTATTTTTATTAAAAGATTAAGAATTTTGAGAGGAAAGTTTTGCTTTATATATTTAAGTAAGTCTCCTCAAGAAAACTTCAAGGTCATTTTTTTTTCAGTACATAAAGAATCAAGGACAGAAACACATTCTACAAAAATTTAGCTCAATATGCTAGGTTATGGGGGAAAAGTCAGATCATCTTATCTCTGCTCAAACATATGGATAATGTGCTCACTAAAACCAATGTACCCTATCCAAGGACAGTTTGCAGTCATGTTCTTATATCATTTTGAATCTCAGGCAGAAGGCCTTAATTATATCTATTTTTATTCAGTAATGAGAAAGGAGATTTGACAACAGAATGGATCAAGTGCTTCTTCTCACAGGTATTATTAGCCCTGTTGCAAAGAGACAATCAGTCTTTCTTAAGCTACCTTAATCCTTACAACTTTTAACAATGTAAAACAAAACCAGCCCTGGCCAGTTTGCTCAATGGATAGAGCATCCATCCAGCGTGGGAAAGTCCCAGTTTGATCTCCAGTCAGGACACACAGAAGAAGCAACCATCTGCTTTTCTTCCCTGTCCTCTCCTCCTTCTCTCTCTTTTCCCCTCTCTCAGCTAGTAGTGTGATTGTTCTGGATGTCAGTGTTGGGCACTGAGGATGGCTTGGTTGGTCCAAGAATCCTCCCAGACACTGATGATAGCTCAGTTGATTTGAGTATTGGCCCGAGATGGAGTTTCCAGGTGGATCCCAGTCTGGGAACATGCGGGAATCTGCCTCTTTATCTCACTTCTCACTTAAAAAAAAAAAAAACCCCACAAAATCGTAATTATGACATCTGAATGAAAAGTTTTCCAATGAATCTAGTAGGACTAGACATATAAATAAATATACCATTATTGCACAGAAATAATTAAAACATTTTTTAAATTTTTGCCTGTTTATTTTTTCTATATATATCATCTAATAATTCCTAACCTTTATTGAGTGCTTTCTTTATGTTAGAATATACACTAAGAACTTATGTAGAATATCTTTCTTAATATACAAAATTACCTCATTCTGTAGGTATTATTAAGATGGCCATTTTACAGATTCATGTGTGTCTAAAATCACTATTATCATACATAGAAGACTTGGTTAAATGAAGGGGATCTATTTTCTGAATTCAACTCTTAATTACATCATTATATATATTTACCAGCCTTGTAAAAATATACAGAATTTTATAAAAATACTTTTTGGGTATAGTAAGATACTATTAAATAAAAAGTGTTAAATTGCAAGAGAACAATTAAAAAGTAGAAATATTAATTTAATTTTATATTATGCATTTCAAATTACAATAATAAACTAATATTTTTTATAGAAATTATAATATATAATGAAAAAACCTTCTTTGATAATGCTTTCCTCTCTAACCCTGATCATTACTTATGTTGAACAAATTTAGGGTAAACACATTATCTGGTAAAAGGTCTTCTTAACAGGGACTCTGGAGATACCTGGAGAATTCCAGAATGTACCCATGCTGGACTATACTAGCCTAGTTGTTTCCTGGGTTTATTGTATGAGGTATCTTTCAGTATACATCATGTACAAGGACACATTATCAAGTGTTTTTGACCTATATGAGGTGATACTTAGACATCTACATGAAACTAGGTACAAGGTTACTCTTACTTATTTGGGCTTAGAGGAAGAGATTTTGCTCCCAGAAGGTTTGGAGTTACTCTATGTCATTCAAAGATTATTATTTGCAATTGTGTACACGGTAGTGACACACTGCAACAAGCAATTATCCTAACTATGCTGATGTCATAAGTGATAAGATTTGTTAACATATTCTTCCACATTGTAGCTTCACATTTGCTGTCTAAACATACAGAAAAAGATTAATATTTATCATCATTAAATTTAAAAAGTTTCCACCAAAAGGAATGGATAAAAAACAAGTATCAAGAATGTACAGATGGATGATGACGTCAGAGTAATGGCGGGGTAGGAAGCAATACCGATAAATCTCCCCCAAAACTCAACAAGATCTTCAACCACAAACAGTAAAACCTATCCTTGGAGGCTCCAGATGTTTCGCAATACACCCAAAGCTATGGTCGAGCGAAAAATTGGCTAAATATATAACCAAACCCTGAAGGAAATAAGGAGTAAGAAATGCTCCGCCTTCCTCACTAACCTAAACAGGGCGGCTTTCTCTGGGATCCGTGAATATAGAAACTGAGGTGGGCAAAGGGGGTGAATAGATCCAGGCCGCGGCACAAACGGCCGAACCAGGCTGTGGCACGGAGATCCAGGCCGAGGAAAAACTAATCCTGTGGCAACCCGGGCAATACAAGCTAACACTCGTGCCAAACCCAGACAAAGAAAGACAAGCGGGGCAGCCATTTTACCCGATCTCCTGGTCGGCGTGCGCAGATAGTGAGCAAGAGATTTCTTCCTAAGCCCCGGGAGTGGGTGCCCATGTTACCCCACAGAGAGGTGCCGGGGTCCAGCCCCGGGGGGGATCCAGGGGTCCCACAGGAGGAGACGGCGTCGGCGAAATCGAGTGAGAGAGCCGAATTCTTTTCTTTCTCTTTATTCTGTAGTTAGCATTTACTGCCAGGCATCTCTGCCAAATGCTAGTACAGCTCCTTTTTTATACACACACACCAAGTTACAATTACATGGTATTAATCATTGCTTCTGTTTCACTATGTTTACATGTTTCCAGATAACAGTTAATTTATATCTATAAACTACAAATCAGGTGGCAAATCATTCAAAGTACAACTACAAAATAACTTGAATAGCGATAACAACATTGGTAAAAGCTTTTAAAGGATTAGTACTAACTAATAACTCAACTTTACTGTTGTTGTGAGTCAAGGGGCAGAGAGAGATTAACAGACAAAATCATTAGGGAGTAGCAAAGGACCACCGCTTGCTCAGGCAAATGGCCTTGAGTTTATGCAGTGTCCTAACTTTTCTCACAAGATAACAAAAGGCTTGCCCATTAAGAAATTGACATAACATTAAGAGTAACTTTTACTTAAAGATATATAGAGTGCACTCGCAAGATAGCTTAGTAGCAACATAATTTCAGAAGACATTAATTGCTATTGCTTCTATGGATGCCCCCCCATACCTCTCATTATCAGAAGAAAGAATTTTTGGGGAGGTATACAAACCTCATGAGAGTGTCTCACTGAGAAAGCCCAGCAACTGCCTTCAGTCATAAAACAATTCTCTTAGCAAAACATTCTTTTCTTGCTAACTGCATTCCCATCCCAGGCCACGCAACGGGCCATTCCATAACACCTTACCTAAGATTCTATTGTCTAGTCAAATTTTATTTATTTACTATATTCACACACTAGTTAAGTTCTAACTATATTCTTCTTAGAGTGTACCACTATCTGCAGATCAAATAAGCAAGAAGAAAGGAAAGTTTCTCTACTCTATCACCTGAAAAGGCTAGGGAGGAAAAATGATGAATTAAGTGAAGGCCGAAAGGTGCTCTGACAGCCACTGCCTTCTACCCATTCACAAGTCACAATCTTTTCTTTCTAACATGATTAAGAAGAAATTCTCCTACAAACTTAACCCTTTACGAGGGATATCATAGCCAGCCTCTTATGTTTATGAGCCCAGTTCAAGGGGCTTACAGGCTTTTCTGTGGAACTTACACCTTCTGTCTCATTTCCAAAGAAATTACTACAAATCAACAGGGAAAGCATGGTATTATTATCCCTGTGCCACAAATAATAGCACACACCCAGAAAAAGGGGGGATATAAGGCCAGATTAATTCAAAAAGTCAAAGGGGGAAGTATCGTTGTGCCTATTCTTTTGCGGTGACTTTGTCACCCCGCAGCCATTGGTCTTCACTGCAGTGACTTTGTCACCCCACAGCCATTGGTCTTCTCTGCTGTGACTTTGTCAATCAGCAGTTTTTGATCTTCTTCTGCTGTGACCTTGTCAGCCAGCAGTTGTGGGTCTTCTCCTGCTGTGACCTTGTCAGCCAGCAGTTGTGGGTCTTCTGCTGCTGTGACCTTGTCAGCCAGCAGTTGTTGATCGGCTCCCGACAGAGAGGCAGAGTCAGAGGCCTTTCTATGGGCTGAAAGTGGAATCTCTGGGCAGCCCCAGCGCCCTCGGAAGGCCGCGCACGGGAGGGAGTGAGAACTAATTCCAACGGTGGAACTTTTCCGTGCTGGTAGAGGATTCACTCAGAGGGAAATGCGGCTGGCCTCATATCCTGGTCTGCGCACGCAGATAGTGAGTGAGAGATTCCTCCGAGTGCCTTGGCAGTGCACGCCCGTGTTATTGCACAGAGGGGCAGAGTCAGGGGCCTTTGTGTGGGCCAAAGCGGAATCTCGGGGCACCCCAGCGCCTTGCAAAAGCCATGCACAGGGATGGAGCGAGAGCCAATTCCAATGCTGCAACTTTTCCATGCAGTTGGGGGTTTCACTCAGAGCGTAAGACTGCTGGCCGGATATCCTGGTCTGCGCGCACAGATAGTGAGCGAGAGTTTCCTCCAAGCGCCTCAGAAGTGGGTGCCCGCCTGTGTTACCAGACAGAGTGGCAGAGCCAGAGGTCTTTGAGTGGGCGGAAAGCCCGCCTGATTATGCTAGCAGCTCTGACTGACTGAGCCTTACCCAGAGCCCTGTGCTGAGTGGAAATAGAGTGGGGAGTTGCCAGCTCTTTGAGCCTCTTACTATACAGGCAGAGGCAGCAGCAACCCCATAGCTGGATTATCAGGCTACTAATTGAAGAAGGAAAGACTAGGAGAAAGGCTCCAGGAACACGAACTCTCTCACTGTCGGAGCCTATAAATGCTAATGAGCCTCAACTGCCAACGAGACTAAAGCACAGTACATGACATTGCCATAGAGACTTATCAACTGCAAACCTCTACCTGAGCGTGCCAAAGGGCAAAACCCAGGGTACAGAGTCACCAACCAGGAAGAGGGAGAGAAAAGAAAAAGCAAGAAGATAACCTCTCAAAATCAAGAATAATCTGCAGACTTTATAACCTATCCCATTTTATTATATTTGTTCGTTTGTTTCTCTTATCTTCATTCTTGATATATTTTTTTCCTCCTCCAATTTGGCCGATTAACTCTCTGCTGGTCTTACTCTCTCCTCTCCTTGAACTACATTACCCATAAGTGTTACATCTCCCATTATCTTTTCTCTCCTCTTCCTTTCTCTCTATGAGGGTTGCACTCCAAAACCCTTAACTCTCTCTCTCATTCCTCTTTTTTCTTTTTTCTTTTTTTAGTGGTTCGCTCTTTTTTTCTCTCTCTCTCTCTTTCTTTTCTCCCTCTATATTAGTTTCTTCCTTTCTCCTTTACATCTCCTCTCATTCAAACCTCAATAACAAACAAATTATCTTATCTGGGACTCAAACTTATGTTTGTGGCATTCTGGGGGGTTTTTACTTCACCTTTTTAACTCACTAGCAGTGCTCCCATCCCTGGCTCTCCATTTTATCTAGTTCTTGTTCCACTAAATACAATAGTAATTTTTTAATTTGTCCCCCCATTTTTCTGTTTTCCTCTTATTCCTCTCATCATAACTCTTAGTCAACCAACACCTAAAAGCAAATAATTTTATTCTTGACCCAAATTTTTTCCTTATTTGCTTTTTGTGGGTCCATACCCCCTTCTTTTTTTTTTTTTTCTTTTTTTTCTTTTTTTGCCCCTTTATTACTTTTCCCCAATTCAGGCCCTCCATTACAGGCATTGTTTGTTATAATTCACAGTTCACCACAAGATTTTCTCAAGAAAGAGGGAAGAGGAGAGGAGAGGAAAAGAGGAGGGGGGGAATAATTTCCTTTTTTTAAAATTTTTATTTTATTTTATTTTTATTTCATTATTAATTTTTTTTTTTGTATTTTTCTGAAGCTGGAAACGGGGAGAGACAGTCAGACAGACTCCCACATGTGCCCGACCGGGATCCACCCGGCATGCCCACTAGGGGCAACGCTCTGCCCACCAGGGGGCGATGCTCTGCCCCTCTGGGGTGTCGCTTTGTCACGACCAGAGCCACTCTAGTGCCTGGGGCAGAGGCCAAGGAGCCATCCCCAGCGCCCGGGCCATCTTTGCTCCAATGGAGCCTTGGCTGCGGGAGGGGAAGAGAGAGACAGAGAGGAAGGAGGGGGAGGGGGTGGAGAAGCAAATGGGTGCTTCTCCTATGTGCCCTGGCCGGGAATCGAACCCAGGTCCCCTGCACACCAGGCCGATGCTCTACCACTGAGCCAACCGGCCAGGGCCTCATTATTAATTTTTTTAAAAAAAAACAACTCTTTTCGATTTTTTATTTTTTTAACTTTTTATTCTTTATTAAATCTCATTAATACTATCAACAAAACCACCCTCAGATGCCATTAAGGAAGAGAAAATCGAATATCATGGATACAAAAGAAAGAGAGGTAACACAACTAGATGAGGAAAAATCTATGGAGAAAAAATTAAATATATTGGAAACCTTGGAGCTAAATGACAGAGAATTCAAGATAGAAATCCTAAAAATTCTCCGAGACATACAAGAAAACACAGAAAGGCAATTTAGGGAGCTCAGAAAACAACTCAATGAACACAAAGAATATATGTCCAAGGAAATTGAAACTATAAAAACAAATCAAACAGAGATGAAAAACTCAATTCACGAGCTGAAAAATGAAGTAACAAGCTTAGCTAATAGAACAGGTCAGATAGAAGAGAGGATTAGTGAAATAGAAGACAAGCAACTTGAGGCACAACAGAGAGAAGAAGAAAGAAACTCAAAAATTAAAAAAAATGAGATAGCCCTACAAGAATTATCTGACTCCATCAAAAAGAATAACATAAGAATAATAGGTATATCAGAGGGAGAAGGGAGAGAAAATGGAATGGAGAACATACTCAAACAAATAATAGATGAGAACTTCCCAAGCCTGTGGAAAGAATTAAAGCCTCAAGTTCAAGAAGCAAACAGAACTCCGAGTTTTCTTAACCCCAACAAACCTACTCCAAGGCATATCATAATGAAATTGACACAAACCAACAGCAAAGAAAAAATTCTCAAGGCAGCCAGGGAAAAGAAGAATACAACATATAAAGGAAGGCCCATTAGATTATCATCAGATTTCTCAGCAGAAACTCTACAAGCTAGAAGAGAGTGGACCCCAATATTTAAAGTCCTGAAAGAGAGGAACTTTCAGCCACAAATACTATACCCATCAAAGCTATCCTTCAAATATGAAGGAGAAATAAAAACATTCACAGATACAGAAAAGATGAGGGAATTTATCATCAGAAAACCCCCACTCCATGAATTACTAAAGGGGGTTCTCCAATCAGATACAAAGAACAAAAAAAAAAAACAGAGCCACAAGTAAAAGCTCCAAGAAGAACACAATAAAACCAAATTTAAACTGTGACAACAACAAAAAGAAAGGGTGGGAGAAGATGGAGATTAACAGTAGCACAGGACACTGGAGTGCAAAAGTACTCACAAAATAGTTTGCTACAATGAACAGGGTAGGGACCCTTTTCATTACTCAAAGGTAACCACCATTGAAAAAACCACCACAGAAGCACATGAGATAAAAAAGATAGCAACAGAGGAAAAATGTATGGAATACAACCAAATAAAAACAAAAGATAGAAAAACGAAAGAGAAGGATCAAACAAGACACAAAACTAACAGAAAGCAAGATATAAAACGGCAATAGGGAACTCACAAGTATCAATAATTACACTAAATGTAAATGGATTAAACTCACCAATAAAAAGGCACAGAGTAGCAGAATGGATTAAAAAAGAAAATCCAACTGTATGCTGCCTACAGGAAACTCATCTAAGTAACAAGGATAAAAACAAATTCAAAGTGAAAGGCTGGAAAACAATACTCCAAGCAAATAACATCCAAAAAAAAGCAGGTGTAGCAATACTCATATCGGATAATGCTGACTACAAGACAGGAAAAGTACTCAGAGACAAAAATGGCCATTTCATAATGGCTAAGGGGACACTGAATCAAGAAGACATAACAATTCTTAATATATATGCACCAAACCAAGAAGCACCAAAATATATAAGACAGCTACTTAATGATCTTAAAACAAAAACTGACAAAAATGCAATCATACTTGGAGACCTCAATACACCGCTGATGGCTCTAGATCGGTCATCCAAACAGAGAATCAACAAAGACATAGTGGCCTTAAACAAAACACTAGAGCACCTGGATATGATAGACATCTACAGGACATTTCATCCCAAAGTGACTGAGTATACATTTTTCTCCAGTGTACATGGATCATTCTCAAGAATTGACCATATGTTGGGCCACAAAAACAACATCAGCAAATTCAGAAAAATCGAAGTTGTACCAAGCATATTTTCTGATCATAAAGCCTTGAAACTAGAATTCAACGGCAAAAAAGAGGGGGAAAAACCCACAAAAATGTGGAAACTAAACAACATACTTTTAAAAAATGAATGGGTCAAAGAAGAAATAAGTGCAGAGATCAAAAGATATATACAGACTAATGAAAATGATAATACGACATATCAGAATCTATGCGATGCAGCAAAAGCAGTGATAAGAGGGAAGTTCATATCACTTCAGGCATATATGAACAAACAAGAGAGAGCCCAAGTGATCCACTTAACTTCAACACCTTAAGGAACTAGAAAAAGAAGAACAAAGAAAACCCAAAACCAGCCGAAGAAAGGAGATAATAAAAATCAGAGCAGAAATAAATGAATTAGAGAACAGAAAAACTATAGAAAAAATTAATAGAACAAGGAGCTGGTTCTTTGAAAAGATCAACAAAATTGACAAACCCTTGGCAAGACTTACCAAGGAAAAAAGAGAAAGAACTCATATAAACAAAATCCAAAATGAAAGAGGAAAAATCACCACGGACACCGTAGATATACAAAGAATTATTGTAGAATACTATGAAAAACTTTATGCCACTAAAATCAACAACCTAGAAGAAATGGATAAATTCCTAGAACAATACAACCTTCCTAGACTGAGTCAAGAAGAAGCAGAAAGCCTAAACAGACCAATTAGTAGAGAAGAAATAGAAAAAAACCATTAAAAACCTCCCCAAAAATAAAAGTCCAGGTCCTGACGGCTATACCAGCGAATTTTATCAAACATTCAAAGAAGACTTGGTTCCTATTTTACTCAAAGTCTTCCAAAAAATTGAAGAAGAAGCAATACTTCCAAACACATTTTATGAGGCCAACATAACCCTCATACCGAAACCAGGCAAGGATGGCACAAGAAAAGAAAACTACAGACCAATATCTCTAATGAATACAGATGCTAAAATACTAAACAAAATACTAGCAAATCGAATACAACAACATATTAAAAAAATAATACATCATGATCAAGTGGGATTCATCCCAGAATCTCAAGGATGGTTCAACATACGTAAAACGGTTAATGTCATACACCATATCAACAAAACAAAGAACAAAAACCACATGATCTTATCAATAGATGCAGAAAAGGTTTTCGATAAAATACAACACAATTTTATGTTTAAGACTCTCAACAAAATGGGTATAGAAGGAAAATATCTCAACATGATAAAGGCCATATATGATAAACCATCAGCTAACATCATATTAAATGGCACTAAACTGACGGCTTTCCCCCTTAAATCAGGAACAAGACAGGGTTGTCCACTCTCTCCACTCTTATTTAATGTGGTACTAGAGGTTCTAGCCAGAGCAATCAGACAAAACAAAGAAATAAAAGGCATCCATATTGGAAAAGAAGAAGTAAAGGTATCACTTTTTGCAGATGATATGATCCTATACATCGAAAACCCCAAAGAATCCACAAAAAGACTACTAGAAACAATAAGCCAATACAGTAAGGTCGCAGGATACAAAATTAACATACAGAAGTCAATAGCCTTTCTAAATGCCAACAATGAAACAATTGAGAACTAACTCAAAAGAATAATCCCCTTCACGATTACAACAAAAAAAAATAAAATACTTAGGAATAAACATAACAAAGAATGTAAAGGACTTATATAATGAAAACTATAAACCATTGTTAAGGGAAATCGAAAAAGATATAATGAGATGGAAGAATATACCTTGTTCTTGGCTAGGAAGAATAAATATAATCAAGATGGCTATATTACCCAAAGCAACATACAAATTTAATGCAATTCCCATCAAACTGCCCATGACATTTTTTAAAGAAATAGAGCAAAAAATCATCAGATTTATATGAAACTATAAAATACCCTGAATAGCCAAAGCAATCCTAAAGAAAAAGAATGAAGCTGGGGGCATTACAATACCTGACTTCAAACTCTATTATAGGGCCACGACAATCAAAACAGCATGGTATTGGCAGAAAAATAGACACTCAGACCAATGGAACAGAATAGAAAGTCCAGAAATAAAACCACATATATATAGTCAAATAATTTTTGATAAAGGGGCCAACAACACACAATGGAGAAAAGAAAGCGTCTTCAATAAATGGTGCTGGGAAAACTGGAAAGCCACATGCAAAAAGAATGAAACTGGACTACAGTTTGTCCCCCTGTACTAAAATTAACTCAAACTGGATCAAAGATCTAAACATAAGACCTGAAACAATTAAGTACATAGAAGAAGACATAGATACTAAACTCATGGACCTGGGTTTTAAAGAGCATTTTATGAATTTGACTCCACAGGCAAGAGAAGTGAAGGCAAAAATTAATGAATGGGACTACATCAGACTAAGAAGTTTTTGCTCAGCAAGAGAAATTGATAACAAAATAAACAGAAAGCCAACTAAATGGGAAATGATATTTTCAAACAACAGCTCAGATAAGGGCCTAATATTCAAAATATACAAACAACTCATAAAACTCAACAACAAACAAACAACCAATCCAATAAAAAAATGGGAAGAGGATATGAACAGACACTTCTCCCAGGAAGAAATACAAATGGCCAACAGATATATGAAAAGATGCTCATCTTCTTTAGCTATTAGAGAAATGCAAATCAAAAGTGCAATGAGATACCACCTCACACCTGTTCGATTAGCTATTATTAGCAAGACAGGTAATAGCAAATATTGGAGAGGCTGTGGAGAAAAAGGAACCCTCATCCACTGTTGGTGGGAATGTAAAGTAGTACAACCATTATGGAAGAAAGTATGGTGGTTCCTCAAAAAACTGAAAATAGAACTACCTTATGACCCAGCAATCCCTCTACTGGGTATATACCCCAAAAACTCAGAAACATTGATACGTAAAGACACATGCAGCCCCATGTTTATTGCAGCATTGTTCACAGTGGCCAGGACATGGAAACAACCAAAAATCCCGTCAATAGATGACTGGATAAAGAAGATGTGGCACATATACACTATGGAATACTACTCAGCCATAAGAAATGATGACATCGGATCATTTACAGCAAAATGGTGGGATCTTGATAACATGATACAAAGCGAAATAAGTAAATCAGAAAAAAACAGGAACTGCATTATTCCATACGTAGGTGGGACATAAAAGTGAAACTAAGAGACATTGATAAGAGTGTGGTGGTTACGGAGGGAAGGGGGAAATGGGAGAGGGAAAGGGGGAGGGGGTGGGGCACAAAGAATACAAGATAGAAGGTGACAGAGGACAATCTGACTTTGGGTGATGGGTATGCAACATAATTGAACGACAAGATAACCTGGACTTGTTATCTTTGAATATATGTATCCTGATTTATTGATGTCACCCCATTAAAAAAATAAAATTATTATAAAAAAAAAAAGAATGTACAGATAATTCTCACAAATAAACTCCTTCAGAAAAGTGACATTTATCAATCATACCACAATAAAATTAGAATATTATCTCAAAAAATAGAATTAATTTATAATTAAAAATTTTTAAACAAATTCCAGATAGCTCTTTGGTTACTGATAAAATAATATTTTAAATTGAATTATAATAAAAGAAATTTCTTATAAACCAACAGAATTTAGTCAAAGAGTTAATTGGATGAATATATGGAATTCTAAATATATCTGTTAAAAATAAGATAGATCGGCCTGACCTGTGGTGGCGCAGTGGATAAAGCGTCGACCTGGAAATGCTGAGGTCGCCGGGTCAAAACCCTGGGCTTGCCTGGTCAAGGCACATATGGGAGTTGATGCTTCCAGCTCCTCCCCCCCTTCTCTCTCTCTGTCTCTCCTCTCTCTCTCTCTCTCTCTTTCTCTGTCTCTCCCTCTCCTCTCTAAAATGAATAAATAAAAAATTTAAAAAAAAAGATAGATCGGCCTGACCTGTGGTGGTGCAGTGCATAAAATGTCAACCTAGAACACTGAGGTCACCAGTTGAAACCCTAAGCTTGCCCCAGTACACATGGGAAGCAACTACTATGAGTATCTAAAAGAAAAAAAGGACAAATTGAAAAGAAACCTATATTTTAACATAAATAACTGTAAAATGCAATAAAAATATCACATGTGAGAATATTGATGAAAAATCAAATTGTGTAAGGCAAAATAAATTTGATTCATAAATTAAAAAGATCTACTTTTCTGAAAAGAGCAGAGAATGCATAGGATTAGCCATAGGATATATATATGTATACACACACACACACACACACACACACACACACAGAAAAACTCAGTATCCATTTATTTAAAGATAAAACAAAACTCTTGGAGGCTAAATATCTCATTTCTAAATAATATGAGTCAATAAAGACCCAATCAAGGGAAATTTAAAAAATACATTGAATTGAAGGGCAAAAAAATATATCATATCAAAATTTGATGACATAGTTAAAGCTTTACTGAGAATATATTTAGAACTAAATGCATACATTGGGAAAAAAAGAAAGTCTCAAATCAAAGATCTCAACTCCCACCGCAAAAACCTAAAACAGGACGTGAAAAATAAACCCCATGAAGAAGAAGGAAGAAAATAATAAAAATAAGAGCAGAGAGATCAACAGAACTGAAAAGAGATAGATAATAAAATATTAGTACAACAAGTAGCTGGTTTTTTGAAAAGATCAATAAAATTGGAAAATTTTTATCAACATTGGTAAACAGAAGACACAAATTACTAATATCAGTACTAAAACCAAGAATATCACTACATAGCCTACACACAGCACAAAGGTAATAACAGATTATTATAAACAACCCTACATACAAAAATTTGGCAATGTCTTTGAAATGAACCAAAGTAACACAACTCCCTCAACTGAAATAGATAATTTGAATGGCATTCTAACAGGTAAGGTTTTAAATTTGTAATTTTAAATCTCAGAAAAAAGAAAGAAAAGAAATATCTTGGTCCATATAATATCAGTAAAGCCTTCCACCAAAGGTTTAAAGAATTAACACAAATTCTTTATAAACTCTTGTAGAAAATATATCAAGATGATCCCTTCTCAGTTTATTCTATAGAGCTAATATAACCCTAATACCAAAACCAGATAATGAATGAGCAAATGGATTACTAGCCATGCATGTAGACACAAAACCTTCAAAAAATAACAGTATTCAGCATTATGACCAAGTGAAATTTATTCTAGTGATACAAATAAAGCTGGTGCAATATCTGAAAATTAATCAGTATAATCCACTCTACTAGCAAACTAAAGAAAAAATTATATAATTGTATTAATTAATGCCGTAAAAACATTTGAAAAAATTAAACAGCATTCATGATAAAAATTCTTAGGAAAAACAAATAAAAGGGAACTTCCATACTTGATAAAAAGTATCTGTACAACAGCTACAGAAAATATCGTGTTTAATGGTGGAAGACTGGAATGTATTCACTTTTAGATGTAAAACACTCTCATTAATTTTATTCAATATATCTCTGAAAATTCTAGCCAGTGAGATAAGGCAAAAAAAGGAAATATCATGAAGATCAGAAAGAAGAAAGAAAATTTCTTTTTTATTTCTAGGAGACATAATAACTCAACTCAAAAATCCCAAGAAAGTTACAAATATTTACTTAGAAATAGTAAATGAATTCACCAGGTCATGGGTTAAAAAGTTAACATTGTTGCAATTTTATATACTAGCCATGAACACATGAAACACAAGTTTAAAACACTATACCATTTATAACCTTTGGAAGAAAGGAAGGAAGGAAGGAAAGAAGGAAGGAGAAAAGGAAGAAGGGAAGACTTAACTGTAAATCAAACAAAATGTGTACAGTGCTTCAATGCTAAAAGCTACATAATTAATAAATCAAATAAGACCTAAATAATAGTCATATTGTGTTCATGGAAGAGTTAACATAGTAAAGATGTAATTTCCACTGAAACTATTACACAGGTTTATTATAAAAACTCAAAATCCCATGGAGTTTTTCTGGTAGACACAGAAAAGATTATTGTAAATTTTATATGAAAAAGCAAAGAAACAAGAATGACTAAAACAGTTTTCAAAAAGAAGAATAAAGTACAAGAAATAAATCTACCTGACTTCTAGAACTACTTAAACCTATAGTAATTAAGACTGTGAAAATTAGAGAAATAGACATATAAATCAATGAAACAAAATAAATAGCCAGAAATATACCCATGCAAATATACCTATCTTATTAAAGGCAAAGGTACTAAAGCAATACAAGGATGAACAGTCATTTTAAAAAATGTAGAACAGCTGGACATCCGTAGGTAAAAAATGAACCACAATTTAGATGTCATACTTTTTAAAAAAATTACCTCAAATAGATCATACACTTAAATATAAAATGTATAACTGTAAAACTTTCAGAAAAAAACATTGAAGAAAGTTTTTGGATTCTAATACTAGCAAAGTATTTTGGCTCTTAGACCTGACCCCAAAAAGTATAATCCATAGCAAGAAAAACTGAGATTTAGACTTGATCAAAATTTAAAATCCTGTTATAGGAAAAAAAACACTATTAGTAGTATGAAGAAAAGACGAGCTGCAAAGTAAGAAAAATATTTACACACCACATATTCAACAACTAGTATCTAGACTATATAAAATCTCTCAAAACTGAACAGTCAAAATAAAAAAAATGATCAGAAATTGAACAAAACATATGAGATATATTGACAAAGACAATATAGAGATTTCCCATACAAAATGCCTCATTTAATGATGGAATATTTTATGAGAAATGTGTTAAGTGATTTTGTCATTGCACGAACATCATATAGTACACTACACAAGCCCAGATGGTACTTTTATACAACAGCAGTTCAGTACATTTTTTTTTTTACACCAGCATCACTACAAACACTGGAGTAATGCATTGTGATTGCCATTAGTGTGGCTATGACATGACTGCACGATAATAATTTTTTAGCTTCATTATAATCTCATAGGACCACAGTTGTATATTTGGCCATGGTTGAACAAAATGTCATTATTTGGCACATGATTGTATAGGTAAAATAACCCAGATCAGCACATAAAAATATACTCAACATAATTAGCCATTGGAGAAATGCCCATTGAAACTGCAGTAAGACATCTCTACCCATTTATTACGACAACTGAAAGAAAAAAAAGCTGTGACAACATCAAATGTTGGCCAGGATGTGTAGAAACCAGAACACTCATATATTACGAGTGGCAATGTAAATGACAGAGCCACTCTGAAAAACAGTTTGGCAGCTTCTTCAAAAGCTAAGCAAGTAACTATCATATGACCCAGAAATTGTAATCTTGGGCATTTATCCAAAGGAATTCAAAACTTATATTCACACAAAAAGCCTGTACACAAATGTTTATAGCAACTTTATTTATAATAGCCACCAACAATACCACTCAGATGTCCTTCAACAAGTAAAATTGCCCATACCATACGACAGCCAGGATTAACCTTGAACGAATTATGCTGAGTGGAAAAAGCCAATCTCAAATGATTACATTTATATAATGTTATTGATATGACAAATATAGAAATACAGAAGAAATTAGTAGTTTCCAAGGATTAAGGGGTGGGAAGAAGGGAAATGGGTGTAGCTATAATAGGGCAACATGTGGAATCCTTGTGGTGATGACATTATTTTGTATTTTAACTATATTAGTATCAGTATATGATAATAAAAATGCCAACATAATAAGCTTTTTTCAATTAATCTAAAGCCTCTTAGTTTCAATTGCATAACAAAACTAAACAAAATTCTAGTTTGGAAAAACACATAAATTACAAATGTAAAAGGAATCATGCAACATTACATAAGACCTATGTAAACAAAATTGAATCAGACAATGATTACAATAGTTGTACTAGGCAAAATAAAGTCAAGGCAAGATATATTCAATATATAAATAAGGTTATGATAATATTTGGTAACAATATAGGGTAAATGTCACAACTGAAAAAGAACTGCCAGCAACTTTTCTAGGGTTTATAATGTGTCTTTGGATCATAAATCATAGTTAGTAGAAATATAAGAGCTGAACAGAAAAATTGTAATGTTGGAAGATAGTCTATTATACAAATATAAAAAATTTCATATTTTTTAATTCAAAAAATGTCCTAATATTCTGTGGCCCTCAAGAGGAAGATGCAATAATTGATCTGATCTAAACATCTGGTCTCCTTAAAAAATTGCATTTCTGTAAAATACTTAGTTAGCATTCTGGTTACACACTTCAGTTTTAATCACTGTAAGTAAGCCTCCCCCACTGAAATCTACCATAGAAAATATTAAACACCAGTAAGGAATCTGCTCAGGGAGGTACAAGTAGCTACAGTGAAAGTTTCATCATTCTGCTTCGGTCTGGTGAGTCAGTTGCTCCTTATGGCCCCTTCTCATCTTCTATAGAGCCTCTTTAATTCAAAGCTTCTAAAACTTAAAGAAGGACATCTCAAAGGAAATTTTTGACCTACATTTCTTTATGTACCATAGTTTATTTAACTGCTTTCCATATTTTGTTTTGTTTTCAGAGTTTTGCATCTATAAATAATGCTGCATTGATAACATTGAAAACATATTGTTGTGTATTATTTCAAGATATATTTAATATGACATTCTAAATTTTGGGAATTTGATGGGTTTTATCAGGAATTGAGAATACATTTTAAAGGTAATAAAGATCATTTATTTTTCTTTAAAATTTCTTCTTAAGTTATACTACAATTTTATGTCTCCTTTTCATTTATGGCCTGGATAAAAAGAAATAAAGTTCAAGTATAGATGCTGCTGATAGATAGATAGATAGATAGATAGATAGATAGATAGATAGATAGATAGATACAGAGATAGATAGGTATAGATAAACAGAAAGATAGATTCATTATTTCACTCAAGAGCCTGTGGAAAGTCATTAACACTTGTAGCAGAAATAGGTAGTTAACTTTTAAAAATTCATTTCCTTTTCTTATATAAAATTAAACCACATTTCCAGCACCCCCTTGTAGGTAAGATGAGACATTTTGCCTAACATTTAATGGGATAAGTAGAATATTTTTAAGCACTTTTTTTTTTTATTCAGTGAGAAGAGGGGAGGCAGAGAGACAGACTTCCACATGTGCCCTGACCAGGATCCTCACAGCAAGCCTATTAGGGAGCGATGCTCTGCCCATTTAGGGCTTTGCTCTGTTGCTTAGCGACTGAGCTCTTCTTAGTGCCTAAGGTGAGGCCATGGAGTTATCCTCAGTGCCCTGGGTCAACTCTCTCTAACTGAGCCATGGCTGCAGGAGGAGAGAGGGGGGGGGGAAGAAAGGAAAGAGAGAGAGAGAGAGAGAGAGAGAGAGAGAGAAGGAAGGAAGGAAGGAAGGGAAGAAAGAAAGAAAGAAAGAAAGAAAGAAAGAAAGAAAGAAAGAAAGAAAGAAAGAAAGAAAGAAAGAAGAAAGAAAGAAAGAAAGAAAGAAAGAAAGAAAGAAAGAAAGAAAGAAAGAAAGAAAGAAAGAAAGAAAGAAAGAAAGAAAGAGAAGAGAGGGCTAGGGGTGGAGAGCAGATGGGTGCTATTCCTATGTGTCCTGACTGGGAATTGAACCAGGACATCTACATGCCGGGCCAATGCTCTCCCACTGAATCAACTGGAAAGGGCCCTTTTAAAGCATTTTTACTGTTGTTTATTCTCCACTTTAGTGGTCCTCAAAGTATGGCTTCAGATAAGCAGTAGCAGCATCTGGGACAAGTGTTAGAAATGAAAATTCTTGGGCTTCACTCCAGACCTGTTGAAATGGAAACTCTTCAAGGTAGACTGAACAGTTTTTCTTGTAATATATCCTCTAGGTAGCAGAACCATTACTTGGAAGATTCCTACATTTCTGAATGTCATATGAAAGGCTATACTCTAATAAGGAACACCTTTATTTGTCTTTAACCTTGACAAAAGATCTTCCAGCAAAGACATTTGCAACAGTAGGAATATATTAGTGCTAAAGGTTCTTAGCCTTTGATGGATAAGGCTGATGTCTACTCTCTGTCCTTTCTAGACGTCGCAGTATAGTTATAGATGGTTATGTATGAGCAGCCATCTCCTGGTGTAAAGAAAGTAAAGAAACAAAGAGGGTAACTGTCTGAGATTTACTTGGCACAATAGACTTAACAACCCAGGATTCTAGTGATTCCAGCTATTTATTTGTTTGATAATTTTCTCTCTCATTTCTTAAAAGTAGTTTCTGTAGAAAAAGAAGGCCAAATTCACTGGTCAGTACAGGCAGATGATGTAATATTTCCGATAATGACGGAGGACGGTAATGATGTTGGCTTTTGACAGTACTTTGAGTAGCAGGCTATTACCATGTTTTTAACATTGGTTGATATTATTAGGGTTTCTGATAATTTAACCCAAAAAGATTTAGTAAGAATAAAAATATTAGTCAACTGGGAAATAATACAACTCTGTTAGGTATATTTTGCCAAAGTATACTTTGGATCAAAAACAGGGGGTTATATTTGTGTGGTTATAAAGACCAATGCTATATGTTATGAAATGTAAGATAGATAAGCCATCAACACATTTGCAAAGGTAGGAACCAAGCTTTTTGGGTACATGAAAATGTTTTTTATATTCCCTCCTGGATGTTATTTATTTTTTTTACTTGACTATCCCAAAAATAATGTAGTAAGGATAATTTCACTTTTATAAAATGCTTTCATGTGTCATTGAGTCAGAAAATTCTATACAGAATCGATTATCATGAATAATTAAACATTGGAGACAAATTATATTTGGTTCAATAATTATCATTTTCTTGGGACTTTTGTTTGGACATGCCATTTATACAATTAATGGCCTTTTCAAATAATGTGATAAATTTAGTTTTGTTTTGCATGAGGATATACTAATCACTTATAGTCAGTGACTCAGAATAATTTTTTATGTGCTAAGTGCAGTTGAAACACACTACCTTTTACTTTGAAGTAATTATTATTTTATTAAACTCAAAGCAAAAGAGGAAGGTCATAGACACAGTTGAGCATTTAAATACAAGTGAACAACTGAACTATACTGAACAAAGAAATATTGAATGTTCTTTGTAAGTTGTGTTGTTTTTCTTGTTTTCCAGGATAATAATTATTTTTTTAAATAATTTATTAATTTTTTTAGAGAGAGGCAGAGGGAGAGGAAAAGAGAAACAGAAACACCGATCTGTTTTTGCATGTGCCCTGACCTGGGTTCAAACTTAAAACCTTTGTGTATGGGACCAGCATGCTAATCAATAGAACTATCTGCCCAGGTCTAGAAATAATTCTTGAGAAGTAATAAATTAAAATTAGTTTATTATCTAAGGATCTCTAATATGCTTGCTATTATTTATATATATAATTATATTAATTATTACTACATTTATGTAGAACTAATATATAATTATTAAAACATCTCTTGAAATATCTCCATCCTTCAGAACTGGACTCAAATATTTTAATAATTGAATTTGAACCTCCTATATGTCTGATAATTGTCAAAGACAAAATTAGAATAAGATTAGTTAAAAACTTTTCATCTGAATACCACTTGCTTCGATATTTTAAAAAAATGTGTAATTTTTAAAGATTTTAAAAATATGTATAATTTTTAAAGCCAATTTGAGCAAACAGTACTCCACAAAAGTGTTTGCAAAAAACAACAACTGAATGTTCTTTTCAGGCATCTATAGGTTTTCTTGAACTGGAATGAGATAAATCCCAATAGAAACATTTTATTTTTTTTACTTTTGAAGTTTACAACACTTGACAAATATCAATTCCATGAAAATTTTCTTCATAATATTGCATATAAAAATTCTTTCTTCCAAAAGATAATTTTTTGTATTCATTGTATTCTAGATATCTTGGGTATCTTAGAAAATATCAAAAAATGGTGAGATATTTCATTAATGAAAAGCAAACCAAAAATCTTTCCATGTCTACAGACCTAAAGAGCTTGCTTTTTTTCCTACATCCAGTATTTGGAGTAGGTGTCTATTTAGTTCTCTGTAAATCTGAATGAGATTTATTAAGCCATAAAACTTATTTATTCCTGAAGGTATATTGCAAGACAATTGTCTATGATGATACATTGCATCAAAAAAATTAAACACGAGTGTGAACTCAACACTTTAAATATCTTTTGCTAAACAATTTGCATTTTGTGGAGATATTTAGTAAGAATTATTATTAACTAAAATTGAGAATTGATTTAATTTGAGATAGAAAGCCATTGTTCTCTGTTCTTATTAATATGATCCAAAACAAATATGTAATGCACTGAAGTGTAAGAACTGTTACTTGAAATAAATTCAATGAAAAACATTGACAGACATAAGCAGTGGAAAGAAAACATAACCAGAAAACTATGGAAGAAAAATTTGAGGAGTATTTAAATAAAATAAAAACTAATAGTTGATTAGTAGCCAATAATTTTGGGAAATTTTTTCTCATTTATAGATTATTGAGAACCACTTCCCATATATGTCATGATTTTTAATTGTACATATCTTTATATTTCAGTAGTATTGGTGTGAGCACTTTTTTTTAAAATTTTTTTTTTATGTGCCTTGACCACGGGCCTTCAGCAGACAGAGTAACCCGTCGCTTGAGCCAGTGACATTGGGCGCAAGTTGGTGAGCTTTTTGCTCAAACCAGATGAGCCCTCGCTCAAGCTGGCGACCTCGGGGTCTCGAACCTGGGTCTTCTGCATCCCAGTCCAACGCTCTATCCACTGCACCACCGCCTGGTCAGGCTGAGCACTTTTTTATACTATAGTGTTTGGTTTTTTGTTTTGTTTTTCTGTTAACAATCCCTTTTTATAGCAGGGTTATATTATAACAAGTCCTTTCATGTGCTTACTTTATTCAGTTTCTACACAGGCCATATGACTGAGAAAACAATTCATATATGAGTTAATTGCTACAGAAATGGTCTTACTTTACAAGGAAAGTATTCATTTTAAAAATCTTTACACTTAGCAGAACTATGACTTCAAACACTATATTTCTTTCAATAGTGAAATATTTTATAAGTAAAAACCAGTGACAGATTCATGCATATTTTTCCATATTTGTGTTACTGCCCACAGCTGGTTTATAGAAATATAGCTATATAGAATATACCAAAACACTGACTTATATACAGTGGTACCTTGAGATACGAATTTAATTCGTTCGGTAACCGAGCTCGTAAGTCAGTCAACTCGCATATCAAACTGCCAATACTGGACCCGTGCACCAACTAGCGGCAGCTTTCCGAATCACACCTTGTATCTTGGAATTTCGCTTGGATCTTGAACAAAAATATGGACCGAATTGCATCTTGTATCTTAAAAAATTCGTATGTTGGTCTGTTTGTATCTCAAGGTACCACTTTCTATTGAACTTGTATCCCAATAGCTTGCCACACATCCTTATTAATTCATAACTGGCATATAGTAAACTGTGAATATTATATTGTACAACTTGATAAGTGTTGACATCTGTATACATCAGTAAAGCTATTATTATAAAAAACAAACAAACAAAACAAAAAAATATATAACCATCATACCAAGAACTTTCCTTGGACTTGTCATCTCTCCTTTTTCTACTCTCTCTGACTTCTCCCTTATCTCCAGACAATAGATTTTTATTTTCTTACTTACTATTACGTTGGTGAGATTTAATAACATTTATACAGGTGAATATGTTCATTTCTTTTAATCAGTCTATAGTATTTAATATGATCACTATAATACAAGTTATATATCTCTTCTATATATGAGCTTTAAATTTATTTCCAATTGTTCATTATTGGTAAACAGTGCTGCAACGAATAGATCTTTACATTTGTCATTGTGTACATGGGTAAGAATTTCTCTAGAGCAGTGGTTCTCAAAGTATGGGTCCTTACCGGCAGCATCAGCATCACTTTGGGACTTTTTTAGAAATGGAAATTCTCTGGAGGCAGAAACAGCAATCTCTGTGATAGCATGCCTTCTATTTGATTCTTATTCAGGCTAAAGTTTGCTGATTCCTCCTTGGGAGACTATATATAGGTGTGAAGTTGCTACACTGAACCATACACATGGACTCATTTTATTAAACATACATTGTGTAGTTCTTTATTTATTGGTACTACCTCTTTACACCCTAAGCAATTATTATATATATGAGACCTCCCTTTGCTTCATATCATCTGCAACACATTGTGTTTTTGTATTCTTTTAAAAATTGCCAATCCAGGGTATGTGAAATGGTAATTCTTTTAATTTATATTTTTCTAATTATAAGTAATAGAGCATTTTTCATATGTATGTGTCTGTCATATGTATGTTTTATGTATTAGTTTATTGATGTCTTTTCTAATTATTTTTCATATTATTTGTTACATGTATTTTACATATTTTTTTCTTTTACATTTTAATTAAATTTACTGGGGGGACATTGGTTAATAAAATTATACAGGCTTCAGGTACAATTCTACATCATCTGTATATTGTACTGTATGTTCACCACCCCAAGTCAAATCTCCCTCCATTGCCATCTATTCCCCTCCACACTCCTCTACCTCCCCACCCTCCTTTTCCTTCCACAGTCCCCAAGCTGTTGTCTGTGTCTCTGAGTTCTTTTTTTCTTTGCTTAATCCTTTCACTTTTTTCACCCCCCTTCCTCAGCCCCCTCCCCTCTCACAGCTGTCAGCCTGTTCTCTGTATCCATGGTCTGTTTCTATTTTGTTTGTTAGCTTATTTTGTTCATTAAATTTCACATATAAGTAAAATCATATGGTACTTGTTTTTTTCTGACTGGATTATTAATACTCTCCAGATTTATCCACACTGTTGCAAAGGACAAGATTTTCTTCTTTATACAGCTGAGTAGCATTCCATTGTGTAAATATACCACAGCTTTTTTTATCCACTCATTTACTGATGGGTATTTGGACTGCTTCCAAATCTTGACTATTGTAAACAACACTACAATGAACATGGGGTTGCATATATTTTCTTTGGATAAATTCCCAGAAGTGGAATTGCCCGGTCATAAAGACAGTTCGATATTTATTTTTTTGAGTTAACTCTATACTGTTTTCCACAGTGGCTGTACTAGTCTGAATTCCCACCAACAGTACACAAGGATTCCCTGTTCTCCACATCCTTGCCAACACTTGGTATTTGTTGATTTATTGATGATACCATTCTGACAGATGTGAGGTGATATTTCATAGTGATTTTTATTTTTATTTTTTTTAAAGATTAGTGACATTGAGCATCTCTTTATATGTCTATTGGTCACCTGTATGTCCTTTCTCTGAAGTGTCTATTCAAATCCCTTGTCCATTTTGTAATTGGACTGTTTGCTTTTTGGTGTTGAGTTTTATAAGTTTCTTATAAATTTTGGATATTAAGCCTTTAACAGATTCATTGGCAAATATATTCTCTCATTCAATAGGTTGTATTTTCCATTCTGTTGATGATTTCTTTTTTAATTGATTTGTGAGATTTTTTTTGTATAATTTTGAATACAACAATATGTATTCAATTTGTATTGCATATATCTTTTCTTATTGTGCAGACTCTTTCTGCTTTGTTTTTGGGGTTTTTTTTTTGTTTTTTTTTTTTACAGAGAGAGAGAGAGAGACAGAGAGAGGGATAGACAGGGACAGACAGGCAGGAATGGAGAGATGAGAAGCATCAATCATTAGTTTTTCATTGCACATTGCGACACCTTAGTTGTTCATTGATTGCTTTGTCATATGTGCCTTGACTGTAGGCCTTCAGCAGACCGAGTAACCCCTTGCTCGAGCCAGTGACCTTGGGTTCAAGCTGGTGAGCTTTTGCTCAAACCAGATGAGTCCACTCTCAAGCTGGAAACCTCGGGGTCTCGAACCTGGGTCCTCGGCATCCCAGTCCGACGGCATCCCTATTCACTGCGCCACCGCCTGGTCAGGCCCTTTCCGCTTTGTTAATGTCAAATTTTACTCTTGACTTTTACTCTATAATATACAATACACATTCTACTAAGGCAAAAATAGATTTAATGCACTTTATGGGTATAGCTATGTTAGAATTTATTGAACCATTCTCTTATTGATAGATGGATCAGTCAAGGTTCCAGACAGAACCAGATGGCCCACTCAATCTGAAGACAATTTTAAAAGGACTATTTATAAAGTAGTTAGGGAAAAAAAATAACATGGTGCTAGTAACATTAGGGAATCACTAACACCAAGAAGCCTGATGGGTAATAGATGGAAGCAAGTAGCAGATCCAGAAAGAGAGCAACAAGAAGAGTAATTCTTGACAGGAGCTGTGGCCTTTAGTTGGGGGACATAACTAATCCAAGGAAACCTAACAAGGAATGAGTGCTGTGTAGGCAGTAAATACCCTGATATCGTGGTCCTCTTTTTCATCCCATCACTGTCTAACCCAATTAGACAGATACAAGAAAATCCCTGATGCAGTTTCTATAGATTAACCTTCCATCACACAAGCCAAAACGAATGGAGAATGGCACTGTTGTTCACATGGCACAATGGCCATTTGAGCTTTAATTTTTATTCTTCATTATACACAAATGAACAAAAATGTTGCATAAGCATTCTTGTTCATTTATACAATGTATTGGTACTCTCATATTGCATGATTTATCTAACAATTTAGGACTGTAGGAATTAAATTATATTCTTTCTCTCTGTTTTTAAAGAGATAATGCCAAGTTTCTTTCTTAAAATGTAGAAATTCAAATTCTCATAGCAATGTATGAGAATGTTCTGATTCTTAGTGATATTTTCAGTTTTGCTAATCTAAATAATGACTATTGGCATCTCATTTTTTAAATTTGTGGATGGTGAGGACCATAGTTTTAATAGCTATTCACATTTCTTCTTTATTCACATTATTTTTCTTCAGTAAATATTCTGGAAAGATACTATTTTCACTGAACTTCTTTTTTAGGTGAGAGGAGGGGAAATAGTGAATCATATGCCCACATGCACCCTGACCAGGATCTACCTGGCAACCCCTCTGGGGCCAATGCTTCAGTGCAGAGCTATTTTTAGAGCCTGAGGCTGGTGCACTTCAATAGAGCCATCTTTAGTGCCTGGGGCCATGCTCAAACCAATCAAGCTGGCTGCAGGAGGGGGAGGTCACTTTCCTTGTGTGCCCCGACTGGGAATCGAACCAGGGACATTTATATGCCGGGATGAAGCTCTATCTACTGAGCCACAGGCCAGGGACTGAATGTTCTTTTTCTTATAATTTGGTAGATGTGTAGGTATATTATTTATACTAACACAGTCTAGTTGCTTTAAAAGTTGCACATATTGTGTCCTAGTTTATTTTTTTTATTTCTGTTAAATGTATGGAAGAATGCTAAGGAAGATTTTAATATGAACATTTCAAGTAATTTTCTTATACTTAGACTCCAGCTACAGATATCTCTAAGTGTTTTAGCACAGCTCTAAGCTACATTATTGAGTACAATAAAACTTTGTAATGTCACTAAATTATATCAATTCAAACTTCATTAGTGGTATAATCTTATGTCTAGAAAAATAACACAGAAATCTCTCAAAATGAGTAATGGAAGTGTAAAAATTACAGAAGTTTTTATATATCAAGAGGAAATTATTATTAGGATACTTTTTTTTATCCTGAGAGCATGAATGACAGAATAAGTGTTTCTCTAAATTAGATCTCAGTCTAATTCTCCATTCAAAATGCAATTAACAATTGAAAGCTTAATATGGGAGTTTGATGAAATTTTATGGTTTTTGTGATTGTATCTCTTGTTTTATTGCCTTACCTATGATTTTTACTGATGTCAACGTAAGTTATTAGTTTATTGATATGAAAACGGAGACTTTGGTACTTTCCAGTATCCTTCACTCACTAAGTGTTCTAGATCTTGATTTTGTTATTAAGTTACTAAAGGTATTATATTGATCTTTTCCCACTTTCCAAAGAGATGAGTTAGTTTATAGCAAAGGTTAATTTAAAAAGACAGTGTGTTAAAAAAAATCAAAGGTATAAGTAGATGTGAAAACAATTTTGTTAGAATTAGCACTCTTTCTGGGACTACACTATATGTTTGCTTTTGAGATTCCTAATAACCAGAGAAATTTAGAAAATACAGTACATGAAAGGCACTTAGGGTATATTTTGGGAAGACAAGGATTTTTCTCTAAGATAATTCTAAATAAGTTTGAGATAATTTTTTTTCTAGCTAGATTGAACACTTTGCACTGTCCCATGATACTATTTCCATCTTTATTTTATGTTTTAATAAAACTGTGGAATTATTTAAACATCCCAAATGCCTCCTCTATTTATCTAAGAAGTGTTTGTTAGGATGCCTGTGGTTTTGTTGGCAGAGACAAGAAAGAAAATGACACCAGGTGTTTGACCAGTAGGGTCAGACCAGACTTTGGTATAACAACCTCAGTACTTGAGCTTTGGTTATGGAACAATTTAGAGCCACGACTCAAACAATAGGAGAAAATTTACTTAAAAATTCACAGACGTAGAAGTGAGTGGTAATGAAATGGGCTAAGGAAACAAGTTACAGTGGTAAAAGAAGGATCCTTGAAGTTTAGGAGAAAGAGAAATGTATGTGGGTGTGCTTCTGGCAAGGAGAGCGCACTGTGCTCTCATCTTTCGGGTTTTTAGGGTGGAGACTTTAGGAAAGATCCCAAGGGGGATCTTAAAAGAATATTCATCAGCACTCCAGGTGTGTCCTTTCAGGGTCATAGTCTCCACTGATTGGTTGGCCGCAAGGGCAGAGGGTCCATAATCAGTGCACCTGGTCCTGAGGTCAGCCCTGGCATCCCTTATCTGGTTTTGCTGCTTTTCCAGGCCTGGAGCTGGCCCATTATCCTTGCTTTGGTGACCTCTGCACCTGGCCCATCATCCTTGTTCTGTTAATGTCTGTCTAATTAACCTACCACAGTTTCTTCCTATTAAGTTAATATTGGGAATGAGACAGGATTAAGTAATGTCAGAAATATGTTATGTTTATAGAGTTGTTTAAAAAGAAGAAATAGAAAAAAAATTCAAAACAATAATGATTTAATGCTGTAATAAATTTTCAAATAAAATATATTTGTCTTAATGAAAATGTATTACAGTGGTACGCTTTTTTATTTGTGGCATTTTTTCAGCTCTTCAAATAATTTCAATGTTTACATTTATAAAGATATATTTGGAAGTGCTAATTAGTATTTATTAACACAAAAAAATAAGCAGACAGGAAAGCACAAAAGATTATGGAACAATGAATTGTAATGCTGAGTTAAATTATGCCGGAGGAGTTTTAAGAAAAACAAAAAGGCAAACACATATTGAAGAGGTGGGAAGATTAAGCATGAGTCAGAGTAAAGGTATTTATAACCCAAAAGCAGAAGAAAAGTAGAATATTTGTACCATGTTGACAGCCTATTCACACTGTATTGTTAGACGACATTGCTTTTGATCATTATTTACATAACACTTTTTAAAATACATGTAGTAAAGAGAGAAAATAATCAAGGGTTATTCTTCATTGTTATGTGTCAAGCACTATTTATGGTGATTTACCTGCAGCTGCTAAATTTCATCTCCCAACTTCTCTATGAAATGGGTACTGTTGTTATGCTCAAGGTCACACAGACAAGAAGTGGTAAAACATGAATTGGAACTAAAAATACTTGGCTCCAGAACCTGGGCAGTTAGTTATTCACGATGCTCTGCAGGTTTTTCAACAACCCTTCCTGGCCAGAGATGGTGCTTCGTATTTCAGTCATAGCTTCTTATTGAATGCTCAAAACTCTGCCAAGTGCACACAGCTAATATTATTTTATAGAAGAGAAATTTGAATACAGGCCCTTCCTTTCATGACATAAAGCATGTTAGACAGGTTATGAGTCTCACTTGTATCATAGAAGTTATAATCATCATTCTATACCCACATAAAAAGATGAAGCAAGACATAAGAGGGGGTTCAGTTATTACTAATTTGGACTAAATGAATAAATAGAGTTAATTAGCACCCCCCCAAATAAGTTCTTTCTCTGAGATTCCATAGTAATTCAATTCACAGCTATCAATATATTACAAAGATAGTACTTAAACTGAATTGTAGTGTTTTATTGATGAGGTAAGTATCTTTAAAAAAAAAAAATAGTGGAAAGGACCATACTTTTTCCAACTGTGAATTCCAGAATACAGTGAAACGCTTTGTATACATCAGATACTCTGTAGTAGTGTTGGTCAGAATAGTATTGACCATAGGAGGGGAAAAGTGTAAGGAGCTAGCCTGCAACTCATCTTTACCTTTATCAAGGAACATCTGTGGGAAAGAAAGAAAATGAATCAATCAAATATAATTGTAAACATGCCAGTAACACATTATTTGCATTTGCTAGTGGGAGAGTCCTTGTTTAAAGTATGTTTTCAGCAGGATGTACCTGATCTGTCTAGGATTGCATATGATAAACAAACTTGAGTAGGATGGGTTTCTAAGACATAGTTCCGGGAAAAATGTCATGAAGCTGTGAATAGCATAGAAATATTTCATTACCAAAACAGAAGCCATTAAGTAAATAATATATCTGTTTATATGTTAATCTGCACAAGAGCAAATACTGATGTAGTGAGAAAACCCTCGGGGAGCTATGTCCTACACCTCCCTAGCTTTGTCTGTGCTTCATAATTACTTTCATTTTTGAACTTATTAGTAGAGCTTTATTCTGAATCAGACCTCTGATTCACATGAGTTTGATTTGACAGTTGAACCCCTTTATAGTATCTAAGGGCTTCGGGCCTCATAGCAGACTACTATAAGACTTTTTGGTTCTTAATCTGAATGAGATGTAGTCATTGGAAAGTTTGAACAACAGAATATTATAATGCGATGAAAATTTCAAAATGGAGACTATATTGTAGAGGAGAAAATATCGAAGCAGGAAAAGAATATGGCAACTCTGCAGGTGAGAGCTCATTGTGTCTTGGATCCGAGTTGTAGCATTTATAAGATGTGTTGAGGTTTTAGCTGCTATTGCATTCTTGACAAGAGTCAAATCATAACTCACTAGGGAAAATCTCCAAGAACCATAATAAGGTGAGTAATACAGTGATTTCAGAGAAGCACAGAATTAAATTATTACGGTCTGAGTGACAATAGATGATGACAGCTAATTTAAAATGTGGATAAATTTTAAAGCTCTGTATTGACAAGGTTTAAAGAGCATAATTAAGCAAGAGTTATGAAGGTGAATTCTGACTCTACAATACTCTCCATTTCTTTTTGCTCACTTTATTTTTATGTGTGAGGGGAGCAATTGCATGGGGTAGATATGAGGTAAACTTAGAAGAAGCAGAACCACATTGAAGTGAAGGGCGTTTCTTTTTATTGCTTAATATTACACTGTTTGGATATACTATAATTTAATTACTCATCAGATGATAGACATGCCACTTTTAATTTTTAACAAATAAAACTGTTATTAACATTCATGAACAAGTTTTTTTATATAGACATATGAAATTTAACTCCTTTTTTCAAATTAAGTGCCCTAATCTTTAATGACTTTTTTTCAGTATTATTTTTCTTAAGATAGACTTTCATATTTAGTAGCTATTTTAAGTCAGTCTTTGGTGAACCCTCCTTTTCTCTCTTCTATGCTGTTTTTCCAAGCTACGTTGCCTTTCCACGCAATGGGAGAGTGTGTTTTGTGCTTGATCGGTAATATGAAGATTGATTGTTTCTTTCTTTTTGTTATGATATGGGTATGTAATATGCTTCATTTATTCTCCTTATAGATCATCATTTATTAAGTGTATGTTGGATTATTTTAATTAAATGGTCAGCATTACTTTGGCTGCTAACTATGAAGATGTAAAGAGGAAGAGTGTGCTAGTCAGAATATGCTCTCCTCCCCAAAAAGATATCAGAACCTAAATATTCCTAGAACCTGTAAATGTTTCCGTTTAAGGAAGAAGGGTTTTGCAGATGTGATTAAATTAAGAATTATGTGATGGGGAGATTATCATGAATTACATGGTGGGTCCTAAATGTAATTGCAAGTGTCTTTATAAGAGAGAGAGAGGCTGACATACACATGGAAGAGAAGACTATATGAGGACAAAGCAGGAAGATATTTAAGATGCTGGTGTTGAAGGCTGGAGCTCAAGTAATGCCACAACCCAAAGAATGTTACCTGCTCCTAGATGCTGAGAAGTAAGGGACAGACTCACGCCCAGAGCCCCGGGAGGGAGTGTGCTCATGCTGACACTGATTTTGGCCCAGTTATACCGACTTGCAGTATTTAGCTGCTCCAGAACTGGAAGAGAGTGAATTTCTGTTTTGTCAAGCCACCCAATTGTGATCATTTGATTCAGAAGCCACAAGAAACTAATACAGGGAGTTTTCTTATTTAACTTTAGTAAGACTTGAAGATAGTGAAATGTACCTCTAATGCAATAAGGGAAAACTTAAAACTTAACTTTAGCTATCTCTCCTTATTGGCCACCAGATGTGTCCATTCACAGGATATTAATTATTGACAACTTTTCTCCTTGTCTGTAACTGACATCATTTACAGGGACCCTGTGATACCCAGCAGAGGAGTATTAGCATATGTTTGAGGGATGCTGAATGACTGTGCTTTTCTGGTATATTCTCTTCTATTCCTACAACTCAGACTTATCTCATTGATTATAAGAGAGAGAGAGAGAAAGAGAGAGAAGGTTTGCATGAAGTAATCTCTTCAGACACTTAACCTTCTATCAGTTAATTGAGCTATCAAAATTATCATATAGAATTCACTAATCTGAAACGCCATACATGGGTTATTTTACTGATTTATGCTTTTTCCAAGTAAATGACTAATGAAGGGATCTGTTGTATTTTTAGGCTTATAAATCAGCCCCCATTCAGATAAAGTAAGGAGTTTATCTCAAAAATAAATTTTAGCTTCCACTCTTTGAACTGATAGAAATCAAAAATATTTTAGTCTTGCTCCAGAGCAGCCTGGTACCACTGTTCAAAATATCTAACTGCTTCTTTACTTTCTTCCATTTCTCTCATAATATAATTAGTACTTAAGAAAAAGTAATAAACAAATTTCACTGAGGTAAAAAGCAGTCTCATGTGCATATGTATTATTTTTATTGATTGATATTTTCTTTTTTTACATTTTTTATTGAGTTTATTGGGGTGACATTGGCTAATAAAACCATGCCGGGTTCATGTACACAACTTAGTAGAATATCACCTGCATCGTGTGCCCGTTGCCCAAGGTTAAGTGTCTTCCTGCCCCCACATTTCTCCTCATTTGCCCTCCTTCACTTCCCTCATCGCCCTTTCACTCTGTACCACCATAGTTACTGATGTTTTCAATTGTAAAGAAAATGCCAAAACTGTAGTGGAAGAAAACAAATTGTAGCTAACATTCAAACATTTGATCAGCAGTCTCAAATTACTCTAAATATGAGGTAAAATGTAATCATCTACTATTTCAAAATAAGTCCCCATGTAGGTAATGTTTTAAGTCTATAATCTAATCATCACAAAAACTCTCCAATTAGGATAAGTGTGAATATGGTAATTTATACATTAAAAAAAAGGAAGCTCAGAGTAGTTTAGTGACTTGCCTCAGATCACAGAGGGTTGTAGTTCCCTTAATATCTACATGTCTACTGTTTTATGCACTTATAACATCTTTTTGTGACAGGTAAATTTCACAGTATTAAAGATAAGAAATAATTCATATTTGGTAATAAAGCATTGCATAATGTGTTAAAATTATCAATCATTTTATAACTGAGTAAAAACTACCATTTTTGGAAAAATTGCAGCTTTCAAAGTTAAAAATAACCTCTGAATATTTGATCCTGTAAATGATTCAGTGTGAACTCAGTTTAATAAGTGTTTAAGTAAATATAATAATAACTAGTAGAAGCAGTACTTTCCTTATTATTATAACAAAGCAATGCATTTTATAAAATGAATAATTTTATTTCTAGGCCTAATGGCTGTGCTATAAAATGGGCATTTAATTAGTTTTTCTTTTCTTTTCTTATGAAACTGAACTGAATTCAAAATAGAGACTAAAAGATTGAATGCAAATTAAAGACTTGGTAACCCTTAAGAGTTTGCATGGAAGATGATTTGAATTTGGGTGGTGGGCACACTAACCAATATACAGATCAGGTATCACAAAACTATATATTTGAAACTTTTATAATCTTATTAACTAATGTCATACCAATAAATTTAATTAAAAATAAAAAGAATCTTTAGAAAGCTGTCCATGCTTCTTCTTTGCTTAGCAAATGCAAACTACCAATTGCAGAACACTATATACTATGATTTACATTTCTGTGCCCATGCAGTGACTTAACTGTCAATTGAAGCTGCTCTAACTGAACAATAGCCTCACGTCCAAAAAAGTCCTTTGCCAATTACATTGTGTAATGCAGCATTATTCTGCAATGCAAAAACACACATTTACACCTTGGCATTTCTCCGACTTTTATTTAGCATTACTAAACAAATAAGAAAGGACACGACAACAGCTGTTTTATGTATAAATGAGATATATGTTCGGCATATTCTTGCTGCCAACAATAAAATAGTTTATTATTTTTGGTCTTGTTTTCTTTTGAAGAAATAAATGGTAACTTTGCCTGTGTGGTCTGGCACTAATTCAAAGAAATCTTATATATCTTCTCTGAACATGAGAATATTTATCAACTTATTTATTTAATTCGAGTAGTAGGAACGTTCATGTACGACCTCGTGCCTCCTGACCATCCAGATAACAAAAAAATTTATTTTAAAAATGTGTGAGGCAACATTAAAAAAAGGCAAATATATGTTCTTCTTCACTTTTTTTTTTACAGGGACAGAGCGAAAGTCAGAGAGAGGGATAAACAGAGACAGGAACGGAGAGATGAGAAGCATCAATCATCAGTTTTTCATTGTGACACCTTAGTTGTTCATTGATTACTTTCTCATTTGTGCCTTGACTGTGGGCCTTCAGCAGACCGAGTAACCCCTTGCTCAAGCCAGCGACCTTGGGTCCAAGCTGGTGAGCTTTGCTCAAACCAGATGAGTCCGCACTCAAGCTAGTGACCTCGGGGTCTCGAACTTGGGTCCTCCACATCCCAGTCTGACGCTCCAACCACTGCGCCACCACCTGGTCAGGCTATGTTCTTCTTGTCTCCATATATTGGTTTTGAAACAAACATGATTTTAAGTTAATTAAACTGGAACTGGAACTAATTTCATTTTTTTTTTTTTTTTTTGCATTTTTCCGAAGCTGGAAACGGGAGGCAGTCAGACAGACTCCCGCATGGGCCCGACCAGGATCCACCAGGCATGCCCACCAGGGGGCGATGCTCTACCCCTCTGGGGCATTGCTCTGTTGCATCCAGAGCCATTCTAGTGCCTGAGGCAGAGGCCACAGAGCCATCCTCAGCGCTCGGGCCATCTTTGCTCCAATGGAGCCTTGGCTGCGGGAGGGGAAAAGAGAGACAGAGAGGAAGGAGAGGGGGAGGGGTGGAGAAGCAGATGGGCGCTTCTCCTGTGTGCCCTGGCCGGGAATCGAACCCGGGACTCCTGCATGCCAGGCCGATGCTCTACCACTGAGCCAACCGGCCAGGGCTAATTTCATTTTTTGAAAAAGACCTCACTCCAGGGGGTCAGCAAGCATGAAAAAAAACTCACTACTCAAAGGGTTAATAATTCACTTCTTTTTAATGTTTTATTCAATTACCAGTTAATGATCACCTAAAATGTACCAAGCAATCTTCAAAATGTTGTAAGTATAAACAAAGAAACTACAGTCCAGATTTGTAAAGGACTGTGTATTATGGGAGGTGGATAAGAGAACCTAATTCTATTGCATGGAATTCTACGTCACAGGCAAGTTTGGTTTAATAAGGGAGCACTGAGAAAAAGCTTCCAACTTAACCTGAGTATTTCAGGAAAAGTCTCTCAGAAGAACTGGTGTTTGAAATCTTCATAATGGTGTTGATTTTGTCATTTATACCACCCAAGGTTTATTTTCTAGGCCAGGGGTACCCAAACTACAGCCTGGTCCCCTGAGGCCATTTATTCGGCCCCCTCCGCAATTCTGGAAGGGGCACCTCTTTCATTGGTGGTCAGTGAGAGGAGCACATTGACCATTTCATTAGTCAAAAGCAGGCCCAAGTTCCCATTGAAATACTGGTCAGTTTGTTGACTTAAATTTACTTGTTCTTTATTTTAAATATTGTATTTGTTCCCGGATTTTTTTTTTTTTTTACTTTAAAATAAGATATGTGCAGTGTGCATAGGGGTTTGTTCATAGTCTTTTTTTACAGTCTGGCCCTTCAACAGTCTGAGGGACAGTGAACTGGCCCCCTGTGTATAAAGTTTGGGGATCCCTGTTCTAGGCAATCTTATTTCATGAAATTCTTTCTTGAACAAAGTGCTTATACACTTTGATTTCTACTTCATATTTCTCTTGTCCTATATTTATCTTTAGCATGATAAGTGAGAAATGAGAATTAAGAGGTGGAATTGCTAATGGAACAAATTCTTGTCTACCTGTATTTCCAGATAGGCTTCATAAATGAAGATGAGGGTAGGCGTGTGTGACAATACAGCCCATGCTAATTTATCTTAAAATTATATTGTAAGTATGTTTATATACATGATCAATAGAAAAGGTATCTCAGTAAGGACAGTGTGCATCACAAAATGACATTGCATTTGAATCCCCAAAACACTGCAAAATAATTGGTTTTAGGTACCGAAATCAAACACTTGAATTAATCATTAAAATAAAAATTAGGTGATTTCATACCAACTATTGTCTTGGTTTCAAAATTTCTAGAGTAAAAATAATTTTAGTATTATTTTTATCACTAGTTACAATGTTCTGATGTCCTCAATGACCATTATATACCTGAATTTTCAGCACCTTAATCAACATGTTTGCTCATTTCTTCTAGAGAAAATCTGGTATGAACTATCTCAATCTCATCTTTCTGTTGTCCATACCTATAGATTTAATGCTGCTGTCACTCATCCTTCCTTCCTTTAGTCTCTGATGACAAGGTTTCCCTCATCACTTACTCAGGTTAAATCTGCCACTATGGTCACTGATTCCACTCCCTCTCTTACACCTGGGACTGCTACCTCCGTTGTCCCTTCTACCTGAAGAATCTTCAAGCTTTCTCTATTCCTCTTCCGAAGTTTTCCCTGTGATAGGTAAACATGCTTACAGGTTTTTCACTCTAACAAAAATTAACCCTAAATGCATACTTCTGGCTACAATACAGTTTCTTCCGTTATATGAGCTCACAGCTTGTCTGCTTTTGCAAGCTCCATTTCTCCATGCGGTTAACACTTCCCCCATCACAATATATATAGCTAAAGTCCTTTCTTTCTTGTATTTGGCACCTTTGAATCTTCTCTTCATTGAATGTATTTTCTATCCTTGAAACTTAGTTTCCAAGACAGCTTTATGTAGATACTGAAATAACTTCTCATTTTTCATCTTTGAGGCCCACATATTATATCTTTGAGCTACAGAGTAATTTTTCTAAAATGCAAATTTTACCATTATCACTCTCCTGATTAAATCAGTTTCATCATATGAATAGTAAAATTCTGACACCTTAAAAGGGAAAGTTAGATTCCTCTTGATTTGACCTTGACTTTCTCTCGAGCTTTAAGTTCCTTGTTTTTCTTATACAGGGATAGGCAAAAGTAGATTTTCAGTTTTAATACAACTACATAATTAATAATTAGTACGAGAATAAAGTGTGTTTTGTGTACTCACAACTGTAAACCCACTTTCACCCTTACCTGTATTTCTGACTCCCAATTTTTGGTGCTCCCAGAATCTCATCATTCACTTACTATTCTATTTTGTGTGTGTGTGTGTGTGTGTGTGTATGTGTGTGTGTGTGTGTGTGTGTGTGAGAGAGAGAGAGAGAGAGAGAGACAGAGACAGAGACACAGAGAGAGGGACAGATAGGGACAGACAAGAGAGGAGAGAGATGAGAAGCATCAATTCTTTGTTGCGGTTCCTTAGTTGTTCATTGATTGCTTTCTTATATGTACCTTGACCATAGGGCTACAGCAGAGCAAGTGACCCCCTTGCTCAAGCCAGCAACCTTGGGTCCAAGCTGGTGAACCTTGCTCAAACCAGATGAGCCTGCGCTCAAGCCGGTGACCTGAGTTTCGAACCTGGGTCCTCTGTGTCCCAGCCTGATGCTCTATCCACTGTACCACCGGCCTAGTCAGGCTTCACCTACTATTCTAGAATCAACCACTTATCTACTCTTAGAGTTTTACTTTCACCCTAATCACCTCAAATTCACCATGTTAAAACTGAAATGATACTTTCCCACACAAATATGTTCATTTTGTTTTTTTAATTTATAACTTATGTAAAAGGTAAATTACTATTATAACCAACAAATGACAAAGTTAATACAATAAAGTTCAATATAGGTCAGTAGCAAGGCTTTGCTTTTTAGTGTCATTCAGGGATACAGACTTTTTCTATCAAAGTGCTGTGCTCTCCCCTAAGGTCTTGGAGTACTTCAGAACCCTATGCATCCAGAGGAGTGAGGGGAATAACTGTAAGATTACAAAATGTTTTTATGAGTCTGAACCAGATGTGGCAAATAACAATTCTAACTATATGCCACTGGTCAACACAGACAAAAGGCCAGCCTAACTGCAATAAATGCTGGAAAAAGCACTTTATTCATAAGCCTGAAAGGAAAAGTAAAGGGGTATGATAAATACACAGTACCTGGCTGGTTGGCTCAATGTTCGAGGGTTGGCCTGGTACATGGACGTCCCAGGTTCCATTCCTGGGTTCTCTCTCTTTCCCTCCCACAGCTATGGCTTGGATGGTTCCAGCAAGTGGCCCTAGCACTGAGGATGGCTCCATGGCCTCCAATTCAGGTGCTAAAATAGCTCGATTGCTAAGCAACAGAGCAACAGTCCCAGATGGGCAGAGCATTCACCAGTAGGGATTTTCTGGATGGACCTCGATCAGGGAGCCTGTCTCACTGCCTCCCCGCCTCAATAATAATAATAATAATAATAATAATAATAATAATACACACACAGAATATCATCTCTACTGTAATTGCTGCATGTCAAATTGTTTTTCCTCTTTTACTTCCTAATAATTGTCAGATCTGTTATCACCTCTATCTTCAACCCAACAAAACCCACCCTCATAGGTCAGACTTTATCATTTCTCAGAAGAACCACTGCAATAGTCTGCAAACTACAATTTTTGCCTTCTGGTTTAAATCCTCTGATATGCCATCTGCACAGCTGTAGGAACATTCAAAGTAAAATAGAAATTTTACTTATAAAACTCCCCTGCTAAAATCCCTTCAGTGATTCTTATTATGGGCAGAATAGCTATACCATAGAAGGCAAAACCAAGGTCCTCCTGACTTGAAATCTCCATAGTTCACCAGCCTCAACTCTGGCTACACATTGATTTCCATTTTATGTGAAACTGAGAATGATACAATCTGTTATCCTTAACACATGTCATTTAGTGTCTTCACTCAATCTGTTTCCTTATCTGGAATACCATTCCCTTTTCTTCTTTATAACCTTTCAGGATGAATTAGGAGTCTCAGATCAAAATTTGCATAATCTCTGGTATCTCTATTAATCATCAGTAATTTACATTATTGTACATAACAATCTGTGCAGGTGCCTAAATAATTTATTAAACTATGAGATCCTTGAGAATAGGGGCCATGTTTTACTTACATTTCATCCCTATCTCTAGCAGATACACAGCACTTAGTAATCATCTGCAAGTATGTGTCCAATAAGTAAATACTCCTAAGCAGAGTCTTATTTTGAAATTCAGTTTCTTTGCCTGTGTTCTTTTTACCCTACTTATGTCTTAACGTTTACTTCCATGGTGCTATTTCCAGATATTTTGAAGCCCACTGGTTGGAGTTTGCTTTTGTATGGCTAGATAACAAGATAATAATTATTGCTCTATTAACTTCCCCACTGTTGTACCCTGCGGCACTTGAACACTATGTTATAAGCCCAGGGAAGCCCATCTTAAGCTTTATGGAATTTGTTCCTTAAACCAAGTCAATGTCTTATAACCCATAACTGTCTTGTAGAATAGATTCCCGTTTGTAATTCTAGCTATCACTTTATGCTCATTCAAGTAACCAATACTATCTCACAACCAAAGCTGTTCCATATTATAACAATAAATGCTTAAAATATGGGCATTTCCGCCATGAAATAGGATCAAGAGTGTAGCTATGATAATAGTACAAAATGATACAAAGAAATTGTATTGGAGCAACAGTATAGTATTGGCGGCAATCTAAGTATAATTTCCTCTTATCCTCTGAATTTGAAATCCTTGGTGCCAATTGTAAACTTATTTTACAAAACAGTCTAAAATTGAGTGGAAAGTGCTCTCCACTCAATCTTTCTTTCTTTAGTTTTGGTCTCATTTCAAAAATGGTAGAGCCAAGGCTTCCCTTCAATGCCTTGATCGAGAGCTTCAGATTATGATTTAGGACAAATTATGAAGTACCTTGTTGGTTGTACTCGTGCCTCAAAAAAAGTATATTAACTTTAATTAATTAGGGGCATTAAATTAAATTAAATTAAATTAAATTAAATTAAATTAAATTATTGGGGGGAAAACACAGTGCATATCTTAAAATGCCTTGATGTTTAAATAAATACTCTTTAGAGATTAAGTACCTAGAATTTTTGAATTTGAAGTATAACTTGATATCTTTTTCTTATACATAAAGGAAGAATGGAAAGCATTAAATTATCTAAATTTAAGAGTAGTTTGGGAAACTATTATATACTTTGGTTTCCTTTTAAGTGGACATTTTTGTAGCTTATTTGAGAGTTTATTTTCTAATAGACAAAATATAAAAAACAAAATTATATATATGCTATAGAAATATAATAAATATTATTTTATATCTATTAGTTATTATATATCTTTGGAGACAAAATATATATCTTTGTATTTTTTATTTTTATGTTTCAACTACAGTTTACATTTAATATTATTTTGTATTAGTTTTAGGTACACCGCAGAATGTTTAGATAATTATATACTTTACACAGTGCTCCCACAAATATTTTTAGTATTCATCATGCAGAGTTATTAGAATATTTATTAACTATATTTTCTATGCTGTACTTTGCATCCTTGTAACTATTTTGTAACAGCCAGTTTGTACTTCTTAACTTATTTACCTTTTCATCCAGTCTCCCAACCCTACTTCCCTCTGGCAACTACCAGTTTGTTCACTGTGTCTTTGAATCTGTTTCAGTTTTGTTTATTTTGTTCTTTAGATTCCACATATAAGTGAAATCATATAGTATTAATCCTTTTTTGACATATTTCACTTAATATAAGACCCTCCAGGTCTATGTTGTCATAAATGGTAAAATTTTATTCTTTTTTTATTTTATTTTCTATATGTATGTATGTATGTAGATATATATATATATACACTCACACATACACACACACACACATATATATATATGTGTGTGTGTGTGTATGTATAATACCACATTTTATCCACTCATCTATTGATGGACACTTGGGTTTCTTCCATACTATTGATATTTTCTGTAGTGGCTGCACCAATTTGCATTTTCTCCAACAGCTCATGAGTGTTCCCCTTTCTTCACATCCTTGCCAACACTTGTTTGTTGATTTATTGATATCCATCAATAGATGAGTTGATAAAAAGCTGTGCTACATATAATTATATATACAATAGAATACTACATACTTGGCCATTAAAAATGACATCTTACTATTTGCAACAGCATGGATGGACCTAGAGGGTATTATGTTGAGTGAAATAAGACTATCAGAGAAGAAAAATATCATATAATTTCACTTATATGTGAAAATATGTATTTTAATCATATTTGATTATTTAGAAATATTTATAAAGAATCTATTATTTATAAATCATGAATTTAATAATTAAATATTTGCTAAAATATAATAAATCAGCCTGACAAACTAATAGCATTTGCTTCAGCTCAAAAGGCAATAAGTTCATTTACCAGTCTATCATTATACTTTGGTCAGTCCTGCTACAGTTTTTAATTGTTGCTTGTTCATCTTTTATCAGTTTGCTTTATAAATATGAGTACTTCCACAATTTAAAAGTAGATAATATAAACCAACATTAACCAAGGTACATTAATTATGTTTTATAAATTATTTCTAGAGATAATCATTTTTGAATTAACTCAGAAAAATAGCATATAAGAAAACATTCACTGTTTGATTCTGCAGTAAAAGATCTTAATAATAACTGTATGTGTTAAGAAATGATTTATCAAGGTCAGTGTTTTTAAATCTCACATTACCGTAAGAGCTCAGAAAATATGCTGTTATTGTCTATTTCTGTGCCCTCTAAACACACACACACACAGCAAATAAAGGCAGTTATTCAGGACTCAAAAAAACATACTCATGCAAATTATAATTGTCCCACACTGCTCAACACAGGAATATCTCACTGATGTAATAGCTAAACTAAAATTAGTCAAGAGCACAGAGCCTCTTTGCAATCTGAGGGTCCTTGGGAAACAAAGGGAGGTTGGGGCAGGGCTGAATAGAGATTTTATCCTGAGAAGATAAGGATGGAGAGGATGGGAAGGGGAGATCCAGAGGGTCTGGTTGCTTGTATAACATAGCAAGAGTAGTTTTTAAAAACGGGGAGTATCAAAAAATTGTATTATTTTTATAAACATTAAATTTTTACCTACAAAGCTTCATAAAGTCTTCAGAATATAGTCCAGGGGTCATCTTCTCTGTCAAAGCTTCTCTAATCTTTCAACCTGAGTTAAGATTGTGATTGCTCTCTGTGCATTTATTTCTTTCTTTAATTTTTATTATTTTTTTAGAGAGAGAAAGAGCAAGAGTGAGAGTGAGAGACAGACAAGAAGAGAGAGAGAGAGAGATGAGAAGTGTCAACTCATAGTTATGTCACTTTTAGTTGTTCATTGATGGTTTCTCCTACATGCCTTTACGGGGGTGCTCCAGATGAGCCAGTGACCCCTTGCTTAAGCCAATGAGCTTGAGCTCAAGTCAGTGACCTTTGGGCTCAAGTCAGCAACCTTTGGGCTCAAGCCAGCATCCCTGCAATCATGCTGGTGAGCCCGTGCTCAAGACAATAACCTCAAGATTTCAAACCTGTGACCTCAGCATCCCAGATCGACAATCTATCCACTGTGCCACCACGGGTCAGGATCCTATGCATTTCTGTAACCAGAGGTGGATTAAAGTCGGTGAGGCCCAGGTGCAGAAGAAAATATTGGGTCACTTAAAAAAAGAGAGAGAGACAGGGAAAATAAAAATACACGTTAACCATATTTTTAAATAAATAAAAAATAATATGTACTATTAACGTTAAAATTGCACATATGAAACCAAACTTGGTGTCATTAGAAAAAAGTGTAAAATTGGGGTTTTGCGGGGCCCTTCAGAAGTTGGGGCCCAGGGCACATGCCCCATGTACCCGCCATTAAATCCGCCTCTGTCTGTAACAGCAGACACTTTTATGAACACAGTCCTTTACAGCACTTACCACTCCACTGATTTAAAACTCTATGAAATGTGTCTGTTCTCATAGACTCAGGGGTTCTTGAGAGCAGAGACTACCCCTCTTTAACCTGTGTCCCCTGCACTAGTGCCACCTCCACTGCTCTGGTTTGCAGCACCACTAAAGGCATTCAGTAAACACATACTGAATAAATGACTGAGACCCAACTAGAGAACATCAAATGTATGTCAGGCTGAGTAGTTTAATTATGGACTGTGATAATAGCCAAAAAAACAGGTGCGACAAACTCAAAGTCCTCATAGGTTCCCAAGAAGATGATAACAATGTAACAGCTAAATAAAAAATAAGCTATAAAAATGATATATCCCAATAAATAGTTGGTCACAGTATCAGGGAGACAAGAGGGCACAATGTGTACTATGGGAAATGCATTTCCTTTCTCAAGGATAGGCCTCTCTCAAGGCTATTGTCACAGCAAGAACTCTGGGTTCAGCATTGCTAAATGTACCAGTTTCTAAGAGAAGCCAAAGATCAAGTGTTTACATGACACACTGAAGTTTCAACATGTTGGCTTAAAAAAATAGTGTGAGCCAAACAAAACACACTGTGTCTTAATACAAAGTATTAGTGCCCTCTGAAGTGGCCCTGGCAGGATGGACAAAGCTGAATCAGTACTTTAGGAAGTTTGGTTTCACGCCTGCCTCTTTCAGTATTACAGGCTGATGCACAAGCATGTTCACATCCAGTTCCCAGGGTATTGAGTCCAGAAGCATGGTGACAATGACTTACACATAATAATTTTATAATCCTCTAACATGTTTCCTATAGTTCCTTCTCCTGTGTGAACTACAATGGCATAGTCAAGTCAGTTTATATATTCACATCTCTACATTTCAAATGTTATTATTTCTTCTCTTTTACTTTTATCACTGTTGTTAAGTTACTGTTTCCTACTACATTTCCCATAATTCTTCACTACATTCATTCCACCCAGCCAGCTAGTTTTTCACCCTCCCTAGAATCTAACAGGCCAAAGAAATATCTGATTTTAAAGAGATGCTCACATTCTATACTGATGCCATTTAGGAGTGTAAATGCCCCTTGACACACTGCTGGGTGGAGAAAGGTAAGAGAAATCATTGCAGGCCTTTATATTCTAGTATTTTTAAATATTATAAAAAGACAGAAATGTTTTATTTTCAACCAATGTCTTAGCTATTCATTTTTGTTTCATCTGTACAAATCAAAATGCAGTACATTTTTTGAATGATAGAATTGGAATGTGTACTCAAAATATGACACCCATAAGATTGCAAGGAATATTGAAGGAAGTCTTCCATAAGACTTTGACTCCAACAGCATAGATTTAAATATAAATCTTACACAAATAAATGAACTACAAAGAAAAAATTAAGCTGTTATCCTGCCTGACTGATATGTCATTATAGCAATGCAAAGACAAATAGATTCATTTAAGTTAGGCTAGAGGCTCAATTTTTTCACAACTATCATCAGAAAGCACGTATTAAGTTCTTATTCTCAAATCATTTTGTAATATGAAAGCTTTTTACATCTTGCAAGTAGGGAATTAATATTTAAGACAAAAAGCAAAATGCACGCACAAAAATAAATTAGTTAGAGCAAAATTTAGTTACTCAGGTTCTAAGAGGATTTTCTTTTTAACTGAAATGAGAGTGTAATCAGATAATTCTATTTTCCAACCAGTGGCAATTATGGTTCTGTATTAAATGTATGCAATTGAAGGTTATGTTTGATTACTTACTGTCTGGAATTGATATAAAAGTAGTATATTTCCTTATGCTATGTATGTAGTTAACCCAGTTGTAAGTCATTAAACCTTTATTTAGTAATTAGCAGTGTTCTCATAAAAACAATAAGATACATGCATCATTTATTTTTAATACAGCTTTGCATAATTAGAATAATATGCAATTTGATCTATTAAGCTACTAATTAAATAGAAAATACTTAATGTGTACCAGAGAGTTGTGCTTTGAAATTGCACAACTGCCCATTTTGTGCTCATTACCTTAAATGTCTGTTCCTCCAAATATGAGAGAGAAACAGTGAAAGCCACAGAGGAGTCCTGAATTGGTCAATAGCGTCACACTTCTCCAGGCAAGGAGAAATATCTTGCTTGTGTTCTACCTCCAGTCCAAGCTCCTATGCTGTGTCTTTAAAGACATATATAATTAAACTATGCTTCTAAACAGTCAGGAAAAGAGAATTAATTATTGAAAATTTAAAAATTTTTAAATAGAATATTTCCAAAAAAAACTAAGAGTTGGGTTTTCCAACTGCCAATTAGAAAGTCTATCTTTATAAAGAGTCATGACCTCGGCAAGACATCAAAGTCATAGTCTTATTATTTTTTTCCAGTTTAGCTTCAATGTGCTATCAGATGAAATCTGATCACTTTATGCAGAACTTATCACTTTATTTTGCCCAAGAATTTAGAACTTTCTACAATCCTACCTTATACATATTTCAAGGCCTTCACATATTAGCCTTGGCTACTTTTAGAATAATGATGATTGTGAAAAAAATAAAAGCTAATATTTTCCCTAAGTACTGTGCTAAAGGTGTCACGTTATCTTATTTAATTCACTGAGGTTTAAAAAAGAGAGAAAACAGGCTATGAGAGGTAACCTAACTTAGGTTGGGTCTTACTGCTTCTGTCTTGCAAAGCTGAGCTAACTCCAAGGTTACATGATTCAGAACCATTGTTCTTAAGCTTCCCCTGTAGGCTACAAACTTCACAATATTCCAACACTCTTCAGAACCTTCTCTGTACTCTCTCTCAATGAATCAGACCAGACTCTTTTATGTACTTAGTATTGACTTATTCTTTTCTCAGTGCCTTAATTTTCCTGCTGTTTCCTCTCTTGAAGTGTGTACTTAGTCACTTCACCAAATATCCCTGCTCTTTCAAGGTGTGTGTCGCATGTCTTCTCTTCCACAGTTATTCCACCCCAAATGCGTACCTCAGATCTCAGATTTAGTTATATTCTCATACTGCCTAGTGTAGATAGATTACCTCTCAATAATTATGTTTCCTGAAAGCATACCAGTAAAGACACAAATAGTCCATTCTAACATTAAGAGTGTTGTTACACACATTTGATTCCTTGTTACAGAAGATAGGTTTGCTGCCAGACATAGTTCCTGTGCCAGATTTTTCATCATCAGCAATATTTTCAAAACATTTGTATTCACTTTTGGACTGCTCTTAGTCTCTATTCAATTATTTTCTTAAAGAGCTTCCATATTTAACTGTAACTTCAAGTGCTGCTGCCCAAGAGAAGCAGTAGAGAACCAGAGCAGGAATATTCCTTGCACAGAGACAGGATCCATTTAATTAAAGGCAAAGAAAGGAAGTATGCTGATGTTCTCCCATACTCAGTAATGGTGGGATCCATTTCTCTTCTGTTTTTTCTTCTCTAGTGTTCCTGCTCTCTTTACCCTTAGACCCAGGGCAACCTCTTGGGGCAAGTCCAGGCTTGACCATGATACAAAGGAGAGCTCTTCACAAGAAGCTGTTGGATTCATTAAAGCTCTAGTCATTTTTATTTCACATTATTCTGACACATTTATCCAAAATTTTAACCATATAATCCCTAAACTCCTTTCCGTCTCTCTGATATATTATTGGCAGAGTGTGTAGGACTGCCAAATTGTCAGGCTGGTGGTGGGGAGGAGGGCTGCTCTGGACCCTTAACTGGCCTGGCTAGATATTGTGATTACTATTTTTTTATACTAGGCAACATCAAGCATACAGGTATCACTTTGAGGACATCAATTTAAATTAACTGAGTAATTGTATTTACAGAGAAGGTGCATGGTATAGTGATTGAATGGATTCTAGAGCCATATTACTCAGGTTCAAGTCCCACCTTACTTTAAGACCTTGGAACACTTATTTGACTTATTAATATCTCAGTTTTTTCAACTATGAAACAGAGATAATAATAAGACTTCCATCTCTTTCTCACAGGCAGAAACCTCGGCTCTTTTCACCACCAAATTCTGTGTGAGCACCTCTTCTAGGCTCTGGGGCTCTAGGCTGGGGTTCCAGGCCTAGGGCTGAGGATGCACACCTCTCAGGGCAACCCTCCCCACAGTGAGAGTCCCTCCGGACCCTCAGCTGCCTCTGGCTTTTGGGAGCAGAGCAACCCTTTATGCATTTCCCCCCTTCCTACCGGTCTTTGTGTGGCTTCTTCTGTGATCCTTGGTTATAGATTTTCCTTCGTTTAGTCCAAAGTTGATTTTTCAAGATGATAGTTCTAAATTAGGTTGTAATCCGATTTGGTCCCAGGAGGTGGCAGTTGGATCGTCCGCGTACTCTGTCACCATCTTGGAATTCCCCCAAGACTGAAAACTTCTTGAGCACAAAGTATAGGTATTGCTCATCTTTGTCTATCCCAGCACTTTCCAGGAGGATGGTACATTGTATGCCCACAATGACTGCTTGCTGAATGAAAGAAAGTGTGGTGATTAAAGATTAGGGGTAAAGTGAAGTAGAGTTTCAGATTTGTAAGAGTCCATAATATTTAGGAGTAATGAGACTGTTATATTTGTAGCTTTGTCCTTCTCAATGTTGAAGTCATACTCATAGTGATGGCAATAGTCAGAGTGGAGAGAGAGACTTTGACCCAAAATCATACAATAGCATTGGCATGGAGATTACCTTAGACTGCTGGTACAAACCTCACATAAAGAGTTTTCAATAAAGAGGAAGTTATATTTTCTGTCTGATATTTGGGAAAATAGAGAAATGCCACATTACTCATGTGATATATAAAGTATCCAGTTAAGATAGCTACCTCCTACTTATCTCCTCTTAAATATCTTATAGTAATTTTTAAAACAGAGATCCTGATTTTTTTTTCATTTTATCCCATAAAAATATATACAAATGAATAATACTATAAACTGAATTCTATAAACTAAGATCATTAGGGTAAACTCTAATTCCATATGACTGGTTTCCTTATAGTAAGGGGAAACTTGGGATACAGTGGGAAGACTATGTGAAGATACAGGGTGGTAGGTGAGAATAATTAAAATGGAAATAACAGAGAGAGAAGCTTATTTGATGTTCTAGCCATATTTATCCTAAGCCCAAAATATTCAAGCACCTAATGCAATTAATTTATGCCTATGGTCAACATTCCATTTAAAGTTCAAAAAATGTTCTAAGAAAAATGCTCCTTGTAGCCCTAATAGTTCTCAGCATAAATACTTGAGGAATTGACTAGCATTGAGGATGCTTCTCTCTCATGGCATCAGTAGCAGTCTCTACTGGTTTGGAGACCTCAGGCTTCCATGGCGAAAGTGGATTGTGATGAGGAGCAACAGGCCTTGAAAACAACCCTGCTCAGGTAGTGAGACAGAGGGTTCTGTTATACTAGGAGCTCCTTCCTTCGAATGATTGCAGAGGAACATTGAGAAGGACAATTGAGGTGCTACATAAAACATAAAGCTAAAAAAAAAATCATAAGGCAGTAATATATATATGTTATAATTTCGGTGCCTCCTGTACCTTCCAGATTGCTCTTGAACTGCAGGTTGAACTGAATTATCCTGGATAGAATGTGAGAAAAACAGAAATACTGGCAGATAGATAAGGTAGTTATGGAGACTAATGGTCACCTCAGGAAAGCCTGAGATCAGGAGAACCCTCATGAGCCCTGACAGGAGCAGGGGTTGATCTTCTGCTGTGTAGAGCTAGCCATGGCCAGTCACTGGCTACAGCAACAACACCAGCCAACCAACAGGGGACTATGCCAATAACTAGTTAAGAGAAGAGGTGCCTGCCTCTCCCCTCTCCTTTCCTAACACTGATTTTCCTCAAATGTAATTCTTACATAAAAATGTTTCTGGCCCCTGGCTGGTCAGCTCAGTGATAGAGTGTTGGCCTGACCTGTGGATGTCCTGGGTTTAATTCCCGGTCAGGGCACACAGAAGAGGTGGCCATCTGCTTTTCCACCCATCCTCCTACATCCCCTCACCCCTTCCCACAGCCATGGCTTGATTGGTATGAGCACATTGGCTCAGGAGCTGAGGATGACTTCATGGAGCCTCCACCTCAGGCACTAAAAGTAACTTGTTTGAGAGCATGGCCCCAGATGGGCAGAGCATAAAACCCAGAAGGGGTTGCTGGGTAGATCCTGGTCAGGGCACATGCGAGAGTCTATCTCCTCTCCTCTCACTTGGAAAAGAAGAAAAAAAAAATATGTTTTTGGCAGTGAAAACATAAAAAACGAAATGATAAAGGATGCATCTCTGAACACAATTGATCTTTAATTCAATTTTTCTATCCAAATCTTTTGATTTAAAATAATATATCCTTTTCATAATGTGAACATTTTTGTTTAATATATATGTCTGTTTAACTACAAACTTTAATGTCTTAGGTTGAAATTTATAGAATAATTTTTTCTTTATATTTGCTTTCAAGAGCTTTGTTCCCCCCACTCCCCCCCAAATCCCTTCTATTTGTTACATAAAAGGAAATATAGGCTGATAAATTAAAACAAGTTTTTTTTATCCCCAGAGAAATAACATGAATGCTCTAATTTGAAGTGAATAGCAAAGTATATACTGAAATAATTGGAAAAAACAAGATCGACACTAAGATGTGGGTTTTGTTTTTTTTTAATTTTTTTAAATTTATTTACTTTTTTAGATTTTATTTATTCATTTTTATTAGAGAGAGAGAGGGGGAGAGATAGAGAGAGAACAGGAGGAGGAGCAGGAAGCATCAACTCCCATATGTGCCTTGACCAGGCAAGCCCAGGGTTTTGAACCGGCGACCTCAGCATTCCAGGTTGACGCTTTATCCACAGGTCCGGCTAAGGATGTGTATCTTTTTTTTTTTTTTTTTTTTTTTTTTTTAATGTGCCTTGACCGCGGGCCTTCAGCAGACCAAGTAACCCCTTGCTCAGGCCAGTGATATTGGGCTCAAGCTGGTGAGCTTTCTGCTCAAACCAGATGAGCCCTCGCTCAAGCTGACGGCCTCGGGGTCTCGAACCTGGGTCTTCCGCATCCCAGTCTGATGCTCTATCCACTGCACCACCACCTGGTCCAGATGTGGTTTTAATATGAAGACTATTAGTCAACATTATGGAGGAAAATGTAGTCATATGATATCAGGAGCTTTCCATTCTAATCCCAGATAATCCCTATTTTCTATGTAAATTTTGGCATACATTATATCTTCTCTGAGCCTCAGATATATAAAATAAAGAATTTTGGTCTAGGAAATACCCAGCATCCCTTCCCAAGGTAAACATCTATGACTACTTTGGGTTGGGAGTGAACCTAGATTATCCTTAACTGAAGGAAAGATACCTCTGACTACTGGGCAGTGCCTCAGTCCATTGTGAAATCTCATTTTATGTTAGACTGAAATGTAAAAATCTTTCAAGGTAGAGCAAGATATAAAAATAAATAAAACATTTTAAACATTTATCCCATGTAGAACAACACATTAACTAGAAAACTTATGGCTCAAGTAAAATCCATAAGAACAAGGGCTGAATCTATTATATTTGTTGCTATATAGTCAGTTCCTGTCTCAGAGTGACATTTAAGAAGCTGTCAAATAACTACTGGTTAAATGAATGAATGAATAAATAAACAAGTAAATTAGTTACAGTAAAAAAAAATGTTTGCTAAAAAAGTAAAAATGAACATCTGTACTAGCTTCCTCTAATCCCATGTCACCTCCACTCTTGCAAGGGCACAAGTCCATGTAGACATGAGGCAGGATAGACATAGATAATGCATTTTCTGCCTCAGAACCTAGACAACCAAAGGCACTGTGCTCCACGAGTGACCATTGCATTTCTACATTAGATCTGCAGTCCCTGAATAGACACTTTTAATCCTGTTCTGACCATTAGGCTTTTGAATTAGCTGAAATTCATCCTCTTTTGCCAATAATAGCCTCGAATGCCTTGTTTCAAAATGAGCCCAATTCTTCCCTCTCCCCTTATAATGAAGGTCACTTAGATTCAAGTTTTTGCCTCAGTCACTGTTTTACATTCTGATGTCTGTAAGTTACCAGCTTCCACCACGGCCCCATTCCAGTTGGGGACCAAAATAGATTTTCAGATTCCCATAACTGTACTTGAGAATCTCCACCTAAATTTCATTTCAAAACAAGACTCTCTTATCCATGGTCATCAGTTTCCTTTATCTAATATTTATATTACTTACCTAGAATTCTGACTATTGCACACCTGGCTTTCTTACCTCATGGCTCTTTTTGGAGGACCTCCCTATACAGCCTTCTTGCTGACTTGCTCTTCTCATGGAATGTGCACTTACTTACAGAGGGCCTGACATGAAAGCCAGCCTTAAACTGCCCTATGCCGGTATAAATAAATCATTACATCTGTCAAGTTGTTCTACATGGTAATAATAACATCTGTACTAGCATCACTGGTTTTACCTACAAAAGCAATGTACAGTGTTTTCCATTTTTAGATGTATAAAAACATGATCTGGTGAGAGTAACAAGTATTTAGTCCCTAAACTTTAAAATAATCAACCAGTGTGAAAAATGTTATTAAAACTTCCAACTTCACTACAAAAAGTTTATTTATATCATGCTATTTTTGAAACCAAAAAAAAAAGAAAAGAAAAATTTACCTAAAAAATAAACTGAAAGTTTCTCCCTTCACTTTTTCCCAATCCTACGCCTGGAGAGACTGATTGACAGCATTTATTGAATTATTACCATGCACCAGGTACTGTTGTAGGCCCTGAGGATACAGAATTAAACAACAAAATAATTATCTCCCTTCATGAAGCTTGTATTTTGATTAGTAAAACATACAGCACAAGAAAATTAAGTTAAAAATTATAATGAAATATGTGAGGAAAAAAATAAAATAAGGAAGTGTTAAGGGAATATATACTAAAATTTTAGATTAGCTGATTGGGAAACCTGCACAGAGGAATGGATAGTCAAACCATTTAGATTTCTGGAAAAGAATGTTCTAGGCAGATAGAATAGCAAGAGCAAGGGCTCTGAATTGAGAGTGTGACTAGAATGTTTGAGGGCAACAAGATCATGTGTCAGTGAATTGGAGGGAAAGGGTTAAAAAGAAAGTGTTAGTATTACCAGATGGGAAAGGCTGCGGATGTATGTCTAAGTAAGTATTTTAATATTTACTCTGAGGCAAATGAAAAAAAAAATACAGGATTCTGAGAAAAAAAATTATTTCAGTCTAGTTTTAAATGGTGATTCTGGCTGTGTTGAAAATAGACTGAAGGGGACAAAGGGTAAGTCAAAAAGACAACAAAGATTTTCAATAATTAAGGCCAGAAATGGATTTGGATGAGTATAGTCCCAGAAGTTATAATTACTGAATTCAGGGTATAATTTGAAGGTAAATCCAACAGGATTTGCTGGTGGTCTAGATGGGAGTGAGGTGAGAAATATGGAACAATGAGGGAATTCAAGGATGCCATGCCATGTTCAGTTTAAGGAACCGGAAAGACAGAGTTGTCATAGTGAGATGGGAATGCTATTGGAGCAAGTTTGGGATGGTTTAATAATGAGAAGTTCAAGTTTAGACATGTTAACTTGGGGATTATACATCATCCAGGTGGAGATGTTAAGTAAGCAGTTGACTATGAGTTTGGAGTAAGGGAAGAGATCCAAAAAGGAAATATAAGTCTGGGGTCATCAGCCTAAAGATGGTATTTAAAGATAGTAGATGAAATTACCAAAAAAGTGATTGCAGATGAAATGAGAATAGGTTAAAAAGCATATCTTTAGCTGACTTCAAAGTTATGTGACTGGAAGTTGTAGCAGAATTAGCAAAAGAAAAGAAGAGTAAGGAACCAGAGATGTAAATGGAAAACTAGATGAATATGATAGATTGTAAGCTAGGAACAAAAAGTGAATAAAAAAATTTATCCAGCCTGACCCGTGGAGGCACAGTGGATAAAGCATCGCTGACGTTGCCAGTTCAAAACCCTGGGCTTGCCTAGTCAAGGCACATACATATGGGAGTTGATGCTTCCTGCTCCACTCCCCTTCTCTCTCTCTAAAAATAAAATAAATAAATAAATAAATAAATAAATAAATATAAAATATGGAATAAAGTATCTTATGATTATATAGGGTCATATATAAATGTATGCATATGTGTATCTGTATGTAAAGAAAATTTTATTTTATAAAATGAGATTATACTATACTTAATGATCTGTAATCTGCTTTTAAAAATTAATTTTTCATGGAAGAAATTTTTATATCTTTATACTTATGATTAAAGATGCTTTCTTTTCAAATTTTTTAATTTCTAGCATTATTAAAATATCATAACAAACTTTTTTTTTTTTTTTTTTTTTTTTTACAGGGACAGAAAGAGTCAGAGAGAAGGATAGAAAGGGACAGATAGACAGGAATGGGGAGAGATGAGAAGTATCAATCATCAGTTTTTTGTTGGGACTCCTTAGTTGTTCATTGATTGCTTTCTCATATGTACCTTGACTGCAGGCCTTCAGCAGACCGAGTAACCCCTTGCTGAGCCAGTAACCTTGGGTCCAAGCTGGTGAACTTTTTTTTTGCTCAAGCCAGATGAGCCAGTGCTCAAGCTGGCGACCTTGGGGTCTTGAACCTGGGTCCTTCCGCATTCCAGTCTGACACTCTATCCACTGCACCACCGCCTGGTCAGGCACAAACTTTTTTTAATGCACAGTAAAGTAAAAACGTTGACTGTGAATTTTTTATGTAACACTTGATCTCTTCTATTTAGCTAACAAAAATTCTCTTCGTAATATTAGAAAACGAAGCCAAAGAATAAAAGAGTAAATAAGAAAAATACCAAACTCTTCATATTTCTGACTATTGCTATTGGTACATATCAATGAATGCTACTCTTTTTTTTAATTTATTTATTAATTTTAATGCAGTGACATTGATAAATCAGAATGCTACTATTTTTATTAGAATGAGGAAATGGCATTATTTGAGTAAAACAAAAATGTTATGAAAAAAATTATGAAACAGCTGATACTTTCTGCTTCATCTTACTAAAGTCCTGTGTTTCTAAGATTTTAACATCTGTTTGTTTCACAAAGACAAACGGAATAAAATATCACCTATGTGGGAGCTCCAAAGTTTTCATTAGATAGGAGAGATGGAAAATAAATTAACAGTTGCTCCAATGTGTTTCCATTAGCACATTTAAGACAGCAACAATGTGGTGCATTATTTCACTCCATCTGGAAAACATTGAATGAGTTGAAGGCAATCTGTTAGAAGATATGAATCCAGTGTCCCTGAAAAACTTTTATCAATGCTCTCATATTTCTCCCTAATGAGGGCACACTTTAAACAGTGAACTACCTATGTAACAAGACATTTCATCTACTAAAGCACAAGTGAAAATAAAATAAACAATTATTGGACTGACCAGGCAGTGACACAATGGATAGAGCATCAGACTGGGACACAGAGGACCCAGGTTCAAAACCCTGAGGTCGCCAGCTTGAGCAGGGGCTCATCTGATTTGAGCAAGGCTCACCAGCTTGAGCCCAAAGTTGCTGGCTTGAGCAAGGGGTCACTTGGTCTGCTGTAGCACTGCCCCTCCCCAGTCAAGGCACATGTGAGAAAGCAATCAACGAACAACTAAGGTGCTGCAATAAAGAATTGATGCTTCTCATTTCTCTCCCTTCTTGTTTGTCCCTATCTCTCCCTCTCTCTGTCTCCCTCTGTTTGTCACAAAAATAAATAAATAAATAAATAAACAAACAAAGAGACAAACAAACAATTATTGGACTACATACCAGAAACTGTGTTGAGCAATTTATACTTTGTATAATGTTTCAGATCACTCACTGATATTCAGAGTGGAAGTTATACAAATAGTTTATTAAAAGTAATTGTGTCAAAGAGAATAACAAAAATGTTATAGTGTATACTTTAATGACTTTATTAATTGAAAGTAAGTATACTAGAAGACACTCTCAGTCAATAGTTCTTATGATCTAAGTGTTATAACATATTAGACATATCATTTAAAAATGTCTGAGTATTTACAACAATAAACATAAAATCAAACTCAAAATTGCTGAATGAAAAACCTTCACTGAATAAAACTAATAGAGGTGGCCAAGTTAGTCTTTTTGTCTTCTTCAAGTACCCTATTAAATGCCATTCTCTTTCTTCATCTATATTGCTAATTTTGAAAAATCAGCTGGATTGAAGTCAATTTCATGTACAATGGTGCTTCCTGAATAGATTTGTAGTAAACAAGTAAGAAAGAATTTCATGCTATGAAGTGATTTCTAAACTGGCTTTCACTCTGACAAGGAGTTATCCTGGCTCTGCTACTAATTAATTGACTATTTAATCTTTGTCTTTTAGCTTCTTATGTCCTGTTCCCCTCTTTGTAACATGAAGAAAACAAATCAAGACTGTGCAGTCATGAGAATAAGGCAAAAGGATGCTGAGGAGCAACATCCAGATCAGAAGCCATTCACTGGAGCATCCCTTTGTGGGTAAGTACAGAACATTTTCTTTGGTAGCCTTGAAATTAAGAGAGAAAATTATTGGGATATGTGAATCTTGTTTCTGTTTTCAGGAATTATGATTACTCTTTGTAGACTCTATTTTTTTCCTTCTTTCCTATAGACATGATTTCTCTTATAATTTGTTTTTTTGTTTTGTTTTGTTTTATTTTCTGATTACACTTTGCTAATATTTAGGGTAAAACTTCCTTTTGCTTTCATTCTTTTCCTGACCTTTATATATGTATTTGTCTTTTCCTTCACTCTTTCCCTGAATTGAATTTCTGTGTCATCAGTGTGCTCATTAGTGACAATTACATTTTTTAAATTTCTTATATTATTTTTGGAAACAAGTGGAATTTTTAAAAAATAAGTTTTATGTATATATCTCCTACATCATAAATATTTGTTGAATGATCAACTTTCTATTCTGCCTGAACTTGATTCACGTTTCTTTCCTTTAGTTTCTTATAGATGCCAGTTTTTTTGTATATTGCAAAGAACTTGTAATTGATGTTCCAAATTGATGTTGTAAATGTCCTCTTTCAGAAAACAATTTTCAAAATGAAGCTCTTGCTCTCATTCTTCATGACAGCTCTTGCCTTTTTTAAGGCCTCATTTTATTTGTTTTCTTCTTTACTTTTTTTGTCAAATATTCAGTTACCTTAGGATAGGATGTGATGAGTCTGGGCTTAGACTTTGGTGGAGCTGAGACTTTCATCCCCTTCACTGTGTGCTTATTCTGCTCTAGGGTATTATAAATGTCCGCCTTAGGACCTAGACCAGGAGGCCAGGTTGATGCACAAGGATCCTAATTCACTTTGTGATATTCAGTAGAGCTGTACTGAAAATTGGGTTGGTGGACTGAGGCTCACTCTCCTGTAGGTTCTCAGTTTTGGGAGACTGCATGTTCTTTTCTCAGTGGAGAATCAGTATTATGGCTGAACCAGCACTTGTGACTTATTATGACTGCAAAACGCCCTTAGCAATAATAATCAGGGAACTTTGAAAGAGACAAAGTTTATTACTTACAAGACCTGGAAATTACATGGCACATGTTTGGCCATGCAGCAAGGTCACAAGGAGAGAGAGAGAGAGAGAAAGAATGAGAGGGAGATGAGCTTGTGGTTCTACTTTCATTAGGGTCAAGGGTGGAGGTCTAGGATTTTGCAGGCTCATCCTTCATTAGTGAATTTAAAACATGAATAGGAATTTAAAGTTGAAAGCAAGAAAACAAGTGGCTCAAATGATCAATTATCAAAATCAACCAAAATCTCTAAAATAAAGCAGTGAAGAGTTCTGGCTCTCTACCTACCTGGTCATGGGGCTGGCAATGTGATCTTGAAGTGTATCATCGGCAACCAAAACTTAATTAAGGGACTTGGTTACAAAAAAGGGAAAGGAAAACCAGCTGTCAGGGCTTATACTTAACTCTCATACTAAGAATGAGGTATGAAACACTACACCTCAAAGTATGCAGGGCTTCTGCTGCTCTTCCGAGCTTTCATTTCTGACAAGATTGTCCTTTGTCGCATCACGTGTTCCAACATTTCTGTGTCACATTCTAGTTACGGCCAGGTCACCTACTTGGTACTGTATCATCCACGCAGTAAAATCATAATGGGAGTGGAGTGGGGTGACGGGCTGTGTCACCAGAGTGGCCAAGCATTTGGGAGTGTACAAATGGTAATTTTGTGTCTAATGGAATTAGAGGGGAGTGACAGGATAGTACTGAGATAAGTATCTCTTACAAGCTATCTTCTTTTAAAAAATGGGAAGAGGGTGAAATATAAGGAACAAGGTATTTCTTTGCAGTGCTCTGATTCAGAGGGTGGAGGTGTGGTGGGTATTGTAAGGATGGATTTGTCAGTGCATCACTGTGAACAAGGCACCAGGTGGAAATGGTCTCTTGTATTTACATTTAGTTTACTCTGCCATTTTCCATTTTTTCCATTTTATTCTTTTTGAATATCTTCATGGATATTTACTGTTAAGTTGAGAGGAGGCACATCACTCACTATAGAATATCAACATGTGAACAAGAGATTGTTGAAGCTTGTCTGAAATCAAGGCCATTGTATCAGATTGCTGGTTACATACATATGTCCGTTTTTCCTCTGAGCCTTCTGTGACAGTTATTCAACTGAACGGTACAAATTTGAGACTGTTGAAAAACGCATAAAAGAGCACCTTCATAGAGAAATACAAGGTCATAGCTATAAAGAATCCAGGGCCTCAACTTTTATTATTAGTCTACTTTTAAGTGTTTCCCACTCTATAAAATTTAAAAAGCACAAAGATTCAGAAATTCCTTATTGACATTGCCAAGGAAAATTTTTCAAAATTTCACATATTTATATTATATCCTGTATCCAATTATAAATAAAGGCTTATATCTATTATAAATAAATATATTAAAAGACTAGACATAGGAAAAAACTTTGAGCTTCACATCAAGAATTTTTCAGTCTCATTACCAAGTATGTTGTGATATGGACCATTAATCATAAAATGATAGAAGTTTAAAAGCCCCTGTAAAATCAATTGGAAGGAGGATTGGGTGTACTATAAACAGCATGTTCTTTTGATAAATTTAAAAGTGTGATGCCCCTTACAGAATATGCCAACTCTTCCATGAGATATTTGCCACTTTTTATCGATAATCACTGGAATATGCTTTCCTATTCAAACTAGTGTAGGAATCATCCATTTTTAATATACATAATTTATTTTTGCAACTATAAAAACATAATATTAAATATGCAGTATAAAACTACAACTTAGAAATTTGACCTTCCATCTCCTCAGTTAAAAATAAATTATTGAAATTAACCTCTAGATTTTAGGCATAGTAAAAGTCTTAGAGAGGTATACTATCTTGTCAAATGTTGCACTAGTTGTAAATGGAAGAACTCATGGCCTTACTCAGCCTTTGCACATTATTGCATGTAGCAAGAAAGGATCCTAAGTTGATATTATTCGATCAGGGCTCCACTCCTTTCCAACTTTTTTTTTAGGGTCATTTTGAGCTGCTTGACTCTCTTATGTTCTTTTATCTTTAAGATCACAAAATGGTTGTTCCAAATCTAAGCATAGCACTAGACCGTAGTCATACATTAAGACAGAGTAATAGAAAGATGTGGCACTTGCTTAAAATAAGTCATCTATGTTTTATTAATCTGGAAATATATTATATGACCGTGCCTATTTTTAAGGGAGTTAAGTTGTTCATTATTTCCTATAAGCAGGACTTCAATGTATAAAACAAAAATCATTTCTTAATGGGATATCTTGTGTTTGGTAGATATTGAGCTATTTTCAGTATCTATCTCACAGGTACACTTATATTACTGTTGATATAAATAAGTGTTTGTAGCTACAATCAAAAGAGGCTAAATTAATAGGCTGTGTTGTTTATGTCATCTTCAAATCATTAAATGGTCTATAAAATTTTTTTGCCCACTTCATAATAATTATAGTCTATATAATCTTTTTCTTTTAAATTAAATGTTCTATATATTGATCTCAGATATCAGTCATTGATAAATGATATTCTATAATAATAGAGATTTTGCACATTCTTGTAAATTAGTCATACTCTTCTGGGCCAAATGAGTGGCACATTTGAATAAATATGCTCAAGCTGATATTTATTATTAAAGACTTATGCATGTCAGAGTGAATTTTGACTATATTATAGCTAGATATGTATTTTAAATGAAAACATTCCCAGCAAGAATATTATAGTGATAATAGAATATTTCACAGGAAAAAAACTTTTATTTTTGACTCCCTTCCCACAATATTGTTTTTCTCAAATGACAAAAGTCTAGTATCAACAAGATACTGACATATTCTTTGGGAAGTATTTAGACGTTAACTGTTCTATATTTTTAAATAAATACATTTTTATTCTTTAACGAACAATCGGACTTGGGGTTATAATTAACATTTTATTGTAGAATTTGAAATGCCTAAAGCTCACCAGCTTGGACCCAAGGTCGCTGGCTCGAGCAAAGCAAGGAATTACTCAGTCTGCTGAAGGTCCACGGTCAAGGCACATATGAGAAAGCAATCAATGAACAACTAAGGAGTTGCAACAAAAAACTGATGATTGATGCTTCTCATCTCTTTGTTCCTGTCTGTCTGTCCCTATCTATCCCTCTCTCCGACTCTCTCTCTCTCTGTCTCTGTAAAAAAATAAAAAAAATAAAAAATAAATAAAATAAAAAATAAAAAAAGGCTGAAAGTACTGGACTATCTGCAAGTTACCTGCTTCCCTAATTTTTGTGAGCAGTGCACACTAACAAGCACAGAAAATGACCAACAGAAACCTCAAAGAACAGCTTCTTAGAGCGCTATTTTAAAATGGTTTTTCATAAAGGGTTCTTTTTTTGTCCTTCTGGTATCATGTATCTCATCAGTTTTCAAAAGCTTAACAGGTAGAACTCTATAAAGGGGGAGCATAGTAAAATTAATTAAGCCTAAATTTATTTGTCATGAAAAACAGTATTTTAAAAAGATATTGCTATTCCTAGCCAAGGTTTGATGTACAAAATTATAAAAATGGTTATGAAAATCATATATATTGTACAGTGAATTATTGAACAGCACAGCATTTTGTATGAAGGTTTCTAATATCTAGGACACAGATCATCAATAATTTTCCCCAATATTTAAAATTGTTTCATAAAAGAGATGCCCTAAATAGTATGGAGGATGAGTATAATTTACTAGAATACATCTAGTGAACTGACAGCTCAAATGGACAGACCATGGGATCCTTCAATTCAATAATCACAGTGGAAGAAACTGTAGTAATTTTCATCAACATGAGTAGATTTGTATCTATATTGATATACTGCCTATGACCCATGGTATTTTGAATAAAAATACATTAAAAAATAAAATTAGATTCCTAGAATAGCAGTATTTTCTAAGATGGGTAAAATTTAAGAACAAAGACTTAAAATTTTGATTACACAGATTCAACTCCAGCTTCTTTTTCTTATAAGCTGTCTTCTTGGTAGGGCTGGTCCTTGCACAATACCAGAGGATACAATTCACATTGAATATTGCATTCTTAATAGTGTGAATGGTGCTTCCAGGCATTATAAGTGGCTGATACTTACCTGTTCTGTGTCTTAGTATTCTCAGCTGTAAAATGTATATAATCATAATACTTGTGAGGTTACTATGAGGATTAAATGAGGTAATGTATATGAAGAGTTTATTAAAGTGTCAGAAATATAGTAGGTGGTTATTTATTGTTACTGTATTAGTAAGTGCTGCCTTATTAGCAAAATAAATATAGACCATCAATATTAACATTTCCCAATTTATTTCCACATGATCTCCAGCCTTTACTTCATCTTTATGCATTCCAAGGTTTCATAGAAAAGACTTCCTCCTGAATTTCCAGTTTAAGACCAGAAATGGATAGTGACCTAAACATGCATACTAAGTGTCATTTTATATAGTATCACAAACCACCCTTCTCTATTCTATGCAACTTCAATATTAACGATATCTGCCATAAAAATTCTAGATTATGGCAACATTTTTTTGTTATATATGAAACACTTAGGAAATCTAATCTTTAACCTAAATTCTTTACATGTGTAAGAACACACACACACACACATGTATGCACATACACTTGTTTGGAAACACTTTTAACCAAAAAAACAAAAAAATAACTTAAATTGACATAAACTGATGACAAAGAATTCATGTGAGGTGAAATACTATAAGTGTATTCCACCTGAATTATACTGGTTAGACAGGTAAAGAGTTTTCAGATAAAATTTTTAAATAGTGCTAAGATTTGTGGTAGACAACTAATAGCCTCCAAAATAATTCATTAGTTACTCTATAACTTCAGTTATATGCTATACATTTAGTTCTCCTAGGTTACTTATGAAACTAATCCATTTTTGAATCAAATGTTAGGATATAAAAAATTTGATAAACAAAATAAGAAAATAAGAAATGGCACTTACATTCATGAAGTTTTTGACATTATTATATTCCTTAAATATCGCTATTAAATAATTCCAGATAATTAAGAAATGTGTTTTCTCTATGTACTATTATATATGTAATATATACATAAATTTTATGAAAAAGAAATAGCAGAAATAAATTTTTTCCTTTGTATGTTTTATTATACTTAGAAAAGTTAGTAGTTTATCTATTTGTATTTACACAATCTCAGAAAAGAGAGAAATTTAGCCATTGGAATATTTGAGCATTACTTTTCTTTTTGCTTTATGTATAATTCTTTTTTATTTTCATGAAAAATAAAGATACATTTATTAACACTTTTGATTTGACTTACAAGATTTAAACTTAACTCTTTAAAACAATGAGAGTATCTATTCTAGAGGTACCTTCATGTTTAGGAGGTACAAAGTATAACAGGGGTCCCCAAACTTTTTACACAGGGGGCCAGTTCACTGTCCCTCAGACCGCTGGGGGCCTGGCCTATAAAAAAACTATGAACAAATCCCTATGCACACTGCACATATCTTATTCTAAAGTAAAAAAAAACAAAACGGGAACAAATACAATATTTAACATAAAGAACAAGGACACTTAAATCAACAAACTGACCAGTATTTCAATGGGAACTATGGGCCTGCTTTTGGCTAATGAGATGGTCAATGTGCCCCTCTCACTGACCACCAATAAAAGAGGTGCCCCTTCCGGAAGTGCGGCGGGGGCCAGATAAATGGCCTCAGGGGGCCGCATGCAGCCTGCGGGCCTAGTTTGGGGACCCCTGAAGTATAACAACAAATGTAGCAAACCTTACAACCGTGATGGCGAACCTCTTTATAAAAACCACCCACTTTTGCAGTGCTGGTCAACCTGGTCCCTCCCGCTTACTGCTTACTAGTGCGAATTCCAGCTTTCATGGTGGGCCATAGGGTAGCGGAGCAACGAAACAGTGCTGCAATTGGCCCACCATGAAAGCTGGAATGCCCACTAGTGGGCAGGAGGGACCAGGTTGACCAGCACTGCAAAAATGGGTGGGTTTTTTTTTTCTTTTTTTCATTTTTCCGAAGCTGGAAACGGGGAGGCAGTCAGACAGACTCCTGCATGCGCCCGACCGGGATCCACCCGGCATGCCCACCAGGGGGCGATGTTCTGCCCCTCTGGGTCATCACTCTGTTGCATCCAGAGCCATTCTAGCACCTGAGGCAGAGGCCACAGAGCCATCCCCAGCGCCCGGGCCATCTTTGCTCCAATGGAGCCTCGGCTGCAGGAAGGGAAGAGAGAGACAGAGAGGAAGAAGAGGGGGAGGGGTGGAGAAGCAGATGGGCGCTTCTCCTATGTGCCCTGGCCGGGAATCGAACCCAGGACTCCTGCACGCCAGGCCAACACTCTACCGCTGAGCCAACCGGCCAGGGCTAAAAATGGGTGGTTTTTATAAAAAGGTTTGTCATCATGGCCTTACAACAAGGTGCTAAAGTTACCTCTACATAAAAGACACACACGTATCCAATTCAGTAATTTAATTCAATATATTTTTTCAGACAGACTGCTAACTGAAAGACAGACGTATGTAGGAAAGCAGCTACATCTGCAGAGAAAGGTAACAGCGTGTTACAGACTGTCAATTATGAATAGAACATTTGACAAATACCATAGAAAGCAACTTTGGTATCATTTACCAGGGTACAAAACCTTGCACAAATCATTTGGTAAGTCAGTGCATACCATAAATCATGTTCCGGGCCCCCAAGCAGATTATTAATTCTAAATTAACTATTGATCTCTGACTGGCTTATTTTACTTAGCACAATATCACATAATTTCACTTATATGTGGAATCTAATGAACAAAAGAAACTAACAGACAAAATAGAAACAAACTCATAGATATAGAGAATAGTCAGACACCTATCACAGGGAATGGGGTTTGGGGGACTGGATGAAAAAGGTGAAGGGATTAGGCTAAAGAATAAAAAACAACTTACAGACACAGACAACAGTATGGTGATTATAAGAGGGAAATGGGGTCAGGGACATAGAGCAGGGTAAAGGTGGGATAAACGGTGATGGAAGGAGACTTGACTTAGTTTGGTGAACACATAGTACAATATACAGATGATGTATTACAGAATTGTATATAATTTTATTAACCAATATTACCCCAATCAAGTATATTAAAAGCCAAAAAAAAAAACCCTCCTAAAATTGAGTATCTTATAATAAAAGCAAATTCTAATACAATTACCTAAATTTTAAAAATAAACACTTGGAATTACATTTCCATTTTACTAATGTGATATAGTATCTGATAGTACACCATTGATTCACATTCTGAAACTAAGGCTTTTAAAAGGGAAGGATATACAGTATGTCCCTGAAGTCATGGTGCACTTTTGACCGGTCACAGGAAAGCAACAAAAGATGATAGAAATATGAAATCTGCACCAAATAAAAGGAAAACTCTCCCAGTTTCATACCTAGTCAGTGCAGTTCGATGTGGGCTCACACACAGGTTTTTTAGGGCTCCTTAGGTGGCTATCCCGTAGAGCCTCTACAGACTCATCACTGACTGATGGCCTACCAGAACGGGGTTTCTCCACCAAACTGCCGGTTTCCTTCAACTGCTTATCCCACTGAGTAATGTTATTCCTATGTGGTGGCGCTTTGTTATAAATGCGTCGATATTCACATTGCACTCTGGTCACGTATTCGAATTTAGTGAGCTACAGAACACACTGAACTTTCCTCTGTACCGTCCACATCTCGACTGGCATGGCCGTGGGCTGCTCCGCTGTATACACAGTGTTACATCATCATCTGCACATGCGCACATGCTGCCACATCATCCTACAGAAACTTTACAGACACACTGTATTAAACAAACAAATATTGTAGACATTACGATATAAGCTGCTCTCATTTCATTTCATGAAAAACTGAGACTGACTATTATTTCCAATTGAACCAAATACCCATTCTATCAATTTTCAGCCCTGGTCACGTTATTAGTCAGTCACTACCTTTCATAGAGTGTTCTGCCTGTGTCAGCTGCTATAACAGAAACTGAAAAGCAGAAGGAATTCCCTGCATGCATTTTGTGTATTGTTAGCAGAAGAGTGAGGTGTGCCCCCAGTCCATCTGAGGCACAGCAAGTTGCATAGCATCATCACCACTCTGCAGGAGCTGCTATCCTCCAGCAAACACTCCACTAGACAACATCCACGCATGAGTCAGGCCCTTGAGCGTTAACACACTTCCTTTCTCGGTGAGAACACCGAAGGTCTTTGCCTTCTTGCCAATTGCTGGAATTTTGTTTCTTATGCTTTCTTTCTGAACTGTAGCTGAACCATCAAACTAGCCTTCATCAGTTCATCATCAGAGCAAAGACTCAGAACATTTACCAACATTTCTGTCACCTTTTCTTCAACAAATAGTAAAGATTGTGCAAAGATCCATAAAATTGGGCAACAAGTAAGGATGTGGAGAACAGTTAAACTGTTGAATATTCTTCACATTATTTTTATACCTTGATCCAGAAGCTTTATTGAAGACATCTAAGTAATTAGGTGCAAAAAAAAAAGTCGTAATTAATGAAAAGAACCCTATGGTTGACTATTTTCTGTACATTTCATAGCCTCTATCTCGAACTTCAAAAGCTCTAATAATCAAAAACAAATGAAACCCTGGCCGGTTGGCTCAGGGGTAGAGTGTCGGCCTGGCGTGCAGGAGTCCTGGGTTCGATTCTCAGCCAGGGCACACAGGAGAAGCGCCCACCTACTTCTCCACACCTCCCCCTCTCCTTCCTCTCTGTCTCTCTCTTCCCCTCCCGCAGCCGAGGCTCCATTGGAGCAAAGATGGCCCGGGCGCTGAGGATGGCTCTGTGGCCTCTGCCTCAGGCACTAGGATGGCTCTGGATGCAACAGAGCGATGCCCCAGAGGGGCAGAGCATCCCCCTGGTGGGCATTCTGGGTGGATTCCGGTCAGGCACATGCGGGAGTGTGTCTGACTGCCTTCCGGTTTCCAGCTTTGGAAAAATGCAACAAACAAACAAACAAACAAAAAAACCCAAGTGATTATTTTGCAAAAATTTACACACTGCTAGTTAGTTATAATGATGAGGGCACCCTCAAACTGTACTGTTACTAACATTTTTCTGGGATTTCTTATTTCCAAAATCTTCAGAAGGATAGGACCATAAGAAGCCATGCATTGGTCCAGATGCAGGTGAATCTATCTAATCTAATCATCCAGTGTGTGTATTTCTGGTTGAAGTCCACCATGATCACAAAGAAATTGTTGGTTTACAAATGCAGCAAAAGGCAGACTATCAAAAGCTCTCGTACACGCTTCATAGACTCTTTTGAATATTTAATTTTACATTCATGCTTAAAAGTAAAATATTCAGGAAGGTGTCTATATTAGTAATTTCCTCTCAGAAGAAATAATATACTTGGGTATAGAATCTGCATGCCACATAAATATAAAAACACTATATTTAAATCACTTCTGTCCACACAATCACCAAGAAAAAGTATTGTGTATTAGCCATTGGTCCTGCTATTCAAAAAGTTACATCAGATAAAAAATTCACTGTGAATTTTACCACACACTGTAATTGGAGCCTCTACTTCTGTTATGTTTTTCTCTCTCCAAAGAAATGGCAGCAACCTTATTGGTGTTTTTAAGTACAATTTCTTCATCTACCCAACCTTTTATTTTATTTTATTTTTCTGAAGCTGGAAACGGGGAGAGACAGTCAGACAGACTCCTGCATGCACGGGACTGGGATCCACCTGGCTCTGCCCACCAGGGGGCGATGCTCTGCCCCTCTGGGGCATCGCTCTATTGCGACCAGAGCCACTCTAGCGCCTGGGGCAGAGGCCAAGGAGCCATCCCCAACACCCGGGCCATCCTTGCTCCAATGGAGCCTCGCTGCGGGAGGGGAAGAGAGAGACAGAGAGGAAGGAGAGGGGGAGGGGTGGAGAAGCAGATGGGCTCTTCTCCTGTGTGCCCTGGCCGGGAATCGAACCCAGGACCCCTGCACACCAGGTCGATGCTCCACCATTGAGCCAACCTGCCAGGGCCCCAACCTTTTTTTATATATAGTTTTTCAGAACACCAACCCCGGGTATCCCATCCATCGGAATACTTCAGGTGTCAAGTGATGTGTGACAACATAGTAAGTAGTAAGACTTGGGATGAGGCAGTAGGGTTGGGGGTTGGAGCCCAGGGCTTGGGTAGGTGCTGGGCCCAGTGGGGGTTGGGGATGGTGAGGGCAGCTACCATAGGCAACTGGAGGTCCCCAGAAAGAGAAATAGACCCTTAAACATGATTTTTTATTACATGCAATAATGAAATAATACAATACTGCAATTGTACAATGCCTTAACTCAATGCAATTTTTCTTACATTATTGATATCTTATTTTCTGTCTATACTCAAGTATAAAAACTTGAATTTCATTGTTCTGACAAAATATTGATTTCATATATTAAATTATTAGTAGCTAGTATTAATCAAGAATGCCTACATTTTCTGATCATTTTTAATAGTGATTTTTTTTCCTTAAGTGAGAGGCAGAGACAGGCTCCTGCATGTGCCCCTACCAGGATCTACCCAGCTAGCCCCCTACCAGGGGATGCTCCTCCATCTGGGACTGCTGCTTCACTGCTCGCCAACTGGGCCACTCCAGTGCCTGAGGCAAGGCTACTGAGCCATCCTCAGAGCATGGGACCAACTTGCTCAGACTATATATATATATATATACATATATATATATATATATATATATATATATATATATATATTTGTATTTTTCTGAAGCTGGAAACTGGGAGAGACAGTCAGACAGACTCCCGCATGCGCCCGACCGGGATCCACCCGGCACGCCCACCAGGGGCGACGCTCTGCCCACCAGGGGGCGATGCTCTGCCCCTCTGGGGCGTTGATCTGCCGAGACCAGAGCCACTCTAGCACCTGGGGCAGAGGCCAAGGAGCCATCCCCAACGCCCGGGTCATCTTTGCTCCAATGGAGCCTTGGCTGTGGGAGGGGAAGAGAGAGACAGAGAGGAAGGAGGTGGGGGTGGAGAAGCAAATGGGTGCTTCTCCTGGCCGGGAATTGAACCTGGGACTTATGCACGCCAGGCCGACGCTCTACCACTGAGCCAACCGGCCAGGGCTTCAGATTATATTTTTTGAGCCATGGCTACAGGAGGGGGAGAGAAAGAAAGAGAGAGAGAAAGAGAGAGAAAGCAGAGGGATATTCTACTGCTGAGCCTACCTGCCAGGGCCAGTAGTGGTTCTTAAATCCCTGCCAAAAAAAAAGTCAGTATTTTCATTCATGTTCCAGAGATGCTAGATATATTTTTAAAAATTTATTTATTAAATTTAATGCAGTGACATTGATAAATCAGGATACATATATTGAGAGAAAACATCTCTAGATTATTTTGACATTTGATTGTGCTGTATAAACCTCCCCCAAAGTTAAATTGTCTTCTGTCACCTTCTATCTGGTTTTCTTTGTGCCCCTCCCCTCCCCCAACCCCTCTCTCCTTCTTCACCCCATCCCCCCCCCCCCCCCAGTTGCCATCACATTCTTGTTCATGTCTCTGAGTCTCATTTTTATGTCCCTTCTATGTATGGATTCATATAGTTCTTAGTTTTTTTTCTGATTTACTTATTTCACTTCATATAATGTTATCAAGGTCCATCCATGTTATTGTAAATGATCTGATGTCATCATTTCTTATGGCTGAGTAGTATTCCATAGTATATATGTACCAAAGTTTTTTAATCTACTCGTCCTCTGACGGACACTTGGGCTGTTTCCAGATCTTCGCTATTGTGATCAATGCTGTCACAAACATGGGGGTGCATTTCTCCTTTTGGAGCCGTTCTATGGTGTCCTTGGGGTATATTCCTAAAAGTGGGATAGCTGGGTCAAAAGGCAGTTCGATTTTCAGTGTTTTGAGGGATCTCCATACTGTTTTCCACAGTGGCTGCACCAGTCTGCGTTCCCACCAGCAGTGCAGGAGGGTTCCCTCTTCTCCACAACCTCACCAGCACTTATTCTGTGTTGTTTTGTTGATGAGCACCATTCTGGCTGGTGTGAGGTGATATCTGTGGTTTTAATTTGCATTTCTCTAATGATTAGTGATGTTGAGCATTTTTTCATATGCCTATTGGCCATCTGTATGTCCTCTTTGGAGAAGTGTCTATTCATCTCTTTTGCCCATTTTTGGATTGGATTGTTTGTCTTTCTGGTGTTGAGATTTACAAGTTCTTTATAAATTTTGGTTATTAACCCCTTATCAGCCGTATTGTCAAATATGTTCTCCCATTGTGTAGTTTGTCTTTTTATTCTGATCTTGTTGTCTTTAGCTGTGCAAAAGCTTTTTAGTTTGATATAATCCCATTTGTTTATCCTGTCTTTTATTTCACTTCCCCGTGGAGATAAACCAGCAAATATATTGCCCCGAGAGATGTCCGAGAGCTTACTGCCTATGTTTTCTTCTAAGATGCTTATGGTTTCACGGCCTACATTTAAGTCTTTTATCCATTTTGAGTTTATTTTTGTGAGTGGTGTAGGCTGGTGATCTAGTTTCATTTTTTTGCAGGTAGCTGTCCAATTTTCCCAACCCCATTTGTTAAAGAGGCTGTCATTACTCCATTGTATTTCCTTACCTCCTTTGTCAAATATCAGCTGTCCATAGAACTGTGGGTTTATTTCTGGGTTCTCTGTTCTGTTCCATTGATCTATATGCCTGTTCTTATGCCAGTATCAGGCTGTTTTGAGTACAATGGCCTTGTAGTATAACTTGATATCAGGAAGTGTGATACCTCCTGCTTTATTCTTCTTTTTTAAGATTGCTGAGGCTATTCGTGTTCTCTTTTGGTTCCATATAAATTTTTGGAATATGTGGTCTATATCTTTGAAGTATGTCATTGGTATTTTAATTGGTATTGCATTGAATTTATAGATTGCTTTGGGTAATATAGACATTTTAATGATGTTTATTCTTCTTAACCATGAGCACAATATATGCTTCCACTTGTTTGTATCTTCCTTGATTTCTTTTATCAATGCTTTGTAATTTTCTGAGTACAAGTCTTTAGTCTCCTTGGTTAAGTTTACTCCTAGGTACTTTATTTTTTTGGTTGTAATTGTGAAAGGGATTGTTTCCTTAATTTCTCTTTCTGACTGTTCATTGTTGGTGTATAAAAATGCCTCTGATTTCTGAGTATTGATTTTATATCCTGCCACTTTGCTGAATTCGTTTATCAGGTCCAGTAGTTTTTTTACTGAAATTTTAGGGTTTTCTATATACAATATCATATCATCTGCAAATAATGATAGTTTTACTTCTTCTTTTCCAACTTGAATGCCTTTTATTTCTTCTTATTGTCTGATTGCTGTGGCTAGGACTTCTAGGACCATGTTAAATAAGAGTGGTGAAAGGGGGCACCCCTGCCTTGTTCCTGATCTTAAGGGTATTGCTTTTAATTTTTGCCCATTGAGTATGATGTTGGCTGTGTGTTTGTCATAGATAGCTTTTATCATGTTGAGGTATGTTCCCTGTATTCTCACTTTGCTGAGAGTTTTGATCATGAATGGGTGCTGGCTTTTATCAAATGCTTTCTCTACATCTATTGAAATTATCATATGATTTTTCTCCTTCTTTTTGTTTATGTGATGAATCACATTGATTGATTTATGAATATTATACCAGCCTTGCCTTCCCAGAATAAATCCCACTTGATCATGGTTTAGGATTTTTTCCATATATTGTTGGATCCGGTTTGCTAATATTTTGTTGAGGATTTTAGCATCTATATTCATCAGAGATATTGGCCTATAATTTTCTTTCTTTGTGTTGTCTTTGCCTGGTTTTGGAATCAGAATTATGCTCGCCTCATAAAAGGAGCTTGGAAGTCTTCCTTCCTCTTGAATTTTTTGAAATAGCTTGAGAAAGATAGGAATTAGTTCTTCCTTGAATATTTGGTAGAATTCCGTTGTGAAGCCATCGGGCCCCGGACTTTCCTTGTTGGGAGTTTTTGATAACTGTTTCGATCTCATTTGTTGTAATTGGTCTGTTTAGGTTTTCTGATTCTTCCAGATTGATTTTTGGAAGATTGAATGTTTCAAGGAATTTTTCCATTTCATTTAGGTTGTCTAGTTTTTTGGCATACAGTTCTTTATAGTATTTTCTTACAATATTTTGTATTTCTGTTGTGTCAGTGGTTATTTCTCCTCTCTTATTTCTAATTTTATTTATTTGAGTCCTCTCTCTCTTTTTCTTGGTGAGTCTAGTTAATGGTTCATCAATCTTGTTTACCTTTTCAAAGAACCAGCTCCTAGTTTCATTGATCCTCTGTATTGTTTCTTTAGCCTCTATGTTATTTATTTCTGCTCTGACCTTTATTATTTCCTTCCTTCTACTACATTTGGGCTTTACTAGCTGTTCGTTTTCTAATTCTTTTAGATGCAGGGTTAAGTTGTTTATTTGAGCTTTTTCTAGCTTCTGAAAGTGTGCCTGTAGTGCTATGAACTTCCCTCTCAGGACTGCTTTCGCTGTGTCCCATAAATTTTGAGTTGTTGTATGCTCATTGTCATTTGTTTCTAGGAATTTTTAAATTTCTTCTTTGATCTCATTCTTAATCCATTCATTATTTAACAACCTGCTATTTAGTTTCCATGTGTTTGAGAATTTTTGAGCTTTTCTGTTGTGGTTCATTTCTAGTTTCATGCCGTTGTGATCAGAAAAAGTGCTTGATATGATTTCAGTCTTCTTAAATTTGTTGAGAGCACTTTTGTGCCCTAACATGTGGTCTATCCTAGAGAATGTACCATGAGCACTTGAGAAGAATGTATATTCTGCTGCTTTAGGGTGAAAGGTTCTGAAGATATCTATTAAATCGAATTGATCTAGTGTTTCCAATAAGTCTGCTGTTTCTTTGTTAATTTTCTTTCTTGAGGATCTATCTAGTGATGTTAGTGGGGTATTGAAATCCCCTACTATTATAGTATTGCTGTTGATCTCACCCTTTAAATCCATCAAAGTCTGCTTTATATATTTGGGTGCTCCTATATTAAGTGCATAGATATTTATAATAGTTATATCTTCCTGTTGGATTACTCCCTTTATCATTATGTAGTGGCCTTCTTTATCTCTTACTATATCCTTTGTTTTAAAGTCCAATTTGTCTGATATAAGTATTGCTACCCCAGCTTTTTTTTTCATTTCCGTTTGCATGAAATGTTTTTTTCCATCCTTTTACCTTCAATCTATGTGTGTCTTTTGTTCTAAGGTGTGTCTCTTGTAGACAGCATATGTATGGGTCCTGTTTTCTTATCCACGCAGCTACCCTATGTCTTTTGATTGGATCATTTAATCCATTTACATTTAAGGTTATTATTGATATGTAGTTGTTTATTGCCATTTTCTTCTTTAAAGTTGTATTCCTTTTTTGCTATATTCTTTTCCCACTTTGATCTGTTTACAATAGGCCCCTTAACGTTTCCTGCAGCATTGGTTTGGTTGTAATAAATTCCTTGAGTTGTTTTTTGTCTGGGAAGCTTTTTATTTCTCCTTCGATTTTAAACGATAGCCTTGCTGGATAAAGTAGTCTTGGTTGTAGGTTCTTGTTCTGCATTACTTTGAATATTTCTTGCCATTCCCTTCTGGTCTCAAGTGTTTCTGTTGAGAAGTCGGATGTCATCCTTATGGGGGCTCTTTTGTAGGTGATAACTTTTTTTTCTCTTGCAGCTTTTAATATTTTCTTTTTATCGCTTAGCTTTGGTATTTTAATTATGATGTGTCTTGGTGTAGGTTTCTTTGGGTTTCTCTTTAATGGAGTTCTCTGTGCTTCTTGGACTTGTGAGAGTTTCTCTTGCATTAATTTAGGGAAGTTTTCAGCTATGATATGATAGAACAAAGTCTCTATCCCTTGTTCTTTTTCTTCTTCTTCAGGAACCCCTATGATGTGGATGTTATTTCTCTTCATGTTGTCACAGAGCTCTCTAAGAGTTTCCTCTGACTTTTTGAGTCTCTTTTCTCTTTTCTTCTCTGCTTTCATCCCTTCATTCCAGTTGTCCTCTAACTCGCTGATTTGATCCTCTGCTCTATCTATCCTGTTTTTAATTCCTTCCATTGTAGTCTTTATTTCTGATATTGTATTTGTCATCTCCGACTGATTCTTTTTTATACTTGCTATTTCTTTATTTAGGTGTTCATAATGACCATCCATTGTTGTTCTAAGATCCCTAAGCATCCTTACAATCATTATTTTGAACTCCGCATCTGGAAGTTTGATTATTTCCATATCACTCAGTTCATCTCCTGAAGGTGTCTCTTGTGGTTTCATTTGGATTGCACTTCTTTGTCTTCTCATTATGTTTTTGGGTGTTTTATTTGTAGAGTTGTTTGAGTCTAGGCTTGGTGTTGTCTGCCTCCAGTTTTCAGTTGTGTTATTTCTAGGTCTTCTTGGGTTGGTATCAGCTGTTATCTGTAATCCACTTTCGGATTTGGGCAGCTTTGAAGTCTTGATTTGTTTGTTTTCTTAACAGGTGATAGTCTTGTTTACTGATCTCAGCAGGGGGCTTCCTTGAAACTGTATCCAGGAATGCGATGGTTGTAACCTGAGACTCTGAAGGCCTCTTTAGCTGGCTAATCTCACTGGGGGCAGGGTGTTTTCTCAGCTTCAGTAGGGGGAGGTGTATCTCAGATCTCCATGGAGACCTGAGTTACTGCTCCTCTTCCCCACTTCTTGTTTTCAGCTGTGTCTGATTGCGCTGATTGGAGCTGGAGAGATGTCCAGAGATCTCTGATCCAGAAGCAATTCAGCTCTGTTTTGTGAAAAGTTCAGTCCCTCACCCAGCTATGGCCACCTCCAGCATGGATGAGTCAGCTTTTTTAGTTTGTTTCCGGCATTCCTTAGCCCCTCACAGTCTGTCCCTCTCCCTGTCCTTTCCACTTGGGAGATAAGCTGGTCTTTTCAACACACCTTGCTCCCTGGTCGCCAGGCAAGTGGCTGTGAGCAGTAGTTTCTGCTCTTTTCCCTGTGTGAGTTCCCCTCTGGGCTCTCAGCCTCACACACACACCCCCCTCCGTTCCTGTAAGCAGGGGAGATTCAGGTGCTCCCTACCAGGTTTTTTGTGGCTTCTTCTTTGCTCCTTGGTTTTTGAGAGCTGTTCTTGCAGTTCAGAGTTGGTTTTTCATGCTGATTTTTCCTAAATTGATTTGTATTCCAGTTTGGTGGTGAGAGCTGGGCGTATGTGCGTCTGCCTACTCCGCTGCCATCTTTTTCAGATGCTAGATATATTATAAATGCATTGCTGATATTAATTCTTAAAATATTATTTAAAAAATAACCAAAATAGCTTTAGTAACTGATTTTGAAGTTGTGCACCATTACTTGTAATAAAAGGAAAATAAGAAACTTAATCTTAAATTGGTAGTAAGAAAGTGAATTACCCACTTTCTTTTCTGGATTATACTGATAGTACGAATTAAAACTAGTTTAATAGTCTATGCACAATATATAAATGCAAAGTCATAAAATCTATTATGAAAATCCTAAAGCTCACTAAAGTCAGTCATTGAACAAAGAAACCAAGGTTTACAAATCTGCCATGGTCAACAAAAATAATAGTGATCATATAATCCAATTTCTACAGTGTGTCCGTAAAGTCATGGTGCACATTTGACTGGTCACAGGAAAGCAACAAAAGACGATAGAAATGTGAAATCTGCACCAAATAAAAGGAAAACCCTCCCAGTTTCTGGAGGATGATGTGGCAGCATGTGCGCATGTGCAGATGATGACGTAACACCATGTATACAGCGGAGCAGCCCACGGCCATGCCAGTTGAGATGTGGATGGTACAGAGGAAAGTTCAGTATGTTCTGTGGCTTGCTAAATTCAAATATGTGACCAAAGTGCAACATGAATACTGGCGCATTTATAACGAAGCATCACCACATAGGAATAACATTACTCGGTGGGATAAGCAGTTGAAGGAAACCGGCAGTTTGGTGGAGAAACCCCGTTCTGGTAGGCCATCAGTCAGTGATGAGTCTGTAGAGGCTATACGGGATAGCTACCTAAGGAGCCCTAAAAAAATCTGTGTGTGAGCCCACATTGAACTGCACTGACTAGGTATGAAACTGGGAGAGTTTTCCTTTTATTTGGTGCAGATTTCATATTTCTATCATCTTTTGTTGCTTTCCTGTGACCAGTCAAAAGTGCATCATAACTTTACAGACACACTGTATTACTACTTTGAAATATTAAAATATATGAAGAGACGTTGATCTAATAATAAAGCATCCAAATGATGCAACAAATTTTACATCTGTGGATTAATAGGCATATCATATCTCTGTAGAATACTTGTTGAAACTATCAACAATTTTAGATATCACAAATTATATACTTTTTTATAGTTTTATTTAGACAATTAATTTTAATGGGGTGACATTGGTCAACTAGAGTACATAGATTTAGGGAAAACATCTCCAGATCATTTTGACATTTGATTATGTTGTATACCCATCACCCAAAGCCATATCATCCTCCGTCACCTTTTATTTGGTTTTCTTTATGCCCCTCAGGGTTTGACAGGTGGATCACAGCTGAGGTACATACAGGAATAGGTCTCTATCTCCCTTCCTCTCACTTAGAAAAAGAAAAAAAAATGCTGTTTAATAAAAAAAATTCTTTTCAGTAAGTCTAAGAATATCAGGCCCAACATTTATTTTTTAATTGCAAAAATATAAACTAAAATCAGTTAAATCTGTTCTCTCATATATTTGCTGTCAATACCATAAAATATGAAAATCAACAAAAATAGAATTTTGAAACTAATTATTCAGTTTTCAATGAATTATTCCATTTGAAATGGCTCAGTGTTGAAAATGAAATGGCAAATACCTACCATGGAAAAGCAAAAGGAGTATGTTGATGCACTAATAACTATATATTGAATGAAAGAAATGCAGTTCATTTTTATTTCATCAAACTGAGTTTTCAAATGCAACTCAGTTTTATCAGTACAGAAACTTTCTCCTGGGGTTAAATTAATTACTTATGGGTCATAAGTTCAAATCTGGCATTTTCATCTAAAGATTATATCATCTAAAGGCAAACCAGTTTATTTTTTTATTCTTTTTAATTGAATTTATTGAGGTGACATTGAAAATTATATAGGTTTCAGGTATTCATGTCTACAACACCTCATCTGTACACTGTATTGTGTGCTGGCCACCCCAAGTCAAGTCTCCTCCCATCACTGTTTAGCTTTCCTGTACCCTCTTCTACCTCTTCCCAGCCTAGCGGCAAACTGTCTCAAATAAATGCATATTTATAAATACAGTTCTAAATTATCAGTTTCATTTTTTTACATTATACAATCTATTGTGTTACCAGAAACAAGGCATGAAGGGAAGCTGATTAAAAAGTTAATCTTTCAAAGTTGGAAGTAAGACTTGATTCTTGAGTGGTAAAGAGTAAGGAAAGAAGAAAATCAGGCAAATAAATGATCTTATATGCCAACTTCTTTTTCAGACATTACAGCCCCTAAAAAATAACTAAGCCCCTAACTAGGATAACATCACAACTAAAGTCTTCAGTAAAACTGAATGGCATTCTGTTCTGAAAAATGGGATACCAAGGAAGTTCAATTCTATCTGCTGTACTGAACAGAGAAACCATTTACAAGCTATAATGAAGCAAGAATCTCTTTAAAAATACATGAAGGGCAAATGTGTTTTCTTTATGAGCTTCACAAATTTGATGCACGTTCTAATTTCTTTTTGTTGTAGCTTCCAGGGTTCCATTGATCTTGTGACGTGGGAGGACTGTTATGGTATGAGTCTGTTACCGAGAGCTATATGACAGCATTAATTAACTTGTGCTTTGGGAAAATGAAAGCAAGCGAGATGCATATTTGCTTTTCTGTCAATAAATTTGCCTTTCTGAGGTATAGTAATGAGCAGGAATTCCTGGAATATTCATTAGTTTGATTTTTTTTCTTTCCTTTTTTTTCGGTGGGGGTGAAGTCTTTCACTTTTTCTTTATTCCTTCCTTCCATATTTCATTTGCTTTAGTGATGGCTTCTACATTTCAAATACAAGGGTAGCTAGGAGGGACAGATATTAGACATTGGACAAATACAGTCTCTCTTTCACAGAGAAATTTAAAAAAAAATGTGTATAATAAAATGGAGCTTCAAGGGCCATTGGGCCCCATGAGTAATTTTCTCAAATAATTTGTATTATACTGTTCATTTGTATTTTGATAAATGGAGATAAAATAATCTTATAAGACTGCTTCTATTGGCAGGATTATTTAAAGTCACTATTTTGAAAAAGGTGATTCCTCTTTTCATGATAGTTTATCTTTCTTTCATTCTTCCTCTTACTCTAAATGAGCTTTAACTTCACTTGTCAACTTGCCTTTTTTTTTTAGAAATATCTTTCATACCATTTTTAAAAAATTTTTTTTTTATTTTTCCAAAGTGAGAAGCGGGGCAGGGGGGGCAGAGAGAAGGGGTGGCAGAGAAATAGACTCCTGCATGCGCCCTACTGGGATCCACCAGGCATGCCCACCAGGAGGCAATGCTCTACTCATCTGGGGTATTGCTCCATTGCAATTGGAGCCATTCTAGCACCTGAGGCAGAGGCCATGGAGCCATCCTCAGCACCCAGGCCAACTTTTCTTCCATAGAGCCTTGACTACAAGAAGGGAAGAAAGAGATAGAGAGAGAGGAAGGAGATGGGGAAGGGTGGAGAAGCAGATGGGTGCTTCCCCTGTGTGCTCTGGCCAGGAATCGAACCTGGGAGTTCCATACGCTGGGCCAACACTCTGCAGCTAAGCCAACCAGCTAGGGCCCATAACCATTTTTTTAAGTGGATAAGTTCACAAGTTTTTTTAGGGGAAAAAATATATCTGTGCAGAAGGCACAAAACATGGTTTAAATTTCTGGCATTTAAACCATGGCTGACTCAGTCTCCATTTGCCTCCCAAATCTTGTGTCTGCTCTTTCTCTTCACCAAACTATTATACATTGTGCTGTATGCTTATGAACTTCCTTTGATAGGCTATTTTCTTTGCCCTATTCCATCTCCAGTTTTCTTAGGAATTTTACTGTAAATGTGCAGGGTCATCCCGTGTCTCCTTCTTCAGACCCCTCCTCCTCCTCTTTCAAGCAAACTAACCTTTCCTCTTAATTCCATTATATTTGTTAATGCCAATGTCATAAAAACTGTCACATTTTATTATCCATATTTGGACTTTAGTTAGACTGTGAGTTCCATGAGGATAGGTACTGTGTCCTGTTAATTCATTTTTTACTCAGTAAGAGAAGGCGAGGAAGAAAAAGACTCCCATGTGTGTGGGACCAGGACCCACCCAGCAAGACCACTAGGGGGTGATGCTCTGCCCACCTGGGGCGTTGCTCAGATGCTTAGCAACCAAGCTCTTCTAAGTGCCTGAGGTGGAGGCCATGGAGCCATCCTCAGTGCCCAGGGCCAACTCACTCTAATTGAGCCATGGCTGCTGGAGGAGAAGAAAGAGGGAGAGAGAGAGAAAGAAAAAGAGAGAAAGAGAGAGAAGTGAGAGGGGGAGGGGTGGAGAAGCAGATAGGCACTTCCCCTGTGTGTTTGTGTCCTGATTGGGAATCAAACCCAGAACATCCACAAGCGACTAATGCCATACCACTGAGCCAACTGGCCAGGGCCCTGTTCATTCATTTTTAAAGATATACTTATTTTAGTTGTTATGGTCATTACCAAGAAATGCTTACAGCAAATTATTTGTCTACATTTCTCTCCATCTCCCTTTCTCCAAACTTCTATTAAAATTAAAATAAATAACATGCATGTTTGTCCTATAATTATATCAAGGAATATTTACTGTGGGCCAGGGGAAGCACTGCTCTTGGGGCTATTCATACAAAAGTGAATAAGACAAAATCCTTGTCCTCTTAAGAACCTCCAGTTTAGTGGTTACATCATCCATGCTTTGGGACAATTTGATTATTGAATATGAAAATAAATTGTTTTTGCAATATAAGTAAATAAAATTTGAAATTCTGCAGAGCTTCATAATTACTGGCAGTAGATCTGAAAAGTAAGTCTACGTTGGTACATCTGTGTCACTTTAAATGAAACACTTTAATCATCAAAACCAAATGCATGATTTTTTCCTTTAATTAATTTGTTTTTAAATAATGTTACATTTTGTTTACTTATTATTTGGATTATGACTTTGTAGAATAGCTTTTAATTTTTCCTAGAATTTCTAATTTCCCTGAGCTTTATTTTGTTTTCTAATAATTTTTCTTTTTTTTTTCTTTTTGTAAGTGAGAGGATGAGGAGGCAAAGACAGACTCCCGCATGCACCCCAACCGAGATCCACCTGGAAGGCCCACTAGGGGGCAATGCTCTGCCCATCTGCCCATCTGGGGTGTTTTCTCTGTTGCAACTGGAGCCATTTTTTAGTGCCTGAGGCAGAGGCCATTGAGCCATCCTCAGCACTTGGGGCCAACTTGCTTCAACCAAGCAATGGCTGTGGGCAGGGAAGAGAGAAAGAGAGAGAGAAATGAAAGTAGGAATGGAGAAGCAGATCATCACTTCTGTGTTCCCTGGCTGGGAATCAAACCCAGGACATCTACATACCAGGCTGATGCTCTATCCCTGAGCCAACTGGCCAGGGCAGTTTCCTAATAATTTGTAGAGTGAAATAATTATCTTCAATAAATAATTAAGTTGTCCCACTGCATAGTAATATATTTGTTGAAAAGACAATGTTGGGCAGACTTCTTAAGCTTCAGAAAGTCTATAATCCAGACATTTTATTTAATTTCATTTTTGAGGCCTTCCCACAATTTTTTAATTACTTGAGTTCTTTTCAACTTTGCTAAAGTAAAATCTTTAAATAATACATTTTTTGGAAAGAGTGTAGACTCTCTTAGTCTCCGAATTCCAAAACTGTTGTTATTTTACTCATACTTGATTGTTAGTTTAGCTGGAAATAGAATTCAAGATTTAAAGTAGTTTTTTAATAAAGATAATAAAGGTACTTCTACATTTTCTTTAAATTTTTAGTTTTTGTGGGGATAAATATGTTGCCTTTTTTTTACCAGACCTGCCTAAAATTTTAACTGTTTCCACATGCTCTTATTTCTAGAAAAGAGGGAATTGTATGTCTCATTCATTTTTTTCTTACAGTGGCTATTATAGCATTTGTACTATAATGGGTACTCCAAAAAGATTGTTATTTATAAGAAGATGGTTATAATAATGTCTTTTTTTTTATATCAGTGCTTAAGAAATAATCACAAATCTTTTTCCTATTCTCTACCGCCTAATTAAAAAATTGCATCCACTCAGAAACCTGGAAGTCATTTTACATCTTGCTTACACATACAATCCATTTATTTTATTTGTTTGTATTTGTTAAGCCCCTTCTGTGTGCCAGGCACAATTCTAAGAGCTGGAAATTAGAGGATGAAGGAAACACTCTTTACCTCAATGAACATGTTTTCCAGTATTCTGGTAATAACAATTCTCAAGTATCTTGAAATATAAACTTTTCTGTATCTTCATAAGTTCTATGGATTGAATATTTGTGTCCCCCCAAATTTTATGTGGAAGCCCCAATCCCTAATGTGATAGAATTTAGATGTGGGGTCTTTTTGAGGGAGTCAGGGCTGTCATTATCAATGAGATTAGTGCCCTTATAAAAAGAAACAAATGTGATCTCTCTCATGGACCCACAAAGATAAAGCAAGATGACATCCATCTACAAAACAGGAGAAAGTTTATCATTAATATTTGACCCTAATGGCAGCCTGATGTTGGATGTCTAACCTCTCAAACTGTGAGAAATTTCTGTTGCTTAAATCTTCTTTTATATGGTATTTGTTATAACAGCCCAAGCTGATTAGGGCGATAGTCATTGTTATCTCTTACTTATACTACTAAAGCAACCTTCCTACATATTCCTAATATCCAGCTACAAAAATCTTCAGACCTCACCAGATCCTACAATTTGTTAATGCTACCATCCTTTTACCATTTTTTCTTTCTCTCCATTTCTAATATTTATAGTTCTTATTTTGCTTAATTTCCATGCTAGCATATATCCTCATCACTCTTCCCCTAATTTGTCAAACTCTTGGCTGTATCACAACCCTAGTTAATATCTATTTCTTTACCAATTCTGTTCGTGAATTTCTGATGCTGAGTATGGCAGGAGATGCACACACAGCTCTCACTCTTGCCACACTCATCAGTCTTTCCTGTTTCCTGTAAAATTAACTAAGTTCTTTCTTGTTGTGAGACATTTGTCTAGAAACACTTGTCTACGCTGTTCCTTTGCCCTGGAGTTTCCTAACTTACTTTTCATGTAACTCCGTTCCTCATGCTTAGCTGTCAGTTAAAGTATCACTTCCTGCAGAGCTTCTCTTTTACTAGTATTTTCTTTTCTTTTCTTATTTTTTGTGTGTATGGCAGAGACAAAGAGAGAGACAGAGAGAGGGACAGATAGGGACAGATAGGAAGAGAGAGGTGAGAAGCATCAATTCTTCATTGAGGCACCTTAATTGTTCATTGACTGCTTTCTCATATATGCCTTGACCGTGGGGCTACAGCAGAGTGAGTGACCCCTTGCTCAAGTCAGCAACCTTGGGTTAAAGCTGGTGAGCTTTGCTCAAACCAGATGAGCCCGCACTCAAGCTGGCGACCTCGGGGTCTCGAACCTGGGTCTTTCGCATCCTAGTCAGATGCTCTAGCCACTGCACCACCGCCCGGTCAGGCGCTACCTTTTTTTTTTTTTTTTTAGATTTTATTTATTGATTTTTGGAGAGAGCAGAGAGAGAGACAGAAAGAGAGGGAGAGTGAGAAAGAGGATGAAGAAGTAGGAAGCATCTATTCATAGTAGTTGCTGCCCGTATGTGCCTTGACCGGGCAAGCCCAAGGATTTGAACTGGTAACCTCAGTGTTCCAGATTGTCACTTTATCCACTTATCCACAGATCAGGCACATGTGTTTTCTTATTAATGTACTTAATGACATGATCTTACTGTGGATCATATAGTTATATTTTCTCAGTAGTGATAAGATTAAATGACAACTTGAGATATTAATAACAACTAGAATAATACAAAAACAGCTGTGATTTCTCTTGGTGAAAAATTCACAGGTAGTTCTGATACAATTACAGTTTATTTATAATTGAAGGAAAAACTAAATTTCAGTGAGACATTTTTGAAAATTAAGATCTTTTCCTCATTTAATTTTATAATTTTCAATAATTTTACTCACAGACTCTATAGGAGTTATGGACCACTGGTGAAAAACCCTGACTACTACAGATCCCAGATATTATGGATAAGAAACATTTTCCATCCTGAGGATTTGTCCATGTATGTTAGGTGGCAATGGTACCTACTCCCTCCACTCTCATTCAAGTGCTAAAAAGCCAAAACAAAATCTCCAACATAAGTAGCACAGCAAGTGTAGGAGTGAATGCACATTAAAAACTGGTTGATAACCTTACATGTAGCAGTATTTCATTAGGTCCATAAAAGAATCTAAAATTCTAAGTATTACATATTAAATTAAGCATCAAAGCACTTGTACCTACTCCATCACTGTTATATTTTATCTTTTGTTTCTTTTCTTTTTAACTAAGACAAAGAGAGATAGAGAGACAGACTCCCGCATGCACTCTGGCCAGGATCCACCCAGCAACTCCTGTCTGAGGCTGATGCTTGAATCAACTGAAATATCCTCAGTGCCAGGGGCCAATAGTTGAATCAATCCAGCCACTGGCTGCTGGAGTGGAGGAGAGAAGAAGAAAAGAGAAAAGAAGAGAAGGAGATGTTCACTTCTCATGTGAACCCTGACCAAGGATTAAACCTGGGATATCTGCAGACCGAGAATGCTCTATCCACTATTCCAATGGGCCAGGGCCTCTTTTATTTTTTTTAAGCCACTGATCATTAATTTTTTAAAAATTAAGAGCCATAAGATACTAAATAACTTACTTTGCTTTTTGTTAACTTTTTTTACTGCCTACTCTACTAGATTGTAAACTTTGTGAAAGTGGAAACTTGACATGTCTTTTATACCACTGTATTCCTTGCCCAAACAGTATTGCATGGCATATAGTAGGTGGCAAATAATATTTGTTGAATTAGTTAATGGTGTGTTGACCAAAGTATAAAATCCATTTAATAAAAAATGTCTTTTTATTTGTATTAAAATAATTCTTAGAAATTTAAAAATAATAAAGAACGATAAGTCAATGAGTGAAATTCATAATTTTTAAGTATTAGCTAACAAGAGGATAATACAAAACTCACAATAATAAAGCTTACTAATACAAAAATATGATAGTAGAATTGTTATTCTCAGTTATAAATATTGAAGAATAAACTTTCAAGTCATGATTATATAAAACTTTATAAAGAAAAGTTTCATAATTTATTTTAGGACTCATCAAGGAAGTGTGTTTATTTAATACTTTTATTTAGAGGAGTATATATAGAATATTGGGCTTATACTTGACTGGAAAAGTAAATTTATCATTTTTCAGAATAAATTTGCCTGGGGAAAATATATCTATTTAAATACCAGTAGCTAGAATCTAAGGGAATCTTTAGATCTTCACGCAGGTAGGTGGAAGATGCACTTGTTTAAAATAAAAAGAGACATTAGGAAAGCAGGTAGGAGGAATGAGTAAAATGATGTAGGCAGGTACAGGAGCACTACAGTGGGAAAAGGTGATAATTGACCTTGAGGTGGGTGGTGAGGAGAAAGCAGTGATAAATATGTCAGAGAAGTAAAAAATGAGAGGTACTTGGGAGACAACTGAGTTTGAGAAGCTCTTTTACCCTAGGATTAAGAAATCCAAATGCATATTGAAAAAGCAGTCCTTGCTCTCAGCACAGTGAAAGCTTCTGTATACCTGGTCATATCATAGCAGGCATGAAGAATTTGTCTGCTGTTGTAATTTAGGGCATTGGTTCATGGGCCTTTCCCTGCATCTTGGACACTTTATGAAATGTAAACTTATTTAAGGAAGGAGAAGAATCATGCTACAGAAAAAAAATCTATTTTCTATTATTTCTTATCAGACATCTCTCTTGATTCTAATGAGAACCATTAGTGTGGTTCGAAGGATAAACATTGAAATTAGATAGTCTTGGCTCCAGTTCTAGATCTCTTCCGTGCCAACTATTTGATACAGTACAAATAGTTAACCTCTTTAAGTCTCAGTTTCCATTGCAATAAAATGAGTCAATGTGAAAACAAGACTTTGCACCGGGTTCAGCACATAGATAACTAGGCCCAAACTAGCCTGAAATATTATTAATATTTTCATTCTGCTGCTTTTACTTCTACTATTATATGTCAGATTTAAATCTATTTGATTTTAATTTTAGAAGTTTTCAACTTTTTTTCTAAAAGAATATTTGTAGAAATTTCATCTTTTTTTGTTCAAATATTGGGAAACTAATATTTTGTGTAACAGTATTTTATTTCATAAATGTATTTATATTAGAGTGGCTAAATATACTTAAATTTAGCTGTAGGTTATTCAATAATATAAAGGTTGAAATTAAATCACTAAAAATGCAGATACAATATCATTCAGTCTAGAGCCATTCAGACATATAAAATAATAGTTAAGCAATATTAATAAGGCTGAATTCTTCTTAAACTTAATATATTACTGATATTTGTTTCTAATCTTTATTATATTTCTAACAAGACTCTTAGACACAAATATTTAGAGAAAACAGACTTTTTTCCCAAGGATTTTCCCAAGAATTTCATGTGTTTTCAAAAAAATAATTGAGATACATATACTGAGGTGGATATTGCTAAAATGTCACATCATAGCAACTGATCCCATTTGAACCAAGCTCCCTATTGCTCAGAAGATGAAAAAAAAAACCTTCTAAACACAAATTTATCCCACACCTTGTGTTCAATATCCAATCTCCATTGGTCTATACTTCACATAAAAATACTCTTTTCTGAAGAGTCTCTATAGGGGGTTTGAAACTTTATTTAATCGTTCCATCTAAACTTTTTTTTGGCATTTTCAGAGAAAGGTAATCAATATTTTTTAGGATAACCTACCTGTATGATAAATTGATTTACCTATAACTCACGTTGTTCCAAAAGAACAAAGTCTATATAATTAGGTAGAAGTCAAAGTACTGTTACTGAGATTTGCACTGATATATGTATTTTTTCTTACAAGATTAAAAAGCAATGAGTTAAAAATTAAGAGTAATACAGTGGTGTTCCTCAAATGGCCTCTCAACCATAAAGGTGACTGTCCCTGGGTACCATGTTTGAGCAGAAAATAAAATCAATACATGGAAGTGTATAAAAACAAATTCATGATAGAAAAAAGCGTAAAATATTTATTGATCTACTCAAAGATTAAACTGCCCTGTTACTCATTTGATAATAAAAAGAAATGTTTTAATAAAGGATTTAATTTATTTAAAATAAATTTTAAGAGCAACATGAGATTATAAAAGTCTACATTAGGAAAATGTATGAACTAAAAGATATGTACAAGAATCTTTATAACTTTGTATACAATTGCCCAAACCTAGAAATAGCCTCAATGTTCACCAAGAGTAGTAATGAATTGTAGTTTATTTTTATAATGTAATTTCCCCCAGGAACAAAAATATTAAAAACTACCAATATTTAAAACAATGTGAATGAATCTCATGAAAATAATATTTAATAAATTAAATCAAATAGAAAAAGCATAAATGCATGATTTCTATTATATAAAGTTTAAAAATCTGCATATAATAATATGCATTAAAATTAGTGTAATTATCATGCAGTTACCCTGAGGGTGAGCATATAGTAACTAAGAAGAGACAGGAGGTGGCTTCCAGGATTTTGGATATTTTTTTTATGATCTGGTACTAGTTATATTGAGGTATTTATTTTGTGAAAATTCCCTTAGCTGTAACCATATAATTGGTGCACTTCTTTTTAATGTATGTAATAAAAAACACTTCAAACTAAAAAGAGGAAATATAGGTATTTTTAATGCCTCCCACTGATACAGTGTAATATGCATTATTGCCTGTGGAAAACCTGAAATGTCCTAGACTTTATATGTACAGCCTGTTCAGTACAGTATGAGTGTACATTTTATCATTTAAACTAAGATGAGTGGTATTTTAAACAATATTGACATCTTCAATTGACTCCTCTCTGGAAAATTATATTTTAATTGACAAAATATTTTCTCTCTAGGTGCTGAGCTACCTAGCAAGATCAGAGCGAATTCTGTAAAATGATAGTTCTCCATTTTGAGTTGCTTTTCAATTGTGTAAACATTTTAGCCCATGAGTTTTCATTGTTACTGTATTTTTAACCCCTTAAATATCTTTCTTAGACAAATATTTTTGCAAGATAAAATTCAGAAAATAATATCACTATTTATGTTTATTTTGATTGGTTTCCAAACTTAGGTGCTGTGAAATTATAAAGTTGAATAACTTCAGTTTCTTCCTTTACAGAATATAAACTTATCAAATTAAAAAAGGGAATGTGGCCCTGGCCGGTTGGCTCAGTGGTAGAGCGTTGGCCTGGCGTGTAGGAGTCCCGGGTTCAATTGCCGGCCAGGGCACAAGGAGAAGCGCCCATCTGCTTCTCCACCCCTCTCCCTCTTCTTCCTCTCTGTCTCTCTCTTCCCCTCCCACAGCCAAGGCTCCATTGGAGCAAAGTTTGCCTGGGGCGCTGAGGATGGCTCTCTGGCTTCTGCCTCAGGCGCTAGAATGGCTCTGATTGCAGAAGAGCGATGCCTCAAGATGGGCAGAGCATCGCCCCCTGGTGGGCGTGCCGGGTGGATCCCGGTCGGGCGCATGCGGGAGTCTGTCTGACTGCCTTCCCGTTTCCAGCTTCGGAAAAATACAAGGAAAAAAAAAAAAGGGAATGCAAGTTCAAAAAGCTTATATAAGTGGAACTATACTGAAGCACAATTATGAAATTAATTCTTTAAATATATTTAAAAATTTTTTTTATTGACTTCAGAGAGAGAAGAGGGGAGAAAAGGAGCAAGAAACAGGAACATCAATCTGTTTCTATGTGTGCCCTGACAAGGGGTCAAACTGGCGACATATGCACTTATGGATGATGCTCTCACCAACCCACTGATACAGGGCCTATGAAATTAAATTTTAAACACTGTATAAGTTCTTATCATCTAACTTTTTCAGTTTTTTAGCAGTTGTTCCGCTTTTGTGGGGATAAATTTTAATGTTTTTCTTTTTGTATATATTTTTATAATTAAGCACTGATTCAATAAAAGTTTTAAAAACCAAAATTATTTTGTGTCCTGTTAAATACTTTTATTAAAGATTTCAAATGGAATATAAACAAAATGTAAAGGCCTGGTATACCAAAAAATTTAAAAATTATTGAAGTATATGTAGGTTGATTTACAAAGTAAATTTCAAAAGCTCATATATATTTAAAATCAAATTGATAAAACGAATGTCAGAAAGCCTACACTATAGTACTAAGTATTCTGAGGTATTCAATATTAAGTTTACTTCAAAGAAGTTGATTTTACTCTGTATGTATAAAAATAGTTGTATATTTTGACACTTCAACTTCTATTTGAATTAGTATAATATTATAGCTGGTTTCTACACAATTATATATTAGGTTTCCATCATAGTCAATTCCATTTCTACTGCTTAGATTTTCTTAGTAAGAACCTGATTTTGCCTCTATAATGTATTTCACCAAAATTTATATTAACACTGTCACCTCCAAAAAAAAATCATTTTCAATTTTGAACACTAATTGATTTTATATTAGCATTCAAAATGATGTCTTTGACTTAAGGAGCTTCCTAAAACTTTAGTTTAGATTACATGAGTTGGATTAAATGATATCACATTTGTTAGAATTAAGTTTTTGATATTCTATTTGAAGCACCTGGTGACACATAAAATGTGTATTATCTATGAAGTTCTCTTGTAGATGGAAGTAGCATAATAAGAGCTGTTGCTTCAGTTTCTATATGTGCACAGGAAACCTTGGCATTGAGAGCAAGCAGTTTGCTCTAAATGCAAAATCAATCTGCGCAAAGTTAATTTTATATATATATACACTGTTGAGATATGGGTTAACTAACCCCAAACTTTTGAAGTAGATGTAGATGTTAAGGCTTTAAAGCAGTTTTTGGTCTTCATGGTCAGTCATCTCTCTGTGGCTCCCCCAGTAAATGGTAAATAATATATCAGCCAACACTGTATGGTTACATGTTTATCATCAATGTTCTACAGAAATTGAAATGCATTAGGCCTTTTACCAGACATTGACTTTAGTTTACTTTGTATTTATTGGTGCTCAAAGAGGTTATTATAAAATAAATGTTACCAAACCAAAAACAAATATTTGTAAATTAAGAAAAATTGATATAACCTCAGTAGCAAGAATATGAAGATTTTTCTTCATATATATATGTATATATATTTTTTATTTATTATTATTATTTTTTTTTGTATTTTTCCGAAGCTGGAAACGGGAAGGCAGTCAGACAGACTCCCGCATGCGCCCGACCGGGATCCACCCGGCATGCCCACCAGGGGGCGATACTCTGCCCATCTGGGGGGTTGCTCTGCTGCAATCAGAGCCATTCTAGCACCTGAGGCAGAGGCCACGGAGCCATCCTCAGAGCCCGGGCCAACCTTGCTCCAATGGAGCCCTGGTTGAGGGAGGGGAAGAGAGAGATAGAGAAGAAAGAGAGGGGGAGGGGTGGAGAAGCAGATGGGCACCTCTCCTGTGTGCCCTGGCCAGGAATCGAACCTGGGACTCCTGCATGCCAGGCCGATGCTCTACCACTGAGCCAACTGGCCAGGACCTTCATATATTTTAAAACAGGATTGCTCAACCTTTAATCTCCACGTGTTTTTTATATGCAATTCAAAGTATAATTTTCTCTATTTTTCAATGGCTCTACTCAGTAGTGGCCAAGTGATTTAGTGTACCTCGTTCAGTGCAACAGAGGCCACAGCTAAACAGGTAGGTAAACAGCAGGGGCTGTGGTGCCAAAGATTCCTAACCCAACCTAGATTGGAAGGCGTGAAGTTGTAGCTAACTGCTTAATTCTGAGAGCATATCATTCACCAGCTAACACCCTGAACAGTGTCAATGAAAAGGAGATGTTAGCGACCTCACTTTTTTTTAACTTATAAACGTTTCTCTGGTGATGTTTCAGATTTACCTGACTAAAATAAGAGCTCTGCTCACTATGCATGTATCTCATACCATTAGATCAGCACACTATGACCAAAGCTGGAGATACAAATTGTTTGTGCACACAACACATTCTGTCTTATTTTAATACAACAAATGATAATATTTGACTGAAAAAGAAAGACTCAGAGACATGCTAATAAAGTGCATGAGATCCTGGGACACCAAATGTCAGGTTAAGAACTCTTTAAAGGTTTTATGTTAGAATACACAGAGGCAGATTTAATGGCAGGTACACCAGACCCACGCCCTGGGCTCCAACTTCTGAAGGGCCCCACAAAACCCCAACTTTACACTTTTTTCTAATGACACCAAGTTTGGTTTCATATGTGCAACTTTAATATTAATAGTATATAATATTTTTTATTGATTTAAAAATATGGTTAACATTATTTTTCTTTTCCGTCTCTTTCTTTTTTTTAAGGGGCCCAATATTTTCTTCTGTGCGAGAGGCCTCAACTGACCTTAATCTGCCTCTGAGAATACACATTATTATTTCTTTTTTTTTTATAATAATTTTATTTTTTTAATGGGGTGACATCAATAAATCAGGATACATATATTCAAGGATAACAAGTCCAGGTTATCTTGCCGTTCAATTATGTTGCATACCCACCACCCAAAGTCAGATTGTCCTCTGTCACCTTCTATCTTGTTTTCTTTGTGCCCCTCCCCACCCCCTTTCCCTCTCCCATTCCCCCCTCCCCCCCGTAACCACCACACTCTTATCAATGTCTCTTAGTTTCACTATTATGTCCCACCTACGTATGGAATAATACAGTTCCTGGTTTTTTCTGATTTACTTACTTCGCTTCGTATCATGTTATCAAGATCCCACCATTTTGCTGTAAATGTTCTGATGTCATCATTTCTTATGGCTGAGTAGTATTCCATAGTGTATATGTGCCACATCTTCTTTATCCAGTCATCTATTGATGGGCTTTTTGGTTGTTTCCATGTCCTGGCCACTGTGAACAATGCTGCAATAAACATGGGGCTGCATGTGTCTTTAAGTATCAATGTTTCTGAGTTTTTGGGATATATACCCAGTAGAGGGATTGCTGGGTCATAAGGTAGTTCTATTTTCAGTTTTTTGAGGAACCACCATACTTTCTTCCATAATGGTTGTACTACTTTACATTCCCACCAACAGTGTATGAGGGTTCCTTTTTCTCCACAGCCTCTCCAACATTTGCTATTACCTGTCTTGCTAATAACAGCTAATCGAACAGGTGTGAGGTGGTATCTCATTGCAGTTTTGACTTGCATTTCTCTAATAGCTAAAGAAGATGAGCATCTTTTCATATATCTGTTGGCCATTTGTATTTCTTCCTGGGAGAAGTGTCTATTCATATCCTCTTCCCATTTTTTTATTGGATTGTTTGTTTGTTTGTTGTTGAGTTTTATGAGTTCTTTGTATATTTTGGATATTAGGCCCTTATCTGAGCTGTTGTTTGAAAATATCATTTCCCATTTAGTTGGCTTTCTGTTTATTTTGTTATCAGTTTCTCTTGCTGAGCAAAAACTTCTTAGCCTGATGTAGTCCCATTCATTAATTTTTGCCTTCACTTCTCTTGCCTGTGGAGTCAAATTCATAAAATGCTCTTTAAAACCCAGGTCCATGAGTTGAGTACCTATGTCTTCTTCTATGTACTTAATTGTTTCAGGTCTTATGTTTAGATCTTTGATCCATTTTGAGTTAATTTTTGTACAGGGGGAGAGACTGTAGTCCAGTTTCATTCTTTTGCATGTGGCTTTCCAGTTTTCCCAGCACCATTTATTGAAGAGGCTTTCTTTTCTCCATTGTGTGTTGTTGGCCCCTTTATCAAAAATTATTTGACTATATATATGTGGTTTTATTTCTGGACTTTCTATTCTGTTCCATTGGTCTGATTGTCTATTTTTCTGCCAATACCATGCTGTTTTGATTGTCGTGGCCCTATAATATAGTTTGAAGTCAGGTATTGTAATGCCCCCAGCTTCATTCTTTTTCTTTAGGATTGCTTTGGCTATTTGGGGTTTTTTATAGTTCCATATAAATCTGATAATTTTTTGCTCTATTTCTTTAAAAAACGTCATTGGAAGTTTGATGGGAATTGCATTAAATTTGTATATTGCTTTGGGTAATATAGCCATCTTGATTATATTTATTCTTCCTAGCCAAGAACAAGGTATATTCTTCCATCTCATTATATCTTTTTCGATTTCCCTTAACAATGGTTTATAGTTTTCATTATATAAGTCCTTTATATTCTTTGTTATGTTTATTCCTAAGTATTTTATTTTTTTTGTTGCAATCGTGAAGGGGATTATTCTTTTGAGTTCCTTCTCAGTTGTTTCATTGTTGGCATATAGAAAGGCTATTGACTTCTGTATGTTAATTTTGTATCCTGCGACCTTACTGTATTGGCTTATTGTTTCTAGTAGTCTTTTTGTGGATTCTTTGGGGTTTTCGATGTATAGGATCATATCATCTGCAAAAAGTGATACCTTTACTTCTTCTTTTCCGATATGGATGCCTTTTATTTCTTTGTCTTGTCTGATTGCTCTGGCTAGAACCTCTAGTACCACATTAAATAAGAGTGGAGAGAGTGGACAACCCTGTCTTGTTCCTGATTTAAGGGGGAAAGCCTTCAGTTCAGTGCCATTTAATATGATGTTAGCTGATGGTTTATCATATATGGCCTTTATAATGTTGAGATATTTTCCTTCTATACCCATTTTGTTGAGAGTCTTAAACATAAAATTGTGTTGTATTTTATCGAAAACCTTTTCTGCGTCTATTGATAAGATCATGTGGTTTTTGTTCTTTGTTTTGTTGATATGGTGTATTATGTTAACCGTTTTACGTATGTTGAACCATCCTTGAGATTCTGGGATGAATCCCACTTGATCATGATGTATTATTTTTTTAATATGTTGTTGTATTCGATTTGCTAGTATTTTGTTTAGTATTTTAGCATCTGTATTCATTAGAGATATTGGTCTGTAGTTTTCTTTTTCTGTGCCATCCTTGCCTGGTTTTGGTATGAGGGTTATGTTGGCCTCATAAAATGTGTTTGGAAGTATTGCTTCTTCTTCAATTTTTTGGAAGACTTTGAGTAGAATAGGAACCAAGTCTTCTTTGAATGTTTGATAAAATTCGCTTGTATAGCCGTCAGGGCCTGGACTTTTATTATTGGGGAGGTTTTTAATGGTTTTTTCTATTTCTTCTTTACTGATAGGTCTCTTTAGGCTTTCTGCTTCTTCTTGACTCAGTCTAGGAAGGTTGTATTGTTCTAGGAATTTATCCATTTCTTCTAGGTTGTTGAATTTGGTGGCATAAAGTTTTTCATAGTATTCTACAATAATTCTTTGTATATCTACGGTGTCCGTGGTGATTTCTCCTCTTTCATTTTGGATTTTGTTTATATGAGTTCTTTCTCTTTTTTCCTTGGTAAGTCTTGCCAAGGGTTTGTCAATTTTGTTGATCTTTTCAAAGAACCAGCTCCTTGTTCTATTAATTTTTTCTATAGTTTTTCTGTTCTCTAATTCATTTATTTCTGCTCTGATTTTTATTATCTCCTTTCTTCGGCTGGTTTTGGGTTGTCTTTGTTCTTCTTTTTCTAGTTCCTTAAGGTGGGAAGTTAAGTGGTTCACTTGGGCTCTCTCTTGTTTGTTCATATATGCCTGAAGTGATATGAACTTCCCTCTTATTACTGCTTTTGCTGCATCCCATATATTCTGATATGTCGTATTGTCATTTTCATTAGTCTGTATATATCTTTTGATCTCTGCACTTATTTCTTCTTTGACCCATTCATTTTTTAAAAGTATGTTGTTTAGTTTCCACATTTTTGTGGGATTTTTTTCCTCTTTTTTGCAGTTGAATTCTAGTTTCAAGGCTTTATGATCAGAAAATATGCTTGGTACAACTTCAATTTTTCTGAATTTGCTGATGTTGTTTTTGTGGCCCAACATATGGTCAATTCTTGAGAATGATCCATGTACACTGGAGAAAAATGTATACTCAGTCACTTTGGGATGAAATGTCCTGTAGATGTCTATCATATCCAGGTGCTCTAGTGTTTTGTTTAAGGCCACTATGTCTTTGTTGATTCTCTGTTTGGATGACCGATCTAGAGCCGTCAGCGGTGTATTGAGGTCTCCAAGTATGATTGTGTTTTCGTCAGTTTTTGTTTTAAGATCAATAAGTAGCTGTCTTATATATTTTGGTGCTCCTTGGTTTGGTGCATATATGTTAAGAATTGTTATGTCTTCTTGATTCAGTGTCCCCTTAGCCAATATGAAATGGCCATTTTTGTCTCTGAGTACTTTTCCTGTCTTGTAGTCAGCATTATCCGATATGAGTATTGCTACACCTGCTTTTTTTTGGATGTTATTTGCTTGGAGTATTGTTTTCCAGCCTTTCACTTTGAATTTGTTTTTATCCTTGTTACTTAGATGAGTTTCCTGTAGGCAGCATACAGTTGGATTTTCTTTTTTAATCCATTCTGCTACTCTGTGCCTTTTTATTGGTGAGTTTAATCCGTTTACATTTAGTGTAATTATTGATACTTGTGAGTTCCCTATTGCCATTTTATATCTTGCTTTCTGTTAGTTTTGTGTCTTGTTTGATCCTTCTCTTTTGTTTTTCTATCTTTTGTTTTTATTTGGTTGTATTCCATACATCTTTCCTCTGTTGCTATCTTTTTTATCTCATGTGCTTCTGTGGTGGTTTTTTCAATGGTGGTTACCTTTGAGTAATGAAAGGGGTCCCTACCCTATTCATTGTAGCGAACTATTTTGTGAGTACTTTTGCACTCCATCATCCTTTGCTACTGTTAATCTCCATCTTCTCCCCCTCTTTCTTTTTGTTGTTGTCACAGTTTAAATTTATTTTTATTGTGTTCTTCTTGGAGCTTTTACTTGTGGCTCTGTTTTTTTTTTGTTCTTTGTATCTGATTGAAGAACCCCCTTTAGTAATTCCTGGAGTGGGGGTTTTCTGATGATAAATTCCCTCATCTTTTCTGTATCTGTGAATGTTTTTATTTCTCCTTCATATTTAAAGGATAGCTTTGATGGGTATAGTATTCGTGGCTGAAAGTTCCTCTCTTTCAGGACTTTAAATATTGGGGTCCACTCTCTTCTAGCTTGTAGAGTTTCTGCTGAGAAATCTGATGATAATCTAATGGGCCTTCCTTTATATGTTGTATTCTTCTTTTCCCTGGCTGCCTTGAGAATTTTTTCTTTGCTGTTGGTTTGTGTCAATTTCATTATGATATACCTTGGAGTAGGTTTGTTGGGGTTAAGAAAACTCGGAGTTCTGTTTGCTTCTTGAACTTGAGGCTTTAGTTCTTTCCACAGGCTTGGGAAGTTCTCATCTATTATTTGTTTGAGTATGCTCTCCATTCCATTTTTTCTCTCTTCTCCCTCTGTTATACCTATTATTCTTATGTTATTCTTTTTGATGGAGTCAGATAATTCTTGTAGGGCTATCTCATTTTTTTTAATTTTTGAGTCTCTTTCTTCTTCTCTCTGCTGTGCCTCAAGTTGCTTGTCTTCTATTTCACTAATCCTCTCTTCTATCTGACCTGTTCTATTAGCTAAGCTTGTTACTTCGTTTTTCAGCTCGTGAATTGAGTTTTTCATCTCTGTTTGATTTGTTTTTATAGTTTCAATTTCCTTGGACATATATTCTTTGTGTTCATTGAGTTGTTTTCTGAGCTCCCTAAATTGTCTTTCTGTGTTTTCTTGTATATCTCGGAGGATTTTTAGGATTTCTATCTTGAATTCTCTGTCATTTAGCTCCAAGGTTTCCAATATATTTAATTTTTTCTCCATAGATTTTTCCTCATCTAGCTGTGTTACCTCTCTTTCTTTTGTATCTATGATATTCGATTTTCTCTTCCTTAATGGCATCTGAGGGTGGTTTTGTTGATAGTATTAATGAGATTTAATAAAGAATAAAAAGTTAAAAAAAATAATAAAAAAAATAAAAAATCGAAAATAGTTGTTTTTTTAAAAAAAAATTAATAATGAAATAAAGAAAAATAAAATAAAATAAAAAATTTTTAAAAAAGGAAATTATTCCCCCCCTCCTTTTTTCCTCTCCTCTCCTCTCCCCTCTTTCTTGAGAAAATCTTGTGGTGAACTGTGAATTATAACAAACAATGCCTGTGATGGAGGGCCTGAATTGGGGAAAAGTAATAAAGGGGCAAAAATAAATAAATAAATAAAAATTTAAAAAAAGAAAAGAAAAGAAAAAAAAAGAAAAACGAGAAAAAGAAAAAAAAAAGAAAAAAAAAGAGCGTATGGACCCACAAAAAGCAAATAAGGAAAAAATTTGGGTCAAGAATAAAATGTTTTGCTTTTAGGTGTTGGTTGTCTAAGAGTTATGATGAGAGGAATAAGAGGCAAACGGAAAAATGGGGAGACAAATTAAAAAATTACTATTGTATTTAGTGGAACAAGAACTAGATCAAATGGAGAGCCAGGGATGGGAGCACTGCTAGTGAGTTAAAAAGGTGAAGTAAAACCCCTCCAAAATGCCACAAACATAAGTTTGAGTCCCAGATAAGATAATTTGTTTGTTATTGAGGTTTGAATGAGAGGAGATGTAAAGGAGAAAGGAAGAAACTAATATAGAGGGAGAAAAGAAAGAGAGAGAGAGAAAAAAAGAGGGAACCACTAATAGAAGAAAAAAGAAAGGAGAGAGAGAGAGAGAGAGAGAGAGAGTTAAGGGTTTTGGAGTGCAACCCTCATAGAGAGAAAGGAAGAGAAGAGAAAAGATAATGGGAGATGTAACACTTATGGGTAGTGTAGTTCAAGGAGAGGAGAGAGTAAGACCGGCAGAGAGTTAATCGGCCAAATTGGAGGAGGAAAAAAGTATCAAGAATGAAGATAAGAGAAACAAACGAACAAATATAATAAAATGGGATAGGTTATAAAGTCTGCAGATTATTCTTGATTTTGAGAGGTTATCTTCTTGCTTTTTCTTTTCTCTCCCTCTTCCTGGTCGGTGACTCTGTACCCCGGGTTCTGCCCCTTTGGCACGCTCAGGTAGAGGTTTGCAGTTGATAAGTCTCTATGGCAATGTCATGTATTGTGCTTTAGTCTCGTTGGCAGTCGAGGCTATTAGCATTTATAGGCTCCAACAGTGAGAGAGTTCGTGTTCCTGGAGCCTTTCTCCTAGTCTTTCCTTCCTCAATTAGTAGCCTAATAATCCAGCTATGGGGTTGCTGCTGCCTCTGCCTGGATAGTAAGAGGCTCAAAGAGCTGGCAACTCCCCACTCTATTTCCACTCAGCACAGGGCTCTGGGTAAGGCTCAGTCAGTCAGAGCTGCTAGCATAATCAGGCGGGCTTTCCGCCCACTCAAAGACCTCTGGCTCTGCCACTCTGTCCGGTAACACAGGCAGGCACCCACTTCCGGGGTGCTTGGAGGAAACTCTCGCTCACTGGCTGCGCGCGCAGACCAGGATATCCGGCCAGCAGTCTCACGCTCTGAGTGAAACCCCCAACCGCAGGGAAAAGTTGCAGCGTTGGAATTGAGTCTCGCTCCGTCCCCGTGTGTGGCTTTTGCAAGGCGCTGGGGCGGCCCGAGATTCCGCTTTGGCCCACACAAAGGCCCCTGACTCTGCCCCTCTGTGCGATAACACGGTCGCGCACTGCCGAGGCACTCGGAGGAATTTGTCATTCACTATCTGCGTGCGCAAACTGGATATGAGGCCGGCTGCGTTTATCTCTGAGTGAAGCCCCCACCAGCACGGAAAATTTCCACCGTTGGAATTAGCTCTCGCTCCCTCCCGTGCGTGGCTTTCCCAGGGAGCTGGTGCTGCCCAGAGACTCTGCCCTCGGCCCACAGAAAGGCCTCTGACTCTGCCTCTCCGTGGGGCAACACGGGCACCCACTCTCGGGGCCTAGGAAGAAATCTCTCGCCCACTAACTTTGTACCAACCAGGAGACCGGGTAAAATGGCCGCCCCGCTTGTCTTTCTTTCTTTGGGTTTGGCGCGAGTGTTAGCTTGTATTGCCCGGGTTGCCACAGGATCAGTTTTTCCTCGGCTTGGATCTCCGTGCCACAGCCTGGCTCAGCCGTTTGTGCCGTGGCCTGAATCTATTCACCCCCTTTGCCCGCCTCAGTTTCTATATTCACTGTTACCAGAGAAAGCCGCCCTGTTTAGGTTAGTGAGGAAGGCGGAGCATTTCTTACTCCCTATTTCCTTCGGGGTTTGGTTATATATTTAGCCTATTTTTCACTTGACCATACCTTTGGGTGTATTGCGAAGCATCTGGAGGCTCCAAGTATAGGTTTTTCTGTTTCTGGTTGAAGATCTTGTTGAGTTTTGGGGTAGATTTATCGGAATCGCTTCCTACCCCGCCATTACTCTGACGTCATCTCCACATTATTATTTCTTAAAGAGTAAAGCTTTCCTGATAACATTTAGAGACTAAACTGTATCCTGCTGGTCCCTATAAATCTCACTTTTAGATATTCTAGCGAGTTGTTACTCTTTCACAGTTCTGCTCAATGTGGAAGTGCACTGACAATAAAGCAGTGCCTAAAGAAATATAAGTAGAGCAGTCTTCAAGTTGGCCAGCAACTCCAGGTGGGTGATCAGATAGTTAAAAGGCTAGTGACGGTATGTTACTTTTCTTGCATTGATGATAGATGCCATGTGCTTTATGTCATTAAAACTGACAACAAATTAATATTCGTCACTATTTTTTAAGTAATTCACCAGATTGCTTTTATGAGAGATAATTCAATTATTCTTTGGTCTCCACTTAGAGTAGGAGACTCTTCCATTAATTTAATAGTTGATGTTCCATATCAGAGATGTGTTGGCTAAGGAATTTCTGCAATAGAATACCCTGAATATACCTCTAACATTTCTAATTCATGAGGTCAATATAACTAACAATCTGTGGACATCTTAATAAATCTGAATGTGTATATAGTAAAATAGACCTATTGCAAGAAATAATTGTAATAGAATGGCTCAACTTTCAATTATGATTTTTCTCTCTTTGACCTCAACAAATTTTATTAATAATGAAAGCCTTTAAAAAAAAAGTAGTAATAAATTATCATATTTCTGAACTCATAAAAATGTCCTATAATATTCTAATATCCTGCAAATTAACAGAAATCCTAGTCTTATATTTTCATCTGTAGAAAAATAAAACCTTATTCGCAAAACAGACTTCAAAATAAAGTAAGATAATTTTCACATTTTCAGAAAATCATTTCTTATTATTGTCATTTCCTCAGCCTGGTCTCCTCCTTATATGTTCTCTATTGAAATTTAATTTAAGTAATTACACCAAAATATTTTACATTGTCCTTTATTTTTCTAACTGATTTTCATTTCATGGTTGTCATTGTAACATGACCAAGCTGAACTGTGAATAATTGAGAATTTTGTATTATAATAACAACAATAAAAATAGGCAGATTATCAAGTAATCACTTGGTTTGTTCAGTGCAACATAGCTACTATGATGAGAAAAACAATGCACTAATTCACTACATTAAATATCATGTATTCTTAGGCCTGACCTGTGGTGGCGCAGTGGATAAAGCGTCGACCTGGAATGCTAAGGTCTCCGGTTCAAAACCCTGGGCTTGCCTAGTCAAGGCATATATGGGAGTTGATGCTTCCTGCTTCTCCCTCTCCCTTCTCTCACTCTTTCTCTCTCTCTCTCCCCCTCCTACAACCATAGCTTGATTAGAGCGAGTTGACCGCAGGCACTGAGGATGGCTCCATGACTTCTGCCTCAGGTGCTAAGAAGAGCTCAGTTGCTGAGCAGCAGAAGAATGCCCCAGATGGGCAGAGCATCACCCCGTAGTGGGTTTGCCCAGTGGATTCTGGTCAGGGTGCATGTGGGAGTCTGTCTCTGCCTCCCTTCCTCTCACTGAATAAGAAAAAGAAAAAGAAAAAGAAAAAGAACGCAAAATCATGATGTTTTGTTTGTAGTCACCAAAAAAATGAATACGACATTGACTATAAATTAATCCATAAATGTGTCTACTGGAAAGATGATGTGCTGTGAAGTTAAATATATATACATATTTTGTTCATTTGTATGCATGCTCACAATGTCTTTAAAAACATCTTCTTTTTCAATGTATAAAAGATGACAAGGCACCCTAATTTTCCTTGCTCAGTTTTTCTTGAAATGCATTTTTTATATATCAGATGACAAATTCACTGGCTTATACAGCACAGGAAATGAAAATCAAATTCTAAGAAAATAGGTTACAAATGTTAAATGCTCCAGGACATGAGGCATGTCCCAAAAGAATTTCCTGATGAGATTCAGAGTACAGAAACAAGGATGGCACAAAGTAAATAAAGTAACCTTAATCAGAAACAGTCCTGAAGGAATCTTACCTTGGATGATGCAAAACCCTCACATCTAGAGTTATAATACATTTCCCCCCAAAACAAAATTATATACTTCTTAGAAGTTATATTTTATTTACATCAGCTTTTTCAGGCTCAAATAAACTATATAATTTTTCAAAACTTGAAGACACTTATATTTTTATAAAGTAGATCTAATTATTGATCTTTCTATATCATTTGAATATAGAGGAACTTAATATCAAATAATACTAGATAATTCTGCTATACAATTGTGTTATAACAAGACCCTTATATGATTATTAAACTGTCTTAAAGTGAAAAGATCAGTATTCCAAATGAAATGTCTAGTAACAGTGTTAACCAATCTAATTTAAACCATTTAAGATGACTTAAATGTATTAGTTCATAAACACATACTTTCTTAAATCTTTAAGAAATGTCATATGCCAAGAGTAACTAAAGACTTTTAGTTCCTGAATATGCAAACTCGTCCCTCTAATATAGATGAAGACATTGCAGTGTATTTGGATTTTTACTGGAAAACAAATGGAGTCACTAACTTTTGAAAGTAAATGCCATAGAATAGAAAGAAATGAGACTGGGAACCAATTTATGACTGGAAATGTTCCTTAATGTACTAGCTGTGTGATATTAAACAAATTATAATATGCTCTTCTCTAAATATTACATATCTATAACAATGAAGATAAAACAAATCAAACACTGTTTAGTAAAAATTGACATTTAATTTATCTTCTTCCCTTTCAGATGTTACGATTTAAATGTCTATTAATAAAGCATTAAAACTGAGAGCAAGTAATGTAACTGGCAATCAAACTTGTTTTTCTAGCCCTGGCCAGATAACTTAGTTGGTTAGGGCATTGTCCCAAAGCACAGGGGTTATGGGTTCGATCCCTGGCCAGGAACAGACAGAAACAGATTAATGTTTCTGTCTCTCTCTCTCTTTCCCCTCATCTCTCTCTAAAATAAATAAATAAAAAAAATTTAAAAATTGGTTTTCTAAATATATAGTCCAATGTTTTAACTAGTTGCAGTTGCACCTTCTTCAGAGGATGTACTGTCTTCATAAAATTCATGCATACAGCTTCCTGCTTAAGCAGTCTACCAAACAACACTGTCTTGGAAATACTGTTTGAATTATTTTTTAAATGCACTTTATTAGCCAACCTCCATGCCATGAATTTTTTCATAAAAACAATGGCTCCACTCCAAATAAATCAAGGTCAAAATAAATGAAGAGTTCAAAATAACCTCAGTCCCATTTGTCTTAGTCTTGGTGTCTGGATGAAAAGCAGCAACCAGTTATGATGACAGGTGATAGATCCAAATTACCACATGTGTTAGCATTTTTCCATTTCTAAACCCTTTTAAAAAAAATCATACATGAAGTCACACCATTTTCATAGTAGTCCATCAGAGCCACCATGTCGTCTGGATTTATGTTTTCACCAATGAAGATCTAGTAGTTTTTGAAATTAGCAAGGATGTGCTTGATTTGTTCTACAGTGCCTGTCATACAAAGGCTGTATACTCTCTCTGGTTTCTGTTGTTCAACTTTCGTTTTTGTTTTTTTTTTGTATTTTTCTGAAGCTGGAAACGGGGAGAGACAGTCAGACAGACTCCCGCATGCGCCGGACCGGGATCCACCTGGCACGCCCACCAGGGGCGACTCTCTGCCCACCAGGGGGCGATGCTCTGCCCCTCCGGGGGGGGGGGGGTCGCTCTGCCGCGACCAGAGCCACTCTAGAGCCTGGGGCAGAGGCCAAGGAGCCATTCCCAGCGCCCGGGCCATCTTTGCTCCAATGGAGCCTTGGCTGCGAGAGGGGAACAGAGAGACAGAGAGACAGAGGGGAAGGAAGGGAGGGAGCGTGGAGAAGCAAATGGGAGCTTCTCCTTTGTGCCCTGGCGGAGAATCGAACCCGGGTCCCCCAAACGCCAGGCTGACGCTCTACCGCTGAGCCAACCGGCCAGGGCCCAACTTTCCTTTTGATTAGTGTGCTTAGTCCTCTCACAGGTTTATCTAGCAACTAAATTCAACTTAATTAAGTCAGAATTATATTTAACTATCACTTCTGCAACATAGAAATAAAAATGCTATCTATTATAAGCAGTCATGAAGATTTGCATTACAGAGCTACAGATTGCATACATTCGCAAGATAGTAGTGACTGAAAAAAATAAAAAGAGAATAAATTATCTTCAAGATTAAAATTGCAAAATGTCAATAAACTAAAATTAGGAAATTTCTCTATATGAGAAAGCAAAAATTAAAATAGGAAATATTATACAACCAACCTACAAATTTTTTTCTTAAAATACTAAAAGCATTGACAGCACCCTGACATACGCTTTTGTTGCCAAAATCAAGGTTAGAAATACTGCTCTGGAATCACTTATTAGAATATTGAATATTACATGGGAGGATAGAGAAGGCAGTCTTTTTATTTTTCTTCCCACTTGAAGATAAATTAAATTCTCTTCAGGCTGATTTATAGAGTCTACTAGATGAAAGCTTTCTCTAAATTAAAAATAAAATAAAATAAAATAAAAACAGAATAAATCACTCTATTGGTTATAACAGAGAGAAAATGTTCCGTGGGGCATTTCTTTGTACAAGACCATCTGTATTTCTTATATAGAACACTCCTCCATAAACACAACTTCATTTTCTTGAAATGTAGCTCATCTATAACATTTTTATTAAAGTAAAACTCATGAACCAAGTTAAAACATTTACACTCTAAAGTGGATAATACAGAGTCAATCATAAGAGGTAAGAATGTTTGAAGGACACAGAATGCCCTCCACTTCTCTAAGTTTCTGTATTTTAAGGTAAATTCAAAATATATACACTTTTCATAGTGGTTAAATGCCAATTTGAATATGAGGCAGGGTAGTAAGAAGCTAGGAAATATCTTGGCAAATGGATTGAGGGAAACTGAGACAGATAGCTAAACAAAACCAAGCAATTAACAGCCTGCTAATACATTAGATCTTATCCTTCCTAGAGAAGGACACTTAGCAGCAAATGGTTTATTCCTCTCCTCTGCAACCAAAGACTCAGTAGCTTAAATAACCCTGACCAGGGACATAGAGAACAGAGACCCGGTTAGAGCCACTAGTGTCAGCCAAATCCCAGAACCGAGAAAGTCAGGGTCATAAATAACAAAAATATGCAATTAAATCCAAAGTAAAATAAAACACTGAATTCGACCAGAGAAAGATCGCACACTTCCCTATGCCCATTTTGATAAATCAGCATATTAAAATCACACCTGGAAAGCTGATGAAAATACTACTGAGATCCTTCTCTGAGACTTCCCCTAGGACTCCCATCTTTAGAAAACAGATAAACACCCCCAGAACAAAGGTTGCCAGTGCTTGCTCTTCCTTGAATGTGCTCACACCCTTTTTTTCCTTGTATGTGTATCTTTTCTTTCTTTCTTCTAAGCTCTAAAGGGTCCCAGGAGACTTGGAATCAGGGGAGCTGCGAGCAGCAGCAGTTCATTCCAGACTAACCCCCTGAACCTGTCACCCAGAGCCCTGCTTTTGCCTCTGTATTGTTTCCTGAGTCTAGCACGCGCACTTTTCTGTTCCTGTAACTTACTTTCCTCCATCTAGGCAGCCTAGCCTAGGCTGACACCTGTTGCTGTGAACTTGCTTCTTTTATTTTAAGCCCCTCCTTTGTTTCATTGCCCCCAGCTTTAATAAATGTACTCACAAAATCACCTGGACTGGTGTCTTGAAATCTTTCCTATGTAAAGTCAAGACTGCATGAGCAGACCTGTCTTGGTCCTGGTCCCTTTCTGGTGAAAATCCACTATATAAATAGGTTTACAGTTATGAGTACACAAAACCCAGAGTTTATACTTGTATTATTATTTATTAATTTCTGTATTGTTTTCCATATGAGCAACTGTAAACCTACCTTCGCCATATTCTGTATGTGTTCTGTTCCAGGTAAAAACTCTTGGTCTTGTTGAGACATGGGAATCAGTACAATAAAGCATCCTTAATAGACAATGAAAATTTCAAAATCTTGAAGTCTACTAGTTGGAATTATAAATTGAAGTTCCAGTGCACAAATTTTATTTATTTTCCATGTAACGTTAGACAAGTGGCTCCTCTCTAAATATGTGAATTTTGGTCTTTTTAATCCAACACTAAGGTATTTCTATTATAATAAAATTCTTTTAAAATAATAATTATGAAATGTATTATCTACTAATTGCCAGGCATAATTCTTACACTTATCCAATTTTCTTTTAAAAAAAATTAATTTATTGTGTTAACATGGTTTCAAATGTTCCACTCAATGTAACACCCTCACCCCCCCCCACATTGTGCCCCATGCCTCAGGCAAAAGTCTCTTTTTGTTCCCATTTCTCCCCCTTTACAGCCATCCTCCCTCTACCTCCATCCTCCCCTTTCCTCTGCAACTTGCTGCCCTGTTATCTGTATCTATGTTTCATATATATAATTTGGCTAATCCCTTCACCTTCTTTGATCCCATCCCCTCATCCCCATCCCTCTGACAGCTGTCCATCTGTTCCCTGTGATTTTGCCTCTGTTTCTATTTTGTCCCTCAGTTTATTGTGTTCATTAGATTCCACATATAAGTGAGATCATATATTTGTCTTTCTCTGCCTGGCTTATTTCACTTAGCATAATAATCTCCAGGTCCATCCATGCCATCACAAAAGGAAAGATTTCCTTCTCTTTCACAGCTGCATAATACTCCATTGTGTATATGTGCCACAGCTTTTTTACCTATTCGTCTACTGCCAGATGTTTGGCCTATTAATTGATCTTGGTTATTGTAGATAATGCTACAATTAACATGGGAGTGCATATCTTCTTTTTATTTTGTTAATGGTGTCATTTACTGTGCAAAAGCTTTTAAGTTTGATGTAGTTCCATTTGTTTATTTTGCCCTTTATTTCACTTGCCTGCAGAGATATATCAGCAAAAATATTGCTACAAAAGATATCGAAGAGTTTACTTTCAAGATGTTTATGATTTTGTGATTTACATTTAAGTCTTATCCATTTTGAGTTTATTTTTGTGAATGGTATAAGTTGGTGGTCTAATTTCATTTATTTATTTATTTATTTATTTTTTTAACAGAGACAGAGAGAGAGTCAGAGAGAGGGATAGACAGACAGGAACAGAGAGATGAGAAGCATCAATCATTAGTTTTTCATTGCACATTGCAACACCTTAATTGTTCATTGATTGCCTTCTCATATGTGCCTTTACTGCGGGCCTTCAGCAGACCGAGCAACGCCTTGCTGGAGCCAGCGACCTTGGGCTCAAGCTGGCAAGCTTTTGCTCAAACCAGATGAGCCGCGCTCAAGCTGGTGACCTCGGAGTCTCGAACCTAGGTCCTCCGCATCCCAGTCCGAAACTCCATCCACTGCACCACCGCCTGGTCAGGCTCATTTTTTTATTTTTGCATGTACCTGCCCAATTTTCCCAACACCATTTTTTGAAGAAACTGTCTTTACTCCATTTTATACTCTTGCCTCCTTTGTCAAATATTAATTGACTGTAAAGGTATGGGTTCATTTCTGGGTTCTCCATTTTGTTTCATTGATCTCTATGCCTGTTCTAGTACCAAGCTGTTTTGATTACAATGGCCTTGCATTTAATTTAATATCAGAAAGAGTGATACCTCCCACTCAGTTCTTCATTTTCAAGATTGCAGAGGCTATTTTGTTTATTTTTTGGTTCCATATACATTTTTAAAATATTTGTTCTAGATCTGTAATGTATGCCATTGGTATTTTAATAAGAATTGCATTCAATCTATAGATTCCTTTGGGGCGTACAGATATTTTAATGATGTTAATTCCCACTTGTTTTTATCTTCCTTGATTTTTTTTTCCAAGGTCTTATAATTTTTCAAGTACAAGTCTTTTACCACCTTGGTAAAATTTACTCCTAAGTACTTTATTCTTTTTCTTTTTTTTTGCAATAGTGAAGGGGACTGTTTCCTTCATTTCTCTTTCTGACAATTTATTGTTAGTGTATAAAAATGCTACTAATTTCTAAATATTAATTTTATATCCTGCCACCTTGTCAGAATCATTTATCAAGTCTAGTAGATTTTTGGCTGAGACTTTAGGGTTTTCTATGTATAGTATCATGTCATCAGCAAATAATGACAGTTTTACTTCTTCTTTTCCAATTTAGATGCCTTTTATTTCTTCTTGTCTGACTGCTCTGGCTAGAACTTCCAGAACTATGTTGAATAAGAGTGATGAAAGGGGGCACCCCTTTTTCCTGGTCTTAAGGAGATTGCTTTTCATTTTTGCCCATTGAGTATGATGTTAGCTGTCTGTCATATATGGCCTTTATTATGTTGGGGTATGTTCTCTGTATTTCCACTTTGCTGAGAGTTTTGATCATAAGTGAGTGCTGGATTTTATCAAATGCTTTTACTGCATCTATTGATATGATAATGTCATTTTTATATTTTATTTTGTTTATGTGATGAATCACATTTATTGATTTGCAAATATTGTACCAGCCTTGCCTCTTTGGAATAAATCCCACTTGATCATGATGTATGATCATTTTAATGTATTACTGGATCTAGTTTATTAATATTTTGTTAAGAATTTTATCATCTATGTTCATCAGGGATATTGGCCTATAGTTTTCTTTCTTTGTAGTGTCTTTTCCTGGTTTTGGAATAAGGATAGCATTTGTCTCATAAAATGACCTTGGAAGTCTTTCCTCCTCTTGAATTTTTTGCAATGGCTTGAGAAGAATAGGTGTTATTTCTTCTTTGGTTATTTGGCAAAAATTTTCTGTAAAGCCATCCAGTCCAGGGCTATTTTTTGCTGGGAGTTATTTGATAACTGTTTCAATTTCATTTGTTGTAATTGGTCTGTTTAGGTTTTCTGATTCTTCCATACTCAGTTTTGGAAGATGGTATGTTTCTAGAAATTTATCCATTTTACCTTGGTTGTCCAATTTTTTGGCATATAGATCTTCATAGTATATATTTTCTTATAATTCTTTGTATTTCTGTGATGTCAGTTGTTACTTCTCCTCTTTCACTTATAATTTTATTTATTTAGGTCCTCTCTTTTTTTTTCTTGATGAGTGTGATTAAATGTTCATCAATCTTGTTTACCTTTTCAAAGAACCAACTCTTGGTTTCATTGATCTTATGTATTTTTTTTAACCTCTATGTCATTTATTTCCACTCTGATCTTTATTATTTCCTTACTTCTACTTCCTCTGAACTTTATTTGTTGTACTTTTCTTAGTTCTTCTAGGTGTAGGGCTTGATAGTTTATTTGAACTCTTTCTTGTCTGTTAAAATATGCTGGTAATGCTGTGAACTTCTTTTCAGGACTGCTTTTGCTGTGTTGAATAGATTTTGTGTTGTATGTTCATTTTCATTGGTTTCAAAAAGTTCTTTGATATATTCCTTAACCTTATTGTTGACCCATTTGTTATTTAATAACATGTTATTTAGCCTACAAGTGTTTGACTGTTTTTTAGTTTTTTATTGTAGTTGATTTCTAGTTTTATGGCATAGGGATCAGAGATGCTTGCTATGATTTTAATCTTCTTAAATTTACTGAGACTTGTTTTGTATCCTAACATGTGATCGATCCTAGAAAATGTATCATGGGCACTTGAAAAAATGTATATTCTGCTGCTTTGGGGTGAAATGTTCTGAAGATATTAGTTAAATCCAGTTGAACTAGTGTGTTATTTAAGGCCGCTGTTCTTTGTCAATTTTCCATCTGGAGAATCTATCCATTGATATTAGTGGGATATTAAAATCCCCTACTATTATAGTATTGCTGTTGATCTTGCCTTTTATGTCTGTCAAAATCTGCTTTATATATTTAGTTGCTCTTATATTGAGTACATAAGTATTTACAATGGTTATATCCTCTTGTTGGATTGCTCCCTTTATCACTATGTAGTGATTTTCTTCATCTCTACTATAGCCTTTGTTTTAAAGGCTATTTTGTCAGATATAAATATTGCTTCCCCAACTTTTTTTTCATTTCCATTTGCATAAAATATTTTTTTTCATCCCTTCACTATTAGTTTATGTGTATATATCTTTGTCTTGAGGCAGAGTTCTTATAGACTGAATTTATACATGTCTTGTTTTCTTATCCATGCAGCTACTCTACGTCTTTTGATGGGAGCATTTAATCCATTTACATTTGAGCTTATTATTGATATGTATTTATTTATTGCCATTTTGTTTATTAAACCTATAATCCTCTTTCTTTCAATTTCTTTTTTTCTTTGCTCTTTTTAATAGCAGGTTTTTTAACATTTTTTTGCAGTACTGGTTTGGTTGTAATAAAGTCCTTGAGTCATTTTTGTTTCAGAAGCTCTTTATTTCTCTTTCAATTTTAAATTATAGCTTTGCAGGATAGATTAGTCTTGGTTGTAGGTTCTTGTTTTGCATCACTTTGAATATATTTTGCTAATCCTTTCTGGCCTGAAGTATTTCTGTTGAGAAGTCAAATGTCATTCTATAGGGTCTCCTCTGTTGGTAATTAATTGCTTTTCTCTTGCAGCTTTTAATATTTTTCTTTGCCTCTTAACTTTGTCATTTTAATTATGATGTGTCTTGGCATTTCAATTATAATTTGAGCATTCTTAGGTTAATCTTTAATGGGATTTTCTGTGTCTCTTGTACTTGTGTGACTTTTTTCTTTATTAGTTTAGGAAAACTTTCAGCTATGATCTCCTCAAACAAGTTCTCTATCCCTTGTTTATTCTCTTCTTCAGGAATCCATATGATGTGGATGTTATTTCTTTTCATGTTGTCACAGAGGTCTCTTAGAGTTTTCTCAGGGTTTTTTTAGCTTCTTTTCTTTTGCTGCTCTGCTTCTGTGCTTACCTTTATCTTGTTCTTTAAATCAGTGATTCAATCCTCTGCTTCATTAAACCTGCTGTAGATTCCTTCTCTTGCTATCTTCATTTCTGATATTGTATTTGTAATTTCTGACTGGTTTTTATTCTTTCAATATCCTTTTTAAGTCTTTCTATCTCTTTGTTTAAATTATCATTGTGATCATCCATTATTGTTCTAAGATCCTTGAGCATCATATTAACCATCATTTTAAACTCTGTGTCTAGTTGTTTGGTTATTTCTATTTTATTTAGTTCATTTTCTGGGGTTTTCTCTTGTTGATTCATTTGGGTCATATTATTTTGTCTGCCCATTTTGTCTGGGTATTAGGTAACTCTGCTCTGACTTTGAAATTTGTTGTGGTGTCTTTCTGAGGAAGATGTACTCAGTGGTACTGATCTCCAGGCCACCTGAGTTCCTTGCTCTAGAAATCCTTCTCTTGAGGGTTATATTTGCCCTCCTGCTCCATGTAAGTATTGAATTCATTTTATCCTTTTATGGGTTGTGTTATCCTTTCAGGCTGGCTGGCTCTAAAGGTCAACATTGTTCACGTGTATTCGATGTTGTGTAATGTCTTTCCTTTTGGACATATTCATTCTCTGCAGGTTCTGGTGCCTCCTGGACTCCTCCTTTGGGCGTGCCACTTGTATAGCTAGCTGAGTTTAGTGTTGGAGTGGTCTGCCACCCACTACTGGTTGTGTTGGTTCTGGGTCTTTTCGGGTGGAGTTCAGAAATGACATTAGCAGTTGTTTGTAACCTGCTGTAAGCTACTTGACTGGAGCTACTGCTCTGTTCACTGTTTGTGTCTGTGTTTTCTGTGCCTGGATAGTATGGGAGGGGCCAACCTGTATATATGGATCAGCTTCCTTCTGCTTAGATCTGACAGCAGCTCCATAAACAGGCCCAAGTTTCTTAAGATTTGCCTCCACTTTTCAGCTGCTCCACTTCCTCTTGCAGCTGCCTAGTCTTCCCACAGGGTCTTCTGTAGAAAGATGATAGAGTGGGCTCACACTGGCATTACCCCTATCAACCCCTCTAGTGGTTGCAAACTTGGTTGGTTAGGGCAGCTGAGGTTGGGGATACAATATTAGTTGAACACTCTACTTCAATAGCTCAGTATATGGAAAGTGACCCTACCCCAGAACCTGATCCTTTAGACACTGTCGTATACTCTAATTCTATTTCTCCCCAGTGAGGTGAGCAATGGGTTCAGATTGGTTGGGGCTGATAGTCCCCTTTACAAAGTTCTTCCAGCTGGAGAACCCATGGTCTCAGGGAGGAAGACCAAAAGAGTTCTACCTGGGGTTAATTGTGCCCACAGCCAGAAAGTGGCTAAGTCTCTCAACTGGTCCCAGCAATACGCTACAGGGAACCCACACCTTTAATTTCCCACCTTCAAGCCTCTCTCCCTTCCCCCTCTGGAACCTATCCCAGTGGGGCAGGATATCCAGGACCCAGGCCAGCTGACTGTGAAGCTCCACCCTGTCCAATGTAGACACAAGATGCTGTGCAGATGCTGATCATAGAAAGCAGAGCTCGCCTCACCTGGGCCTGGTGTTTGACGAGCTCACCTTCAGACATGCTACCAGCAAGGGTTGTTAGGTTCTGAACTAATGCTCTTCACAGCTGGCCACTGGATGTACTGGCCTTGGGTCTCCCTGGTGGGAACCTAGTGCAGAATAGTGGGGGACATTGCCCATGACTGGCCCTCAACAGCCTTCTTGGTGCTACAAACACACAATAGTTTGTGGCTACCTCTGCTGGGCCCAGGGGCATATGGAAATACCAAGGTGCACACATAGGCTGGTTTTACCAGCACTAGCCCTGGGGCAAAGTCAGCAAAAGGCCCAGGGTTCCCTGAAATGAGCCTCCTGCTGCCTCCATCTGCTGGCTGCTTGTTGAACTTGGCCACTAAAAAACCTCTAATAGAGTCTAGAGTCTGGGGCAATTAAGGGGTTAGAATGGTTGGTGGATGTGTTTCCTGTCTCTCAGCCCCAGTCTGTCCTGAATTTTTTAACAGACCTCAGTGGGGTCTGGCCACCAAGTGTCCAGTGGATATGACATCTGAGACCCAGAGATGTGGTCTGCCCACTGTCCAGACAGTTTCCACTGAATCTTGAGGCAGGAGCACCAGTCATAGTCTTGAAAACTGAGACTATGAAAAGCCAGAAAACCAAGTCACTGGTGCAACCCCTGCTTCCTGGCTCACTTTGCAGAATGGCTAATCTCCATAGGTTGGGGCAGAAGAGATTCCCAGGGGTGGGGTAGTTGGTTTCCCTTAGGTTGATGCCACACAGAGGGGACTGTTTTGCACAAGAAAGATGGTGACTGAAGAATGACTCAGGGATTTCTGTGGCCGTCCCCCAAAGTGCCTTTCCCTGGTGCACCAACTTCACATTCTCCTCATGCAGCTCTAGTTCTCTCAGCCCTCCCTTTGTCAAACTCCAGGTAAATGGCTGTGAACACGATTTCTTTGTGGGCCGTTTAAAATGACCCTGTGTCTTTGAGAGTGGTCTTGGTTGTAAGTTCTCGCTTTTCATCACTTTTAGTATTTTATGTTAATCCCTACTGGTCTGGACTGTTTCTGTTGAGAAATCAGCTGACAGTCTTATGGCAGCTCCTTTGTAGAAAACTAACTCCCTTGATGGTTTTACTATTCTCTCTATGTTTTTAACCTTTGCCATTTTAATTATGTTGTGTCTTGGTGTGGGCCTCTTTGGATTCATATCATTTGGAACTCTCTGAGCTTCCATGACTTGTGTGTCTTTTTCCTCCACTAGGTTATAGAAGTTTTTAATCATTATTTCTTCAAATAAGTCCTTAATCATTTGCCCTTCTTGTCTTCTTCTAGTACCCCTATGATGCAGATGCTATGTTTCATGTTTTTCCAGAGATTCTGTAAACTATTCTTATATTTTTTTTAATTCTTTTTTCTTTTTTGCTACAGTGAATTGATTTCTAGTACTTTGTCTTTCCAAAGCATGATTTAGTCCTCTGCTTCATTAAACCTACTGTTTATTCCTTCTAGTGTATTCTTTATTTTAAATATTATATTCTTCATTTGTGAATGGCTCTTTTTTATGGTTTCTGTGTATGCTTTTTTCACTTTTTATTTATTGATTTTAGTAAGAAAGGAAGGGAAAAGAGGTAGATAGGAAGATTAACAAGTTCCTATATGTATCCTGCCCAGAGGATGGAAACATTAATCTCTGCACTTTGGTACAATGCTCTAACCAACTGAGCTATTCAGCCAGGGTCTGTGTACTTTTTTTTATGCTTGATATCTCTATGTTGAAGTTATCACTAAGTTCTTTAAGCTTCCTTATAACCATCTTCTTATTTTTTTTAATCTGTATCTGGTAAATTGCTTGTTTTTATTTCATTTAATTCTTTTCGTGACTATTTCTCTTGTTCTTTTATTTGAGGCATATTCCTTTGTCTTCTTATTTTGGCTGCTTCTTTGTGTTTGTTTCTATGTACTAGGTAAATCTGTTATGATTCTTAATCTTGGTACGGTGGTCTTAAGTGTCCTGTAGGACCCAGTGGTGCAGTCTCTTTGATCACCTGATCTTGGTGCTCTACAAATGCCCCTTGTGTGGATTATTATTATTTTCTTTGTATTTTTCTGAAGCTGGAAACGGGAGAGACAGTCAGACAGACTCCCGCATGTGCCCGACCGGGATCCACCCGGCACGCCCACCAGGGGCAACGCTCTGCCCCTCCGGGGCATCGCTCTGCCGCAACCAGAGCCACTCTAGCACCTGGGGCAGAGGCCAAGGAGCTATCCCCAGCGCCCGGGCCATCTTTGCTTCAATGGAGCCTTGGCTGCAGGAGGGGAAGAGAGAGACAGAGAGGAAGGAGGGGGGGTGGAGAAGCAAATGGGTGCTTCTCCTATGTGCCCTGGCCGGGAATCGAACCTGGGTCCCCCGCACGCCAGGCCGACGCTCTACCACTGAGCCAAATGGCCAGGGCCCCCTTGTGTGGATTATAGTGGCTTTTCTGTCATAACTGAGTTTTGATTGCTATTGGCCCATTTCTGTTTGGTGTCAACCCTTAGGATTTCTGACTCTAAAGATTGACCCAAACCACAGTTTGAGCTGCTATGCAGGTTCTACAAAACTAGGTTCTTCTAGTTCTACAAACTAGAATTTGCCTTGGCAGTTTCTGGTGCCTGCCATATCTCCCTTTGGATTTGCTACTTGTAAAGCTAATTGGGTCCTGCTCTGGTATTGTTTCAAGCTAGCCACTGCATATGCTGAGACTGGAGCCTTTAGGGAGTGACTCTGGTGCTGGCTAATGTCAGATACTGCTTAGGCAACTGTTTGGAGCTACATAGCACTCCACAATTTGTGGATGTCTTTTCTTGACCTGGTTGTGTGTGGGAAGAACCAATCTGTGCACCATGGCTGGCTTTTTACCAGGGGAATGTTAGCAAAAATCCCAAGGCACCCCCAAATCCTCTTCTGCCTGCCAGCTCTCTGATAAGCTAAGTCCTTAGAAGAGCCTCTTGTGGTAGTCAAGTTGCATGAGTTAGGTTCTCAGTAAGTCACCAGGTAGGGGCAAGCAGTGTTGGGTTACAACAGTCTTGACACACAATGTTTTGACTTTACAATGTTCAGTCACATAAAAACTTTAAAAAATTGCAACGTGAATTTTTCGGCGTATTTATAATCATCATACTTACAGACTACATCGGCAAATTAGTTTAGTTGCACTCAGGGGAAGAATATGCAGTAACATGGCGTGTTGGTCTTTTTATGTTCTAGATTATGATCTTACGACTGTGTTAGGATAGGTAAGTGATTAGGCTAAGGTGTGTTTCAGGTTACATCATTTTCGTAGGAGCAGAACTGTGTTGTAACCCAAGGACCCATTTATTTGTCAGTTTACCATTTGATAATTTTGCAGATTGGATTACAGAAGACTGTGACACTCATTTTCATTGTGGTTTATTCAACTTGCTAAAAGGTGAAATTGTGGGGTCTTGTATAAATCAAAATATTTTGAAATACTTTGATCATTAAGGTCCAGATATTTCCTGGACTCAGTGCAAAGAAGCAACACCTACTTCTAATTGACCTGAGATGGTCAAAGTCTTAGCACACAGATGAGAAAAGACCTCTAGGAGGAGCGAGCAAATGGTATCTGGTAAACAGGCCATTAAAGATAAATAGCAGCTGGAGAAGGGATATACAAGGCCACAGAGTATATTGTTTTGTATATAAATTATAGCAGTTCTGATCTCTTTTTCCTGAGAATTATCAGAAGCAAGACCCTTTAATAATTTTAAAAAAATTTAAATTGAATTTATTAGGTTGATGTTGATTAATAAAAGGGATTTCAGGTGTGTAATTATATAATACACATCTGTATATTGTATTGTATGTTCACAAAGTCAAGTCTCTTCAATCACTGTTTATTTCCTCTTTATCCTTTTCTACCTTCCCCATACTCATTGCCCTCTTATAATCACCATATTGTTTTCACAGTCTATGAGTTTCTGTTTTTGTTTTTTCCTTCGAAAAAGGTGAAAGAATAAGTGAAGATTTAGGTAATTTTAAACTTGTCTTTTGAAATATGTTATAGTTTGAAGTGTAGCAGTCTTACATGTCATTGGTTAAATTTATTCTTAAGTATACTTAATGTTATCGTAAATAAATATTTATATTTTAATTTCCTTATACAATTGTTTATAAATGGTATATATGAATAAAACAAACTTCTGCATATTTATCTTTTATGCAGTTAACATTCTAAATTTTCTTATTAGTTCTCTATGTACCATCTTTATAGATTTCTTGAATTTATTTTTAAATTTATTGTGTTGACATGGTTTCAAGTGGCCCACTCAATGTAACATCATCTGCACACCACATCATGCCCTCCATTCCCCATGCAGTCTCTTTCTACCTCCCTCTGACCCTTTATATCAACCCCCCCTTCCCTCTGGCTATTGCTACCCTGTTGTTTGTATGTATGTGTTATGTACATATGCTTTTTGGTTAATCCCTTTACCTTCTTTGATCCAGTCCTCTTAAGAGTTTTTCTGGAAACAATTATATCAACTATGAATAAAGATAATTTTATTTATTTCATTCTTTATTCCTGTTTGGTAATCTATACCTTCTTCTTTCTTTTGTAGGTAAATCTGGTAAATTCTTTAACAGAAAAAGAAAATTGGCTTTTAAAAATTTTGTTTATTGCTTTTCTGTTTTCTATTTCATTTATTTCTACTCTATTTATAATATATTTCATACTGACTATGAGATTAATTTGCTCTTCTTTTTCTTATTTCTTAAACTAAAAACTTAGATCATTGCTTCAATCCTTTCTTCTGATCAATAGAAATATTTAAAAGTACAGATTTCTAAGAAAGTCTTAGCTGTATTTATAAACTTTAATTTGTTTAGTTATCATTCAGTGAAAATACTTTCCTACTTTTGGTGATTTTTTAAAGTAAATTCATTATTTGCTTGCAAGTGTATTATTTAATTTCCAAATATCAATATTTGCATATTTTATTATTGAGTTTCAGTTTAATTCTATGATATTTTTAGGTTAGGTTTATAAGATTTTAATCTTTGGTTATTCTTATAATCAGCAGATGGCTTATCTTGGGGAATCTTTCAAATGCACATGCTAGTTTGGTATATTTTTCCCTTATAGTAATATTCTAATAGTGCAAATTAGGTCAAGATTATCTGACAGAGGTGCATAAATTATCTAAATCCTTACCTTTTTTCATCTGATTCACAGATGCCTATATCCAAATGTCTGTTACACATGTCAACTTCAATGTCTAGAATATAGGCCTGAATCAAGACTACTATTTCAGTAAGTTCCACCACCATTTATCCCTTTTCTCATGTTGAGCACTAATAACCCTTTACTTCTTTTTTATCTTATACCCTACTGCCAACCCACCCAACTCCATTAAATATAATAACTCATTAACATCTCTACTGAGAAATCTGCAGTCCAATACTGATACCTTTTCACTGACTACCCTCTTGTCCCACCCTTTCCTCATGGCTTCACACCCAAGGTGCATGAGAGCCAAATGATCTTATTCAGCCTCCATATCTTCCTATTGCAACCAGATAACATATAACTCCACTTCGTGGCCTACAAAGCCCACAAATGTTTAAAAAAACATTTTTAAATCACACAAACTGGCCCCTGCATATATCTTTAACTTACCTCAAACTACTTTTTCTCTCCTTCATCATTCTCCAGATATAGTGATTTTTGTTTTCCCTTTAATATGTGAATTTTGAGTATTTGGCACTACCTCATTTTTTCTACTTGTAGTAGCTTCCCCTAGATTATCTGATTCTGTCACGGCTGGGCTCCTCTTCCCTACAGAAATTTCAACACAAATATTAGCTCCCCAAAGGATATTTCAGGACTTCCCAAATTCATAGACACTTCCTCCATATAATACTATTTTAACTTTCTCATGATTCCTTTTATTACTTGGAACTATTTTACTTATATTTATTTATTCATTCATTATCTTCCTAACTTATGGAATATAATATTATAAGGGGAAAAATTCAATAAATTGTGTTCAGTATTTCTGCTGTATGTCCTCTCTTATACAATGCTGAAGGCATAGTACCTACCCAATATATATTGATTGATTTAGTAATTTTATTTTTCTGAGTTTAGAAAGAATATCTAAGCATTTGGTTTAATTACCAATGATAAGTATTTATGAATTTCACTAGGTATATAGTTCTTTCAGAGAAAGCCATGAAAGGGAAGAATCCTATGTCATTTACATTTTTAATAACTCTATTTTTTTTCTTTAATTTAAAACCTTCCACTGTATTTTAAATCACTTTTTCCTTTCTTTACCTAGTATATAAAAAACAACTAGATACCTCTCTTTGTAGCCTTTCTATCATTCAAAGACTAGCATGAAGCCAGACCTCTTTCTTCTTTCCAGGCTAAATAATTCTGGCATTTTAATACTTCTTTAAGTTCTGAATTCCTACCTTTGAAATCCTTTGCAGGACTCTACTTGCAGCCTTATTTATTAAATCTATCAGGCACATGGAAATATTCTATATTTGTCCTGCCCAATACAGTAACTTTTAACAAATGCATTTTCAGCTTCCTGCCACAACAGAGGCCAATACTTGTGACAGGCAGGTGCTGCTACAGAAGGAAAGTTTATTTAAGAGCCAGCAGTCTGAGAAGATGGGGGAACTTCTGTCCTCAGAAACCCATCTTAATCTTTTGTTGAAGGCAGTGCTTTTTATAAGGAGGGAGAGAGAGGGAGAATTAAAAAAAACAGAGCAAAGAAATTAAAGGGAGGGGTTGAGAGTTCTTTGCTGAGCAGGACTACATGAAAGCTAGCACAATTCTTCAGATAACTAGTTGAAGGTCAACAAATATCCTAGAGCTGACCTATCTGAAGGTCAGTGTCTGCTTCTTTGGTTGTCATAGGAACTGAAGATAGCAAGTAACTTAAAAACTAGAGTTACTGTTCTCTGTAATAGGTGCCCTCATATCACCTTAGTTTGGTTGTCCTCTTGGTCTTGTGTCAGAACTGCATGCCTCAGTGCGGTGGGAGTGAGAAGGAGTGGCATAGTGGAGTGATGTAGGTCTTGTTTATGTTTATTCTTCTTGCTATGATGTTAACTCTTATGTGCATCAGCCAGAGGGGAGCAATAAACCTTTCAACTATGACAAGAACTTGGTCAGGACTGATTATATACTTTTTATTTATTATATTATATTATAGAATATATAATTTTGACCATTAAGTTAGTAACAGTGAATTGTAGTTATAAGAGTAACAAACTGGATTATTAGCACATCCTTATTTAACTCCATTCTTTGGCCAGTCAGACCAATATCAGTAATATAGCATATTTATTCTCGGTTATATAACCACTGGCCATATGTGCATAAGCACTTGAATGTAAAGAACTAGACAATTAATTTTCAGATAGCATTTAATTTTAATTAATTAAAATATAAGTAACCACATGTGGTTAGTGGCTACCAGATTAGCACAACCCTTTGGAAGTTGTGGAATAGTCTCTATGCTCCTAGACAGAAGCATGTATTATCTACTGGTTGATGACCCATAAATAATATTCTGTATTAAATATAAAACAGAATATTATTTTAAGTGGGGAAATAGTCCCAACAATATCTAAAACAATCTACATTTTTATAATTTAGACTTTAATTGTAAAATTGATGTCAGAGCATTATTTGCTACATCAAAACATTTTTGTGGAAGAAGCTGACATTAAGAACCCTACTTATGGTATGGATGACTTATTATAAAAGTTTTTATAATTTTTCTAATACATGGCATTTGATATCATTTGATGAAATGAAATATATAAAACTATTTTTTGAGTTTTTTAACTTTTTGAGGTAAATGCTATTTAGACTAGATTTTCCTCAGGTCTATTTAATGATGTTTTATATATACTTCTTACTGATGATACCCCTTGATGCTACACTGACTTTCAGATTTCAAAGTGAGGAATGTGCATTTAATTAAGACAGCTGGAGGCATTTAAAATTCTGCCTCACATATCTGGGTCATGTTTATGTCATGTTATCCAGTTTGCTTTCTATTGAAATAATCATGCTCATTAAACAAGTTAGTGAGATTTATGCTAAATTTAGCTATCAAATACATTTTTATTTTTCCAAATTTCATGTTGAATTTTACTCTGACTTGGAGGATTAATGAATGCTTAGTATTATTTTAATTTTCACAAAAGAGAAATGCCTTGCTTTTAGAAATGTGTATGTGTTTTTGCAAGCTTATTTAATTGAGTTCTACTTAATGCATAGGATTCAAATTATTTATACTAAGTAATTTGTATAAGAAATATAAAACAAATTATTTTACATAGAAATTGTTGTACTGCTGCTAGTCAAAAAGCATGCTTATATATTTCCATATTATTCTAATACTTCAGCTTTATTTAAGATGGGAATTAAAAAAATTAAGGGCAGGAAAATTCTTCCAGATGTCATTGTGTTATATCTCCCTTAAACAAAAGGCAGAACATACGGTTCATGAAATAAGGGTCTGGTGGATCATTGGATTTATAGGATACCTTGCATGTGCCACCCCCAAACTTCTTTCATTTTGTTTTGTTTTTCTTCTTTTTGTGGAATCCAGCTCTGACTCAATGTGGCAAAAATGAAACTTAAAAAATACTAACAGTGAAGGAGAATGTTTCTATAGCATTGACATACTATTTTGAATTCATCACCCATGCTCTGGACTATTAATGAGTTAGGGAGCCACACATTTTGTAGCAGGCTCGCTATCAATCTCTCTCTCTCTCTCTTTCTCTCTTCCTCTCTCTCTTTCTCTCTCTCACACACACAAACATACAGATATTGATCGACTTACGACCTATGCAACTTACAGCCATTCGACTTTACAACCACAATCGCTAGCCACTACTGCTCTGCATCTGGCAGCGCAAGTGTTGCCCAGCTGGGCATACAACAGTGTGGACCAGCTTCCGGAAGCACTATCATCTCCACTTGCACCATTTCAACTGTTATCCCAGACTTGGTACAGCAATTTGTGTTTTATGTCTTGGATATTTTTCATCAAACCCCTCCCAAGATGTCTACCCAGAGAAAATTGTCTTTGTCTATGCCTCAGCCTGCCAAGAAGGAAAGAAAGGCCATCGATCTCGACATGAAAATGAGTGTGGGCTCATTCGACTTGAGCATGGGTTCACCAGCTTGAGTGCAGGGGTGCTGGCTTGAGCATGGGATCATAGACATGACCCCATGGTCGCTGGTTTGAGCCTAAGGTCACTGGCTTGAGCAAGGGGCCACTTGCTCTGCTGTAACCCCCTGGTCAAGGCACATATGAGAAAGCAATCAATGAACAAGTATGAAGGAGAAAAGAAAGTGAACGTGATTGCACATGTTTATGAAAAAACCAACTCCAGTAACCCCAACTGCTGCCTCAGATGATGACATCAGCGATCCACAGCCAAGCATCCATGGCCAATAAAATGTTTTGTACATGTTTATATATTTTTATATGTTTTGCAATTGGGAAAATGTTTCCTATGGTATTATTTACACCTGTATTTTGTATTTTTGTATGCACCTGTATTTTGTAATTTTGTATGTTTTGCAAATATTAAACCAGTTGTACTGGTAATGCAGTGTTTTACTTAAACCTGATGAATGTAAAAATAAGAAACAAAATGGTGTAGAGATGATACAAATGGCATAAAATGAACAAAGAAAATTATGATATATAACAATAATGAAAGAAAATTATGATAAAATATGACTTAAAGATTTTTATAACATCATTTCACAGTACTGTACATATAGCCTACTCAACTTACGACCAAATCATGTTACGACCGGTCTGTCGGAACCAATCGTGGTTGTAAGTTGAGCACTTGCTGTACACATATGCAACAAAATCAGTTTAATATGTTCTTCACCTTTGACAGTATAGCAAAAAAAAATCAGTAAAATAAGCATGCAGTGTTTTCTTTGTAGGGCAGGAGTCTTCATATAAGCAGGATTTTTTTTTCTCCTAGTACACAATGTTATAGTGCTCAAAACCCACAAATTTCACTGGTATAAAGACAACTGAAAAACATGATTTTGCTGTGCATAAATGAGAGATTTCTTTCACCTTCCTTTCTTATTGGTGCATGCAAATGCTAAATTTTATGTGTTATAATGAATAGTAAGCGTGCAAATGGCTATGTTCACCATCTCAAATGTGAAATTAAGTGAGTTATTCAAAAGTTTCTCCATGATTATTCCAAATGTAATGAAATAAAATTCTTTCCTATATAATTAAATGAATAATGTCGTAAGTGTGCCAAAGACATCATGGAAGAAAGGGGCAACTAGTGATATATAGTGTTGGTGAGGTAAAAATATAACTACACACCCATAACACACACACACAACTGCACTCACATACAGAACATTATCTATAAAATGTTTTCTTGTAGTTCTTAGATTTTTTGATTCATAGAATTCTCATGTGAATCTTACTTTATATACAAATGTTATGGTTTCACATCTTTCCTGAAACTTGACCAGGGACTTCTCTTTAGGAATTTGAGAGACAAGGCTTTCAAGTGTTTCACTATATCTGATACACTGAACCAAGTTGTATTGTTCTGAACTTTCCTATCTCCTAAATAAATCAAAATAATGCATTTTATTCCAGACAGTTTTAAGCCTAAGTGGTCTGGAGCAAAAACTAAAAAATAATTTTTCTTGGCAAATTTTATTCTATAATGAATAGCTTCCATATTGTTAATGTCAATTATATATTTAAATTCAGTATAAATTTAGATCTCATAGTATGCTTACATTTTGTTGAACAGAAACAATTGTTAAATATGTCCAACCTAAGGAAGGACTTTTTTTTTTTTTTTTTTTTTGTATCCTTCTGAAGCTGGAAACGGGGAGAGACCGTCAGACTCCCGCATGCGCCCGACCGGGATCCACCTGGCACGCCCACCAGGGGCGACGCTCTGCCCACCAGGGGCGATGCTCTGCCCCTCCGGGGCGTCGCTCTGCCGTGACCAGAGCCACTCTAGCACCTGGGGCAGAGGCCAAGGAGCCATCCCCAGCGCCCAGGCCATCTTTGCTCCAATGGAGCCTTGGCTGCGGGAGGGGAAGAGAGAGACAGAGAGGAAGGAGGGGGGGGGTGGAGAGGCAAATGGGTGCTTCTCCTATGTGCCCTGGCCGGGAATCGAACCTGGGTCCCCCACACACCAGGCCGACGCTCTACCGCTGAGCCAACCGGCCAGGGCTAAGGAAGGACTTTGAAAAAAAGATAGACATTAGCTAGTAAAGATCAATACTCAAATCACTCTCCAGAAATTTTTCTGTTTCCTAAAATTGAGGGTAATTTTGGTTTTATTAGTCTTGCCAAAGGTTTGTTGATCTTATTTGTCTTTTATCAGGCTAACTTTTAACTTTGTTGAAACTGTCTATTGTACTTTTGCATTCTATTTTATTAAATTCTGTTTAAAATCTCATTATGTTATTTCTTTTACTTCGTGTTTATTATGATTTTTCTAACTTCTTCAGACAAATTTTTACTTTATTAATTTTCAGAATATTCTGTTTCATTCCCTCCCCTTTTACCACTTTTAATAAATTAACATGAGAAAATATTATTAGCAAAATAGAAACAAATAAAGGAGTTAAAAGCAAACTTGTTGTATGAGTTTTGGAAGGAAAGAGGAGAAATATAAACAAACACAAGAAATAACTAACTGAAAACACTGTCAAAAACATTCCAATGATTTGACATGGACTCATGCAAATGTATATAAATATTTACAAATTATTCAATTAGGGGGAAAAGGCACCTTCAAAAAAACCAAGTTTAAAAGAACCTTGGATTTTATTCCACAGTAATAATACCAAATGGCAGTATGTAAAACATCTGACATTTGAGAATCTCTTTATCCATTTTATAATCAGAATAAAAGACTTTTGAATGGAATATAGCATAAGAGAGAATAATGACAATGAGCAGAATAAATAGTATAAAGAAATAACAAAGATGAAATCATACAAAATAAACTATTTTATTAATTTAGGTTGGAGATAATTACACCTAAATTGTGTAAGTAGTAGGTATGGCAAAGAAAAAGCAAGTTTGAGAGCCACTGTATATCATAAAGCAGTGTCATATAGTATAATAGAGTTAGCATAAATCCTGCATTATAAATTGTTTAACTCAGCCTCAATATACCCATCTGTTTAATGAGACAGTTACATCAGACTCAAGTATTATGATAAGTTAATACTGATATATTTGCATATCCATCTCCTCACCATTTAAATGTGGAAGAAAGCAATACAATTTTTTAAATTATATTTTAATATCAGGAATTAGTTTTTATTGCTGAAGCTAAATACAGAGGATTTGCCAACTTTTTAAATCTGAAAATGGTGTAAAAAACATATTATTTCAGAATTTCATCTCTAAATGACTAAAACAATAATAACATGTCAAACAAAGAGATGACATCTTTTATTTCCCAAATAGGCTTTGCTTACTCTTGAATTCAATTCTAAATTCACAGTAATATATATATATTTAGAGAGAGAGAAAAGGAAAGAGAGAGGTTGGATTAGATGAGAAAAACCATTCATTAAAATTTGGATGTTTAGCCTGACCTGTTGTGGCACAGTGGGTAAAACGTCAACTTGAAACACTGAGGTCACCAGTTTGGAACCCCAAGCTTGCCTGGTCAAGGCACATATGAGAAGCAACTACTATGAGCTGATGCTTCCCACCTCTCCCCCCACCTTCTCTCTCTCTCTCTCTAAATAAAGATAAATAAAAATTAAAAAAGATTAAAATCTCATTAACCAGTCTATGTCTAAAGAACGTGAATGTTTAAAATTAAGAACACTTTGTGCTTTAAACATTTCAAGTGGAAATAGAAATGCTTAAATCAAGCAAAAAACAAACAAAAAAAAACCCTACATTAAAATGCAAAATTTAAAAGAGGTTGGATTTGATATTGAACTGAGATAACAATTTTAAAGATCAGCATTACTTAATGATTAATCTACCTCCCCATTTTACAGGTACAAAGTTTAGGTAAAGTAGCAGACTTAGAAATAAAAGATGTTTGATGCATGGACAAAACAAGATAAATAAAATATAGTTCATCATTAGTTTAACTCTTGAAGTTTGATATTTCCTTATTATTGTATGTTTTGTTTTAGGAAGACAGTGCAAAGTGAGAATAAAAATATCAAGACCTAACATTAAGCAAACTTAGTTGAGTCAGTAAAATATCAAGGAAAATAAAATGTAGCAGTTGTAGAGGTTGGAGTATAGCCAATACATTGAAGTAGACAAGACAAGGCAGCAGAGTTGCAAGTGGGTGCTGAACAGAGCCAAAATAGAAGGAAAGTCAAGAAAAAAATATTAATTTAAAAAAATAACTATTTAATTTTGGAATAAGCAAACCATTGGCAACGTTTGAGAGAACAATTTTAGTGGAGTGGTGATGCCGGAGGCCAGCTGGCAGAGGGTGAGGCAATAGGGAAGCGGAGAGAAAACAAAGGCATCAGTCCTTAGAGAAATGTGAATAATTTTCCAAGTTTGTGTTCTCAGGGCCTAACACAAGCCCTGGCATTTAGTGGGAATACTAAAAGCATCTGTTGAAATAAATTGGATTTGAGTACAAGAGTTTGAGATCAAGAAGCTGGTTAAAGGATAGGGATGCAGAAAAAAGATTAGGTAACAGAATGGGTAAGGGCCGTAGAAATGTTAGGAATTGTTGTTGACACAAATTTGAGATCTTGAGCCAACTGTTGAGAGATCAGAGTATTGCTACACAAAGAGTCACAGAAACTGAGATTAAAGATGATCTAAGAAAAAGTGTCCAGCAAGAATCTGGTCAACAGGTAGAGGATCCTCAAAAAATGGTATTATGCTAGCCTTCTCCATTTAGTAAACTACTTATATATTTCCCCTGTGCTGGTGCAAGTCCCTACACAGGCATGGATAAGACTTAGAGACCTAAAGAAAGAACAGAAGATGATAAATGTCTTGGGAAGTTGGGTTCAATGAGAGGAAACAAAACAAGCAAAATTTTGATTTAGTAGCAAAATAATTTTGATGGGAAGAGGATTTATGAATGGTACTCAGATCCACAGAAAATCGGAAAGAAATAAGATACAAATATAAAATGAAGCACTAGCTCTAGATAGAACTTTTTCTTCCTAGATCTAATGAGGAAAGATCAGGGGATTAATACAGAGAAAAAGCTGTCACATTGTTGTGGGAAAAGGCTGAATCATGTCAGAGAACTTAAGTCTTCTTTAGGAAGTAACATATTGGGTCATCTAATGAAAGACAGATCAAAGGAGAATGACAAAACTGAAGATGACAGAGCAGAGTTGTTCTGTGGGAGACTGATAAAATAAACAGCAAAACAATAATTGTTTTTTCCTCTATTAAACTAATAAAGTAGGAGCTATTTCATATCACATATAGGTAGCAGGCTGGAGATGCAGTGTTTTGCATCTTCCTATTTTATGACAATGCAATAGTTAAAATTATCCCAAAATGAGGATTGTTTTGAAAGACCTATTGTTATAAAATTATTTGTGGATATTGTAAAATTTTATATACTCATAAATATAACATTGTAAAGTAGATATAGTTTTAGTTAGTGTAGTTATTTCCAACACATTTTGTTTTAGTCTTTATAAGGTTACCATTCAGGTATTGATCTTTTTAAGTTCTCTGGACCAAAGGATATAGTTTATCAAAGGTGCTATTGTGCAAAGTGAGAGTAAACAAGAAAGAAGTCTACTTTTTTATTATGTAATAATAATAATAAAGACGAGTATCTGGCCACATAGTTACCAGATTCTTTTCTAAAATCATAAAAAAGTTCACATTTTTTTATGTCAAGATACACTTCAAAATTATATTTTCTCTACTTATTTGAAAGAAAATGGCTTATTTTTTCTTTGCTTCTCTATCAAAAATGCTTTCTACTTCCATTATTTTAATGGCTCACTTTTAAAGCTGACTCACCTCATTTCTCCCAATGTCATTTTAGTAATTTACTAAATTTTAATGGAAGTGTATCTAGGTTATACTCTCTCAATCCTAAGAACATGTAACATTAATGCCAAAATATGCCAATTCCTAAAAGCACCAAATTAGCCTCCTGTGTTATTAGATATGAATCAAAATGTGGAGCCACTTCAATCTACATACATTACTAACAGAAGCATACAAAGAATGTATGGCCATTTTGGAACACTATTTTTTATATTTTCTTATAAAATTAAACCTATACCTACCCTTCTGCCTAGAAGTTCCACTGAAAGATGTTTATCCAAATGAAACAAAAACTTCAATATATACATTGACTTGAATATGAGTGTTCATAGCATCTATATTCATAATATCCAGAATATGGAAGCCACACTATGCATTCACAGGAGAATAAAGAGTAATATGTTAAAGTAATGGAGTATTTTTCAACAACACGGAAGTATTGAACTACTGAAACATGCAGCAAGTTAAATGAATCTTTAAAAAAATGCCAAGTACAAAAAAATATATACTGTAAATTTTCTTTATATAAAGCTCTACGGTATTCTGAACAGTGGTTGCCATTGAGTAGTAGAGTATTGACTAAAAAAGCTCAAGAAAATTTGCTAGTGTGTTGAAAATGTTCTATATCTTAATTGGAATGTTGATTCAAAGATGTATATACGCCTGACCTGTGGTGGCGCAGTGGGATAAAGCGTCGACCTGGAACACTGAGGTTGCCAGTTCGAAACCTTGGGCTTGCCTGGTCAAGGCACATATGGGAGTCGAAGCTTCCTGCTCCTCCCCCTTCTCTCTCTCTCTGTCTCTCTCTCTCCTCTCTCTCAAAAAAAACAAAACAAAAAAAAAACCAAAAAAACAAAACAAAACAAAAAGATGTATATACTTTATTTGTTGATCTCATTAAATTTTTAAAAAAATCATTTTTTAGATTTTATCTACTCATTTTTAGAGAAAGAGAGAGAGAGAGAGAAAATGAAAGAAAGAGAGAAGGGGGAGGAGCAGGAAGCATCAATTCCCATATGTGCCTTGACCAGGCTAGCCCAGGGTTTTGAACCAGCAACCTCAGCATTCCATATCGACACTTTATCCACTGTGCCACCGCGGGTCAGGCCAAACTCATTGAATTTTATGCCTGAAATTTGGGCATTTTATTTTATGCAAATACTTCTCTCTTTTTCTCTCTCTCTCACACACACACATACACACAGAAATAATTACCATGCAATAATATTAAGACTTTGATATTTAACCCAGACAAAAGTAGCACATCATATTTGTGATGGCCATGTCAAATTAAGTCATAATAACTAAATGACCTCTTACGTGCATCTAAATTATTTGTAAATACCCAGTATTTAGTTTAAATTTAAATATCATGTTGGTGACTATCTGTATTGTTGTTTATTAAGCTTTCCATAGGTAGTTTATTTATGGGCTACAAACTTTCAAATATAAAATTATTTCTATCTGGTACTTCTCAACAAATCAACCTTTAAAAAAGAATATACTGGTAAAATATTCCCAGTCACCCAACTGACAAAACTATAAGATATAAATAGTTTTAGACCTTTATTTTAAAAAGATCTTACTATGACGTTTTTCTTAAAAAGAAGTTCAACATCTATGAAGTGATGTTATTAGTTAGTTAATGGGACTCTGAGTTTTAAATTTTTATTTTAAACTTTTAGCTTGCTATTTTAAGTTCTTAATTATTTTTTTATTCATTGACATTAAGTATCTCACAATAAATTATTGCTGTGTTAACTCTTAATTAACTGTTAAGCAGGAATGGCACTTTTTTTTATCACATTTCTCTTTTTTTTGTGACAGAGACAGAGAGAGAGACAGAGAGAGGGACAGTTAGGGACAGACATGCAGGAAGGGAGAGAGATGAGAAACATCAATTCTACATTGTAGGTCCTTAGTCTCCTTAGTTGTTCATTGATTGCTTTCTCATATGTGCCTTGACTGGGGAGGAGTATAGCAGAGCAAGTGACCCCTTGCTCAAGCCAGCAACCTTGGGCTCAAGCCAAAGACCTTGGGCTCAAACCGGTGATCATGGAGTCATGTCTGTGATCTCATGCTCAAGCCAGTGACCCCATGCTCAAACTGATGAGCCCATGCTCAAGCCAGAGACCTCAGGGTTTTGAATCTGGGTCCTCAATATCCCAGTCTGATGCTCCATCTACTGTGCCACTGCCTGGTCAGGCTCTAATATTCCAGTTTTAGGTATTTCATGGTTTAGTTTTTTTATTGTTTTTGTTTGTTTGTTTGTTTGTTTTTACAAATTCAAGAGTATTTGTGTATCAGTATTAAGTACAAGAAATCAACAGTACTTGAAAATTATGTTTCAGACCTCATAGACCTAACAGGAGAGACAGTTATTAATAACATAATAATATAGTCCTATATCATAGTCCTATTTGATAGTTTATATCAAATAACTACCATAAATAAAAGAAATATCAAAAATAGTCTCTTTAATTTCCTATAAAGATGATAAAAACATATAAACTGTTACCTAAAATCGGTAATATATCATAAATAGCACATATGATATGCAATATTTAAAATAATTTCCAGCCTGATCAGGTGGTGGTGCAATAGATAGAGTGTCGACTAGGACGTGGAGAACCCAGGCTTGAAACCCTGGGGTCCCCGGCTCGAGTGAGGGCTCACCAGATTGAGTGCGGGATCACTGGCTTGAGCATGGGATCGTAGATATGACCCCATGGTTGCTGGCTTCAGCCCAAGGTTTCTGGCTTGAGCAAGGGGTCACTCAGTCTGCTGGGACCCCCCCTGTCAAGGCACATATGACAAAGCAGTCATTGAACAACTAAGGAGCTGCAATGAAGAATTGATGCTTCTCATCTCTCTCCCTCCTGTCTGTCCCTATCTATCCTTTTCTCTGTCTCTCTCTCTTTCTCTGTCACCAAAAAATAAATTAATTAATTAAAAGAAAAAAAAATTTACATATAGAGAAGCTAAATACAATTAAAATCATTATATATAAATGATATATGAAAGCTAAATAAATTTATATGTATATTTGTTATATTTATAAGCTAGCTAATTGTATATATATATAGCTATATGCATGTATTATATAGTATAAAATATATTACATGTATATATTATATTTTTGCATAAAATAAAATACATACACACAAGATATAGACATATAATGTTTAGTCTAAATTGTGTAATTTATTATAGTATTTAGTTTTCACTGCTTGTATAAAAATTTCCTGGTGTAAATACTCCTTTCTACTTTTACCCAGATTGAAATAACTTAATACCCAGACCTCAGCAATAACCTGAATCTTTATCAGTGTGTTCCTATACAAGAATCTCAAAGCATCACATTCTATTCCTTTTATCATTAGTTGTTACCTAAATTGCTTCTCTATTGTCATATGTTTTCTAAACTGCTGGTTTAGCACATGTTGCCTACATTTAGAAGGTATCCTGCACATTTTCACCCACAGGCATCAACACCAAGATGTCATTGCTGTGTAGATTCATAAATAAATGGAAATGTTTGGAGGTGCAAGTCCACCTGTTCCAAATCACCTTATATTTTTCAAAGCTACCACTTTTATTATATACTGTAGTATATCCCTGTCCTTTTTAAAAATTCTTCTAAAATATAAACTCTTTAGTAATACTATTATTGAACTGCTGACTTTATTTTTATTTTATTCTCTTTTTATTCTTAAGAATGTTGACCTTAGGAGATATTTGTTATCTTCAGGAAATCATTTAATTTCTCTGAGTCCCAGATTCCTCAGCCTGTACAATGTCGATAAGAGATAATTATTTTGGAAGGACATTGTAATAATTAAATAATGTGTGTAAGGTGCTTAGGATAATGTTCAACATCATGGCCATGGTTAATATCTGGTTTTTATATTTCAGTGTAGAGTTGCTTCTTGACTTCTAAATTCTGACCCTCCTTCTCTCTTTGCCAATCCATGAACTGCCTAAAGCATTTCAGCTCTTCTTCATTAAGTATTGTTATGTGACCTGACATGTCTTTTATCCTTTACTTTTGAGACCTTTAGCTTTTCCTCTCTGAGACGCTGGCCTGAGTAAACATTGCCACAAAAAAATGCTATCCTGAACCTGATTATTTTCTACTGGGGCATAAATTAGTGTTTTCTTGGTTTATTGACTTGGTACCTGGACTGATTTTCTTGTCTGGTTAGACTGAGGGCTAAACAAGATTTATTTCTTATTTAGGCCTGTTGGGGTTGCACTGAAAATACATTTCTTTCATGGTCACACATGTGCTCCTAACTCTGACCATATGCTTAGCAAATGCGCATAAGGGCAAGAGTATGTAATGGCGGGCTTATTATATAACCCAGTCTCAATGCTGAGCATTCTACCCCACTCATCACAGCATCATTGCATCTAAAGATGAGCACAGCTGAACAGACATCTTGGGTATGATCCAAGAACAATACCAATGGGTGGGTAGATAGACTGAGAGAAACAAACAAAAGCCTTAGACTAAGTGGCATCCAGCAGATACCCTAAATATACTGATTGGGGCATATTTTTTACTACAAGTTACTTTAAAAGACTCAAGCCTATTTTCCATGATAAAGTCTTATATACATACACACAGATTCATATAGATGAATAGGAGGGCACAGTATATTCACAGATGGTCTGGTGGGGAGGGAGGACAATACAAGCCTTGGCCCACAAGAATCCTCTTACTTAGGGCTAATAGGACCTTCTTCTAAACTTTATGACCTCATTAAATGCCTTCTTCCTCTAGAACAGGGGTCTCAAACTCGCGGCCCGCGGGCCGCATGCGGCCCATTGAACAATTTTGTGCAGCCCGCAGACTAATCCACGAAGTTCAAAATATTTTGGATAAAATTAAGTAAGCCTAGGGGCCTACTTGTATTTTTCATTTCTCTAGCATCCTAGCTAGATATTAGCTTAGTTAACAGCAGTTGTGATGCGAACTACAGTTTCTGGTCGTTTTGTGACACTGAGTAAACTGCATGTACGATTGTGCTTGTTGTACTGATTTTTTTTTGTTTTCAACTGCAGTGAGAAAAGTGTTGCGTAACAGTTGCCTTTTGTAGACCTAGTGCAGCCCGCCAAACGGCTGTGATCTTGCTCTGCGGCCCACATGCTGAGTTGAGTTTGAGACCCCTGCTCTAGAACCTACTCTTTGTTCCCCATATAAAATGGTAGGTGCTAAGTTTTTGTACCCATCAAAGGCAAATACAAATAACATGTGAATTTTCCTTAAAAACTGTATATTATATATATATATATGACTATATATATGAATTTGTATGTATTTATATATATCAGAGTAAGTTTCAAAACAATGTGCTCTTGGTTGCCATGTCATGATTATGTGACTTAGATTTTCATTGAATAAAAGAATTTGAATTATAGCCATGGAAAGGAGATTCTGGCAAGCATTTAAGGGATCTCTGACCTATTGCTCTGTACTGTCTAAATTCTAAATAGGCAAATATAAATTGTGTTCTTTGTCAGAGCAAGCTGCCCTCAGGACAAAGCTGCATCATTAAAATCAGAAAGCACAGACGTCAGGAGAACTCTGAGACACTGGGATTTCCAATAAGAAAAACTTCATTAAGGGAATGGGGCTTTCCACAGTAGTCTATTTTTATCCCCTGTCTCAGAAAATGATGAGAATCTCAGTTTTTCAAGAGGAGAAAACAAAGGTGCTTACGGGTGAATACCATTTATATATTTGACAGTTTATCTTCCGGGGACAGTTTGATCAAGATACCAGTTTATTATCTTTGATTTGGCAATGAGATTTATTTTTTTTTTTTTTTTATTTTTTTTTTTGCAGAGGAAAGTAATCTTTTTATTTTTTTGGAAAGTAATCTTTGTTCATAAGAATAAACAAAATAGGCCCTGGCCGGTTGGCTCAGTGGTGGAGCATCAGCCTGGTGTGCAGAAGTCCCGGGTTCGATTCCCAGCCAGGGCACACAGGAGAAGCGCTCATCTGCTTCTCCACCCTTCCCCTCTCCTTCCTCTCTGTCTCTCTCTTCCCCTCCCACAACCGAGGCTCCATTGGAGCAAAGATGGCCCGGGCGCTGGGGATGGCTCCTTGGCCTCTGCCCCAGGCGCTAGAGTGGCTCTGGTCGCAACAGAGTGACACCTTGGAGGGGCAGAGCATCGCTCCCTGGTGGGCAGAGCGTCGCCCCCTGGTGGGCGTGCAGGGTGGATCCCGGTGGGGCGCATGCGGGAATCTGTCTGACTGTCTCTCCCGGTTTCCAGCTTCAGAAAAATACAAAATAAAAAAAAAGGAATTAATTTTTCAAAGTATTTACTCTAGATGCATATCTTTTCTTCTCATTACATATCTGGTACATACTGGTTTTGGCATCTAATAATTAAATCAGAAGTGAGTGATCTTTCAGAAGTGACCTGCCAAGTCTTAACTTGTTCAGTGTGTTTCAGATTTCACAAGCCAGCTATATACTTTAATGATTAGGAGATTTCTTTATATATGTAAATATTACTGCAGACAAGCAATAATGTTTTAAAAGAATTGTTCTTTTTCATTAAATGAGAATAAAGACAGTCCATGTGATTCTTGATTTTATTTTTCTTAGTGAAAATTGCAGGAGTAAAATCACCTCTTGTGGGAGTCATTAGGAGTCATCTGTCTGCTCTGTTATCTTGGGAGCAGAGGCTTCCAAGAGGGAGAATAAAGCTCTGCTTGCTGGAAGCAGAAACTGTTCTAGTTTATCTTTGCATCCTCTGTGTCTAGTACACAAGGAGGTATTCAATGATGGTTGCTCAGTAAATAAAACTAGGTTGGTGGTATCTTTTTCCAGTATGTTTGTTTGAAATACTGTTGTGCTGAATTATATTACTCTCTTGGTTCACTGTGGGTCTGTTTATCTTTGCAGACCTTCCTCTACAGAATAATGAATGACACTATTAATCACGTCTTCATTTTACAAACTATCCTTAATCTAACCCAGAGTCTGAGAAAATACTAAAGCTCATGATACGTCTTTAATTAGAATCACAAAATATTAACCTTCCAGGAACTCTCCTGAAAATAAATCTCAAATATCTAGTAGGTATGAAAAGTCCAAATGCAAAAACTGTACTTAGGAAAGAGATACTAAATTTTATTTTTTGATCAATACAAATAAATGAAAGAACTTTTATTGTTTTGACCCCAATATCTAGAGAAGTTTTAATATTTAAAGAGAGAGAGAGAGAGAGAGAGAATATTAAAGAAGAAAGAAATTCTGTCATTTGAGACACATTGATGAAACTCGAGGACATTACACTAAGTGAAATAAGACAGATCCCTATATGGTGTCACTTGTGTATGGAATCTAAAAAAAAAAAAAGTTGAACTCATAGAAACAGAAGTAAAAATGTAGTTATCAGAGATTGGGGAGAGGCTGAAAAAAGGTTTTTGTTTGCATAACCCCTGGAATTTGGGGAGAAATCTGAGACTGACCTCCATACATTGAGAGCAAGGAGAGACTGAAGCAAGAGACTGATAAGTGGTAGTTTTAATGAGCAAGGGAACTGATATTGATACATGATGCATGTCTTTGGCAGCTTTAAGTTCTCTGCACCTGCCCTCCAAAATCTTAAAAGTTTATATAGGAGCTTTAACTGGGTTTAGTCACATATACCATCCAGATGGCTCATAACACTTTGTTCTCCCATGGCTGCATGCTGGAAAATTGTTTCCTCTGTGGGAATGGTGTGACAAATGTACATTCCAAGGACAAGGGGAGGCGAGGTGAGGAGCCTTTGACTTCCCAGCATGCAGCTGAGGAGTAAACTAGTGATCATGTCCTTTTAATAACCTTCTCCAACAAAGGGTACAAACATTGTTATAAGATAAATAAGGTAAGGATCTAATATATAAATGGTGACTACTGTTGCTAACACTGTATTGTTTAATTGAAATTTACTAAGAGAGGCTAACTTAAATAAATGCGCCCCCAGCCAAAAAATAATAACAACAACAAAAAGGGTAATTTTCTAAGATGAAGGATATGTTAATTAATTCAGTGGGGAGCCGTCTCACACAATGTACATGTATAGCGAATTACCACATTGAACACATTAAATATCTTACAATTTTACTTGTCATTTATGCCTCAATAAAGCTGGAAAAACAAACAAACCCAGGATCTACTTGATATACCTCAGAACTATGTCACTCAGCAGTACAAACAAAGCAATTACAAAGGAAAGCAAACAAATGTCCACCTGAGACTTCTCAACTTTTAATTAAGTAGTCCTTACATATTAATATAAATTAAGAATATGAATCCATGGGGCTGTGTTAGAATATGTCATATTTTCAGAAGCATTCATTTAAAAACTCACTGCACTGAATGAGTATCAAATTATGAAACTGAAGTGATCTTTTATTTCTAAGGCTCCTTTTAACTTATGGTCTCTTAGTGGAAACAGAATTAAAATAAACATGTGACATTTCTCTTTCCAATGGAGGATGACTGTTTAAATTGTTAGAATAAGAGGCTACGAGGACAACATCACGGGGTTGAGCTTCTCTTGAAGCAGCCAGATTTGCTCTGAATTAACCAGTCACAGTCTCTGCTTCTATGTAGAAATACAATCTGTCATAGTGGTTTTATAATAATAACATCAAAACTAAGAACAAATTATAATTAAATAAAAATAATTTGTTATTTAAATGTTAAAACATTTAATATTGGGGATGTTGGGTAAAAAACGTGAAAGGATTAAGCAAGAAATAATAATAACCTCAAAGACACAGGCAACAGTATGGTGATTATCAGAAGAAAGGAGGGTAGAGAGAGGTAGGAGAAGGTAAAGAGAGGATAAATGACAGTGAAAGGAGACTTGACTTGGGGTGGTAAACACACAATACAATATACAGTTGATGTACTATAGAGCTGTATACCTGAAACCTACACAATTTAATTAGACAATGTCACCCCAATAAATTCAACAAAAATTTTTTGAAAATAAAAATAAAAATAAATAGGCTGACCAGGCAGTGGTGCAGGGATAGGACATTGGACTGGGATGTGGAGGACCCAGGTTCAAAACTCTGAGATCACTGGCTTGAACACAGGCTCACCAACTTGAGTGCGGGGTCGCTGGCTTGAGCATGGGATTATAGACATAACCCCATGGTTGCTGGCTTGAGCAAGGGGTCACTTGCTCTTCTATAGCCCCCACCCCCCGTCAAGGCACATATGAGAAAACAATCAATGAACAACTAAGGTGCCACAACAAAGAATTGATGCTTCTCATCTCTCTCCCTTCCTGTCTGTCTGTCCCTATTTGTCCCTCTCTCTGACTCTGTCTCTGTCAATAAAATAAAATAAAAAATTATTACAAATAAGTTTTTATTTAGACCTCACAGTAATCATATTATGTGTTCATATCTATATTTGCCGATAAGGACATTACCGCTTGGAGTTGTTACTAAGCTGCCAGTGAAGAAAGCAAGTGTCAGAACCAGGATTTTAACCAATTTTGTAAAATCCAAAGTCCTGCAATTAAGCTGTGTTTTTCCTACTTATAAGTTTGCAGATATATTTACATGGGAAGACAGAAAATAAATAATAAATAAATAAAATCATAGAATGTTAAATGATGATAAACAATAATAAAAAAAATAAAACAGGACAAAACTGAGATCTATGAGGTTATGAGTTACAACTGGAAAGAAGGTGGTCAATGGAGACCTCATAAGAAAGGTGATATTTAATCCATGAACTGATGGGGTAGTCAAGTAGAACAGAAAATGTCTTGAGTTCATTCTGGAAAAGAGCCATCCAGGCAGGTGCAGTCTAAGTAAAAAGCTTGAGCTTCAGAGTACCTGCTGTATTTAAAGAAAGCAAGGAAATCCATGTGCTAGGAATAAATGAACAAGGTGAAAGCATTAGGACAAAGAAAGAGTGGAATCTGATTGGATAGGAGCTGCCATAAAGACTTAGTTTATTCTGAGTCTGATGGGAGTCATTGACGGGTTCTGAGCAGGGTATTAAAGAGATGTGGGGGGGAAAATCACTCTGCTTGCATTATCAAAAATAGATAATATAGGTTCAAGATGGGAGGCAATGAGTCAGTTAGGAGGCGATTGCAACAATCCAAGTAGGAGAGTCTGGTGGCCATATACGATGCCATGAACATGGAAGAAAATGCTGATCAGTGGGTATAGATAAGAAAGGGTACAGATAGAACCGATCCCTGGAACCCTAATTTTAAAGGTCATGCAAATTAGGAGAAATCAAAATAGAAAAGTTAAAAGGAGAGTAAGAGAAGAAGAAGGGTAAACTAGAAAAGTACAGTACACTGAATGCCAATTAACAAGTATATTTCAAGAGCAGTAATCAACAGTGTCAGATGCTTCTTGTTGCTAAATAAGATCAAGACTAAGAATGAAGCATTGCATGTGCAATTTGGGGGGTCATCAGAAAATTCAGCAAGGAGTTTCAGTCAAGTTTGGCATACAAGCCTGATAAAAGACTTAGAAGACATTCATATAGTGTACTATTAATTTCTTAATTTATTTAATAAATAAAAATGTGATTTGTTATACCTAAAACATTTTGCCCATTATATTTTTATTTGCTTCAAGGAAGTGTTCTTCATTAAATCACAACTTTAAACTTTTCCAGAGTTGCCTGACCTGTGGTGACGCAGTGGATAAAGCGTCGACCTGGAAATGCTGAGGTTGCCGGTTCGAAACCCTGGGCTTGCCTGGTCAAGGCACATATGGGAGTTGATGCTTCTGGCTCCTCCCCCTTCTCTCTCTTCTCTCTCTCTCTCTCTCTCTCTCTTCTCTAAAATGAATAAATAAAATAAAATATAAAAAAAACCTTTAAACTTTTCCAGAGTTGCGTTTTGGGTCACACTACTAGAATGATGGGCCAGTCATATAACAATTATTAGATTTAACAATGATCCATCATATAAAAGGAACAATAAAGCTTTGATAATTTTGTTCAGTTTTAATTTGAAAATCTGCTTGGTTTTCTAGTATTATTAGGTTTGTAAACATAATAAACTTATGCCTAGTGTGTTTGGCCATATTTATTTGAAATTATAATTAAAAAAAAATAAGTCAACACAAGTGAGGAGAATTTAAGAATTATTTTTCCTGGGAAGAGAACAGGACATTACTTAATAATGACCAACTCTGCACCACACTATACTATTGCCCAGCAAACATGATCATGGCTGAAAGGAGTGGAAACTATTATTGATACCAACTGTAAAAACTCTTGGGTCATAATAAGTCAATATAAGTTTTTAGAACATTGCCTAACACATAACAAATGTCATATATTTGTATTAATCTTACTGGGAAATATTGATGTAGGGAGGACTTTGGAAGACTGTTAAAAGTACTTTAAACTTAATTGTTTAATAGCAAAATCCTAGTCTCTAAACTTTTCCCAAACATTTGCTTATTCTTATTTTTTATATCATTTTTACATGTAAGTAAAGTAAAATAATCAGGTCCTAGAACTCAATTGTGGGGTAGAAAAGATCCTGAACTCACTTTAAAAAATTATGTATGTGTGTTCTAAATTTAGGATTCATGATTTCTTAATTTTTATCTTAATTTTTGACTATTTTTGTTAATTAATTTTAGTTTATTCCGCCTCATATTTCATGCCATTATATAAAAAAATTGTTTTTGTGTCTTAACTTCAAAGAAGGCCTGCTAGTAAAAAAAGTTTTTATAGATTTATATAACCTAGATATACATATATAACAAATATATTACATAGTACATATAATATATAATTTATGCACATATATGTATACTACATATATATATATACACACACATATAGATTGTGTGTGTGGTATAAGAGAACATGATTTAGAGTATACATAAATTGTATGTTTATATTTATAACCAATATTTATGTATTTATAGCTAATGTATATAGCTTTTGATACTATATATAATACAATCTTTTAATGTAATTCCTTTGTGCAAATAAATGCTAAACTTAGAAATTGTAATTTTTAAAAAATACATTATTTATGATAACTTCACTAGAGATTCAATTAACGATATCTGATTTTTGCAACAATCATGTATTCAGTATTTCTCCTAGAATACTAAGTTAGGTATTTTAAATCTCATAATCCAAACTATATTTTCAGTCCTGAGTCTGAGTATTCACATGGAATTCACATGAAATTTCTCTCCCCCCAATGACCAGACTTTACCTTAAATTCTCCTATTTGAGTATTTAAGGACATGGTAACAGGTTGAGGTCTTTGAAAGGGTTTCAGCTTCAATGTTCTGTCTCTGTATTCTCTGTCTTTCATGGACCGCCTGAGGCCAATTCGATGGGAAAGACTCCCAACTGTTATTACTTAGTTGGAAGAAGCAAGGGGAAAAGAATGTCTCAAATTAATATTTTAGACCATACTTAGTCCAGATTTTCTTTCTTTTCATATCCTTCTCTGTTTTTTGGTGTTATTGAGGTTCTTTAAACAAGGCCTTGAGCTATTAATTGCTAGTGAATCACTACCAAAAGACTTTTTGTTAAAGCATTTCATTTTGGTTTAAAGAAAAGGAAACTATGAAACTGGTAACTCTCATTTGAAATGTTGGATCACTGAAAAACTAACAAATGCAAGTTAAAAAATAAAAGATGAGAAAACAATTTACACTAATAACTTCTTATTTAAAGAATTTTCAGCCTCCAAATTATCATATTTTAGGTAAAAATGCATTTATTTCAAATGCTTTCTTATTTAATCTTTTGATTTTTTTCTGTACAAACTAGTTTCATAAAAATTGAGTTATTTTAATCTATATTTCCTACAAGTTAAATACATATTAAACAATTCCAAATCTTTATTCAGTTTTTTTAATATTTCAATTTCAAAATATATTCTTATTCAATACAATTGCATGTAGTTCATTTGAATAACTCATATTTTTTAAAAAATAACAACTCATATACTTGTATTTATAACCTATTTTACATTCTGCTTTATTTGGTCTTGTTTTTTGAGCTGAACCCTGAAACAAACAGTAGATAGTTTTTGTTTCACATGCCTTGCACACATGTACTGCTTTATTCCTGTAAATGTAGCAGAAATGGGCAATGTTTTATCCCTTTGGACACTCATGGGGCACCAACTGTTTACAGAAGTGAACTGGGTAACAGGAATTTAAACTGCCTTGAAATCATTAAATGTTTAGCTTTCCCTTGAGTTCCATGTCACCCTGAACAAGCTTTCTGAAGGGCCCCTTATGTTCTTCCTCTGCTTCAGTAAAGGAAAACAAAAATAGAAGCATCACTGCGTGCAATGTTGATTTGGACAGAAGGCATTGTTTTAAAAGAGAATGCTAGGAAACCCCTCTGAACCACAAACATTTATTCAGGTGTAATAAACAATGCCAATTGTTTTGCAGATAGTGTTTTATTGAGTTGTACACTTAAAACCTGCATGGTTTTACAAACCAATGTCATCTCAATAAATTCAATTAATTAAAAAATATCTCAAATATTAATTAATCATGGGTCTGTTTTAATGACAGGATTATTCATGATTTAATTTCTGCCAAAGTGGTTCCTTCAAAAGGAGTAGTCCTCATATCAATGTTACTTTTAATACAGCTTCTTCTAGGTGTTATCTATATAAGCAAGAAAAATGTCCTTTGACCACTTCTATCTTAGAAAACATACAGAAGCAAAATATACATGTGTTGCCCCAAAGTGAAAATGTGCTGTTATTATCTGCTTTCTGGGGTTGGAATAGTGAGGGTGGGTGGTTGTTAAGAAGTACTGTCATTTACACAAATGCTACAGATCAGAGACTCTCCCAGAAAAGGGTCTTTTACAGGCTCTGTCACTTCAATATTTGAAATTTCACAGTGAATAAAAAGCTTATTTCTAAATGAAGTCCATGATCATTCTGAATATTAAACCTAATTCCAGCCTTCCATACAGAATGAGAGTAAGCTCAAGTAGGAAAGTAATGTCATAGATTTTAATGAAAAAAAGTTTTTGTTATGATTGTGGTTGTGATTATTCTTGTCATTTTTGTTGCGTATCCACTGTGGCAGTTCTAAAAAAAATCCAGTTGGGACCAAATGCTAAATTATGATCATATTTAATTTAGTGATAGTTGAGTTCATTCCACACTTATCCTCAGGGTTCTTCCTTAGGGTAAAAACTAGTTTCAATGTCTTTTGGACATTGGAATAGACTTATATGGCTGTTAATTTCAGCCAAGTCTTAGTTCCTGCTTCTTTTACTTCCCAGACTGAGAGCTGCAACAGAAGCCTGTCCCTGAAATGGAAACTTGCACTTAACTAATTTATTAGTTTACTTACTTGCTGCAAGAGTAACCGGATGAGGTTTTGTCAATGGCTCCTATTCTACCAGGTACTGGTAATTTATAAAGTAGCATTTTTGAGGTCTAGAAGAATGACATGAAAATTTAGAATAGCTAAGAATTGGGGCAAATGTGGGTGTTACAGCCTAAATAATTGCCTGCTTCCCTTTCTCAGTTGCTGCCTCTCAACTCCACCCTCCAAATAACCTAAACTATGTGTATTAAGTTAAGACACTGTGATAAATCTTCAACTATATGATACATTTTCTAATTGTCTGAGAAATATTAAGGATTTGACTGGCCAGGTGGTGGCGCAGTGAATAGAGCGTCAGACTGGGACACAGAGGACCTAGGTTTGAAACCCCAAGGTCACCCACTTGAGTGCAGGCTCATGTGGTTTGAGCACAGTTCACCAGCTTGAACCCAAGGTCACTGGCTTGAGCAAGGGGTCACTTGCTCTGCTGTAGCCCCACGGTCAAGGCACATGTGAGAAAGCAATCAATGAACAACTAAGGTGCCGCAACAAAGAATTGATGCTTTTAATCTCTCTCTCTTCCTGTCTGTCTCTATCTGACCCTCTCTCTGTCTCTTTCTCTGTCACAAAATAATAAGAAAAAAATATTAAAAAAAAGAGAGAAATATTAAGGATTCTTAAGGATCCTTTATTTCCAGCATGGTTAGGAAGAGCAGAAACCCAGACAGGCAGCCTCCATTTCAACCCAAGAAACTCCACTTTCCTCTTTTATAAATCAAGTTGCAGCTGCTTCAAATGTTGTTTGCTTGATTTTAAAATTAAAAAAACAAAACAAAAACAAAAACAAATCATTGGCTTCATAGCAAGAGCCAATTGTCTTGAATAATATCTCTTAAAATTTTTTTGTTGACTAATATTATTGGAAGTTTAAATTAGTTTGCATTACTTTGTACACCTTTGATCATTTTGTTTGTCCAAGAGCAAAATTTTGCCATCTGAAAAGAATTTTTGAATAATCAATTTACTATGAATTGTTGGATGCTAAATGAAGTTTTTTCTTCTTAATTCCAAGGATTGTTTCAAATCCCAGACAGTGGAAGAGTTAGTCACTGTGTACTTTAGAAAGTTAGTCAATCTGTGTTTTCAAGGTATCATTATTTTGAAAGTATGTTAGTGTTATTTTCTATTTTTAAAGAAAATTGCACAGAAAATAGTTGTACTGGAGAAAATCTCAAAACCAAATCACCAAGCAAATATTACCAGATGAAAATAATAATATCAGATTACCCATAGACAAAAATATGACCTAAATACAATAAAAGTAAGAGAACTTTGTTTTGTAGTCACCCGCCTTTTATTTTTAATATCTACATATACAGAAAGTTTCTATGTAACAAAGAATTTCCCAGGCTAGACTTTAAAAAAGTCATCTTTCACAATCAAGATTGGAGAAGACAGAGTTGCCTGGCTGCATTTTTATGCCTTCTAATTTATCAAATCATTCTAGAAACACCCAAACTTTTTCAGTTATATATCAGGTTCCAGTCTAGCAGATGCCTTTACTACTTATGGATGAATACTTATAGAAAATCTGGAAAATGGAGGAAGGCATAAAGAAGAAAACACAAATTCCAACACCTGCCAATATTTAAGTTTATTTTGTTTTTCCAAGTTATTTTATTAGACACATATCCAGACATAAATATAACTTGATATTTTGAATTAAATATTTAATAAAGGACTGTTGAGCAAACCTATTTATTTCAAAATTCTTCTCAGTAATATTACATTTTGAATTGTTTCATATCTCAGAAAACATTAAAGATTTATTCCCCCAAAATACTTTTGAAAACAGAAATGCTTTAAAGAAGGAAAGCAATCCTGATGTATCAATGCCTATGTTCTGGTAATTTTATGAACAAGACCGAGAGTGCTGAGGTATAAGAGATTTGCCAAATGACAGAAAATTGGTGCTTATGTTTTATTTCCCTCAAGTTCAGGATCATGGGTGAAATTCGCTTATGTTCTTTAGAATTGGTACGGCTGTTCTAATACCCCAGTTGACATTTTTACTGAATGACCATCAGAATGCTTGACCCACTCATAAATCCATCTTGTGGGGAGTTAGGGTAGTTATTAAAATCTTTATTAAACATTTAGGTATTGCCTAGGGAGGCAGAAAAGAATACATGGATTCAATAAGTAAATTACTCAAGGTCGAGTCTGGAAGCTAAGTATCCCAACACTAAAATGTGTACCCATTTTATTTTCTGTATTTACCTCTTTCATAGGAGGGCTAGCATCTTCCAAGAGAAAGCACATCTACTTAGGTATTAAGCCAAATAAAATTAATTTAACATAAACTCACTTCAAAATGTACAATCCTTGAGCTTATATATTTTACTAGAGAAAAGATACCAACATGATTTTCCAACTATCATTACAATGGACTTCAAATATTTTTAGAGTCAAAGATATTTCAAATGGCTTTATATGACTATGGAAAACAAAACAACGTTCTCCTTTTTTATTTAGTTTATATTACTAGCAGAGATATTTTATAGTCAGAAGTGTCAGAGGAAGTTTTTAATGCGTCTCCTGTGTACCAAACTTTACAGAATGCTTTTGTAAGACAGAACATTTGTCTCAAAACACTGCTATGCACACAGGTGGTTATTCTGCTTCATTTCTTATTTGCAGAATAAATCCTGTTTGACAGCACTCTGTTTTCAGACTAAATTAGAAATGTTTACTCCCTTGATCTGTTATGTACATGAAGTACAATCTAGAATTATTATGCCTTTTTTCTTCTTTTCCAGGTATAGATTTCAAATGGAACTTAATTTTAAACTAAAATAAAATTATGTTTTTAGTATGATTTGAAAAGACCAGATTAAAAATTACCTTTTCCCCTCAGTTGATATAATTTTGAAAGAAATTGCCTCCAAAAAAGGCTTGGTTAGAAAGAAAAAACAGCCCTGGCTGGGTGGCTCTATGGGTAAAACATTAACCCTGAGCACCAGAGGTTGCAAGTTTGATGGCTGGTCAGGTCATGTATGAGAAGCAATGAATGAGTGCACAACTAAATGGAACAACTAAATGAAACAAAGAGTGATCCTTCTCTCTTCTTTCTTCCTCCTTTCCCTTCTCTCTCCCTTTTTCTCAAATCAATTGAAAAATTAATAACAAACAACCCAAAAAGGAAAGAAAAACATGGATGGGATGGTGGCTTGAGGAAACCCTTATTACCTGCAACCTGGCTCTGTAGAGCTGTCCTGTTTTAATCCTTTCTGACACTTGGTTTTCCATCAATTAGATTTTTCAGACTATGCAGGCTACCATCTGCTCCCCCAATAAATCTTTCCTTAGTGCCTATGTAACCAAGAATTATTATTTTGCTCACCATAAAGAATACTACAGAAACAAGGGTTGCATTATTTTATGAATAAAATATTTAAGATAAATTGATAAATATTGTCACCACAAAAATGTTTTTCTAAAAATTATATCATAGGTAAAATTTTGCATAAAACCATATCCAGCACGGCAGGAGTAAACTGCACTTCAAGTTAAAGATGCATAATAATTTTTTCTCACAAGATATAATGTATCTCAACTTTTTAGGCTTAAATGTAACTGACTTTTGAACTTAAAATGAGAGGGTACATTTCTTGTCTTTTTACTGTGTCTTGAAAAATAGAATGGCATGAAGAGAAAAGGAGCTGCTGCTATTTACACTGGTGTTAGTTCTATCAAGATTAGAATACAGGCCCTGGTCGGTTGGCTCAATGTTAGAGAGTTGACCGGGTGCGTGGAAGTCCCAGATTGAATTCTGGTCAAGGCACACAGTAGAAGTGACCAGCTGCTTCTCCTTCCCACTCCTACTCCTCCCTCTTCTTCCTCCCTCTCCCTCTCCCTCCTGTAGCCATTGCTCTATTTGAGTGTGTTGGCCCTGGGCTGAGGATGGCTCCATGGAGCCTCTGCCACAGGCACTAAAAATAACTTAGTTCTAAGCTTGGGCTCCCAGATGAGCAGAGAATTTGTTCCACATGGGCATTGCTAGGTGGATTCTGGTTGGGTGCATGGATGAGTCTGTCTCTCTATCTCCCTAATTCTTACTCAAAAAAAAAAAAAAAGATTAGAATTCAGTGTTTATTGTTCTTTTTCTTAAAACAAAACAGAACAAAAAATAATAAAATAGGCAATAAAGGAAGGACATAAATATATTAAGAATTTCTAAATTGAAAAGCAGTTGTGCCCTGGCCAGTTGGCTCAGCTGTAGAGTGTTGGCCCGGCATGTGAAAGTCCTGGGTTTGATTCCTAGTCAGGGAACACAGGAGAAACATCCATTTGCTTCTCCAACCTTCCCCCTTCCCTTTCTTGGCCACAGCCAAGGCTCCATTTGAGCAAAGTAGGCCTGGGCTCTGAGGATGGCTCCATGGCCTCTGCTTCAGGCACTAGAATGGCTCCAGTTGCAATGGAGCAAAGCCCCAGATGGGCAGAGCATTGCCCCTGGTGGCTATGCCAAGTGGATCCCATTCAGGCACATGCAGGAGTCTGTCTCCCTGTTCTCATTTCAGAAAAATACAAAAAATTAAAAAAAAATTTAATGAAAAGCAGTTGTATGTAGCCTGACAGGCAGTGGTAATGTGGATAAAGCATCAGACTAGGATGCAGAGGACCCAGGTTCGAAATTCCAAAATTGCCAGCTTGAGTACAGGCTCATCTGGTTTGAGCAAGGCTCACCAACTTGAGCCCAAGGTCACTGGCTTGAGCAAGGGGTCACTTGGTCTGCTGTAGCACCCCAGTCGAGGCACATATGAGAAGGCAATCAATGAACAACTAGGGTGCCACATCCAAAAATTGATGCTTTTCATCTTTCTCCCTTCCTATCTGTTGGTTCCTATCTGTCTCTCTTTCTGTCTCTGTCACAAAAAAAGAAAAAGCAGTTGTAATTCAGGTTCCTTTTTAGCCTTTGGCTTTGATATTTCCAGAGATGCTACAAATATACTTTTTATTGAAAGAGAAGCATATCAATTATCAGGACTTAAACTATTAAATATCAATAGCACTGGTGCTTTATTAAGTGATGTGAATAATAATAAAATAATTAAATTACTCTTTTAGATTAATTTTTTTCTAGCAAGATCAACCCTAAATATTACTGTGGGTTGAGACTGAAAAGAATGAAAATTGATTTTAACCAAATATTGGGTGGTAAGGGATATTTACATTTCTTTCTTTATCTTTTCCTTGACTTTCATGCCTTGCCACTATTAACATCCTCCTCACTTCCCACCTCCATCTTCAACAATCACTCAGAAAAATGAGGGAACTTCCTTGCAGTACATGGAAGCAATTTTCCCTCTGTGTTATCCTGAAGAGTAGAGAAAAGTAAAAGTACTGTGTAAATACTGTCAAGTGGCATATGTATTTCTAAATGTGACTTAGAAAGTTTCATGAAGACTTACAACATTTGAATTATTCATAGTTTTTTTTTCTAAAACTCAGTGTTTTGATATCTGCTTGCCATTGTGAAGCACAATTAATCAATAAACATAGTAACTTTCTTTGCTTTGCTAAAATATTGCAGTTTTTTCCAAGGTAGATGTTCAGCCACTTAAGAAATGTTTATATTTAATATGCAAATTAAAATATATCTTTTAGCATATCACATGGGATAATGTGAACACAGGGAGTTATCCAAATAGTCTTTTTATAGTTTTAAATTAATGAAAAGGACTTTATACCTGTAAGACAAGTTTTGAAATGTAATAGAGAATAGTTTGTTGTCTCCAATAGTTTTCTTTTCCAAAATGAAGAAAGTGTGTGTGTGTGTGTGTGTGTGTGTGTGTGTGTATAGTTAAAGATAAAAATAATGGAAACTGAACTGATACCTGTCTAATATATGATGTTGACAAAAGTTCCCAAAAAAGATTATTAAAAAAAATAGAAGACTTTATTCAAGTGAAGAGTTTGCAAACTGGGGAAATGCAAACTTTAGTGGAAATGGTGGAAAGTTCTTTCCACCTAGATAAAGGAGAAGCTGCCTTTTATAGAGAAACTTCCCATCCACAGTTTCAATTTTGGTCTGTTTTGTGCAAATGAGGTTTCCAAATTGTAAAGTTTTGATTGGTCTGTATAGATGCAAATAGAGTTTCCCAGTTATGCAGTTCTGTTTGGTCAGGGCAGGTCCCCCTTTGGTGATGAAGGGAAAAAGAACCTGGTAGTGGTCAAATCAGAGAGCATAAACGGGCAAGTTGACAGTGCAGGAGATTAGAAGATTATTCTGAGGTTCTTCCTAGGTACCGACGTGCAGAGTATTCCAGAGGCTTGTGTTAGCAAATCAACACTGGAATCTAGTTTAAATTTAGGCCCATTTCACCACAAAGAATCTGTCTTAGCTGATAAGTTTCTTCTTGGGCTCACAATGATAAATTACCAAACATTTTCACATGCATTTTAGTTTCATCACTGCAATGTGTTATGCACTGATTTTCTTTTCAAAGATGATAGAACTTATTCTTTACCTCTGAAGAAGTCAAGATCTAGTGAGAGATGTACTAGTCCTAAGAGTCTCATCATCTCTCCCCACTTCCTGATGCTATACAGAAATTCCTTTAGCTCATCCTAACTCATTTATTCTCCATGTTCTTTTGCAAGCAATTTTAAATATTTTCAAGCCCTCTCACTAGAGTACAAAAGGCTCACACTTTTCTGAGAATCCCTCCTGTTTCTCACTGCACATGGTTTTATCAGTCCTCATTTTTCTCTTTAATTCATATGTTAAATTATAGAAGTCTTTTTCTTTCTCCAGGATTTAAATTTATAATAATTTTCACCTCTCTTTATTTTCTATCATTTTACCTTCAGCTAAAATTTTCCAGAATACTCCTTTGATTATAGATGCTTTATTCCCCCATGTTTTACTAGAGGTTTCTGTTGCTCCTCTCTCAACCAACAGGAGAGAAGTGTTCTGATGTGGGCAAGATTAAACTGGAGTCATTAGCACACTCAGCTGGGCTATGGTGCTAGAATGTCTTCTTTAAAATGAAGGATTATTAAAATTGCTCTTCCATGTATTGGGGGAGAAAAACTAATTGTTCTTCTACTTTTCTAAGTTCTTGGCAGAAATGCCTCAATAATAAAAGGCACATTGATGAGAGACTAGCAATCAGAAATTTAATAACAAGTATGCCTCCTGTATACATGGGAGATAGACACAAATACTACCCTAAATGGCCCAAGACACCACCTTAAATAACATCTTCAGCTAAAGATAAAATAACCAGGCGGTGGCACAGTGGATAAAGCATTGGACTGGGATGCAGAAGACCCAGGTTTGAAACCCTGAGGTCGCCGGCTTGAGCGCGGCTCATCTAGTTTGAACACAGCTCACCAGTTTGAATCCATGTCGCTGGCTTGAGCAAGGAGTCACTCAGTCTGCTGTAGCCCCCCACCCCATCAAGACACATATGAGAAAGCAATGAATGAGCAACTAAAGTACCACAACAAAGTGTTGGTGCTTCTCATCTTTCTCCCTTCCTGTCTGTCTGTCGCTATCTGTCCCTCTCTCTGTCTCTGTCACAAAAGAAAGAGAGAAAGAGAGAAAGAGAGAACAAGAGAAAGAAAGAAAGAAAGAAAGAAAGAAAGAAAGAAAGAAAGAAAGAAAGAAAGAAAGAAAGAAAGAAAGAAAGAAAGAAAGAAAGAAAAAAGAAAAGAAAGAAGAGAATAAGTTGTAGGGATGTAGAGACTGGGGGTGAAGGAAGGTCAGTTATAGAAGTTCATCATTAAAAGAATAGTAAAGAAAGGTAAGGTTGTTCTGCAGATTTAAGTTGTTGCTTCCACCATATATAGGAGTTTCTAGAGATTTAGAGTCATCTTTATCTTCCTGGTCCAGATGAAAAGACACCCTTACAAATGGAGATTTTCCTTATCAATGTAAATGCCTCTTATAAAAGAGTGACTTCTATTTACTTTTTAGAACTTTTCCTGTGTCTGCTGTTTCTTAAAAATATTCTGCCTAATATAATTCTTATGCCAAAAAGACATATATTGGTGGTGGCAAATCCACTCTACTTCACATGTGATATATATCTTTGGGTACTGGTTTGACAGCATTATTGCTTTTTATGCTTGCCCTCCTCCCTCTCATTCCTTTACACCTTCCCTACCCTCTTCTCTCCCTCCTTCATTTTTATTTCTCCTTTTTCTCTTTCACCAGGTGTTATACTGGCAGAGTCAAACTGGACCTTGGTTTAGCAATGTTGGTACTTGACTTCTGGCTAAGAAAAAATATACAGCCAAGACTCAAACCATTAGAGAAAGTATAATTATAAAGTAAAAACGTTAGTAGAAGTGAGTTGAAGAAGAAATAGGCTCAGGTGCCTAACCAGTGGTGGTTGCTCAATGGTTAGAGCATTGACCTGGGATGCTGAGGATCCATGTTCAAAACCCCAAGGTCACCAGTTTGAGCATGGGCTCACCAGCTTGAGCACAGAGTCTCCAGCTTGAGTGTGATATCATATACATGGCCCCATGATCACTGGCTTGAGCCCAAAGGTAACTGGCTTGAAGCCCAAGGTCACTGGTTTGAGCAAGGAGTTACTGGCTCAGCTGGAGCTCCTCCCCCCACCATCAAGGAACATATGAGAAAGCAATCAATGGACAACTAAAGTGCTATCACTACAAGTTGATGCTTCTCATCTCTCTCCTTTTCTGTCTGTCTGCTCTTGTCTGTTCCTTTTTCTCTCTCTTGCAAAATAAAATGAAATAAATAATAGAAAATAAATAGGCTCAGGAAGCAAGTTACAGAGGGTCCTTGGAACTCAGGAGAAAGAGAAAGGCAAGAAAAACATACCTGTGAGAAGAAGATGGGGAAAGGCACAGGAGGGCTTCATAGAGAGAGCCAAGCTGGATCTTTTCTCTTGAGGATGTTTATCTGGAAGTCTCAGGGGAGGATACCAATAGAATGTTCATAAGCTTTCCAGGTCTGTCTTTTCAGGGTCATAGTATCTACTGATTCGTCTGCTCTAGATGGGGGGTGGGGGGACGTCATTAGTCAATGCAGCTGGTCTGAGGTCAGCCATGGCATCGCTTGTCTGATTATGCTGCTTTTCTGGTCCTGGACTGAAACACACCTGAGTTCTAGATATATTATCTGATGCAAGTCAGAACCTCATTGTTCTGGTGGCTTAATGTTTAAGGGCTATTATCCAACCTTCCTTGTTTGTTCCCCCTCTAAGGGGGTTTAATTCATGACTAGCAACAAGCCAGGGGAGGAAAGGTCAAGGGATCTAAACCACACAACCAAGGATATGCTAGGAGGGAAAAGGTTACCCTGGGGGCAAGGTCATTATTATCTTTTTTTAATTTTTATTTAATTTACTGGGGTAACATTGGTTAATAAAATTATATGAATTCCACTTGCACAGTTTTACAATACATTATCTGTATACCTGCATACTTCAGTGTGTGATCACTATCCAAAGTCAAATTTTCCTCCAAGGTCATTGTTTTCCTCGTTGCTAGGTATTGGGGTTTTCCACCCTGGTGACATTCTGTATCTTCTCTGCTCATGTCTGTTTAACTGCCTATCACATAAGGAAATGAATTTGCAGAAAACTCAGGCAAAAATTTAAACTAAAAAAATATTTATACTTATTGGAGACAAGCAACTTATGCTCAGAGCATATCTTTATTATTGAGGACTATCTTGGTCTCTAGTGATATCCTGATATTAACATAGATAAATTACTTTTGAAGTTAAGGCTTGATTGAGAACTCCATGCTCTAACAGACTTCCAGTGATCCTGGAATCCTTTTATGTAGGGCAAGAATAGCATTTGCACTGGCATATAATCTTGATCAGAAATTTATGTGAAACCAAAATTGTAGCTAATAAATGCATATGTACTTACTTTAAAAGTTCTCTATGCTTATATAGAATAAATTCTGTAATATTAATCTAATACAAATTAAGTACTCACTGTGTGCCAGGCACAGCAAACTAATAAGATAGAAATAATCATTTTCTTTACCTTATACGTAAATAAATTGAGATACCAATTGGTTAAGTGAGATTTGAATACAACATGCCTAACTTCAAAAGTTTACACCTTTAACGATTTTAATACAATGCCTCCCTCAACAGTAGAAAACGTGGATTCAGAATCTCCTCTTGATAACCTTTAATATTAGCAATAAAGCCCCTCCATAAAATAATATAAATTTATAATTGATTAATTAATTACAAAAATCTCTTTTCCTTTACTCCAATTTATTTTATTGGCGTAAGAAATGTCCAAAAGTGTAAGAATTTTTATGAGTTTATTTGAGCCAAACCAATGACAGTTGTAGGGAAGCAAAATCTCAGTGGATTGGGAAAATGCTCTGGGAAATGGCAGTTTCAGCACTTATTTTATACATCAGAATCAAAGGGGAGTATATAGGGGGTTACATGAAATCCACTGGCGGTAGATTCAGGAAGTAGGAGAAAGCAAAGTGGGAAAATCTCTGGGACTGGATACCAAGTAAAATGAATAGATGCATACTTTATTTTACATTGGTGGGTATAAGATAATTAACAATGAACATTCACAGCACATAAGGACGGTATGCAAGAGAACAAGATAACAATGAGGGCTTCTGGTGGGAAGTTGTGCCAGGAGGTCTCTGGAAAAAACGGGGATTACTGGGATATTCCAAAGGCATGTTATCACATGTGCTAAGAGACGGTAACGGGATCTCAGTTAAAATAAGATTTGACCTTAGTCAAGGAAGCTACTGGCCTAGGACATGCCTACCTGCCATAACTTGTTTTTACTTAGAAAGTTTTCATTTCAGACCATCCTGTGTGCTGACTTTCGGTCTCTGAGTTTGTAAGGTCACCATGCAGGCTTACCCTGAGCTTGTCAGGTTTAGTATGTGGCCCCTTTTTCAACACCTTTTAAGCTCTATTTTAAATTGTATTATTTTGCAACAAACCTTTTGAAACATCAACACACATTTTTTTTGTACACTTTCTTGCTTCCTCTTTGCTGCCTAACCCATTAAAACTTGGATGTTCCTTCAATCACAATGCCAAAACAATATATTAATGATAAAATTTCTTTTGATTTTTCTACTTTGGGAATCTTTCTCATTTCATTCATCTACCAAATATCACTGGGGCATTTGGCTCTGTTGTCTGTATCCCATTTCCCTCTCTTCCTTAACATTCTTTTTTCATTAACTCAAATACTACTTTTCTTATTCTGCAACATTTCTTCTTAGAATCCTTTGATGGTGTCTCATTTTTAGCCTATCTGCTAACGTTTTCCATTTACCAGTTAAAATGGTCTTTTTGAATCATTGCATCTTCTTTCTTGTCTTGAACCAAGTTGATGATTGCGTATATTTGCTTTTTTTTCTCTTGAACATCAGCTATTTATAATTGTCATGTTGGTGAGAGACAGAAACTGAAAACACAAAGCTAGTGTGTTCCCAAAGGAAAGTTTATTTTAAAAGTGCCTGGGTGTAAGCAAGATGAGACCAGCAAAGGGTGTCTACCCTGAGCTTTGGGCAAAAGCATTAGATATGGGGTTGCTGAGGGTATTTGCTGGCATGGGGTTAGATGCACCTGGACATACTCATATTAGCATATTGAGGTTTGCGGCCTTGGTCACTGACTTGATGCTGAGCAGGAGGAGGGGGATTCAACTGCAAAAACACAAGTTCTTTCTGATGTAGCACAGGCCTAGTCAGCGTGGTCCTTTTCGTGTCCTTAGAAAATCTTGAAGACAGGTCAGGAATCTCCCAAGAACAGCTGGGACCTGGCACCTCTGGGCCTGTGGCTAGGCTTTCACAAACAGCTATTGTGACTTAAACTTTCCTAATGGTCATGCCCCTCCCCAATGTAAACTTTCCCTGACATTTCTGCAAAGCTGAACTTTTTGCTACGTTTCAAAGTAAAGGCAAAGGAAGCCATTAAGAAAGAATAGCAAGCACATTAACTATAACCTCACAGTGGGGGATGAGAATTTTCTGCTTTGAGCCCTAGTGGGAAATTGGGTGAGGGCAATTTGAGTTTTGAAGGGGCTCTGGGTTTAAAGGAGACCTGAACTTAAATCTAGCAGTTGGTATTTAAACCTATGTATCCTGTAAGTGCCTTGAAAATGAATATGTCCAGATTACATTCATGTTCCCTGCCATACCCACTTCACTTATATGGTAGATTTTAGTTAATGCTATTGCTATCTACATAATTTTCAAAACCAGAATATTTAACTACTTCTCTTTATTCCTTTTCACAACCGTCTCATCACATACTCTCAATGCTATTTAGAAGTCTTTCTTTCTTTCTTTCTTTCTTTCTTTCTTTCTTTCTTTCTTTCTTTCTTTCTTTCTTTCTTTCTTTCTTTCTTTCTTTCTTTCTTTTTTTATTAAGTGAGAAGTAGGGAGGCAGAGAGACAGACTCCTGCATGCACTCTAACCAAGATCCACCCAGTAAACCCCCTACTATGCAATGCTCCGTCCATCTGCGACATTGCTCCACTGCTCGGCAACCAAACTCTTAGCAACTGAGGCAAGGTCATGGATCTATCCTCACTGCCTGGAGCCAACTCGCTCTAACCATTGTAGCCATGGCTACAGAAGGCAAAGAGAGAGAGAGAGAGAAGAGGGGGAGAGGTGGGGAAGCAAATGTTTGCTTCTCCTGTGAGACCTGACCAGGAATCCAACCCGGAACTTCCACAGGCCTGGCCAAGGCTCTACCACTGAGCCAACCAGCCAGGGTTGGAGTATTTTTAAGGACAGTCTTTTTTTTTTTTTTTGTCATTATCCCTGTTTTACTACCAAGGCCACCATACCTCCCATAGATGATCTTTCTTCTAAGTTAGTAAATTACTCTTAACTCTTCTCGCTTTCTCCTGTCAACTGTAGCTTCAACATCATTCCGTCAGTTGACATCGATGATGCCAGAAAAATCATTTGCAGAAACTAACGTAACTGTCATTTTTTCCTATAATTATCCGTGTTGCCTGCATAATAAAAATCCCAAACCTTTATCAAATATTAATGCTAAGAGCACTTTTCATGGTTAATATTTCTCAAAACTTAGGGAAAATATTAGCATTTGAGTCCAGAAATGCTGATATTTCAGAAAAAGAACTCACAAAACCTATTTTTCTATTTGATCTAAACCTATCAGAAAATAATAGACTATAAAGCTTCTCCACAGTCTACCAAACTTTGGACAACCTCAGGCAATCTGTAGACTATTGCATATACTTACCTCTGTAGGAGAGGAAAATTTCCTTCTAACCTCTTAATTTCTGTGACTGGCATAAGAATTAAAGTGACATAAGACAGATTTATAGGGGAAAAACATACACATTTAATTTAATTTTTTAATGTGTTCACAGGTGTTTTCAGAAGGAAAACAAAGATCCTGAGAAACCATTAGGCTTGAATGTTTGTATAGCTTTCTACAAAAGAATGATAAATTGTAGGAAATTGTGGGGCAGTGATTAGGAAATAAATAGAAAGAGGGAACTAATGGACAATAAGGATTATTTTAGAAAGTTTGCACAGGTCCATTCCAGTACCAACTCCAGTCCCTGAGGATAAGAATGTTCTTTTCCTCCTGACACAGAGAAGGCACCTTCTCATGGGAAATTTTATGACCTACTTTTTAGATAGAAAGGAAGAAAGCAGAGAGCCAGCCCTTCCTGCATCTGCTGTTTCTTAAGTGTATTCTGCTCAAAATAATCAACATGCCAAAGAGGTACATTTTGGGTGGCATGATATACATCATTTTGTCTTCATCATTCAGGAAGTCTTACACTTATATACCTTGCTGCCAAACCTCCCAGTCAATTCCTGTCAGATTGGGTCGGAACTTTTGGACTTTGCTATTTGGCATGAAAATCCTTCTTGATGGACAGACAGCACCTGCGTTTACCATTCCAGTAGCCCCAGAGTGCTATTTTTTATGGCTCTTAGAGGCACCCTGACTGTCAATCATGTTTTAAAAGCATAAAATTATGTGATTGAATTTAATACTAAACCATTCAGAGGTCTATTATTGATGACAGTTACTGGTTTATCTAGCCTGGGGTTTTTGTAGCAATCTTGACTAAGATCCATATCCTTTCTGCAAAACCTCAGAGCAAAGAACAGTCTACGAGGCCATTCACTACCAGATTTCAACTTAAGCCTTGATGTCCATTTCTATTCTCTTATCGCAAATCAAACTTCCAGTCAAACCAAACTACCACAACTATGTCTAATCATCTTTGTTATAAAACATTTTTTTAGGCAGAATTATTAGAATTTTCTATTTTTTCAACATTGTTATGTTGTATTTTATAGAAATTTTTAATTTTAATTAGCTGCTTACTTATCTGTCTCCCAGTTAGATAGAATTTGAGAGCCTGAAAGATAAACTCTGTCCTGTATGTCTCCTCAGCTCCAGTATATTGGATAATGCCTGGAACATAAGAGATGCTTAGTATTTGTATAATAAAAATATATTTAATTATTGAATGTATAAATGAATCTAATGACCTCGTGCAGAATGTTTACCTTTAGTCCATTTTGGAACTGAGCATATCTTTTGTTTATAGATGTTTACAGTGTTTAAAGCTGTTTCAAAAACACTTGATATTCATAACCTCACTTTTAAGCAGACAGAGCTGATATCATTTGTCTCATTTTAGAGATGAGGGCATTGGTTTTCAGAGAAAAAGAGATTAACTTGAAATAATATAAAACTAGACCAGAACCTAGATCTCCTGACTTCATAAATAACACAATATAAAGTGACCTTACAGTTTACATAATTTATCACATATGGACAAGGGAAAATTAAGATGTGTACTATGAGATAAGGAGAGCTACGCATCTTGAATTCACAGTAGAGAAAGAAAAAATACAAAATAATATAAAATCCATCCCTGCAAGTAAGACTCAATTTATAAATATAAAAGTGAATTTTCAAAAGAATAAAATTTAAAGTTTTTGAATTCTTTATTACCTGTGGGCAACTTACCTTCAGAGAATCTTTTAAATCTTCCATATTTACTTCATCCTGTACAAATTACCTGCTGTTTAGAAGAACTAATTCTAAAATGGAATAGAAGCACTTTAAAACTATGAGATATGTTCATATCTCAGATTACATCAAACCTTGTTTTGCTTGTCTTGCACAAGCTTCACAAATTAAATACCTGCTTCAGAGAACTTTTGAAAGACCTAAGTCAGGATAAATTGGTGCTAAACAAGAGCGTCAAGTGCATCAAATGAGCTATATGGGAAGTGGGGGGGGGGTGGAATTTCAGAATGGAAAGAAGAGACAGTTTGTTGCTCTTTTATTTTTGTTTCTTAATGTAGCCTCAATTTTAATAATACAGAATTTCCTAGATTAGCAAATTACACTAAAAGTTGTATACCAAAGACAATGAAGGCTTTTATGGAATCTCGATAATCTGTAGCACCTACCCTTCCAGCTGTATCATAAAACAGTGAGGAATAATGAGAGGGAAAGTTCAATACCACACAGGTCAGATGGGGAGTTATAAAGTAATAAATTTCTATCTGGTGTTTCACAAATTCTCAATTTATTGTCAAATCTTTGGTATGTTGTCCAGCTCATTCCAAGACAATCCATCAGTGAAAGTACCAACATATATCCCCCAGAAATGCCTACCTCTCACTGTTTGCTCAGACTGCCCTGTTATCTTGCCTTAACAAAGTAATCTTTCCCATAAATAAGCCTACTTTTCCTGTCCACCCTTTGGAACCTTACCAGTCTTATATCTCATTTCAAAACACATCTTTCTCTTGTGAGATCAATAAATATATCCCTTTGTCTTAATGGCAAACACTTCTTACCACTGAAAAGGGCAGAATATGAAACTGATGAAAAATTAATTTTAATTTGTATCTCTGGTAGAGATATAATTTTTAATTTAATAGATTTTATCTTTAATTATTGTCAGCTTTATTTACATACAATAAAATTCTCCCATTTACATGTACAGTTTTATGAGTTTTGAAAATCATTTGCAATTGTGTAACCACTAGCACAATCAACACACAGAATGGTTTTATCTCCCCAACATTTCCTCTTCCTTCTTTGTTGTCTGTCCTCAATTGCTGGCCTTGGGCACCACCAATTTCTTCTCTACCAATTCTGTCTTGTCTTTTATATTATTTAATATAAATGGAATCAAAGAGTATATATTCTTTTGTATTTAACTTATTTACAATAATGCTTTTGGAATTTATGCTTGACGTAAAATGCAACAATATGTTTCCTCTCTTTATTATTGTTACATAAATGAGCTAGAGATGGTCCCTGTATATTTAAATTGTTCATTTCTATGTAGCACACTGACATCCATTAGCTCAAAAGCAGGCTGGCACCAAAAATCATATTTTGACCCATCCAATTGTTTTATTTTTTTATTGTATTTTTTATTTAGAGAGTAAATTCAATAGGAAGACATTGGTTCATAGGAACACAGGTTCCACATGTACATCTCCATAGCATGTGAACTATTCATTGCATTGTGAGCCCATCACCCACAGTCAAACCACTTTCTATAATTGTATATTTGACCCCCATTAATACCCTCCCTTCAATACCCCTCTATCTAATAACCACTTCACTTTTGTCTATGTCTATGAGTCTCAGTTTTATAGCCCACATATGAGTGAAATCATATAGTTCTTATCTTTTAATGATTTACTTATTTCACTTAGTGTAATGTTCTCAAGGTCCATCCATGTTGTTGCAAATGGCCATATATCATCATTTCTTATGACTGAGTAGTATTCCATTGTATATATGTACCACATCTTCTTTATCCAATCATCTATTGAAGGACACATTGGTTGTTTCCATGTCTCGGCCCCTGTGAATAAAACTGCTATGAACATGGGGCTGCATGTGTTTTTACATACCAGTGTTTTTGAGCTTTTGGGGTAGATACCCAGGAGAGGGATTACTAGGTCATATGGTAGCTCTATTCTTAACTTTTGAGGAGCCACCATACTTTCTTTCATAATGGTTGTACTAATTCACATTCCCATCAGCTGTGAATGAGGGTTCCATTTTCTCCATAGCTTCTCCAACACTTGTTATTACCTGTATTATTGAGAACAACCAAGCTAACGGGTGTGAAGTGGTATCTCATCTTATTTTGATTTGCATTTCTCTAATAGCTAGTAAAGACAAGCATCTCTCCACATATCTGTTTGCTGTTAGTATGTCTTCATGAGAGAAGTGTCTGTTCAGGTCCTTTCCCCTTTTTATAGTTGTTTGTTGTTGAGCTTTATGAGTTCTTTATATATTTTGGATAATAGCTCCTTGTTATACCTTTGATTACAAATATCATTTCCCATTTGGTTGGTTGCCTCTGTGTTTTGTTGACAGTTTCTTTTGCTTTGCAGAAGCTTTGTAGTTTGATATAATCCCATTTATTTATATCTGCCTTTAATTCCCTTACCTCTGGGGTCAAATTCATAAAATGTTCTCTACGACCAATGTCCATAAGTTTAGTACCTATGTTTTTTTTCTATAGAATTTATTGTTTCAGATATTATATTTAAGTCTTTCATACATTTTAAATTAATTTTTGTGCATAGGGACAAAGTTTAACCAATTTTCATTCTTTTACATGTGACTTTCCAATTTATTGAAGAGGTTTTCTTTCTTTATTGTGTGTTTTGAGATTCATTGTCAAAAATTATTTGCCCACATACCTGTGTGTTTTTTTGTTTGTTTTGTTTTGTTTTTGTATTTTTCTGAAGCTGGAAACGGGGAGAGACAGTCAGACAGACTCCCGCATGCGCCCGACCGGGATCCGCCCGGCACGCCCACCAGGGGCGATGCTCTGCCCACCAGGGGGCGATGCTCTGCCCCTCCGGGGCGTCACTCTGCCGCGACCAGAGCCACTCTAGTGCCTGGGGCAGAGGCCAAGGAGCCATCCCCAGCGCCCGGGCCATCTTTGCTCCAATGGAGCCTTGACTGCAGGAGGGGAAGAGAGAGACAGAGAAGAAGGAGGGGGGTGGAGAAGCAAATGGGTGCTTCTCCTATGTGCCCTGGCCGGGAGTTGGACCCGGGTCCCCCGCACACCAGGTTGACGCTCTACCGCTGAGCCAACCGGCCAGGGCTCATACCTGTGGTTTTACTTCTGCGCTCTTCATTGTGTTCTATATGTCTATATGTGGTCTATATGTCTGTTTTTCTGTCAATATCATGCTGTTTTGATTATCATGACTCTGTAGTCTAATTTGAAGTCAGGTAGTATGATACCTCCAGCTCCATTCTTTTTTCTCAGGATTGCTTTGGCTATCCAGGGTCCTTTGCTATCCAGTTCCATACAGAAGCCATCCATATTGAAAAAGAAGTAAAGGTATCACTTTTTGCAGATAACATGATTCTGTATGTAGTAAACCCCAAAGACTCCACCAAAGAACTATTAGAAACAATAAGCAAATACAGTAAAATCACAGGATATAAAATCAATAAACAAAAGTTTACTGCTTTTCTATACATCAACAAAGAAACCTCAGAAAATGAAATGAAAAAAAATTATTTTTATAGTTGCAACCAAAAAATAAAATAAAATACCTAGAAATAAACTTAACAAAGTATATTAAGAATCTATATACTGAAAACTACAAAACATTATTAAAAGCGATATAGAAAGACACAATGAAATAGAGTGATTTTTCATGTTCATAGATTGGAAGAATCAACATTGTTAAAATGTCCAAAATACCCAAAGCAACATCCAGATTTAACGCAATCTCTATTAAAATCCCAATGACATTTTTTGAAGAAGTAGAATGAAAAATCATCAGATAGGTATGGAATCAATTAATTATTTTAAAAATAAGCAAATAGGCCCTGGCCGGTTGGCTCAGTGGTAGAGCATCAGCCTGGCGTGCAAGAGTCCTGGGTTCGATTCCCAGCCAGGGCACACAGGAGAAGCACCCATCTGCTTCTCTACCCCTCACCCTCTCCTTCCTCTCTGTCTCTCTCTTCCCCTCCCGCAGCCAAGGCTCCATTAGAGCAAAGTTGGCCCGGGCAATGAGGATGGCTCCATGGCCTCTGCCTCAGGTGCTAGAATGGCTCTAGTTGCAACAAAGCAACACCCCAGATGGGCAGAACATCGCCCCCTGATGGGCATGCTGAGTGGATCCCGATCGGGCACATATGGGAGTCTGTCTGACTGCCTTCCCGTTTCCAACTTCAGAAAAATACAAAAAAAAAAGAAAAAAGCAAAATAAGCAGACTTTTGGCCCCTTAAGGTCTGCCTGCTTCACATACCCTGCAGAACTACACCCAGCATCTGCTGGCCATTAATAAGATAAAGACTTATGGTTGGTCATAAGAACCCAACCTCTATTGCCATTCAGAGGTCACTAGTCACTAAACGTGTAAGCATATTCTCTGACCTGAGTCTCCTGGCAGTTTTCTGCCCTCCTCTCCTTCTGGGGTAGCCTCCTCTCCTCAGAACAATCTCATGCTGAGAAGAATGTTCCTTCTCATGCAACTTTAAGAGCCACCCCCTAAAGCTTGTTGTGTGTTCTTTTCTCCTGTGGTCATTTTTTCCCCCTGATCAATCCTCAAATCCTTCAACCCCCCCCCCCCAACTAGAAAGATGTATTCCATAATATAAATATTAGCACATTTTATTTATAAGTCAGTAATGGACATTTAATTTGTTTATAATTCAGGCTATTATTTGAAATGTTGCTATTAACATTTACATGCAGGTTCTTCTTTTGGGCATACGTTTCCATTTCAAGTGGGAAAATAAGGAGAGTGTATCTAAGTCATATAGAAAATATGTTTAACTTAAAAAAGAAACTAGTCTGACCAGGTGGTGGTGCAGTGGATAGAGCATCAGACTGGGATGCAGAGGACCCAGGTTCGAGACCCCCGAGGTCGCCAGCTTGAGCGTGGGCTCATCTGGTTTGAGCAAAATTCTACCAGCTTGAGCCCAAGGTCGCTGGCTCCAGCAAGGGGTTAATTGGTCTGCTGAAGGCCTGTGGTCAAGGTACATATGAGAAAGCAATCAATGAATAACTAAGGTGTTGCAACGCTCAATGAAAAACTAATGATTGATGCTTCTCATCTCTCTCCGTTCCTGTCTGTCTGTCCCTGTCAATCCCTCTCTCTGACTCATTCTCTGTCTCTGTAAAAAGTAAATAAAAAAATAAAAAAAAGAAACTAGCATATTATTTCCCAGGTATCAGTATGATTTGTATTTCACCAAAAATGCAAGAGTTATGAGGAGTACTCTACATTATCTCTAGCACATGCCACTGTAAGTTGTTTTTGTTTTAACTAGTGATTCTTATGGGTGAAAACTGGGATCTCATCATGATTTCAATTTGCATTTCTCTGAAAACTAGTGATGTGGGGTCGCTTTTCATTAGCTTATTGGTGAATCATATATATATTTTATAAAGTGCCTGTTCAAATAATTTGCTCTTCTGAAATGGATTTTTAAATCATTGATTTGTATGAATTTTTAAAAATATATTCTGGATGCAAACCACCTGTCAAATATATATTTTCAATTACTTGTTTTCTCATAATATGTGCCATGCATTTTCATTTTCTTAACTGTATCTTTTGAAGAGCAAATTTTTTTATTTTAATAAGATCCATCATATCAAATATTTTACACTTTATTATTTTTTTATGTCCTGCTTAAGAAATCTGTGCTTCATTCAATAGCACAAATATCTTTCTCCATGCACAAATATTTTTTCTCCATGTTCTCTTTTGGAAATCTAATAGTTAATGGGTTTTATATTAAATATATGATTTATTTCAAGTTAATTTTTATGTGTTATTAAATAAGGGTCTAGGTTCATTTTTTTTTCTACAGAGCTATCTAACGTTTTAGCCCCATTTTTTTAAATTAACATTTTCTTTCTTAAACAATTAATTTTAACAGGGTGACATTGATTAATTAGGATACATAGATTCAGAGAAAACATCTCCAGGTCATTTTGACATTTGATTATGTTGTATACCCATCACCCAAAGTCAAATTGTCTTCCGTCACCTTCATTTGGTTTTCTTTGTGCCCCTCCCCTCCCCAAGCCTCCTTCCTCTCCTCCCTTCCCCTCCCCCTGGTAACCACCACACTCTTGTCCATGTCCATGAGTCTCAATTTTGTGTCCCACCTATGTATAGAATCATAGTTCTTAGTTTTTTCTGATTTACTTATTTCACTCAGTATAATGTTATCAAGGTCCATCCATGTTGTTGTAAATGATCTGATGTCATCATTTCTTATGGCCGAGTAGTATTCCATAGTATATATGTACCACATCTTCTTTATCCAATAATCTACTGAAGGGCTTTTGATTGTTTCCAAGTCTTGGTCACTGTGAACAATGTTGCAATGAACATGGTAGCCCCATGTTTTGAAAAGACAATCTTTTCCCTCTTGAATTGTCTTAGTACATTTGTTAAAAATTAATTGATCACTTGAGTGTAGTCTACCCTTGTAATTTTTCAATGTTCATTTTTGACTTGACCTTCACAATCTATTCTTTACAGGACTGTCATACAGATCCAAATAAGATACATTATCATGTGAAGGGGTTTCGGAACATGCCACCCCAGATTACACCTTTTTAGTATGTTGATTATTTTGAGCCGAGAGTGTTTGAGAAATAACAGCTGCAGGAAGGGCTGTCTGACCTCTCTCTCTCTCTAACTACCTACCTTGCTTTACCTTCCCAAGAAGGGAAGAACATTCTTCTTATCAGAGACTGGGAGTCAATGCCAAAATAGACTTATGTAAACAAACTTATTAAAATAATTTCTCATTTATTATTACCTTTACCCTTATATTTTTTTCCTCATAACTTCCATGATTTACTTCCCTTCAACCAAGTCCCTTTGTCTCATTACATCTCCACAGTTTATAGTTCTTTTAAAAAAAATGGTATATAAGTTTTTGGACCTAACGCTTTCTCTGAGTCTTTATTTTCCTTTTGAGGATTTCTATTTGTACACAAAAATGTTAAATAAAATGCATATGTTATGCCCTGGCCCACTGGCTCAATGGTAGAGCATCAACCCAATGTATGGAACTCCCAGGTTCCATTCCCAGTCAGTGCACACAGGAGACTATCTGCTTCACCTCTCCCCTCCTCTCACTTCTCTCTCTCTCTCCCTTGCCCTCCCACAGCCATGGCTCAATCAATTTGAGTGTGTAGGCCCCAGGCACTGAGGATGGCTCAGTGAAGCCTCGGCCTAAGGTGCTAAAAATAGCTCAGTTATGAGCATGGCCCGAGGTGGGGGAAACTGGGTCCAGTTGGGGTGCATGTGGGAGTTTATCTCTCTAGCTCCCCTTGTCTCACTTAAAATAAAAAAAAAATGAATATGTTGTTCTCCTATTGCTCCATCTATGTCAGTTTAATTCTTGGGCGAGCCACAGAATCCAGGAAGGTAGAAAGAAGACTTTTCTTCCATACACATATTGTTCTCCTACTTATAGTCCTCTGGTGATTCCTTACTCCTCTCAGAATAAGTGTAAGATATACTTACATTGTCTGTAACACCTTTCACAGTTTTGACTGATAGAATAGGCTCTATTACAAAGAAAAGTATATGATGTGTGAATATGCAGAATATTAAAAATAAAGTATGATCATTTAAGAGGTCTCCAATTTCTTTTGTATTACTGTTACATAGGCTATAGGTTTGATGCATACTCGTCAATTAATAAATTTCTTCATTATTTATAATTCACTTTTTCTTTTTCTAATGTTCTCTGATTATTCATCTTTGTGGAGTTTTATCCTAGTGCCATAATCTAGTTCACTCTAACTCAAAATGTTGTTCTCTGACAGGAACCCTCAGCAAATTTTATAGCTCACTCCAGACCCCCTGAATCAGTATCTTTCAGGGTCAGACCAAGAGTCAGTGTTTTTATAAGCCCCCCATTTATTCTTATGCATGGTCACTGTTTTGTAAGAACTTCTGTTTCTTTAGCCTCTGTTCTACAATTTCTAAGATTTCTTACTTATGGCTAGCCATTTTTACACCTCTTAAAGTAATTAAAGCATTGATTAAGAAAATAAGTATTCATTGATTCTTATACCTAGTTACTAATTTCTTGTCATTCTTTAGTACTAACTTTGCTAAATTAACAGGTAGGGTTATCAGTCAGACACTGGATGCTGAATTGTTATTACCTGAAGTTTGAAAATCATAATTGTAAAGTCTTAGGATAACATTGAGGAGGAAGAAAATGATGAGACACATTATAAAATGAATATCAAATCTAACATACCTTTCTTTATTTTGTAACTTTGAATGTGATAAAATAATTTTTTCCATTACAATGTTAATGTTGTAAATTACATTGATTTTTTTTTCTGATCTTAAGTGATTCCTTGATGAACTCTTCTTGACTATAATGCATTGTTATGTTTTTTGGAGTTTTCTTTTTTTTTTAATTTTTGCATTTTTCTGAAGTTGGAAATGGGGAGGCAGTGAGACAGACTCCCGCATGCGCCCGACCAGGATCCACCCGGCATGCCCACCAGGGGGCGATGCTCTGCCCATCTTGGGGCATTGCTCTGTTGTAACCAGAGCCATTCTAGCGCCTGAGGCAGAGGACATGGAACCATCCTCAGCACCCGTGCCATCTTTGCTCCAATGGAGCCTTGGCTGCGGGAGGGGAAGAGAGAGACAGAGAGGAAGGAGAGGGGGAGGAGTGGAGAAGCAGATGGGCACTTCTCCTATGTGCCCTGTCTGGGAATCGAACCCGGGACTCCTGCACACCAGGTCGACGCTCTACCACTGAGCCAACCGGCCAGGGCCCCATTGTTATGTTTTTAAAGTTAGTCTTTTCAGTTTTGTTAATCTAATTTACATAAAGTTTAGGAATATTATATTATGCAATTCAAAGACAAAATTATATTTTTAAATTTTTTTATCTAGATAGAAAGAGAGACAGGATGGGAGAGAGAGATGAGAAGCATCAACTTGTATTTGCAACACTTTATTGTTTGTTGGTTGCTTCTCAAATATGCCTTGATGGGGGTGGGGGCGCAGGGCTCCAGCCAAGCCAATGACTGCTGGCTCAAGGCAGTGACCATGGGGTCCTGTCTATGATCCCATGCTCAAGCTGGCAACCCCACTCTCAATCTGATGAACATGCACTCAATCTGATGAGCCTGCACTCAAACTGGGACCTCGAGGTTTTGAACCTGGGTCCTTAGCATTCCAGGTCGTGCTTTATCCACTACGACATCACCTGGTCAGCTAAGACAGAATTATTTTAAATAAACTGAGAAACTTCACTACCAGTTCTGTCTCTCATTAATTTTCACAGTCTTTATGTAAATAAAAGCAAGTGCATTTATACTTCTCACCTTATTTTACAAAGAGTGGCTTCAAATATGTATGATTATGTACCCCCTTTTTTTCTTTTTATAAAAATACCCTCAAAAACCTGTCTCTCTCTTTGTACTTCAAAATCTTCCAATTGCTTTTTGTGGGTTTTTTTTTTAGTATAATAGATAATTTCTTTAATCAGATCCTTATTGCTGGATACTCAAATTGCTATCGATCATTTATTATTCAGACTAATGCCACACTTAACAACTTTGTGTATAATATATTGAATATATATATATATATATATATATATCTGTGTGTATATTATATAATGTTATTTAGATTACATAGGTGGAATTTCTAGGTCAAAAATTAATGAATCTATAATTTTGGTAGATATTTACCTACATCTGAGAAGCTATTTTATTTCTGTGTGTGCCAGTCTCACAGATGTAGTCATAATTTTCAAATTTGAAATGACTGATCTATTGGATACGTGAAAGGTAATATTTCAGAATAAGTGTGTTCCTCTTTGTCCAATGAACTATCTGTTTTTATTTTTTGCCTAGTTTTTCTATAGGATCTTTTTTTATGTTTTTTTTTTTTCAACAGGAATTTCTAAAATTAGAATGAGCCCAGCCCAAGTCTCAGCTTGAACAATTATGTTGAGAAAGTTTGGAGAAGATAAAGTTTTGGAGAAGAGGGAGGTACCAATTAAGAGTTTGATTTTTGACATGTTAAATTTGAGTTATCTGTGAGACATTCAAAGCATATGTAAATTAGGCAGTAGGGTGTTGCAATTTGGAACTCAAGGGAGAGAAGTGGGTTGCTAATATAAGTTTGATAGTTATTAGCATATAGATGGTAATAAGAGTTCTGGAATGGATGAGATCATCTAAGAAGAAAAGGTAAAAGAGTAAGGAAAAAAGACTAGGGTTGTTTTCTAAGAGTAGCCAAAGCAGAGCTTCACTGATATCATCAGGCACTGAATAAGCCAGACTGGGCCTAGACCAGCTGAACCCCCTGAACCAGGGGGCCTCTGAGAGAAGGAAGCCACATCAGGAATCTCTTTAATGGGAGTGAGAGCAAAGTGCTGTCTGAGGGCCCACTCCACGGTCTGTAGCACTGGAGAAAATAGTGAAATCATAGTGAACTTCTTGAATCCATGTAATTCCAGTAGCCACGACCACCATCACAGCCATCTGGTCCATGCAGGTTCACATGTGATTCAGACAGACGGTAATGAAACAACGGAGCCAAGAACTGGTGGGCCATTACCTTTAATCCTAGCTGGCACCCGGTGGGCAAGAAATATACACAGTGAGAAAACACTTCCCTTTCCATTCAGTGTTCCCAAAGCCACTGACTTATCCGAATTTCCTAGAATCAAAGTTTCTACCTCACCAGCCTTATTCACCTCTGTTCCCTATCTCCTTCTCTCTGCACAAACTCTGCACAAACTGGCTTCTCCTTCAGCATTCTGCCATTTTGGCTGCCTTTCCCTGCAATGCTAATTTCAGGAATTGAGAGGGAGAGCTCCTGGTCTGCCTTATTTTATTGTGTAGAAATCAAAACCTTTAATCCAATATACAAATAAGGAAGTATCTGATACAAAGCCACTTATCTGAGGCATAATGGGATTCTTCATGAGAGTGCACCATCCCCTATCATGCAACAGTCAAGGGTGTTGGGAAAAGCTTAGTTTTAAAACTAAGCCTTAGACTATGATGACTTTGCCAGCTTACAGCCTGTCTCCCACACCCAAAGCAAGCAAACACATATGTCATACTTAAAAACTTATTTGACTAACAATCCACAAAAGCTGAATGCAGTTAAGGAGGTGATTGACCACCCAGATATCTATCTTGGTAGTTTGCTGCAGTTTGTAACATGACTTGTTTTGAGCAAAGTATCAGCAGAGGTTCATGGTCCAAATGCCCAAAGAACCAGATTCATTAACAAAACTATGGTCACCTACTACAAATTAACTAGTAATCTCTCCCCCTTCCTCTCTCTCTCTCTCTCTCTCTCTCTTATATATATATTCATATACACACACAACACACAAGGGTAAAAAAACATAAGTTTACAGTTGTGAGTCCATGAAACACAAACGTTACTCTTCTATTATTATTTATTGTATTATTTATTATTATTATTAACCTACTTTGTCCACTCTTGTATATCTATGTTTATCTATATATACATATATATCCTACTTTTTATATAGTTATGCAAACTCTTAAGTGACTGACACTACCACAAATAAGTTATAAACTATAAAAAAATCATCAAAGATAAATATTTGAAGGCTCTGGATAGTAAACAAAACCAGGAAAATTCTGAAGAAGAGATGCAACTTTAAAGAAAATAGACACAAGGAACACAAAGCTTGAGTTTTTTAAGGTAATTTTTATCCCTAATTTTAACCTTCAGAGAGGAATCCAAGTTTCCTCAAATGTGGTTGTAGGGGAGGAACAAACTTTCTGGTATTCTCAGGTTTCTTCTGGTTGGTCTAGTAATCAAATAGATGTAAGAGAGATTAGCAAGAGAAAATACCAAAATTTACTATATACATACATATGGGAACCCCACATAAATGAGAGAGTCGGAGATCTCACAGGCAAAAGAGTTTCAAAGATAAAAAGGAAACGTGGGTATATATAAGGTGACCAACTTTTTTACAATGAAAAGAAGGACAAAAATAAATTGAAGAAAATATCGTAAATAAAAGAAACATTTTAAACATTGCAACAATAATACACTATAATATGATAAATGCATAATAAAATATTTGTAATATTTTATATTGTAATTATGCTTACATGCCTATTAATAAATATGATAAAGTTATTCAAAATAAGACTAACTTCTGTAGCTGAAATGTGTTCACCTTCAATCATTTCAAATCATTTTGTGAAAAATAGATGCTTGATTATGTAAAAGTACATTAATATCTTGGATATTTTATTACTGAAAAATGATTCCAGGATTTTAGGACATTAATTTTAAATAATAATTGTAAAAAAATACTCATTTATATATTATCTAAATGAGTACTTTTCCATTGAATTAATATTTTTAGCCTATGTATTATCTTGTAACAATATATTGGAAATATCTGAACAAGAAATATCTTTCATATTGAATTTTAAGGCAAGTGCTACAGCTAGAATATCAACATTCAATCTCGATTTCTCACTTGTTCAAAAATCATTAGCAATTGAAAAAAAACCTTTCAACTGCTGCATTAGTTCCAGGGCAGCAAAATGTAAATTCAATAAGAATAAATAAGTTTTCACATGGAATATGTTCATTTTTGAAATGGCTGAATATTTCCACCTATCTTTTATCAATTTTGACATGTTCATTTTCCCATTGTATTAATTTTTCAGAATTTAAATATACATTCAGTGTTCTAATATCTTCAGACAATTATTGTCTATTTCGATGTCTGGCATTTCTTTACTCAAGACAAGATTCAATATCTGTCCAATATACTTGCGATGAAGTAAAGAAACACCATTGAAAACTGATATTTCTCGTGATGTTTGTTTCAGACCATTCTTTGATATATTGAAAACATGTCCAGAAAAATTCTGCACTTCTTTATAAACTTTTCTGTTATGCCTGGATTTGATTCTTCTAAGTCTGAAAATTTTCTTTTTATAATTAAAGAAAAAAATTATTTTTCAGAACGAGATTTATATTTAAGGACAAAGTCATTCAAAATAAGACTAACTTCTGTAGCTGAAATGTGTTCACCTTCAATAATTTTAAATAGTTTTGTGAAAAATAGATGCTTGATTATGTAAAAATACATTAATATCTTAGCTATTTTATTACTGAAAAATGATTCCAGGATTTTAGGACATTTGTCTAAACTTAAAAATATGAACGGAGAGGCTCAAATAATTGTAGAACATGCTCTATTGCAGGTATTAGAGCAAGCCATCTAACGTTTGAATATCCTAAAAGTTTTTTGTATTCAACATTTGCTTCACAAAATTGCTTTAAAGTAGCAACATGAATGGTAAAATGACTAAAATGAAAATAAATTTGTAAAACGAGTAGCCACGGCCACTATCACAGCCGCCTGGCCCATGCAGGTTCACATTAGATACAGACAGACGGTAATGAAACAATGGAGCCAAGAACTGGTGGGCCATTACCTTTAATCCTAGCTTGCACCTGGCAGGCAAGTAAAAGCATACACTGGGCTCCAAAACCCACTCATTCAGTGCTCACAAAGCTACTGACTTATCCAAGTTTCGTAGAATCAAAGGTTTCTAGCTCACTAGCCTTATTCACCTCTGTTCCCAATTTCCCTCTCTCTGCAAAAACTCTGCACAAACTGGCTTCTCTTTCAATATTCTGCCATCTTGGCTGCTTCTCCTGATTCCTCCACGTGGCCTGTCTCTGTTCTCCTCTCTGCTCTCTCCTCTAATGCTAATCTCAGGAACCAAGAGAGAGCAAGCTCACAGTCTGCCCCACTTTATAGTATAGAAACCAAAACCTTTAATCCAATATACAAACAAGGAAGTCTCTGATACAAAGTCACTTATCTGAGGCATAATGGGATTCCTCATGAGAGTGCACCACCCCACATCAAAAAGGCTGGGAAAGGTTTAGTCCCAAAACCAAACCCCAGGCTACAAGGATCCTGCCTGCCCACAACCTGCCCCCAAAACATATTAATATAATCACGCCCATCCCAAGCAAGAAGGGCAACCAATACCATTACCTGGGCAATGGGCTTCCACGTGGGCAATGCCATCTTTAACAAAGTGAGTATAATATATTTTATCTGCCCAGCAAAATTGTAGTTATTATTACTTCTACATCAATTGCCATGGCACATGATGCTATGTTGATTATATTTGACAAAATATGTGCATTACAACCTATTCCTAGTATTTTCTTTTGGAGTAACTCTTGTAATTTTACATATACATTATTCACCCCTTTGCATCTTCACCCACCAGAATCTGTATTTGTATTATCAGCCACTAGTGCAACAACTTTGGATTTTAAATTGTTTTCATTTATTACTCTGCATAGATGGTTTGACAAAATCTCAGAAATTTTGCCCTCTATGAATTCTAAATTTAAAATTTTTATTTGAATGCCCTTGGTAACATTAAAATATCTTACTATTATTGAATACAATTTATTTTCATTATGACTTGATGCATCAGATAAAATCATTGCAAATGCTGTAGTTTCCAAGTCCTCTGTAAATATTTTGTCAAAGTAATTTTTAAAAACTGATTTCAAAATAGCCTTGCATTTTGTCCTGACACATAAAAATTTTGCATGGTGAAACTTTTTTAATAATTTAGTTGTACAATTCATATTATGAAAACTTTGATTGTGAATTGTGATATGAAATGCAAATGTTCCCTCCATTGCAGCCAACTGTTTTTCATCTTCAGAATAATTTGAAGTTTTAAAAAGACTTGTTACTTTACAACTGGAAGCTGATATATCTAATAATTGCTTAGGTTTGTTGGTGGTCAAGGGTTTTATTATAGCTGCTCTGCCCCCAACTGCAATACAAAATTCTCTGCTGCAAATATTTCAGAAAACAATGGTATCTTTCTTTGATATGAGAAATGGAAATTCTTTTTTCAATTTATCATTGAAATGGCATTTTCTCTTTTTTGATTTTTCCATTCTTTAAATGAAATTTAAAATTAAAAAGAAAATATAGAGCTACATGAATGATGCAAGTACTTTAGGAACTGAAAACGTTACATCATGGTAGGCAATTTTCCAGAAGCTAAATTAACAAAACTAAATATCAAACAAAACCACTGGTTTGGAGTGATATTCGCATGTATTTATCATTTTCTTTCTTTTTTTCTTTGTATTTTTATGAAGTGAGATGCGGGGAGGCAGAGAAACAGACTCCTGCATGTGTCTGACCGGGATCCACTTGGTATGCCCACCAGGGGGCAATGGTCTGGCCATCTGGGGTGTTGCTCTGTTTGCAACCGGAGCCATTTTAGCACCTGAGGCGGAGGCCATGGAGCCATCCTTAGTGCCCGGGATAACTTTGCTCCAATGAGCCTTGGCTGTGGGAGGGAAAGAGACAGAGAGAGAGAGAGGAAGGAGAGGGGGAAGGGTGGAAAAGTAGATGGACGCTTCTCCTGTGTGCCCTGACCAGGAATTGAACCCAGGACTTCCACATGTCAGGCCAACACTCTACCACTGAGCCAACTGGCCAGGGCCTATTTATCATTTTCTAATTAAAAAATGTCTGTTATATGCAACTACTTAATCAAAATGCATTATTAGTAGATATGGTTTGAGGTTAAATTTCCACTGTAAAACTCAAATTTCGGGAAAATACTTGTAAATTAAATTCTACATATCTGGAAATTATTAAATACATAATGAATTAATAAAACATTAATTGTACTTACCTATGATTGAATATTCACTGAGAAAGAAATAATCGTAGGTCTACAATATTGTATGTGCCATGTAGTGTTTCAGTAAGAAGTACACAAAGCTATTTGCATGCTTGGTATATCGCACGCTCTCTCAAGGTCTCCCATTTGGAGCACATGTGTCTCATAATCACATCTTACCACACTGTACTGTTCCTTGACAAATTGTCATGTCAAATACAAATACGTCACATCACACGCAATAGATTGACAGAATCGATTGACTACGGACATTTACAGATTAGTCTTCCAATATCAAAAAGGAGGACATGTAGGAGAACACTTTTCAAAGGAGGAAAGAATTTATAAAAGAAGGACTGTCCTCCCTAAAGGAGGATGATTGGTTACCTTAGTATATAAGACATTCTGAGTTTGGGATGATGTAATGCACCCTGAAGGTTTCACCAGGTCATTGTAGGATGATAAGACCAGATGTTTAGTCAATAAAAATTTGCCCTGTCATTTATGTGGGTCAAAAAGAGATTATCACTCATAATCTCTAATTATGGGCAAGGCCCCTAATTCATGTTTTTCTAGGTAGGAAGGAAGGAAGGAACAGAAGTTTCTCTCAAGCCTGAAACAAAAATTGTCCTTTGCTCAAAATAACCTGTATTACCAATGTTGTGTATCTTGTAGTGGCTTTTTATGAATCCCCATATGGTTAAAACTCTGATGAGCCAGTCTTTCTGGTTTGAAGAAGAAAAAGTTGTTAGGACAATCTCATGTATTAGAAAGTAAGAGGGAAACAAATATCCAGAAAGGAGATGATCTAAATTCTAGGTATAAATTCTTTCCAACACTTTGGTAAGTCCTGAACCACATAAATTTGAAATAGATTGAACAAAGCTTAGCTGTGTGTTGGGAGGAGGAAGAACAGCACTGTTATCTAAGTTGGCACCCAAGAGTCACAGTTTGTAGTTTGATTCCAATCAAATTAAATTGACTGCTTAAAAAATAAAATCAATGTTCTTCAGAGCAATATAACCAGATCCAAAATCTCCACAACATGACATTCAAAATGCTGTGTTCAATGCAGAATTGCCTGATTATGAAAAAAAAAACGAGGAAAATGTATCCCATTCTCAAAATAGAATAAATTGAGATAACTCCAAGTTGATACAGATGTTATTATCAGGCAAAAACTTGAAAGCATCAATTATAACTATGCTCAATTATATTAAAACATACACTCATAATGAAGGAAAGGGAATAGTCTCAGCCAAGAAATATGTAGATAGTATAATAAAAGTATCAAATGGAATTTCTAGACTGAAAAAATTATAATATCAAATCAAATTTATAACAAAACACACATTTTTAATCTGCTTCACAGGAACTAAATTAACAAGCGGATGATAAAAATCACAAAACCAAGTAATAATATGAGTTACACACTACTTTAAAATTTAAACTGTATTCTACACCAAAGGCTTTGCCTCTAGCATATTGAAAAAATGCAATTCATTTAAGACAGCAGTACAATAAACCTAACATTGCAAATATTCAGGAAATGAACTTGCATCAAGTTAAAGTTATATTCCATAGTTTTAACAGTAATTTTCTTTATGTGTTGAAATTGCATGCAATTTTTATTTTCCTACTTTTGGTTAACTGTAGTTTTCTCTTTTTCTAGTTAAAAGAAACCAGAATATGTCACTACAAAATATGCCTTTTTAACTTAACATCATTTTGAGCTGAAGGCATTTAAAAAGCAGCAAACCCAGAAAAGTTCTTCCTTTTATGCCTAAAGGTGGGATATACATTCTCTTTTAACTGGACTCAGATGCATATCAGCCCAGAGATGGCAGTAGAGGAATCTGCAAACAAACCTTATTCAATCGGTTTCCTCCCATATCTTCATAGCTTCCCGCAGTTTGCCACACTTGGAAGCTTAAAACTGCTTTTCTTTGTTCTGTCATTTCGCTATAACTGTATTGTCCTTTGTTAGGGATATTACACGAACTGAGATTCTAAGCTGCCCTTTGAGTTACTTTGGGTTTAGTTTTCTCCCAAGTGATGTGCACTATATGCCTTAATAAATTGTGTTCCTTTTGTTAATCTGTCTTTTCGTACATCAGTCCCAGCTGGAAGCCTAAGGTGGGTGGAGGTAGAGTTTTGCCTCCTCTGTGAAGTAATAAGCAAATATCACACATACAAAGTTGTTATTTATATTTATTTAAGCTAGTTGAAAGAATTGGAAGTGATGCTTATTTTCTGTAAGTTTGCTTACTTTTGAAATTAAAAAATATTGAAACAGTTTTAAAGTTGAGAAATTAGACTTTATTGACATAATTTGTGTCTCTTTGTTGTTGGAATTTCTTAAAATAGTTTTTGTTAAATAAAATTTTTACTTCTAATTTGATTCAGTAGAAAGAGCTTGCTATTTTCATTTTGTTTTCCACTGTTGGCTATGACATTTAGATCCATTTTTTATTTAAATGCAAAAATATTCACACAGAATTACCTTAAAGTGAAATTGTAATTAATTCAATTGCATCAGCTACATCTTGACCAAATCATCTTACCCTACTGGGAGGAGCTATTACAGAAATATAAACAATTTTCCAAATTAAAAAGACCATGATGTGATTTGCTGCGGGCAGAGCAAAGAGCATGCTGGGGCTGTGAGGGCAGGAAGAACCTGTCCTCCCTGTTACATAAGATAACAGGGATCAAATTGTACTCTCTGTTCTTTTTTCTGAAAGCTAAGTTTCCTAAGGCTTAGGCATCTAATTACAGTACTTATATATGGTTCTCCAATTGCCTATCTTTGGATTCATCTCATTATCACACTTCATTTCTATACTGAGCCATATCCCCATAAATTATGTATATCTCATCATTTTCCAGTCTGACTTGACCTTACCACCTCTGCACCTTATCTGACTTACGATATGCAGCTCCTGCTGTAATTCCTCTCCACCTGTGTCATTTATTAAAATAACCTATACGATGAAGGTTTTTATAAAATGAGTTTTCATTTTATAGGTTTGCCTTTTCAAATGTACAAATGAAGGAAGACCTGTTAGTTTTCACCTGAGTACTTTGTCTAGAATTTGTGTGAACTACTACCATGATGTGATGTGTCACTAAATAGTGTACCAATAAATTTAGCCAAGTCATACTGTGATGTGTTTGATAAAATGTGTTGAATGCTCACCTAGTGAATAGGAAAGATCCAGGCTGATGTCTGTCCATGAAATAATTGTTATTAAAATATGTGTAGAAACCACAAAATGTCTTATAGTTAGTGAAGAGTAAGTAATGTATAAATACTTAAATAGATAATTACAGGGCAATAAAGGCTGTGCAGTAATGGAGGATTTTATACATTATGGTATCCAATAAAAACCAGCATACTATTTTTATACCCAACTTCTTAAAAATAGCACACATATCTCTTCTTTTTTGCTACCATATAGAACACACTGACTTTAACTTTAATTAAAAGGGACAAATTATGAGATCTAAAAAAGGTTATAGGTCCTGGTGGGTCAACTCAGTGGTAGTAGAGCATTAGACCAGTGTGTGAATGTCCTAGGTTCAATTCCCAGTCAGGGCACACAGGAAAAGCAACCATCTGCTTCTCCCCCCCTCCCCCTCCCCCTTCTCTCTTTCTGTCTTTCCTTCTCTCACAACCTCAGCTCAATTGATTTGATTGTGCTGCCCTCAGTGCTGAGGATAGCTCCTTGGAGCCTCTGCCTAAGGCACTAAAAAGAAGCCTTTGCCACAGGCACTAAAAATAGCTTGGTTGTGAGCATGGCCCCAGATGGGCAGAGCACTGGCCCCAGGAGGGGTTGCCGAGTTGATTCTGGTCAGTGTGCATGCAATAGTCTGTCTCTCTATGTTCCCTCCTCTCACCTGGAAAAGAAGGAAAAAAAAGGGATATAAAATTATTTATATTCCTTTTATTCTAATAATATGCTCTTAAAGTTTAAAATATATCAGTTTTATCAATAGGTAGTCACTTTATTTCTCATTAAAACTCAATTATTAATATTTTATAGGCATTCCCTAAGGCTTCTTTTGATGGATTATAAATGTCTCCTTCTAGGAAATCTTTTATGTAACTCAGATTTAGGAGTAGTTAATGACTGTGTTCATATATAATCTCCTGAATGGAATTTTTATTCAAATGTACTTAATAGATCTCTAATTAATATCTGATTTGGCTAGGTGCTATTGTTACAGTCCCAACTCCAGACCAGCCCAGGAAACATGTATTGGTGTGTAATGAAAATCAATGGGAGATATTTCTAATTAACCAGGGCCTCAGTATGATATTGATGGTCCCATTTAGAAAGCCCAATTAGATGTGAAAACCCCCTAGAATTTCTGAATATTTTGGTGGGTTTTCACATCTAAATATACCACTATGTAAGTACAGATTAATGATCAGAGAGATGTTTCAGGTAATGGTCAGAATACATGAATAACTAGGAACTTTTACAGTTTAGTTCCACAGACTACTCCTGGTCTGATATTTGTTTGTACCTCTTTTTATGCCTCCCATAGTCAATACAACTTTTTCATCTGCTTGATTAAGGTTGACTTTAAAGTAAAAAGAAAAAACAAACTAAGTAACTGAAACCCTCCATCCAGAGGCCTCATTTCTCAACCATTGACATTATTCTTCATTATTTTTCAAACTTTTCAGCCCTCAGTCCCTCAGAAGTTATCAGAACAAATGCTGTCAATAAAAAATAACTTTGAGGGCCTGGCCTGTGGTGGCACAGTAGATAAAGTGTTGACCTGAAATGCTGAGGTGGCCAGTTTGAAACCCTGGGCTTGCCTGGTCAAAGCACATATGGGAGTTGATGCTTTCTGCTCCTCCCCCTTCTCTCTCCCTTATCTCTATCTCTCTCCTCTTTAAACTGAACAATTAAATCTTTAAATAAAATAACTTTGACCTCCATTCCTAAACTCGTGTTCAATCTCCATGACCTTAAAAGAGGAACTTGAGGACAGTCATAAAGTGCTTTGGGATTCATACTGACACTATCATCAGTTCTGGTGTTTTCTTCACTGGGAAAGGGTTAAGGCTAGAGAAGATTTCCACTGTAAAACATTCTTATACACATGAAGATCTTAGGCCTGAGGAGGTTAAAAACTTTGGAGTTATCTATATCTTTTCTAGCTCTTCAAACTTAATTGACAAACCCAAACATCACGGTGCATGGAATTTTTAAGAACTATTAAAATTCTTAAGTATTCTGAAGCTGTCCTGGTATCAGTCTGTATGATACAGTCAATACTATGTCTTTGTACTCAAGTCTTTAGATCTATGTAAAGCACTTTATATTTTCTTAAATTTCACTGGAACTTTTTGCTGTTGTTGTTTATCAATATTATGTTTATCAATAATTTGCTGTGTCCATTATCTGCCCAGCTCGACTATCGATATCATATACCAGTTGTAGTCAACCTGGTCCCTACAGCCCACTAGTGGGCATTCCAGCTTTCATAGTGGGCAGTAGCGGAGCAACCAAAGTATAAATAAAAATATAGATTTAACTACAATAAGTTGTTTTATAAAGATTTATTCTGCAAAACTTAGCAAAAATCTGACATAAAGTACTTGGTAAGTAATTATTATTATATGCTTTAACTTGCTGTAACTCTGCTTTCTGAATTTTATAAAGTAAAGTTACTTCCTTACTTTATAAACCACCATTACTGTGGAACTGGTGAGCAGTTAGAAAATTTTACTACTAACAGAGATACAAAAGTGGCTGGTAGGTATAAAAAGGTTGACTACCCCTGTCATACACTGTCTTGATGCCAACAGCACCTGTACTTGTAGGTAGAAAATATCTTCTACACTGGCTTCATTTATAGATACTAGGCTAACTTCATGCAACTTCTCTTATTTCCTGGCTCTCACTCGGAAACAGAAAATGAAATAAAAATGGCTGAGTTGTCGAAGCCGCTGGGTGGTCAGTAGGCATTTTTAACTATGCATTGACTTCTTTCTTTGATGATACAGAAACCTAAAAATCATAGTCTGAACACATTTTGGTTTTGCTGGAGAAAGTAATATCATTTTAAGACTGCTTTTTTCTCTCGTTTGCTATCTCCCATCCAATGATTCTTCACTCCCTACACTAACTGCTTTTCTCTATTGCTATCCTTTGCACGCATACAGCGTTTTCCATGGACCAAGTGACTCTCAGACTTTCTCAGAGGCCTTTGCTGTTAAAGTAGTTCTCAGTGTGCCCATTATTTTTCCTCTGGTATGTCAAACAAATTGTCAGTTTGCTGGCTCATGTCAGTTTATGGTTAAATTACATATATAAAGCCAAACATCATTATGATTTATAACATTTAGATTTTAAATACTAGACAATATTAATAAAGTCTATAAAATATTAGCAAAATATGTACTTATAGAACACTTATTATTCAAATATAAAATATATTCTTAGAAAAATATTTGTGTAAGACAATATTTTATTTTAAATATTTTTAATTTTAAATATACTAAGAAAACTTTAAGAATGCTAAAAAATTATTATCATATTATTGAACATGAAACTAACAATAAAAAGTAAAATATTATTGTATTCTACTAAACATATTCTTCTAAATACAGAAAACTATTTAAATGACCACAAAACACAGGTCTGTCTTTCATATGTATTAAATTTTCAATGTTGCTAATATATAGTATTCCCACAAATTGTACCATATTTTCCACTGATAAACACTTTCTTATAACTTATTAGTTACTAGTCTCTTGAAGTACTCCTGAAAGACCTGTAAGAAGGTTGGACTGGGCAAGTAAAGCTCATCATAATAATTCCAGATTGAATTTTTTTCCTAGTAATATTATACTTAGAATTAATAATTTATTTTTTTATTTTTATTTTTTTTTTATATTTTTCTGAAGTTGAAAATGGGGAGGCAGTCAGACAGACTCCCACATGTGCCCCACCGGGATCCACCCAGCATGCCCACCAGGGAGCAATGCTTTGCACATCTGGGGCATTGCTCTGTTGCAACCAGAGCCATTCTAGCACCTGAGGCAGAGGCCATGGAGCCATCCTCAGCACTCAGGCCAACTTTGCTCCAATGGAGCCTTGGCTGCGGGAGAGGAAGAGAGAGACAGAGAGGAAGGAGAGGGGGAGTGGTGGAGAAGCAGATGGGCGCTTCTCCTGTGTGCCCTGGCCGGGAATCGAACCCAGGACTCCTGCATTCCAGGCCAATGCTCTACCACTGAGCCAACCGGCCAGGGTGATAATTTATTTTTATAATTATAAAATATAATTATATTGAGAAACTACAAGTCAATATACTTCTGATAGTCTAAATAAATAATTTTATTTACAGCTTACTTATACTTTATTATTAATATTTATGCTAGAAGAATAAGTAACATCTATTCTGTTTAAAACTTCTACATTAGTATAATGCATTATAACATTAGGCATCCTTTATCCAAAATTTTAAAATATTATAAAAGTGGCTTTTTAATGTGTCTCCATATTATCAGTAACCTTTAATACTAGAGAATAAAAAAGCAGTGGGCTTTAAATATGTATATTTTACCTAAGGCTGGACTAAAGTATGAAATCCATTTTTTTTTCAGAGAGAAAAATGGGTAGATAAAGAGAAAGACATCAATCAATTTATTGTCCCACTTATTTATGCATTTATTGGTTAATTCTTATATGTGCCTGGCCTGAGATTGAACCTGCAACCTTTACATGTCCAGGTCACACTCCAACTGAGGTACTGTGTAAGGCCCTTTTTTATTTTTTATTGTTTCCCATGGGTAAACAAGAATAATAAAGCAATTTTTAACAAGTGGATAAACTGTTAATACACTGTTAGGAGGGAAAAAATAGCTGCTGAGATTTTTTGTTTATTATTCAATATGAAAGTGTCACTCTTGCCCTGGCTGGATAGCTAAGTTGGTTTGAACATTGTCCCAAAGAGGCTGCTGGTTTGACCCCTGGCCATAGTACATACAGGAACAGATTGATGTTCATGTCTCTCTTTTTCTTTCCTTTTCTCTCACTAAAATCAATGAAAAAAAAATTAAGAAGAAAAAAAAAGAAAAAGAAAGTGTCAGTTTCCTTAAATTTGATGAACTTGAAGCAAATAATTTTTAAAGGGCATATTTTAATGTTTTCCAAACATAAAAATAAATTTTGGAAGGAATTACTTGTTTTACATAGTGAGATACAGAGTAACTTACCCAAATGTTCCACTGTGTTCTTTTCTAGATAGAAATAGATAATTTTCTAAACTTCAATGATGAGAAGCCACTAATCCTGACCATCATAAAATATTTATTTGCTTAATAAAATGTAAGAGAAAATATTGCTATCACTCTTCTCCTGACCCTGAAAAAAATATATGGTCTGTTTAAAGCAAACTTTCAAAACTAATTTGTCTCCTGTATGACAAGAAACATATGTATTTATTCCAAATAAAAGCTTCAAATGAGATTTTAAAATGAATTATGTATAATCCTTCTTGTACTTTCTATATCCTGGCAACCTTGGTCACATGCAAGAATTAATCTCTAGCCAAAGTTATAAGCAAGGACAATGCCCACGTCATTTTTTTTTTTACTACTTTTAACACTACTTTTGATATTATATTCTCAGTGAATCTTTTTAATATTGGCTAAATTGAACCTCTACATATAGTAATAAAAATCAATCATTATTAACATAAATTTTTATTTATACTAGTAGATATAGATTGATAATCAATATAAAGTAGTAGTTTAGGTCATTTCTCAGTTTCTGAAAAGATTCGTCATTAAATACATTGGATTATATTATGTAGAAATCATATTTATGAGTTTGAAATAATTAAACATACTAATGGAATTTAGTAGAGATGGTATAGCCCCTTAAATCGGTGATGAAGAAATGTAATTGTAAAGGATACTTTAAGTTAGTTGAAATTATTGCCTCTAAGAATATATTTGTTAAAAACAGACTACATCCAATCTCTCTTTGTGTGTAAAGTTAAATTTATAGAGACACTTTTAATTCACAGACTCTTTAAGCTAGAGTTAAACATATAGTTGGGCTGAAGCAGTTTAGCAATTGAGGTAGTACTTTCATCATAAAAGTCACTAATATATTCCCTAAGAAAATGGAATGTTTATATATTTCACATATATGCTATAATATATACCAAATATATAGCAAATGAAGAAAAAGAAAGAAAGAGAGAAAGAGAGAGAAGTATAGACAGAGAAGATTTACACAACTTAATTAAGATAGCCAGTGTCCATTAGATTTGGATGATTAGAATTCAGTAAACCATTTTCACTTTTAGATATAGTAAACAAACAGAAGGGGCCAAATGTTTTTCATATTATTTCTAATTTACTGGTAGAATTGAAATAAACATATGGCAAGACCTCCACACTCATTTCTAAAAATATATATTGGTTGCCATGACCCTGACTGACCTAAACAATTGCAAATGGAGAAACTATGACAAAACAAGAAGAGACTTGCACAGTTTCCTACAAACAAAACGCATGTACTGTTTTATTTTCTTCTTTTAAAAAATTATATTTAGTAATTTTTAAATTATTAATTTAATTATTTCTATGTCAGGTTTAATGAATGTTAATTAACATCATTGTACATAATGATTCAAAAAACTAAATAAATAATTAACCACAACTAAATAAATTCTACCCTCTGCCTCTCTTTTATAAAATTTAAAATATCCTGGTGATTATATACTATCAATTCTCTTGGCCTTGTTTTTCCATAGTTTTTGTACTTGTTGACTTATTTTGTTACTTTTTACTTTGATGATGATTTCAAATTTATACTAAAGTTACAAAATTAGTATAAGGTTCAGATTCACCAATTGCTTTTGTTTTTTACTTCAATTATATGTATTAATTAATCTATCTATATCTATATGTACATTTATCTATATAAGTATATATATCATAAATGTATATACTCACTATTAATGTATTTAGAAACATTTATATTTTTTGAAACATATATTTTATATATTTATATTTGCAAATGTCTTTCAACTAGAAAAAAAGACTCAAACTCCAATATCAAAAATGAAAGAGGGTATATTCCAAGATGGCTGCAGAGTATGTGGAATCTACACTCATGTTCTCCCAGCACCAACTTGGATTTATAGCTAAATTATAGAGCAATCAACCTGAATAACAAACTGAAGAACAACTGAACAAAGGTATTATAACCAAAGATTTATGAAAGAGAGTGATATGTTGGCTGCAAAAGACCCCTTGAAGAGTGTGGGTTTGACTCTGTGATGTAATGACAAAGCCAGAGTATGAGTGCTGAGAGGAGGAGCCTACACAATATCTGGCAGTAAAAATCAGTAGGACTCTGCCTGGAAGAAGAGGGAGTCTGCTAGAAACCAAGTGCTTTCGTAAAGGGCAAATGCACAAAAGCCTGCTCTCAGACACTCACTGGGGCTCCAGTAGAGGGAAGGAGACTCAGGGAATATGAGAGTCATAAAGAAAAGATCTGAGTAGTGTGGCTCTGAGGAAAGATCTGGAGGTAAGCCACTGAGAACCCTGTCCTGAGTCCCTGTCTCACATTTCCCTCTGGCACATTTTCCTCAAGGACTCCCAATCTTACAGTACCAGTTTGTAGTGTACACTAATCCAGACCTCCAACTACTTGTGACATGACTCTGCCAAGCTCAAATCCTGTAGAAAAGTCTGTTGACTGCACCCAACAGAAACATTTGGTGCACGCTTTTTCTGGAGATGCTCTGGAAGACATTCAGTCATTGAACTATATGGCTTTGGATCTGGCGTCAGTCTTGCACCTTCCTGCAGTCTCAGTCAGCAATATTCACACTGGGAGACTGTTTTGATCTGTCCTCATAATTACTGGTGGCTCTGTCCTGCTGAGCTCAGTTCCATGGGGGTGATGAAGTGCTGCTCAGAGCTGAGACCTTCTAAGCAAGTCTCCTTTAGAGGTTCTTCTCTGGGATTTGGAAGGATGCTTGGGTTGTATGCTGTGGAGTGAAGGAAAGTGAAGTGCTCACTCCCCTTCTGAAGGTTTGTCTGATACCACTTCCAGCAGAAAACTATTCTGATCTGTCCTCCCAAGTCCCAGTGGCCCCACCCTGCTGAGCTCAACCTCACAGAGGGATCAGAGCACTGCATATATCTGGGACCTTTGACACACTTCTCACTGGGAGCTTCTTGACAGAGAGTCAGATGGGTGCTGTGTTTTGAGGTGCTGGTGAGAGGCAACCATTCTTCCCAACCCTGCCAGTGAACTGTTACCACTCCACTCTACAGAAGGTTTGCTTGACATGTCCTGATTTGGGGTGGCCCTGCTCTGCTGAGCTTGCTTCTGCAGAAGAGACAGATGGCTGCATCGAAGCTCAACTTTCAGTAAGCTTCTTCTGGGGGAACTAAGATCAGAGAATTGGGCAGAGAATGATCGCATGATGGTATGGCTCTGGGGTAGGGACCATCTCTATCACTGAATGCCTGACCATCTGCCCCCAAATGAGACCACATAACCCCATATTTCTGACCCCAGTCACCCCACCCTATTGAGCTTGTGCATTATGGAAGAGATTGTAGGTTGCAGTCAGCCTGGGATCCTTCTACAGTCTTTCTTTAGAAGGCTCTGGAGGAAGACCAGGCAACTTCAAGGGGTGGAGGAATAGCCAACAGGTGGAGGCTTTTGACATTTTATTGATCTTCCCCAAGCTGAGAGCTGGAGGAAGCAGACTCTTGTACATAGCTTGGCCCTTCACATGCATACCTAGGCCCAGTAGACATAGCCACAGACAGTGAATAGCAAGGTAGTTTCCGACTGGTGGCCAAGGCCAGGTGCTCATAATATATGACATTGACTTGTAACTGAATCCTGCCTAACTGGAACCAGGATCAACACAACCAATAGTGGGCTTCAGACCACACCAGAGATGGACCCAACTAGCCACACAAGTGGCACAATCAAAAGATTTTGTATGGCACCAGAACCTGCTGGGAACAACTCTGTTTCAGGGGGCAACCCTTGCATAGCATTCATACACAGTGATTGAGGTATATCTTTATAGTCAACTATTCTGAAATTTAACATCTCCCATGGATAGGTAAACATAATTTAAGACTCAACTACTCCAAGAGGGTGCACATAACCCACAAGAAACATCCTGGAGCACTGAACTCAGGTAATCTGGATGTGCCACTGAGTCCCACAAGACATCTATATCATAAAACCATCATAACAAGTTTGGGAGTCATGACAGGTTTACATAATCCACACAGACAAACACAAAATAAATATAAATAGAGAGACAAAGAAATACGCCCAAAGTGAAAGAACAAGAGAAAGCTCAAAAAACAATTAAAATAAATAAATAAATAAAATAAAATAAAAAAGAAAAGGAAGAAATTAAATGGAGGCAACCGAGATACTAGATAAAGAGTTTAAAACAATGGTTATAAAAATGCTCAAGGACCTTAGAGGAAGATAGATGATCTTGGTCAGAACTTAAACTTAAGAGTTAAAAAGGACATAAAAACAATAAAAAAAACAGTTAAAAATAAAGAATACAATATCTGAATTGAAGAACACACCCTGAGGAATAAACAGCATTTCACATGAAGCAGAGGATTGAGTCAGCAATTTATAAGACAAGGTAACAGTAAGCACTCAAATAAAGCATCAAAAAGAAATGAGAATTTTAGAAAATGAGCAAAGTCTAAGGGACCTCTGGGCCAACATCAAGAACAATGATATCTACATCTTGGGGACTAGAAGAAGAAAGTGAACAAGGGACTGAGAAGAAAAAAGACACACAAGTGTCTGGTGAAGAAAAAGGACACACAAGTCCAGGAGGCATAGAAAGTCCCAAACAAGATGAACCCAAAGAAGCCCACACCAAGATACATTATAATTAAAATGGCAATGGTAAAAGATAAAGAAAAAAATCTTAAGACCAGCAAGAGAAAGATAGTTAGTTACTTACAAGGGAGCTCCCATAAGCTGTCAGCTGATTTCTCAGTAGAAAAACTCCAGACCAAAAAGGATTGGCAAGAAGTATTCAAAGTGATGAAAAGTAAGAATCTAAAAAAAAAAAAAAGATTATCTAGCAAGGCTATCATTTAAAATTGAAGTGAAATAAATAGCTTCCAAGGCAGAAAAAAGCTGAAGTAGTTCATTACCACCAAAGCAGTATTGCAAGAAATGTTAAAGGGACTTGTTTATGAAGAAAAAAAAAAAGAAAGAAAGAAAGAAAGAAAGAAAGAAAGAAAGAAAGAAAGAAAAGAAATAAAGAGAAAAGAAAGAAGAAAGAGAGAGAAAAACAAAGATATTAGGAAAAATATGGCAATAATAGGTATCTATCATAATAACTTTAAATATAAGTTAATTACATGCTCCAATCAAAAACCACTGGGGGCCCTGGCCGGTTGGCTCAGCGGTAGAGTGTTGGCCTGGCGTGCAGGAGTCCCAGGTTCAATTCCCGACCAGAGCACACAGGAGAAGCGCCCATCTGCTTCTCCACCCCTCCCCCTCTCCTTCCTCTCTGTCTTTCTCTTCCCCTCCTGCAGCCGAGGCTCCACTGGAGCAAAGATGGCCCCGGCGCTGGGGATGGCGGCTCTGTGACCTCTGCCTCAGGCGCTAGAATGGCTCTGGATGAGAGCGACGCCCCAGAGCGGCAAAACATCGCCCCCTGGTGGGCATGCCGGGTGGATCCCGGTCGGGCGCATGCGGGAGTCTGTCTGACTGCCTCACCATTTCCAGCTTCGGAAAAATGAAAAAAAAAACAAAAACAAAAACAAAAAACAAAAAACAACAACACTGGGTAGATGAATAGATAAGAAAACATGACCCAAATACATACTGTTTACAAGAGATCCACCTCAGAACAAAGATACACACAGACTGAAAGTGAAAAGATGGAAAAAGACATTAATGCAAATGAAAACAAAAACACTTGGGGTAGTAATACTTACATTAGACAATATAGACTTCAAAACAAAGGCTATGATAAGAGGCAAACAAGGCTATTGCCTAATACTAAATGGATCAATCCAACAAGAGGATATAACCCTTATGAACATATATGCACTCAACAGAGGAGCACATAAATATATAAAGGAAGTCTTGCCTGACCAGGCGGCGGCAAAGTGGATAGAGCGTCGGACTGGGATGTGGAGGACCCAGGTTTGAGACCTCAGGGTCGCCAGCTTGAGCACAGGCTCATCTGGTTTGAACAAAAAGCTCACCAGCTTGAGCCCAAGGTTGCTGGTTCAAGCAGGGGGTCACTCGGTCTGCTGAAGGCCCGTGGTCAGGGCACATATGGGAAAGCAATCAATGAACAACTAAGGTGTCACAACAAAAAACTGATGATTGATGCTTCTCATCTCTCTCCGTTCCTGTCTGTCTGTCCTTATCTGTCCCTCTCTCTGAATCTCTCTCTGTCTCTGTAAAAAAAAAAAAAAAAAAAAGTCTTGGTGGACATAAATGGAGAGATTGACAGTAATATAACTTTAGTAAGAGATTTTAACATCTCATTGACATCAAAAGATAGATCTCTCAAAGAAAAAATCTTCATGGCAAGATTAACCATAAAGGACACAATTGATCAGATAGATCTAACTGATATTTATATAACATATTATCCTTAAGCAATAAAATATGTATTCTTTTCAAGTGCATATGATCATTTTCTAGGGTAGACCACATATTAAGACACAAAACAAGTCAATAAAGTCAAGAAGATTGAAATTGTATTCAGCATCTTCTCAGATCACTATGCTATGAAACTAGAAATTAATTACAATAAGAAACTAAAAACACTCAAACACATGGAAGCTAAATAACAAATCACTAAACAATAAATGGGTTAACAATCAGATAAAAGAAAAATAAAAAATTATCAGAAGACAAGTGAAAATGAACACACAGTAACCCAAAACCTATAAAACATAGCTAAAGCAATCCTAACAGAAAAATTTATAACATTAGAGACCTACTTTAAAAAACAAGAAAAACTTAATAAACAATCTAACCCTATACCTAAAAGAAATAGAAAAACAGAGCAACAGAAAAGCTTAGATTAAGTAGAATGAAGAAAATAATAAAAAATAGATCAGAAATAAATGACATACAAACTAAAAAAATATTATGAAAACAAGAATTGTTTCTTTGAAAAGATAATCATGATTGACACACATTTAACTAGACTCAAAAAAAAAAAAGAGAGAATCCAGATAAAGAAAATCAGAAATGAAAGAGGAGAAATAGCAACTGACATCACAGAAATACAAAGAAATGTAAGAAAAAGTTAGGAATAACTTCATACCAACAAATTGAACAAACTGAGAAAATAAATCAATTTATAGAAAGATACAATATTTCAAAACTGAATCAGGAAGAATCAGAAAATTTAAATAGGCTGATTATAACTAATTAAATTAAAGCAGTAATTAAAAAACTTCCAGGAAACATAAGTATTGTACCAAATGACTTCACAGGCAAAATTTTCCACTCATTCAAAGAAGTACTAACACCTATCCTTCTCATACTATTTCAAAAAATTCACATACAAAAAAAGGGACAACTCCCAAATTCATTTCAGTAAGCCAGCACTATTCTAATTCCAAAACCAGAAAAAGACAAATCTAAGGAAGAAAATTATAGGCCAATAGCCCTGATAAACACAGATGTTAAAATCCTCAACAAAACATTAGCAAACCAGAAACAGCAATGCATTCAAAAGATCTTAAACCATGATCAAGTGGGAATTATGTTGGGAATGCATGGTTGGTACAATATATATATGTAAATCAATAAACATAATATATCACATAAACAAAGTGAAAGGTAAAATCACATGATCATAACAATAAATGCTGAAAAGGCATTGATAAAATCCAGCATTCATCTTTAATAAAAAAATCTCAAAGAAGTAGGAATAGAGTGAACATTCTTCAACATAGCAAAGGTCATATATGACAAAACCAAAGCCAGTATCATACTTAATGGGCAAAAACTAAGAATGTTTTCTTTAAGATCAGGAATGAGACAGGGATGTTGTTTTATACCACTCTAATTCAACATATTACCAGAAGTGCTAGCCACAGCAAATAGTCAAGAAGAAGAAATAAAAGGCACCCAAAATTGAAAGATAGAAGTAAAAGTCATTTTCAGATGATGTCATTCTGTACTTAGAAAACCCTAAACTCTACCAAAAAACCACTAGAACTGATAATTCAATAAAATAGCAGAATACAAAATTTATATTTAGAAATCAGTGGCATTTTTATACACTAATATAGAACTATCAGAAAGAGTACCTAAGAAAACAATACCTTTTATAATTACAATAGAAAAAAATATAAGGTACCCTTAGGAATAAATTTATCCAAGGAGGAAAGAGACTTGAACTTGGAAAAACTTGAAGAAAGAAATTGAGGAAGTTGGAAGCCTATACAGTACTGTGTTTATAGATAAGAAGAATTTACATCATTAAAATGTTCATAATACCCAAAGTAATCTACAAATTCAATGCAATTCCTATTAAGATACCAATGGTGTATTTCACCGTACAGGAAAAAATATTCCAAAATTTTATATCAAACCACAAAAGACCCCAGATAGCCTCAGCAATTTTGAGAAAGAAGAGCAAAGTTGAAGGATCACGCTACCTAATATCAAACTAGATATTACCAGACCATAGTAATCTAAACAGCATGGTAGTGGCCTAAGAACAGACATATAGATAAAGGGAACAGAACAGAGAGCCCAGAAATAAACCCATGCCTTTTTGGTCAATTAATATTTGATAAAAAAAAAAAGGCAAGCATGTACAATGGGGTAAGTCAGTCTATTCAATAGATAGTGTTAAAAATATTAGACAAATACATGCATAAAGTGAAACTAGACCACCTTTTTAAACCACATACAAGAATAAACTCAATATGAATTAAGGACGTATATCTAAGTCACAAAACCATGAGTCCCAGAAGAAAACATAGGCGGTAAAAACTTGAACATTTCTCATAGCAGTATTTTATCTGAAATATTATCTTGGGCAAGGGAAATAAAAGAAAAAAGAATCAAATGGCACTACATCAAACTAAAAAGCTTTTGCACAGCTAAAGAAACTGTTAACAAAATGAAAGCGTAACTCACAGAATGGAAGATCAAATTTGCCATGACACATCTGATAAGGGTTAATATCCAAATTTTATAAAGAACTCATAAACTTCAACACCAAGACAACAAACAATCCAATTAAAAAATAGGCAAAAGACCTGAATAAACACTTCTCCAAAAAGAACATACAGATGGCCAATAGATATGTGAAAAAATACTCAATGATATTAATCATCAAATAAATGCAAATTAAAACCACAATGAGTTATCACCTCACACATGTCAGAATGCCTGTCCTCAATAAATCAATAGACAAGTGTTGGCAAGGATGTGGAGAAAAGGGAACCTTTGTGCACCTTTGATGAGAATGCAAATTGGTTCAGCCATTGTGGAAAACGGTGTGGAGTTACCTCAAATTAATAAAAAATTGAACTGCCTTATTATCCAGTAATTACACTTCTGGGAATATACCCAAAGAAACCCAAAATACTAATTCAAAGGAATATATGCACTTCTATATTAAATACATTGCAGTGTTACTAATAATGGCTAAGATTTGGAAGCAGCCCAAGTGCCCATAAGTTAATGAGTGGATAAAAAAACTGTGGTACATGGTCCTGGCTGATTGCCTCAGAAGTAGAGTGTCAGCCTGGTGTGTGGAAGTCCTAGGTTTGATTCCTGGCCAGGGCACACAGGAGAAGTGCCCATCTGCTTCTCCACCCTTCTCCCTCTCCTTCCTCTCTATCTCTCTCTTCCCCTCCCGCAACCAAGTCTCCACTGAAAGTTGGCCCAGGCACTGAGGACAGCTCCATGGCCTCCACCTCAGATGCCAGAATGGCTCCGGCCAAAATGGAGCAATACCCCAGATGGACAGAGCATCGCCCCCTGGTGGGCATGCTGGGTGGATCTTGGGCACATGCAGGAGTCTATCTGTCTGCCACCCTGCTTCTAACTTTGGAAAAATACAAAAAACAAAACAAAACAAAAAAACTGTTACATTTGCACAATGGAATACTTGATTGTAAAAACATAAAAATAAATAAAAGAAGAAAATCCTACATTTTATGACCTGCTAAGTGAAAAAAGCCAGTCAGAGGAAGACAAATTCCATGTGATTTCACTTATATGTAAAATCTAATGAGCAAAATAAACAAGCAAACATAAGAGTTACACATTCATGGATACAGAAAACTGACATCTCTCAGAGGGGAAAAGGGTTGAAGGGCAGGCTGACAAAGGTGAAGGGATTAAGCCAAAACAACAACAACAACTCATTGACACAGACAGCAGTATAGTGATTACCAGAGAGAAAGGGGGATGAGGAGAGGTAGAAGAGGTAAAGGGGAAGAAAACTGTGACAGAAAGAGACTTGACTTGAGGTGGTAAACACACAAAACAATACACAGATGATGTATTATAGAATTGTACATCTGAAACAAATATAATTTTATTATGCAATGTCACTCCAATAAATTTAATTAATTAAAAAAGGCATTGAGAGTGTGAAAAAAATTAAACTAATAAACTTCTTAAATGTAATTAAAATGTGTATTGTTTATATAAAGCAAAATTTTGCCTTTTCTTTCAAATATAAAATATATAAATTGTCCATACACCAACACTGTAAATCTGTCAGACACTAATGTTTTTCATTACTGCATGTGCTCTTTACCTAGATATGTACAGCTTGTTGGGACAATCCTATTCTGGCACTGTGACTTTACAGTCAAGATAAATTCAACAAGCATGGTGAGATTCTAACTATGTGGAAGCAGTTTTGCTGATGAGAAAAGAGGAATCTTGTACACCTTGTCAGAATTTATGGGGTATCTTACACCAGTAGGGATACATGGCTTGCACAGAAAAGAACCTCAACTTTCTCTAGTTATTTCCCAGTGGATAGAAAGAGGAGATTCTTATTTTTAATGGCATTTTAGGATGATTCTGACCCTTTACCAGGTTTAAGAGCTGTGCACTGTTGGTCTTAAATATTTACAAATAAGTTTGTAAATATGATGTATATGTTTGCTCACTTATAGCTTGCATTGGGTGTGGGAGACAAGGCTGTAAGCTGGCAAAGTCATTATAGCCTAAGGCTTAGTTTTTAGACTAAGCCTTTCCCACCCTTTTAATACTAAGATCTTTTTAACATCCTTCTAATACTAAGATCTTCTTAAAACTAAGCTTTTCCCTACACCCTTGACTGTTGCATGATGGGGGATGTGCACTCTTATGAGGAATCCCATATATGCTTCAGATAAGTGGCTTTGTATCAGATACTTCCTTATTTGTATATTGGCTTCAAAGTTTTAATTTCTACACTTTAAAATAAAGCAGACCAGGGGCTCTCTCTCTCTCGGTTTCTGCCATCAGCGCTGCAGAGGCCTCCCTGATCCCTTGCCCTCTATTGGAAGAGCAATGTTCTGCTTTTCCCTTGGCTTTTCTTATGGATTGCCTGTCTTGGTGAGACACCAATAAAAAGAATGGCCCACTATCCTCCAACTCCGCCATTTCTTTACCATCTGTGCAAATTTAACAAGAACCTGCATGTGAATGGCCAGCATGGCGGCCCCTGGCCATACATGCACCCTCTGCAAAGACCCCATAGCTCTTCCCATGTTGCCAACCTTTTAATATATTCACTTATTTATTTTTATCCAAAGTAAAACAAAATTATATAAACAAACATATGTTAATGTGACATTATGTGAAAATATGTTCATAGTTCTTTGGATTCTAAATACAGACAATCTAGCATGAATATTCATAGCACAGCTAACTAAGTTGCATATTCTTATTGCACCGAAAATTGATGAGGATAAATGAAACAGCCTTGCATACAAATTCTTTTAACTATATGTTTTCAACATCTTATTGCTTTCCAGCCCTTTTATTTCTGTTTTTTTCCCTTTTGCATATGAGTGAAAATCAGCTACAATATTATAAGTACATGTTAATGACATCCAGTATTCCATGCCACAAATGAGGAAGAGAAAAACAGGTCACACACTAAAAAAATGCATCTCCCGACATGAGCATGTCAGGGAAATATACAAAATCAATGTCATTTCTCCCAAACTAAGGCAGTCAAAATGAGTTAATTTTGATGCATAATGAAATGTAGGTCAAGTTGATCAAAGATTAACCAAAAAAATTTTTTGTTACTAAGCAGATTAACAAGTAAGAACTGTTTAGTCTTAATATTTTATATGTAATACCAAAGTGATTAAAACTCCAATGTTCTTCTAATAATCTCTGTTATAATTCAAGAACTTAACCTTAGAATTATCTTTATATGTTAGAGAAAAATATCTGATTAAACATAATTATCATTAAGTAACCTCTTAAATGATTTCCTTCTTATAGTTTGTTATATTAAATTTCTTAAGATTATTCTAAATTATTTATAAGGCAAGGTTTCTAATTCATTACATTTCACTTCATATTTGACATTTATGGTTTGAGTTTCTAATAATATAATTTTGATGGTTCTGCAACCAAGTTAAGTCCTATACCAAATGGCTTAATATGTTTTATAGTGATAGAAAGGTAGCTCAGATTAACAAATAAAAATCTACTGCTGCCACTTATGGTAAGTATCAAATGAAGAAATATTTTTAACTGTCTTCAAGAATCCTAGTCAGAATGATGTTATATATTTCAATATTAGAACCCACATGGTTACTAAATTTTAGCATATCACATTTTCCTTCAACACAATTGCTAACTATTTTTCTAAAAGGAAGTAAGGGTAATTCCAAATTGAAATTTTGTAAAATAAATTAGAACTTCAAATAAGTGCATTGGCCTTTGGAACAATTTATAATAATGGCTTGGCTAAGGTTTAGGACTAAAATAAGAATCTGTTCTTTCAGCTATGATTTTTAATTTGTTTAATTTAGGTGTGTTCAATTTTTACTCCAACAATAAATTTAAAACTGCTTGAGTTTTCTAATGTCTTCCAGCTTAAAGACTAGTAACATTTTCAGTTAGGAAAAAAACACATTGGATTTTTCTGTTTTTCACAAGCTACATTACTTTTTAAGTGGAAAGTCTGAAAATACAAAATAAGAAAGAAAATAAAACGGCACTGAAGACTTAATAGTAGATGGGTAATATGGTAATTTATACAAGAGTTTGAATCAGGTAAAAAATCTTAGTTTCTAAAATAGTCTTTAGACTATTTTTTCTTAGACATTTTATAATCTGGAGTCATATCAGACATAACTGTTCTATGTAACTTTGGTACCATTGATGCAAATGTTTTAACCATTAGGAAAAAGTTATCTACAAAAATAATAATAATAATAAAAGGAAGAAAAACAATGTTTTTTTCTCCTTTTGTAGAAAATGTAGTTTAAGTCCCCCAAATTTCCTGTTGAATAAATTATAGAACAAGCTTCAGCATTCTACAGGACTGGTGTCAGTAATGACACAGCAAATGACTTTTATTTCTGGCTTTTGGATCCAGGCTTACAAGGTCCTAAATGAAACTCCCTTTTCATCTTCTCAATGTTCTGGAACATTCTTATTTGCACACACTACTCTCTATCTGCTCTTTTGTCTTTCTTTCTAGGGCAAGCTATCACCTAGTGTATTCCTGTAGTACAGATTTCTTATTTTAAAATTATTCCTCCTCTTTAGTAATCCATTCCCTTTTTGGTAGTAATACTATATATGACCCAGGCTTCGTCTATCTCTGATCTCACTGACTCTAAAATGAACATTTTTTTTTCATTTAGTATTTTCTGAATTGATATCTTTTATTTGATATGTAGAATTGATGTGGTAACGTTCTAATTTGCTTCTCTAAATGATGTTACTAAATCAGTTGTGCTTTATTCAATGGTGCTAAAAATAGAGAAAATAAGTATTTGTTCATAGATCTGTGTTGCTAGGAACATGTTTCCCTGATCATTATTTGTATAACACTGGTGGTATAGAAGTGATTTCAGGTGAGACATCAATAAATGTCCTGTTTTATGTTAACAGTTGTGTATGTATTTTAACGTATGACAGAAAAAATAAAATACGCACTTGAAATCCATGACTTGACAGACATTATTACTTAGGATTAAACTCAGTTAATTAAAATGGGGTCATTTAAATTGGATTCAAAGGAAAATCCAAAGTAAACATTACCATGAATACAACAGATGGAACAGGAAAATCGTGTGTCTCATAAAAACAATGAATGTGTCTTATTCATCTTTGGATCCCCAGAGCTTTATAATTAACACATACTTGTTGCATTTCTTTGAATATTATTTTGTCTCATTGATGGTAGATTACAATTTTTTTTTACCACTGAAATCTGGGATTTAATTTGTTAATGCAGTAAACATAAACAAATCTAAATAGCACATTAGAGTAATATACATTTTTCCTACAAACATATTTATTTTCTTAATATCTAAGTCTTTTATTTATTTATTTATTAAATTTAATGCAGTGACATTGATAATTCAGGGTACATATGTTGAGAGAAAACATCTCTAAATTATTTTGACATTTGATTGTGCTGTATACCCCTCCCCCAAAGTTAAATTGTCTTCTGTCACCTTCTATCTGGTTTTCTTTATGCCCCTCCCCTCCCCCAACCCCTCTCTCCTTCTTCACCCAATCCCCCCTCCCCCACCCTCCATCCCTGTTGTCATCACCTTCTTGTTCATGTCTCTGAGTCTCATTTTTATGTCCCTTCTAGGTATGGATTCATGTAGTTCTTAGTTTTTTTCTGATTTACTTATTTCACTCCATATAATGTTATCAAGGTCCATCCATGTTATTGTAAAGGATCCGATGTCATCATTTCTTATGGCTGAGTAGAACTCCATAGTATATATGTACCAAAGCTTTTTAATCCACTCGTCCTCTGACGGACACTTGGGTTGTTTCCAGATCTGCGCTATTGTGAACAATGCTGCCACAAATATGGGGGTGCATTTCTCCTTTTCGAGCCGTTCTATGGTGTCCTTGGGGTATATTCCTAAAAGTGGGATAGCTGGGTCAAAAGGCAGTTCGATTTTCAGTTTTTTGAGGAATCTCCATACTGTTTTCCACAGAGGCTGCACCAGTCTGCATTCCCACCAGCAGTGTAGGAGGGTTCCCTTTTCTCCACATCCTCACCAGCACTTATTCTGTGTTGTTTTGTTGATGAGCGCCATTCTGACTGGTGTGAGGTGTGAGGTGATATCTCATTGTGGTTTTAATTTGCATTTCTCTAATGATTAGTGATGTTGAGCATTTTTTCATATGCCTGTTGGCCATCTGTATGTCCTCTTTGGAGAAGTGTCTATTCATCTCTTTTGCCCATTTTTGGATTGGATTGTTTGTCTTGCTGGTGTTGAGATTTACGAGTTCTTTATAAATTTTGGTTATTAACCCCTTATCAGACGTATTGTCAAATATGTTCTCCCATTGTGTAGTTTGTCTTTTTATTCTGATCTTGTTGTCTTTAGCTGTGCAAAAGCTTTTTAGTTTGATATAGTCCCATTTGTTTATCCTGTCTTTTATTTCACTTCCCCATGGAGATAAATCATCAAATATATTGCTCCGAGAGATGTCGGAGAGCTTACTGCCTATGTTTTCTTCTAAGATGCTTATGGTTTCACAGCCTACATTTAAGTCTTTTATCCATTTTGAGTTTATTTTTGTGAGTGGTGTAGGCTGGTGATCTAGTTTCATTTTTTTGCAGGTAGCTGTCCAATTTTCCCAACACCATTTGTTAAAGAGGCTGTCTTTACTCCATTGTATTTCCTTGCCTCCTTTGTCAAATATCAGTTTTCCATAGAACTGTGGGTTTATTTCTGGGTTCTCTGTTCTGTTCCATTGATCTATATGCCTGTTCTTATGCCAGTACCAGGCTGTTTTGAGTACAATGGCCTTGTAGTATAACTTGATATCAGGAAGTGTGATACCTCCCACTTTATTCTTCTTTTTTAAGATTGCTGAGGCTATTCGTGTTCTCTTTTGGTTCCATATAAATTTTTGGAATATGTGTTCTATATCTTTGAAGTATGTCATTGGTATTTTAATTGGTATTGCATTGAATTTATAGATTGCTTTGGGTAATATAGACATTTTAATGATGTTTATTCTTCCTAACCATGAGCACGGTATATGCTTCCACTTGTTTGTATCTTCCTTGATTTCTTTTATCAATGCTTTGTAATTTTCCGAGTACAAGTCTTTAGCCTCCTTGGTTAAGTTTATTCCTAGGTACTTTATTTTTTTGGTTGTAATTGTGAAGGGGATTGTTTCCTTAATTTCTCTTTCTGACTGTTCATTGTTGGTGTATAAAAATGCCTCTGATTTCTGAGTATTGATTTTATATCCTGCCACTTTGCTGAATTCATTTATCAGGTCCAGTAGCTTTTTGACTGAGACTTTAGGGTTTTCTATATACAATATCATATTATCTGCAAATAATGATAGTTTTACTTCTTCTTTTCCCACTTGAATTCCTTTTATTTCTTCTTCTTGTCTGATAGCTGTGGCTAGGACTTCCAGGACCATGTTAAATAAGAGTGGTGAAAGGGGGCACCCCTGCCTTGTTCCTGATCTTAAGGGTATTGCTTTTAATTTTTTCCCATTGAGTATGATGTTGGCTGTGGGTTTCTCATAGATGGCTTTTATCATGTTGAGGTATGTTCCCTGTATTCCCACTTTGCTGAGAGTTTTGATCATGAATGGGTGCTGGATTTTATCAAATGCTTTTTCTGCATCTATTGAAATTATCATATGGTTTTTCTCCTTTTTGTTTATGTGGTGAATCACATTGATTGATTTACGAATATTGTACCATCCTTGCCTCCCCAGAATAAATCCCACTTGATCATGGTGTATGATTTTTTTCATATATTGTTGGATCCGGTTTGCTAATATTTTGTTGAAGATTTTAGTATCTATATTCATCAGAGATATTGGCCTATAATTTTCTTTCTTTGTGTTGTCTTTGCCTGGTTTTAGAATCAGAATTATGCTCGCCTCATAAAAAGAGCTTGGAAGTCTTCCTTCCTCTTGAATTTTTTGAAATAGTTTGAGAAGGATAGGAGTTAGTTCTTCTTTGAATATTTGGTAGAATTCTGTTGTGAAGCCATCGGGCCCTGGACTTTTCTTTGTTGGGAGTTTTTTGATAACTGTTTCTATCTCATTTGTTGTAATCAGTCTGTTTAGGTTTTCTGATTCTTCCAGATTGATTTTTGGAAGATTGTATGTTTCAAGGAATTTGTCCATTTCATCTAGGTTGTCTAGTTTTTTGGCATACAGTTCTTCATAGTATTTTCTTACAATATTTTGTATTTCTGTTATGTCAGTTGTTATTTCTCCTCTCTCATTTCTAATTTTATTTATTTGAGTCCTCTCTCTCTTTTTCTTGGTGAGTCTAGTTAAAGGTTCATCAATCTTGTTTACGTTTTCAAAGAACCAGCTCCTAGTTTCATTGATCTTCTGTATTGTTTCTTTAGCCTCTATGTCATTTATTTCTGCTCTGATCTTTATTATTTCCTTCCTTCTACTATATTTGGGCTTTACTTGCTGTTCTTTTTCTAATTCTTTTAGATGCAGGGTTAAGTTGTTTATTTGAGCTTTTTCTAGCTTCTGAAAGTGTGCCTGTAGTGCTATGAACTTCCCTCTCAGCACTGCTTTCGCTGTGTCCCATAAATTTTGAGTTGTTGTATGCTCATTGTCATTCATTTCTAGGAATTTTTTTATTTCTTCTTTGATCTCATTCTTAATCCATTCATTATTTAACAACCTGCTATTTAGTTTCCATGTGTTTGAGAATTTTTGAGCTTTTCTGTTGTGATTCATTTCTAGTTTCATGCCATTGTGATCGGAGAAAGTGCTTGATACGATTTCAGTCTTCTTAAATTTGTTGAGAGCACTTTTGTGCCCTAACATGTGGTCTCTCCTAGAGAATGTACTATGAGCACTTGAAAAGAATGTATATTCTGCTGCTTTAGGATGAAAGGTTCTGAAGATATCTATTAAATCGAGTTGATCTAGTGTTTCCAATAAGTCTGCTGTTTCTTTGTTAATTTTCTTTCTTGAGAATCTATCTAGTGATGATAGTGGGGTATTGAAATCCCCTACTATTATAGTATTGCTGTTGATCTCGCCATTTAAATCCATCAAAGTCTGCTTTATATATTTAGGTGCTCCTATATTAGGTGCATAGATATTTATAATAGTTATATCTTCCTGTTGGATTACTCCCTTTATCATTATGTAGTGGCCTTCTTTATCTCTTACTATATTCTTTGTTTTAAAGTCCAATTTGTCTGATATAAGTATTGCTACCCCAGCTTTTTTTTTCATTTCCATTTGCATGAAACGTTTTTTTCCATCCTTTTACCTTCAATCTATGTGTGTCTTTTGTTCTAAGGTGTGTCTCTTGTAGACAACATATGTATGGGTCTTGTTTTCTTATCCACGCAGCTACCCTATGTCTTTTGATTGGATCATTTAATCCATTTACATTTAAGGTTATTATTGATATGTAGTTGTTTATTGCCATTTTCTTCTTTAAAGGTATATTCCTTTTTTTTTTTTTTTTTTTTTTTTTTTTGCTGTATTCTTTTCCCATTTTGATCTGTTTACACCAGGCCCCTTAATATTTCCTGCAGCATTGGTTTGGTTGTAATGAATTCCTTGAGTTGTTTTTTGTCTGGGAAGCTTTTTATTTCTCCTTCAATTTTAAATGATAGCCTTGCTGGATAAAGTAGTCTTGGTTGTAGGTTCTTGTTCTGCATTACTTTGAATATTTCTTGCCATTCCCTTCTGGCCTCAAGTGTTTCTGTTGAGAAGTCAGATGTCATCCTTATGGGGGCTCCTTTGTAGGTGATAACTTTTTTTTCTCTTGCAGCTTTTAATATTTTCTCTTTATCGCTTAGCTTTGGTATTTTAATTATGATGTGTCTTGGTGTAGGTTTCTTTTGGTTTCTCTTTAATGGAGTCCTCTGTGCTTCTTGGATTTGTGAGAGTTTCCCTTGCATTAATTTAGGGAAGTTTTCAGCTATGATATGATTGAACAAAGTCTCTATCCCTTGTTTTTTTTCTTCTTCTTCAGGAACCCCTATGATGCGGATGTTATTTCTCTTCATGTTGTCACAGAGCTCTCTAAGAGTTTCCTCTGACTTTTTGAGTCTCTTTTCTCTTTTCTTCTCTGCTTTCATCCCTTCATTCCAGTTGTCCTCTAACTCGCTGATTCGATCCTCTGCTCTGTCTATCCTGTTTTTAATTCCTTCCATTGTGGTCTTTATTTCTGATATTGTATTTGTCGTCTCCAACTGATTCTTTTTTATACTTGCTATTTCTTTATTTAGGTTTTCAAACTGACCCTCCATTGTTGTTCTAAGATCCCTAAGCATCCTTACAATCATTATTTTGAACTCCGCATCTGGAAATTTGATTATTTCCATATCACTCAGTTCATCTCCTGAAGGTTTCATTTGGATTGCACTTTTTTGTCTTCTCATCCTCTTTTTTTTTTTTTTTTTATTTGTAGAGTTGGTTGAGTCTAGGCTTGGTGTTGTCTGCCTCCAGTTTTCAGTTGTGTTATTTCTAGATCTTCTTGGGTTGGTATCAACTGTTATCTGTAATCCACTTTCGGATTTGGGCAGCTTTGAAGTCTTGATTTGTTTGTTTTCTTAACAGGTGATAGTCTTGTTTACTGATCTCAGCAGGGGGCTTCCTTGAAACTGTATCCAGGAATGCGGTGGGTGTAACCTGAGACTCTGAAGGCCTCTTTAGCCAGCTAGACTCACTGGGGGCAGGGTGTTTTCTCAGCTTCAGTAGGGGGAGGTGTATCTCAGATCTCCATGGAGACCTGAGTTACTGCTCCTCCTCCCCACTTCTTGTTTTCAGCTGTGTCTTGTTGCGCTGATTGGAGCTGGAGAGATGTCCGGAGGTCTCTGATCCGGAAGCACTTCAGCTCTGTTTTGTGAAAGGTTCATTCCCTCCCCCAGCTATGGCTGCCTCCAGCACGGATGAGTCAGCCCTTTTAGCTCGCCTCCTGCATTCCTTATCCCCTCACAGTCTGTCCCTCTCCCTATCCTCTCCACCGGGGAGATAAGCTGGTCCTTTCAATGCACCTCGCTCCCTGGTCGCCAGGCAAGTGGCTATGAGCCATAGTTTCTGCTCCCCTCCCTCCCAGATCCTCTCTGGGCTCTCAACCCCCCCCCCTCCGTTCTGGCAAGCAGAGGAGGTTCAAGGGCTCCCTACCAGAACTCCTGTGATTTCCTCTTTGCCCCTTGGTTTTTGAGAGCCGTTCTTGCAGTTCAGAGTTGGTTTTTCATGCTGATTTTTCCTAAATTGATTTGTATTCCAGTTTGGTGGTGAGAGCTGGGTGTCTGTGCATCCGCCTACTCCGCTGCCATCTTTTTTCCTCTAGATTATGATTTTTAAAATTTCCCCTAAAATGTGAAAATATCCATGAAAATAGTTCTTCTGAAACAGATAAATTTTAAAAGAGGAGCTTATGATTCTGAATGATCTTTATTAGTAGATAAAATAGATTTTTCTTATATAAGAGGTGATGACTGTTTCCTCTGCCACCAGCTTTGCCCATTCATCCCCCTGCACACCTGAAGACAGAAGTCTTTCACATTATACTTCTTTAAAATGCTTGTTTTCCCTATTAAAAGACCTGAGGATTAGACTAAAACAAAAGTTTTCAAATATTTGTGTTTTATAAATATTTTTTCAATTCGATTGTTACAGAATAGGATGCAGGTTTAATACTTGGGTTGTGTGTTAGGGTATGGCTTTGCCCTGCCCTCTTTACCATGGCATATGCTCTTCCTCATTTTGTATGTAGGGTTGAATGCCCAGCACTAAACATCAAGAGGATGATGTCATGGCTCAACATTTTTATCTATCCTTTTTGAAAGCTTGACAAGAGACATTTTATCATATATTATGTTATATTAATTATATTAATTTATTAATTTTCCAACTCTGGAAATGCTCCTTGTGCATCTGCCTGTTTTCAAGAATATAGAGACCCAAGTCTCAGAGCTTGGTGTTTATATCACACGTGTGATGAGAAATTAATGTATAGCAGTAAAATAAGCACAAGACTGGAAGTCAAGTGTCCTGTGTTCATTTGTGCCACCATTGTTTTATTTTAATTGGCTCATACTTTCTTTATATCTCAGTTCTTTTTCTGGGTAAAATAGGGGCTTGATATAGATGATTTCTACATCTCTTTTTTCCTTAAAGTTTCATTTCTTTGGTTCTATCATACTATAGACCAGTGGTCCCCAACCACCAGGCCATGGACCAGTACCAGTCCGTGGGCCATTTGGTACCAGTCTGCAGAGAAAGAATAAATAACTTACATTATTTCCATTTTATTTATATTTAAGTCTGAACGATGTTTTATTTTTAAAAAATGACCAGATTCCCTCTTTTACATCCATCTAAGACTCACTCTTGATGCTTGTCTCAGTCACATGATATGTTTATCCATTCCACCCTGTCCGTGAAAATATTTTCTGACATTAAACTGGTCCGTGGCCCTAAAAAGGTTGGGGACCACTGCTATAGACTATAAATGTGATAAAGAGAAAATGTGAAATAAATGAGTTTAGCTGTCATTACCCACTTCCATAAATGTTTATTAGGTAAAAAAAAAAAAAAATACCCTCTCTGTGTCATCACAGCAAATGATTTATAGCTAGTTTCTTTGTTACTTCTCTTACTTCCTCCCAAAATGATTTATTTCTAATTCTTTTTTAACTGACTTTATTGGGGTGACATTGGTTAAGAGTATTATATAAGTTTTGGCTGTGCCTTTCCATAATGCATTATCTGTACACTGCACTGTGCATTTACTACTTGAAGTCAAGTCTCCTTCCATCACCATTTATCTTCCTTTACCCCATTCTATCTCCTCATCCCCTTTTCCCTCTAGTAATCACCATACTGTAGTCAGAGTCTATGGTTTTTATTTTTTCTTTGCTTAATTCCTGCACCATTTCATCCAGCCTCCCAAACCCCCTCCCTTCTGACTGCCATCAGTCTGTTTTATCAATGATTTTGTTCTTCTTATAAACTTAACTATATTATGAATAAAAGTAACCAGATTGATGCCCTCTACAGGTAGGCATCACTCTCTGAGTGACCTGAGAGTTTGTTTGAAATGAAATAGAATTCTTATAATGATGGAGATATTAACCATAAAGAGTACAGGTTATGCAGTATGGTACTTGCATAAGTATGCATGTGTACATGATGTGTATGCTTTTATAACAAAGTTGTTACAATTCAAAGATCTAAATATGTGAAAGGTCTTCCCTTTTAGATGAATCCTTTAAACTTTTAAGTAAAACTCATAAGTGAATCTAGATTACAGCCAACTGCCTCCACCCCATCCCTGATGACAAATGCAAGACAATTGCTCAACACCGGGACTTTTACTGGAAACCCGACCATCCTGCCCAAAGCCGCCAAGTGCTGCCAATCCACAGGAGGCACTCCATTTCTGAATCGCTGCACAGCAGCCCTGCTGATCCTTAATCCTCATGGATACAGTATTGACACGTGGCCAAGACTTTCAGAAAATTCATTTTTAAAAGAAAAAAAAAAGAATAAGAGAAAAAAATAAGCTCACATCCTGAGAAGTGAACATTTTGAAAAGGAGAAAAAATGACTCAGTAAATAAATTTAAAGACCATCAGTCCCCATGATACACGTGGCTTGTGTTCTAAAAGTTCATTTTCAGACCAATTGTTAAGAATGTTGTCTTTTTTTCTACAGAAACATTGTTTTACTTGTCAACCGTGTTCTCAGTTTAGGCCATATAATTTTATTTAAGCATGCATGTCACTGACATATTTAATATACAAGTGATTTTGAACCCATCGCATATCAATATGTCTGTTGACAAGGTAATCAGATATGCATCATGTCTGCTGTCAGTCTGATTCACTCATTGATTTATTCATTCAGTCATTCACCGAGCACTTAATATGTTACAGGTGGGGAAAATGTGGCTGACAAGACAGGCCTCATCCCTGACTTCATGGAACTTATTAAAATCATGTTTGGTTATGCTTAGATACTAGCAACATGTTTAGCAGATGCTAAGAATAAGGCAAATGGAGTCTCCAATATAGAATATTCATGAATACAACTGAGTCATGGGACTCATTTATAATAAGTAGGACAAATAAGATGGGAAAAGGAGGGGCCGATTCAATGAGTGACATGAAATATTAGCTATGGATGAGAGCAACATGAGTCTGAGTGGTTGGAATGCTACTTATTGTTTATGGGATTGGGCAAAACTGACAAGAAGTAAATAAATTAGAGTATCATCAGTGGGAAAGGTCTTTACCTGTACCATTACCATTTGTCTCTAAGTTAGAAATATAACCTTCCATTTCTGATATCTTTATAACCTCTTATGCCTGTCTTGGAGACTTAAAACATTGGGGCTGGCCCTGACTGGTGGCTTAGTGGATAGAGTGTTGACCCGGCATATGGACTTCCTGGGTTTGATCCCTGGTGAAGACACATAAGAGAAGCAACCATCTGCTTTTCTTCCCCTTTTTTTCCTCTTCCATTCCTGCAGCCAGTGACTGATTGTTCTGAGCATCAACCTCAGACACTGAGGACAGCTCTTTTTATTTGAATGAACATCAGCCCCAGATAGGGTTGCCAGGTGGATCTTGGTGAGGGTACATGCAGGAATCTGCCTCACTATCTCCCCTCCTCACCAAAACCCAAAAAACAAAAAAACAAAAATACCAAATAAAAACCCTGAAACTCATTTTTATCTATGTATCTTGGATCTGTTGAATTTGTGTGAAGCATAGTCACTTGCTAGAATAAGGCTCATTCTTTCTTTAGATACAACTTGATTTTTGTCACCTATTGCTTCAGCATCTGGGTCTAGTCTCACCTGAGGTCATGTAGCAGGGACCATCATCCCTGGAATCCATTTGCTTCTTTTCTGAAGTTTTCAGCATCCTGCAGCAGTCAGGATTTGTTTCAAGAACTCCTCTTAGACCTCCATTTGAGTTCCTGTTGACAGACTTTGAACCCAGTAAATAATCAAGCCATCTGTGTTTGACCTACTTTCTCAGCATACCTCTCAAGGTTTCTGCTTAAGACTGAGTCCCCTTCCACCTCTATCTTTCCTCCCCTACCATGCAAGTGACTTTTTCAAGTATTCTAGCAACTCTTTCAAAATAGAAATATGTTCTGCATTTACCAAAAAAAAAAAAAATACAATATATGTAGACATATGCTGAAACATACATTTTTTTTTTTGCACAAAAGGTTCAAAAGAACTTAGGAGTGGTTGCACAGAAAGCTGGCTTCTGCTACTATGACCTCTTAAGGTGACTCACAGTAAGTCCTGGCTCCTTGTCATTTATTAGGAAGGACACAAGAAGCAGCCAGCACTATTTGTCTTTTCAATTTTTCTGTTCTCTTCTTCTCTGGCTTGTTGCTGGTGCCAAGAATAAAGAAACTTGGACTCTTCTTCTTATTCTGTAATCCCAGAATTGCTATTCTTTAAAAAAAATTAAGGAGCATTTCTGCCACAATAAAATATAAATAATTAGGAAGCTAAAGGTCCCAAGCTGTTGTCATTTTCTCATTTTTTTTTTCCTTACTTAAACTGTGTAGAGAAAGACAAAGGCACAGATAGGAGATAACAGTGGCATCAGTGTTTCCAAAGAACAAATAGAAATGTATTTTCTTCATTTAAGAGAAAATACAGACTCTAGGGACCTGCAAGGGATATGGCTCAGGGAGAGAGTGTGCCAGAAAAACATTTGTGTTGGCTTATTTACAATATTGGCATTCTTTATCAATAAAATTAAAGTGTTTATATATATATATATGTAGTAAAAACCAATCTATATGACACTTCAGTGTTTGAAAGTGATTTCCATATCCATTATTTCATTTTTAGTCTTGCAACACCTCTGAAGAACATTTAAGGTGGTTCTTATCAGCTTTATTTAACAGTTGAGAAAATCAGAAGCTTACTGACATACTCAAGGTAGCAGAGCTACTGATAGAATGATGACCAAACCCAGACTTTCTGATGTCAAATCAGTGTAATTTTTATGCCCTCGTGCATAATATTATGTCATGGGGCAGTTTTATATTGTTTCCTTCTGTTAATATTATAATACTGACATCACATTAGTAGTCTTAGGTTAGTGAAAGGATTTCAGTTATTTTTAAAAGTTTAACACTTATCTAAGTAAAGTTATAGAAGGATAGAATGGATGATCTGTCTAAACCAGCATGGAAATCCTGTTACCTGTACTCAGTCTTCCAGACGCCTAGCTAAGGTGTCCATGAAACACGGTTCTGGCTAATGAGATTAAAGAGAATTCTGGGAACATTTTTGCTGTTTTTTTTTTTTTTTTTCTTTCCATTTACTTAGAGAAATCCAGATCCTACTTATTTTTACAGGAAGGAAGTAATAAGTTGCAGTAAAGATGTCATAGGTGTCAAGTAAAAGTAGGATAGACTAGTGCTTGTGGATTTGGCAACTTGGAGAGTCTGGGTGCTAACTAGAGCAGAGTCGGTGACGTGGCAAGATGAACCATCTACTCGAATCTCATTTGATGTGTAAATCATGGAAGTATTTTTTTTTCCTGTAGAATCACATACTGATGTCTGTCAAATGTAAAAATACATACATAACCTTTAGAGCCAGCATTCTACTTCTAGGAATCTATTCATGGCAGCACTGAAATCATGAAAATTAGAAACGACAAATTTCTGTCACTAATGGAAGTGTATATCTATGCTACAGAATACAGCAAGACTACAAATAACATAATTTTGTTTTAATGTTGATGAAATACCGCAGGAACTTAACTCTTGTTTATATCAACTCACCTGTGGTAAAATTGGTTTTGTTACACAATGATGTGTAACATGTTAGGTGAGGAGTTATGGCACCAAACAGTCAATAAGAATGTTGTGGTGTACTTAAATCCATTAATACGGACAATTGTCCAAGTGAAAAATTTTTTAAAAATTAACAATATGTGAAACAATAAATTATAGTATGTTTCAGTTATATGTCATCTTTCCATTAACATTTTCCACTGGAGATCTTTGAATCTCACTGGCAGCTTGGATTCAGGCTGGTAAAAGGCTTCAGGACTGACCTGTGTTCAATTCCTGGGCTTGTGTTTCTGTTTATCCCATCTTTACATTCTGTGTCAAGGCTGAGATCAGCTCTTCCCATTGCTATTCACTTCTGCCTGGTGGGACACTGTCCTCACCTACACTTACACTGAGGATGAAGGCCTTGAATATCTCAGCATTTGGGCCTTTTCTGATTAGATTTCCTGTCTATATATGACATATCTCAGAATACATTGTTTCTTTTAAGTGTATATAAATTTTATTACAAAAAACAACAACAAAGAAGTGTTAAGGATGATGTGAAGAAATTAGAACCATTGTGTATTACTAGTGCATATGCAAAATGGTGTAGTCGTTATGAAATGCAACACAGTGGTTCCTCAAAGAATTCAACAGCATTACTATATAATCCAGTAATGTCATTTCTGAGTATGCTCTCCAAATAAGTAAAGGCAAAGATTTGAATAGGTATTTGTTTACCCATATTTATAGCAGCATTATTCACAACTCATGTCCACCAAACAGATAAGTGAATAAACAAAATATGATACATATATGCATTGAGATATTATTCAGCCTTAAAAAAGAAAAAAAATCTGACCCATGCTACAACATGGATGAACCTAGAAGACATTATAAGCCACACACAAAATAATATATATTGTATAATTTCATTTATAAGAGGTCCTTGGAATAGTCAAATTCATAGAGACAGATAATATTTACAATGGTGGTTGCCAGTGCTGGGGGGAGGTGAGAATGAGGAGCTATTGTTTTAATTTGGAAAGATGAAGAGTTCTAGAGATGATGGTGGTGTTGATTGTACAACAATGCAAATGTACTTATTGCTACAAAACTGGGCACTTAAAAATGGTTGAATGATAGGCCTTGGTTGGTTGACTCAGTGGTAAAGCATCAGCCTGGTGTGTAAATATCCCGGGTTCAATTCCCGGCCAGGGTACAGAGGAGAAACGCCCCATCGGCTTCTCCACCCCTCCCCTTCTCCTTTTTCCTTATCTCTCTCTTCCCCTCTGGCAGCCAAGGTTGGCTCCATTGGAGCTAAGTTGTCCTGGGCGCTGAGGATAGCTCCATGGCTTCCACCTCAGGCACTAGAATGGCTCCAGTTGTAACTGGAGCAATGCCCCAGATGGGCAGAGCATCGCTCCCTAGCAGGCTTACCGGTTGGGTCCCGGTTGGGTGCATGTGGAAGTCTGTCTCTCTGCCTCTCCACTTCTCACTTCAGAAAAATACAAAAAAAAAAAAAGTTGAATGATAAATTTTATGTTATGTATATTTTATACAATTAAAAAATGAAATTAAATGTATATAACATAATCTTACAGTCCATAATTTATGACATTTTAGGTTTGATGAAATGTTGATGATTCCTGGGAAGAAGGAAATAAAATCTTTGAGAAGCTGAAATTCATCTCAGAACTGCAGGTCCCAATTTTTGACAGGAAGAGTAAAATTAGATCAGGTAATTGGGACAGGTCAGAAGCCTCAGGAGCAGGTATGTTCACAGACTTATGTGTCTGAGAATAAGGAAAGTTTCATTCTGGATGACACCTTACTTCTAAGTGATGTTTGAAGTGAAGTCATCAGGTAAGAGCGGTGTGGGAAAGGAGGTTTGGGAGATAAAACACGCAGCTGGAGGAGTCCAGTCAGCCCTGAAGAAAAATGAACCTGTTAGCAGTCTGGAGTGCCTGCTGGAGGACATGAATTTTAAGTAAAATCAGTCTGAATAGTTGTGTTGCCGATCCCAGCACTATTTAAATGCAATCAGGAGAACAAACGTGGCAGGGTGACTCCAATGTCAGGGTGAGGCATGTGTAGAACAATGGCAAGAAGGAGGTAGGTGAGGGAATTGAGGATCGTTTGAAAAAAAATGAATGTGATTTAAATCAGGGGTAGTCAACCTTCTTATACCTACTGCCCACTTTTGTATCTCTGTTAGTAGTAAAATTTTCTAACTGCCCACTGGTTCCACAGTAATGGTGATTTATAAAGTAGGGAAGTAACTTTACTTTATAAAATTTATAAAGCAGAGTTACAGCAAGTTAAAGCATATAATAATAATTACTACCAAGTACTTTATGTTGGATTTTTGCTAAGTTTGGCAGAATAAATCTTTATAAAACAACTTACTATAGTTAAATCTATCTTTCTATTTATACTTTGGTTGCCCTGCTACCACCCACCATGAAAGCTGGAATGCCCACTAGTGGGTGGTAGGGTTCAAGTTGACTATCACTGATTTAAATGATTGACCTTGGGTTTCCTTGTGTGTGAAATAGACATAATAATAGAATATATCTCAGAAAGTTGTGAAGTCAATGTAAAATACTAAACAACCTAGCACTTAGAAAGTATTCAAGAAACTTTTGTTCTTGGATAAAAAGTTTTATCCAAAACTCCTAACATATTGCTATGGGTTATAAAATCTCTACTAAACAATGAAGTAGATACGTGGCAACTGATCATAAGTTTTGATGAGAACAAAAAATAATTTAGCAGTTCTGGCTGCTTTGCTCAGTGGTAGAGTGTTAGCTTGGCGTGTGGATGTTCTGAGTTTGATTTCTGCTCAGGACACACAGGAGAAGTGACCATCTATGTCTTCCCCTCTCCTCCTTCTCTCTCTCTCTCTCTTCTCCTTCTGCAGCCAGGGCTCAATTGATTAGAGCACATTACCCTGGATGCTGAGGATGGCTCCATTGAGCCTCCACCTCAGGTGCTAAAAATAGCTTGGTTGTGATCATGGCCCCAGACGGGGAGAACATTGGCCCCAGATGAGGTTGCCAGCTGGATCTTGGTGGGGGTACATGCAGGAGTCTCTCGCTCTCTCCTCTCCTCTTACTTGGAAAAGAAAAAAATAATAATAATTAGCTGAGGACTTTGAGCAAACAAGCTAGAGGTAAAACGTCGGATGAATGGAGGCTTTGATGAGAGATGAGTGGGTAAAGCAGTGAGGCTGGGGAGAGGGTGCTATAACCTGAGAGCACACGCTTCCATGACGAAGGTGTTTGCAGAAGGAAGAGGTGGTTAGTTTTGGAATGCCTGGATATGGGACAAGGAGGATGCCCACTTCCCCTCCTGAACCTGAGGAACAAGGTAAGAGAGACAAAAGAGAAACAACCTTGATTCTACTTGAAGAGAAGCAGTTTCCTCAAGAGACAGCTCAGTTTCAGTAAAAACACAGATGTGAAGGGAAGAATCAGAGAAAAGACTAAGATATTTTAAAAGTTCACTGATTATAAATTTAGAGTTCAAAAAGAATATAGTAGGGTTTTAAGAGAAGGACAGTTCCTGCTCTTTCTGAGTCAATGAGTTCAGATCAGAAGTACATTGCAGTATGGGGTACAATGAACTAAGACAGCGAGGATTTTCTGTTTTGGCTATTATATGTGGGCATATGACAGTCACTTAGACTTGACAAATACTCAGGAGTTTGAGGGCTGCTCATTGGGGTCAGAGTACTTATCAATTCAATCATACACTGCTTTGTGTTATGTAAATTTTACCTATTATATTATTTTTAAAATTCTGCATGTAGGTATATCTAGTTTCTTCCTTCAATACATCGACACTTTCTGAGAGGGAAAAAATGCTTTTCTTCATGATTCTCATATTTTGTTAACCAAATTAGAGTATTTTGTAAACACACAATGCTCAATATTTTTCATCAACTGATTTTTTTATTACTTGAGCCATAAACGGAATTACATTATCAATTTAAAATTTATATTTAGCTGTGCATATACACATATTACTAGTTTTAGGACAGGAGCCTAATAATCTCTGTTCTTAATCTTAATGTGATAGTATCTGATGTTCAGGAAGGAATAGAAGAATATCCCCATACCAGACTACACATTTAAATTGAAATATAAAGTGTGTTGTGGTATTTGCCATGTAGATTTTTTTTTCCTTGCTCCTTTTAAATACTTACATAGTCCAAAGAAGTTGAATTTTTTGAGATAAACCAGGATTACTTATAAATTATTTTCTTTCTTACTAAATGGTTTCTTTTCAGACCTTTGAACAACCAATGGACTGCAAGTGATTGTGTATAGAGGCTTTCCCACCATATTCTTTCACTAATACAACACACTCTTGGAGCTGAAAAGAAATAAGAAAAAGGAGATTATGGCAAGATGGAAAAACCATTTATTTCACCATAGGAATTGAACTTGATATCCAGATCAGAAATAACTAATTCATGACAAAGACTCTTTTCCTAATGTCCCAACTAACTTTTGTTCTAGCTTTAGCCCTTGAATTACTTCTAATTCAAACTTTTGCAACTGGTTCTCCTTAACCTCTTCTGCACAAGGAACATAAGAATTCAATGAACACAGCATGATTAATGGGCAAAATGAGTGAAAGTATTAATAGATATATTCCTAACCTGACCTGTGGTGGTGCAGTGGGTAAAGCGTTGGCCTGGAATGCTGAGGTTGCTGGTTTGAAACCTTGGGCTTGTCTGGTCAAGGCACATATGGGAAGCGACGACTATGAGTGATGCTTCCTGCTACCCACTCCACCTTCTGTCTCTAAAATTAAAATTAAATAAATAAATAAAAATAAATATTCTTAGAATGATTCAACTACAGTATTAAATGTCAGAGTACACTGTTCCCTGAGACATATCATTGAACAGGACAAATACAATATGGGCCTTTTACAAACAGATTTGATCATTTTCTAAACTCTATCAAAAAATCTGAAGTATTTTTAACTTTTGCCTCTTTGATCTTTTCTTTAACATTAAAATAGTATAGTTTAAAATTTATGATTAACATATCCTTTTCTCCTCTCTCCAAAGAACTTGAATATAACATCCAGCAATCATTATTACCCTCATTTTTAATACCACTTTGTTACTGATTACTTATAAAAGTTTACTCAAATGTGACATACATCCTTGTCCTTAATGAATATGAAATGTATTATATGATACAAGAGCTGTGTTCTTATTTTTAGGGTACAAGAAAAAATATTAATATCAACCACTAGACACTTTACCCTAAAAGAATAACAAAAATTATCTACAAATAATTGAAAACCTACACTGCTCACAAAAATTAGGGGATCGGGGAACATGCAGATACTTCAGTACTTTGGGCCTTTTGTATAGTGCATTTTCACCGATAAAATAAAAGTTTGTTTTGCATCTCATTTGCATAATCAAACAACTTTCTTTGACTTGTCATTTGCTTTTCTTATGTTCTTGTTTAATAAAAAAATGCTTTTTTTAATTGCTTCATTTTCATTTTGAAAGATCCTCTAATTTTTGTAAGCAGTATATTTTAAAAAGAAAAAAAAATGTTATCTTAACTTGGGACTGGCAAAATCATTATCATCAGTCAAAGCATAGTGAAATTCACCACAACCTTCACTTTATAAATATAGTAGTTTGGAAAATAAACTGCATAACTAATTTTAACCCTTTTCATCTTTATTACATTATTACACCTGAGGACTTTATTTTAGGTTAGCAGTAAACCAAGTAGTTCATCTTATGTGTCTTATGCATAAAGAAGCCAAATGTTCTGCTAAAAAAAAATAATGAAATACTTCCCCATGCTGTCAATTTTGCTGCTCCTTGGAACTCAAAGTCTATATAAAAACCTTAGTGTACAAATGCTGTAAACCACCTGTGAGTCTGTGAGCTGGATTTGAAAGCACTTCAATGAGTGCAATGAGCATTCACTTCTTATTTTGCTTAGTGAAGATTTCAGTGGATTTTTTAAACTGCTGACTTGCTCTGGAAAAACAGGGATTTTATTTTCAAAAACAAATTGATCTCTCTTCCCTTTAACAGACACTCATACAATTAAAAAGCAAGCAAAACCATCAAGATGAGCATTCAGAAGCAAAGGGAAAAATTATTACAAAATTGCCATTTATTAAAACAGGCAATTATATTTTAGAATAACTTTCTGAAAGTACAGCTAACACATTATTTACCAGATTAAAGGGGAAAGAATTTTGGGATATTGGAAAAGAAAATGCTGGTTCAGGTAACGGCTTTCTTTCGATAAAGACATACATGCAGAATAACTCACTTGACTGACAAACCTATGAGACAGGTATTGTTCCCACTTTACAGATGAGAAAGACATAGATAGAATAGTTGTAGTAACTTTTCTAAAGCCACACAGCTGGAAAGTAGCAGGGCTAGATTACCAGTTAATTCCTCCTGACTCCTGATGTGCTTGTTTCTCTGTCACTACACTGAGCACCCCTCTGTGTAACCTACAAATGAGACATGCACAGTCAGAACATGAGACCCTGTGATACACAGAGAAGCTAGAGAACCGAAGTGTAAAGATTAGAATTGCATTGCCAAGTGTTGCAGAGTGAGGCTACTGACACCTATTCTGTGTGTTACAATGTTTCTCCTCCAGGCCTGTCAGGCAGGATGCTATCTGATGTCAGCAGTTCAAGCCCTGCATGAAGCCAGTGAAAAGAAAATCTGCCCTATGTAAACATGCTTCCTTCCTAGCCTTTCTGTTTGACAGTATTTACTTGAAACTGACCTCTGCCAGAAATACAGCAGGCCTCGTTCAATGATAGGAAAGTCAACATTTGCCATGTCTGTTCCACTCAAAGTTCAAACAGTGGGCCTGGTCCCATACTGACTATTCAGCTTTTCCCAACGAATCAAACTTCTCACTCCTGTAAATTGTCTTGATTGTTTATGTAGTTATTTTTCTTATTGTGTCTATACATGGGACCTTATATAAAAAAATAAATTGAACACAATTCTTATTTTTAATGGAATTAAAAACCTGTCCTTTATATATTGTGATATAACACCCTAGCCGAGGCCTCAGTAGAAAAACCACTACCACCGTTTTATAATCTATCACTATTTCAAGGAGGAGTTTGATTAGGCCTGACTGGATGAGCTGATGCTACAAGACATTAATTGGGAATGCATGGGCAATTAGTGTGGTCCGGTGCAGGGGAGGTGATAGTTTTACTGAGATGCCTGGTACTTGCTAGAGACAGGTGGGCGGTGGATTCAGCTGGGTTCTTTTTTCCTTTTTTATGTGGTCATGGAGTCTCTCCATCTGTGCTCCCCAGACAGGGAGTCAGACTTCCTAAGGGAAGTTAAAGTTCTAAGAGGAAATGCTCCAGGTGGAAAGCTGAATGTCTTATCTATATTTTGGAATATTTTTACAACTATAATTAAATGGTTGCTGATTCATTGTTTAATTTTTTTTCTCTCTTATACTGTGAGGTCCATAGAATTAGAATCATGGTTTTTTGTTTGGTTGGTTGTTTTATAGGTGAGAGGAAGAGAGATAGTGAGACAGACATCTGCGTGTGCCCCTATCGGGATCCACCTGGTAACCCCATCTGAGGCCATGCTTGAGTATTTTTGGCTCCTGAAGCTGTTGCACTCTGGCGGAGCTATCCTCAGCACCCAGAGCTATGCTTGGATCAATCAAACCACTGCTATGGGAGGGAAAGAGGAAGAAAAGGGAGAGGGGAAGAGAAGTAGATGGTCACTTCTCCTGTTTGCCCTGACCAAGAAGCGATCCTGGAACATACATAGGCCGGACCTGATAGATATATGAATTTACCAGAACTTCCAACTGCCCTTTTTTTGTCCCACCTGGCTGCCTGACCTCACCCTTACTTACTGGACAATCACCCCTGAGGCAGAAAAGTTCCAGAAAGCTGATCAACCACCCAAGTTGGAGCATTCCAGAAAGCTGAAATCCTAAAACTGTAAAAAGGAACATACAAGAACTTTTGACTCAGTACCCCCTCAGACTCTCCCAAGCCCTATAAAATTTGCCTCATAGTCTGCAACCAGTGCCCTTTCCTCCGGAGAAGTGCCCAGCAGGGTTCCTTTCTTCCTTTCAATAAAGCCTGTTACTCTGATCTTTTCGGACTCCCATGGATTCCAACATTTGGTGCCAAAACCCGGGACAGGGTACTAACTGCCTGGACAATCCCTCTTTGCCATCCAAATTTACAACCAGGGAAGCAGTGGGCATCAGCAGCTCCTCCCAGGCTTACTCCCTGATTGTGTTTGGATGTGTAATTGTAGGTTGATTGGCCGGTGATCTGTCCCTGTCCCAAACCCCTGCCATTGCAGAGAAAGGTAAGGAGTTTCTTCCTCCCCCTTCCCCGATTGGCCTCCAAATTTCTCTCTAAAAATACCCCTCCCTGGTCGGATGGTTTTGACTTCGTTCCCCATATCTACTAGTGGTCTGCCTCTACTCCTTTATGGACCTCTACAAAAGTCTAGGCGCACCTAGCCAGGCCGCTCTCCTATGCCCTGGGATCTCAGCCTTGGTGTGATGACGTCCTGTCCAAGACTCTCTTCCTACAAAGGTTTTCTCCTCTCGTAACTGTGACTGAAGGCGGAGACACCCCCTTCTCTCAACAGTCTCCTCTACTGTGAGCTCCTCCCAGTCCAAACCATCCAGCCAGACTCCCCTCGGAACACGGGCTCCTCCCAATCTCAGGCCTCAGAGACTACTCCTTCAGGACTCCTCTACTCCTTCGGAACTCACTCTACTCTCTGAGGATCACAGTTTGGGAGGTTTCTACTCCTAGTGGCCTGCTTCTACGGACTTCCTCGAAAGTCTAGGTGCCTATCCAGGTTGCTTTCTACTACCATTACAATATCCGAAGAGATCTTGACAATTTCTGCCACCAGACGGGGAGGGTATCAGAAATTCCTTATGTGCAGGTTTTCTTCTCCTTTCGCTCCTGTCCTTAATTTCTGTGCCGCTTGTTCTACACGCAGGCCGTTTTTGGCCAGAGAAACCTCACCTAAAACCTCCGCTCCTAATCTTTCCTTCTCTGCAGACTCCCAACTCTCTCCCCTTACTGCCTGACCCCCAGGGGCACCCCTCTCTTGGGATCCCTCTCTGGTCCCTCTGCAGATCTCTTCCACTTGAGTCTCTTCCCTCCAGAAAGTCCTCTCCCTTCTCTTCAGAGCTCTAAATATTTTGACTCCTCTGACTATGTGGCACCACCACCAGCACTTTAATCTCCTCTTCCTCCTCCTGCAGATTCTGACCCTTCTTCTTTCCATCCAGCTGTTCACACTGTCCATCCGTCTGCTTTCTCTCTTCTTCCCCTCTATGCTGACAACTCCCTGCCATCTTGAAAAGCTTAAAAAAGCAGAGTTTTCTATTGAGTAGTGTGAGTGAGTAATCTGTTTTGTCTCTTTGTTTGTCAGAAAATATCTTTAATATAATTTTAATTGAAACAAGTAAAGCACGCTCATTTAAATTCCTTAATTCATAATCTGTATGAGAAGTCTTTGTTTAATGTGTAACTGTGTCTATTTCTAAGGCCTTAAACAAAAATTACCCACCTCTTAAATTAAGGCTTACTCATCCCCACGGACTCTCCCTGAAATACCCCCATCCTTCCTGTTCGAAAACAGTCAGGAGCTTATTGCCTCGTACAAGCCTTACACCTAATCAATGAGGCAGTAATTCCCCTCCATTCAGTAGTCCCTAATCTGTACAAGTTACTGTCACAGATTCCCTCAAACACCACTCACTTCACAGTCTTAGACCTCAAGAATGCCTTCTTTACCATTCCTCTACACTTTGACTCTTACTTTCTGTTTGCATTCACCTGGACTTACTTGGACACTAATGCAGCCCAGCAACTTACAACTTACAACTTACTGTCTTACCCCAGGGGATCAAAAACAGCCCACTCCTGTTTGGGCAGGCACTAACTCAGGATTTAGCAGCATGCAATTTCAAAACTAGTACTCTCTTATAATATGTAAATAACCTACTCCTCTACAGCCCCTCCCTGCCTGCCTCAAGGAGACACATCACTACCCTTCTTAACTTCCTCGCTGTGAAGGGATATTGTGTCTTCTCTGCTAAGGCTCAACTTCACTCTCAGTCTGTAGTCTATCTGGGTATCACCTTAACCCCTACCACCTGAGGTCTCACCCTAGATTGAACTCAGATGCTCCGCAGTCTCCAACCACCTACCACCGCAAATCAAATTCTTTCTTTCCTCACTCTAACAGACTTCTTTAGACACTGGATTCCCAATTTTGCTCTCTTAGTCAAACCCCTCAGTGAGATCTTCTGAGCATGGCTTTTAAAGTCTATAATGGCCAAGGAAGTAACAGAAAAGGCAAATAAGGCCCAAAAGAAGTTAGGAAATACCAGCTTTTGGCATACGCTTTTAAAGGCTCCAGCACCCTAAAGGGCTTCATAGAATTCCATCAAGGCCCTGCTTCAGAGTGGAAAGAAAGGTCATTGAACTGAAGCCTGCGAGGCTTCCTTGCCCCACCAGTTTACACATCTTTGCTGTGGAAAGAGGGATATTTCCTTGCTCCATGGAGGGAGGGTTTAGTCTCTTCTAGCCCTGTTCCAGCTACCTGTGACCTGACCTTGCCCAATATGTTGGGAATTGCCACTGAAGGCTCAAGGACAGCATTCACGAGCCTAAGGTATTTGTTCCAAGTAGCAGATAAGCTGATCTCATTTCTTGTAAACACAAGGGCCATCTACTATGCCTTGCCTGAATATTTGAATTTTATTTATCCCTCAAAGATCTCTAATGTGGGTATTGACAGTCTGATTTTGTTGCTTTATTTAATGTATAGTGTCTCCTTTATTTCTCTTGTCTCAATACCCCATGCCTATTATAGGCTGGGACCTGCTGCTAATTCCAGCTAGAAGCAGTAGTCACTAGGACTTAAACTCTAACTGCAAAGTGTAGAAATGTACCCACCCTTTCCCTAAGTACTTGCAGGACTTACAGGTGTTGGGTAAATAAAATATATTATGCTCACTTTGTTAAAGATAGCACTGCCCATGTGGAAGCCTGTCGCCCAGGTGATATTAATGTGTGTTGGGGGTGGGCTATAGGCAGGCAGGATACTTGTAGCCTGGGTCTGGTTTTAGGACTAAGCCTTTCCCACCCTTTTTGATGTGGTGTGGTACAATCCCATCATGTCTCAGATAAGTGACTTTGTATTAGAGACTTCCCCATTTTGTATATTGGAGTAAAGGTTTTGATTTCTGCACTATAAAGTGGGGCAGACCGGGAGCTTGCTCTCTTGTTTCCTGAGATTAGTATTAAAGAGGATAGCAGAGAAAGGCCACGTGCAGGAGGCAGGAAAAGCAGCCAAGATGGCAGAGTGCTGAAGGAAAAGCCAGTTTGTGCAGAGTTTGTTAAGGAGAAGGAAGGAGATGGGGAACAGAGGTGAATAAGTCTGGTGAGCTAGAAACCTTTGATTCTAGAAGAACTTGAATAAGTCAGTAGCTTTGTGAGCACTGAATGAGTGGGTTTTGGGGCCCAGTGTGTTTTTTTACTTGCCCGTCTGGTGCAAACTAGGATTAAAGATGATGGCCCAACAGTTTTTGGCTCCGTTGGTTCTTTACTGACTGTACGAATCCAATGCAAACCTGCATGGGCCAGGCTACTGTGATAGTGGCCGTGGCAACCGGCTTTACAATAGGTTATTCAGCAAACTGTTCAAAGACTGTCTCCAAGAGGTGCTTCCAGCAGTACATCACCCAAAGACCCACTTCCCTGTCTTATTCCTACCCTCTCTCTCTCTGAAGCCCAGCAAATTCGTAAAAAACAAAGAGAGTCATGGAATCAGTGTTTTCACACAAACTGGGTGTCTTGACTATTGCCTTTCATTGGTCTACTTACTCTCCTATTTATTTTTCTAACTTTTGGACTCTGCCTCTTACGTTTATTCACTAGTTTCTTACAGAACCTCATGAAGACCTTTGCCAATCAGAAAAGTGGAAAAATCTACCTAACCCTACACACCAACCCTGAAACCTGCCCTCGTGAAACAGAAAAATCTGAAACCCTATAAATACACCCCTACTCTGAACAGTGGTGGAAAAACCCCTTATTCTCAATGCTAGCACCAATTATAGGACCAATTCTAATTTTGTGCCTAATTTTAATGCTTGCCTCTTTCTTTATCAAGTTCCTGCGGGCCCAAAATGAGAAAAATCTCCAGAATTACCTACAATCAAATGCTTTTACAACCCCTACTCCAACTGCCCCAAGGAGGGGTTCACAAAGGAGGCCCCCAATAGGGATAACAGAAGGAAGTAGCTCCAGAAGATGGCCAGTCTGAGACAAACCTCCTTCCTGAACCCCATACCCTCTCCTTCCCCCCACCTCTTTTCCTTTTTTATCATACCACAGAGTGGAGAAATGATAGATATATGAAATTCCAACTGCCCTTTTGTTGTCCCACCTGGCTGCCTTACCTCACCCTTACTTACTGGACAATCGCCCCTGAGGCAGAAAAGTTCCAGAAAGCTGATCAACCGCCCAAGTTGGAGCATTCCAGAAAGCTGAAATCCTAAAACCCACTTGTCTTTCTTTGTCTGGGTTTGGTGTGAGTGCTAGCTTGTATTGACTGGGTAGCCACAGGCACAGTTTTTCCTCGGGTTGGATCTCCGAGCCACAGCCTGGTTCTGCCGTTTGTGTCACAGCCTGAATCTATTCACCCCCTTTGCCCACCTTAGTTTCTATATTCTCAGTTCCCAGTGAAAGCAGCCCTATTTAGGTTAGTGAGGAAGGCGGAGCATTTCTTACTCCCTATTTCCTTCGAGGTTTGATTATATATTTAGCCAATTTTTCGCTCGACCATACCTTCGGGTGTATTGCAAAACATCTGGAGGCTCCAAGGATAGGTTTTTCTGTTTCTGGTTGAAGATCTTGTTGAGTTTTGGGGGAGATTTATCGGTATCGCTTCCTACCGTACCATTACTCTGATGTCATCTCTGAATGAATGAATTAAATATAAAAGTTTTAACAACAGTAGAAAAACATGTCACTTGCTACTGATTGCTCTTTGAACAGGGTCATTTGAGATAGTCTGAACTACTTGTTAATTTTTTGTGATAGAAATATTAATCTTTTATTATGAACCTTTTATATGCCAGTGTTTTTTACAAAGAGCTTTTTATTTATTCATAATAATAACCCTCTATTATATATAAATTACCTACATTTTATAAATAAGAAAACTGTGACTCAGAAGATTAGAGTGATTCATCTAAAATCATAGAGTTATGCAAAATAATAGACCCTGGAGTTCAAACAGGATGTGGGGTTATGGGTGTGTAGTGGAGGTGGATTTTGACATTTCACACTCCCAATCAACTGTAGACCCCATAGGTTTTACTTTACTTTCTATACCCCCAAGGGTCCTTTGTATCAAAGATCCAATGTATTAATTCTGGAAGTGTCCTTGGATATTTGAAATGCAGTAGATAGTCTCTATGGGGCAGTTAGAAGAGGCTTCACAAAGTCTCAAGGCATAGGGAGGTATTATTGTGGTGGACCTCCCCCAAGGCAACTTTGAGTAGAACACTACATCCAGAGAGGAGATATGAAGAACTCAATCAATAGCTTAAATGACTGATTCTTAATAGAATTCAAAATCTGTCTTCTTATACATTGTTGCATAACATACTAGTCTCTTAGTTGGTAATAAATCTCATCTGAAGACACTGGCTCACCTCCTCCAGGTTTGCTGGCACAACCACCCACAGTGAAAAGCAGTCACTGATGTTAATTTTGCTTTTCTATATCTCCTCTCCTGCTCTGACCTTTCCTTACAATCCTACCCTACCCCCACGGCCCACCCCAATCCAAAGCTCCCTAGTTTAGTAATTCTCTTCCAGAAGGAAAGAGTAAGGTGGTAACACCTTTTTTTTCATCTCAGTGGTCTTATTATGATGTAAAATTGATTCTCTTTTTTTCTTTGACTATCTCTTTTGATTCTCAAAATCCCGTTTTAGATGTCAAAGAGTTTTGACTGTTTCTTCACCTTTTCATTCCCACTATAATTCTCCTTCTCTGCTGGACTGTGTGGATATTTCTGACTGAATAAGGGTAAGGTTTTATACAAGAAAAGAAGGAAAAGCAAAGCACTACTATTCCAATATACTGTCTGTCCTGTGTATACCACCATCCCTACCACACCTGAGAAATATAGGCTCTGCATGTTATTTTATATCCTCTGACTGACATCCACTTAGGGTTTTTTTTGTAAGATTACCTTAAATTGCTACATTTTAAGTTAGTCAAACCACAAATGTTTTCTTTCCATCAGTAAATTTTGAACAAAATAACCCCAGCCCTCTTTACCCTTTACTACCCTTCCACCCCCTTCCCTCTGATAACCAACATACTATTGTGGGTGCCTAAGACTTTTTATTTGTTTGTTGTTGTTGTTGGAGCACACCTGTTCCCTGAGGGATGATTTCTGTGGTGAGATCACAAAGGTGAAAAAACCCCGAGGAGCCAAGGGCAACTGATGCATGCTTCAAGTCTTTATTCTTGCTTCATTCTGCTGCTCCTAGGCTACCAGTGTAGTCACAGGTATATGTAGGGCTTATAGACAATAAGGGTTACGTATCAACATTACACCAACCACAGAGGCAGATTTAACAGCGGTTGCACTGGGCGCACGCCCTGGGCCCCAATTTCTGAAGGGCCCAGCTAACTCCCAACTTTATACTTTTTTCTAATGACACTAAGTTTGTTTTCATATGTGCAATTTTAGCATTAATAGTACATAATATTTTTTATTTATTTAAAAATATGATTAGCACATATTTTTATTTTCCCTGTCTCTCTCTTTTTTAAAGCGGCCCAATATTTTCTTCTGTGCCTGGGGTCTCAAGCAACCTTAATCTGCCTCTGATCAACCATTATTACATCAGTGTGGCGTTATCAACTTGCTGTATTAGCCAGCCCGTGCCCTAAAGGCAATCTTCTGGGCTCCTCACCTAGAAGTGCCTGGGAACCAAGGCTAAGCTAGCCCAAATATATGGGGGAGCTGGCATCCAGGCCGGTTGCTCAGCACGGAGGGCTGGTGTTGCTTGCAGTTTCTCATGAGAACCAGAGCTCACATCCTGGCTTTCCCTATGAGGTTCCTCACAGTTGTTTTGATTCATTTGTTGCTTTCAATTTTATATCCCACATATGAGCAAAATCATGGCTTTTAACTTTTTCTAACATATTTCACTTAGCATGATATTCTGAAGATCCCTCCATGTTGTAGCAAATAGCAATATGTCATCTTTTCTTCTGGCTGAATAGTATTCCTCCTTCTTTATTCAATCATCTATTGATGGACACTTCAGCTGTTTCCCCTATGACCCAGCAACTGAGTTTCTATCTGAAAAAATTTAAAAACATTTATTTGCAACAATATATGCACCATTATGTTTATTGCAGCATTATTCATAGTAGCCAAGTCATGAAAAGAACTAGAGTTTTAAGCAAAGTAGTATGATTGGATTTACTTTTAAGGAAAAATCATTTGGGGCACTTAGAAAGACTGAGTTTAAGGGGAATAGCAGTGAAATCTTAGTGATGCGTTCGTTGACAGACTATTGCTTTGGTCCAAATAGTAAATGATGGCTTCTTGGAAGAAAATGGTGTGGCAGAATTTCAGGCTGACTAGGATCTACTTCTTATCCAAACTCCCATAAAATTTTATGTCTCTGCCTCGCACCACAATAACCCTGTATGCCAACTTTAAACTCTTGTTGCAGGGACTAAATCTTACTCATCTTTATTTTTTCCTCTAGCTTCTGGATACTTTATCTATAGCGAGTACTCAATGATCACTTCATTTAATCAAGGTAGAGAAACTTATAATATTCTCTTTGTGCATCTGTAGTTTTACATGAATATGGTCATAACATATTTGGATAGCATAAATTTAGAGCAAAATACTTATGTTTTAAGCTTTAGACTGTATAAGATTTTTTTTTGTTAATTTTTGGCTTGATTTTTTTTTTCCTCTTAAAATACTCCAAAGTGTGAAGTTTTAATCTACTTTTTAGTTAAACCAGGACAAATAAAGCTTGGAGCAATTTTTAAGAGGAGAAAAAAAATATTTCTTGCTGTCTCATAACTCAAAAATAACTGAGCCAATTTAATTTACTCTTTCTAAGGTGGTGGTGTTGGGGAAGAATGATAGAGACAGAATTTGGAACAAATAAAAAGTAACATTTCTCTTAAGACTAAAGCTGTAAAGTTTGAAATCCAAACAAATTTCTTGGGATGTTGAAAACAAGTAGAGATAGAAGTTGAAATAAAAATTTCTTTCACTTTTAAAGGAAGGCTTCTGCAGTTAGACATCAAAGTTCCTTAACCTAGATAAACCTTTTAGTTTTTGAAAGGAAGAATATTTCAGGAAAAAGTGCTTGAGAAAGATTTATGAATATATCTAACATATCCTTGGTGAGAAATGATTATGAGAACACACTGTAGAAAAAAACAATGAGAAAAACAGAAGTTAAATTTAATGATTTATATTTGTGCTTATTTTCTTTCTTTACTGATTAGAACTTCTCTTCATATTTCCTATCTACCTTCTAATAAATCCATCAAATAGTGTAAGGTGGTTTTTTTCTCTATGTTGCTTGACAAATATAAAAAAACAACAAGAACTTAATGTGTTCTCCAAACAATAAAATCAAATTAAAATTAATGACAGAAAGAAAATAGAAAAATGTTTAAATTATTTGAAACTAAACAACATATTTCTAAGTAATGCATGAATCAAAGAAGAAGTTTTAAAGGAAAACAAAAAACAAGTGAGGCCCTTGCTGGTTGGCTCAGTGGCTAGAGTTTAGGCCCAGCGTGCAGACGTCCTTGGTTCAATTCCCAGTCAGGGCACACAGGAGAAGTGACCATCTGTTTTTCTACCTCCTCCCACTTCTCTCTCTCTTCCCCTTTTGCAGCCAGTGACTGGATTTGTTAGAGTGTTGTCTCAGGTGCTGAAGATAGCTTGGCTGATTTAAGCATTGGCCCTAGACAGGGTTGCCAGGTGGATCCCGGTTAGAGCTTATGTGGGTGTCTGTCTCTATCTTCTCTCCTCTCACTAAAAAAAAGGAAAAAAAAGTGAGTCTCAAAATGGATTGTGAAGTAAACCTACAAATAAATAAGAGCTCTTTGCAATCTAGGACTAGGCAAACAATTATTAGACTTGACACCAAATGCATGATTCTTAACAGGAAAATTTATGAATTGGACTTTATGAGAACCTGAAACTTTTGTTTTGTGAAACATTTGTTAAAAGTGTGAAAAGATGGCCCTGGTCGGTTGGCTCAGCGGTAGAGCGTCGGCCTGGCATGCAGGGGACCCGGGTTCGATTCCCAGCCGGGGCACATAGGAGAAGTGCCCATTTGCTTCTCCAGCACCCCCCCCTCCTTCCTCTCTGTCTCTCTCTTCCCCTCCGGCAGCCAAGGCTCCATTGGAGCAAAGATGGCCCGGGCTCTGGGGATGGCTCCTTGGCCTCTGCCCCAGGCGCTAGAGTGGCTTGGTCGCGGCAGAGCGACGCCCCGGAGGGGCAGAGCATCGCCCCCTGGTGGGAAGAGTGTCGCCCCTGGTGGGCGTGCCAGGTGGATCCCGGTCAGGTGCATGCGGGAGTCTGTCTGACTGTCTCTCCCGTTTCCAGCTTCAGAAAAAAAAAAAAAAGTGTGAAAAGATGAGCTAGATTTAGAGAAAATACTTGTAGACCATATACACTGCTCACAAAAATTAGGGGATCAGGGAATGTGCAGATACTCCAGTACTTTCAGCCTTTCGTATGGTGCATTGTCACCAATGAATTAAAAGTTTTGCATCTCATTTACATAATTGAACAATTTTCTTTGGCTTGTTTGCTTTTCTAGTGTTCTTGTTTAATAAAAAAATTAAATGCTTCTTTTTTTATCGCTTCACATTCATTTTGAAATATTCTCTAATTTTTGTGAGCAGTATATATGACATAAGACTAATATAAAAAAATATAAAGATCCCTTAAAACTCAACAGTGAAAAAAATTCAATTAGAAAATAGGCAAAGTTATAAAGAGATATTTTACCAAATAATATGTACAAATGCCAAATTAGCACACAACTAGATTTTCAACAATATTAGCTATCAGAAAAGTGCATAATAAAATCGCAATGAGATACTACTACCCACGTATCAAAATGATTAAACAAATAACAACAACAAAACAGTAACTACACTAAATGCTGGTGAGGATGCCACAAAACTGAGTTACATATTTCTGATGAAAATTTAATGGCCGCTCTGGAAAGTAGTTCAGTAATTTCTTTAAATATATATATGAGCAAGTACCATATGAGCTAATAATTGTATTCTGGGCATGTATCTTGGAGAAATGAAAACTTATATTCATACAAAAACCTGTATACAAATATTTACAGCACCTGTACTTGTAATAGCCTTGAACTAGAAACAGTGCAGATACCCTTCGAGGGACAAATGGTTAAAATGAAGTTTATCTGTGTTACAGAATACTACTAAGCAAAGAAAAGAAACAACCTATTGATAGTCAACTACATAGATTAATCATCAGAGAATTATGCTGATGATTTTACTTATATGTTATTTTTGAAATGAAAAAAATTACAGAAATGATCACCAGATTAGTGATTGACAGGGATTAAAGAAGGTATAGAAGTAAGGAGGAAATGTATGAGGCTATTAAGTGTAACATGAAGGATTTTGAGAAAAATGTTCTGAATCTTGACTTTACCAATATCGATATCCTGGTTGTAATAGTGTACTGTTTCCCAAGAAGTTATCATGAGAGGTCACTGAGCAAAGGGTACCTGGGATCTCTCTGGATTATTTCTTACAACTGCATGTGAATCTACAGTTATCTCAAAATAAAAAAAAACTAAATTTATAAACCATAGTTATTTTTATTTAAAAACAATAAGTATTTTGCTCATTGTGAGAGGATTATTACATGACAGAGCTGGGATTTGGACCACCTGGATTTGGAAACCAGAATCCTTATTTTTTTCTGGATGAATATGTGGTGCACAGCCAGTGGGCTTTTACCTACAATTACCCAAATTACATTTCACAAAAGGATCTTATAGCATTCTAAGTTAACCAAAATCGATTAACAAATACCAACCATTCTTATCCATAATTCAGTACAAATTACGTATTTATATACCACATTAAAAAACAATATTTAAACTCTCATAAATAGTGATTATGAGTATAACAAATACATATGACCTAAAATATATGTAAAAAATTAATTTTTATGAACTAAATTTAAATGGCTATTTTGATCCAAATTGTGTACAATGGCTTATAAGGGCTACTTGCTTGTTTATAAAAGCTAATTAAATGGAGAAAATGTTAGCAACCACTTGTGGTTATTGTAATATAAAATAAGATACTTTACCTAAAACAGCACCTAGCATCTCATGGGGCAATGCCCTTTAAGCTTTTTTAGTAAAGTGAAGAAAGACAGCAGAAAAGTTATGCCTGCCGCTCAGTTGAGAGCAGCTCTGACATGCTATTACTGGGGCTAACATCACCAGTGTATGATAGATAAATGGTATGCTCTTCATCTGAGAGATTCTAATTCTATTTCTAGGTGGCTTGAAAACAGGCATCCTTCATGGAGACCGAAGGAAAAAATAAATAAATAGCGTTCATATAAAATTTAGCATCACTAAAAAAATCTAATTTTACTAAGTTAAGGGCCACACCATAAATAGTCATGGAGATTAGAAATTAATAATAGACTGTATCCTCTCTCTCAAGAAGCTCATTGGTGCAGAGGAGAAACCATTATAGGAACAAATAATCTTATGCGATGTGGCAATTATACTGAAATAGGTACAAAGAATAATGAGGTAATATATAATTGATTAATTCTTCCAGAAATCAAAGAAAAACTACAAGAAAAATATATACAATAGAGGTATTTTTTTAACTTATTCATTTATTCATTTTAAGCATACTTTAAAGTCAGGATATCAGATTGTCAAGTAATTATTACTTTACGTAACCCAGATCTTCAATTAAAAATCAAACCAAGAAAACTGAATATAACCCAGAAAGTAATCTGGGTCTTTCATCTCATGGTCATCTCTGACATATTTATTACACTGAAGAAAGATGAATAATCGTCCCTAATATTAAAAACACTGATTTTAATTGCAAAGTTTATCTTAAAAAATTATCCAGCATTTATCTTGTCTCCATATAATATTAATATGAATTACTCCATGAAGGCAAAAACATCATTGTCTTTTGTTTTACAAAGTGGACTATTAGTACCTAAAATTAGCATGATAATAAATGCATAAGAACATTTGCTAATGATATCTTTAAGTAGACATTTTGCTTATGTTTATATTCATTTCTGTAAAGTTTAAATTCTGTTCATGCCACAAGAACTTTATTACAAGTCATTTCATCCATGAGATTATCCCACAGAAATGACTCCATTTCTTGCAATGAAAGGAATGTGATACCTTTCTCCAATTGCTGTTACATTGAACAGGTTTTTACATTTTTCCTGCCTCACTTTACACATCAGGTGCTATTCTAACAACTATTGTAAAATAGTTTAAATAACTGGATGGAAAAACTATGGGGCTTGGGATGTAATAGTCTTCTAATACAGTAACATTATCTTTGTAGAAGAAAAGATTCTAATTTGAACCTGAACCAGTGCAAAAAAAAAAGAAAATGAGCATACTGTTTTATGAAATTACAAAATAAACAAAACGAAATAAAAAATTGTAATACATTTTTGAGTAACAAACCAGTTAATACTGTAAAAAGATGAAGACGCAAAGTGAACACAATGTGTGTTCTCTGCTCTCCTTCCATCCCCACCTACCAAGTTAAAGTGAGTTTCACTGGCCCTCTAGTGGTGATATGGAAGGGTTTTAGATTCTTACACTCCAAGGATAAAAAAGCTGTCTTCTTTCAGACTACTAAAGTGAAACATGTTCCTGTAAATGCCAAATTCTAGGAATATATTTTTAAATCTCTGTGTGGGATGTAAGTAAAAAGATTTTCCTCAGCCAATGTGGGGTTTCTTCTTGTACCCCTCAATAAAAGATATGTCAAGTGAAGCTGACAAATCTGGATACCACATGGTACATCATAATAACGCACTGCTTTTGCCACATAAATTTTGCAAAAGGTTGCAGATGAGTCATAGCATAAAGTTCTGCAAGAGCTGCCACATATCTCTCTATTGCACCTTAATTCTCTCAGCAAAGCTCTTCTTATGGAGTTCTGACATTTTCTTGAAAAGTTCTGCCAATTGTTTTAATGTTTCTAAAAGGTACAGAATGACTGAGATTTCATACTGAGAAGCAAGTGCAGTCACCTCCTGCATTGCCTCTCTCCTACCGAAGCTTCCTGAGTTTTGTGGACAAAATCACTCCTGAGAAAGCCCTCTCAACATGAAGTGTATTACAAAGAATACATTTTACACCATCTATAGGACATCATTTGGTTCTTTTTGGTCATAACAAGCAGTGGTTCTTAAGGGAGAGGGTGTCACAGCTCCCTTGGCCCTAATGAGAGGCTCAATGAATGCATCTTTTCAATAATAATAGCTTGGACATTGTGGACCAACAGTGAATAAAAGAGTCGGGGTCAGAGAGAGAAGGAAAGGGAAGAAAGAGATTGTCTTATTTATATGAAAAGTTTTAGAGCACAATACTTCTTCATGGCAATGAATGGAAGGAAGGAAGGAAGGAAGGAAGGAAGGAAGGAAGGAAGGAAGGAAGGAAGGAAGGAAGGAAGGAAGGAAGGAAGGAAGGAAGGAAGGAAGGAAGGGGAAAGAGAAAATCAGAAAGAAATGACTTTCCAGTAATTTACTCTGAGGTGCAAAGATCTTTATTTTTAAAAAATTTTTCTTGGCCCTGGCAGGTTGGCTCAGTGGTAGAGTGTTGGCCCAGCATATGGGTGTCCCAGGTTTAATTCCCAGTCAGGGCACAAAGGAGAAGTTACCATATGCTTCTCAACCTCCCCCATCTCCTTTCTTTCTCTATCTCTCTCTCTCTTCCCCTCTCGCAGCCATGGCTCGGTTGGAGAAATTGTTCCCCAGTGCTGAGGATGGTCCATGGCCTCTGCTTCAGGTGCTAAGTTAGCTCAGTTGCTGAGCAATGGAGCAACAGCAGAGCATCTCCCGGTAGATGGGCAGAGCATCTCCCCGTAGAAGGCTTGCCCAGTGAATCCCTTTTGGGTCCCATGTGGGAGTCTGTCTCTTTGCCTCCTACTTCTCGCTTAAGAAAAAATAAATTTTATTTTTTAATGGAGACTATCCAGATTGCTATCGGATTAAAATCCCATGCACTGTACCAACTCAGATATAAAATATAAAATCAGATATTGCTTTTGCAATCAAAATTTCCTTTATTGTGCACACTTAAAGAGTTATGATAATTATCTTGCTCCACTGTAAAAAGAAATATCACTTGGCATCTGTCATTTGAAATAAGTTATATTCACTTTAAATTTATGGTGGTAGCATTTTGCTTTAGTTTCATTTTCTAGAATTGATTTTCCTCTGTCTAGGATTCTGCTCAGAGTATTGTTTCTCTGATTTTCATATTTTATAATATTTAATGCACTTTTGGTTTTGAAACTATTTCTTAAAGAAAGCACATACACAAATATTTGACAAATAGGTCCATAAATGTATTTGTCCATTATTTATATATATGCAATTTATATGTAAATACATATATATAGTCATACACACACATAAATATGAATCTTGACCACACCTGAGATGGCTGAGTATTTTCTCAGTCTAAATTTTATTATACACTTTAAAAATATGATAAAGTTTGAAAGGAGATTAAAAAAGAGAAAATGCACTATATCGTAATGCTAACAAATAATTCCTTCAAAAAATTTTATGCTGTCCAATATAATATAATCATGTAACGAGAAATGACTTTAGTGCTTAAAATATTTAGTAAAATTATTAATGCCATGGATACAATTTTGACTGCAACTAACCATATCCACACTGATGCACAAAACTGCTTTGGATAAAAGAAAATTATGCAGTCTTTTAGGTTGTAAATAGTATATTGGATATTATATCTAAGTTTTTAAGTCCGTGCTGTCCTGAGTCTTCAGGGATACCTTAACAATTGGTGTTAATCCCATGAATAATGAAGCAAATAGATCTACCTATGATGAATTCTAGCTCTGCTATTTAGTACCTTTGTGCCCTTAACTCAAGTACTTCAAGTCCCTGAAACTATTTTCCTAATTGTAAAGTATTACCTAACTCCAAGGTTAGTCAATAACTAGAGGAGACAAGAATATGCCAAGTGCCTTTGCACAAGAAGGTGTCCCCCCCCCTTTTTTTTCAGTATTAAGAGTTTGGTATGGTCCTGGCTGGTTGGTTCAGTGGTAGAGCGTTGGCCTGGCATGCAGAAGTCCTGGGTTCGATTCCCGGCCAGGGCACATAGGAGAAAGGCCCATCTACTTATCCACCCCTCCCCCTCTCCTTCCTCTCTGTCTCTCTCTTCCCCTCCTGCAGCCAAGGCTCCATTGGAGCAGAGTTTGCCCGGGCACTGAGGATGGCTCTGTGGCCTTTGCCTCAGGTGCTAGAATGGCTCTGATTGTGGCAGAGCGACGCCCCGGATGGACAGAGCATCGCCTCCTGGTGGGCATGCCAGGTGGATCCTGGTCTGGCGCATGCGGGAGTCTGTCTGACTCTCTCCCCGTTTCCAACTTCAGAAAAATACAAAAAAAAAAAAAAAAAAAGAGTTTGGTAGATGGCAATGCATCTTTATTACACAAGAACAAAGAATATGGCAGTAAGATAATATGGTGCATGGATGGAAGTAGGGAGATGAAAGTTCAGGTGAAAAGAGGTCAGGCTGATCACCTGTTTTGTGAATAAATGAAATATTGGGGTGGGGGTTTCAATTCATCAAATATTTCTAATTCTCCACTTCACTTTGCATTTTTTATCACAGCCTCTGTGATTTTTGTTTTGTTCATGGTCTAAGGTTTATTCTCAAAAGATTCTTTACAGTGATGGAAGTAAAAATGCAAATAAAATGATTTATAGGACACTTAAAATATATAGTTTGCAATTTTATGAAGTCAAACAAGAGAGATATAAAATCAAACTTGGAATGTAATGCAGTATATGCACTAGTAAATTCAAGAGTTAAGTATATGAATATAGAATGAATTATAATTATCAGATTTTAGAATGATGCAAATATTTGGTTCTCATATGATTCCACCAAAATGATACAGAAGACGGCGAAAAGAGTGGGTTATCTTCCGGCTACTGCCTCCCTTTAACAATATCAACTTGCAACCTTGAGATTGCTCACAACTTCTCCTGCTTTCTTATTATCATGACAGTCATCTAAAATTAAATTAAAATGAAACACTCCAGTGTAAACTGAGCAATAATATGCAATTAAAATTGTAAAATTGTTTCCAAGATGATAATGTTTTATCTCGAAAGTGTTGTATTTGCATTAAAACAAAACCTCCACTTTAGAAAAACCATCAAGTTTGGGGGAAAGAAGTAGATTCTAAGGCTTGAGTTCACAGTTTAAAGGTCAAAGACACGTGAAGTGAATGTTTGCAATACTGCTTTTCATTGAAATAATTATGCAAAAATTAATCTAATGTTGATTTTCTAAAAATAAAATTGTATTTAAATGCACTATTTCAGTAATATTGTTAATTTCTGATTTATTCAAGTGTTCTAAAGAAACTAGCTGTGTTACATGATGAAATTTTGCAAGTGAACGTTGCCTTTAAGGATATAGTAAGGTTTTTTTCAATATTTTTTTGAGTTCCTGGGAAAATGTAATTTTCTAAATCTATATATATATTGCACAGGTGCAATGAAAATTATGTCAGGGCAAATAAGCACAAGCTATGTTATCTATGCAAAGAAATTTTGCTACATTTGTTATCTGCATGTGGAAAAACATTAAAAAGAAAAAAACATTAAAAGTTGTGTTAAAATATTTTCCCAATATTATTATTATAATTCTTTCAGGGTTTTCTTCCTTCTCCCTCAAATATTCTTGGCTACCAAAGAGAGTCGAAAAAGATATAGCATCAAGATTTAAGGTGCTGATTGGGGCACAAAGACAGAGAAAGGGAATAGGCTTAGGAGAAACTGTCACAGCAGCAAAAGAAGAAACAGATAAAATGATATAACAAGATAAAATGAAAGGCACATGCATAGTGACTATGAGACAGGCACTATTCTGAACTTAAATTATCACAATAGCCTTGGAAAGTAGATACAATGAATATCCATTTTATAGTCTGGAAACTGAGATACAGAGAGACTAAGCAATGTGACCCAATCTCATAGTTAATCGGGTGCTAGAGCTGAGATTCAAGTCTGAATTTAAAGTCCATGCACATGATTACCACCTGGTTGAGAAAAGGAAAAGTGAGCACTATCAATTCCTGCAGGTTAAAGAACTGAAAGAAGCTCATTGGTTTCATCAGCAAGCAAGTAAGTCATTAATAACTTTTGTCAGAACAGTTTCAATGGAAAGTAAAGACAGAAAAGCCAGCTTTGGTATTACACACTGAGATCTTCCACTGAGATCACTTCCAAATGTTCTGACTTTAGATCCCCTAGTCCTTCAATCCAGATAGGAGTTACGTAGAAGAGACACTGATATCATATTTAGGATGCAAGATGTTTATCACATATCCACTTTGAAAGCAGGGAAAGAAACAATATGGAGGCAGGAGAAAGGGAGTAGATCTCTGATGCAGATGTGAGACAATTTTAGCCAATCAAATCAGAAAGGGAGCTCTGGAGGGATTACTGACTATTAAAGTTGGTCTACCTTGGGTTAAAATGACTTAGCATTATAACCACTGGGCTCCATTGCCAGATGTGGCAGCACTATGAACTCTATGACCAGGGACAGAGGAGAGAGTGCGAACTGGGAACTGAAACAGATTCTTATAAAGCTGACAGCTGGAACCCCTTTGCAGACCAAATAATCTGCAGAAGTTCTCTGAAGAAAGTTCTCCCAATAATATTTTAAGCTTTTATTTTCTCATATTAAATCTTCATATTTGGATAAGTAACAGTGACTTTTTGTTACCCCCAGGTGATACATGGAACTTATACAACATTTACATTATATTTTAATACTTCCTTGACATCTGTCTCTTTAATGACAAATGAGTAGAATCTTGACGTCAAGAACCTTGTATTTTCTTTTTTTTTTCAGCATCTAACATAGCAATATGATTTGTAATAAAATGTGTTGACAGTGAATAGGAGAGGTATTTGAGATAGGTCTTTAAGGATGACTAAGCATTTTGCCAGTCAGAGGTAAATGGTTTGCATGCTAATTTAACTTGCAGTCTCTATTCTATTTTTGTGTTTTTAAAGATATAATTGAATAATTTACATTTATTTACTGTCCTGTAAAAGCTTACTCGCTTCTCCAAGCAGAAATCTCTCCAAAGACAATTGGGAAAGTAAGCAAAATGAACTTGTAAATTTTGTAAGTTTAAATTTAACATAAGGTGGGAACATAAAGACGACCTTTTCAAAGATGTTTATTTTTTAGAATTGTAAAACTATTTTCCACTTGTATTATATAAGCTGTTATACATTCTCTGTCACCTAATTTTTGTGGGTTTTTCTTTGTACTTGGTACTGTTTCAGTTTTTCTTGTACAAATAAATCATAACCAATAGATATTTATGAGAATGAAATTTTTAAAGTATCTAAGTATCTTGGATAAAATAGAACCTAACGGATACCTTATTTTTGTACCTTAATTGCCTCTTTATTTAAGAAAGGTACTGCCTTTTATCTCCATAATTTTAACATCTAGTAGTGTTTGATCCACAGTGTATGCTAAATGGTTTTTTTGACAAAATAAAAAATTAAGGAAAACAGGACCAAAATAGTAAGTATTTTAAGCAATTAAAAATCAAAGAAAAAAGCTAGAAACACGAAGATGTAAAGTAAGCATTTAAGAATTTTATTACATTGCTCTTCCTTCAGATATTAGCCTACAAATAATTTTCCTCCCTCAGTTTACCAGATTTCCATGCATAAAGTATAGATGATTCAAAAGGCGAATTTGAGATTACCTAGTTATAATTTTCAGATGAGAATATTGACGCTGTACAAATAATTTGTGGGAGACTGAAGGTTGGAAATTCAATCTCCAAACATATAACTCAGTCATTTTTTCTAGCCAAAAACATTGATTGTAAGGCCACTGGTAGTTCAATCACCTACTTTTCTAGGGTTGTGAAGGACAAAAGGATAAAACAAGTTACTTTGCGTGGTCAAATTATCTTCATGTTTTTAATCTAGCAGATATTTATTTGGTGTGTCTGCAATGCGTTAAAGTTCCTTGTCAATATGATAAATTGTATAAGTCAGTAAAACTACTTGTATAACAGAGCCATTGATGTAACAAAATACATAAGCAGTTCTTAAAATTGGTTGTTTTACAGTTTACTCAACTGTTTGCTTAAAATACTCATACTCATTCCTCTGGTGATCTAAAGCCTGTCCATCCTGCACTTCCAGGGTCAAGTTTTATTTAACACAAGGTGCATAGGATGTTAAAATCTCCAATTCCAGTTCTGGCTTCACTTTTAAGTTAAGCCACATTATGATGAGCTTGTCGCCTCTTTGTATATGAAACAAGGGCATGGATGACTTCGAAGTTCTTCTGCTTTGAAAAATGGGACCACGGAGCACTTGGCCTGATTTTACCCTTTTCTCTGGTTTCCTACTGCATTCCATACCCACTACCATATAATTTGGTGCTTGAGAAAATAATGTATATAGCCTTGTATTACTTTTACTCCATTTATTATTGGTATGTTTGTCTTTTATTTTTCTTTAAAAATTTGCAAATTCTTTTTAAAAAGGTTGTATTTAATATTCCTTAGTTTTCTCTCTCAAGAAGACAATTGATACTTGTTAGTTCATGAATAATAAAGCCAATGTTCAAAACTTTAAGCTTGGGAAACAACTAGGTGGTAATTACTCATATTATTATATAAAAGAGATCCATTGTATTACGAAAGAACTGATACACTTAAAAGAGTTGCGTAGAATTCTCAAAATTGTCCACCGCGTTCTCTTAGTAGACAGACATGACCACAGGGACTTCCTAAATGTCAGTCATGTCTCTTTGCCTTCTCTCTTTAAGAATTACATTTGCCCACACTGACCCTCAAGGCAATAAATAAGTGGAGGTTAAACTAGCAATACTAACCCCTGCCAGTAAAAGAAAGAAGAAACCAGCTGGAGAAAATGACAGTTTAATGACAAGTGGTGTGTGAGTGTATTCTTCTGTATGTCACCTCTCCTTCCCCTTACCAATTAATCTGGAGCAGTTCTCCTCATTCTGAATGTGTCTTTCTTTCCCATATCTTTCTTCATCCCTGCATATGGCTTGAGAAATCATTTTACTATGCAGTCTGAATACACTTCAGAGTTTATGGACTTATTGTATTTGATCTTCCTAAGAATTTTGTGAAGTATAGAATTTAGCATCTGAATGGTGCAGAGTGAGGAAATTGAGCAATGGAGTGAATGAGTGATGGAGTAGAAGTCAGTTTTCTTGGCCTCTTCAAGAAATTTCTTCAAGTAACCACATAAAAGAAGAAAAGGCCACACAATAGTTACCTATCTTCCTTCTCTACTTGCTGTGTCTTAGTTTTCTTTTTTTTTATTTCTTTGTTCTTAAATCTTTTTCCCATTACACTGAGGTTGTTCAAATATAACATAATAAATAATATCATATTTCTTTTTTTTTTTTTTTTCTGAAGCTGGAAACAGGGAGAGACAGTCAGACAGACTCCCGCATGCGCCCGACCGGGATCCACCCGGCACGCCCACCAGGGGCGACGCTCTGCCCACCAGGAGGCGATGCTCTGCCCATCCTGGGCGTCGCCATGTTGCGACCAGAGCCACTCTAGCGCCTGAGGCAGAGGCCACAGAGCCATCCCCAGCGCCCGGGCCATCTTTGCTCCAATGGAGCCTTGGCTGCGGGAGGGGAACAGAGAGACAGAGAGGAAAGCGCGGCGGAGGGGTGGAGAAGCAAATGGGCGCTTCTCCTGTGTGCCCTGGCCGGGAATCGAACCCGGGTCCTCCGCACGCTAAGCCGATGCTCTACCACTGAGCCAACCGGCCAGGGCTAACATAATAAATAAGACACTAAATATTCTGAAATAAAAACTTAGACATAGAGTAGTCTTAAAAAAAGCTTAATGTCCTCTATTGTGGAAATAAAATGAATATACTGTAATGTGAACAACATGAATTGTGTTTATACAAACATTTCCAGGATTGGTTAAAATTCAGAAAGAATGAGGAGTGAGCCCACTTTTAGAATAGCAGACCAATTTTCTCTTTTTCCTCCATTTGGGTAGGTTTTCAGGGCGATTATCCCAGAACTGGTACAAGAAGGTGGTGAACTCTTACCTCTTTCACACTCCTTACAATGGCTTCTTAGAGTATCAGATTTTCTTCTTAAACACTGTGCAGTTAATCAAGTATAACTAGTTTAATTTTAAAGAATATATGACAAATATTCCCATAATTTGTGATGTTCTCCTTATACCTGGTTGAGCCATGATCTGCAAACTAATTATTTTTGTCCTTTCTCCTTCTTGTGAAAGCCTGCAGGTAGGTACCGATCCATTCCAATTAATATGTAATAATAATAACAAACTGAAGACAAAATCCCAGCATCAGCTTCCATATGTGGTTATGCATAAAACGTCTGCTTCTAGCAAATGACACTATATGCAAATTTGAAATTTCAGTGCTGCAGGATTATATAATGTATTTATATATGCCTAAAATAGAGATTTTTCCCATTTTTCATCACCTTTCTTTTGTTGAATGCTCACAAATCCTTTAAATAGTTAAAAGTATGTTTTTATCTTTATTTACATTCACTTTAACAAGTATTAATTAAAGAAACTGAGTTTGCTTTTGGCATCACTGTAACATTCGGAAGGCTGTTGCCCATATGTAATTATTGCTGTGTCCCTCTAGGACCTCATAGTTAGCATGTACTTGCTGCCCTAAGGCTGCTCTGTATTTGCTGCAAGCAAAACTGTCTATCTATCTGATTCACTCTACTCAGTCTTCAAAATGGATGCAAGTCATACATTCCATGTGCAGCAAAAAGATTTTTAACTCCTGTTATTTCAGAAAGAAAATTGTCTAGATCTTCTCTCTCTCTCCTCTTCTTTGCAGAAAGTTTTTAAATTGCTTTTAAATTGTTTCAGTTTCGGTGACCTTATATTTATGTTTTAGCCTAGTGTTAATTTCAAAAGAGCATCAACCTTTGGGAGTCTTGTCCTTAAGAATAAATTGTGAAATTAATTAATTTGACACCAAATGGATGAGTTCTGATGGTATCCAATGGCAAAAGAAATGTTAGCAACTTGGGAAGGCCCAATGATAAAACCTCTTGGAGCCAACATACTCTTTATGAATGTATTATTGTGTGTCTGACTTTAAGAAACCAGACATTTGTGGGTTAACAATACAGTTCTGTTGCCCACTAGTAAGTATGTCGTCTACTTGTCTTGGAACTGGGTAAACTCTAGGAATTGAAGACAGAAAACGTGATGAAAAGTGAGATCCTTTTTTAAGCATATATAATAAGAAGACATTATATAACTTCTATAGCATTACAAGCATTACATTTGTTAAGTCAAGTGGGAGATAAGAAAGTAAGTTTCCATTTTTTTTTTTTTTCTTTTAGTGACAGAGGCAGAGAGAGATAGAGAGAGGTATAGATAGGGACAGACAGACAGGAAGGGAGAGAGATGAGAAGCATCAGTTCTTCATTGTGCCACCTCAGTTGTTCATCGATTGTTTTCTCATATGTGCCTGACCAGGGGCGAGTGACTCCTTGCTCAAGCCAGCGACTTTGGGCACAAGCCAGCAACCATGAGTCATGTCTATGATCCCACGCTCAAGCCAGCGACTCCGTGCTCAAGCTGGTGAGCCTACACTCAAGCTGATGAGTCTGCGCATAAGCTGGCAACCTCGGGCTTTTGAACGTGGGTCCTCTGCATTACAGTTTGACTCTCTATCCACTGCACCACTGCCTGGTCTGCCTCCATTATCTTTTTTTTAATTTTTTTTATGACAGAGACAGAGAGAGGCAGATAGAGGAACAGATAGGGACAGACAGGAAGGGAGAGAGATAAGAAGCATCAATTCTTTGTTGCAGCACCTTAGTTGTTCATTGATTGCTTTTTCATATGTGCCTTGACCGGGGGCTACAGCAGACTGAGTGACCTCTTGCTCAATCCAGCAACCTTGGTCTCAAGCTGGTAGGCCTATGCTCAAGTCAGCGACCTTCGGGTTTCAAACCTTGGTCCTCTGCATCCCAGTACGACGCTCTATCCACTATACCACTGCCTGTTCAATCTGTTCAGCCCTACATTGTAATCTTTTGAAGGAAAAAAATATCATACTTTTATTTTCATCATCTTGTGGAAAAGTATACATGTATCTCACATTTCATTAACTCCCAAAGTGTATACTTTAACTTATAAACCACTCAAGGTAATTCTCTCACTTGAAGGACTAAATTACAAAACATCACCTCAAGTAAGAAAAGTAATTCTGAAGGTGCATTTGTGTACTGTGCTATGTGTGTACTGACCTTTTATTTATTTTTAAAAAATTATTCATTGAATTTAGCTGGGCTTTCTGGATCTCCAAAGTATTAAAATAATGGTAATGTCATAATCAATGAATGTTCTGAAAGTAGAAAATGTGAATTTGGGGAAGCATGGGAAGGCGGGATGTTTTTCCTTTGGGCCAAACTATAATGAGGAATCACACTGGGTGAACTCTGAGTCTCTGGGACTCTGAAGCAACAATGCTCACTCCCAGGTAGATATCTGAGAGTAACAATTCAGTGAATGCAGAGAAGGTGACCCTGGGTATGACTAATCAAAAATAAATGAATGTGATGTGACAGAAATTTTAAACAAAAAATATTGGAGAAAGTAATATACAGAGAAATGGTTCAAGCAATAGACCTAGTAATCTTCAAAAGGTAGAAATCAGCCTAAGTAGAAGTGCTACTTTATTGATGAACAGAACTTCAAGTTCAATGTCTTCTTAAGCTTTATAGAGAACACTTTGAAGATTCTGTCAGTCACAACCATTATTCCTTTACCCTGGTTCCTCTACAATGATCAACGTGGACAGCCGTTTTGCCTGTAGTGCTGGTTGATGAATCAGAGACCTTTCAGAGTCTCTGGCTGGGGATGTGTATGTGGAAAAGATGTTGTCTCCAGTGACTGAACCAGTAAAGCACAAGTTCAGAAAGCACAGAATAGCCATTCTTTATTAGACATGTGAACCAGAAAGGCCAAGGGGAAGCAATAAAGATGACACACAGAGAAGAACAGAGATGTAAAAACAAAAAGTCAAGATGGCATGGAGTCCCTCATTTTGGCATATTTCTGGGAACTGCCTGTCTTCTACCCTTGGGTTCCTATGAGACAGCCCTATAATCTAAACCACCTCCGTCTTTTTTTACCCCCCATAAGCTAGTTTATGTAAGTCACTGTTAGATAAATTCTAAAGCTTGAATCAAATATCCCTTCTCTTAGGCAGTGAACTGGTCACATTTTTACATTTCCTAATGAGTTAAATTTACTTCTATAGATAATTAGAGCCTGCAGAGGTGGACAGTATCACCTAATTATATTCAAAATGAGGAATCTATTACTTGTTATTAACAGAAAGAGATGTAAAGCAAAAAAAAAATCATTGTAAATTATTGTTATAGCTATTTTATTATTGAGAACTTTCAAAATTAAAGTTATTATAAACTATATTTAATTTTAATACTTAATATTAAATATTTAAAATACAAAAGTACAAAGTTATTTTAAAAAGACAGGTTTTTAAAAACCTTTTAAAGAAAGAAAAAAGTGTATATAATTATATTTGGAAATTGTTTATTCAATGTGATTAACCCATCATATCATTTTAATGTGTACACAAAGCTCTTAGGAAGCTTGCTAAGAAAATGTGGGGGTGAGTAAACATTAATGATTCTGATACCGCTATACAGTATTCATGTGAAACTTAAGGATGGGGATACGTTCTAAGAAATATGTTGAACAGTTTTGTGGTTGTACAAATATCACAGAGTGCATGCAGTTATACCAACCTAGGATGGTATAGTCTCCTGCACACCTACACTGTATGGCATACCAAGGGTCGGGAAACTTTTTGGCTGAGAGAGCCATGAACGCCACATATTTTAAAATGTAATTCCATGGAAGCCATACAGCGACCCATGTATGTTATGCATTATCCAATAAAAATTTGGTGTTGTCCGGAGGACAGCTGTGATTGGCTCCAGCCAACTGCAACCATGAACATGAGCGGTAAGAAATGAATGGATTGTAATACATGAGAATGTTTTATATTTTTAACGTTATTATTTTTTTATTAAAGATTTGTCTGCAAGCCAGATGCAACCATCAAAAGAGCCACATCTGGCTCATGAGCCACAGGTTCCCGACCCCTGCTATACATGTTCTGATACAAAACAACATAAAATTAAATCCAGCACAAGGGAAATGATGTGATCAAGAGGTGTGATAGGCCCTGGCTGGTTGGCTCAGCAGTAGAGCGTTGGCCTGGTGTGCAGGAGTCCCGGGTTCGATTCCCAGCCAGGGCACACAGGAGAAGCGCCCATCTGCTTCTTCACCCCTCCCCCTCTCCTTCCTCTCTGTCTCTCTCTTCCCCTCCCACAGCCAAGGCTCCATTGGAGCAAAGATGGCCCAGGCGCTGAGTATGACTCTGTGGCCTCTGCCTCAGGCGCTAGAGTGGCTCTGGATGCAACAGAGCGATGCCTCAGAGGGGCACAGCATCGCCTCCTGGTGGGCGTGCTGGGTGGATCCCGGTCAGGTGCATGCAGGAGTCTGTCTGACTGCCTCCCTGTTTCCAGCTTCAGAAAAATGAAAAAAAAAAAAAAAAAAAAGAGGTGTGATAAACACAAGATGTGGGAAGTTGCTGCCAGCTTTCCAGGGTATACTATTTTACAGAATTGGTTTTATTACAGGTAGAATACACTAAAGTAATGATAAAAAATATAGTAAATATGTCTATCAGTAACATAGTTATTTATTATCTGTGAGTATTATGTACTGTACATATTTGTATATACTATACTTTTATATGACTGGCAGCTCAGTAGGTTTGCTTCACACCAGCACCACCACAAACATGTGAGTAATGTGTTGTACTATGATGTTTCAATGGCTATGATGTCACTGGATTTAGAAATTTTTATGTAACCACCATTGTATAGGTGGTCATTGATAGAAACATCCTTATGCACTGCATGACTGTCCACGTATACTGGAGTTGAACAATTAAATAAATGATGGTAGGTGGTAGAAACTAGGTTTCTCACTGTTGGAGTGGAAATTTATAGGTAAACAAGGAGAAAAGGTTAGACTGACTCATGCGATAATGGAATAGCATTGGAGAGAGACATCAGTAAGAACTCACATTTAGCTTAATACCTTAAATAAAGATGGTCATATTAAAATACTAAGACAAGTATATATACACAAGTTAGTATGAACATATGTATGTTCTACCTCTGTCAGGTGGGAGTACCAAGAAGAAATGACACCATAGAAGCAATGAGCACACCTAGCACAGACAATTTGGTATCTAATGCCATTTTGTAATGAAAAGAAACATGTCTGTTCAGACAAATGCCTGCCTGGAGCAGGATAGTTGAGCTCAAAGCATCTCGTAATAAGAAAAAGTGAAGCAGTGCTAAAAACAAACAAACAAACCAAACTCCACCTTAATTGAAATATCAAAGGAACATAGAAGACAACTGAAAAACCTCCCAATGGGCAGAGCAGAATAAACTATAAAGAATAATTTGAGCAGAGTAAAGTAACATTAGATTATAGTCCATATCTATACTCCATACTGATATAAATAAATGACTGAATAAAATATTAAATAAATTGAATAAATGATTGAATAAAGTATTAAAATAGGAGAGAACAGACAAATCTTTAATGCATAAGAACTCAAAATAATTTTTATGTTGATGCTCTGACCTAAAGGAGATAAGGACTTTAAGTGACATAAGCATAGTAATATCATTTCAAAGAGTCTAGCATGAAAAGGGGAAAAAAGAATAACTTTACAGTGAAGAAACCTGATAAACTCTTGCTCAGCTAAGTGATCAAGGTGAACATAAACAGTCATAACTCATGTTGATAGATAGTATGTACCCTTTATATGGGACATGAATGGAAAATTATCTCTTCCATTTTCTTCCCCCAAACTTACTACCTTAGTCAACACAACCTAGGGGCACAACATCAAATACATTCCAAATGTGCCAGTGTTGTTGCATTGTACATAATACTTTATCAGTATTCCTCAAAATTGTAAAGGTCATCAAAAAATAAATTCTGAGAACCATTCACAGGCAACAGGGGTCTAAGGATATGTGACAATTAAATTTTACTGCTGGATCTTGGACAGATAAGGGACCTGAGGGGAAAAAAAAACCAAAGAGACCTGAATAAAGTATGAACTTCAGTTAACAATAATGCATCAGATTAGTAGTAAACATGGCATTTGAACATGAGATGTTAATAATAGGGGAAAATATGTGCGGACTATCTGTGGGCTATCTGTACTATCTTCACAATTTTTCTGTATACCTGAAACAGTTGTTAAAAAAACACAGCCTATTTTTAAGGGGGAAAAGGTAGATTCTGGGACCTTACATAAAATTCTTGTGTAAGAGGTCTGAAGTAGACTACTGATGACTTTGATCTTTCTGGTCCATAATCACATTTGGAGAAACACTGCCCTAGTCTGTGAATTTTTTAAGGATAGAAACTGTCTTGCTCATGACTGTAGCTCCAGGCATCAGGTGTAAGTATGTAGCAAGCAACCAGTAAATAAAGTGCCAGACACCTTGATTTAATTTGTCATTAGTTAACATATTTCAGTGATATCTCTAGTTTAGACAGAGACAGATATCTACTTTCCTGTGATTATTACTGTCTTTCAAGGTTATCTTTACAGTTTTAATAGTGTTTTTTCTATCTGGCTAATTATTTTAGGTGTGCCTTTCTAATACTCATGTATATTCATTTTAATTTCTTCCCACAATCATTCATGGACCCATTTATGACTTCTTGAGACAGTTTGTCACATTTATACTGTATATATTTATATACAAATAAAAATAATTAGTAGAGATCTTAATATAAAAGTTGCTATTCAAAAAGTCTGTATTCCCATCTTCTTTCTTACCTTTTATGAAGATTACCTTGGTTCAGCTGGCTAATCCAAGACAACTTTCCCGTCTTCATTATACCTGCTAAACTGTGCCACAGAAGGTAACATTTACAGGTAGCAGAGAGTAAAGCCTAGATATCTTTTAGAGTGCTATTATTCAGCCACAATCAATTATGAATCTGGGATTCCCTCTTCAGTCTCTCTTTTAATATGTATTACAACATTATAGCCTATCTCTTAACTTCAATGTAGATATTGCCTTGGTAGGTAAATTGTTAGTTTGGAATTCAAGAAGAAACATGAAAGATGAAAGTGTACATTTTGTAGTCATCTGCATATGGATGATATCTTTAAGAAAGGGAACTAGATGTAATGGAAATTAAACATTAGAGAAGCAATTGGAATGATATAATTTTTATAGGCTGAATGATATTCTCTTCATGAATGCTTTATTTGAGATATATGGGGTTCTAGAGGTGAGAGTGCTTGGAAGCATAAGGAGATTGTGATTATAATAAAACTAAGAAAAACATTGAATTTTGGAGGAGGGTACATTTGAAAGATACTTAATGGCTTTGATTTCAATGGCGTTGAATTTTACAAGATAGAAAATGTCATAGAAATGTGTAGTAAGCATTTGGAGAAAAGAACATAGTTTGGAAGAGAGGAAAGAAAGCTGAAAATGTAAAGATGTTGGTGTAGATTTTCTTTAGTAGAAGCATTACCTTATTGGCAAAGTGTATCCCAATGCTATTAATACTGTAAGAGGTTTTAAGGTTGGTATAGGCTGTCATATCAGTATGGCAAATCAATATTTTCAGTCTGCAAGAAAGACAAAGCAAGTATGTTGGCAAAGAGAACAGAAAAAAAAATTTTTTTGGTCAGTTGTGACCTTTATAAAGATGATAGATTGAAATGACCCAAAATGTTGACAAATGCTTTGCTGAGATGACCAGATAGCACAGACACTAAAGTAATTATAACTCAGAAAGAAAGCTGATTGAAGTCAGGCCATTTCCCTAATAAAGATAGAAAGGGAGGCAACTTGTTCTATTTATTTTATCTTATATGAATGAGTTTTGGCAGAATGGTTGAAGAAACGTTAATTTATAGTTTTTCTCTTTTGTTAGCCAAGTTCCCAAATAACAACATTACCATATATGGCATTATAAGGCCTATTGCTGAACAGTCTCTCAAAGCCTTTTGCCATAAACTCTCTCAGGAATATTATTGTTTCACAAATCATAGTTATAAAAATTACTCTCAGACCTGTATCTCAAGTATTATTTATTTCTAGGATACAGTCCTGAATACCTAACACAAATTTAATATTCCTCCCAAAAAATTAATCACCTTATCCTCACAATAGCTTCCTCTATGTACTTAATTTTACTTTTGAAAAGGCTACTAGCATTCTATGAGTAGCTAATGCCTAAAATCTGGGAGAAGCCCTTAACTTGCCACACATCCTGAAGCATTCTCATTCAATTTATTATCAACTTCTTTAAATTCTTACCTCAAAATATTTTTCTGATTTCCACCATCATGACTGTGGACCAAGTCTTAATTTCACTGAACACTTCCCACACATATCTCCTAACTAGTTTTTGTCTCCAATTTCTTTTCTATTTTAGTGAATTCTAGACCCTGCCACCAGATTAATCTTTCTTAATCTCAGCTTTCACCTTGTCACTCAATTTTTTCAGTGGCTTTTATTATAGCAATATAGGAAATCAAATATATAGAAATAAGTTAGGATATAATCCATTAAGGTGTGAATAAGGCTACGCCCTCTGGGCAAGAGCTAACTAACATCGTGTGTAGAGATGTGACAGGTAAGACCGTGCCCTCTGTGCAGGGCCCAGTCAGTGTGTATGTGTAAAATGATATGTAGATAAAAAGAGCTCCCTGCAAGGAACTCCCTAAGAGCGGCTTGATGTGATAATCTGGTAGATTAATACCTGTTAAAAGGCGTATGCCAAAAAGGGTACTTAAGCTAATGGGGCCTCAGCTGCAGTCAATGGTCCAGACTCCAATATTGAGCACAGATCATCTCAATGCCGCTCTGACCAAAGGACAACTGAGGGAAACACGCCAATGGTTCTTCATTAAGGGGTACCCAGGCACGCCATAGGATCTGTGAGTAATAAACTGCCTGAGGTTTTTGCAACTAATTTGTGCATCAGTCATGTCTTTCCTCCAGTGGTGATTGGTCTTGATATCGATAACTAGAATCCTCACAGCTGCCTCAAGAGTAATCTTGAAGGGACCACCAGCCCTGCCTTTAAGCAGGAGGAAGTCGAATCGGGGACACCTGATGGATGTAGAGCTCAGGCTTTACTGGGACAGATTTCCAATATCAATAAAATAAATTACTAACCTTGTGCCCAGGTATTGAAAACCACTTTTTCTAGCTCTGTTCTAAACCTCCCCTTTAAGTACTTATATATTTCTATAAGTTAGTGTATCGACTTGCGGGGGTTGCTAAAAGATATGTCTACCTGGATTCTGTGATTATGGCTTTAATTGAAAAAAGAGTCTTTGCAGATGTAATTAAGTTAAGAATATCAAGATGAGGTAAATTTACTTTAGGGTGGGCCCTAAATCTGATGACATTTGTTGATAAGAGAGAGAAAAGAAGAGAAAAGGAGAGGAGAGGGGAGGAGAGGGGAGGGGAAGGGAGGGGAGGGGAGGGGAGGGGAGGGGAGGGGAGGGGAGGGGAGGGGAGGGGAGGGGAGGGGAGGGGAGGGGACACAGAAAAGAAGATTGTGTGAAAACGGTGGTTGAGATTGGAGTTATCCAAGCCAAGAAACACCAGGAGCCACCAGAGGCTGAAAGAAGTAAGGAAGGATTCTCCCAAAAGTTACTGGGCACTGTGTCCTGGATGACACCTTGATTTTAGACTTATGGCCTCCAGAGTATAAGGGAGTAAATGTCTCTTGATTTAAGTCACCCAGTTTGTGCTGGTAAGTTTTAGCAGTCCTAGGAATATAACATAATAGGTCAACTGATTCCACCTGGAACTATCTGCTCCTGTGATTCCCCTTGCTTGTGATGTTTACCATTCCTTACCGGCTACTATAATGGCAGTTAACATTTTTAACAACTTAAGAGATACTGTTGTAAGACTTTTAACATATTGAATTCTGTAAATCTTTCATCAGCCCTATAATATAGTATTGTATTGTTATATCTATAGATAAGTAAAGATTCATTCCAGAAGTTTGAATACAACAGTGTTACTCTAGAATCCATGCTCTTGATCCCTTAAAAACCTACCCCCTCACCTGACCAGGCAGTGGTGCAGTGGATAGAGCATCGGACTGGGATGCAGGGATCGAGGTTCGAGACCCTGAGGTCACCAGTTTGAACGCGGGCTCATCTAGTTTGGGCAAAGGTCGCTGGCTTGAGCAAGGGGTTACTTGGTCTGCTGTAGCCCCACGGTCAAGGCACATATGAGAAAGCAATCAATGAACAACTAAGGTGTCGCAAAAAAAAACCCTAATGATTGATGCTTCTCAGCGCTCTTTGTTCCTGTCTGTCTGTCTCTATCTATCCCTCTCTCTGACTGTCTCTGTAAAAATAAATAAATAAATAAATAAATAAACAAACAAACAAACAGTTTAAGGGTTTTCCTTTAAAAAAAGAAGAAAAAAAAACAAAACAAAAACCTACCCCCTCTGTAAACTCTTTCCTGATCACCTCCCTGAAAGATATCTCTCTGGTTTTGTATAGTTCTTTTGGTCAGTATCATTCCTGAAACAGTACTGACTGCCTCATATTACTTTATTTATTGATTCAACTAAATTGTCAAATGCTTAAAAGAAATTATATGTATATCATTTTCTTCTACAAAGACTAGAGTCATGTCTTTCTAGATTCAAAATAAATAAGTCATTGAATGAATATATCGAGTAGAAGACAGGTCAAACCATGTTTAATTATAGTTAAACAGAGAACACAACCATTTTTCTGGGTTATTTAAAAAAAACAGAAAGGCTGACCTTAAGATTTCTGACTCACTAATGTATATTCTCTCACCATTGAGTCTCCTCTTACTTTTGCAAACTTAGAACAAGAAATATGTTCAAAACATTTAGTTTAGTGGGCCTGGCCAGTTGGTTCAGTGGTAGAGCATCGGCCTGGTGTGCGGAAGTTCCGGGCTCGATTCACAGCCAGGGCACACAGGAGAGGCGCCCATCTGCTTCTCCACCCCTCCCCCTTTCCTTCCTCTCTGTCTCTCTCTTCACCTCCCGCAGCCGAGGCTCCATTGGAGCAAAGATGGCCCGGGCGCTGGGGATGGCTCCTTGGCCTCTGCCCCAGGCGCTAGAGTAGCTCTGGTCGCAACAGAGTGACACCCCGGATGGGCAGAGCATCGCTCCCTGGTGGGCGTGCCAGGTGGATCCCGGTCGGGTGCATGTGGGAGTCTGTCTGACTGCCTCCCTGTTTCCAGCTTCAGAAAAATACAAAAAAAAACAAAAACAAAAAACAAAACAAAAAAATTTAGTTTAGTAACCTTTATTATTAATATATCCTTATAGAAAAATATAAAATAATTAAATATGATAAAACTGGGAAGATTTTCAAATTTAAAAAATAATATAACAGATAAAGTTGATATCTTTGTTAATATAATTTATTTAGTTTTATTTTTAAATGTAAATATTTTAAAAAATCTAAGAAAGTAAAAATAAAATCTAAGAAAATGCTTTAGGAAAACCAAATCAAGATGCTAAATTCAGTGAATTCTTTATTCTGTGCAGGGATGGAAATAATAACTCACCTCCCCCTTTTCCTTTCTATACTCAGTCATCCTACTGACAGCTTGTGTGAAAGCAGACTCATCTCAAGGAAAATAAGAAACTCAATCTAAAGCATTATTTCATGAATTGTAGAGGAAGGTTTTTCTCAGCTTCCATTTTATCATCTATACAATTTTGAAAGAAGATAAATGTGTTTGTTTCCCTTCTAAAAGTTAATCAGTGTGAACCTAAAGAATATCTAAAATTTGGAAAAAGAAAAAAGAAGAAAAAAAAAGGACTCTGGCCTAATCAGTTAGACATTTAGTCCCTCTCACAGTTGTATACCCCTACTTGGGAAGGCTCCATTTAAGATGAGTCAGCCTCTCAGTGATGCTAACAGAGACCCAGGTTCCTTCCATCTCACTGTATCTTTCAGTCTCTGCACTGGTTTCCTCCTCAGGCTAATTCACAGACAACTGCTGCAAGTTCTATTTCAACAGAAACACATCAAGGGATAGAAAAGATGTTCTTGTCTCTTCCTGCAAGTCTGTTTTAGATATGATGAACTGTTCACAGGAGGCACTTAACACGCCCCCTCACAGAGTAGGGTCACAGACCAGAGTTGGGCCACTTGTCCGTTTGTTTCTGATTAACATTTATTTAACAAACACTTAGAGAACCCATCTAATGTTGTCAAGCACTATTTTAGGCATTTTGAGAAATGACAGCATTAAACCAAAGAAAAGCCTTGACCTTGTGGGATGTACATTCTGGTTTGGGAAATTAAAAATACATAAATTATTAAGACATACAATGTCAGTTTGTGACAATTTTATGTCTAAAATACAGTGAGACAGAAAGATGAATTGTATTTCTCCATGTATAAGATGCACCTTAATTTTGGGGCCTGAAATTTGAAAAAGATGTATTACATAAATTTATTAAACTCAAGTTTTATTCATCATAAAACTCATACAACTCCTCATCACTGTCAAAACTCCCATCCATTAGCTTGTCCTCATCTGTGTCTGATGACAAATCATTGTCTTCTACAATGAGCACAAAAGTAATCATGAAAAAGTGGGAAATGCAAGTATTACAAAAAAATCTACAACCACTGTATAATACGCACCCAGATTTTAGACCCCAAATTTTTCAAAAAGGGTATGTCCTATATACATGGAGAAATACGGTAGGTGTATCACAGGGGAGGAATTTCAGATTGGTCAGGCAGAGTCTCTGAGGAAATGACTTTAAAGCAGGGACTTGAGTGAACTGAGGGCAGGGGCTATGTATATATAATTGAGGAAAGGTGTTTCTGTACAGAGAGATCAGCTTGTCTGGAGATCTGAACCAAGAATGAGCTTGGCATGCTCAATAAACACTTTGGAAGTCAAAAGGCTAGAACACAGTAAGAAAAGAAGAATATGTAAGGAGCTGAGATCAGAAAGCTAGCAAGGGGGGCAGAGCAGGAAGGGTTGTATAAGCCTCAGTAAGGATGCTGGATTTTGCTTGGGAAGGCAAAGAATGCTTATAAAGAGAAGAGCTGTGTGATCTAATTTGCATTTTGGAAAAGATCACTCTGCCTACACGGAATAGATAATAGGAGGCAAATGAAAAAGCAGAGATAAGAGGCTACATAGATATACAGGTAAAAGGACAGCGTGGCTTGGAGCAGCATGGTGCTGGTGGAGATCAGAAGGAGCCAGACAGAGAATAGACTGTGAAGGTGGGAAACGGACAGGCTCCTCACCAGCAGAGTGAATGAAGCCTGATTGTTTAAACTGGCTTTCTGGAAGGAGTCAAGCAAAATGTCTACTACAGAGTATATCAGTATCAGATTATTAAGGAACTCAATAAACACAGGGTAAGTTGCTAGTAACCATGTAGCAGGTGGGTTTGTCCAAGAGGCAGACACAGAGGTAGTGTTAAGGTGCGGAATGATTAGGGCATCCCATGGGCTCTGTACCTGTGGGAGCTGGGGTTTTCCAATGTGTCATCAGGCTGCAGTTTCTGGGTGGTTTGGCGTTTACTGTGATAGTAGTTCCCATGGTCACAGGCCATTCCCATTTCTTTGCTGTAAAGTGTATCACCCTGGTCTGATTTTTTTTTTTTTTTTTTTTTTTGTGACAGACAGAAAGAGACAGAGAGAGGGACAGATGGGGACGGACAGACAGGAAGGGAGAGAGATGAGAAGCATCAATTCTTTGTTGTGGCACCTTAGTTGTTCTTTGATTGCTTTCTCATATGTGCCTTGACTAGGGGGCTACAGCAGACCGAGTGACCCATAGCTCAAGCCACTGACCTTAGGCTTAAGCCAGTGACCATAGGGTCATGTCTATGATCCCACATTCAAGCCAGCAATCTTGGGCTCAAGTTGTGATTCTTGCTCAAACCAGATGAGCCCGTGCTCAAGCTGGTGAGCCTGTGCTCAAGGCAGCGACCTCAGGGTTTCGAACCAGGGTCCTCCATGTTCCAGTCCGACACTCTATCCACTGTGCCTGGTCAGGCATCACCCTGGTTTGACTTAATGTATGTGGGAACTTATGATGGCTTATTAAATGTTCCATGAACTTTTGACTGAGGCTCCGTAGGTAAAAATGAAAAAATTCATACCCCAAATAAATGTCTATTACTATCATAATGAATATACCTTGCCCTTTTGGGGTAAAGTTACAAAATATTGAAGACCAAAATCAATTTGCTCCCAAGTGACCTTTTGGTCTCCTCAAAGGATGGTTTTAGATCAGGCATTCAGCATCAACCTGTATTGCTGGTAGGTTGGGTATTCAGTGACCGTGTTTGCTGGATCAGCATCAGTGAGTTGGAACCCATGCTGTGGGCCCTAGCATGGCATCCATCATTGCTACTATGGCCCCAGAACTGGGGTATGCATTATATCAGAACTGGATAGCCTAATGGCCAAAGCTGAACAGTATATCCTGGTCAAGTTCTTTTATCATTGTTGTGCTATTTCAATAGTGAATGGGCTTTCTGGAGTGCATTAACATATAATCAAAGACCTTTAAACTTTGTGTCCATTATCATATGTCCATCCACATGCCTACCTCTGGGCCCCTTGGCTCTAATCTTTCAATCTTATGTTTTCTATATTGGACCAGCCAGACAAGCCATGAACCATGTATAACACAGCAATTTCAACCAGTGTTCCCCAAGAATTTTTAAAACATGCAATACCTATTTAGTCAGAGGCACTAACCTCTTCCCTTAGATTGTTAAATAAAAAAACTGACAAAAACCAACACAACAATAGTTTCCCAGTGTGAACGAATCAAAATTATACCTATTTTTTGTCAGATAAGCAAAAAATGTATTCTTTGGTGTTTCACAGAATTTAAGTATAAGGGGTTCTTGGGTTACGACACAGTTCTGTTCCTACGACAGTGATGTAACCTGAATTTTGGTGTAAATCAAAACACACCCCAGCCTAAGTTAGTGACCTATCCTAACACAGTTGTAAAATTATAATCTAGAACATAACAAACAACACAACTACGCCAAAGAAAAAGGAAAAGGACATAAATATACTGTACTGTACACTATACTGTAGTTACAGAAAAAAATGACAAAAACTGAGTGTTAAAAAAAAATTCCTGCCCTGGCCGGTTGGCTCAGCAGTAGAGCGTCGGCCTGGTGTGCGGGGGACCCGGGTTCTATTCCCGTCCAGGGCACATAGGAGAAGCGCCCATTTGCTTCTCCACCCCCACCCCCTCCTTCCTCTCTGTCTCTCTCTTCCCCTCCCGCAGCCAAGGCTCCGTTGGAGCAAGGATGGCCCGGGCGCTGGGGATGGCTCCTTGGCCTCTGCCCCAGGCACTAGAGTGGCTCTGGTCATGGCAGAGTGACGCTCCGGAGTGGCAGAGCATCGCCCCCTGGTGGGCAGAGCGTCACCCCTGGTGGGCGTGCCGGGTGGATTCCGGTCGGGCGCATGCGGGAGTCTGTCTGACTGTCTCTCCCTGTTTCCAGCTTCAGAAAAATACAAAAAAAAAAAAAAAATAATAATTTTTTTACCTTTGTTACTGTGGTTGGCTTGCACACTGGAAGGGGCATTGCAAGGTGGGAGAGGGTGACCTATTGGGAGGAGGAAGCTGGAGAGACAGGAGAACCTGCAGAAGGTGCTGGAGATACTGAGTCAGGTGAATCAAGGTTGTCTAAGGAACACGCAGGAGACACTGGAGATGATTCTACCTGTACTACAGGTGATTCATCTCAAGAAGCAGCTGATGTAGAGGGTACAGGATCTGTTGCAGGCCTCTCTATCCTTAAAGAATTTTTCCAGGCTAGTCTGGAAGGTTGATGACTTCTTTTCTTCTGAAATCTGCCTATATCATTGCAAGGCCTCCATAACAGCTCTGTAGAACTTACTGAATCTGTCAATACTGAGTCCTCAGGCTGAAATTTTGCCAACCCATCCTCTACCATAGAGAAACCTTCTGCCAAACCCTTAGTTGTAAAACTTTTGGGTTCTGGGGTTTCTATTTTTTCCTCTTCAATCAGCTGCTTCTCCATCTGAATGAGGTCCTTAGCAGACTGCTCCTCTCCATGTGATGCCAGTAGTTCTATGACATCTATCATGATGGCTTTCCTCTTCTTCAATTCACTACCATCTGAAGACTCTAACCCTCATTTAGGAGCCATGATAAGGGCCAAAATGTCACCAAACAAAGCAACACAAATAAAACACAAAGTAAATGACCAGATGCACTTGTCAAACTCTGCTAACTTCAAAGCCTTTTCCATGCTTCTGCCTATCAAAGCCAACATTGAGTGATATCCATTTTTAGCTTGTACTCACTCACTGAACCTACCATCAACAGATGAAGCTTGGGGGGGGGGGGTTTGCCATCATTATCTCGTAATAAAGGATCCCTCATCTGTAAGCTGAACAGGAGGTATTGGTACAACAATGGCAATGAAATGATAGCCTAGGCTACCTGCACATGCAATGTGTTTGTGAACTAGTCTTGTTTATACTTGATATTGATTGAGTATATCACTTTCATTCTGCCAGCAAAGGGACTATTGCTAGGTTTGCCTAAACTTATAACAATGGTGGGTCTGACAGAATCCAGCTCATGGTTACCTGTTATCATATGTCTTCCATTTTTACCATGAGCCCGTAACACTCAAGGGGCTGGCTCACTCAAATGTTATATCATTCTTCACTGTAGATAGCTCCAGAATCCAAGGTCTGTGTAATGATTCTCCCATGGGGGCTTGCTATAAGCTACATAGTATCTTTTGCCATCATCGGTGTCTCTAATTCCATAATGTCTGTGGCAACTCGAAACTGACAGTCTAAAAGTCATTGTGCTTCCTTTTTTGTGGTAGAAAGTAAAAAATGTAATAATCCTGCATCATAAACTCTTTCTTATCACACGTTCTCTTCCAGCACCCTTGATCAAACACCCCAAAACCAAGTTCCATATGTATGCTATAACTACTGCTAGGTCTTGAAGCTTGTTTAGAATATAGTGTCTTTCCTCCTTTGTCAGGCCCAACAGGTACCTTGCTGGGGTATTCTGTTCTTTCACACTGGTAATAATCTTAGTGTTTAAGCAGGAAGATGTGGGCACAGCTACGGGAGGAGTATGCAGAAGACTTTTGTGGAAGAGACTTTGCATTGTCTTCAAGGAAGTAAGGTCTGATAAGGAGTGATGGGTCATTTCTGTGGGCTCAAACATATTAAGGGAATCTAGAATTTTCATATTTAGTCAGGGCATCAACCCAAATTTCCCTGATCTATATCTCATGAAACTCCAGCAAGGGACCTATTGGGCCTGATGAAGTAGACATGTCCCCTCTGTCTGCTGGGGACACAAAGATGGATAAGAAATTTCATGCTCCTTGGAATAAAGATCCACATTTTTTTGGCCATATCATAGTGATGATTAAAGAAAACACACAGTGGGGGATCATTCTCAGCTAGGAATGAGAAGAAATTATGCACAAAAAATGATATTCCAGATAAGAGATCATCATAAAAAATAGAGACATGGAAAAACCCTCAGTAGCTCAGGTTATGGATACTTTTGCATCAACTTAAACTTCATTACTTAGTAGGTGCTGTCAATCACTAAAAGGTTAGCTTAAGCTGATAGTATATGGTGAGGTTGGTAAGGTTTGCATTTTAAAAAGACCTGGTGGGCATAGTTTACAGGATGAATTAATTGAAATGCTTGCAATGACCTTGTATGCACCTAATCACCTTGCCTGACAAATAAATAAATAAAAAAATAAAAATTTAAAATAATAATAATAAAAGCCACTACAGCTTTCTAAAGAGATACCTGACTTGATCTCTTCTATGTTTTGTCCCATTTTTTTAGATTTTATTTATTTTTAGAGAGAGGAAACAGAGAGAGAGGGAGAGAGAGAGAAAGAGAGAGAGAGAAGGAGAAGCAGGAAGCATCAACTCCCATATGTGCCTTGACCAGGCAAGCCCGGGGTTTCGAACCAGCGACCTCAGCATTCCAGGTTGATGCTTTTACTCACTGCGCCACCACAGGTCAGGCTCAATCTCTACTATGTTTAAGAAACAAAACAAAACAAAACAAAATGTATTGGTGGTAATTAGATCATGGGACAAGAAAGTAGATGCAGGGAAATCAGTGAGAAAGCTATTAAAATAACACAGCTAGAATTCTTACTAGATACTCTGTTGCTAAAGAAGGAAATCCTGTGCTGCAGGTTTGCAGGTGGTCTAAATCTATTTGTTTCTCTAAATTTAATTTATTTCAAATTACTGGACCCATTTCAATTTATCTGTTACTTGAGGTTTTGCTCATTAAGTGAACTATTTTTTATCTCAATATGTGGTACTTCATGGTCTCACCATGGCACACTCTAGTAGTTAGACTCTTATTCTTCATTTCACACCACTGATATTACAGGGTCAATCTTGGAAAATAATAGAAGGACCCAAATATACAACATATGGCTTTATGATGGCTTTGGGTGGAAAGAACCCTGTAAGTCAGACATGGTGCAATCAGAGGTCAAGAGGCAAGGGACTGAGTGGGGAACTGCAATGGTATTTCAGTATATGACCTCTGTTGAATAAGAAAGATTGGATTCCATGTACCGTGTTGCCCCATGTATAAGATGTGCCTTTTTCCAAAAAAAATTGGGGTCTAAAAACTGGGTGTGTCTTATACAATGGTTGTAGAAGTGTGGCATTTCAAATGCCATATATGTAACTGAGGTCGAGGCAATATATGAAGACAGTGATTTGTCATCAGACACACAGATGAGGACAAGCTAATGGATGGGAGTTTTGACAGTAATAAGGAGTTGTATGGATTTTATGATGAATAAAACGAGTTCAATAACTTTATGTATTACATATTTCTTTCAAATATCAGGTCCCAAAATTAGGTGCATCTTATACATTTGAGCATCTTATACATGGGGAAATACAGTACCTGACCGTTAGGATAAAGGATATGGAGAAGTCGTAACAAATGTCTGGGTACTGTCTATCTATGGATTCTCCCTCCAGGATGGCAAAGTGGTTTTAAGGGCACAGTGATAAGAGAATATCTAAAGGACTAGTCATTCTGAGTTTAGCTAGTGTATTCAAAGGTAAGGAAGGGGGAACATGGTGTTGATCTTCCAGGGACCAGAGAGCAAATCTCTCTTCATGTGGAAATAAATGAGGTATAAGAAAAGCCTATAACTCTTAGCCAGTCCATGAGAGATCTGAGAAGACAGAGTTAGACTTCTGATGGATTCAGAGCAAGCTAGTCTTACACAGAAGCTCATTCCAGGAGCTGGAAGCAAAGGAACTAAGAGTTTCTCAACCTGGGAATAACCAGTTAAAAACATCTTGAAATAGGTCAAGGAAATCTTTTATCTTAGTGATGAGAAGAGTCTTTGGACTTCTATTAAAATGCCAGTTGATAAGAGCATTTATCAGAGTGCTAGGAAGTTGTTACTAATACCAGCAGTAAAGAGTTTTCAAGCCTGACCTGTGGTGGCGCAGTGGATAAAGCATTGACCTGGAACGCTGAGGTCATTGGTTCGAGACCCTGGGTTTGCCTGGTCAAGGCACAAATGGGAGTTGATGCTTCCTGCTTCTCTCTCCTTTCTCTCTCTCTCCTCTGTAAAATAAATATATTAAATTTTTTTTAAAAAAAGAGTTTTCAAAAAGTTATAACTAATTATGGAGGGAAGGTCTTGGCAGGATGAGAACACTGATAATTCTCTGAATACTGTTAAGAATGAGAGGAACCTGGCAGAAAATGGCCCAGAAAGAATCAAAGGACTCAGAAATATATCCAAAAGAAGTTAAGCTTTTAAAGCTCAAACTGGTTGAGAGTACCTATCCTGTTACATGATGATACACAAAGACTGTGAGCAGTAAGCCATTAAAAGCACATTATGGAGATCAATGATTTTTCTCCTTCTCCAGGTCATAGCTGCTTCTCTACACTACACCAACTTTCTCATTATTTTATGCTTCCTCATAACTTCAGTTTACATATGAATTCTTTGGGTTTTTTCTCTATGTCATAACTTTTCACCTTAAAATGCCACTGCTAACTAGAAAGCATTTCACATTTGTCTTGTTCCAAATCTAAGTTTATAGAAGCAAGAATTGGACAGACCTAAATCATCTTTTTAAGTCAGGCTGCAGAGGTCATTGTTGCCTGGCCAACCTATAGTCAAGGAACCCTTTGTTACATATATGGCAGCTCAGGCAGCCAGTGCTCTCACAGAGGGAGTTTTGTTTAGATGTGAGTGTAGGCCAAGAAGGTGTGTTGGTCAATGTTTTTGCAGCACAGTGGCTGAAGTTTTAATATTCAGTCATCCCCTCTTATCCACGGTTTTGCTTTCTGTGCTTTCAGTTATTTGCAGTCAACACACTATCACAAGAAGAAGGGTGAGTGCAGTATAACAATATATTTTGAGCAAGGGGGAGAGAAAGAGAAAGAGATCTCAATTGCATAACTTTTATTACAGTATATTATTATATTCTATGTTATTATTAATTATTATTATTAATTTCCTATTGTATGTTGTTATAATGGTTCTATTTTACAATATATTGTTACACTTGTTCTATTTTATTGTTACTGTTATTTATATCTTACTGAATCTAATTTATAATTTACACTTTATCAATGGTATTTATGTATAAGGTAAAACATAGTATATATACAAGGTTGAGTACTATCTGCAGTTTCAGGCATCTACTAGAGGTCTAGGACCATATTCCCTGCAGATAATGGGGATTACTGTAATGCACTTAGAACCCTTTGATAGTACACTCAGGCCACCTATAGCTTCCTTTGTTCTTACACTGGACATTGCAGGTAGAAAAACCCATTTGGCTAGATCTTAGAAATCAAGTATTTCACCAAACAAGGATGGGAAGGGGGTTAGATTGCATCTGCTCCTTACTCCCAAATACCCTTCTCACCTTTTCTGGAACTCCTTCTAGAATAAGTCATCTGATTAAAGCCACCTGAAGCCCCATCACTCTCTGCCACATACCGAGCCTTCGTCCTTAGGAAGATTGAACTTCCACTGCCCTCTAGTGGTCAGTCGTGGAGGAGGCGGTTTTGCTTGCCGTTAATAAGAAATAAGGTTCAAGTTTGAATGGATAAGCAGGACCCACCTAAAGAAAAAAAAAGCCACTGTGAAAAAAACAAAGAGAGGTTTTGTGTGGGAGGATAAAAAGGAAGTATGTGTAGGGTGCCAAGTGTGTCTGGGATTTAAGGAAGAGTAAGGAGGAAAGCCTGAATGTCAGGATTCTAAAGCTTGGAGAACAAGCGTGAGGCCTGGAAGGCACTGGGAACGAAAGATTTTCTAATCCCAGGAACTGTGTAAAAGCGAACACCTTATTAGAGGGATTTTGATGGAAATGCTATACACAGATCATCTATTTTCAAAATTTTCAGACTTGAACCACTTGTACCCAATTATGTGTCTGGTATGATGTCAAACGCGTTCCCCTTCCAAGATTCCCCATGGAATGCTTCCTCACAATGATCTTCTCAGCACTAAATGCCAATGCCTAGAACATCATTAAATGCTCACATCTGGTCTCACCTATTGTAACATCAATAGGGACATCTCGACCCTAAATAGATGGTTGAAAAAAATTTCCACACAACACATACTTGAAAGATGTAATAAAATACTATGGCATCCTAGTTAGGACATTGAAAAAATGAATTCTTATTCTATACATAAGACAATCTTTTTTTCTTAGAGTGACTCAACTGAGTATTATTTGTAGCCAAAATAGCTGGATGTAGGAAGACCTTATTATGTAGATCCAATAGAAATTATGAGGCATATGCTTCTCCTTTATAGCAGAAAGGTATATGATATTGAACCACTTCCCTAAAAGCTATTGAGTTACTTAGGTGAGTAAATATGAATTCACTCTTAAAACCAGAGAGCAAATATATAGTAATGCATCACTTCAACTGCTATAATCAAACTAACTCTACTTGAATCAAAAAAGCCTGCTTGTCTACCACAGTGTTTTGTGGTATATTGATTCTAATCAGAGAACATTGTGAAATTACAAAAGTGTAGATAGTTTTTATATGTGGAAGTCCAGTTGGTTGGTACAAAATTATGATACTTTATATCACCTAGTAGATTTCTAGCCTGTAAGTAAAATTTTTATAATCTCTTGGAGATACATTGTCAGAGAAGGATAAATAGTGCCTTTGTAGGGTATTACTGAAATTTTCTTAGAGTAGACACTAAAAATGACTCTCAGTAACCTCTTCCACTGTTTTAATGTTTATATCTTACATGAGTAGTGCAAGGAGAGACTCTGAGAGCTTCATCCAGTGAGAACTCAAACTGTAAAAAAAGAAACCATTGAAAGAAAGGAGACCATAGCATTCCCCAAAGAGACACACAACTTTATTCCCTAAGCAAGATGCAGGGAAAATTGTACTGATGTCAAATTAGAGCGCCATTAGCAAGCACAAAATAGCTAAGCCAAGAAATATTTCCTCAAACTTGTGTTAAAGAGTTGAGGATACTTTCTGTGTTTGAGAAAGGAAACTTATGGGATTTGACTATATTAAATCTCTGACATAAATTTCTCTCTAAAAACTAATTGGTAAAGAATGCAACCCTTACCTCTTAGGATAGGTATAGAGGCTCTGCAAAAGAAAGTGAAAAAGTTCCTGTGTAGGTGGTTCTTAATGTCAGTGTGCATCAGCATCACCAGTAGGGCTTGTTTAAAAACAGATTGTTGGGAGCCTACCCTTAGAGTTTCTGATTCAGTATGTCTTGGATGGGCCCTGGAATTTGCTTTAGTAAGTTCCTGGAATGTTGATGATGCTGATCTGGGAAACCTCATTTTGCAGACCACTGCCTTGCATCATCTTGGAGTTACTATTTTTTAAAAGTAAATTTTGGGAACAGGATGTGACAGTGACATACAAATTACAAGGTTTTTTTTAAAAAAAGGAATGCTAATGACCAATTCTTCCTTTACTCATCTCAAATCCTTGTAAGAAAGTAAAAGAAGCTATACTAATTTTTCTTATATCCTATGTTCTTTATATGCATTATCTCATGTAATAAGCACAGTATTCTTGAGTAAACAGAATTCAGTAACCTAATAATATATCATATCAATAATAGAATGTATAAGTTCTGAGCATCCTGTGGCACTTGTTATCATTATTCATTAAAAAAAACATTAGTTTGATATCTAAAACAATTAAGGGAAAATTAAAAATCTATACCAGATTTTTTTCCAAAACACCAAAGGTGGAAAACACAAATAAGACATACAAAAAGTCTTTTTTTCCTACTTCTTTTCCTTTTAGTATCTTTCAGAGTAATATATACCATAGGAAGTTTCTTCCTTGTGGCCATGAAAGTTTTAGGGCAACGAGAACTGGACTGGACCGAAAGAGCTTGTGTGAGCCAAATTAACTGAGAACGTCAAGAACATAGTTGGTTTCTCTTTGGCTCTCAAAATATGGGTTTGTTACATTGACTATATATAAAAAAAATTCCAGTGAATTTGGTGAGTTTGTTTCTGAGTCTCAATCCTCATTTAGCCCAATTCAAAAATTGCTATACAGATGACCTTTGAACAACTCAAGAGTTAGGGACAACCACCCTTTATGGAGTAAAAAATTTGCTGTAATTTTTGATTCCCCTAAAACTTAATTACCCATTTAAAATTTGGGGCTACTCTAATAATCTGTCTCAAAGTCATTTCAGTTGGACATCACCCCTCGTTAAAGGGCTGTCATGTAACTGAATCCTAACCAATCCTACTACATTTTCCTTGATGACGGTGATTGAACCGAACTGATTCCCTTCCCTCCTGGGACCTTCCACTGGGAGGCAAGGGGAAAGTTTGCATCTTTTGATTGGGATTGCCAGAGTCCATCATATTGAAATGAGAGAGGCAGTATGTTTATTAAGTAAAGAAGAGATGAGCAAACCTGAGAGATAAACAGAAATAGAGGTTTTCAATGAAAGGAAACGTAAATCACCCTTAGAAGCAAAAATGTGTGCCACACTGCTTATATTTACATCTCAAAATTTCCACGTATCTTGGGCAAGTTACTTGACTACTTTGAACCTCACATTACTCTTTTCTAAAATAGTATCTCCTAGGCTTGTTGTGAGAACTGAATGTGTTCTTATTCCATGTTCCCCAGTCTGTATTTAGATATATGTATATATAAAGTGCTCTCAGGACTGTAAATGTTGTGTCTGTGTTGAATGTTTTAAAGACATTTTTAGTTCCTAGTTTTACCTGGGAAAGTGAATAAATAGGTCAAAATAGTTCATACCTGCTACTACCATAATTAGTTTGAGCCATAAACAGCCACATTTTTTCATCTGAAATTTTAATGCAGTAATTCTTGGGTGTATTAAATGCCAGATACCTTGAAAAAAGTATAAGACTGGTAGAGTGGTACTATACCATATATATTATAAAACTTATATCATTTTTATAAAAAGTAATAGCTACTGACTTTTATTTACTTGTTTATATGGTATGTATTGTTATAAATTAGAAGGTATAAATCAATGAGGAAAACTTCTATTTTTTAAGTATATGCTATATCCTAAACCAGAGATTTTCAACCAGTGTGCTGCAACACACTGGTGTGGTGCAAGTTTTTTGCAAACATGCACTATCTGACTCTAGTCAGAGGCATTGACCTCTTTTCTCTTAGAATGTCAAATAAGAAACAATATAACAATAGCCATTCTGTTTGACTGAATCAAAATAAGACATATATTTTTTCATATCAGCAAAAATATATATTTTTGGTACGCTACAGAATTTTAATAATTAGTTTATGTGTGCCATGAGATGAAAAAGTTTGGACATTGCTTTCTTAAACAACATTTTTGTGAAGTAGGGAGTTTAACCAAGTTATCTCATACACAGCTTTTAGTTCTAAAGATTATGTAGAATCATAGCTCTTTAAAGCCATATTTTTAGAATTATAAAACTTTGTTACAAGAACACATTTAAGAATCATTAGCCTCAATTTTTTATATTAAAGATAAAGAACCAAATTACTTACTACAATTTCTCCCAGGTTGACCTGACAATGACAAGTACTTGAAATAAAACTTGGAAGAAAAGAAGGAGTTAAAACAGAAGCACAGACAAGTTAAAAAAAAATGTATATATACAATATATATAATATATATTGAGCAAGGCTCAGCAGCTTGAGCTCAAGGTTGCTGACTTAAAATTTTTCTTTGTAATATGACCTCTTAAGAGAAATAAATAAATATATATATAAATTTTTTTAGAGCACATAGTATAGAGGAAGTTGAAGGCAGAAGGTCAGGAATTTTTATGAGACTCTTAGAAAGAAGACTATAAGAAAAATGTTCTATAAGGAAACATAAAGAAGTTTAGTTCACTTTACAGGTATAATGGTTACCTTCATTTTTTTTTCATAGAAAATTGTGGGGTTTGCAAATAAGAATAAGTTAAGTTCTGGTTGTTGGAGCCTCCATTGCTCGAGACACAAGAACATCCTATAATTTGATCCATTTTTGCTATTAATTACCATTCAACAAGCATAGTTTTGTAGAGTAATTTTGTATTCTAATTCAAGTGAATGTTATGAAGTATTAAAAAATTAAACAAATGATGCTGTTTGGCTCTATTCTCTTCTCTTCTTCATCCTTATCATCTATCCTTTTTCCTCCCACCATAGAATTAGTTCTACACTTATTGTGAATCTAGTTCATTCCTTGCCTTCTGGTTTAGCTCTAGGCTTCTACCCTCAATAGACATCACTTGGCATCAAGATCATTCTAGCCTGTGGGCCCTGTGTCTACTGCTCAAGCTATGCTTAATAATGTGCTGGCTTTCTTTGGAACTGGGTCCTGAAGCTTATTTTCCTTGGTCCCTATCCCATGTTCCCCAGCCTGTATTTTAGTTCAGGGGTCCCCAAACTATGGCCGGCGGGCTGCATGTAGCCCCCTGAGGCCATTTATCCAGCCCGCCGCACTTCCGGAAGGGGCACCTCTTTCATTGGTGGTCAGTGAGAGGAGCCCATTGAACATCTCATTAGCCAAAAGCGGGCCCATAGTTCCCATTGAAATACTGGTCAGGCCCTGGCCGGTTGGCTCAGTGGTAGAGCGTCGGCCTGGCGTGTAGAAGTCCCAGGTTCGATTCCAGCCAGGGCACACAGGAGAAGCACCCATCTGCTTCTCCACCCCTCCCCCCTCCTTCCTCTCTGTCTCTCTCTTCCCCTCCCACAGCGAGGCTTCATTGGAGCAAAGATGGCCTGGGCGCTGGGGATGGCTCCTTGGTCTCTGCCCCAGGCACTAGAGTGGCTCTGGTCGCAACAGAGCGACGCTCCCCGGAGGGGCAGAGCATCGCTCCCTGGTGGGCAGAGCGTCCCCCCTGGTGGGCGTGCCGGGTGGATCCTCGTTGGGCGCATGCGGGAGTCTGTCTCTCCCCATTTCCAGCTTCAGAAAAATACAAAAAAAAAAAAAAAAAAAAAGAAATACTGGTCAGTTTGTTGATTTAAATTTACTTCTTTATTTTTTTTTAAATATTTTTTTATTTATTCATTTTTAGAGAGGAGAGAGACAGAGAGAGAGAGAAGGGGGGAGGAGCTGGAAGCATCAACTCCCATATGTACCTTGACCAGGCAAGCCCAGTGTTTCGAACCAGCAACCTCAGCATTTCTAGGTCAACGCTTTATTCACTGCGCCACCACAGGTCAGGCTGTTCTTTATTTTAAATATTGTATTTGTTCCCATTATTTTGTTGTTGTTGTTGTTTTTTGTTTGTTTGTTTGTTTTTTACTTTAAAATAAGATATGTGCAGTGTGCATAGGGATTTGTTCATAGTTTTCTTTTATAGTTTGGCCCTCCAATGGTCTGAAGGACAGTGAACTGGCCCCCTGTGTAAAAAGTTTGGGGACCCGTTTCAGATCCTATTCTATGTCTTTTCAGATCCTCCCTACATTTCTAAAGGCAGATCTATTTTGATCTCCTAAATTTCCTTCCTTGTACTGATAGACTAGAATACTTCTCTTACTTCTTGCATGGAAAGTTCTCAAACTTTTGCTTTTGTGGACTGCACTCATTATAACCCTTTTTGCCCACATTCTGATCATGTGTTAGAATCTTCTGATGTAAATTGTTTTCTAGTCTCACCCTCCTTTAATTTTATATATTAATACCCCAAACCTTAATGTTGATTGCTTCTGATAGTCTCACCTCTATAAAATAAATCTAAATGTTAACTATAAGGACTGAAGGAGCCTGACCAGGCAGTGGTGCAGTGGATAGAGCATCGGATTGTGATGTGGAAGTCCCAGGTTGGAAACCCTGAGGTCGCTGGCTTGAGCATGGGCTCATCTGGTTTGAGCAAGGCTCACCAGCTTGAGTGAAAGGTTCTGACTTGAAGAAGGGGTCACTCACTCTGCTCTAGCCCCCTAGTCAAGACACATATGAGAAAGCAATCAATGAACAACTAAGGTGCTGCAACAAAGAATTGATATTTCTCATCTCTCTCCCTTCCTGTCTGTCTGTCCCTATCTGTCCCTCTCTATGTCTCTCTCTCTGTCACAAAAAAAAAAAAGGACTCAAGGAATCATGGGATTGAAGAACTTCCAGTACTACCCTTCTGCAGCTAAAGAATTGAAAGTATAGAAAATCCGCTGGAGAATTACATAATAAGACATAAATAAAAACAGTACCAGGCAATGACAAAAGGCCAGATGATAATGGAAAGCAAGACTTTGATTGTTAATTGCCCCAAGGTATTGTATCTTCCCTAAGTATTGCTCTGCAGGCTTGTTAGGGGAGCGTAGGCAGTGGTTACTAGGAAAGAATTCTAATTTCCAATTGACATAGATGGCTTGACATATTTTAAGAAGTGAGAGCATTGATTGTGCTAGTATTAAAATAATTGAGCCAAAATTTAGCAGAGGAAAAGAGATCACTGCTGCAGAAACCTCTCGTATTCTATGATTCTAAATGCTTTAATTATATTTTTGCTTATTAGTTTACAGAGCAGCTGAGTGATGGTATTAAATTGAAAGTAATCTGTGGTAGAAGAGAGAAGGCACCGAGACGCAGATTTTCAAGTTGATGAAACACCTTGTAATGGTTCCTTCCAGTATGATGAGCCATTCAAAAGCAGTTTAGTTGGGGTTATGCAGTCTTAAAGCACTTGAGTGCTAAAACAGATCAAATTGATTTAATTAACAGGCTGAAGGGAATACAAGTTAGTGAGGGGAGGATACAGTTCCAATAGTAAAAATGAAAGAATGATACAGAAAAGTGGGATAGAATTGATCTGGTATTATTTCTACAGTGTTAATATAAAATATATTTTAACATGGCACTTTAAATGTCTTTTAATATGAAATAAGAGATAGTTGCCCTGGCCAGTTGGCTCAGTGGTAGAGTGTCAACCTGGCATGTGGATGTCCCAGGTTTGATTTCCCATAGAGGAAGTGCCTGTTTGCTTCTCCATACCTCCCCCTCTTACTTCACTCTCTCTCACTCCCTCCTGCAGACATGGCTGGATTAGAGCTAGTTGGCCCCTGGTGTTGAGGATGGTTTCATGGCCTCTACCTCAGGTGCTAAGAAGAGCTCAGTTGCTGAGCAATGGAGCAACACCCAGATGGGCAGAGCATCACACTCTAGGGTAGTGATTCTCAAAGTGTGCACCAGGGTGCACTGGTGCACCCTAGAAGATTTCCAGGTGCACTCGATTGGTATTACTGAGAAATATGTGCCTATTGGGGACCAAAAAACCAACAGGGATTTTGGAGTTTAGATTTCTGGAGGACAGAGGAGTGGGGAATTGGCTGTAAACTGACAGTCTGCCCAACACCCCACCTCACTTGCCTGATTAGGTTGCAAAAGACTGTTAAACTGTGGTGCTAGATTATTTACACTACCCCCCATGTTCCACAAAAGACTGGAGACAAGTTTCTTCTATCCTTTGTTTGGTATAAAGTTAAGATTTGCTAATGGCCTCACTTTGCCCAATAAATAAAGCAAGATGCAGTTTTTGGCATGCTTTGTTCTTGCCAGCAGTGATTACAGGGCCCTCCCGACCCCGTATTTTCTTAATTCCGCACTGTTCCCACTCAGGACCTGGAATTACGAGCTGCGCTGGTTCATATCATGTGCCCAGATATAAAAATAAATATAGTTACTCTAATATACCATTTTATTACAGAAATACTGCTCTTTTTGTAAACACATCATTATTATATTTATTATTAACACATCATTATATTATTTTTAGATAAATACACCCAAATAAAATGGATAGATTTCTCAAAAAGAAGCACTATATTAAAGAATCCGATTCTGGAAGTGAGCAAAAGTTAAGTGTAAATTAAGTAGGACTTGAACGCTGATGGACAGAATTTAATTTATAGCATTTTCCATAACTTTACACTGAACAATATGATTGGATTAGAAACCCATTCATGAAAACTTCAAGTGATTTTGGTTTAACATTAACGGAAGAAGAAGAACTGGCAGCTATATCCACTGATCGTGGATTGATGATTAAACATAAGGAATTGTCTCTTGAAGCTTTTTGGATTTCTATAAAAGAAGAATATGTGGCAATATCTAAAAAAACTTTGAACATTTTACTACAATTTTCAACATCTTATTTATGTGAATTAGGGTTTCTACCCTCAACACAATTAAGAGTAAAAAGAGGGGAATTCTTCAACATATTGATGGGGAAATGAGAGTTTGCCTTTTAAATATATGCCCAAATGTTGAAGAAATCAGAAATCATTAGGACACATCAGGCTCATGTTTCTCATAAACACAAGAATGAAAAAACTTAACACATTCACGCCAGGACTTGCCGAATTTACTGAAGCTTGCTAAGAATGTATCTATCTATATATATCTATATATACATACTTAGACTATCTATATACATATAGATATATATAGATATATATACATAAAAAAGATAATTTTTTGGCATTTTTTTATTTTTTAGGCATTTTTTTTACAAATTCTAAAAAGCATAACTCAAAAAATGAAACATAAAAATGTTTTTGAATGTCAGAATAAATTTAATTTTGTCATATTTATTTTGTTTAATTACCATAAAAGCATGCTTGGAGTTTATATTTTTTTCCTTTAATACTTGACTTAATTATTATAACATATTTATCAGAAATTTGTATATAGCGTGCCTACAATTATTTGTCAGACTTTAAATGCTCCCTGACTTCAAAAAGTTTGAGAACCACTGTCCTAGGGGCTTGCTGGCTGGATACCTACCAGTCAGGACACATGCTGGAGTCTGTCTCTCTGCTTCTCCTCCTCTCACTGAATTAAAAAAATTAAGATAAAAAAAAAGAGGAGAAAGTTGGCCCCACTAGACCTCTGGGTTGACATTAGAGAAAAAAATAAGAGCATAGCTGACTAAGACAATAAATCTATCCACAATTACATAAAGTGAGAAGGGGAAAGGGTTAAGAAAAAGTTTTGGAATAAGTGAGTTTTTATTTTACCCATAACAGAACAGAAAAAATTAGAATAGGTGAGATGAGTCACTATAGAATGGGTTTTGTCAGTAGCAAGGTTATAATTGGAATTGCTTATCTTCAAAATGACAAAAGAATTGAGGTGGACACAGTGAGACAATAGCAATAATTATCATGGGTAGCATAGAGCAAAGAATGCGAGGGCTTAATTATTGGCAAACAAACAAAAAAACAAAACAAAACCAGTCTATTTATTTAAGTCCAAAGTTATGACTTTTTCTAATGCAAAAATAATGATAAGCAATATTTCTTCCATGTTCACCAACATTTTCATTTTTAGGGGGAAAATCTGTTTCTTCAAATCATCAAATTTATTTAATTTCACCCAGTTTTGCAACAACAAAGACTATCTTGGAAATTCTTGATAAGTATAAACAGTCTTAAGAAATTTATTTATTTTTAATACACAATTGCTTAGAGCATAAAACCATTGCTGGGGAGTACAGCCTGTAAGTTTAGGTTGATTCTGACATAAGGTAGTGTATATATACACACTTCATATGAAGTGATAAAATATCCCCTAATTTTTGTGAGATATATATATGCTGGATCTCATATAAATTAAAAAAAATAATAAAATTTAATTTCAATTGCTTGAAGCTCAGATAATTTATTTTATCTTGTCTGTGTCTTCATTAATATAATACTCTTTTATCAGTTTAGAGAATTCAGTTGATTGGCAGCCAATTGGCTTTAAGATCAGACTCACTGAGTAATTATTAAAAGTTCAATTTGTGCTTCTGAAACTGCATATTAAGTCATGCCCCAAAGAAATCAAACTAAACACTGTTATTATTTTATAAAGTCATGTTCATGCAGTTGTTAAAGTCAAACATAATGATATGGACAAAGTTTGTAATCTGATTGTGTATATGTCATGAAGAGGGCCTGATTGCAAGACCATACTTTACAGTATTTTCCACACTAGACAGACAGACATTGCCCCATCCCCTAGTTTGTACATTCATCATGTCTGAGCAGGTCTCTGATGCAGAATGCAAAAATTACTGGTTGAGCTTTGGTAAGTTTTATATACACCCAAGGCAAATTTCAATTATATTTTCTTTGATGATAATAACATTGATAAAGCTGCAAATTTACAAGTATTTTAATACTTTTGCTAAAATGAAATCAATAAACAAAAACAAATTCAGAGTTATTTCTTTGGTTGCTAAACTCTGTGCAATACCTTCAAAGAATCAGTCCTGGCAGACTCCCGTGAACACAGAAATTAGGATGAAATCATTAATTTAACATTAGTGTAGGCTGGCCACTTGGGCAACGCAGAACTGAAAATTTGCTTGGGATATGAAAATCGAATCAGGGTCTTGGGATATTACATTTGGCCCGGAACTTGTATGCTAAATAAGATTTTTCTAGGAGTATTTGGGAGGAGGTAAATTTGTTGGGCATACACAGCAACACCAGAAAAGTTTCACAGATTTGGAGATACATTGCTAGATCAGAGAAATACTGAGTACCCCAGCATGAGTTTGGAGCCAAGAATGGTAAGAATGAGACCAGAGGGGACTTTAATGTGATAAAAAAATATTAAATTAATTAAATAAAAAAGGAGAGGCTACGGGAGATGCTTAAGCAATGGGCAAAAGATTATATCCAAAACTTTAAAGATCAGTCTGGCAGGTAAATGGAACATTGATGAACAAACCAGTTAGACTCTTATTCTAACAATTTCTATAAAAAAAATAACAGGTATCTGGACTAAGGCAAATGTAAGGTCAGGGGCAGCCACCATCGTGGCCATTCACATTTAGGTTCCTATTAGATTTGGGCAGACAGTAAAGAAATTGCAGAGCCAAAAACTGGTGGGCCATTCCTTTATTCTAGCCTCATACCCTGTAAGCAAGTAAAAACACACAGGGTTCCAAAACCCGCTCATTCAGAGCTCACAAAGCTACTGACACATCCAGGTTTTCCTGGAATCAAAGGCTCCCACAGCTCAGTCACATCTGGTTCCCCATCTGCCAACATGGCTTCTTATTCTGCAAAACTGGCTTCTCTCTCCTTCCCTTCCATTTTGTCTTCTTCTTCCTCCTTCTTCCTTCTTAAAAACTACCTGGGCCCACAAAGACCCCTCCTCCAGCACATATTAGCATAACAGTGGCCCTTCCCAAGCAGGAATGTAATAAGAAGTTTCATCTGAGCAGTGCCATTCACATGAGCAGTGCAATTTTTAACTTTCTAGTGAGCAAACTCAGAAAATACAGATTTTAAAATATTATTTGCCCAACAGCAAAGAATGTATAAAATTTAAGAGCCATTTTCACCACCCCATATTTTATCTTTTCTATTTTTTCTTGGGGATGGGGTGCATATTTTATATATTTTGTTTTCCTCTCTGACTTCGAACTGAAAATATTTTGCCTCTCTTATTTATTCTATAGCAACTGACCCAGAGGATTGCCTTGAGAATTCAATAAAAGAGCACATTTGAACACCATATATAACACTATATGTACTATATATCATATGTACATACATTTTTTTTTTTGTATTTTTCTGAAGCTAGAAATGGGGAGAGACAGTCAGACAGACTCCCGCATGTGCCCGACCAACCGGGATCCACCCGGCACGCTCCCACCAGGGGTGACGCTCTGCCCACCAGGGGGCGATGCTCTGCCCCTCTGGGGCGTCGCTCTATTGCGACCAGAGCCACTCTAGCGCCTGGGGCAGAGGCCGAGGAGCCATCCCCAGCGCCCGGGCCATCTTTTGCTCCAATGGAGCCTCGGCTGTGGGAGGGGAAGAGAGAGACAGAGAGGAAGGAGAGGGGGAGGGGTGGAGAAGCAGATGGATGCTTCTCCTGTGTGCCCTGGCGGGGAATTGAACCCGGGACTTCTGCACTCCAGGCCGACGCTCTACCGCTGAGCCAACTGGCCAGGGCCTGTACATACATTTTTACATTTATAACATAATATTTTCACTGTATAGTGAATTTTCACTTTATAGTAATTAAGGTTTTATTTTTTAAATCAGATGTCTCCCCAAAATCAACCCTTTCCAATTTCTCTTATGATCCAAATTCAATTTACCAACTATTCACTTGTATATTTCTGCTTAACTGTCTGTTGGTAAATTAAACTCAGCTTCAATGAAACAGGATTTATTTGGTTGCTTCTCCTGACTGTCCTATGGCTATGAATGACTCACCCATTCTTCTAGTAACTCAAACTGTACGACTTCACTTCCTAAATATGCAAACTCTGCAAAGCTTCACATGATTGTCCTCCTTTCCTCCTCCTCCTCTTCCTCCTTCTCCTCCTCCTCCTCCTCCTGCCACCACCCTTTTTTCAGGGCTCAGCATCTCTCTCAGGAATGATACCCCAAATCACATGTGCTTCTCCATGTGCCATAACATGAAATTCCCTAAAGTGGGGTGCTCCGCATATTATTCCTCCAATCAACAAGCTCTAATTGCATTGAACATTTCAACCTGTTTTTCTAGCCACATTTTCTGCTGCTTAACTTCATGGAGTTTGTATTCAAAGCAAATTGGCTATTTTCTTCTCGTAACATCCCTCAAGTTTTCCTGATTGTGAACATGTTCTTTTCAAGGTTCAGCTTGAACATCATCACCCTAATGAAGCTTTTTTTCTGATATTCTTTTTCTCATTACAAAATAGTCTCCATCACCATTAAAACTCATTAGCATTTATATCCTTTCTCTTTGTGCCTCTTTAATTTACATTATGATATTAGTAATTGTCGTATCCTCAGATATCAGCCTTTTGTAGGCAGAGGCTGGGTTGTCCATCATTGATCCTCCCACAGAGCTATGTACCCAGAAAGCCCCTCAATCAGCATGAGATTGATTTCATTGTAGAGAGCATTCCCTCAAAGCACAGATCTTTCCAGTGTGAGTGTAGCTGCTCACTTTTAGGTGCAACATTTACTCATAAACCTTTCAGCCTTTCATCATCATCACCACTATCATGATCATCACGAATACCCGTTGAGTGTCTACCATGCAAGCCAGGCCTAGTTTGATAGAACTGTGTGTGCTTGGCACAGATTCAGTGCAATTAATTTTCACTACAGGCTTCACTGGCCATGATAGTCAAAGTTAAGCATGGCTTGGTGATACTGACAATGCATTTAAATCATGAAATAAGAGAACTGCAGCTACCTTTTATATGGTTGGTATTTAAATTTAGGCACTGCCAGGATTCTGTTTGGAGATAAAGCTTACTTCTTGCTAGTTTAGCCTTATGAATGGTGAGGCTTATCTAACAGACATAGCTTCTCTATAAAGCACAGCCTTCTTACATTTAGGAACATTACATAGCACTTCAGCCATTTGGGGCCATTTATTTTAATTTTTATTAATTTTAAATTTATTGTGTTTACATGGATTCAAGTGTCCCACTGAATATAACTCCCTCACCCCCACCCCTGTGACCCTTTTTATACCCTTTTTGCCACCCCTACCTTCCGCCCTGCTTCCCTCTAGAATTTGCTCTCCTGTTATCTATATCTCTGTGTTATGTATATATAGTTTCACTAATCCCTTTACCTACTCTGATCCCATCCCCTCATCCCCCTTCCCTCTGATTGCTATCCCTCTGGTCCCTGTGACCCTGTCTCTGCCTCTATTCCATTCCTCAGTTCACTTTGTTCATTAGATTCCACATGTATGTGAGATCATATGATATTTTTCTTTCTCTGCCTGGCTTCTTTACTTTTACTTTTAAGTAGTGAAGTCACCAACGAAAAACACAGAAATGCAAAACATATGGCACTAAATAGACTTCCAAAAGGATACTTGTTCATAAAATGAGAGATAAGAAATAAGGAAGAAGAGGGGTCACCTTGTTGGATTTTCTGCTGGGAGTGTTGTAGCTTGAGTGACTTAAATTTTTAACCATTTTACACATATCTAAAAATGATCCCAAAAGCAGCTGAGTAGTGAGTTTGTGATTTCTAATAAATTTTAGAATGCAAGAAAATATGGAATCTTTAAATAATGAGGATCAACTGTATTAAAGTGATGACAGGAGACAGGCAAAGATTATGTAATGTTCCTTCGTGAGATTGAAATAAAGTTTAAATTTCTCACCATTCTTCAGCTTGCATTTTATATTAATGATGAGAAGCTCTTTATAGTCTTCACATATATACTGATTAGCCTCTAAAGATTTGATTGTATAGTTCTCTCTGCCTAGAATGCTCTACTCCTATATACCTCGTTAGTTAATTCCCATTTAATCATTGCAGTTCAGGTTAACATCATCTCCACCAGGAAGTCTATCGATGGACCTTGCCCTGAATGTATACATTCCTCTCTGTTGGCACTTGGAATTTTCTCTTGCCTCTATATTGAGAACTTCTCAATAGGGCCTGTGTTTATTTTATTCCTTTGTAGCATTAATATTTAGCACAATACCTGGTCCAGTATAGGTCCCAAATTTTTGGTTGAATTGAATTAAACTAGGAAGGGCATAGGAAGAACTGGTAATTTAAAAAAGGATAAGAATTATGAGAATTTAATTTGAATATGTAAAAAACAATCCTTTAAATAACTAGGACTGATTTTTTTTTTTTTAATTTTTTATTATTATTTATTGATTTTTTTTTTAGAAGGGGGGGAGAGAGAGAGACACAGAGAGAGAGAGAGAGAGAGAGAGAGAGAGAGAGAGAGAAAGGGGAGGAGCAGGAAGCATCAACTCCCATATGTGCCTTGACCGGGCAAGCCCAAGGTTTCGAACCGGCAACCTCAGCGTTCCAGGTCGATGCTTTATCCCACTGCGCCACCACAGGTCAGGCTAGGACTGATTTTAATAAGTTTAAATGAAAGAAGCTACAAAGAGAAACAAAAATTTTCAGTTGATTATAAGACATTATATGCTCAAATTCTGAGTAGAGGAAATGGCTTAAACTTTATCATATAAGACCAATCAAATTATTTAGCAGCATAAAGCAATTATTTAAAAAGCTAACATTATGCTGGTGTATATTAATAGGAATATGACAAGCTTATCATGAATAGTAATCTTCCATATTTGGCAATAATCAAGCCTTTCCTTAAGTATTTATAAGAGTTGTAGAGAAATTGGAGTACATTCAAAGAAGATCAACAAAAATTAAAATAAGACTGTTAGAAAAGATGAAAGGGACTCAGAGGCTCCGAAGAGGTCAGAGAACAGTACGGAGGATCATGAATTAGAACTTGTCATCAAGCCCAGCTCTGTACTTGGCACAAGTCTCAATAAATAATTTGATTAATTAAAGTACTGAGGTTGAGGCTCAAAGGAAAGAGATTAGTGGTCTTGCATTAGTATAGTAGCCAAAACTGCATGAAATAGATTAAAATTCTAGAAATAGATTAAAGGTTATTTGAAGGAGAATCTGATGGTATCAAGTAATTAAACACTGGGACAAATCTCAGTGAGAGATCTTTAAGTATTTCTTCATATTTATTAGACTGATTTAGACAAAAACTGCTCTACTGCTTTGAATGACTAAGTCCAGCCTAGAAACAGGCTGAGCTACTTGTCCTTTTAAACACTCTAACAGAATTATAAGACTTAGAAGTAGATTACATTTTTATTTTTTTAACTGATCCAGAAGTCTATGATTACTGTTTTATTTTATCTGTTTCACCTGTGTCCATCTATTTCACCTGTGTCCATCTTTTTATATTTCTCACTTTCATCCTCACTTATATTTTCCCAGGGATGATAAAAAAAAAGTGTCTCCATTTGTATTCTTCTTTTCCTTTTGACCTAGGAATAGATTTAAAGCAAGTTATAGAAGAAATAACTCTTGATCTAGAAAGTTAACTACATCTTTTGCATAAACAGTAACAGTAATAGTTATTTTTATAGTATCTATGAAGGACTTACATGTTCCATGCACTAGGATGGGGATTTTATGTGCTTTATCTTATTTACTCCTAACAAACTGCTTTTTTTTAAAGGAAAGTTTTCATGGATGAGAAAAATTAATTAAGTAAGTAATTCTATATCACAAGAATTAAGAGACAGAGTAGTGATTCAAATACAGATATTTCTGACTCTAAGTCACAAATTTGTAACCATTATTCTATTCTATTCTATCTTATTCTATTCTATTCTATTCTATTTATTCACTTTTTTATTTAAATTATTTCTTATTTATTGAAGTAGCTGTTTATTATGTGCCATTATTTTTGTTGGTGCTGGGCCATAGATTGAGACTCCAAGGAAGAAAAGGCTGAAATAAAGATTTGCTTGAAAGAAGTTTATTGGGGCAACTCTTAAGAATAATATTTTGAAAGAAGTGAAAGAAGCAGAATTGGGTAGAGGAAAAAAGATAAATTGCAACACGGCCACACAAACAAAAAAATCTCATCCTGACTCCTGGGTATTCTTAAGCTGGTAATGGCCTTCAAGAGTTATCTCAGATGGTGGCAAGGGGTCATACTGTCATCCACCAGTCACTGAATAGGTCTTTCTCCAGGGGAGGGTTTTACCTTGGTGAGGAAGATCCTCCTTATCCAAGGGTAATTACAGATAGGGACTCAATTTTGGGCTATTTTCAAGTGGGATAGAATAGTGTAAAACCACATGAGTAATGCCTACATTCAAGATGCTTATCTACTATTAGAGAAATGGGGTAAACTGTCAAAACAATATTTTTTTCTTGTAGCAAATAGTGATATATTGTAAGGAAAAAAAGAAATAAAGCAGGGGAGAGGGAGTTCCAAGGAGAAGGTTGGGTATGAGGAAATTTAGGTAAAGTTTCATTAAGAAGGTGACATTTGAGCAAAGATATGAAAGAGATGAAGAAGAGATACATGAAGCCAATTAGGGGAAGATACTTTTTTGTTGCAGAGAATGGTCTCATGCAAAAGTTTCCAAGAAAGAGAATGATTGCAATGTTTGAGGAACTGAAATTCAGGGGAAGGGGTGTAATAGGCCAGTTTGGTTGGATAGCAGCCCATAAAGGGCATAATGGTAAGAGATCAAAACCAAAGAAATAATAAGACACAGGAGCTCAGATAATGCAAGGGGTTCTATAACTCCTTAAAGACATTGGCAATTATTCTGAATGAGTTAAAACATTTTTGGAGGGTTTTGAGCAGAGGCTTAAATGATCTGATAACTTAAAAGATTTCCCTCTTATGTGTTAAGACCAGACTGTAGGGAGACAAAGACAAAAATAGGATAGAATGAGGCTATTGCAATAGTCCTGAGAAGAATGGCGGCAGCTTGCACTAGAGGGTAAGAGTAGAAATGATGGGAAGTGGTTCCATTTAGAAGGCAGAACTGAACAAATTTGTTAATCAAGGCTCTACAACTTACTCGGTAGCCTCAAGCTAACCACTAATTTCTTAGAGTATTAGTATCCTTTCCTTAACATATGGAACAATATCTACTCTACTGAGAGGATTTTGAAGAGTAAATGAAAAAAGAAAAAATATATATATGATATGCTTGGCATAGGGCTTAGAACACAATAGGTGTCCCACGAACACTACTTCCTTCTTTTGCCTCCCACCTTCATCAATGAGCTTTTATTTTCATCACTTCATTTGATCTTAAAAAACTAACACAAGCATTATCAACTTTGATTTAAAAATAAAGACATAAATTCCATTAATTTAAATGATTTACAGAAAATTTTGCTGAGTTAGTGAAACATCTCTAGACCTAATCTTATTATCATGTACCTTCAAGTGTAGAGTGAGGCCTCCTACATGTTGATGTATAAACTCTTCCAGATATCTCATAAATCTCATAAGAAGCAAAATGCACCCTACTTTTTGATGAATTTTAAAAGTGTGCTCTCCAAATTTTTAATTTTAAATGTTTCTTTTAAAGAGACATATGCTATCCCAGTTGTCTATATCAAATAAAGCAGCTACTGACATAAGAGGGGGAAAAAGGAATGGAACATAACATTTCAAATACACTTGAGACTTTTGAATAGTATGAATGTAATTAAATCAAATTAACATGCAAGTACCAGAATTGTGGAAGAATGAAACTCCCTGTAATGCATGTAGATTCTCAGACTTTCAAAGGCAATAGTCTTATAACACATAAATTATTAATACGCCAGAAAAAAACCCATTATTAAACAAACAAAAAGCCAAATGCTGTCTGTTTCTTCCATTGATATATTTAAAGTCATGTGTCTGTTTATATGATTTTTTATATTAAATTTCATTGTAACAAGTTTTATAATGTTGTTCTTCTAACTCACAGTCACTATGTGAATAATTATACAGAAAAGTCAGTGCATGTCTCCACGTGTTTTATTTTCACATGGTTAGAACTAGAGATATTGTAACAGGTTATGGTATATTGAAAACTTTCATTAAAAGTTACAATGGTACAAATCAGTAAAAAACAGAAAATCAGCAGAAAAAGAAAAGGTATTAGACTTGCTAGTAACTAATCTTGCACTTTCAAGTTAAACTCATAACGTAAATGTAACTATTTTTTCAGATAATTGACTGATAGCATTGATATTCTATGTTAGTCTTTGTCCAATTTATTTTTCAGTCATTTTGATTTTGGACACAGATCACTGTAATCTCACTTTGTTCACAAATGAGCAATAGTAATAGGGCTGCAAGATACCAAAAGGGAAATGAGGGCTTCCCAAGCTGCCTTTCCCCTCCAGATAATCTCCCTCTGCCAGGAAAAGTCCAAATAAAGACATTTATGTACTGAAGGGACATTTATGGGAACCTCAAATGAGTCTCAGTGGAAATCATCTGGGGAGTTTGTTAAACATGCAGATTACTCTTCCACTTGCAAACTCTCCCAAGTCAGAATCAGTAAGGTGAGACTCAGAAATCATAATAAGTTCTCTGGATGAGATCGTTCACATACTAAAGTTTAAAAATCATAGATTCTAACTTCAGAAATAACATCAACAAGTTATTGAAACTTGCTGATCCTTGTTTTCCTTATCTTTAAATTGGGATTAATAATGTTCATCTCATAATATCATTGTACAGATTACATTAGAGGAAGCATGTGAAACAGGCAATGATTAGTACTATTTATGATCATTGTTATTGACCCAAAATTCATGGTTTTCTGGGATAGTTTAATGGAAAAACCAAGGGTTTGAGGATAGTTTGAAAAGCAAGTCAAGTAATCATAAAATTTAGATACTTTAAAGATTAAAATGAAGCCAGAAAGGACTTGGCAGAGTAAAAGAAAAATGTGTTGGAGAGTCTGAGAGTCTCAATGAGGTCAAAGAAAAATGTATAGTAAGCCTATATGGAGAGTTGGCAGGATGGAAAGTAGAGAAGGAAGCTGTTCCCCTTCCTCAAATTTCTAAAATGGGAGTATATGTGTATGCATGTGTAAAATTGTTGAAAATGTAGTACTATCAAAAGTACCTGACATCTCCCGATCAGTGGTGGTATAATGGATAGAGCATTGACCTGGGATGCTGAGGTTGTAGGTTCAAAACCCTGAGGTCACTGGCTTGAGTGCAGGCTCATCCCACTTGAGCTCAAGATCACCAGCTTGAACACAGGGTGACCGCCCTGTCACTGGCGTGAGCAAAATGTCACTGAGTCAGCTCGAGTACCCCCCCACCCTACAATCAAGGCACATATGAGAAGTAATCAATAAACAACTAAAGTGACACAACTATGAGTTGGTAATTCTCATCTCTCTCCCTTCCTGTCTCTCTCTTTAAAAACAAAACAAACAAGAAAAAAATATATATGACATCAACTCCAAAAGTTGACTGGAATAATTTGATAAGAGACTATTTAAAACCCTCAAGACAAAATAAAAAATGTATTTCTACTGTATCCAAAGAATCTGTTCTTCTCGCTTAGAACCTTGTGTCACTTTCTGAGAACAGGAGCTTAGAGAACAGAACAAGAGGAGAAAGTTGCCAAAAAATGGTGAGTTAAAATTTAAGATTCTTTGGTCTAGAGCAGGGGTCGGGAACCTATGGCTCATGAGCCAGATGTGGCTCTTTTGATGGCTGCATCTGGCTCACAGACAAATCTTTAATACAAAAAATAATAACGTTAAAAATATACAACATTCTCATGTATTACAATCCATTCATTTCCTACCGCTCATGTTCATGGTTGTAGGTGGCTGGAGCCAATCACAGCTGTCCTCCGGGACAACACCAAATTTTTATTGGATAATGCATAACGTACACAGGTCATTGTATGGCTCTCATGGAATTACATTTTAAAATATGTGGCGTTCATGGCTCTCTCAGCCAAAAAAGTTTCCCAACCCCTGGTCTAGTGGTTCTTGGCATGACAAGACCAAGGGTATGATAACAAAACAAAGTGACTAAGGTAAAATTCAAGGCTAATGGGGTTGAAGTCAAGCATCTGTAAAGTAGCAATTTTTTTCATATGATTAGTATTAACTGACATAGCTGGGACAATGGCAGGTTTGGGAGATGGAAAGGAAGTTTGCGCTCTGGAGGCAATTAAATAATCAGTGGAAGGAGGATAATGTACACCCAGGCTGGTAGAAAAGAGAAGTGTAGAGGGGCTAAGGTCATGGTGGTGATGTGTATCTCATTTCTGTAAGTTTATAAGAGTGATGGTATATAAGTGGGAAACATTGTAGAACAGGAGTTACGTCTGACAGCCCACCCCTGTTCCCATGAACATGAGAAAATAAGCAGTGCATGCTCAGGCAGCTTCAATTTCCTTGGAGGAGCACCAGATTTCATGAAGCCAGAGTTTCTGTCTAGGAAAAAGCTGAGGATGCTGGGAAAACTGTTTCCCATGGTAGGGCCGCCTGGCTTCCTGAGTGTATGCCTTGTGCTCTTGAACAGCCACCCACTCTCAAAAGGGGACGCTGCACTTGAGGCTTCATGTTTTGTGAGCACCACCTTGAAATTCTTATTCATTTAATCTTCAAGTTTGTGTTTTGCAGGTGAAATCTGTCGGGATGATGGAGAATGTGTGGGGGCTGAGAACCTTGCCTATCACCTCACCTCTTGTCCTGCCTCCCTGAACAAGGCCTTATCCACCTCTGCTCACACCCGCACTACACTGCCAGCAGCTGCTGCTGCCCCCAGTAGGGCACTAGGCAAAGGCTTGTATGCAATAGGAAATGAGGAATACAAGCCCCACAATGGGTGTTGTGGGGTGATCTGGGCTCCTGTGAGGGGCTGTACTTACTTGCCTCTCCCCTGAGGGAACATGACATTACATTTTTTAAAACCCACTATGCCTAGTTTAGAAAGAGATTGCAGAAGAAGGGAAAAAGCTTTATCTCCCATAGTGTTCTATACAAAGGGGTTCCATTCACCTTTTGCACTGGGCCCTGAAAGCTAGGCAGCCGGCCCTGCCTGGAGGCTCCTAAAGGCAAGGAGAAAGGTTGTAGGGGGAGAGCGATGGTGCAGAGAGCCATGAGCGAGAGGGAACACTGCTGAGATTTAGGGCAGGACAGAGTGATCCACTCACATGATGGGATGATGGACTTTGCATTTTGAGCAGCTATCTGTCAAGGATGAGACTGGGAGAGACTCATCCCAGTCCCATGGAAATGACTCTGTCAAAGATCCAAACAAATTCTGGTAAAAGTTTTAGTGTGAGTGCACTGACCTCCAGTGCTAACTTTATTGCTGACGGCCTCTGCTCAGGGTACCAGACAGAAAGTGAGCGGCTCTTATAAGCTGGTTCAATAAATCCTTTCTCAGGGAATATTTAGTCAGAGAAATTTCACTTTAATTTTGACACAGCTCTTCTTGTTGAATACAGCAATATGTTCATGGTATGTGTAGGCAGGTAGAGGCCAAGGGAAGTCCATGGGAACAGAATTTAAGTCTTACTGTAAAGAGTTAGATGTGGCCAAAACCTATCAAGTTTACAAAAGAATAAGGCTTTGAGTCTAGGCCTTTAAGTTCCCAATTTATCCTAATTAAAAATCTTAACTTCTTTGAGATTTACCTGTAATATGGGGATAACAATAATTCCTACTCTCTGACTGTCCAGCGTTGTCAAAGTGTCAAAGTATATAATAAATATGAAATTGCCTTGCAAACAGCTATATAAATATTAATTGGTACTTCAATTCTATGCCTATTTTCTTTGAAGGATTATAGCCTACTTCAGATTACTCTGTGACGGCACTTTGGATAGAAACACTGGAGACCTGCTTTATAACTATCAGACCCACAACCCTTGAAGGTTAAATCTTAAGGTGGAATAATGAAAAATTTAAACACACAAAAAAAACAAAAGCCAAAATTCCAAAGCAGAAGAAAACTAAGTTTCTATGTGCAAATGTCAAGTATGAATAGGTGAGTGTCTTAGAATGCAGCTAATAGGATAAGAAGGATGTGGGCAGAGAAAGAAAATGTCCTGCCTTTCTGAATTTTAGCATAGTTTTCACTCCATATTATTTATGTACAATGAAGCAGTCTAATCTTTTTGCTATGTCATTGTCTCTTTCACTTTTAAAATGTATTATGGAAGCATCTCAAATATGATATAAGTGTGTTTCACCCTACTCATCCACCTTCCCACATTTACCAGTAAAATGTGCACAAAAGAGCAACTGTGGACAGTGTGGAAAAAAAATGACTAATCTAAAGAGATCAATGAAGCATTTCATTAAATAATGTCAGGGTTTTAGAACAAGACCTATAGGAAGTCCAGAAACTGAAATATAAGTAAAATGTTTAAGTCTCCTCCAGAATTAACAAAAACCTCAGCTTAATTCAAACCAATGTTTCTAAAACCTTTTCTCAAACATGCATTTATATTTTTAAAGTAGATATCCATCGATTCAACTGTAGCTAGGGTAGGGTATAAATATTCAGTGTCCCCACTGGCTCAATTCTCTTAAGCAGAGGTGCTGGCATTTCTTCTTTGAGAAGATCGCCACCTAGGGGAAATTATAAGTCAAAGCAACATCTGCAATGCACCACACATGTTGCATAATACCTAATGATATATTGATATTTAAGAAGATAAACATGTACAACGTTCTTATATTTCAGCAAATGAGGTTTCGCACCCAGGAAACACATACTAACTAGTGGGCCTAAAGGTTTGTGCATAATTTTATTTTTTATGTCTAAGTATCATTAGAATTGTATAAATATATAGTTTTTGTTTATGCATTAGGGCTTGACTTCTAATTTTTTCATTCATGTCTAGGGATATTTTTTAGAAAATACAAATCCTGGCATTTTATGATGAGAATAAAAATTACAAATTATTTAATTCAAATATAATCAGTAACTTTAATTAGTATCCTGAAAGTATTTAAGAGCCTAACACATGAAGGAATTTCCACCTCAGCTTTAGAAATAAGAAGAAACACATTTCTCCTTAAACTCATTAATTTATCTCTGAGCATTTTGATCTGATTTCCTCAGATCAAAGCAAGTAGAGTGGAAATAATTTATTTGGTTTATTCAAGTAAAAAACAGATATTTTTCTTTTTATTTCTGATGTATTTGATAAATGTCTTAGAAAATCACACCATTTTCTGATGACTTTTTTAACATAATCTATGTAGTAGATTTTACATGTTGCTTTAAAAATATGGAAACTTGGAAAAAACGATAAATCTTTAAGGTAGGTTTAAACGGATGAGCAGCCATGAGAAATTTAAATCTTGTTTTAAAAAGTTGCTAATTTCAAAAGTTAACTCTAAAAAAAATTCTTAAAATGATTTAAAATTAAATCACTTGGTCTGAAGGTAATTTTTGGTTAATTAGGTATCTCTGGATTATGAATTAATATATATGTATGTATGTATATACACATACATACATATATATTAATTAACTTGAGAGAGAGAGAGACTTTAATTTGTTGTTCCAGTTATCTATTCATTCATTAGTTGAATCTTGCATGAGCCCTGACTGGGGATGGAACCTTCAACCTTGGCATATGGGAATGATGCTCTAATCAACTGAGCTACCCAACCAGGACCTGAATTATGATTTTTTAATGCATCAAAAATTATAGAGTAAGCCATAAACAGTTAGAAAACAACTTTATGGACTATTTGAAAGTTTTATTGTCCTATGTTTACCCTTTTAGATCAGTTTCATACTGTTTGGTGACCGCCTAATTAACTCATCAGTCTCCCACACTAAATGATAAACCGCATGCAGTCATTTCTGGGCTGCTATTTGGTCAGCGTCTGTTCTGTTTTTGTTTTTGTTTTGTTTTTACAGGGACAGAGAGAGAGTCAGAGAGAGGGATAGATAGGGACAGACAGACAGGAACGGAGAGAGATGAGAAGCATCAATCATCAGTTTTTTGTTGCGACACCTTAGTTGTTCATTGATTGCTTTCTCATATGTGCCTTGACCGGGGGCCTTCAGCAGACCGAGTAACCCCTTGCTCAAGCCAGCAACCTTGGGACCAAGCCGGTGAGCTTTTTTGTTGTTGTTGTTCAAACCAGATGAGCCCGTGCTCAAGCTGGCGACCTTGGGGTCTCGAACCTGGGTCCTTCTGCATCCCAGTCCAATGCTCTATCCACTGCACCACTGCCTGGTCAGGCTCAGTGTCTGTTCTGATAACTGGTGCCAAGGTACCCATGGCTAAATACTTTTTTTAAATTTTTTTTTTTTTGAAGTTGGAAACGGGGAGGCAGTCAGACTCCCACATGCGCCCGACTGGGATCCACCCAGCATGCCCACCAGGGGGCGGTGCTCTGCCCATCTGGGTGTTGCTCTGTTGCAACCAGAGCCATTCTAGTGCCTGAGGCAGAGGCCATGGAGCCATCCTCAGCACCCGGGCCAACTTTGCTCCAATGGAGCCTTGGCTGCGGGAGGGGAAGAGAGAGACAGAGAGAAAGAAGAAGGGGAGGGGTGGAGAAGCAGATGGGTGCTTCTCCTGTGTGCCCTGGCTGGGAATCAAACCCGGGACTCCTGCACGTCAGACTGACGCTCTACCGCTGAGCCAACCAGCCAGGGTAAATACTTTGAATATAATTCTTAGATGTGTCTATAGCACTTAAAATAATGTCTGGCATTTAGTAGGAACATGAAACAGCATGAGTGAATAAATGAATTACCTCACCAATGGATTCTGTCCCCTGCTTAGGCGTATGTTTATGGAATGTACCACTCACAGAAATAGAGAAAAACATAAGATTAAGAAGTTAATCTGCTATAGAAGGCATAATTAATAAGACAAAATTATAATATAAATATTAATATAAATTATTCTCAGTGCTTTTTTAGATGATTTCTAGCCTAAACATCTTTGTAAGTAATTAATAAATAGTCGTACACCAAAGGGAACTATTTTGTCATATAAAAGTATATATATATGATTTATTTATATACATATATAATTTTAGAAATCATTAATATATTTGGTAGTAGGATAGCAAAAATTCTAAAATGCACTAAGGTAAATTATAAATTTATTTACTTGTATAAGTAAACTTGACGTTTGATCACTGCCTAGTAAAATTATTTAAATTACTTTGAAGACTATACTTTCAGGGATAATTTCTATAGTTTGTAAATTACTTTGCAGTCCACATATAACACCCTTAAGTTATGTTAAATTCAACAAGCACTGAATATTTTCTATTTACAAAGTAGCTTTTATGAATCAAAATTTTAGTGTGTCCTGTATTTTTCCTATAAAAATGGCTAATAATAATATACATCCTAAATTAAAAAAAAAAAAATGTATTTTAAAACACACTTGGCTTCAAAGATTTTAACAAAATCTTTGTGAATCTGTTTTGTGTATGCACCAATCCCCTTCCTTCCTCTAGCCTGTCAACGAGTCACCACATTGAATCCTCATCAAATCTCATCCTGTTCTATTTCTTTTGAGTCCTTTTTATTTCCTCTAAGTCAGGGGTCTCAAACTCGTGGCCCACGGGCCACATGCGGCCCGCCGAACAATTTTGTGCGGCCCGCAGACTAATCCACGAAGTTCAAAATATTTTGGATAAAATTAAGTAAGCCTAGGGGCCTACTTGTATTTTTCATTTCTCTAGCATCCTAGCTAGATATTAGCTTAGTTAACAGCAGTTGTGATGCAAACTACAGTTTCTGGTCGTTTTGTGACACTGAGTAAACTGCATGTACGATTGTGCTTGTTGTACTGATTTTTTTTTTGTTTTCAACTGCAGTGAGAAAAGTGTTGCGTAACAGTTGCCTTTTGTAGACCTAGTGCGGCCTGCCCAACGGCTGTGATCTTGCTCTGCGGCCCACATGCTGAATTGAGTTTGAGACCCCTGCTCTAAGTAAACAACTTTGCTGAAGTGGATAAACAAATACACGCTAAAATATTAATTGGGCATTGTTAATTGCCAACTGTCTCCTAATATATACAGAATTTTATAGTTGATTATAAAGAAACATTGTCTTAAACTAAATAAGTGGTGAGGCTTAACATGGGAGAGGCATACGCTAGAGAGAACAGGAACATGCTATTGACCAGTAGAAACTACTTTGAAGAAAGTAGGGCTTTAAGGTACACTAAAATTCAAACTCCCTGTCTTTTGTCCATACTTATGACTAGGTCTGATGGTAACTTCAGTGACATAGGAGTTTTAATACATGTTCTTATTTCCTACTAAGTTTCATCCACAGTTTCTATTTAGATTCTTACTCTGATTCCTGACACTTTCCTCATGGTAAACTTTTCTCAGCTTTTACTCTTGGCCTCTTCATTATACCTATTTGACCTCCTGATACTGGCTACTGCTTTTATTTTTTATATTGTATTTAATATTTTACTGACATCCAGCTATGTGGCAGCTCTTGGGCTCTTCTCCTGCCAGTAGTGAGAATTTTCCATTTCCACCCACCTTCCATTCGTGACAGCTGATTCCTCATCTAGGGAATTAAGAAGTCTGCAATCAGAGTGAGCTTTATCCTTTCACCTTAGAAGAAAAGGGAAAGGACCAGGAAACGGCTCTAATGATGTGAATATTCCAGCAGTTTCACTCAGCTTCTTTTCTCTTTTTTAAACTTCTCACCCTATAAATAATTTATCACAAATCCTTTGGATACTAATGACTGAGACACAGCATTTTTCCCGGACAGTATTACAATATGCAGTATGGCTGCAAAAGTTTGGCTTTGGATATTGACTCAGAGTTACGTCCTTGAATAATCTGAACTAAATTTTATTATACTCCCCTCTATTTCACAGAGTAGAACTAATAATATTAGGAAACAGACTGCGTAGTTTCCAATCTGTCAGCTACAGGTGGTTGTAACTGTGAGCAGGTTGTTCAAGGGCTCTTAGCATCAGCTTTCTCATGGGTAAGCAAAGCACATGTACTTAGCACAAGCCCTGACACAGGACTCAGCAAATGTTAGTTTAAACATGGACTAAAATAAAAGTTGGCTGTCTTAAATTTCCAAACCAGGTACTTTGAATTGTAGAATTATATTAAACTTAAAATGTATGTTCAGGTGCACTTTAAAAGGAGAATCATTGCTGTGAGTGTTAGTAAGTCAGTTCATATTCACGATTCTGTGGTACAGTAGGTTGAAGCCAAGAGCTTTCTTGTTACAGTAAAGGATTTTGTGTTCAGTTCCTCTGAGGATCCGTCTATTCACAAGGAACTGTTGATTGTGTAACAGAGTTCAGGGTGCAGGAGTTGTGGCACGTTACTTGCTCCTTACCAGTTCCTTCCTTGCTCTGTCTTCTCTAGGCTTTTCTACTGAAACTGTTTTTAGGTCACCCATCATGGTGCTTCCCTATTGGACTACCTAATAATCATAATCCATTTCATAGATTTATTTCATTCATTTTATAGTTTCATTCATTTTCATATAACATTAAAAATGTTTATTGAGGATTTCCTAGGTGTAAGACTTTCACTGGAAATAAAAAGTAGTTCCCTGCCCTATATAATTTTTTAAGTAAAAGAGAACCACAGACAACTAACTACAATTTCAAAATGATAATGAAATGATCAATAAAGTGAGTATGAAGAAAGTACAAAGCAGGAGTACCTACCCTTTCTAAGGGTGCTCTGAAGCAATTAATGAATGCAATACTAAGAAAGCTGTGAATGTGGAAAGTGCCTCTCAGGTTAGCGCAGAGCCAATTCTTACCTCGAATTTATGTGCCCAATAGAAGTGGTTAAGCAGCTGGAACGCACTGAAAATAAGGAAGTAATGAAGATATTATCCTATGGATGCCAGACCAACAAATAAGCACATTTATCTCTTTTCTTAAGAAGTTGTGCTCTAATTAGTGGCTGTGATCATTAATAAATTAAGTGATACTCAAGTCCCAGAAGGTAATTGACTATCACAAGTCCTGCATTTAAAACTAAGCCAATGAACACATACTCCTCATTTTTATTTCTCAGGATTAAAGTGTTAAGCATAGTTTAGTTTATCAATTTAGATTTAAAATTTAAGTATATAAAGGTAAAGTCCAAATGTTTTGTCTTCTCTGCTGTTGGTAATTTTCTTTTTTTAAATGAAAAGAGGGGAGATAGAGAGAGTGGCTTCCACATGTGCCTGGACCAGGATCCACCTGGTAACCCTTTTCTGGGACTGATGCTCGAATCAACCAAGCTATCTTTAGTGCCTGAGGCTGACAGGCTTGGACCAACTCACCCAGGGTGGATGATCTTTAGCCACTGGCTGCAAGAGAAAAAGAGGGAGAGAAGGGGAGAAACCATATGTTTCTCGTGTGTGCTCTGACTGGGAATCAAACCCAGAATGTCCATATGCTGGGCCAACACTCTATCCACTGAGCAAACCAGCCAGAGCCTGATGGCAGTATTAAAAGGACATACAAATAAACTGTCTGTCTAGATTGCTAGTGTTATTGGTGTTAATGTCAAAACGAATTTAAAATAGATTTATTATATAAATTCCTTTAGATAAACTATTATTAACAATGTAAAATTATTACAACCATATAAAAATAATAATCCATGGAAATCCAAAGACACTTGTGAGTCTGTTTTCCCTCTTTGCGTCACAAACTTTGCTAGTTTACATTAATAGTTTAGCCTCATAGGTAAAAAAAATATATTAAAAACCCAGGTATATAGCAACATAGTCAAATAAATAATATACATATCTTAATATGGTGGTTGTGCCAACACCTTTACAGTACCATTTTAATATATATTAACGTATTAACTATCCCCAAAAAAGTATCTATAAATACAGCAAGAACACCATGATCATTAGTTCACATTTTAATATTTTGCTTTTGCCACTAGGTGGCACTTGTCTGTGATTAGTTGTAGAGTACGGTATATGGTTCCTTTCTTGAGAGAAAGGAAAGGCAGTTTTATAAATTTTGTTTTATATTTAAATATTTGTGCCAGTATATACCTCGGGATCATGGGTTTATTGCAGGAAATAGTGTGACATTTACAAAAATTTTAAAGAAAAAAGCCGTAAGTACTCTTTTTTTAAGAAAAAAGAAAAATGAACATGGACTTAGGAAAATCCACTGGAAGGAAAAATATAGAGCCATTTGCTTTTGACCTCACTTTGTCATTTTTTATTATAACCTCTCAGCTCTTGAGAATGCTTCAATATATAGAAAATCAACAAAAAGATACTATTATGTATATAGTAGCTTTATTAATATTGTTTTTGGTAATGCTATTTAATGATAAACATCATATGAAATGTCTAATCAAATAGTGGCTTTTGTGAGAGCTAGTAATTAAATTGACATCAGTTAAAAGTTTTAATTTACTAGAACTAAAAGTCACATGCTAAAAATCTAAATGAATTCATAGAAGAGACTACTCTAATATTTTCTACCAGAAATATCAGTCACTATAAAAAGTCCAAATGCCATATGAAAACATCAGAAGATGCCAAAATTGATATCTTATTCTTAGGTACAGCACAAGACAGAACCTTCAATAATGTGGTATTATTCTGAATGCTATTCAATTATCTTATACTCTTATAAAGTTACCATCAGATTCTTTCAAATATTTTTGAATATTCACAAATTTTTATGAATAAAATAAAATTTTGATTTAACTTTAATTATAGATGAGAAGCAATACAACTACATCTTAAAGTGATTTATTGTACTCGGGAGTTTTTTTTTTCCACCAAATATGTGTATATTGGTACACATATACAAAAAACATTAAAAACAAGTTGTCAAATTACCATTATGTGAAACCAATTATAACACTACTAGACAGAAATACCAGTATCTTTCCTTTAAGTGCCACTATTACCAATCCCACATTAAAGAGACTATCCTTTATGGGACTCGGGTTAAGTTTATGAAGAAAATTGCGTTCTAAGAAAGGTTTCAAATAAGGCAACAGAGAGATATGTTCCAATAATATGTGTACCCACAACTTTAAACTCAAAATAGAGAACTTGAGCCCCAAACAATTTATATCTTTGCATTTCAGTTCTTTCATCTGTAAAAAAAAAAGTCAAGTATTAGTTCCCAAGGTGGTTATCTTTAAATATGATTATGTATACTAAGAATCTTGCATATGTTCAAATATTTTTTGAAATCTTAGGCCTATGTTCTGAATAGTTTAAGTGTTCTACATAGGTTGCTTAGAATAGGTATTTAATATTTATTGGGATTTTCAATATTTTTAGGTATAGTATAAGACAAAACCTTTTCTTTAAGTACTACAGTGCATGTATTTTTATTTTAAAGAGATGCATTCTAATATCCATTGCCTGTATGGGAAAGAATTATCCTGACTTGAGTAGGTAATTCTTAGCACTAGCCATTAAGGAATTAATGTCAGAGGAAGAAAGGAAACTGTTTACTGGTAGTGGGAAAAGGGGAAAAAAAGGGTGAGAAAGTGTATTTTGAAGATAAATCCAGCTCTAGAGATTTAATTGGTTATCAAAGTTCACACAGAATTATGTGCAGCTAAAAGTAGTTAATTTGATTGCAGTTAGCCAAGAGAAAACAAGGCAGAGTAAATGACTCACTTTGTTATCTTGTAAGATTATCCATTTATGATTGTTCTAATCACTAACAAGTGACTTTTAGATAACACATAATATGTCAGTAGTCTCATCTGTTCATTATGGAATACTTAATATAACTGGTAAGTGTGAAATGTCACTGCTCTGAGTATTGACTAAGTATTGGTTCATTTAATCTTGATTCTCTTATTTAATCCCAAAAGGTAGATACTACAGATGAGGAAAATGAGAAGCCAAAATGTTAATAACATTCCTAAGGACACTAAAGTAATAAATAATGAAAGTTTTGAACCCACAAATCACAATCTTAAGCATGAAATTATTATGAAGGCTCTGCAATGGCTCTAACCCCTAAATCACAGAGCTTCTAGGTCTTTAATATGCATGCATATTACTTAGAGGTCTTACTACAAGGTAGATTCTATCTCAGTAGGTCTGAATTAAAGCCAGTGTATCTGCATTTCTAACAAGCTCTCAGGTGGTACCAATATCACTGGTGCCAATATCAAAGCACCAGACCACCACATATGCACACTATTTTACCAGAAGCTAAAAACTAAATTTCAAGGACAACTAGTTATATACTTAGTTCAGCAGTGATAGCTAAATAGTTGATTATCATAGTCTAAAAGAAATGCAATGAAATGACATTTCCAGGGCCTTGTTAATGAATCTAGACAAATCTCATATTTAGAAGTTGAGATGAGTCTGACCAGGTGGAGGTGCAGTGGATAGAGCATTGGACTGGGAGGCAAAGGACCCAGGTTTAAAACCTCGAGGTAGCCCGGCTTGAGCGCCGGCTCACCAGCTTGAGTGCAGGGTCACTGACTTGAGTGTGAGATCACAGACTTGACCCCATGGTTGCTGGCTTGAGCCCAAAGGTCACTGGCTTGAAGCCCAAAGTAACTGGCTTGTAGCCCAAGGTCACTAGCTTGAACAAGGGGTCACTTGCTCTGCTGTAACCCCCACCCCCCATCAAGGCATATATAAGAAAGCAATCAATGATCATCTAAGGAGATGCAACAAAGAAAGAATTGATGCTTCTCATCACTCTCCTTTCCTGACTGTCTGTCTCTATCTGTCCCTTTCTCTGTCTCTGTCACACACACACAAAAAAGTTGAAATGAGAATTTTGGTTATAAAATGTAGTTTAGTGTATGATGATTAACAGTGAGTTGTCTATAGTACAATTCTTCTTAAATGTTCAATTATTCAGTCTTTACAATAGGCCTGGGAGAGATGACAACTACATTTGACAAAAAAAGAGGCACAAGGTTACCATTGCAGGTCTCTTAGGCAGCAGTGACAACACACAGATGCCTAAACTCTTCTCTTCCATCAGCTGACCTTGATATGGGGCTATATTCCATTAACTGGCTAAAAGTAAATAGGTACAGAACAATGCTTATACTAAAACAGTCGAGATAGAGCCATATTCTGATTTTGCTTTAAATACACAGATATTCAAGGCCAATGTGATTTAGAAGCTTTAAGAGAAATTTTCAAGTGTGGTTGTATTCATTTGAACCTGTCTAAACATAAATTATGTATATACATACATCACTTTATTATGCTGCTAGACTGTAAATAAGCCATTTTCTTATCCTACCCATTCCCTTGCTCAAGACCACCTGGCATTAATATTTGTATCATTTTCTTCTCAGATGCTGTAGGTTTGGTGTCACTGGCAGGACTGGTTATTTTGTCTCGTGGGTTTATTTTACTGAAACTATATACTGTCCATTGAAATTACTGACCTCATACGCATATGTTTTAAAGTTTTATTCAGAATTCAGAGTTGATCTCTAAATGTCGTGTACTTTACCATCTTTAGAGGGCTAATATTTTCACAGAAAAAAATATCTTTAACTTACTGTAGAGACAATGAAATTAAATCAAGAAATGCTTCTGTCAGTCACTAGAAAAGGAAAATATCAGCATCTCTCCATGTATTGTAGAAACATCTAAAAATTCTTCAAGCCCAGGCTTTCTAAATAAATTGATTTCTGTCATTTTTCTGAACAATGACAAAGAACATGACTCCATTCTTGAAATAAATGGCTTAGTGGCACTTCATTTCCATTGTGTTTACTCAACAAATTTGAAATCACTTTATTAAAAAGTTTTAGAAAACCGTGTTACCTTGAAGTGTACATTTACTTCTAAAACTAATGACTGGGTGTATTCTAAGCCATATTAACATTGATACTATTAGATCTTCAAGTTGTACTGAACAAGCTGTGCAGAGGTTCTCCATGGATGTTGATCACTAAGGTGCTTCAATCACGCTGAGCAACAATCCCTAGGGCCCTGTCATTACATGATTGTGTTGGGGGAGGTTTCTGAAAAGGGTGTACTGGGCTGATCAAGCCCCTCATACTCTGACATGATTTAATTACTTCCTGTCAGCTTTAAGTATTAATAAAGGGACCATCACATATCTAATTTTAAAAAATAAGCTCAGGTAGAGAATCACTGATAGCTGTTTTGTCCCTTCATTTGTCCTGGTGTCTATTCAAGAGATATGAATAGCCTGACCAGGTGGTGGCGCAGTGGATAGAGCATCGGACTGGGATGCGGAGGACCCAGGTTCAAGACCCCAAGGTTGCCAGCTTGAGTGCAGGCTCATCTGGTTTGAGCAAAGCTCACCAGCTTGAGCCCAAGGTCACTGGCTTGATCAAGGGGTCACTCGGTCTGCTGTAGCCCCACGGTCAAGGCACATATGAGAAAGCAATCAATGAACAACTAAGGTGTCGCAACAAAAAACTGATGATTTATGCTTCTCATCTCTCTTTGTTCCTGTCTGTCTGTCCCTATCTATCCCACTCTCTGACTCTCTCTCTCTGTCTCTGTTAAAAAAAAAATAAAAAAAAATATGAATAGCTCAGAAATGAACAGATAATATGGCTGTTGTTTATCTCTCTCACTACCTATTGGCCACTCCTTGAGTACACTCTACTCCTCTGTCCTCAGTTCCTCAAAGGCACCAAGCTCCCCCTGGCTCTCGGCCTTTAGACCCACAGCTGCCTCTGCCCACATTAAACATCCCCAGCTTCACTCTTGAGTTCTCTTTTGACATTTACTTTTATAGTGGTACATTTTCTTTAGTTGCAGTCAGTAATTTTTCTAACTCTTCATTTAATGTTTGTCTTTTCTGCTTAACTGTACGCAACATGAGAGTAGGGGGTTTGCTTATTCGCCACGGTACCCTTACCAGTCTTCACCAGTGCTTAGCCCCCAGTGATTCAGTAAATGTTTCTTGAGTAATGGTACATGAGCGAGGGTGAACACCTGAGTCACTGCTCACGTCTACATCCTTTACAATGACTAGTGGATAATACCTTGTGTGTGGAGATGTGTTATATTTTATTTTAAATGTAGAATCTTTTGTAAGAATAAATTGAGAATTGTCCAGATGTGGTTGTGAAGAAATTTTGGAGTTCTGCTTTGTAAAGATATTGACCAGTATCAGGATTGACCAGAAGCAGAATTCTTGGTTTCCCTCTGCACATATCCATCAGACATACATATGGGAGGCTAATTTTTGTAGGTAGAGCACAGAGCACATTCTAGCAGTTGTGGCTGATGCAATGCTGTGAGAACACTCCAGCACCTGAAACCCTCCTAGGCACACCCAGGAGGGAGCTCGCCTGCTGTAAGGAAGTAACTCAGCACCAACCAGGCAGCTCCCTGACATTTTCAGCCATTGGCTGTGAAGGACATGCTGTAACACCCTATAGGCTGAACCTGGTATATAAGCTAGCTTACTTCCTGAATAAATCGGATCTGCGTCACTGAACCTGGTCTCCAGAGTTGGATCTCTGCATCTCCATCGTCCTCACCCCGGGTGGGCCTTGTCCACAAATTTTAAGCTACTTTTATACATAACTCAGAAATTTCACCTTGCAGGAAATGATTTCTTAGAGCATAATTAAATGTTTGGTTATTTGCTTCTACAGTTCGGAGTGTTTGGTATCATTTAAAAATTCCTACAATGTTTGTACTAGTTTTTCTTCTTCTGTTCATTCTTTTGGTTACTGAAATGTTGCTGAATAGATTTCTGATATTTAAATAATAAGTGAGGCCCGGTTGGCTCAGTAGATAGAGTGTCAGCCGGGCATGCGGACGTCCAGAGTTCAATCCTGGGTTAGGGCACTCATGAGAAGTGACCATCTGCTTCTCTTCTCCTCCCTCTCCCCTTTCTCTCTCTCTTTTCCTTCTATAGCTAGTGACTCGATTGATTTGAGTGTCGGCTCCGGGCACTGAGGATAGCTCAGGTGATTCTAGCATTAGCTCCAGATGGGTTGCTGAGTGGATCCCAGTTGGGGTGCATGTGGGAGTCTGTTTCTTTATCTCCCCTCCTCTCACTTAAAAATTTTAATGAGAAACAAAATAATTTTATTTGCTAGCTTAATCATTTTTTAATTTTTATTATTTTAAACAACTTAAGCTTATCACCCTAAAAGCTAAAGTATGGAATATGTGAGTAATACTCAACATCTAGGTAAGATATCACAATGCAGTCTCCTCTTTAGCAAATAAATACTAGATTTTGATTCAAACCATGCTTAGAAGTACAGTTTGTCAAAAGATATAATTTTTGAAATGGCAGGCTCAAATTCTTCATCTAGGGAGTCCATCTATTCTGGAAATATGCTATAAATGGGAACTTTTTTTTTTTTTTTTTTTCATTTTTCCGAAGCTGGAAACGGGAGGCAGTCAGACAGACTCCTGCATGCGCCCTACCGGGATCCACCCGACACACCCACCAGGGGGCGATGTTCTGCCCCTCTGGGGCATCGCTCTGTTGCATCCAGAGCCATTCTAGCGCCTGAGGCAGAGGCCACAGAGCCATCCCCAGCGCCCGGGCCATCTTTGCTCCAGTGGAGCCTTGGCTGCGGGAGGGGAAGAGAGAGACAGAGAGGAAGGAGAGGGGGAGGGGTGGAGAAGCAGATGGGCGCTTCTCCTGTGTGCCCTGGCCGGGAATCAAACCCGGGACTTCTGCATGCCAGGCCGATGCTCTACCGCTGAGCCAACCGGCCAGGGCCAGATGGGAACATTTTTAAGTTGAGAATTAAGTGCTCGGGAAGAAATTTATTATTCCTAAAAAATGTCTACATAAAAGCTATTGCTTTGAATGATGTATTTTCCATAGGTGGTCATTTAGACTTTAGAAATTAACTCACGCAAGCTTGCACTTACACATCTTTGTTTTAGTCTCCTTTATAATGAAGAAAAACTGGGAAAGAAACTGTATTCCGCCCCCAAAAGGGCAATAATCATTAAAAAGCCCATTCTGCAAAACCTATATTTTTGTGGTTACTGTGAACTTATGACAAGACATATATCTAGGAACAAGGTTTAAAAATGTAGGCTGTGCTCCATTGCTTACAGTTACCTTGGATTTTAACTAGAGGCATAGGTTGACTTCTGACCATGGTGAACCCTCTCAATGCAAGGCATGGAGTGTTGCAGCCATGGCAGACAGCCAGTTCCACAGAAGCAACCTGACGTTCTTCTGAGGAAGAGCCATAGCACTGTGGAACCAGGCCTATAAATGAATGATGTTATAGAGAATGCAAAAGAGGCTACCAAAATAAAACCCTCAACAATCCACTCTGAAGATGGAACTCTAGAAGAAAAAACATGTAAATGAATAGATTTAATAATTTGGGTTATTATGTTAAGAGCATTGACAGATATTCAGTAGATGTGCCACATGTCTTAGGAATGTAACAGTCAAAATAGCTGTTGATTTCAAGCTCGTTAAGTAGATGGTCATATAAATTTATTATAAAATATGTTTCAGCACTGTCAGCATTAAAAAGAAAACGGGTGTCTAGAGAGAAAACACCAAATGAAAACATTCAAACTCTAGTAATAAAATATGTGGTCTTTAATCATTTTGAGTTAAATTATGTCTGAAAGTTCCACCCATAGTTATACACAAACACACCAATTTTTTAAAATTTTATAATGGCCAAAGAAGGTGTTTACATGGATATTTTTTATTAATGGCACCCACTTTTTAATTAGTTTTTTAATAAGTCGCTAATCTATTTTAGCTTCAAATCAGTTCTATTTCATTCCTCAACTCCCTTTCTAACAGTATCCTGTAACATAAGGAGAGTTTCTTGGTGCACTTTGGGAATTATGTGTTATGGGCTTAAAAACTGTTTAGAAAGTTCTCTCTCTCTTCCTCAGCCTCCACCAGGAATGATAAAGGCATTTCCAGAGGCAAATAGTTCTCTTCCTCTCTCTGCTGATCCTCCTCTAGCCGCTCCTCTTCCTCTTCTATTTTCTCTGCTGCCTCCTCATTCTCCTCATTCTCCTCATCCTCTTCCTCCTCCTTCACGTAGTCAGCCTCTTCCACCTCCTCTTCATACTGGGACTCGGCCTCTTCATCCTCCTTCTCACTCTCCTCCTCCTTCCCATCACACTCCTCGCACTCCTCACACTCCCCATCACACTCATCATTGGTCTCCTCTTCCTCTCCCTCCACCTGCTGTGGGGCGGGAAACAGGTTTTCCAACTCGGGACTAAGCGCCAGAGATAAATTCTGCACAAAGCCGTACAATGTGTCCTGCAGCTCCGCCTTTCCCTCGGCCTCACTAGGGGGCGCGCCACTCCCGTCGTCGCCGCCCGCCGGGGCCTGCTGAGCCCGCTGCGCTGCCTGCTCGCGCTCCTGCTCCTCCTGCTGCCGCATGTCCTCGTAGACCTGGTTCATGAGGAACTGGGTGGTGTTGCGCGGCGCCCACAGACCCGGCGTCCGCCAGCGGTACAGGTTGACCGGCCGCAGCAGCGTGCGCACATCCTCGGGTGGGCTCTTCGCGCAGGGGCGGCGAGCGTGGCGGCGCAGGCCGCGGCCCCGGTGACCCCAGCGCTTCTTCCTGCCGGGGGGCCTCGCCCAGCCGGGCTGCCAGGGCCCGCGCCAGCAGGCGCAGCAGCAGCAGAGGCACACTGGCTGCAGAGCATACATTCCGGTCATCTGCACTGGGCTGGGGGGCTTCTGGTATGCCATTGGAGGTGGGCACCAGGGTCCCCCCCAACACCCCCAGTTGGAGTACATGGCCCAGTAAGGACTTGGGGGCGGTTGGAACCAAGGGCCCGGGCCACGCTGCTGCTTCAGCTGTTTCCATGAGGGCTCATATTGGGCCTTGGGGCCGTAGTGGTGCTGCCACTTGTGAATCGGGGCGCCCCTGCGCCTTCGGTGGCAGGGAGACCACGTGCGAGAGGAAGCAGAGGATGCGCCTCCGCCACCCAGGTTAAGAGGGTCTTCCCTTTTATCGCCCGCCTGGGTCATGGTTCAGGGGGCTTCGAGAAGTCTAAGTGGAATCGTCCTAAAAGTGTCCTCAAATTTGGCCAAATCCGACGGTCTAAAGGGCCTGGTCACCTCTGTGTCTCTCCACACAGCACCACGTGCCTGCCTCTCCACTCCGGGGGACCCCTTCTCCTCCACTCCCGGGACCCCTTCTCCTCCGCTCGCTAGCTCACTGTCTCTTCTGTGGGTGGCGTCGCACCCGGGTCGTCTCGTCCAGGTGGGCTGGGTGGGAATGGCCCTGGGTGAAGACGGTGGGGAGGAGGTGTTGATGGGCAGCACGAAGCCACAGCCGCTCCCGAGCCCCACACACCCTCCGCGGCAGAGGCTCGGGCTGGGGGCTGGGGAGGCAGGGCTGGCTTGCGCAGTACCTTGTGACTCCCTTCCGAACCAGCTGGTTCTCTGTCGGCGTCCTGGCCAGACTGAGGACGCTTGGGCAACAGCCTTTCAATACCGGCGGAAGCCCCGCGTGCCCACCTCGCCCTGGTTGCCCCTGACGACAGCCAATGGGAGTGGAGGTCCTTCTCGCGGTGGGTGGAGACCGCGTTCTGGCCGGAACCGGTGCCTCGTGAGCGTTCGTAGGGGGCTTGTGACGCAATTCTCAGCGAGGTGGGGGGGGCACTTACTGGATATGTGTTGCCCCTCGGGAAACTCTGGAGGCAGTTAATTTGAACCCTTGTGCCACCTTCAGATGTGGGGTTGTAGAGATAGCCCTTTGGGTCAGTGTAGGGGTGGCCCGGGTAACTGGGCACGAGGAGAGGTGGGAGAACTGTGTGTTGATAAAAGTGTATTCTACCTCTTTCGGGGGGCAATGGGAGTAAAGAGAAAGCTCTTCCAGTCAGAAACTGGGCCCCATTCCTACCTTAAGGCTTACTCTTGTAACAATGCGGAATCACCTTTGTGATAGGGGAAAACAAGACTGTCAACATTTGTTGCGTTGCTTATTGCGCACTAGTGGGATCATGGCACATAATTCTCATGCCTATGCTGTGAGGTGGCCATTGTTCCCACGTTTGACAGATTTGGGAACTGAGGAGTTAATTTTTGCCTGTTAACGGGACTAATGAACTGTAGGGCTAGTATTTAACCCTAGGCATTCTTGACCACAGAGGCTAAATTCGCAACGTTGCTTCTCTATACTACACATCCACCTTAAATAGAATTCTTGTGATGAACGCATGAAACCAGTTTGAGGAATCAGTCTGCTGATTGTAGTATAGCACTCACATGTCCTTTGATGAATTTCATGGGTTCTTGAAAATATAGATATCCCAATATATCTTTCCTTTTGTCCCATTATTGACCAGGCAACACATACATTGGGAGCAGTCACGGTACTATGGCTTTGATTTAAGTACACATAAACCTACTCTGAATGATACAATTTTGTGGATACATGTCATGATTCATATATCCAAATGCATAGAAGGTACAATATCAAGACTGAACCCTAATGTAAGCTATGAGCTTTGGGTGGCAATAATGTCAGTGTAAGTCATCATTGTAACAAATGTACCACTCTGATGGGGATGTTTATAATAGAGGAGGTATGCATGAGTGTGGGGAGGAAGTATAAATAAGAAATCTTTGTACCCTGTGACTAATTTTGCTGTGAAACCTAAAACTGCTTTAAAAAATAAGGGCTGTTAATAAAAATAGAAGTGCTTCAACTTCAACTAACCAATTATTAACTGGTGTGAGCCTCCAGGTCCTTTTCTATGCCATAAGTATAGTTATAGTACCCATTCCACAGAGTTGTGGTAAGGATTAAATAACATTAAAGCACCAGTGCAAGTGCTCAATAAGCATTCAGTAACTATTAAATATCATCATTATTATGTTTAAATACTTTAAGACTTTTAAAGAGGCTCAGCAGTGCAGAAGAGGTCTTCAAAGGTCTCCACATAGAAAGTCATATGCAAAATGGGAGATAAGAGCCCTGCTCTGAAGACAAATCATCGTGATTCACAACTATATATTTATTAGACTCTTCTACTTATATACCATAGTAAATATACTGCTCACAAAACGTAGTTTTAGCGCTTCATATTTAGAAATATTCCCTAATTTTTGTGAGCAGTATATATTCACAAAATATCCAATATTATAAATATAATAAATGTATTTTACACCTTTAAAAAAAGTTGATATAGTATATGTAAAGATAACTGACCCTGTGCATGATACAAGAATAGGCATCCCCACTCTTGTGTCTGTTACTTGTCCCACTTTTAAGAAACAGCAAACAAGGGCTAACAGACTTGATCCTAGAGAAAACTGTCCCATAATATAGCCTCCTTCTTATCTTCCTGTGGTGAGTGAAACTGTGCAAAATAGCACACTCACTTCCCACTGGGAAACTGGGTCTGTACATGCCTCCATCAAATGACAAAGAAGCAAAATGTGGGGAAGCCCTGAAGTTGGCAAAGGTCATTGATGCATTCCTGGTTGAAGACTGAACAGTATGGGCACCCTCCCCCTGCGGGTGTGTGTGGGGGGGTTTCTGAATCAGGGCTCCAACCATTTCCACAGGACCATAGATGCCATAAGCATCATTTACTTTCATTTGCTCTGTGGTTTGCTGAAGACAAGTCTGCTTAACTGAAAGTGCAGAGTGCTGACCCTTTTTGCTTCCAGTGTCTACTTCTGGATGTAAACTCACACATTTGGCCATAACTCTCCTCCTGCTCTTCTTAAGACAGATTGGTCATATTCCAGATTTATTTTTCTAAGGGCATGTGTGGCATACAGTACAGGTTTTTAATTGAGAACTTCAGAAATTCACCATGTTGCTATAGTGGAATTCCCATCAGTTCCTTCTTTTTTTAAAAAATAGATGATTAATATAGATAAAGACATTATTTTTGTTTGATCAGTTGATTTGAACTTTATATTAATAATACCGGCTTTATACATTTTTGCATGGTTATTATACATATATCTTTAATTTCCATTCTCCTATTAAAAACAATGTATTGTCTCACCTCACCCTCTTTGTAAGAGAAGTAGCAGATTACAATTTGTGATTTTTAGTTTTGAACATGTTGGCATTATAATACACATTTTTCATGTACTGGTTAATCATTCAAGAAAGTTAGCTCCAGAACACGTCAAACACATCCTTCAGAAATACAATTATGGAATTATGAATCATATTTTAACTGAACTGTGTTCTTTAAATACTGAAAAATGAAACGATATGAGTCAACATTAAAACACAACACATTTACTGTGTTTTTATATACTGAATTAGTTTTCTATTGTTTCGTTAAAAAATCCCCACAATCATAGTTACTTAAAACAATATACATTTGTTGTCTCAGACTTTCTGAGTGTCATGGGTCTAGGAACAGCTTAGTTATATTCTTTGCTCAGGGTGGCACCAGTCTAGGATCAAGGCACCTGGCAGTTTGGGTTCGCATCCTGGGGCTCGGTTTGGGAAAATCTGCTCCTGGGATTATTTATATTTTGGCAGAATTTGTTTCCTTGTGGCTGAATAACTGAGGGTCCTTTAGCTGTCTGCTGGCTGGAGGATGCCTTCAAGTGTAGAGCTGCCCGCAGATCCTAGTGAACTACAGCAGTTCCTAGAGGCGGCCCACTGGTCTGTGTCACCAGCCTCCTCAACACAACTGCTTACTCCATCAAGCCAGCAAAGAGGATCTTCCTAGAGCTTTCTAGCACAATACACACAAACATACGTATGTACACACACACACGCGCATCATAACCATAGGCTTGATATTTGTGATATCTATCACTTATGTCTTATTTGTTAGAAGAAAGGCTCAGGTCTTAAAACCAGCACTTGAGGAGAGAAGATTAAACAAAGAGATGAACACCAAGAGGCTGGAAATAGTTGGGAATCAATTTAGAGTCTGGTTGCTACATATATCAAGTAAATTTAGCAAAATACGTATGTTCTTCATATTAACTAGTTAAAACTTTATTTGGAAAACTTTAATGACATTATTGCATTTTAAATTCTGATGTCATATGATGACACAGTTCTACTACCTTTATGTTATACAGAACATTATGTTAGTAGATTGAAAATGTCCTGAAATCTTTCTTCTTGTTGGTTTTTGTGCATTTGTGTGACTTGAATGAATTCTAACACTTGATGGCAGTAGTAATTCGTTCATACATCAGTTGGCAAAAGTCCCTTAGAAAAAAACATATGCAAAGTTAAGACACCTTTTTTTATATATTTTATTAAACATACCATATTTAAACTATTCTAGGTTGCCAATATTAATTGCAATTTATTCTGATTCAGTGGAAGTGGATATATTTCTTAGATTTTGACATTTTTTTCAATTGGCTTTTGGAAAGCAAATCTTAATTAAACTTGTAAATAAAAAATTTTAGAGAGAAATTGGATATACCTGATATATTTAGTCAAGTAAATAAAATACAACATATTTTTAGATTAGTCTTTGTAAGCAATGCACTGCTATAGGATACAAAAAATTAATATAGAATGCATTTTATGCACTCTCAAAGACTTACCTTTTTCCATCCTGAAGATATATACCTATAAAAAGCAATTTTCAACTTTGACCTCATGGCACACATAAACTAATTATTAAAATTCTGCGGCACACTAAAAAGTATATTTTTTGCAAATCTGACATAAAAAAGAGGTATAATTTTGATTTATTCACACCGGTACAGCTACTGTTGTGTTGGCTGTTGTCATTGATTTGTTTGACAATGTAAGGGAAAAGAAGTTAGTTCCCCTGATTAAATACTCCGGTATTACATGTTTTAAAAATTCTTTCAGCGCGGAGTTTGAAAAATTGCTGATCTATAATTGAAACCAGAAAGGTGCCTGCCATCTTGTGGTCACAGAGGGTAAGCACAAGGTATTAACTTTTCAGGCGTTTCAAAAGTAAAATCTAGGGATTCAAAATTACTCATTCCTCTCTTGATAATGAGAAGTTATGGGTTAGTTTCCAAATTAGTGAAGTATGTTGTGCATCTGAAAGTACCTTTGTGGTACTTTTTTATTTATATCTTCTCATATTATTTAAGCAAGTTATGAAAGGAAGTTAACTTTATGATGAGATACAATGTTTTTACAGATTTAAAGAGAAGAATGTGAATTTTACTCATAGTAGTATTATATGTAGATATTCACTATTATTCCTTGAAAATATAATTAATCTTACAACAACTCAGGAATTTCAGAGGATTAACACAACATATTGTAGTCATGTCATCATGTACTCAGTAATAATTAGGATTTTTAGCATGGAAATGTTTTGCTGATAGTTTTAAAGTACACTATATCATGAGGAAATAGAATGAAGTATCCTCCCCCATGAAAAATAGCCTGTAATATATGGAGAAAATAAATGTGTGTAGCAAATAAATGGAGAAAAAAAAGTTATGCTATTTTTAAAAAGACTATGTTCAATCAGGGCAGTTTCAGAACTACAGATTTCAATTAAGAATGTGAGTGAGGCATTTGTAATGGTCGCAGGGGTTCCCAAACTTTTTACACAGGGGGCCAGTTCACTGTCCCTCAGACCGTTGGAAGGCCACCACATACAGTGCTCCTCTCACCACCAATGAAAGAGGTGCCCCTTCCGGAAGTGTGTGTGTGTGGGGGGCGGATAAATGGCCTCAGGGGGCCGCATGAGGCCCGCTGGCCATAGTTTGGGGATGCCTGAAGGGGAATACTAAATTCCCGTGTTATCATTTGGTCAGAGTTACAGTAAGCATTACGTCCTAGAGTTCATGATGAATTACATCTGCAAAGTAACCTTGTTAGTGGGCAGTCATGAAGCCTGTGAGAAGGTCAATTGGCCCTACATTTGCATAATAATACTTTTTTCTTCCAATATTTTTATCATTTTATTTATTTATTTTTTGCTACAACTCACTGCCTGCAGAATTGTATAGTAACGGTGCACTGAGAAGGCTGTGAGAACAAAGAGGTATCTTTGCTAGGGGAATCTGAAATCATCAATAACACTTCTATGAGCAGAACATTATGACTTGAATGGGTGCTTTCATCAATAAAAAAGTAAAATAAAAATAAAAATATAATTTATATCTTGTTGCTATAAAGATTAATATAGTTCAGCCTAATTTATTGCATGGGTATTATTATTATCATTATTATCATGTTTTTTAATTAAAAAATAAAGATACATATATAGGCTGCTAAAATTATCATAGGTTCCAGACACTGCGCTAACTGTGCCTAGTGAGTAAATCAGTCCTGTCTGCTGGGATCCATTCTTTACCTGCATGGTCCTAAGCACCTCAGTGCATCCTTCTGATCTTCCTGAGGCTGGGTGTCTGGAGGATTGCTCTCAACCACAGAAATATTTGCTTAAATGTGACTCAAAGATCCCAGGCCATTTGGAATCCATTGAAACATGCAAAAAGATAATACTGAACTTGGCATATATATGTCCATTTGGGCCGCAATAATAAAATACTATAGACTGGTGGCCTAAACAATAGAAGTGTATTTCTCAGACTTCTGAAGGCTGGGAAGTTCAAGATAAAGATTGTAGCTGATTTGGTTCTTGTTTGGAACACTCTTCTTGGCTTAAAGATGCTGACTCTTATTATGTCCTCATATGGCCTTTCCTTAGTGCACGTGCACATACACACACACACAATCTATCCGTCTTCTTCTTATGAGACCACTAATCCCATCATAAGAACCCCATCCTCATCTCCTTGTCTAACCCTTTTAAACTCCCAAAGGCCATCACATTGGGAGATAGGGATTCAGTATAAGAATTTCTGGGAGACACAAAAATTTCATCCATAGTAGCTTCCCTGTCCAGTGAGCAGAAATGTTGGAGAACAAATTGGTACAGCCACTATGATAAACAGCACAGAGGTTCCTCAAAAAATTAGTAGAGTTATCACATGACCCAGCAATCCCTCTTCTGGTTATCTACCTAAAAAATTTGAAAACATTTATTCATAAAGGTATATGTATTCATACGTTCATTACAGCACTATTCACTGTGGCCAAGACATGGGCACAACCAAAAGTGTCCCTTAAATAATGGTTGGATGAAGAAGGTGTACAACACACAAAGAGTAGAATACTCTTCAGTCATAAGAAAGGGTAAAATACTTCCATTTGTGAAAACATGGATGGTTCTTGAGATTGTCGTGCTAAGCAAAATAAGTCAGATGGGAAAAGTCAAGAACCATATGATTTCACTCATAGGTCATATATATAAAAATGAAGGCAACAAACAAACCACAAACAAACAAAAACTCATAGACAGAGACAACAATATGGTGGTTACTAAAGGAAAAGGTGGATGAGGAGAAGAAGAAAATGGTAAAGTGGGTCAAACATGGTGATGAAAGGATATATATTTGACTTTGGATGGTAAACATACAGTGAAATATACATATGATATATTATCAATTATATACTTGGAAACTATATAATTTTATTAACCAATTTTACCCCAATAAATTTAATTAATTTTTTTTTAAATTGCAGATATAATTAAAATCCTAAATCCATTGACCTTAAAACATAGAGATTATCCAGTTGGATGTGACTCTATCAAATGAGCACTTTATTAGCAGGCAGTTTTCTCCAGATAGCAGCAGAAGAGGAAGTCAATGAGATTAAAAGCACAAGTGAGATTCATCATACTATTGCTGGCTTTGATGGTGGATGGAAAGGACGAGATGATGAATGTGGGCCCCCTCTCGAAGGTAAGAGGGACCCATGCTTAACAGCTAGAAACTGGGACCACAGTCTTATAGTCACAAGAAACAAAGTCTTCTAACAAACTGAATAAACTACGAGAGGTGGGTTATTTTTTGTATGTTCTATGAAGAGCCTAGATGACACTTAGATTATGGTCCTGTGAAATCCTACACAGAGAACACAGTTGAGACATGAAGGATTTCTGACAGACATACACTGTGAGATAATAAATGGCTGTTAAGATGCTAATTTTCTGGCCAAGTTTTTTAGATAGCCATAAAAAAACTAATATGAAGACACATGTTAGAGTTAAATTTTACTTTTAGTTTGATTCATGATAATGTAGTTATGACAAAGTGCATCTAAAAAGTTAGAAAAAAACTTTTTCGAGCAATTTCTAAATATCACCAGATTTTAGAGTGTGATGCCTTGATGATTATTCTAAGTTTTTGAACTTCTGAAGTATATAAATTATGATTAATTGCATTATTAGTTTTTCTCTATAGGTTTGAAGCATATTAATCTATACTTTTTGTTATTCATTACATATTTGTGTTCACACTTTTAAATTGAAACAAGCAAATGCTTATGTAACTAAAGTGGAGACACATTAGAACAATTCTCTTTGTTACACTATAGAAATTCGAGATTTAGTTCTATTGTCTACAAATAATGGCATATGATGCATTATATGGAGGAGAAAAAATTTAGATAATTTAAATGCAGAATATATTTGCTTAAATGAGATAGTGGAAAATAAAAGTATTGTGCGTTTTAAAATGTTGGAGATGTATTGCCAATTACTTGTCTCACTTTTTACTTTATTAATTCAGAAATAGATTATGCAATAATAAAAATGTTTTATATTAAACCATTATAATGAGCTTGTTGAAAACCATGTACTCTCCCACACTGTTGGTAAAAATGTAAGTGGGCATAACATCTTTACAGGTAATGTAAACATTTATTAAAATTTAAAATAATGTACTCTGATCCAGAATTCTACTTCTATGGATTTATTTATAGATGCACTTAACATGTACACAAAGATAGTTATATTCACACAAGGAAATTATTTGCAATTTTAGTGTAAATACAAAAAATAAAATGTATAGCTGTGTAACAGGCTGATGTGATTTTCAGAATTAGTAGTGTTTTATGTGCTGATAAGGAAAAATATCACTAAGAGATATTTTTAAGTGAAACAAGCAAAGTTCAGAATAGTGATTATCTTTCACACTTAAAAATTCATGTATATTTGTGTAAAAAAGGGGAATATTTATGTACAACTTTTTGTTTCTCATAGAAGTTATGCCGAAAACCATTGACTAAGAACTTATTTCTAAGAAGTGAAACTTGGGGTTTCCAGCTGGAAGGAAACTCACCTTTCATTGTATATTTTTTTCTTTTTTTTTCCGTTCTTGACAATATGCCTGCATTATGTTATACATTTCAGAAAGATTAACTTAGAAGGCATTCCTCACTTCTTCCCTAGTGTGCTTATCACTTCATCATCTATATTTTCTATTTTATTTCTTCACAGGCACATAAATACACCAGTAACTAGTCAGTTTAGCAAAGATCTAAAATGAGTCGACAGGTCTGTTAGATAATAAACTATTATTTAAAAACTGAAGCTTTGTGTAGTATTGTTATGGTTATTTGCATGTTGTAATTATATTCAATATTTTCACACAAGACTATTATAATTTTTAAATACTTTTATTATTTTCTTTAATGAATTTGGAATCACAAACATGCTTTAGTGAAGAAAAAGGAATAGAAATGTTTAATTAAAAATATCTAAGTCTTGGTAATAAACCTTACGTGTTCATTTTTAATTTTTATTTCTTATATGATTAATTTGAAATTACAGAGGATATGAATCTCTTAAACTTGCAAATTACATGTGATTTATAGGAATAGCTATGAAATATTTTCTATTATTTAGCTTTTCACTTTCTACAACTTTTGGTTTATTCCCGACTTGTGGTGTTTTCTAAGATTACTTAACTGCCATCATGTCTTAAAACTTTGAGTTGTATTTTATGTAATGGTATCACCTTTCAGAACACAATGTGAAAGCATTATCATGCTGAGTTTTGTTTGTGAAGATAGCAGTAACAATTATTTTGTTATACTAGGCATCATAATGCTAATCATCATCTGATTTAGACGAGACTTCCAATAGGCAAACGAGGTAGGCACATATATGCTTGAGGAGTTTTACTGAGATTGATAGGGTTTCCGTCCAATCGAATATCTTCTAGTGCCTTACGAATATAAGTCATATTTTTAACATTGCAGAAGGTATCTTCATGCATTTCCAGAATGTTGTTATTCTAAAAAAGATGAAAATAAATTATAAAACAAGATATAGCATATTCTTAGTACTTAGTGTATTTTGCTTCACCCTGTTTTTGTTTGTTTCTTCCCTCATCCAAAAATGCATATTATGTGATTATTTACATCAAGTACTTTGTAGGCAATGGGGATAACTCAAAAAATAGATTTGTATTTGCCCATAAAGAGGTTATACTTCAATAATGGAAATATAAGATAAGGAAGTGAAAAAACAAGTAGAAAAAAATTACTTTCAAAACAATTAAAACTATGAAGAAAGGAAAGTGACTGTGAAAAGTTATTTGAAGAGATAGCAGTGGAGGTCTGGAATAGAATGACAAAAAGACATGGACATTGAAAGAGTCAAGGTAAGAATCACCAGGCAAAGAGAGTACCCAGTTCAAATTCAGAGTAATTAGCATGGAATGTTTAAGAATAAGAAAAAGTCAAAATGGCTGAAATGAAGTGAGGGAGAGAATGAGCAAGTATCAGGAGGAGAGAGGGCCCAGAACTAGACTTAAAAATTTGTTTTATTAAATATGTGTCACAAACCATAAAATTCATCCATTTTAAGTGTATAGTCTAGTGGTTTTCAGTATTATTTGCAGAATTGTGTAAGCAACTCCACAATTTAATGTCAGAACATGTTAAACATCCCCTAAGAAACCTCAGAGATATTAGCATAACTCTCCTTTTCCCCTCCCTCTAGCGCTGTCAACTTCTAAATCACTTTCTGTTTTCCTATGAATTTTTCTAATCTGAGCATTTTACATAAATGAAGTCATACCATACATCATCCTTTGTGACTAGGTTGTTTTTCATCATTAATTGTATTTTCAAGGTTCATACATGTAGCATGAATCAGCACTTTTTTAATTGCTCAATAGTTTTCCATTGTATGAATATACCATCTCTTTGTTTATCTATTTATTGGTTGAGAATTTGGACTGTTTCCACTTTTTGCTTTCATGAAAATGCTTCAGTGAACATTTGGCTACAAATATGGTGTGGACATATGTTTTCAATTTTCTTGGCTATATACCTGGGACTTGAAATGTTGGGTCATATGGTAACTCTATGTTGAACATTCTGAGGAACTGTCAAGCTGTTTTCCAAAGTAGCTGCACCATTTTACATTTCTACCAACAATGTATGAGAGTTCCAATTTTCTCTGCATCCTAAGCAACGATTGTGATTGTCTCACTTATTTTAGACAACCAAGTGGGTGCAACATCGTGTTCCACTGTACTTAGTGTACAGGATGTCTTTTTAGATATTATTTATTCATTTTTAGACAAAGAGGAAAGAGAGAGAGAAGAGAGAAGAGGCAGAATCAGGAAGCATCAACTCCCATATATGCCTTGACCAGGTAAGCCGAGGGTTTTGAATCGGCAACCTCAGTGTTCCAGGTCAATGCTTTATCCATTGCACCACCACAGGTCAGGCCTTAGTGTACAGGTTTTGACAAAAGTAGGTTTACAGTCGTGAGTACATGAAACACAGTTTATTATTGAAATGTTATGTATTAACTATTGTATAATTTATTTGTATTACAACTATATAAACCTACTTTTCTTCATCCCTATATAGAAATACACTAATATTTTATATTGATTTTGCAATTTGCCACATTGCTGGACTCATTTATTAGTTCAAGTAGCTTAGTGGATTCTTCATGACTTACCATGTAACATAGTTTTAGATAAATTTGGGGAGTATTTTTATCTTAATGTAAAGTCTTTTAACCCCTAAATATAAAAATATCTTTTCTTTATTTAGATCTCTTTCTCCCCAGCTATTTTGAAATATAATTGACAAATAAAATTATACATATTTAAAAATGTGCATCATAATGCTTTGAAACATTGTGTATACATTGTGAAATAACTACGACAATTAAGCTAATTGATATTTTCATCACCTCACATAATTACCTTTTATGCGAATGTGTGGTGAGAACACAAGATCTACTCAATAAATTTCAAGTATACAGAACAATATTATTATGCAGTCACCATGCTCTACATTATATCTCGAGAAATTATTCATCTTGTATGATTGAAAATGTATATCTTTTATCAATGTCTCACTGAATCTCCTCCTCTCAGCCCCTAGCAGCCACCCACCTACTTTTAGCTTGTACGAGTTTGACTTCTTTAGATTCCATATATAAGTGAGATCATCCAATACTTGTCTTTCTGTGTCGGGACTATTTCACTCAGCAAAATGTTCTCCTTGTTTATCTACATCATCATTAGCAAAGGCAGGATTTCCTTATTTTTAAGGCCTTTTAAGTTTTATTTTTATTATATTACACCATACAGTATATACATACAACAATTTATTTATTCATTCATGCATTGACAGACACTTGGGCTGTTTTTGTCTCTTGGCTAATGTGAATAATGCTGCTATGAACATGGGATATTGATTTTATTTCCCTCAGATATATACACAGATTGAGAATTGTTGTATCATATCATAGTTCTGCTTTTAATTTTTTGATGAACCTACATGCTGTTTTCATAATGACTGCACCATTTTACATTTCTATCAACATGCACAAGGGTTCCCTTTTTCTCCATAGCCCTGACAACATTTATCTTTGGTCTGTTTGATATTAGCTATTCTAAAGAGTGTGAGGTGACAACTTATTGTGGTTTTGGTTTGCATTTCCCTGATGAGTACTGTTGAGCACCTTTACATATACCAGCTGGCCATCTGTACATCTTCTTTAGAGAAATGTCTATTCAGACTCTTTGCCAGTATTTTAATTGGGTTGTGTTTTTCCTACTGAGTATTTGAGTTCTGTATATATCTCAGATATTAAGCCCTTATAAAATGTATGGTTTCCAAATATTTTCTCTCATTATGTAACATTTCTTTTTTCTGTTGTTTTGTTCCTTTGCTGTGCAGAAGTCTTTTAATAGTATGTTGTAGATTTTACTATACAAATCTGTGCTTCTTTTGTAAAAATTATTCTTAGGTAGTTATAATTTTTGTGAGTATTATAAATAAAATTGTTTTAATTTTATTTTCAGATGCTTTACTCCTAGTGCATATATATATATATATATAATTAATATTTGAGCATTGATTTTTTAACTAGTCACATTGTCAAAGTCATTTATTAGATTTCTTCTTTGACTTTTTGCTTACTAAGGAAAAAGTTGTTTAATATCAATACATTTGTGAATTTCCAAATGTTTATTTTTGTTGACTTCTTTTTTCATTTCATTATAATCAGAAAAATAATTTGTGTGATTTCAATTATTTTCAACTTGCTGAGGCCTGTTTTGTTGCTTAGGTTATGGTCTATCCTAGGAGATGTTTCTTGTACACTTGAGAAAAAGGCATATTTTGTGTTATTGGGCGGAATGTTCCATAGATGACTATTAGGCTTAGTTGATTAATAGTGTTGTTTAAATCTTTTTCCTGTTTGATCTTAATGGCTAGTTGTTCTGTTCATTATAAAAGTAAAGTACTGGTGTATCCAAGTGTTATTGTTTTACTGTCTGCTTCTCTCTTTAATTCTAACAGTTTATTCTTTGCACATTTTGAGGCTCTGTTGTTAGATGCATATATATTTATAAGCATTATATCTTCCTGATGAATTGACTCCCTTAGCATTACAAAATATTCATTAGGAATAATACAGATTTAGTGCCTGTGCACATGTTTTTCAAAAAACTGTGCCTTACATTTGAGTACTTATCATCTTCCAGTAACTGTACTACCCACTTTATAAACTAAAACAAAGATCAAGGAGGTTTAGATATTTATACAATTGTTTAATAGCGTTGGAAGTAGAATGTTAGCCCAAGTTGTCATTCTTATTAGTATGCTATATGTTAGCATATATTTTTCAAATGAATTAAATAAGGTAATTTTAATATAACCATAAATATAAATGAAGATAATATAAATAAGAAATAGCTTTATGCTAGATATTGGTAAGATGGTTGTGATAGAAATATTTTAAATGGTGTACTTAATTTTTTTTAAACCTTAGAATAATGAAGATAAAGCCAATTACTATTTAAAATTTTTATTTTTTAGTTACAGTAGGCATATTATATTATATTATATTATATTATATTATATTATATTATATTAGTTTCAGGTATATAACCTAGTGATTAGACATATATATTATTATATATATATTATATATATATATTACAAAGTGATCACCCCAATAAGTCTGATACCCATCTGACACTGAAGATAGTTATTACAATAGTATTGACTATATTTCTTATGCTATATTTCACATCCCCCTGATTACTGTGGAACTACCAATTTGTACCTCCCAATCCCTTTACCTTCCTCACCTATCACCCCATCTCTTTCTCATCTGGAAAAAAATCAATATTTTATCTGTATCTATGAGTCTGTTTCTGTTTTGTTTATTTATTTTGTTTTGTAGATTCCACAGATAAGTGAAATCACATGGCATTTGGCTTCCACTGTCTGACTTATTTCACTCAGCACAATATCCTCTAGGTCCATCCATGTTGTTGAAGATGCAAAATTTCATTCTCTTGGTGGTTGAGTCACAGATGGATGCTTCTGTGTTCCCTGACCAGGAATCAAACCTGAGACATCCACATGCCAGCTGACACTCTACCGCTGAGCCAACCAGCAAAAATAGGGCCTGTTTCTATTTTCATGAAATATTTTTTCATCCATTTTCTTTCAGTCTGTGTGTGTTTTTCAACCTGAAATGAGACTCTTATAGACAGCATATATAAGGGCTTTGTTTTGTTATTTATTCACTCACACTATGTCTTTTGATTGGAGCATTTAATTCACTTGCATTTAAAGTAGTTGTTGATAGCTATGTATTTATTACCATTTTATTATTCATATTCATATTTTTCTTTTCTTCTTCTTCTTCTTCTTCTTCTTCTTCTTCTTCTTCAAGAAGATCCTTTAACATTTTAACATTTCTTGTAACATTAGCTTGGTGGTGATGAACTGCTTTATTTTTTCTTGTCTTGAAAGCTATCTATCTCCTATTTAATTTTAAACGATAGCTTTGCTGGGTAAAGTAATCTAGCTTGTAGGTTCTTGTTTTTTATCATTTTGTTTATTTCTTGTCAGTCCCTTTTGGCCTGAAAAGCTTCTTTTGAAAGATCAGCTGACAGTCTTATGGGAGCTCCCTTGTAGGTAATAACTGCTTTTCTCTTGCTGCATTTAAGATTATTTCTGGGGGTTTTTGTTTGTTTTTAAGATTCTTTTTGTTTTTAACCTTTGGCAATTTAATTATAATGTGTCTTAGTGTGGACCTCTTTGGGTTCATTAGGTTTGGGACTTTGTAACCTTAGGTTTGAATGTCTGTTTTCTTCAATGGGTTAGAGAAGTGTCTTGCCATTTTTTCAAATAGGTTTTCAATTTTTTGCTCTCTCTCTTCTCCTTCAGTTACCCCTATGATGGAAATGTTGGTATGCTTTAAGTTTTTCCAGAGTCCCCTTAAGTTATCTTTATTTTTCTGCATTCTTTTTTCTTTTTGCTGTTATGATTGGGTGTTTTCTGCTACCTTATCTTTAAGATTGCTGATTTGATCCTCTTCTTGATCTAATCTACTGTTGATTCCCTCTAATGTACTTTTCATTTCAGTTATTGTAGCTTTCATCTCCAACTTTATTTTTATTATTTCTATCCTTATTTTTATGTTTCCTTTCTCTTCCTTTTTTTTGTATTTGTCCAAAGTTAGAAGCAGGGAGGCAGTGAGACAGACCCCTGCATGTGCCAGAATGGGACCCACCCAGCATGCCCACCAGGGGGTAATGCTCTGCTCATCTGGAGCATTACTCCGTTGCAGGGAGCCATTCTAGTGCCTGAAGTGGAGGCCACAGATCTGTCCTCAGTTCCCAGACCAACTCTGCTCCAATGGAGCCTAGGCTGTGGGAGGGGAAGAGAGAGACAGAGAGGAAGGAGAGGGGGAAGGGTGGAGAAGCAGATGGGCGCTTCTCCTGTGTGCCCTGGCCAGGAATTGAACCCAGGACTTCCTCACGCTGGGTCAATGCTCTACCACTGAGGCAACCTGCCAGGGCCTGTTTCCTTTCTCTTTATTGAAGTTCTCACTGAGATCATTGAGCATACTTAAAACCAGTGTTTTGAACTCTGCATCAGGATAGTTGCTTGTTTCCATATTGTTTAGTTCTTTTTCTGGATTCTGTTTTTTTAATTGGAACATATTTCTTTGTTTCCTCTTTTTGGCTGCATCCCTGTATTTGTTTCTATGTATTTGGTAGGTCTTCTGTGCTTCTTGATGTTATATAGTAAAGTGGCCTTATGTAGTAAGTGGTACAGTATCCCTGGTCACATAAGCTGGGAGCTCCAGCTGTGCCCACAGTGGATTGTGTACACCCTTCTTTTGTAATTGAGCCTTAATTGCTGTTAGCAAGTATTTACCCTCAAGTCAATTGGCTGCAACCAGACTGCAGTGGAGGCTATGCTGTGCAAGGGACAACCCTATGGAATATGACTCACTCAGGGGGACTGTTGTGCCCCCTGAGTCTGCCTCTGTGTGTTGTTTTGTAGGTAGTTGAGTGGTCAGTCAATATGTTCTGAAGCTTTCCATGAGCTAAAATTGGTTCTGAGGCCTTCTAGAAAATACAGAACAAAGTTACCTGAGTGTGGGACCAGAGCATTCTGAGTCTCTGCCCCTCCTACCAGTCTCAGTGTGGCTTCTTCTGTGCATCTTTAGTGATAGGACTTCTGTTTAGCTAGACTCCAAGTAGTCCCGAATGATGGTTGTTCTGTAATTTAGTTGTAATTTTTATATGGTTGTAGGAAGATGCAAGTACCACATTTACCTACTGTGTCTTCTTGATTAGAAGCCCCAAATTCAATTACTTTAAAGAAATTTCATATTGTATACATAAGTACATTGTAGTTAACTATAACATCAGAGACCTGGTTACTTTATAGTCAATATTATCACAAACAATATTAATAGAATTTAATTCATAATTAGAAAACACATTACAAAATTACCTTGAGGATTTCCTTTCAGTCATAGACAGCACAAGAGAAAGAGATATCGAGAGAGCCATCCACAAATAAGATGAGGACTAGAAAGGAAGTAAGGAAGTAAGCACTGCCAGTAAAACTCTCAAAATAGATAGATATTCAAGAATCAGAGACAGATATACATAAAATAGCACTAAAAAGAGTATGGATAAATATATATTGATAGAATAAAAGAAAAGATATAGAAGTAAATATTTATAGAATACACAGAGGACTACATAGAAATCAGAGACTGCCTGACCAGGCAGTGGCACAGTGGATGGAGCATCAGACTGGGATGCGGAGGACCCAGGTTCAAGACCCTGAGGTCACCAGCTTGAGCGAGGGCTCATCTGGCTTGAGCAAAGCTCACCAGCTTGGACTCAAGGTTGCTGGCTCAAGCAAGGGGTTACTCAGTCTGCTGAAGGCCCGCGGTCAAGGCACATATGCGAAAGCAATCAATGAACAACTAAGTGTTGCAACGAAAAACTGATGATTGATGCTTCTCACATCTCTCTGTTCCTATCTGTCCCTATGTATCCCTCTCTCTGATTCTCTCTCTGTCTCTGTAAAAAAAAAAAAAAAGAAAGAAATCAGAGACCTTCTCTCACATAGCAAAATCACCTCTTCAAAAGATTGGAATAACATACTAGTTATTATTTCTTTGAGTACACAATGAATGTATTATCTACAGATTTATTCCACAAAGCAAATGAAATTATAAAAAGTTAATTGCAGGTAAAGACCAAATATTTTATCCAAAATAAAAATAATTTATCTTTTTTTAACAATAAAAATCTTTGTTTTAATTGAGCATATTTTTAGTATATTTAAATAAAATATATTTAGAAAATATTCGATCATAATATTTTTAAAAATGTATTTTCACTCATTAAAGATAAAATGTAGCTTAATTGGATTTTAAATGAAGCAGATTTTCAAATACAGTATGTTGTTTTAAGAAAAACTGCCTTTTTTTAAATCCAGAAAAATGAAAGTCTGTCATCATTTAACAGAGAGAATGTCTTAGAATTGGACTTAATTCAATACATAAAATCTAAAGCTAAAACCAGAAGGCTAAAAGTGATATTTCTTTTCTTGAAAGTTAGAAATAAAATTAGACTTATTTCTGTTTTCTTTTGCATTTCTAATCCTTATACTTCTTTAGCAGATAAAACAGTATTTTTCAAAAGAAGCTTTATGTGCCAGAAAATGCATTATGATTTGGCAAAGAATAAAAATAGAATCTAAGGTTATTAGAAATAAATCAGTATTAGTGTCATGAATGTACAAATAACTCGTAGTCAGACAGAGAGAGTATAACTGAGAGAAAGGAGAAAAAAAAATTTGTCAGTGTGTCAGCATGCCATTTTAAAGAGCTTCTTGTCCCGACTTACTCCTGTTTGCTCTTGTTTTCCATGGAGCTGTTGGGCATCCCTTACTAGCTGAAGCCTACCTGGAGATGAAGGGCCCGTAGGTTTTCTGGGAGTGGTAGAGGGATGTGGTCCAAGTTGTTATCCGTGAGGTAGAGGTGATGGAGATCATACATATCCTGTGAAACATTCCAAATGTAGGGACTTAATAGAAATTAGAATGCCACAGTTGTATTTTCCATCCCCTGTCCATGAAATTATTTGTAAAATACCACATGCCTGTCTAGATCTCATTTAGTAAAGTTGAGGCAGATTAGTTTTCTAAGTTACTAGATAATTCAATTGAATTTTGGAAGAATTGTATCTCAGAATAATCTCGCTTTGTCCACTTTAACTTTCTCAATTTAAGTAAGGTGCTTATTTTCTGTCCTGCAACAGAATTTTGAGGACTTTGGTGAGGCCTAGCACAAATTTCTTTCCTGTTATAAGGAGGGAAAAATGAGAATTTCTTCTCCAAAAAAAATGCCTTCTCTTTTTAGCTTGAGTTTCAGGGAAAGGACAGCCTCAAAGGACAGAAAAAGGTTTAGACAATAACAGGTCTACTCTAGCCAAATACCACAGGACAAATTGTGATTCACTACTACCCATGCCAACAAAAGATGAGTGGAAATACTGGACTGCTACCCTTGCCAGCCTCCAATGAGGTGCCCCAACTCTCCTGTGCCCAACAAGGTGGTGTCATAAGATAGCTAGTAGAGAGATAGGACTTTCACCATTGCCCAGGGCTTTGAAAATAATGTGATGTCTCTTCAAACAGTATTTTTAATTTATTTGTTCAACATGTATTTAGAGGAGCAGCTTGAATGGAGTAAAAATGAGTAAGAAAGCCAGTTGGTTACTGTTCTCAGACTCTACACTGTTGTTCCAAGAAGTCACTCTAGCCTGGAGTTTGTTTCTTTCACTTAGAAAACAAAATTCATAAGATTAACTAAATCCACCCTTCTTATAAAGTAATTTAGAAGTCTTCCATCCCTAAGGCACCAACCACACTCTGTAAAAGTAGTTATCCTTTTAACCTGATTAAATGCTCTCCTTGAGTGGAGTTTTTGGTAAACACAAATTATCTGCCTAATACCATTTCCAGAGAGCCACCCATTTCTTATTTCATTTTGCTTTCTGTTCCTGGCACTCGACTAACCTGAAAATGTACCAGAGCAGAGCATTTCCCAAAGTTTACTTTAGGATTTAAAAGTATCATCAATGTGAATCTCTTTATAAAAATAAAACGGCACTAGTCATTGACCATAAGTTAAATGGGGAGATGAAAGTCTTTTATATTCAAACTTAAAACTCACTTTAAATGCTTCTTGCTTTATTCCTTTCCTCCCCAGTCTGTTGTTGCTAATGTCAATGAATGTCAAGGTGGTCGGTAATTCTGGGAGTTGCCTTATTTTGTTGTCACGCAGGACAAGCTCTCGAAGTTGAGGCAGCTTTCTGAATGCGTCTTCATCAATCTCAGATATTAAATTTGATGTCAGATCAATCCTCCTTAAATCATCTATAAGAAAAAAATAAAGGAAGTAGTTAAATATTCTTAAAGTTTGGTTTGCATATAATAATATAAATTTCTTACTATATAAGCAAACATAAACATGAATTTAATTAGCAATGACCAGTCAGTTAAATAATTTCTAACTACTTTAAAAATGTGTTTCCTCCAAATACTATTCATATTTATGCACTTATAAGAAAGTATAACTTCAGCCAAGAAACTGGCACATTATATTTAAAAAGAACTAGTCTTTTTCCCTATACTCTAAATAAACTTTATTTGGATTTTACTATTTAAAAGGTTTTCCTCAGGAATGACATTGTTGTATTTTCTAGTAGTCCAAGATACAGTAGTATTAAAATACAAAGGCATTGAAAATAAATTTTTAGTGATTAAAACACTCATGAAGACAAGAACAAAAATTCTTCTATGTTGGTAATAATTCTTACATTAAAATTTAGCCTTACATCCTTTAGTCATAAAGGAATTATGCTTTAATGGAAGTCTCTTCAAGCATATATAGTATATATATTCTAGATAATATATAACCATGACATTTTACTATTAATGTCACAACATGATAATGAGTTTTGGCCTATAAAATAGTTACCTATGATTTTAATATAGTTGAAAATAATTTATTTGAAAATATCAACAGCTATATTATTTCATGATAAAATTTAATTATTTATTGTTTTTTCTTATCATAATTAAAGCAAATCTTTAAAAAGCATTGATTTATAAGCCATATTTTATATTCAGCTATCATGTTCAGTACCAAGATTTTACAATGCCAAAAAACTATGAGTCTGTAAAGAAAAGGACATTAGCGCTGTCATTCATACTTAGGCTTGCAAAATCATTTCTGTTGATCTTTTTTATTCTGTTAAAGCGGGAATAGAAATAGGCAGTGTTCTTGGGCAGTGGAGGAATTGCATCAAGTTCATGGTCATCACAGTATACAGTGGTACTTATACAGGTACACAGAAGGCAGGTTGGAAAATCTAAAAGATAAAAGCACATAATTATAACTTAGTAACAAAAGCAGTTTCTAACAATGTAATTAGCAATGTTTGTTAAACAAGACTAGAGTCTCATATAGACAATCTTGGTATATTTTAGATTTTCTTATACAGTTTTCTGTAAATGAAATACTAGTCAAATATACCAATAAAAGCTGCTCCAGTGATTAGTATTTTTTGTAATATTTTAAAATTTTTATTTAAATCGCTGAGTGGATACTGCACAATTGTTGCATTTATACTTAGAAATTCTATCTTCAAATGTGAGCATTAATATTGTGGTTTTTATAAATTTAAAGCATCACATATTATGTTTTTATTAGGTTTTTGGTTCAATATTTGAACACCCCACTGAAACAAAATCTACTTTACAAAAAATATAGGGTAATAATCACTAATATTCATTCACTCAGGATGCATTTTTAACCCTTTCTAGGTAGATGGCACTATGCCAGCTGGTGAAGCAGTGATGAGCACAGAGGGACTGAGTTCTGTTCTAGGTTCTGCTATGTAAGATGAATATTAGTCACACAAATAAATAAAATGATGGCTGTGGTAAATATCATAAAACATCATATGAGCAAAAAATATAAATATTTGATCCAATTTGAGAGTCTTGGCTCTCTGAGAAGGTGACACATGAGTTGAAATCTGTAGGAACAAAAGGAGTTGATTATGTGGGTGCAAGAGAATTGTATGCAGACCGAGGAAGCAGTGTGTGTCCAGTTCCTTCACTTTGGAGGAACTAAAAGATGGCTCATGTCACCATAGCACAAAGAGCATTGGAATGTGTGGGACATAACGTGCATAGCTTTATAGGCTGTGTTACAGGTTTTGTTCCTTATTCAAAGTATGGGCTTTGCTTACTAGAATGTTGCTCTGCTTGATGGTGTGGTGGAAGTCTGAGGGAGGATCAGTGGTCATAGTGGATGGTGATGGTTGCTAGAGTAATTGTGATAGAAAAGACAACAGATTCAAAGGTATTTGTTAGGCTGGATTGTATCTCAACATATCAATCTGTTTTTCTCTATTTATTACACACACACACACACACACACACACACACACCTCTCTCCTACTCTCCCTGTTTAGTGGTAATTTAGAGAGCAATAAGCTTATAAGGGAGACAAAGAAGCAATGACCAGAAAGAAAGGACGAAAGTACAGTAGGGCAATATTATGGAGGTTAAATGGAGAAAATACCTAAAAGAAAGTGAGATAGAAGAAAATCAAGGCTACTGAGATGTCGGGTAAATTGAGGACTTAAAAATGTCTTCTGGGTTAGCTATTGCAGTGGTTATAAGAGACTTCAGTAAGAGAATGGAGCGGTGAGGCTGGAAGCCATATTACAGTCAATTAAGGAGAAAGTTGGAGATAAGGAAACATTTACAGCAAATATAGACAATGCCATTGACATACTTGACTGTGAAAAGTACGGAAGGAGAGAGGGTATAACTATAAAAAAGTTTGTGTTGTGTATAATGAGGGATATTGATTAAAGAAGTTTGCAGAAATCCAAAAGAAGATAGGTCAGTGATGGAAAGGATCCTGAGAGGGCAGTAGGAAATGAAGCGCAGAACCCCGTGGGAAGAATGCACATCCCACCTGTGGGGACAGCCAGCCTCTCTGTTCAATAGGACAGCTAGTCATAGGTAAATAGGTAAATTATGTCTGAAAACAGAAAGAACAAGGAGACGCTGACCCAAAGATTGCATTTTCTTTTCTTTTTCTTTTTTTTTCTTTTTTTTTACAGAGACAGAGAGAGAGTCAGAGAGAGGGATAGATAGGGACAGACAGGAACAGAGAGAGATGAGAAGCATCAATCATTAGTTTTTCATTGCGACACCTTAGTTGTCCATTGATTGCTTTCTCATATGTGCCTTGACCAGGGGGCTACAGAAACCGAGTAACCCCTTGCTCAAGCCAGCGACCTTGAGTCCAAGCTAGTGAGCTTTGCTCAAACCAGATGAGCCTGTGCTCAAACTGGCGACCTCGGGTCTCGAATCTGGGTCCTCCGCATCCCAGTCCGACGCTCTATCCACTGCGCCACGGCCTGGTCAGGCAAGACTGCATTTTCTTTGGGAAGCAGGAGATTGAGGAATAAAGGGAGGAGAAGAGGAAGGGTTGTGAGAGTTGAGATGAGGAGAAAGTGAAATAAGCCATGAGAATTATTGGAGAAAGTGATAAAAGAACTTCCTGGAGATTGCTCAGTGATCAATTCATCTTTATTTAGCTGAAACGTTCCTAGATTTAACACTGATAGTTCCCTATCTCAGGAACACCTCCCTCACAGGCGAGCAGGGACACTTTGTTGTCTTAATTAAGAGATCAAGAACTAGTAATGCAAATAAAATAAACATAATTAATCATGCTATACAGTTTTAGTATAAATATATCTCCCACTCAGCCCCTTTAGAATTTTTGTTCAAATAATGAAAAGTTTCTCCTATTCTTCATGTTCTTTAGAACAGTGTTTTTTAACTCCTGGTCTACCAGAAATTTCATTCCTGTAAACCACCCCATGATGTATGAAGATTATAGACCCAATGATCTTAGTCAAATTTGATATGTGCAGGGTGCTTGCCACTTAGCCTGAATCATCGATAAAAATACTATTGAGATTGCCTTAAATGTCTTTGGAACTTGTAGGCTCATTTGATCAATCTTTTGTACTGTGCAGAGTATTCAGAAATCATGTGCAATAGACAAAGAGCATTTGGACAAACTTTTGAAATATTCTATGCACAGTACGTGTCAAATTTGGAAATCAAGTACTGGCTTGTCCCTGTTTCACTGTTATGCGCAGTAACATAAAATTTTATTCGTTGTGTGTTTCTGTGTCTGGCTGGCTATGTTGCTGGCCTGTAAGTGTAAAAAGGTTGAAAACCACTGCTTTAGAGTATCAGAAAAGGGTAAAGAAAAACACCCTGGCTATCTAATCTTAACACGTAAGAAGAAGGAAATTATACTGTAAATTGGTTGACTATCTCAACTCTTGATTTGTCTCCCACTGAGTCTGAATTTCCTAAGAACAAGTTTCTAGGGAGCACTGGATTGCAGAAGAGTGGGGACAACATTCATTCAAAGATCTTATGTATTTTATTGACACCATACTCAGCAGTGAGCTGTTATATTTTAGGAAACGTTCCTATTTTCAACTTGTAAACTTTTTAAGACCTTTCTGCATTTTACATGTGTGTGACTTGAATGGTGTTATCAGTGTCTTTGTTAATATTTCCAATGTGTTTTTTTATTAGTTAGATTAATTACAACAATTTTGTACTTCAGTAAAACATTCTAAGCATTGCAACTCCTCCCACAATAAAGAACTAGTAATGCATTTTCTAAGATCTTATTTCTAGCATTAAATAAGAAAATCATTTACAATAACAACTTCAGAAATAAAAAACTATTTTAGAAATAAAAAGCTAGAGAAAAAAATTTAAGAGGGAGCTGTAAAATATTTAATACTTACTGATTTCTCCAATCAGTATAAATTAATATTTGCCATTTATAATTTTTTAAATTAAGGCATTTTATTTTTCTATATATTTATGGCTGTGCTAATTTATTAATAATTTTAGAGTAATTATATTTATTCACACTAATTATAATTTAATTCTAGTTTTCCCATTCATAACTCAAGCCTACTTTGTATGACTTCAGATTATTTTTAGAAATTTGCATTAATAGAGAAAAATGATATTTTGATTTTTAACATTATAAATGTTTCCAAACTATTTAACTGTGATGAATTTATATGATTCAAATTTAATTTCAAAATTTTGAGTTTCTGAGGATGCTTTTCTCTGGAAATTAAAATGTGAATTAAAATATTAACTTTATTTCTCAGATTATAGGCAAATTTTTGTGTGTGTGTGAATAGTCATAGATTTCTTAAATTGTCTCAACCCTGACATTATAGAGCTATAATTTTGACTAAAAAAAATGGGGATAATGCTTTTCTGTTGTTCCCGGTTCAGCTAAAACACTTAAACTTAGGTAAAGATGCCAGATCAGTCAACTTCTGAAGAATCTGAAGTTACTTGAAAGTAAATAATATTCTAGGGATATTTAATTTTCCTATTTTGAGGGTTTTCTGCAGGATACTTACCTTTCTTGGTCATTGTGTGTGCATTTTCCTGGTCCTGCTGTAGAGTATTCTACTGTTCCATAGAATGTTAACTACGTGGAAAGAATATGACTAATCCATTAAAGACTTAGGGCTGAATGGTCTCTGTTTGCATCCCAGAACCAGGAAGCACCACCGCCAGACCTTGGACAATTTTTATAGTATGTTGGCATGTTAGTTTTTCTATTTATATAGTAGAAGTAGCAATACCTAGTGCATAATGGTACTGTGACTCTTCAGAGTTAATGTACATAAAACACTAGTGTCTGGCTCTAGTCAGCATGTTTCAAAAGACAACTATTTACATGACTTATTGGTGAACGGTTAAAAACACATAGAATCAGAGAGTAGATTGGTGGTTACTAGGGGCTGGGAGAAGGAGGACGGACATTTGTTGTTCAATAGGCATAAAGTTTCAGTTATGCAAAATGAGTAATTCTAGAGGTCTGCATTACAACATTCTGCCTATAGTTAAGGACACTGTATTGTACCCTGAAAAATTCGTTGTGAGTAAACAAAAGATAAACTCTTCTATCAAAAATAGAATAATGAGAATTATGTTTCCTATGAGCCAGACACAAATTCAGTCATTTAGTCCTTATAAACACTCTAAAAGGTAATTTTTTATTATCTCATTTTTAGACGAGAAAACTGAGGCAAAAAAGAACAACAAAAAAACCACTGAATGCTTTGCTCAAGGCTGTATGTAGTATATCCAGCAGTTTGTGAAGCTGATTTGAAAGCACTCTTTTTTCTTTTCTCACTCAGTGTGTTCTTTACAGACTTTTCTCATATCATCTGTGTGGGGAAAACATCTGTGTCAGGCTTGCTCACTGGTTTACTGGCTGCAAGCTCTTTGCCTGATTAGTGTGTGAGCACATGACAGTGCCATGTGTGGGTAGTCTGTGTAAGGCTTGCGCTCAGGGAGGATGGCAGATTGCCTGCCTGCCACTCTGAGGGGCCATTTTTACTGTTTGTTTTGCCTGAGAAGTGGTTTTCTCCTGCCTGTGTGCTCATCCAACATTGTAAGATGTCAATAAACAAAGTGGTCCAACGCTTTCCAGCTCAGCAGTTTCTCTACTGTCTGCCTGAATCTGCCACTGGCATTACAATGTGGAATACTAACCTTTAAATTTGTTTCCATGTCTGTCTCCCTGTTCTAGACAAAAATATTTGTAAGAATGGTAGCCATTTTAAGATAAGTTTTGTATCTCCAGAGTTTGGAGTACAGGGATACTCAATAGTGACTAAACCTTTGTAGTGGAAATTCTACTAATTTTTCCACTCCCCCCCAATCAACCTTGGTGTGGTGTGGTGTGTGTGTGTGTGTGTGTGTGTGTGTGCGCGCGCGCGTGCGTTCATGAAAGTATTTTGGTGTTAAGTCTACTTGAATAACCCCAAAGATGGAACCAATAAATTCTAGCAAGAAAAATTACAGAATCATATTTAACACCAGGGACTCCTCTGGATAATGAAAATGCTCTGGTTTAGATCACCTTTAGGCCAGACAAGATGGAATAAAAAGTAATGGGCCACTTTCCTCTTTATTCCCCTCTCTGCTGGTTCCTAGGGCTGAGTGAGAATAAGCCCACTTTCCAACAACTGCATGGATGAGAATCGGAACAGGCTTTCTTCAAACCCAGCATGTGAAACTGTGGCAGGCAGACAGACACGCACATAGCAAAGACCATGGGCCAGGAACAGGTCACCAGAGCAAGGATGACCTCAGCTGTGTTTCAGCTCCAACCCTGGAAAATCAGCAAAACCAGACAAGTAACTCCACAGCCGACCTCAGGACCAGCGGCATTGATTAAGGAAGGCCTGCCCAGTGACAACCAATCAGTGGAGACCACAACTCTGAAAGGACACACCTGGAGAGCTGATGAATATTTTATTGAGATCCTCCCCTGGGATCTCCCCTAAAGTCTCCAGCCTTAAAAGACCTTAGGATGGAGCCCCTACCCCTTGACTTGCGCTCTTCCTTTAGGGAGCATACCAGCACCAATCCCTTCCCCCTCCTCCCCAGGGGCTTTTCTATCTTTCTCCTAAATTTCCCTTCTTTGCCTCTGGAACTTGTTTCCTAAAGCCCATTTCTTCCACCAACTACCAAGGTTACTGAACCAAGATTCTGTCGGCCTCCACTGGTCTAACACCTGGTTCCACTTTCCTTCTGCCGCCACCAACAAAACTAATGGATATGTGATCTCTGGCAAGTCCCTACCCTTTTATTTATTTTTACTTATTTATTTATTTATTTATTTATTTATTTATTTATTTATTTATTTATTGTATTTTTCTGAAGCTGGAAATGGGGAGAGACAGTCAGACAGACTCCCGCATGCGCCCGACCGGGATCCACCCGGCACGCCCACCAGGAGCTACGCTCTGCCCACCAGGGGGCGATGCTCTGCCCCTCCGGGGCGTTGCTCTACCTCGACCAGAGCCACTCTAGCGCCTGGGGCAGAGGCCAAGGAGCCATCCCCAGCGCCCGGGCCATCTTTGCTCCAATGGAGCCTTGGCTGAGGGAGGGGAAGAGAGAGACAGAGAGGAAGGAGAGTGGGGGAGTGGAGAAGCAAATGGGCGCTTCTCCTATGTGCCCTGGCCGGGAATCGAACCCCGGTACCCCGCACGCCAGGCCGACGCTCTACCGCTGACCCAACCGGCCAGGGCCGTCCCTACCCTTTTAGAGCTAGTTAGCACCATAATAATATAAAGATTAATGTAAACACATTCACAGGGAGTCTGTGATACTCAAAGGAGACAGTGCTGAGCATTATGGCCCACAGATGTTATGTACTCTTATCGATGTGAAATGATTACTATTACCATCATTATGATCATTCATTATCAGTAACCTTATCTCCTGAAACTGTTGTGGGCTGATCTCTCAGACATAGATTCAGATCTTGCTAATAGTGCAATCTTTGTTCTAGAAATGCATCCCATCTACCACAAAGGTCTTTCCTTTGAAGGAAAATATTTTCCTTCAAAAAATCTTTGGTTATTTGAAAATTTCCATCATGCCCAAAATGAATTATTAAAACTACTTTATATTTGAATACAGAATACATGTGCATCTCCTGCTTCAATCCAAACTTATTGCAAAAAAAGGTCATGTGGGTTTCTTGTGGACTTGGAGTTTGGCAGTTTTGAGGGATGACCAAGTGGAATTAATTACAATTCAGCATTGATAGACCTGACCTTCATTGGTTTGTGGACCCAGAACCCTGGTGAATTCAGGCTCCTGTGGAGAAGAGCCATCAATCAACCTGGGGGTGGACTCCTCCTCCTCCTCTTCTTCAGCCTCCTCTGGCTGTGGGGGCGGGGTGAGGAGCTCTCTGTTCCCTGAAGGCATCATTGTTGCTATTTCAATCTGAAAAGGAAACAGAATTTAATCAGGCAACCTCAATCACCCCTGTGGCAATGAAACAAATTTCAAGTGTATCCATCTTTGCCACAAGAGGGCACTTATGTTCTGAAGTTCAGGGCTCTTGTCCTGCTTGCCTGGGAGAGCATATGGGGTTCCAGTTACTGCTATTACTGTTTTTAATTAGTTTTGATTCTCCAATCTCAGTGATAGTTTCCAATGTGTTTGAGGGGGTGGGTGGATTTCTAGCACTTTTAAACATCTTCATATGTTTGTTTATTCAGTAATTAAAAAAAACTTTTATTATTTTCTGAACACATGCAATTGCAAGAAAGATTCAAGTTAACCCAGAAGCACCCAGAATCCCACTCACCTGTCTGTCTGTAAAGCCAGTAGCCACGGCCACCAACAGAGCCACCTGGCCCATGCAGGTTCGCATTTGATTCGGACAGACAGTAATGAAACAAGGGAGCCAAGAACTGGTGGGACATTACCTTTAATCCTAGCTCGCACCAGGTGGGCGAGAAATACACACAGTGAGAAAACACTTCCCTTTCCATTCAGGGCTCTCAAAGCCACTGACTTATCCGAGTTTCCTAGAATCAAAGGTTTCTACCTCACCAGCCTTATTCACCTCTGTTCCCCATCTCCTTCTCTCCGCACAAACTCTGCACAAACTGGCTTCTCCTTCAGCACTCCGCCATCTTGGCTGCCTCTGCTGCAATGATAATTTCAAGAACCGAAAGAGAGAGCCCCTGGTCTCCCTTATTTTATAGTGTAGAAATTAAAGCCTTTAAGCCAATATACAAATAAGGAAATCTCTGATACAAAGCCACTTATCTGAGACATAAATGGGATTCCTCATAAGAGTGTACCACCCTACATCATGCAACAGTCAAGGGTGTGGGGAAAAGCTTAGTGTTGAGAAGATCTTAGTATCAAAAGGGTGGGAAAGGAGGACTCCACCTGCTTACAGCCTGTCCCCTATACCCAGTGCAAACTATAAGCAAGAAAACATATACATCGTATTTGCAAACTTATTTGACCCACACTGTCCTAATTCTATTTCCCTTGAAGATAATCACCAATAAAACATTGTTGTGTATATTTCAGTCCTTTAATTCCTTAGTCCCCTACATTCAAATATTCTGTTCCTTTAAAACAACTTATACTTCTTCCAATTGTATTATACTGAAAAGTATCCTTTGCTAAAATACAAGTTTTGAGTACAACTTTTACCAACAATATTTGGGAATGTTAAAATTGGCCTTTTTTTTTTTTAGTGTTTTGAAAATAAGAGGCATTTAGAAAATTTTATAGATACTCAAATAATTTTTCAGGGATTGTATTTTAGATCAGTGGTCCCCAACCTTTTTTGGGCCATGGACCGGTTTAATGTCAGAAAATATTTTCATGGACTGGCCTTTAGGGTGGGACAGATAAATGTATCTATGACCAAGACAAGCATCAAGAGTGAGTCTTAGACAGATGTAACAGAGGGAATCTGGTCATTTTTTAAAAATAAAACATCATTCAGACTTAAATATAAATAAAATGGAAATAATGTAAGTTATTTATTCTTTCCTGCGGATCGGTACCAAATGGCCCATGGACCGGTACCAGTCCATGGCCCAGGGTTTGGGGACCACTGTTTTAGATGACACTTGCTTTTCTCTTCTTACATACATATTTTAAGTAACAAGTTATTGTTTTTAAGATCACATTTTGCATTTAGAATAACCTCTTACTTTTGACTCCCTTCCCTGACCTTAATATCTATTCCTTTGTATTAATAAATGTCTGCCTCCCTGATGACTTTATGACCTTAGGCAGGAAATCTGTTCAAGATAATTGGTTGGCAGCATGCCAGACCCACCCACTGGGGAATGGTTTCCTCATGGCATCTGCAGAAACCCCAGATTTCCCCTTTGCCAGACGGATGGGGCCTCTTGATCCTTTCCACCCTTCTATATTTGCTTTCATTAAACAAACAAAACACACACATAGCACTTTCTAAATCATTTAATGTCAAATACGCAAACTCACATTTTCATGTGTAAAATACGTACATAATTAGGCCAGATATTTTCTGACTATTTTAGATAAATGTTCTAGATAACAGTAACTTATGTAATGTCACTTTTGATAAATTTCAATACATTGCTTCACAAATAAAAAATTATCCTTTAAAGCGCCCCAACACTTTCCTGCTCATTTCTGAACTGTGTGTGCCTCTGAGCTTCTGCAGAGGCTCTGTCTTTCAGGCCTTCCCATACTGCATTAGAGTGGTTCCATCATCTCCTGGCCTCTCCAAGCCTACTAGACAACATACTCTCAGTTATGTTGTGTATCTTTAAATCTCAAGGCTGTAGCGTAATATAGTATATGATTAAAAAGTACTCATTGAATGTAATACAAGAAGTTTGCTTGTCCAAAATATATCTAATCCACAGCTCTGTGCTTAATTTTAGAGCTTTTGCTGAGATGAAGCAACAACTGTGTTAATGCTTACTTTAATGCATTTAAAGCATGAAATCAAACAAAAACTGAGCCCTATTGTATTTGGTGCATTAGGAAGCCGTACATGAAGATATCATGGCTGTAAATCTCTACTTGAGATGGGGCACACTTCCTTAAATGGAGAGACATACCGTCTCCGCCTGCAGGGTCAGAATGAGGCAGACTCAGAAGGAATGGATTTGCAGAGACCAAAAGGAGACTCCAGGAAGAGCGGAAATTGAGACAGATGTTTCATGGAATGGAGGCAGCCTAAAGGGAGAAACACATTCCAGACACATTGCCTTGAATTTTTGGCTTTATAGGAAAAATGTTTGCACGTATCTTTCTTTTTTTTTTTTACAGATAATTGTTTTTCCACTGATTTGATGTGAAGCTGTAAGATCTCACTTGTCATCCACTGTAATAAGGCAAAACAGCTTTTGTGTTTATCAGAAACTGTGTTTGTTCATGCTTACTTGCTATTAAAATGGGAATGTTGAACAACTTTTAAGACTAAGGAAGAGAAATGCATCTTTGGTTCAGCAAAATAGCAAAACTGTAACTTCAAAGTCCTGTGCCTGGAGAGCCTTTTGCATCACAGACACATGTACTGTCACTGCTTTGTAGACGTGATTTAAGCTTTTTTTTCCCCCTGTTATGAATTTTCATAATGGGATAAGAAGTTGTAAGGCAATGCATGCAAAGAAACGAGGCCAGGAAAAAACGATCACCTGGCTGTCCGTATGGCAGACTTTTATGCTTATGCTGCAGAAACTTAAATTTGGGGCCTGACCAGGTGGTGGCACAGTGGAGAGAGAGCCGACCTGAGACACTGAGGACCCAGGTTCAAAACCCCAAGGTCGCTGGCTTAAGTGCAGGCTCACCAGTTTGAGCATGGGGTCGCTGGCTTGAGCAAGGGGTTGTTGGCTCAGCTGGAGGCCCCCAGTCAAGGCACCTATGAGAAAGCAATCAATGAACGACTAAGGTCCTGCAACAAGTTGATGCTTCTTATCTCTCTCCCTTCCTGTCTATCTATCCCTCTCTGTCTCTCTCTCTCCCCTAAAATAAAAAAAAATAAAAACAAACTTAAATTTGGGAATAAACACAAATGAGCAGAAACCATCCCTGCCTCTGTTTCTCAAGCTACAATTGGTTACACTCAAATGCAAATATGTATATGACCAATCCTCTGACATAAATATCCATTTTTTTAACCATTCTTTTTAATACCTCCTAGTTTACTCTGACTTACTTCTTACTGAATTTTCCTTCTAATTTGTTCATGATATTTCTCTAAAGTTTAAAAACACAGTATAAAGAGTTGCTCCTACATATGACCTTGAACTTAGTCATTACTGTATTTGCCTATCTTCTTGACTTACTATCAGGAAGGTACATGTTTGACTTGCTTGGTTTGCAGTAAGTTGTCTATTTCTAGTCTCTTGTTTACCTAGTCTTAGACCTATAGATAATTTATGTCCCAATAGACTATACTTAAGCATACAGTTCATGCCCATGAAAGAACCTATCTATAACAGAGGTGACAAATGCTTAGTACACAGAGAGTGACCTGGGTAGAGTGAAGTCTCACCTCTCGAGTGAGGTTCATGCAGACCGGAGAGATAATAGTGCCACGAGGAGTCCTTTGCCTGCCTTGGTCTCCATACCTGCATAGCCTTGACCCTGTAAGCAAGCCAGCACCTCAATAGCTCTTAGGCTAAACGGGACTGAAATGACCCAGAAGTACCTCAAAATTCTTGCTCCCTGGAGAAATAAGGACTCTCAGTAGTAAATAATTCAGTTAAAGTTCTTGTCCCACATTGTGTATTTAGACTTTTGCTAGAAATACCTATATTGTTGTTAATACTAGAAAAGATTTGAAGCTTTCCTTCCCCCACAGTCAGTAGAGTTGTCCATTAGAAGAATCTTGCTGTAAAAGTACTCAGCACCATTTTTAGTGACAATAACATTTGGATAAAAGTATCTTTAATCAAATCCATTTGCTCCTTAGCAAAATGCACAGCTAAATGCTCTATATAGCCACATTACTACCATTAAGTCTACTTAATGTATTTGCCTTAATTTTATACTAAAGATGTGAAAATATAGTGTATTCAGAAACAGCAGTCACATTTCCTCCTGGTTGGCTTGCTGGCCCCTGACCACCTTCAGTACAGACTTCCTGTTGAACATGTCGACCACACCTGTTTAGGATGATTACAAATCATCTGCTATCATTAACCATTGTGTTTGAACTTATAAAATGTAATGCATTTTACTTTTTTGTATTTTGATATATATATTTTTTTATTTTAGCACTTAATCTGCAGCTAAGTTTCCAATGAGGAACTTAATAAAAATATAATATATGTGTGATGGAAAGAATGCCAATAAAGTATTCAGCTTACTCAGATTTGATTCCTACCTTCATGTCTGAAAGAAAAGATCCCTGAATGAAAAACTGAATTTGTAAATAATGGAAGGTTTACCTCTCTTTGTAATTATTTAATCAAGCATATCTATGACAAGCATTACACTTAAGTTATATAGTCAACTGTCCATTTTACCTGGCAATATATTTTTCTAAACATCCATTGATATCACTATTCTTTCTCTCTGTCTATTGCCATTACTATAATCTATGTTACTATGGTACCTCGTCTGGAATACAGCAATAGTTCACCTACAGGAAGTTAGAATCTCCTCCAATATACATTCACCCTGAAGTGGAAATAAAATAAGAAAAAGGCAAAACTACCAGCATCAACCCATGCTTAAAGCACTTTAATGGCTTTTTGTTCTCAATAACCATAGGAGTAATGGCCTTGCAGAAGCACTCTCACATAATGGTTAAGAGGAAGGATTCAGATTTAGATGACTTGACTATAGCCTACCTTGTCAGTAGGTTGGCAAACTATGGCTCATGGGCCACATGCGGCTCTTTGGCTCAAAGGCCAGCTTAGGAGTACCCTAATTAAGTTAATAACAATGTACCTATTTATATATGATACACAGTTTAAGTTTAAAAAAATTTTGGTCTCAAAAGAAATTTCAATCGTTATACTGTTGATATTTGGCTCTGTTTACTAATGAGTTTGCCAACTACTGGCCTAGTTGTGAGACCTCCCTGAACCTCAATTTCTCTATTTGTAAAATCCTAGTATACATAGTGTAGCTGCATTAGGATGAAAATGTTATGGGACACAAAACACTTAGAATAATGTCAGACACATAGTAATTGCCATAGAAATGCTTGCTACTACTTTTAGAATAAATTCCAAGTTCTTCTACTTATAGGGTCCTCATGGTTTGGCCCTTGTAGTGTCCCCTTCCTCTGTTTCATAACAGCTGTGTTTTTCTCCTGCACTGGCCAGAGCTTATTATGCTGTCCATGCTCCTCCTTCTACAGGACAGTGCACGCACTAATTGTTCTGCTTGGAGCTCCTTCCATTCCCCAGCTTTAAAAAAATATATTTTATTTTTAACAGCTTTATTGAAGGTTTGCATGCATAGTGTATACAACTAGATGACTAGTGATAGATTTCAATGTGTAGTATATACAATTAGATGAGTTTAAACATCTGTGACAGGCCATCACCGCACGCAAAAAAATAGACATGTTCAACACCTCCCAAAGTTTTCTTGTAATTTACTGTTTGTTTAGCCTTCATATCCAGTTCAAGCCTTACTTTCTCTGGGAATCTATTCATGATCTACCTGACTTGGGAAAACATACTTGCTGGTTCTCAGAGCATTGGATTCTTATTTTTGGCATGTTGGCCATGACATTTGTGGTAAATTATTTTTTTAACTGTTGCAATTATTCCTTTCTTAGATTCATGCCCCTTTGCAATATAACTTTTTCAGCTCCTCCAATCAAAGAGTAGATGCTAGTTTTTCACCTCTTGATGTTAGACTGGCTTCTGAATTGTTTCAGTGAACAAGACGTATTTATGTTGTGTCAGTTTTCAAGGTTCTAAGAAGCACTGACTTCCTAACAATCCTGCCCAGTCATCATGTGAATAAATCTGAACCAGCTATTGGAAAGTAAGAGAGCCCATGGAGCAGAGGAAAACCATATAAACTGAGGACAGCATAGTATAGCCAACCCTAAACCACCCCAACATCTGGTTGCAGATGCATGACAGAGCCCATTGTAAACCAGAAGCATAGTGCAGCACAAATTACGGAACTGTGGAAGGCACAGCTAAGTAAATGGTGTTATAAGCCACCAAAATTTGGGATTCTTTGTTATACAACAGAAAGTAACTGATAACAGATTTTTATACTGTATATGTGAATATTTAATTAATAAAGATCTCCTGTGAGGATGAATGTATATTATATGGTTGCTTTGGTCACCATTATATCCCTAGCTCTCTACCCCAGTATGTCTAGCAATTAGTAGGGTGATAAATATTATTGAATCAGTACTGGTAAACGATGACAGCTTTTGAGCAGGGGTCTCTAAACTTTTTACACAGGGGGCCAGTTCACTGTCCCTCAGACCATTGGAGGGCTGCCAAATACAGTGGTTCTATCACTGACCACCAATGAAAGAGGTGCCCCTTCCAGAAGTGCAGTGGGGGCTGGATAAATGGCCTCAGGGGGCCGCAGTTTGGGGACGCCTGCTAAGGGGTGCTTTGAATATCAGAATAACAAAATACTTTAACATGAGTGCATGGGAGATCAGGTGTGACAAGAGGTTAATTACAGCTCAGACATTTCCATGTCTGCCAACGGACCTTCATTGTAGGTGCAAACATATTGTGAAGGGAAACTAAAGGAGGGATGTGTGTTTTGGCTTAATCAGATGAGGCTGGTTTTGAATCTACTGCTGAACCAAGGATTTTGGTTAGATATGTATGGTCTGTATTGGAGAGAAAGGTGAAATTATATGCCTAGAGTGAGAGCCACTCCATGGCACAATTCTGAGATGTATTAACCATTTGGCATCCTATGTGAATGGTGCTCCCTGGATTTATAGAATGTGCTGAGGCTGCTGAGTGCATGTTAACTTTGAGAGATCAATTAATCCTGATACTGAGGTTTCCCTTGTCTTTTCTCCTAACCTGTTTACCTCCACTATCCTACCTCCAATTTTGACATTAACATGACAACTTAGGCAGAGATGGGAACATTTTTATTAATCTTTTCTTTGCTTGTATATACAATTTGGGACTAAAGACAGCACAGTAAATCCCTAAGGAGAGAGAAATTTAAAAAATATATATATACTGAGATCCTAGCTGACTTATTTATAGTCACTGAAAAATGAAATAAGTCCTGGCTGGTTGGCTCAGTGGATAGAGTGTTGGCCTGGTATATGGATGTCCCAGTTTCGATTCCCAGGAAGGCCATAGAAGAGAAGCAACTATCTACTTCTATCCCCTTCCCTCTCCTCCTTCTCTCCCTTTTACCCTCCCACAGACAGTGGCTCAATTAGTTCAAGTGTTGGCCTCTGTGCTGAAGATAACTCGGTTGCTCTGAGCATTGGCCTTAGGCACTAAAAATAGCTTGGTTTATTTAAGAATCTGCCCCAAGCAGGGTTGCCGGGGGAGGGAGGGAAGGAGGGTGAGGGGAAGGAAGGAAGGAAGGAAGGAAGGAAGGAAGGAAGGAAGGAAGGAAGGAAGGAAGGAAGGGAGGAAGGAAAGAAGGAAGGAAAGCTAAATAAAAATGTAATTGTTTTTTATTAGAATAGGGAAAAATGTAGATTTTAGCATATGAAACAGGGTCAAGGAGAGAGTCATAGTGAGTTTCACATCCCAAGAAACTAAATTAACTTTAGATTGTTCTCAAGATGCAAAACTGATTTTAAAAACACAATGAGAAGAGACCATTTCTCCCAAGCTCCTGGGCACAGCTTCTTGACTCCTGGCTCTGAGTGATGATAATGCAGCTAAAGAAAGAAAGAGCAAATCAAAGAAGAAAGCCATCTATGAAATTCAGTTTTGGGAAACAGTTTGTTGTGGCTAACATTGTTTATTGGAGAGAAATATTAAATTTGATAAACATAAATAATACAATCTCTAAAGAGAACATCTCTGACATGGAGAGAAGAGATTTCACTTGATCTGATCATTAGGTAGCTGAAAATAATTAGCATGGATTGAACTCACTCCCTAGGAGAAACTGTTGTGCCATTGCCTTGGAATCTAAGGTCACCCACGCAACATCTCTATGCAGAAGTGCAATAATAGTGCATGTTTGGTAGGTTTGTTAGTGGAAAACAAAAGATTGAAGAACTAAGTAAACTGCCTGAGGTCACACAGCTTCTAAGCAGTTAAGACTCAGATTTGAATCTACTCAGTCCTGCCCCAGAACTGCTTTGCTTCCTTAATTTTGATTCTGTACCTAGCCAAATAAAATACTTCTAAGTAATCTAGCTTTTTATGCACCTTTATTCTGAGAAAGAGGAGCTCTAGAAAGGTAAAGTAAGAATTCTTAACTCAAATGGGCTTTCTTGTTCATATTAAGCCTCATAAGGGTTTTGCAAGGCATCATTCATCAACCTATATATAGTTTGGTCTGATCATTACTGATTATGTATGAATCTGAAGGCTGAACCTTCAGCTGCTGAACTCAAAGGCTGAAGACCATACCAAGGCCCTGCAGGAACTCTGCAGTCAATCAGTCTAGTCTTCTCCTGAAATTCACAAGTATGAAGATGTCACACAACATTAATGTAGGTGGGTTGTAAAATTTAAGCGGCGTTTATTATAATTTTCTCTCAGTCTTGTGAAAAATAAGAATTATGTCAGAATGAAACTTTAGCCTGGTTAAATATAGTGGCTGAGACAATTCCCTGTATTCACCAAGCTGTTTCATTTACCTCCTGGGTCTTCAGCTAAATGTGTATTTTCCACTTTCCCTGTATCTGGTTTGGGTCACATGGCTAGTTCTGGACAATTGAATGGGAGAGGAAGTAGTGTGCCACATATGGTCCTAATCACTAAAACGCAAGTATCATTTCTACACATTCTTTCTCTTCTCTCAATCTGTCAACAGAACATACCACTGGGAACTTGGAGTCCTAAACTGAAAATGGTGAAGTTTTAGAATAAAAGAAGTTTGCATCCCTGAAAAACAACTTAAGGACAGTAAACCTGTCGACCAGCACTGGACCATCCTGTCAGCAAGATATAAATTTTTACTGTGTTAAGTCATTGAGATTTTGAAGTTGTTTGTTAGAGCTGTTAATGTAATCTCCCTCAATATAGACCTTTTCATTTTTTGTTTTCTTATCCATTTTCTAATTATACTGAAGGGACTATTTTTAATATTTTATAAGTTGACTTACCTAGTACATATCATTAATATTAGAAAATAATAAATGCCCTTTTTTATCTCTCTTATTCTGATTTATCTTTTATAAACAATTATTCTTTGATTTTGGTTTCTTGGTGTAGTACTTCCTGACATATTTTACCACCAAATTTGAGTAAATTCTCCATATTTCAACTTTTTAATTTTTACATCTCAGTATTTCATTAACTTGATTAAGTCAAAATTAAATAAATCTATATATTTAATAATTGATTTCAGGTCAAAGAGAGATGAGAAGCATCAATCATCAGTTTTTCGTTGCAACACCTTAGTTGTTCATGGATTGCTTTCTCATATGTGCCTAGACCGTGGGCCTTCAGCAGACCAAGTAACCCCTTGCTCGAGCCAGAGACCTTGTGTCCAAGCTGGTGAGCTTTTGCTTGAACCAGATGAGCCCGTACTCAAGCTGGCAACCTTAGGGTCTCAAACCTGGGTCCTCAGCATCCCAGTCCAACGCTCTGTCCACTGTGCCACCGCCTGGTCAGGCTGTTTTTGGGGTTGTTTTTTTTTATGACAGAGAAAGAGAGAGTCAGAGAGAGGGACAAACAGATAAAAAGAGAGAGAAATGAGAAACATCAATTCTTCATTGTGGCACCTTAGTTGTTTATTGATTGCTTTCTCATATGTGCCTTGAACAGGGGGCTACAGATGACTGAGTGACCCTTTGCTCGCACCGGCGACCTTAGGCTCAAGCTGGTGAGTCTTGCTCAAACCAGATGAGCCCATGCTCAGACTGGCGACCTCAGAGTCTCAAACCTGGGTCTTCCATGTCCCAGTCTGCCAGTCTAACGCTCTATCCACTGTGCCACCACCTGGTCAGGCTCAAATACCAAAATTAGAGGGTTTTTTTGTTTAAGTCAAAATAATATAAAATTATAACATTTCATATGATTTTCTAAAATATTATATACTGTATGTATTTATAAAAAATATAAATGTTTTTTAGTTTCTTAAAAAATATATCTTGATGTACGGTTATTCTTCATAAATTCATAAATCTAAATGATAATGCTTCTTTGTGTTTTATACAGTGTTTTAGTGAAAAATTCAATACAAAAGTAATAAGAGCTGATAATTTGAAAGTTTCATTTAATCAGGTTCTCTCTAGTCTGTTTCTTTTGCAACATCAGCATTTTTGTTGTTGTTCACATGTTCATTTTCTCTCTTTCTTTTTTATTTTTATTTTTAATTTTGCCAGAAAATAACAACAATCTATTTTTAGTTGTCAGAAATATTTTCTACTTCAGTTTTATCCCCGTTTATTCAAGACTCCATTCACCATCATCCCCTTTAGGCTCCAGAAACTTAATAGGTTTCTAATATCTAGTTCTCACAAATATATCATTTAGTTCTAATTAAATGTCCCCAAATAATATTGGTAAGAAACTTTGGCAAAGGCTTTAGCAACATTATCTAACAGCTAAGTCAGTTCATGTTCCCTTTACCCTTACTGCCCTTGTTCTCCAAGTAAGGATGCCAGAAGGACAATTTAGTGTACGCTGAGATCAGTAATCTCATGAGAATGGGACAGGGAGAAGGAGTCAATCACAGTAATTGAAACAAAGTTGTTGGACTAAAAAACAAGAAATTTGAAACCTTGAAGCTCTAGCCCTTTATTTTATGATGGAGTAATTTAGTATTACTTTTTTTTTGAGTTTTAATCTTTCCTACCCTAACACAAACCAAATTGTTCCTTCTAACACAGCCTTTATTGAGGCATAAAATATAATAAACTATGCCTTTTAATATGTAGAACTTCTCTGCATAAAATTGTTATTCACTGATGATAGTGATGATGCTGATGAGAATGATGATGATGATGTATATATTATCATAGGGTATTTTGAATACAAAAATATGTGCATTTACAGAGTATGTACCAGGGAGGACCAGCTTATACCCATTGCCTTTGAAAGAGATAATTATTACATTAACATTTTTTTTACTGCTCAGTATCAGTGATAAAGGCTTGCAAAATTTTACAAAGTTAGAAGCCTGACTTTATCTCTTAGAAGCAGAATTACCTTAAACAAATGTATTGGACTGTACTAAACTAAAATGCTAGCCTGAACCCTCTTATTGCTGCCAATATATTTTCTGTAGTCTCTGCATTCTCACTTGGTAACAGAAATATAATCAAAAGATTGTTCATGACCTTAAAACCAGAGCAAAAAACTAGGTAAGTCAGCTTTATAACAGAATAAGACAAAGGAAAGGCTGATTTTTTTTTTTCCTGAAGTTAGAAGTGGAGAGGCAGTCATACACACTTCCACATGCACCCGACCGGGATCCACCAGGGGGCAATGCTCTGCCCATCTGGGACGTTGCTCTGTTGCAGCCGGAGCCATTCTAGCACCTGAGGCAGGGGCCTTGGAGCCATCCTTAGCACTCAGGCTAACTTTGCTCCAATGGAGTCTTGGCTGCGAGAGGGAAAGAGAGAGGTAGAGAGGAAGGAGAGAGGGAAGGGTGGAGAAGCAGATGAGTACAGAAAAGGCTGATTTTTAAGGCTCAAAAACTTTAAAGTTGTTGCCTATCAAATGTTTTTTGCAGTCATTAGCATGATAGAAATCATTCTGCCAATAGGAGAAGGCTGCTAAATAATAGTTAACTGTTTTTGACGTTAGACTCTATAATCTTCCCTTTTTCTCTCAGTACCAAAATATATTGATCCTCTTGAATCTCCATTCTTTTTATGTTATAGATTCCATATATATATAGTAGAGGATTTTTGTCTTAAAATTCTTAGATTTTATTTCTTTCATATTTATGCCTTTTTAAAAATGTATTTTTTGTTGACCAATTGGTTTTAGAGAGAGAGAGAGAGAGAGAGAGGAAGGAGAGAAAGAGAAACACTGATTTATTGTTCTACCTATTTATGCATCCACTGGTTGATTCTTGTATGTGCCCAAACTAGAGATCAAGCCCACAACCTTGGCATATGGGAACAATGCTCCAACCCCCTGAGCTACTCAACCATATTTATGTCTTTAATCAGAGTTTTGATAACTCTCTCCAAAGAGAACTCACTTACAAAAATATTTGATCCAGTTGCAATATCTTTTAGATATGTTTTCTTCATTCTTTTCATGTGTTATATGTGAATAATATATACTTGCTAACATATCATTTTATATCATTTACCTCTTTAAAGCCCACATTGAATGTGAGCAGAGAGATTACATGACATCACTGTGATTACCCTTAGAGGACCACTTATCTGTATTGTACAATCTGATGGTGGTAACATTACCAAACAATAATTCTTGATTTCAGTGTCTATGTATGTGGACCTTAGCAAAAGCAGTTTAAGCCTCTCTGTTCCTAGCAAACTCTAGACAGGGTTTACTATAGTTTGTCTTAAGAGTGTTAGAATAAGAAATCTGTAGAATTAGGAAAGATTCAGTGAAAATTAGAAATCTTAAGGATGGCTAGGCAGGTCAAATCCAATCTTGCATTAGAAATTAGTGTAATTGGAGTTTGCCTAATACAAAAGTATGAGAATTTCTAAAAATTTTTTGAACAATGCTACTTTTGGCAAATTTATAATTTACTGATATATTTTTTAAATATGCCTGTATAGAAGATGCATAGAGAGGAGGAAGGGGACTATGTTAGAAAAACAAAGGTCCAGACTAGAAGGAAAAGAGAAGATACTCCTTTAGCACACAGTACTAGAGAAGTAAAAGGACCAGACTGGAAAGCATATTAAACTGGTTAAAGCAAAATAATAAATGACTCATCCTGAAAAAATAGCTGAGGAAAGACAAACACTAACACTGAGTCCCAACCCCGGAGATTCTGATTTCAATAATCTGGGTGTGACCTAGGCATTAGGATTCTTTAAAACTTTAGACATGATTCAAACATATGGCCAAGGTTAACTATCACACTAGAGGGAAAACTTATTTTGCAGAATGGGATGTTGGAAACAAAAATTGTAGTTAAGTCTTGTATTTTCAGACAGGAATACAGTAAAAGGGTTATTTCTCATTTGGCTCCTGAGGGCCACAAGCTTCAGAAACATTTACATCAGTGTCAGTTCGGGAATTTGCTGAGGTTGATTATTCAGCTGAAAAAAAATGGGAAGAGTGGAAACTCTCTGGGGGGTAAGTTTCACAAATTCCATAGCAGGAAAAAAGGGTAGAAGCTGTGGGACACAGTTTTCAGGATGGAGACTCCTCCACACAGGCTGAAGAAAAATTTTGCTCCCAATAAATGTCTGTCACTTGATAGACACAAATTCAATGCAGTATCAGGTTCCAGAAACTCAGGGCTGACAAAAAGTGGGACTTTAAAGGTTTTGAAAATGCCAACAACAACAGAAAGAAGCTTCACATAGACCTGGTAACTGGGCCTGCCAACATTGTACATTTAAAAACTGCTAGGAAACAGAAATATCTCAAATGCTGCCTTGAAATAAATGCCATAGCATTCAGGGTTGCTCATATACTAAGTGCATCAGAATAAACTCAGGGTTTGTTAAATCCCCCGATTACTGGGCTCTCCTCTAGAGTTTCTGATTCATTAAGTCTGGAGTGGGATCTGAGAATTTGAACTCCTGACAAGCTCCCAGGCAATGAGGGGACTGTCAGTTCAGGTACTGCACTTTGAGAGCAACTCCTCTAATAATGGTAAAATGTGCCATAATTTAACTCCTGGTTGGAAATGTCTCCAAACTGTGTTTGAGCTCAAAGTTTGCAGACTAGAAACAGTAAACACAAGCTAACCAACATCTGGATGGGGCTATACCAAGATTTTTTTCAACTTCTCACTTCCCAGTTACCACAGTCTCTTCTTAGGTCTCTGGCAGAACTATGTGCCAGTTTGGGGGCTATACTTTTGCTTAGAATAACTATTTTTAGGGACTCAGAAATTAACTTGTTCTTTACATCTGATGGGGGTTTGGGTCGGTGTTGTGAGAGTAATGTGTGCCATTAATACTTCATTCTCTTTACATATATTTATTGATTGGGGGAGGGAGAGAAAGAGAAATACCGATCTATTGTTCCATTTATTTATGCATTCATTGATTAATTCTTATATTTGCCCTGATAGGGGTTAGAATGTGCAGCGTTGGCCCATCGTAATGACACTCCCACCAACTGAGTACTGGTCCAGGGCCAATGCTGTACTCTCTTTAAACATCAAGGTCATGGGAGACTTAGTAATGAACTGATAAGAATTTGTGTGCCTCTGAAGAAAGTACAGCTGTATCTAGAAAAGTCCACTCAGTCTCCATTTATTAAAAGAATCTAGCCTGACCCAGGCACTAAGAATTCCGTGTAGCTGAGATGAAGCGGAAGGAAATGGCAAGGGCCATTTTGAACTATATATTCTTTGGCCCTTTAAATCACAAGGCAAGCAATTGTGTACTTCTACTGCAATCTCTTTGGATTTAAACAAGTTTAGACTTTCATTTGCAAGATTTGTTCATCTGTAATCTTGTGTTTTTCCCCAAACACTTCATGGAAATAAGGAAGCTATATATAAATTTGTGTCATCTTTGTTTCTGGAATTGTATTAGTAGAGAATAGTCACTTTGCATTTAATTTAATTGCAGAACATCTCCTAAGCTGTTATTAGATAATGTACCTTGATGTAATTTGAGGTAGAGCATAGACCTGAGAGTGAAAGGTCAATCTAGGTATGGAGAGGTGTTTGAGATCAATTCACGGATGCTCTCAGAATCATAGCAGAGCCTCTGGGCCCAACATTTACAAACTGCCAAAGAATATCTAAGCAGTCATTGGTATAGGTGTGTTCTCAGGAAGATATGAGCGTGACTGTCCAATTAATGAACTGATTTTCTCTCTCAGAGGTGAGAGCTATATTGAACATATTGGTTCAGCCTAGTGACTAGAGAAACCACCCCCCTGGGGGGGGGGGGTTGCAGCCTCTATTGGATCTCTTACCCTTCCTAGGGGAGGAAGAGTGACTAGGGTAATTGGTGAATGAAAGAAGGAACTAGGCCTAAGTGCTTCCGTCTTTCCTTTTGGGGGGAATAGCTTGCCCATTGAGAGCATGTGTTCTGTTTTGCTCCTCCATGCATTCACTAAGATTTACTGAGTCAGACACTGTTCTGAGCCCTGTGGTTGATTGACCTTGCTGGAGACTGGTGGATGACCTAGTCTATCTTTGGAGTTTTGTATTTGGAAGCTCATTGTTGCTGCAGCCCTAAACCATACATTTCAATCTAGATTTTATTAACAATTAGAAGGATATTTTTAACTCATTTGTCTGAGTCTCATTTTTGTCTCTCAATTGATTTTGAAGTTAAGTAGAGTATAAGAGGAGCATGTATCAGGTCCCTTAAAACCTAACACTTATTACCTAGAAAACTTCAATGTTACATATATCTATATGTGTTATATACTACAAAATGATATGCATTTTCTGTATATGTACCTGACTCTTGTTATAATGACAAATAATTAAAAATAAATAAGATGTAATATTGTAGAAAATATAATACAACATACTCTACATTATATATTGTATATAACAAGATATTATTGTACATACATATTTTATCTACATTTATCCAGATTTATTTTTTGTATGTTCATCTGATTATTTTTGTATATATTATAGCCTTGATTCGTGAGAGTAGCCTTAAATATTGCACAGAAAAGGTGATGGGTAAATGCATGAATGAAATAATTTATATCTTAGATTTGCTGTCAGGACTGTGACTGATGACAGATTTGGGGACATAATTTCTTATCATATATATGTATTTTATGACTAAACTCATTCAAACCTTATGTCCCAGTAGATAATTACAGATCTTATTTATAGTTGATTTTTTTTTACTTCCTCTATTGTATTGAAATTGTGTGTTTATAAGATAACTAGAGTAGGAAGTGCCAAGGACAAGAGCTAATTTGGTATAATCTACCAGTTTGTATTCCCGGCTTTTAGAAAAAGATTGGGAAGTGAATCTAAAGTGAACCCATGCCCAGTGGCATTAGCCTTCATTACAGCTCAAATGCCACCCCTTTCACGAAGACTTTCCTGGTCACCAGTGGGTAAGTTTCAGTGGCTGTTGATTGAATAGGTGATGATGGTAAAGCTAACATTTATTAAACATTGCTATGTGCCAAGCCATAATAAGTTAAACAGTTAAGAAGTTTCTTATTTAATTTTTTTTAATTTTTATTTATTTATTCATTTTAGAGGAGAGAGAGAGAGAGATTGAGAGAGAGAGAGAGAGAGAGAGAAGGGGTGAGCAGGAAGCTTCAACTCCCATATGTGCCTTGACCGGGCAAGCCCAGGGTTTTGAACCGGCAACCTCAGCATTCCAGGTCAACGCTTTATCCACTGCACCACCACAGGTCAGGCGTTTCTTATTTAATTTTACTAGGTATCTTATAAATATAAAGTTGAGTCTCAGAAGAGTTGTAGGATTGTCCAAGGCCACACAGTTGTTGTGACAGACCTAGGACTCACACAATGGCAGTCTGACTGCAGCGCCCATATCACTCAAAAACTGCTTCCCAAGTGTAGAATGGGTGCGTTCATGAGCAACACCCAAATCCAATGGTTTCTTGCACTACATTTGCAGTGTCTGCATTCATGGTTAAGTGCCATTGCTCAGGCAAATCCAGAACAAGAAGAAAACATTCTTGCTTATTTATTTACTTTGTTTAAGATCATCACTGTGCCAGCAAATTCCTAACCACTAAGCCCAGTTCTTTAGTCAATAATAGTTAAATGATAAGCTTCCCTTTCATTTTTTTAAAGGGATTTGAAATCCAGAAGGTTATCTGGATTTTCATTCCAGTATAGACTAAAGTTTTTTTTAAACAAAACAGAATTTTAATTTTATCTTTCTCCCAAATTGTCAAACTAGTTGATAATAACTCTTGTAGCTATACTATGCTGTTACCATTATATCAACATTTGGTTTTCAAACATATTGAAAGCCTCTGAGTTATTCAGCCTGTGTTACTAAAGAATATTTGTGGGTTTCATACACTGGCACACAAATATGTTAAGCTCAATGGAATTCTGCTTTAAACATAAATCTAATGCTCCAGTTAATTTTAAGTGATTCATATTAATTATCTAAAAGAATGAGACCATGAACACTGGCAATTAAGACTATCTTATTTTCAATTTTATCTTGAAAATGGATGAGGAAGAAATGTATTTGGCAAAGATTGCTCCACCTTGATATTTCTGACAAAGCAGCTCTCAGTTCAGCAGGATCAGCTTACCTCTTTCTCCCTTAAACACTTTGACAGCTAAGAGGGTTGCTTAGATATTATGTTCATTGTAATCACTTGAAAATTCTTGTTTTTCTGATTCCTAATAATCAAATTACTTAATTTCAAAGAAAAAAAACCTCAACATTGGACACAGCTAACAAAATGAAAGATTAAAGAGAAGAAGCAGAAAAATAATGGAGGCTTTTGCTGCCAAAGTCTCTCTGGTTTGGCATTAAAAGAGTCTGGTTTAAATTTTACACTGCATCTTACTAGCTGAATAACCTTGGGCAAAATTCTTATCCTCAATTACTCATAAAAATAATAATGGTAATAATAACAATCATGTCTTATTTCAAGGGATAGTTATGACAATTAACTTAGGTTTGTGGTCTCATAAATAATGTATAATACAAATTCAAACACAAACAAGTCACTGGCAAATACTGTCAAGTGTTCCTTTCATTTCTCCTGATGACCTTACATAATTGTATATTTTTGTTGATTTACATTTTTAAAGTTTTCAAATAGCTTAAACTAAGAATCAAATGCTTTACTACTTTTTATAAAAGAAGCATATGGAAAGCCAATCAGACAACCTTATTGAAAGCTCGTCAGCATAATTCTTACTGCCCGATATTCCAGATCATTTTCAGTGAAGAAGAATGAAGAGGAAGACTAACTTTTTTTTCATCATATCCTGTAAATAATATTTGATTCAGGTTGACTGACACTTTAATAAGTAACTTGAGCCTTGGTGGATTGGCTCAGTGGTAGATCATCGGCCTGGTGTGTGAAGGTCCCCAGTTCAATTCCTGGCCAGGGCACACAGGAGAAGCACCCATCTGCTTCTCCACCCTTCCCCCTCTCCTTTCTTTCTATCTCTCTCTTCTCTTTCCACAGCCAGGGCTCCATTGGAACAAAGTTGCCCAGGCACTGAGAAGGGCTCTGTAGCCTCCGCCTCAAGTGCTAAAATGGCTCAGGAGTAATTTAAAAAATTACAACAGAGTAATACCCCAAATGGACAGAGCATTTCCCCCTAGTGGGCTTGGAAGGTAGATCCCACTTGGGTGCATGCAGGAGTCTGTCTCTCTGCCTACCCACTTCTCACTTCAGAAAAATATAAAAAAACAAAACAAAACAAAACAAAGGTAACTTGAACAAGTTACTTTTTCCAATAAGAGAGGTTTTATATACAAATTATGTTTAAAACTTTAAAACATATTGTCTAACTTGACCAAAGTGAGACATAATTTCAAATATAAAAATAAAATTATTTATTGCATGTCTTCTATCACGAGAGGAAAATAATAGCAAAATTATTATTGATTTAATTACTTTTTGTTCAGAAAGGTAATTTTTGAGACAAACTATCCATTAGGATTAATAAAGTTTTATACGAATTTATTGTATTCAGATACCCTAATTTTAAGATCTTTTTTACATATCATTATCTAAACTAGACATTAATTTCTTTATTTTATTTATTTTTGTGTGTGTGACAGAGAGAGAAGGACAGATAGGGACAGACAGACAGGAAGGGAGAAAGATGAGAAGCATCAATTCTTCATTGTGGCACCTTAGTTGTTCATTGACTGCTTTCTTCTATGTACCTTGACCAGGGGGTTACAACAGAGCAAGTGACCCCTTGCTCAAACCAGTGACCTTGGGCTCAAGCCAGCAACCATGGGGTCATGTCTATGATCCCATACTCAAGTCAATGACCTTGCACTCAAGCCAGTGACCTCGAGTTTTTGAACCTGGGTCCTCTGCGTCCTAGTCTGATGCTCTATCCACTGTGCCACTGCCTGGTCAGGCTATACATTGATTTCTATAAATAGTTCAAAGTTTGTTTGATTCTACTTGAGTAATTTCTAATGTTACAGAGCATCAATATATATCATAAAATTATTTTGTATGGTACCATATCATAATAATGACAAAGTATAGAAATCACTGCTCAATTGTTAATTGATATAGCTGCCTTCACTGAGTTCTCTTCCATCCCTACAACTCCACAAAATTTAAATTTTATTCCTTTCATGAAGTCTGTAGCTTCTTCATCTATAAATGCTATTTTTAAAGGTGAATTTATTTATTTCAATGGCAGTTTTCTTCATAAGGATGGTTTTAAACTATCTAGCTACTTGTTCTCTCTATGAAAGAGAAAAGGTAGTCTTAATTTTAAAAACCAATAGTGAGTTATAGAATAGAAACATTCCTCATTTAAGAAATTTCCTATTGATAAATTATTATTAATATTTTTATTGTTATGTTTATTTAATTCTATTTCCATATCTACTTCAAAAATGTATCTGATGAGATGAAGATTACAGTAGAAGAAAGGCAAGGGAAGTAATAGGAAACCAGGGAAGATCAAAGGCAAAAATTAAGCTGTAGGATTAGGAGCAAAATGACAATCAAACTGAGCTACAAAATGTAGAGCATAGAAAACAAAACAAAGGAAAATTCCTCAAAAGTTGTAGTCCACTCTGAAACTGAGGCCTGAGAGAAAGGTGTCTACCACAGCCTCATGAAAAACATTGATTGAAATCATGAAAATGCTCTCCACACCATCCTACAGTAAATGCAATCAAGCATGCTCCATGGATTCGGTAGTATAGCTTTCTTGATGTTTCTTGAAGATTCAGAGACACTGCAAGCATAATTAACAAAAGTAGCCCTGGCCGGTTGGCTCAGCGGTAGAGCGTCGGCCTAGCGTGCGGAGGACCCGGGTTCGATTACCGGCCAGGGCACACAGGAGAAGCGCCCATTTGCTTCTCCACCCCTCCGCCGCGCTTTCCTCTCTGTTTCTCTCTTCCCCTCCCGCAGCCAAGGCTCCATTGGAGCAAAGATGGCCCGGGCGCTGGGGATGGCTCTGTGGCCTCTGCCTCAGGCGCTAGAGTGGCTCTGGTCGCAACATGGCGACACCCAGGATGGGCAGAGCATCGCCCCCTGGTGGGCAGAGCATCGCCCCTGGTGGGCGTGCCGGGTGGATCCCGGTCGGGCGCATGCGGGAGTCTGTCTGACTGTCTCTCCCTGTTTCCAGCTTCAGAAAAAAAAAAAAAAAAAAAAAAAAAAAACCAAAAGTAGCTATATAAGACTAAGGTAATATGGAATAGGTCTGAATGGAGCCAAGGAAATGTTACTGGAGGCATGGAAGGTCAATTTCTTCAGCAGAGTCACAGTTTTTCTGAGTAAAATTTTCTGGAGATATTATTAATGCACATGGATAATGTTTTTCTTAGACCTAAGAGAAATGGACAATCAATAACCCCCAGATTATACTATGAAAATGAAAACACCAAACACCTACCATGGTCAGAAACACAATCTCACTTTATGACACTCAAAGAACACTAAATTTTAAACTATGTAGTTTTCTGATAAACTCTTTAAGGTTACTAGCAATATGTTTTCTTGAATCCTAGACCACCAAATAAATGATATATATGGGGTGGGGCATAAGTAAGTTTACAGTTGTTCATATGGAGAATAATATAATAATTAATAAATAATAATACAAAAATAAATTGAGTTTTGTGTACTCACAACTATAAACCTACTTTTGCCCTACGCTGTATATATGCTGTATATTTGCCTATATACATATAATAAAATAACATATACACTTATATTATTGCCTATGACTAAGATATATGTTAGAGAATGCTGATTCACAATTATTCTTTGAAGTACAGGGGTCCTCAGGTTATTACACAGTTCTGTTCCTATGACAGTGACATAACCCAAAATTTGGTGTAAGACAAAACACACCCTAGCCTAAGTCATTTTCCTATCCTAACACAGTTGTAAAATCATAATCTAGAACATAAAAACACAACTAAGCCATAGGAAAAAAATATGGTGTATTCTGCAACGTGCAGCCAAACTAGTTCACCCACGTAGTCCTTAAGTACAATGCTAACAGTGTTAGCTGAAACACTCATGTCTCAACTTTTTAAAGATTTCATGGGAGTAAGCATTGTAAACTCAAAACATTGTATGTCGAGACTGTCTTAACCTGAAGACCCTCAGTTATGAGTTTTAAGCCATTCTTTCATAGTAATTAGATAACAGTCAGTTGTCTATAAAGGTTGCTTCTAGTTTACATTATTCACCCACAAAAGAATAAAGAATGGCTTTCTTCTCCTTAGGAGTGTTGGACCACTTGACATTTTGTTTAACTAAAACCAATATCAAGTCAAAAGGACAATTTGAAAAAAAGTTGAAAATGGAAACAGGTAACACAATCCTTTACTAACCTGCTGTAAATTATTTTCTGAGTGAGAAGATAACGTCACTATGATTACATCCTGTGCAACCTTAGTCAAGTTACTCACCTGCTTTTTGTCTCAATATTTTCATCTATTTATGGGAAATAACATTACTTCATAGTGTGTTGAGAGAAATAAAGAAGATAATACATGTGAAATGCATGGACTAGTCCCTGGCACATAATAAGTGCTCAATCAGGGTTAACTATAACTCATCAGAAAGCAAAAAAATCTATATTTGTTCTTATGGCTTATAATTACTTCTTATTTATACTACTAAAGTAAAATAAAAACTCAGTAAAAATTGCAACCATTTTGTGTTATATATACAAACAAATGTAACCCCTGGGTGATACCAAACATTATGGTAGAATTGCTGGGCCTAAAATCTGTTTCTAATATAAAACCCAGCAGTTCCTGGATATTCTAGCTCATCAGAAATCACATGTCATCAATCCGGAATACTATTACTTCCTATAATTTTCAAAAGCAGAAACAATTTCCTGACCCCTTACCACCACTAAGGAGGTAATAAATGTATTACCACTGGTAAAAATTAATAAAGCTCAATTGAGAATCTAAACCTGAGGATCAAGGGGGTAGTTTGGCTCACTGATCAGGTAGATCACTGGACTCATAAATGCATGCCTTACAACAGTAAATTCAAATTTGGTTTATAGAAAAAAAGTTTAATTATTACATTTTTATTAGTTTTCTATTGTTGCATAATAAGTTTCAGAAACTAAGCAGCTTAAAACTATACCTTTTTTTTTAACTCAGTTTCTGAGGGTCAGAAATCCATAGGTGGTCTGACTGAGTTCCTTCTTTATGGTCTCATGGATAAAAATGAAAGTGATGGCCAGGTCTGTGACTTCACATGGAACTTGGGGACTCTCATATCTATAGGACTGGGGTCCCTGTAAGCTTTCTGGCTGTCAACTTCTCTCAGCATCTAGAGACTTCTGCATTCTTGCTTTATGGACCCCTTTATCTTTAAAACCAGCAACAGTTTCCCTTGTGTTGAATCTCTCTCAAGCTTAAAACTTTGTTCTTAAATTCAAGACACAGATTTAAAGGTGTCATGAGTTCAGGTCAGGCTGACCAACATAATTTCCCTTTTAAATGAGATTATATGACATAATCTAATTATAGGAGTGATATCTAAATAAATTCATGATGCTAAGAATTATAAAGTTGGCCCTGGCATTTTGGCTTAGTGGGAGTGTAGGCCCAGTAAGTGGGCTTGATTCCCAGCCAGGGCACACAGGAGAAGCACCCATCTGCTTCTCCACCCTTCCCCCTCTTGCTTCTCTCTCTCTCTCTCTCTCTCTCTCTCTCTCTCTCTCTCTCCTACTCTCCTTTTGCAGCCATACCTCCATTGGAGCGAGGTAACCCTGGGCACTAAAAAATTGGCTACGGTCGCCAAAGAGCAAGAACCCCAGATGGGCAGAGCATCACCCCCTCGTGGGTTTGCCATGTGGATCCCAGTCAGGGCACATGCAGGAGTCTGTCTCTGCCTCCCCTCCCCTCCCTAAATAAAAAAAAGAATTATAAAGGGCATGTATAAACCAAGGTATGGGCCACTTAGGGGACATGTTAGAATTCTGCCTCACATATGTCAAAAAGCTTAAGGCTTAATCAATCATTCAAAGCCTAGACCAAAAAGTTTCACTCTATTGGACTAAGATCCCAAGTCTTAGAATTTATAAGAAAGAAACTGGCTTTGAAAGCATTGTTCAGTTATCTCATGAATTTACAATTTTAGAATGTAAATAGTCTTTTCCACAGGTAAAATAAAATTTAGGTTAAAACAAGCTGAACCATAGTCTTGATATTGGGAACAAAAAGTGATCCCATCAATTTTCATGTGCTTTATTTACCATCATTTTTTTCATCAAATATATCTTGTATGGATGTATTACCAGTGTTCATTCAAAAAGTGCCATATAAGATCAAGAACATGTGGAACTGCCCTTAATTTTAAAGAGATAACTATATTTGAGAATCAATTCACCCACTCACATGAATGGGTCTATTGGCTTCATTTTGTATCTTCTTATGAGAAATTTTATACCAGTTTCTTCTTTGTTTGTAAAACAATTTATTGATTGATTGATTTATTTATATTTAATTTATAAAGCAATTTATATTAACAATTTGTTAATATATAAGTTAAAGTTTTCAGAATTTTGTTACATCATCTTATTATATTGTTTTTTGGCTATTTTTTCATAGGTGGTAGCTGACTCGGTTGATTGAATTTTGCTACTGGATGAACCCTGTATTTTTAAAATCATGTATAATTTATGTCTTCAAATGTGTTGTATTATCACAGCACATATATATGTATATCTATATATATCATCTATCTATAAATTGGTTTTCTAATGTGACTTTACCACAAAGAATTGTTAAATCAAAGATGATTATATATTTCAGTCAACAACAGGGATTATCAGTGGCTCTCTGGCCCCCTCAGTTGCTAGGATTCTGAGTCTAGCTAGGCTAGTGTGAAAATCAGAGAAGTTTGCACGAAAGTCTAGGTAGGGTATGTAAGGATATGATGTCACATATTTGTTTCCTTAAAGGAAGATTGTTATTTCAGACTAAAAGAATACTGAGGAAAAGTTACATACTAAATCCTCTTTACAGAGCTGTATTTATTAGCTTAAAATTTTTTTGGTGGTAAGAAGCACTTCAGAGTCTCATGATATTGTTGGGATTTCCTGAACAGCAAAAGGCAACTTGACAACATGGAATGGTTTAAAGGAACTCTGCAAGGAGAGCTCATTGACTTCACAGTTTTGCCTAAGGCAGCCTTGGTTTCAAGAAGTATTTCCTCTATGGTGCATTTGGTGTTCTGAAGAGATAAGCAGTCCCTTGAATCTACTCCCCAGTCCTACTGAAAATAAGAGGATTCACTTATGGCCCTCACCAAACTTCTTTGGTTCTCTAAAATACATTTTGGTTAAATGACAAGTATATATTAAAAATTTAGTTTGGTAGGCACCTACAGATATGCATTGATATATATTTTTAAATATTTATGCAAAATGGAAAAAAGAAGCAGGGTAGATGACTTAGGGACTAGAAAATGTTTTTATTATACTCTATATTGAAGTATTAAGTTGGAGTTATAAAGATAAGTCAACAAGATTAGCTATTTATGTTCATAAATTTTTAACAGGATGTTTTCTTAACATAACAAAGCCATACAGGAAAATAAATCAAACAGGAAATATTAATAAATACTTATACAGTAGAATCATCATGTCCAATATGCAGAAGAAAAGTGATTTGTCAAGCCAAAAACTTTACTAGAAAATAGAAAAGAAAGAGAGAGGAAGAGGAGGTGGTGTGAAAACAATGGAAGACAAAAGAGAAAAAGATAGGGAGAGAAAAATAGAGGAAGTGATGAAGACTTGTGCAAACTATTGGACTGTATATTTCTGATTCTCATATTTCATAGGTCAACAGAAACAATAATGAAAATGTTTATATCTTCACAAAGTTCCATTCAAGTTAATACATATGTTTTTCTGTAATTATTATAAATTCTTAGTTATCAAAAGTAGTTATTCTAAGAAGACTTACACTTGAATGACTGCCTATGATGTAATTTTTCTTTTGGTTTATTTATACTTAATTAATTTTTGCCATTGTTGTACATTAATTACACCACAGCCTTTAAAGGTCTATTTGCTTTCTGATTCAGGAAAATTAATCTGTGCTCCTTAGTTATGTAAAAGCCTAGCATTTAATTAAGAACTTGTCATATTAGATTTATGAAATGTGGGCTGTGACCTTGCAAATGCCTCTACATTACTGCTGAGAAATAATCAGTCATTTAAAAAAGCACATTTTGTTCAGGAGTACAGTGGTATCTCAAACCATTGTCCTTTCTCTATATTCTTTTTATTTCCCAGCTTATTACATTCTCACATTTTCCCCCTTTACCACAAACTTCCCAAAGTTCTTTATCAATTCATATGTATTAGTTTACTTTTCCTTACTGACTATTGTTTTTCCTTCTAAGAAGATATAAAGGAAATAAAACTATAAGAAAGCCAAAGAGTGTGCCAATGTAATCTGTAATGTCTGGAGAAAAGGGTCATATGAAATTATTAAGACAGAACATCTCAATTTATAAATAAGCAAAAATCTGTTTAAAGAGAACAATCCCCAATAACTCCTTATACAATGCTTTTAAAAGTACCTCAGCTTGACCGATAGGTATGTTTTCATAGTTGTATAAATTATCCAGGTCCTCCAAGGTGGCATCATAAGTTTCTGAGTCATAGTTGATGGGCTCTAAAGTTGGAGCAGTCACAGCAGCATCAAAGATGACAAGTCCCAAAACAAGTCTTGCTAATGCTTTCATTTTTCAAACTTTCCTAATTATAAAATATTAAAATGCATAAATATTTAATTGATAATCACTTATGAATTGTTTGCACTGCACAAGAATGACAGATAAATCAATGTCAATAGTGAGAAATTCGAGCTAGCAGCTTTCTTTACATGGATAATTTATAAACATCACACAAGAAATTGTAAGGTTTCTGATGACTATTGATCCCAGATATTCAAATTAAAACATAACCCTATCCACATTTTTATAGTAGATACTGTAATTACAGTGGAATTGATTTAATTTTTTAAGAAAACATGGAGAAACACAGAAAAACTGTGATATATATATTCAAAAAAGCCTGTATTATTAAGCATGAACTATTTCATCCACTCAGGAACATAAAGATTATGATGCTGGCCATGCTGGTGATGCTGATGTTGCTGATGACGCAGACGGTGCTGTAGCTGTCACTCTTTTACAGATGGGAAAACCGAGACAGAATCGGCTGGTAACACAAATACAACTCATAACTGTTTTTTATACATTCAAGCCTAGGATCTTTTCAAACAAGACAATAAAGACTTTTTTTTTTCTTTTTACTTCTTTGTTGCCTCTGGGTATTATTAAAATATTGATTATTTAATATGTACATGTATAACGCTTCATGCAATATTTTTCAAACCTTGTTATTAACTAAACAAAACAGAACAGAGAGCTATTTTTCCTATAATCCTTAGTGTTTTATTTCAATTCTTAATAGCTATCTAAGGTTTAAACTCAGAATCAATAGGAACACATGTATGAAAGGCACTGTTTGGCAAGATCCCTTAGGGAAAATTTTGTACACATACAGGAACAAAGATATCTTTTGGTTTGTAATTCTGTAATAAGCACAATTTTTATTTTCCATGATAACATCATGCTTGTGGGATTTAATCAAGATCTTATGATTTTCATTATTTCAGTTTTATATATACTCCTTTAGACACATTTTAGTTCATAATAAAAAGTCTTGTGTTTAATTTTAAATATTTAAGTCGGGCCTATCAAAAATGTTACCTAGCAATTATTTGTTGAGGAAGCAAAGTATTTGTAAAGCTTTTTATCAAAGATGTCTAATTTTAAAAGTTTTGCATTTTGTATACACTTCCTGGGTTTTCTTTAAAAACAGTTCATATGGTATTTGTACGTGTATGCACCCATGCAAAAGGGAATTCATAGTAAACATTGCTTTTAAACTTGAATGCACTGGCAGACAAACTGACCTTCAGTTACTTGAAAGAAAGTCTTTATGAAGCAGGTTTAGGCAGAAGGATATGAAATTCTCCTGAGAATAAGAAGCAGTACAAGGAGCTCCTTTTTATCCCCTTCTATGCTTTCTTCAAATAAATTTTTTATTCACATTGGATAAACTGAGCCTCTGTTTTACCTGTCTTTGAAGAGATCTTTGCAGGACTTCAGATTTGGAACTGTTTTATGCAATTACTAACAAAGTCTTACTTAATAAAACAGTGTGATTCGCAAATATTTCAGAAGCCATTCTTCTGTATTCAAGTGGAAAGCATTAACAGTGGTCATCCCCTAATTAAAATAAATATATCTATATATTTTTGTACATTTCTGGCAACTTGCGTTGTTCAAAGAAAGTATGTACTTGCTGTTTTTATTTTGCTTTATATTCTATATTTGATTATAAATGTCTACATATTAGAGTTTACCTGCATTTGTGATATCCTCTAAAGTTACCAGCAATAAGGCAGTCTGTGTGATTTTAGGAATATCAAGAACACATATCCATGTTTAGTTTAAAAACTAAGTTTTTTTTTTTCAAGTAATTTTATTACTATTTAATGTAGTGTCTTTGTTAAAACTTTGAAATTGTCCACTTGACTCCATTTCATAGTATTTGGAAAATGTATGTTTATATAAAACTTTAAAATATATAACTCAAAAAATTATTTTAAATGTATAATTCTAGTGTGATAATTATATATTTTAACACCTGAAATCTCATCATTTTCTTTTTTTGCATATTTCAATCAATAACAATCAATAGTGCCTGTTTATACTGGCAAAGAATGTGGTCTGTCAGGGAACTTCATTTAAGAAATATATTGGAAACTGCTATAATTTTATTGGCATCTGTCATGACTATTGAAATCAACTATTTTGCTGAATGCTATTAATTCCTAAGCTAACTCGGAATTTTGGATTTTCCAAGAATAATATAAATATAAACATAGAGAAATACAATCCAATCCACTGAATCAAAGTTCACCATGAGACATTAAAGCAATTTGAATTATTTTTTTAAGGTTGTTATAGTAGGAAAAAAGGTCTCTAACCCAAGGAGAAAGCAAGTGTAAAAACTTACCTTTGGCTCCTACTTGGTGAAATGACACGAAGTGACTGAGGACACAGAGCCAGTGGTATTTGCCCCTGACCAATGGTTGTGAATTCTGGTCTGTGGGAGGTGGAATTTGTAACACTCAATTTTCTGTTTAGAAAAGCTAACCTTGGGAAATGCTGCTCAGTCTTTAAAAACCACAAACTACTTTATAGTCACGCAAATTAAGCAGTAGAATCCAAATTACACAGTATATAAAGCTCTTAAAATTATGTTAAAGGAGTTATAATTGCCGATGTGTCACCTTAAAATTTTAAATGAAAATTTGGTTTTAGTATATCTCATCTGTAACAAATCCATCAATTAAGAAGTTAATGTATGCATTGATATTATACATGGATATTTCAAAAATAATTTAACAAGAAATAATTTTCTTAAACCTTGCATGTCTTGAATTGCTTTCTTTACTTTTTATTAATCTTAACTGAAATTTAGTAAATATTGCAAAGTCTTATGTGTTTAATGTTTGGCAGGTAATATATATATTCAATAATCCAAATTATTTTGGCTGCTTAAAATGGTTTGAGAGAAATAAAACAATGAAACTTGCATGAATATTTTCAAAAAATATGTCCATAAATAATCATAAATATGATCTGAATGTTTTTTGGGGAAAAAAAAATCACATTTTCCTTTCTTTTATCTATCAGAGCCAAACTAATCAAATTACATTTAAAAACTTTTTTATAATATGAGATTTATTTTAGGTTCTTGGAACCTGACATGGTTTGTGACACTGAGTTTTATTACAGGTGTAAAGATAAAATATATTTGTATTAAATTTCATTCTCACTTCCATTTTCATTCTAGAGAAGAATGAGACTGTGTTCTGTATTCTGGTATGCTTTACATAAACCTAGATGTCTGCTTCTCACCTGTGCATCAGAGATGCCCTCCATGCCCAGAAGTGAATACTGCATTAAATTCTGAAAGCAGGTTTGATCCTTGGCAAATTGATTGAGTGAAACTCTCACTGTCCTATCTGCTTCCCTCTCATCTATTCAGGACACCGAGTCATTATCCCCACCATCCACACCTGTTTCCAAATGACTTGTTCTCACTCTGTATTATTTTTCTCGAGACTAATTTTATCTGTAACAGAATCAGTGATACTAGGTAAAATACCAAGTCTACCAAGATTTCTCAAGCAAGAGAGAAGCCATCTTGAAGGTAGGGACTTCTTCCTGGCACCTCACCACATCATACAGGGGTTACTTTAAGAAACATTTCTGAAAAGGGTCCTGAATCAAAGTTCTTTTGCTGGCTCCCTTTAGCAGCAATGTCTTCCACTATGTATTAGAGTATTTTATATAAAATATATTGTTGAGTCTCTCAACACATTTTCAATCAGAGTCATTATCACTATGTATTCACAAATGAGTAAACTGACACTCAAATATTAAATTATCCAGTGTCATGTGACACAAAGAGTAAACCAAATCAGGTCAAGTTTGCAGATGTTACTGAGCAGTGGTATCTCTAAGTTTCTTAGATTCTAAGGCTGTTTAACTGTCACTAGTTTTTAAACTCTTTCCAATGCTTTAGAATAAAAATAGATGAATAGAAGATACATAACATCGCTTCTTCCTGCATTATTTAATCTAGTACTCTGCGCATTGGCAGAGAGGTCATCTGCCAGGCCCTTGCTTTCTGAAGAGTTCCAGCTGAACCTGTAAGACTCTAGAACAAGAAATAACATTTTTCCACTACCCTTTCTACAGTCTGGCTAAACCTCTAAGATTCTATTTCCAAAAACAACACTTTTACACTAACCTTTGAACTATTGGTGTTTAAAAGATGTCTTCCTTAGGCTTCAGAACACTCTACTAATGTAGTTGTTTTTTGACAACTTAATAATCAAATTATTTATCTTAATACAGGATTGAAAGTAGAAATGATCATTCCTGAGTTTCCTTCTAAACAATAGTCCTTTCATCTTTCTTTATAAAAACAGACAATTATAAAAATAATTTCTCTTGATCTTATGTGGACCCTCTCCAATATTTCAAAATCTATTTTGAAATGTGGGAGCTCGAATTTGTAACAATCTCAGGAGGACCTAATCTCTGTTGAACAGTAAGGAAGGATTAGTTACCAGTTCCAGCCTTTCTTATCCCTGGTAAATATCTTTTAGTTTCATGATAATTTTCTTAATAGTGAACTTGGTTACTGGACACCCTCAAGGGATCAGTTATTAAAACTAGTTGCATTACCTAGTAAATGAGGCTTTGTGGCTTTATCTTTTTATGCCCCCAAACATTTTACAAATCCTTTTGGCTAACACTCTTTATAGAATTAACTAAATACTATCCTGCTTGTCTAAGCAGAATTAATTTAAAACAGAATGGTTGTATCTTAATGATTGCTTTCTCTATGCCCTGTAGCAGTTGTGAACAGAGAGGAGTGGTCACTCTGACAGGTCTCTGCTGTCTGTCTTTGTCCCCAGCCCCAAAAGGCCACATCTGCAAGAGCTACAGGAAGTTATAGCTATCTAGCCCTATTAATTATAAGAAATAAAATTATTCCCTGAAATGTTTAGCTAACTTCCTGTGTAGAATCCCCATGTTGCTTCTGAGACCTACTCATCAGAAGTCCATAAGACCCGGTCTTCCAGTATCATCATAAACCCACTGTGTGGTCTGTGATCTCTAATCTTATCCAGTCTTCTCCTCCAGAATCTTTTAAGCCTGCTCTGCAAAATTAAAACTCTCTTTTGTCCTTAGTTTCTTTTGGAAAATTTGCATTTGTTTCCTTTACTTTTCAAGAATCTGGCTATGTCCTGACAAAGGTTTTCTAATGTTTCAATGTAGTGGCTCTTTTCTCTTCTTCATTCCCATAACTCAAAGACAGAGGGGTTTTTCTTGCTCTACATTTTCTCCTTTAAACGACTTTTTCTCTTTACTCTTTCAAAAACTTTATTCATTCTGAAATGCATCACTTTTGGCTTAATCATCTATAACTTCTTCTCTATCATATTAACTCTACTTATTGGTAACTTTCATTCATGGCTCACTCATACCCTCTACTCATACCCCAGTCATTATTTCCAATGATGTTAACCTCCATTTACATAATCAATTTATCATGGTGATCTGGCAGTTGCTTTGTTTATTTATTTGTTTAATTTATTTAATTTTAATTTTTTTTTTATGAGAGAAGAGTAGATAGTTAGGAAGACTCCCACATGCACCCCAACTGGGATCCATCTGGTAATCCCACTGGAGCCAATGCTTGAATACCAAGCTATTTTTAGTGCCTGAGATTGGTGCCCTCCAACAGAGCCATCCTCAATGCCCGGGGCCATGCTTGAACCAATCAAGCAATGGCTATGGGAGGGGACAGAAAGGGGAGAAGAAGGGAGGAAGAAACAGATAGTTGCTTCTCCTGTGTGCCTTAAGAATCGAACCTGGGATGTCCACACACTGGGTGGAAACTATTCATTGAGCTATCAACCAGGGCCATCTTTATTTTTTTTATGTAAAGTTACCACCTTCCTACCCACTCACTGATATTGTCATGGCCTTCAGCTTGTTGTCACCAGCTATAACAACCCTACTAGTGGAATATTGTTTTTATCTCATGAGACCTTCATTTTTATAGACTCCATCATGTTTTTATTATTCATTAATCTCCTATTTCCAAATCCCTTCTTAGCTTTAGATTTGATAAGCCATTCACATAATTTTCTTTTAAGCTCTTTCTGCTCTCTATCATACCTGGAAAAACCTCAACTTCTATTGAACTCAACTTCCAATTTTCTTTTCTCCTGCATCTGGGAAGCTTGTATTTTATTAGCAAAATCACATACAATGATGATTAGTGTGACTTTAAATTTTTAAAGATAAATTTTGACCCCAGTCAGCTGATCTACTGCTACTTCTCAGGTAGAGTCTCTGCTCAACACTCTAAGATGACTATTTTATAACATTTCTATTGTCTTCAAACCTCCTATATTCTTTTTCTCCTCACTGAAAGTCATCAGAGTGATGGTAGAAGTCATCAAAGAAATATTCCATTAACTTTTCACTGCCAAGTCCACCAGCATGTAGATGCATCTTTGTTCTCCCTTCTATGACTACGAAAATAAAAATAATTTAAATTCCCAAATGATACCTAGGATCATATTCCCTTTCCTCTTCTCAAGGTTTATGGTTCATTAATAATCTCCTCCCTTTCAGTATCTCTTTATTAGGTCAATATTCTATGTACAGATACATATGCTCTGGACCAGGGGTCCCCAAACTTTTTACACAGGGGGCCAGTTCACTGTCCCTCAGACCATTGGAGGGCTGGATTATATAAAAAAAACTATGAACAAATCCCTATGCATACTGCACATATCTTATTTTAAAGTAAAAAAACAAAACGGGAACAAATACAATATTTAAAATAAAGAGCAAGTAAATTTAAATCAACAAACTGACCAGTATTTCAATGGGAACTGTGCTCCTCTCACTGACCACCAATGAAAGAGGTGCCCCTTCCGGAAGTGCGGAGGGAGCCGGATAAATGGCCTCGGGGGCCACATGTGGCCCGCAGGCCGTAGTTTGGGGACCCCTGCTCTGGACAAAGGTCACATAGGCATATTTTATAAAGTACGGAAACTGAATGAAAGTCAATAAAAATGGTTTCACAGTATTTATGAGGAAACAAAAATGTGTCTGATGACTTGATTTATTGTACAAACCTAATTTTGACTCATCTTTAAAAAATAATAGCCCTTGGGTTCCACATTTTCATCCTTTTACTATTTTATTTCTATGTGCCCCTTTTTAGGAAAAACTCCCAGACAAATGGTATGGTATAGCTGTTTCCTCTTGTTATGCTCCCATTTGCTCTTTATTCCACTATAGTTTGGGCTATGTGTGAGTAGTTTTTTGGCTTGTCTTCACTATTGTCCTAGCGGACTATCCTGGTTCCAATGTGATTTTTCTCCTACCTCACTGGCTCCGCCTTTGCAAGGTTCTGTCTGTTTCATCTTTTTCTGTCAGCCTCTACATTTTGGAGCGCCTCAGTTTTTAGTCTAATTTTTCATTTTTTCTTTATTTATCCTCTCCACTTCAGTGACCTTATCTGTTTCCAGGATAAAATTACAATAAGTTCCAGAATAATTTTAATAATAACTAACATTTTGAATGCTCAATATGTGCCTAGTATTGTTTACTATCCTCACTTTTGGAAGAGGAAACTAAGGTCCAGGGAGGTTAAGTGCTTCAACTAGTATGAAGCAGAGCCAAAATCAAAGCTGAAGCCATTGGGTAGCAAAGTCCAAGTTCTTAGCTACAGCACTGAACCACCACTTCATACTTAAATCTCCCAGTTTTATCTCTGCAGTTCACTCAATCCACTCTGAGCTGCTGATTTTTCTATGCCATTAACTACTTACAACTTAACATCTTCTTTTGAATGTCTAGTTGGAAAATTACAATATGCCTGAAATGATGGCCTTTGACCCCACCCTACACTTTGTTCTTCCACTCTCTGCTTTTTAAATGCTATCACATTTCCCTCGTTGGCTCTAGCACAAAGCCTTAAAATTATTGAAAATTTCTTCCATTTCCCGACTATTTTTCCTCCATCCCATCTATCAAAGAAAGTGAGTTCTACTTTAAATATATCTCATTCCACCATCCTCTCTCACTTGAACCACTGCACAAGCATACTAATGGATCTCCTGGCTGACTCTTTCATCCTTCTATTACTCACTATCCAAACAGCAGAGGTCATTTAAAATGTAAATACTAAAGCTCCATGCTTTTTAGCTGAAAACATTCAGTAACTTCATATCTCTCTTTGAACAAAATTGAAACTTCTAAGACATGTCCCAGAAAGCTCCCCTTCAGTTAGAGCCCACTTCCTTCTCTGATCTTAGATCAAGCATTTTCCCCTCAGTTATTGTACCACAGTCATTTCTGGTTTTGAATCACGCCAAGTCATTGTTTTTTTTTAAAACTGTTGCTTTTAATATTGTCACTTCTTATTTTAGAATTATTGGTTCACTTTTTAAACTTTTAAGTTTCTGTGTAAATACTTCTTGAAAGGGGCATTCCCTCACCCTCTCCCTAGAAGTAGACTCTCTTTCTTCCAATTATACTCTAATGACTCACTACACTTGTTTTTTCATAGAAATTGCCATAATCTATTATTATATTTTTCTTCTTATATATGTCTCTCTTGGGTGAATGTAAGCTTCATGAGCATAACTGCATTGGTCATATCCACAGTTGCACTCTTAGTGTCTGAAAGAGTCCTTGGTCCAGAACTTGTGCAATATTTATGAATGAATGAATCAATTAGTTGATTTACTTTATGAATCCAATGCATAGTAATTCAAAGTATTAATTACTCAATAGATTATGATTTGTTTGGGCTATTTTAAAATATATAGGATTATTTGCATTTGTAAATGGTTCTTGGTTAACCCACTGAACTAATTCTTTTTTTAAATTAACATTTTTTTTTTTGTTCTAGCTAACTGCCAATTTATCCAGTAACACTTTTCAAGCCATTGCCCATGGACCTCTTTCAGCAAGGTTTTACATATATCTGTTGTTAAAAGCTTTCTTGTATCATGTATAAAGATCTATGGTATGGACTTTGACGAGAATCTGAGAGTTTCAAACCATTTAGGACTTTTTTTTAGATAGAAGTAAAGAAAAACAAATATCAAACTGACTTAGAAAAAGGGAACTAATTGGCCCAAGTAACCAAAAAGTATATGTTTCTCTCTTTCCAGAGAACTTACTTTTGGGAGATCCCATTCTCAACGGGCTTCTACAAAGAATAGGTGGCTACATTTGCTCCATGTCTTACATTTGTTGATTTTAAAATCTATAGGGGAAATCTTTCTTATGAAACCCTAAGAAAACATTTCTCTTTGTGCCATTAATTTTGATCATCATTCAAAAAACAAAAGTGAAGTTAGGAGAATTCAGTGTCTATTTAACTGAATCCTCTTCTCTTTAACTGTTTCAATGTTACCTCTTTAGTTACTCTTCCCCTGACCACTCCATTTAAAAGAGGACCAACTTGTTCATAATAGTTACAACTATCTGATATCATGTATAAATTTTTAGTCTATTTATTTTCTCTATCAGAATATTATCTTCATGAAAATATGGTTTATCTGTTTGGTTTATTGATGCATTTTCAGTCCTTAGCACATAGTAAGCATCCAATAAATCCTTGTTGAATAAATTAATACATTGACTTAGATCTCAAGCCAAATGCCCACACTGACTGAAAAGGTAATGGAGAGTGGTTCCCATCATAGACTAGTAAAAGGCTAGAGAATGACTATTAGTAGCAAGTCTTTGACTTTAGTGCATGGACATTCTGAAAACTATTTTGGCTAAGCTAAATTTTTTTTTTCATTTTTTTTTTTCTAACTGAAAGGACGGGAGATAGAGAAAGAGACTCCTACATGCGCCTCTAATGGGATCCACCCAACAACCCCATCTGGCCTGATGATCACAACCAAGCTATTTTTAGTATCTAAGAGGGGGATTTCATGGAGCCATCCTCAGTGACCTGGGCCAATGCATTCAAATCAATTGAGCCATGGCTGCAGAAGAGGAAGAGAGAGAGAGTAGCGGGAGGGGGTCTCTAAGGACAAATAGTTTGATAGGATGTTTTGGTTCACTTTTTTTTTTTTTAATTTAGTGAGAGGAAGCGAGGTGGAGACGACTCCTGCATGTGCCCCAACCGGGATCCATCCAGCAAGCCCACTAGGGGCAATGCTCTGCCCATCTGGGACCTTGCTCCGCTGCAGCCAGAGCCATTTTTTAGTGTGTGAGGCAGAGGCCATGGAGCCATCCTGAGTGCCTAGGGCCAACTCCTTCCAATCGAGCCATGGCTGCAGGAGTGGAGGAGAAAAGAGAGGGAAAGAAGCAAGAGAGGAAGGGGAAGAGAAGCAGATAGATGCTTTCACCTGTGTGCAAAGGCAGATTAAAGTCAGTCAAGGCCCCAGGGAACAGAAGAAAATATTGGGACCCTTACATTAGAAAAATGTGTAAAGTTGGAGTTTTATGGGGTTATTCAGAAGACAAGGCCTAGGGCACATGCCTGGTGTGCCCCCCATTAAATTGCCTCTGCCTGTGTGTCCTGATTAGAAATCAAACCCAGCACATCCACACACCAAGTGACGCTTTACCACTGAGCTAACTGGCAAGGCCAGTTTACATTTCTCTTAGAACTCTGAGATATTGCTTCATTGTATCTGGCACTGAAGGCTACAGTGAAAAAGTCTGAAGCCAGCCTAATTATTTTCCACCATTTTGGTCACTTGCTTTTACTCTCTATAGGCTCAGTGTTCAAAGTCCTCTGACCTTAAACATTGGTAATATCACCAAAAGATGAGTTGGCCTTTATGGTTCTGTATTAATTTTTTCTGCTAAAAAGGTACCCTTTTCACTTGCATATTAATTATAATTTTTAATTTCAGCACAAATCTTTTCTAGTTAATTGTATTTATTTTATTCTTATCTGTACATTTTCTTCATCCTGACATTCTTCTGTTTTTAATAAATATTTGAAACACTTCCAAAGGAAAATTAACAAAAGTCTGCCATCCATGGGAAGCTAGTGTACAAGGGCCATATCTGACTTAAAGAAAGTGCAATCAGATCATTTCAGCTCTATGTAGCCTTTTTGTCTCACAAATGGAACATTAAAAAAAGTGAAGGGCTAAGAAATCCTTCTGAAGATCACATTCCAGCATCATCAGTCCAGTAAAAAATTAAGGTTTATCATGAGAGTATAGTATGCTTATCCTTCCCAACATGTTAGCACCACATCAACAGGAATTCAATTCAATAAAAAAAAAAGAACGGATTATAACTTCAAGAGAGAGCTTCAAGACAGACACTCTATTTAAGAAGGAGTTCTTAGGGAAATCCGAAGGTAATGTGAAGTAAAAATTATAACAAAGAAACTAGAGGAAGCTGAAGCTCCTGGCACATATAGCTTTGGTAAACATTAAACCGAACCAAATCTTAGGCACACTAACATAAAACCTCACACTAAAAACCTAATTATCCCTAGTCTCTGTAACCCATTACGTTATGGCCAGATTTCAATTAAAAATTAGAAAGCATGCTAAAAGACAAGAAAAACACAATCTAAAAAAATTAAGCATGCATCAGAATATGACCCAGATATGACGCATTTTGTAATTATCAGATAGAGAATTTTAAATATTTATGATTAATGTTAAGAAAGCTAATGGAGAAAGTAGACAACTTGTTAGAACAGATAAGCAATGTAGGTATAGATATAGAAACTCTAAGAAAGAATCTGAGTAATTTAATAGAAATCAAAGTCTCTGAAATAGAATGAAGAATGCATAAAAAAATAAGAATGAAGAACTTTTGATGGGTTCACCTGTAGGCTGCACATAGCCAAGAAAAGCATCAGTGAGATATGTCAATAGAAACTTCTGTTAGTGAAATGCAGAGTAAAAAAATGTTTCAAGAACTGTAGGACAATTACAAAAGATGCATTATATGTGTAGTGGAAACACTAGGAAGAGGAGAAAGACAGAAAGAAGCAGAATTAATGTTGGAAGTAATGATAACAGAATATTCTAAAATTATCAACAGATACCAAATGTCCTCTTGGGAGAAGTGTCTGTTTATGTCAGGGATACCTACCGCCCACTTTTGTATCTCTGTTAATAGTAAAATTTTCTAACTGCCCACTTGTTCCACAGTAATAGTGATTTATAAAGTAGGGAAGTAACTTTACTTTATAAAATTTATAAAGCAAAGTTACAGCAAGTTAAAGTATATAATAATAATTACTTATCAGCCCTGGCTGGTTGGCTCAGCGGTAGAGCATCGGCCTGGCGTGCGGGGGACCCGGGTTCGATTCCCGGCCAGGGCACATAGGAGAAGGGCCCATTTGCTTCTCCACCCCCCCTCCTTCCTCTCTGTCTCTCTCTTCCCCTCCCGCAGCCAAGGCTCCATTGGAGCAAAGATGGCCCCGGCGCTGGGGATGGCTCCTTGGCCTCTGCCCCAGGCGCTAGAGTGGCTCTGGTCTCGGCAGAGCGACGCCCCTGGTGGGCAGAGCGTTGCCCCTGGTGGACGTGCCGGGTGGATCCCGGTCGGGCGCATGCGAGAATCTGTCTGACTGTCTCTCCCTGTTTCCAGCTTCAGAAAAGTACAAAATAATAATAATAATAATAATAATTACTTATCAAGTACTTTATGTTGGATTTTCGCTAAGTTTGGCAGAATAAATCTTTATAAAACAACTTACTATAGTTAAATCTATCTTTTTATTTATACTTTGGTTGCTCCGCTTCCACCCACCATAAAAGCTGGAATGCCCACTAGTGGGCGGTGGGGACCAGGTTGACTACCACTGGTTTATGTTCTTTCCCTATTTTTTAATTGTATTGTTTGCTATTGTTGCTATTGTTTAATTGTATTGTTTGTTGCTAAGCTTTGTGAATTCTTTGTATATTTTGGATATTAACCCCTTTCGGAGCTGTTGTTTGCAAATATCATCTCCCATTTAGTTGGCTGTCTATTTGTTTTGTTGTTTGTTTCTTTTGCTGTGAAGAAAAAGTTTGATATAATTCCACTCATTTATTTTTGCCTTTACTTCCCTTGTCTTTGGGGTCCAATTCATAAATTGTTCTCTATGGTGAAGGCCCATGAGTTTAGTACCTATGTTTTCTTCTATGTAATTTATTGTTTCAGATCTTATATTTAAGTCTTTGGTCCATTTTAATTAATTTTTGTGCATTGGGACAAGGTGTAGTCAAGTTTCATTTTTTTGTATGTGAGTTTACAATTTTCTCAGCATCATTTATTGAAGATGTTTTCTTTTCTTTGGCTCCTTTGTCAAAGATGTTTTGTCCATATGTATGTGGTTTTATTTCTGGGCTCTTGATTCTATTCCATTGGTCTGTATGTCTGTTTTTCTGCAAATGCATGCTGTTTTGATTATTGTGGTTCTATAGTATAATTTGAAGTCAAGTAGTGTGATACTTCTGGCTTCATTATTTTTCGTCAGGATGGCTTTGGCTATTCAGGGTTTTTTTCTGGTTTCATATAAACCTGGTGATATTTTGTTCTGTTTCTTTAAAAAAATGACATTGGAGGCCCTGGCCGGTTGGCTCAGCGGTAGAGCGTCGGCCTAGCGTGTGGAGGACCTGGGTTCGATTCCCGGCCAGGGCACACTGGAGAAGCGCCCATTTGTTTCTCCACCCCTCCACCGCGCCTTTCTCTCCGTCTCTCTCTTCCCCTCCCGCAGCCAAGGCTCCATTGGAGCAAAGATGGCCCGGGCGCTGGGGATGGCTCCTTGGCCTCTGCCCCAGGCGCTAGAGTGGCTCTGGTCGCAACATGGCGACGCCCAGGATGGGCAGAGCATCGCCCCCTGGTGGGCAGAGCATCGCCCCTGGTGGGTGTGCCGGGTGGATCCCTGTAGGGCGCATGCGGGAGTCTGTCTGACTGTCTCTCCCTGTTTCCAGCTTCAGAAATAGCAAAAAAAAAAATGACATTGGATTTTTTTGAGGATTGCATTAAATTTGTATGTTGTTTTGGGTAATATGGACATTTTAACTTTGTTAATTATGCAAATTTATGAACATGAAATATTTTTTCATTTCATGTGTCTTTTTCAATTTATTTCAATAATTTCTTGTAGTTTTTAGTATATAGGTCTTTTATATTCTTTGTTAAGTTTATTCCTAGGTATTTTAGTATTTTTGTTGCAATTGTAAAAGAAATTATTTTTTTGAGTTCATTGTTTGAAGTTTCATCATTGGCATATAGAAAAGCAATAGACTTTGTATATTGATTTTGTATCCTGTGACTACTATATTGGCTTATTGTTTCTAATATTTTGTGTGTGTGTGTGTGTGTATGTGTGTGTGTGTGTGTGTGTAGTTTGGGGGGTTTTCTGTATACAGGATCATGTCATCTGCAAAAAGTAATACCTTTACTTCTTCTCCCCTATATGGATGCTTTTTATTTCTTTTTCTAGCCTTATTGCTCTGGCTAAAACTTCCAGAACTATGTTGAATAAGAGTAGAGAGAATGAAAAACCTTGTCTTGTTCCTGATTTTAGAGCAAAAGCCTTCAGTTTTTTCACCATGTAGTATGATATTAGCTGATGGTTTGACATATATGGCCTTTATTATGTTGAGGTACATTTTTTTAATTCTGATTTTATGGATTGTTTTAAACATAAAGGGATGTTGTATCTTATTTAATGCCTTTTCTGCATCTATTGATAGAATCATATAATATTTGTTCTTTGTTTTGTTGATGTGGTGTATTACGTTAATCTATTTTCATATGTTGAACCATTTTTGTGCTCCTGGAATGAATCCCACCTGATCCTGATATATTATTGTTTTAATGTGCTGTTGTATTCCATTTGCTAATATTTTATTTAGGATTTTTGCATCTGTATTTGTTAGAGATATTGGTCTGTAGTTTTATATTTTGTGTGTGTTGTCCTTGCCAAATTTTGGTATAAGGGTTATGTTGGTCTCATAAAATGTGTTAGAGTGAATCCCTTCTTCTTCTATTTTTTGGAAGACTTTGAGAAAGATAGATACCAAATCCTCTTTGAATGTTTGGTAGAATTCACTAGTGTAGCCATCTGGTCCTGGACTTTTGTTTTTTGGGAGGTTTTTTGATAGTTGTTTCTATTTCCTCCTTTCTTATAGGTCCACTTAGGTTTTCTAATTCTTTGTGACTCAGTCTTGTAAGATTGTCTAGTTCTTGAAATTTATCCATTTCTTCTAAGTTGTTGAATTTGTTGGCATATACATAATCTTTCATAGTATCTACTATGATTCTTTGTATATCCATGATGTCTGGTAATTTCTACTTTTTCATTTTGAATGTTGTTTATATGAGTTTTTCCTCTTTTATTTCTCAGTGATTTGTCAATTTTATTGATTTGAAAAGAACCAGATCTTATATTAATTTTTGCTATAATTTTTTCTTTTTAATTTCATTTAGTTCTGCTCTAATTTTGACTATTTTTTTTTCTCCTGCTGACTTTGGGTTGCCTTTGTTGTTCTTTTTCTCTAGTTTCTTAAGGTGTGATATTAGGTTGTTTATTTGGAATTTCTCTTGTTTCTTGATATAAGCATGTAAGGATATAAACATCTTATTACTGCTTTTTTTTTTTAGTCTTTTTATTTATTTTTTTTATTTATTCATTTTTAGAGAGGAGAGGGAGAGACAGAGAGAGAGAGAGAGAGAGAGAAAGGAGAGAGAGAGAGAGAGAGAAAGGGGGGAGGAGCTGGAAGCATCAACTCCCATATGTGCCTTGACCAGGCAAGCCCAGGGTTTTGAATTGGCAACCTCAGCATTTCCAGGTCGACGCTTTATCCACTGTGCCACCACAGGTCAGGCTTATTACTGCTTTTGCTGCATCCCAGAAAATTTGATGTTTTGTTGTCATTTTCATTTGTGTGTATTATTTTTTGATCTTTGCTTTCATTTATTTTTTGACCCAGGCATTTTTTAGAAGTATGTTGTTTAATATTCACATTTTTCTGGGTATCTTTACTTCCTTTTTACAGTTGAATTTTAATCTCATACCCTTATGGTCAAAAACTATGCTTGGTATAATTTCATTTTTTCTAAATTTGTTGAGTGTAGTTTGTGGCAAACATATGGTTTATCCTTGAGAATGTTTCATGTGCACTGGAGAACAATGTGTAATCCGACGTTTTGGGATGAAATATCCTGCAAATATCTATTATGTACATTTGGTCCAGAGTGTTGTTTAAGGCCTATATTTCTTTACTGGTTTTCTGTTTGGATGAAGGAAGTGTCTTCTTTTCTGTTGAGAGGTTTGATAGAGAGTGGAGGAAACAACATTCAAGCTCTGAATTCTGCTCTGCAGCTGGAGAATATGTTAAGCAAGATTTTTATTTTGAGGACAGTGAAACCGATCTCTTAGATTTTCTGGAAGAGTTCTTGGATAAATAGAAGAAGAACATGGACTTTTTGGACTATGAAATTGCTAATCAGAAAAAAACAGATGAACTGGTCCAGCAGGAAGCCCTGCTAACAAACCTGCTGAAGCATTAGATGAATAGATTTTATCCTGAAGAAAGTATAGCAAGTTTAACCATTGTTTTAGGTCCCAAAGTCAGCTTCTTAATAGTATAATCTTCTTCATTTACCTGAAGACAGCTTTCCTTTTATCTGGTATCCTAATCCTTATTGTTGTTCACGCAAATATATCTTCTTTGGATTATAAAATATATATATATATATACTTAAAGATAAATTGCCAGTAAATTCAGCTCTTCAGACACTTCTGGCCTTTGTCTGTTCTGGTTCAGTTCATACTGCAGGAGAATTTAAAGACACAGATACCATTTCAGAACTAGAAAAATAAGATATTGGACACATTCAGAAATCACCCAATTTTATATATTTAACCATTATAGTCAAGTATTTTTCCAACTTTTGGATACAATGATTTTTTTAAACCAAGACTCATTGTTCTTTAACACACATTAAAGTTCAAAAACTTGAATCACTTTGTAAGATATTTGCAAATTATAACAATAAGATAGGACACAGATCTGGAATATTGTAGTTCAGGATATAAAACAGTCCCCTAGCCCACTCATTGCCAGTATTTGTTTTGGTATTTTAGTTCTAATTAAAATAAAATCTATTGCCCATGTTAGTACACTATTGATCAAATCATTGTTGCATATAAGTTATCTGTGAAATGTGTCTTTCATCTTCCATAAAGAGAATTTATTTTTCACTTTAGTAAACAAATTTAACTTTTTAGTAAAAGCCACGGTTTGAAACATTTTTTTTTAAAATTAAACAACACAAATTTAAAATAATACAAAAATAACAAAAGGGAGCAAGAAAATCAAAATTTGGTAATTGAAAGACAAAAAATTATAAATCTCTTATGGGTTAGTTCAAGGGAAAGAAGAGAGGAGAACTCATATAAGGAATGATAAAAATAATTACAGATTCCACAGTGATTAAAATATTAAATGAGGGTATTTTAAGGAAATTTATGGCAACATATCTTGTGCATGTCTTTAGACAATGATTGAGCTTAATACTTTACTGTATGTGCTTACACTTTTATAATAATATTTTAAAAGCAATGAAGTAATTGGTCAATAAGGTAATAATAACAAATACTGAATTCTGATTTTGTGCTGGCAATTGTTCCAAGTGATTGGAATACATTATATTATTTAATTCTAATAGCACTCTGCAAGATAAATAGTTTTATTATTTGTATTTTTTTAATTTTATTTTTTTTAGTGAGAAGAGGGGACATAGAAAGACAGAGTCCAGAATGCGCCCCAAATGGGATCCATCTGGCAAGCCCACTAGAGGGCAATGCTCTTTCCATCTAAAGAGGTGGAGGGATGCTTCTTTTGTGTTCCCTGACTGAGATTAGAACCCAGGACATCCACACGCCAGGCCCACGCTCTACCACTGAGCCAACTGGCCAGGGCTTATATTCATTTTTAAAATGAGAATACTTCAGCACACAGAATTTAAATAAGTTACCATAGATAACATAATGAAGTAAGATATAAGCACTCAAAGAAGACAACAGGAAGGTTGAAACCATTTGGCAGAGTTCAGGAAAATTGAAAATAAATAAAAAATAGTATAAAAATGAAGAAAGACAGTAAAAGTAACAAAAAGCAAAGCAAAATGCGAAAAATAAGCATTGTGTTATAAAACCCAAGGAAGATATGAATTCCATAAAAATAACATTGTGAATAATCAATGCAGCAAAAAAACCCACAAAAAACAAACAAACAAAAAAACAACCCATTGTATTAGTTAAAGATGATATTACATTATATGTGAAAAATTTCTTCCTGGCAAACTATGGTCACAAAAATAACTCCCTACTCTAATTTTCTGTCCATAATACAAGCAGAAAGTAGATGTAAACCACAAACCAGTGGCTCTGGTTCCTATAGCAGTAAATCTAAACAAACTTCAAAATCTTTTGTAGTCTTTAACATAGACTATTTCATTGGGTATACTTGTTAAATAAGTAAATATAATTGTGTTTCTGTGTGTGTGTGTGTTTGTGACAGGATATTGCTATACCAAAGAATGTTGCTATTCTGTACAGATGTTGGGAAGTGATCTAACACTGCCTCGGGGGTTAAATTAATGATTGCACTTAGCAACAAGGATGTCCCAGCTAACACTAATAAAATACAATTTCAGTGACATAGTAGGAGAAGGAAGCAAATTAGAGTGACTGGAGATAAAGGGAAGTAAAGTGAAGAAAGTGTGAGAACAAAATTTTTATGAAATTTGAATCTAAAGGAAAGAGCAGATAAAGAAAGTCTGGAGCAGAGTATGAACTTTAAACACTACACAATTATACAGACATGCAATGCTTTATTTTTATTAGTTTTTTTTATGTTTACAAAATTTTGAACTAAAATTTATTTGAAATTTTAAAATATGTTTCCATACATATATGTCCATGTATCAACATGATCATAAATATAAATGTTTATATGAATAGACATTCATGATTCAAGTTGTAAGATCTCACATTCCTTAAACTGAGAAATTAGAGGAAAAGTCTAATAAAATGACACGAAGTAGAAGATCATGGCGGGGCTGAAAACCTATTTTGTACCAATGTTACATTTGAGAACTCCAATGCTACAGTGTCCACTGGCCTACCTGTGGACTCATAAGAATTCAGCCCATCTTAGAATCACTTTTTATTGTATTTCTCACTGTGGAAACCTATATGACTACTTTGCAAATATATATTTTACCTATGAACCAAAATGAGGAATTTGGCACTACCATTATTGCTTTAAAAAGACTTGTAAGGGCCTTGGCCGGTTGGCTCAGTGGTAGAGCGTCGGCCTGGCAGGCAGAAGTCCCAGGTTTGATTCCCGGCCAGGGCACACAGGAGAAGCGCCCATTTGCTTCTCCACCCCTCCTTCCTCTCTGTCTCTCTCTTCCCCTCCCGCAGCCAAGGCTCCACTGGAGCAAAGATGGCCTGGGTGCTGGGGATGGCTCCTCGGTCTCTGCCCCAGTCGCTAGAGTGGCTCTGGTCACAACAAAGTGATGCCCGGGAGGGGCAGAGCATCGCCCCCTGGTGGGCATGCAGGGTGGATCCCGGTGGGGTACATGTGGGAGTCTGTCTGACTGTCTCTCCCCGTTTCCAGCTTCAGAAAAATACAGAAAAAAATAAAATAAAATAAAAAATACTTGTAAGGAATACAGCAAAGTTAAAAACACTGAGGAAACTTTGTAATGACAGTTTGATTCTTCCATTGTTATTTGTCAATGAAGGTAAGTAAGGGCTGTGGGATATTTCAAACATGTCCAGTTGGATTAGAAAGTAGAGTGAATTTTTTTTTTTTTTTTTTTTTGTATTTTTCCGAAGTTGGAAACGGGGAGGCAGTCAGACAGACTCCCGCATGCGCCAGAATGAGATCCACCCGGCATGCCCACCAGGGGGCGATGCTCTGCCCATCCAGGACGTCGCTCTGCCACAATCAGAGCCATTTTAGCGCCTGAGGCAGAGGCCACAGAGCCATCCTCAGCGCCCTGGCCAACTTTGCTCCAATGGAACCTTGGCTGCGGGAGGGGAAGAGAGACAGAGAGGAAGGAGAGGGGGAGGGGTGGAGAAGCAGATGGGTGCCTCTCCTGTGTGCCCTGGCCAGGAATCGAACCCGGGATTCCCGCACGCCAGGCTGATGCTCCACCACTGAGCCAACCGGCCAGGGCCTAGAGTGAACTTTTTATAAACTTTTTGAAAAAGTTATGTTTACACAAGTGTTTATGATAAGAAAATAGATGAGTTCAGCCATTATCTCTTATTGTGAGGAACACATGAAGAATTTTTAGTTGAGGAAATAAAGAAATCTTTATACTTATTGACTATTTAATTCAAAATTTACATTTCAAAATTAAATGTCTTCCTAGATTGATAGATAGAAATAATTCTGTTTTGTGCTTTAATTTCAGAATGAAATATTTGTTTTGGCCCTAGATGGTTTACTCAGTGGTAGAGTGACAGCCTGGCATGTGGATGTCCTGGGTTCAATTCCCAATCAGGGCACTTAGGAGAAACGACTATCTACTTCACCAACACCCCCCTCCCCCACCTTTCCCTTCTCTCTATCTCTCTTCCCCTCCTGCAACCATGGCTGTATTGGTTTGAGCACACTGGCTCTGGGCACTGAGGATGGCTCCATGAAACCTCTGCCTGAGGTGCTAAAATTACCTCGCTTGCAAACATGGTTCCAGATGGACAAAGCATCGGCCCCAGACAGGGGTTGCTGGGTGGATCTCAGTTGGGGCACATGTGGGAGTCTGTCTCTCTGTCTCCCATCCTCTCACTTAAAAAAAAACAACTTCTTTTTATAAGCATAGTATTTAAATTCAATATGTCCCCAGTGTTTTATTGAAAATACCTAAACATATGAATCATAATTTGCCCAAAGGTATCTTATTTTATACTAAAACCAGACAACTATATATGGTATTTTTTCTTATTTAGTTTTTCTATGCATTTTTCTTTACACATTTTGCTTTGAACACTAAAATATTAAGTTGTAAGGACATTTATAATTTATACACACCCTGGGATGTAGTACAAATAATAATACAGTATTTTGGAAGAAATTTTTTCTATCCCTTTCCACGTCTAACTAAACATTATCTTTGGCTTCAGTAAAGATTTTAGCCTCTGGAACTGGTTAATTTTAAGGAAGGAATCATAGTCAATCCAAAGCTTCAAATAATTTCTGTATAAGACAATTTATGGTCACAGCTCTCTTTTGCCACTGTAGTCCACCAAAATATCAAACTTAATCAAACATAGCTATGCCAGCATATTTACAATAATGCTAATATTTTGTAATATTTGTCATTGTAATAAGAGTGAAGGCATAGACTTATGATACATTAGATGGAAACTAAAGGAAAATCATGACCAATTTTGGAGTTTACAAAAAATGTAAACACCTGATTTTTTTCATCAGAAATAATAGTAACTTAACTAAATATGACAATTATGACATCTACCAAACCCACAAACACTACTAGGAGATAAACAAGTTTATTACAAACTCCTTTCACAGGATTGCTCTTTTTTTTGTATTTTTCTGAAGTTGGAAACGGGGAGGCAGTCAGACAGACTCCTGCATGTGCCCGACCAGGATCCACCCAGCATGCCCACCAGGGGGCGATGCTCTGCCCATCTGGGGCGTTGCTCTGTTGCGACCAGAGCCATTCCAGCGCCTGAGGCAGAGGCCATGGAGCCGTCCTCAGCGCTCGGGCCAACTTTGCTCCAGTGGAGCCTTGGCTGCGGGAGGGGAAGAGAGAGATAGAGAGGAAGTAGAGGGGGAGGGGTGGAGAAGCAGATGGGCGCTTCTCCTGTGTGCCCTGGCCAGGAATCGAACCCGGGACTCCTGCACACCAAGCCGACGCTCTACCACTGAGCCAACTGGCCAGGGCCAGGATTGCTCTTTACAACTAGTTTTTTCCAGTGTTCTATCATTCTAGAAGCACCTGTGACTAGATTATGACTGAATGCTGCACCCAAGAAAAGTGTATCCATGCCAGACTGTGTGATTGCCCAGTAGATACTATGAATAGTGACATAATCATCGTCAGAAATCTGAACTATTGTCCAATACTACATTCCACATTTCTTCTAGGAATATAGTAACCTTACTTAACAGAAAACTATTAGATATGACTCAGAAGGGGCTGCCATTCTTCCTGCCCTCACTGTAATGGATAAGACAAAAAGATTAGGTTAGAAATGGATGTGTAATATAAGTTATGTCAATTAAAGTGGATATTATGTTGGAGCAATTGGAACATACACTCTCTTTCAACCAGGTCACTAAGATGATATGATGTATCGCTAGGACCGGGAGGGTCAATATGGCCGATGGAGCAATCTGGTGTAAGATAGAAGTGAACAGAGACAGAGAGAGAGAGAGCAACATTATTTGAACACCTATATCAACCATTGCTGAATTCAGTGGGAAAACTTTACTTATTAGTTTTATACACCAATGAATTATGGTATACATTAATGGTAACTTCCTTTGGATTCTATTGATTGCAATTAAAAGTATCCCAATAAATACAGGGAAAATTTATGCATCAGCAAAGAACTCTGAAACCTAAAAGAAACAGAGGCTATTCATAAGTTAGAGAAAAGCATGAGGAATCACAGGGAAACCAAAGTTATGAGGGGAAAAAGAACTATGAGGAAATAGATTGGATTAGGAAAAGAATGAAAAGCAGATGTTTGGAAGTTTGTAAAAACCCATTACTACTGAATCACCTAGAGCTGGTTCGAATCTAGGGCCAGTCTTTGTATTATCAGGTAGTGCTATGGTTTCTATTATTTCTCAGACCAGGTTGCATTCCTGAGTGTCACACCTCCTTATATCCATTTGTGCACTATTAAAAGCCTCTATTATTTGTTATTAACTAGAACAATTGTTTCACTTGCATCCACATAGGGCTAAATTGAAATAAATTATTTTAAGCTTTTAAATGAAATAGTCTAAATTTCCCTACTCTTTCTTCATTAACATAGATTGATAAAAGTTATTGAAACATTTGAAATAGGAAAATTGTCACTTTCATCTGAAAGATTTTATTTGATGGCAAAACAGTGAGTATTTAATGTAAAAATTTGGAATTTTAACAACTTAATTTATATCAAAATTTATTTAATAAATATATTTTAATCTAAAGGCTCTTGGATAACAAATAAAAAATTTAAATTAAATTTATAATAGTATAAGATTATATTATACAATTCACAACTCAGAGTCTAGAGTAAAGACAGGCATCAGCTCTGTGATATATTATTGAATAATATGATAAATAGAAACCAAGATTTTTATGAATAAATTTCACAAACATATATAAAATAAGCAAATACTTAGAAAACACAAATTACCAAAGATTACCAAACAAAAAAAAAATCTGATATGTCTAATATCTATTAAAAAATGTAATTTATTATTATTATTATTATTTTTTTGTATTTTTCTGAAACTGGAAACGGGGAGAAACAGTCAGACAGACTCCCGCATGCACCCCACCGGGATCCACCCAGCTCGCCCACCAGGGGCGACGCTCTGCCCACCAGGGGGTGATGCTCTGCCCCTTCGGGGCATCGCTCTGTTGCGACCAGAGCCGCTCTAGCACCTGGGGCAGAGGCCACAGAGCCATCCCCAGCGCCGGGGCCATCTTTGCTCCAATGGAGCTTCGGCTACGGGAGGGAAAGAGAGAGACAGAGAGGAAGGAGAGGGGGAGGAGTGGAGAAGCAGATGGGCGCTTCTCTTGTGTGCCCTGGCCGGGAATCGAACCCGGGACTTCTGCATGCCAGGCTGACGCTCTACCACTGAGCCAACCAGCCAGGGCCTATAATTTATTATTAAAAATTTCTCATAAATTCTTACTCCTGTAATTGTAGAGTACCTTGTACATAATCAACTCTCATATAAAGATAAAGATTATTGGCCCTGGACGGTTGGCTCAGTGGTAGAGCGTTGACCTGGCATGCAGGAGTCTTGGGTTCAATTCCCGGCCAGGGCATACAGGAGAAGCGCCCATCTGCTTCTCCACTCCTCCCCCTCTCCTTCCTCTCTGTCTCTCTCTTCCCCTCCCGCAGCCAAGGCTCCATTGGAGCAAAGTTGGCCCGGGCACTGAGGATGGCTCTGTTGCCTCTGCCTCAGGCGCTAGAGCGGCTCTGGTCGCAACAGAGCGAAGCCCGGATGGGCAGAGCATCGCCCCCTGGTGGGCATGCTGGGTGGATCCCGGTCAGGCACATGCGGGAGTCTGTCTGACTGCCTCCCTTTTTCTGGCTTCAGAAAAATACAAAATAAATAAATAAATAAATAAATAAATAAATAAATAAATAAAACAAAGATAAAGATTATAGAGACTGGATAAAATATCTGAAGACACAGAGAGGGATTAAAGCAGATAGAAACTGGAAGGAGTTGACCCATAAAGAAGTAAACACGTATAACTAGCTTTTCACCTGGGGCACACTCAAGTTAATACATAAATTGGAATTTTACTGGGTTGAAGAGAGTAAGGAGGAAGATCCCAAGAAGAGGAATAATTGAAGGAAGAACCCCAAATCCTTTAATCCTTTACTAACAAGCAAACTTCATGTGTGCAGGAAAAAATACAATTAATTACCTATTGGAATACTCTTCAGAAAATGATAACACAACCCATTCTTTACAATGCATCATTTACACTATTTTACTGGGTGATGAAACAAATTAGTAGACAATGAAAAAAACAAAACAAAACAGAAATTGGTTTTCAGCTAAATCACAATCTTCTATTTCAAGTCATTTTCAATGATATATTAGTCTTCTCAGGTTGCCATAACAGAATTTCGCAGATTAAGTGGGTTCAAAATTTATTTTTTTACAGTTTTTGAGGCAAGTCCAAGATCAAGTGCCATCTGGCTTGATTTCTTGAGGTCTTTTTCCCAGGTTTGATGGTTACTACAGTAGAGAAGATTGGGAATGGGGAGAAAGATAAGAAGACAGAAAGATCTGATGTCTCTCTTTTTATAATGACACTAGTCATATTAAAACAAGCCATCACTCTTATGACCTTATTTAACCTATTATACCTCCTCATAGGCTCTATCTTACAATAGATCCATGTAAAGGGTTAAAATTTAACATACAATTTTTGTGGGGGACATAGTTCAGTCCATAACAAAGGATTAATGGCCAAAAATTTCCCAAAAAGTACTATCAAACATCTCTTAACTGATCCAAGATTCTCAGAAAACCTCAAGAAAAATATATTAAAAAAAAAGACATAGCTTCTTTTATCATGATAAAACTTTAAAATAAGAAATAAAAAGAAATATCTTAAAAGTAAGCAAAGAGAAACAATGTATTACTTATATGGGATTAACAATACAAGCAACAGCTGAGTTATCAAAACCATAGAGGTCAAATGGCAGTGGGGTGACATCTTTAAAGTGCTGAAAGGATGTGTATATCTAGAAAAAATTCTTCAAAAATAAAAGTAAAATGAAAACATCATCAATAAGGGAAAAATAAGAGTATTTGTTTCCAACAGAACTGGATAAACTCTTCTGAGTTAACTACAACATATATAGATGCAATATATACTCTAATAACCTCACAAAGGATTAGGAATAAACAGAATCAAACTCTTTAAAATATGAATGTAGACTTTAGACCAGCTAAGCTTCTCATTTCCCCCATTGCTTTGACTTTGCTTTTACTGTACCGTTACTTTTCTTGGTACCCTAGAAAACTTAGTCAATGTTCAAGATTCAAGTCCAGTGATTTTTGTCTGAGACAAACCTCTGGAGATTTTTGCAGAGTAAAGAAGTGCTCTGGCATAATTTAAGCAATTCCAGCATTGCTTCATTTTATTTTAACAACCTTATATGATAATTCTCTGCCAGACCCTGGAGCACAGATACTGTATCGTTACTTGTATCAGTATTAGTGTCTACCAATTACTCTACTTCCTGTTAGACATGTAGATGTTTGTGGAGTGAAGAAATGATAAACGAATGAAGAAATAATTGAATAAAGGAATACATTGTGGAATGAAAGGAAAATCAGCAAAAGAAACAAACTTGTATGAAAAAGAAGTGTGAGCTTATAATAAATCTGTGCTGCTAAACCAGCAACCAGGTAAAGATGTAACAATAGCTGTGAAATGTGCATATGGATGATGAGAAAACAACAGGATTTGAAGATATAGCTACAAATCATAGATTTTTTAATGTAGAAAAATAAAATGTAAAAAGGAAAAGCTCACAGAAATCTCTTAAGAGGTAACTTTTTGGGAAATTTATCACATGGTTGATAATATCTAACCATCTAAAGGCTTTACCCAAAAATGTTTCATATTTTATCTTGTAGAAAAGAATTTGACTATTTTAACTATGGTTCATGGAAAATGTTCTAATATGTTACAGAAGGCTTATTGGATATCCAGACTTACACTGACTCATTTTTCTAAATTGATGTCCTACTGTTTAAAATGGAACTTTCTTGCTGCATAAGTTCTTTATCTTCTGTTTTTCATGATAAACATCTGGCCTTAATAATATGGCAGTTTAGGAAACAATTTTAATCATAAGGATTTTGGAGGGGGATTTGATTTGTTTGGGATTCTAGCTTTATTACTTACATGTGGTGTCATTCCCTTTAAAATTCAAAATTGAACGTTGACTAACTTTTTTTCAAGTCTTGAAGTAATATTGCTTGCACTATATGGACTATCATGAAAATCTGTGTGAGCTATGCTCAATTATCTTAACAGATAATTTGCTTTCTCCCATGAAGAGATTTTGGTTTAGCCACATGAATGTATTCACTTTGCAGATGGCTTTCTGACATTAGAAAGGCATTCTATTTTTTATTTAGTGAAAAAACATAAAAGTGGCATTGAAAGTTTTTACATCCTAACAAAGAAAGATCCAAGTTATTGTAAAAATAAGAAAAAAGATATTTAATCAAAGATTCTTAGACTTGAAGCTAGAAAAACATTTTCATGAATAACTCAAGCTCATCATTCCCAAGTAACAAAACTCTAAGACCCTAAACAAGAGTCTATCTCATATTGTTGCCAGCTAGTGGCAAAGCCAGGATGAGATAAACCCCACCAAGACAAATTTGCCATACTCCCACCAGCACATATTTTTAACGTGACTTTTTAAAATGATTTCTGCATCTCCGATTATTCATGATGCAATCATGTTCAGTTGCCCATTTCACTGGGGTGAAAAATTAAATTGGCAAGCATAGGAGTAATTATTCAAAAATCCCAGTGTTCTCACCCCTCACTGGATAATTTCAAGATATCTTTTTCATAGTCTCTCTGAGTCCCTATGGTGTTTGATCCCCAGTTGCCCATCATGGTGACTGCTCATTAACACTTCTTTTATTGGCTTTCCTACCTCACTTTCTACTAAATTATTTGCTTTTCTTTCATAATTACAACCATATCCTTCTCTCAAAATCTGCATTAGAGATAACTGAAATGAGGACAAATGGAGAATTGGGAAGGGTTAAGACTTTCCACTCTACAGAGATGTGCGAAATAGAGAAAGGGACTTGGCAATGGCTCTTGGCATAGCCAACGAACCATTTCTGCTATAGCAACTTTTATTCATCTGACTCAACAAAATAAAAGAAAAGCAAAGTCTAGATTTGCTGTAGTTGCTAAAATCACATAATAAGTCAGTGGTGTGACTGACAAATGTAATGTTATTTACTCGCCCCCAAGTCCAGGATGTGAGAGCATGTTCCCTGTGGCTAGAGTAAAGTGGATATAGAAGTAGACTGAACTTTGCCTTAGTTGATTCTGTAATCACTTTTCTCTGCCCTCCACTGAGAAATAACATCTTTGATTCTTGATTTACTAAAAACGTTACTGATTTGTTGGTATAGTTAAAATTTCTACTATTTACTAAGTATTAGATAGTGTGTATTCATCAACAGTACCGATATATATTGAACAATTTACCTTTGTTGCTTAAATATAACAGCTATTTGTTCTATTACATGTATTTATTTTTTCTTAAGCTCAGCCATAACCTCAGTGACTCAGTGATCCTTTTTCAGATGATGAGTGAATTGATTACAAGAACCTGTTTCTACTAGGACCTAGGACTCGGGTAAGACTTCTTACTCTGGTTTCTGATTTTTAAAAACATCTCATAAGCATAGCATAACATTTTTGACACTTTGTGTTCTACTCAAATTAGATTTGTGAGTTTCTTTGTTATCTCTGCATGTTGGCTACATTTTTTGCTACTCTATTATGGAGCTAAGACTTCCCTAGACAAAGTATATGTATAGCTTAAGAAATGCTTGTTGAAGGAAGCATGAATAACAGTTAACTATCCCTTAGAAAAGAATATTACTGGTGTCTGAATTTTTATTTGATTTTCAGTAATACCGATAGATGTCACATTACCAGAAATGTATACTATCATCATTTGAAAAAAAAAAAAAAGGAAGAGGAGAAAGAACAAAAAAAAAAAAAAAAAAAAAAGAAGAATTCCAGAGCAGTAACTTCATTGCAAAAGATTTATGTGATAGAAATCACACAACATTTGCTAAATGATATTATGTAAGATGTACCATCTGGAATTAAAATACATATCATTTAATAAATTAAATTAAGAATATTTGGCAATTTTTACATTTTTACACTATGTTCATAGAATAAACAATCTTTTGATTGCAACAAAAGATAAAAAAAACATTTTTGTTTTACTATCACTTATTTTTTCTTGTGTGCATAAAATATGAGAAATTAAATGTATAACTGGGTTTCTTGTGAACCCTTCTTGTGGGGTAAATGCTCACATAATCTATTTTTGTGTACCTTTATTAGATACTAAATAAAATACTTACAAAGGTAAGAAAAGAAAACACTAAGTTTTCAGATGACTACTGTGATGTATTGTATTGTGTCTCCCAAAATTTACATGTTGAAGCTCTAATCCCCAGCACCTCAGAATGGACTGTATGTGTGGTAATTATAGAGGGGAGGAGGGAGGTAGAGGAGAATATAGGGGAGTAAATGGTGATGGATGAAGACATAACCTGAGGGGAAAGTGAATGAAGACAATATAGTGTACAGAGATGTGTTGCAGAATTAGGCATCTGAAACCTGTATAATTGTGTTAACCAGTGTCACCACAACAAAATTCATTTAAAAAAATAGACTGTATTTGGAAATAAGATCTTACAAAGGGTGATTAACTAAAAATTAGGGTTTTTTTTTTTAAAGGATGAATCCTTATCTGACTATGTGTATAAGAAGAAGAAATCTACACTCACTGAGTGACACCAGGGTTTTGTGCACATAGAAGAAGGACCACATGACATCACAGAGAGAAGGCAGCTGTCTGCAAAACAGAGAGGTCTCAGGAAAAATCAAACCAACCAACACAATGGCCTTAGACTTCTAGCCTCCACAACTGTGAGAAAATAAACGTTTGTTATCTGAGCTACCTAGTCTGTGGTGTTCTGTTATGGCAGCACTAGCAAACAAATTACACCTATCAGTTATAGAAATATATAGATGTTAATGTGTTGTTTTTTTTAAAGAAGCACATTAACAACAAATTTGGAAAGAGTGGTGATCCAGTATAAGTTGTTTGGAGCTTCATATATTTGAAGAAAAGAGAGGAGGAAACTACATAGTATTTTTAATATTTAACTGAAAAGCAAAGTCTTGTAGAGGGAAGTAGAATCCTACTAATATTAGGCAGATAGGAAGTGAAAGTGTGTGGAGAGGATGTATAGAGGAATGGATAGATTGCTATCTATCAGTGGGGTGACTGAGCAAAGCTGCTTATACACACTAAATGGAGTAAAGTGATTTTACTGAAAACATTAACAATAGTATTCACTGCAGGGCACTGACCCCCCAATGTGAAATGAACCCCTATCTCTACACTTGCAAGCTGAATTGCAATCCAAGGTCATTCAGATTTCGTCACCTCAGTCAAGTGATCCAGGATAGCATGCATAGTTCCCTTCCCTTCCATTGTAGCTCCTTTCCAACTCCACTCCTTGCACCTTCACCTTTAACTCCCTATTTCTTGACACTTTACCACCCACTTCTCCTTCCTGCTTTTGACATTCGTTTCCCAGAACTCATGTACATATCCAAGGTAGAAGATTTCAAACGGCTAATGACGTGAAATCTTTAGTAGGGTAATAATGGACAGAGAAGTTGTCATCTAAGCATATTTGTTTCACATTTTTCTCACATTAAAATTATAGTGCAGGATTATAAAAATGACTAAATCCATTTCAGCAAAGAGAAATGAGGAGGAGGTCAACTGTGGATGGCAGATTTTAACATCTCTGGATAATAGCAGAAAGAAGGTGGACACGTGTTCACTGATGAATGCGAGTTATGGCTCAATATTTGCTAAAGAATGTATACAGAAATGGAGTAATATGTTATTGAAACTCAGGAAAAAACAGTATTTATATACTCATTATACTCTAAACTGTCTTTTTTTTTAATTTCACATCTTAGAATCTGTTTATAAGCAATGCACAGAAAACATAATTAATGTTTAAGGAAGTGTAAACTGTAGTAACTTTGACCATGAAATTAAAGGTTTTTCTGATAGAAGATGATGGAAAAGTAAAGAAAAGGGTTAGAATGTTAATAACCTCATTTTATATAGAGAAAAGCTGAGACCATCTTCTATAGCAGTTGAAATTGAAGTGTAAGTTTTAAATTCATGTTCATTACCTAAGTTAAGAAAAACAAATAATAAGATAGTTACCAAAATATAGAAAATAGGGTGTCGGTAAGTATGAATAAATGATCTATAACAGATCTATAAATGATCTAATATATGTTGATTAAAGTTGATAAATTGAGATAAAAACATGTTATTAGAAATACGGAAGTAACTACAAGAAAAATAAAACCAGTACATATTAATTTTGTTGATTTAGTGAATTGGACTGGAGTGGAAACAGTAGGGCAGTGAATCAGTTTTCATTGGAAGCTTTGATTAGTTATTTGATTTTTACCAAGCTCATGTATTTATTTAGATAGAATTTAAAAATTAAATTACAAATATAATACTGATTTTATACAGTACTAGTATTCAGACTTTATCATTTTACATCACTGAAAAGATATGTAAAATTGAAATAAATTATTAAGGACAGACTGTTATGCTATAATAGCAAAAACCACAGACTGTACTGGCTTAATACCAAAAAAATAGTTACTGTCCTTCAAATGCTATTTGTTCATATTCCAGTTAGTAAGGCAGCTCTGTTCCAGCTAATTCTCCAGCCTAACACAACAGCTAACAGAATGGCAGATTCATGATCATCAAGGCCTTTTTCTGCCTATAGGTATTTTTTCTAAAGTTTTATTATAAAAATTTTCAAACAAAATTGAAAGCATCTTACAGTAAATACATCTAAACAAAGATCTTAGACTCTATCATTCATATATTTCTATTTAGATATTCCTCCCATATATATTAATATTACTGTCTAAAACTTCTTTAGCACATCTTTGTCTAAGAACCTCAAGTAATCATTTTAGTGCATCTTTGTATAAGAACCTCAAATAATAATCATAATATCAATGATACTAGTGGTAATTATTTATTGAACATCTGCGATATTTGAGACATCTTAACTATACTAATATAGTTATCCTCAGACGACTATCACATATTGTTTTATATCTACAGACTTAAAGAACCAATTGTCAGAGTTTGAGTAATTTGCTCAGTTTCCTTTAGTAAACTTAGGATTCAAATTCATTTGTGTTTGATTCTACATCCTCAATGCTTTTGCTACTATATCTTGCCATCCTCAACTTTAATATATCAGTAACTACTAAGTTACACCCAAATCATGTTTATCCCTTTCCTCCTAACTATGTAGATGTGTTTATGATTTAATTTTGCTAATTTTGTATAAAAAACATGTTTGTTACATCTCTCTTATCCGAAGACAGTTGTTTTGAGTATCAACCTAGACAGTATTCCCAGCCTATATCCCTAGCAACAAACAGCTTTGTTATGTTGATTCTAATGCAAGCAGAATGCCAGCAAATGAAATACATGGCTGAGCCCTTGTCTTGTTGGAAACAAACCCTGGCACCAGGACATGAGCCATGGATAGCTTTTCATATGGGTTTCACAAAAGCCATTTCTGCTAGTCTGTTGTGATCTTTTTCCAGGACAATTTTAACTTGTCTTCAGAATCCTCTAAGTATTGACAATGTGTTTCTACACTTGCATTTTGTTTCCTCGCTGAATGTCCAAGAAAGTGAGATTTTGCCAAAGGTGGAACAAGAAACTAAAACTTCAATATAATACCCTGTGATATTGCAAATTATATATTCTATTTGCTTAACAATTTGAATTCTACAGTATCCTTTTCTCAGTACAAAAAATTATTATTTTTTGAACAAGGTATTTCTGAGATTCACCTCAGATGCAAAATGAACAAAAATGTTCTACAGTTTTTTTATAAATAGGGCATTTCACTGAATTTAAAACTGATATTTTAATGACGATTTGCTATGGAGGTACACACCACACATAGACATACACACATAAACATATAAATGTTTTCCTAGCATAATTTTTTTAATTGTTCAACTATAATGGGATATGTTATCAGACGTGGTTGATATAACATAATTTTAAAAAGTAAAAGCTCTTAAGGTAGACTACTCGGGTTTGAATCCTGTGTTTGTTAATCAAGAACTATGTGACACTGAACAAACTATTTCAGTTATTTGTATTATTCACAAAAGTTGTCATTTTGTGTTGAGTCTTCTCTCTGGAGTGCTAAAGTAAACTGTAAGCACTTGCATCTGAGATTCTTACAAAATCATATTAGTTCCTTGACCTGTTGGTCCTCAGTGACATTAACTTTCTCTTTGTTTTGACAGTTGCTTCTCATGGCCACACCCAGAATCTTCACATTTCTCAGCATTGGGCCACATAAGACTAAGTCTCTACCTGTAGTCTCCCAGGCTGAGATCACTGTTTTTCTTCCAGGTTAGGTGTACTTTAATTGCTCTCAAACCTGTACTTCACCCTTTGGAGTCTTTAATCTTGTTCTTGAAATTTATCTGTCCCCTCCTAAATTTCATTTTCATATATTTTTTTCACTATCCAACTTTAGTCTTATGGTTGACTGGACCCATTCTGTCATTCTTAAATGCACTTGCCTGTTTATTCTTCCTTTGCACCAAAACATTTTTTATCAGTTTTTTATTTATATCATGATCTGGTATAAAGAAAATTTGTGCAATTGTATTGATTAGAGTCCCTCCTAATAATAAAATTCTTACCTACTAGTATTGGGTACTTTCAATGTGTCAAAAGATAAGAACTGTACATCTATTTTTTCTCTTATCTTCACAGCTACTGTGTAAGAGAGTGGGTACTCTTTTTTATTTTATGGATGAGCAACCGATGCTCAGTAATGTTAAGAGCAAAGAGTTAATAAATGACACAGGCTGAGTTGGAAACTCAGGCTTTTTTCTCCAAAGCTCAAGATCCTAACCACTGTATCATGCAATTACCAATACATGAAAGACTGCACATTATCTTCTCCTCTTGGGTATTCATATTACAGAATAACATATGATACTAAGGTTCTGAGAAGCCTTTGGTGTAAAACAATTTGTTTGACTTTCTTTAATCTGGTGTTTCACAAATATATATGATTCTTTTTCTAGGGAAATATATAAAATTTTATAGGATTTTTCACAATACTGTTTTTGAAAAAATATAAAGGCACACATTAACCTCTATAAAATATTTATTGTTTATAGCATATGCTTTACAAAATCAGAAATCTAAATTAAGGTATACTTTGTTACTTAAAAATATCCTGGGTTAATTTTTTAACTCGAGACACAGCGGTATTATGTCAGGTACTTTGAGTATGACTTTCTTCTCACGTTTACTGGAAGAAAAGGAGAAACAAAATGGCAAAATAGATTTGCATATATCCATGCCAGACAAATGGAAGCAATTGTTACTGTAACACTTTCTATTTAAAATGTGTTTTTAATAGAACTTATGAGTAATGTCCCTGAAATAAATCTGAAATATTTTACTTCTGTTTTATTAGAAAACATTAACTCCTTTTACTTTTTAATTTATGTTTTCTTAAGTGAAAAGCAGGGATGCCGAGAGACAGGCTGCCAAATGTGCCCCGACCAGGATCCACCCGGCAAGCCCCCCAACTGGATGATGCTCTGCCCATCTGGGACATTGCTGCATTGCTTGGCAACCAAGCTGTTTTAGAGCCTGAGTTGAGGCCCTGGAGCTATCCTCAGTGCCTGAGGCCAACTCGCTTCAATGAAGCCATTGTTGTGTGAGGGGAAGAGAAAGAGAGAGAGAGAGAGAAAGGAGAGGGGAGGAGTGGAAGAGCAGATGGTCACTTCTCCTGTGTGCCCTGATGGGAATCAAACCCAGGATATTCACAGGCCAGGTCGATTTTCTACCTCTGAGCCAACCAGCAGGGCCCACTTCTTTTATTTAAAAAATCCAAAAAGCACTGAAAGATACATGAATCAAACACTGATTCAGATGGATTTTAAATGTTAAAATACTAAGATTCTGTCAGAAATGTGTTATAGTATATGTAAAAATCTCAGGAGTTAATTGCTGGAGTACGTCATACTGCATCTAAGAACAGCAGCTATAGAAAATAGTAGGAAACTAAAAATGGATGATGCTCTCTAATTTGGTATTAAATCACTAAAACTCTCTCATTATGAAATATTTGATGTATTTCACAGCCATTCTTGAACTAAATGCTAAACTTTTACCTACAAAAGCTACTTAGCTCCCTTAATTTATTTCTTTATAATTAGGATAAAAAAAAGATCTCATTTTTTATTTTCTTCAGATTGTCCTATCTCCTGTTAGGTTATTATATTTTATACTGTAAATATAGTATCTGCATAAGCAATTTTGAATATTTGCAAACAGATATGTTTTTTCTATGGCACAACAATACAATTGCATTATTTGGTATTAATAAGCTGTGAAGGAGACAAAAAAGAATTATCTTGGAGTTGATAAACTACTTAACTCTGTGTCTGTTTTATTTATTTTTTAAAAGTAAGCTGTTCTCCCTATAGTATTATTGGTGAGAACACCTTTGAATAGAGAAATTAAACTGCACAGATGAGAATGGTGGCCAAAAACAATTGCAAATGTGATCTTTGTTTTAAGCCTATGAATGTTATCCAAATTTCATGCCAGAAATATTAGCTTATTAAACCAATTTTAGATTGTTGATGATATGTTTAAATAATGATAGTTTGAAGGAGCCTGAAGCAGGTCATTAAGTCCATTGGGATTGGAGGCTTGATTTCATTTCCATCCAGACGAAGGTAGCTCAGATGAGGTCCATAACTGAAGGAATCTCGGTCTGCTGGCAGTGTGGTAGTGGCAGGACATATTACAGAGACGTTCATGTCTAGGGAGACAAAGATAGTATGAATGAATGTATTTGAATACAAGAGATTACGAGAGGAAAGTCTTATGAAAGGCCAGTCCAATGATCTATGAAAATGGCAGAGACACAAACCATGTCATATCCATTTTACAAAAGTATTCCTGGCTCTGGCTTGTTGCTCAGTGGATAGAGCATCCATTTGGCATATGGATATCTCAGTTCAATTCTGGTCAGGGCACACAGGATAAGCAACCATCTGCTTCTCCCCCTTTTCCTCTCTTCTCTCCCTCTTCCCCTATAACAGCCAGTAGCTTGATTAGTTCTAGTGTGACCCCAGACACTGAGGATAGCTCCATTGGAGTGCATCAGCTTCAGGTACTAAAAATAGCTCAGTACTGGAACAACAGCCCCAGATGTGGTTGGTAGATTCTAGTCTGGGTGCATGTGGGAGTCTGCCTCACTATCACCCCTCTTCTCACATTAAAAAGAAGTATTCCTGAAAAAATGGACATATGCCATATTTTTCACTCCATAGTGGAAGGGATAATACCCGTGTGTCTTATGGAGTGAAAAATATGGTATTTCATTAAATATTCTAACACACCATTAGGTTCAGAATTTTTTTTTTTCTATTTTCCTTCTTAAAACCCTAGGTGTGTCAGTTGCATCTTATGGAGCGAAGAACATGGTAAGTGTAGTCATCACACTCCATATTCTGCTGTACTTAGTACCAGGGCCCTAAGAAAAAACACATTGTTAAAAGCTGTGATGGAAACAAGGTGAGATAGGGCATGCTTAGATTACTACAGGCTGAGACAAGAAAGATTTAGGGTATTTGATAGAAACAGCAGTTCAGAGTGGGTACTGAAAGAATAGAGAAATGCATGCATGGGTGGATGGATGGATGGATACCAGGGTAGAATGTCAGTCTATTAGCAAAAGTGTTTGCAAATTACCTTAAAAATGCAAAATTTCAAATTCATAATGTATAATGACAACTTTTTAAAAAGTACAATTAATACAAGTATGTATATGTAACACAGAAATAACTTGTGTCTTTATACTTAATGTACTTAATTGGAAAAAAAACAAAAACATTTGCCAAGAATTGAGTTACAAAGAATTCAAGCCAGGAAATATCCCATCAGCCTTTACAGACGGTTAGGATGTGAGAAACTGTGCACGTGCCTTGAATCAGAGCCCTTGGCATCCATGATTATCCCGAGATTTAGGAGCATTCAGGAGAGAAGGCCTGTTAAACTACCAAAATTTAGAGAAGTATAATAGCTGATCTCAACCATGAAGTTGTATATTGCCTTTAAATACCCTTTTGAAATTATTTGGAGCAAGTATTCTGCCTTAACAGATGAGACCCACCTAACTTGGGCAATGCCCCAGCCTCTTTGTGTCCTGTTGGTGCATAGGTATTTATATTAAATTGAAGGATTTTATACTTACAGTGAGGTTGTTCTGCTATGATGTTATGCCATTTTTTAAAAATTGAACTAGCTAAAAATGACTCATATTTGTATAATGGTTTTGTGTTTATGAAGTTTTTTTTTTTCCCCACATACATTATCACTTTATCATCACACAGCCTTTATCAGTCAATGTTATTCTCCCTACCTGGGTATTGTGGGATTAGTGTCTCAACAGATAGGGAAATACATACAGGCATTTCAGCAAGTGAGGTAAGAATTAGAGACCAGCCTAGTCCTTTTCCTACTGCACAGGGTGCCTTGCCTGTTGGAGAGATAATGTCCCTTCTCTGCGCTATCTTTTCATCCTTATCACCCCCATGCCCCATAATTAATGCATGTATGAATAAATGGATAGTAGGAAGCATGCTTTTAAAATTTAGTTATATTTTTATAAATTAATTATGATGTTTCTAAAAGGCCACTTAAAAGTAACTTATTTGAACACATAACATTTTGCCAAATTTAATGTCCCTTAGGTATTCAAAAAAATGTAGATAAGTGTTGCCATCATTTTACATAAGACAAGTTTACTGCCTTGTAAATTCTGAGAACTCTTCACATAAAAGGTGAGTTTCTTGGAAACCACTTTATTAACAACTAGAGTAGATTATGTGGCCAGAAGTACTAAGTACTTTAACAATTATTGCAGCACAGTGTAATGTAACAGTGAGCCAACAATTTTAGCCAAGCAAATACCTATTAAAAAAATTTTTTTTGAATATAAAAATGACTATGTTTTATATCTACATTAAGAAGCAAATAAACCAAGATTTTTGTTCATTGATACTATTTCTATTAAAATTATTGGTATAAAATTTTCTGAAGTTTTATATTCTCAGAATGAGAGAAAAATGTGCTGTGATTATACTGTGTGAGTGGGGGAAAAATACATAAAATAAGAAATACTGAGCTCAGGTTCCTCCTATTATATTGACTCTTTGTCCTTAGCAAATGTCTTCCCCTAGTTGAGCTTCAGTTTCTCTCTTCAGAAATTCCTAATAGTAGCATACAAAGCTTTTGTAAGGGTCATTTGTGGTTCTCAGAGTGAGGTCCCTAGACCAGCATTTTCAATACTCTGCCTGTGAACTAAAGGGTTAGGCACACATCAGACCTCCTGAGTCAGACAGTCAGCCCCCAGGGGATTCTGATGCACGCTAAGGCATGAGAACAATAGAAATTCTTAGTAAATGCTCTCTAAACCGTTAATGAAGGAAATACAGAGTCCTATTCTTCTTTGTGTAACTTTGAATAATGATGGAATTGCAGGCATATGTACCCACCTGTGTGATGAATTTTGCTACCTCACTCCAAAACACCCTCATTCTCAAACTCTCAGGGGAATCCCTAATTTGCAGATGGAGATTTAGATGGAATAATTGTAAGTTAACTTTCCATATTAAATGTCTATGAGGCTTTGTTGGCTGATAAGGAATGAACCTATAGAAGTATAAAAATTTCATCAGAAAAAAAAATTGTACATATTTAGGTCAACATTGGCTGTGGTACTATCTGGTTCAGTGAAACAGAGTCTATTAATATTTTCTGTTGTGGTTGATCTTTTGCTTTTGACTACAGGATTAAACAATGTGTCTCATCACCATGGAAAAATAAATGTAGCATTAACCTGCTGCCTACTTTCTGAAGTTTTTGCTCAAATATGCTGTTGGAAAAACCAAACAGAACTTGAATAACTGAGCAGTACCCAGTAGATAATTGTCTATTCTTATAAATGGGATGTTAATGTGATTATATACTTAAAGAAAATCTTCGTTTGTAATAACCAGGCAGCCTAACCCTCTGACAGTTACCTGTGTTATTCTGCTACAAAACATCTGATAGATTCTCACTTTAGGCATGTATATATTTGCGAAGGTTTTTCAGAATTCTTCTCAAGATAACCTTCTTAAAGGGCTTGAGGGTGAGGATGCATGGATAGGTGCCAGGCTGATCCTAATACCCCATGACTGCACCAAAACCATTGCTCACTTCTACACCACACTCAGCCTGACCTCAGGCATAATTGTGAAGGTGTCAAATTTGCCATCAATGTCTCCAGCCTCTTCTTTCTATAACTACTTCTTTCCTCCTGGTACCTCTGCCTCCATGTCATTTGACACTCATCTTGTTTTCCCTTATCAAAAACTATTTCCAAGAAAGAAGAGGGCATTTTACCTTGATTACCATTAGTCCTAAGAAGTTATCAACTTCCAGAGACATTTGTTTCCATTTAAGTAGAGCACAGCCTTAAACTACAGAATTGATTCCCAAGGCCTGGTCCCCAAAGGAGCAGTCTCAGCGTCACCTGGGAACTGTTAAAATAAAAAGTCTCTGTTCCATTTCAGACCTACTCAGTTAGAAACTCCACGGGGCAGAGGGGGTGGGGTACCAATCTGTGAAACATACTGATCCAAAGCTGAGACTGTATTGAGAGTGGTTTCAGGCATTGGCTGTCCTAGAGTTTTTAGGACAAAGGTGTCTTCCTGATAAACTCTAAATGAAATTTCTTCTGTTACTATTCGCAAATTTGTTTGTGCCTCAAACACTTTCTTAAATAAATCTACCCAGTGAGGTAGAAAATAAAAATCAGAATCTCCTTGGGGTTAAAGAAGATAGAGACATTTACTTTCTCTAATAGATAATAGCTCTCTGTGGGTTACTACATCTATTTGAAGACTGAAACTTTTTGGCTCATTGAAACTACCTGTCAATAGAGAAATCTTAATATACTTAAAAAATTGAAAATACACATTAAATATATCTAAGGACAAATTAGCTTTGGGGGAAAAAACAAAGAGAATTGCTATTCTTAAAGAAGATAACAGAATACATTTAATGACCGTGAACATTTTTGTCAAAGACATCAGCTGACGGTTACTTACTTTTGATTTTGTTATGATCAAGGTGAAGATGCTGCAGATGAGCATTGATTCGGGGAACCTTTGTGAGCTGATTGTGGGACAGTTGAAGATCTAGAATGGACGATACATCAAAGCCACTTGAGGGGAGACCTGCATCTGATAACTTGTTGTGGTTTAGTCTCAGGAAGGCCACTTTAGGAATTACATTAAAATAATTTTCTGGTATGCCCTCAATGGAATTGTTGTCTAAAAACAGTTGCATTGTGTTGGCCGGTAATCTGGGTGGCATATTCCTCAGGGCATTCTTGGCCATATTTAACTGCATGAGGTTCTTTAGTCCCTTAAAAGTGTCTCTTTGAAAGGCATTGTCTAATAGTTTATTGTGTTGCAGGTCAAGAAGGGTCAGGTTCTCTAGATTGCTGAAAGTCCCTTGAGGGATTCTGGATACCTTGTTCCTAGCTAATTGTAGTTGTTCTAAGCTTCTTGGCAATGGGGAGGGTACCTCCTCCAGCTCATTATCTTCCAGAAATAAGAAAAGCAGCTTCTTTAGTTGGCTCAGGGCTCCTTTTTCAATGCCATAGTTGGTTATTTTGTTCTTATTTAGATTGATCCATCTCAACTGGGTGGCATTCTCAAATGGCTTCTCAGGAATGGTTTCTATCAGGTTGTTTTCAAGATAAAGATACCAGATCCTCGAAGGAATAGCAGGGATTTCTCTGAGACCACGATTTTCACAGTATAAGGCAGTTGGGAAACTGGGGGGACAGAAACATTCCCTGGGACAATCGAAGTCTTGCGCAGTCCAGTCCTCTGGCTCATGTACCTCATAGACCTGCCTCACAGTTCGAGTCCAGACAGAATCTGTTATGAATACCACCCAGATGATGAAACAGATTGTGGTGGCCATTATAGTACCTATAATAAAGGATACAACTGTTAGATATTGAAGACCTTGATCTTTAGAGAACTTTATACACCAAAATGATTAGTAAACATTGTTTCTTCGAGGGGAAGGTAAATGCATATTAACATTTTATATATAGATATTAATTTATACCTATTTATTTAGTAAGCACTGCATGCAAAGCATTTTGTAAACACTGAAACTAACTCATTAACTTGTACTTTTTTTATTTCAACCCAATTACAATGAAAACTGAAGGGAAAAAAAAGAAAATTTTAGGAGCTCTAAGTGTTTTTCCATTTCAAGCTATTTAATGCAAGGAAGTCGACTCAAATCAGGAGTTGAATATAAGAGTACAAAAAAGTGATCTTTAAATAATTCAAACTGAGAGTCTGTGCTGTTTCTAGGATGAAGGCATATGCTTTTACTTTTATTCCTAAATGAGCAGAACATCTGGATGAGATTTCCCAGGCTCTTTGGGCCATGAACCAAAGAAAGAGAAATCAAAGAACGTTTTAGCAGTTTGTTGTGCGAAAAGTTTTAAGATCTGAAGAAAAGTGTGCGATTAGTCTTTTCTGTTGCTCAACTTCTCAGGTAAGTTTTATTTTGGGGTGCGGGAAGAGACTTCTAATATTATAGGTACAGAGTCAAGTTGTTCAGCCAAGAAATTTGAATTATGAACTCTATATATCACAATTACGTAAGTAATGTATTTACTTATGGCATCTCTATGGTTAATAAGAAATAAAAGAAACAACACATTTAGGATGCAGGTAGAACTCCATATTTTCAGTACAGATGCTAATGAAAAACTAGGTTAACACAACAGATATGAGATACATCTCAAAAACACAAACCCTTTCTATTGATTATAAACAGGATTACAGGTACAATAAACTATTTTAATAGAAAAAAAATACATATATTCACACACACACCTATATATATCTACATATAAATAATGTTTGATGAATACACATTCAGTTTGACTGCTTGATAATAAAGATGGAATAAATTTTGCTAACTCCTTAGGAAAAGATAAAACAAAACAGCATCCCTTATGAAATGCTGATCTTTCAATTTTGCAACTAAACTAAGGGAAATGATAAATGCAGAGCCGCTTCCGCAAACTGTCAAATTTCTCACAATTGCAGAACACTGCTCTGGTCACCTTCCAGCAGAGACATTGAAATATTCTTTTTTTTCTTTCTCCCTCTCTCTCTTTTTCTTTCTTTTTTTTTTTTTTTTTAAGAACAGGGATTTGTTTTAGTTATTGAAGATGTAACCCTGCCTCTGATGAATCAGAACTTCTATTTCTTAACTTTAAGACTTTAAAAAAGTGCAAAATAGTTTACCTTGCTGTCCAGGAAATATACCGTTGAGTCTTGTGTCTGGGTCTGAAGTTTGCTAAAAATCAGTCAAGGGGAAAAAAAAAAGGTTTGACTAAAGTAGTTTGTTTTTATCTCATGCTGTCATGCCTCCTATGAGAAAAAATAAAACTTACTCTGACCGGTTACCCAGAACACCTGTTGATCTATTGTTTCCACTTTGACAGGCTTCAGAAGCCCGCTTACCTCAGTCTTCTTGGACCGTCTTCTCCCCTTTCTATTGGCTACCGCTCCTTCACAGTCACGGATTGTCCCAGGCTCCACTGTTGTGTTTTTATGAATCCTCCCTAATATATATGCATCAGTAGCTCCAACTTTAACCCCTCCAACAACCACAGCACCTCGGTACCTAGGCAGCCCAGCACAGAAAATTCTTACTTCAGTCTCAAGACCCTATAACAATAATTCATGGCAATTTTCACCCTCAATTCACAGTTCCAATGATATTGTAATGTTCAGATATGACCCGACTTCTCAGCAAGCAGTTGAAGCAGTTTGGGTTTAAAGTATAACAAAAGAGATTGTAAAGTATTGTTTCCTGGAAGATCCTTTTTAAAAACTGAATACCCTCCCCCCAAAAAGATAAATATTTTCTGTTTATATTGAACAATGGTGTTTTGTTTGTTTGTTTGTTTCTCATATAAAGCAGATTCTGGAGTTCTCTTTAAATATATTGTGTTTGATTAAGGGAAAAAGAAATAAAAAATATATTTAAAAATTTAAAAATAAAATTTGGGACTCTATACCTAATGTGGCACTTAAATTTAGTGTCAGGTTCTGTATCATAGAAGTTATTTCTGTATCTCTAATTCCTAGTAGGAGCTTTATTCCAAATACTTTTTTAAATGAATTTTTTTTTCTCACCCTAACAGACATTTTACATTTAAGTCATTACAAGACATTCTATGTCACTGCTCTATTTTCCTTTAACCCACATATCTAAGGTCATGTCTTCCAGTTTTTATATGCAAGTAAAAAGTTGTTATGTCTTTTGAAGAAAGACACTCATTTTTTAAAATCTCATTTTCAGACATTATTAATTGATTGCAATTTTGTTTTTCAAAATCTATCTTATTCTGGAATCAGGAAGCTTAATTTATATGACTCACTTAATGCTGTTCAGATAAGAGTTATGAAAGAACACAGGGAAGGGGAAGGAGCATTAGGTTCAAAGGCCCTTTCTGAACATCTCCCTCCACCCTTTTAACCATTGGCAGGTCAATTAAAGCCCAGTTTGTCATCTGTAAACCGGTAGTAGACTCCCTCACAAGGGTGACCCTAATTTGTGGTAAATGATTATGGGAATGTAAACCTTTTTTTATTTAGTATTAGCCTTACTGTCTCAACTGGAAAATGCATTCAAGATTAAGAACTTTTAGAGACTAAGTTCTGATTGATGATATCGTCATAGCTATACAGGAACACTTATACTTTAACAAAAATAATCAAATATTATTTGCTTTCTCAGAGTGATATCTCTCTCCTGCATTTTTTTCCTTTCTTATCTTCTTCTAAACCTTCAAGATATAAACAGCAGATAATCTTCAAATCTGCACAGCCCCCTTCAGCTACTCTGACTTCTTTATTAGGGAAAATTGTTTCAGTTCTTTCTTAGTTTTATTATACAAATGTTGCTACATGTTCATTGTAGGAAAATGAGAGTAGTGTACTGGCTGGCTGCCCCCAGTGTTCATTTTCTGATCACCATTCCACTTATGATCTACCCACCAAAATATGGCCTTTTATTTCTCCACTTCCCTAAAATTGTTCTGACAAAACTCAGCACTAATCTTTATATTTACTAACTTATTGAAGTCTGTTAGTGTTTAGGTTACTTGAGTTGTGACGTCTAGAATGCTGATCCCTCCTTTTATTAAATGTTTCTTTTAGTTTCTCTGACATTCTTCTCTTAATTTTTTCTCCACTTTTTGTTTGACCTCTCTCTGACCCTACCCTGAAGCTCTCTGTTTCCTCTAACATTTTTTGAAAGTATTTCAGAACTTAGAAGAGATCTTTGAGGTTCTGTCCTCTGCATTGTGCTCTTTTTGCTACACACACATTGCCTGTGTTATCCCATGATTTTAGCTATTCCCTCTATTATGATGACTCCCGAGTATCTCTCACCAGCCCAGACTCTGAAAGACCTGTCCTCTAATGTGGGTATAGAGCTGCTGTCTAGATATCTCCTGTTGCATGTCTCGGAGGCAGATATCTAAAATAAAATTTACTGTCTCCTTCTACTTCTAAGTGCTCTTGTTATTTTACACTTTTGAGTGGCACTATCATTTTATTCAGATTCTTAATCCAGAAATCTGGAAATCATTCTTAGCTCTTCCCTTTCATTTTATGAGCATATGACAACAATCACATCTGAAGGATCCTGAAAGACATGATATAAATAAAAATGACCATCTACAATGCTTTCCAGGTTTGGCAGCATTGTTTCCAGACTAAAAACACAAAATGTTTTCCATTTTTAGTGTAATCTCTAACTATATCATTTTCTTTTCTGTAACAATCTAATCTACCTTTCTTTGATTACTAATTCCTGAAGAATGAAGACTAATTCTTCACTGGAACTGCTTTAATGAAAGTTTAATTAATTAAATTCAGATGATGGTAAGAATGTCTGAGTTGTGACTTTTAAGAATTATAAAAGACTCTTCCTAGTCTTTTCTGACTCTGCTGCAAGGGAGGAAAGAGGCCTATGTTGTAATAATGTGGCTTTGCCATTGTCTTTCTAATGACAGATTGATATTTTAGAAGTCCATGGGGCTTTCAACAGAGTATATATTCAATAAATATTTACAGAATGAGTAAATGAACAAATAAATACATAAGGCATAAATACCACTTTAACAGTCCTGAGTTTTTGATCAGCAAAAATATATAAATAGAAACATAGTAGAGACCCTTAGATCCATGATGAAATATATATATCTGAATTAGAGTTTTCCTTTTGCAGCTTACTAGTTGTTTGATCTTGCCTAGGCTATTTAACCATCATGAGTCTGACTCTACCCATAATACTCACATCCTATTGACTGCTAGAAAGAATTGCTTAAAAATTAAATGAGAAAATGAAGGTGAGCATGTTAGAAAATGTAGGAAAAATTTATAGTGAAAAATGTTAAAGCTGAAGGAGAAATTATAAATCTTTTCTTAATAAATTTTTATTAATTTTAATGGGATGACATTAATAAACCAGGGTACATATGTTCAAAGAAAACATCTCCAGGTTATCTTGTCATTCAATTATGTTTCATACCCGTCAAATTGTCCTCTGTCACCTTCTGTCTGGTTTCCTTTGTGCCCCTCCCCTCCCTCCTCTCCCTCCCTCTCCCCCCCCCCCAGTAACCACCACACTTTTGTCCATGTCTCTTAGTCTCGTTTTTTATGTCCAACCTATGTATGGAATCATGCAGTTCTTAGTTTTTTCTGATTTATTTATTTCACTCCGTATAATGTTATCAAGATCCATCCATTTTGTTGTAAATGATCCGATGTTATCATTTCTAATGGCTGAGTAGTATTCCATAGTATATATGTACCACATGTTCTTTATCCAGTCATCTATTGAAGGGCTTTTTGGTTGTTTCCATGTCTTGGCCACTATGAACAATGCTGCAGTGAACATGAGGCTGCATGTGTCTTTACCTACCAATGTTTTTGAGTTTTGGGGGTATATACCCAGTAGAGGGATTGCTAAATAAACAGCCAACTAAATGGGAGATGATATTTTCAAACAACAGCTCAGATAAGGGCCTAATATCCAAAATATACAAAAACTCATAAAACTCAACAACAAACAAACAAACAATCCAATAAAAAAATAGGAAGAAGACATGAACAGACACTAATCCCAGGAAGAAATACAAATGGCCAACAGATATATGAAAAGATGCTCATCTTCATTAGTTATTAGAGAAATACAAATAAATATATTTTTAAATTTTTTATTTTTACATGTAAGAAAAGTGAAGCCCAGAAATTTTTTTGGCAGAGAGGATGACAGTGGGCATCTTGGATTACTGGACTCCCATATGCACCTCAACCAGAATCCACCTAGCAACCCCTGTCTGGGGCCGATGCTAGAATCAACCAAGCTTCCTTTAGTACCTGAAGGCTCAGACCAACATGACATGCTCAGACCAACTTGCCCAGGGCAAAGGCTCTTGAGCCCCTGGCTGTGAGAGGGGAAAAAGGAGAGAAGAAGGAGAGAAGCAGATGATTGCTTCTCTTGAGTGCCCTTACTGGGAATCAAACCTGGGATGTTCATATGCCAAGTTGATGCTATATCCACTGAGCAAAGTGGTCAAGGCCTCTCCTTTTAGCACTTTATAAAGTTTCCTCTCTGCATATTTTGCTTCCACTTCTTCCTATTGAAAGGGAGGATACTTTGCCAATTGCCTTAGAAGGAGGAATTTATCTTGTTACATTGCTGAAGATCATTGACATTTTAAAAGAAAAGGGAATTCATGAGGGTAGTATAAAAGACTTAAAACTCTAGTAGGATTTCAAAATTGTTGCCATATGTGTATGACACATCTATTTTAATGATGGCTGGACCACTTAGGTGCTCCCAGGAGCTTTGTTTATGTATAATTGGCTGAACTTTTGCTAAGAGAAATAATTTTCCATTAATATATCAATTTCAGTTTTGTTTGACTAAACTCTGTGAAATAATTAAAAATATATATAAAAGGACTCCCCTAAAATATGTAGCTCACTCAAACATATTAATATATATTACTTTAAAATTTTGTCCAAATAACACAGTTAAAATGTCAAAACTACTAAAAAACTGATAATGAAGATAGCAATCCCCACCACACCTACTTCAGTGTCAGTCTCACTCCCAAGAGGTCATATCATCAATTGCATATGGGTTTATTTAAGTATTTATTTTAATATTCTTGCTTGCATTATTTTTCTTTGGCTTACAAATTTTAAACAGCTATTATTTTGTCATTAGATCGGATTTAGCCTACTTCTTTAGCATCACACCTTATCCCACCTGCAACCCTGATTCTCTTCAATAAGTCTGAATGTACACATAGCATGAATTTTGATTAAATATTTACTGCATACATTAATATGCAATATAAATGTTTATTTCTAAAACAGTAAAAAATTATTTTGATTTTTATTATGCCACATTTAATTGCCATTATATAAAACTATATATAGTATGTTCTATATACATACACAAATATTTCACTAATATTTTCCAAAATCTCAAACAGAACTATATATATAACCATTTAAAACAAAATTGACACTTGGCAAGGAGGGATAACAAAGCATGTTGGGTAAAAGCCACATCTGCTTGGGTTTGAATAAATCTCTGCCATTGATTAGCTGTGAGATATTGAACAATTTTCTGTGCTTTTGTCTCCCTGTCTATAATTTATGGATCATCATCATCATAATAATAATAGTGATAATACCCACTTCATTAGGTTGTTGTAAAGATTAAATGAGTTAATATTGTAAAGCAATTAGAACATTACAAAAATGTTGATAAATAAAACCGGACATATCAGGTTCACTGTGTTCTCCTAGAAGATATTTGTGCTGGAATTTCACATCCTCTTACGTCAGTTCATTTTGCTTGCTATTGCAAACCAACTAAGCAAATTTTTCAGATGTTGTTAGTTTTTATGGCACATTTTCATTGCCTCCTAGTTAATGAGGGCTATAGGAATTCTCTCTTTTTAACCTATCCAGAAGTATTATGTTCCTAACATAATGGGTATGTACTTGCAATCGGCATTTAAAAATTCACATAGTGAGTCTTCATTATAAGGTTTCTTCAAACGTTAACTAAGCATACCTAATGTGTGGATTAAAAGTACACACAAAAGTTACACTGTCTGCTAAAGTCCTGTGTTTCAAAGTACATTTAAACATAATATGACCCCTGTTCCCTGGGTCTGTGAAACCGTTGTGGTCTTTGGGTTTCCTTCACCTATTTCCTGGGTCTTGTGTTCTGCTCCTTCTTGGTTAACTCCATAGTGTTGGCAGAACATAGCCTCTGATCACTTTCTGAATCCATGAGATAGTTTTGTGTGTCTGTGTGTGAACTCACGTGTTAAAAGTATTTAGTCAGCACACCTACTTAACTGATATTTTGACTGACTGAAATTGTAATTTAAAATAATATTACCTCCAAATTTTGGAGCTGTTAAAAAAAAAGTAATTTTTGTCTTGCTTCTGGTGTTACAATTAAAAAGGCTGAAAAAATTGGGATTTTCTGTTGTCAAAGTGTCACCTTCTTTTGCCCATTAAAAATTTTTAGAATTTTCTTTTCATCCTCAGTTTCTGAACTTTAACAACAATCTGCCTTGAGAGAGTCTATATCTTAGTCAGTGGGTACTTGAGGAACCTTTTAATCAGGAAGTTCATTTCCATATACTGTAGTTCATGTATTTTTTTTTCTCTTTTTGTGAGTCTTATCTAGTGCTCCTCCTTGTGAAATTGTCTAATTCTCTTATCTCTTCTGTTTACCTTCTCAAAAAATTTGTAAACTTTCTAACACATTTTCTTTATTTTGTCTTCAGACTATTAAAATTTCTATAACATATATTTTCTTTGGATACTTGTTCTTGGTTGTTCCCTTCTTAAATCATTCTTTGTTCCCTGTAATTACTCTCTTCTCTTATCTTGTTCAAAATGAGATGAAAATTTGTAAGATTTTGTTGGTATTGTGAGTTTTATGTTCCCTGCAATAATTTTTTCTTAATTTCTTTTTTTTTTTAATCTTGATTTAATTTGGCCTATAGAAGTATTTTATATTGGAGATTTTACTTACGTACCTGATGTGCTTTGCTAAACTTTAAGACTTAAGAAGAAAGCACAAATAATCTTATTGAAGTATCTATGAGAATCAATACTGCTCAACTTCCGTCAAAAATGATCAGGTATGTTCTCTCTCTCTCTGTCTTTCTCTGTGTGTGTGTGTTCTGGGTATAAACTGACCAAAAATTTTAATGCTTACTCTTCTTACTATGCTTTACATGACTATATATTTTTTATTAATAATGCTGGCACAAGTGTTTTATGTTACTGTAATTATATAGTGAATAATCTTCATTTATATGATAGTTTAGCCTTTGTGTCTGAAATATCCTGATGCTATGCTGATTCGAAAACTGATCAGAAACTAGTGATAAATCCTGTCGCTTATAATCTATATATGTTTTCATTCAACTTTGACATTTATGACTCTCTGGTATCAGTTGCTCCAAGACTATAAGAGGAAACTTTTATTACCTAATCAAAAATAAAAAATAAAAATAGCTCTGTGATTCTTGAGTAAGCTGTTATTAATTACCTAGCACTACTCTGCTCTAGAACCATTTTCTTCTGGCTGCTCAAGCTCTCTTGATGTCTACCATGTTAGCCTTAATACCATTGGCCTTCAGAGAATGCTGAGATAAAAGGAGATGAGCAGCTGAAAGCCAATGAGTTTAACATTTCTCCAAGGCACTTCAAAAGAGGTCTCTTACAAGACAATATTTTTGGAATGCTGAGAAAATACTACTAGGCTCATAATGTCTCCAGTAATTGTGAGAATATTCATTCAGTGGTATATGTACTCTTGTTATCCTTATCTTCTTATCAGACTGCCCTTCCAGACCAACCCAAATGGGAGCTCTACCATTGTTGGCATAGACTTTTTGTTGATTCCTGCATATCATATAATATCAATCACAGTTTGATTGCATTTGGTCTTCTCAGTCAGCTGGTCATAGAGAAAGATACCTGAGGTCACAAATGTGACTGAAAGAAGGAGCAGCAGGGCCAAAGAACTAGGACTATTTGCTCTTATTTCCATTTATGTCATGTACTTGCTGAATCAGCACTGCTGGACTATTCAGATTAGCTAGATAGATCAGAAAGTACAAGTTTATGGAGAGTAAACCTCAAATTATTGTTTAACCTCCCATTATCTCTAGTTTCTCAAAAGGCTAGTATTTGCTCAATGTACCATGCTCTTGCTGTGGAAATCTAGGAGTTTAATTCTTATTAAGGCTTCCAACACACACACATTTAGTGACCTGATTGGCCTTACACTGGTTAAACATCATTTAATCTGATGAATAATAAGTAGTGAGGTCACTGTGACCTCAACTATCTGAAGAGCCTTTACCTTTCATGGGACAAACTCAAATCTTACAGCTTCTTGGCACTAAATTCATACGTAGTCAAATGTGGCTTCCCAAATTCAGGGACTCCTGTATTCTTAATGAAAATGAATATATGGCTCAACCATTTGTCTTTGCTTTGGAGAGAAAATCCAACTTTCCTTAGAGACCTAAACCCTTAGAATAAATCAATGACTTGACTGCCATCTGGTCCTCCATTATATTTGTCTACAGTGCTCTGGCATTCAAGTGTCTAAGCAATGTATCTAACTAATAAAGTTTACCCTCCCGATTGTACCACCACTGTTTTGTCAGATGGTAATCTCTGCAGACTAAAACGTGATACAAAGCCAGAAAGTGAACACAATCCAGAAACAATATAGCAAAATTCCACTGCTGTTCCTGTCTGGTGAAGGAAAACAGACTCCTTCTAGCAATTTTGTTTTTTGGCATACTGGAAAAAGACATTATTCAGGTCAGTTGCTTCATACAGGCACTGAGCACTATGATGATTTGGGCCACATATGGAACAGCAGTTGCCATCTAATTAAATTTTGGAAAATCCACTTTTATTCTCCAAAACTAGCCTTCCATCACCAAACACTAGATTAAATGGAAATCTTCTGAGAATTATTAACCTTGCATTTTTAGTTTTGAAGGCAGTGCTGATATTTCTGATTTTCTTTTTATTAAAGTGGTATTGCTATTAATTTAATAAATTTTGTAGGGATGGAGAGCTTGGGAATTTTCTACTTGATCTTTTCTAGCAGAATGGTCCTTCTTTCATTGGTAACAGAGCCAGTGTGAGATATGTATCACTTTCTGAGGTCCTCTATTCCAACTACATGCACAAAAACTTGGGGAATAAATATGGGAAGGATGAGCTGAATAAAGGTAAATTCTCCATTTGACATCTTAACACCAAAATAACCACACTGTTGGACTGCAGAAGTACCCTGTGTTCTCAGGGATTAGATACTAGTTTTGTTCCAAAACTACATTTTCTTCCTTAGGGCAAAATTACTCTGGTAATGACTTGTCATTTTTTTAGAAGACGAGGCTAAAATATACACGATATCACAAATGTGTGTATCTATATCATTGCAAAGTACTCATTTAGGACAAGATGTACCGTCATTCTGTTAGCTCTAGGTGAGTGATTTGACTAAAGTTTAAAAATTCAGTAAAGGGTAGGCATTCTGCCTCAGATGTCATAATGGCTTGTCAAAGGCCCTGATAAACAGTTCTGAAAACTTTGCAAGTCAAATAGATCCATGGAGAATTTTACATCTCTTTCATTCTCAGAAATCTAATTATCAATTGGTCATTATATTAGGATCAGACATCCTGACTTTATGTTGATCTTTCTACCTATTAATGAGAAATAGATATATTTTATCACTGGTAATTAAAAGATATCCCTTGATCTTTCCCACTCCAGATTTATCCTTCCTCAGTGAAATCTCCACTGCCAGGCCTTCTACCATCAACCAGCAAATTTACTCATTTTTTTTAAAAAAGATACTAATATTCCCATGTTAATATATGTCTCAATTCTTAGTGAAAGTAGATGGGTGGACGATACATGATAAATCCACTATAGACTTTCATTGTGTGAATTTTTTTTTTATTTTTTGCCTTTATAGTGTACCAGGGGATTTTAACTTCAGGTACACTTCCACTGAGTTTCATCATGTGATGTGTTCCAGCAAACTTCCAGAATCTCTAGAAGTACACACAAAAGTAAAGTTCAACCTGCTCTAATATATTAGCACACACCCCCCTTATTGAGTATCCTCAGAATTTATCTTCCTAAATATTTAGCCCATATAAGTTAGGAAATGTCTGTAGTTCCTTTAGAGTATATTTTCATCCTAGATTTTACTTTCTCATTTATACCATATTGCTACTTCTTACTACAAGTTGAGAATCATTGACGATTGAGCACAGTGGACATGAAAAGAGTCAAGCTTGTTTGTTTTTTAAATTAATGCCTAGAATCGAAGGAGTAGCAGCATCTTCAAACAAGTAGGAATTGCTTTACAAGGAAGGTGGAGCTCCCTTTGCAAGCACCATAGGCTCAGTGGGGCTGGGGATCATAGACACTTCCACTAACCTGGACCTTATTGTATAACCCCTAGTTCAGTCTTGAGGGCACTCTGATTTCAGATCAATTCTTTAATATTTTGCAAAAAAGAAGGTAATAGTGCATTAATTATAATTCAAAATTTTTGAAATCATTTTTTGTTATCTCATTCTGCAATGGAAAGAAATAAGAACTTTATCTTTTAAAAATAATTTTATCAAGTTCTATATTTTAATTTTATCAAATCCTATAATGAACTGAGAATTTAGGTAGCTGAGCTTTCTATTCATTCATTTCCAGTTGTTCCATGGGCCTATAGTCGCAGCCAACCTGCCCTGCAATCTTGCTTCATGTCCTTTTTATTTTTCTATGACAAGAGCTATGATCTTTCAAAGCCGTACTCTCAGGAGATGTGTCATTTCAGGTAGCTATAGATATCTCAATTTTGTGGGTCACTGCCTTCCAGATTCCTATCTCTGTGTACTTTCATGATTTTGACTCTTTTTGGCTAAACTATGCCGACAACAATCTTGCATTTCTCCACATTTCCCAACAACCTAATCATAATGAATTTATGGTATCAATATTTTTGTCAACCAGGCTCCTAGGTTATAATTACCAGATAGCAATTCTAAGTGTTGTGTTTTTTTTTTAAGGTTTCTTTGAAAGCTTTGAAGGTGACAAGTGGAGTCATATAAATGAGAAGAAACACCTGGAAGAGTAGATTTGGAAAACAAAGAGACTGATAGAATATAATCTGATCATGGCCCTGGCCTGCTGGCTCAGCAGTAGAGCATCATTGGCCTGTGTGAAAGTCCTGAATTTGATTCCAATCAGGGCACACAAGAGAGGCGCCCATCTGCTTCTCCACCCCTCCCCCTCTCCTTCCTCTCTGTCTCTCTCTTCCTCTCCAACAGCCAAGGCTCCATTGGAGCAAAGTAGGTCCAAGTGCTGAGGATGGCTCCATGGCCTCTGCCTCAGGCACTAGAATGGCTCAGGCCTCAATGGAGCAATACCCCAGATGGGCAGAGCATCACCTCCTGGTGAGCTTGCTGGGTAGATCCCAGTTGGGCTCATGCAGGAGTCTGTCTGACTGCCTCCCCACTTCTAACTTTGGAAAAAAAAAGAAAAAAAAAAAGAAAAAGAATAAATCTGACCATGCAGCCACTGCCATTATATTGACTTACTGATAAGCCTCACTAGGGGTCTTCACTAGCGGTCATTCTAAGCCAAGAATAAACATCTGCTTCACTAAGACTTCTACAAACCCCATCTGGCTTTACTCAAATGATTTGAGCAAGTTGGCCCCAGATGTTGAGGGTGGATCCATGGCCTCACCTCAGGCGCTGAAATGGCTCCGTTACTGAGCAATGGAGCATTGGCCCCAGATGGACAGAGCATCGCCCTATAGGGGGCTTGCCAGGTGGATCCTGGTTGGGGCTCATGTGGGAGTCTGTTTCTGCCTCCTAGCCTTTCACTTAACAGAAAAAGAAAAGCAAGAAAGAAAAAAAGAAAGAGAGAGAGAAAGAACGACAGAAAGAAAGAAAGAAAGAAAGAAAGAAAGAAAGAAAGAAAGAAAGAAAGAAAAGAAAGAAAGAAAAAAAGAAAGAAAGAAAGAAAGAAAGAAAGAAAGAAAGAAAGAAAGAAAGAAAGAAAGAAAGAGAAAGAAAGAAAGAAAAGGAAGAGAAGAGATGCCCAGAGACTACTACACCCCACTAAGATTATAATTAAGGGCAGTTCTCTACATAGAAGAAAATGGAGTTGGGACAACTGTCTTTTACCCAGGAATATATAATTGCTTGATTAAAAGATAAAATTGGATTTTTTTTGATACAGAAGTTTTCTTTATGATGTGTCATTTGCTTACTGCAAGACCAGAATTCTCTCAATGGGTGAGGTTGTAGCCTTACTGGATTCTTTAAGTTTTTTGAATTTACTATTATAGCTTTCCTCCAAACCTTGCTCATAATTCTTCCTCTACCAGAAATCCTCTTACCACCTGTCAAGAGAACTGCACTCAAATAAAACACTTCTTCCTCCACAACAGCTTTCAGTATTTCCTGTCTCTCACTTGTAGAAATAAGTGCATGCTCCTGATAGGGAATACTCAAAAGTTAAACTTTTACTTTGTGTAATGTTCGCTTTGGTTATGGTCAAGGGGCTTAATGGTTAATGTAAATAAAAGCTTTGTTCCAGAAACTGGGACACCTGACAGGCCTACATGAGTTAAGGAAATCTGCAGCTAATACACTTTTGTGCCCCAGGGTATCTGTTAGTGACCCACTTTGTGCCCCAGGGGACAGTAAATAGTTCACTTTTGTGCGAAGGAGTCTGCAAGAAAAGCCTTTGTGCTCTAAAAATGACCTAAACACCCACTGACTATGATCCAGTTAACTTGGCTCAACTTTCCATTGAAATTTCAAAACTCTTACCTACCCTATTCTCCCCATTATAAAAAAGTTGACTGGGGATAGGTGGTTGAGAAGAGTAGGGAATATAACCTTTACTTAGTCTCCCCAGATTGCCATCCATCTGAATAAAATATCATATATATCAAGGGTTGGGAACCTTTTGGCTGAGAGAGCCATGAATGCCACATATTTTAAAATGTAATTCCGTGAGAGCCATACAATATGTTTAACACTAAATACAAGGATATGTATGCATTTTATGTAAGACCAACACTTTTAAAGTACAATAAGTCTCTGAATTCTTTTTGATAACATTGTTATGCTGTTGCTAACCAATGATGAATAAAGTACTTCTTACCATTAATGTGACTTCTGGTGCTGCATGGTTTTCCTGATGGCTTTGTAGTCTGGTTGATATGTGGTGAGATTAAGCTTCACGCAGTCGTTGAGACTTCCATCCATTAAACGTGATCATAGGTTGGTCTTAACATTCTTTAGATGTAAGAAAGACTGCTCACATGCATATGTAGAGCCAAACATTGTCAGTACAGCAATACTCACATGCTGCAGTGTGTGGTATGTGAAGGGAAGTGCGTTCCAAGTTTTGACAATCAACTGGTCCGCGGGTTGAATTTTTTTTATTTCTCCCCACTTGTGTTTGTTCGCCAACTCTGCTTGCTGTCATGAAAGTCTTTCCAAATCTTCATTCAGTGGCTTGAACTTATTCACCCACATGTCTGAGGCCTTCAGGTCAGCCGCTTGTAGCTCAAAATCTCTGATGGAGACACCGGGGATATAACTCAGGTCGGCGCTGTCCACTGCACACTCATGTGGATGGATGATGAACTTAAAAAGACGAGTGCACTCATGAAATTTTTCAAAGCATGCTTTGAATGACTGAAGGAGTTTAGATGTGAAGCCTGCTAGCTGCTGGAGATCAAGATGTTGAGCAGGGTCACTTGCTACGCATGCATCTTTAAACTGTCCCAGTTTTTCAAAGTGTAGTAAATAACCTGTTTCAATGTTGGCGATGACAAGTCCCAGCTTGTTTTCAAATGCAAACACTGCTTGTTGAAGGGATAAGACTATATTTCCAATGCCTTGCATTTTCACATTGAGCTGGTTCAGATGTTCAATCATGTCCATGAGATAGTAGAACTTCAGGTGCCACTCAGTGTTAGCTAACTCAGGATGCTCACGTTTTTCATTTCAAGGAAAGTCCAGATTTTGCTCAGACAAGCTGTAAAATGGCTGAGCACCTTCCCTCTTGACAACCAACACACATTGCTGTTCAGAAGCAGACCAGGATAATTTTTCCCAACTTCATCCAGCAGTGTTTTAAACTGGCAATCATTTAAACCTCAGGCAACAATAAAGTTCACCACCCGAATGACCATTGACATCACCTCACCAAGCTGCTCACCACACATCTGAGCATAAAGCGCCTCCTGATGTAGGATGCAGTGAAAACTTAGGATGGGTCTCTTTTCATGTTCATGAAGAAGGGCTACGAATCCTCTGTTTTTCCCCACCATGCACGGAGCACCATCAGTACACACCAAAATAAGTTTATCCATTGGTAGATTTTTTCTTTAGCAAACTCAGTGAAAGACTTGAATAAATCCTCCTCTCTTGTTGTTTCTTTCATAGGCAAAAGAGCAAGACTTTCCTCATGTAGTGTGTCTCCGACAGTATACCTTGCAATCACACTGAACTGGGATAAATGGCTTATGTCTGTTGACTCATCCAAAGCGAAAGAAAAGAATGGTGCTGCATTTATGTCCTTCACTTGTGTTGCCTCAATTTGATTTGCCATCATGATGGTACAATCATGATGAACAGTTCTTGCTGACAGAGGCATGTCTTTTATTCATTTGATTATCTTGCCTTTATCCAAAAAGTTGTCAAAAAGTTCATTGGCAACATCAAGCATGAATGTTTTGGCATACTCCCCATCTGTGAATGGCTTTTCCATTTCTTACAATTGCTAAAGCACGAGCAAAGCTAGCTGAATTCCAGTCACCTTGTTGTGTCCAAACACGGAGTTGCTGCTGACTAGCTTGCACTCTGCACAGTAGCTCTTGACATGCTTTCTTCCTGCTGTCCCCCACTGGATATTTCAATGCAAATGTAGTATGGCGTGTGTTGATGTGCTGCTTTATATTTGACTGTTTCATCAATGCAATTTTATCTTTGCATATTAAACACACTGCAGAACCTGTGCTCTCCACAAAGGTGAATTGCTCTGTTCATTCCTGCTGAAAAGTACGATACTCCTCATCTTTTTTTCTTTTAGCCATCTTCTTCATCAAAAGGGTTTCTGAAATTAGCTAGCTGACTACTTGATTAAAAGGAGGGAAGTTTACTTCTTGACCTCACAACTACCTGTGTATGTTATGCATTATCCAATAAAAATTTGGTGTTGTCCCGGAGAACAGCTGTGATTGACTTCAGCCACCCATAACCATGAACATGAGTGGAAGGAAATGAATGGATTGTAATACATGAGAATGTTTTATATTTTTAAAGTTATTATTTTTTTATTAAAGATTTGTCTGTGAGCCTAATGCAGCCACCAAAAGAGCCACATCTGGTTCTCAAGCCATAGATTCCCAACCCCTGATATATACTCAATCCTTGTCTACATTTTTGCTGAATTGGTGATAGGCAGCACAAACTCTGGTCCTTCCAGTTTCACTACTTCTATGGCCAGTGGCTGCTGCCGTTGTGGCCATGTAGGTTCTCATTGGATCAGGCAGATGGTAAAGAAACAGTGGAGCCAAAAAGTGGTGGGCCATTCTGTTTATTAAAGTCTTGTACCGGCAGACAAGTAAACAGGCAGGGCAGACTGCTTCCCTCTCATTCAGAGCTCCCAAAGCCCTGACACATTCTCTGGTTCCACAACCCAGAAAATCCTCTCTGGTTCCTCCTGGCATCAAAGGCCCTCACCAGCCTCTGTGGAGCTCCCAAAGCCCCTCTGCTCTGGTTCCACATCTGTACTCCCTCTTCTCTTCCTGAAAATCCCCAGCTGGGGAAAAAAAATCTCTTCTCTAGCAAACATTAGCAGTACAGTGGCCCCTTCCAAGTAGTAAAATAATCCACAATTTGTAATCTGTCGCATTGAGGGCAAACACAGTAGCCTTTCATGGACTACATACACATGGAGCTTCCCAGGCCAATACAAAATATAAGCAAGCAAACCTAAAAAACACATTTTACAAACTTATTTGCCCAATACTCCTATTAAAAATTATTGATCCAATGTTGATTTAAATAATTCCAACTCAAACAATTTGTGGTTATTTCTATATCTGTCTTCTAGGCTATAAGCTTCTGGTGCAAGGCAATTTTTTTCTGCTTTTTAATTTTTTTTTAATTGCCCAACACTGTGCTGGCATATCATAAATGCTCAATAGATGCTGATGTGATGAAGAAGAGAAATTAAATTTAGTCTTGTAAGGTTGGCCAAAGGAGGACATCTGAGTTCAGGCAAGAAAAGTTCATTAGGGGGTCCTCTGCCAGGCTGACTCCTAACGTGGAGGTCAGCGACTGGTTCTCTAACAGGTAGAGTTAAGGGATTCGAGGGTGGAGGCTGGTAGTCATTATAGGATGAATGGTCTGTAAGTTAGAGGACCTTCCACACTTGGGTGAGTCAATCCAGATGTCTGGGGGGAGGTGATCTGGAATGTCCAGTTTTTTTAATGTCCCTTCATCTACTTAAAGGAGGAGAGGGTCATGGCTCCCACCTGCAACTCTATCGGGACTTTATTACTCATAGCCCTTTCAGTCAACCTTTAACTCTAACAAAACACAAAACAAAACAAAACAAAATTAAGCTATCTGTCTTCTTTAATTGTAAGCATAAAATTCTTTTTTATTTTTATTTTATTTATTCATTTTTAGAGAGGAGAGAGAGAGGGAGAGAGAGAGACAGAGAGAGAGAAGGGGGGGAGGAGCTGGAAGCATCAACTCCCATATGTGCCTTGACCAGGCAAGCCCAGGGTTTCCAACCGGCGACCTCAGCATTTCCAGGTCAACGCTTTATCCACTGCGCCACCACAGGTCAGGCAGCATCAAATTCTTAACTCTTTTTTTCATTCTGAGAATTGGTTACAAAAAATAATTTAGTATTATTAATAATTATCATATTCATCCTTTATTTCAATAGAAATTTTAAGTTCCACTGATTATAACTACTATCTGGGTTGGATAGTCCAGTTAATTACTTCCATACAAATAGATTTTGTTTTTATTTAGTTAAATTTTTCAGTCCTTAAAACTTTTAGGATAACAATCACTCCTGAATAGGGAGTTTGTATATCTTCCTCAATATTTAAAATTTATTAGAGCAACAGATTTTTAAATAAAAATATTGCTTTAGTAGTTTCATCACTGGAGGGTAAAATTGTTTTGTTAAAAAAAAAAAACAGCTAAAGATAATTTGTAATTGAATGCTTAACATGAATGTCAGCTATCCACACGATTGCAGTGGTATTTGGATTACAATGGTTAGGTAGGGCTCCCGAGTCAAATGCCCAACTAGCTAGGACTTGGGTGATTCATTTAATCTTCTTTGTTGGTAAAACAGAGGCAGTGATGACATTTACCTTATTGGTTGTTTTGACAATTAGCTATAATTCAGTATATAAAACGTGTAGAACAAAGCCAATCATCAAAGTTATCTTTTATTTATCTCTGCTATCAAAAAGAATATGAGAGTCAGAATGCTAAGAGCAAGAGGTCTAATTGGAATTGAAGGAAAAAGGTGGTCCATGGAATGTCAAACACATCATAACTGAAGCAAGAAACTAACATTCTGTTTGCTTATTTAGCTAGACTTCAAGTGTGCATAATTGTGTTCATTTTCTGTAAAGTCCTTCCTTGTTTTGTTGATATTTTGCATTTTTTCCATTCACCTTTTTTTATGTCTCTCCTTATGCACAATATTTTTAGTTTAATTAATGTACTCCTTTTTATTTCTGTTTGTTCTTGTAAAATTGTATTTTTGTATGAATGCATTTTTTAATTTCTATAAATGTTATTGGTCATATCTCATTGTTTCATGTTTTTAACCAGCAATTTATTTTTATGATTTAATTTTTTCCTGTACACATCTTGTCTACTACTTTTAACTGAAAATCCTTTTTTTTCCCTCTAGGAGCTATTCTTTGAAAAACAGTTAAGATGCTGTATGACAATATTCTTTCCATTTTTCTTGTTGGAATAGTCATTCATGTTCCTGGCTAGAAACCACATCCATAGTTTCCATATTCATAATGTTGGATAAGATGCTATTTCTATTCCTATTAAAAGAGTACCATTCCTAATTGAAGCCTTAAGAAAGTCATCGAAGAAACTATAAAGAAAAAATATGTTCAGTATTATTGCATGGGCCAAGGTTAAATTGCTGAAGAACTGTAACACAAACCTACTTTCCTTGTGTGAAATTCTTAAATAAAACCAAATAAAATATGTTTGTTATTTTATGTTGGGTGCCAGTATATAGTAATGGAGATTCCAGAAACCACTGTGAATTTCATTTATTGAATCTGAAGAAATAAACTGCACTGATGGTAAGATGGTTAACCTTTCTATCTGCTAAATTAAGGAAGCAGAAGTAAAATGATTGCAAAAGCATTGGGAAACCCCAATCTAGTGCCTTTGTTCTTTAACCAATTTTTAAAGAAAAAAAAAAACACACTTGTTAATAGTACGAAGGAGAAGTTCTCAACTTTTTTGGCATTAAAAATATCTTTTCATTAGTTTTTAGTTTTTAAGATAAAGCTGGTTTTCACAATTTTGTATTTAGTATAATTTAGTCCCCCTTCCATCCCCTGGTGAAAATACAACTGAAACAGTACTTAGAGCAACAAAAGAAAAAACAGGTAAAATACCTGTGTGATTTATGGTCAAGTAATAAAAAGCAAGAAAGAACTGAACTTTATTTATTTCTTAGTATTAATTACCTGTTAGTATTTAATTCTTAAGAAAGTTCAAGGAGGATAAAGTTTTTGACATGGTCATTGTTTTTGGTAACATACTTTGCTTATAATTAATAAAGAGTTTTATGGCAATGACTGTTGGACTTAATTTAAATGATTATTTGGTAATGAAAAATAATGTAAAAAATTGAATTAAAAAATACTTGAATAAAAACTAATTTTGGGAAAGATTTTAAGGACGATATGATCATTGGAGATGTTTTTAAGCTGAGAAATGTCACAATATTTCAGTTCTAGATCAATTGAATTCAACAATCAATTACAATAGCCACACATAGCTTGCTAAGTGCTATAAAAGATTTAAGTGATGTAGAAGGGTCTAAGAACTCAGATGTCAAACCACTAGTTGCACAGTTTCCCAAAGACTAAGTTGTTTAAAAAAAATCTCAAAAATGCCGCACCATTTTTTTTGAAGGTTATTATTAAATAATTACGTATGCATAGTACAAAATATGCACTAGGGCATTAGAGGAACTTGGAGTAAATCTTCTCTAAAACAATTCTAACACTTTGTAACTGAAATGTTACACAGTCAAACTTTTCCTCAAATCCAATTCCAATAGTTGTGTTTTCTCACAGATGACTTTTACTTTATAAAGATTCCATGAAATGATATTTACTACATTATTTTAAATGTGTCTATTGTTCTAAACCTTCTATTTGTAGAATCCTTAACATCCCAATCTCTGTGTGAGTGTGTGATAGATTGTTGTTGCTAAAGGTGGGTTCACCTCACTGAACCAGAGGGAAACACCAAGATCAAATTCAAATTTTATAAAAGCTTCCACTTTTCAGTTCTGCCTGGGGGGAAACAAAATCGTCTGGCCCACATGAGATAGCACAGTATCAAATGACTGACTGAAGCCCTTTGAAATAACTCTCAGCACACTGAAATCAACCTTAACACCTTAACAAGAGGACTGACAGAATTTGGGTTTTCAAAATATCTTTTTTCTTGCCTCCTAATCTACAACATAGTTTCTTCACATTTAGCTGAAAATTTGAAGTGAGCTCAAGCATTTTGTTTATAAAGAGACCTGTACCCAAATTGACACAACTTTTATTTTCACCTTTGGATATTCTTCAATATAGTCAAAGTTATTCTTACATCTGCTTAGAATTAGTCTAAAGAGAATTGTTAGAGAGAGAAAAAAATGAAGGGGAAAATTGAACAAGCATACACATTTTATAGGAAAGAATTCTTATAAAGTGAGGCACAGCTATTGGAACCTAAAGTGACTTGGCCAGGTGGATCTGCCACTAAGCATTTTCCCCCTCGGGTAGAACACTGTAGATTTTATTTGAAATATTAGAAATCTAAAAAGAGTTGGCCACATATCCCACTATACATTTCACAAATTTCTCCCAAGCCAAACAACTTAATTCCAAATATTTTTAACCAAAAGGCAATAAATATTTTCACTGTTAAATTCATTTTCAACTTCCCAAAAAACTTCTAAACTGTTGGCTTTCTAACTCATTCCTCACACTCATTTCTAGGATTTTACTCAAATCCATAAACTTTTTGTAAGAATATGTAAATTCTTTGTTTTTAAGTCCTTTAATGGCCAACTAATTACATTGCTTTTAGCATACAAGGTATGGCATAAGTTTGCAGTTGCTTGTATGGAAAATAATATAATAATTAACAATACAAGTATAAACTCTGTTTCATATACTCACAATCATAAACCTGCTTTTGTCCCATCCTGTATTTACTCTATAAATATCAAGGCAAGTCTCCCAAAGTAATTATAAATATACACCTTACTTTTCTAAATTCTTATAAGAATGATAACTTAAATTCAGATTTTCAAAATAAGGTTTTTTTATAAGTAATACAAAAGATCTTTAATAAGCATATTTTTAGTGAAAATTTCTTCTAGAATTCTTTCAATGTCTTTCCAATAACGTTACCTAAGAAATTCTTAAAATTTAGACTCATCCAAGGAACTTACAAATTTTCATGTTTCTAAGACCTAATTTTAAAGATTCTGAGGTAGTAGGTTTGCAACGGAGCTCAGGAACCTGCATTTTTATCATGGCTCTAGTGTGATGCAGATTCAGATTGTCCAATACTCAGGGCAAATTTGCTCTGTATTATTATTGTTATTATTATTATTATTATTATTATTAAATTGAGATTCCTGGTTTCAAATTGTCTTTTCCCTTGTGCTCCCTGGGGGAGCAAAATAATCAAAGCTGGCTTTTTTTTCTTCTTTAAGCTATATTATAGTCTGTCATTAAAGAGTTTCTTAAGCTTAAAGTGGAGAAAACAGCATAGAATTTCACTCTGTCATCTTTGAAATATAGACTTATTTTCCGTTAGAATTTATAACTTTCCATGCCTTTGAGGAGGGAGAGAAAAATTGAGAAACCTTAAATTTATATTCTGCCAATTGGCTTCTATGCCATTGTGCAGACTGTGACAAAAAGCCTGCATCGTTTTCTTTCCATTCTCATCAGATGGAAACTATCATAATCGATCTCAAAAGCCCTTTTGACTGGGTGGGGTATGCTGCAGACAACTCGTCTGCTCCAGTGTTGACAGCATCCCTATTGCCAGGCATTGTGTCTATTTCCTCACAACTTATAAACATCATTTAAAAAAAGTATTAATTGATCTTTACTGATAACTCTTTTTTTTATCACTTTGTTCTCATGATTGTATTCCCTGGGCACAGAGAAAAGACACTTCACCTTTTTCCCAACTGGCCTAGCACAGCTAGCTGATACTTTGATACATTTATCAGACTTCAATTGCAGGTGGGACGCCATTTTGTGTCTCTCAAGTTTCCTACACTTTTTGGCAAAGTGTTATGCTTAGTAATTATTTGAATAAATGGAGATAAACATTTCTTCCATTCTAAATGGGTGACGAAGAGATGTGTAAACAAGCTTAGCCGAAGATGCAAAGGAATATGTGGCATATGACAGCAGTAAATGTCATAGGGTCAGAAGAAGAGAGAGAGGAAGGAAGGGAGGGAGAGAGGAAGGATGAAAGGGAGAGAGAAAGAAAGAAAGAAAGAAAGAAAGAAAGAAAGAAAGAAAGAAAGAAAGAAAGAAAGAAAGAAAGAAAGAAAGAAAGAAAGAAAGAAAGAAAGAAAGAAAGAAAGAAAGAAAGAAAGACAAAGAGAAAGAAAGAAAAAGGAAAGAGAGAGAGACAAAAGAAGAAAAGAAAGATGGAAGGAAGGAAGGAAGGAAGGAAGGAAGGAAGGAAGGAAGGAAGGAAGGAAGGAAGGAAGGAAAGAAGGAAGGAAGGAAGAAAAGAAGGAAGGAAGAAAAGAAGGAAGGGAGGGAGGGACAATGATGACTTTATTGAAAAGGTGATGTTTAACCCCCCCCCCCAAAAAAAAAACCATTTTGACATGGTGTGGAAAAGTGTGGTGTATTAAGTATAGTGAGTGGTTAAGCAGAGTCTAAAAAGGACATTATTAGAATTACTGCTGATGAACACCTCACCAGATACTGTATTTTAGGTTAATCTGCATTTAGCCAAGTTAATGTCCTCTAGGTCAGGAAATAAGGGTCCAAGCAAGCTAGAGAGCATAATACAAAACACTTTGCATTGAGCACCTCCTCTTTTTTTTTTTTTTTAACATTTTGCACTATGTGATGATAAGGACTCAAATTTTTTGGTTGTGGTAGGTTCTTTCATGAGATGATGATCAAAATTTATTCATGTCAATTATGTTCATCCTGATTTTAAATCTACAATCTTTACAATACCTGATAACAATTAGAGTACATCACATTTTAAGACTTAAGTTCATGATTTCATATGACGTTAATAAAAATAATCATATTTAAGTTAATTTTTTCTCTTCTAATAAGATTCTGCAAGAATCAGCTCTATGGGGAGTAGGAGGAGAGCTGGGTAGAGAATCGGGAACTGGTGTTAAGAAGTCAGATTTAAGTTTAGAAGGAATAAACTAATGTTAATAAATATCCTTCAAATCAGAAAGAACTAGTAAGAAACTATGGGCCCTTGGTAAAAGTCTAAACAAACTTTTCATATGTCTCTTACCTAATCACAAAGCTTTCTTTACTCTCTAGTCAAAAATATAAAAAGCAAGCCAGGCTAATCTCTGAAAAGCAAGGTTTTAAAAAAAGTTTTACAAGTGTTATATTTTTCTCCTCTCCAGTTATGATTCAGCTTTTGGGAAGGGGTACATCTTGGTAAAACTGGCTTAAATCTCACATTTACTGATCTTATTGGGGTTTCTATAAAAAGAGAAGAAAAGCATTACAGAGGAGTATCCAAAGCAAAATGAAAAAAATAAATAAAGAAAAAAGATTTGTGTCATTTTCTAAAATTGGGGCTTATTTTATTGATAGTAGTAGTGAACTTATTTTATTTCTTTGGGTACAATGTCCAAGCATATTTTTAATAATGTGAACACACCTGATAGATTACATGTGGGAAAAGGAATCTGGCCTCCACCAAATTATTTCTGTTTATTGTAGCTTCTGGACATTTGTTTTTTCTCCTAACTTTTCAATTTTTCTTATCCAAGGACAAAAAATTATTATGAGTGGGCCAAGACCAAGGGTTCACCATGTTTCTAGCTTTCCTGCTTTCCATTCCTCTTTTCCATGGCAGGCATCTGGGGAATAAATGCACAGCAGTCAAGGCCATACAAACACAAATTTCTTTCAAACAACCCCCCCCCACACACACACACACAGTGTTACTCCTAACAATGTTATCCTACCTTTTCCCTTAGGTTAGAGTCAGACATTAGACATTTACAACACTGAAGACAGCTTGAGTTTTCCCCAAGTCCACACCCAAATCTTAATTTGCCTATTTTATATTATTAGAAAGTTGTGAATGCTGAGCCTTGGTCATATGTCTGGCAGGGAAAAAATTTAATAATTCTATAAATCTGTCAGTGAGCATAAAGGCAAACTAACAAGAAAGAGTGGCCCCGTGGAAAAGAGAGAGACAGACAGGTAATGAGAGAGGGCAGGAGGGGAGATGGAAGGCAAATAGGTAACAAACAAAAACAAAACATACAGAGAAATGTTTTATAATTTTAGAAGGAAACTACCAAAAAGACAACCATGGACTTTTACTCGATCCAGGAGCTGATGGACCTCATCTCTTTAGAATAATGCCTTGGGATGGCTATATTTATCTTTGTGCCTCCTTTGGGGTATTTATATTCCTAGGGGACATAATAACATTGACTTATCTCAGGTGAAAATTAAATCCATTGGCCAGGCAAAGCAGGGGAAGTATATTGTGGGAATGAAGAGGAGCTGCACAGACAAGGTCGTCTATAAAGGGTAGGTCCTACAAACTAGGTTCTTGATTTCAGAGAGATGGTGAAGGGAGCAACAACCCACAATGAACCTAAGAAAAACTTTTCTTTCTTTTTTGTTTTGTTTTGTAATCTTGTTTTCACTAGACACAGAAGAGATTGACTACCTATTCAAAAGATGAGAAAATTAACACTTCACCACACTCTCCATCGATTCTGTCCATTATTTGTTTTGTATTGTCAAAGTTTCTTCTGTTTACTTTCTGTTTTATAACAACAAACTGCGAATTATTCAGTGTTAATTCTATTTAAGATTATTTAATGCACAGTGCTTTAAATCATATCTATCTTCTCTAATTCAAATAATTGCACAATTTGTTTAATTTTTGTCATCGTTTGGGGTTTCTTTAAGTTTACAATGAAAACATGAAGAATTGTAGTGCAGTTATAATTATGAGATTTTTAAAATATTTTGAAATGTTTGTTGCCTTTAGATATGCCTTTAGTTCAGCCTATTGAATTTAATTTCCAAATTTTTTAAAAAAGCACACTAGCAATAAAAGTACATCTTGGGGTCTTAGACTTCAAGAAAAAATAATTATTCTCAAATCCTGACAGGAAAAAGTGAGTAACATCCAAGAGAGAAGAACAGAGTAAGCTCCCCTCAACCATGTTCAATGACAGGAGTCAATATTTGTCAACAAAGCTCTGTAGGAAAGAAATGGTGAGAAAGAAAGTAAAATTCCACAACTTTGCTTTTTTTGCAGGATGGTATATGTCTAGCCTTGCTTTCTGCACATGGCCAGGTCACCTGTGCCTTGGATGTCCTGCTGGTTGAGGGGCCTGATAGAAAGAATACTGACATAAGCAATAAGCCTGGGCATCACAAAGTCTCGCTCTGTGGCCCTTGAACCAGTTTAGACACAAAGACTCTTAGACCCAAAGGTCTGAAGGATCATTCGGTCTAGTTTTCTTGACTTATGTACTTATGTATAAAGATGTCAAAGATCACAGGAGTAATCTTTCACTGAAGTATTTAGTGGCAAAATGATGGCTATAACCCACACTGTTTCACTCCACCCCTGAGTGCTCTTCTGCCTCTATGAAACCAATTACTTGTCCAGGAAACAGTTTCATTTTTGTCTTTTTAATGGATATTAATATTCATATAAAAGACTAATGCTCATTGTCCTTTGAATGAGGCAGATCTGGGTTTAAGTCTTAGCTGCAGAACTTACAATCTGTGTAAAATTGGGCTGGCTAATATAAAGTATGAACTTCAAATTCCTGGTTTATAAAATAAGGATAGTCTCTACTGCCTGAAACTCTTGTGACTATTAAAGGAGATCATTGTATAAGAGTTTTAAGTAAAATTGTTTTGATGACTTTTTAAAAATAGCCCATATGGGTTGTTTGCATATGTTGAATGATTTATTATCAGTGTTGTTTCTGTTTGGTGCTATGGTTTAAACGGTCTTTGGAGAAGAAAAAGAAGAAAAGAAGAAAGGGGGTTTGAGGAAGGAAGAGGAGAAATAGGAGCTCTGGCCATGTATTTCTGTTGGTTAGACTGAGCATCCTCCCGATATATTGATATATACCAAGGCTGTGAGTTTCATCATCGGTGAGGGCACACACAAGCAACAACCAATGAATACATAAATAAAAGGAACAACAAGTCAATATTTCTTTCTGTCTTTCTCCCTTTTTCTTTCTCTAAAATCAATCAATAATTATTTTTAAAGGAGGAAGAGGAGTAGGAGAAAGGAAGGAGAGAAGGAGAAAGAGAAGAATGAGGAGAAGGAGAGGACAAAAAGGGAGGGGGGGAAAAAAGAAAGAGAAGATATAAAGGTGCAAAAAGACAGAGAAGGATCAGAAAAGGGGAGGTCTACCACTACAGGGCACATTTCAGATGAATAATCAAACCTTCCAGCTGTGTCCTCACTCTAAACTTAACATGGAAAAGGTACAAGTGACAGAGGATTCTTTTTATCTTAAACTAAACATCCTTATTCTCTCTGGGATGGCGATCTTGAACTCATGTTTCTGGAATTTGTGAATCTAGTGCTTCAGCTCTGCAGGTGCTGAATGGGTTTACTTGAGAAACAAAGAAAGCATTTTACCCTTACAGAAAAATAACTAATTGAAACCTGGCAGACTGCTGCCTGATACTTCATCTCTGAAAATAGAATTAGATACAGTTTAGAAAAAAGTACACAATGAAAGACTTCTCTGGTCCAGAGTGTAGAGACTTCTATCATGGTTACAAATAGCAGTAAAGTGTATCTCCAATCGCTTTTTCAAGGTGCAAGTGAAATCTAATCCCACTTGTTCCTTATGTCTGGAGAAGGATAAAGAAAGGCTAGAGATAAAGCAAACTCAGAATGGTTGTCCCGTTTGAAATTGAGAATATTTAAAAATATATCTGTTGCAAAAAGATAAGCTAAAATTGCTCTAGAGTTACTTTCTGGCATCCATTAGGCTTACTTTCAGTTTAGTTTTTTTATTTTTTTTAAATGCTATCACCTTTTTAGCTTAATAACTCAAAGAATGAATGAGGTAAATAGAAAGACCACAATAAAAGAGTTTCTTAGGGGGAGGAAAAGTTCAACCCTAGAAATAGCCAGGAATGCTAGCACTAGTCAAGGAAATACCAACTTAGCAATAGATGAGACGACAATGAAAATGAGGGTGAGCAGGAAGTGAGAGGTGTTCTCCACATTATAAGTGTCAACCTCCCTCCCCCACCACAAGTGGTTCTGAAAATCCATGTCTGAAAAAAAGTGTGATTGTGGTGATTTGTTTACATTAATATCAGTCTTTCTTGCAAAAATCTTAAAGGCCTGTTTACTAGACAATGCTTCTCATTGAAATGACTTAAATTGTGATATATAAGCCATGACCCAAAAGTTTAGCAAACTATTCTTTTCATTTTAAAAAATATTCTTCTCTCAGCAAGTAGTGGTTAAGGATTTGGAGAACTTCAGCATTTTCAAGGGTAAGGCATCTGAGCACCCTTATATGTTGTAACCAGCCGTGAAGTCATTGTACTTGCATTTCCCACCTTAGAAAGATAAAGGCCATTGTTTTCACAGGCCAATACAAGTTTAATAATAAATCTAGAATTAAGAAGATTGTGCTCAGAACTAAAGGCCATTTTAAAATGAAATAAAACTTTTATCTCAGAATTTTTCTTGGAAAATTCTAAGAAATAGAAATAGAAAGCCAGATAGTCTTTTTTTTAAATTGTTTTGTCTGTTTCTTTTCTTGCCAGAGAGTTGACAAATCTAAAAAGTGACTGCAAAATGTTGGAAAGCCTAACTGCCAAACAGAAGGAAAGAAACAGACAAAACACTTTGTTGTGTTTCTATCAACAAAGTGCTCAGGTCCCATTAGAATGGCCCAGATGTCCAGTCTATATATTTGTCTAGGAAAATAGAACTACTCAAATATATTAACACCAGCCAAGTGTAATTAACAGAACAAATGATCTCTCCAGATCCCTCCTTCATCGTTTCACTGCAATATTTAAAATCAAATTAATCTAGAGTGGGAATCCACATGACACCCAAAGGAAAATGAAATACCAGGCAATCTCTGTATTTAGGATACTTCAAGCCAAGGGCTCAACTAATCTATGAGGGACTTCAGAAGGAAAGCGTCTTGGGAATCACCCAGCCTAAATATCTCAGTGACATATTGGCCCATGAAGCAGAACAACTCACCCAAGAATAAAGTTTGGAAATCTAATAGGGACACTGTTGCAAGTGGTTGAGAACATAGGCTTTTGACCTTGTCTTTATAAAAACCTTCTAATGTGGTTATTTGGTGGTCTGGGGAGTGAGTGTGTCAACATATACATTCTATATTTAGAGGACACAATTCAATCCATAAAGGAATAAAAGAGGGAGCAGAAAGACAAATTATAAAAATTGAGGTTGTTCAAGCTAGATTAACTGAAGCTTGCACTGGGAAATTAGAGGTGGAGTAGAAGAGAAGTGAACAAATTTGAGACACATATTGGTAACAAAGTCACAAGAAATTGCTGATGAACTGCATGTAAAGTACAAGAGTAAGGAAAGAGCAAGGATGTCCTCTAAATTTTTTGCCTCAAGAAATCTCTGAGTGCCATCTATACTGCTCACAAAAATTAGGGAATATTACAAAATGAATATGAAGCTGTAAAATATCCCTAATTTTTGTGAGCAGTAAATTAGCTGTAAAACTTTGGGTAAGTTACCTCTACTGTTCCTCAGTTTCTTCATTTGTAATTTGATGATATATATAACACATAACAATGTTGGGAAGATCAAATCTGTTAAAATATCGGTGAAGTCCTGAAATACCTGCATTCAATATATTTTCTTTTGATGTGTGATGCATTTATAAAATTCATTATTATTATTTTTTATACCAATGACACTCATGGGTACTGCACCCAATCCAAGAAGTAACCATGACCAGTCACCTCTCTGTGCTTATGTTCTCGCCCTTCGCTAGCCTTCTGCTGGTCACTCCCACTATAAAAACCATTGTCCTAAATTTTTTTTATCACATTTGGATTTTGTTCTTAAAATTCATAATTGTATTGCATACATTTATGCTCAAATAATATAATGTCTTATTTTACTCAATATTGAACTTTATAAAAAGTATATCACATTCTTCTCAGACTTGATTTTTTTATTCACGATTCTGTTATCAGGATTCATTCATGTTATTGTGTTTAGTTGTAGTTCATTCATTTTTATTCTAGTATAATATTTCATTGGGTACTACCATTTATTAATTTTTGTATTGATACACATTTCTGTTATTACCAGTCTTTTGCTATTTTTAAAGGACTGTTACAGATATTTTATACATATTTTCTTTTGCATATATGTAGAGATTGTGTTGGGTTTAGCTTGCTACTCAAAGTGTGAGCTGATTGGCAGTATGAGGACGAGTATTACCTAGGAGCTTGTTAAAAGTGTGGAATCTTGGTTCATGCCTGGAAATTTGCAATTTACCAAGATCCCTGTTCTATTTATATGCATATGTAGAAATAGAATGGCTGGGTATTTTATTAACTTTTAACTTTATAATATAATGCCAGATTGTTTACCTAAAATGTTGTACCAATTTACAGTCCCACATTAAACAATAAAAATGATTATATCTCCTTCAGTCTTTTAAATGGTCAGTCTTAAATTTTGACCATTGAATAAACAGAATTAAATAAGAGAATTGAAGCCTATAAATTACATTTGAATTACTAATATCACAGAATTAAACTCACTTTTATATACAATAGTTTTACTATTTTTTGCATTATATTTTTAGCACTTTATTTAGATGTCTTTTTGACCTATAATTGTTTTAGAATTTTTTTCTTAATTTTAAAATATATGTGAATTGTCTTTTTATGTAAATTCTGGTATATTGTTTGAATTAAAAATGGTGCATATAAGTCACCTAATCTTTGAAATTTGTTGGAAAAAAATTGGCTTTGTGGCCAAGTATGAAATTAATTTTTATAAATACTTTAATTGAATTTGAGAATGATATTAATTTTCTTATTTTTCAATATACAATCTTATATCTGTTCATTAAATTAAGTTTGAAAATTTTGTTGTCTTACCTTTTTGTGTGTGTGTGTGTGATAGAGACAGAGAGAGGGACAGATAGGAAGAAACAGACAGGAAAGAGAGAGATGAGAAGTATCAATTCTTTGTTGCGGCACCTTAGTTGTTCATTGATTGCTTTCTCATGTGTGTCTTGACCGGGGGTTGGGGGGGCTACAGCAGACTGAATGACCCCTTGCTCAAGCCAGTGACCTTGAACTCAAGCTGGTGAGCCTTGCTCATACCAGATGAGCCCACACTCAAACTGGTGACCTCGGGGTCTTGAACCTGGATCCTCTATGTCCCAGTCCAATGCTCTATCCACTGCGCCACCACCTGGTCAAGCTGTTGTCTTATCTTTTGTATCCTTATTGATTTTTTAATCTGCTTGAATATTAATAACTTAAAGGAGTGTTTTTAACTGCAAATAGAACTACCTTATGACCCAGCAATCCCTCTACTGGGTATATACCCCCAAAACTCAGAAACATTGATACGTGAAGACACATGTAGCCCCATGTTCATTGCAGCACTGTTCACAGTGGCCAAGACATGGAAACAACCAAAAAGCCCTTCAATAGAAGACTGGATAAAGAAGATGTGGCACATATACACTATGGAATACTACTCAGCCATAAGAAACGATGACATCAGATCATTTACAGCAAAATGGTGGGATCTTGATAACATTATAAGGAGTGAAATAAGTAAATCAGAAAAAAACAAGAACTACATGATTCCATACATTGGTGGAACATAAAAATGAGACTAAGAGACATGGACAAGAGTGTAGTGGTTACCAGGGGTGGGGGGAGGGAGGACAGGGGGAGAGTTAGGGGGAGGGGGAGGGGCACAGAGAACTAGATAGAGGGTGGCGAAGGACAATCTGACTTTGGGCGAGGGGTATGCAACATAATTTAATGACAAAATAACCTAGACATGTTTTCTTTGAATATATGTACCCTGATTTATTAATGTCATCCCATTACCATTAATAAAAAATTTATTATGAAAAAAAAAAAAAAAAGGAGTGTTTTTAAATCTATCACAATGATATTACATTTTTTTTAGTATCTGCCTAGAGTTATTAATTTTCTACTCTAATATATTTATATTATATTAGCATATTATACTAGCATATTAGAATATTAGTATATTATATAATTAGTATATTATATAGTAATATATTTCAATACTATTTTATAAGTTGCAAGTATATTTACATTTTTTCTGTTATATTGAACTTTAGGTTGTGACACTGTGAACTTTTTCATTGCTAATGATGCGTTTTTTTATATAATTAAAACTATACCAGGTATTTTTTCAATAGTCACCCAATATATGCATTATGAATGCCAACTTTGGTAGGGGAAGAATTTGATGGTCTTGCTCACTACTGAATCCCTAACATCTAAACCATTTCTCAAGTATAGTAGATCGTCAATAAATATTTGTTTAATTGATCAATGGAAAAGTTTCAGATGAGGCACAACAGAGAGAGCTGTTAATTCTAGTTTAAAAGCTTGATAAAGAATTCTTATTTATACATTAAATAATATTATTTTTATGATAAAGGATATTAATTCTATCTGAGAAAGTTCAGAAGCAAAGGGACAAAGTAGCTTAAGGCGAGTCTTGAAAGATGTATGGGTGTTCCTAAGTGGAAAAAGGATAGATTCCAGGAAGAAAGGACAGAGTTTTCATATAGACCAGAGCAAAACCAGCCACAAACTGGTAAGTATGGCTTCAGTATGAAGTGACTTAATATGGTGCATGGTAGTGTGGTACGTGGTTAGACAGACATGAGCAGAGGAGGACTATAGGCCAGGCACAGAAGATCACCAAGGCAGAGAGCCCCAGGTGCCTATCAAAGGGCAAAATTGGGAAAACAAGGACCTTACCCACAGGGTGACCCTTCCTCCTTCAGCTGGTCATGCAGTTTAGACCCTCTGATTTCATATCACTGGTCATGGAATTCAGACCTTCCCCTGACTATTTCTCCCCTGGCATATCACAAGTCATGTAGTTTTAGACCCCTCAGAGGAGGAACAAACAAGAAAAACAGAGAAAAGTGCTTAAGAATTAATTCCTAGAGCTAATATCTAGGCTTCAGTTGTGTTTCAGCTCCAAGCCCAAAAAAACAGCAAAAGCAAAGAAATCCATAGCTAACCTTAGGATCAGCTGCATTTACTAATGACTCACTGCCTTGGGGCCAACTAAGAACAAACCTAGAGAGCTGATGAGTATTCTACTGAGATTTTCTCCTAAAACCTCCCCTAAAATTCTCACCCTTAAAGTCCCTTAGGATTGAGGTCTAACATGCTCTCCAGGAGTAAGCCCACACCTTTCCCTTCTTCCTTTTCCTTCTCCTTTTCTCTCTCCAGGCACATTTTTCTTGCCCCTCTTTTTCTCCTAAGTGCTAATGGGCCCCCATGAAACTAGCAACCAGGGGAGCAGTGGGCAGAGGCAGCTCATCCCAGGATAACCCCCTTCCTTTCTCTAAGGTCCCCTTTTCTCTAACTTTTTTCCTGCATGGCCAATAAAGTCTTCCTTTACTTGCTGCATTTTGTCTCTTCATTGAATTCTTTCTCTCAAGAAGGCAAGAATCAAGGTCTTGTCATTTCCCCTGAAACAGTAGGGCTTGGCAAGGCCTGATAAGAGCAGATAAAGCTCTAGACGTAACCAAAGATCAGACAACAAGGGGCCACTTACCTTCTGGCCCTTGTATGCAGCATTGAGGGGCCTAAAGCATACCCTGAAAATGATGGTGTATCACTGAATACTTTTAAACAGTGCAAAATAAAAGACATGGTTTATATATAAGGAAATTCATTTTTATAACATTGTGGGAGATGGAGTTAAGGAAAAACATGAGAGTCTTCAGAAATGTTGATGAAAATTGAGCAAATCTTAAAGCAGCAGTGGCAGTAGGAATAGAGAGTGTTTTCTTGTTTGTCTTTGTTTATGAGACGCAATTCATAAGTAAGGTAGTTAAGGTTTTTGAATATTTTTAAAACAGAATGCATTATTTCTTTTTAAACAATAGGTACATTTCAATGGAATAAGACATAGATGTAGGTGATACTCTTTGGACTAAATGAACTGAACTGTGAAAGAAGAGCCACCACAAAGTAGAAGTGGAGTTGTAGTAATATAATGTTATAGTAATTAAATATATAGAAATAAAAAATATGGAAGATATATAAAAGTAATTAAGATATATTGTTAAAATTAATTAAGGACATTAAATAAAGTTATGCCATCTGGATAGGAATTAATATATTGTGTGTAGACGTGATAAACAGACTCTGACTTTCGCGCAGGGCTCAGTTAGTGTGTGTGTGAAGTTATATATAGATAAGAAGTGGCTTGATGTCATAACTCTGTAATTTAACATAAACAAGAAGCTTCCCTAGGAACATCTTAAAAGTGGCTTGATGTAACATTTCAGTAGATTAGCATAAAAAGGGCTCCCTGTGAGGAACTTCCAAAAAGGTGGGTTGAGGTGATAATCCTGTAGATTGACATCTGTTAGAAGGCTTTGGTCAGAAAAGGTACTAAAGCTGAGAGATATCCTGCTGAGGTAGTCGCCCAGACTCCAATGTGAACGTGGACTGTCTCCACGCAGCTCTTAGCTCTGACCAAAGACAGCCGAGAGAAGCGCACTGATGGGGCCCCCTTAAGCTGTACCCAGGCATGCCAAAAGGATTTGCGAATAATAAATTACTTGTGTGATTCTTGCAACTAACTTTGTGTGTCGGTCTTGTGTTTTTCCTCCCGTGGCAGTTAGTGTCGGTACTGATCAGTAGAATCCTCATAGCCGCCTCAAGAGTACTCTCAAAGAGGCAGGCAGCCCTGCTGATAAGTAGGAGTGTCCCACTGCACGGGTAAATTGAATCAGGGAAGCCTAATCCACATAAAGCTTGGGCTATACTGGGACAGGAGTCTTGGGGTTATTCAAGTGAGATAAAGGACACAGGACCTCACTCATTTTATGTTGCCTAAAATTTTACTTTTCTTGCCTGTGTTATGTTCAATTTCTTTTATTAGGAAAAAAATATATAGAATTTATAAGTGAATAAATAAATATAAATAGTTAAATATTTTTAAAATGTATTTTTATGTATTTCATATACTTACAGCATGTCTCTTAACTTTTATTGTTATTTATATGCACATTTTTAGTTCTGGTAATAAAATTACTTTATAGTTTGCTTAAAATAAAATTTTTTTTTCAATTGTGAGAAAAACATTAAGTAAGTAGTTATTATAGTTGCAAAATACAACAGCAACAATAAAAACATCTAAGGCCATCATTATGATAAAACTACATCTATATGAACAAAATGAACCCAAAATTTAAAAGAACACAACAAAAAATATATATATTTCTTTGGAATACTAACCTGTTAATCTCTCCAGTATTTCTGAAAACAGCTATTACTAGCTGGAGAATATCAACTAAGAAATCAACATTACTCTGGCTCAGTTAGTGGTCTATCATCTATCTATATTTTTGTACTTATGAGGGCAAGTTAATCCCTTAAAAACCTCAAAGACCCAGGACATCATAAGTCTTCATCAGAAAGGCATGATGTAGCTCTGATTTTTACACAAAGATATGGAGACTAAAGAGGAACTTTTCTAATTTTTCTATTTGTAGAGGCAAAATCAAGGTCTATTGTTAAGTCTTCAGTGAGTCAGTTTTAGAAAAGACAAGACTGATGTGCATCATTGTTTTAATCCATTCATGTGGTTGTTTATCCAGGAGATAAAAGGATAATGTACCTAATGTACATCTCATACATCTGCCATTTGACTCAATCTGAACTGATGATGGTCCTTTGACGATAGGCTATTTTACCAATAGATAGAATTCACTAAAAATATTCTGTTAAAACATATACTTTAGAGATGTTCCCTTTGTTTTAGATATGTTTGAGGTTATATGGAATGAGTATATTTTTGACTGCATAATGGCTCCCAACATAAGCTTTATTGTTAACCCTTTGAATAGTATGAACCTTCATGTATGTCCTTACTCAAAGGGTTAACAAAAAACTCACTATTCAAAGAGTTAACTAAAGGAGGAACTATATTTACCAATTATATGTCTTATTATCTCCCATTGTATACAATTATGGATATCCATAATACAGAAAGCTGAAAACTCTTATTATTGAATTATAAATTCTAACTCGGTTCTGGCTGGTTGACTCAGTGGATAGAGCATTGGTCCAGCATGTAAATATCCTGGGTTTGATCCCTTGTCAGAGCTCACATGAGAAGTGAACATCTGCTTCTCTCCTTCTCCCTCTTCTTCTTCTCTCTCTCTTCCTTTCTTGCAGCCTGTGGCTTGATTGCTACTGGCATCTGAAGAAAGGGTACAGTCTTGTAGGACTGAGGTCTTACCATGTGGACTCTGATTGTCTTCAGGTTGACGTTGTGGGAATTTAGTTGAATTGTAGGACACTCACGTGATGCCCAGAGAATTGCTTGGTGGTGGTAGTGGGGAACCCTTCCCCTCATGAATTGGAATTGGGATCTGGACTCTTTTAAATAAGGTGTGTCTAAAAACCATTTGCAAGTGGATGTTAGAAGCAGATTATATTTAGTGGGATCTTCTATTTAAAAGAGTAAAATATTGCAGGTTAGAGATTTTTTTCTTTTTTTCTCTAAATTTTAATCTATTACAGTCATGCACCACATAATGGAGATATAGTCTACAAAATTTGTGTGTAGGCAATTTTGTCATCGTGTGAAGATCCTAGAATGTAGTAACATGAGCCTAGATGGCATAGCCTACTGCACCTGTAGGCTACATGGTACAGCCTACTGCTCTTGGTTACCAACCTGTACAGTAATTGACTGTACTGAATACTTGAGGCAATTTTGACACAATGGTGTGTATTTGTGTATTTAAACATAGAAAAGGAACAGTAAAACTTGGTATAAAAGATAAAACATGGCACACTTGTACAGGGCACTTATCATGAATAGAGCTTGTAACACTGAAAGTTGCTGTGGTGAGTCAGTGAATGAGTGGTGAGTGAATGTGAAGGCCTAGGACATTACTGTGCACTGTTAGAGATTTCATATACATTGTACACCTAGGCTACACTAAAGTTATAAAGCAACACGAGATTAAGTCAAGCACAAGAGAAAATGATGCAATCAAGAGACATAAATACAAGATGTACGAAGCTGATGCTGGCATAACATGGTATTGTTATTTACAAAAATTTTTTTTAATAAATTAAAATAATACACTAAAATAATGATAAGAAGTATAGTATGGAAAATACATAAAGCAGTAACATAATTATCAAGTATTATATACCATACATAACTGTGTGTTCTGTACTTTTATATGATTGGCATTGAGGTAGGTTTGTTTACACCAGCATCACCACAAACGCAGGAATAATGTATTGTGCTATGATGTTATGATGGCTATGACATCACTAGGCAATAGAAAATTTTCATTTCCATTATAATCTCATGAGACCACCACTGTATACACAATCCATCATTCAATGAAATACTATGTGGCACATGACTGTATTTTATATATGAGAGATATAAATTTTATAAGTCAAACACAGTGATATCATTTGCTATGTTTTATTTTGCTATTAGCTTGTTCAACATAACATGCAAATAATAAAAAAAAGAAACATACACATGACTTAAAGTAAAAAATAATTCCAGAAAAGTTTCTCTAGGTAACAATATAAATTCTTAATATTACAAATTCTGCTTTAAATGTATGTGGCTTCATTAATTTTGTTTAGTATTTTGAAAAATCATTGGTGCCAACATTTATCATCCATTTTTCAGCTAAACAGATTTGACATACTATGTTAATTTGATTCAATAGAGTAGACATCCCTATATATGTAATTCTTGTATTTGGGCATATTAAGTTAAGATTTAGATATTATAAAACTCGGCTGACTTGCATGCAACCAGTAAAAGGTTTTGCACGTTTGACAGTAGAGATGTAAAAAACACTAAATTTACAAATAAATCATTAAGTTTGTTGTATGTGTGTGTATGTCTGTGCTTGTGATGAAATAGGCCTGCTTTTCATCTCTTCTTTTTAAAAAATAGTAAAATGTTTACAAAACATTTTCTCTCAAAATGTAAAATTCATGGAAGTAATAAAAAACAACCACAAAATGAACATTATGGAAACCATCACAAAAAAATGTAACCATAAAATGTGCTCCAGGATGCACCTCAATATTATTGAAATGAGTAGATATTAATTAACAGTGATTTCATTTGCTACACGCAGGCATTCATACATATCAGGTGGCAGATTGGTGTGGGTGATACGGTTGCCATCTAGACGCAAATGCTTAATCTTGGAGTAGGATAGTGGTCCCAGGATTTTACAGAAGCTCTTTACATCAAACTCTGGAAATTAGAGAATAAAAACCATTAATCATCTTTTTCGTTTTTATTAGACAGGGTTAAAACAATCTTTAAAAATTCTCAAGTTCATAATAATATCAAATAGGATTTCTTCTCATTTGAAAAAACAAAGTTATTTTCTTGGTGTATCTTTGAATTTGGACTTACTAAAGAAATATGCCAGACTCTAAACAATACAATATTTAGTAACATAACAATAGTGGACCAGAATATTCAATGGAACTTTTCAAAGAACAATATTTCTTATAAGTTTTTCATTTAGAAAGATCTGATTTTAGAAAGACATTTAATGTGTATCATGTCAGCTAAGAACTTTTTGAAATATTCAGCCTGAATAAGTGAGAGGGGTTTACTAGATGACCTCTAAAGAGTTTCCAAATAAGCACACACCATGACAGATTCAAAACTCCAAGGCTAAACCCAGTCATGGAATGTCCACTATCTGAGCCACATCATTTTCTGTGGTCAGAAAGTTGGCACAAGAGAAAAACTGGTTTAATTCTAGTGGAAAATAAGATTGTGACTAGACTTCATGGGTTCAGATGTTTACATCGAAGTGTCTATGTTTACTCAAGTATATTTCAGAATAACCTCACTTGGTCCTTTATCTTGTTATTTTCGTTTATTCTCAAATTCTAGTTAACAATGACTTTAGTGGAAGCCCAACTACACTCTGCTCTTTACGTCTAGGATGCTGTCCTACATAACACACTAGTCAAATTCCAGGGATCTTTGCTCTGGTACCTCCCACAGAGAAAGAATAAAACAACGGAAAAAACAAAGGCTTAGGCCTGTATTTGTCCTCTGCCTTTGCCATTTACCAGCGGGGTATCTTTGGATTGTTTATTTGATCTTTTTGTTAGATATATGTCACACTGTGTTACATGAAAATTAAATTCATTAAGGTATGTAAAACACTTCATAGAGTGTTAGCACATAATACATGCTAAATAATTATTGATATCCTTTAAAAATTTTTTCTAAATTATGTCACATTAGGAAGAGCTGTGATTAAGCAAGTGCTTTAGACATATAAGTTTGAAATATGAGAAATAGTTTTTGGCTACAGATTTCCTAATGCAGAGAAATATTTAAGAAAATGCAGACAATTGGTACACATAATTATTATGTGGCAAAATACTTTAAAATGAAGACACACATGCAAAGACAAATGACAAAAATATCTGACATGTATATTCATAATTGTCCAGGAAAAGGAAGGAAGAAAGGTAACTACTCATTTCCAAATGGTTATAAGTGCTGGGCACTGTGGTTTCAATCTCACTTTGGTACTGAGTGGCTGTCAGCATTCAATCTCATAGCCTACTTTTCCCATCTCCCACATCAGCTCTTCCTTCTTTCACTCATGTAATGAGGACTGGTCTTTATCTCCCCAAATTCTCCTGCATTCATGTCTCTTCCCTCTTTGACCTCAGAGAACGAGGTGGTTCTGCCTTTGCTAGTCTCCACCCACCATGTATAACAGAGTTTCTTCAGCCCTCAAACATCTTCAATCCCTAGCATTTTGGCCAGTCTAAGCTTCCTTCCTCCTAACCACAAATATTTATAATGTGGGACCATATATTACCACACAGTGAGTTTTCTACTAGAAAAAACTTTTAGGGTCCAGCTCTGATAGTTTGACTGTATATTCTATGACAAGCAAATATTCTAGGTAAGAAAGATCATGTGGCATTTCAGAGTTGGCAATCATGGTCTCCTTCATGAAACACCCTAACCTTCCTAGGAGTTACAGAAAACTGTAAAACTGTTGCAGAATTACAAAGTGTTATATTAACAAGGCACACTGTAATTTCTCTAATAGGAATGTTAATATTCTTAACCAGCATGACAAGACAACCAACTTCCATGGTGTAAAGATGCTCCATTTCAAGAGATTATTTTGAAGATATAATTGTTTTATGTGTGAATCAGTGTTTCCCACCTGAATTTTCATTTAGAAAGCATATCCAAGAATCATAGGTTTCTCTTGTGCCAGGCTCTGTTAAAGAGTAAGGTGGGGAATGTTAAATGCCAATTTCCCGCCTGTTTCTGTATCTGTATTATTTAAACTGAAAAATGTCCCAGAAGACAAAAAGCGCACATAAATAGTCAAAGTGGATCAGATCAAACTCCTACCCAGAAGATAAATGAAAAATAAAATATGGCAGCCAGATGCCCTGGCCAGTTGGCTCAGTGGTAGAGCATCAGCCTGGTATGTAGATGTCCCAGGTTTGATTCCTGGTCAGGGCACATAGGAGAAGTGCCCATCTGCTTCTCCACCCCTCCCTCTCTTGCTTCCCTTTCTCTCTCTCCTCCGCTCCTGCAGCCACGATTAGAGTGAGTTGGCCCAGTCCTGGTTGAAGCACATGAGGGAGTCTGTCTCTGTCTCCTGTCTTTTCACTAAAAAAGTAAAATAAAAACAAACACAAAAAACTATAGCAGTAAGAGAAAGGAAGGAGAAACTGTGGAAAAATCAAATGGGGTAGAGGGTTATGTATAAGAAGGAGCTCTGTAATACTATTTTTAAAAACCCTTATCATATTCCTTCTCTCCTTAATCTTCCTCACAGTCTTCATACACCCTCTGGGAAGCCACACACAACCTGGATAATGGAAACAGAGGGTGGTCAGGATAGCCAAGTGCTCTGTTGAGCCCCAAGGGACGATGTTCCAAGGATAAGCAGGAAGGAGGCTGGAAAACCTCTGCTAGCCATGCCTCTTCTGCACTTGTTTGTTCCTCCCTCAGCTAGATCTTGCCAAGAAATAAATGTGGGACACAAATCTAAGTCACAAAGAAAACAAATAATAGATATATATCAAGCATTAACACATTAGTATTAATTAGCCTAGAATACTAAATTTGAAGAAATTAGTGATTAAATTCTATGATCCTAATGGTTTCTTATCTGGACACTCCAAAGAAAGGACAGATATTGGATAAATAACTGAGCTAGAATTCTTCTGTATTTGAATTAGAGGGATGTTTTATTGGTATTTTCATTAAATATTTTTAATGAAACCAGATGCAATGTTTCTGTTGCATCACTTTAGGCACTTAAAAACTTGTGAATACATCAATCAAACATAGGCAAGGCTTTCTACTTACTTTCAAGTTCGTTGACTTCCAGGTAATAGTTTTCAAGATTTTCATTGACAGTCGGTATGCTTTTAAGCTTATTATAGGACAGATCCAGCTCAAGCAAGGATGATACGTTGAAAGAATTTCCAGGTATCCCACTATCGGCCAGTTCGTTATGAGACAAACGCAGATATTGTAGTCCCTTAAAACGCTTGAAATACTCATCTGGAATGTTGCTGATCTTGTTGTTGTCCAAGTAGAGGGTTAGAAGAGAGACTGGGAGACCAGGAGGCAGTTTGGTCAACTGATTGAAGCTCAAGTCAAGGTACTCAAGTGACTTAAGACCTTTAAAAGCAGCTGAAACACCCTCGTCTTTCAGTTGATTCTGTTGAAGATGGATGAAGGTCAGGTTTACCAGTCCCTCAAAGGAGCCGAGCTTGGAGATCTTGTTATGAGTCAGCTGCAGGTCCTCCAGAGACTTGGGCAGGGGGCTCACCGATTCTGTCAGGTTATTGTAATTTATGTGCAGCTTCTTCAGCTGTTTCAGTTTAGAGAAGATTCTTCCTTTTATCTTGGAACTTTCTAGAAGGTTGTGATCTAGAATGAGCCACTCTAAGTCGGTTACGTTTTCAAAGGCTTTTTCGTCAATGTGGTCAATCTGGTTATTCCGTAGGTAAAGGTACTTGATTCCGGAAGGCACCATGGGCACGCTTTTCAGCTTCAGCTCATCGCAGTACATGGCCGTGGGGTAGCTTTCGGGGCAGTTACATTCCGGTGCACAGTTCGGGGAAGACCGCCCGTAAATCGACAGCGGGAAGTCATAATCCTCGTAGTAATGGCTGCTGGCACAGACGATGAGTGTCAGGAGGAGGGTGAACGCACCCAGATTCATTTTTGGCATGCGCATTGACCCCTAAATAAAGTGGAAATATATTATAATCTCGTATACTTTCAAGAAAAAGATATTTGATTTGCAATGTTAAATGCATTAGACAATGTGTATTTTATCATTTTGTAGCGTTTTCCAGTGCATCTAAGGAGCTATTTTTAATTTTTATGTAAGTATGAGGAAAAGGATGTATGTTAACAACTTGTGAGGTGGTGAACAGTTTCAGGTTAGATTGCTTACACACGCGCCCCCTTCTGGGTGAGCTGGGCCTAACTGTTCCAGCCAATCTCTCCAGGTTCCTTCCTTAATTAAATGCTTTCTTGCAGGAGGTGTCTGGGTGGTGCCTGTTGACCACCATGGTACAGTCCTGCTTCAGAACACCCATCAAAACCACAAAAAATGAAAATGAGAAGACAATTGCAACCTGTACCATCTACCCTATCATTCAACATCATTAAAATGTCTCATTAAGAAGACCCACACTGAGAACATGAGCTGTCTGTGGTTTTGCTTAAAGGAAAGCTGCTCTTAACCGTGTGTGGCCGGAGGGAGAGGGCGAAGAGGAGAGAAAAGGGAGGGGGCAGTACATTCCTTTAGAAATGTCTGGTTATTGTTGTTGGTTCTCAGGAAAGGAAACGGAATTCTTGGTGGGGTGTATAGCTATTTAACTTTTGTTTAGCATTCCATACTGTTAAGCACATTGCAAAACTCTGTTCTAAAACTAATATTTAGTATATAAATACTAGTAAACATTTTTAGTAAAACTGATATTTATTAATCAGGGAAATGTCATAAATTCTAAACATTTATAAATCTACAAAGAGATCCAGTTGCTAGAAAGAGATATTCTTTTTCAAGTTTTGAATTAAAGTTTCCCTTTCTGTCAATAATTCACAAGTTCTCTACCTTCTTCAAGCCAAAATATCAGAAAGCATGGTTCACTTATTCAGATTTTAATGCTCTTACAGAATGGAAGTGGGAGAGACTGGTCATTGAGGAAAGTCTGTATTTAACAATGACATGAAAAGCCACGCAAGTAAGGATAAAACTGAAAATATAAATTAAAAAGAGTTTATAGCAATGGTCTTCTAGTATGAACATGTTTCTAAGTTGAAGCTCAATAAAGTATATTTTAATTGTTTGGGGAACACAGGGTCAAAAATTTAGGTAACGGGCACTAGAATATAAGAGCTGGTCTTTTTAGAGTGAAGAGCTATGGCTGAGGAGAATATGGTAACTCTGAGAGGGAAATCCTTAATGTGAAGCAGGGTCCACATCCCAACAGATACCATAAAGCATATATCATCCTGTGAGAAGAATGCAGAAGCTTCTGGATCCAGGGACTTTGAGATAAGTAGGATGTTTAGTATCAGAAAGTTTAAACTTCTTTGCTTGAATTTGAAATTATAAGGCACTTTATTTTGCAGATGTAACTCTAAAAAAGGTATTAGAAACACTCTGATGGCTAACACAATGTAATTTATAACCAGATTATTAGTAAATTATTCTGTAAGATAATGATAGAGTCATTTAATTTAGTTGCCAGGACTTGGCCATGAGAACAATAAATATTGCTAATGTATTTATAAGACTTTTTGTAAGCTACAGTATGTTAATATTGTAAATATTCATCCTTTTTATTTATAAGCTTTCAATTTATTTTAACTAAGTATACACTGAAATAGACATGGTAACTGTAATGTATTGACTAGTAATGAAAAAAATGTTTTTACATTTTTTGGCAGAGGAAAAACAGGGGCTCAGAATTCAAACAGAGTTTGTCACCGGATAAGAACTCCACTATGAAGCAAAAGGGCACTTTATTTAGTCCCCTCCTCCCCTCTCCAGGTTTTGCAAATACCTGTGGTTATGGAGGAAATGCTTTAAAAAAATAAATTATGCTACCTAGAATTTCTTCAAAACATATCCATTAAAACATATATCTAAAAAGAAATCTTTAAAATTAACAAAATTTAAATAAGTAACCCATAAGAGGGTATAAGTTCTTTAGTTTACATTTTATAACAACATAAAATACTATGGCAAATTGTAACTAACTCTAGCAATATATATGTGGCAAAATAACTTTAACACTGGTTGAAGTGGCTTTTCTTTGCTGCAAAATAAGTTCTAACATTACTAACCTATATAATCATTAACATAAAATATCAAATATTTTAATTGCCATACATTTTCACTGTCTAGTTCAAATATTTTTCCATTCCAACACTGAAACATTTTATAATCTCCTTTGACTAGCAACACAGCATATACTGTATAAAACTTATTTCAAATCCATAAACCATGGAAAACATTAAGAAAAGTGTGAAAGTAAATACTCAAAACTATGGATTTGCTGCTGAATAGCAATTGGCAAAGTTGTTCTGGATTTTTTTCTGTTCCTGTTACAATAAACACTGTCCCAAATAGTCAGCGTCCCCAGTGCTATAGTTAAAACAGTGCTTACCTTGCTGTCTTGACTCTGCTTTTGTTAATTCTTAAAGCAGATGCACCATGGACAAGAATCCACTAATATATGCTGTGAACTCTGTCAGGACGGAACTGGCTGCCAGATTCTCAGTGATACAAGAGCTGGAGGGGGGAAAACCCAGCCCAGTCACGCCAGTCTCTGCATGGAGTTATGTCATCATTATGGGGATCTTGTGGTGTGGCATGTGAACACTGCTCTCTAACGAAGTGCAGGTGGACATCGTGAGCAAGGACAGCCCAGTATGTTCCCTATGGAATGGGAGAGCGGATACGTGCAATACCACAGCTTTTCACCAAAAATTGCATCCTGCTGGAAGGGAGGCATCTGGAGTGAGAACACTTCTCTTAAAAAGCTCTTCACTACTGCAGCTGTGACAAAAATTAAATGTGATTCTGTCCGCCAACTATCATGTTCATAAAGCATAAACAGAATAAATAATTTCAGGAAAATGCAAATTAGCAGACTCAGAGAAATTGAGTCCTTTTGTCTATTACTCTTGAAATCCATATTAATTTATTAGGACTAACAATTTTTGGTCAGGAGGGTAACTTACATTAGTTTTTGAAATATGAAAAGTACTTCATTTACATTCTAATACAAACGATAAATATCAACCTTCCCAGCTAACTTCAAATGTTAAGGAGACACATTTTATGCTTTTCAGGTCTGGAACCAATCAGCAATGTCCTGCCTGTTTCTTATTTCATGGACTTAATTTAGGAGTTCATCCAAAACCTTACTTAGGGATAGTATCCTATAACTCAATGCCAAAAAACATAAAAGAGCATAAAAAATGTATGCTAAAAATATCACAAAGCAATAATCGTTCACTCTGTCATTGCATGCTAAGAATATACTTTTTTCAAAACTAAGAATTATACAACATTGTAATCTCCCAAAGTCCTGGTTAGATATAACTTTTATTGTCAGTTTCTTATGCCTGTTTCTAGCAAATGAGAGATCTACTCATTTGCTTGTCTATTTCATTTTGTGATTGTATCAGCTGTATTTATATAATTTTTTCTCCATAATTTTTATTTACTTAAGTTTATGAGAACTCTTAGAACTAGACATATTAATGTAAGTTTCCACATTGTAAGAATTGTCCCTTTTAAAATAATTTAAATTTCACTTTTTAAATGTAAAACCTGTGAAATGTTACTTAATCTTCATGACCACTAATGCATTAGCCTGAGAAATTAATATTAGAATAAATACCTTGTTTTTGTCATAGAACTGTTAGAAAACAAATAACAATCTTCTTGGAAGTAACAGAACTGTAAGGTGATTCATGGCATAATTTAGTATTATTATTTTAAGAAAATTATATAAAGACCTTAGTTTCATGATAGAGGAAATGAATAAATTTAGAAGAAATCAAGAAAAAAAAAGACAAAAAGACTAATTGCATAATTAGGTGGCTCATTGTAAGAGAATATACTTAAAACAATTCTAAGCATTAACTCCGAGTGTGTCAAATTATATACTCTGAGATTTTGTTTAAAAAATTCCGGCTATCTACTTCTAGGCTATTTCTTTATTAAGCAATAACTTTTCTAACTTTAAATTTTATGTTTTAAAAAACATGTAAGTATTATCATTACCTTTTCAGAAGTGTCTTTGCAGCTCAGAAAGTCTAAATAATTTTCTAAAAGTCACTTTAAAGTAATGAAAGTTTCATCAATATCCATCAACTGGATTCCGTTTGTTAACTGAGACCAGCAGAGATTATGAGCACCAGTATGATGATTCCATGCACCTCATTTGAGTCCAACTCTGGACTTCTCAGACGCATTAGCTCACCACAACTTGACTGTTTCATTTGTCATAACCATTTTGATGCAGATTCTACTTATCCCAGGTTAGCTAGTAAACTCTTAAAAGTCAATACTGGAAGAGCAAAGCAAATAGTAAAACTCAGATTTTGTGGAAAAACAAGTACTGATTACAAACTTTCTCAGGTATCCTACCAGGAGTAGAAATGAAAAACATTGTGTAACTTGATAGTTTTAGTGACTTCATTTTTAAAATACATATAATAATGTTTGTAGGAAAATTTATGAGCAGCAAAAGACACCATGTGTATAATGCTGTTGATATAAGGCTTGGCATACTATGTATAATGTAAGGGATTGATAGGTGTCATTAGGTATTATTCATAGAGTCATAGAACTTCAGGTCTGAAATAAATCTCAGAGATCATCTAAATGATGAATACTATTCAAGGAATTCTGTGGCAGGTCTTCTTTTCTCCTGTGAAGAGCTAAAGCTAATGTGTTCTCAGTACTCCACCCAAACTATAATGTTGTTCTCCATTTTGGGTAAATGGATGCCAATCTACTCCCTCTGCTCTTATACAGTAATATGTGACTGTCAATCTACATAAATGAAGTCATCTGAGTCCATAGAATATGATGAAATACAATAACAATTCCCCATCATTAGAGAAGAAAGTTGCAGTCCTCGCATCTTATACATTAGGATTTCAAACTCAACATTTTCTTATTAGAAATTTCATAAAAGTAGTTTGCTTTAGCACATTTGGAAAATACAGGAAAAAAGAAGAAAATAAAAATTTTAGCACATTTAGAGAATACTTACAGAAAAAAAAGATGAAAACAAATATTCTAGAACAAAGATAATCATCTTTTGGTGTTTTTTTCTTAGGTTGTGAGTGTGTACACACACAGACTTATAGATACTTTGGTTTTCACATGGATATTTAAAAATTAGGCTTACAGTTTTATATACTTTTCCACATTAGTTGTGAATACTTTTACATATGATTAAATATTATTCTCTAATGTCATTTTTACTTACTAGAAGAAACTGTATTATGTGTACGTACCCTAATGTAGTGGTTACTTTTTAATATTACAATGAACACTTGCTTTCTCTCATCATTTACACAGCACTATCACATACAATATAATTTTATTCTTCAAATTAATTGTACCTAATCTGTCTACTTTGCTTTTCATTTAAAATAGACACATTTTAAATAAAAATGCCTTTTAGTAAGTGGTTGGTATTTTCAGATTAGACAATAAAGGAGTAAATTAGAATTTTTTATCTTCTCAGATTAATCTTATTACCATTATTAACTTTAGCATTTTTACAAGCCACAAAACTAGCTTTCATCCTCATACTCTTTATGCTCATGTATATTTTTACTCATTTCATAGTTGCTTCCATTTCTCTTGGCCTTTACATAATAAAGTTTTAGCATTATCAATAAAGGCTTTATTATACTATTGCATTAACGGATTTGCATTATAAAAATAATATACATGAATGGTATAACATGCTGAAACATTTAACAGCATACCAGGTTATAAGGTTAAAATAACCTGTCACTCAACTGAATTTCCAATCCCAGACTTTATTACTTCAGATATTTCAGTCAATTCTATATATATACAACAAGACTTAATTCCCCTCTCTTTCTCTGTGTATATTTCTTTTGTTCTATATGTCTTGCATTATTCACCTAATATATGTATTTTATTTTGTCCTAATACATATAACAGCATTATGTTTTATATGGTTACTGATACCCCATTGTATGAGTATATCAAATTTATTTACGTTTTTCTTTAGTGTTTCAATAGTTTCAATATTGTTGGTTACCTTGATTATTTCACTATTATGAAGATTAATGCCATAGTGAGCAATTTTTATGCACTAATACAAAATAGATTAGGGAAAACTTAAAAGTAGAATTTCTGGAGAAAAATAAATGCAAATTTTAAAACTATGCAATTATTGCCTAATTGCCTCCAAAATGTTCTTTTATTACTTCATCAATGGTATATGAGAATAGATTTTCACCACCCTCTCATGAAGTTTAGATTTGATCAAGCTTAAAATTTCTGTGACCTCATTGTTTAAGTTTTATTTCTTTTTTTTTATTGATTAAGTTTTATTTCTTAAATATACAATACTATCTGGTAGTACCAGTTTCCCTTACTTGTTTCTTACTTTCAGTCTGCAAGACCTTAGATAATATGATGCTGGCTCAAGTCCCAGACTTCAATCCATTTGTCTTTTCTCCTTTTTTACACTCTAAACATTTTGGATTTGACCCTAGCTTTCAAATCTGCAAGGACAATTTTTAGTTTGGGGCCTTTACCAGTTGTTCTTGCTGACTGAAATATTCTTCCCCAAAACAGTAATTCTCAAAGGACCCTTTAAATTCTTAAAATTGATATTTTGAGGACCCCAAGAATATACATATGGTGTACTTATCTGTATTTACCATATGCAGAATTAAAACTAAAAAATATTTTAAGTGTTTAAGTAATTCTATATATGTAAATAATTATATATTATATTACTTAACAATAACAAAAAAAAGAATGGAATCTTGTCATCTGTGACAACATGGATGGACCTAGAAGGAACTATGCTGAGTGAAATAAGTCAGAAAGATAAAGAAAAATACCATGTGATTTCAGTTACATGTGGAGTCTAAAAGTAACAAAGCAAATGAACAAACAAAACAACACAGAAAGAAACCCACAGATACAGAAAATGAACTGATGGTTGCTAGAGAAGGTTGGGGGAGAGGGGATGGGTGAAAAGGTAAAGGAGCTTAAGAGTTACAAACTTGTGGTTATAAAATAAATATGCCACAGGGATGTATGTATAGCACAAGGAACGTAGTCAATAATATCACAATAACTTTGCATGGTGACAGATGATGATAAGATCAGAAGAATATAAATGTCTAATCTCTATGTTGTATATCTGAAACTAAGATACTATATGCTATCTATACTTAAGTTTTTTAAAGAAATATATAAATAGCTTTTAAAGGTAATTTCAAATACTCTTTTTTAAAACTACATCAAACCTCAAAAGTTGAGTTTTGTTTTTCTTTAAGGTTAGAAGTGTAATGTGTAACCTAAAATCATGTCATGAATTTTTTCTGCTCTGGTTTACTAAAATTCTAAATTTTTGTTTGAAAGTTTGAATTTTGTCAAATATAGTCAGTTGTTTTCCTTAAAGTAAAAGATGCTCTATGTATTTTGAGAATGTATTTGCCAAGTACCCTCATTTGACAAACCCTAGTTTGTATGTCAGTTAGACTTTTAATTAAAAATTGTATTCCATTAAAAAAAGTGGCTAGTCATCTATAGATCTATTTAAAGAAAAAGTATAATTATACAGATATGATATTAACTCAGTCTTTGTATTTGGGATATTTTGATGAGTTACTGCATCATTGGAAAGAGACTCATTGTGATTATTTTACTGACTTTTCATCCACCAAACAGTTAGCAATGTCAGCTTAGTCTCTCAGCTTTTGTATTTACCTCTCAGTCTATGCAGTATACTTTATTCAGTAAAATGCTCAGTGGCTTTTCATTTTTGGGTTGAAAAGATATAACACTTTTTTTTAAGCATTTGTGACTTCTAAGCTTAAATATTGATATTTAGTTTTCTTCAAACTCTGAAAGATTGGTCTCAAAATGCTAGAATAACTCGGTACCATAAAATTATTTGAATGTTCTTTGCGTAAGACAAAATTACATTATTAATATCTATAAGTTAAGAAATATATGGTTTTATCATATTCTTTTGCTTATTTTCATTTTCACCAGTTTCTTTGGAGTAAATTTCTCCTTCCCTTGATTTAAAGAACTCTCTAATAGGCTGATTTTCTGCAGTGCAGTATAGGTTGAGAAAATCTTCAAATCTTCCCTTTTATGACAATGATCCATTCTTAATTGTAAGAAAAATATATTATAATTTTTATTTTTATAAGCTAAAATATTAAATTCAAAATAGTAGTTATTTTAGACAAAATTTAAATATTTATAAACATTATTTTAAAGTTATAAAAATTACTATAAAACAAGACCACAAATATAATTACTTCTCTGTGTTTACTCTGAATATTCAAGAAAATTTGAGAATTACAAAATAAGGATTGATTGAAGAATCACTAAGTTATAAAAATAATAGCTGATGGCGTTGGCTAGCTCACTCAGTGGATAGAGCATTGGCCCAATATATGGATATCTGGGTTCGATCCCCAGTCAGGGAATACAAGAGAAGTGATCATCTGCTTCTCTTTCTGTTCCTCTCCCCTTTCTCTCTCCCTTTTCTCCTCTAGCAGCCTGTGGATTGATTGGTTCAAGTGTTGGTCCCAGGCACTATGCCCATTGGTCTCAGTGGCGAGCATTTGCTCCAGATGAGGTTGCTGGGTGGATCTCCATCAAGGCACATGCAGGACTCTGTCTCTTTATCTCGTCTCCTCTCACTTAAAATATTAATGATAATAATAATAATAATAATAATAATAATAATAGTTGATGTGAACAAAGATAGATATCAAGAATACGATATTGTTACTGAGAACACACAGTCTCTAAAAATATTTTAAACCTACCAGTACAGAAAAGTCTAGAAAGCACAAAAATACACAAGCAGGTATTCTCTTAGCCATCAGATGACATTATCACATGTCGTGTAACCTCTATAAAGCTCTGCTTTTTCTTGCAAGACAATTAAAGTAAAAATACAAATAACATCTTAATATCATCATTATTAATTTTTATGTCATATACCATTTATTTATTTACTTAAGCATAACATAACAGGCTCCTCACTAGAGATTGGAGAAACATTGAGGAAGTTGAGTAGAAATAGGTGGTGGTGACGATTGACACAAATTTTACTGTTATTGATAAAAACAAACAAACAAACAAAAACTACTCAATGTAAGAAACATCTATTTGAAAATTTTATCCATGACAAAATTCAAAGAATAATGTCATTTAAATTTATGAATCCTCAAGAAATTACTATGGTATTGTCAAAAGTTGATAAAGGCAGCTTGTAAAAGAAGACAAATTTTACATATAAATTTCAATGCAAGAAATAAAAGGATAGTAGGTAGATTTTAATCTAATTAAAATGATAATTAAAGGTATTAAAATGTTAACAAATGTAATAATAAAATTCAATTAATAATGTACCCGCAATGCAAGGATGGTTTAATGTTAAGAAACCCTAGAAGATAATTTACATTAAGAGAAAAACCATATTGTCCTTGTAAAAATTAAAATAATATATTAAAATTCAATAAACATGTCTTTTTTGATATATTTTTTTATTTTTTATTGAATTTATTGGTATGGTATTGGTTGCTAAAATTATATAGCTTTCAGATGTACAATTCTGCAATATGTCACCTGTATATTATATTTTGTGCTCATTACCGCAAGTCTTCTATCACCATTTATCAGAACTTTACCCTAGCTTACACATTAATATTATTATAAAAATAATGTTTACATTGTCTCCAACTTCCTGAAAGAATCTCAAAGCGCAAGACCCACACTTTAGAAACTGCTTCCTTAGACTTTTTAATTATTGACTTGTCACTTAGGTCTCAGTTTCCTCATCCAAGCTTTCTAATCACCTAAATGTGTGGCTCCTATAGTTACTCTCCATCATTATAACATATTATAGTTTCTTGCCACTTATCACTCTGTGGAATTACTTTAGGTAGTTTCTTCATTTTTGAGCAGTGTATTTTACAACTTTGGCCTTCTTGATTCTCACTTCCATGTGAATAAGGACTTTATCTGTCCTTAAGTTTGGCACTATTTTCTGAGTGGACAAAGTATGATATATTTTCAGAATATTATTTGTACTTCTCAACTTGTCTATTTTTGGATGGATTTTCATATACATATACATTCATATGTTACATCAAAAATAATACTATTTATTTGAGTATGATCACATGGATTTTATAAATCAGCTGAAGAGCAGTTGTCATTTTTTAAAATATTGTATTTTGACATTCAAGAAAATGATAGTTTTATTTCGAAGTTCAATGTTCAAACCTAGAAGTTTCTCTGACTTTTCCTCTAAAGCTCTCATAACAGACATGCCTCACATCACTGTGTATGAAGCTTGCTGACCAATATTAAAGCTTTATATATGTCTAATATCATTATATCATGCTTACATAATGGATTTAAGTAGTATGAAGTAAGAAGAGGTTTAATAATCATTTTAAATATGAAAATAAAAAGTACACCATGAGTACTATACCAACCAAAAATAGAAAAGTGATAACATTAGGCCCTTTGCTTTCCATTTCATAATAATAGGTGTGCATTTGTGTATATGGGTGTGCGTGTGTTTTTAAAAAATACATTCTAGGAATTGAATGCTATCTGCTGTGTGATCTTGAGCAATTTACTTTCTCTGTTTATCTTCAGATGGGTATGATCATGATGCCTATCTCATAAAGATTTATTAATGAACTTAAATGAGTTAATATATGTAAAACTATTAGAATAATCCCTTCAATGGTGGGATCTTGATAACATTATACGGAGTGAAATAAGTAAATCAGAAAAGAACAAGAACTACATGATTCCATACATTGGTGGAACATAAAAACGAGACTAAGAGACACGGACAAGAGTGTGGTGGTTACCAGGGGTCGGGGAGGGAGGACGCGGGAGGGAAGGAGGGAAAGGGGAAGGGGGAAGGGGAGGGGCACAAAGAAAACTAGATAGAGGGTGACGGAGGACAATCTGACTCTGGGCGATGGGTATGCAACATAATTGAATGACAAGATAACCTGGACATGTTTTCTTTGAATATATGTACCCTAATTTATTAATGTCACCCCATTAACATTAATAAAAATTTATTAAAAAAAGAATAATCCCTTCATATAGTAAATGCTTAAACGTTAGTTTTTATACTGTTATAGATTTCCAAAACTTTCAGCATGTATGAACAATAAAAACATAGAAGGTTGTGCTTTTTAAAGGAGCAGCAAATTATCTAACATGAGAATCTTTGCTTCTGTCTCCTCCGTTGTCTGCTCTGTAACTAACATTTTTACATAAACTCTTTAAACCTCATTTCCACATTTATAAAATAGGGTTAATTATGCCTAATATGATGAAGTTAGGAGGATTAAATAATCTGATACATTAAATTACATAGAACAATTATAAACATATAGTGATTTATTTATTTTTCTTTTTTATATTTATTTTTGTAAGCTAAAATGTATGAAACTAGTTTTAATATTCATAATTGCTTGTTATACTAATATTACATTGAGAAAGATTGTAAAAAATACAACTTACAAATATTATAAAATAAAATAATGGGTTGCAGTGAAAGCATAGAAAAGCAGAGAAAACCTCTCTGTTGGATAAACTAATATCTAAACTGGGTAGGAAAAAAAAAGAAAGAAAAAAAGAAATAAAACTGGGTAGGAAAAGGTGAAGAAGTGGAAAAAGTGGTCAACACAGAGGTTTCCGAATTTTTGAATGAGTGGCAGATGGTAAAATCTTGATGGTTAAGTGGCATGTAAATTGTAATTTGTCACATAATGATGATCAGTGAAGATAGGTCATAATATTCTATTCTACGCATTTTGATTTTCACTCAAGTGCTTTGGGATACTAGGGATTGTTAAGAAATAAAATAAATGGAAGCAAAAATCCCAATTGGGACACAACAGTATTGGTCTAGGCAAGAAACTTAAAGGATGGTTTGAACTAGAATAGTGGCGATTGAAATAGTAGTTGGTACACATAATTGTGATTTAATCAGGGAATGAGTTTACTTCATTCTCTCTTTTAATTTTTGTACCTAGGCTCTAATTAAAAACTTTAAAAATTGTAAGCACTGATAAACTCTTATGGAGCTACTTCCTAATGTATAATTCCAATTAAAATCAAGACAGAACTATAAAATAAGTGTAAGACAGTTTTAAAAACTCTGATTTCCCCCTTAAAGAAAAACCCCATCATTCATCATCCATCCACACATAAGCGTCTGTAGAAACTTAGGTACCATATAGCACAAGACAAGAAGCTGTTTTTAAGAAGCACAAAGTCTAGGTGAAAAGGTGCAAAAAAAAAAAAATAAAAATATGCATTTCTGATACTGTGTGGCAACTTCTTTTATAGGAGGAAAAAGACACTGTTTCATGGAGCAGCAGCATCAGAACCAGCCCTGACATACTAAAGAACGTTTTACATTAAGAAATAAAGAAGAACCTGGGGTCAGCCAAAGAAAGAATAGTTTACACTATTCTAGGCATAAGGAAAGCTTTCAAAAGGTACAGAGGAATGGAGGAGCCTAGGAACCAACTGGCTTTCCATGGCAGAATACATCAATAGACTGTAGATATACTCAAAGTTCAAAATAAATCCCCTTTCCTTCTGATTAACGATAAAATGGTTCAGAACCTATTATTTTGCAAGGAGCTAAATTAAGTAAAGGCTTAACTATGTTTAAATAATATATAACGTGAAAAATATTTGGGGATTAACCTATTTACAAATGAAGACTTTCATAGGGGGCGTATCCTCTTAAAACTGTAAAGTTTTGAAGACTTAAATAATCCTAAAGTGTTTTTTAGTACCAGAGTCATTTGGCATGTTTTGAAAATGACATAATGTTGACTCATTATGAAATAGGTTCCACTAAAAACAAATTGACTTCTAACAGCAAATGGTGTAAGTGCTCATTATTGTAGTGTTGAAAGCCTCAGTCCTGAAATTTAATATGTACCTTTCACTGCAAATATCCTTCATCAATTATATTTGCAAGGAAATGGTTGACCTGTAAGATAGAGTAGTTAATAAACTTTCAGATGAGACATACTTTCCAAAATTATATGGTTTGCTGTAAGCTTTAAAAGGAAATTTTAGAAAATAGCTCTGAGGTTTTAAAATACAAGTTGTAGTTGACATATTCATATACCACAAAGATGTTTTTATGATAATTATTTCAATATTGAAAACTCTAGTGTGTTTCTAAGCTTCCTTTCTACAGAATATATATGTCTGGATACTCACCCAAACCTATGATATTCCAACCCACACCCAATTTTTTCCAATGTACAACAATGGAATTGCCACTGATGTCAATAACAGTCCTTCTAAGTTTTCAAGAAGAAAATGGGGCAGATACATTATAATAATTTTTGCAAGAATTTCTTGGTTTAAATATTTTGGTATTGTATTTGTTTTAAAAAGCCATGTCTTTTGGGTCCTCTAGTTAAAGTTGGCCATAACTCAAATTTTGAAATAAGTCAGTGATTTTCACAGCTGGCTATTTATCAAAATCATTTAAGGAGTTTTCAAGAATTGTAGAGTTTCAAGAGATTTCCCTTGGACATCCTGATTAAATGTGTATGAGAAGCACCAGGAGTGATTAGGATAATCAGATGGCAGTAGATATTCGGTTCATTTCTCTAATTTTTTATTCCTCTGGTAGAAAATATAATCACTCTGTTTGGAGCTTTATGCTAATATCAGGCATGGGGAATCCTGTAGGTAACACTATTGAAATGATCTAATAAGGACTTCAGATTTCAAGTGCCTGATTTCTTATGGTCTCCTACATTAATTGAAGAGCCCCTTTATAACTCTTAAGTTGTTAGTCCTCTTAAGGGGATGGTGTCTCTGCCTTTTTTATAAATGAAAAAAAAAAAATGTTTGACTTCAATGGAAGAAATTCAAGGTTAAACAGAAAGACGCCAGCAAGGAATCAGAGTTGTTTTCAACATGATCTGTCTTACTCCTACTTAAAACAGCACAAATGTATTTATTATCTTTCAGTTCTGGAGCTCTGAAATCCAAAATGAGTTTCACTGGATCAAAATCACAGAGCCAGAAGAGCTGCATTTCTTTAGAGCTCTAAGGGACAATTCTTTTTCCAGCATTTTCCAGGTTCTAGAGAAGCCAAAGTTTCTTATTCTTCCACCCACCATCTTTAAAGCCAGCAATAGCTTGTTGGGTCTTTCAAATATCATGTCACAACACTCTGACACTGATGTTCTGTCCCGTTCTCTCACTTTTAAGCCCACTTTTAAGGACCCTGTGATTACAGTAGTTGCACACAAATAATCTATATCTTCTTAATGTATTTTTATTTTTTTTAAATTGAACTTATTGGGGTGACACTGGTTAACATAATTATATAGGTTTCAAGTGCCCAATTCTACAACACATCTCTGTACTCAGTATAGTGAGTTCAATCCCTTGAGTATCTCTATATTTTAAAGACAGCTGAGTAGCACCACCCTTAAGTCCGTCAGCTACCTTAACTCCTCATGGCCACATAATGCAACACACTCACATCTTCTGAGAATTAAAAAGTGGACACATTTGAGAAGCCACATATTGTGTACAACACATTATGTACAAAACATTTTTTGAAACTATAGATTCATTTAAATAAAATCGCCAAATGTGGGTTTAATTAGAAGAGAGCCTCTACTCTTTAGATCTGTGACTTCTAATATGTTTGAGAATATTTTTTCAAAACTTAGTGGTAGCCATGCCACATAGCATCTTCTAACTTATACTTTAACATTAGAGAATTAGACTTTCTACTATTAAGCTTTGAGAATCCAGTTAGGAAGGGGAGTTGAGATGCAATTATTAGTAGACTAATGAAGCTGTCACATCACCAAATTGTGAATTTAATATTCTTTTGACAGCCAACAAAAATAATTATACAATTAATATGAATTTATTCTGGATCTGGTTAATGTCTTTTCTGGGAATTGACTTTGGAGGAACTTATAAATAAGTACACTGAGAAATTTGCTTGTGGGTATGTGGGTTGTTCTTCCGAAAAGTGATGTGGTGCACTAGTCTGGGCAACCCAGGGGAGGGCCTGAGAGCTCACACGTCCGCGCTATTCCTGTGATCACGGTGATCGTGACTCAGAGTGGAGTCCTTAAATGATTCATGTTTCATGATCTCATTTTGCCACTTTGGAAAAAAAAAAGAAAGATGAGTATCTAAATAGAAAAACAGTTTTGCTGAGTGCTGGATCATGGATCACAGCCATTGAAAACACTTCTCCAAATTTCTAACATTATTTTGTCGTTGAATGTCACCTTATTAATGCTGACTCCCCTTCACCCATCTTTTCCTGCTTCTACTTCATTGTAATTACCCTTTACTGCTCCTTCATTCACTCTGTGATAAATGCAAACATGTTATTTTTCTGTGTATGCATGTGTATGTGTGTGCATGTGTTAGTGCTTAGTACATATGCTGTATACACAGATGGAGACTGAAAAGAATAAAGAAGTAAACAAAAGAAAGGAGTTCTTGTTATTTTTAGATTCCCTACTTCAATGTATTAGCCTTTGCATAGGATTCTTGCTTACATGTATTATGGCATAAAGAATACTTTTATAGTATTTCTTTTGGGGACATTCCTTAGGGGAAAAAAAGCAAAGTAAGTATTACTTAAATGCAGTTAATATATAATTTAATTTGAGCCCATTGCTTCCCTTCCTCAATTACAAATATCACTTTCTGTCTAAGAATATTACAAACGTGGGAAGGAAAATCTAATGCTGGGAAAGGAGTCAGGTTTCAAAAATACAGTAAATGAAATGCCCAGGTCTCCCTCTCCCATCGATACACAAATCTTTCCATTGAGGTGGTAAAAGATGTCCCAGGTACTATTATGTGTTTAAAGATTGTGACTCTTATATACCAGGTCTAATCAGGTTTCTTTAAACATGTCCAATTGTATATGCAGGGTTCTATCAGTAGTTTATTTTAATGCCTTGTTATTTATTTATATATTTATTTGTTTGTTTATTTATTTATTTAACTTTTTATTCAGTAAGAGGAACAGAGGCAGAGACAGACTCCTGCAAGTGCCCCAACTGGGATCCAAATGTCAAGCTCACTGGAGGGGCCAATGCTCTGCCCATCTGGGGTATTGCTCCATTTTTAGCAACTGAGCTCTTCTTAGTGCCTGAGGGGAGGCCATGTAGCTATCCTCAGTGCCAGGAATCAACTTGCTCCTATTGAGCCGTGGCTGCAGGAGGGAAAGAGGGGGGGGTGGTGGAGGAGCAGATCAGAGCTTCTCCTGTGTGCCTTGACCAGGAATTGAACCCGGAACATCCATACCCTGGGCCAACCTCTACCATTGAGTCAACCAGCCAGGGCTAATACCTTGTTTTTTTAAAAAAGTCTTTTTATGGTAGTGATAGCCAGAGAAATTCACCAGTTTTCCATTCTTTTTTTTTTTTTGTATTTTTCTGAAGCTGGAAACGGGGAGAGACAGTCAGACAGACTCCCGCATGCGCCCGACCGGGATCCACCCGGCACGCCCACCAGGGGTGACACTCTGCCCACCAGGGGGCGATGCTCTGCCCCTCTGGGGGTTGCTCTGCCGTGACCAGAGCCACTCTAGCGCCTGGGGCAGAGGCCAAGGAGCCATCCCCAGCGCCCGGGGCCATCTTTGCTCCAATGGAGCCTTGGCTGCGGGAGGGGAAGAGAGAGACAGAGAGGAAGGAGGGGGGGGGTGGAGAAGCAAATGGGTGCTTCTCCTATGTGCCCTGGCCGGGAATTGAACCCGGGTCTCCCGCACACCAGGTCGACGTTCTACTGCTGAGCCAACTGGCCAGGGCCAGTTTTCCATTCTTGACAAAGATAATAATGATCATTAATATTTTAGTAATTTACAATATAGAAGCTCTTTCAGTTTGACCTGATCCTTACTGAAATTTAGTAAAACACAAACTATCAAGCTTGTGTTAATGATAAAGAAAGTCAGGCCTCAGAAACAGTACCCTTGCTTCCAAATTCCTTGACTTCCTAGCTCTACCATCATTGAAATAAGCAGTATTATCTCTCAGGTTTTCCACATCTATTTGCATACTAGTTGTCTCACCAACCCTCTACCATCCCCAACTCAACTCTGATTCTGCTATCTCACATGGTACCAATAAGCCCTGGGTTTTGTTCTCAGAATGTTGCCTAGCAGTCTCAGTTACTCTTTTGTTTCTGTCATAGCACCTATTACTATTTACCTTTTATTTTCTTTTGGTTGTTCTTTCCACATGTGTGTGTGTGTGTGTGTGTGTGTGTGTGCATATATATCCCTCAGTAATGACAGTGATACTTTCTTTTTATGTTGTTATCATAGTAGTGCCTTCATCACCTAACATATGTTTTTTACAGGGTGGAGTTCACTTATTTGTCAAATAAATGAACACATAAATAAAGATCACAGTTTACTCCACTCATAGCTAAAATTATTGTTATACACCAAAGGGTTCTGGATTCTATTAGGAGTCTCTCGCATATCTTATTGGCACTGACCAGTAATGAAGTTAGTTCAGGAATTATATGAAGTCTTGCAAAATGTTGGATATATCAGGATTTTCCCACACTTCACAGGCCACATAGGGTAATCATATAAATTTGAATACTTTGCATTACAATACTCTCTTAAAACTTTGACTTCTCAACCAATTGATGTTTAAAAAAAATCTTTATGCTCTGAATTTCACAGATTTAGTAGTCTCTCATTGCCAACTTAACACATAATATTAACACTAATATATGTGAATGATAAAACAAAAACAGGGCTTGAGGAGGTAGTATTACTTCTTTCATTATTTTGCTGTTCTTTTTTATTTTATTTCTGGAAAATCATTTAATTTCTTTGATATCTACAGTTATTATTATAATAAAGTAAGTGAAGTATAACTAGATATACAAATATAACAAAAATAATAGTAAACAAAAAAAATAAGTGTCCATTTGGGACTTATAAAATGATAGAGTTAAACAATTTTTAATCGGCAAAATATACTGAAAAGTTTATAACTTTTGATCCAGTAATCTTTACATCTATATATCAAAATATTAAGAGATGTATAAGCAGGATATTAGTTTTTTCTATAGTATATAATAGAAAGTTGAAAAAAAATTAATAGAGGAGTAAAAGCATAAACAGTGGCCACGTGGTAAATTCAGAATGCAGTATAATATATTATTAAAATTATACCTATATCATGTAATGAAGTGGAAACATTTCTATCTATTTTTTTAGCTAGAGAGAGAGATAGGATGGGAGAGAGATGAGAAGCATCAACTCATAGTTGCAGCACCTTAGTTGTTTATTAATTGCTTTCTCATATATGCTTTGATTTGGGGGCTCCAGTTGAACCAATGATCCCTTGCTCAAGCCATCAACCTTGGGCTCAAGCTAGTGACCTTGGGGCTCAAGCCAGCAATCACTGGGTCATGTCTATGAGCCTACACTCAAGCCGAGAACCTCGGGTTTTGAACCCGGTTCCTCAGCATCCCAGGCCAATGCTCTATCCACTGTGCCACCACCTACCTGGTAAGGCTAGAAACATTTCTATTTAAGTAAATCAGTAAAAGTGCAATGAAAAATTCAAGATTTATAATTGCATTGATGTAACACTATTCTCTTGCATCAGATGACATACCTATAAATGAAGCAAATTCCATGAAATCATTGAAACAATTTTCTCCTTGAAATAAAAGATTCCTTTTAGCTTTAGTATTGTAATTTTACACAGCTTAATATCAAAATAATCATCTCAGAAAGAGGCAGATTCTAATTTCTAATAACGAATATTTCCAAAATGCTGATGCAAGTATTATTCTTTTATTTTTTGTAATTATGATCTAATTCTCTATATTATTTATGTATTCTTATCCCAATCAAAAATAAAGTGAAGAATTTGCCTCTCAAACTTATGTACTTTGGATAAAACCTTAATAACTTTTAGTTTTCACACTGTGACAATTATGGTAGTTTTTGAAATGAAATTATACTTTTCTAATTCAAATTTAAGAAAAGATAATACAAAATTAGAATTATATATTCTACAAATTCCATTACCTTTCCAAATAATAATATTATAATGTATTTTTTTCAAGCACATCTCCTCTCATTTCTGTGACTGTATTTATTTTGAAGAAAATACTCTGGGTACTCAGAAATCATTACCTCACTTCAAAAAAATACTGTTTTTCAATAGGGGCACAGTCCGATATGACCAATGAAGGCTTTTCAGACATTATGCCTAGTATAAACATAGACAAACCCAAAACAAACCTAAGCTCAGTTTGCAAAAAGGAATTTTTTAGGTGACTGTTTTTAAACTTCATTAACTCTAATTTTCCATCTCAGCAGTAACAATACTTTACAGTTTCTGAATACTGTGTCATAAGGTATCTGTCTAACTCACCAACATTTATAGAGCCCAGTATAAAGATGTAATTTTCCCTAATTTGCTTGCTAAATATAATGTGGTGATTACCACAACTGCAGTTTTCTGGGTTCAGAATCGAACCCAGAGGATATCATTTGGGTTTCTAATTTGGTTCAGCTGTTGAAATGGAACAATTTTCTCTCTCCTTCTCTCTCTTTCTTTTCGCTTTTCTCTCTTCCTTCTTCCCCTTCCTTCCTTCCTTCCTTCCTTCCTTCCTTCCTTCCTTCCTTCCTTCCTTCCTCCCTCCCTCCCTCCCTCCCTCCCTCCCTCCCTCCCTCCCTCCCTTCCTTCCTCATTCATTCTCTTCCTCTCTTTCTCTGACTCTCTCTCATCAATCATTCTTCGGACACTCATGGCAAAACTTTGTTGAAAAGAGTGATTTTCAGTATCAGAATTGCTACTAGCACACAGTCATCTCACAATGCAGATTTCTGTGGGGATTTATAAGGAGTGATAAAGACTTCTAAATGTGCTAATACTGTCTTACCTTCTACTTATTATTATTATTTTTTTAGTTTAGTAACCAAGTTACTCCCTCAGATTCCCCTGGCAGAACACAAGTTACAAATTATCTCTGTTAACTGGACCTTCCCCCTACACATTCCAAATTAAGGAGAAGGAGATAAATAGAAGCAGCTTGTTTGCACAGTTTTGAACAATAATTCAGAACTTGAGTAGTTTTTTGTGAGAATGATTATAGAGATTAACTAACCAGTCTTTTTGTTCAGGCATTCATTCATGTATTTAACTCTTAGTTCAGTCAAGGTATATTGAATGCTCAACTATGTGTCTCGAATTAATAGATATTTTTGGCATATAGGAATGAACAAAACAAAGAGCTTATCTATTTGGGGGAGAAAATAAAATAAACAAGAAAATAGTTTAATATTTAAGTACTATGAAAAAAACAAGATAAAGGAATGAAAATGTACACTTGAAACCTATACAATCTTAAATTAATAGCACCCTAATAAATTTAATAAAAAATAAAAGTAAAAAACATCTAGACGTTTAAAAGAAAGGCTTGCTCTACTCACATTTATGTTTATTTCTTCTTACTTCAATTAACAAATGCTTATTAACTACCTACTATAACCTAAGTCTTAGGGAAATAAATAAAAGAATGAACACAAATAGTTACAAAATTTATCAAAATTCTGAGGGGTTTTTTGTTTGTTTGTTTCTTTAGAAGTTTAATGCCATAGAGAAGTCCAAGGCAGATATTTTTGTTTCTCTCTGTAAACAGACTCTTTTATTTGTTGTTGTTTGTGTCACATTATGCCTGTGTGATTTGTATATGTGTGTGTTTAATATTGAACTCATTTTTGAAATCCAAGTACTTCGCCAGGCAGGTTTCATTAAGATTCATCTCTTTTCATTAATTTTTTGATCTTCCATGAGCCCCATTTTAAGTGGCAGATTCAAATCTTCAACTGACAGAATATTTCTCCTCTTCTCCTTTGATTATTCCATTCGTACTCTTTGTATTAGTTTCTTTTTAAAGACTAGCAAGTACCCATGGATGGTTTTCTCTTTCTGTTTTTATTTGTCACCACAGTTAATTTCTTTGTTTTTTGGGGTGGTTTTTTTTTTTTACCTTCTTTCTCCAGTGTTGATTTACTGTTTTACTGCTTCTGAAGGTATTTTTTTCTCATAATGTATTTTTATTTCTTTAAACGCTGTCTGTCATTTATCCCTCTATTTCAGTATCTCATTTCATAAATATTACTTTTTTAATATTTATTTACAGTAGAAGTAGAGCTTTTTAAAATTTGAAATTTGTTTTCTTGGTAAATAGTTTTCAAAGCAGTGCCTTTTTTCTCCACAACTTTAATTTTTCTTTTATGTTGCAGGATCTTTTATTATTTATATATAGTATCTCAGTTAATTGTCCTAAGTTACTTTTATGGTAGGTTTCTTTATTTTTATTCCCCATTTTAAGTTTAAACTTGTAAACTGATATGCCTAATGTCACAAAGTTTGAAAACCCCAAAACAGAGACTACCCCAGGTTAATTTGACCACAGGTTTTTACTCCTCATTGCAGCTCATTCCTGCCTCGGAAGCTGAATGAGATTCTGAGTCTGCAGTTCAGGCGCCAGCCTAGGCTGTGCGGACTCCCCCCGCACACGTTCCCTCAGCTCGGAAACCTGGGCGGTGCGGAGCCCGCGGTCCATCCAGAAACCCCCACCTCTGAAAGTCCCCGTTCTGACCAATTCACGTAGCAAGGCTGTTAACCTCTCTGATGGTTAGAATTACCTTAGTTCAGCATGCCATGACAAAATACCATAGACTGGGAGGATGAGAAACAATATAAATTTATTTGCTACAGTTCTGGAGGCTGGAAATTCAAGATCAGGGGCCATCATCATCAGGTTCTATTGAGGGCTGTCTCCGGGTTGCCAATTCCCCATTGTATCCTCGCATGTCAGAGAGCAGAGCAAAGCAAGATTATCTCTCTGGAGACTTTCTCTCTCTCTCTCTCTCTCTCTCTCTCTCTCTCTCTCTCTCTCTCTCTCTCTCTCACTTTTGAGAGAGGCAGGGAGAGAGAAACAGGAACATCAAGCTGCTCCTGTATGTGCTCTGACCTGGATATCCAACTGGCAACCTCTCTACCTGGGTTCAATAACCAGCCAAGCTATCTGGCTAAGGAAAGGGAAGCATTCAGTTTTTTCTTCTACTCAGTTGTACTTTCATTCGTTGCTTCCCCTGTGTGCCCTGCCTTGAGATCAAACCCACAAGCTTGTTTTGGGAGGATGCTCTTAACCGACAGAGCTACTACTGGTCGGGGTCTGAAGACTCTAATAAAGGAACTAGTTTTACTCAAGAAAGCGCCACTCTCATGAACTCAGCTAATTGTAATTACCTCCCAAAGACATTACCCTCTAACACCATCACAATGGGGGGAATAGGATTTCAACGTATGAACTTTAGGATGACACAAATATTCAGTCCATAACAAGGATGCAGGTGGTAAACCAGAGAGTGAGAGAGCGAAGGGATAGAGGGTATAACGCAAACAATCTGGAGCAGGAAAAGGGACCCCTTTCTTCCCCAGCTCTTGTTAGCAACTCAACTCTTTGTCTCCTAGCTAATGGGTTCAGGGCCTATGTTTAATCTCATTTGTCTATCAAAACCCTTTCATCTCATTTCATTTTCTTCTAAGCAAGAGAAAAAGATAGAGAGACAGACAGGAAGGGAAGAGAGATGAGAAGCATCCACTCACAGTTGTGGGACTTTAGTTGTTTATTGATAGCTTTCTTATATGTGCCTTAACTGGGGGGGCTCCAGCTGAGCCAGTGACCCTGTGCTCAAGCCAGTCACCTTAGGCTTCAAGCCTCTTACCTTTGGGCTCAAGCCAGCAAACATGGTGTCTTGTCTATGATCCCATGATCAATCTGGTGACCCTGCTTTCAAGCTAGATGAGCCTGTGCTCAAGCCGGTGACCTCAGGGTTGTGAACTTGGGTTCTCAGGATTCCTGGTCAACACTCTATCCTCTGTGCCACCATCTGGTCAGGTTATCAAAACTCTTTTAAATTACTTATTTCTTGTCTCTTTTTCTCATCAAAATATGAATCAATTATACTGTTGGTAGTAAAACAGCGATGAGATTATATCAGTGAATACACTTGTTAACCAAAAGCTGCCATGTTAATGCAAAGTAGTGTTGCTATTTTTATTATTATTGCTAATAAAAAAAATCAGAGAATGAATATAAACTGATGGATATTAACTAAACTTATTGTAGAAATCATTTAGAAATTTATATCTATCTCATGTCAATTCTATATCACTAAAACTGAAAAGAATAATTGTTTGCCCAAATGAAAAACCACATCAAATTTGTTTGCTGCTTGCTAGAGTCAGAAGGACTCTCATGACATGCTAGCAACCCACAGAAAGAGTGACTACATTATTACCTGATTTCCAACTTTTGCTAACTAGGGCCTTAGGCAATGTTTTGAGAAAGAAGTTTAAAAGTGGACACTGATGTCACAGAAAATGTAGGTTTTGTGAATGTGACAGCAACTATTAAATCAGAGTTATCTATAGCTCACTCCTGAGTAACTGAAGTTTTCTGCACTAACTTTGCCTTTCAGAAATCTAACTCTATTGTCACTCCTGTTAGGGGAATAGATCTTTAATATATTTATCAGTGAGAGTTGCTGAAGGCAGAAATAAATACTCTAGGGAAAAAAAATTTGTCTATTAATCCAGATGGCATGAGAAGGAGCTTAATTACAATAACAGCATCCAGAAACATCTGGTCTCATAGCTCTGTTTATCATTTCCTAGACCCCAGTAAAAGCTTTGTGATTTGTAGGTGGCCTGGTGTTTCTTACAGTGTTCCAGATGTTTTTCCTGAAGTCAAGGACAACCATAGGAAATTTGTCTAACATAATAATTTTTAATCACAAATGGTTATACAATGCTTTGGACTTTCATTTCCTCTCAGAACCATCTCATATATTATCTTTTCATTCATTTTTAAAGTTTATTGAAATAATATCTCACTTTTGCTTCCCATAGTTTTTACTACAGAGAAGAAAATAAATTTTATTTTGTTTTTATTTTCTCCAATCTAGCATAGTTGCTGTGATATTTTAAGTCCATAACTAATGTGTGAAATAAAAGAATAAATGAATAATTAAATTCATTTAAAATTTTACATTCTCTCATGTGTACATTAATATTACAAGAAGATATCCACCCTCACACCCCTACTGAACACATAACTAGTTTTGTGAAAAGATGGGGAAAATAAATTATTTCAACAGAAAAATTGTGTATTTTACATGTTAATGCTAGATCAAGTGAACATATGGATTGTTTATAAACTAGTGATCAATTCAAGTTATTTGAGAATTGTCTATGCTCAGATTCCATGAAATAATGACCTTAGCTGTGGAATGTATATGTGTTTCCATGGTTTTCTAGTTGAATGTGGTGGTACAGTGCCCAAAGCCCTCCGAGAGTGCCCGCTGTTTCCGGAATGTGCCTTCTTTGTGGAGCCGGACAGTCTATTCATAACTGTCAAACCACCAGCAAGTTAACGACCCACGTTCAAGGCCAGCTGTACTTTTGTTAATGTGAGCTTTTGTAGGAAACAGAAACTAGACTGCATTTATACAATTTTAAACTCATAAGAGAAAAAGAGCTTTATTTTTAAAAACAATAAAATCTTTTCTCCTCAAGAGGTTTCTCTTCTTCTGTGTTGTTCAAGTAAGGACTGTTTGGGAAATGCTGACAGGATCTCAGCAGAGCCATCCAGTGGGAAACATATGTTTATTTATCTTGGAGACCACGAGAACATTGCAAAAGGCCAGAATTGGCCCTGAAAAATGTGTTGCTAATATGTACAGTATGATTGTTTAGTTTGAATAAAGTTAAGTCATTTCTGCTCTGATAAAGAAAATAAATCTGTATTCTGGTACTTTTCAGATTTGTGCCTACAATCCCACCTTCTCCTGTGAGCTCCTGACTCCTAGATCCAAAAAGCATCTTTGATACATCCATATGGAAATGGAATAGGCATCTCAACAGGAACACCTCCCAAAACAAACTGTTGATTTCCATCCCCTCCTCCTCAACCTTCTCACAGTCTTTCCCATCTCAGTCAGTGGTGACTTTATCCTCCTAGTGACTCAGGCCAAAATTTTGAAAGAAGAATTTCGGTCTTTATTTTTTCTCTTTCACACCCCATTTGATCTCTTCAAAACACTCCCATATGGTGACCCTTTCTCACCACCTTTTCTGCTACTATCCAGGTCAAAACCATTATCATCTCTGGCTAGATGATTGTAATGATATCCTAAATATCTCTTCTGGGTCCCTCCCTGTCCTTCAGCAGTCTGTACAGCAGAGGTTTCTTTCAAAGACAGTTGAATCAAGTCATTCCTCTGCTAAGAACCTATCAACAGTCTTTTGTTACACTCAGAAAAAAGGTGGTCATCAAAATAGCCTAAAGAGCCCTGCAAGATTTCTTTTTCTCTTACCTCGCTGACCTCATGTCACATATTGCCTTTCCTTCCTCATGTTACTCTGTTTACACTGGCCTCTCTGCTTTTTCTGGAATCTTCATACACCTTCCTAATTAGACTTCCATTTTTTTTTGTCTTGCTTCCTTCAATCCTTAGTATCTCCACCTAAATGTCACTTTTACTGAATGTCCTTCTCTGACCATCCTATATACCATAACAAGTACCACCCTCTCACAGTCTTATTTCCCAGTCTTACTTTACTTCTCTCAATTTTATGTGTTATGCCTCAAGACATCTCCTCCACTGTGACATTTGGGCATGAGGTCATGACATTGTTCATTCCTCCGTCTCAGCCATTGAGAGAGTGCCAAACACACAGAGGTCCTTAATAAATATGTGTTGCAGAAACAAAGCAATCTCTGCTAGTAGAGATATTAGGCATGGACTGAAAGGTTAGATGGTTTTGATATTTTGAGTCTATTTCTATTTTTAATTTTTTTGGCAAAAGAGACAGAGACAGAGAGAGGAACAGATAGGAAGGGAGAGAAATGAGATACATCAATTCTTTGTTGTAGCACCTTAGTTGTTTATTGATTGCTTTCTCATATGTGCCTTGACTGGAGGGCTACAACCAAGCCAGTGACCCATTGCTCAAGCCAGTGACCTTGGGCTCAAGCCAGCAATTTTTGAGATCAAACCAGCAACCATAGGGTCATGTCTCTGATCTCATGCTCAAGATAGCAACTCCATGTTCAAGCTGGTGAGCCTGTGCTCAAGCTGGTTGAGCCCACACTCAAGCTGGTAACCTTGGGGCTTCAAACCTGGGCCCTCAGCATCCCAGGCTGAAGCTCTACCACTGTGCTACCACCTCAAGTCACACCTGAGTCAGACTTGAGTATATTTTTAAATTGATTTTTGCTGCTATGCTTGCCCACAATGGTCTGCATCAATATCTAACACATTGCTAAGACTCATGTCCTCAGGAGGCATCTAATCTAGTCCTTTTCTAATTATTTTACATTGGAGAAACAAACTTTCTCTTATTGAAAACTATTTAACTCCGTTTTAAAGTAGTTTTATATTCATGGATGTTTATGTTTGTATTTGATTTTAATAAGTTAAGTGTTTTTACCTCTCTTAATATATATTTTTTTGTTTTCCACTGTTATACTTTGTAATGTGAAACTGAAAGTCTGTCAGAGGCTTGTGACTTAAAGTAACTGACAAACGGTGTGCTAGAATACATAAAGACCAAAAGGAATTCTTTACAAATATGTGTGGGAATTAAAATTAAGCAGCAAAGTCAAGAATGGAATGGCTGGAATTTCAATTAAGGGACCTAAAATACCTGTGCTGTGGGAAATCAGTCTAGAGGACGAGAAAATCTTGTGAAGAGCTCCATGTGCTTTGAGGGAGAGTCTTAGACCAGGCCTTTCTGAGACTTTGGATGACTGAGAAACTGTTGTACATAGCATTTTTGGTTTACTTGAGGGATTAAGCATTTCTTTGCATGAACCATAAGACGATGGGACTCTGCAGCTGCAGCTACAATGAATTGTGGAATGAAGTAGTTCTTTGGAATAGAGTTATGGAAAAGAAGAAAGAAAAAAGAAATATAATGGCCACAACTCAGAAAGAAAGTGAAGACCTACATTATGCTTGATTTATATAATGAGGATGACGTAGCAATTTTCATTGCTGAATCAAGGTCACTGGAAAGGAATTCATTAAAAGAACAAAAATACTGTGTTCTGTAATTTTTGGGTCACTTAAATATGGTAAGATGATTGTCCTTAAGATGGAAAGGATTATAACCTAAGTTAGCAGGAATGTATGAAAGAGGCTTACTCAACCACGAAGAGTTAGAGGGCAAAGTTACATTTTCCGGTCTTACGGAAACCACACACAAACAAAAGGGTTAATAAAAATAAGAACAAATATAAGTAAACATTTTTATAAAGATCAAAAGTGCTGATCTGACTCCTAGTACCTGTGAATGGGACTTTATTTGGAAATTGGGTCTTTGTAGTTGGTCAAGTTAGGATGAAGTCATACTGAATCTAAGTGGGCCTAACCCAGTGGTTCTCAAAGTGTGCACCAGGGCACATTGGTGCACCCTAGAAGATTACCAGGTGCACCCTATGGTATTTCAGAGAAATATGTGCCTGTTGAGGACCAAAAAACCAACAGCATTTTTGGAGTTTAGATTTTTGGGGGAAAGACGTGTGGGGAATTGGCTGTAAACTAACAGTCTGCCCAATCCCCCACCTCACTTGCCTGATTAGGTTGCAAAAGGCTGTTAAGCTGTGGTGCTGGATTGTTTACACTACCTCCCATGTTCCCCAGAAAAACTGGAGGCAAGTTTCTTCTATCCTTTGTTTGGTGTAAAGATGATATGTATGAATGAAAAAACTTAACACATTCGTGCCGGGACCTGACAAATTTACTAAATCTTACTAAGAATGTATCTATATATATAGAAAGATAACATTTTTGTCGTATTTTTTATTTTTTTAGCCCCTCTTTTTTACAAATTCTAAAAAGCATAACTCAAAAAATGTAACGTAAAAATGATTTTTAATGTCAGAACAAATTTAATTTTGTCATATTTATTTTGTTTAATTACCATAAAAGCATGCTTAGACTTTATATTTTTTCTTTAATATTTGACTTATTATAACATATTTCTCAGAAATTTGTATATAGTGTGCCTACAATTATTTGTAGGATTTTAAATGCTTCCCGACTTCAAAAAGTTTGAGAACCACTGGCCTAATCCAATATAACTAGGGTCCTTATAAGAAAAGAAGGATAGACATAGACACAAAAGACAAGAATAGAGAAGGCCATGTGGAGACAGGGGCAGATATTAGAGTGATGTTGCAACAAACCAAGGACAGCTATCAGAACAGCAAGAAAAGGTTCTCTCCTAGAGACCTCAGTGGGAGCATAGCTCTGTCAACACTTTGATTTTAAAATTGAAGCTTCTGGCCCTGGCCGGTTGGCTCAGCGGTAGAGCGTTGGCCTGGCGTGCGGGGGACCCGGGTTCGATTCCCGACCAGGGCACATAGGAGAAGCGCCCATTTGCTTCTCCACCCCCCCCCCACTCCTTCCTCCCTGTCTCACTCTTCCCCTCCCACAGCCAAGGCTCCATTGGAGCAAAGATGGCCCGGGCGCTGGGGATGGCTCCTTGGCCTCTGCCCCAGGTGCTGAAGTGGCTCTGGTCGCGGCAGAGCGACACCCCAGAGGGGCAGAGCATCGCCCCCTGGTGGGCAGAGCGTTGCCCCTGGTGGGCGTGCTGGGTGGATCCCGGTCTGGCACATGAGGGAGTCTGTCTGACTGTCTCTCCCTGTTTCCAGCTTCAGAAAAATACAAAAAAAAAAAAAAAAAAAAAAAAATTGAAGCTTCTGGAAGTATGAAAGGATAAATTTCTCTCATTTTAAGTCACCCATTTTGAGGTATTCTGTTACAGTAGCCCTCGGAAACTAGAAGTGGTGGTTTCTCACAGGGGCCAACCACTGGCAGACAGGAGACATACATGGTGCAATAGGCAATGAGAGGACTCTATTACTTTATTCTTCAAAATCTGAACCAAGGAGCAGCAGCATGCCCAGGAGCTTGTCTAAAATACATACTCTCTGAACCCACCATGGTCATAAGGACCTAAAAATGTCCATTGAGATTACTGCAGCCTTATTTATGCAGCCAGAGAAATAGCAGTTACAGCACCAACATGTTTAAGCCTTTCTCATGAGCTGGGCTCTGATGGGAGAATCACACTGTATGTTGACTCACTTAATTCACACACCAACCTACAGTTGTCCCTTGCCATATTGCAGTTCACTTTTCACAGTCTCACGGATCGCGGATTTTAAGATTGTATATACCTAATTTTGTATTGTGGATTTTTTGCGGTATGTAGGTATTTTTATATATTTAGTATTTTAATTGTTTTTGTGATTAATTAAGTGTGGGAAAGGTTAGTAACAGTGTGGGAAAGGTTTATAAGTGTGGAAGGACGCTTTATAAAGCCTTAAATATATATAAATAATAAAATAAATATAAGGTCGCTACTTCGTGGATTTCGCCCATTGCGGGGGGTGGGGGGTCTGGAACCTACCTGCCTCAATAGACAAGGGACCACTGTATTATTATTCCAACTTTACAGACGGGAAAATAAGTCACAGAAAGACAAAGTAACTTTTTGAAGTCATGCAAATAACAAATATTAAAGTCAAGGAGATAAGCCAAGTATATCTTTATTTAAAAGAAAAGATATAAAATAATAGTTATGTTGATTTGAAAGAAGATGTTGAAAGGTCAGGTCTCTCTTTGCTATTGATCCTGAAACAAAATTAGAACTAGCTCTGCTGCTGGAAAAGGTGTGCTGCAGAATCTGTTTTGCAAATAAAAGTCCAAATTGGTCCTCTTTATTCTATTTCCACCATCCTTCACCCAGTCGTACGTTAAGCACTAAGGTAACTACAAGCTTTTCCCTTGCAAGAGGAATGACAGGACATGGAAGAAGCAAGACTAGAGAAGAGAGGGCAGCATTCAAGGGCCTGCTTGGAAAAAAAAATCTCTCATGACATGGACCTTGAACACCTGAATACTTTCTTCTTCTTCTTCTTTAATATTTTATCTATTAGTGTTAGAAAGAGGAAAGAGGGGAGGGGAAGAAAGCAGAAAGCATTGATTCATAGCAGCTGCTTCGCGTATGTGCCTTGACCAGGTAAGCCCAGGGTTTTGAACCAGCAGCCTAAGCATTTCAGGTTGATGCTCTATCCACTGTGCCACCACAGGTCAGGCATGAATGCCTGCTAATATATAGAAACTTCCTTTTACTCTGAGGATGGGACCTTTGGGGATTGTAAGAGAGAAGAAAAAGAAAGACATGTTCTCTCTCCTACTGAACATTCTATGAAATTGATATTTTGTGACTCAGCAATACTGTGGAAAGAAGAAGGGTGACTTCCCTGAATGCTGTTCCTAGCTTTGTGTGTATATCCTATCTAATTTTAAACTACTGCATCTGCTTCAGAAGAAGGTGAAGCATCTGAGTAAACCTTCCTTATGCTGCCTATCCGAGGAAACTTGTCTAGGCACACCTCTGAGTCTCTGAACTTACTCTCTGTCTTGAGTAGCCCCTTTCTCCAAATCTCCCTGTTGAAAACTTATGCATTCATAAAAATCCACCTCAACCATTACCTCCTCAGGGAAATCTTTCAGATCTCTCTGTGTTTATTGTGTGACTTTTGGCAGAACTGACCACCCTTCCTCTGAGCTTCTGCTGTAACTTGCATGTATTTCTATGATACCGTTTATCCTTCCATAATTCTATTATTTGCTTATATGTTCATGTCCTTTAATAAACTATGATAACCCTAAAATCAGGGACGGCATCTTATTCATTATTATATCCCCAGTATGTAGCACAGGACTAGTAAATATTTTTGCCTGAGTAAAAATCCGTTCTGCATCATGGATGTTACATTTAAACTTATCAGGAGTATTTAGAATATGATATCCAATATGCAATCAAATAGTTATATATGGCCCTTAAATTTAAATTCATTGAAATTAAATTAAATTTACAATTCAGTTGTTTAGTTCTATCACATTTCTAGTGCTCCACAGATATGTGTGGCTGATGGATAGCATACTGCTCAATGTTGATACAGAGCACTTTCAAAATTAAACAGTGTTATAGTAGAATATTTTCTATTTGTTATGAACAAATTTATAATTTTTGAAATATAACACCACTAATTCTGACTGGTGGTATTACCCATTATTTTATAGTCTTTCATAATATTTCAAAGATAGGAGTTACATGAATGTTCAGTGATGCTTCATGGTTAGACATAAATACGTTTTTCCCCCTAAAGTGGCAAAAGGCAACACATTGAAGTGATGAAAAGTTTGTCTTTCTTCTTTCTTCCTTGCAAGATATATATTCATGGAGAAATTACTTGACATCTTTGTGACTTCATTTTCTCATTTTTAGAAGTGATATTAAATAACCATACTTAGCACATATAGCTATTGTGAGTATTGAGATACTTGTCTGTACATTTAAAATATAGCATTCAATGAAAGGGCAGTTGTTACCTTTATGGCACCTAAGCCTGAAGACCCTAAGCTATTAACAGAATGCTCAGAAACTGCTAAGAACCATGAAGAGACTCCCTGCTTAGTGTATAAGACTTCTACCTTTGGCTTTGACAATACTATGAATTGTATAAGCTATTGCAAAAGCAAAGGCTAAGCTTAACTGGATCAGCATACATCAGGGTTATAATGCTGACTCTGTATTTCCTATGTATCTCAATTTCATCATTTATGAAATGGAAATAGTATATTCTTATAGGATTTTTGTGATAAATAAATACATGCTCCAAAAAGAGCCTAACACGGAAGCTGGCAATTTGTATGCACTGAATAAAACTCCAGGAAAAATATCTGTTGTTATTTTCATTTTTCTACTAGGAGTTGTCTCATGTCAAGTTTATTGAAGGAATAAATAAATAAATGATGCCAAATCAATAAATAGCCTCTCCCAGTTATTGCCCAATAAATATCTTCTTCCATTAATTACAACTGTGAATAAATATTACCAACATGATCACTTCATGAAAGCCTAGTCTAATTAAATAGCTTATACAAAGCACTGTACATTTCAGGCAGTAACTGGCAAAAAGAAAATGTGACTTTAAATGCAACAGCTTAAACTGTATGCTTCAATTCTCATGATTCTCATAATTATCAAAATATTATTTTTGTTTTCTGCCAAATTATATATAATATGTAACTGACTGCTTCTTAATATTAACAATGTAAGCTTTCTGTTAACACTTTGAGTTTTAACATGAACCATATTTATTTAAATTGGTAAACTTGGCTTTAGTCGAAGTCATTATCAAAATGGCCTTGTGTTTAATAATGGAAAACCAGATTCAGCTAATCATTTGACAATGTTTCATCAGATATGTATATTTTTAAATTTATTAGTACCTCTGATCAATGTAAAAAAAGTCTAAAATAATTGTGGTTCAGAAAAAGTGCCTGGGATAATATATGATGCGAATGTAATGTTTATCGGAGGTTGGTGGAACTTGTTCAATAATCCTGCAATTATAATTAGAGTGCCCGGGCTAGTTATTCTCCAAGTGCCTTGACCAACTTCATTTTCCTGTCTTTGCTCTGCTGCAGGAGACTTCATTTATCTGGCTTTCTTGATGGTTGTCTTTCCTTTAGGTTTGAAAGTGAGAGGATCTGTGTGAGGGGAGAAAGTTGGGTGACTTTAGAATCTCACGTCTGGCAAAAAGGTGTGTTCCTCCAAGAGCATGGCCCCCTGGGCACGAAAGTCCTCAATAGTTGTCCTCTTACTTGGCTCCAGAAACTCCATCTTTTACTCTATTCCATTCAGCCGTTTGGTAGAAATGGCTTTCCACCATTGCCAGGCTCTAGGTGTCTCACCATCTCTCGTTTGATGCAATCAACTCTGTGCCTGCTGTATAACAGTCCCTTCATTAATTATTTTCATATGAATTATCGGGGTAAATTCTGATTTTTATCAGACCCTGCTTTGCACAAAGAAAAAAGAAAAATATCTGTTGCCAGGTATTTACCAGGTGTTTGACTGCAGTAAAGTTATTTCTACTAACTTCAGTTTACTTTTCCACAAAATGGGAGTGCCAGTATTTACTCATTGACTCTCCAGGGTTGTGAAGTTGGTATATATATAATAATTAGAGAGAATCTCATGACTTTTTCTGGAAACATTGTGCTAATATTCTTTTGTGTACTGAATATGGAATAAGTAGTGGGGGAAATCCCTATTTTGCAACTGTAAGAGAAGCCAGCCTGAAAATGTAATGAAGAAAGGCAGAGCTGAAAGAACTGCAGAGAAACTCATCTAGAACTCTGATCGAACTACAGCTAAAGGCTCACGTAATAGTAACACTATTTTGTATTTCCCTTCATAGTTTAAACTAGTTTGGATTCAGTATTCACAACCATAAAACATTCAACGTTGCAGAAGAAAGAAACTGTCTTCGCATATTTACTTATTAGATGTCGATGGCATAAATGCACTTTTTTATAAATATTTACTCTTGGTAAATCAGCTTGTTAAATGGTCTGCTTTGATAGTTGTTTCTACATCCCACAGAAAACATTCTAAAATTGAAGGAAGATTTCACTAAATGCAATAAATATTTCTAATACATCTAGTAATTATAAAAATGTTCAGGAAAGAAGCCTAATTATACACATGATAGTTTTAAACCTGATTTAGCATCTTAGTAACCAAAACTATCAGGTAGATTCAGTGTTGTGCTTTATCAGCTTAACATTGAATATAGATAATGTAAGTTACAATACACAAATATTAAAAGACAGGAGCCAAAGAAATATATAGGAATTTGAAACAATGTGCTGTTTATATCAAGAAAGCAATGTCTACTTTTCAAAAAATTAAGTTTAGGGAAATATTACAATTACACTTTTATATAATAGTAATTTTGAATGTGAACTTGTGAATTTATTTTTTTTTAGAAATAATGACAGCAAAGTTTTACATAGCCTATATTGAATTTACATATTCAAATGAGGCTTTTTCAGTAACAATAGGGATTAATACAGAGCTGAGCTTGACTTTGACATTATGCCAAAGGCACTAACCATCCTATGAGTTACAGAAGATTGGTACTTTTTAATTTTGATTCCTTCCGAAAATTAAAAAAAAAAAAGCTTTACTAAATTTTGGACATACATATTTTCTCCAAATTTTACATTTAGTGAAGTAAGAATATCTGCAATAGCTCAGTTAACATCAACAAAAAGCTTCAAAAAGAATTCTGAAATGGCAGGCAAAATACTTTTTTATTGTAGGCAATTATTTAAACTGTGTATCTGGCTTTATGCATAATAAGTCATGTGGGAAAAACATCCACATTGCAGTTAAATTTCATTATCTAGCTTTCATTTTCTTTTCCTTTTTCAGCAATGACATTAATGGGATTTTGCCAGATTATCAAAATGAGGGATTTCTGAGTAGTTACTTGTAGTTTCCAAGCTGAATCGCAGAGCGCACATAGACACATCGGAAGGTGGATGGCTGAATCTCCCAGTACTGAACTGGGTTACTGAAAAGGCTCACTCCAGAATAAGAAGCCTTTTTGGTGTTGTATCCAGGTGGGCAGAAGTCATTAGATCCAACTGCAGAAATGTTGTTGTTATGAAGATAGACAACCTGCAATGTGACATAATGGAGAATAATTATTTTCCTCTGGATATATTGAGGCCCCCTCATGTAATTACTTTATACTCTTTCAATATTTTCATCCTTCAGTTTAAATATTGTAATACATCTCAAACTAAACTTTTGATTGCTCACTTCCTTATAAAACTTGTTTTTCCCTTCCTTAGTTTCCTCATTTTGGTATATGGCATCTCAATCTTTTCAGATACTTAAACTAAAACCAATGTCATTATCTTTGCTGCTTCCTTTCTCTTATACTCTCTGCCCAACCATCAACAAATCTTGCCAGCTCAAACTTCAAAATATACAAATAATACAGTTCTTATCCCCCTGTATACTCCCAGATCCTTTTCCAAAGCCACCATTATCTTTTTCTGCATTGCTGAAGTTACACTGGTTGTTCTTCCTGCTTCCTCTTTTGTCTTCCTAAAGTTTGTTCTTTTTAAGTGAAAGTAGGGAAGAAAATGAGGCAGGCTGTCACATGTGCCCTGACTGGGATCCAACCAGCAACACCTGTTGCTCAAGTACGGAGCTATTTTTAGCACCTGAGACTGACATGCTTGGACCAACCAAGCTGTCCTCAGCACCTGGGGCTAATGCTGGAACCAACTGAGCCACAGGCTGCAGGAGGGGAAGAGGAAGAGAAGAGGGAAAGAAAGGAATAAGAAGCAAATGGTTGTTTCTCTTTTGTGCCCTGACCAGGACTTTAATTCATGGGGCTGATGCTCCTAATGAATCAACGAAACTAATTCTATGACCTCAGTAATGTGTTCAGATGAACATTTATTTGAAAAAGAGCAATCAGGAAGGTAAAAAATGATTATTCTGAGATCTAAAAATGAAAACAAAAACAAACCACCATCAACTAAACAAAAATGTGATGGGCTAGGCTGGGATAGAATAGAATAAGCTGAATATAAAAGAAACTATCACTGTAATGCTAAGTATTTAAAAACTTTTATATGCATAGATTTATATATACTAAATCTCTACAAATATGTGTTTCTTATCGTGGATCACAAAGTAAAGAATACAAAACAAGCTAGTGTGAGGTCTTTGCTGAATATCAGCTTTCACTCAGGGTCTCAAATGCAGAAGGGCTTCATTCTTGATTTTCTATATCTAATTGGCTAGCCATGTATCTATTTTACTTTTTTCCTACAGCACTGAGGGATTTCACCTACCCTACTTCCTTTCTATAAGTACATAGTTCAGTTATTTATTTATTTTTTTTGTATTTTTCCAAAATGAGAAGTTGGGAAGAGGGGAGGACAGACAGACTCCCTCATGCACCTGACTGAGATCCATCCAGCATGCCCACTACCAGGAGGCAATGCTCAGCCCCTCTGGGGCATTGCTCTGCTGCAATTGGAGCCATTTTAGTGCCTGAGGTGCAGGCCATGGAGCCATCCTCAGCACCTGGGCCAACTTTGCTCCAATAGAGCATTGGCTGTGGGAGGGGAAGAGAGAGATAGAGAGAAAGGAAAGGAGGAAGGGTGGAGAAATAGATGGTCACTACTCCTGTGTGCCCTGGCTGGGAATCAAATCTGGGATTTCCACATGCTGGGCTGACGCTCTACCGCTGAGCCAACTGGCCAGGGCCATAGTTCAGTTCTTTTTAGCAAATTTATATAGTTGTTCAACATCACAACAATTCAGCTTCAGATAATTTCAATTACACTCAAAATATTCTTTTATTAATTTCTAATTATTCTCAATATCATCCCCAGACACAGGTAATCATTAATTTTCTTTCTACCTTTAGAGATTTGCTTTTTTCTGCACATTTCATATAAATTTAGTTATAACAATATGTGGCTTTTGTGTCTGGCTTTCTTAACTTAGAATTATTTCAGGACATCCACATGATAGCTATTTGTATCAGGTCTTCCAAGTGACCTGGTTTTCCTTAGGCTTCAAAACCTGCTTACCCACTGCTTCACCATCACCAATGACCCATTGAAAAAGAATTAGAATAAATAATGAAAATTCGGGTGTATCAATTTAATTTAAAATTTCTGTTACAACTCAATAAAAATATCAGTAGTTTATTCATATTGTTGAGAACAGAGTAAAATATAAACCTATCATAAACCCCAAGCAGTAAAGTTGAGATACTAAATTACCAACTTTATAGATAGAATGGTTTTACCTATAACATAGTGTCAGTGTCAAGGTATAGTTTCTGAATCACCATAGTTGAACTAAGAACCTATGTAAATCTCTAAAGCAATTTAAATATGACCTTTAAAAAGCTAAAAATTTAGATAAAATAAGAAAATATGTAAAATCTATAGATGACTACATGACTGAATTTTTAAAAAATATATATAAATTAAATAACATGTTTGTTTAGTTCCTCAGAGTAACAATGAAAGTTTTATAGTGTTATATATAAAATTACCTTCACTATTTATACTAATATGCATGTCTCATATGTATGGATTTATAGACCTCAAAGCTCTATTATCACAGTGTTTGTGGTATTCAATCATATCTTCTAATCCTTTTGAGTGCACTCTAACTTGATAGTTTATATAAAGTTAATTCAGTCACACTGCTAGATAAGCATTCCCTTTTAAACTATATGACATCTGCTGAAGCTAAAAGTTAACATTACGATTTTATTTCATATCTGTGCATTACAGATTGAATCATTTTTTCCGACCCTATGTATTTACTACACTGATATGTGACTTGAAACTACCCTGCATCATAAAAAAATATTACATTCTGGAAGCAAGAATTATATAGTAAGTTCTAGAAAATAGTCCTAATTTTTTAAAAATAATCATTTAAACCTATATCTTATAAAACTAGAATGCCTATTCATGTGGAAACATTAAAATTATCTCTCTGCAAATGATTTCTAAGCAAAGCTTTCTACATCCTAGAATACCAATAAAGAGGGTTTTATAATAGTCAGTGGCATTATGTTACCTGGATGTACTTATGTTCTGCCAGGCCACCAGGCACTTTGATAAGCTTATTATTGTTCAAGTGAAGTTCCCTCAAATGAGGAGTGTTGGCCAGAGAGCCATTGTCAACAGAAGAGATGCTGTTAAAACCCAGTCCCAACCTACAACAAAAAAGAGAAAACAAGTGCATATGTCACACATGGATGCCTTCTTACAAGCATGTGATTAACCAAGTCAATAGAAAAAGACATTTTTCATTTTTGCATTTATGCTTTCCTCTGCCTAGAGAGCTTTTCCAAACTTGCTGAACTTTGACAAAGCCCATTTGTTCTTGAGATTTCAGTTTAGAGTTACCTTCTTTAAAATCCCTCCACCAGTACAGACTAAATCAGTACCACTAGTAAAGGCTCATATAGCAAGCATCCTGCTGTCATCCTCTTATAAAACTCGAGGGAGTGTGTACTTGTGTGTCTTTCCTTGTGAAGAGTAACTGTTGTGTTTATTCAGTCCAAACACAGATCTTGATATGATCAATGAACAGCTGTTGAATTGATTTCTATATATCATGAATGTAGTAAATTCATTTGGGAGAAAACTAAAAGGAACACTCTTATCATACTTTGAAAATTAAACAATTGCATACTTATCAGAGGAAATTATTTGTTGGAAATAAACAGTACAGATTCTAATGAGACAATAAACCTACCTTCCAGAAAGGTTAACATAAGTAGCATCTTGCACAAATTTGAAAGAGTTCATCAATGACCATCTGTTCTTGTCCAAATATATCTAGTGCTAATGTCTCTTATCTCTGACCCTGATCTCTGACATAGGTCTCCAGGGTGAGGCAAGAATATGTCGGAAGACAGCCAGAAAGCTCCAAGGAAAAGTAAGAGTAAGACTCTATTGGGTTTCTTCAAATGCAGTATAAAAGACTTGGACATATTTTATAGGATGGTTTCTTCTTGCCTTCAGCTGGTTCTGACCTTTGAGCCCTTTTAAGATTTAGATGTTGACTTAAGTAACCAAAATCTTCCAATTTTAATGATGACTTGGTATGTGAAATAACTGAAATTAAAGTGTACTGATTTTAAGTAATTTATAGCACAGTTGGTTTATACATATTAGCTTTAAAGTCTTTTTTTAAAAAAAACATTTATTTTATTGATTTTAGAGAGGAAGGGGGGAGAGAGAGAGAGACAGGAACATCAGTGTATTCCTGTATGTGTCCTGACTGGGGATTGAACTCACAACCTCTGCACTTCAGGATGATGCTCTAACAAACCGAGCTATCCGACCAGGGCTTAGTTACAGAATCTTAACATGGCATCTTGGTTCAGAATATTTTGGTTCTCCCACAATCTTAGGCAATCATCTCTAGTTTCTGGCCTTTTTTTCCCCCCCGAGAATCATGTCTCTTATTTTTTACAACAATCCAAAGCCCATATCCATTTTGGGTTAATACATTCTTAGAATATAATATTCCTAATAATTTATTCAAGAAAACTTTAATTTTAAATAATTTATTTTTATATTCAGGAACTTAATATGTTTGAGACATTATCTTAGGCCTGTGAGGGTAGAGGACACATGGCTCAAAGAACCATGATTCTTTCCAACAAAGAATATTGACTAATGACATATATATGATACATATCATATGCTATATAATAATAAATATTTGTGTGTGTGTATATATATAATAAAAGGGAAGTTTGCCTGAAAATCATTTTCTTTTTTTGCAGAGGAACATACATTATTTTTCCCTCATTGTTCCCAATAACTAATTATAATATTTGCCCTGCAATTACATTTTGAGATTAGCTACCTTCATCTTCTTTTCACAGTTTTAATTTTTCAGCACCAAACTACTTCTCATGATTCAACATTAGTGAGGAGCAAGCAATACAAGAATTTGATGACTTAATAAACAAAATTTTCTGGACTTGATTCCAAAAAGAAATGTGTTGACAAATTCAAGAGTTAGGAAAGTTTGCTTGGCCAATGAGGCAATCTGCATTAATTTACTGAATAAAATTTGAATCCATTTAAACAGAAATCTTCACTTCTATTGACCTTTTTGAAGTTTATTAGCTCTTGATACTTTTTTATGTTTGACATAAAGCATACGAAGTTAATATTAAGTGAAAAATATCAAACTATCCATCCCATTTTCAGTACAGAGTATTTTTTTACTAAAAAGGCACAAATATTATGAATGATTTACCATATCGAGAATGTTATACTATTGTTAATTCTTATCCCTACTACTACTCCAAATAATGATCTAATAATAATAGCTGTCCTAAAGGCAGTTTTACACAATAAGCAATGCAACATATCTTTTGACTTTTTCTGCCCCTAGAGGGACCGAATCAACAAAAAAAAAAGGTGGGTGATACATAATGCTATTTTGAAAAATATTTTCTATGTTAGAAGCTGTAATTAAAATAGCTTTAGGCAAGTAATTTCTTATCATTTGAGACACACCAGGGTAATACTTTGTAGCTATTGTCACATACATATACTCATCCTGAGCTTCTAACCACCCATTGGCTCACTGGGAAATAGCCACAGAAATGGAAAAAGCTGCATTATATATCTACTTGGTAGTAAGGATTTCTCAAAGATGAATTGATTATTTTATATTTATTTATCTACCATGAAATTTATATACAAAAAGAATGAGCCAATTTGGCATAACACTACACTTCTCTGTGAGAACATTCAGCAATACATGTGGATCAAGAACAAAGTGTTCCTTGAAGACATCTGAAATAATTTTCCAACATTTTCCTCTTTTTATTGCTTAACCAGATTGTAACTATAGGAAGACTGAAGTTAGGTTAGAAAAGAAGACTGGCACTTGTGATCATAATTCAGAGAAGAAAAAAAAAGAAGAGCCAGACATTTTTTATACCTTTGTGAATACTATGTTAAATATCCAGAGACATTTTAAACTCTTCAGAATAAGACTTAGAGAATCTCATCATAAGTCCTCTGACTATGTAATGTTGTGTGGGATGCTTAATATTTCCATACCCTGATATCTTTCATTTTAATGCTTTTTCAAATTCTGGGACACTGTATTATAAGTTACTTAACTTTCTGTTCAATGCAACTAAGTTAGAACATCCTGAATAAACATATTGATTTAATGAAATACTGTGAAATAAGATATATCTTAATCTAACAATAATAGGGTATTTATAAAATAAGAGTTTGATCTTGGTGTTCCCAGTCAGTATACCATTTCATTAGTGTTTTTACGAAAAAGCAATTGGGCTAGCTGAAGTTTGAGGTTGTTTATAAACAACAGCAACAAATATGGTACAGTAAAAAATTAATCACGTTTTTAATTCTGAGTATGTAGTGACTAATACACCTAGACATTTTATTGATAGAATGTCATGAAATAATATTATTACTTAGCCAAATTGTTCAGTCCTTTCAGGCTAGCTGCATCAACTTTGGTGATTTTGTTGCCATCGAGATGTAATTCAGTAAGGGAAGGAGGAAGACCTGGAATATGGAAACAAAATGTTAAATTAGCACATAAACATAATTATAGAATACAGAAAGATGTCATGAGGACATATGCCATTTTCTAAAAAACATGCAGTTCTAAACTATTTGCTTTTCCTCTTGTTCTTTAGTTTTGCTTTTCCTCATTTTCCTTCATCTCTTTCATAATAATATATGCTCCTAGAAGGAGTATGAGACATTTTTACTTTTCTAAATTGATTTTAACAAAAACATGGATGGTACTTATCAGAGAGCAGTTTTTTTTTCCTAGATATTGCTAGGATACAATTGTAGAACTGCAGTGAAACCCTGAATCTCATTAGGTTCTTACCTCTTTGTTGCTGAGCTAACACTGCCATTGGCAAAAGATAATAACTCTAAACCAAAGAGATGAGTAGTTGAACTATAATAAAGAGATGAATATACTGTATGTTAACTAGTTATTTCATTAATGATGATCATTAAAAACTAACATTAATATACTGGCCTTAGTCTTAATCAACTTTTCCATAAAAAGTCTCAAATGCCACTGCAACATGGGTGTATAGAAAGAGCTAGAGTTTCTTCAGGCTTTTAAAATCAAGACTGTTTCTATACACAAATGGAGTGCAGGGGCCTATAATCAAGTGCTCTGCCATATGTTGAGCACCTGGGGAAATCATTTTAGATCCAAAGTATCTACTACCCCTCTGGATAGTACCTCTTGTATGGCTAAGATTTCTAAAAGTTTAGTAATATAAATATTATATAAAAGTTTAAATATTTTTTTTTGCCATCTCAGGAGGTAATATGTTTTTATATAACTTTTTAAACAGCATATTGTTTCACTTATAAGAATAGCAACAACTACAAAGAAAACCGCCAATTGGTTACATGTAGAACTAACATCTGCTTAGCAGAAAGTGTTGGTTATTTGTCCATTAAGAACATAATTAGAAAATCACAGGTTATGTTTGGTCTAAAATTTTCATTATATCCTACTGAATTCTGTCAAGATTATCAAATTAATGGAAAAATTTAGTCCATGTTTGATATTTAAATTACTATTGGTTTCTCTATTTAGATGGAAGGTGCTAAGGAAAGGTTCTACTTACTGAATATCTGTTATGTGCCAAACATTGAGATTGGCATTTTTCCTAATTTATCTCATTACATTTTTTAATATTTAAATTATTTTTCATTTATTCAATTTCATAGATGAGGAAACAGAGATTCAAAGTTAAAAATGTTATAGTTTATCTGGCTACTAGGTAGAAAATGTACTAAGTTCCCAGATGGTCAAAGGGAGTTAAAATAGCATGCTCTTAACTGAAGGAAATAAAATCTCAATTGCATTTTTTTCATGAATAAGGATCAGGAAATCACAGTCACTCTTGGAATAAATAATTTCAACCACTTGAATTGCCTTAGAATAAATACATGTGGATTTTCAAACTATTTCTATTAGTAAAACAAGTGAGTATAAAAAGCAATGAATGCATATCTTTTCTTCCCTATCACCAGGAAAACATGTTTTTAAAATGCAGTGTCTCTAGAACATCAATTATCATTACATCTGTCATTCTTACCTAGTTCCTAAGTGTCTTCCTTTAGGGCAAGGGTAGTCAACCTTTTTATACCCACCGCCCACTTTTGTATCTCCGTTAGTAGTAAACTTTTCTAACCATCCACCAGTTCCACAGTAATGGTGATTTATAAAGTAGGGAAGTAACTTTACTTTATAAAATTTATAAAGCAGAGTTACAGCAAGTTAAAGCATATAATAATAATTAATTACCAAGTACTTTATGTAGGATTTTTGCTAAGTTTGGCAGAATAAATCTTAATAAAACAACTTATTATAGTTAAATCTATCTTTTTACAGCTAGTGCTCAACTTACGACCACGATTGGTTCTGACAGACTGGTCATAACACGATTTGGTCATAAGTTGAGTAGGCTATATGTACCATACTGTGAAATGATGTTATAAAAATCTTTAAGTCAAAGACAAAGACAATTTCCTCTTGGTAGACATCTTGGGAGAGGTTTGATGAAAAATATCCAAGATACAAAACACAAATTGCTGTACCAAGTCTGGGATAACTGTTGAAATGGTGCATGCAGATATGATAGTGCTGCCAGAAGCTGGTCCACACTGTCCTATGTCCAGCTGGGCAACACTGGCGCTGCCAGACGCAGAGCAGTCATGGGTAGCAATTGTGGTCGTAAAGTTGAATGGTCATAAGTTGCATAGGTTGTAAGTCGATCGATACCTGTAGTTATACTTTGGTTGCTCCACTACTGCCCACCATGAAAGCTGGAATGCCCACTAGTGGGCGATAGGAACCAGATTGACTACTACTGCTTTAGGGAATGTCAGTTTCCCCCCAAAAAAAGTTGTAGCCAGGAAGAAGTTGACCATGGAATAAAATTTTGCATAGGGTAGAGAGAGAATCAAATTTATAAAGAACTGCTTTAGCCTTTGGCACTGCAGCATTTAGCCAAAGAACTTAAACTATAATTTTTCTTTTTTTTCTTTTCCTTTCCAGTTTGAGATAAAACACATTGAGAGCTTACTTTGGGCCAAATACTATGTGTGTGCATGACAAGTCTTATGTCTATTAATCCTTACAAATATTCTCAAAGATAGATATCATTAATGTCTTTATTCTATAGATAACAAAACTAAGGTTTCAGAGATGTGAAATAATTAGCCTAATGTCAGAGAGCAACTAAAAGGCTGTGTCATGATTCTCACTCAGGTTGGTCTAACTCAGGAGTGAATTTATAATCTCTTCATTTCATTCCACTGTCTTTCTGTTTCCATTAGTGATGGAAGATAACATGTGGAAATTAAGACTCCCTGAAAGTTGGTGATGTTCAGGCAGAAGGTACTCAGCCTAAGAAAGTCAGACTTTTATATTAGATATGCATATATATGCATGGGGGTAGATTTTATCAGGCAACAGAGTAAAATGCTCAAACGCAGGAGCTCTGACATCAGCCCAGCACAACCCCAGCTCTGCCACTTCCAAGTTCCAAGAACTTGATCACAATATACCTCATCTTTTTAAGCCTTATTTTCTTCATTTATAAAACAAGTATAATAATATTACTTACACAGGATTATTTTGAGACTTATATAACAGAATCCATGAAAAGCATTTGGCACAAATAACAAAACCCATGAAAGGCATTTGGTGCAAGTGCCGAATAAAATTTAGTCACTGTTATTTTAATATTATTAAGTGTTTAGTATATAAAAGCAAGGTAAAGATGATGAGGAAAGATCATCTAGGATAGGGTAAGGATACAGAAAAGCAAGAAAAAAAGGCTACTATGTGATAAAATGTGTTACTGAGGGATATTTAGGAAGATGCATTAAAGATCACAAATTCAAAGACTGTTTAATGTAAGACATCTGGCTGTATGGAGTAATGGGAATACCTGGACTTTAAGTTCTAGCAACTTTACTTCACCTCCTACAAGTCTAAGGCTTTAGGCAAGATCTATCTATCTATCTATCTATCTATCTATCTATCTATCTATCTACCTACCTATCTATCATCTATCTATCTATCTTCTATCTATCTATCTGAATAACTATATATATAGCAAAATATAACATGAACTGCATATATATATATTTAACTGAAATATATATTTTCTCTATATAATCTCTGCACTGAGGATAAGACAGATCACTTGTTACATGTGAGTCAGAGACTCAGCATGAATGTGCTTTATGAACTGTAAATCAATATCCTTTGTCTATCTATATCTATGTATCTACTGATCTATACCAGTAGTTGCTTCTATGAATCAGAAACATTCTTTGTAGCACAAAGACTGTATAGAGAACAAGGGGTGGTAAGAAACCATTCTATGAGATACGTGCTCTCAAGAGTTGAAGTTTCTATGGAAGCCTAATAAAGGGTCATTGTTTTCCGTGAGCAAATAGTTATACATATTTTCTACACAGCCCAAGAATAAGATATTTAATTTGAGAAGCACCAGATTGAAAAGAAAATTTGGGAATATACAGGGGTTTTTGTGAGACTTAATAATCTATGAGAGGAAAAATGTGAAAATTAGAACTTATGTTTGGTGACTTGAAGCAGTTTCTGATTCACAAAGACTGACTTACGCACCTCTCCTGGGTAACCTTCAGACAATGAGCTTACCCCCATGACTGTGTGATGACTGCTGCTTAACTGTCTGGCTTTGCTCCAGGCAATAAGTGCCTCCAAGGCAGGTAGTGTATGCTATGCACTGTCCTGTCTCCTGTGTTTGGAACTTCGCCTGAGCAAAATGAGTGTTCAAAACATTTTCAATGAACAACATACGGTAATAATTAATCCACTACTTATCTGTATGCCAGATAGTTCACTATTTGTTTTAATTTTTTTTAATCCAAATGAGGTAGATATTAGTATTATTCTCACTTCAAAAATAAAGAGATTGAGGCACAGATTTTGATAACTTGCCCAAGGTCCCAGAGCCAATTAGTGACAATTTGAAGTCAAGCAGATACATTCCAAATCCACACTCTATCACACACACTGCATCTATTAAAATAAGAGTATAGTCATTGTGGATCCTCTTACTCAAGGAGCATATAAATGAAAAATTTTAAGATGGAAATAAATTCACTACAGATTAGAGACTTGAAGTAAAAATTTTCTCAATTTTAGAGGTACTTTCGTTCATCTCTCTCATTCTCTTTTTAAGCAAAGTACTGCTAAGGCACTCTATCTCTTAAAACAACTGTACTTTTTTCTTTGTGAAATAATGATTCTATTATATAAAATCATCATGCATTACATAACATTTTAGCAGAGACTTTATAGGCAAAAGAGCCCAGTGACCTCTACAATGAGCATAGATGGCCCAGTGGTTACCTACTAGGATAGAGAATTTACTAGAACTGAAGTTGGACTCTTGAGTCACCATTCAAATTATCAAAACAGTTTTTTTAAATGTCAAAGTTTTTGGGTTCATATTTTCAAATTCCTTTAGAGAACTGTCTACCACCTTGCGGGATGGAGGTAATATTGGTGTCAGCAATGCGGATGTAGGAGAGCTTCTTCATTCCCTGGAACGCCCCGTTCTCAATTCCCGAGCTCTTCAGCGGGTTGGTACCCAATTCTAAAAATGGAGTAAGTTCAGAGTTTTTAGACGACAATTTTATGATATTGCAAGTCAGAATACTGTCTGTTTCAACAAGGAATTTAACAAATTTGGTTCAATAACATCTTGACTGAAAAACAAAAGAGAAATTAAAGCAATGCTCCTCAAAGGTATAGCAAAATGGGGTAAAAATGGCCCTTACTGAAACAACAAATAACAACAACAAAACCCATAAATATTTATGAAAAAGTAATAACAATGCAATTATTTATGATGCATACACAGTTTTGCCCAGAAGTCAACAAAAGCAAGTATTTACAAATTACACTTATCCTGGAGGTATTACTTTTCTAAAATACATAAATGTTGTTAAAAGGAATTTGAATCTAACATTTTGTAAGTCAATTATAAAATTAAAATATATTTAATTAAATGCTACTTAATTGCATCCCACATCTTGGACATGCAAGGGGATAACTTCAACTCTTGAACGTTCTCTATATTCTCAGATATCCATGGACAAGAAATAAAGACGAGGTTGTAAGGCAGATTCAAAATCTCATTTCTCCTGGCCCTGCTCCTGACGTTTCTATAAGCTTAAAACATGTAATTTCTCACTAATCTACCTTCCTGCAGCTAAAGTTTACTTGAATTGAATTCTCTTAAGGTGAAGCTTGAATCCTGGTCTTAGAGTTATAAGAATATCTGTACCTATGACAATCATCTGGTTCATTCCATTGAACACAGACTTTCGCACTTTGGAGATCTCGTTCTCATGGGCACGCAGCTCCTGAAGAGTTTTGGGCATTTTTTCTGGCAATTCCTTCAGCTGATTCTTGGACAAATAGAGTCGTTCCAACTTCACTAAAGGTGTAAATGCTCCAGGGCTGATTTTGCTAATTTTGTTGTTGACAAGAATCAATGCCTGTAGATAGAAAACAAAAACAAGCTCTTCTTAATTCCAAAATCCTTCCATGTATGTAAACCAAGTGTGTAGTCTACTCATTATTCCATTCATGGAACTAGCAGAGAAACCTGCAAAGGTGCAAGAAATCAGTAAAGATCACACAGATGTGATTTCTTTAAGAAGTGTATGAAGACTTGAACATCAGGAAAAAAGTGGAGAAAAATATAATTGTATTTTTATATATATTTATAATTATATATAATTATATATATACTTATATATTAAATAATACTTATATATTAAATATAATTTTATATATATACTTATATTATTTAAAAGTATTCATAAAGATTGGACCAAGACACCTGAAAAGTCATTCATTCTCTGGTTTTTCAAACTTTAAGTACATCTTCATTGACTGTGGTCATGAATTTCACTCCAAATGGGTGGCAGCAATTCACACCATCAGCAGCAGTGCAAGCCAATCAAATTTGTTTCAAGCTTCAAAAGTCTAGATAAAATCTGTTTCAAAAGTTTGCCAAATTAGTACATTATGTTGTAGCTGATTGCTTTACTTTGCATTTTCTTGTCACTTGAAAGCTTTAAAAACTTTCCATTCATTTCATTACCATGTACCGTAGTTTCTGGAGGGAAGCGATTGCCTGATCACAATACTTCTCATTTTTTAAAATTTTAATAATTGGTTAGGAGAATAAAGATGTAGTAAATATGATATGCAGAGCATAAATATATGTTTTTTAAATTTTCTTGCATTTTTTTACATATAAAGGTTTCATATGACCAAGTATATTAGTATGTTTTACAACTGTTAAAATTTTTGTTTCTGAATGTTCCAATATAGGAAATTATTCTCATTTGTTATTGCTATACCTATAGTTATTATCAAACGTGCCTTATCAATGATCAGAACCACTGAATCTTATTATTTTAAGTCTCTTTATCAATGAATCCTAATTAACAGGATGATTTTATCAAGTTTTAAGAAACTGGACTTTTGACTGCAGTACACTTATATGCATTTCTGAAAATGCAGAGGAACAAAAAAGGTACTAGAGTAACAGAAAAGTAGTAACTTTCTGTCTAAGAAGGCAGAATATTTTCTTATAATAACAGCAGATTAATTAAATCATGTACATCTTCACATAGTTTACATTATTTGACTAATTAAAACTTATGAGAAGTAATAGATTTTTTTATCTGCTCCTAAAATACGCATTGGTGATTAAAACAAAAATATTATTTGGAATTTCTTAAGATTTTATGATGAATATTACAGAAAGTTAAAAAAGTTGTAAGAGTTTATAAGGCATATAAAATTTATATCAACAAGCAAAATGGGCAGGAAATCAGTAAAAGCCAAAGCTCGAGAAAGATTGAGAGGCCTTGCTATTACTGTCTGTAGAAGAAAATTCTGAAAGCTTGATATAGTTATAAACATGTTTGAAAATCTGTTTATTTCATGTAAAATGTTAAAACCTATTATGTAGAATCAATTTGATGGTGTATTTACTTGTTATTTCAGGTAATAAAATATTACTTCCTTGACTAGATAATAACTAGACAATGCCTCTACCTGTGAATATGGTGTAGTGATAACTGCTGATAAATTTGGGGAGTAGTAAGACATTTGTCCCCAAATAATTCTTTAGTAATGTGGGAATAAAAGTAACATCTAGAAAGGTTGTTGTGAGGATTAAAAATGAAAATGTATATAAAGTACTTATTTGCAAAATTCCTTTCAAATATCATTGATATTTAAATTTTTTAATCCAGTATAAGTCTTTGTTTTTAGAATAAAATAAATTTATAAAATAAAACTGAAAAGCTTGGTCATAATTTGATAAAATTTTAAGGGTTATCAAAATTAAAACTTATCTAAAAGATCCACACACCAAAAAAAGTATTTCTGTATATATAGTATGGCTAAAGATGGGTAAGATTAGTTCCATACAGAGGGATATGTATCTAAGGTAGTGTAGGTATAACAGGCAATGACAAAATGTTGAGATGGGAAAAAAACTGAATAATTACACTGGCTAATAATAAAGTCCAGCTACCAGAGAAGAAGTCAAAGGTGAACCCCAGGTGTTCTGCAGGAAGTCAGCTGATGCAAAGAAGAAAAACAAGCAGAGATGATAATCATGAGTAAGCTTGGAGGCTGAGAGAAGTGGAATTAGAAGAGAATGTGTTGTTTGAGGGGTAAAAAGTGACTTCAGTGTCATTTAATCTAAAATTAAACCAGGGACTCAAAAAGTAGGACAGCTTACTTCTTCAGTAACTAAAGAAAAAAGTGATCTAGCCAAGGAGGTAGAGAGAAGTGATGGAAAAAATGACAAGCAATAGAAATAGGGTAGAAGAGAAAATGGAAGCATTTTCACCACCTTTACCTGAGTAAGTGGAAAAAGGTATAAACTTTTGGTTGCAAGATAAATAACTACTCTGGCTGTATTGTACAATGTGATGGTTATAGTTAACACTACTGTATGGTATATTTGAAAGTTGTTAAGAGAGGAAATCCTAAAAGATCTCATCATAATGAAAAAGTTGTAATATCTATATGAAGTGAGGGCTAGTAACTAATCTTGTTGTGAGAATCATTCTGCAATATGTATGTTAATTTTTTTATATAACTTAAACTTATACAGTACTATAAGTCACTTATATTTTATTAAAATTGAAAGAAAAAAATATGGAGCCCTGGCCATGTAGCTCAGTTGGTTAGAGCATTGTCCCAACATGCCAAAGTTGCTGGTTTGATCCCTGGTCAAGGCATATACAAGAATCAATTACTTAATGAATGCATAAATAAGTAGAACAACAAATCAATCTCTGTCTTTATTTTTTCTCTCTAAAATCAATCAATAAATATTTAAAAATTAAAATAATGGAAACCTGAATTTATGTGTAAAATTCTCTCCAAAGCCACTTAAGCAGGGTTTACACTGTACCAAGTGTTGTTTTAAGAAATTGGATAATGGCTATTAAATTTATAGGAAATTACTAGTAGACATTAAAGCCAGACTGCTCCTGAGTTTAGATCTCAAGCTTTGGCTCTTATTTACTTTGTGCTATGAGCAAGTAATTCAGCTTCCTGTGCTGGGTGTCCTCATTTGTATGAAGGGGTTATCAAGAGTGTCTACCATGTAAAAATAGTTATAAGAATTAAATAATCTGACTAGGGGGTGGTGCAATGGATACAGCATCAGCCTGGGATGTTGAAGACCCCAAAGTCTCTGGTTTGAGTGCGGGGTGGTCAGCTTGAGCGTGGGATCATAGACATGATGCCATCGTCACTGGCTTCAGCCCAAATGTCACTGGCTTGAGCAAGGAGTCACTAGCTCAGCTGGAGTGCCCTGGTCAGCTACATCTATGACTTGATGCTTCTCATCTTTCTCCCTTCTTGTCTGTCCCTGTCTATCTGTCTGGCTCTCTCTCTTGCTTAAAAAAGAAAAATTAAATAAGATAATGTATATAAGGTATTAAGAACAGTGCCTACAATATAAAAATTGCTAAACAAGTGTTTTTATTATTCAATTTTTGACACATTTTAATATATTTCTAATTTTAAAGATTTCTATATTTTTAAGCTTCAATTCTTAAGGATATTGAATGATGACATTATAATACTCAATTTATTATTTTATAAAATAAGTATGTAGTTTTTCTACTACATATAAGTGTAAAACTACTTTTATAACATGTACACACAATTAACCAGAGTTGTAAACTTAATCAAGTTCTTAAAAAAGGACATTTTTTCTGTTAAATTCTTTTTACTTTAATCCTTGTTAATTTTCCATTTTTCTCCTTCCTTCTCATTTACGTGTAGCTTTCCTGGAAGAAATTATGATGTTATTTGCACAATCAAAAGGATAGAAACAATCATGAATAAAAGAGTCAGAAAAAAATAGCTGTTTAACATCCTCTGAATGGTTGGAAGCTTTAATAAACTCTTCTTCCAATGTATACTTTGAAGTAAAAAAAAACAAAATTGCCAAGATCATAATTGCCTTAAAACATACTTAGAAGATGTGGAAAAGAAAGAACACATTATTAGAATGCCAGATTTAATGAGAACATCAGAGAAACTAGATATCTCACATTTAAGGATATGAGGAGTTTAAACCAATTATTCAAATTATACTTAAACTCACAGGAGGTAAGATTTAGAGAAAGATAATTTTTCATACTTAAAATATGTAGCTTTAGGGTAAATATATAAAAAAAAGATTTAAAATATTTTTATGTACTGAAACTAACAACATTTAACTTTCATTCTTACCTCTTTTAGCTTATTTTAATGACAGTTTAAATAGTCATTGACAACGTTGTTGGTAGCACAGTTGGCTCAGTCTCAATGAAACCATAATATGAAAGCAGAGAGAGGGTGAGTAGGGGCTCAGGCCCAGGAAGCTATAAGTGGAGATGGATCCCACTGTGCCATGATTTGAAATCTCTAGCTCAAGCCTTATGCCCCACTATATTGGAGCTTGAATCTTTCACTTTAGCCAGTTTTTATTTTTATTTGTCTGCTTCTTATTTTCTTCTATATATCCTTTTCTCTTGCACAAAAATCATTCTTCTCTTCAACATGTTGCTAATATGCTAAGACTTTGTCTCATATTTTCCTAAAACACTAACTAGTAAATTGATATAAGATGATGTATGATTTTTTTTTCCTCTATGCTCATAACATTCACTACTGCTATTATATTGTGCTTGTATTGTTGGATACTTCAACAGATTGACTATACAACTTCTTATGTGCTATCATTATAATTAACTGTTTTATAGAGAATCTTAAAATTTTAAGAAAAAAATAAATCTATGCTTTTTTTTTAAACTCTGGTATATTTTCTCCTAATGCATATATGTTTATTATGTTTTCTCATCTTGGCTATCTGAAAGCTGGTAACTACAACTTGTCTTTGTTATATAAACTCTATAGCATATTATGATGTTTATTTTATTTATATTACATTATTTTCCTTGAACATATATTTCTTATTCTAATATATAGCAGCCAGATAATTTATTTTTATATTTATATTTTACTATATATTAACTATTCTTACTATATAACCCCTTAATTATTTTTAATAATAGTGAAAAGTAATAAATAGTTGTGAAATTAGAGCTTTCTATTTTTATATTTCCAACCTTAAGAATGTATTTCTACAATATTTATCTTCACAGATAGGTAACTAATCACTAGGCAATCCTCTGCATTATTTGAAAATTCTAACTCTTTACATTTTATTTATTTATTTATTTGTTTTTTTAATTTCTATTTATTCATTTTAGAGAGGAGAGGAAGAGACAGAGAGGAGAGGAGAGACAGAAGGGGTGGAGGAACTGGAAGCTTCAACTCCCATATGTGCCTTGACCAGGCAAGCCCAGGGTTTCGAACCGGCGACCTCAGCATTTCCAGGTCGATGCTTTATCCACTGCGCCACCACAGGTCAGGCTTTACATTTTATTTTTAATGTTGAACAAAATTCTGTGTCCTTGAAACTCCACTCAACTGACAATAGGACAGTTCTTTCATCGTATAGTTGAAGCAACAAAATTTAATTTATCTTAAACACAGCCCTTCAAATATGTCACTCATGACCTTTTTGAATGCAATTTAGATATCCACATCTCCATCAACTGTCCTAGAAGAAATAATTTTCAGATTCGTTATCCCTACGATAATCATTTTTTGGTTGCTCAAAGGTTAATGTCCTTCTTAAAATGTCTTGTCCAGGATTAGACTCAATATTTTAAGAGAGGCCTACGAGAATAGTAGAATGCAGACATTGATATTTATTTGGACATTGAAATCTGACATATTTACACTAACTGTGTACTGTTAATTTGACTGGAAACCACAGGTGGAGAGGTGGACTAGGTAATGCATTCTTTTTTTTTTTTCTTTTTTACTTTTTTTTTTTTTTTACAGGGACAGAGAGAGAGTCAGAGAGAGGGATAGACAGGGACAGACAGACAGGAACGGAGAGAGATGAGAAGCATCAATCGTCAGTTTTTCATTGTGAGACCTTAGTTGTTCATTAAGTAATGCATTCTATAGGGATTCTGATGCCTTATGTGAACAGGCAGTACCTTTACTCTTACAGAGGGCTACATCAGCAAAGCTTAAACCTATTTTAGTAGGTTGGTAATTTCTCATTTTTAAGTCACCTTCTTCCAAATGCAGTTATATTTATTCTTTGCCCTTTTTGATCCTTCCTTATATACAGGGAGGCTGACCTCTGGTGACTTCATCACCCAGATGCCTTTGTCCTCTGGCTTTAAGTTAGGTTCAGCATGGGAGACACTGGCATGAAACCAGGAGCTAAGACTACAGCTCCTCACCTCTCTCAAGGCTCTGGGACTCCCTATTTCCTTGAGGCCTTGTGGGCTCGAGTGTTCCACAACACTTTATTGCAGGGGTTGGGAACCTTTTTGGCTGAGAGAGGGTAGGAAATGAATGTTTTATATATTTTTTTCATTTTTTCGAAGCTGGAAACGGGGAGGCAGTCAGACAGACTCCCGCATGCGCCCAACCGGGATCCACCCGGCATGCCCACCAGGGGGCGATGTTCTGCCCCTCTGGGGCGTCGCTCTGTTGCATCCAGAGCCATTCTAGGGCCTGAAGCAGAGGCCACAGAGCCATCCCCAGCGCCCGGGCCATCTTTGCTCCAATGGAGCTTCGGCTGCGGGAGGGGAAGAGAGAAACAGAGAGGAAGGAGAGGGGGAGGGGTGGAGAAGCAGATGGGTGCTTCACCTGTGTGCCCCGGCCGGGAATCGAACCCGGGATTCCTGCACGCCAGGCCGACGCTCTACCGCTGAGCCAACCGGCCAGGGCCAATGTTTTATATTTTTAACGTTATTTTTTTTTATTATTAAAGATTTGTCTGCAAGCCAAATGCAGCCATCAAAAGAGCCACATCTGGCTCACGAGCCATAGGTTTCCGATCCCTGCCTTATCGGTTCCCATTCCTCTTTGTTAAACAGTCCCTTTAGCAAAGTCTCCCCCTGTGGAATGTTTTTAGAATGCCATCTTCTTTATGCTGGCATCCTGACTGGTGGACTGGATATGTTTCCATATACTATAGTGGAACAATGGAGGTAAGTAAAAATCACAATAAAAACAGAGCTACAGATAAGGATGGAGTATGCATAATCTGAAATACACAGATACATATACATATGTATTTATAAATGATTATTCCTTTTTCTTTTGGTTTACACTTATCTGCACCTCTTAGAATATGAATAACAAGTAACAAAAGAAGCAAGGAAATGAAATAATACTGAGATCAATTCATTTTGTAAAGACTTTTATCCATGAAACATGAGAGCAAATTAAGATTCACAGTAGTTTTAAGAAGCAAATACAGAACATTGATGCAATATATGTAAAACATTTTGCTGACTTTTTAGGGGTTAAAGACTGAATACCCCCCCCCATCACCTCCTAAGTAGTAATTTGAATACATACTTAGATGCTTATTACCATATTGTACTCTTGGCCTTACCTAAGCTTTGTTTTCTAAACTACTTGGAGTCAGACCTTGCTACAACTCAAAAATTTAAAAAAAAATGTAAATTCTTACATGAAGGTTCTTCAGGTTCTTAAAGTCCCCATCTTTGATTTCAGTTATTTTGTTGTTTTGCAGATCCAGCAGCGTAGTATCAGGGGGAAGGTCTTTGGGCACCTTGTCCAGACCTACCAGGAGAATAAAAGCAATATTCAGTTGTAAATGGGACACATTACTACAGAATCACAAAGAATGTGTTTACAAAGAAATTATTGTTGCAATGATAGTTTAAAATGTACATTTTTCTTCTTCTAGAAAGTACATCAATTGTTGTTTTAAAATATCTGCTTTACTTTTTCCAAATAAGTCAAAGGATTTTCTTCATAAACAGAACACATTATTTTTTTAATATTAAAAAAAAAATTATAGATTGATTTTAGTGAGAAAAGAAAGAAGAGAGAGAGACAGGAACATTAATCTGTTCCTGTATGTGCCCTGACCGGGGATCAAACTGGCAACCTCTGTGCTTTAGGGCAGAGCTCTAACCAACCAAACTATCCAGCCTGGGTTAAACACATTATTATTATTATATTTTTCAGAGACAGAAAGAGAGTGAGAGAGAGGGATAGGTAGGGAAGGATAGGTAGGGACAGAGAGAGATGAGAAGCATCAATCACCAGTTTTTCGTTGCGACACCTTAATTGTTCATTGATTGCTTTCCCATATGTGCCCCGACCATGGGCCCTCAGCAGACTAAGTAACCCCCTGCTTGAGCCAGCGACCTTGGGTCCAAGCTGGTGAGCTTTGCTCAAAGACCAGATGAGCCCGTGCTCAAGCCGGCAATCTCAGGGTCTCAAACCTGGGTCCTCCGCATCCCAGTCCAACGTTCCATCCACTGCGCCACCGCCTGGTCAGGCCACATTATTTTTTTTATTATGTAATTACTCTTCTTCATAAAAGAAACATATTTTGTAAAGGTGTGGCTCAAATAATTAATACACAGTATATTATTTTTATTGTTCTTTAAAAAGTTATTCTTTTGATCAGTGATAAGTGCAAGTTATTTGTAAATCTATACCTCTTTACATATATCCTGTCAGTGGAGAGGAGCTTTAGCCAAAACATCAGTGAAAGATCCTTTTGATTAACCTAATGCTGTCACAGATTTATATTTAAAATTAAAATTATATAAACATTAAATGCATCAACAGCTTGAAAATTTATTCAAACTTTTGAGGGTTCTTTCAGTTTTAATTGGAATGCCAAAACAACATCAATTTAGTTGATATTTTATGATTGATAAACATGTGGCTAATTAGAATAAAATGAACTAAAATCGTTAGTGTGGTTTCTCTAAAATATAGTATATGAAGCATTTCTTTTGCACTTTAAATTTTGGTGTAAATAAGTTATTGATTTTTGTTTAAAATGTAAACACATTGAATAAACAAATGTTCTGAGGTATTAAAATGTATTTATTCAATTAGATTTATAAGGATGAACAGTTTTTATTCAAAAAAATTACATTTAAAATAAGTTCTCATTTTGATTGCTAATGGAGAAAAATATTAAATTATATATCTGTTTTTCCTTTTTTTTATTGACATTGTTCCATATTGATGGATGTTACTCAAAATTTGAGATTCTATTAATTCAAATTCATGTGATTATTTCTCTATTTTAATATTGCCTAACATAAATCAGAAATGTTTTTCAACCTTTCTATCATATCTGAAACATGAAATACTAAAGATCGTTCTTTCATTCATTCAACAAAGTTTTATTGAATATCTCCTAGACAGCATCAATTTATTAGGCCCTAGGGACAGAGCAGGAACAAGACAAAGCTTGCTCACATGGAAAATATAATTCAATATAGAGTTTTCGGTTTTTTTAAAATGTTGCAATGGGAAGAAGATATCTTTATGATTTTTAATCTTATAGATGTGCGTACAGGTAAATTATCATGGTAGCCATAATTTATTTTCATGAAAATTAAAGAAAATGTTTTCTGAAATCTCCTGCTCTGAAAAAAGTCTAATTTCAAATTTAGTGATCCACAGTTATTTTAAATGTGAATATTAAAAACAGGTGATTTTAAAATGCATAAACTTTATTCCAATATAATGCATAAATTATATATATTTCAATAAGTCACAGAAACAGTTGATAGAGAAATAACAAGAGTGAAGTGTTTTCAAAGATGAACACCAAACCGACAGAACAGCTAACTGGTGGGAGGATTATTCAATTACACTATGTTATGATCATTATCATTTTCAAAAATGTCAGTTTGATGATTTTATGCCATTAGGAGTGGTAGACTTCTGCCAAATCTTTTATAATTAGTGTTCTCCAACCAAGAAAAGGCACATTTTCTTTCATTTGAAAAGAAGTAACTGTCTACATTTCATCGTTACTTCATAGGCATCTTTCTTAAAGTCTTAATTTTCACTTATGCCTACATTTATATGTTGTTGGACTGAAATCTTAGTGACCCTCTTAACTCTTGTTCAATGCCAAAGTGCTACTGAATTTCAGAAGTGAAGTGGAAAAATGATATATGTGGATGGCTGACAATTTTGATTATGTTGTAGATTTTATAACAACAGGAAATGCTTGGGGTAAATGAAATACCTTTTTATTCTGAAGATTTAGCATAAAAACATTTTTAGGCTTGTAAATTTTGTAGTTCAGTTCTTAGAAAGTCATTTGAATGATCAAAATTATAAACCTACAATCTTCTCTGAAATACTAGTAACTTCATATCTACTTGGGGGATTTTACATATTGCTATTTTATTATTAAAACTTTATGTAGCTTTAAAGTTTATAAAAAATAAAATAAGTTATTTTTTTGACTTCAGAACAATTCAGTAAGAAAGGTAAGGCAGTATAATAAGTTTATTTTTTTAGATTACTTTTAGAAAGGTTTAATGACATGAAAAAACTCATGTTGCGAGGAGTGACAAAAGGCACACCAGAAGACAATTCTGCCGGCTTCCAACAGGCTGCTTTTTCTGTCCTACCTATGCATAACCCAACAAGAATTGCTCTGACAGAAGACCCAACAACATGGTGTACATTTAAGGGCTAGACACTGGACTGGGGTGTTAACTAGCTTGCTTGACAACTATAGGCAGAGTATAATAGGGAAATTATCTGTTATGAATCACAAAGGGAAGAACTGCTAAGTATGAGCTACTCTATGGTTTTCAAATGCTGATCAGGTAGAATCTACAATAAAATTCATATCAGTATATATCAAATTCAAAAAAATATGGCAATCTGGTTAGTTTTAATATAAATTATCACACACACAACACAGACACACACATATACACACTGCTTTCATTTTAAATATACCGTTTTTAAAAACATGATTCTAACAGCAGATTGCAAGTTGTTGTTATGTTCTTGGGTTTGGTTTTGACTTTAATAAGAAATTTACTTATTCAACATTAAAAAATTTTTGCTTGTCCCAGAAATTAGGGAACTTCTAAGCTAGTCTAACAATCTATTTTCATGGGTAAAAAAACAGAAGCCCAATGAAGGTAAATGACTTACCTGAGGTGCTTCCTAGCTAAACTAGACCAAGACCAAGGTGGTATGGGTGCTCACTCTACAACTACTCAATGTGCCATATATGCATATAAATATTCTGCATGTTTTTCAAAGATGCCGATCAATCCTGTCTCTTGAACATACTATGCTTATTTTTCACTACTCATTTTTGTTCTTATAATATATGTCTATGGAATACACCACCCACTGATTTTATTTTACTTCCATTCTAACAATCCTTTAGAGCAGTGGTAGTCAACCTGGTCCTACTGCCCACTAGTGGGCGTTCCAGTTTTCATGGTGGGCGGTAGCAGAGCAACCAAAGTATAAATAAAAAGATAGATTTAACTATAGTAAATTGTTTTATAAAGATTTATTCTGCCAAACTTAGCAAAAATCTGACATAAGGTACTTGATAAGTAATTATTATTATATGCTTTAACTTGCTGTAACTCTGCTTTATAAATTTTATAAAGTTACTTCTCTACTTTATAAATCACCATTACTGTGGAACCGGTGGATAGTTAGAAAATTTTACTACTAACAGAGATACAAAAGTGGGCGGTAGGTATAAAAAGGTTAACTACCCCTGCTTTAGAGCATACTCATTATCCTGTTTTACAATGTCTATCCTTACCAACCCAGATAATGAAGACCTCTTCCCTCCAGACTCCTTATGTATAAGCTTCTGATGTACCATAATGCATTTTAGATTTCTTTTTTTTTTAATTTTGGGTAAGCAGGGACAAATAACTGTTTTTCATCAGAGCTTTGATCTTATCACATTACACACAGGAAGTAACTTTTTGATTGACTAATTTTAAAATCATAATCTGTCCTTCTGTACCAGGGTGAACAGTTTAGGTCAGGGGTCCCCAAACTTTTTACACAGGGGGCCAGTTCACTGTCCCTCAGACCACTGGAGGGCCGGGCTATAAAAAAAACTATGAACAAATCCCTATGCACACTGCACATATCTTATTTTAAAGTAAAAAAACAAAACAGGAACAAATACAATATTTAAAATAAAGAACAAGTAAATTTAAATCAACAAACTGACCAGTATTTCAATGGGAACTATGCTCCTCTCACTGACCATCAATGAAAGAGGTTCCCCTTCTGGAAGTGCGGTGGGGGCCGGATAAATGGCATAGGGGGCCGCATGCGGCCCACGGGCCGTAGTTTGGGGACCCCTGGTTTAGGTCATGCTTCGTAGTCTTTTCCACTATGTTTTGTTACAATCACCTCTTCACTGCTTTCATGAGGATTCTTATTATTACTCAGAAGTATTAGGTTCCAACTGATTTTAATAATTATAATTTTCTTTCTGATTCTTGGCTGCCCAAGAACATTTTAGAAACAAATACTACTACCAAACATATCATCCTCATTATTGGCACCTAAAAATAGTTCCCACTTTCTTATGTGTATTTGATATATTTGTGAGGGACCTTTTGTTACTTATGTATCTAAAAACGACTGCCTTCTCTGTTCCACATGGTGACTGATTCAGTGGTAACAGTTTCTTTACACAAGATATATTTCTCATGTTTCTTGTGGAGAGGAGATGATTATAACTTTTGGAAGGAGAAACAGATTCTCAATTATGGATTAGTATTGTCAAAAACAAACAAACAAGCAAATAAATAATCCTGAATCTAATTAAGCCTCAAGATATCTCTTAATTTACAAGAAATAAAGAGGTCAAAAGAACATACTAAAGTCTACTAAAGAAATGGGTTCAACAAACTTCCAATTTCTTCCACAAATAAATTGCATGAAACAATGAGGAAGTATTGATGACCCTGTAGTTTAACAGAAATACGAGAGCTACTTAAGTTATTGCAATGTATGTACTGCATTTGGACCCTATTCGCACAAATAAACTGTAAAATAAAACATTTATAATATTTATAAGATAATTTAAAATATGTAGTATATTGAATGAATATTTGTTGATATTAAGAATTTATTTCTTTTTTTGGTTAAGAAATATATATAAATCTAAGTGACTGGGTAGATAATTGCATTATTCAAAGATGACATTAATCATATCTCCCATCCAATCTGCTCTTGTTCAACACAAACTTGTCCCAACCCCACCAAAAACTGGTATCAAATTCCCCTCCCTTTGAATCTGGCCTGGCTTCATTCACAATGTCTCTATGGACTAATGCAATGTGGTGGATGTCAAATAGCATGGTTTTTGAGGGTAGGTCAGAAGAAGTTGTACAGCTGCTATCCAATTCTTCTGGAATGCTTGCTGTAGCCAGAGCATATGTAAGAAAGAATTCTGTCTTTGCTGAGATCACCATCCGGGAGATGCCACCTCAGGCATTCCAGATGACAGAAAGCAGAACTCTCAGGTAACAGCAGCATCAACTACCAGTCATGAGAAGGAGCTGTCTTTCTTGGGTATTGGGCTTAGTCCAGCAGCCCCAGGTCTATAGCTACAGATATATCTGACATACAAATGCATGGGAAACCCAAGTGAGAAAAATTTTTCTGAGCCCTGTTCAAATTTTCTGTATCTTAAATCATAAATAAAATTATATTTTTAAATTGCCAAATTTTGAGGTGATACTTATTCAGCAATCCTATTAGCAGCAGAGTGGCTCCCTAAACTTAACTATATTTCAGTGAGTATACTTTAACACGTTTCTAAAGTTTCCATTAAAATGTAGTTATTTCTGAATAATTTGCTCTCCCAAGTTCTGTAAAAGAAACTTTATTTTCTTTAAAATAGGGTTATTAAAGTAAATAAAATTCTATTTAAGACATGAACAGAAAATGATTTCTTAAATAAAAGCTTATTAGTAAAAAGAGTCTTGCTTTTTTTCCCCTAGCTGTCCTAGTGATGAACAGCATTGGTCAATTAGCCAATGTCAGCAATCTGCTAAACATCTTGTTGGACAAAGGACAGGTTGTCCTAAAACAGGCTTTTATTTTTCTCCCCTGCCCTGTGGCAAAGATCCAAATTCCACAATTTATTCTTGTTGATTTCCAACAAATTGTAATTCTGACTTCAATTTAATAATTAAGATGATGGTGATACATTTCAGTTTTGGGCATATAACCAAAACAATATGCAGATGTCCAGCCCCATCAAAATACTTGTCTGCTCAAGGCATGCATTTTTCCTACATGACCTCTTAAAAATGGCAATTTGACTGTTACGATAGTTGGATCAGGCTTGAGAAATAGAATATTTTACCTTTAGTTAGATCTCCCAAATAAATTTGAGGGAAGTTTAAGCTTCCTTTTAAGGTCATCCTCAAGTTGTAAAACAGAAGTAGACAAGCCCGGAAGTTACCTCAAAACAATCCACAGTTGAAGTTAAGGGTTAATTTAATCTTGAGTATTAATTATTGTGTAGCCTGTTACAAGGCTTCCTCCTTTTTTTTTTTAAGACTGAAATGCAAACTGGTTTAATTCTTCTTTATCTTTATTTTCAAGGAAATATATAATCTTCTTGCTACTCTTTTGAAGGAGAAAAGTTAAAACTAAAGGGTCTTTGCATCCCCATTTTTACCTAGGGAATTCAAATTCTGGCTAACCTATTCCATCCTGTCCTTTGGAGCCAGGGATGATCTTACAGAGGAGAATGTATCACAGCTGTGGTCTAACAAAGTGCCTTGATCCCACACAGCTGCCTCTTTCTCCCTCCTGGGACTGAGAAGGAAACCAAGGGTATGTCAGTTCTCAGTCAAGTCAAGGAGACAGAAGCTTCCTTTGAAGAGATGACTTCCTCCTGCCCATACTTAACCCTTTGAGTCAGGAGCCCAAGTTACCTGGGTTACTCCTGAGCATTAATTACTCTTGCTTCATCTGAGGAGCTATCATTCTCCACCCTAATCCACTACTAATTTAGGGAGCCCACTGGGAATGCTCTGAGCACAGTCTCTTTCTTATACCACATCTTGGAGTTGCCATTTTGATGCATCTAAACTCCTACCGAGGGTCACCCCACATCCTTGCTGCTACAGAACTAGACATAAAGCATGAAAGCAACTGAGCTTGGCAGCATTTCTACTCTCTACAAAACAGCCCTAGTTCATTCTTCTGGATTGATTTCATGGAAGTCTAGCAGTTTCTTGAATTCATATAGAAAGTTTGCTTCTGAGAAGCTAATTACACCAGACAAGGGACAAGCTGTACTATAGTATGTCCTGAGTTGTGACCACTGATAAAAATGTCAACAGTTGAGAAAAATAATTAAAAAAAAAAAACTTTTTCATGCAGTTTAAAAGTTTGATTATACATTTTTTTTCTGGAAAAATTTTTTAATTAAAAGTTCTTTGCAATATGAGGTACATTGTAGGAAAAGTATTTGTTTGTAATGATCTTACATGACAAAATAAAGCCTTCCACCTTCTGGCGTTATTTATACAGAGCTAAGTATGTGGATTTGAGTCTTTTATGATTATAAAATAGCTTAGTGCTTCATTGTTCTCCACTCAACCAAATCGATTTTGTTCAAAGGAATAGTGTTTGGAGAATACTGAATTGTTTAATGATTGCACAATTTTCTAAATCTTGTCTATTTACATTGGAGTTGATGTGGCCCTCTTTGGGGAGAAGAGACAGAAGATGCCATTTTGTATCTAATTTGACAAACCATATACTTATTAGAGATTCTCAATTTCAAAAAAAATATTATTTCAGAAATAGCCTCATATTATTAGCCAACTTTGCCTGAAATGGTAAACTGAATGTAACAGTTATTATAGTAAACATGTAAAAAATGTTTAGTCTTACCTAATGATGCTATATTCCTATTTATCAAAGGAGAAAACAGATGTTGAAAGGTTCAAGGTTACACATAGTAAATGGTAAAGCAGGACTTGAATTTAAAGCTGTTGAACTATATAATCCAAGTTCTTCTCATTATTAAATAATCCTAAAAGTATAATATTTTTGAATCTTATTCGTAAGAAATTCATCGATAACTATTACTTTAATTTGGATAAACAACATTTATGCTTATTTCAACTGTAAGGGCTGATCTCCTTTTAGCAATAAAATAAAAGTTCTGACCAAATAATGTCAATTGCACAGTCGATCCAAAGATGAATGACTAATCCAGAGAACACACAGATAAGGGTGACTGTCTTCCTTCAAGATACTAAGTACATAAAACAGAGCATCCAGTCACAGGATCAATATTAGGACATTTTAAAATTTTTATTCATTGGTTTTAGAGAGAGAGGAAGGAAGAGAGAGAGAGAGAGTTAGAAACAGAAACATTGATCTGTTCCTGTATGTGCCTTGACTTGGGATCAAACCTGTAATCTTTGGGTATTGGGACAACACAAAGCAACTGAGCTATCCAGTCAGAGAAGAGGCCATTTTTAAAAATATTTGACAAGAATGAGTTGCAAAGTGAGTTTATTATTTTAAAGTAACCCACCAGTTTCTGAATTTACTCTTACTACATTTATCTTTATATTGTTATTTTTTTGTAAATGCTATAATTAGGAGTGAATTGTTTTATGTTTTAAGAAGATAGATAAAGAAAAAATGGTATAGACCTCATAAAAGTCTGGTTCAAATTACAAGCTGAATTGTAACACTTTCAGCCAAACCAACTTGGCCAACATCTATGGAGATTTCATTACTTCCTCAAGTAAATTAAGACATACATTTACTTTCTCCATATTCCATGCTCATCTGATACATTAGAACTAAGAATCCAAGGAGTCAATGTATCTTCCTAAAGGTCTCAAGTTTACCCATGGAATAATTATTTAATTTTAATTTCATAGTTTTTCATTTTTAGCTTTAAAAGAACTGTTTAAAAAACAGATTTTTTAAACAGAATATTTTTAAAATATATTTTAAATGTTTAATATTTTAAACAGAAAATTTTTTAAAACTTTGTCAGAAATAACATTTAGTGGCCAGAATAATCAAACATTTTAATAAAAAACATTGTTTACATATATATGTGTGTCTGTGTGTGTATATATGTATATATGCATACATATATATATATTGTGTGTATATATATATATATATATATTTTTTTTTTTTCAATGATTAGAGAGAGAGAAAGAAAGAGAGAAAAACCAACTCATTGTTCCTTAGTTGAGCTGTTTGTCAAGGTATTAATAAGTGGACAAAGAATTTTGTCCTTCAACATTGTAGCTTCTCTCTGCTAATTTAAAGCTCTGCCAAAGATAAACCTAATGAAAACATTAGTCTTTGACACAGATAAGCATTTACATTGCTTATCCCAAAGCTCACAGAATTTGTTCTTTATTATAATAATATAAGCTTCATCTTCAGACCACTAGGGAACTTAAAACCAAAAATAAAATGCATTGCCTTTACTGTGTATATTTGCCCATTTCTTTTTTATTGCTTTTTTTCTACATTTCTTTCATCTTTTACTCTATATAATCATCACACAGAAAACATGTTTTGAACCTCCACTATAAGTCAGATACCTCACACATATAATGAGCTTTCAAAGACTGACTGATTTTTCTGCAGATAAAGATGTCAAAGCTGTGAATAGCTTGCCAAAATCATAAAGTGAACAAGTTAGACAGTAGTTGAAAATGTGAATACAATGTTTTTTTTAAAGACAAATGGATTGATCTTACTTCTAAAAAATATTTTTTCACTTTGTTTTATAACTGTCTTACCACTATGTATTTTCTGTCTTAGAAATATCTGATCAACATTTTGATGTCATATTTAAACATGCATCTGTGAATGAATAAAGACAAAATAATTTGGATGAACCCACTGGTTGTTGGAACTCAGTTAAACATGGTTACCCCAAACAAATCATTATTAAAATTTTAGCTACTTTTTTTTTTGAGTCAGTACACTCTGGGATGTTAGAAATAAGATAACATAGGAAACATTCTCATCTAAAAACAAAAACAAAAAAAATAAACAAAACAAAACAATAAGAACAACAATGAGACTATCATGATACACCTAAGTCTACGAACCTTGATGTTTCTTTACTAACACTGCACTTTTCTGTATAGTTTTGAGCAATAGGCTTGGACCTTTTTTATAATACAAAATTGGAAAACTGTTTCAATGCTTTTCTCAGAGTCAAACTTTACGGACCATTTATCGTGCAAGCAGAGAAAACTATATTTATGGGAAAATAAAACTTAAGTGACTGAACAAATCTTCCTCCCTTAAACACATCAACACTTCACTGTTGATAATATGTGGTGAGAGTAATCATGAAGTCTTTTAACTTTGTTCAGAGGCAAAGATTTGACTTGCATCACATTTCTTGGGAACTCAGCCATTTTACTAACGTCAGAAAAAGTTCAACGCTAGTATATCCATCAAGTAGTCATTCCTTTGTTCAGATAGGTTCAACCAAATTTTTTTCCTCTCTAAACCATATTCATGTAATCTCCAAATGCATATAAAAGTTTCTTTTGAAATTGATAGTAATCTATCTCTCCTGTATCAATTATACAAGTCAAATAAGGAATATTCACTACCAGTAGACTATCAGACTCACAAGAACCGGGACCATATCTGTCTTGGTCATTCCTTTTCACCAGGAGCTAAGAAAGATCTGAACTGTTGTGGCCTTTCCATTTATTTGATGGATGAATGAATGAATGAATGAATGAATCCAGTGGGATTATTCTATAGTCTTCTTACAGCTTTTGATACACTTTTTTGGGTTTCAAACGGCTATGCAATGTCTGTCAGTATTGAAGAAGAAGCTATCTGAAAGTGTTTGTTCTTCAGTTATTATTTAAGATATTTTATGTTTTCCTGGGTCCCTATATGTAGTTTATTCTAACTGTAGAAATTAGTGCAATTTTTCCTGCAAAATCCTGCTAGAAAGCATGTTTGGAAAAAATATAGGGATTCTGAAGTGTCCTGCTATGCTATGGTTTCATCCACAAGGAAATGCATCAAGGTAGATTCATTCAGTGAGTGTATTTCTTTCTTTCTTTTTTCTTTCCCACAAGAAAATGAACCAAAAGAAACAAGGAATGTGAATCAGCTGCCATGTAAACAAAATTCATTCCCTTTTGGCCCATGTGCTGGGACTTCAAACTTTCTGGAGATTTATCTTCTGAGTGTATTGCTCTCAAAATTCCCAGACCAACTTTTACTTGAAAAATAATAAATCAAACTGTACTCACAGTGTTTGGGCTAAAGATATATGCTCTGTGAATATATTGAATATTTACCTCAAATCTTAGTTATAAATATTTACTTTGAAACTTTCTAAAGATTATAAACAAGTAGATTATAAAATACCAATAATAAAGGCAAAAACTAAGACCCAGAGATTAATGGTATAGTTTGGTATTTGAGAAATAATTTATGTTCTCAAAGTATACATATTTTTCTTCTGATAACTCTGCATACTTTACAATTTCATAATGTTTGAACTCTGTTGTGTGGACTAAGCCAAGAATAAAGAGGTTGCCCAGGTTTTCTTAGTATTTAAGATTTCACACAAAAACAATCATCAAATTAAAAGAAACCACCAATCTGAATCACAGAACATAAAATACTGTTTTCTTAAAATTTTATTTTATAGAATGGGGATCACGAGACTCAAAAAATAAATGTTTTTTTAAGTGACTTGTTCAAGACTGCAGCTGTGACTTTTAATAAAAAAAGAAGGAAAAAGTGTCTCTTAACCTTGAAGTTACTTCTTTCTATCCTGCTTTGCTTCCTTTACTTCTCATTAGGTGGCACTGTCTCTCACATTTGGAAATGCAGAGATTAAAACTGAAAGTGCTAGACTCCTAGGGAAGCCATTCCAGGAATATCACAAACAAGGAAGGCAAAGAGAGCCTGCAACCCACTCACCCAAATCAGAACACTGGACCACTCGGAGATGGCATTGACAGCGGAAGGGACACACTGGTCCCATAGGCTCAAGAGGCACGTAATCATCAGGAGGAAGGGGCGTTGGTGGGCCATCACCAGAAGCCTCATCTGCTAGCAAGAGGTCATAAAAGTCAAATATGCTTCTCTGTTGAAACGGTCCGGCCCAGGAAACTTGAGCAAGCAGGAGGAAGATGATAGTTGCCTTCATGGTTTATCTTATGTATTTTCACAACCAAGGAACCTTGAAAACAAGCAAAAGCTTTAGAAGAGTAGCCTTGCCTAGTTTCTAACACCTCATAGTAGAGTAAGCATAGAGGAAAGTAAGGAGTAAAAATAATAATAATTTATTGTTAGGAAACAGAGAGTTAAAAATGTATTTAAAAGTTGATAAGGTACATTACAGACTAATTTTTACAGCTATTTATTGATGAAAAAACTTTTAATGTATTAATTAAATCTGCTTGTTTTGAATTTTGGTTCTGGATGAAGACAGCACACCTATATTCACATCAATTACAAAATTGTTATAGATAGATCATGCGGAAATGTTCTTTTTTATTAATTAAATTTGTTGGGGTGATACTGGTTAAACAACATAATTATATGGTTTCAGGTACCCAAGTCTATAACATATCCCTGTACACCATGTTGTGTGTTCACCCCACTAAGTCAAGACTACATCCATCACCATTTTTCTCCCTATGCACTCCCCTCCCTCACTCCCTCAAACACCACACTGCTGTACATATCCAAGAGTTTTTTGTTGTTGTTGTTGTCCTTTTTAGATCAATCCTTTCATCCCCTTCATCCAGCCTACTGACCCCTACAGCTGTTAGCTTGCTCACCCAGCCCTCTGACCCCCGACAGCTGTCAGCTTACTCTCTATGTGTAAGTCTGTCTCTATTTTGTTTGTTAGTTCATTTTGTTCCTTCGATTTCTCAAGTGAGTGAAATCATATGGTACTTGTCTTTTTAATGCTTACTCAACCACAAGCCATGCCACAAAGTTTTGTCTATACATCTGAAAGATCTCTAATCCTTGCCTCAGAAATATCTCTGGAAGCCAATCTTATCTCTCCATCCAAATATATTTATCTTGGTCCAGGCCCTTCTCATCTTCTGAAACTATGGTAAGGGCTCCCAACTGGTATCTGCCTTGAATATTCCCTCTACACCAGGCCATCTTCCACTCTGCTTCCCAAGTCATCTCCTAAAAAATTCTATTTAATTGTATGACTCTGCTATTAGAAACCTTTTGTTGACTTCCATAGCTTGCCAATAGCGTACGTAAGACTGTTCATAATTTGGTACCTACTGATATTTTAGCCACATTTCTCTCCATTTTCTCTTCACTGCCAGTCCCCACCTCAACCCAGACTCACTCTCAAAGCTAACTGCCACTTAAAATACCTACCTTATCAGAGTGCTGTAAAGATTAATGAGATAATGGGCTTCCCCTGTGTTTTCCCTCGCTTAACCAGGCAGGATGCTGCTTTCTCCCTCTTCTGTGCTCCCAAAGTCCGTTGCTCTTACCTCTTTTAAAGAACTTATCACATACTGTAATTTGTTTTGCGTGCTTGGTTTACCCCCAACTCCCCATTAGAAGATGTGCTCCTTCAGGGCGTGTCTTAGTATTCTTTGTTTTGTACTCAGCCTTGCACAACATTCGCACATAAATGACTCAGTTAACTATCAAGTTATTAACGCATGCTATTCAATTCGTGCTAAGCAGTCTGTCAGTCTGGTTTTTTAAACATAATTATCTTTTTCTCAATATCAAATTTCTAGCATAAGAAATATATTGAACTGAAAACCTCAAACTTGGTAAAATCAAGATTCACTTTAAAAAATAATTCTCTTGGATAGTTTCTCAAACTGGTCATTTTAAATGAATCAATACACACATATGAAAAATCTCAAATGACTTTTATATGAAACATATTATTTAGATTTACCTGGAAGGCTATTTTGAAAACCAAAAAGTACAATTTTGACAAATCCATGCATTATTCATCCATTAATTCATTAATCATTTATAGATGTATACATCTATGTTGAACTGATTGTATAGCTGGCTGAAGTGAACTAAATAAAGTTACTAAATTTTAAGAAATCTGAATAACAAAAATTAGTTGATCATGTAAGGAGCAAGCAGTCTATTTTTGAGTTGATATATTTTAAAATCATATTGAAACTGTTCTAAATATTCTTAAAACATAATGCAGATATTATCTTTGGTCCCATTACTCTACTTTGAATGGTGCACATATAAAAATCCAAATAAAAACTGCACATTTGTAATTGGAATTAAATAACTGTTTGGAGTTATTACCCAACTGTATCATATGCAAAAAAATAAAAAAAAACCAATCTTTGTATGCCCTAACCTTAATGTATCTTCAGGAAATTTTTGCCTAGATTCTCTACAGAATAAATAAATATTTTTCAATTTTTTATATAATTGTCTCTTAGTTTTTTTTATTATTATTGTTATTACTGAAGTGTGTCCATGGCAGCACATATACAATATGAGCTTGTGGATTTTCATTTAAATATGCTTCTAAAATGATCAGTCACACGGCCCCTTTAAATTCAGTATCAGGTTTTCCCTAGGAGCCTATTCCCACTCCATTACTGCAGAGCCTTTTAAGGGAGACCCTATTGTCTTGGCAGTGTTCCCTTGGACTGGATCTAAGGGAAGGATTTTCTGTCTGTTTCACATTAAAATGCAAAGTTTATGGTTTACCACAATTTTGCTAGCCTTGCATATTTAATGTCTCACAATTTTAGAAGAATAATGAAGCAAAGTAATTGCAGATTTAATACATAGCAACTAGAATTAATGCAGATGTCACGTTTTGATCTTTTCTCCAGAGCAGAAAACGCCTGGTTGTTTCACTAACCCACAAAAAGGAAATGGTGAGCATTAGCTCAAGGAAATATTATCATTTCTATCTATTTACTCTTGTCAAAATGGTGAAATTCTCTACACAAAATTCTTTTTGGTTGAAGCTGAATGCAGACGGGCAGTTCAGAGCTGCCATTATTTCTGTGTGTGTGTGTGTGTGTGTGTGTGTGTGTGTGTGTGTGTGTGTGTGTGTATTTTAACCCTGATTTTCCTGGAGAATAATACTAACATGTCCAGGAACTTTACACAAATTCCTCTATGAACTAACTTCTTTTAAATTAATGCCATAATACTTGAAGACTCAGCATCTTAAAATGATTAATGTAGGCAGTTGATGCTAATGATTTCTTTAATCATTTCCTTCTTTCCTGAAGAAATCAGAAAAATAAAAAAACAACAGCTGCCCACATAGAAACCAGGCATGCTATTCCTGAGATGATAGACATTCTAAATTTCATTAGGTTGTTTTAAGTACTCTCAAATGTATGATTCTTTCCTAAATGCTAATTTCTAAAAATAATGTCCTTATTTCAATAAAGTTCATTGCCATAGTTTATAAGTATTTTATCAAAAATAACAATCTCTGGTTTCTTAAATTACTTCATCCCATTAATTTAACTATATCATTCAATCAACATTTGTATGATGTCATTTATGTCTGTGGAGTGGCTTTCAAAGTCAAAATTTAACCCTCAGGAGATCAATGAAGCTGTAAGTGCAGAGCAAAATTACAATCCCCCAGCACTAGGAAACAAAAAACCTCAATAATAATAGAAATAATTTTAAAGTAAACAATACACATTTATCCCTTAAATAAGGGCTACTATAGGAGATAATTGGTTCTTTCTGGTCAAAACAGCAACTGGAAGAAAAAAAACCACAGGTATTTACATAGCCAGGAGCCCACTTAAGTGTTCATCATGTTACCCTGTTTTGCAATTAGAAAGAAAAATAACCTACATCCTCATTTCGTAGTGAAATATAGTATCATAATAAAATTTTATTTGTATTGATGTTACTGACAGGGTCTCTTCTTTACATTTAAGGAAGTATGTAGCAGAACGTGCTATTATTTTAGTTAGGTCTTTAATAATCAGCATAAATGTTTTCAATGTTTATTTGCACCTCTCTGGTGATAATTTCTATTCTTTTCTAGGTTGTAGAAATATGCACTAGACTTCTACAACTAACAGCAGAGTTCACTTCTCTTAGGTTTTAAAAGTTTTAAAATATACAAGAATTCAGGAAGAAAATAAATCTTAAAATACATAACGCAACTACAAATAATATGCTAGTCTTGAATATCTTTCTATAAATACATTCTAAAAAGCTAAACATTTCATTAGTACAAAAACAAATAAATAAATATAGATAGTCATGGTGTTAGGTCATAGATTTTTAATAAACATTGATTTTTTTTTAAATTTGCAAGAACAGAGAAAAAGAACTAAAACAATGCATTTAATCATTTAACCAGATATTTAACTTCTGTTTTCAAGCAATACTTTTTTAAATGCTGCATAAAGATTAAAAGTTTAGCACAATTACTTTTTCTTTTCTTTTTCTCATCGAATAATTTCTATTTCTCTCAACTTGATCAAAGTTTTATTAGTCTGTAGCAGAGTTCAGGACAATTATTGAAAACCATACCTTTTAATCCGGGAATTTGCCACAGGAGCCCTCAAAGCTGAGATGTAATTACACTAAATATTCAGCCCAAGCAAAAGAGTTTGCAGGTGTGGAAAGGAGGAGGGGGTAGGTGCTGCTCTGTGCCTGTCACTAGGTTGAAAATCTCCTGCGTCTACTCCATAGCCCAGATAAAAAATAAGGTTTCCCTCAATGAACACTACCCGGCTGACACCCACATTAGATCATATGGTAATGATATGTCTCTTGTATTGTAGCCAGAAACTTTATTGGCCTTTTTTACTCCGCATTTGCTTTATTCCTTTTACATCTGCTTAAGATTCTAAACTGCTTATGTAGAATAGTGGAGAACCTTGACTTAAAATTTGTTTTATTGTGTCGATTCGTGTCCCTAAAATATTGTAACTAAAGGGTTTGCTTCCCCACCCCCATCCTAGCTCCAGTATCCACCCTTTCTAGCCTTGTTCATAAGGAACGTTTATTATACTTCTGAAACGGCAGTTTTTCTTGCTTTCAGGACATGTAAGTTCAGCAGATGGAATGAAATGAATCTTGTAGCTATTTTAAATGTGGTTTGTGAAAATAAATGAGTAGCCTTATGTGAAAATACTCATTTGGATTCTTACTTGCCTTGGGCTGTTTGCAAATTCAAGTACTGTGCTGTGGAGTTTTTCTGTGTATTCTGAATGTGTTTCTAAAGTATCCTGAATGAAAGCCATGGTTCTATATGAAAAGCATTTATTACATTTAATAATCACAGTTTAAAATCTATCTTGTTGTCTACTAGTTTTTTTAATAAAAAAGAAGATGCGAGAAGTTGGTAACAATTTAATTTAGCTTGTATATAATTTTTTTCTTTTTATAAGGTACATTTTTATATAATCTATAACTGTGAAGAGCCAATAGAGTTTGCAGCTCTTTCCAAATTTCAATAACTAGAAAAAAAGACAGTACAAATACAAGGAAAGTCATTTATTTAGCTACTGGACGACTTTTTAAGTTTTGTAATTCCCTTGCTGGATGCTGTTAGTTCTTTCTGTGTGTGTGTCTCTGTTTTGACTTGTATTTTTATGCTCTGGCCCGCAGGCTATTACCAGGTGGAAACTTGAAATCAACATCTGTGAAACATGAGAGGATCCCCCTCCATTCTCAACCCTCCCTCTTTCCCTCCTCTAGCCATAGGAGTATACAATTCCACAGCACATGCTCTTTTGCCTTGGTGAAACTTCAAAGAATTAAATTCTTGAGTGGGTAACTAAAGGAAGAGAAAGGGTGTTATCAAATTATATTTTACCTATTTCCCAAGCCCTACCTCCCTAATTTTAATACCTTACTCCCTCCTTTTTTCCTTGACATTTCATAATCACAATCCCAGTAATTCTGATGGTTTAGAAAAAGTCAAGTGTTATTATCCCTGGATGTTGGTGCAAATGATCCCCTTACTTGGATTAATTGTTTTCTCTGATATGCCATTTACCTCTTTCTTAAGTCATAAGGTACTTCTTCTCCATATTATAGTTATTTATTTATGTATATTCCTCATCCCAAAGGAGGAAGCACATCATTTTCATGTTATTGTAGAGTCCCTGCACCCAACACAATCATGGCATACAGCAAATTCTCAAAAACCACTCAAATGATTCCATGACATTCAGATCAATGGTTATGGACCACAGCATGATTACTATTTTGCCCAGCCCTGGTTTGCTCTTCATCACAACCCAACCTTACTGAAGTATATATGATGAATAACAGCAATAACTGGTAAGAGACATCTGGTGAATAAGAGCAATAATTGGTAAGAGACAAGGAGAGAGAGAGAGAGAGAGAGAGAGAGAGAGAGAGAGAGAGAAAGAGGGAGGGAAGGAGAATAAAGTGGAAGAAAAGAAGGCAGAGTGGGAGAGAGAAAGGGAGGAATGAGAGGGATAAGGTATTAAAGAAAAGTAGAAGTGGGACAGAAGGAGAAGACATGATATGTGGATCATTTTACTGCTGTAAAGGAGAACCATTTTGATCAAGGTTCACATCTGGGTCCTTCCCTCTGGTATTAATGTGCAAACTCAGACAACTTACTTAACCACTCTAAGTCTCAGTTTTTATATTGTAAAGTAGGCAAAAATTATTACAGCATTCATAATGCTGGAATGAAGATGCAATGAGATAACATACATAAAGCATATTAACTCAAAACATGACCCCAGTAAATTGAGCTCTTCTTCAGATCAAGAGAAATCATATTTACTACTTCAATTTTACAGATGAGAAAACTGAACTCCAACGATCTGGCCATATTCACCTACCTGGTAAAAAGCATAACAAAAACTAATACACATGTCTTCTAGTTTTTCATTACTATAGTACATTTTAAGAAAGATCAAACTCTGAAAACACAGAAATTTAACTGTCTAAATTCTTGGGTAACATGTCTTTGCAGACTAGTTTAAAAACTCTGACCAAGTTATAATTCTTTTCAAACTACATTTGTGCAAGAATATATATGTCCATTTTTTTAATTTTAGTGAGAACCTCACCTCCAAACCCCCAAGGAGTTTATCAAACATGATTTTATTTAAAATCAAATGTTACATATTTTTCACACTTGCTTTTAGATAGAAGAAAGTAAGTCACAACAAAGTCATATGCAATTAAGTCACAAAGAAACCATGGCTGTCATCAGAATCAAGGTTTCTTGCATTCTAATGGGAAAGAGAATAGTTCTGAGGCTAGAAGTAGTATTTGTACAAAGACTACTGAAATATACTGCTTTAGAATGTGTGGGGGTAGGATTTACAGAAACCTTGCCTGCTGTATAGATATTTGAAATATTCAAATTCAAAGCACATACCACATCTGCTGTTAAACCACTTAAACTGTGATTTCTACTGACAACCCAGCAGTTAACAGGGTAACTATATTCTGCATGCTGTCAAAGTTCATATCAAGGCTAGTCACTCTTTCTCACTGACATCAAATACATGTGATTTAAATTGTACCTGCATATTAAGGATGTGAAGCATGCCAAAGCCTATAAAGGTCTCCTTAAGATACCCTTTTATTTTTTAAGAAGTCTTGAAGCAAGTGATTATCTCCACAAACCTGATGTGACTGGTTTATTCTTAGAGACTCTTCAAAGTCAGGTCAGGGGCTGCAGTAGATTGTGTGGCTCTTTCATTTGCCACCCTAGACAGATTTCCTCCTTTAGCCAAGAAAAAATGCTGGGGTAGAATTCAGGGCGGTCCTGAATGTAGGGTGGCTGGTGACAAAATGCGGTAGTAAAAAACTATTGCCTTGGCCATCTTCTTTTTTCCCACATGACTCCAATCCCCTGACCTGTCACCACTGTTTTTAGTGTCCTTGTGCCTTTCTCAAGTCACTTAAGCTCTCTGTTCCTCAGGCTTTTAACCCATAAAATGAGGGTAACCATAATACTATCTACTTACTAAGACCGTAGTGAAGTTTAGAAATGGTTAATACATAGAACTTTAGAGCTGTGCCTGACAAATCTCAGACTATACTTAAGTGTTGTCATTTCTGCTGCTGCCACTCTTGTGGTGCTTATTGTTAAAAACCTTTCCTTGGACATACCAGTCCAATAAACAGACTGCATCTCTTTTCTAGCCCAAGGTGTTTTCTGCCAAGAAATTCTCTAAACCATGATATAATTGGAAAAATGAAGAATTCATAGTTAGATAAACTTGGGTTTACTTGCACTTTGTACTTGTTAAATAACGTTCTGGCTTTCTTCATGCATGGCATTTTACTGGGTTTCAAAAAAATCCTGCCAAAATGCACTCATGAACATCATAAAAATCCAGAGACTCTAAGATGAAGAATCTCTACTCTGAGCAATGAAGCAGAAATAGAAATAGAGACAGGACAGGGTAAGAAATAAATTAATATAGAAAAATAAAATAGAGATATGTACCTCCCTTTAACCCAAGAAATATTCCGTTTCTTTATTCTTTGATGTTTCTTGAATGTTCAGGAGCATCTCTTTCTGTCAATCACAGTCAGGAGATTTATTACTTTTTCTACAATATTGACTAATCAGTTTGCACTGCGACAACAAGCCAATGTTTATTGAATACCTAATAGTGTGTGCAAGGCACATACCTCTCTGTTAAATACAAAGGACTTTCCAGTAACATATCAAATGATCAATCAATCAGAAAATATTGACTGAGAAACCACGATGGAAGAAAAATAATACTAGGCCCTATGGATGATTCCAAGAAGCAAAAATTATAAAGTGAAAGGCATGACCATGAAGCATTTAGAATGGCGTAAGAAGATAAGGCGTGTGTGTGTGTGCGTGGGTGTGTGTGTGTGTGTGTGTGTGTATGCGCACACACACACATATGTATATATATAAAGACATTTTAGAGTTACCATACTAGAAAAGTAATAATGCATTATATAATTATAATTGCAAGTCAGAGTAAATTATGTTGTACTTAAAAATAATAATCTTAGTAAGTCAGAGGTGGTATAGTGGAGAGATCACAGTACACAAGGTGGTTAGGTGAGTATTTATGAAGAACAAGATATGCTTTGAGCTGAATCCTGAGGGATAGAAAGCATGTGAAAGGGGAGAGACAGCTTTTTTGGCTGTAAAACAGTTTTATCAAAACCTTGGCAATAAGAAAGCAGAGAATAAATAAATAAATACAACTTAATTGGATACTTTCTTTCAAAGAAGCCATGAGCTCTTTTATCATCCTTGAATATTCAACAACTGCCATAGTGCTTGACATGTTGAAGTCACACAATAAATAAGGTTCCAACTCTATGGTAATAACTAAAAGGTGATAGGAAAAGAAATGAAGGTAGAGTCTAACTATGGTAGGTATTGAAAGTCACCCATGAGCATTTATTTATACATTCATTTATTTAGGACATAATCATTTGGTAATTAATATGTGCCAATTACTGTTCTAGTAGCTGGTACTTGAAAAACTTGATAAATGTTTTATTCTAGCATATCAAATCTAGGAGGTATATGCAGGGTGGCAAGACTAATTAGCAGGTTGTTATTCTTATTTTGGTGTTAATGTCTTAGTTACAAGATAGCATAAAAACTGGACCACTGCCCAAGAAGCTGATAAGATATATTAAAGATAAATGATTGGAAGACTTCTTCTTTTCCAGGTACTGTGGTGTATCCTTTAAGTGCATTATCTCAACTAAAACTCATAATAACCATATCAGTTAGGCACTATCATAATCAATTTTAAAAACAAAGAGCTAATGCTTGAAGAAGTCATGTACTCCACACTGTTTTCCTTACCACTCCAAACAACTTTTTTGTTGTATTTGCAGACTATTAAACAGAATTTGTCATGTAGAATAAGCTATGCAAGTTCACGTCAAGCAACAAAAATTTTAGAATAAACTGAGGTTTTTAAGAGATTGTTTCTTCTTCATTTTGTATTTGATGTACACTCTAGCTGGAAAGTAATGTACTATTTAGTTTGGAGATTTCAAATGTAGGTCACTTGGTCTGTAAATATTCTCCTTCCCATTAATCCTGTATCCTAGGAAAAGAAAATGTTCCACCACAGAATACAGCCATCCAGAATTTAAGTGGGCAAATGAATGCAAAGCTTTATTCTAATATCTGTGGTATAAAATAATGACTTGGTTTGAGCAAAAGCTCACCAGGTTGGACCCAAGGTCACTGGCTCAAGCAAGGGGTTACTCAGTCTGCTGAAGGCCCACGGTCAGGGCACATATGAGAAAGCAGTCAATGAACAACTAAGGTGTCGCAAAGAAAAATGAATGATTGATGCTTCTCATCTCTCTCCATTCCTGTCTGTCTGTCCCTGTCTATCCCTCTCTCTGACTCTCTCTGTCTGTTAAAAAAAATCACAGTAAAAACAAGGATAATCTGTGACAACAATAGGATAAAAGGGGAGAAGATAAAGACCAACAAAAGGAGGATAGAGTTCAGAAATACTCACATGATAATGGACTCTTGTAAATATGATAATTTTTCTTTCAATAACCAAAAGGTAACCACCCACAAAAATGCCACTACTGAAACATGTAGCTTAGAAAAAGAAGAGACAGGGGGAAAAGTATGGAATACTACTGAACAAAAACAACTGACATAAAAACAGAAGAGAAGAACCAAATGAGACACAAACCTATCAGAAAACAATGCATAATATGGTTATAAAAAAAACCCTCAAGTGTCAATAATTACCCTAAATGTAAATGGATTGAACTCACCAATAAAAAAACACAGAACAGCAGATTGAATAAAAAAGGAGAACCCACCATATCCTGCCTTCAAGAGACACATCTAATCTGCAAGGAAAAAAGTAGGCTCAAAGTGCAATGTTAGAATACAATTCTCTAAGCAAATAATATCTCCCAAAAAGTAGGTAAATCCATACTCATATCTGACAAAGCTGACTTCAAGACAACAAAGGTAACCATAAACAAAGATGATCATGTCATAATGATAAAGGGGACATTGAATCAAGAATACATAACACTTCTCAATATATATGCACTAAATCAGGAAGCACCAAATATATGACATTTACTAACTGATCTAAAAGAAACAAACAAAAACATATTTATACTTGGAGATCTCAATACACCATTAATGGCTCTAGATTAATCACCCAAACAGAAAATTAATAGAGAATATTGGCCTTAAATGACACACTAGACCAAATGGACATAACAGACATTTATAGGGCATTTCATTCTAGGACATCAGACAACACATTTTTCTCTAGTGTTCATGGAACATTCCCAAGAACAGACTGTATGTTGGGTCACCAAACTAACATTAACAAATTCAGGAAGATTGAGATTACACCAAGCATGTTCTCTGACCAAAGTCATTAAAATTAGAATTCAACTGCAAAAAAAGAAGTAAAGAAACCCATAAAAATGTGGAAATTAATATGCTTCTCAAAAATGAATGGGTCAGAGAATAAAAGCAGAGATTAAAAGATATACACACACTAATGCAAATGACAATATAACATCAAAATTTCTGGGATGCAGCAAAAGCAGTAATAAGAGGAAAGTTTGTATCGTTACAATCTTATATCAAGAAAAAAGAGAGATCCCAAATAAACAACTTAACATCACATCTTAACAAACTAGAAAAAAAAGAACAAAGGCAACCCAAAATCATCAGTGTTGTAGACTGCAAGTGGCAAAAAGCCTTTGTAAATTCGAGGCTTAGCAAAAGGCTAAGTTCTCCCCCCACCACCTCCATATTGGCTATGATGGTGAGTATTTGCACTCACTTCATTTGTTTGCTTAAGTTGCTGAAAGCAATTTACATGCCCTTCCTCTCACTCTTTGTTTGTTCAGATGTTGGTTGATTTTACTTGTGCATGGTGGGGGGATTCCTGTTTTTGCCTCAGATGTGTAACTTTGTATCAAGGACTTCCTTGATTTGCATATGGCTATATAATAAAGCAGACTGGGGCTATGGGGCACTCAGATATTGCCATCAGCATTGAAGAGGCCTCCCGATCCCATCCTTTTTTCCTAATAAGTCTGTTTTCTTAATTCCACACAATTCTCCTTCAAGACCTGGAATTACAAGCTGTGCTGGTTCATGGCAAGTGGTCCCTGAACAGGAACTTGAGTATGAGAAAACTAAACTGAAGGCCTGTGATAAAACTCTCCAAGTGTGCACAGTGAGTAAAGAAAGTTTTGGGGGAGAGTATAATCAGGAGTAAAAAGTTATGGGACAATTAGGGTCAAAAGACCTTTTTGTAAAAAATAGTTTTGCAGCTAGAATGCTTTTTGTGATATGTTCAAGAAGTGTGCCCCTGGTTTCCGGAGGAGGAATGGTTATTTCTGCTACAGGCGAGCAAGTAGATAAAGTTCTGAGAAGGCAGTGATGTAAGAAGACTATGGTAGGAGGAATAAAAGTGGCAATGTCTCTGGAAGTTGTTGCTGTACTTTGTGGCTTGGGGGCTGAGGAACGTAGGTTGCCTCTGGTTCTCTCTGGCTGCTTAGTCTGCCACTCAGCTGAACTTGAGTTAGGGGAGAAATCTCAGCAAAGTCAACCTGAACTGCTGGTTACAGCAACTATAGAATTTTAGAATGGATAGGAGACTCAGGTATTAGGAAAGTTACAGCTTTTCCTGTTATGGTCTGATTTTCTTTAATGTTTTAACTACAATCTTCTGAACTATCATTTTGTTTCTTTCTTATTCTTTGCCTGGAAAGAGGGCAAAGTGGGTGCCTGTTTGTATGATTGCTAAACAGAAATCTCATATGGCCATCCTGAGATTTTTTAGAGATTTCTGTTGAGTATTTATCCTTATTAAAATAACCCTATGTAAAATCAAGCAAGTCACGTTCTAATCTCTAAAATCCCAGGTTTCACTCTTGATTTGTGTGATTGTATGTGAAGTTTTTGTTTAATGTCTAAATGTGTCTCTTTTTGAGGCCTGAATTGAGTTTTTGCATTCAAAAATTGGAAATGCCAGCTCTAATATTGAAAAAATAAAGTGATTTTAGAACTTGAAAGGAATGCTCATTTAAATTTAAATAGAATAGAATGTAGACTTACTAATTTGTTTAGTGCATTGTGATGTGTTCAGAGTTAGGAGCCAAATAGCAATTTAAATATTAGGATTAATCAAAGTTATATGTTATACTTGTGTTTTTTGTGCATAAATTGTCTTGTTTATGTGTGAAGTTATACTCAGGTAGGCAAAACAAAAAAATTGAGCAAAATTAAGCAGGGCCCTAATAAGTCATTTCAAGAATTTGTCTCAAGCTGCTTCAGGCAGTTAGAAGAATAGTATAAGAATGCTAATTCTGCTTCTCAGGCCACATCCTGCAAAAGGGGCCCCAAGGACATCGGTGATTTGACTCCTCTGACTGGGTTGCCAGTTAATTTGTGGGGTAGAGATGTTTTGAAAAATATGGGAGCATTGCTTGTCAGTCCTAATGGTTTTATCAGTACTCAAATGCTTGATCAGGGATTTTTGCCCACTAAGGGACTAGTGAAAGAACAGCGGGAAATTCTCATCCTCATAGAAGTGGCACCCAATACCAGAAGGTGTAGATTAGGATATCAAAATTTAGCATAGGGGCCTTGGTAGCTCCTGCTACCCCAGTAATGCATTGTGCAGACCCAATTACTTATAAATCAGATAATCCTGTATGGGTAGACCAATGGCCCCTTTCTCAGGAGAAACTGAAGGCAGCAGCTCGACTGGTACAAAAGCAGTTACAGCTTGGGCACATTGAACCTTCTAACAATAGCCCATGGAATATGCCTATATTTGTTATTAAAAAGAAATCAGGAAACTGGAGGCTATTACAAAATTTGAGAGCAATAAATAAGACTATGGAAATTATGAGTCCTCTTCAGCTAGGACTCCCTTCTTTTACTGCCATTCTATGGAATTTTCACCTTGTAATTATTGACTTGAAGGATTGCTTTTTTACTATTCCTTTAAGCCCTCATGATCGTAAGCGTTTTGAATTCAGTGTTCCTTCGCTTAATTTCCAGGCTCCAATGAAGTGATACCAATGGAGAGTTTTGCCTCAAGATATGGCTAACAGTCCTACCTTGTGCCAAAAAATACATTTCTCAAGCTATCTCTCCAGTACAAAGGCAGCACCCTAAGGCATACATAATTTATTATATGGATGATATTCTTATTGCTCATCCAGATAAAGACACTGTGTTAACCATTTTGCAACAACTAGAATATTCTTTGAAAGAATCAGGACTTTACATAGCTCCTGAAAAGGTACAGCAATCTTTACCTTTCTCTTATTTAGGACAAATTATTGAGGGACAACAAATTCATCCACAAAAATTAGAAATCAGGACAGATCATTTGCAAACTTTAAACAATTTCCAGAAATTATTAGGAGACAATAATTGGCTTAGACCTTTCTTGAAATTAACTACCGGGAAACTGAAGCCACTTTTTGATATTCTTAGAGGCTTGGCTGAACCAGCTTCTCAGCTACTTACAGCTGTGGGACAGCAATCTTTAAAGCTTGTAGAAAAGCCTTGCAACAAGCACAGGTAAAATGCATAAATCCTGAAGAATCAATTGGCCTTACTAATTTTTCCCTCGAGTTACACTCTAACAGGACTATTGTGGCAAGCTTCAGGTCCTATTGAATGAATTTATTTAGCTGTTACTCCTAAGAAAGTTTTATCTCCATATTTTGATCTTGTTACCTCTTTGATTATCAAGGGGCATAGGCAACTTTTACAGCTTATAGATTTTGAGCCTCAAATTTTTGCTGTTCCTTTTTCAAAAGATCAACAATGGCTCTGGGAAATTTTCACTAAATGGCAAATTACTTTTGCAAATTTTACAGGCCAAATTAATTCTCATACTCAGCTAATAAAATAGTTCAATTTTCATTAATTACTACATTTATCTTTCCTTAGACAACTGTTAATGAGACCATTCCTGAAAGACCTATAGTCTTTACTGATTAGTCCTGCTCAGGAATAGCAGGCTTAATAATTGATAGACAAGTTTATACTGAAACAATTGCCTTAAAATCCACTCAAAGAGTAGAATTATATGCCATTATTATGGCTTTTCAGCATTTGCCATGTTCCTTTTTTAGTCTGTATACAGACAGCAAATATTTACTTATGGTTGTTTCCACTATAGAGACTGATGTTTTAGGGAAAACTGCTGATGAGGAACTATTTCAGCAATTTCTCCTTCTTTAAAGACTTGTATGTCAACATAGAGCTCCATGTTTTATAGGACATGTTCAACCTCACTCCATGCTCCCTGGAGATTTAGCACAAGAGAGTGCCCTTGTTGATCAAGCTACCCCAAAAAATATTATTGGAGCAACCATGACAGATCAAGCAATTCAGTCTCATACTATTCATCACCAGAATGCTGCAGCCCTGTGTAAACAGTTTCAACTTTCTCGAGAAACAGCATGGCAGATTGTTAAATCCTGTCCAAGGTGTCCTATACTGCAATCTGTCTCTTCATTTGGAGTTAACCTTCAAAGACTCCTACCAGGATAACTTTGGCAAATGGATGTTACTCATATACCTTCATTTGGCAAACAGTCCTTTGTTCACGTTACAGTGGATACTTATTCTGGATTTATAGTAACCTCTGCCAGAACAGGAGAGGCTGCTAAGCATGTTATAGCTCATTGTCTGTATGCATTTTCTATTATTGGACTTCCTAAACTAATTAAAACTGACAATACTCCTACTTATGAAGGAAAAGCATTTACTATATTTTGTTAAACCTTTCGAATTACGTGTATTTCTTATAATCTTTAAAGTCAAGGTATTATTAAAGTGTATCCAGCAAACATTTAAGGACAATTTTAAAAAAATATAAAAGGGGGATTTATATCCTGGAACTCCTGCAAATCTACCTTATCATGCTTTTTACTTAAAAAAAATTATTTTGAATGTTGATTTGCAGGAGATCCCAAACCTCTTTACTTGCAAATGTCTATCCTCTTTTATTTGATCCAGCTAATAACACTGTTTTGTCTTTTTCCAAATAACTCTAGATATATAGGCAGATAAGGACCTTCAAACCCCTCAGTGAGATCTTCTGAGCAAGGCTTTTAAGATCTATAATGACCAAGAGGCAGACAAAGCCCAAAAGAGATCAAGTAAAATACCAGCTCTTGGCATACACCTTTAAAGGCTCCAATGCCCCAAAGAGGCCTCATAGGACTCCTTCTGGGCCCAGCTTTAATAGTGGAAAGGAAGGTCACTGAGCTAAAGCCTGCCAGGCTTCTCGGCCTTCACCAGGGCCATGCCTTTGCTGTGGGAAAAAGGTACACTGGAAGGTAGGTTGCCCCCTTGCTCCTCTAAGGGAGGGTTCAATCTCTTCTAGCCCTTCTCCAGACACCTGTGACCTACCCTTGCCCCACCTGCTGGCACTTGCCTCTGAAGGCTAAAGGTGCCCAGGGCCACTGGACCCATCTCACATCACTGTGGATGAGCCTAGGGTAGTTCTTCAAGTAGCAGGTAAACTGATCTCATTTCTTATGGACACAAGAACCACTTACTTTGTCTTGCCTGAATATTCAGGTTTCTATTCATTCCTCGAAGATCTTTTTTGTGGGTGTTGATAGTCCTATTTTCTGCTGCTTTGTTTATCTTCTTTATTCCTCTTGCCTTAATGTCCCATGCCTATTTTAGGCTGGGACCTGTTCCTAATTTAGACATATTTACCTCTGCCACCCAGCATAGTGTATCCCAGGGTTCTCTTCACCATGCCATGGTTGCAGAGCTCCAGGGAAAAGCAACCTGGTCTCATATCTGCAGGCTGAGGAGAAAAGAAGCTCCATCTCCACACATGCCTGAAGATGGCTTTTTCAGTCTACCTGAATCATTACCAGCTAGAAGCAGCAGTCATTGGGACTTGGACTCTAGCTGCAAAGTGTAGAAATGTTACAAAATTGCAGTGCCATGTGGACTTTTCCTGGATGTATTTCCTGAAATCCTGCTCCCTGTGACAGTTCTTTATGGTCTTAATGGACTGAATGACTGAACTGGGGTTGGATTGCAATAGCAGGGAATGTGGAATGATGATGTGTCAGCATGGACTTGGTGGATATGTTAAGAACATTCAAAATAGCAAGGCCTCTTTTATAGATTCTGCTGTATTGGCTAAAAGTTTGCTTGATAATCAAAAAGGCTTTATCCCTTTAATTTATTAGAATACTTGTTTTGGTATCTGTTAGCATTGGCTATACTAATTTTGTGTTTATTCTGTATTTTTTCAGTCTGCCTCCAAATTAGAATCTGAAAAACTAGGAAATCAGATGAGTGCAAATCTCAGCACACAAATTAAAAATAAAAAAGAAAAGGAGAAGCCTGACCAGGTGGTGGCACAGTGGATAGAGTGTTGGACTGGGATGTGAAAGACCCAGGTTTGAGACCCCGAGGTTACCAGCTTGAGGGCAGGCTCATCAAGTTTGAGCAAAGCTCACCAGCTTGGACCCAAGGTCGCTGGCTTGAGCAAGGCGTTACTTGTTCTGCTATAGCCCCATGGTCAAGGCATATATGAAAAAGCAATCAATGAACAACTGAGGTGTCACAACAAAAAGCTAATGTTTGATGCTTCTCATCTCTCTCCAGTCTTGCCTGTCTGTTCCTATCTAGCCCTCTCTCTGACTCTCTCTCTCTGTCTCTGTAAAAAAAAAAAAAGAAAGAAAAGGAGGATATGTTGTAGACTGCAAGTGGCAAAAAGTCTTTGTAAATTTGAGGCTTAGCAAAAGGCTAAGTTCTCCCCCCACCACCTCCATATTGGCTATGATGCTGAGAATTTGCACCCACTTCACTTGCTTGCTTAAGTTGCTGAAAGCAATTTACATGCCCTTCCTCTCACTCTTTGTTTGTTCAGATGTTGGTTGATTTTGCTTGTGCATGGTAGGTGGACTCCTGTTTATGCCTTGGGAGAGTTCCTGTTTTTGCCTCAGATGTGTAACTTTGTATCAGGAACTTCCTTGATTTGCATATGGCTATATAATAAAGCAAACTAGGGTTATGGGGCACTTAGATATTGCCATCAGCATTGAAGAGGCCTCCTGATCTTATCCTTTTCTTAATAAGTCTGTTTTCTTAATTCCACACCGTTCTCCCTCAAGACCCAGAATTATGAGCTGCACTGGTTCGCGGCACATCGGAGGAAAGAAATAGTAAAAATTAGAGCAGAAATAAATAAAATAGAGAACAGAAAAACTATTAAAAAATTAATAAAACAAAGAGTTGGTTCTTTGAAAAAACCAATAAAATTGATAAACCCCTGGCTAACCTCACTAAGGAAAGAAGAGAAAAAACTCATATAAACAAAATCCAAAATGAAAAAGAAAAAATACCTCCGATATAGACATACAAAAGATTATTGTAGAATACTATAAAAAATTATATGGCACTAAATTCAAAAATCTAAAAAAAAATGGATAAATTTCTAGAACTATACAATCTTCCTAGACTGAGTCACCAGAAAATATAAAACCTAAATAGACTCATAAGCAAGAAATAAATAGAAACAACTATCAAAAACTTCCCCCCAAATTAAAGCCTGGTGCTAGATGGCTACAATAGTAAATTCTGCCAAACTTTCATAGAAGAGTTGATTCCTATTCTTCTTTTTTTTAATTTTTTATAATCATTATTAATTTTAATGGAGTGACATTGATAAATCAGGGTACATATGTTCAGAGAAAATATATCCAGGTTATTTTGACATTTGATTATGTTGCTTACCTATCACCCAAAGTCAAATTGTCTTCCGTTACCTTCTATCTTGTTTTCTTTGTGCCCCAACCCCCACCCCCATAATCACCACCCTCTTGTCCATGTCTCATTTTTATGTTCCACCTATGCATGGAATCATATACTTCTTAGTTTTTTCTGATTTACTTATTTCACTCAGTATAATGTTATCAAGGTCCATCCATGTTGTTGTAAATGATCCGATGTAATCATTTCTTATGGCTGAGTAGTATCCAATAGTATATATGTATCAAAGCTTTTTAATCCACTCGTCCACTGACGGACACTTGGGCTGTTTCCAGATCTTCACTACTGTGAATAATACTGCCATAAACATGGGAGGTGCATTTCTCCTTTTAAAACAATCCTATGGTGTTCTTGGGGTATATTCCTAAAAGTGGGATAGGTGGGTCAAAAGGAAGTTCCATTTTTAATTTTTTGAGGAATCTCCATACTGTTTTTCATAATGGCTGCACCAGTCTGCATTCCTATCAGCAGTGCAGGAGGGTTCCCTTTTCTCCACCTCCTCGCCACCTCTTATTCTGTGTTGTTTTGTTGATAAGCGCCATTCTGACTGTTGTGAGGTGATAACTCATTGTCGTTTTAATTTGCATTTCTCTAATGATTAGTGATGCTGAGCATTTTTTCATATGCCTATTGGCCATCTGTATGTCCTCCTTGGAGAAGTGTCTATTTATTTCTTTTGCCCATTTTTTGATTGGATTGTTTGTCTTCCTGGTGTTGAGTCTTACAAGTTCTTTATAAATTTTAGTTATTAACCCCTTATCAAATGTATTGTCAAATATGTTCTCCCATTGTGTAGTTTGTCTTTTTATTCTGTTCTTATTGTCTTTAGCTGTACAAAAGCTTTTTAGTTTGATATAGTCCCATTTGTTTATCCTGTCTTTTATTTCCCTTGCCGTGGATATAAATCAGCAAATATACTGCTGCAATAGATGTTGGAGAGCTTACTGCCTATGTTTTCTTCTAAGATGCTTATGGTTTCATGGCTTACATTTAAGTCTTTTATCCATTCTGAGTTTATTTTTTGTGAATGGTGTAAGTTGGTGGTCTAGTTTCATTTTTTCACAAGTAGATGTCCAATTTTCCCAACACCATTTGTTAAAGAGGCTGTCTTTACTCCAATGTATGCTCTTACCTCCTTTGTACAATATCAGTTGTCCATAAAGGTGTGCGTTTATTTCTGGGTTCTCTGTTCTGTTCCATTGATCTATGCCTGTTCCTATGCCAGTACCAGGCTGTTGTGAGTACAATGGCCTTGTAGTATAACTTGATATTAGGAAGTGTGATACCTCTCACTTCATTCTTCCGTTTCAAGATTGCTGAGGCTATTCGTGTTCTTTTTTGGTTCCATATAAATTTTTGGAATACGTGTTCTTTATCTTTGAAGTATGTCATTGGTATTTTAATTGGTATTGCATTGAAATTATAAATTGTTTTGGGTAATATAGACATTTTAATGTTTATAATTCTTATCCATGAACATGGTATATGCTTCCACTTGCTTGTTTCTTCCTTGATTTCTTTTATCAATGTTTTATAATTTTCTGAGTACAAGTCTTTAATCTCCTTGGTTAAATTTACTTCTAGGTACTTTATTTTTTTGGTTACAGTAGTGAAGGGGATTGATTCCTTAATTTTTTTTCTGATAGATCATTGTAGGTGTATAAAAATGCCTCTGATTTCTGAGTCTTAATTTTATATACTACCACCTTGCTGAATTCATTTATCAGGTCCAGTACTTTTTTGACTGAGACATTAGGGTTTTCTATATACAATATCATATCATCTGCAAAAAATCATAGTTTTACTTCTTCTTTTCCAACTTGGAAGCCTTTTATTTTTTCTTCTTGTCTGATTGCTGTGGTTAGGACTTTCAGAACTATGTTGAATAAGAGTGGTGAAATAAGGCACCCCTGCCTTGTTTCTGATCTTAAGGGAATTACTTTTAATTTTTGCCCTTTGAGTATGATGTTGGCTGTGGGTTTGTCATAGATAGCCTTTATCATGCTGAGGTATGTTTCCTCTATTCCCTTTTTGCTGACAGTATTGATCATGAATGGGTGCTTAATATTATCAGATGCCTTTTCTGCATTCATTAAAATTATCATGTGTTTTTTCTCCTTCTTTTTGTTTATGTGATGAATCACTTTGATTGATTTGCAAATATTGTACCAGCCTTGCCTCCCCAGAATAAATCCAACCTGATCATGATGTATGATTTTCTTAATATATTGTTGGATCCAGTTTGCTAATATTTTGTTGAGGATTTTAGCACTTAAATTCATTAGGGATATTGGCCTATAATTTTCTTTCTTTGTGTTATCTTTGCCTGATTTTGGAATCAGAATTATGCTTGCCTCATAAAAGGAACTTGGAAGTCTTCCTTCCTCTTGAATATTTTGAAATAGTTTGAGAAGTATAGGAGTTAGTTCTTCTTCGAATATTTTGTGGAATTCACTTGTGAAGCCATCAGGCCCATGAATTTTCTTTGTTGGGAGTTTTTTGATAACTGTTTCAATCTCATTTGTTGTAATTGGTCTGTTTAGGTTTTATGATTTTCCAAAAATTTATTAATTTTTGGAAAATTATATGTTTCAAGGAATTTGTCCATTTCATCTAGGTTGTCTAATTTTTTGGCATACAGTTCTTCATAGTATTTTCTTACAATATTTTGTATTTCTGTTGTGTCAGTTGTTATTTCTCCACTCTCTTTTCTAATTTTATTTATTTGTCTTCTCTCTTTTTTTCTTGGTGAGTCTGGTTAAAGATTCATCAATCTTGTTTACCTTTTCAAAGAACCAGTTCCTGGTGTCATTGATTCTCTGTATTGTTTCTTTAGCCTCTATGTCATTTATTTCTGCTCTGATCTTTTTTATTTCCTTCTGTCTATTACCTCTTGGCTTTACTTTCTGTTCTTTTTCTAGTTCTTTTAGATGTAGGGTCAAGTTGTTTATTTGAGCTTTTTTTAGCTTCTTAAGGTATGCCTGTAATGCTATGAACTTCCCTCTCAGGATGGCTTTTGTTGTATCCCATGAATTTTGAGTTGATGTATGCTCATTACCATTTGTTTCTAGGAATTTTTTTTATTTCTTCTTTAATCTCATTGTTAACCCATTTGTTATTTAATAGCATGCTATTTAGTTTCCATGTGTTTGAGTATTTTTCAGTTTTTCTGTTGTTGATTTTTAGTTTTATGCCTTTGTGATCTGAGACAGTGCTTGATATGATTTCAATCTTCTTAAATTTGTTGAGACTGCTTTTATGCCCTAACATGTTGTCTATCCTTGAGAATGTACCATGAGCATTTGAAAAAAATGTATATTCTGCTGTATTAGGGTGAAAGGTTCTAAAGATATTTATTAAATCCAGTTGATCTAATGTGTCCTTTAAGTCTGCTGTTTCTTTAATTTTCTTTCTTGAAGATCTGTCTAGTGATATTAGTGGGATATTGAAATCCCCTACTATTATAGTATTGCTGTTGATCTCACCCTTTATATTCATCAAAGTCTGCTTTATATATTTAGGTGCTAGTATATTAGTTGTGCAGATATTTATAATGGTTATATCTTTCTGTAGGATTATTCCCATTATCATTATGTAGTGACCTTCTATATCTCTTACCTTTGTTTTAAAGTCCATTTTGTCTGATATAAGTATTGCTAACCCAGCTTTTTTTTCATTTTCATCTGCATGAAATATTTTTTTTCTATCCTTTTACCTTCAGTCTATGTGAATCTTTTGTTTTAAGGTATGTCTCTTGTAGACAGCATATGTATGAGTCCTCTTTTCTTATCCATGCAGCTACCCTATGTCTTTTGATTGGATCATTTAATCTATTTACATTTAAGGTTATTATTGATATGTAATTGTTTATTGCCATTTTATTCTTTAAAGCTGTATTCCTCTTTTGCTACATTTTTTTCCCATTTGATCTGTTTACAACAGGCCCCTTAACATTTCTTGCAGCATTGGTTTTGTTGTAGTGAATTCCTTGAGTTTCTTTTTTGTCTGGGAAGCTTTTTATTTCTCCTTCAATTTTAAATGTTAGCCTTGCTGGATAAAGTAGTCTTGGTTGTAGGTTCTTGTTCTGCATTACTTTGAATATTCCTTGCCATTCCCTTCTGACCTCAAGTGTTTCTGTTGAGAAGTCAGAAGTCATCCTTATGGGGGCTCCTTTGTAGGTGACAGCCTTTTTTTCTCTGGCAGCTTTTAATATTTTCTCTTTATCACTTAGCTTTGGTATTTTAATTATGATGTGTCCTCATGTAGATGTCTTTGGGTTTTCTTTTTAATGGAGTTCTTTTTGCTTCTTCTTTTTTTTTTTTTTTTTTTTTTGTATTTTTCTGAAGCTGGAAACGGGGAGGCAGTCAGACAGACTCCCGCATGCGCCCGATCGGGATCCACCCGGCACGCCCACCAGGGGGCGATGCTCTGCCCATCCGGGGCGTGGCTCTGTCACGACCAGAGCCACTCTAGCGCCTGGGGCAGAGGCCAAGGAGCCATCCCCAGCACCTGGGCTGTCTTTTGCTCCAATGGAGCCTCGGCAGCGGGAGGCGAAGATAGAGACAGAGAGGAAGGAGAAGGGGAAAGGTGGAGAAGCAGATGGGTGCCTCTTCTGTGTGCCCTGGCTGGGAATTAAACCCGGGACTTCCTCTCTGTGCTTCTTGAACTTGTGTTTTTTCTGTACTACTTTATAGAAGTTTTCAGCTATGATATGATTGAACAAAATCTCTATCCCTTGTTCTTTCTCTTCTTCTTCAGGAACCCCTATGATGCGGATGTTATTGCTTTTCATATTGTCACAGAGCTCTCTTAGAATTTCCTTCAGACTTTTTGAGTCTCTTTTCTTTTTTCTGCTCTGCTTCTATGCCTTCATTTATCTTGTTCTCTAACTTGCTGATTCGATCCTCAGCTTCATCCATACTGGTTTTAATTCCTTCCATTTTGGTCTCTTTTCTGATATTGTATTTGTCATTTCTGAGTGATTCTTTTTTATTATTTTAATGTCCTTTTTTTATATTTGCTATGTTTTTATTTAGGTGTAAGTAATGACCATCTATTGTTGTTTTAAGATCTTTGAGCATCCTAACAATCGTTATTTTAAACTCTGCATCCGGTAATTTGGTTATAGCTGACTCATTCAGGTCCTTTTCTGGGGATTTCTCTTGATTCATTTGTGTTGCATTTCTCTGCCTTCCCATTTTTTCTGTGTATAAGAAGGTATTGGCCACTGGAGTTCAATTGGTGTGGCTTCTGTGTTCTCTATGTGTGGTCTGTCTGCAGGCTCACCATCACCTCTGCCGCTGCTGCCTAGGGCGTTCAGGTATTGGCGTTGCCGGTGCCAGGCTGCTGCGGCTGTTGCTGTGGTTTCCACCTCTCCTCCAAGGGAGGGGCTGTGATCACATGCCTGGGTCCTCAAGCCTTGGTGGCCTTGGCCTTCATCCCACCTCCACAGGTGAGGTTATGCGCCATGCCGAGGCTTATAGGCGGGGCTGAGCACCTTTGCTCACCTGCGGGTTTCTGCCTGTTTCTGGGCTTTTGCCCCACCTCAGTGGGAGGAGCCCACCCTAGTTGGCTGCAAGCATCAGCTTAGCGGGCCAGGTGGGGTTGCACATCTGCACACAGTTGCTGGTCTCTGCCTGCTCTGGGCTTTTACCCCACCCACGCGGAAAGAGCCGTCTGGAGTAGGCTACAAGCCTCGATTCCATAGGCCTGGCAAGGCTGCATGCTTGTGTTCCCTTGCTCAGCAGCTGGTCTATGACCTTTCTTGGGCTCCAGTCCTTCCCCTGCAGGCAGATTGCAGGCAGCCTGCTTGGTATTAGGTGATGAATATATTTATAAAACATAATTGACTAATAAAATGATGCAGTGATGTTTCCCTAAAATCTATGTACACTTATTGATCAATGCCACTCTGTTAAAATTAATTTTCTAAATAAATAAATTTTAAAAAGAGTTGATTTGTTAACCTTCTGAATGATAACAACATTAGATGTCTCTCTCAAAAAAGTGAGAGCTACTGGGAGATTACAGGACACATTGTGAAGATTATTTTTTGTATTTTATTTCACGTAGTTGCAAATCCTGACAATGGCCAATTGGCAATTGAAATGTGGTAGCAACAACATTACATAACAAATAATGATGCCATTGCAAAATTCCTGGTTTCAAAGGCAATTGTTTGTTTTTGTTTTTTGTTATTGTGGTTAAAATATACATAATATAAATTTTACCATTTTAAGTGTTCAATTTAGAGACATTAAGTACATTCCCAATGTTCTACAACCATCACTACTATCCATTTCCAGAACTTTTCATCATCCCAAACAAAAATCCTGTATACACTGAATGATAACTCCATATTTTCTTCCCTCCTCAATCCTTGGTAACCTCTATTTTACTGTCTCCATGAATTTGTCTATTCTAGATACTTCTTCATGTATGTGGAAGCATACAACACATTTTTTTGTTGTGTTTTGTTATGTTTGATTTTTCCCAAGTAAGAAGCAGGGGGAGGGGGAGGCAGACAGACAGACTCCCACATTCTCCCGACCGGGATCCACCTGGCATGCCCACTAGGGGGCGATGTTTGGCTCCTCTGGGGCATTGCTCCACTGCAATCCAGGCCATTCTAGCGCCTGAGGCAGAAGCCATGGAGCCATCCTCAGTGCCCTGCCCAACTTTGCTCCAATGGATCCTTGGCTGCAGGAGGGGATGAGAGAGATAGAGAGAAAGGGTGGAGAAGCAGATGGGTGCTTCTCCTGTGTGCCCTGGCCAGGAATCGAACCTGGGACTTCCACACACTAGGCTGACACTCTGCCGCTGAGCCAACCGGCCAGGGCTACAACACATTTTTTAATTTAGAAAAAAGAAAGGGATTTTTTTGTTTCTTTTGGCTAAGATGTTTTCAGTATTATTATTAATATTATATTATTATTAAATAAGAAAAAAGTGAAATGGGAGGAAACTATCAGATGCATTGAAGAAACTGAACCATGTTGCTAAAGGGAGGGTTTCTTCTAGGCCCATGATGGCGAACCTTTTTATAAAAACCACCCACTTTTGCAGTGCTGGTCAACCTGGTCCCTCCCACCCACTAGTGGGCATTCCAGCTTTCATGGTGGGCCAATCACAGCACCGTTTGGTTGCTCCGCTACCATCCACCATGAAAGCTGGAATGCCCTCTAGTGGGTGGGAGGAACGAGGTTGACCAGCACTGCAAAAGTGGGTCGTTTTTATAAAAAGGTTCCACATCACTGTTCTAAGACAATGTTGGCCTCAGTCAGGAAACCCTGATAGGTGAACCTGGGAGCTTGCTATAATTATATCAAAGATGCAATTCAAAGACACTTAATATTCTTTATTAAAATCTTTACCAAATGAAAACATGACAATTAAAATATACAGATTTTCTATAGAAAGTGCTTTGCCAAAGAAACCTTAATATTATCAAATATTTGTTTACAGTATTGAGGATATAATTTGAAGACCAGCTAATGAATTTGGAATGATAGTACTGATTCCTAATTCCACATATTTTCAGTTATCTGCTCAGTACTGATAATTGAGCATCATTAAAATACCAGTGTTTTGCCTGACCTGTGGTGGTGCAGTGGATAAAGTGTCAACTTGGAATGCCAAGGTTGCCGGTTCGAAACCCTGGGCTTGCCTGGTGTAGGCATATATGGGAGTTGATGCTTACTTCTCCTCCCCCCTTCTCTCTCTCTCTCTCTCTCTCTCTCTCTCTTTCCCTGTCTTTCCTCTCTAAAAAAAAATGAATAAATAAAAAATAATTAAAGAATAATTAAATAAAATACCAGTGTTTTGCCACAGCCATTCTACGAAACAAGAAACATAAGAGTGTGTTTTGTGACTATAAAATACAGTTAAACAAACTTGACATAGTCAAATAAACATTTAATCTTGTTCTTACTAAAGATATTTCTTACACCAACAAGCTATTTTTATGAGAGTACTTCAAATAATATATTTCTGAAAGAACATTATATATTTTTACAAAATACTTTATTTTTTTAAAAAAATATTGAGTATGTTGAAGTTAAAAACAAACCATTTTATGTTTAGTCCCAAACAATAGAAATAATTTAAGCATTGTATAAATATTTTTTAAGGAGAAAAAATCAATACCAGACAAAAACCATAGGAGAAGTAAATTTTTTCATTCATAATTTAAAAATCATAATTCAGTTCACTCCAAACTTGATATATACTAAGGCATCATGAATTTGGATACCAGAATAAATGCTTCATCAAAGCAGGAATGTTTGTGTCTTTTATTCACTGCTACACAACTGTGCTTAAAACAGGCATGACACAAAATGGGCCATTGTAAATTGTTGAAGATTAGCCTATATGCTTCTCCACATCCATTTTCTTATCTCAATTCATTTCTTGCTTTCTTTTGTTTTTTATTTATTCATTTTAAAGAGAGGAGAGAGAGAGAAAGAAGAGGGAGGAGCAGAAAGCATCAACTCCCATATGTGCCTTGACCAGACAAGCCCATGGTTTTGAACCAGTGACCTCAGCATTCCAGGTAAATGCTTTATTTACTGTGCCACCACAGGTTAAACCCAAGGCATTCTGACACTGCATTTTTTCTGTCACAACCATCACTTTTGCCCTAGCTCAGTGAGCCTCAAAATTCATTCAGTTGATTATCAACATCATAACTTTTTATCTACTTCTCTTTTATTTAATTATGATAATTTTTTACTTAACAATAATTGCTGTACATAATACTAAAGTCTGAAAACCACATTATTATATGGCTGTTATATTTTCTTTATATGCTTAAATAAATACGTAATTATTATAATAAAATTATTCATCGGTATATCATGTAAAATCACATCGCCTACTATCAATGGTAGAGGTTTTTTGTGAAAAATATTTATAACCCCAACTCAATCCTTTTAAAACTTTATTCCAATATTTTACATTTAACTTAATGTTAATAATAATGATTAACCATGGTAGATGTCAGGCTTACAGATACTTCAGGCTATCCACATAAAATCCCTTTAGTTTGTTGGAATCAAGTCAGAAATATATCCATAGTTTTCTATATTGTGAGGTAATTTAATCCTCTTTTCCACAGAGATTCCCATTAACAGCAATCTATAAGCTACATCGATTTTATTTTTTATGTATTAAATCTCTTGGGATGATTACCCACAATGCTCTTACTAGATGAAGTTACCTGGAGCAACAGTGTCTAGATCAAGCCTCATGTATCTTCTAATGCCCTATAAATCCTGCATTAGGCCTGAGCAGGCGGTGGCACAGTGGATAGAGTGTCAGACTGGCATGCGGAAGACCGAGGTTTGAGTCTCCAAGGTCGCCAGCTTGAGCACGGGCTCATCTGGTTTGAGCAAAAATTCACCAGCTTGGACCCAAGGTCGCTGGCTCAAGCAAGGGGTTACTCAGTCTGCTGAAGGTCCATGGTCAAGGCACATATGAGAAAGCAATCAATGAACAACTAAGGTGTCGCAATGCACAACAAAAAACTAATGATTGATGCTTCTCATCTCTCCATTCCTGTCTATCTGGCCCTGTCTATCCCTCACTCTGACTCTCTCTCTGTCTCTGTAAAAAAATTAAAAAAATAAAATCCTGCATTAGGTCTTCCCTAATAGATTTTCTTATCTTATGCCTTATTCTATTTCCAGACTGGCCCTTTAATATTTTGCTTGACTCTTCACATTTAGAACTGATTCTTCCCAACTAGAACAATACTATAACTAGAATAATACTGACATTTTATGTGCACATCATCCCCTCACTAAGAAAAGAGTCCATAAACATTGAATAATTCTAAACAGTTATTTCATACTATATCAATGAATAAAACACTATGTCTTAGTCTGTTTGGGTTACTTAACAAAATATTAAGGCTGAGTGGCTAATAAACAACAGACATTTCTTTTCCATAGTTCTTGAGGCTTAGCAGTCCAAGATCAGGATGCTGGCAGATTTTATCTTGTGATAGCCCACTTCCTGGTTCATAGACAGTTATCTTATTGTTATATATTTACATGGCAGAAGAGGCAAAAACACTCTCAGGTCTTTTATCAAAGCACTAATTCCATTCATGATCCTCATGACCTAATCACCATTCAAAGGCCTCAGTTCCAAATACCATCACATTAGTAATTATATCTTTATTATATGTGGCTTAAGTGTCTGTTTGTTGCCGATAGCTTATTGGTTGCTTGCGTAACTGTACTAGCCAATGGGGTGAAGTTGACACGGCTGAACGCAAATTGAGCGTGTCAGGGGGAAGGTGAACATTTGTTTGCATTGGCAATCATCTGTTTTACATAGAAACTACGTCTTAACGTAATTTCTTTTAAGAATGCCTCCTAGAAAATACAGCACTGAAGAGGAGAGAAAAGGAGCTAAAGCTGCACAAAAACGGCTTTCTCAACCAAAAGAAACCACTGAGCAGAGAAAGACAAGGCTTGCTTCAGTCACAGAGCAAATGCGTCTTTCTCGGCAAAATGAGACTGATGAGCATAGAGAAACAAGTCTTGCCTCAGATGTAAGACAAAAAAGCCTGTCTCAACAAAGTGAGTTCCTTGAACAAAGGCAGGAGAGAAATGCAAAAAAAATGACAGAGTAATGCTGACTGAAACGCAAAAAGGATTAAAACAGTTTCAAATGGAGGAACCTTAATTTTTGAGCATTCCTCTGGTGACATGAATATTAAATGTGAACACTGTCAGTCCTTAAACTTCAAGTTAGAAACTAATCGATTTGACCGTGGCAAGAAAGGATTTTCTCAATGTTGCAAGTATGGAAACATTGTAGTTCCACTAATTGAGAATTATCCACCACTCTTGAATAAATTATTGACTAATCAGCATCCTGGCATTTTTTTACCTGAGTCTGCATTTGGACACGGTCAACTTTATGTTGCCAGTTCAAGAGTTTGTGAAAGAACGGACGTAAAATAAAAAATAATTGATGTTCCTCTGCAAGGCGAGCTTAAAAATGATGGAAAGATCTACACAAGAAATGTTGTGTACAAAGAGATCTTTGACATGTGAATTAACATTTTATTATTTAAATCACCTTTATTTATTGAGCTAGCGGTGGACAGTGGTTTCCTTCATTGCACTCTACTTTAAGCAATTAAGCAAGTAGAAGGGGGAAACCCTGTGGGGCACTAAGCAAAGGGGCATCCTCGCCGCCTGCCCTGGGTAATTCAGTTTGAATTAGCAGACACCTTTGCACAAATCATTTTAATTACAATTTATAATATCTAGAACAGCAGTCATTTCGTATGACCACCGGGCTTTCTAGTTTAAATATATGAGTTTTTGAAAGATATCCACATTAAATTTATAACACACTGTACTACAACTTCTCATATTTACAAAGAACTCTAAAGTACTATACTTATAAAAATTGAAAAATTAAATGTATTATATCATTTTTAAAAATTGTTAAAAGATTGAAAAAAGTATTTTTAATTTTCTCTATTTTCCTGACATGAGGCTGTTGATTTTAGATCTTGATTATTTTGTTATACACTCACTTAATGCCATGAATTCCCTCATACCACTGCTTCTTACTTCACTCCATAAATTTTGTTATGTTGCCTTCTCAGTTTCTTCATTTTAAATATTTAAAGAATTTCTCTTTTTTACCCACATATTCTTCTTTTTTTCTACTCTATTTAAATGTGTTAAGGTGTATTTTATGTCTTAGAAAGTGGTCAACCATGGTGAAAGTTCTGTGTGATTTTGAGAAGGATATGTATTCTTATCTTGTTAATTGGAGTATTTTATATATATTGCCCAGATCAGGTTGATTGATAGTGGTTTTCAGGTTAAATATCTATATTCTGATATTCTGCCTGATGATGTGTTGAAAGCTTTAGCTGTAACAGTGCATTTGTCTATTTCTCCATTTAGTTCTATCAGCCTTTGTTTTTATTATTTGTTGACATTCTGTTGTGAGGTAGACACACACTTATGAGAAATTATCATTGATTTTGTTTATCATTATATATATAATGCCCATTTATCCATGATAATTTTTCTTTTTCTGAAGTATGCTTTGTTTGAAATTAATATATCTACTTAGTTTTCTTTTAATTAACAATATATTGTTAACAATATATTGCTCCATCCCTATTAACTAAACTGAAATTTCATTTTTAAAGTTGGTTTCTATTAGACAATATAGAATTTGGTCCTGCTTTTTTTATACAATCTCTGAATTTTAATTGGTTTAATCATTTACATTTAAGAGTTATCTTGATATAATTGGGTTAATATCTAACATGACTGTAACTTTGTTCTGTTTGTTGAATTTGTCCTTTTTTTTTCCCTTTCAGCTTTGTCAGGTTAAGTGAACATTTTATATAATTCCCTTTTATATCCTATCTTAGCATATAAATTAGTTTCTAAAATTTTAGTGATTACCTTAGGTTTTTCTATATAAACTTTTAACTAATATATACAGGGATTGGCAAAAGTATGTTTGAAGTTGTTCATATGAAAAATAATACAATTAATAAATAATAAACAAAAATAACTGTTGTTTCACATATTCACCACTATAAACCTACTTTTGCCCCACCTTGAAACTTTTATTCAAATAATACTATACTGTTTCCCTTGTAATGCAGTACAAGTATGTTATATCAGACTATTCCCAATTCCACCTTCCTCACCCTATGACAGTGCTGCCTTTTATTTCACTTATTCATATACTATAATCACATAATACATTGTTACCTCTAGTACATCAAAAAAAGTCATTTCTTATATCAAATAAGAATAAGAAAAATAAAATATTTTTATTTTCTCTTTATTTTTTATTTAAGTAGATCTAAGTTTGTGGTCTGTCTTATTTTCCTTCTGCTAAAAGAAATATTTTAACATTTTTTTACATACAGGTATGCTGGCAATGAATTCCTTCAGTTGTTTATCTATGAAAGTTTTTATTTCTCCTCCACTTTGAAGAATACTTTTTCTGGGTATGAAATTCTTGGCTGGTGCTTTTTCTTTTTTCTTTCAACATTTTAAAGATTCATCTTCCTTTTTTCTTCCTCGCATGGTTACTGACAAGACATCTTGTATCCTTGCTCCTCTCTAAGTAAGATGCATTTTTTCCCCTTTAGGTTCTTTCGAGATTTTTTTCTGTCTCTATCTATTTTGGAGGGAGAGAGGTTCTAAATATGTATGATATGTCTATACATATGTAGTGTTTTGGTATATATGCTGCCTAGTGTTCTCTGACATTCCTGGATTTGTGTTTTGGCATTTTCCATAAAATTTAAAAGGTTCTCAACCCTTATGACTTCAAATATTTCTTTCTTCTTATGGTATTCCAATTATGTGTATGTTGCCTCTTTTTATATTGTCTCCGTTTTAGATGTTTTGGTTTTCCTATTCAAATTTATATGGGGAGTTTCTAGTGACCTGTCTTCAAGCTCACAATTCTTTCTTCAGATTTATCTGTTCTCCTGATAAGCTTATCACAAGAACTATCCTGTGTGTTTTAGGCTTGGGATTTCTACTTTTTTTTTTAGATTCTTCTTCAGAATTTTCATCTCTTTGGTTCTGCTACCCAACTGTTTTTGCATGTTGCTTACTTTTTCTATTAGAAAAATATATAATGTATTACCAAAAATTTCTTTTTAAATCTCCTAAGATAATTCCAACATCTGTGTCATATCTGAGTCTGGATCTCAGGCTGACTTTGTCTTTTTAGACCATATTTTCTTGCCTTTGGCATGCCTTGTAATTTTTTTTATTGACAGTCAGGCATATTGTATCAGGTCATGGGAACAGAGGTAAATAGGTCTTTTGTGTGAGGATTTATATTAATTTGCTTAGGAATTGGACTGTATTTATGATTGTTGCAGCAAGAGGTGACAAGAATTTCAATTTCTCTAGTGTTTTTATTTTGTCTCCCCACTAGCTTTGGGTTTTCCTAAGTACCTTTCTTCAGAGAGAGTTTGTGTCTTGCAGCTCTTTCAGCTGTACTCACTGTTATTATACTGGAGACTTACTGTATGATGATAAAGAATGAGGAAGGAGAGAATTCTATAATCTTTTTTTTTTTTTTCTGAATTCTATAATCTTATGATTAAACTTTAGTATTTTGTTGTGCCCACAGGTCTGGGCTGTGACCTTTCACAACTATCTCTCTACTGGTATAGCTTCCCTCTGTCTTTGCTTCCACAAAACAGGAAGGTTAGAGAAGCTGGCATCACAGAAAACCCCTTCTCCCATCTGAGATAAGTCACTTCCCCTAAAAAGTCGACCTTTGTTATAGAGAACATTGTATTGCACAATGATTACTCATTTCCTTCTCATTCCAGAGCTGTGAGGGGATTTCTCAGATCTTTAGCTTAAGAACATAGTGGAGTTTCTAGAGGTAAAACCCATAAAAATTTAGGAATCCCCCTAACCTAAGACTGTGAATCTCAGGAATTTCTCATTTTCATGCCAGTTTACATTCAGCAATCAGCAATTGATCAAAATTACCATTAAAGTGTTTCTACCAGTCTATAGCTGCAAGCAGCTCTCATTAAATAGATCCCAGCTGTGATTCTTTGAATTCACCTAATAAGCCAGATTTCAGTATAGAGCTTTGGCCTGGAACCTCAGTTTTCTGGTCATCCAACAACATTGTTGATAATGAGTTTCTTTGTCTCTGTCTTATTGTAATGGGAGTTACTTCAAAGCTCTTTCCAAGTTCATGAAACTGGAAATGTCTGTTTTTTTAAGTCAGTGAATTTCATCCTTTCTAGCTTCTATAATTCTATTGCAATATTCTTATTTTCTCTTTTCTCTGTTCTTTGTGATGTATTTTTAAGACTTTTTATTTTCCTTTTTACATCTTTATGGTAAAGATGTAAGGTAAAGAAGTAAGGTTAATGCCTTGGTTCAAATCATCATTTAAACTTTACCATTGTATTTCCTTAGTACACCATTTAACATAATTTCCCCAAATATGTCAATATCCATATTGGTTCTGAGAATTATCTTGTTCACTTTTAAATTTTGAAGCCAAAACTATATTTGGTAAATAATAGATACTTCAAAATTGTTCCTAAGTAAATTGATAGGTAAATGAATGAAGAAATGAATAAATGGTCAATTATTCTATTGATAGTCTTCTCCTCAAACCACCTCATCAATAGTTTATTTATGCTGGAAATTCTTTTGCAGTTTCACAGATTTCAGTCTGGAAGGTTTTGCACTTTTCTGGTGTAATGTACTAATGTTGAATTACTCTGGTAGAAATGACAGGGGGAAGTCACTATCACCTAATATTTCAGTGGAAAATTTACCTGAACCTAAAGAGAATTTTTTTAAGATTGTCAAAAGTGGTAGAACTCACATATTTACCTTAGTAAGATTTTCTTCCTTGTGAAACTTTGAGGAAAAAAAGTCTTGAAAATTAAGGTCCTTCCCTTATCACAATTATATGTAGATATTTTAAAAATAATTGCTATTTTTACTGAAGAATTTTTACATATAATTTGTTAGTCTAATGCCTGGCACATACATATTTCTTAATAAATAATATTTTCTGATTGATTCAACTCATGAATGACTGGGCTCAACTCACACATTTGGTTCAGCGTGTAGGTTTGCTGCAGAGCATGCTAATCACTTGCACTAGAACAATGCCAGCAAACTTTTTTTTTGTAAAGGACCAGGTATTAAATACTTTTGGTTTGTTAACCATAAATCTCTATGGTATCTATTTAGCTCTGGAATTGTAAAGCAAAAATGGACATACATGCTATGTAAAAAAAAAAAAATGGTCATGACTACATGCCAATGAAGCTTTATTTTTAACAAACTATAGAAATGATCCCTGAAAGTATAGTCTTGAAGCTTTATTTTTAAAAATAAGAAGTGGCCTGGATTTGTGCCATACACCATAGAGTCTTGACATTTGTCCTGTGCTCTGTAATTTTCTGTTTCTCTTTCTACCGAACATTCTCTCTAGGATATCTCATAGGTACCTCAATTTCAGCTTGTTGAAAACTGAGTTTCTTGCTGTTTACTAACATGTGTTCTCTGTGCATGTATTTTTCATCTTAGGAAATGTCAAACCATCTACCTAAATAATCAACAGTCTAAGGATTCTTTATGCAATATTGATCCATCATCTCTTCTTTACCTCCACAATGCTCCCTTGATTAAACTTCTCTCTTTCTATGTTGCAAATAAACTGTTGTTATAATTTGTCTCCAATATTTTTCCCCTAATCCATGACAGAATAAGCTACCAGAGTGATATATATAACCTCAGAATCTTATTTTGATGTTTCTTAAAATTCTTCAAAATCTACATAAAGACTATAAATAAGAGGCTAGACATTAGATTTGACTTCAACTCAAATATTATAAATCAGTTTTTCAATTGCTCACCCATAGACTTGTTTGCAAAAGAATTAACCACTCTGAAGTTATATGAATATTATAGACCCAATCTTAGTCTAATTCTCTAATGCTCAGGGATATTTCTGCCTTAGTGGTCGCCAAAATAATTCTCCTATTTTACCGGTCCACAAGTGTAAAAGGTTGAAAACCATTGTTTTAAATTACTGAAGTTCTTGAACAATCAGAACATCTAGCAACATTGTGTCATATGTTGAAAACTGTTCTTATTTTCTATGTGTATATGTTAAGCCAGATTTATTCATTTTTATTACTTGTCTAATCTCTGTAGACATTAAAAATTTAGATTCTTATCCTAAGTGATTCAGTGCTGTCCAATAGAATTTTATGCAATAATGGAAATGATTGATATCTAAACTGTCCCAAATAGTAGCCACTACACACAATAGCTTTTGATCACTTGAAATGTGGCTAAAATGACTTTAAAATTTAATTTTTAATTAAAGATAATTTTAATTAACTAAAATAAATTAAATAGTCACATGTAGGTAGTAGTTATCTTATTGGACAATACAAAATTAAACCACACAGTCCTGGCTGGTTAGCTCAGTCGGTTAAGGGCTTGTCCTGAAATAACAAGATTGTAGATTTAATCCTGTCAGGGCACACATGGGAAACAATCAAAGAATGCACAACTGAGTGGGAACTACAAATGAATGCTTCCCTTTCCTCCCCTCCTCTCTCCCATCCTCTCTCTGTCTCTCTAAAAATCAATCAATAAATTAAAAAATAATTAATTCTGGCTGGATGGCTTGGTTGGTTGGAGTGTTGTCCCGGAGCACAGAGGTTGCTGGTTCAATCCCCTGGTCAGGGCACACACAGGAGAAGTTCCATATTCCTCTCTCTCTCTCTCTCCCTGCCTCTCTCAAAACAAAACAAAACAACAAACAAACAAAACCCACACTACTTGGAATTTGAGATTAATGTTAGGTTCTTGCTTATGTCTCCAGCCTCATCTCGAAATGTGTCCTTCCATGCTCTAAGTCAGGGGTAGTCAACCTTTTTATACCTACCGCCCACTTTTGTATCTCTGTTAGTAGTAAAATTTTCTAACTGCCCACTGGTTCCACAGTAATGGTCTTTCTTCCATTATTAGAAAATGCATTTAGTGTATATTGTTTTAGAATAAAGACTTTTTTTTTTTTTTGTATTTTTCTGAAGCTGGAAACCGGGAGAGACAGTCAGACAGACTCCCGGATGCGCCCGACTGGGATCCACTCGGCACGCTAACCAGGGGCGATGCTCTGCCCCTCCGGGGCGTCCCTCTGCCGCTACCAGAGCCACTCTAGCGCCTGGGGCAGAGGCCAAGGAGCCATCCCCAGCACCCGGGCCATCTTTGCTCCAATGGAGCCTTGGCTGCGGGAGGGGAAGAGAGAGACAGAGAGGAAGGAGGGGGCGAGTGGAGAAGCAAATGGGCACTTCTCCTATGTGCCCTGGCTGGGAATCGAACCCGGGTCCCCCGCACACCAGGCTGACGCTCTACCGCTGAGCCAACTGGCCAGGGCAGAATAAAGACATTTTTTAGTGCCTAAACAGTGGATACTCTATAGATATTGAATAAATATTAATTAAATCAATCAATAAATTAATAGAAATTTGGAACTATAATATTAACTAGTTAAAAAATGAACTACATAATATGATAAATTTCTATTCTGAAAAAAAAAAAAAATCTTCCACTAAATCAGAGCCATATTACCAGAGTGTCTAAAATGGGTCCCCAAACTATGGCCCGCGGGCCACATGCAGCCCCCTTAGGCCATTTATTCGGCCCCTGCCGCACTTCTGGAAGGGTACCTCTTTCATTGGTGGTCAGTGAGAGGAGCATAGTTCCCATTGAAATATTGGTCAGTTTGTTGATTTAAATTTACTTGTTCTTTATTTTAAATATTGTATTTCTTCCCGTTTTGTTTTTTTACTTTAAAATAAGATATGTGCAGTGTGCATAGGAATTTGTTCATAGTTTTTTTTATAGTCCGGCCCTCCAACGATCTGAGGGACAGTGAACTGGCCCCCTGTGTAAAAAGTTTGGGGACCTCTGGTCTAAAAGTTTGATAGAGATTAATCTTTATTTTGAGGCTAACATTAAAAAAATTGAATTTGAAATTAGTAGTTATTTAAAGATTATAATAATAGGTTTGTTCCAGATTTCATAATTATATCTCTGTGATTATATGTACAAGATTATTTAAGATAATGCTAAAAGTTATATTTTAAAAATACGTGAATGTCAAATCTAGTGCCAGGTGATTATACAATATATCTTATTCCCATGGTGGACTTTAAATTTTATGAATAAAAACATAGAGGATCTATATTTGTTTGTGCACATGTACAATTCTTATTTTTGAAACCTTTATAAGTTTCAGGGAGAAAACATAAGAATTTTTGGATTAAGATATTTTATAATATCATTTTGAACATAATTAGATGCTTTTTGGTGTGTTAATTCCAGATTTTTAATTTTTTACCAACTGATTGCCTTTTGTTCCACAATATTTTATAAATATCTATTCACCAAACCTAGTTGTTCTCTAAAATAAACTTATTTTCTCATAATGCTTGCATGGAGTATGAAGACACACAATTTATGTATTTGGAAGGATGCATTACTGCAGGTTTTCACTTGCAATTAAATTATACCCTGAAGGTAATAGTAAATAGTACTCAAGACGTTTTGAAAACATACAATCACATTTATTTGATCTTACTTTGAAGATTAGAATCAAAAAGTTATTTTTTTATTTTCTAGAAAAGAAATATTAGCTTGCAGAAAGTAATTTGTTTTATGAGAATTTCTATCTATAAATACAAAAAAATCGCAAGAGTCATAAAACAACTCTGCCAGACACTTAATTAATTTTACTGCTTTAGAGATTAATTTTTCTAATGCCCCATTATTTCCACATTCATTAAAATAATGCAGAATCTGTTGATAGCAACATATTCTATGTAATATGGTTAACATTATCAATGAAAGCAATGTTCCTTAATCACTCTATTTGATCTGATCTCGTATTTGTTTCCTTACACTCTTCTCATCACCAGAAGCGGTTGTCCATTGGTTTTACCTGGCTAATAGGGAAAATCTTCCATGTGTATGCAGAAATTCTCTAGGTAAACTGTTCATTGGGAGAGGTATTTTCTCAAAGCATGCTGCTACTGTAACAAAAACCTAAAATACTAGGTAATGGATTTGAGGCTGAATAGTGAAAGGCAAGAAAACTGGCTTCTGAGAAATACTCAAACAATGGAAAGAAAAATAATATAAGAGACTGGAAAAATGACAGTGCATGATATCCACTTATATTAAAAATGTACTGCTCTATCTGAAAAGAGAGCATATGAACCCAATTAAGTTGTTGATTTGGGCAAGATGGTTTCCAGGCAAAATGTTAAAACTAGAGCTAATTGCTTTTAGCAGCATATGATAAGTTATTACAAGAAATACTGTCTTTTGTGTTAGAACTATTTATGAATTATAGCTTCATCACTTCATAGCTTGAAAACTACAGGCAAGTTTCCCTCTCTGAAATTTGGTTTATAAACTCATGTTTCATTAACATCCGGATAATAATCACCTATCTCAGAGAGTTATTGTGGGGCTTTCCCTTTTAGAAAGGATGAGCAATGTGCTTGCCATAGCATCTGAAATGCAGGAATTCATCAATAGAGCTGCAAACACCACAACATCTGAAAGGAATAAATATCTTTCAAAATGATTGCATATGACCTTTACAATAAAATATAGTAGGGGAGTCCATCAAGGCCCATCAAAATCCCCATCAACTAGAAAAAGCTTTATGAGGGTAAGAACTGCCTGTCTTGTACATTGCTCTACCCTAGATTCAAAACAATGCACATAATAGACAATAAATATATGTACAGTAGGTGAGTGGTTAAGACAATGCTAACTTTTACTTTTTTATTTTCTGATTAATTTTAGAAAGAGAAGAGGACGGAGAGATATTTATTTGTTGTACCACTTATTTAGCGTTCATTGGTTGATTCTTTTATGTGCCTTGACCAGGAATTAAACCCACAACCTTAGTGTATTGAGATAACATTCTAATCAATTGAGCTACCCAGCCAGAGCAATTATGCTTTTAGAATGGGAGGGAGAAGGACACTGGCGGGCCCTCCTGTTTGGGGCCTGCTGATGCAAATGCACTTGCCTGTGTTGAGTTAGTGGCAGAAACCGTGTCCATCTGAAAGGGCACACACCTTTTCTAAGAGGATCGCTATGACTCACCTCCAGCAGTCTGCTGATAATTTAGAATATGAAGGGTGAAAAATATAAATTTTTATATGAAATTTACCAATTTAAAGTAATTGCCTAAATTTTTTTTTGAAATATTCTCAAATCTAACAAAACATGGTCACTGGACACATATACTCCACAATTCACACATTTTTAATATCTAAACTTTATCTTTGACTTCTGCATTATATTGCAATCATTATTACATCTTCAACATGGTGTATATATTATAAGTGCACTTACTTTGTGCCTTCGAGTCTGCATCTGAAAAAATGGGGAAACACAGCTTCTTCCTATAATTGAATGATCACCTAATGTTACAATGATGCCCTCCAAAGATAAGTTCTTTACAAATACTAAATTGTTCCACAGTAATAATTTATTACTTGTGTTATTCCATAAGCTCTTATGAAACACTAAGTTTTATCGAGGGTACTAACACTTAAATATCATGAATTTCGGTAGCATTTTGTTGTTTTTTTCATTTGTGTGATCACTTTCAAGGGCTTTATTGGCTGACTAGGCTCCAGCAACTGCTCTTTGCAAAAACTCAAAGAGACTACTTTTTAAACGTCCTTTTAACATAGGTAAAAGTAAAGTGGTTACCAGAATGAGGGAAGTAAAGAGGGACAAATATACAGTGATGGGAAATGATTTGACTTGGGTGATGGGCACACAACGCAATCAACAGTTCAAATGCTATGGACATGTTCACCTGAAACCTATGTACTCTTATTGAACAATGTCACCTCTTTGAATTTAATTTCTAAATTTAAAAAAAAAAGTTCCCTTAGAGACAAAGTGAAGAGATTTGTTATTGAGGGATTACTTTGTACAAAGTTCCAGGTTGTTTTTTGACACTCTAAGTGCTGGCTCAGAGTACATAACCATGGATGTGAGTGAGGGCTTAAATCTAGACTTTGGTCTATTGTTCTTATTATTATTATCCTCTAAATGGTAGTTCTCCTAATTAATCTGCTTAAATGAACACCTTTTGATTTCCCACCAACTTGTCCATCACAAAGTCTGTGCCGGTACTCAAAGTGATATTTTTCAAATGCATAGACAGGCAACATCATGCCAGTGAGAAGAACTGGGAATTTCAGGTATTTCAAGGTAAAATTGGGAATATCACTTTATTTTAAAAGTAAAATAAAATATTGTTCTAGGACAAAGAATTCAGCCTTCTTCATTTATTTAAATTATTTAAAAACAATCTGTAAAAGCTTTCAAAATGGGGCTGGAGAGCTGTGTTCTCTAATATGGGACAGAAAAGGGGAAAGACTGTTGATAGTAGGGCAACTGATTACTTCAAGAGAAAATTCACTTTATTTGTATGAACAGATATATTATTTACATAGAAAGAAATCTATAAATCAAGTGTTTTGAAGCATAAAATTCATGTAGAAAGACCTAGAAATACTCATGTGCCTGATAAGAACTGAGGCTTTCCTGGAGTCAGAAGAACATCATATTCACATTTCAATTCTTTAGAAATAGCTGTAAATTTGGAAAAACAACATCTCCTGTTTATTAACACCATCTTTATGTATACTATATGTGTTTTTCTTGGATGATTACTCAAAATTTTGCAAGCTAGTCTGGGAATGAATGCATAAAAATATTTATCACCAATCACATGAACTCCAAGAAATTTCCAAAGTGTGTTCCAGATATTGTTTGTATAAATTGTGTCTCCTAGAATCATAGGTAGAAAAAGAAAATTTAGATTCTTGAAATACCATCCCAGAATGCTATGTCTCATCTGTCAGCAGAAGGGTAAATGCCCTTTGAAATTCTCTAAACTTTAGCCTCCAGACACCAAAGAGAGGCAAAGGTGGTCAGAAATGGGTGGGCTAGCACATAAATTTTGTTCTGAGGATCCAGAACTCTAGGTCCAAGCATAAACAAATATCTTCCACAAACTGCTTCTTAAGAAACAATGGAAAATATAGCAAAATATAGCATAGATGAACTTCTTGTAATACAATGCTGTAAATTACTATGGAAAGACCAAAGGGTGATTAATACTATTTAAATATTTCTAATGTTGTCCCACCTGAAGCCTATGGCACTTCATATGGGTAGTGATTCCATATATAGATAGAATCCAAATGAAAGATTCAATTTATACTCAAATGGGCAGAAGATAGCTTCATTTCAAAGGGTAACTTCTGTCCTAAGGCCATAAGTAAGTTAAACTATTAATAGCCATTTTTACTAGTTTCTAAAATAGAACAAGTTCATCTTACTGTTGGATTTTTCACAAAATGTTCTGGTTTAGTGCTAGATTAAAAGGTAGAGTTAAATGAACATGGTACATTGTTTTGGAGTTTTTTTGCTTTAGAATCATCTGTATTTTTGTAACCAGTTTTTACTGACAGAGCCACAGAATGACAGTGTGGTTTAAAATTGCCTATGAAGCACAATGTGTTCATGAAAAAAAAAATGTTATGGAAAAGCTCTTTCTTTCCCATTATTTTCAGTTTCTCTAAATAGCAGACATGTATGTCATTGAGGTAAGAGTTTGGTTTACTCTTTCATATTCCTTACACCAAAACCTCCTATATACTATTTCTCAAAGAATATTAGTGGCAAGTAACCCATTTATATTAAAATATCTTTCTTGCCATTCCTGTACAACATCTGAGATTCTTGTCACTTTGCCTTCTAACCCAGCCTTTCAATCCCAGCATGTGATTCAGTCCTTGTTCATTTGGGTACAGGAAGAGAGTGTGGTAGGGGACCAGGTGTTTACCTTTGCAGTCTGTATTAGCTTCCTATTGCCACTGTAACAAATTATCACAAATTGAGTGGTTTGAAACAACACAGATTTATTCTCTTACAGTTCTGGATATCAGAAATCTGAAATGGTCCCACAGGTCTAAAATGAAGATTTAGGTATGGCTGCATTCCTTTGTGGAAGTACTAGTAACTACCTGCATTTTTTTTATTACAGACTCCTTTCATCTTAAAAGGAAGCAATAGCTGATATAGTCTTCCTTGCAGTATATGTCATATGTCATATTCTGCCTCTTCCACGTCAAGATCCTTGTGATTACTTTGGGACCACCTGAATCATCCAAGATACTCTTCTTATTTTAAGGTCAGTTAATTACTAAATTTAATTCCACCTGCTACTTTAATTTCCTTTTCTAATGTAATTAAACATATTCACAAGTTCTAAGCATTAGGGCATTGATATTTTTGGTATATGTGTTAGAAGGAGCATTCTTCTGCCTATCACAGAGTCAGACAAAAATTTGAATCCTTGCTTCTCTGAAAGCATTATATATTGAAGACAGTTTCCTGAATAGAAAAATCAGAACAATTATGCCCTACAGTAGTGACAACTACTATTTATTACATAGCTTTTATTTCTTGGTAATGTACTCAACTAGATAGAATAAAATGATTTTTTAAATAAGCAACAAGGACTGTTTCTCTATTCTCTCTGATTTCTTCCATTTTAATCCCAGACTGTGAGTGGCAGCAATCAGTGGTGAGTGGGTTTGCCCTCAGTAGACCTCAAACTGTTCCTGAGGAGGATGTCCTATTGTCTAAGTGCATGCAAAGAATGGAGATCATTACCAAAACCACTTAGCCATTCCCCTAAGCTACATCCTCCAATCTAGGTTTTATTGGCAATAAGATTGACTTATTCATCCTATTATTGTATCTTCTCTGTGCAGGATGAGTTTTATATCTGACACCCTAAAAACTGGACATCCTTTCTATACAGAAATTTCTGGAGATACTCACATCTCCAGCTGGAATTCAAAGACAGATCTGAAACCAAAGGTCTTATTATTTTTTAAAATTTTTCCTGTTCATTAAAGAGAGAGAGAGCAAAACATCAAATTGTTGTTTCTCTTAGATGTTTAATTTAGTTGTGCACTCATTGGTTGCTTCTTGAATGTGCCCTGACGGGAGATCAAACCTGTGTGACCTTGGTGCCCTGGAACAATGCTCTATCCACTGAGCCCCCTGCCAGAATCCAAAGAGCTGATTCTTAACTATTCATCATCTTCACCTACATCTACAATTGTTTTAAGGTTTAAATAATTTTATGAGCCAATGTCACACTCATGATAAATATTCAATAACTGAATTCCCTCTTGCTGTCATACGAATAGAGGGAGAATCAAGGAAACTAGAGACTTTATATATCATACAAGGTAATTGTTACATTAATGAACTCCACTTGTAAGGCAAATAATTCTCAAGCTGATGGTTTGTTTGTTCACTCATTTATTGGTCCCTTTATTCATACATTCAATTTATTTTTTTTTACTTTCTAAAGAAAATATAGGTAAAATGAGTAAGACTGAATTTGTTTTGCACATGACATTTGTGTTTTTAAATGAATATAGAAGAATAGAATCCAACTATATTCTTGTCATTCTCAGGACTATTATTTTTTTCTTTGTAAAAATCCTATTACAGAATAACATAACCAAGGAAGATAAACTGCCTGGGCTTTATAATAAATCACACCAGTTCAGCTTTGTAGACATAATTTTTACTTTCATGACCTCAGCATGAATTCATTCTTATGTCTTCTTACAATAACATATTTTGGCATAACTCTAACTGTCAGTGTCTGACTATTACATCCTCATAACAATAAGTATGGAATGTTAAGACAAAGGTTACTTGAGTTTTTAAAATATATTTGTAGACAACATACTTCCAGTATTATTAGGCTTCCTGGAAAAGCTAACTACTGACACTAACAAACTAATGACAGACTTTCTCTGTCACAGCTGGTGATTAGTTTTTCAGATCAGTAGATATTTCTCAGGACATCAAATGCAGGATGAGATCAGTTTGGCCCTATGGGATTAGTCTGCACAACTATTGGTGTGTTTTTTTAAGAAAAACAGTGACAGATGTTATATCATTCACTTTTGTTGTTGGGTAGATTTATATAGGCATTGAGCTACCACGTAGCTAATGTAAAAACCAGAATCTCTAAATGTAAAAAATATGCACTATTGGTTTAAGAAGTATGAATACTTGCTGCATCATCTTATATTATAATGGTCAAGTAGAATGTGGAAATTTTACTTTTTGGAAAAATAATTTGGAAAGTAAGTCCTGATTTGATTTTTTTAAGTATAATTTTTTTGAGCCCTTTGATATTTGTTTGAGAATGGAATGATTTGCAATGTAGGATCGCAAAATAATTCAGAGACTAAGCTCTGGAGTCAGAAAGTCAGCGTCTGAGTCATCATCATCCAGTGGAGTTGCATGACTCTGTGGAAGTCTGTATATTATACATGTCAGCCTTAGACAGATATTATGAGCTTTTATAAGTCATTGTTCATTTCTTAACATAATATTCGGCATATAGCTATTAATTATAACTTTACACTAGTTATGGTTTGGGCAGAAATAGCACATTCAAAGTACTTAACTGAAAATAGTTTAATGAAAGGGCTATTCAAAGGTGTGGTCAGGCTACAAAGAAACTAGAGGGCATGACTGATCAGCCAGGAACCAACAACAGCTGCAAACAATAACTATCCCTTGAGGGGTACTGGAAGGGACTCCTGTTACTAGAATCCAGAAACATCTCTAGCCTTGGGTGGAGGGCAGGGATGGGAATTCACTGTAAAAGTGCTGCATTAAAAGCAGGGTACATAGCTATTGAGACAATCACATTTGGTGGGAAAGGAGGTGAGAAGAATTAATTCTCCCCTGCCTTGCAAACCCCTCTTAGTTGTTAGACCTAGTGTAAGCCACAGACTAAGAAAGCACTACAGTGGGTTGCTTAGTCGGTTAAGAGCGTCATCCCAAAACAACAAGGTTGCAGGTTCAATTCCTGGTCAGGGCACACATGAGAGCACCCAATAAGTGCATGACTGAGTAGAACAACAAATGAATGCTTTCCTTTCCCCTTCCCTCTCTCTCTTCCTCTTTCTGTCTCTAAAACAAATAAAATAAAATTAAGCCTTGGCTGGATAGCTCAGTTGGAGTGTTGATCTGGAGAGTGGAGGTTGCTGATTTGATTCCCCAGTCAGGGCACATATAGGAACAGCTTGATGTTCCTGACTTTCTCTCCCTATCCTTCGCTAAAAAATAAAAATAAAATAAAAAGACAAAATATTGAAATCCATAAAGGTCAACCCCTCTGGGGCACAGGAGAGTACAGAGATGCAAAATACAGTATAGCCAGCATGGTCTTCAATTGAACAATTTCCTCCTGAGGTCCTGTGTCTCCTCCTGCATTAACTGTGACAATCTGAGCCTGCTTACCAAGCAAGTGTTCGCTCTGTATCCAAGATACATACATGGCCTCTACCCAACCCCACTGCTCTAGGCACCAGTAACTCCCTCTCAGCCGCATGGAATTATTTAAATTCAAGGGTCCTAGGGTCACAGTCCACAAAACTTTCCTGTACTGGAAGCTTCTCAGCCTGGCCTGCTAATGGAAAACCATTGTCAAGGGTATTTTAATGTGAAGACAACGTATAGGCTTAGCTGTGTGAGTCCAGTGAATCATTGCCAATATCAGCAACTCGGAGATGAGCAGCCTGACCATCAACACTTTCTTCTCCCAAAATCATACTCTTTGGATGCAAGTAGTATTTTCTTTTTTTCTGGATCCTTAACAAAAACCTCTAACTAGAAGAGGGTGAATTTATTTAATATAAAATACTTGCCAGTAGTTGCTCTTTATATGAGTAAATTTAGTTTAAAGCCTCGCTCACTTGGGAAGTGGTTGGTACTTTTTATAGTTTCATTTAGAAAGATACTTTAGGGGGATAAGATACTGGTATGATGTGTGATTAAATAGAAAATGGGTTTTCAGAATATCTCTTCTCTACTGCTGTAGAAGCAGCTACATATAGAAGACTGAGGTAGGTCTCTGACTGCACTACTCACTAGCTCAAAGAACTCACATAACCTCACTGGTGGCCATGCTTTCACCTGTGACATTAGGATATTAATATATGCCCTGCTCTAGAGATAGAATCACATAATAGATATGAGAATCTCTACGTAAACTGTAATTTATTTGGGAAACTCATTCTCTTTTTCTTTCTGTCTTTATCTCCTTCTTTCCTGGCAAAAGGATCTCTGCTGTCCTCTAAGTCAGGGAAGTTATGGGATTTTGGTCATGAATTATGTCTTGTCTAGTTTTGAGGCTTTGAAGAACACACATAACAGGAGGCAGATAATTGATTAAAGCATAGTGAATAAATTATACTAAATTTTGTCTTTCTTATTTTTAGCTTTAATTATACAAGGCTATTTCACTAAAATCATATTTGAATAATATTTTTCAAGATTTAATTGATTTTACAGTTCCTTGCAAAGTTAAAGAATAATATTGTTTCAAATAATTTGATTGATAATGATTAATGAAGTTATTCTGTTAGTATAAGTTTAAAAAAATGTTTACACTCATTATAAAGGAAGAATGATATAACATACCAGATGGAAACTCACTTACTCCTTAGGGGTAAGGAATACAAATAAAATAGTTATGTAATAATATGGTCCAGCTGCATCTTTGGGTTTAGCAGAGGCCCCAGTTATTATGTGACATCTGAAAGATTTTTCACAACATATTTTTCCAGCTGAAATTTGTCATGTCCAGATCTGCCAAATTATAAAAATCTACCCAGGCTAAATTTTACAAGAGAAGAGATTTGAACAAGTTAGAAATTAAGAAAAAAAAAAGCAATCCAACAACTCAAAAAGTACTGTTGGCTGTATCTATAAAATAAGCAGATTTTACCTTGCTCTAAGAGTCTATCTTTTCTAAGCTTTATAAAGATATAATTTACATATAACATTGTGCAAGTATACGATGTACATTTGATGATTAGATACACATTGTATGGTAAAATGATTACCACCATAAGATTACAGTGGTCCTTCCTCTATTGTGGGGGTTAGGGTCCAGAACCCCTTGTGATAGGCAAAAATATGTAAAGTAGCAACCTTATATTTATTTATTATTTTATATATATATTTTATTATTTATATATATATATATTTTATTATTTATATATATATCATATATATATATATATATTGTAAGGCTTTAAAAACCCTCCCCACACTCTAATAAACCTTTCTCACACTTTTATAAACACATCATATACTATTAAACATTTTCTAAATAATTAAGATAGTAAATATATAAAAATACAGACAAACCACAAAACCTCATGATATACAGAAAAATCTGTGATACAAAATTGGATATATACAATTTTAAAATCCGTGATACAGCGAGACCGCAAAAAGTGAACCACGATATGGGGAGGGATGACTGTAGTTAACACTTCTATCACTTTGTGTGTGTGTGTGTGTGTGTGTGTGCATGTATGTGAGGTGAGAACACTCAAGGACAACACTCTTATTAACTTTCCAGTATGTAATGCAGTATTGCTAACTAGAGTGACCAGGCTGTGCATTAGATCCCCAGAACTTTTTATCTTATAACTGGAAGTTGGTTCCTTTTGACCAATACCTCCTCATTTCTCCCACCCTCAGTCCCTGACAACCACCATTCTACTGAGAGATTATTTTTATTTCTTTATATAAAATGCATCAAAATTATAGAGGGTGTTTACATCTATGAATGTGTATGTGTGTGTATGTGATGTGTGTGCATGTGTATGCTCACCTGTGTATGCATGTGTGTTTGTCTTCAAAATATGGACCATTAGAAGGAAAACCAAAAGCATTCAGGACACATGCATCCACATCTTCATGGCTGTTCAAAAGACGTCATGGTTGGTGGCTGTGCATCACCGACTCTTTTGTATTATTGGCTCAATTAGTTGGTGTAATGAGGAATGTTATAAACTATGAGTCAAGTGAACTGAATTCAAATCCAGATTATCCCATTTGCAGGCTATGTGGACATGATGACAGTCATTAAATTTTCTGGATGTGACTCTCTAAAATGAACAAAGACATACTTAGATCACAGATTCCCTAAGCAATTCTTAAATGCATTGGAACATATTATTCTAATTTTAGAATCCAATTATTTGTGACTTGTGTTTCCCAAAACATAGCCTCGAAATAGAAATTTTTAAAAAAAATTTTAAAGATTTTATTTTTAGAGCAATTTTAGGTTTACAAAAAAATTGTGTAGCAAATTACTGGGAGTACCTACTATTATTAACATATTGCATTAGAATGGTATATTTGTTACAACTGGAAAACCAGTATTGATACATGGACTAAAGTTCATAGTATGCATTAGGTTTTCGCTCTTTATGTTATACAGTTCTGATATGTACATAATGTTATGTATTCATCATTACAGTATCGTATAGAATAGTTTCAATAACTCTGAAGGTGCTCTGTGTTTCACTTATTATCCTTTTTCCTCCTTCTGAACCACTGATCATTTCACTATCTTTATAGCTTTGCTTTTCCTAGAGTATCATATGGTTCAAATCATACAGTACACAACCTTTGCAGATCCACTAGTTCTCTCAGCAACATGCATGCCAGGGTCCTTTGTGTCTTTTGTGGCTTAATCACATATTTATTTTAATCACTAGATAATTTTCTGTTGTATAATGTCCTTCTTTTTGTCTATCCATTATTCCTTTGAAAGACATTTGATTGCTTCTAGTTTTTGGCAACTATTAATAAAGCTGCTGTAAACATTAGTGGGCAGTTTCTATACAAACCTAAACTTTTGATGCATTTGAGTAATGATCACTGGATTATATTTTAAGATTATATGTAACTTTGTGAGAAACTGCCAAAATGGCTTAAAAAACAGTTCTATCATTTTGTATGTCCACCATCAAATAATAAGAATTTTAATAAATAAATATTTTTATTTTAAGAAATACAATCTAAATAAAATCAGAAAAAATATCTTCTGAGGAGTATAAATTATTCAATAAATAAATGTCAATTAGCTTATACTGGTATATCAGAAATTACTTATATATAAAAAATTTAACATATGGCTAATAGTGTTTTTCAGAACCCCATCTGTTGAAATATATATCTAAGATATTCCACATTCATAAAATTGTTTTTGTAGAGCTTTTAAGAACACTTTTAGCTCATATGTTGATGTTTATTATATTTCATGTACATATATTATTGCAAACTGTGTATACAATTGAGCAGTCTCAGGAATTTCTATAACATGTCAGAGATAATCACAAGTCATATTGATATTGTTGAATCTCAATACTTGCTTTCTCTTGATGCAGATGTATTCTAGTGATTAGGCATTTCTTAGAGAAATCCAAGAACATGTAGAATTCCATTGTATAGGAAATTAAACTGTTCAGGCCCAAATTCTCAACTTTACAGTATGATATACTTTTATAACATAGCTCCTGATACCCTCTTTACTTTCATTTATTTTCACTCCAAGGCTCCAGCTGTAAAGAAATGATTCACATAAGGATGTTTGTGTTAGTCTCAAAGTTCTGGAAGCCAGCAGTCCATATTGGATTTGGATATAGTTTCTAGAGTCCAAGCTCTTGGTTGTATTCCCAGTTTCTGCAACTCTGCTATTCAAAAATGGGTAAGTCATTTAAGTTTTATTAGTCTCAGTTTCCTCACTTATGAAAAGCACTTACTTTATAGAGTTGTTGCAGGGATTAAGTGAACACAGCTTATATAGCAAACAAGAAATGTTAACAAGCATTACTTTTTTAATAGTTTTGGACGTGGTTTTTTTTTTTTAATGTTCTTCCCTGTCTCTGCCTCAGTTATTTATAAAAGGTCCTTTAGGAATCTCCCTTACAACTCTTCACTGTCCCTCACTAACAGGCTGGGTGAGCTCTTTTTGCTGAACATACCCTTTTTTTTTTATTCCAAAACTTATCACTCTCTAATTTGTTGCCTTTATGTTTCTGTCTCTAACATGTAAATCTCTTGCTGTGATAAACTGTTTGTTGTTCCTTTGTTATTGACAGCACCTCTAATACAATAATTGTATCACTTACGAATTTTTCAGTTAAGATAATAGGAAAACTTGACTCAAATTCAGCCTTAAAGAGAGAAATTTAGTTGGGTAAGTAACTGAAATGCAGAGCTATGTCATGCTTTAGACAAGGTTTGACCCTGTGTCTTCATGACATCACAAAACTCTCAATTCCTGTCTACATTTCCTTTTCAGTGCTGTTTTAATCTAAGGCTTTTGGGTTTACAAGATGGCTGCCAACATCTACTAGTGGCTTCCAGACTTCTCATCTGCGTAAGCAAAAAGAAAGAACGTTATTCAGAAGTGTTCTCTTGGGAGAATGAGGAAGATTCTTTCCCAGAAGCTCATCTCCATCACATTGACCTGAATAAAAATCATGTACTCATCCCTGAAGGCTAGGTACATGGGTTGTGCCTATTGGCTTAGGTCAGTTTGGTCACACCTAGAGCAGGATTTGGGTTATCTTCACCCTATCATATGAAATGAAGGAACCTAGAATGAAATTAGAATTATTGCTACCAATAAAGGTAAGAATGAATGTGGCATATATAAGAATATACTCTCCCTTTTCAAAGGCACAAACCAGGATCAGAAAATATCTTGTGACCTTTGCTGTGACAGCATCTATGAAAGAGCATGATTTCCCCCATGTCTACTTCACTTCTGCCTCTCTGGAATGAAATTCACGTTAAATGTATGCCAGCTCACTTTCAATATGTACATTTTAAGTTTCATGCAGGGTTTGAATTTTAATATGAGCTTCTTGAGAATGGCTTCCTAGTTTATTTATTTAGTGGTGAATTCCTAAGTCATATAACAGTACCTGACACATAGTAACATACAATAAATATTTTTAATTAATTCATTCAATTATTTAATATTTTTAGAGTTTGAAGTTTTACCAATAGAGTGGCCACAGATGCAGATGTCGGGGTATACAAATTCACATTTTTTTTCTGTCTAGATTATTAAGATGTTCAAAATTCCTTTGCTAATGACTGATTTACATGGCATTAGAAAAAAGGGAGCAAATGAAAACCATGTGTTCCAAAGAACGTGTTCAAATCATGTGAGTGGCTGCATCATAAATGACAAATGAAGATATGAGAAGTGGTGAGGCAAGAACTTCAGACTTTTATGCTGGGGGAGAGCAGGGTTAACCTCTTCCAGACTATTCTCAGTGTAGCAACCTAAGGGAGCTTTTAAAATCTAATTCAAAATGTAGAACTTTTCTAGACAAAACCTTGCAATGACTCCCTACTTAAAAAAGAAAAAGTAAAAAATTTAAAGACTTATGAAACCTTTGAAATATCTCCCTCCCCTTTACTACCACCACCACTGTAACTTCTCTGACTCATCTTGTGATACTCTTTGCCTTCCTAACTCCCTCACTGCCTTCCCACCATTACTTTCTTGCGATTGCTCAAATAAGCCATGCACTCTCCTGCCATAGGGCCTTTGCACTAGAAATTTCTTTTGCCTGAAAATCTCTTTCCTTACATTTTACACCTCTACTTAGAGTAACTTCTTTCCAAGGCTAATGTGACCACCCTATTAAATGTTGTATCCTATGTTTTCCTTCCATCCTGATGCTAACTTTACTCACCATACTCTAACTTGATTTTTTCTGTATCATTTATTGTATTTTCGGTTGTTATAGAACTTATTTTAATCATTATTATTCATTTTCTACTTCCCCACCAGAATGTAAACTCTATGAAAGTAATGATCATTATTTTTTTCATTGATTGATTGTGAAGCACAGAACAAATTTCAGCATATAATATAGTTTTAATACATATTTACTAAACAAATGAGCTTACACTGTAATAACCATTTATTCAAATCAGTAGTTCAAACTGTTCCCTGTAGAACAGTAACCCAAAAGGGCAAATTGAGTGTCTGCCTTTATTTTTCAACAATTACTTATATAGGCCTCTTCTATGTTAGTAAACATTCTTGCCAAATAAAATGTATTCTGAGCATATTTAATACTTCAATTTTTTTCCTGCATTTTAATGAAATACAACTGTCAAATGGAAATAAACAATGAGATAATAGGCAAAACAGTGACTAGGTCACAGCCAATTTTGCATTTCTAAACATTTCCAATGGTCCAAGTAAATAAACAAATTTTTGAGTAAAGTTCAAATATTTATTTTATTACTTTATTGTGTAGCCCATTGGGGTTGAATCTTGAGTTTTTCTAGTGGGACGCTGGCAGGTGTGAGAAATGCATATCTGACCAAAGAATGGCATATATCTTTAACTGAAGAACAGAAATTTCTAAAATATTATAATTCTATGTTTAAACATTTTTTTAAAAAGTACTTGCTCAGAGCCTGACCAGGCAGTGGTGCAGTGGACAGAGCATCGAACTGGGGTGTAGAGGACTCAGTTTGAAACCCTGAGGTTGCCGGCTTGAGCGCAGGCTCATCTGGTTTGAGCAAGGCTCACCAGCTTGAGCCAGAGGTCGCTGGCTTAAGCAAGGGGTCTCTCAGTCTGCTGTAGGCCCCAGTCAAGGCACATATGAGAAAGCAACCAATGAACAACTAAGGAGCCTCAATGAAGAACTGATGCTTCTCATCTCTTTCCCTTCCTGTCTGTCTGTCCTTATCTGTCCCTCTCGCTGTCTCTCTCTCTCTGTCTCTGTCACAGAAAAACAAAAGGTACTTGCTCAGAGATTCTGCTTTAGTGGAATCTTAATTTTTACAGAAGCTAACGTATTTATAAAGGCAATAACCTTTGCTGCAATTTTTTCTTTATTAAAGTTTTGTTTGTTTGTTTGGTTGGGGTTTTTTTTTGTATTTTTCTGAAGCTGGAAACAGGGAGAGACAGTCAGACAGACTCCCGCATGTGCCTGACCGGGATCCACCCGGCACACCCACCAGGGGCAACGCTCTGCCCACCAGGGGACGATGCTCTGCCCCTCTGGGGCGTCGCTCTGCCGCGACCAGAGCCACTCTAGCGCCTGGGGCAGAGGCCAAGGAGCCATCCCCAGCGCCCGGGCCATCTTTGCTCCAATGGAACCTTGGCTGGGAGAGAGGAAGAGAGAGACAGAGAGGAAGGAGGGGGGGTGGAGAAGCAAATGGGTGCTTCTCCTATGTGCCCTGGCCGGGAATCGAACCCGGGTCCCCCACACGCCAGGCCGACGCTCTACCGCTGAGCCAAACTTTTATTAAAGTTTTCTGTCCTTGTTTATTGATGCCAGTAATATCCCTTTACTTAGAAAATAGTCAACTGTTTTCACCGATGTTGATCGACTTAAGTCCATTTGAGCTATACTGTACGTTTAAACTATAACAAAAATACTATAAACTAGGAAGCTTATAAACAACATTTATTTCTCACAGTTTTGGAGTCTAGAAAGTTTACGATCATGGCGCCTGTATATTATGTCTCAAGTGAGAACCTAATTCCTCCTTCATGACTGCCTTTTCACTGTAACATCACATGTAGAAAGAGGTGAAGAAGCTCTATGGAGACTATAATTTTATTAGTATGTGGTCTCCACCCTCATGACATAATTACTTACCAAAGCTCCACCTTTTAATATCATCATCTTGAGGATAGAATTTCAATCTATGGATTTTAAGGGAACACAAACATTCAATCTATACTGGTGATTATTGGCAGGTTTTGTCCTGCAGAGCTTCATTCCTTGAAGACATTAGTTTTAGTTTAGTTTTCTTTTCTTTTTAAGAATTCATACTTTATTTATATCATTTAACCATATGTTGAGAAGAAAGAATGACTGAGGTAACAAATATTGTACCTTTAAACTGCCCACACTGCTTAATTTTTGTTAAATTGGGCCACATATTTTACTTGTGTCAGGCTTCTGGCAACTTCCTGTCTTCCCCTATGATATCCTACATTTCTCAAAAATATTTTACCTGAATTCATTCAAACTTAGCTCTTTAAAACTGGAAATTTTTCATTATCTTATAACTGCTCTCTACTTAACTCTTCCCCTTTTTAAACAACCAAAATTTTTCTTATTCCTTATGTAGTTTATCCATTCTTTTACTTGATCATTTCAATACATATTTTTAGTTCTTGGCATGAGCTGGGCATGCTTCTAGAGCAGGGAATCGAAAACCTTTTTGACTGAGAGAGTCATAAATGCGACATTTTTTAAATTTTTTTATAATTTTATTTTTTAATGGGGTGACATCAATAAATCAGGGTACATATATTCAAAGAAAACATGTCCAGGTTATCTTGTCATTCAATTATGTTGCATACCCATCACCCAAAGTCAGATTGTCCTCTGTCACCTTCTATCTAGTTTTCTTTGTGCCCCTCCCCCTCCCCCTTCCTCTCTCCCTCTCCCCCGACCCCCCATAATGACCACACTCTTATCAATGTCTCTTAGTCTCACTTTTATATCCCACCTACGTATGGAATAATGCAGTTCCTGGTTTTTTCTGATTTACTTATTTCACTTCATATAATGTTATCAAGATCCCACCATTTTGCTGTAAATGATCCAATGTCATCATTTCTTAAGGCTGAGTAGTATTCCATAGTGTATATGTGCCACATCTTCTTTATCCAGTCATCTATTGACGAGCTTTTTGGTAGTTCCCATGTCCTGGCCACTGTGAACAATGCTGCAATGAACATGGGGGAATGCCACATATTTTAAAATGTAATTCTGTGAAAGCCATACAACAACCCATGTACTTTAGGCATTATCCAATAAAAATTTGGCGTTGTCCCAGAGGACAGCTGTGATTGGCTCCAGCCACCCACAACCATGAACATGAGCGGTAGAAAATAGGTTGTAATACATGAGAATGTTTTATACTTTTAATATTATTATTTTTTAATTAAATATTTGACTGCGAGCTAGATGCAGCCATCAAAAGAGCCACATCTGGCTCGCAAGCTGTGGGTTTTGACCGCTGTTCTAGAGAAAGGAAGCACAGTGGTGAACAATATAGACAAGTTCTCCACACTCTTGAAACTTACTAGATATGGCCTTTTTATACCCAATAAATCATCCTCCATATACTCCCACTCTTGTGAAGTCCTTCTCCTTATGTCTGGGCTTATTATTTGACCTACTTTAATCAACGCAACGCAGAAGAAGTCATGTCAAGAGAAAGACATGCTAGCTACATGAAGAGACCATGTGAGTGAGGCCGTCTTGGGTGTCGATATATTCAATTGGTGTCTGTCAAATAAGCCACCCCAGGGGGTATAACCTTTATCAGAAATAACTCCCAGTGGCCATGGCCCAAGTGAAAAAAAAATGATGTTTTAAGCCACTAGGTATTGGGGTAGATTGTTAGATGGCAATAGATACCAAAGAACAAGATCTTTTCAGATGAGATTGATTAGAAAAAAGTCAAAACTCACCAAACATCACCACCCCCAATTGTCTTTCTATGTATATACAGATTTGGAGAATGAAATGTATTTAACAGTAATTATATAAGCAATAACCATTTATAAAAATATTATACACTTCCATAATGCTTTATTTATTTGGTTAGTTACACATTTATTTATATACATCTAATTTACTTTTTTCAGTCATTCAATATTTATTTTAATGGTGATTGAGTGCCTAGTGAGTGCCAGGTCATAGACACATGCAATACATTAGTGAATAAAACTGATCTATTTCATATTTCACAGAAACTGTGAAAGATAATAGAATATGTAGTGTTAAAGTCATTATGTTTAGAGAAATTTGCTAACTAACTAATTCAGGGGTTCCACTTCAGATTATATCCCTCCATTCCCCAAACTCCCATTCCTGCTAGTCTCAAGATCCACAGATAACTTAATTTCTTATAAAACATAGATTTTGAAATATGATAGATCTTATTTCTAATTACAGATTCATAAGTTACTAACCACAGATCTTTGAGCAAGTCAATTGACAGTTTTAAACTATCTTTCTTTATATCTTAGAAAAATTGTGCTGATATGTTTTATATCATGTGGATCTTGTGAGAGTCTAATGAGGCAAACATAACTGTAAGCATCTGTCATTCTCCTTTCTTTAGAAAAATTCTCTAACTGCTAAATGTCTAACAGAATTGGGGAGTGCAGAACAAGGGTGACTATGAGAAGACACATGATTATTTACTGTGGAGGCCCAGACATGGCATGAAATGGCTCAGAGAGAGAGGAATCAATATTGAGAGAGTAACAGGGAGAGGGATTTGTCTTGATGGTATCCAGTGATATACTTTTAAAACTTTTATAGTCCTTTTAGTGAAGCTCCACATCTTTAGGCTAAATATTTCTACTGCCTTTAATTATATCTCATATATGATTTTTTCATCACTCATATCTAAATATATTTTAATCTGTCTAAATTATTCTACATTAAGCTACCTAGAACTGAAAGAAAATAGTTCAAACATTTACTAACCAGTACAGAGTTGGACTGATGCCTCCTTAGTTTTAATTGCAGTACTTCAGTCCCTACCTGACACTGAATTTACTGTTAAGCAAAAAGCTGCTAAGTCATAGCCTCTTTATTTTTACCAGTAAATTCTTTTGACAACATGTGTGTGAAAGTGTCATATTTACCCTTGGTAAATTTCACCATGTAACTTCATACCTCCCTCTACATCACTATCTTTTTGTAAAAAAATTTGTCCAGAGGCATATTTGTTCTCTTCCTCTGAGCTTACTATTAATTTCAATTTACTTAATATTACCAAAATATTAATTTACTTAATATTACCTACATTACTGCATGTAGGCCTATATCGAGGCATAGTGGGGAGATATAAATAGCAACAATATAGTCAGTACCAAAATGTATTTGAATCTATCTCAAAATCATCTTAATAAGTATAAGTTAAATAACCAGATAAGCTTGATCCATATTAGTTACATTTGTTCCATAGCATACATTGTTAGAAATTTATTTACTTGCTCACTACTTGTTTGGGCCATATACAGTACTTTGGTAGGAGCTAGGGATATAGCAATAAACAATACAGACTATATTTGTAGCACTACAGAGTTAATAACAACCAACAAATGGCAACCCATGACATGGGGTCAATTCCATTTCATAAACATTGCATGAATTCTTCATGTGTAATCATTTAACTGCCAGAATAATTGCAACATCATCACATTAAAATGAATTTAAAAACATTTTGTTCTGCTGCTGAAATGGAACTATTTATCTTCAAATTTTAGGCTGTTTTTGCAATGCTATCAGACTATTTCAGAATGTTTTATTTTTATAGCATATTTATGATAATATCAGTTTTGTTTTTCATTGATTTTATAGGTGTAAAATATATTTAATCAAAATAAATCTAGCCCGTGACTCTGTTTTGGTACATCAGCATTTTTAAAGAATGGACATCATTATAATGGTTGAATTGCTATGATTAGAACTATTCTATTGTAAGTTCTGTTTTCTTTTTTAATTGGTTGTAATTTTGCCTTTGTGGTGCAGGTAGATTACATCCAAGGGCTTATTTAGAAAGAGAAAGGTCACTGAAGATACAGGGTGTTTTCAGTGGATTACACTGACCAACAAACAGACTACTGCAACCTGGTGGGTACACAAGTATTGCAAGGAGTGCTTAAAGATATTTACTTATATATACATCATGCTGTGAGTAAGCTATGGAGAAACTAGAGGTCTCCCCAGAGTTGATAAAAGATTTGGACCCAGATTTTCTGCTTTTCATCCAGGAGTGTTTCTATCTAACTACATATAATGATTATAATATTTATGCTGGGGCAGATAAAGATGAAACAAGAAGGCTTGGTCATGAATCATAGGTTTATGGGGTTCTTTATGCTATCCTCAACTTTTGTCTTTGTTTGAAAACATCTGTATAAGAATGTTAAAAATAAGTAGAGAGAGCTCATCTCTCATTTAGTATGTTACAATTTATAATGTAGAGGTAACCAAGTATTACATAGTTTTTGAGGAAAGTTAAGTACTGATTATAAAATATATGCCAATGTAAAACATCCACTCATAATCATTCTAGCAACAAGAAATTAGAAACTCTTCTAAGAAAAAAAAAGGCATGTTTAGAGTCACCATTTCAGCTTTGGTAGAAAGTTGTTTGGTTTTGTTTTTGTGTTGACTGAATTTCACTACTGTTGATAAGGTATTATTTCTGGGAAGTCCAAAATGTGAACATTTGTGATAGCCTACATACCATATATCATTTTATACTCAACTTACTGAAATATTAATCCAACAGAATTCCACTAATTGGGACCCTGCAGTAACAGCTTTTCCGGTATCTATGGAGCAGTAGAATGAACGCAAATGCATTGATAGAGAGATGTAGCCATTGAAAGATAAATTCTAGGGTATGTAATTTCTACAGATTGTACTTCTTAGAAAAAAATGACAAGAACTTATTGTAAGTTAGTTGGATACATAAAGATACTATATCACATCTCTAAAGGAAGGTTAGGCTGTTTAATTACACAAAATGCACTCAGGCCACAAAGTGTGTTAATGAATTTTAAAAAGTTGTAAAAGAAAAAACAAATACAGAGCAGAGGCTTCTTTGTCCATTTTAACTAACTAGGAAATTTAATAAACAGAAATAATCATTCTCAGGGAATTTTAGGGTTATTCAAGAAGCTTCAGAACAGTAATGCTATGGGATGCAACGCATTTATTCAAACAATGCAGTGTTGATAACTGTCCTGAGTGTTAACAATAGTCACAGAAATTCCCTCCTGTCTTATCTGATGTTTATAGCAGAGAATAAAAGAACAAAAATTTTTTTGCCAATGACTCTACAGAGAGTGGATTGCTAAACTTTTTCTCTGAATCAGAACTATTCTTGTGGTTTGAAACAATTCATATTATTTTAATTTACTTTTAAGAGCATGTTGTGTTGCAAAACTTGTGGCTGTAACTTTGAAGATTTATTTTTTTCCAGAGTTTACAAAATGAGCAAAAATATTATAGAGAGCCACTGAATTTTACTGACTTGGACTTTCCAGACTTCTTTTTCTTTTTCAGAACCACAAACTGCTAGTCCTCTCTCTGTCATCTGAAATGATCCAAAGGTTGCTCACCCAGTACAAATCCCCAAATTTCCAGTTTGAGCAAACACAGACATTTGATGAGGAGCCAAGCCCAAAACAGCCTGGCTGGCCTTTTTGAACAGAGAATTGCCTAGAATTAAAACTAATTCCTTCAGGGACCCCAGACAGGGTCATAGCTCTTTCACTCATTAAACTGTACAACATACCAGAGAATTATTGTATTCATTCCTTGGTTCATTCATTCATTCACTTATCAAGTACTAATGGCAGAAATCAAGGTCCCTGTCACAGTGAGATTCATATTTTGGTCAGTGTGACAGAAAACGAGTACGTAAACAAATAAATAAACAAGACAATTTCTGTAACAGTTTATGAAGATTTAATTTCAGATCATTTTTATCAGTTGGTGAACTCAATAATGTTTCCAAACCTTTTTGGTATATTAATTTTTAAGATGTCAATGAAGCAAGAGTTCTCCTAGGCTTTGTGTGAGTATTAAATTAGATTGTGCAACAAAGTGCTTGGGAACTAATATATGCTGCACTTGCATAGAATGTATGCTAGGATGTCTGCTGTGCTATTTTAGCATGAGAACAAAGAAATAACCCACCTTAGCTGAATAGCTCAGTTGGTTAGAGCATAGTCCCGAAGCACAAAGGTTGTGGGTTAGATCCCTGGACAGGGCACATACAGGGACAGATGTTTCTGTCACTTTCCTGCTCTCTCCCTTCTTTACTCTAAAATCAATAAAATAAACAGTAAAAATAAAGAAATAACCCAAGTCCCCCAGAGGAAAGTGGGATGAATGAATGATATATGTTATATTCATGTGGTGCAATGCTACCCAGCTGTTAAATGCAAACAAACAAAAACCAAACCTAAAATATAATTTGAGTAAAACACGTGGCAGAAAATATATAGTATAATAATATATATTAACAATAGGATATTCATAAACCTATAAGTATAGGTACAGCAATATTTTTTAAAAGACAAGAAACATATATCAAATTCATGATAATGAATGTACCCTGAAGAAATAAAAGAACAATAGAAAACAATATAACTAAGAAGATAGGCGAATTCAAAGAGTATTGCCCTTGTATCTCTATATATTGTATTTTATTTTTAGAATTAAGCACATAATAAACTGAATTAAAAATATTAAAAGGAGATTTTTTGGGGGAGATAATATCTGTTGCATCAATAATTGAGATACCAAACAAAATAGTGACCTTGTGAAAGGAAAATTCTTTGTATATTTGTGGCCATCCTTTCTATAGGCAGTTACTTTAAGTTTGACAGGTCATTTTCCCTGACTTAGCATGGTTTTGTGAAATGAATGTGCCATTGGTTTTCAGTTTGCTCCTGTTTTTGAGGTAAAATGGACTTAAAATAATCAAGTCGATATTCTCTGTATTTCATTTTATTTATTTCTTTTTACTTATTGTTTTGTTTCTATGTTGTTTTTCAGCCAGGAACTTCATCATGTCTGGGATACGACACCATATTCCTGCCTGCTGTTGCTGACTTTAATTTAAAAGTCAGGTGGTCCAGCTCATTTTCCTAGAACAGTTGACACATCCTCTCCCTGCATAATACACAGACCTGATTGACTTTCAGAGTCCAAGTGGCCCTCCTCTACGGTCTCTTTACATTACTAAGTGTACACATTTGTCAGACATTGCCAACCGAAATTCTTTCCAGCTCTGATGGCTCTAAATATTTACTGAGTACTTACAACCCATGCACAGAGTCACTAACGAGGTTGTTAAGTTTCTATTTTCCACCTCACATAAATAGTACTCCAGCAGACGTGGATTGGGATGGATGTTCCCCCAAAACAAAGCTATTTGGCAAAGCATTTGTCTTTTCTTACACAAACAGTGGAAAGGGTTGTGGTGGCTAACATCTTTATTCACCACATTCACTGCATGAAAACCAAAATATGCTTGTAATAGAGAGGCTATTGTGGTAGCTGTTTAAAGTTCTAACAAAATGAAGTGAAGCAATATTAGTTTTACTGTAATAACTTTTCCTTGCTGAGTTCTTATCAGGATCTAGTGGAACACATTTTTCTGATTTCTTTGGGGACATATTGCATGTGAAATTTTTGGAATATCTCCCAGGATTTCAGGATAAATAAGAAAACCCTTAAAGGACATTCATTTAATGAAACAAGTTTATAAGAATCCAACCAAGAATGGTGGGGAAATGCTAATCTTCTCTGTTATCTTTCAGTGTCCAGATGATGGCTTCAGATTCCTCCTCTGTGGAATTCTTTGCAAAAGAATAAGGGTCATTTTTAAAGTATAAAGGCTAATTTGCTTGTATTATTTTTCATCTTGTCTCATCGTGTCATATTGTTCATGCTATACATTCCAATCCCTGAGTTAAACTGCAACAACCTTGAAAGGTGGCAGAGATTTCCAGGATCTCAGAAATACCTGAGCCATTGAAATAGATGAATTCACTGAGGGTGGGAAGGTAAACTGGTACAACCATTATGGAAGTATGCTGGTTCCTCAAAAAATTAAGAATATAACTACCTTATGACCCAGCAATCCCTCTACTGGGTATCTACCCAAAAACCTCAAGAACATTAGTAAGTAAAGACACGTGCACCCCCCATGTTCATTGCAGCATTGTTCACACTGGCCAAGACATGGAAATAGCCAATGTGTCCTTTGGTAGAGGATTGAATAAGAAAATGTACATATATACAACGGAATACTACTAAGATATAAGAAACAATGACATATTGACATTTACGACAACATGGATAGACCTTTAGAACATTATACTGAGTGAAATAAGTAAATCAGAAGAAGCTAAAAACTATGATTCCACACTTAGCTGGTATATAAAACTGAAACTCACAGACATAGATAAAAGTGAAGTGGTTATGGGGGAAGGGAGAGAGTGTTGTGAGGGAGGGTGGTGAGGGAGGAAGTATAGGGGAGGGAGTAAACAGGGACAAATATAAGGTGACAGAAAGTGGTTTGACTTTGGGTGAAGGGTACACAACATAATCAATAGTTCAAATTCTATAGAAATATTTACCTGAAACCTATATACTCTTATTGATCAATGTCACCCCATTAAATTTAATTTTCTAAATAAAATTAAAAGAAAAAGAAGCAGGACTCTGTCAACACCTACAACTTTTAAATGAAATGCTTCTATTGAATGTTTATTTCTGTCTGACCCTGCATTTTGTTAACATGTGGTATGGCTTCTCTGTTAAACCAAACCACTTTTGCCTGTCCTTCCCTGTAATTCTCCTAATTCTTCTTACTGATGTGCCATTAACCCTCATGGAATTCCATCTTAATGTTTGTTTCAGTAATCCTGATAACAAGAAAATTATCCAAATTCAGTTCCTCAAAGAAAACTCCCCTAATCCTTTCTATTTTTCCAATCAATTCTATGTTTTATACTCCCTGCACACTTTATGTCTGCAAGTCTCATTATATTGCCTGATATTTTTTCATTTGATCCTTATTAACTGCTCTGGATCTTAAAGAAAACATGTTTGATTCCACCCCTCAAGTCTTCACTGTCACCATCAACCTGAGATCGATGCCATGTATTTTTCTTCTGTGTCTTGTCTTTTAAAATCATAATTATTGAAATCTGACAATGGGTGGGAGAGTCCAAAGAAAATAAAATTGGTTATAATCATCAAGAACTCACAATATTAATGACTGATTGAGGAAACAAATATAATATTTATCTTAAAATAAT